>NC_089821.1:264145042-266916709 GCF_035046505.1 Tiliqua scincoides
GACGAGAAGTGATGTCCGCAACCTTCGCACCAGGCAGGCAAGTCACCATGCGGTCCTCACATCCATCGCAAACCCCCCTCTCTATGTTTCTAATAATCGAATCCCCCACTACAAGAAGCCCCCGACCTCCCTCCCACCAAGGAGTATCCCGAGTGCGCTCGGATACGGGCCCATCCCCTGGAGAAGGGGTCCCCCCTAGGGAATTGTTTCCCTCCTCTCCAGGATGACGTCCTCCAGTCCCGAGACTTCTTACCCGGGCAGCCGAGGAGCTGCACGCCTGAGGTTGGGACGAAGCCTGATCGTCCCCGGAAGTCTCCCCACGGTCCTCCTCTGCTTGCCTGCGCTTCTCCAGGTCGGCCACCAAGGCTTCAAGGGAGCAGACGCGTTCCCTGAGACCCTCGAGCTCCTTGCACCGAGGACACACCCATGACTTATGCCCCAGAGGCATATAATCATACATGTGGCACTCGATGCAGAACACTAGATAGCCCCCACCCTGCTGCTGGCTGTCTGACTGCATAGCTTTTTTTGTTGTTGTTGTTTTATTTAGGGGTCCTTTTAAAAACCGTACACTGGATAGCAGCCCTCTTCTCAAGGGAAGAGGAAGGGCAGTGTATGGGGTCCTGGCCTCCTCGCCCTGCTGCTGAACTCCCCCAGACGCTAAACTCTCGTGCCTTACCTGGCACTTAGTTCCCGAGGCACTGGGTTCCCAGAGGCCACACGCGTCTGCAGAGAGTCTCACGCGATGGCCGGCCTAGCTTTATACTCCTGGCTGGCTCCTCCCCCCTCCTTCCTTCCTGATTGAAAGGGGGCTGGCCTTCCCAGGTGAGTTTACAAAAGCTCAGGAAGACAACAAGGCTGCTGATGGGCGTGACCTACTCTGCAGGCTCCTGAATGGACTGCTTGGATTAGCCTAATGGGGCTCTTAATGGGTTGGGAATTGCCCCTTACTAGGTTCTTTCCCTCTTAGTTCTGTTTTCTTAGGCTGGACTGTTTTTGTAACCTCAAGCTAGTTTTTATTTGGGTTTGTTTAATTGTTTATTGCTCTCTAGATCCTGTGTCCTGTGTCCCAATTTACTGACCTGTTTAGGTTATGTTCTAACTTAGATTAAGTTTAACCTGGGTTAGGTATAGGTTTAATTTAAACAAGTAGAAAAACCTGCTTTTCACTTTATCCTCCTCCCTTCCTTCGATCAGGTGCTACCTTAGGTGCAGCTAACTTTCAACTTTGATTTAAATGCCTGACCCTTGGGCTCTTACTCATGAGTAGGACTCTGCTCTTACTCACGAGTAGACCTATGTACCTCCCTTAGGTGCTAACTTTCAATTTTGATTTAAGGTTGATTTAAAAGTAAGGTTAAGGTTAGAAGACAGGGAGTTAGAAAGACAAAGCGTTAGAATGAGTACACTTACCTCCTCCTCCTGCTCCTCCTCCTCTCCTTCCCCAAAACTCAGAGGTCTCCTTGCTTTCTCCTCGCCCAGATGCTAAACTCTCGTGCCTTACCTGGCACTTAGTTCGCGAGGCACTTGGTTCCCAGAGGCCACACGCGTCTGCTGTGGTGTTATGTTGTCCACTCAATGTCCCACAGTTTTTCTGCAAATTCCCATTCCATGGCTGCTTTCTGAAGGGGGGGGGGGAAGCACAACCTATTTTTTAACAATAGATTTAACATACTGAATAATTTAGGTCTTGTTTTGTGGGTGGGTGTATTGAGACACTTTTTACCCAGTTCATATAAGTAAATCAATAAACTATTTCCAATAGTTTTGGGTTCCAGTTTTTGGAAGCATTCAGTTTTTTACTGGTCTTAGTAGTCAAGCCACAAACTGTACATATTGGGGTCCCACCCTATCCTGTGGTCTCCTACCTTGTTCTGCATCCCTGTGCAAGGACAGACACAATCCTGTGCTCCACTCTGCAGCTAAGATTGGATCTAGAAAGGGAAGGGTAGCAGGGGCTTGTTGTTTTGTAAGTGTTGGTTTGAAGTAATGGTTTCTTCTTCTCTACCACAGGGAACAGGTCTTGCTACCCATGGCTGTATCTAACCTGATCCGGAGCTTTGGGTCCTTGCTTCTGTCTTCAAGCCCTCGCCTCTTACAAGTAGGAGAATTTAGCCTTGTTGGCTAAAGCCTTTTTCTGTTTCTAGTGTGGGTGTTTTGCATCCATCGTTATAGCAGTGGTTCCCAACTTGGGGTCAAGTACCTCAGGGGTACTTGAAAAAGAATTGAACAATGGCAGAAAAAGGCAGGTCTGCATTAGAATGCCTTGCAGGGCTAGCAAGGAAGGAAGGAACAGCAGCTAGAAGGCTGTGAAAGCCCCACCAACTGCTAGTTTTTGGTCATCCAATTGTGTATTATCAGATATGGACCAGAAGTTGAAAACATATAAATTTAAAATATAAGCAACTATATTAATTACAAACATCTTGCTAATAAGAGGGGTACAATTTTTGGATATGGGCTGCCAAGGGGTATGCAAGTGCAAAATGATGGGAACCACTGGAGTATAGCATGTCTTCTCTCTGGCTAGATTTTCTTACAGCCCAATCATACGGGCCTGCTGTGCCACCGGAACTCGTGTTCCAGCCGTGCAGTGCACTGTATGACTGTTACAAAAGGTGATGAGCCTAGCTGCTGCCACAAGCTATGAGTTGCAATGGCTGGGCAACAGTGGTCACCATGAGAGCTTGGGTGCTTTTAAGCTGGTGTAGGGGGCAGTGGGTGGGCAGAATGGGAAGGGGAAGAACTGGGCAAGGAGCAGGGCAGGGATGGGGGTGAAGGTAATAAGGGGACAGTTATCAGGGGCAGCAGCTTTGCTGATATCCTATCCTTCTTCTCAGGCTTGATCTACCTACCCAGGGCCACTTGGATTTACACCAGCAAAATTACACTGAAGAGGCTTCCAGGGCTCAAAACTCCCATGTTAAATGCAGCATGTGCCCTGTTGGAACAGCTGCATTAGCGGGGGAGAGGGGGGTTATGTTGGATTGGGCTGCCCTGTTGATCATGAAGCCCAATTAAACCTGGTTTCTTTTTCTTAAAAAAATTGTTTATAAGATCAATTTCTGATGGTATTTGATGTCATCAGATTTTTGCCACGTACATTCAACAACTGATGGCAATGTGAAGCATTTGGGAGCAGATTTAATTTATAGTTTTTGCAATTGTAAAATATACATACTGAACAAATGACAAGTTATGTTCTTCGGGCAGCAGCAAGATTCATAATATATTTTAAAATGAAACAGTTATGTTCTCAAATCAATTATGAATGGTTCTATTTGTAATTTTGCTTATATGAGTGGGGGCGCAATCCTAACTGTGCCGGCCCAGGAGGGTCGCAAATGTACCATAAAGCACATTTGCACCTCGCTGGGAATCAACTGGGTCAGCGCAGGGACATGCGCTGGCCCACGGAGGCTGCATCCTGCCTCTGAGCCGACTTGGGGAGGGAGGGTTGTGTAGGCTGAGCTCAGCCAATATAGGGGTCTGGAGGGGGTAGGGAGGAGGTGGGAGGGAGGTATTCTGGGGCAGGGGGAGTGTGGGCAGAGGGCATTCCAGGGGGCGGGCGGGGCTGGGGCCTGGCAGTTATGCTGGATCCCAACCTCGTTCTTCGAGCAGCGTGGAGCAGTTCCAAGCTGCTCTGTTCCCCTCAGACTTGTACCACCTCAGGAGGTGGCACAAGTTCGAAGAGACCCATTGGAGCTGTGGTGGCTTACCCAGGGGTAAGGGGAAGAGTTTCCCCTTGCTTCTGACTGAGCTGGCCCCAGACATGGATAGGCCTGTGCAGTAAAGTAATCATTGTTATTAAGTTACAGTGCAATATTGGACATGTCTACTCAGAAGTAAATTCTGCCCATTATTGTTCATTATTATTATTAGAACAGTACGGTTCAAGACTCAATTCAACCATTTGCATTATTGGAAACAATTTAAATACTGTTTACTTGTCTTCTTTCTATTGATTTTATGATTCATCTGATATTATGAACTGTTAATTTTCAACATATCTGTATGGTTATGTATGGTTTATGGAATGCATTAATGGGATATATATATTTCCTATCATCAAGGTATAAATTAGAGCTCACCAGAAATTGGCCAACGATGCATACGGATACAATAAATGACAATTCCATTGAGCATGTGCAGATATGCCTTTTCCTTGATATTGAGCAATAGCACCTGCTATGATTTTTGGCTTGTACAGTGTGATTTTTAAAGAGGCTTTATACCCAGCATATTTCATTTTAGTAGCTAAGTACCTGCCTGTCACATAGTATAGGCTCTTCCTAATAAACTCTTGGAGGCTGGTTATGGTCTGTAATTCTGTTGTGGTACAGCCTTCTTTTTCCATTGTCTATTTTAGGCTTCCCAGATTCTTCTCCAAGGTAGTGCTGGAGGAGGAGAGCAGACGAAACATAATAATTATCTCTATGCATTATTTCTATGGTTATGGAAGTTACATTGCCTTATTATAGAAGGACAAGGTTTGGATAGTTACAGTGGTAGTTGCACTGTGTGGAAAAACAGTGGAGATGTAGACATGTTGGAGGAGAAGAGGCCTCTGAGGCAGTTGATAGATTTTTCCTGCTCTTAAGGCCTGGCATTTTGCCTTCTGCAAGCATTAGCATTACAACTGGAATTCTGCAAAAATTGCTGCATTTTAAACCCATTAGAAGAACTTTACTACAAGGTTGTCCCTGTATTGCACAAGGTTGTAAGATTATACGTTGTAAGATTTTAAGATTATAAAATCTCCAGGGTGACTCCACCCACACCGTGGATTTAACCAGAGGAGTTGGAGCACAAACTTCATAGAGCACTGCACCCTCTTTGCTGTCTGTCTTTTCCTAGATACCTGTGCTTCCCAAGCCCATCTGTCTTACTGGGCAACTCCACGTATACCGTGAAATCAGCACTTCTGCGGTTTTGTCTACTTGTGATCCATTTTGGAAATGCAGGATCAAATACACCACCAAACCTATTGCCATGAAAAAAACAGGAGGCCGAGATCACACAGGTATGTTTTGAGCTATGGTGTTCCTGTGTTTAGAACAGGGTTCCCAAACTGATGTTGTGACCCACCAGCCTGGGAAGCACCAGCCAATGCCCCTTTATGGGGTGAGGGGAAAGGCAGCAATACAATGCCTAGGATCATGCTGCTGCTGGGAATAGGAGGTGGAGTTGTAGCCAGCACTGCAGTCCCGGGGGGTGTGGGAGAGGTGCGGGGAGCCCTCCACAGGGCTCCCAGTGCCTGCAAAGGTATTTAAAAGGGGGAAAAGGGCACTTCTGCTTTCAACATGAAAACCAGAAGTGCCCAGTTCTTTCTTTTTTGAGACTTTTGCAGGCACCAGGAACCTGCAAGAACTGTAAGGAACCCCCAGGCCAGGACTGCAGTGCTGGCTGCAGATAAGTAAAAAATCCCCCTCTTGACCCTGGCAATAGTGCGATCCTGGGGATTTTGATGCCACCTTCCCCCCACCCCACAACAACTTACAGTACTCCCAACTCCCATGTAGGAGTTTGAGAAATACTGGTTTAGAAAAATAAGAGGAACTTCCTACATTATAGAAAGATTTTTTTTAAGTTTCATAGTGTTGGTCTCTGAGGGCAAGTGAATGACTTAAAAAAAACTATTATAATTTTTAAGAATATATTTAAAGGTATTCTTTGTTCACAGACATACATAACTTTAACATTTCTACCCTCACTGCACCCAGCTTTTACTAATGTCTCATCTCTCCAAGCCTGATCTTTTCTCACTGCACCCTCACTGACTTGGGAGGATGTTGCGGGGGGGGGGGGGGAGACCTTATTTGTTGGGGGAATGATTAGAGACACGTGAAAATATTGAGATACATATGCAATGCTTAATGATCACACTTATGTATTATTCCTTGCTTCTAAGCATATTTGTGGGTGGCAGCCTAATTGCAAAGCATTTAACCCAGTAGGGCTACTGGGGCTAGAGTCTGCGCTGGCTGTTTTGCCGGCACAGAGTGGCAAACCTGGACTCTGCTGGTCCCACCCCCCCTCCCGGGCCCGTCAGTTCCTCTTCCCCACCCTCCCCCACCCTGGAACATCCTCCTGCCCCCAAAATCTGCACCTACTGCCTGGCGGTATGACTTACCCTGGGGTGCTTCTATGGCATCTCCACTTGATGCTGAGGCCCAGTGCCAAATAGCAGGCCCAGTGCTGGCAGCCCCTCCTCCCCAGTGCTGCTGCTCTGAGGGGTTAGGATTGGCCCCTAAAACTGAGATGTCATAAAAGTGACGTACCTAAGGCCACTGAGTGAACTTCTAAAACAGCATAGGCTTTCTGGCTCCCATCTCATACAAACTGTACTAACTGTATTGCTTCATACTGTTTTTTGGGGGGGATTTGTACTCAGATGATGAAAAATGTGAATCACCTATTCAAAATATTTATGTGGTGTTTTTAAAACTAATTATGAGTGTTGGATAACATCTGTTCTTATGAAAATATAAACAGCAGCAATGTGGGCCCCTTTTTGTTTGTTTCTGGTCTTTAAGCCTGCCACTTGTATCAACATCCAAAAGTTAGAAGCTTTACTTTTTAAAATCAGAACATGTCTAATCTTGTTTTGGGTTTTAGCCAATTTCTGGCTGCTTTTATCAAAGTAAGTTGGTTCACTGGTAATCTTCTGGGTTATTAGTTTTTGTTACCAGAATGATCAAGGAGCTGGAGCACCTTCTGTAGGGGAAAAGCTAAAACATTTGGGGTTTTTAGTTTAGAAAAGAGGTGGTTATGGTAAGGATGACTGGTACTTAAAAAAATTATAAATGGTGTAGAGAAAGTGAATAGAGAAGTGGAAATCAATAGAGGACAAGTCTGTCGCTGGCTGTTGGTCATGGTGGTTATATGTTACTTCCAGGTTCAGTCGAAGTATGTCTCTAAATATCCATTGCTGGGGAAGGGCATGCCTCAGCTCCTGCTTTTGGGCTTCCCAGAGGCAACTGGTAGTCACTGAGGGAAACTGGACTAGATGAGCATTGGGCCCAATTCAGCAGTGCTCTTCTTATGTTCTTATTCATTTGGTTATAGTATTTCAAATTAATATATGATGACTAATGAGCACTATGTCTGCTACAAGGTCGTATCCGTGTACATGGAATTGGAGGGGGACATAGGAAGTGCTTCCGGATGATTGACTTCCGAAGACTGCACAGTCGAGATGGAGCAGAATCTGGCACCTTTGAGGAGAAAGTGATTCAGGTCCGACCTGATGCTTGCAGGTGAGCAGCAGCCCAGTGCTTTACAGGCAATATGGAAAGTATGCAAAGAGACATACGGCATTTGTGGCTCAGAGGATCCATAGTGTGTGGCCTATTTTTCTCTCATCAGTGAAACTGATGACCTGAGCTGACCTCCTTTCTTTGGGTTCTCTTGTTGTCTGTGGCAGATCTGCTGAGATAGCACTGGTGGCTGGAGGGAAACAGAAGCGCTGGATCGTTGCAACAGAAAACATGAAGGCTGGCGATATCATCAAAACTTCAGGACACATAGGCAGGATGGCAGGTAAATACCTTATCTACCTTTGAGAAGGCTTAGTCACAGCAAGGAGCTTGGGTTCAGGCTAGGGTTTTTATGTGTGAAGTATTGCAGAGATGGTCACAGCTTAGATATAGTTATATCCTAGGGCAGCAGTTCTTCAGTTGTGGGTTTGGGACCCAATTTTTGGTGTCATGCGAAACTGACAGGGCAGATTAGGCTATGTGCATCAAGGATTCAAAAAGCTGCTACTTGGGGGAGGGCACTTCTGCCCAATCACCATTATAGCCACACCCCTTGGCATTTATAAATCAAGCAAATGAGGGTCTCTAAATTAGAGGACCCATAATTATAAATTAGGGCCTCTGAAAAGTTTGAGAACCAAATTAAGATCCCAAGTTACGGTCATTTTTCTCTTGGGGAGGTTTCCCAGATAGGATGTTGGCATCACAGTTAGATTTGAATTGATCCAATTTGTATTCGTTTGGGAGCCATTGAGGAGGTGATCTGGATGACAAATTGGCTCCTTTTCTCTCTTTGGCTGGTAACCTAGACACTTTCAGGGATGGAGACTTTGCTCCTTTTTGCCAACTGACCCCCACCTGATGTCAGCCCAAGGTAAGGTGATAGCATCTGATCAGGAGGTTCTATGTAGTTCTCTTTGGGATTTTTACTGGTGTTAATCTGATAGTGGGATTTTTGTCTTTCAGTCTTGGCTAATGAGGGAGATGCATACCCAGTTGGGGCTTTGCCAGTAGGGACCCTAATCAACAACTTGGAGAGCCATCCTGGAAAAGGAGCACAGTATATCCGAGCAGCAGGTCAGTATTGGATTTAGATTTTGGAGGGGTGCAACAAACATGAAAGGATGGTCAGTAGTTGACGAAGAACATTCGTTGATTATTCTCCTTCACAATTGTGGAAGGAGGTTTAACCTGTTGGAACTCTGAGAATAAATGAAATCTGTCTTTTTAAAAGAAAATATCCTGCCTCCTTCCATACATATGCTTCTTTGAATACTCGAATAAAAAATTTACAGAGCATTCTATGAACATTTTCATAACTGTAATGAGAGTAAGAAAGAGAAAAGGGGGTTTGGATTCAGTGACTGCCACTGAACCCACCCCCTTCCTAGATCTGTTCTGGGATGAAATCATGGGACAGTGGGACCCATGCTGCTTCCAGTACGAATGAAGTTATAGTGATGAAGCATATTGTAACTCACCCACCACTCTTTGCATGTTGTTAACAGGAACCTGTGGTGTATTACTAAGGAAGGTGAATGGAACGGCCATAATACAGTTGCCCTCCAAGAGGCAAATGCAGGTATGTGTGTACAGTGGAGAATTTTATGAAGGCTCAACAGAGGGTGGAATGTTGCGAGACAGCAGCTGCTAACAGACCTGGGGCATGTCTGCAGGGCATCTTCCTATAGTTCTGTTTTGGTCCTGAACTAAAATAGCATCAGTTGACAGACTTTAAAAATCAAGGGTACCGTGCTGCGACGTTTCTTCACCTCTGTGGATTTTTCCACATATATGGTGCAAACACATGAGGCTTGAATGCTGCACAGCATGGCTTGCAGTTTTTGGATATGGAGCATGCATGATGGACCTCTTGTGCTTTCCACTTTTATGCTTTGTAATAAAAGGGGCTGTACCTAGCAGTATATTCTGCTTAATAATACTTTGGGTTTATATAGCACTTTCTATGTGCTAGCCATCGTTGGCCATTTCTTCCCAATGTTGCATATACTCAGCAGGGACCAAATGTGTATACTTGAGGGTAGGGCAAAAATGGGTTAAATTAGTTCTTCATGTAGTTGTTACAACCATGTAAGGTTGAGTGTATTACAGTGAACCCTCTTAGTACACTAATGGGGCGGGGAAGAGTGTTAAATCAGAATGCATTGAAGTCATTGGAGACATGCATGTACAAAATGTATATGACTAGTTTTTAATGGTGCAGAAAATGTAAGTTGTTTCCAAGGTCTGCTAAATCAAGTTTTGTTACCTTCAAGGCTCACTCATATTGCAGCTGAGGTTGCGAGGGAGTGGCTTGCCTAAGTCAACCAGAATTCATGGCAGAGATTGGAGATGAAATGAGGAGGTTCTGATTCGTCTCTTAGCCACTATGAGGTACCAGCCCTTTACTACCTCATCTTCACTAACTCTCTTATCTTTACAGGTGTTGGAGACTTGCATGGCTACAGTGGGACGAGTTTCCAATATTGACCACAACAAAGAAATTATTGGGAAAGCTGGCCGGAACCGGTGGCTAGGAAAGCGCCCAAGAAGTGGTCTGTGGCAACGCAAAGGAGGATGGGCAGGGCGCAAAATCAGACCTCTCCCTCCCATGAAGAGCTATGTGAACCAGCCAACAGCAGTTGCACGGGGATAATGTTGAGTTTTTGTTTGTGTGTGTCTAGGATTCTGTCAATAAAATCTACTTTTTCTGAATTGCCAACGCTAGTGATATTTGTTTTTTTGTATAAGACTAAATACAAGAGAGAACGGCATGCCTCTGGAATGGGGCTAGAACTCTTACAGCCCAGTCATGTGCAGTAGTCATGGGCAATTCCACTTAAATTAGCAGGAATAGTCTAATCCAGGGGTGCCTAAACCCTGGCCCGGGGGACATTTGCAGCCCTCAGGGATCCCCAATCTGGCCTGCAGGGAACTTCCAGTCTCCAATGAGTCTCTGTACCTGCGGAGACTTGCGGAGACCGTGCTGGCCCGAGGCGACTGCTCTCAGCGTGAGGGCAACAGTTCAACCTCTTGCATGAGCTGCGGGCCAAGGGTTCCCCCCACTGCTTGCTGTTTCACATCTGTGAAGCAGCGGCGATCGTGAAGGAAAGGCCAGCCTTGCTTCGTACAAGTCCTTTTATAGGCCTTGAGCTATTGCGAGACCTTCATTCTATTCATATAAGTTCCATCTCTAATATATTCATTTATGAAAATTTATATAAATTTTAAATGTAAATTATTTCCTGGGCCCCTACACAGTGTCGGAGAGATGATGTGGCCCATCTGCCAAAAAGTTTGGACACCCCTGGTCTAATCTAATTAGATGTACCTAAGTACATACATGGAAGTGGGCTGCTAATGAATGTTCAACATAGTCTGTTCTTTAGCTGTAGTTTCAAAACAGTTCAGAGTTGGACCCAAAGTTTCCAGTTACTGTATTACTACTGCCCTTTCTGTATGGGAAAATACAACTCTGCTGGTTCTGCTGGACTTCTCTGTCACTTTTGATAGCATTGACTATGGTATTCCTCTGGACTGTCTTGCTGATATAGGATTAGGGAACATGGTTGCAGTAGCTCTGCTCCTGCCTTGAGGGTAGGTCCTAGAAGTTGGTGCTGGGATACTGCTGTTTGACCTGTTGACCTGTGGGGTTTCACAGAGTTTGATCTTGCCTCCCATCCTTTTCAATATCTACATGAAATTACTGGAGAGCCTATCCAGAGGTTAGAGCTGAAGTGTCATTAATAAGTTACCTCTCTTTTTCATCTGATACTGAGGATACCCTGGAGACCATGAATCAGTGCCTGGGCTCAGTGAGCAACTGGATGTGGACAAACAAGCTGAAGTTTTATTTCAGACAAGACAGAGGCATGGCTAATAGGAGAGCTGACCAGGAGTTTTGGGGTGTAGGCTGTTGAGGAGGAGGTAGCACTCCTCCTAAAGATCAGGTTTGCTTTTTAGGGATGCTCCAGGCTAACAGTCCAAGACCCACTGCTCACAGGAACTCCCAAATTCTGCTGCTCACTCCCACCATTGCACATTCACTTTGCTGCCTTTGTCATCCTCTTGCAGAGCCTGTGGCTCAGCTCTCACTTCTTGTGGGTGGGGAGAACCTGGGAGCTAAACTTCTCCACTCCCACTTTGTAAGACACTGTGATGGAACTATAGGTTCCAAATAAGGTGAGCCCTCCCATCCTTCTCACTGTCATCAAGTGGAGCCTACAGCTCTGCCACCAATTCTTGTGAAGTGGTTAATGGAAATAAGCAGCAGTGAAGCTACAGGCTGTTTGAGATGCATTTCACTTTGTGTGAAACCTGCAGCTTGGGTGCCATGTCTTATAAATAGAGGTGTTTGTTTCCAGTAAGAAAGGATTACAGCCTAAGTCTTACTGAACACAGTGGGCTTACTTTTGAGTAAAGTAAATAACACTGTTTTCAAATGCCTCTACAAAAGTAGGAAGCAGTCGCCATGAGCAATGGGCTCCATTCAGTGAGACAAATCCAAAGACAAGGATGGGGCTACTGGGAGAGTTGGTAAGTGGGCATTCTGCTGCCAGCTTGCTGCTTTCCTGAGCCCACTGTCTCAGGCAATGGATTAAAGGTTGTCATGGTTGGGCTGACTAGGTCCTAGCTTTGCTTTGCTCCTGGTATTGGAGTGGCTGTGAGTAGGAGCACTTTTGCATAGCTCTGGCCTGTGCATCAACCTTTGGAGGTAATCCCATAGGGTTGGGGGGGTGGCTAGGGAAGTGCACCTCTCTGGGGTTTCTGAAGCTCTTCTTTATCCCCCCCTCCCCTTCTCCTGGACTAGTATAGGATACTGACTATGATTAAGCCAGTACAGTATAGCTATGCTGGTAGTTTGACTTGAGTATAGAATTTCACTGTTGGATCTGTTCCTGTTAAGGGTCTGGAGACAGCCAGCAAAGCTTATAAATGTCTTGTGTCACCTGAAAGACAAGCATATTTATTTTACTGTACAGTTTTCTCGACTAGAGCCCACTTCATCAGATACATGAAGTGTTATCCTCAGCAGATATAGTATCAGGGACGTGTGGTTGGGTGGGGAGGCAGGTGAGACGGTGCCTCCCCACTGGAGCCCTTCAAGAAGCGCTATAGTTGTGTGAGGTGCCCGCGTGTGGGTTGTGGGTGCTTGAGCCCCCCACACGACGGCAGTGCTTTTTGAAGGGCTCCGGTGGGGAGGCACTGCCTCACCTGCCTCCCCACCCACTGCAGGTCCCTATATAGTATATATTTACATGGGGAAGGAAAAGAAATAAATGGCCAAGAAATTCCAAGGGGACAGCTTGTCCCAGCTGTGTGTACATTTTATACATGCACTCCTTAAGCACTAACAAACAGGGCGCTGAACACACCCATAGAACTCGATAGATGAATGAAGAGGAGCGAGCGACGGCCAATACAACCTCTCCACTTCCCCTTCCAGATCGCGAAACCTACAAGTTTGACTTGCGTGATCACCCGTAGTGCGTTAGCTGAAGGGACCGCGCATGCGCAGAAAACGCGGAAGGGATGAGGCGGCGACTGGGCTAGGAAAATACCGGGCTTTGGCATCGAGGCTTGCAGAGGGGCCGCGAGGAAGGTAGGCCTAGAACGGAGCCGGAAGCGCCGTTGCAGTGCGCGCGCCGACCGCTAGGGCCTGGGCTGTGGCGCCGCCCTGTGTTTTCTTCGTGGGGTGTTTGAGGCGGGGCACGTGCAGCTGCCGAGTCGCGCTTGGCCCCGCCCTTTCTTAGGCCCCGCCCCTTGCGGCTGTCCATTGGGTGTGTGTCTCAGGTCGTTGGGCGCGCGCTCGGCGGGGCCACCTGGCCTGGGAGGCGCCCGAGGCTGGTCTGCAGCAGGAGCTGCTGCTGACGCCTCCTGCTTGGTCTTTGGGGCTGAGCCTTAAAGTGCCTTCAGCTGCCTTAGCAGCAGCCACCTGGGAGAGGCCAGCAGCAGGAGTGCTGGAGCCTCCCTCTCTACCAGCCTCCATGTGCCCACTGCCATTATTTTAAGTTGTAATGTCATGAAATGAAGAATGCGCTGCCAGTTTGTTCCCAGGTGTAGTTCACAGTGCTGCCTGAGATCTAGCCTAAATGATCTGAAAATGACCCCGTGTGTCGCCAGCCTGCGGAACTCCTTGCCACAGGATGTGGTGACAGCATCTGGCCTGGGTGCCTTTGAAAGGGGATTGGACAGCTTTCTGGAGGAAAAGTCCATCACAGGTGACAAACTGTGGTGGGTATGTGCAACCTCCTGACTCTAGAAGCAGGCTGCCTCAGAACACCTGTTGCGAGGGAGGGCACCAGGATGCAGGTCTCCTGTGTGCTCCCTGGGGGCCCAATGCTATCCAACTTTCCAGCTCTGGTGTGGCAATGCAAGATTGAGGTAAGGGAACAAATGTTCCCGTACCTTGAGGAGGCCTTTGTGACTGCCTTGCAACCACGGAATGCAGAGCACGCGCCAATGGCATGGCTGCACCAACCCTGGAAAATTGGATAGGACTGGGCCCTGAGGCATCCATTGGGCTGCTGCAAGATACAAGAAGCTGGACTAGGTAGGTTTTTGGCCTGATCCAGCAGGGCTTTTCTTAAGTTCTTGTGATCTGGCGGCTGGAGAGCTGGAGGACCTTTGGCTCCTTCATGAACCTGCCTGTCAGTGATTTTCAGCCACTGTGCCATGGCACAGAGTGTACCATGAATGGTTGCCAGTTGTGCCATGGGAATTTGAGAGGATTATTTATTAGCAGGGCCGTTGGGGGATGTGAGGCCCCCCCCCCACCAGCAGTGTGGTGTGCCTTGTCAATTGTCAAAAATCTCATGGTGTGCCCTAAATTGGATTTTAGTGCCTTTCCAATGTGCCATGAGATGAGATGAAAAAGGCTGAAAATTACTGCACTAACTCCATCTTTCTCTGGGTTCTAGCTCTTCTGACCATGGGCAGAGAGTTATCAGAAAGACGGTCTTTTTGGTGGTGGCCCCTAAGCTATGGGCCTCCCTCCCCACAGTATCTCCCTGGTGTAATCTTTGTCACCTTTCAGAAACTGGACTAACAATTGTTTTTAATAGCTTCCAATATTAAAGGACTAAATTAAAAAAAAAATTCTTGCTGATAACTGTTTTGCTTCATTTATTTGTTTTGTTTTTAGGAGTTTCTATTTCTACTATGCTTTTCAGTGTGGATTTTGTAAGCTGCCTTGATTTGTTTTAGGGGAGAGGTGGAATATGTATTCTTCTGATTAAATAAATGTGTGATGTGACTTTTGAGTGTTTAAACTAAGATATGTGCCTATACACCCAACTCACACGTGCAATTAGGTCTTTGCAAGTGTGTCATTCTATGATTTAAAAAAAATAGTAAGCCTTAAACTAATGGCAACAGAAATGATACATGGGTTGTTGTTTTTTCTTAATGCTCAGGAAGATATTGTGGTCATTATATTCAAAGTCTATTAAAGTCAAAATGAAGGAAGGCTGCCATTTTCTTAAAAAAAAAAAAAAGGTAAGCTACCATGAGAAAGAAAATGGTGATGATGCCACTTCAGTGATCTACCTTGGATTTAATGCTAAAGGAAGGGTTTTGCTAAACCCTAAGGGTAATTTCCTAAGGGTAATGCTAAAGGAAGGGTTTTTTTTCCTAATAGAAGTAGCACACAGGAAGGTGATCTGGATTACAACAAAATGGATGGGAGGAGTTATAAAGTATTATTATTATTATTATTATTATTTAACAGTATTTATATACCGCTTTTCAACTAAAAGTTTACAAAGCGGTTTACAGAGAAAAATCAAATAACTAATGGCTCCCTGTCCCAAAAGGGCTCACAATCTAAAAAGATGCAAAAAGAACACCAGCAGACAGCCGCTAGAAAAGACACTGCTGGGGTGAGGTGGGCCAGTTACTCTCCCCCTGCTAAAAAGAGTAGCACCCACTTGAAAAAGTGCCTCTTACCCAATTAACAGGGGGAAAACTTAGGGGTAAGTAGACTTAGATTGCAGTCTTAAATAGATTTGTTAGGGAGTAAGCCTCATGGTATTCTGCAGACTTACTTTTAAGTCAGCATGCTTAAGATTACACTTTCCTGTTATTTAAATGTATTTAGTCTTTGTCCCAATTTGCAGGAAATTGAAATCTTTTTTTTTGCTATTAGTAGGTTCTAACATAATCTTAAATCTTCCAGACATAATCAGAGCACAGTTCTGGTCATGTTCAGTTGAGTGGACCAGAGGCTTTCAGGGAACAAGAGGCTGGCCGCAGGCCGGATAGAGGCTTGCTGCAGCTGCATCTGGCCCCCAGGCCGGGGTTTGGAGAACCCTGTTCTAGACCACTAGGACTCAAACTTCTCTGTAATAAATTTCCCGAGATAAGTCTTTGCAGGGGAGGGGGAAGGTAGCGATGCAATCCCCAGGATTGTGCCGCTGTGGGAAAAGGGAGCTATTTTTAAACTTAACTTGCATGCTGCCAGCATCTGGGAGGTGTGGGAACACTGCAGGGCTCCCCGCAGCTTGTTAAAAGTGAAAATTGCAATTGCAACAAAACCGGAAGTGGTCACAATCACAACTTTCACTTTTTACAAGCCATGAAGAGCACTGCAGAGCGCTCTTCGGGATTCCCCACATCCCCCAGACCCTGGCAGCACATATGTTAAGTTTAAAAATATCCCCCCTTCCCCCACAGCGGTGCAATCTTGGGGATGACAGTGCTGCTTCCCCCTGTCCCCACCCCTTAAAGGGAAAGGGGCAGTGTTACACAGGCTGGTGGGTTGTGCTTTAGACTGGGGTGAGCAAACATTTTGGCAGGAGGGCCACATCATCATTCTGACACTATCAGGGGTCAGGGAAAAAGAGGAATTAATTTACATTTCAAATTTGAATACATTTACATGAATTTACATAAATGAATATATTAGAGATGGAACTTATATGAATGATTGGATTTTACTGAGCTTATTTATAATACACATGAGAACTATAATACAGGCATGTAGAACTGTTTGGCACAGTGAAAACATAAAGACCAAGCCAGAAACACATGGAGACATATATTGTTCATAGACTATGGGGGGGGGGGGAGTTAAAATAATGCCCAGGGGAAAGCAGAAAATACATGGAGACTATGAAAAACCTTGCTCTAAGTCAGCCCACAGCTTGTGTCTGATAGTCACAACCTGCAGTCGCGGGCCAGCACAGGCTCCAACAGTCTCTGACAGTCCAGAGGCTCAGGGGCTCCCTGCTGGGGGACTCCCTGAGACTGGGGGCTCCCTGCGGCCCAGATTGGAAGACCTTGAGGGCTGCGAATGGCCCCCAGGCTGGGATTTGCTCACCCCCACTCAAGACCACAAGAAGTAATAGTTCCACTCTGTGCTACTCATACCTGACTTGGACTATTGCATAACAGTTTTGGGTATCATGTTTTAAGAAGAACATTGATAAAACAATGGAGTGAGTTCAGTAGAGGGCAACTAAGATGGCAAGAGATCTGAAAATCAAGTTCTATGAGTATCTGTTCCGGAATCTCCAGTAGATAAAAAAATCAATGGATACCAAATCAGTGGGAAAATAGCTTTAAAGACCCACTTCCAGGTTTTTTGTTCCTCTGTTGTCATACCAGAATGCATTGGTATAGGCACTATACCTCATTCAGCCACTAAATGGTGTGAATAATGGAATCTAATTATAATTATTTAACAGTGCAAAGGCAGGAAATGGGACTGTGGTGCTTTTTCCCTTGTTACAAGACATTTAAAGGTAGACCTTAGTATCAGTGGTAAGTTAAATCAGTGGATATCAAGGTCCAACCTATATGTTTAGCATGAAGAAGAAAGGACTAGGTGGAGGTATGGTAGCCATCTTCAAGTATCTGAAAGATTGTTTTACAGAAGAAAGGGCAGGCTTAGGTTCTCTGATTCCTGAGGGCAGGACTAGAATGAATGAAACTACAAGGAAGTAGAGTTAGGCTAGACATGAGGAAGAGTTTCTTAAGTATAAGAGATATCTGGCACTGGAACAGTCTGCCTTGTGCAGTTGTGGGCGTCATTGGAGGTTTTCAAGCTGAGGCTGAATGGCTACCTGTCAGGGATGCTGTAGGAGCAGCTGGCACTGAGCAGGCAGTTGGACTAGATGACCTCCACGGTCCCATCCAGTTCTAACATTCTACAGTTGTATGGTTTACTCCACGACTTTATCTTTGCCACAGACTTCTAAGGTTAGCTTAAAATATGCTGACTCAAGGTCACTCAATAGATGCTCTGCTAAGCAGAGAGTTGAATGTGGGCCTCCCTAATTTTAATCTGATACAGTCTAATCATTACACCATGATTAGTTCTCAGTGTCGTGGCAGAGTTCTACAGGCCTTCTCCAAATCTTTTGATTTAGTCTAGAATAGATTGCCCATATTTCAGAATAATATATTTCTAGAATGAATGTGTGTGAATTTGTTTACTGTTACCTAAATTAGTTACATGGGGCATGTTCATAAACTGTGCTGATTGGTTAGATTTTTCACAAGGGCAACCAGTAGTGGAAGCTGCATGACCCAGGTTAGATTGTGTGGTTGGTTAGGTCTAGCACAGATCTCAAGCATTTGTCAACCTTGATGAAAATCTCCCTGCACTGGGAATGTACAACCATCTATGCATGCAATAATTGTTCCAAAGAAACCTTCCCTGTTTTGCCACAGGGGGTTCTCTGCCCTGAGATCTTTCTAGTTTTCTGGGCAGGGTTGGCTCCAGGGACCTGATCTGTTTTCTCCTGTACCAACAGATGTGTTCCCTGTCATGGTGATTGAGAGGCAAAATGGAAATGTGCTAGTGCATCTTGGACCCAAGCTTTGGGCCTATCCTGAGGAATTAATTCGGCAGCACCACAGCCACAATGGGTACATGGAATACCTGATTCGCTGGAATGTCCTTAGCTCAGAGAATGGTACAAGAGGCAGTACCGGTACCTCTTTCACAGAGACCAAAATGGAGAACATCTTGATGTGGATGTCAGCAGATGATGTTTATGCCAACTGTCCAACACTCTTAGGCAAGAGGAATCCCAAAGAGCAACAAGTGGAAGAGAAGGTGTCCAGTGCATTTCCTCCTGATGTTGTGTTGGATGAAGCCTCTCTTTTGGAGATGAAGGTTGATGTCAAGAACCTGGTGCAGCGAGCTGAATGGCAAATGGCCAGCACCACTGTCCCTCAGACGTCCATTTTGAACACCATCCATGTGCTCAGTGCCTATGCCAGTATCGGCTCATTGATGGATGTCTTCAAGGAAACAGGTGCCCTGGATCTGCTGTTGAAGATGCTGTCCAATGAGGAGAAGCAAATTCGTCGCAGTGCTAGCAAGATGCTGAGGGCTTTGGCATCACATGATGCAGGTGAGATGTGGGTGCTCTTTTTACAAGATACCCATAGCTACAGTACAATGCCTGCATGGTCAGGTAAGCACCTTCAGTTTCATAGATAAAATCTGTTGAAAGTTTCATCGTTGTGACAGTAAGATTTCTGAGTTGATAGTAAACAGATTCCCTGATCAGATTAACAGAGTCCTGTGTAAGATTGAAAACCTTACAGCCAGACTTGATGAACACTTCAAAGAAATGTTTTAAGCTCTCAAGATAAGCGAAGGGTGATTGTTCACTATGGGAACTTGATTGACATTTGATAAATGCACTTCCAAGTCCCACTGGTATCTCAGGCAGAAGGAAGGTTGGCAGAAGGAAGGAAGGCAGAAGGAATTAATTTGATTACACGTTGATATGTCACCAAACAGAACAAGATTTTTAACAGTAGCTGCTGTTTGGCTCAAAGTAAGCACGACAAATCTTAATTTCTATAATTATTATATTACAGGAAAATCAGCGTGGGTGTGTTGTGCCAACTATGTATATGACATTTTACAGCGGATGAGAGGGTAGGTGCTTCTAGGGATTAACTAAGGAAAACAGCAGAACTAGTAGAGTGGAATGGAGAAAGAGACAAACAGAGCAAGAATATGTGATTATTTCAGTGACACATACTCGGGCTTACTCAATGTATCATGACATCTATTATTTTTTAAAAAGTAAAATTGACTTTAGACGTCAGAGTCTAACTGAAATTATGGTGTCTAACTGAGCTCTGTAATTAATTCTGATATAAAGCTTGATCCATGCCAAATATCTGTTCATCTTTATACAATTACTGTCTGTCTGTCTGTCTGTCTGTCTGTCTATCTATCTATCTACACACATGCACACACACATCAGTAATAATATATATAAACATATGAGGAAAGTAGACTTTCAAATTCTCCCTGGCAGGCTTTTCCCTTAATATTTTCAAAATACTGAAGGGTTCAGGGCTAGGATTGACTGTTCTTTCCAGTGTTTTGGCTGCCAGTGTATTTGTGTGCAAGGTTATCATGTATTTGTATTGGCAACCTTCAGTCTCGAAAGACTATGGTATTGCGCTCTGAAAGGTGGTTCTGGCACAGCGTCTAGTGTGGCTGAAAAGGCCAATCCGGGAGTGACAATCCTTTCCACACCGGGAGCAAGTGCAGTCTGTTCCTGGTCTGTCTCCCTGGCTATGGGCCTTCCTTCTTTGCCTCTTAGCCTCAGACTGTTGGCAAAGTGTCTCTTCAAACTGGGAAAGGCCATGCTGCACAGCCTGCCTCCAAGCGGGTCGCTCAGAGGCCAGGGTTTCCCACTTGTTGAGGTCCATCCCTAAGGCCTTCAGATCCCTCTTGCAGATGTCCTTGTATCGCAGCTGTGGTCTACCTGTAGGGCGCTTTCCTTGCACGAGTTCTCCATAGAGGAGATCCTTTGGGATCCGGCCATCATCCATTCTCACGACATGACCGAGCCAACGCAGGCGTCTCTGTTTCAGCAGTGAATACATGCTAGGGATTCCAGCACGTTCCAGGACTGTGTTGTTTGGAACACAGGTTATCATGTGTGTTATGATATCAAGGTTATCATGAACCTACAACATAAGGAGGGACTTTATCTGTCCAGAGCAACTATAACTGTGGTTGCTTCTAACATACATTGCAGCCCCCTGTAGTCAGAAGTATTTTCCCAAGGTGCTATTGTTTCAACAACTTTGGCTCCTACATTATACAGTAGTCTCACTGCTGTGGATAGTGCAAATGTGGCTAATGGAACTGGCCAAACTGTGTGCCAGAATGTCAGTGGTTATAAGTGTGCTTGTGGTGTTGGAGTGCTTCCATACCCCTGCCTCTTTAAATCTGCCTTTGACACTTGGCTGTGATTCTCATATTAACTGTATTTTGTTCCCTCTTAAAGGTTTGATAGTTCCTTGTGAGAATTATGCCTTGTATTATTTCTGTAAAATAATACAGAGAGAGCGAGAGAGAGAGAGAGCGAGAGAGAGAGAGAGCGAGAGAGAGAGATGCAGTCAAATACATGAAATGAAAGCACTACCTTAATTTCTCTGCTTTTAGGAAGCCGAGCCTATGTTCTGTTGTCCTTGAGCCAGCAGGATGGCATTGAACAACACATGGACTTTGACAGTTGCTATACACTCCTTGAATTGTTTGCAGAAACAACATCCTCAGAAGAGCACTCCATGTCTTTTGAAGGGATCCCCCTTCCTCAGGTACTAAATGAAGCAGAAACTCTGGCATAGAGGCATTAACCTCTTTTGTGAAGGGCCATTGCCAAGTTGGAACTTGGAGTGATCTTTGAGAGAGAGATCAAACAGTTGTGGAGCAGTCTGGAGAAATGTGGGGGAAGGGGTGGGGGCTAGTCAAGGCAGCCCCAGAACTTTGTATCCTCTCCTTCCACTCACATGCTCAAGGTGGCTATTGAAATCAACACTATAAAGTAATTTAACATTCTAGACTAATGTAAAGATAATAATCTTTCAGGAATCAGTTGTCATAATCTGATAGAAAATAGGCTGATCTCTGTATGCTACTGGCAGTGATGTTGAATTGCCACAGCAAGGATGCCAAATGGAATTCTTGAGTCCTCTCTCTCCTTCTTGTTCTTTGACCACAGCAGGGATAACAAATGGAGGGATGTGTTGAGATGGAATGAACAGTGGTGGCATTGGGCAGAGAGGCAGCCTGGGTTCAGAGTGGGCAAGAAGCATTCTGCAAGTCAAGAGTTGGTATCAGGGGATTAAGAACCTGCTAACTTGGGGAGAATGAGAAGAAGCTTTTTCAGGCCATGGATATGATCTTTTTTTGTTTTGTTTCAGATTCCTGGAAAGCTGCTGTTTTCTCTAGTGAAACGCTACCTGTGTGCTACCTCCCTCATGGACAAGCTCAACAGCACAAGAAAGCTGAGGAGGGAGAGTGAAGATCCCAGTTCAGACTCTGGGGGAAAGAAGAGGGTGCAGTGTGAGTTTGACTTCAGCATGGCCATGGCCAACTTAATTTCAGAACTGGTGCAGGTCATGGGCTGGGATCATAGTCGGGACCTTCAAACCCTCAAAGAAAAACAACTTTGGGATATTCAGTCTATCTTCCAGCCCCAAACTTCCACTTGTGCAACCATCCAATCAGCTGCATATTTGCCTCGGAAAGAGACCAGTACCTTCAAGATGCGCTCTGCCTTCCCCAGTCGCAGCAGCTATGTGGAGTATGTGCAAGAGAAGTTGGTGCGTGGTATGCGTGTGCGCATGTTGGAAGACTACGAGAAAGTTTGTGCAGGAGACATGGGCGAGTTCCTCCAAAGCAATAATGGCACACCACCTGTCCAGGTACTGTTGAGTGTAAAGCAGGGTCAGTCTGAGGGATTCCGGTTTCCAGCATCCAAGAAGCGATGGAGGCTTATGGGCACTGAAATTTGACTTTTGGGAAGCCCACTTAATTCTGCAGCCCATCTGTCCATTGTGTGAACAAAAGAGTGACACCTATATCAAGAGAAGGGTTTTGGTCTGGATGCTGATTAGTTAATGGGGTTTTTTAGGCCTGATCACCTGTCCTGGGTTACAGAGAAAGTATGTTGAGTCATTATCTGTGTTGGGCTCCATTTTTTCAGGTTTATTGGGAATCTCTAGGTCGCACATACTGGGTACACTGGCACATGGTTGAGATTGCTGGATCATCAGGGCAGGTGGAGCAGAAGGCCCAGGAAAAGCTATCTAGCCTGAAAGAGACTCTGAGACAGGATGCAGGTAAGATTGTCTTGGGATGTTAGATGCTTATTCCACAAAGTTCCAAGAGAAAGTATGTAGCTCAATGTTCTATTCTGTGCCTTTGGGTCTGTTTTTGCTGCTCATTCCTTGCCCATAGGCTGGTTTCAGCTTACTCAGTCTCTAGCTAGATGTGTAAACAGCATGGAAGATGGAATTAAACCCTGTGGAATACTATAGACCATGAGTGCCCAAACCCTGGCCCAGGGGCCACTTGCGGCCCTCAGGGACTCACAGTTCGGCCTGCAGGGAGCCCCCAGTCTCCAATGAGCCTCTGGCCCTCCGGAGTCTTGGTGGAGCCCATGCTGGCCCAATGCAACTGCTTTCAGCATGAAGATGACTGTTTGACCTCTCACATGAGCTGTGGGATGAGAGTTCCCTCCACTGCTTGCTGTTTCACGTCTGTGATGCAGCACTAGTAGCAAAGGAAAGGCCAGCCTTATAGACCAGGGGTGCCCAAACCCCGGCCCGGGGGCCACTTGCGGCCCTCAAGGCCTCTCTATGTGGCCCTCAGGGAGCCCCTAGCCTCCAATGAGCTTCTGACCCTCCAGAGATTTGTTGGACCCCACACTGGCCCGATGCAACTGCTCTCAGCATGAGGGCAACTGTTTGGCCTCTCGAGTGAGCTGTGGGATGAGGGCTCCCTCCGCTGCTTGTTGTTTCACATCTGTGATGCAGTAGCAGCAGGAAAGGAAAGGCCAGCCTTGCTTCGTGCAAGGCCTTTTATAGGCCTTGAACTACTGCAAGACCTTCATTCATTCATATAAGTTCATCTTTAATATATTCATTTATGTAAATTTATTCAAATTAGAAATGTAAATTAATTCGGCCCCCAACACGGTGTCAGAGAGATGATGTGGCCCTCCTGCCAAAAACTTTGGACACCCCTTTTATAGACCTTAAGCTGTTGCAAGACCTTCATTCATTCATACGAGTTCCATCGCTAATATATTCATTTATGTAAATTTATTCAAATTTGAAATGTAAATTAATTAGGCCCCCAACCCAGTGTCAGAGAGATGATGTGGCCCTCCTGCCAAAAAGTTTGGACACCTCTGCTATAGACCAATGGCCATGGTGTACAGCAGAACCTTCTGGAACCTGCTGTCTAGGAAGAACTAGAACTACTGCAAAGCAGTGCCTCCATTTCCCATCCTGGAAGGATACTGTTGTCAATGGTATCGAATACCAAGAATCATACTCCCCTTATCTAATTCCCATAACCCCCCATCAAATTCCCAGCATAGATCATCCACTAGAGCCACCAAAATTGTTTCAGTTCCAAGAGCAGATTGAAAACCATATTGAAATGGGCCTAGAAAACCATTTTAATCCAGGAATCCCTGGAGTTGGGTTGCCATCACATACTCAAGTACTTTGCTCAAGAATGAACCAATATTTAAAATTTCTGTCTCTTCAGTGGCCATAAAACCCCTCTCTATGATTTTGTGTCTACCTGCAGTTCACCAAACATTGTACCGCAAGCCCCTTCGGAGGCTGTACTCCTTTTCGTACCTGACAGATCAAGTGGATGAAAATTCTGGGATCCTGAGCCAGGCTGAATGGTGGGAGCTGCTCTTCTTTCTTAGGAAGCTAGAACCCCAGAAGCAGCAGGATATTGTTCAATTCATCCAGCAGAACCAGAAGGTAAATACATCAATAGTGGAAGAGATATTTAAGACATCATTGAGCAAATAAGTTTCTGTTCATTATTATTCTCTCTTCCAGGACAGGAATGTCTTAAGTCTCGAAAGAGTTCTCTTCCACCCACCTGCACACACCACACCATGGCTGCATTTTCCCAAACTTTTTAAAGAGTAAATGACCTGTAGTTTAACAGCATGCAAGGAGTCACGTCTAAGAATACCATCAGCAGCCACTGGTGATTGGCAATTCAAAACATGGCTTGATTCCTTTATCCTCTGTTTTTGGCTGGTTGGTTTTATCCTGTGCTGGTCCAGTTCACCTTACTCTGGTGAGCCTTGACCGTGGATGATCCTGGGACTAACAACTGTGGTAAAGACTCTGTGCATTAACTCTCTTTTGCATTCAAGCTGTCAAATCTGAATGAAGAGGACTTGATCCAGCTGTCTGTGTCAGCAGAGTTAGCTCAGAAAGTGTTGCAGCTCCTGAGCAAGCAGTCCCAAGGCCGTACCCGAAGTGACCTCCAGAACTCTCATGTCTACCTCAAATATTCCTTCAACAAAGGACAGACAAAACAGAGCTGCACAAATGTGAACATGATCCCTGGGGAGTGTGCTGTCCCTTCTGAAGCCATGGTGTCCAAAGCTACAAAGAAACAATCATTTTCTCCTGAAGCGACTTCCCCACCTCCATCCATGGCAGAAAAAACAGACACTCAGCTGATGAAGGAGCTCCTAAAAGTGGAAGAACCTTCTTTCCCAGGCACACTAAATGAGAAAGCCAAAGGTCAGTGCCAGACAGCATCCAGAGTTATCTTTTGGTTCAGATGAGCTTTGTCTTTGAATCAAACTAGATGTAACAGTAGATACCGTCGACCAAAAATTGTAGATGCACATCTAGTTCCTTCTGCAACCCTCCTTCGTGTCCACAGATCTTAGTTTGTCCTGTAACATTACAACATTCTTGAATTAGAAATACAGAATTACAATGTTCATTTTGAACATTCTTTTCAGTGTCATTCTGTCACAACACCAGGTAAGTTTTACTAGACATTGTGAAGTGAGAGGGGGAACTGGACACGTGGCTACTGTTTTCTGCAGTGGCCAGGTGTTTACCTTCTGCTCTAATTTTACCATTTATCTGAAAATCATCTGTGTTAGCTAAAGGGAATAAAGCATCTGCTCAGAATTTGATACATCTGTGGTGCTTTTGGAAATGTGATGCCATTCCAGGATTGGGGAGATTATCAGTAGATGGGGCAATGTTGGCAAAGTCCTGTGGATAAGGATCTTGTACTGAAAAAAGCTATATAACACAAATTCTGCTATTTAATGTAGGTGTCAGTTTTATATCCTAACCAGAGCTTCACCTCCTTTTCTCAATGTATAACAAAAACTGTCACCATGTTTCTAAAGTTTTTTTCCCCTGACTGAAATCACAAGAGCTAAAATTTTATCCTCCCTCCTTTTAAAATGAAATCTTGAGCTTGTAAGGATGCTTTGGCATGAAAAGCAATGTTCTGTGCTCCTGGCTTGATGTTGTCTATGTGGGTTCGTAGATCCTCTAACAGGAGAAAAGGGCCTCCAGAAGACGTGTTGGGAAAAAGTTGTAAAGTCAAAGGGATGTGCAGCATGGGAAGAACAATTATAGGGTGGTTGATGAAACTGACCAAAGCACCATTGTGCTAATAGATCTGTTGATCAGCTTTCTGCAGTGTGAAGGTGGCAGGAAAGAAGTGTGTCTTGGAGCAGCTAGCAGATGCCATGGAAATGATCCAAAAGTCTGGTGCTGACATTGAGTTGCAGATGGCTGGTCTTCGATTCATTGCTAAGACCTTGGAGGAGGAGCCTGGACAAGAGAGACGAGACAAACAGGCCACCAAAGCAGAAGAGGAACTTGCTATCAGGTCAGTTCTGCTTTTTAAAAAATCTTCTGCATAAAGCTGTATTGGATAGGATTCATTCTGTGACTGGAGTTTAGGACAGGAATGGTATACATTTTTTTCTCAGTACTGCTGGCCAAACACTCCAGCAGACTTGCGGTGTTTGAAATATGAATAGTCAGGGAAGCACATCCCTTAGAACCCAGATGGTTTTTAATGAAATGGATTAAATGGAAATAACCTTTTGCAACTTTTCTGCAGAGTCCGAAGGGGAACAAATCACATTCTTGTAAGTGGGAAAAGTTGCAGCTCAATAAGAGCTGGGTCTGGGTCTGTAGCTCAGTCAGAGCACCTGCTTTGCATATAGAAGGTCCAAGATTCAATCCTTGAAATCTCTAAGTAGGGTTTGAAAAGGCCTCCATCTGAGGCTCCAGAGAGCTGCTGCCAATCAGTGTAGATAATAATGAGATAATAGTGAAATAATAATGAGATTGGTGGTCTGACTTGGTATAAGGCAGCTTCATATTTTCATCTGTTAGTCCTTGTTAGAGGGAAGACCATCTAAGGAACAATGATTCCTTGTTATCAAATCTGGGAACTAGGAAATTCCCAATTTTTGAAAAAAAGTTATTTATTCTACTATTAAACGAACCTTCCATTGTATCCCCTGCAAGAGCTGCACTGCTTAGCTCCAACAATGCTGCAGGATCAGGTGTTTCCAGATCCCTAAGGCGTTTGTATTAAAGAAACACATCAGAGTCAAAATAATTTTAAACATAAGTTCAACACCTTCTTGTGCTGCAGAAGCTCAGGGTAAATAACATTTTAAAACAAATCAGACATGAGACTGGTTGGGAGTAATGTTTTACCCAAGTAATGTTTTACTTCATTGAACCTAGCAGCATCCTTCCAGCTGCCTTGAGCCTACCGATCAGGAGTCCACAAGCTATGCCCCATGGGCCAAATATCCAGCCCACCATCACACTGTGATTGGCTGCTGATCCCAGTGGCATTATAATTATGTGCAACCCCCCTTTCCTCCTTTCCCACCCCATGCCTGCCTTCCACCACACACCTTCTTCCTCCTGTTGGATGAAGTGAATGCTGGGCTGTTGCTCTCATTGAGAGCCCAGCTGAGAAGGAGGGAGAGCCAACTGCCTCACAGCTGCAGATATTTTTCTCCTTTGGTGAAAATTCTAAAAAGGATATACAAAATGTATATATTAATATCTATAATAGACTCACTCAGGCCCATCATAACAGCAATGCTAAGTGATTTGGCCCTGGCAGCTGAAAGTTTAGGGACTTCTAGAGATCCTCAGATGTAGCTTAGATGATTATTTTCTGCTTTGTCTTTAGAAGTGTCTGTCCTACCTGGGAGCAGGGCAAAAGTTTGGTCTCAAACAGCCTCCTGTGTTGACTTGTTCCTTTGGCAGGGAAAAAATTGTGAAGATGCTGGTGGAGCTGCTGAGCCACCGAGTGAAGGAGAAACTGTTTGTGGTGTTGGTGCTACAGATACTGTATGTGCTCTTGGCAAAGTATGACTTGCGGATGCTCTTTGCCACCAAAGGCGGAATGCATTGCGTGCTGCGCTGCATGCAGGAGCACTCTCAGTCAGTGTTGGTGCAACAGACTGGCCTAGCGGTAAGTTGGGTGCTGAGATTGGCTAGCAGAGGCTGGACCATTTACCTACAGTGGGGCAGGAGCAAACAGAAGAGAAGAGGTTTGTATTGAAAATCAGAGGAGTGATGGTGAACACTGTCTTTAGGAGTGCAGTTGCTACAAGTTAGGAAGGGACCTGGGAAACGGTATAATGAAATTGGGAGTCTAGATCTCTGACAGTGGGAGCTGTTATTTATAGGAGTGGAATGGTAGTGAGCAGGGGAGGCTGTGAAATAACTTTCTGATCTCCTCCAATGACCCTACTTCCGAACGTCTGTCTCTGGCTTTAGGTGATGAAGGTACTTCTGGGTGCTGGGAACTGTGAAGCCCCAGGCACCAGTGGGAAGCCCTATCCTCTGAGCCGTTCAGATGCCCAGGGGATGCAGGAGATCTTTGCCAGCATTGACTCAGATTCTAGTGAGGACTCCAACAGCTTTCTATATGCTATTCCTGCTGCTCTTGAGAAGATGTTGGGCACACCTGGGTAAGGCCAAGGGGGGAATCTGCTAGATAGAGGAACATTAAAATGCAAGGCTAAGGAGAGCCCAGTCATTGCGAACAATGTTGAGAGTTCCCTTGTTTCTGTTGAACTTCTTGGGGGTAGAATCGTTATAGGGGGAAAAGTTTGATCATCCTCTTGGTTTTTCTTGTTCCTTGAATACTGAAACAACCTGACAGGCTCTTTCTTTGCTCCTGTTTGAATTTATTCATTTATTTATTAGATTTGTATTCCGCCTTTCTCCCCAAAGGGCACCCAACTAGACTTTCTAGTCTGCACGGGACAGGAAAATGTTACCTGAGCATTCTTTCTGTTCTTATATCTCCCACCTCTCTGCACCCTGCGCCAGTGTCCCGTGTTGTGGCTAATGCCAACTGAAACCAATCTTCCATTGTTCCTTCTTTTCTCAGTGCCTCATCAGCAGTGCAAAATGGACTCTTGGTGTTGAACGTGTTGATCAACAATCACAAAGGTCTAGCAGAGCAGCTGGGAAAATGTGGCCTCCATGCGGTTCTACAAAGCTGCTGCCATGCTGGAAAAAGCTCCAACAAGATGCTTGCTCAGATCGTGCTGAGCCGTATGGCTGAGCATAAGGTGCTGCTGAACCAGGGAAGTGCAGGTATGAAATACCCCACATGCAAGTTCATTCTGATCTTACTGCAAAAATTACTCAATAGCCACTAATGTTATCACACGTCTGAACTCTTCTTTCCTTGTGGGCTGTTGTATCTACAGAGTGCCATTGTTGTTCTCTCAGGTGCAGGACAATTCTCCCAATTGCTCCTCATTTTGTCACTTGCAGATGCCACTTCTGATCTGAAATTGTGCTTTGAGGATTGTGAGGGTGATAGGTATTGTCCCTGCCCTAGTTTTTTTTAAAATAAATTTTGATCACTGACTTGAGTGAGGTTTCTCAAAACGCTTCAAGGCAATGGCAAGTTTTCAACCTATGGTAAGTATTCAATCCCCCCAAATATTATCTGTCCCTAACTAGACTCTGCAGTCTCCTTTGATCTCAAAGATATTGATGTTGCAACGCTGCTGAGTGACCTGTGCAAGAATAGCATTTCCAAGCAGATGGCAATGGCACTGGAACACTGCCTTTGTAGCAAGGATGCCTGTTTTGAGGACAGCAGTTATGAATTTTTAGCAGATGTTCTTCTACTCAAAGAGTTGGCACAGCTGGGATCTGAGAAGGATGTACAGCTAGGAGCATTAAGGTGAGCTTCGTGGGAGAGCACTTGCTTTTCATACAAAGAGGTCCTGGGTTAAGTCCCCAATTTGCCACCAGTGAAAACCTTTTTAAGTAACAGGGATGCAGATCTCTAGAGAGCTGATTTTAGTCAAAGTTGATAGAGCTAAGCTAGATGAATTTCAAAATAAGTGAACTACTGAGATTCTTCTAAGCCTAAAGCAAGAAATCAGCATGGGGAGGGGCAGCTAATGACTGATCTGGGGACACATTCTTTGAAGAGTTGAACCTCATTGAGTTGTTGTCCCTTAACATGCATGTTTTCAGACCATCTTTTCTTTTTCCACTTCTAACTTTCTTCTTCTTTGTCGCAGGCTTTTGAGCAAGTTTTTGGATAGTGCGCAAGAGGATACCATACCCTGGCATGAATGCATTGAGCCTTGTTTGTCTGCTATGAGTGCCCATGTAAATGATCGAGAGGTAGGAAGGAGAAGCGGAAGCATGGGGAGGAAACTGGCATCCACCTTGGTGTTGGTGTATGTTCTATAATGCATTCTCATTGAGCACAGTAATAGGTAGCAGCCATTCTGTGGCATTTACTTATTATTAAAATTTTATATGGCTTTACAACAAAGAGTAACTCACAAAGCAGTTTACATAGGTTGAGTTGGCAACCTTCAGTCTCGAAAGACTATGGTATTGCGCTCTGAATGGTGGTTCTGGAACAGTGTCTAGTGTGGCTTGACATGAGGAAACAGATCAGGGAGGTGACAAGGAAGGACAGGGTTGTAATCATGGGGGACTTCAATTATCCTCATATTGACTGGGTCAATTTGTGTTCTGGTCACGATAAGGAAACCGGATTTCTTGACGTGCTAAATGACTGTGGCTTAGATCAGCTAGTCACGGAGCCCACCAGAGGACAGGTGACTCTGGATTTAATTTTGTGCGGTACGCAGGACCTGGTTAGAGATGTAAACGTTACTGAGCCATTGGGGAACAGTGATCATGCTGCGATCCGTTTTGACGTGCACGTTGGGGGAAGAATACCAGGCAAATCTCTAACAAAAACCCTTGACTTCCGACGGGCGGACTTCCCTCAAATGAGGAGGCTGGTTAGAAGGAGGTTGAAAGGGAGGGTAAAAAGAGTCCAGTCTCTCCAGAGTGCATGGAGGCTGCTTAAAACAACAGTAATAGAGGCCCAGCAGAGGTGTATACCGCAAAGAAAGAAGGGTTTCACTAAATCCAGGAGAGTGCCCGCATGGCTAACCAGCCAAGTTAGAGAGGCTGTGAAGGGCAAGGAAGCTTCCTTCCGTAAATGGAAGTCTTGCCCTAATGAAGAGAATAAAAAGGAACATAAACTGTGGCAAAAGAAATGTAAGAAGGTGATAGGGGAGGCCAAGCGAGACTATGAGGAACGCATGGCCGGCAACATTAAGGGGAATAATAAAAGCTTCTTCAAATATGTTAGAAGCAGGAAACCCGCCAAAGAAGCGGTTGGCCCTCTGGATGGTGAGGGAGGGAAAGGGGAGATAAAAGGAGACTTAGAGATGGCAGAGAAATTAAATGAGTTCTTTGCATCTGTCTTCACGGCAGAAGACCTCGGGCAGATACCGCTGCCCGAACGGCCCCTCCTAACCGAGGAGTTAAGTCAGATAGAGGTTAAAAGAGAAGATGTTTCAGACCTCATTGATAAATTAAAGATCAATAAGTCACCGGGCCCTGATGGCATACACCCAAGGGTTATTAAGGAATTGAAGAATGAAGTTGCAGATCTCTTGACTAAGGTATGCAACTTGTCCCTCAAAACGGCCACGGTACCAGAAGATTGGAGGATAGCAAATGTCACGCCTATTTTTAAAAAGGGAAAGAGGGGGGACCCGGGAAACTATAGGCCGGTCAGCCTAACATCCATACCGGGTAAGATGGTGGAATGCCTCATCAAAGATAGGATCTCAAAACACATAGACGAACAGGCCTTGCTGAGGGAGAGTCAGCATGGCTTCTGTAAGGGTAAGTCTTGCTTCACAAACCTTATAGAATTCTTTGAAAAGGTCAACAGGCATGTGGATGCGGGAGAACCCGTGGACATTATATATCTGGACTTTCAGAAGGCGTTTGACACGGTCCCTCACCAAAGGCTACTGAAAAAACTCCACAGTCAGGGAATTAGAGGACAGGTCCTCTCGTGGATTGAGAACTGGTTGGAGGCCAGGAAGCAGAGAGTGGGTGTCAATGGGCAATTTTCACAATGGAGAGAGGTGAAAAGCGGTGTGCCCCAAGGATCTGTCCTGGGACCGGTGCTTTTCAACCTCTTCATAAATGACCTGGAGACAGGGTTGAGCAGTGAAGTGGCTATGTTTGCAGACAACACCAAACTTTTCTGAGTGGTAAAGACCAGAAGTGATTGTGAGGAGCTCCAGAAGGATCTCTCCAGACTGGCAGAATGGGCAGCAAAATGGCAGATGCGCTTCAATGTCAGTAAGTGTAAAGTCATGCACATTGGGGCAAAAAATCAAAACTTTAGATATAGGCTGATGGGTTCTGAGCTGTCTGTGACAGATCAGGAGAGAGATCTTGGGGTGGTGGTGGACAGGTCGATGAAAGTGTCGACCCAATGTGCGGTGGCAGTGAAGAAGGCCAATTCTATGCTTGGGATCATTAGGAAAGGTATTGAGAACAAAACAGTTAGTATTATAATGCCGTTGTACAAATCGATGGTAAGGCCACACCTGGAGTATTGTGTCCAGTTCTGGTCGCCGCATCTCAAAAAAGACATAGTGGAAATGGAAAAGTTGCAAAAGAGAGCGACTAAGATGATTACGGGGCTGGGGCACCTTCCTTATGAGGAAAGGCTACGGCGTTTGGGCCTCTTCAGCCTAGAAAAGAGACGCTTGAGGGGGGACATGATTGAGACATACAAAATTATGCAGGGGATGGACAGAGTGGATAGGGAGATGCTCTTTACACTCTCACATAATACCAGAACCAGGGGACATCCACTAAAATTGAGTGTTGGGCGGGTTAGGACAGACAAAAGAAAATATTTCTTTACTCAGCGCGTGGTCGGTCTGTGGAACTCCTTGCCACAGGATGTGGTGCTGGCGTCTAGCCTAGACGCCTTTAAAAGGGGATTGGACGAGTTTCTGGAGGAAAAATCCATTATGGGGTACAAGCCATGATGTGTATGCGCAACCTCCTGATTTTAGGAATGGGTGAAGTCAGAATGCCAGATGTAGGGGAGAGCACCAGGATGAGGTCTCTTGTTATCTGGTGTGCTCCCTGGGGCATTTGGTGGGCCGCTGTGAGATACAGGAAGCTGGACTAGATGGGCCTATGGCCTGATCCAGTGGGGCTGTTCTTATGTTCTTATGTGGCTGAAAAGGCCGATTCGGGAATGACAATCCCTTCCACACTGGGAGCAAGTGCAGTCTGTCCCTGGTCTGTCTCCCTAGCTATGGGCCTTCCTTCTTTGCCTCTTTGCCTCGGCCAAGTGTCTCTTCAAACTGGGAAAGGCCATGCTGCACTGCCTGCCTCCAGGCGGGCCGCTCAGAGGCCAGGGTTTCCCACCTGTTGAGGTCCACTCCTAAGGCCTTCAGACCCCTCTTGCAGATGTCCTTGTATCGCAGCTGTGGTCTACCTGTAGGGCACTTTCATGCACGAGTTCTTCATAGAGGAGATCCTTTGGGATCCAGCCATCATCGATTCTCACGACGTGACCGAGCCAACGCAGGAGTCTCTTAATAGAATGTGTTGCATCTGACAACCTCCCTTCCTTTGATAGAAGTAGTAGCAGTAGCTTCATTGTCATTGTGCTACAGCACAATGAAATTTATGCACCTTTGAGATACAAGCGTAAATATATACTACAATTTCAACAATCACACTCTACACACTCACCCACACATTCTATACAACATGCATCATAATATAAAAATGGTATAACAGACCATAATGCCCAGGAGCATGGTAACAAGTATATCACCTTATTCAACATAATTATGGCTGTAGGATAAAAACTGTTGAGGAATCGTGTGGTGCTGCTCTAATAGTTCTGTATCGGCAACAGTTCAAAGAAGTTATGAGCCGGGTGGAAGGGGTCTCTCAGAATACTATGTGACTTCTGGAGACAGCGAGACGTATAGATCTCCTCCAAAGTTGGTAGATGAAGGTTGATGATGTGCTGCGCGATCTTAATAATTCTCTGCAGAGTTTTTTTGTCCCCTGCAGAGCAATTTCCGTACCACACCAAGATATCATAGGTTAGGACACTCTCAATGGTGCAACGATAGTAAGACACAAGCAGCTGCTGTGACAAATTTAACCTCCCAAGCTTCCTCAGAAAATAGAACCACTTTTGTGCCTTTTTTATCAACATACTGGTGTTAATAGTCCATGAGAGGTCCTCTGTGATGTAAATACCTAGGAATTTGAAACTAGCAACCCTCTCTACCTCCTCACCATTTATGTATAATGGTGTGTGTACATCCCTCTTTTTCCAGAAGTCAATTATAAGTTCTTTAATTTTTTTGCTGTTAATTGAGAGATTATTTTCTTTGCACCACAATAACTCCTGTACCTCCTTCCTATAAGCAAACTCATCATTCCCGCTAACAAGCCCCACCACTGTAGTATCGTCTGCAAATTTTATAATTTCATTAGTGTTATGTGATGGAGTACAATCATGTGTATACAGGGAATAGAGGAAGGGGCTCAGCACACAGCCTTGGGGAACTCCTGTATTTAATATCAGAGTGGAAGAATGATAAGAGCCCATCCTAACTGACTGTGGCCTATTTGTCAAAAAGTCCTTTATCCACAGACAAATTCCTTGTGATGGAGAAAGACTGCTTACTCTAAAGAAAAGAAACGGTTGGATGCAACTTAATATTACTCCCATTGTGTATATGCCATGTTCCCACCTAAAGTAGTCTATAGAGAACAGCTACAAAAGAGTACAAACCTAAATCAAGAGAAAGTGTTTTGAACACTTGAAAGTGTTTTGAACTTTTGAAAGTGTTTGTTTTATTATGGCAGTGTTTTGAACACTGCCATAATAAAACAAATAGCAACAATAGCAAAAAAAAAAATCAATAAAATAGCAGGACCTCAGGTGATAGGAAAGACTTCCATCTGCAAGTCTGGAGAACCATCGGAAATCTTACCAGACAGTGCTTCATTAGGTAAACCAATGGTCTAAGCCAGCTTCATACAAGTGTACATGGGGATTCCAGAATTCCCCTGGGGGCTGGGGATAAGAATAGGCCCTCAGTTTGGCTGTACTTGTCGTAAGAGCCACCGGGTAGATGGGACTCGTCAGCCTGGGAAGGCAGCTCATCTGAGAGAAGGAAAACTCTGATCCCAAACCTCCACTGCCTTGTGGCTACATCCAGTTATGGAAAAGGCTTCAGGAGTCGACCTCGAGGCAAAATCCGGAGCCGGAGTCCCTGAGGCGGTTCATGGCTGAACACAGTCATGTTCTGGCAACTCCTGCAACGCCGCTGGAACCAACCGTATTGGCCTCTGCCTTTCCATTGGACAATTTCAGCGACGTGGAGAGGGGGGATTTGCTGCATGGGTAACAGCCTATCCTCCATACCTACTTTACCCAGGCTTCGCGCACTGGAGAGGACACTCTGTTCCAGAACCACCATTCAGAGCGTGACACCATAGTCTTCCGAGACTGAAGGATGCCAACTACTACAAGTGTACAAATTTGGGTATCTGATCATCACCAGGCTTGGTGTGATGTTCTGAGGGCCATAGGACAAAGTCCTCTGTTGGATCCTCCATGGTATGTATACACACTTAAGCATGTACACACATTGCTCCCTCTTTCTGGGAGATTAAAAAGGGTGCAGTTGGATACTCCTCCATCATTGCCACTAGAGCTTTAAGATAGTCCAAAGTCTGCTCCCCTTTAACTTTTCCAGATGATTGGAAAAAGTCACAGGGAGCAGTCCGGACTGCATGCGCTGTCCTCATTGCTCCAAAAGTACTAAGTAATGTGTCTAGTAGTGGGTAAGATGACAGCAGCAGAGTGATTCATTGTATCTCCTCTCCCACCCTTTGCAGCCATCTGTAAATAGGCTTCCTCAGAGGCCCTCAAAATGCCAGGTGCAAGGGAACGGCAACAGGATGCAGGTATCTTGTTGTATTGTGTGCTCCCTGAGGCATCTGGTGGATCACTGTAAGATAGAGGAAGCTGGACTAGATGGGCCTTTGAACTCATGCAGCAGGGCTCTTCTTATATTCATATGCCCTTGTCTCATCACAAGAGCCTTTGAGGATCCCCAGTTGTGGTCAGGGGAGGCAGGAGAAGTCAGTGATGGCATGACTTCCTTAGCTGAGTGAGGGTGCAGTCCTATCCATGTCTATTCAGAAATAAATCCCATTATAGTCAATAGGACTTACTCCCAGGTAAGTGTGTATAGGGTTGCAGCCTGAGTTGCACCCCTACTGCCAGTTGCATTGAAGGGCTTTGGAGGTCAGCTGGGTTGGCCCTTGGAAGTCTGTGGGCCCTCAGACCATGTCTCAGATGGCTGATCACAACTACCTGCTCCCAGAAAAATCAGCCGGAGTACTAAGATGGTTGTCAACGTCCTTTTTCAGTTGCTCCTGGCCTCCATGAGACAAGTGATGAAAAGAGAGAGGGCTTGTTTGATGGTGGCATCCCATGTATGAAATGTCCTCCCCAGAAAGGTCTGCCTGGCACCTTCATTGTTACGTTTACATGCCTGATCAAGACCTTTATTTACCCGAGTTTTTTAAAGTGATTTGGTTTTTCCACTTTTGTACAAACTCTTTCATCGGGACAAAAGTGTTTATCTGGTATTTATTACTTTTGTTTTTCTACTGCATTTCTACTGCTAATCTTTGGGATTCATTTTTATTTCTTTAAGTTTGTTTTTATTAATATGTATTATTATTGCCCACTTCAGAAATGTGTTCAAAATTCTGAAAGGCAGGGTATGTTTTTTTTTTCTTTTTAAAGAATAAATACATCATTTTGGAATTTGTAAATTTATACAGTAAAATGCAGGGGATTTTTCAACTGAGGCTTAAATTCTAATACTGAAATTGGAATGTCTCAAAGTCTTGCTTTTCACAATTTTCTCTGTGTAGATGCTTTACATCACAGTTCAATACCCTGCATAGGACTGCATTATAGTGGCCCCCAAGATAAACACAAAGAGCCTTTATTATAAACTCTGAAGGAGAGGAATATAGGGCAGAGATTTGCTAAAAGCCACTGAAAAGGTGTTGTTACCCTAGTGACTGGACACTGCCACCACTCTTTTGTCTACAGGTTGTTCAGGAATTCATTGGCTTTCTGCATTGCCTGGCCACCCTCAGCAAAGACTGTACAGTTATGATGTGTTGTATGGGCACAAAGGAAACTTTGACCACAATTTTGGAGAAACATGGCTCTGGCCTTCTGCTGGTGACAGAATTGAGGGACCTCATGGGGGACTGTGAGAAGTACGCCTGCCTATATAAGAAGATGACGGCCAGTGTCCTCGCTGGCTGCATACAGGTGAATGTATTAACCTTTGCAGGGGTCTGGCTTAGGGCAGCAGTGCATGAAGAAGAGCCACATGACAGTACATTGAAGCTTGGCCATCACTCTGTGGTGGAGCACCTGCTTTGCACGCAAAAGATCCCAGTTTCAGTCCCTGGCACCTCCAAGGCAGGGCTTGGAAAGGAGAGCTACTTCCAACCAGGGTTGGCAACACTGAGATGGATGGACCAATGGTCTGACTTGGTACAAGGTAGCTTCCTACATTCACGTGCAGGAAGGGAATTTGGATGTCATGCTGAGAACAAATTGCATGCAGAGGAAACCAGAGCAAATGAATTGTGGTAGCAGGAAGAGAGTTATACAGGAATGGTTCTGGACCCATTCTCAACAATCAGGCCAGCTTTGATTTCATATAACTGGCTCTGACTTATTCATTGCTCAACATCATTTAACATTTTGGTCTCTCTTTCCTCCCTGTCTCTCCCCCCCCCCCCCGGTTCATAGATGGTACTTGGTCAAATAGAAGAACACAGACGCAGTCACCATCCTATCAACATCCCATTCTTTGATGTATTCCTACGTAATTTGTGTCAAGGTTAGTGTCCTTTTAGACATTGAAGTTTTAGGGAATGCCTTCCTTTGGAACCCTGCTTTCTTGTGCCAGGTCAAAATTCTTTCTGTGCTTTACTCAGGCTGCAGTGTGGAAATGAAGGAGGACAAGTGCTGGGAGAGGGTAGAAGTCTCCTCCAACCCCCATTGGTCCAGCAAGTTGATGGATGGGAACCCCAAGACCTATTGGGAGTCAAATGGCTGCACTGGTTCTCACTACATCAATGTCTACATGCGTCATGATGTAGTAGTCCAGTAAGTGTACAGATGGATCAATCAATGGTGGGCCGCTGTGAGATACAGGAAGCTGGACTAGATGGGCCCATGGCCTGATCCAGTGGGGCTGTTCTTATGTTCTTATGTACAGCACAGTGGAAAGATGAGATTTGGGGCTTGGGTTTGAAGGGCAAAAATGGCTCTTTGTTATTGTAATTTGTGAGGATGAAAAGGGTGGTATTTCTAACTATGGTCTGTGTGATCTTTGCCTTTTGCTTCTTAACTGGAATATCCAACTGAAGTTGCTCATTTCTTGGCTGGATCTTTTATGACTAGAAGAAATACAAGAATAGGATTGGCTGCCAGGTGTAGGGCTAATTTTGTTGTTAAGCTAGCTCCGTCTCTGTGGCTGAGAATGTCACCAAGGTGGTTCTAAGGGACGAAGGCAGACTTTGTCTGCTTATTTTGTAAAGGGGTTGGACTCTGAGCAGAGGCCCGGCCCTATCTCTGAACCTGCTGCTCTCTCTTTACAGGCAGATGTCCCTATTGGTGGCCAGTGAAGATTCTAGCTATATGCCGGCCCGGATTATAGTCATGGGAGGGGAGAGCACCTCCAGCATGAGCACCAAGCTCAATGTGGTCAGTGCAGTCCTGGACCCCTAAAAAAACGCCTCTGTGACCATAATACAGGTGTGCGCCACTTAGTGATATTCTGACCAGTGATGGACTACATATAAAATGGTCCAACATTGGTTTACTATATAGTAGTTGAAAGTCCTTACCTTTATGTTGGTGTTGTCATTAGAAGGCCCCAGAGGCTTCTTCCGGGTCATGCTGGGCTTCCACTGACCTCAGAATGGATCACAGAAGCCTCCAGAAGCTACTTCTAGTTTTCAGAAAGCTACTTTTGGTTTGCTTCCAAAAACCAGAAGTAGCTTCAGGACACATCTGTGGGCCATTCTGAGGCCTGTGGAGGCCCAATGCAACCCAGAGGAGGCCTCTGGGTTCTCCTAATGACAACACCAGCACAAACAGAGGTAAGGATTGCCTCATGACAAAATCGCTTAACAACGGGGTTCAGAGAACGTATCCCCGTCGTTAAGCGACGCATACCTGTACAATCTTTAGCATGTCTTTTGAGGGGCTCTTTCCTGGGACATCCCACATTCTGCTCTTTCATTTGTGTTGAGATCTGCTTTGTGGTACTGGTATATGCTTGGCTTTTGGGTTGCCCTACATATTTGACATGCACACTTCTACCTGAAGTTCAGGAAAACCTGCATGACCTGAAAATAACCAGTCACCTCAAAAACTTTGTACCTTTCATGTTGGAAGTTGCATGATTCAGCAGCAACTGTACCTGTCAGACCAGGAAGTTGCATAATTCAGCAGATATAAAGGTAGGTGGGACTAGCAGTTAGTACTTCAGTGTGCTTCATATACTAGGGCTGCAATCCTATACACATTTACATTAAAGTCTCATTGAACATAGTGGGATTTAATTATGAGTCAACGTATAGGTTTGTGTTTCCAAGAATGTCACCTTGATGGATGACACAGAACTACACAAATGCAGAACAGAAGTACACACATCTTTCATGCAGTTCTGGCTGATACTTCGTTTGTATGTTGGCGCATACATGCATCACAATCCACAGAACAAACAGTCCGCCCATTGACTGTAAGCTGATTTATATCTGGGCACATAGATTTCTGTGCAGTTCCTGGTTATGGGCAGCTGGCAGGGTGATTAGACAAACTATTTGTACAGAGAGGTGGACTCTTGCCAGCTTTCACAATTTCCTCCTTACCTTCTTTTCTTGGCAAGAAATGGGAATCTTCACAGTATTATCATGCATGTGTGTCATGTGGTTACTCCAACAGGTGGCTGTCCCCTCATCAGCCGGCAGGGTGATCCTTTTAGAGAATATGAGTTGCTTCTGGCCCATCATACAGATCAAGATCAAGCGCTGTCATCAGGTAGGAAGGTGTCTGTCTTTGTCTTGTTGCCAGCAGTCAGAAGGGAAGGGACCCCAAACCTGCTTAGCTTTTTCTGTAGTTCAGTAAACACCTTGCCTGAAAGGGAGAGCATTGCCTCATTTGAGAGGCTTGTGTCTTTCACAGGGTGGCATTGACACGCGTGTGCGTGGCCTTGAGGTTCTGGGCCCCAAGCCCACCTTCTGGCCCATCTTCAAGGAGCAGCTGTGCCGGCGCACATACCTCTTCTACACTACCAAGGTCCATACCTGGTGCCAGGAAATCTCAGAAGACCGGATGCAGCTGCTGCAGCTCTTCAACAGGTCAGGCCTTTCCTGATAGGGGTTGCTTGACTTGGGGTTGCAGACCAAGCGAGGGAAATGTCTGGGTGGCAGGGTCTTCTTGAGTGATAAATTGAAGATGTGAGACCATGCAAATTCAGGGCAAAGATGCAGTCGTTCCCAGCTGCCACTCACTTAGCCTAAAATATCCATCACACTCATATTCATCTCTATTCCACCACATTGCCTAAGCTCCTGCCCTGCCATGTCACATGCCTTACAGATTCATTGCTAAGTCCAGATGTTCCCACATCTAGAAGCTACTCAGACATTTGCCAAACCCAAATCAAGAGTTCACACCACATATGTTTGTCATTGTAGGTTGAACAGTGCCCTGTGCCATGAGCAGATGTTTGCCGATAGCTTCCTTCCCAATGATGAGGCTGCTCATGCCCTGGGCAAGACCTGCTGGGAGGCCCTGATCAACCCCTTAGTGCAGAGTATCACTTCTCCAGGTATAAGTTTTCCTTCCTAACCAGGGGCATTGCTGGTCAGTCGGCCTTGTCCCAAGCAGACTTGCTGACTCTTCTTTCTGGCCTTCCAGATCCCAGCGGCATCAGCCCACTGTCATGGCTCCTAAGCCAGTACTTGGAGAATCTGGAGGCAATCCAAAGCACCAAAAGTCAGGCCACTATCTTCAACTCTCATGTGCGGCGCTTGAGTCACCTGCTGGTGCATGTGGACTGCAGCAGCTCTGAGCCCGAGGAGCTGAAGCCATCCATTAAATCCAGTGAGTGTCATCCCCCCCCCCACTTTGAAGGAGCTCTTCTCTGATAGACTATCTTCTTTGAAGATAGACAGATGCAAATAGGAGAAGCTCCTGAGGGCTGAACAGATATGGTCGTACTGGGACTATATAGAGTATAGGGCTTCAAGAGAACTGTGCTTGCTGTAGGGAGAGATGGTCTCTGTAGGTCAGGATGTGTGGGGTGAGTACCATGTTTCTTGCTAGGTGGTCTTTTCAGAGTACTCAAGAGTCTGAGGCAACGTCATGCACACTGTTCACGGATTCCGATTCTAGTGTGTCCTAAAATCCCTTGCCAACAGGGTTGTGCAATTCTGATTTTACAGATTGGAAGAACGGGAAAAACAAGGAGCTGACCTCTGGGGCCACCAGATCGGCAGTCAAGAAACCTAACAGTATGATGGGCATCATGCAGTGCTGGAAAGGGGTGGTCCAGCAGCAGGTATCTGGCTGACTGCACCAAGTAGTAAGAGGTGTTGTTGGATGCGGGAGATTTCTTGCTCAGTAGCGCAAGCTCCATATTGATGCAAGTTCATGTTGTCCTCTTCCATCACTTATATAGTCCTCAGTAGTCTAATGCAGTGGTTCTCAAACTCTGAGGGAGTTTTATTCCCTCAGTAAGTTCTTGCGGGGGAGGAGCTAGGGCAGCAGTGCAACCCCCAGGATCATGTCCATATGGGGGGGGCGAGTGGGGTGCTTCTGACTTAAGTTATGTAGGCAGGGCTGCAGCAGGCTGCAGGAGGTGCGGGCACTTCCGTTTTGCTTTGCTCCTGCTGTTTATGAATGTTCCAAGCCTTGGGGAGTGCTGCAGAGGGCTGCGCAAGGTTCCCCACACCGCCTGCAGCAGCTCTACCTTCATAACGTAAGTCAAAAGGACCTCCCCTCACCCCCCCATACGAATGCGATCCTGAGGATCTGTTCCCTGCCTCTCCCCTCCCCCTGCCCTTTAAAGGGACGGGGAACCTTTACATGAACTGGTGGGTCTCGCAACCCATTGGTTTGATCTAATGCATAGCTTGTGAGTGGTGAGTGTTGTTGCATGTCCTTTTCTTGTTAAAGAGCTGCACTCTTAAAAGCGCAGCTTCAGGAACTGTGAAGCTGCAAGGTAGGGATGAATGTGAGACCCTGTTAGATCTCCATGTGGAAGGTCTGACTGCCACCCATGCAACTTTGCTGGAGTTTCTTTTTGCTGTATCTAGAAACAGATGAGCCCTCCATTGGCTCACCTATAGGTTTTCATGGTTGCTTACAAAGCAGGACAAAGGGAAAATAGGAGTCAAAATATTTGAAGCAATTCAAAAGAGCCAACCAGCCAATATCTGACTTAGAGCTGAACACCAGCCACAGCTTGCCACTGCAAAGGCTTTCCTGATTAGGCTTTCAGGAATGTTCCAACGTCCCCCCACGGCATCTGACAGTGGGTTCTGGGTGCTGCTCTTGTAACGCTGCTGTGCCTGTGATTCTGTCCAGGTGAAACGGTTCCTAGAGTCATCCTGGCAGGCACCTGACTTTGTGGAGCGCTATTGCAACACTTATCTGCACCTCCGCACTGCCATGGAGGAGCTCTTTGGACAGCAGATGTCCTTCATGCTGGCCCTCTGCCAGGGCTTCTCAGGGGCATTGCTGCAACTCTCCTTTCTGACAGCCATGCACGTGAGTAAGGACTAATGGGGCTCTTCCCAGATCCTAGAAATGATCCCCTCGGTCACTTGGGAGGAACCCAATTCACCCTGAATCCTGTTCCCTGGCCTTTGTCTTGGGTCCCCTGTGCTTGTGAGCTGACCAGGAACTTTGACCTTGCTACCTGCAATTCCACACCTCTTCCTGCAGTCTGCTCAAATCCCTTTTATAACCACAACAGAGTGTGCCCCAGAGAAATTGTGCCCTTTCCTTCCCCGGGGAGATTCCTGCTGCTTTGGTGGGAGAAATTCCTTCCCCAACTTCTCCTTTGTTTGTGGAGGATCTCCTAGACTCACCTCTCACCCCTTGCCCCCTGCTTCAGGTGAGTGAACAGTTTGCCCGCTACATTGACCGGTGGATCCAAGAGAGCTGGGCTGACTCAGGAAACGTGGAGACCCTGCGGCGCCTGCAGCAGAGCCTGGAGCCCATTCTCTTCTTGTCAGGCCTGGAGTTGGCCAACACCTTTGAGCACTTCTACCGGTGAGACCTTTATGGCGAGAGGAGCAGAATGCCTGGGAGGGAGGAGAAGAGAGGCCTGCTTATTGTGTTGAGGGAATTGAGAGAGGCAGGCAGTGATGATGCAAGCACCTTCATAGGGTGAATTGATGTGAGAGGATGTCATCCAGCATACCAGGCCAATAAAGTTCTTTCTGAGAGGCAGAAGTCGAAAGGTCCTTGGACCTGCTGCTTGCATGTGACTGGGGAGCCCCTGGATTCTGGGGGGGGGGGGCTGTGCAACGGGTGGGGGTGGTAATGTGAAGGGGTTCCTGATCCCTCAGCCTGACCTCCTTGCCTCTGCAGGTACTACTTGGGTGACCGGCTCCTGTCCCAGGGCAAGACGTGGCTGGAGTGTGCCGTGGTGGAGCACATTGGGCTCTGCTTTCCCAACCGTTTCCCCCAACAGATGCTGAAGAACCTGAGCGAGTTGGAGGAGCAGCAGCAACAGTTTCACCTTTTCCAGCTCCAGCAGCTAGACCAGCATCTGCTGGAACTTGATCAGGATGGGAAATGTGAAGAGGTGGAAGAGGGAGAGGTGAGCTGGGACTCCCAAAGGATGAGCTCTGCTGGACCAAGGCCACTCTGGTGTCTCCCTCCATCTCTGCCTCTGCACTGCCTGCACACCTTCTGATACTGGTTCTGTTCCCCCCAGATCATGGAGGAGGAGCCTTGCCCTCAGGAAAAGGAGACAGAAGTGAAGGTGCTGGCCTTGTCCCTACGGTGTTGGACTGTCTCCCCACTCTGCTACCTAGAGGAGCCAGCCAGATTTTTCCCGCCATCCCTCAGTCAGCACCTGGGCAAATTTGAGGACTTCTACACCCAGAGTGAGAATGGACCTGGCCTTGTGCCCAAATTGGGCAGAGATGGTTCTGATCCATCTCAGTCTTTCCCTCTCCCCAGGCTTTGCAGTGGGCACCTGGGTACTGCTCAAGCTGTACGTACTGAATTAAGGAACAGGTTTGGAAATGAGTGGCACCTCCTTTCCTATGGAGAACACTATGAGGTGCTGTAGTCTTAGTGCCAGAGGCAGGGCTAGGGCCTGTGGAAGAACTGGCTAATCGTAGGGTTTAAAGGACACTTCAGTAAATTGGGGGGGAAAAAATGAAGCCTCACATTTTGTTAGAGCTGGGACAGATCCAGGTTCTGTAGTGTGACTTCCCATCCCTGCATCAGAGAAGGGGAGGATAAGCTGGGTGGGGGAAAGGGAGGTAGCCTGGGCCTATTTTTAGAGGAGCCGCATCCAGGACATGAAGAATAATGTTTAAATATCTAAGTCAAAAGCTCCCACTGCAGATGGCCCTTTACAATACAGGGGGAGGGGAGAGAGGAGGGATTATTTCTTATAGTGTCATCTTTTGGCCAGTGACCCTGCAGTCAGCCATGATGTCATGTAATATCCGCTGTCCCATGGGGAAAGGTCTGTGGTGTCCAGGCTCTCACTCTGGCTGGAGCTGGACCTTCACAGAATTCTGCTGGTGGAGTCCTCATCTTCATCTTCCTTCCATCCCTTGCAGGTCAGAGCCGCTTTGGGCTGGAGCACACAAAGCCACGGCGTTTGCAGTGGACGTGGCTGGGCCATGCAGAGCTTGAGTACCAGGGCTGCATCCTTCATGTGTCCACCCTGCAGATGTACATCCTTCTCTGTTTCAACTGCCATGAGGTACTGATTGTCCTGCTTTTCCCTCTCTTTGCCACCATTTGGTGTAGACAATTTTGGATCAGCTTTTGCTGAGGAGCAAAAATGCTAGTTGCATGCTGAAGTGTCCCCAATTCCTCTATAACCCATGTTAAGCTGATTCTGGCTATACTCTGGTAGAGGCAATTTCCGTATTGTGCAAATGTTTAATTTGCACTTTGACACAGAATGGTTAAGGCAGCAATCCTATCCACACTTCCCTGAGAGTAAAATCCATTGACTATCCTGGGATTTACTTCTGAGTAGACAGGCATAGGATTGGGCTCTAACTTTTGCATGTTACTATGGTGTTAATGGGGGAGTACAAGGTGGCTTCTGCTCCCCATTCTGTTTTCAGTCAGTTTTCCTAATTCTCCAGAGACTTGGACTGTAGGTGGCCACTGAATTCTGTCGTTGACTATTCAGCAGCATTCTGCCTGGATTCAGTAACCTGAATGGGCTTATTCCTCTTGGTTCTAGGAGGTGTTTGTGGAGAGCCTGTTACAATCCACTGGTCTCTCTCCTGTGCTCTTGAGTCATGCACTGAAACCCTTGACAAAGGAGAACGGGGTCCTGACTCAGAGTCAGGGTAAGTACGAGAGGCTTTGCAAGGAGGAGGGAGGGGGTCTTGACCCACATTGTGGTAAGTGGGCATGAAGGTGGTCTTGGGAGGCATTTGGGCTCTTGAGCTTCAGCTGCTTCCATGGAGCATTTATGTTTGCCAAACCCTGCTGTAGAAACTTTGCAGCAAGGCCTCACTGAAGGCAGTCTGTGCTTGAACCTGAGAAGTCTATGGTGGTCTGATGATATCCCATGACTTTTTGTTCTAGGAGTCTTGAGGCTAAACAAGGGGACACTGTCCCACCTGTCTGGTCAGTGCCTGTGGCTGTTGCCCAAACAGACATACTTGAATGTGGAGGAGGATGAAGGCAGTGCCCTGGAGAAGAGAAGAAATGTGATCTGCTGCCTCATCATCCAAATTCTCAAGGAGGAGAAAGCAATGCACATTGACAATCTAGTGTTCAGGGTATGGAGTGCAGAAAATCTGACTTGTAGCTCAATCCAGTATGTAGCTAAGGAGGTTGATGCATTCTCTCTTCTTCTGCCAGGTGATTGATGCCTGCCAGAAATGGAAGCCCAGTTCATCTCTGAACTTCTTAAGCTTCTGCTGCAGCAGTGCCGATGTGCTGGCCTGCATCCTTCATCTGCTAAACAAAGGCTACATCCGGCGCCAGGAGGACCGACCGCAGCTCTTGCAGCATGTCTCCACAGAGTGCCCTACTGTAGCATTGCCAAAGAACCAGCCCCATGTAGCATTTCAGACTGTTCAGATCAAAAAGACACCTAGCATGCCCTGCACAGAAAAGAGACAGACTTTCTCTACATTCAGGTAGAACTGGCTGCTAATTGGTTTGTATGGCTGTTCAGAACATTGTTTTGGGGGGTATGATGGGAGGGTGGCCATTGCTCTTCAAGGCACTGATTTCTACCTGGAGATGGTGCTCTGTGTGGCCACTGGTTTGCACGTTTCAGTAAGAAGGTAAGAGTGGTCCAGTTGCACCATGAACTTCTACTGGACTAGCCAGCTTCCTGCAAAGAAATACACCAGTTGCTGCAAGCAGGAAGTGAATGTGTTTGCCCAAATCAGCTGCCTTCTGATTTCACTGCCTGGCTGGAGCTAGTCTTTCAACCATAAACCACGAGATAGCAACGGCACATCCTCTGATGCCGGATGACACAACAATAACCACAGCTTCTTTTGAAAGGCCAGAGTAGTTTATGGATTTGAAACTGAGGCAACCCAAAAAATATTTCTAGAAAGCGAAATTACAACTGAAATGTGGTATTTTTTCCCCTTTCATGGACTGTGTCCTTCCCCTCACTAGGAACACAATCTTTGATTAATACCTCCAGCCTTAAGGGAGGAGAGCCTCCCATCTATCAGCAAGGTCATTCTGCTGTGGGATGTCTCACTGACTTATTTTTTAGGCCTGGCCCCCTTTTTTGTTATCCTCTTAATTTCTTTGAACATTCTCTTCAATCCTGTTGGGAAGAGAGGACTTCTGTAAGCATCATTTGTCATCATTTTTGTTCTTTTTTTGGGTAGAAATCCAGTGCAGGATGCCTACTTAACTTCTTGCATACTGGCTGTAATTTGGCAGGATTGGGTATAAAGAGGTTGGCACCTTTCTTTTTACTGCGCCTGAACCAGCCATGATGAGTGCTGAGAACACCGAGAAGATGATGAATTATTCAAACTGACCAGAGAAGGCTGCAGCACATGGAATTAGCTGCCATCATCTCCTGTGTCCCTTATTTCTACCCTTGAGGTGCTTGTGTCTACTCTAAATCTATGTAGAGCACAAGCTAATCTGTTGTGGCAAAATGCAGGTAAGTCATGAGCTACCTATAATGTGCAGAATGGCACTAGGTGGAATCTTTGTAGTCTAGGATCAACTGTGCAGCCTAGGATCAGCTAGGGTGTTATGATTGTTCTGCATAATAGCAGAAGTACATTCCCTGCTTCTGTGTATTTGCTTGGCTTCTGCTAGAAACTCAGAAAATGAATGAGTAAGCAGGTTGCTCACTCCTTGGTACTTCAGCATGCTGCTGTAGCATAGCCTTTTCCTCTGGCTTACCTTCAGTGCAAACCACTATCCCACATCACTGCTGTCATAAGAACCCCCAGTCAACTGCTGGAAGTCCAACTAAATAAAACCAAATTTAATGGGTGTATATAATGCTTTCATTCAAATACTATAGCTAGCATGGCAAGTTACCATAAATCAAATGACTCTGAGAACATAAGAACTTTCTAACTTGGGCTGCAATCCTAACCACTTTCCTGAGAGTAAGCCCCATTGAACAAAATAGGACTTACTTCTGAGTAGACCTGGTTAGGATTGTGCCCTTAAGCAGCTATAATCAAGGGGAGTTTTTTTTTGGGGGGGGGGGAGATGAACAAGAGTTGCCATTGCAACACTGGTGCCTGGAGCACTGACAAGTGCTGAGCTTCACTTCATCTCTTGCCTTTGCCTCCTTATAGTAAGCAATTTGAATTCACTGCTCAGAAGAAATGTCATGGCAACCTCAGCATCTTGCTGTGTGTGTGGCAGCAGACTTCAGAAGGCTTGCAGTTATGCAGGTGAGGCAAACAGCCAGCTAGTTAGCCAAACCCCTCAAGTAGTATGTTGAGTAGAATTAGAGCAGAGGGCTGCTTTCACAGTTACACTGGATCAGGAGGGGATGTGTAGTCTCATTTCATCTGGCTTTATTCAGGTATGTGTATCCAATACACACTGTATACACACTGTAAGCCAAACACTTCCTCAACTGGTAAAGGAAATGAAAAAGGAGAAGCAACTCTTGAGTAGACAGAGAAAAAACTGCAAGAGTTTCATTCCTGGAATAAATTGCTGTGGAAAGAAGTATCACTTGCTGTTCTATAGCACCCACCAGCATGGCTTCTCAGCCAAAATCCCAGCTATGCTACTTTTTCTCCTTGCATCACCCATGCAGCAGATGGGGTCAGATTTAAGAGGAGCCAGAAAGGACTGCACTAAGTGGAATAGGTTCAAGAGTCTGATGTTCCTTCCTCTCCCCAAAGGATCTGCTACTTTCTTGTAGCTGTGTAAGGAATGCACCCAAAGTGGGTTTTTGGCCTGTCCCTTAAGACCAGGGGCACCCAAACCCTGGCCCGGGGGCCACTTGCGGCCCTCAGGGGCTCCCAATCAGGCCCTCAGGGAGCCCCCAGCCTCCAATGAGCCTCTGGCCCTCCAGAGACTTGCTGGAGCCCATGCTGGTCTGATGCGACTGCTCTCAGCATGAGGACAACTGTTCGACCTCTCATACAAGGTGTGGGACAAGGGCTCCCTCCACTGCTTGCTGATTCACGTCTGTGATGCAGCAATGGCAGCGAAGGGAAGGCAGGCCTTACTTTGTGCAAGGCCTTTTATAGGCCTTGAGCTACTGTAAGACCTTCATTCATTCATATAAGTTCCATCTCTAATAAATTCATTTATGTAAATTTATCCACATTTTAAATGTAAATTAATTCTTTTTTCCCTGGGCCCCCAACACAGTGTCAGAGAGATGATGTGGCCCTCCTGCCAAAATGTTTGGACACCCCTGCTTAAGACAGTAGAAGACTGAAAAAATTGTACAGATCTGAACACAGAATCATTGACCATCACTAGGTAAACCTGTACTGCTTTCGGCTAGCTAGCTTCACCCACTCTCACATAAAGAGAGTTTATCAGAACTAGTCCCCAACTTCTGACAGTCATTTTCCATTACCTTCACATCATGCAAAAGGGAAACCTGTTGGAAGGTAGTACTCCTGTTAGGCACCACAGCTAGGATGCAAGAACTTTTCAGGCCCACACACAAGGGGTTTGTGATAGCCTGGTGGAAGCTTTTAATAATTTTAAAATTACTTAATGTCAAACACTGTTATTGAGATTTCCCTCACTTTTAAAAAAGAAGTTTGCCATGTGTCATTTGATGGGATGGGTCAGACTTGTGGTTGAGAAAAAAGAAAATGGAATCAGTTCTAACATTTTTTTGCAGAGTCAACACAAAAGGAAAGCAAGCTGAAATTTCCAAACTCACAAATCAAGCTGATGCTCTTAAGTCACAATGGTACCAGCATTAATTTATTAAAATTAATCCAGAAAGCAACCTTACATTAAGTTTAACAAAAATAGAATCTTGTAAAAAATGGGGTTAACCCACCATCCCTGCTCTCCTAACCACGAGCAGCTGCGTCCGCCAGGCAGGCGCAATACCACAGTTTAGGTCTCTGAGTTCGGTAGGATACACTTTCAAGGCGGGGAGGGGGGTTGGTTTGGCAGTTCTAGTGACACACGCTCCAGGAGGGCTGAATGAAGCCTTGTTCATGAAGCCTGCTTGGTTTAAGAGAAGGGGAGGGGATGGTTGTGAATCGAGTCAAAGGTGGGGCAAGGAGGCACCAGTAGCTGCCACAGGAAGGACAGCCCTTACAAAACCTTACTGTGCTCCTTGGCTCTCTGGTTCAAGTCATTTTAAAAAGGAACTTCCTTTCCCGCACGTCCAGCCCACCCTGCAGCTGACCACGTTCCCATCTCCTCCACTTGCTGGCTGCACGCAATGGACTTAGCATAGCAAAGTCAGAATTGGGCCCAGCTTATGGATCAGAAGACTGGCCTCGAACTGTTTCAACCCAACAGCTGGGTCTGGAGGCTCTTGCTGGTATAAACGGAGTGTAGGATTCAAATCCAACCAGCTCAAGAGAGCACCTTTTGCACCACAGCCTTCAGTGGATGAGAGGTACCAGGGGCCTGGCCTGCCTCATCGCCTGCATGAGGAGGTCTCCCTGGTACTACACCAGTGTGGCACAGGCACACCCAGCATGCAGTGTTCACACACAGCCAATCTATTATCCATTAGGAAGAGGAAAGGGGTGGGGCTCTCTTCCTAGCCCCTCCCACCCAACCCCCAATATGGTTTTGTCCCACGTTCCCTACACCCTAATGTAAAAGCTGGAATGGGCAACTTGGTTAGCAAGGTCTTTTTCTTTCTTGATCCATTTGTAGGGCACACCCTGTAACTTTGCTCCTTTCCCTCAGAAGTCAGCCTGGTGTGCTTTAAAGCAATCAAGAACCCGCCATTCATTGGCTCTGCTGCAACAGCTGGTCCTTTCCTATCTGCTAAGTTGAAGCAGGTCCTGGACCAAGTGCTGCCTTGAACCCCAGCCATGGTTCAGTTACGGGCCTCCTCCCTTTCTTGTTCTCACAGCTGACATTTGGGAAAAATGACTCCCCTTCTGCAATCTCTAGAAAATCCTGAAGCAGAAAAAAACTGAATGAAAATGCTTCCTACAGCCCTACCCCAGAGCAGGCAGCTGCAGAAAGAGAAGATGTACCTGCCTTGTGCCTGTTTGCTATCTTGGTGCCTTCACATCTGGCTCCTGTCTGCTTCATACCCTTAGAATAATGCCAGCCCCATTCCAAGAGGGAAGGACCACATAGCTTAGTAAAGACAGAGTCAAGCTACTTCATGTTAAAAGGAGACAAGTGCCAAGGCCTCAGAAGCCCTCTGTTTATGTGATTGCAGAGTGGTGCTGATGGGCAGAGGTCCAGTATGCCCAGAATGCTACCGCATGAGCTTAGCTGAGCAGCCCAGAAGAAGGGCACTAACACACATTTTCCCTAGTAGAGCACTGGCAACAGGTACAGGGCATCTGAGAGCCTGCTTCCCCTTTCTGTTCCAAGCCAGCCAGCCATGGCAGGGAAGAGAACTGTGTTCCAGCCACCACGAACACGAAGGCAACTGGGGGCTGTACAAATCCCCACTGCTTCTTTCATTCCTAATCCCACCTGACAGAGAAGGCTGGCCTGGCATGCTAGTTTCAAGAGTTCAGGTTGAGAAGCCTTGTGTGCATCTTTCTTTCACTCCCTAGGACCCAAGTTCATGTTAAACTAAAATTCATGGGTGAGACGTAAAGCAAATTGGAATGCTCCTTACAGAGAACAAACGGAGCAAGCAGGGCCCCAGCCAGATGTGGGTTCCAGCACTGGGCAGTCAGTCAAACTTCAACAGAAGCAGAAGAGCTGTATATTCCCTCCTCTGTGGTGTGTAGCGGAGCTCCAGTCTTCCCAGGCTCCCTGATTTCTAATCACGCACTCTTGGTGTAGCTGAGGATGCCAACTGGGAAATACTTGACATGTGTTGGCCACTGTGCAGCCAGCTGGAAAAACTTCACATCATTCCACTCCACGCCATCAATGCAAACTGCAAGAGAGTTGACAGAACAACACTCAGACCAGCAGCAAGTGTGTTAGTTAGACTGGAGCCCCGGGGACATTGTCAGAGAAGAGTGAGAGCGGAGCCATGTTATGTAAGAACTCTAGTGGTGGAGGCTGTATTTGTTTAGATAAACCCAGGGCATTTTGAAGCAATGGAGAGTACATCTGGAAGCATAGCTCTAGCCAACTCTCTTAGGGAAAAGACACAAAATAATCATGCTAGTCCCTGAATTTGGAAAGGGCTGGAGGTGGCTCACTTACCACGCAACATGGTGTTTTGATGTTTGGCTGTGCAGATCAGGCGTGTGATCCCCTCAATCACTTGACTCTTGGGTTCCAAGTCCTTCTCTTTAGGTTTCTTACTCAGGAACATCACTGCCAAGGATAAAACAGACAGATTCAACAGAGGCACAGGTGGCAAAATCCTACTGGAGAAGTTCAGGTCCATCTCACAGTGCCTACAAAGAGTAGGCCAGACATTTGTCCAAGAAGAAGCCTAACATGGCCTGCCACAAGAGCTGTGATGCTACAGCCTGGTACCTTTCTTGTTCTTCTCCTTGGTGACCACAGTCATGGCCATGGTGGTGGGTGGGGTCAGCTCCCCAGGACCAGGGATGCGGCTGACCTGCAGGGAGCGGAAATTGCTTTTCAGGGTGTTCTTGATGCCCGTCTCCCGCTTCTCAGCCTCTTTTCTCTTCTCTGGCCCTTGAACTGTCCAGTAATCGACCTGTAGGCCCATCACCTCCACACCAGGACTCAGATTGCTGGAGGGAGAGAAAACAGAAGTTACAACTTGACTTTTGGGAGCCAAGCTACGTAATCAGCAGAAATCGTGCAGTGCAGCTGATCCCAGAGAGAAGGGGGAGGCGCCAAAAGGGCAGAAAAAGTAGGAGCTTGGAAGGAGTTTTATTTTGGAAATAATGCCCAACATGTTTCAATCAAAGAGACACTAAAACAAATGATACACATTTAGAAATAGATATTAAAAGAGAAAGTATAACAACATCATTTATACTTAATATTTGAAGGCCAGATATTCTTGATTTGTTTTAGCTCCTTCTATTGATTTTCATTCAAAAATATCTGTCATTTGTGTCAGTGCCCTTGGACAGGCATCTCAAAATCAATCACTGCTCTCAAGCACCAGTTTGCAGAGGCCAACCTCTTCTGTGGCTCTTGCAGCTCATGCTGGACTGTACCATTCTATGATGGAAAGAGGAGGAGGCGAACGCTCCCACATGAAACATTCTCTCTGAATATAGAAGCCTACATAGGATTTCAAAGAGAAATTGCCTAGTCTAGTTTCTCTGACATGCTCATTTATTATCTACTATTGACCTGCAGGCAGGGCTAACACAAGCCCCTTCTCCAGCACCACCTGAACTGGCATAGCTCCACCCCCCACAGAGTACACTACTCACAGCTCTTCCCCAGTAGTGGGCCTTGCACCCAGCACGTAGGAATTTTATCATGCTGAACTTCTCATAGAAAGTATACTGTGAAATCACAGCATTGTCCAGCTGTGAATACCCCCCCATAAATACAAGCTAAAAGGTGCTGACCCTGCTCCTGAAAGCCCACTGCTGACCGATGGGGAGGGGGGAGGGGTACCCACTGCCTCCTTGGTGTAGGGGATCCCTCCGCCAGATGGAGATGAGGAGCTCAGCAGAGAAGTGGTGCAGATGGTGACATCATCAGAATCAACTAGGCAAAGAAATAATTAGAATCAAAGAGGGAAAGATTATCCCAGGGGGAGCTCTCACCTGCTAGCTAACATCAGCATGAGAGGCCTGTCCCTGGCAGGCTCTTGGGGAGTTCAGTGGCCACACTGACTACCGCTTTCTGTCTTCCCACACTGGTTCTTGAAGTGCTTGGTGGCCTCCACCTTCCAATTCTTCCCAAGACTGGCTGGCCGAGGCAAAAGGGTGCCAGCTTAACCCCTCTTCTTCCCCAATGGAGCAACTCCCGTTGTACTGAACAGCCACACTGGGGGTCCACAAGCAAGGGCAGACTTATCTTTTTGACTCCTTGCATCCCCCTCTCTAGCACTTGCAAACATGCAATGGGCCCATGTTTAGCATTTCATTTTCTTCTGCCTATTTGCCCCTCAACTGATAAAGCATAAGAAGAATCCCCCTAGATCAGGCCAAATGCTCATCTAGTTCAACTTCCTGTATTTCACAGGGTGCAATCCTGAGGTGGACTTGGGCTGGTGCACATCCTTGCACCGGCCCAGGAGTGTTGCAAAAGTGCTGTGCCGCAGTTTTTCTTGCTGCCACAGGCCCTGAGAAGAAGGTAAGTTACGTTTACCGATCTCAGCCAGCACAGGGGTCTGGAGGGAGGGCAGGGAGGAGGAGGTGGGAGGTTTGGGGTGGGGGGAGAGCGGGTAATAGGCATCCCCAGGGGGGGTGGAGAGCAGGAGGCAGGGCCAGGATCTAGCAGCTAGCTATCTGATTTGATTGGTAATCCACCTTTCTTCCTGAAGGGCACCCAAGGTGGCTAACAACATTTAAAAGTCATAAAATATATACGATGAAACAATGATAGAATAGAAACAATGATAAAATAGCAGTTATGCCAGATCCTGACCTTGTTCCTGGGCAGCACAGTGCGGCTCTGGGCTGCTCAGATCTGCGCCACCTCATCAGGTGGTGTAGATCTGAGTGGATTCATTAGAACCACTGCACGACACAGGGTAAGGGGAAACATTTCCCCTTGCCTTGGGCTGTGCTGCTTTTGGTCCCAAACTTGTGCAGGATGTAGCAAGACCTGCCTGCTTCCAGCACAACTGGCCCGCTGGCCTGCCTGTTTCCAGCACAACTTAGGATTGCGCCCACAGTGGCCCACCAGGTGCCTCAAAGCACACAAGGTAACAAGAGACCTGCATCCTGGTGCCCTCCAAAGCTTTGAAGGTCATGTTGTACCTTCCTCAGAGCAGTGTCATTTCACTTATTATGCCAACACTGAAGGGGCACTGTGGACAAATAAGCCAGGACCAATAAGAACATAAGAACTGCCCCACTGGATCAGGCCATCTCGTCCAGCTTCCTGTATCTCACAGCGGCCCACCAAATGCCCCAGAGAGCACACCAGATAACAAGAGACCTCATCCTGGTGCCCTCCTTTGCATTGGCACTCTGACATAGCCCATTTCTAAAATCAGGAGGTTGCACATACACATCATGGCTTGAAACCCATAATGTATTTTTCCTCCAGAAACTTGTCCAATCCCCTTTTAAAGGCATCCACGCCAGATGCCGTCACCACATCCTGCGGCAAGGAGTTCCACAGACCAACCACATGCTGAGTAAAGAAATATTTTCTTTTGTCTGACCTAACCCTCCCAACACTCAATTTTAATGGATGTCCCCTGGTTCTTGTGTTATGTGAGAGTGTAAAGAGCATCTCTCTATCCACTTTATCCTTCCCATGCACAATTTTATATGTCTCAATCATGTCCCCCCTCAGGCGTTTCTTTTCTAGGCTGAAGAGGTCCAAACGATGTACCATTCCTCATAAAGGAAGGTGCCCCAGCCCAGTAGTCGCTCTCTTTTGCACCTTTTCCATTTCCACTATGTCCTTTTTGAGATGTGGTGACCAGAACTGGACACAATACTCCAGGTGTGGCCTTACCATCGATTTGTACAACAGCATTATAATATTAGCCGTTTTGTTCTCAATACCTTTTCTAATGATCCCAAGCATAGAATTGGCCTTCTTTACTGCCACCACATATTGGGTCAACGCTTTCATCGACCTGTCCAACACCACCCCAAGACCTCTCTCCTGATCTGTCACAGACAGCTCAGAACCCGTTAGCCTATATGTGAAGTTTTGATTTTTTGCCCCAATGTGCATGACTTTACACTTATTGACATTGAAGCACATCTGCCATTTTGCTGCCCATTCTGCCAGTTTGGAGAGATCCTTCTGGAGCTCCTCACAATCACTTCTGGTCTTCACCACTCAGAAAAGTTTGGTGTTGTCTGCAAACATAGCCACCTCACTGCTCACCCCTGTCTCCAGGTCATTTATGAAGAGGTTGAAAAGCACCAGTCCCAGGACAGATCCTTGGGGCACACCGCTTTCCACCTCTCTCCACTGTGAAAATTGCCCATTGACACCCACTCTCTGTTTCCTGGTCTTCAACCAAGTCTCAATCCAGGAGAGGACCTGTCCTCTAATTCCCTGATTGTGGAGTTTTTTCAGTAGCCTTTGGTGAGGGACCATGCTGAATGCCTTCTGAAAGTCCAGATATACAATGTCCACGGGTTCTCCCGCATCCACATGCCTGTTGACCTTTTCAAAGAATTCTATAAGGTTTGTGATGTAAGACTTACCCTTACAGAAACCATGCTGATTCTCCCTCAGCAAGGCCTGTTCGTCTATGCGTTTTGAGATTCTATCTTTGATGAGGCATTCCATCATCTTACCCGGTATAGATGTTAGGCTGACCGGCCTATAGTTTCCCGGGTCCCCCCTCTTTCCCTTTTTAAAGATTGGTATGACATTTACTATCCTCCAATCCTCTGACACCGTGGCCGTTTTGAGGGACAAGTTGCATGTTTTAGTCAAGAGCTCAGCAACTTCATTCTTCAATTCCTTAATAACTCTTGGATGGATGCCATCCGGGCCCAGTGACTTATTGATCTTTAATTTATCAATGAGGTCTGAAACATCTCTTTCAACCTCTATCTGACTTAATTCCTTGGTCAGAAGGGGCCGTTCAGGCAGCGGTATTTGCCTGAGGTCTTCTGCCGTGAAGACAGATGCAAAGAACTCATTTAATTTCTCTGCCATCTCTAAGTCTCCTTTTATCTCCCCTTTCCCTCCATCACCATCCAGAGGGCCAACCGCTTCTCTGGCAGGTTTCCTGTTTCCAACATATTTGAAGAAGCTTTTATTAATCCCCTTAATGCTGCTGGCCATGTGTTCCTCATAGTCTCTCTTAGCCTCCTGTATCACCTTCTTACATTTCTTTTGCCACAGTTTATTTTTCCTTTTTATTCTCTTCATTAGGGCACGACTTCCATTTACTGAAGGAAGCTTCCTTGCCCTTTACGGCCTCTCTAACTTGGCTGGTTAGCCATGCGGGGCACCCACCTGGATTTAGTCGAGCCCTTCTTCCTTTGCAGTATACACTTCCGCTGGGCCTCTATTACTGTTGTTTTAAGCAGTGTCCATGCACTCTGGAGAGATTGGACTCTTTTTACCTTCCCTTTCAACCTCCTTCTAACCAGCCTCCTCATTTGAGGGAAGTCCGCTCGTCGGAAGTCAAGGGTTTTTGTGAGAGATTTCCCCAGTATTCTTCCCCAAAGTGCATGTCAAAACGGATCGCAGCATGAACACTGTTCCCCAACAGCTCCGTAACACTGACATCTTTAACCAGGTCCTGAGTACCGCACAATATTAAATCCAGAGTCACCTGTCCTCTGGTAGGCTCCATGACTAGCTGCTCTAAGGCACAGTCATTTAACATGTCAAGGAATCCGGTCTCCTTTTCTTGACCAGAACACAAATTGACCCAGTCTATATGAGGATAATTGAAGTCCCCCATGATTACAACCCTGTCCCTCCTTGTCACCTCCCTGATCTGTTTCCTCATTTCAAGGTCCCCTTCTGGTTTCTGGTCTGGAGGACGATAGTACGCCCCCAGTATTACATCACTCTTCAGGCCTGGTAATTTAACCCACAGAGATTCTATGGTGGAGTCGGACCCGCCTTCAATCTCTACTTTGCTGGATTCTATCCCTTCCTTAACATAAATGGCCACCCCACCTCCAATGTGTACAAGTGGTTTGGTTTTTGTTCTTTCCACCTCCAGGGGTTCCAATCATTGCTTCTCTTTAATAGAACAAGAAGCTTCAGGGGCCAGTAACAGGCAAAACTCTTTATAACAACCTTGACGCCATCAGCTTTCACAAGAACAAGATAAATTACTCCTATCACCATTTTACAGGTGGGCAGTTGGGTCTCAATGACTTGCCCCAGGCCAACTGGAGGAAGGAGTTCACGGTTGCCAAAACCAGCTTGGCTACAATTCTCGAGCCCAGAATCATAGTGGTCCCAATGCCACATTGGAATTTACTCTGTACTCCCCTTTCCCCAAGCTGACTTGGCAGGAGGCTTAAGGAGCCAACCCTGCCATCATCGGCTTCTCACCTGAGGTGCTGAATGACTGCTCCACAAGCCCCACCTTCACCACCTGCCAAGGTACAAGGAAAAAGGTCATTCCTGCTTCCAGCCATTTTGTCTTCTACTCCCTGCCCCAAGAACATCCACATCACCCTCAATACAACTGCTTTGGCTTTTGCAGGGCAGCTCTTCAGGTTTTCAGAAAGAGGGACATCCCTAATGTCTACCTGAAGATGCTGCCATAAATTGATCCTAAGACATTATGCATATAGCATGAAGTAGGAGCTCTACCCTTCTCCCATAGTGGCCATCAAGGTGAAAGGAAAGTGTAAGGGCATCCCTTGCAGGAACTGGCTGCCCCACCTTACCAATACTCACCCCAACAAACGGTACAAATTTTTGGCAGGAGTCTTCATCTGGGCTGCAAAATGGAATGGAGGCAATTAAAAGTCACAAGGTTCTATACAGTCCTCTGCCTATAAGGCAACCATGAGTCATGGCTCACTCCCAAATTCACCTCCCATCATCCTTTGCTTGACATATCACCAATGGTCTTTGGAAAGGCAGTTGGAGCAGCTCTGCCCTTCAGAGAGGCCATTGGACCCAAGCAAGAAGGCGAGGCTTGTTGCCAAATCCAGGGGCCTGTCTCTCCTCCCAGCAAAAGCCTGACATGTTAAAAAAAGCAGCTACCACAGAGCCAAGCAATGGGGGTTTCTTTCTTTAGGAAGATAGAAGCAAGACAGGTCCCTCTGCTGCACACAGCATACCAACCCCTCCCCCAACCCAGACACTAGAGCACAGGATCACACTGCAAAGGTGGGAGGAGGAATGGGGGAGGGTGCAGAGAAGGCTCAAAAAGGAAGGAAGAAGGATTTCGTTCCCACTATTTCCACAGGAGGGAGTTCACACATGCAACTAGGAACAGCCAGCAGCCCTTGCCTCACACAAGGCAGACGGGGGAGAGGAAATCAGGTCTGTTCCTGGACAGCGAGGAGACAGACGGACATGGGGAGAAGGCAACACTGCAGCAAGCCACAGTCCAATACCTGATATAAAAATCAAAATAGAGGCTTCTTTTCCTTGAATGCCAAAAAACCAAGAAGAGGGAGAGGCATAAGCACCGCTGGAACATGAGCCATTACAGACAAGCAGCGGTGGGAGACACAGTGCCCACCTCGTCTAGCGAGCTGGGGGCAACCAAGGCCACTCTGGACTCCATGTGGGAGAGAGCGCCAGGCTGGGCTAGAATGGTTCTGCAGCAACAGCCAAGAGGCAGGATGTCCCTGAGAGCGCTGGAGTGCCCTGGCTGGCTTTGGGCAGAAGAGGGCTCCAGAGCACTTGAAAAGAGTACAGGCCTCTAGGCACGTCCAAGCAACAGCATCCCTTAGCTCCCAGTTCAGCACTTGGGAATGTCTGGAAAGCCACCTAGCCCCAGCCCCCACAAAACATAGGTACCAGTGCTGGCTTGAGGCAAGATACCCTCACTGGAACCTACCCTCTCCCTTAGTGGATCCATCTGATCACTGCTCATTCACTTGCCCTCTTCCTCTGGGTGCAAGCCACACATAGCAAGAGAGGCTTCTTCTCTCCTACCCCTGCCCCAGCTGCATCTTTCAGAGGACACGTTAACGGGCAGTGATGGCAAGGCAGAGCTGCAGAAGCAGGGCTAGGAGCTCTGGAGTCCATAGTGGGCCCTCTGTTGGGACAAGGGTCTTGGAAGGTGCCCAATGCCAGACATAGCAGGTCTTTTTGTTTCATGTTTCTATACTGTAGTTGCAGGCTCCAGTCACGTACGTATGGTTATAATTTAATTAACAATATTTCCACTTAGCAGAACATACACAATCATTTCCACCTGGTGCTAGAGATTAAAATTTGAACGGGAGCTGCTTAGTGCACATGGTTTTCAAACTTTCAGGGAACAATGTCTACATCAGCTTGTCTTCCATGGCATCCCTGTCTGTCCTGGAACCCCAGTGCATTCTGGAGGGTTCAAGGACTCAGAATAAGGGGTGAATGCTAATTATCTGGGATGCTGACCAGGCCTGTTGGGCTTGACTGTCACCCCACATGATCTGACCATGTACTCAAAGCCATCCAGGGCTCTCTTGCAGGTGCAGTAGTGAATGGGCAAGCTGTTTATTCCATAAGTCTTGTCTACTGTGACTAACCTTCTCACTGAGAAATGCTTGATAAGCCTCAGAGAAATGGCTCTCTGGAACAAGGAGTTTGAAAACCACTGGATTAGGGGTAGAATTGCAATTTCGTGAAGTTGCCAGTAGAGAAAGAGACCAGGGCTGAAGAAACATTTGGACAAGTGGAGAGGACTTTTTGACTCTAACAGAAAGAACTCTATTGACATTTTGTGGGGAGGAGGGAAGAGAGAAGAATGGGCACTGAGGACAACTCAGCCAAATTACCTCTGACACTTCTAGTGTTAGAGATTGATTCAACATATGGATATAATATTACGAACATCAACTACAATGTATATACACTCATGTGTGTATCTTAAATCTTCTGTTTGCTTGGTGTTACATACCTGGGTTAACAAAGTGGTCTGCGAGTTTCTTAAAATTACACAGAATTGTCAGCTTTGCTTTTCAGTGGCTCACCCAAGACAACATGGCAACCTCCCGCTTGAAACTCAGATAGTTTCAGAAAGCTACAGCACAGCAGCAAGGGTAGCCCCAAATGACCACACCACATGACGTCAAGCAGGACACTCCCGGTTCCACTGCAACCTTGCAGAAAACTCTGCACAACTGTGAGCTTATACACTGCTCCACTGGTGCCAACAAGCACATTCCTTGGGATGTTTATGCTGTTGGACCAGCCCCGAGTGCAATGAGTTCACATGCAAGCCAAAGTCATGCTAGCCCAAAGCTCTCAGACTGCCACTCTGGTGCCCTCTGCTGCGCTTTCAATTGCAGGCTTCCCCCAATACAAAATATTCTGCAATCCCCAACATTGGTTTCCTGATGCTGGTACCCTTAGAATTGCTCTTCAGAAGGTCCCACGTGGTGACTATGCAAAGAGCACCTTGCACTGCTGCCTGTGGCAAGCTTGTTGGGTGTGTAAGTAGCATCCAATTTTTGACACACCCTGCTGCAAATGCTCGCAGTGGCATGTCAAAAGTGGCATCCTGCAGGTTTTCCTACAGTTGCCTTGCACCCAAATTACTGAGCAAAGAGGCTCTCTGTGAGCAATTCTCCACCTACCCATCCTCACACTCTCTTGCAGGGAGCCTGGGTTCTTGGGTTTCCTCCTCTGCTCTTTAGTATGGTCTACTCCAGGATTTCCAGTAGGGCTTTTCCTGAGCCTTGTCACCTAAAATCTTTTTAAACTGGAGGTATCAGCCAGGGAAGGAAACTAGGACCTTTTGTTTGCGTTCAACAACTGGGCTACGGTCCCCTCCCCTGGAGCGCTGACTTTCCATCTTGGCTGGGTTAACGGTCTATATACAACGTGGACAGGATGTCTGTGATCAACTGCTCCCCCGGTATGGGCCTTATTGCTCATATTGTGCAAAGAACACCACCCAACTTGTAGTAAGTCAAAGCAAATGACAAGCTGGTCCCAAAATGGGCACTTGCTTCTGAGCCAGGACATCAGCTATCACTTGAACTAAACATGACGAACTCCAAAATGAATTTGAAGGAAAGCTCCTGCTTTAGGGGAATGAAAGTGTCACCACACCCGGAGCTCATGAACCTGTCTCCCACCTGACTGGGCATGACAGCAGTCAATCCGGGATACATCCCAGCAAGAGACAGGTCCCCTTCTCACCACCCCGCCCCGCCCACCCACCATGCAGGAAGTGCTCCTGCAGTGAACGAACAGTGAAGGCAGCTTTGCATGTACGTACTGTGTGCCAATCCCCGTCAGCTGTAGGGGTAAGCAGAGAACAGCAGGGCCTGATGTACCCCGCACACCTGAACTGTGGGGGGAGGAAGCATAGAAATAGTGCTTGCAATTCCCACAGTCACTACTTGGATATGCCTCTTTTCAGGCACCTTGGACAACATGCTCTTCTCCACCCCGGGAGAGAAGAACTGCCCACTGGTTCTGCTCTCACCCTGCTGTCCTGTGCTGCAGACAAACCAGAGTCACTTAACCGCTTACCACATGGTCCTGTAACTGCAGGAAAAGGTCATCACCTTTGCCTCTGACCTCACTGCCCTGCCCAGCTTTCCACCCCTTGAAAGTTAGTGAAAATAGCCCCAGGTCATCAGAACCAGGACTGGCACAGCTCTCTGTGTGGTGAATAATGTGGGGCCAATTGGTCACTTTGGCTGAGCACAGGGTGGAAGGGGGGGGATTGCAGGCCCACTTACCTCTTCTGCTTGTAGGTCAACATGGCCTCAGAAATGGGCAGCTGGTGGGACATGTTGGCTCCTGTGATGAACTGGGCAACCCGGCCAGGAATATCCACAGTATCTGGAGTGAAGCAAGCAGAATTATTAGATGCAATAAGAATGTCAACAAGACCCAGGAGTCCCACACACACACAACTTGAGAGCCTGCTTTGCTGAAGTCAAGCCTATTACCGGAACTAGGGGGCTCTGCTCTGCTAAAGAGCTCTCTCCACGCTGCATCCAGGAATAAGGTACTGTATCGATTGTCCACGGAACCAAGGTACTTGGCCAGGGGGTGTGAGCCTGGGAATGATATGGAGGAAACAGAAGCATTGTTGAAAAAGAAAGGGTAGAACCCACAGGGAACAAACCCCATCTACTCTCTGAAGCACTGTCAAAATAACACAAGCATGTGCTCCTGTGCATGGTCAATCCTGGGTGGAATTGGTTTGCCTTTGCCTGTTCTAGCCCCACTCTTTTTCTGGTTGAGAAGGCTGAAGCCTGCAGGTCAGCCCAGACAGTGGTCCCAGTCAAGAGACAGCTCTGGTCTTTCAGGGCCCTCGCCCCTAGCAAGACTCTTACCCAGCGGCACCACGAGAAAACGGAGGTAGTTGAGCCAGTCTGGGGTCTTGCTGGCCAGCTGCTCCACAAAGAAGCGCAGGACGATGCTCAGGTAGCTCTGGTCCCCTGCCACGGCCACTTTCACTGGGGGAGGCATGTGGGAATTGCAGTTACAGCTGCCGGAGGAAGAGAGGTCCTGAGAGGTTCACAGCAAAGCAGCCCCAGGAGAGCCAAAGCCAGAACACAAAGCCCCTCCTAACCCACCGCTTCACAATCTTCCTATCATATGAACCCAACAGTTCTCTTTGGTCTTCACTGGAGGCCCAGCTCCTCAGCAGCTCCATCTCTGGAGTCTGGGTGGATAGGTGGAAGATTTGGGAAATCCCTTTAAAGCCTCCCCCCAAACAACAACTGTCTTCTTTAGGCACCTGCTCTCTCCTGAGATTTTAGCAGGTGTTGCTTAGGTGGCTCAAGCATAACTTTGCAAGCATGAGAGGTAGAATCACAATTCAAGGTGCTTGTTCTCACTTTTCAAACTCTGAAGAGTCCAGCTTCTGCATATCTTCAGGAGCATCTTTTCCCATGTGTCCCTCTTTACTAGTTAAGGGCAACTGGAGAGGCTCTGCTCAAAATTCCTCCGTTTATAGTTAGTCAGATCTGAGAGAGTACAAGGCAGGGCCTTCTCCATTGTAGCACCTACAAATTCCTTTCCTCGAGTGATTAGATTTTCCCCCTTATTAAATAGCTTCCACCAGCAACTGAAAACTGTTTTGTTTGCAAAGGTTTTTGCTGAACTGGTTTTATCTGAGAGGTCTAGATGTTTCTGTATCATCTTGAGCACCAATCACTGGAAAGGCAACTGAGAAATCTTATAAAACAAATTAAGGGTGCAATCCAGAAAGCGCCCTGCACTGGCCCATGACGGTCATGAAAGTGCCATAAAGTCCACAATACTGCTGATGGCTCTCCAGCCCAGAGGTTACCATCCTCTGGACATAAACAGAAGATTCCTGCCCCTGAGTCTGAAATAGGGAAGGGGGGGCCCGCATGCCTTGCAAACACCAAAAAGCCCTTTGCACAGGTCCTGCCTGGAACACACCACCTGGCTGGTTGCTGCCTGCAGGTTATACTCACTATCTCTGGATGCGGGCAACAATGGTGTTGAAAGCTGCCTGAACATCAGCCATGGAGCAGGTGGAGACAATGGGCTGCTTGTGTTCTTGGAGCTGATCACAGAGATACTGTCAACACAAAACCAGGCACATGCATTTGAGGGAATATCAGGAGCTGACTTCTGGGTCAGACTGTTGCCCATCTAGCCCAGGTCATCTCCCATACCTGATAGGGAATCCCCCCTCCCGAACCTGCTTGGGCAAAGGTTCTGAACAGCTGCACCAACTTATTATTAACTTGAAAATGCCAGGGACGCAAACCTGGGGGGAAGCTGTTTTGGATGATGACAGTTTGGCTGAGACTTTTTGCTTGAAACTGAGGAAATGCTTATTTTCCAAAAATAAAACCTTCCAGTGCACCAAAATTAAGGATCTTACCAATCACATGGGCTAGAGGGAGGGCTTCTATGGGGGCCAAACCAACCAACTTTAGGAAGCTTCCTGCCCCTAATGAGCTGAGGAGCTGCACAGATCTCTTGTGCCTAAATTTGGGAATCCCCTAAGCTCTGCCCTTCAAATCAAAAATGGCACAGTTCTTAACAACCCACTTTTGGGAGCTTTTGCAGAACTCTATCCAAGTCACAATTAGTGTCCAGGACATGGATGAAGAACAGAGGAAGTGTCAATGAGCAAGGGAAAGCTGCTCATTGAAAAATGGAGGTGCTTTTTGACTGTAACAAAAGCAAGTGCAAAACCGAAAAAGGCCATGTCACCATTAGGAGTCAGGAGAGAACATTTAGAAAACCAGAGAGCTTCCCTTGAGGGTTTTCCAAGAAAGCTAATAAATACTGAGAGACAATTACGAATTGAGCCAAGGGAGCTTCATTGATCACTAGTCTTGTATTGTATTCTGTTAAGTGTTTTTACATTTTTAGGTCACCTTGAGAACTTATTTCAAGGGGGAAACAGCTAAGTTTGTGAACAGACAGAGATCATGCTTGGGAGCAGTAACACATTTTCTCCCAGGCTGACTTGGCTAAGGCCCTGGACAGTATCTGCTGTGCCATCACTGGCTCCCCACTAGGGTACGGCACTCAGCATGCACTTGGGTGGCATCAAGGCTTTCCTGCCCAAGCTTGGAACTCTTTACCTGGCCTTGCCATTCAGTTATGTTCACCAGGATGATGCTCTCTGGTAGTTGCTCATCTGAAACCAGTATCTGGTTGAGCTGATCATACACAGACTTCCGGGGCACCTGCAACAGAAAAGTAAAGGAGGTGGATGAAGACAACATCTCCATTGGCAAGAAAAGGCCCCTGGCCCCATTTGTGAAGAAACAACCAACAGCTGCATTTTCACTCCTCCCAGCTTTCAGGAGACGCCAGCACTCCCCTTCCTCTCCCTGACAGCCACCCCTCCAGCCTGACCTGGTTGCTGTGCCGCGAATCAGGGCTGCTCTCACTGTCCAGACTACTAGTTCGGTCACCCTGGCCCTTGGAATTCTGCCTGTCCTTGACGGACATGCTGCGGGGTCGCCACAGTTGCTTGTTCTCCACTTTGCTGAAAGGCAAGAAGCAAAAGGGATGCAGTGCAGGACTTTGGGATGCAGGGGACAAACTCTGACTACAGAGCAAGTGCTGGCACACCCACATGTCAGTAGAAACAGGCCCAGCCTCAGAAATGGGGGCCGAGGCCACAATACTTGTAGAGGTAGGCTTTGAGAGCAAAGAGCCATGTTGGAAAATAGACTGACTGCATCTCCCTACTGATCAGTGTGCCAAGTGAGAACTGGAAGGGTGTCAAAGAAGCACACACACAGAGGCTGGCCCTCAAATTAACTGACATACAATGAAATCAGTCTTAGCGCTTGCAGTCATTTACCTTCTCAACAACCTACAAGGCAAGTCAGGCAGAGATGGTGATAAAGAGTTCTACAAACTGTCTGTTCTTCCCCCTCCCCACCCCATTCCTCCCACAGCTTCCATCCCCATGCCGGGTTACCTGCTTCTAGCTGACTGCGGCAGTGGGCCTCTGACAATTACTGCCATTTGTGGTAGCAGTTCAGGAATGGCCACTGTATGGCCATTTGTGACAGCAGAGTCACGGTTTCACTGTTGTAAAGCCCTTTTAGGATTGAACTGCTAGTCAAGACCACCCACGCAACCTCACAGCTAACAGAGGACTTGTGCCTGGACCTCTCACAAGTAAAGCCAACACTCTTTGTCCTCCGGCAGATGACAGAGAGTGTGACCAACAACCACCATTCCATAAAAGGCCTAACACCATCAGTGGAGGAGGCCTTCCTCACCTGGGGGAGACTGTGGCTGGGAACTCAGGCTTGCTGACGTTGCTCAGCTGGGTTAGCCTATCCACGTTGCTCTCCTTCAGTACTGTCTCTGCTGCTCCTCCTGGGCAGGGTTCGTCTGTCTCCAGTTCCTGAGAGAAAGCACAAAAGATATTGCTTTAGTTGGACCCTAAAAGAATGTCAAGCAGCTGATTCACTGGCTGGACTCCCCACCAAGGTGGAAGCCCGACATTCAAAGAAACATCCATATTCTACTTCTCTAATCATCAGGCAGATCTCTGTCCCTTCCTAAGCCACCCAGACATATTGCACAACAACTCCTACCACTTTTGCAGAAGGGAAGCTTATGAGTCAATCTGTATGTTTAAAAAAAAACACCAGAAACCAAAAACACAGAGATGGCAATGGGGTTGGGGTGAGAAGAGTGGCCAGTACCCCCAAGCCGAGAAGGATCCTGCTATATTGGACCAAAAGGTCTACCTGGTCCACCATGCCATTCCTTAGGGGTCAACCAGAAGCTTCTGGTAGAGCTTCAAGACAGTAAGCCTGTCCTGCCATTGCTCCCCAGCATCTGGGATCCAGTACCTGGGATGCTCAGTGGGCAACCTACAACTGCAGAGGCCCCCAGTGCACATGAAGCTTTTGTTAGATGGACCCAAGAGAAGAAACTAGTGCAGAGAACACAGCCTTACAAAAGCTCACCACGACAGGCACCACCCTCTTAAATTGTCCCAATAACATCCCCACCACCACATGCGCGCCATCCAGCCAACTCCCCTCCAACCTGGCAGAATTTTCAACCCTCCTTTTGTCCCTAGAAAAATCATTTAAATCCTTGAAGGGGGGACATAGAGGCAATTTGCCAAAGAACTGCACTACCTCAGATTAACATATGGAAGGGTTTGGTGGTTTAGGAAGGGAACCAGGACAGATTCCCCTCGTATACCAAGAGTGAACATCTTCATCATGTTTCTAGCCTAAGCTTTCTCCCCATGTTGACCTTTCAGGTGGAGGGAGATGCTGACAGGAAAACATTTCAAAATCCCAGGAAGCGTAGTGCAGGGGAAGAGTGTATCTTGTACCCTCCTGGACTTAATGCTGCTTTTGATCTTTCTACTGCTGTTTGTTGTTTTACATGTGTTGGAGACTTGTTACAATAGACTGATTAAAATGTTTCAATACAGGTGTGCACCACTTTGCAACCTTCCGGCTTACGCCGGGATCACATAACCATCTGCCACATGTGGTCACGTGGTCGTTGGGGGTGCACATGCAACCCTCCAAAAGTGAGGGGAGCTGTAGTCCCCTCACCTCCAGAGGGTTGTCCGAGCCTCTCAGTGGCTCAGACTGAGGGAAATCAGGTCTCTTGCGCAATTCCTGGTTTCCTCCGTGAAACCAGAAGTTGCATGAGAGACACAATTTCCCTCAATCTGAGCTCTGCAGAGGCAGCAAACGGATGCGTGCTGCCTCTGGGAAGCTCAGACAACCCTCCAGAGGGACCAGACTGCGTCAAGCCCCACAAACGATGGGCATCATGGTCCCGATCCCTGTTGTTAAGCGGTGCACGACTGTATTTATATTGTTTTTATGATAGATTGCAATTTATACTTTTGCTAACCACCTTGGGCACCCACAGTGAGGGAGAAAGGCAGGGTAGAAATGTTTTTACACAAATTCATAAATAAGAACATAAGAAGAGCCCTGCTGGATGAGGCCAAAGGCCCATCTAGTCCAGCTTCCTGTATCTCACAGTGGCCCACCAAATGCCCCAAATAAATATTAATTTGGGAAAAAGTGAAGTCAGTTTTCAGGAGAAAACATCTATTCATCTCCCTGCGTTCCCAAATGCTCAGATCTGCTGTGCACTGCCCTCGTGTGGCCTGACCCAGCAATGCGACCCAGAGCAAGCCATGGCAAAAGGCAGCTCTTGCCCCCAGTAGCTATCAACACCACCAGCTTCATTCTCTTTGGGCACAACAAGAAATGCAGAAAGCTTCCACTTCCCTGGAAAAGAGGAAAGGTCCTATTCTGTCAGGATGCTCCCATGCAGAATGTGAAAAGCCAGCAACGTGTTTGCGGCAGGGGTCGGTGACCTTTTTGTCAAAATGAGCCAGACATTCAGCAAAGATGTATCCGCTGCACTTCTAGGTTGCTGAGCACACAGAAATGGTTGCATGGTGCTTAGCTTGGGATGCAAAGCCTCCCATCCAGCTTGCAGTGCCGCCCACCTTGGTTCGTGGATGCACCTCCCAAGCTGAGCTCTGTGCGAGTCAGATAAATTTGGCTGGCAGGCTGGATATGGCCCATAGGCCATAGGTTACTAAGCCCAGATTTATGAAATTGTATATTAATTTATGGCTGTAAGCAACTCTGGAGAAGGGCTGGATATAAATCTTTTAGATAAAATTAAAAAATAAACGTCTGCTAGGCTCTCAGAGTCTTGTTTCGGAGCTGCAAGGGCAGGTGGGAGACCACTGTGAAATAAACCTCTAGTAGTGTGGACTGCAAGCAGCAGATCCAATCCCCCAAACAAGCACATATGATGCTGCCTTATACCCAGTTGGTCGATTGGCCCATCTAGCTCAGGACTGTCTACATTGAAAGGCAGCAGCGTTCCATGGGTTTTTCCCTGTCTGGAAGCAAAACCTTTTGTGCATGACAAGTATGTGCTCTGCCACTGAGCTACAAGCCCTCCCAAACAAGAACGCCAGTATTTGCATAATGCAGTGGTATCAGCATTGATAAAACATGTCAGAGGCCCCAGTAATGTCTGAACTCAGAACTCTAGTATGAGTACAAGTCTAGTATGGCAACCCCTGAGCTATGGAGCCTCAGACAAGTAATAATCAGACATGTCTCCAGAGTAAACAGGGCAGTTTAAAAGGTAAAACCTTTCCACTGATGTTGACACACTGCACTCACCATGGTGGCAGTTTCCATGGAGGTCTCATCTTGAGTGTGGGGAGCCCCCACTTTCCGCTTCTCTGCTTCTCCCTGAGCGAGTGAGGGGAAGACAAAGAGGCATCAAGGAGGAAAAAGAAAAGTTAGACTTGAATGCGGATATCTGATCCTGGCATCCCCAAGAGTGGGGCAATGGCAGGATGGTTGCAAGGAAAGGAAACATCAATGTTATGCTTTGCTCTTGCACAGACCAAGGCACCAGAAGCAGGTTCAGCTATCACAGGAGAGGCTGCATAGGGAAAACCACAAAGCCCCAGCATTGCAGGGACTGGAGGGCCCTGGCTGAGTGAGGAGGTTCGCCTGCTCCTAGACCCACCTCTCCTACACTGGGAAAGGAAGCAGCACATCCAGAAAAGACAAGAAACAGAGAGAAAGAGAGCAGGGATCACTCATGACAGCATGTTGGGTCCTGGCAAGTGGGCCCAGGCAGACAGGTTGCTAGCAGAGGAGGAGGAGGAGGAAGAAGAGTAACTCACAGGGCTGCCCGACTCTCGCTCCTGCACTTTCTGGCCGTGCAGACTGCTGATCTCAGTCTGGGAACCAGAGTGAGAGACGCCCTCAAAGAAGCGCCTGCAGAAGAAACAGACGGACAGACAGAGAGACAGACAGACAGAGAGATGAGGAGGAAGAAGTCAAGTCAGCACACCCCAGCTTGAATCCCTTCCCAGTCTCAGTCCCCACAGAGCACCGTAGGCAAACCCATCACCAAAGCCCAGAAGCCTGATGGCAGCACAAAAAGACAGGCTGGGGGGGGGGGGAGCGGCAGAGAAGAGGTGGCAGGTCTGGTTGAGCAAAATAAAAAAGTTAAAACTTGCAACAAACAAAGAACATGACAGAGCAAAGCATCTCTATTTCTGACCATGACAAGTTGCAACCCCTCCCCCATCAGCTAGAATTCTGAGAACTGGAAATTCTCAGAGCTGGAAAGTGGAAATCACAGACAAAGACAACTGAATGTCATTCTTTTAGACAGATTGAGCGCAAAAAACCATAAGAATATAAGAACATCCCCGCTGGATCAGGCCATAGGCCCAGCTAGTCCAGCTTCCTGTATCTCACAGCGGCCCACCAAATGCCCCAGGGAGCACACCAGATCACAAGAGACCTCATCCTGGTGCCCTCCCTTGCATCTGACATAGCCCATTTCTAAAATCAGGAGGTTGCAATACACATCATGGCTTGTAAGCTGTAATGGATTTTTCCTCTAGAAATTGGTCCAATCCTCTTTTAAAGGCATCTAGGCCAGATGCCATCACCACATCCTGTGGCAAGGGGTTCCACAGACCAACCACACACTGATTAAAGAAATATTTTCTTTTGTCTGTCTGGACTCTCCCAACACTCAATTTTAGTGGATGTCCCCTGGTCCTTATGTGGTTTTTATGTGGTGTTATGTGCCCCACACTTAAGTAATGAAGTTGGAAGGAGAGAAGCAAAGGTAGATGGATCTGCTTTAGCTCAAGTCTGCATCTGGATTTTAAACCAGATGTACCCAAGTACCACCAAGCACTTAGGACAAGCCTGAACACTGGGTTGACCTCTGCAGGATGCTGGAAATGGTGCTGGCACCCAGGCAACCTACAGTACCGTCTCTAATGTTTTAAGATGTCTGAGGCAGAGCCTCAACCATTCCCTTCATGCTGTCCCTGCTGTGTAGGAGCTACAGTTCTGAACAGTACAGATGCAGCTTTGTTATCAGGTCCAGGGACTACAAGCAAGGCCTACAGCTGCAGAGGAAGCAGGAAAAGTCAAGCTCATCCAGACTCAGGACAACAGATCAGCCACAGAGCACTACAAAACTATTGTGCTGCAGAGCAAAAATGTCATCAGTTTACAATTTCAACAAAAAAGCATTTCAAGCAAGCAGGCTAGTCAACTGCCCCAAATACAGACTGGCAATGCCCCCTCAAAATGAGGATATGTAGGAGAAGGAATCTCTGCTCATGGCAATAACCAGGACCTCTCGCACAGGCTCTATCGAGAATTCAACAGGTTTGTAAACAGTCATTCTCCTAGTAACCTGCAGTGAGTAAGAATTGCTCCAGGTGATCAGGCAGGGAAGCCTATGTAAAATGGAAGACAGTGACTCTTTTCTTGTATCAGGCCAGTGGTTCTCAAACTGTGGGTCGGGACCCACTTGGTGGGTCACGAGCAGATTTCTGGTGGGTCGTGAAAAGCTGGTGGCAGCCATCTTGAAAGATGGCAAAAGACCAGGGCAGCGCCATTTTGGAAGTGGGTAAAGCCTGTGCATTGCCATTTTAAGCTTCCTGGCATTGAGATGTAACTAAGAGCGGCTTGCACGTGTGCAAAGAAAGCAGCATGCCGCTTTTCCCCAGAAAGCGTGCTGCTGCCTTCCAGCTGGACCTCCCTCTGTACTTGGAGGCTTTCCTCAGGGGGGCCAATCACAGCCAGCCAGGCTTCTCCCCACCAACCTTTGTCAGCTTGGCTGCCTTGACGGGATGGGCTGCCTTGGGGTTGCAAGACAGAGCAGCTCCCCCCACCCCACCCCCGTAGCTGGACTGGGCTGGAGAGTGTAGGTGGAGACCTGAACACAGGGCTTGGGTGAGTAGAGGCAGACCCACGTATCTCCCCTCTTGTGAGCCTGCCTTGAAAGCAGCATCACCTCCGCCACCACCCCATTGCCATTGTCATCCTCTGCATCACGACTTCTCTCCCTCTCTGAAATTGCCTGGAAGCCGCGATCCTTTCCTGCCCTGGCTAGCAAGTCCTCTCTTTATATCTTTGCTGGGGTGAGGGGGGATCCCTGGTTGCCTGGCTGCCAAGAGAGCAGCCGGGGGGGGGGGGGAGTGAGGGCAAGCCTGGCATGTGGGGGGGAGCACCCAGGGAGAGTGCTGCTCCCCCAGCTGCTTCTCTGATGTGCACCCTTCCCCTCTTCTTACTTCTCTCTTAGGCTGCAATTCTGTCTACTCTTACCTGGGAGTAAGCCCCATTGCCAATAATGGGAGTCAATTCTGAGTAGACGTGCTTAGGCTTGGGGGGAGATGAAGGGAAGCATCCCTGCTTATCTTTTTCCTGAGGGGGATACTACTGTTTTTATTTCATTTTTTTTACAAAAGCTCAAGCTACTTCTTGTATTGAGGCACATGAGTAGGGTGCACTTGTTTCTGGCTAATGCTGAGCACAGTATCAATAGCCACATCAATGTTTGTTAGTTTCAAGCACAACACAAGAAGTGGCTTGAGATTTTGTAAATATCTCAGGCAGAAATAAAAACAGAAGTAAATAAATACACAAATATTTTGTTCCAGATGTTGTTTTATTTTTTGCTTGATAGCAATGGTCGCGAGGGCAGGGAGAATTGGAAGAAGCTTCTGAGCTGGAATACCCTCTCTTGTCATTTACAGTTTGAGTTTCTAGGCAAGAATTTCCTACTTGATGACATCACTTCCGGTGGGCCCCAGACAGATTGTCATTCTCAGAAGTGGGTCCCAGGCTAAAAAGGGTGAGAACCACCGTATCAGGCCATCACTGAGCTGCAGCTGGTACACAGAAGCATATGCGTGTGGCAGGAAGGCTTAACACCCTTGTGAGGTTATCTGCAAGGTTAGATGGACAAAACCATTGTATGAACATGTGCATATGTATACATACACCCCTTCATCATCTACACACAAAGCTGAGTGAACACAAAGCTGAGTGCACATTGCAAGCAGCATCTCCACAATGAAGGGATCACCAGCTTGGTGGAAGTGATCACTACATTCTGGGCCTTGACAATGAGCAGGCCCTACTTAAGCATCTGATGACTGAGGTTAGCACAAAGGATGTCATTTTAGAAACACATTAAGCAAGCAAGGAGAGCACTGCAGGCAAAGGACCCCCCAAGCCAGCAGCACCCAAGTTTACAGAGCAGACATTCGAATGCCTCCAAGAAGCCACAAGTCAGAGACAAAGGTAGTGGCTCTCCTCTGAGAGGCTGTCCCACAGCTGCTGACATTCTCCTTCTGGACAAGAAGCTTCCACTTAACTCTTGTGAGCAGCAGCAGCTCATAGGCCCACCCTTCTCCATGCAGCGTTTTACAGCTGTCCAAATCAACCGCCATCACTACACATTGTGGCAATGAATTCAAAAATTAATTATGTGCTGTGCAAGAGAGGACTTTTTTTGGTCTGTCCTGTATCTCCTGCCATTCCATTTTCTTAGGTGACCCCAAGCCCTAACATTACATCAGGCACAATCATTTTCTCCAGTCCAGTGCTTCCCAAACTTCCCCAATTCCTACAAGAGTGCACTGAAAGTTGTTGCGGGGGAGGGGGGGAAATGAATGAGATCCTCAGGAATGTGCTGCTGCCGGGGATGGGGTGGGGGTGGGTTTCAACCTACTTGAGGCCAGCACTGCAGTGGGGGGGGGGAGGGAGTGTGGGGAACTATCCACAGGGCTCCCCATGCCTGCAAAACTGTAAAAAAAGAAAGAAAAAAGGACACTTCCGGTTTCATCACAAAAACTGGAACTGCCCAGTTTTTTCTTTTTTATGGTTTTGCAGGTACAGGGAGCCCTGGAGAGTGCTCCCCACGCCATCTGGGACTGCAGTGCTGGCTGCAAGTAAGTAGAAAAACCCCCTCCTAGCCCCAGCAACAGCATAATCCTGGGGACCCCCCGCCCCTCAAAGGGGCATTGGCCAATGCTTCCCAAGCTGGTGGGATGCAACCCATCAGTTTGGGAACCACTGCTCTAGTCATTCTCCAGACCGTGCATCATCTTATAAATCTTTACCAAGCCTTCCCTCACACCTCTGAGATATCTCGCTTTCCCCTGGTTAAGACGTTCCAAACACTTCTGCTTTTCCTCGGAGGGAAAGTGCTCCAACCTCCAGGAGTGACCCAGGCACTACAGTGGTGAGGTGTGCCTACTCTCCCATTCACACACTCACCTCCACTACTCCTCCTTGATTGGAAAGGGGACAGAGTCCATCACTCGCCTCTCCTCTACACTTCCTCTCCATCCTCCTCTTCCTTGTCCAAATGAGGAATGGGAGAAGCAGAAGTTGGCACACCACCAAGTCAGCAGCATTTGGTACACTGCCTCAGGAGACTTTGGGTTGGCCCAGCCAGCCTCCCTGATCATTGGGTGCCTTCTCGTGCACCTTCTCCAGTTTTACAGTAACTTTATGGTAAGGATCTTCAGGAGATACACAGAGTGAACACACACACACAAAATGCACAGTCACCCCAAAGGCTACCAGAGGAAACCTGTCTCACAGGACAAAACAATAGAGTTCACCCCAAAATGAGGCAACTTGGCTACTCTCTGGCATGCCATGAATTAGGCTCTCTGGTCCCCACAGTTTCTTTCCATCCCTCCTCTGCAAGCAAGAGGGCTGCTTCTAAAGGAGGGACAAATGAGGGTTACACCTTCTCTCAATTGCCACAGAGGTGCTTTGCTGCTCCATCAATCCCCACTGGTCTGCTGCAGCTTTACGCAGGCCTCTCTATCAGCCTGTCAAATCCAAGGTCAGCCTCAAGTTATCAGCATCTATCACAGAGCTGCTTTATATTCCCAAACCTCCCTTTTCCTAGCAAATGAATCAAAACACAGAAGCTGTGCCTCATAAGTCACTGACTCACACCCTGGTGTCAGGGAGCCAAAGATTCCAGCTACATCATGGGAAAAGAAAGCTGAGGTCTAGTTTCAGCACAGGGACTGGGCTGGAGATTTCCTCACTTTTGCAGAGGGAGGTGGTGGCCTCAGAAGTACAAGGGCAGATGAAACGTTCATTCTCTCACTGCCATGGCCAGAGATGGCTGAGCCAGTATTTCTCCTGCCACTCTTACCTCAAGGTAGGCTTGGGAGTGCTGTGGACACTCTCATTATCTTCAATCTCAGGACCGCTGTCGCTGTTGTTGCATTCCTCAAGGCTGTCATAAAGCAGACCCAGGTCTTCCTCTGCTTCTTGGGTCTGATCTACTGGGTCAGAATCCAATACCTGGAGGACCCAAACCAAAAGGAAAAACAAGGTAACAGACACCATTTAGAGTGATACTTCATTCTTTGAACACAGAAGTCTGTGATCAAGGGAACAGGGTCCCAACACTCAGTGCAACACAGAAGAAAATCCTCAGGAAGCTGCCCCTTCGGATATGAAAGCCCTTATATGAAGCCTGGGAGCAGAAAGCAGGAAGATGGGATGGAACAGGTGCAAGAGATCACCTTCTGCCTAAGCAACTCAAACTTGCCAAGAGTCCCACTCTCAAGACTCCAACAGACAATTTTGGCAAGTACCAGAGTCTAGACAAAGTTATCCACGCAAGGAGTTTTCAGAAGGCTGCCAGCAACAAGTAAAGATATAAAGCAAGTAAAGTCCTTGCATATTGGATTGCAGGAGGTAAACAGAATACTGTACTCCAATATGCACCAATTCCTTCATGATTCTGACCTGACCCAGGTGGCTAATGCAAGTGTATCATATGCTGAAAGTGAAACAAACCACCACCAACAATCCCAATGAATCTCCTGAAGAACTCCTTCCTACTGCTCTGATGGGGCAAGCCGATAAAGCCAGTGCCCAGGCCCTGCTGTTCTGAGACAGCGCTTCTCAGTCATTCAGAACCAGGCAATTTCTCTGGCTGCAGCCAGGTCGGGGGCCTCTGATCAACTCTATGTAATCAAAGAGATGGAATTCATCCCAGAAGCTACCCCTGAACATCTGCCAAGCTCTGCATGGACGGTTTTGATTATGACATTCCAGTGACCTGAAGCCATCAGAAAGACCAAAACAAAGTAAAAAAAGGATAATAAATTCTATTAAAAAGGGTCATATGTTGGCCATAGGGATGCGTTTGGCAGGAAACACACTTTTCGGTCAGAGAAGTTAGCACTAAAACAGCATGTTACTGATATTTGCAGATATTACTAATGAGAAAAGCTGTGAATGCTAAATGAGGACAGGAAAATGATAGAAGGGGACAAGGCAAGAACAAAAAAGAAAGAAAAACACAGGCAGGAAATAACAAGCGAGTACAGAGCAAGAATGGGAGGTGGCAACAGGGCAAAGCTACTTCTCATGCAAGAGGTTGGAGTGGGAGAAACTTCAGACCTCCAAGCCTACTGAAATCCCATCTGTGCTTTGGCTACAGAAATATGAACATTGGATGTGACCCCATGGCACACTGCACCAGTGGTCCTTCGAGTCCAACATAACTTCTTGTAAGGGGCAGTAGCTCTTGAAGGCTGCAAGCAGAAATCAGTCCTAACCCTTCCCAACTGCAAATGCTGCTGACTGCAACTGAGAGACTGCGACTGACACATGTGAACTGTGCGCTCTGCTGCCATTATGGCTGCTCCCATGTAGAGCAACATGCACTATACGTCTTTTTTGTCAGTTTCTGGTGCATCTGCTTTGTCCCATGCCAAGTCTGTAAAAGAGCTCATCAGACATCCAGCACGTTGCCACATCTCCCAAGAAAGACAATAGGACATCTCAGGGCATTACGTCCACATCCTATTCCTGAAAACAGATGCAGCTCCCCGAGGGACACTGCAAGGCCTGCCGTTCAGGCATCATGCCTGTGGAAGAGCTCAAAAGAGAAAGGCAGACACACAAAGACTAGCTACACAACTGACAGGGACAGACTAATAATTTCTTACCTCATCAGTCACTTTAAACCTCTTCAGCAAGGCAACAAATTTCTGCTTGAAGTTTGGTTGCTAAAACAAATAGGAATTGAAGGGAAAAGAAATCAATGAGATTGCCAGAGGCCTGTTACTTCCCAGCTGCTCCTGCTAAAAGCACATGCTGTGGTATGCTCCTTGCTTTATATCTTTTCTGAAGAGGAACCAGGAACTAACTTATGGACAAGCTTTAAAAAAATCCACTAAGGGCCTCTTCACATGTTACCACTTCTACACAGGAGTCACTTCCAACTCTAGGCAGCCGCAATGTAATGTGCCTTTTCCAGTTTTGCAAGCAATTTGTTCCCTTACACTACCTAGTAACAGAACAAGGCCTAGCCCCTTCCTCTGACCTCCTCCTAACAGCCAGAGACAGATGGACAATGACAAAATATATAACCATTTAATAAACACTAAATGCCAGCAGTGCTCTGGGCACTAAATGGAACATAGAAGCAATATGGTCTTTGCCCAAAGGACACTCAGTCCACAAGGTGATTGCAGACGGAGGGGTGAGGGGAGATAGTGTCAAGGTCCATCTTCACCCCAGCCTTGACAGAGCCGTCACTCTTCAGACAAGCCATCTTTTCAGTCATGGCTAAAGGCATGTGAACATGGCAGATGACGGTGCGCTTCAAGTTCAGCAGAACCGTGCATAGCAAGCTGAATGGGAAGTCCGCCACATGGACAGCCCATAGGCATCCCCATCAGCCACACAGCAATAGGGAAAGGGAACAGGAATCAGTGTACACAGACTGCCAGCATTAGGGACACTGAATGAAAGTTTAGCCTAAAAGGCCACAAAGGCCAGTCTTGTAAGGACACAAAAGGCAGGACACAAAAAAGGCAGTCAGCATGTCTTAGAGCTGAAGAGGTTGAATTTCCAAGTAATCGTGCTTAGGAACAGGCTGCATGCGACTTCAGAGGAACAACAGTTTGTCACATATAATCAGTGTGAGATGGAGGTTGTGGAGGAGATAGAGGATCTGGATTATTTTGCAGAATTTTGTTTTGTTAAATTTGAAATTCTCTTCCAGAAACAACTGAAACCTGAGGGCCGAAGCAGATCTGGCCCTGGTGAGTTACCTAGGGTGACAGACCAGGTGAAAGCCATGGGTGGCCAGGTGGTTTCTCTCTGCAATGGTTTTGTTGATTCATCTGAAGCATCTGTATCCTGCCTTTCAGTTCCTTAATGGGGTTCACAAAAACTACTACAAGAGTAACCATAATGAATCCACCCTTACACCAAGGACTCCTCCAAAATAGCTACCAGATCTCATTTGATATTCTCCTCAAAAGCTGTGGAGGTGTTCATGAAATATTTACTACCCCCCAATCCACTTTTTTGCTGTTTGTGTTTTATCCCCCCCCCCTTTTAAAATTTTGTACTTTTAAAAATGAAAACCTTCAAATAATGCCAAAGTTGCTCAAAAACTCTGAGACTGAACAGGACAGAAATCAAATAAACAAAGCTCCTCAGAGTTTATTTGGAAGAGGATAAAGGGGAAGTTAATTAAACTGAATACATACATTCTACAACCTGCATGAATGGTGCAGAACTGAGCAGACATGGTTTTGTCTGCATAATTGAATTCTGCTTCTTCCATTCTTGGGAAAAGCATTCAAGTGCAAGGTGTTCTAAGGCCAGCTCCTGTCTCTCTTGGTTATTGTTAGCGCCAAAACAGAGCTCAACTGTCCCACCACAGTCTGTGCTCTGTTCTCGAAAGCACCATCTGCTGGGGAAACACAACCACAACCACCACCACCACACCACCCACAAAATAGTTTGGTCTGCAGGAGGCAAAAGGAACTACAGCTTCTACTTTGGAGAAACATGAAAAGGTTGCCTTTACTCTGGTCATAGATGTGGTTCTGATCATTTTCCGCCTGGCTTTCTTCGGCTTCCTCACTTCATCCTCTTCATCATACAAATCCTGAACAGCAAGACACAGCATCATGTAAATCAGAAAAACTCTGGTGTTCTAAGACCAGCAGTTTTAAACTGGACAAGCTTTCCCATCACTAGAGAGCTTCCCCTGAAATGTGCACAGTGGAGTTTGTAGGGGAGGGGGAGACTGCCATTCATGCAAAGTGACAGAGATGTCCCAAAGGCCAGGACAGCACCCAGTGTGATCTGAGAACACTCTCTAGAACACACCTCTGAATACTCAGCAAAGCACAAAGAAGAACCAAGGTAAGAAGTGTTCCCTGAATGAGGATTTTGAAAACTGTTCTGGATAACGTGGGTGGCCATCCAACTATTTCAGTAAAGCAATACTGGTTATTTTCTTATTCCTTCCAGGAGTACATCTGTTGCCAGATGTTGCATTTACAACATCTGTTGCCAGAAACCTTTACCCTCACCCATCTGCTCCCATCTCTTATCCCTGGTGTCTCTTCCCTGGGCAACATTTGATATGTCTGTTTCCAAGGGTGTTTTGCCCTTTTGCTAGTACAGACACCATCTCCTCTAAGAACTATGGTCAGCAATCAAAGCAAGTAACCGTCTTTCAAGTACTCCCATCTTACCCAAGAAAGTATGACAGGGTGGAGGGGAAGGGGTGGAAGAGAGTATTTCTTGCTAGCAAACACCACCGACACTGCAGGACAAATCCCAAGTCTCATACCATCTCCCTCTCTCACACTATCACCTGTAACCCTCCTGTTTCATTTCTCTGCATGTACTGAGCTAGATCACGCTACATGAGTGGTTCTCAAACTGGTGGGTTGCAACCCCATTAGACTGAGAAGCCCTACTTCTGGCCCCTTAAGGAGCGGAGGAAGTAGGAAGGCAGCAAGCGATCCCCAGGATCGCACCACTGCCAGGTCGGATTAGTTTTTTTAAACTTACCTCCTGTAGCGCTGGTCTCCGGGGGGGGGAGGTGCAGGGAACCCCATGGAGCTCTCTGTAGGGCTCCTCAAGTCCATATGTGAAGAAAAAAAGTTATCAGAAACCACTTTGGTTTCGCAATCGAAAACCAGAAGTGGTTTCCAATAGCTTTTTTCCCCATATACAGAGTCTTGAGGAACTCTGCTCTGCAGGGCTCCCTGCATCCCCCGGAGACCAGGGCTTCAGCTCCAGCAGCAACACGATCCTAGGGATCACATTACTGCCTTCCCCCACCTCTGCAAAGACTTACAAGGGTCCTCAGTTTTGAAAACTGTTGCTCTATAGAGTTTATAGCTACAGAGTGTGGGAATTGGGTAGAAGTGAACTGCTGAATCAGGAGCAAACAAATTAGCCACTGCAGGAGAAAACCAAAGAGCCAAGCAGACCTTTGGAGGTCAAGCCCTACTGCTAGGTAGTTGGAAAAGATGCTATGGGAAGGAGCCGTGCACACCATCCTTATCTCCTTCCACATATGTGACATACCTGGCCTTGCACTGCATCATCACTGGCCTCTTGCTCAGACGAAAAACTATCATCCTCTTCTTCAGAATAGTTATCAATATCTGGAGAACGATCTGGAACAGGAAAAGGCAGCTTCTATGATCAAACTGCCCTGGAACTAGTGAAAGGGGGGCAGAAGTGAAGGAGGAAAATACAAAGAGGCAACAAGCTTTGATACTAAGGACTAGAAACCTATTGCTGACAGCAGGGACTCACTGTTAGGATTTACAAAGAAAGACAGTGGCATATAGGCTGATGGGTTCTGAGCTGTCTGTGACAGATCAGGAGAGAGATCTTGGGGTGGTGGTGGACAGGTCGATGAAAGTGTCGACCCAATGTGCTGCGGCAGTGAAGAAGGCCAATTCTATGCTTGGGATCATTAGGAAGGGTATTGAGAACAAAACGGCTAATATTATAATGCCGTTGTACAAATCGATGGTAAGGCCACACCAGGAGTATTATGTCCAGTTCTGGTCGCCACATCTCAAAAAAGACATAGTGGAAATGGAAAAGGAGCAAAAGAGAGCGACTAAGATGATTACGGGGCTGGGGCACTTTCCTTATGAGGAAAGGCTACGGCGTTTGGGCCTCTTCAGCCTAGAAAAGAGACGCCTGAGGGGGGACATGATTGAGACATACAAAATTATGCAGGGGATGGACAGAGTGGATAGGGAGATGCTCTTTACATTCTCACATAATACCAGAACCAGGGGACATCCACTAAAATTGAGTGTTGGGCGGGTTAGGACAGACAAAAGAAAATATTTCTTTACTCAGCGTGTGGTCAGTCTGTGGAACTCCTTGCCATAGGATGTGGTGCTGGCGTCTAGCCTAGACGCCTTTAAAAGGGGATTGGACAAGTTTCTGGAGGAAAAATCCATTACGGGGTACAAACCATGATGTGTATGCGCAACCTCCTGATTTTAGAAATGGGTTATGTCAGAATGCCAGATACAAGGGAGGGCACCAGGATGAGGTCTCTTGTTATCTGGTGTGCTCCTTGGGGCATTTGGTGGGCCGCTGTGAGATCCAGGAAGCTGGACTAGATGGGCCTATGGCCTGATCCAGTGGGGCTGTTCTTATGTTCTTAGAAGCAGAATGGCTGGGGAAAAGGTAAGTTTTGTGGTAGAGGTAATCTGGACTGATGGGGGAGAATATCACAGAAGACAAATTGGGCAAAGATGAGGTTACAAATTATCATAACCTGGACAAAGGTTTTAGCAACTACTATAGAGATAGCAGCGCATTTCAGTTAAACTTTACCAGGTTAAACTCTATGAATACTCTGGAAGTGAGTGATGTGTTACCTGAGGCTTTTATTTTAGGACCGGAAGGGACATTTCCATCTTCATGGTCAATGGGTTGGCTGGAGAGGGAGTAGATACTAATTTCAGCTACCCGGATGCTCACGTCCTTGATGTTGCTGTGTAGGCCAAGAAGCTGGCCTCCATCTGTTGGGTGCTGCATTACCTGTGTAAGGAACAGATGGCATACAGAGCTCTTCCAAAGTAGAGCCTCTGGTGCCTTCCCAATGACAACCAGTACAAAACACCAAGTCCTGGTAACTGAGAAGATTTCTTGGACCAGATCAGGATCCTTTACTAGCATTTCAGGCTTCCCATCAGCTCAGGGGCTGCCAAGAGCTCATCATTCAGAGATGGCAAAGAGCATGAAAGATCTCTGGCACTCCTGGCCTCACTGCTTCTTACCTCAGCCATGTTGATGATGCCCACTGCCAGAGTCTTGTAGCCCAAAATAGTGCGGTTCTTGTACCTCTTCCTGCGCTGGAGCATAATCTGGAGCTTGTTACCATCTCTCTTCAGGAAGTGTGGGTACTACAGAGGGAGGAGGGAGAGTGATTCAGATAATCAATTGCTTCTGAGGGGTCTTTGACCAGGCACCCTGCAGAGCATCAGAAAAGCAACAGCTTAACCTCCATAAATTCCCTTCATGCTTTCTCCTCCCGTGCTGCTCCAAACACTTTGCTCACCTTTGCCCCCCAATATATGGCTGATTTGAAAAGAGTCTCAGAATACCAAGTACATCATGCTCAGTGCACATAGAAGACAACGCATCTCCAACAGAATTTGCAAGATAATTCCTAGATAGCTGATAAACGCACTATCTTCCTACAAAGCAGGCAAGGATATTAACCAGCTTGCAGAAATATGATTCTCAGTCTTGTAGGCAGTAAAGCCCAAGTTACCTGCAATGAGAATGTCAGTTCCAGATCAGTCTCCATCAGGCCACCAGGGGGTAAAACATATTCATTAGATCTCAGGACTCTCTTTGAACCCTGTAACAGGAACGGGAATCACATGTTAAGAGTTGATCACTGGGTCACAACCTTCACTGGTCTGGCTTCAGTTCCTGCAGGTAGCAAAGTATTGTTTATTTTATTTTTAACAACTCAAAATACAAGTTGGTCGCTTAGGAGCAAACAAACCCTCAGTGCACTATCTGTACTGGGAGACTTGCAGAAAGTGCGGTCTTTTAAAAAAGGAAGGGGAAAAAAGGACAAGAACACACACATACAGAGTAAATATTTCTCCTAATACAAAACCACAGCTAGCAAAATCCACTGGAAGGAGTCCCCATAGGGGGGGAAAACTCAGAAACATTGCATTTTCTGTGAGCAAAAGACAAGCAATGCAGAGGAACTACATCCTCACCATACGTTCATCCTCCTCTCTGCAACTCACCCCCCTTTGGAGTCAAAAGACCTCAAACTCCTTTCTTTCTGTTGCCTTTTGTAAGATACATCAACAATTAAAGACAAAAAAAATTGGTTTCTTTTTTTCCAAAAACAAAAAATGTTTCAAGAAGATGTAGTTATTTAAGAAAAGGAGAAAACTTTCTAAGCTGGGGGATGGTGAACCGATGGCTCCCAAACAATTTCACCTGACTCCTGTGGATGAAATGTGGTGAAAGGATCCAAGCACACCTGATACAACAGAGGAGGCAGAAGGTTAACTACAGCAACAACCTCCACTGTATGTAAGACATGCCCAGGGGAGCATCAATTCATAGATTCCTAGCTGCTGCTGCCAGCTGAACAGGGAAGCAATAAAAACAAGGGCTGATCCACTCTTCAGACAGCAGGGTTGAACTGAATGCCCCATGCACATCCTACACATGCCTGGTGCTCACCCTGCCTGCTGGTACTTCTGCCTGGAGGAGGCAGCTGCTCCTTCCATGGTCTCTCTCTGGACTGAGCCTGGAGAGAGGGTGAGCGAGTGGTCTGGCCGTCGCTCCCAGGCCAGGTGCCTGCCCTCTCTTTTGGCAAGACATGTTCGGGCAGGGAGACAGCATGAGTGACCAGGACCAGCAGTGCCCCCACCACTTCCTGCTTCTCCTCCTGCATTTCTAAGGAGAGGCTTCAGGCACTGCCTTGCCTCCTTCCATATGCCTCCTTTTCACTCACTTTCCAGGTTGCCCGAAGCAGCAAATGAACAGGAAAAAAAGGAAAACGTGTTATGGCAGCATTTGCAAAAGGAGAAGGAAAAGAGGAGAAGATGAAAAAGAAGATGGGGAGAGGAGGAACAGGGGTGGCAGTGATGGTTGTCCATGTGCATGACTAGAGGGAGGGGGCAGCAAAGGGGGTGCACTGCTTCAGGTGTGGAGGAACAGGCCCGTGCTGAACAGAACCAGCAACTAGAAAGTCTTCAGTCACGGAAAGGACTTTTGTGAAATGGAGCTGTCTTGTGCGTAGGTACAACAGAAGGATCTTAGCCACAGGGAGGCGCATTTCTGGATAATACAACATTATAGTCAGTGCAGTCTGCTGTTAATGCAGCTTCTCTGTAATGGCAAAAAAGCAATGCCTCACCAGCACAAATGGGTGCTAGCGTGGGAACAGTCTTGCTCCACCACAGTAGGGGATTCTTTCTGTGCTGCTCTCATTATTGCCCACCAGAAGTCCCAAGAAGGCCAAAGTGAAGAAGCAAGGCCAAATTGTCTAACCGCCTGGAATTAAGCCGGACAGAATTAACTTGACTCAGGGCAAATACGATCTCTCATTGATAAGTGCTCTACTTCCAGCTGGATTAACTGCAACCTGGCTCGCCTGCAGGGCAAAAGGAAAAGGATTAGGTTACGCAGGGTTTCAGCGGCTCTCACACCTGCCCATCAAGACTCTTAGACGTTATGCTCATAATGCCCTTTTAATTAGTTTAAAAATAATATCAATCCACTGAGTGTTATCAAACAGGGTCCCAGAATAGCATTCAATGTCTCCAGTACTCAAAGCACCAAGTATGAAGAAGAGGGAGGCTTCTCTGTCTGCTGCAATTTTCCAAACAAGAAAAAACCCAGTAGGTAGGACAAGGGGAGCTATTTATTTCTAACTTTCTTTAACTCATGATGTAGGACTCCACAAAACAGGGTCAGATGAAGTCCTTGGGGTAGCAGCAAGTTTGGGCTCCTATAAAGTAGAAGTCACAGAATGCTTTGCTCTTGTCTGTTCTAACTCTCCCAACACTCAATTTTAGTGGATGTCCCCTGGTTTTGGTGTTATGTGAGAGTGTAAAGAGCATCTCCCTATCCACTCTGTCCATCCCCTGCATAATTTTGTATGTCTCAATCATGTCCCCCCTCAGGCGTCTCTTTTCTAGGCTGAAGAGGCCCAAACGCCGTAGCCTTTCCTCATAAGGAAGGTGCCCAGCCCCGTAATCATCTTAGTCGCACTCTTTTGCACATTTTCCATTTCCACTATGTCTTTTTTGAGATGTGGCGACCAGAACTGGACACAATACTCCAGGTGTGGCCTTACCATAGATTTGTACAACGGCATTATAATATTAGCCGTTTTGTTCTCAATACCTTTCCTAATGATCCCAAGCATAGAATTGGCCTTCTTCACTGCCGCCGCACATTGGGTCGACACTTTCATTGACCTGTCCGCCACCACCCTAAGATCTCTCTCCTGATCTGTCACAGACAGCTCAGAACCCATCAGCTTATATCTAAAGTTTTGATTTTTTGCCCCAATGTGCATGACCTTACACTTACTGACATTGAAGAGCATCTGCCATTTTGTTGCCCATTCTGCCAGTCTGGAGAGATCCTTCTGGAGCTCCTCACAATCACTTCTGGTCTTAACCACTCGGAAAAGTTTGGTGTCATCCACAAACTTTGCAACCTCACTGCTCACCCCTGTCTCCAGGTCATTTACGAAGAGGTTGAAAAGCATCGGTCCCAGGACAGATCGTGTAGCCCGGTGCCACGTTCAAAATGTTGTCCCGGAAGTGACATCACAACCGGAAGTGACATCACGCCTGGGCTTTTTAAAAGTGAAGGTTGGGAGGAACCCACCTCCTTCCCGCAGCAGCTCACCTCCCGCTTGCTCTGCTGCCTCCCCCCAGTCAGTGGCATAGCTAAGGCATATATCTGCTACCTGGGGTCAAAGAAGATTTTGTAGCCCCCCCTGCATGACAAAATCAAATCTAATTAATTAAATAAATAAAAAGATATTGATTCCATGCTGTATTATAATAGCATCTCATTGGCGCTCAGAATGATCTGTCTCATAGATCAGTTTGGAGTTAAGCAAATCCACTTTTTGTTCCACAGTGCAGTTGTGCTTTCATTTTCTGGTTAATTGGCCATAACGTTTGATAGAATACAGATATTCCGGTACAGTTTGTTGCATAGCGTTCTGCATTAAATTACCTTTCCAATGATATATAACATGATGGCATTATTCATACATACCAAGATTTTCACAATTTTGGTCACTAGAGTCAAGCTCAGCTTGTTGCCCCCTAAAGCTTGATGCCCGGTACAACTGCTACCCCCTGCACCCCCTTAGCTATGCCATTGGTCCCCATTCATTTCAATATTTTATTTTTAATATATTAGACTTGATGCTCCCATGGGATGTGATTGCATCTGGGGACATGTTATAGATCTGTACTTTTAACAGGCCACTATGTATATGTTTTTAACAATGGTAGTAAATGGGACTTACTCCTGGGTAAGTGTGGGTAGGATTGCAACCTAGGATTGTCAAAAAATTTTCCTGCTGGTTGATGTCACTTCTGGTCATGGCATCACTTCTGGTGGGTCCTGAAAGAGTCTCATTCTAAAAAGTGGGTCCCAGTGCTAAACATGTGAGAACCACTGATCTACACAATCAGAAAGAAAAAGCACATGGTACAGCTCTTCTGGGACTATACCGCTTCAGCCTGAAGATAGGAGAGACATCTTGTGTTTTGATTTTCCCTATACACATAAAAACTCCTTGACATATGACATCAACAGTAATATGCCACAGAATCGTTGAGAGGATGCTCACGTAAGCAACTCCACCTGCATTCCAAAATAGCAGGGTCTCAGAACATTGTCACATGTGCTTCTGTGGAATATGCAGATCTTTTTTCAATCCCACAATGACAACTGGTGTGCATGACAAACTTGACAGGAAAGCCAAGTGGGTCCAGCCCTTGGATGCCCTTAGGGGAGAAAGGCGGAATACAAATCTAATAAATAAATAAATGAATAAATAATTCAGTTGGAAGAGAAGCCAAGAGGAGTGAAGAAAACTACTGAAGCTCAGCAGAGCTAATTTGAGATGGACTTGAGTGAACTTAGAGACATCACTTATGACCATAACTTGAAAACAGTTGCTGGGGGGGGGGGGTGGAGAAGACACAGCAACCAGCGAGAAATCACTGGCGAGAAGCATATGGGAAAGAAGTGCCTTTGAAAGCAGGTCTTATCCACTGCTGCAAGGTTCACTAGTGTGTTCCCACAGGGCCTGTAAATAAGAACAACCATGACCCAACCATTCAAATGCTAGCTCTGGGCCTGGAAAAACTATGTTCAAAGTCCTGCCTAATTACTGACGTGCTGAGCAGCCTTGAGCAACCCGCCATCCTTCAGCCTCAGTTCTTCATTTGCTTGAAGCCCAACAGCTCCCTTCAAAGGCTGTTCTGAGGCTGAGTGAAAGCAGCAACAAGGCACCAAACACACAACAGGTCCAGCTAGTCCTGACTCATGCTGTGTGTGGAATCGGGTGCAGAATTCTGTCTCTGGGGAAAAAATGGATGCAGTACATTTCAGGGTGAGGAAAGTCAGTCCACTTTCGAGTGGCACTATTATTTCCAGTATTTCATATCACGTGTCTCAGCTGTTGATAATAAATGAAAGAAAGGGTGAAACAAGGTACTGAATGAACACCTAGAAACCCATTTTAAATATAAGTGGAAAACACTGGCAAGCTGCCCTTTGAACAGCCGACTGTTGGCCAATTACTTTTTTGTCTGGCAGAGAAAAGGAACCTGTAGAGTTGAGCAGACCCAATGACCCCATTACTTCAGGTGGGAGAACTCTCTAACTTCAATATGCCTCCTCAGAAGAAAGTCCCTCAGTATCCATGCCAAAACCTGTGGATAACTAAATCCACAGGTCCGGGCCATGTTCTGAGGCCCCCAGAAACCGTTTTTTCTGAAAACTGGTAGTGCCCCTCCAACATCTTCAGAGAGCATTCTGAAGTGGCCTCTGTGGGCCTCAGAAAGCCTCTCTGATGTGACCAGAAGGTGCTTCCAGTTCCATCCAGGAGGTGAGGTGGGGTACTCCACTGCAGGTTTGGAACCTGGAGTGAGTCATATCTGCGGGTTCCGAACACCCAAATTAAAAGGGCCCACCTGTAGAGGCATACCCATGAGCATGCACCAAACAGCTTACAGAACCCCCAATGTTTTTCCTCTAGCAAAAGTTGCAAAAAGACCCCAACATATTTTAAGGTTTTGAAACTTCTGCTGTCCAGAACTGTATTTGCCCACGGCACATTTCATCTCCTGTTTCTAAGATTTTGTGTACCATGTCATTGCTGCCTGGTTTTTGGAGTATTTCACTTTGTTTTCCATAACTTAAGAACATAAGAACAGCCCCACTGGAGCAGGCCATAGGCCCATCTAGTCCAGCTTCCTGTATCTCACAGCGGCCCACCAAATGCCCCAGGGAGCACACCAGATAACAAGAGACCTCGTCCTGGTGCTCTCCCCTACATCTGGCATTCTGACTTAACCCATTCCTAAAATCAGGAGGTTGCGCATACACATCATGGCTTGTACCCCATAATGGATTTTTCCTCCAGAAACTCGTCCAATCCCCTTTTAAAGGCGTCTAGGCTAGACGCCAGCACCACATCCTGTGGCAAGGAGTTCCACAGACTGACCACGCGCTGAGTAAAGAAATATTTTCTTTTGTCTGTCCTAACCCGCCCAACACTCAATTTTAGTGGATGTCCCCTGGTTCTGGTATTATGTGAGAGTGTAAAGAGCATCTCCCTATCCACTCTGTCCATCCCCTGCATAATTTTGTATGTCTCAATCATGTCCCCCCTCAAGCGTCTCTTTTCTAGGCTGAAGAGGCCCAAACGCCGTAGCCTTTCCTCATAAGGAAGGTGCCCCAGCCCCGTAATCAGCTTAGTCGCTCTCTTTTGCACCTTTTCCATTTCCACTATGTCTTTTTTGAGATGCGGCGACCAGAACTGGACACAATACTCCAGGTGTGGCCTTACCATCGATTTGTACAACGGCATTATAATACTAGCCGTTTTGTTCTCAATACCCTTCCTAATGATCCCAAGCATAGAATTGGCCTTCTTCACTGCCGCCGCACATTGGGTCGACACTTTCATCGACCTGTCCACCACCACCCCAAGATCTCTCTCCTGATCTGTCACAGATAGCTCAGAACCCATCAGCCTATATCTAAAGTTTTGATTTTTTGCCCCAATGTGCATGACTTTACACTTACTGACATTGAAGCGCATCTGCCATTTTGCTGCCCATTCTGCCAGTCTGGAGAGATCCTTCTGGAGCTCCTCACAATCACTTCTGGTCTTCACCACTCAGAAAAGTTTGGTGTCGTCTGCAAACTTAGCCACTTCACTGCTCAACCCTGTCTCCAGGTCATTTATGAAGAGGTTGAAAAGCACCGGTCCCAGGACAGATCCTTGGGGCACACCGCTTTTCACCTCTCTCCATTGTGAAAATTGCCCATTGACACCCACTCTCTGCTTCCTGGCCTCCAACCAGTTCTCAATCCACGAGAGGACCTGTCCTCTAATTCCCTGACTGTGGAGTTTTTTCAGTAGCCTTTGGTGAGGGACCGTGTCAAATGCCTTCTGAAAGTCCAGATATATAATGTCCACGGGTTCTCCCGCATCCACATGCCTGTTGACCTTTTCAAAGAATTCTATAAGGTTTGTGAGGCAAGACTTACCCTTACAGAAGCCATGCTGACTCTCCCTCAGCAAGGCCTGTTCGTCTATGTGTTTTGAGATCCTATCTTTGATGAGGCATTCCACCATCTTACCCGGTATGGATGTTAGGCTGACCGGCCTATAGTTTCCCGGGTCCCCCCTCTTTCCCTTTTTAAAAATAGGCGTGACATTTGCTATCCTCCAATCTTCTGGTACCGTGGCTGTTTTGAGGGACAAGTTGCATACCTTAGTCAAGAGATCTGCAACTTCATTCTTCAATTCCTTAATAACCCTTGGGTGGATGCCATCAGGGCCCGGGTGTATGCCTTGGGTGTATGCCATCAACTTATACCTATTTTTGTAGGTGCAAAGTCAGGAGTGAAGAAGGCACTTGACAAAAGCTATTTAACAGCCAGGATGGTGTTGTGGTTCTGAAATTAGACCTGGAAGATCCAGGTTCAAATCCCTGCTGAGCCATGAAGCTTCCTGAGTTACCTTGGGTCAGACACTATCTCTCAGCCTCAACAAACTCACAGGGTTGTTGTGAGGACAAAAGAAGTGGAGGGACCATATACACCACTCTGAGCACCTTGGAGTTTAGGTGGTATAAAAACGTAAAAAATAAACACATTATCTCAAGCATGACCACATAAGAACATAAAAAGAGCCCCGCTGGATCAGGCCAAAGGCCCAGCTAGTCCAGCTTCCTGTATTGCATAGCAGTCCACCAAATCCTTCAGGGAGCACACAAGACAGCAAGACACAACCTGCGTCCTGGTGCCCTCCCTTGCATCTGGTATTCTGAGGTAGCCTACTTCTAAATTCAGGAGGTTGCATACACCCATCATGACCTGTAAACTGTGACAGACTTTTTGTCCAGAAATCTGTCCAATCCCCTCTTAAAGGCATTTAGGCAAGATACCATCACCACATCCTGTGGCAAGGAGTTCCACACACTAATTACACGATGGGTAAAAAAATCTTTTCTTTTGTCTGTCCTAACTCTCCCAACACTCAACTTCAGTGGATGTCCCCTGGGTCTGGTGTAACGTGAGAGGGAAAAGAGCATCTCTCTATCCATTCTATTCATGCCCTGCATAATTTTGTATGTCTCAATCATGTCCCCCCTCAGGTGCCTCTTTTCTAGACTGAAGAGCCCCAAACGCTGTTGCCTTTCCTCATAGGAAAGGTGCCCCAGCCCAGTAATCATTTTGGTTGCTCTCTTCTGCACTTTATCCATATCCACTATATCTTTTTTGAGTTGTGGTGACCAGAACTGAACGCAATACTCCAGGTGTGGCTTTACCATTGATCTGTACAATGGCATTATAGTATTAGCTATCTTATTCACAATCCAGGGTCAATTTGACTATGAAGGCTGATGTTCCGAACTGTGGAGTGAAGTAGCCACAATTAAGCAATCAAAAGATTTGCAGCCTCATTCAAACATGTATACACTATGTGTATGCACTAAATGGTAATATTTATGCTCCAAAACATGGGTGATATGACTAGATGCTTGACACAACTCACTCTTGACTACATCTCTCAGCACTGTTTACTGATAAACATGCATTTTCCTTGCGTAACATGTAAAGTATCCGTTGGTGGTATTTACTATGAGAGCCAAAGTGGTCCTTGGGCTGGGCTGGATCCATAGCCTTCTGAAGAACCATGATCTCATCAATGTTCACATGGTTTCCCTTTTTCAAATGGTCTCTATTAAGGGACTGGTCTACTCTAATGTTGTTCTACTGTCACTAAAGATTTGGGCTATGTCAGAATGCAAGAAAGGGCACCAGGGTGCAGGTCTCTTGTTGTCTGGTGTGCTCCCTGGGGCATTTGGTGGCCGCTGTGAGATAAAGGAAGCTGGACTAGATGGGCCTATGGCCTGATCCAGTGGGGTTGTTCTTATGTTAAACAAGTCTTATTTTCTGACATTCAATTTTGTTTCACGGGAAGGGAAACTGATTGAATAAGGGTCCTTAAATATGAAATGTTTACAGGATGGGGGAAGGTAGAACAGAAAAACATGAACCATAGGTGGAAATGCATCAAGCGTGACTGGCTCAACCTCGCAAGACACAATTTAAAACAGAGTGGAATTATAGCAGAAGGTGAGTAGCAATATAAATGCCTGACGGAACATTAACAGCTCCATCTTTTCACTATCCTTACCTGCAGGCAACTGTTAAAAATGGAAACTGTAAAAATTCTTCATTCTGCTTTGGACTCTGTAGGCAGCACAGGAATTCAGAAAAGATGAATACTATTTTAAATGAAATGCCCCATTATGCTTGGGTTGGAATAAGCCTCTAATGACTAAGGCCAGCCAAAAATTGGTTACACAGCGTTTTATCTAGTTCTTCAGAGGGACTAGCTCAGACAAACACGTGCAACAATTAAAGCTAGTTGGCAATCAGTTGCTCTGTGTGAGAGGGTGTGCAACATTGAATGTTGCATTTCAATGGGCAGAAAGACACAGCTCATCCTGGGAAAACACAGATGCAATGGTAGAAATAAGGATAGGCCATAGGATAACTCCTGAAAAGACAGATCTCATGAATAGCATATTGAGGTTTTTTGCTTTTGACCTCAAAACAAAAACCATACACAGGCGCACACGCCACACACACACACACACAAGCACTCTCTGAAAGAATAAAGGGAAGCTTGGAGAAGAGCCTTCCCAACAGGAACACACACATCTGGACTGCCTACAGAAGATCTCAATCAGAAGAAAGAGAATTAATTGCCATTATTTGAAGCTCTTGAACTGCAACCACTATTAGTAACAGGAATTAGTAATCCCTAGGAATTAAGCATGCGCCAGCCTGTTTTTCAACAGTGATGTGTTCGTTTCACACAGTTAAACATTTCCTAATGTAACTTACTTAACCCTCAATAATTAAATGCAGCTACTAGTCTTTCTCTCCCTGATCCAGGGTCATTTAAAAGAACAAGAATCAACACTTCATCTCATATATCCCAAATTACAGGATATATAAACAGCACCTGAAATTATGCTGAGAACCGTGAAGTTTTCTTGGGCTTCTGGGCAACACTGCTCCAAACATCAATTTCTGGATGGAGCATCACCTCTTGAGCCTCCCATGATCTGTAGGAGACTCTTGACCCAGGATTATAGAACCATAAGCAGTGTTATGATAAATGTGCACTGGAATGACCTCTGTGGGCAAGTGGTAAAGCAATCTTATGACTGCTTCCTAATGTACCAGATTCCACATCGGAGCTGCTCGACACACTTACCTGCTTGTGTGAACTGACCTGAAGTGTGTTTTGGCCCTATTCCAATTATGTGGCAGAAGAAAGAAGAGCTGAACCACCACCACTACTCAGGAAGAGCTTGAAGGGGGTGCACCAAGGTTAGTCTGTTGCAGTAAAAGCAAGAAAGGTTCTTGTGGCACTTTGAGATTAACAAGCTTATTGAAGCTTTAAATTTAATTTCAAATTTATTGAAGGAGAAAGCTTACGCTTCAATACATTTATTACGCCTTTAAAAGGTGCCACAAGATTCCATTGTTTTTTCTGAGGAATGTAATTCTATTTCCCCAATTACCAGCCTATTAGCTTGAGATCTTGCTGGTATTTCAGCCTTTGAGGAGATCACCCAAATACCAGCATTTCATATTATGAGCAGTCATGGAAAAATTGCTAGCCGTGGGTCAAAGCCATCAAGGAAGGAAGGAGGGAATGATATGTTTTGCTCCCCAAAGCCAAGCCTCATGCCCCTCTATGGCTACCTCAGCCTTCTCAAAGCGCATTTAACTGCAGCATACTTATTGTGTTAATTTCTAGCCCTTATTTTTATTCTTTCTAGGTTCTCTGGGTGTTATTATTCCACCCTCTTAACAGCTGGTTGTGACACCTAAATAATCACCCGCAAATTTAGTTAACAACTTGTTTTTGTTCTTCAGCCTCTGTAATTATTCATGCTGGGAATCACTGTGTGCTATGGAAATGAAACACAAATAGGAAATGAGCTTGGACTGGCCTTGGTTTTTGCAACACCTCCTGCTCCCTCCAGCTAGGAAGCTGAAGGGAAAGCAACAGCCCTCCAAACTCTAATTTTTCTCTTTTGCACCCACAAACATACTAGAACGTTCTCCAGTCAGATGCTTGACCTCTTACGAGCACCGACATAGTAGCCACTCAAAATTACAAGCCACTATTGCAGCCACCCATCCCTGCATTCCTAATTGTGACATGGTGTCAGAGCTGAACAGAACTACAAAGAATGCAGGTTGCAGACTTGCAACAGCACTGTGATAGGAAGAGACTGTGGCCTGGGGGTTGCGGCAAGACCTTCTACCCACCTCTTAAGAGTTTCTGAGAGGAGAGAGCAGAGGTAACTGGGAAGGCCAAGCACCACTCCCCCTAAATCACAGGGCAGCTCATGCTGCACACCCATAATGGGTGGGTGATACATGTAAGCCACTGAACACCTTTCTACACCTGATTGTGCCAGGATTCCCAGGTGCTTGTACCCTGGTCTTCAAAGAGAACTAGGGCGGTCTAGTGGGTGGACTGGAGAGCCAGTCAAGAAGTTCACTAGGTAACCTTGATCCAGTCTCTCTCCCTCAAACTTATTATCAACCACCTTTGTATCTCATCCTTCCTTCAACAATCAGAAAGCAGCATACCCAAATGTGGATTAAGTAAACTATGTGAAAAAGTTAAACTGACCCAAGATACCGTTTCATGGCCAAGTGGAGATTTCAGTCCAATGCTCTAACTACTACACTACACTAGCTCTCTATTTAACATAGTTGACTGAAGAATACGAAGTGGAGTGGGCAGGCAACAGTGGAATAAAAACACAATTAAAAATCAATTTATGCAAAACTTACTGCCCTGCTCATTTAATCCCTGTCAACTAACCCAGATCCTCAAATACCCCACCACTCCTAATTTCCACAATTTCCTGGAAGATAGTAGGACAGACTAGACCCAGACAATTTCATTCCCACAGTGACCAAACATCATTGTTACAAGTCACAGCTACAAGATTAAGCCAACATTAGGGGATTGTTGGCATGGAGAGATCGCATTTGTATTCATAAAGTAGTCCTGTCACAGTGTTGGGCAATTCTATTCTGTGTCTATGCCCTGTGTCTGAATTGCAAAGGCCTCCATGATTGTGATACATTCTACTGACGCTGCAAAAGCCATTTCCATTCTGCATCTTTGTGTCCCAGATACTAACAAGCCTCTAGAAAAAGCATCCCTTTGGGGCATAGGTTTTCTATTTTCTGAATTTGTTTCTGTTTCAAAGAAATTGCTCCAGCCATTTGAGACACGCAAAAGGTTGGAAAATATTATCTTGTTTATTACAGGAAAGCAAGAAGATGCCTTAAATCTGGGGTGTAAAAGAAAGACAAGAACATCAAACAAGAACCATAGGATTTGCAACTATTGAAAAATTAGACTAAAACTATTTTGACAGAATGAAGGTCTGCACAACAGCACAAGAAATCCATTAATTTCTTATCAGAACATTGTGAGGCTGCATTTGCAGTGGCATTTTCCCATCTGTTCTAACAATGGAATTTACCTCCATGTGCATCTTTGCCATGGCAGCATTCAGACTTTACAAAGGGAGAACACTGCTAGTGCAAGGGAGGTGATGCGGAACTTCGCCTAGTACAGCTACTAGGCAATTAAATTGTTCTGAAGTAAAATACTGGAATTTTAGAGGGCACTCTTGCATCTAAACACTGCCTGCGCACTTAAAAAAAAAGCCTGTGTGCTTCCACAGTCAAGGTTACTCTTACCCATTTTCTTTTGTTCATTTGTTTTTGGCCTATGCCATTTGAAGCTCTAACCAAGCCCCTGACACACACATGGTTTTTATTCAGAGTAAACACATTTGCAAAACACATGCCCATCAGGGTAAAAACCAGAACCCATATTCAAAGACTGAAGCCCTTTCAACAACATCCCTTCCTACTGAAGCTGTTGAATTTCTGCAGAATGCAGATGGCTACTAATGCAACTATGGAAGGGAGTGGCACTCAATCCTAACAACAAATGCTGCATAGGGAAAGCAAAGCTGGTCTGTCTGCAAAGAGCAGACATTTTGTGGTCAGCTCTCCAGAAACTGATCAGCAGGCCTTCTTTAGAATCAGTACTTGAAGCAAAGTCTTGAGCCAGAAAGGACAGCCTCTCATCTCTTCTTCAATTAACATCAAAGAGCTAACATACAAATTAATGGTATATTGCCCCACCCCAATTAAACCCATCAACAAGGATCATCCAAACCTGTGCTGGAAAAGGGGGAGGGATTTATCTGCATTTATGGAAGGCCAACTCAAAAATAAAATGGCACTGGGTACCATGATGAATGCCCTCCCACATTTTTCCCTTCTCATTCCACTCAGAAGCGTCTGTGCTGGTTCAGTAACCTAAACACTGCTGGGACATCCTCCTGCTGCAGCCTTTGTCTGCAATATCATTTCAATCATGGTTGTCTGAAGCAGCCATGTGCTTTGAGTCCTTCATGGTTGGAGTAGCCAACCAGTTACTTAAGTTCAAGCACGCCTGTGGTGTGTCTGCCAGATCTGCCACGAAATTCAGTGTCAGTTTGCAGAAAGTACAGCCAATTACTCTCCAGTAAGTGCAGGGCCTGGTATTCCCAGGACAATGACTATCCTGATAAAAGGGATTGTATTTCTGACAAGACATGTTTAGGGAGTTAATTTTGTTTTACTTGCTCTTTTCACTCCAAGTCAGCCTGTAAACTTTACTGGTTGGGGGTCTGTGTCCTTTGCTCGCAAGTAGCTTCATGGCTCCCACGGCTTGATAATACTAGTTATTGTATTCAATTTAGTCAAACTTTTCCTCTGGGATCCCTCAGCTGAGTTCAGGTATTGTCCATCAGCCTGCTTGTGTTAGTACTTGGATGGGAGACTGCCTGGGAATACCGGGTGCTGTAGGCTTATACCATAGTCTTTCGAGACTGAAGGTTGCCAACCAACAACTGCTTGTACAATGGGACCCCAGCATTTGAACTGGGACCCCAGCATCTGCGGATCCAGCATCTATGGAGTTGAGTCACTGTGGATGCCAGCATCCCAATTTAAATGTCTTTATATTAAAAAGCGCATGAAAATCAGACTTCCTACCTTTGCACAGTAAAACTGTGCCATTTCCAAGCCTTTCAGGGCTAAAACCTTTTCTGAAGATTCACTTCTGGGTCTCCCAGTGTCACCCTAAAATGCATTAGTATAGACACTATACCACATTCTGTCACTAGATGGGACTGAATGTAATTTAAACTGGGACCCTGGTAGTCATGGATTTCAGTATCTGTGGGGCGTGGTTCTGGAACAGAACTTCTGTGGATACCAACTGTACTTTTCCTACCTTCTCCCCACTCCCATTGTTGTTGAATTCTTTTTCTTTTGGATTTTTAATAAACTCTTGGTCTGCTTAGCCCATGTTCATGGAAAAGGCAGCAGGTTGTCACATATGATTGTTCATAGGAACTACTGTGGGTTGATTTTAAATAAGAACCTCTTGAGTTTTTTCCCCAGACAACGCCCCCCCCCCCGCTTAGCCTCTTTTAGCATAGGATGCTGGCAGCAGTAATTCCCTCCCAATTCAGCTGCTGAGCCAATGAAAAAGGAAAGTGGAAGGGGTTGCTTGAGCACTACTAACTAGGAGCTACTCCCCTCGGTCAGCCTGCCTTTTCCCAGAACCTTCACTGACAGGTGCACATTCTGATTATTCTGTATTGCCCCTGGGAAAAAAAGGCACTAACGGCATGCAAAACTAACTCTAACTAACTACACTAACTACAGCAAGACTTCAACATACTTCAAAGTGGAAAAGCAAATACCCTTCACCTGTGAGAGATAGGTTTGATAAAGTTTGGATGTATTTGTTCTAGATAGCACCTCCACACCACTCAAGTGCTCAGCTAAATCTGAAACACGCTGATGAGTTTTTGAAAAATGTTTCTGCGATTTTAAAAATTTCACAGATAAGACAATTCTGTAAGAAGCTGCACAGACAAAATTGCATTTTTATTTTATAAAAAAGGAAATAGCTAGCAAAAGGCGGTTAAATAAAGGGTGGGAGAGCAGGGAGTGCTATTTTGGAATGTGAGAATATTGTAGACACAGAATAGTGCACCTGTCTGGTATTTTTCTTTCTGCAGAAAAGGAAAAAAAGAAAACAAAACTAGATGTTAACATCCTTGTTAAACGTTTTGCATTTGTTTTTGCAATTTGTCAAGTTCCCTATTTTGCATTTTAAAAATGATCAAAACTAAAACACGTTTAATAAAAAAGAAGCATCAACTTAGACTTTTGTCGTCTACAAACAGAGGAATGCAGAGAAAACAGATTATGCTTCGCACCCGGAACTAAGGATGTTCCCTACTTCTGCTAACCCGGTTTGTCTCCTCTTTGGTAAAGGAGATCTGAACACAGGACTCTGCATAAGCTAATACCCACCACATGAAATTTGCCTGAAACAGACTCTGCAAAGCAGTCATATTGGCTGGAGTGGGCTCACCAGATGGACTGCCCTGGTGCATGGAGAATTACGTGTCACCGTAAGGAATTGCAGGCAGCGACACAGAACCCTTCCATTGAATGAGCAAGCTGCTCTACACATCATGCCCCTTCATATTTCCCATGGCCTCCATGCAAAGACCAGCCTTGATATGCAGGCAGAGAATAGGCCCTGGAGCGACTTTTAACACACCAGCTTCAACGACTAATCCTGGATTTAAATCCTAATGACTGCAGTACACAGACCGCCTGGACAGAACGCAAAGCTCTCCGGCTCTCTTCACTTCGGCCTGCTGTCACCAGCATCAGCAGCTTTACTAACAGCTGACAAGAACACAGGAAGGGCACCGGCCAGCAGGGTGAGAGGGCAAGACCTTTGCTTCGATCAAAGCAATCCATGCACTCATCTTGCCTCAATACTCTTGCTGCAGAATGCAGGGGAAGGGCAGAGGATCATCCACGCCAATCTTCTAAAGGAGAAGCAAGCGACAGGCAGACTCTTCTATACAAGGTGTGGATCACAACTCTGTCACTTTCTCCTTTCAATACAACACTCCTTTTCTCACCTTGCATACAAAAAGGGAAAGACTGAAGGGCATCAAGGAAATACTCAGAACAAACCACAAATTCAGAAACAAAGTAATGGGCAACGCTTGGTCTTCCTCCCCTCCCCACACACAGGACAAGATACAATGGAAGTGTACTAAAGAGGCTTGTCACATCCATTCATTATTATTGTCTATTACATGAGCACAAACCATTACTAGAGAGATCCAGAGATTCAACCCCCATCCTGACAGGAACCCCAGATTATGTGGCAGCAAACCCAAGTTTGCCACCACTAAATGTACACTTGTCAGGGAGCTGCAACCAATTTTGGCTCTTGGATGTATGCGCCTGTAAGATGCATGTTTCCAAAGATACGTTTGCTTCATTCATTTCTCATTGCCCTCCTTAAAATCTTAATAAAAGAAGGAGCTCCAGCTTTTTGCTTCCAGTAGTCTCTCTTGGGAAATTATAATTCTCTGCAGAAAAAGGACATGTAAAAAGGTTAACCTTTCTTTCCTATTGTGCATAAGTGTTAAAGGTTACTAAGTAGCTGCTGCATTCTAGCACAGAGCCATTTCAGTGGTACACAGACCATGTTCATATATCCTCATAATGCGAGTCATTTTTTTTTTTTTTTACTCCAAGAAGGTTATGAGACCCAAAGGACAAGAACTGAACATTTAAAATCCCCTGATGGAAAGTATCCAAGAAAACCAGAGAGCATGGAAAACTAGGATGCCACTTCTTAAATTCAAAATACAAGGCCTCCTGTGAAACAGGCATATATTTCATTAAGTGACAGTTTGTTTAATGTATGAGAGAGAGAGTCTTTTCTACAGCTCTTGATGACCCCAAGACAGGGAGAGGTTTGCTTTGCAGGTAGTTGCTGAGGATTAAGAGAAATAGACCAGTTTTAGAAGCTCTAAGTCAGATGTCCTGAAGAGAGTGGGTCAAGAATTCAACATTAAGAAACCCAAGTAATGGAAACAGACAGCAGAAATCCATATATATTAACGCTTGTGGGTATGCTTTATTCTACTGAATTTTAATTTGTTCATTTTGCTAACCTTGGTTTGGTGTGTCAGTCAGACACCAGGGACAGACAGCTTGGAGAAACCGGAAAGCAATAGATAAATAGTTAGAGAGAAGGACAGATCATCAGCCCTTAGGAAATAGACCTCTAGAGTGAACCTTGACTTTCAGGTCTACTAAATACGAGGATCCAGAGGATGTCCCTGATTCCTTAGCTTCTGTTCCCAGAATAGCCACCTCCATTCCCACACTTTTTCTTGAATTGTTTTATAAAACATTCCCAAAAAGGAAGCAAAGGCATGACAACAGAGGAAACTGAACACTGAATTGAAATAACCTCATTGCTGAAGGGCTGTTACGCATCACGAGAAAGACATTCTAGTGCACTGGGCTCTTCTTGGCGTTTTGCTACCGCTCTGTAGCAATTCCCAAAAAACTGCTATCATCTGCATCAGAAACTACTTTCTAGGAGGCAACAGACAATGCCCAGACATGGAGAAGGGTGACCTCCCATAGCTTTGAAATTATATCCTATACCAAGCAGGCAGCAAATGAAAATGTGCAAGAGACAGAGCCTAGATTTACAGCACAACTGGGGAGAAATGTGAAGGTTAGTAAAAAACGCCAAAGCACAGCCCAGGCCACATAGCTAGAATTCACCATGGCCTCCCAAAGACACTTAAGGACACAAGATCAGAAGCTTACCTGGATCTTCACAGCAATGAGCACAGAGCTTAGCTCCTTGTCCAGTTCCCTCAGCACAGTCAGCTTCTTCAGGCGGAGACTGCAGAGCCTGTACGACAACGAGAAAGGGACACATTCAGGCACCACCATCCCAGGGCCCCTGCCGCATGGTACTAAGTGCTCCGAAGACAGTCTGAAAGGTTAGCAGGCCACTGCTGCCCCTCAGCCACTCGTCTGGCTGAGGAACATTGGGATTCATACACCACAGAGAAAGCGGATCAGAAAGAGAGGAAAGGAGGAAAATTAACAGAGCTAAAGCAGGATTAAGGGGGATTATGCTGTGACAGGAAGTTGCAGACCATGTGCAGGAGAGATCCCTGCCCAAAAGGGACCACTGCCAGCTCTGTACACAGACACCTGAACTTCTTGTGCCATTTCCTTACAAAGAGCAGCCTTTCAAGCCACCTCTGCCCCTATTTATACTCACAATTTAGCACGCGACCCACTGCATTAATTGTAACCCCTCCCTGCAGCAGTGATTGCTGTTCCAAATCACTACTGGAGGAACACAAGAAGAGCACCAGCAAGTTACCCAGGCCAGAAAGCAAGTTCATGGATGAGGATTCGACTCTCTACCTAGTCTCACTCTATCCACTGGACCACACCACCTCCTGTTCCCCATTTGCAACCCAGATAGTCATTCCTGAAACCATTTTACAAGCTTCAGTGGCACAGTTCTCCCTCAAACTACCTGTGTTGCAAAAACCAAGAGAAAGGGCACAGCAAACCATCTCACTGGTTCATCATACTAAGACAGCGCAAGACAGTGAAGCTCAAAGAAGGAAAATCCAAGAGACAATATATTCTGCATCATTTCAATGCAACTAGAGGGCCTCCAGTTTCTTTCATCTCCACCAAAAGCCCTATTTCTCTAAGTCCTTTTGCTGGCATCAGCGTTGGGACAGTAGTGATCCAGTTGAGAATGTAGCTTTGCAATAATCATACTGGTAGTGAAATTAACTAGGTGCAGGAAAAGTACAATGAAGCTTTAGGCAAAGGGGTGTGGGCTCATGCATGCTTTTGTGCATGTGCACACATCCCATGCATGCAATTTAGCACCTCGGCTTTTAAAGGGAGGGGATAATTTTCCGGTTTTAAACATCTGAACATTATTTTTGTATTCTCCATGTTTGTTTTTGGAAATTCAACAAAACACTAAAACAGAAACCTAACAAAATTCGCTGTTCATTATTTCAATAATTAGAAATATAAGATAGCCAGGATAGTGTAGTGGTTTGGGAGTTGGGGAGTGGGAGGCGGAGCTAGGATTCGGCACTTGTGCCAGAGCCGCCCTATCCCCATTCCTGGGCAGCCTGGGCCAGCCCCGGGCTGCTTGTATTTATGCCACCTCTATAAGTGGCACAGATTCAAGTAGCCCCATCGGGGCTGCTGCAGTGTTACCTGGAATAAAAAGAGAATTTTTTCCTGTAGCCCCGGGCTGGCCTGCAATCAGCCCCAAACTTGCGCTGGATACAGCACAGGCCCGCCAGCCCATCCAATTTTCCAGCACCAGTGCAGCCATGATGCAGCCCTGAGATAACAGAACAAATGTTCCCATACGTTAAGGAAGCCTCTGTGACTGCCTCCCCGCCACAGGATGCAGTGCATGCCCTATTGGCATGGCTGCACCAGCCCTGGAAAACTGAATAGGACTGAGCTCTAAGTAAGTTGCAAAATCTTCCCAAAAGAAAACGAACAATTTCAGGAAAGCAGAAAGCCAGCAAGGGGGTGGAGGTGTTAAGTGGTGTGTGCGTGTGCTTTCCAATGTATTGCATAGAGCAGGGGTGCCCAAACCCCGGCCCTGGGGCCATTTGCGGCCCTTGGGGGCTCCCAATCTGGCCCGCAGGGAGCACCCAGTCTCCAATGACCTTCTGGCCCTCCAGAGACTTGCTGGAGCCCATGCTGGCCCAACACAGCTGCTCTCAGCATGAGGGCAACTGTTCGACCGCTTGCGTGAGCTGTGCGACGAGGGCTCCCTACACTGCTTGCTGTTTCATATTTGTGATGCGGCAGCAGCAGTGAAGGAAAGGTCAGCCTTGCCTTGTGCAAGGCCTTTTACAGGCCTTGAGCTACTAAGACCTTCATTCATTCATAAGTTCCATCTCTAATAAATTCATTTATGTAAACTTATTCAAATTTTAAATGTAAATTAATTCTTTTTTTTTTCCTGGCCCCCGACACAGTGTGAGAGAGATGATGTGGCCTTCCTGCCAAAATGTTTGGACACCCCTGGCATAGAATACCACATGCATAGAAATTCTCCTGTTGGGCATAAATCAGAGGCACAGCCAGCCCATCAATGATGCAAATGAAGATGTTCACAACTGGGAGCCCATTGGAAGGAAGTGGAAATGAGATGCCTCCTTCCAGTCTGCTGCTGATGGAGCTGGCCCTCTTACTTCAATTTGTCCTCTGCGTAAGTTGTTTGAACAAAGCAGGAAATGTGGAATGTGCTTTCATTGCATTCTGCATTTCCTGCTTTGTTTAATGAGATCACATAGAAGAAGAAGCAAGTACGGCATGTACGCATTTGGGGGGGCACAGCAGCAGCAGATAGGATGGCACTATTGGACTGCCTCAGGCCACTCACTGATGGCTACTATCTTGGATGACTTTATCAGGGGGATGGGTCACTGTTGGAAACAGGGTCCTGGCCTAGATTGCCCTGATCCAACAACACTTATTTCATGTTATTTTGTGCCTCCCCTCCACAAGAACGGTATAAAGTGGAGCCATTTCACCTGGAAAGCATCTGTAGAAATTCTAGCCTCTCTCAGTTTCATACAACTATGGGTATGCTTTCCATAAAAACAATACCCCACAACTTAATTAACCAGGCTTGTCAGATACTGAGTGAAGATAGGTCTGTGAATGCGTAAGCAATGTCTGCTGAAGTCAAAACAATCCAGAGGGAGGTCTGAGCAGGGTTTCCATTAGTCATGGGTAGGGTTTCAGTGCCCTGACTAGGCTTTTGTCACTTTCCCAGGACCAGCAGAAGCAGAATAATACAGAACAGGTAGATACATAATATGTACAATATTTGCTACAAGTCACAGCATTCAGTTCTTCTTTACACTGATTTGGGATTACCTTGGCACAAAATTTTCCATTTAAGATACTAGTGTTGGTATTAAATGATACACATCTACTTTTCTGGTAGATACTAAAAATGGATGGCAGAACAACAATTGGAATGGGGTAAGGGAAGAGCATTACCTGGGAGCCACTACAGGTGGCTTTAAAGCTACTTCCCAAGTAGGGACAACCAATGGGAAAGTACTGCACACCTCATGCAGCTGCTGGTTCAAGTTCCTAGGGATCTTTCCTGCTAGAGGAAAAAAGGTGGCTAACTTTAGGGAAGAGGCCAAATGTTTTATATACAGAAGGTCCCTGGTCCAATCCCCAGAATCTTCAGGCAGGGCTGGGACAGTTCTCTTCTGAAACCACAGAGAGCTGATGACTATCAGCATCAACAACAGTGAGCTAGATAGACCAAGGGTCTTACTTAACCCATTTTTGCCTGGCCCACAGGTGTACACATTTGGTCCCTGTTGTGTATATGCAACATTGGGCGGAAATGGCTTAATATGAGACAGTTTCATATATTTATATACTTGAGCATCTATATAGGCTAACCAAGAGAGTTCATGAAAGCATGTTATTGTGAATATGTCTGAACCTTGTTGCACTGATTTTGGGGTGACCACAGTTTGTGGATTGTCTGTAGTTCCATATCCTTTTTGGGTTCATAATAGTAAGCCAAAAGATACCATCAGTTCTGAAAGTGTTAGTGACAGGAGACTGAGCTTGGCTTCCGAGGCCACTGCATATCACACCTCAACAGAGATGCTCAGGTACTGCTCAACCACAGTAAGCTGGGTGCCTTGTAAAAGGATAGGTTCAACCCAGCTGCCACCTCAGAAGAAAAAACAAAAATGAAAGAAAGAACCCTGATGGATTAGGCCCTAGTCCAGCTTCTTGTAACTCACAGTGGCCCAACAAGAGAGCTACATCTTAGTGTCCACCCCTGCATCTGGCATTCTGAGGTAGTCCACTTCTAAAGTCAGGAGGTTGCACATACCCATCACAGCTTGTAACCCATGATGGACTTTTTGTCCAGAAATTTGTCCAATCCCCTTTTAAAGGCATTGAGGCCAGATGCTATCACCACACCCTGTGGCAAGGAGTTCCACAGACTAATTCCATACTGGGTAAATAAATATTTTCTTTCGTCTGTCCTAACTCTCCCAACACTCAATTTTAGTGGATGTCTCTTGGTTCTGGTGTTATGTGAGACAGAAAGCATTCCTCTATCCACCCCCTGCATAATTTTGTATGTCTCAATCATGTCCCCCCTCAGGCACCTTTTTTCTAGACTGAAGAGCCCCAAATGCTGTAGCCTTTCCTTGTAAGGGAGGTGCCCCAGCCCAGTAATCATTTTGGTTGCTCTCTTCTGCATCTTTTCCTTTTCCACTACAGTGGTGCCTCGCATAACGAATGCCTCGCGCACCGAAAAACTCGCAGAACGAAAGCGTTTTGCGATTTTTGGTGACTCGCACAACAAATTTTTATGACCCGTGCTTCACAAGACAAATTTTTTTGTTTGTTCTGGTTTGTTTTAAGGAAGGGATCTTCATGCCAGTTTATGATCCCGTCCACCCTAGTAAGGGGAGGTTCTTCATGTCAGTTTATGTAAGTAAGTCCCATTGTGCTTGCTTCCAGGAAAGTGTGCACAGGATTACAGCCTTCAAACTCCCCACTCAGCATCCCCCCCATCGCTCATTCACCCTCTCACTGCCCCATTTCCTTCATGTTTCCCCCCATGATCACGGCAAAAGCAAGCAATTGAGTGCAGCTGCTCTGTTCTCCTCCCCAGCTTACAGCACAATCCTGTGCGTGTCTCCTCAGAAGTAAGTCCCATTGTGCTTCCTTGTTTCCCTCCATGATCACGGCAAAAGCAAGCAATTGAGTGCAGCTGCACAGGATTACAGCCTTCAAGCTCCCCACTCAGCATCCCCCCCCCGTTTTTGAAATCCTCAGTACAGTATGTATGCCTTTTAAAGAGCACTTAATAAACACTTTGTAAACCAAATTTGACTTTGTTCTGACTTTTCTTGCCCATAGGAACGCATTAATTAAATTTCAATGCATTCCTATGGGAAAATGCGCTTCGCAAAACGAAAAACTCGCATAACGAAAGGACTCGCGGAACGAATTAATGTCGTTATGCGAGGCACCACTGTATATCTTTGTGGTGACCAGAACTGGACACAATACTCCATGTGTGGCCTTACCATCAATTTGTACAATATTATAATAGCCATTTTATTCTCAATATCTTCTCTAATGATCCCAGACATAGAATTTGCCTTCTTCACCGCTACCACACATTGGGTTGACACTATCATTGAGCTGTCCACCAGCACTCCAAGATCTTTCTCCTGATCTGTCATAGACAGCTCAGAACCAATTAGCCTATATGTGAAAGCTAGAAGTTCTTCTGCTGGTCAATGACACATGCTGCAAGGGACCTTCTCAATGTTTCCCTTGGTTCTGCCCAAGTCCAACTTTACTGGAGCCCTGCCTCTGATGAGGAAGTCCTGTCTGCCAATCCTAGATGTGTAAGATAAGCTATGTTAATTCAGTGAGGTGGAAAGATTTGAACATCCTACACTGATGAAGAAGAATACTAGCTGTAGGAGGATGACGTAAAAAAACAGCAATTTGGAGAAACTGAATTCCTTTTATACAATATTTGAATCAGCAACCCCAAGGGAGAATGGAATTATGAAAATGTTATAAGTGATATCCATGTCCAGTGGTTTTTCTGCTTTGGTCTACTTTTTAGTTTTGCTCCCATATGGCGAAAGCTAATAAATCAAACTGTTTGAACAACCTCAAAGATGCTTTATCTATGTCTCTATTCCCAAAGTTGAAGTTTATGAGCAAACCTGGGAGGAAAGGGGTGGAAACCAGGGTACTAACATCTGTGCAGAAAAACCCTTTGCCAGACACTACAGCTGGCTAAAGTTATGCATATGTGCAGAAGGTAGCATGCAGGCATTAACTCCTTCACGCACTGGGGCAGAAAAGCAAGTTATGCTCCAAGAATAAATATCCTCCAGGCAGCAATTTTGAACTGATGTGCTGCAGCACACTGGTGTGCCACAAAAGTTCCATTATCTAAGTTCCAAACAGCACACTGGCATGCCACAAAAGTTCCATCATCTAAGTTCCAAAAGTTCACTCATCTAAGTTCCATCTCTAATTTATTTATTTAAATTTTATATTTAAATTTTTTTCCGGCCCTCCACACCACGCCAGATATTTGGTGCGGCCCTCTGGCCAAAAAGGTTTCTAGAGCAACTGTTTGTAGTAACAAATTGTCCTTCCTCCTTCCCCGGCAGAGCCAGACAATTTGCTACTACAGACAGTTGCTCAAGAAACCGAGTCGTGGAACCCACAAAAGTCTCCCAGAAACCAGAAGTGACATCACAAGATATGAAGACCATAGAGAAGGCCACAGAGATCAGTGTGCCATGAGAAGAAAAATGCTGAAAATTTCTGCTCCAGTGTTTGTCCTCTGAACCCAGTCTTCCTCACCCCACGCGCAGTCATAAGAACAGCCCCACTGGATCAGGCCATAGGCCCATCTAGTCCAGCTTCCTGTATCTCACAGCAGCCCACCAAATGCCCCAGGGAGCACACCAGATAACAAGAGACCTCATTCTGGTGCCCTCCCTTGCATCTGGCATTCTGACATAGCCCATTTCTAAAATCAGGAGGTTGCACATGCACATCATGGCTTGTAACCTATAATGGATTTTTCCTCCAGAAACTTGGTAGTCTTGATAGTCCAGTCTTTTTGGTAGTGAAGGGATGGCCTCATCTTTGCTGCCAAAAATATCCTGAGGGGAAAGGATAATTGTGCTGCAAGGCCACACACACTGTGGAACCATTTTTCATTTATCCGTTTTTGACATTTCTATCCCACCTTTCAATCTGTAAATTTCTGAAGTGGCCTCCCACACTAAAAAACAAGGCAGGAATAATTAGAAAAAAAGATAAATCCCCTCACCCTGAAAAATTCATCTTTCAAATGACAGGCTACCTTCATGGAGCCCCACAAAACTGCTGTGATTTGATTCACCCTCAAACTTCCAGTGGTGACCTGCAATACACTGAAATGAACTTCAACTAATTATTTGGTCATCAGTTCTAAAGGATTGGGCCTCGAGTATCTGAAGGACTTCTGGATAATCCAGAGGCCTTTTGCTGGGTGGGTTGGACTGCAATTCTATACATGTTTACCAAGAAATAAGTCCCATTGAAATCAATGAACAGACATGCATAGGATTGCGCTGTTGGTCTTTCAAGGTGAGACAGGTGGCTTGGAGATGGGGCCTTTTTTTGTGGTGATGTACCAGTTAAGAATGGACCATCTTCCCCAGAGAGAAATGCACCCAGCACCCAGTTAGTTGAGTTTTAACTACTTTATTGAAACTGTCCCATTTGCCCAGGTTCCTAATGAACCTGGGCAAATGAACTGCTGTTATTGCTTTTGCTGTTTTTATCAACTGAACTTTGGTTTTACCCCTTTAACAAAAAATGCTGTGTCTGCAAGTGGCAGCACTGCAGTAATTCTTCCCAGTGGCTTGTTCCTGCAGCCATCATTCCTCCCCTCTCCCCCCCAGTATCAACTGGGGGGGGGGGAAATGGCAGCTGGCCGGAGCTGGCTGCCCAGGGGGAGGGGCCAAGAAGAGGTACAGCACTTCCTGTTAAAGGAAGGAAGGTAAATCTCCCTTCTCTGAAATGTTTGTCAATTTCATCCGCCCTGATTAAAAGATTACCTCTAAAAGGAGGGCAAAATGGGGGAGACAGGTCTGCACTTGCTACAAGCATGTTTGTACTTGTGAAATGTTAAAGGATAGGACACTGGCTGAAACCCCCCTCCCTCCACCAAAGAAAGGAGCACAGAGGGGAGGGAGAAGTTATTCACTGTAAATTTTAACAGATCCCCACTTGTCTTTATTATTATACCATAGTTTAGGACAGGGGTGTCCTGTCGTGCAGGTCAAATGTGGCTCGCAGAAGCTCTCTGTGTGGCCCGCATAATAGTTGGGCTCTCCTAGCACCACCATCAGCTGTGGAGCTGTGTTGAGATGTCACTGCTGAAAGCACATCCTGCGTGGTAATTGTGCTCTCCTGTATCTTGACAGTATGAGCAAGATTTATGTATTTTCTCTTCTGTTATTTGCAGCAAATGAGTTCCTAAGTGAGAAAAAGTGCCCATTTCTGCTTACCACCAGCTTCGTGATGCCACTGCCTACTTAGTGACATCACTTCTGGCCCTCAGCAGGCACCATGAATGCTATTCAGCTCGCTGTATGAAACAAGTTTGACACCCCTGATATAGGAAATAGCCACAGCATTCAAACCAAGTCCAGGGTTGAGCCCCAACTCAAATTAAGCACCATCTAAAAGCTGTCCCGTACAGTCTGAAGGAAAATATAATTCCCCATTCTGTTCAATGGGACTTACTGCTAACAGAGCATAGAACTGTAGTCTTGATATTTTTCCCCCCTGCATATTTCTAACCTTTCTGCTACCCTACAGGTTTTTAAAAAACTGAATGAAAAAGCAAAATCATTAAACTTAGAAATGTGCAGCTTTGGAGTTCATTTGCAGCATTATTGAAGGCAATTGACAACCAGAGCGAGTCGATAAAAATAAAAAATGAGTTAAATAAGCCATTAAGGATAAATCTATATGGCATTTTCAGCCCACATCTTTCACCACCCACAGTTAAATTCTCATATCTCGGAGTATCTACCAAAAACTGTGGGTGATTTAAATATCTAGTACCAATTCACTAAAAAAGCAGAAGTAGGGAATAATGCTGGTCTTTTTTGCTGCGTGTGGTTGAGTATGAATATGTGCATATGGGGGTTGTGACAGTGGTGTTTTCTTCCCCACCATTCTGAAGATCTCTAACACCATAACCACATTCAGAGCAGCAATTGAAAATCATGCCACTTCTCTAATACTTCCAAACAGCCTAAAGTTGGCCATGAAGTAACAGTAGTGGTTCAAAGAGCCGTGATATACAGATTCAGATCATCTAGCTTAAGATTGCCTATAAACGCTGGTGGGGACTCACCACGGTTTCAATCCCAGGCAGACATCTTTGCCAGCCATACATGCAGGTATCTGGAACATGATGTAGAACCTGCTACTTGCAATATGTATGTTCTACCACTGAGCTATGGTCCCATCCCCAAAATCTGCACACAGGTTGTGGAAAGGTTGCAAAGTATTTTTAATCTCCTAGTTAACACTTCCATTGATTTTTAAACTTGCAGTGTGCTGATGACAATTCAAGCAAAAAAAAGTCTTGACCACAACTCAGGTGATATTTTTGCTTTATTGTGTTCGTGCTGTTTACTTTGTGGTTTTCCTATGCTGCTATGCATTCAGTTCTGATTTTTATTGTATCTGCTCATTTTATATACAGTAGAGTACATATTTATTTTTTCTGTTAGCACATATTGAACTTTGGATGTTCAATATGAGAAGAAAAACAGGATATAATCAATAAAAAGGCTTCCCAGTTTGTGGAGGGTTCCTTTCCGAAGCCTCAGGATGTATTCTGGATACAAAACTAATGAGACTGGTGCCCAAGTCAAAGGCTACATCATCCACTTGCTACCAGCCACAAAACCATTAATTATTCCATTTTAATGCGTTTTTAAAATCTCCTGTGCCAATATTTTATCAGTTTTTGATTTCCTTTTCAAACAAACATGTTGTTGTGTTTAAACATGTTTTGGCTGGGAAACTTTCACTCATCCTCTTAAGAGACTGTGTGACCACTTGTTTCACAATTTTAAAGAAGATTCAGACTCAGCATGTACCTAAGAGCTCTTGGCTAGAAAGGACACTGGCAGTGAACAGCACACTGCTGGGTGCTGAAAAATTGCACGCAATTTTTCAACAGCTTTAAAAGCATGTAGGTAGAAACCAATTCAAGCTCCAAAAAACAAAATATTACAGAAGTTTGTGAAGCGATGTGCTATCAGTATCAACTCTACCACAGAAAATACAGACCCAACTCACTAAGGTTTTCAGATTCCTCATAGTTATTTCTCATGCCAGCATCACTCCCCCAGGGGCTGGTGTGGAAAGTAAGCCTACCATCAACTTCTCCCACATCACCACCCCATTCCAACATCAGAGCTTGATTACATATTATATTCCCCATATCACTTCCCTTAAATGAAATGAAGGTAAAAGTTCATTGCTCAATGGTTCTGTCTCAGCATTATGTCAACTGCCTCCACACTTCCCTGGAGTATTGACACTTTCCTGGAGTGTTGAAGGTTGGAAGATGCCTTCAGAATTCCTGAAGAATAAGAGCCTGGCTGCTTTTTGTGTGGTCATTGTAACATGGGCCCAGGCTCTTCCTTGGGTGGTGATGGGCACAGCAACAGAAGAACGACCACCACACTACATCTGAAATGTAATATTCTTTAGCCTAGTGTTTCTCAGACTGTGGGTCAGGACCCACTAGGTGGGTCGCAAGCCAATTTCAGGTGGGTCCCCATTCATTGCAATATTTCATTTTTAATCTGTTAGACTTGATGCTATCATGGGATGTGACTGCATTTGGGGAAATGTTACAGACCTGTACTTTTAACAAGCTACTATGTATATTCTTTTAACAATTATAGTAAATGGGACTTACTCCTGAGTGCATGTGGGTAGGATTGCAGTTTAGGATTATTAACAAGTTTCCGGTTTGATGATGTCACTTCTGGTCTTGACATCACTTCCAGTGGGTCCTGACAGATTCTCATTCTAAAAAGTGGGTCCCGGTGCTAAATGAGTGAGAAACACTGCATTAACCCCAGCAGGCACAGTCTGCTACAAGTTTATTTCTACTCCAACTCTTTCCACAAGCACAAGTTAAAAAGTCTGCATTTTTAACTCTTTCCACAAGCACAAGTTAAAAGTCTGCATTTACAATTAGGTTTTCTTTCGTCCTATAGGCACCATTAAGGATTTACCATAAGTATTCCCTTTATAGTTCTTTATTCGGACTGCAAACTGCAATAGCCCTCTATATGCAAGTCAATTAAGAGAATACATCTTCTGGGACACTGTTACAAAATGCTTTATCCAAATCTTATTACAGCAACTGAGAATTAGCTTTAGTTGATCTTCAACTCACTGTAACAAACCAGTCCTGGTGCTAGCCACAAGCTCCTGCAGAGAAAGTTTGGGTCCCTTGAGACCCCAATACACTCAGCTCTCTACATGTACGCAAACACATACGCACACATCAATACACAAGTCTCCAGGAAGTCCTTCCCTTGCTATCTCTGGATCTGTAAAAAAAGATGGAAGGAACTCATAGTAGTTAACAATCTTTTTCAGATGCTAGATAACAAATAAGATACCGTACATATTCTCTAAAAAAAAAAAAAACAACCACTGTAGGCTTGCAAATTTACAACCTAAATGAAGTTCTCTTCTTACTGGATTATAGCTGCGCAAGGTATGATCTAATCAACATAAACAGTTCTCCTTTTGCTTCCGTGGTGATCTGCTCCGCAAGGAAAAGAAGCTCTGAACCAAGCAGCTGTTTTCTGGAATAGCACTAGGAGTCAAACCTGTAGGACCATCTCACTCAGAAAGCAGATTTCTTAATCCGGGACAAGTGGGGCTATTAGTGGAGAGGGAAGTGCATTCTTACCATGTTCAGAAATGCCATATTACCATTTCACATGTTCTAAGGCTGAAGCAAGGAACAGGAAAGAAGTCCCAGGGCTCAATCCTGGCTCCACTCAAGTCCTGTCCCCATTTTTCTTTCCTTCTCTTCCATGTCAGATAGCTACATCAGAGCTGGCATCAAGGGTGGGCAAGGTTGGGCTCTGGGCATGTACGTGGCACCCATCAAGCCCTGAACCCTCAGTACTAGGGGCAGTCGTAGTACCCAGGATGCCATCAGAGGATGGACAGGCCACAACATGTGAGGCCCAGTGCAGGGCTTTGCTCCAGAATGCCCAGCCGGCCGGCACTGATATATAGTTTAGCACTCTAGCCCCCATTTCCTCTTAACATCATAGAAAACATCCTATTCAACTACAACAGGCACCATGCAAAAGAGGGAGCAAAGAAAGAGAAGGCGAGTTGGCCCCCCTCGTATGTTGGACTTCATGCAATTCATTTTCAGGAGCACCTCTCCCCCTAGCTATTATGATATACAAATAGCAACAAATGCTCTTGAAATACATTGGGGTGCGTGCTTGTTTTTTGCAATTTAATCTTGACCATATGCAAGAGAAGGGCTTTGGAACTTGCTATGAATCCTTCTGTTCCTCCATACACACTCTGAAATATCTTACCCCTGCTCCCCCCCTCATCCTGTGTCAAATAGCACCCCCTGATAATCAGCAGTTGTAACTATTCTGAATGTTTCAGTGGAAGGAAATGACAGAGGTGGGGAACCTGACCCAAATAATTACCTCAGTGCTAGTGTAACACATCATGCGATCGACATCACACCATTTCTTCAGCTCAGTTTTAGGCCTAACAAGGACTCCCCCCCATAACTGTTCTGGGAAAATTATTCCAGGGTTTTACTACTCCAGCAGGCAGAGACTTTCTTCCCATACCCAAGTCACCATCCATTTGTTCTTGCACCCATGAGCTCTTTTAACACAAATCTTGTTTTATTAAAATAAGCCTGATTAGAATGCAATAAAATATAGGCCAACTTTGTTAATTCCTCCATTTATCATAATCTGTTGAAGTCATTGAAATCAAGATTTTAAACATTGGCTCACTGCATTCACATGAGAAGCAGCCAGCAGCATTTTGCTTTTATATACACAATTATCAGGGGAAACACATTTTAATTTTAATGGCAAGCTTTATAAAATGCAGCTCAATGCATTCTGGGTTACACTCTTCTTCCCCCCCCCCAAACTATATTGTTATCAGAGTATTTTCCCATTTGATTTTTAACAGAGCAATCAACATTGTGTTAACAATCAATCCTATTGCCATGAGTGCCCCCTGACAAGCTTCTATATGCTAGAAGGGTAATAGAGAAACAGACATAAAAACCAAAACTTTAGTAGAAGCTTTTAAACTAAGCTGTGGAGCCTGATCCTGTACATGTTTACTGAGAAGTCATGCTGTGTTCAGTGGCCCTTGTTCCCAAGTGTTGACAGGTCAGGCTTACAACCATTCTTTGTAGGATTCTGGTTGAAATAACTTAAGAATGGATGATGGCTGGATCCCAAAGGATCTCCTCTATGGAGAACTCGTGCAAGGAAAGCGCCCTACAGGTAGACCACAGCTGCGATACAAGGACATCTGCAAGAGGGATCTGAAGGCCTTAGGAGTGGACCTCAACAGGTGAGAAACCCTGGCCTCTGAGCGGCCTGCTTGGAGGCAGGCAGTGCAGCATAGCCTTTCCCAGTTTGAAGAGACACTTGGCCAACAGAATGAGGCAAAGAGGCAAAGAAGGAAGGCCCATAGCCAGGGAGACAGACCAGGGACAGACTGCACTTGCTCCCAGTGTGGAAGGGATTGTCACTCCCGAATCGGCCTTTTCAGCCACACTAGACACTGTTCCAGAACCACCACTCAGAGCGCGATACCATAGTCTTTCGAGACTAAAGGTTGCCAACAACAACTTAACTGGTAACAAATTCAAAGGCTGACTCACAAAGAACAGTTTTCACAGAAGGCAATGAGACCAACAGCCAATTCACTTAATCGATAGAGCCTGAGGGAATACAAGTTGAGCAGAGCCGGTCGGAATTTGTACCCCGCCCTCCTCCTCAAGAGCACAGGGCAGCTTAAATTGGGCTTTCCCCATTTTATCCTTGCAACACCACTTCCGAGATTGGCCAAACTGAGAGACTTCATGCATGAGCAGAGATCTGAAGCCAATGCATTCTAGTATCCACTAGAATCCACTAGATACCCACTGTATCCACTAAAATTCAAACACTACTGCATCTACTCACTCTTGCAATGGATTACATGCGCTCATATGCACCCCTTATAACATGAGCCAAAATTCCAATGTCAAAGTCAACTATGTAAATTAAGCAGGTTTGCAGTGACCTGTTCCTTTGTGTAATTTTTTCATAGTTGACAAATCCAAGTTTTCAAACTGGCAGATAGCTGGAGAAAATCGTCATCATGGAAGAAAGGCAACAAGAGCTGTGCAAAGTCAGTTTCCAATTCAACTCTGAAGGCCCTGCTCAGCTCTTTTCAAGAATCCACCTAGCACTGACATAAGCTTTTCTCTGCAGCCATAAGGACTGGAAACATACATTTAATATATATGAAAACCAACACATCATGCAGAATTCGAGCCTAAATGCTAGGTTTGGCTTTGGTATAACAATTCTGGGACAAGCAGAATGCAGAAGACCTCAGCTAAGAGGACAGCATTTATATATGGACAGAATACATAGTCTCACCTCAGATACTGAGAGTGGGTAACAGTGAAACAAAGCTATAAAAGTAGCCAATTAAAACTCAATTAAAACATGAACATTATAAAATGCCATCCTGAATAAAAGTATTTTATGGCACTTTCCAACGATGTAACATTGCATTTTCAAGGGATGGGAGTTCTATAGCTGCGCTGTACTGGAATTGCTAACAAGGCACTCCCAGCCCATGTTACAGATTGCAATGGCCCCCATGCTATCTTAGGGACCTCAGTGCCTTATGCTCAAGGGGAGAATGCAGCATGCCGTGCTCATCTCCCAAGCCCCCATTCCAGTTTCAAGGCCAAAGGAGGCAGAGAGCAGAAAGGCAATGATCTCCAGGTTTGTTCCATGGAGCCAAACCTAGGAAGACAAATTGTAGCCCCCTATTTAAAGCAAGAGCCTCCATGTTGAGCAGAGAAGAAACAGCAGCTGACCCCAAAGGAAACAGGCTTCCAGCATGGATGCGTTTCACTGAATCAGGAGCAGGCATGTACGTTCAACATTTGCACTGCATTGCTTTCAATTGAACATACATTCTTGTGCACGCAGTGGTGCACATTCCACTAAAAGCAATGTAGCGCAAATAGCTATCTGCCTCCAAATGTCTGCCAGCTTCCAATACAAGGAGACCAATGCTCAAAATGGGGAGGGGCCACAGCTCATGTCTTGCATGCAGAAGTAGGGCTGAGAAAGACCTTGTCTGAATAAAACCCTGGTGCAGAACTTAGACAATACCAAGCTAGATGAATTCATGCGCTAAAAGCAATGGAGGGCAGCTTCCTATGTTCATCTTCCCTCAGTTAGATCAGGACAAAGAAGGGTGAAAGGAAGCCTCTTATAATTCTCCTCATATTCTGTCTTCTTTTCGTCCCCCTGATTTTCTTCCACAGGTCCATGCTTAAAAAGTTGAAAATCAATATTTCAAGTCAAAAGAACGCTACATATAACAGGTCATTCAATTTTAAAGTATTGCCTTTCAACTTTAAGGTGTTGACTCTCTTTTGTATTACATAAGAATCAAGGATCCGTTTCTCTATGCATTCTTTTGATGTTGCCTTTTATCAGTCTTGTTCAGAATCATCTGAAAGAAAGAGGCAAGCCAAGGTTAGCAATGGCAGGGAAAGAACGAGCAGGACTGGAAACTTGGGGGCAGACCCAAGTTATTCTTCAGGAAAAGGAGATGGATGTATCAAAAAGAGGGACAGGAGATAGATACATAAGCCACAAAAATTAATAACAGCATGTCTACAAATTATTTTTAGCAGTTCTCTGGTCCATGCTGTCTAAGTAAGAGCATCAGTACTTATTCATGCTACAAGATATGCCACACACCATGTCCCTCTTGCAAGTAGCTCCCATTGTCCATTTCTTCTGCAATACACATAGGCTTCCTCCAGTTACTCTAACCATTTCCACAGTTTCCATCACTCAGGCCATGTTCAGGAAGAGATCTGCAATTCCTGCAAATAGCACATGTATGACACTAGCTTGTAATGTCCTGAAGGTGGCAGCAGTTTCATGGCCTCAAATCACAGCAGCCAAAGGAGAAGCAAGAAACCACTAGCCAGGCCAGTCAGGAATTTGAAAATATGGACATGAGGTTTTTCTTCCTTCTCTCCATAAAAAAAGGTTTGTAGCTAACAGACAGGGAACACTAATCTGACCAGACAGCATGCAACCACAAGAAAATTAAGGAAGAGGGGGAAAATGTATACATTGTAGCAAGACAGCCCCTGCCCCCTAAATAGTTTCTGGAAAGAGCCAAACAGAGAGCAGAAACAGGCCGGTTGCTGCTAAGCAAGGGAACCTGGCAATCTCTGTTCCGCTCACAGGGTTGGCGCTGTCTCTCTGCTCATTATTGTGTTCCAGTAGGATGCCCGCTTCCTGAGCTTGGGGCTAATGGCAATTCATTGCCAGTACTAGTTCTGTGGGACTGAGAGTACTGGAAGCTCCTAAATCCTGAGGCACTGGAGATTTGGTGGTGGTGCTCTCAATGCATGAATACTGAGTAACAGACAAGGAAATATGGGGCTCCATAATAGTATAATTGTTAAACCAACATGCTAGGGAATAGCAAGCTGAATTCCCCAAAGCATCAATATAACAGGCTTCCCCAACAGTGGCCTGAATTCCCCTCAGTAGAAATAACCTAAAGGTCTAAAAAGGGCTCATGAAAGAAACCAGCTAAGCCCCCAAGCATCCCTCAAGCTCAGCTGGGAGCAGCAACAGCTCTAGTTACAGCTCCCTTCTAGCCAAGTAAGCCTGCCTGCGCATTTCCAAGAACAGCCTCTGCCTGCCTCCAAGATTCCTGTCTCGTTCTTCATTCCTCTTCCTTTGCTGGCCTCAGGCTTTCCTCTTCCTTCCAAGCCTCTCCGAACTTACCAAGGGCAAGGTTGAAGGAAGGCAGAGAACAAAACAGAAAGGAGTCCTCAGTAAACACGCTGAGGTTGTACCCTTTTCTTTGATATGCTCTGCTTTTTACTTTTTGTTAATTCAAGATGTGTGTGGGGTTTTTTTTAAGATGAGAAACCATTTGACCCTTTCATCTGCAGACTGAAGAGGAATATCCCAGAAAAAGCTTTACTGCCTGACTGCTGAGTGTAATAACTGGTCCTAAAAATAAAACACTGGAGTAACAAATGCACATGTACAAGATTGCATTTTGATTCATATTCACCTCTGTCATCATTGTTAATCCTCGCTCCTCCTTAACCCAGGGCATATTTGACCTAACACAGGGAGCATGCTGAACATGGACATAAGACCACTTCCCACAGAAGGGAAGGGCAGGTCAGAATATCAAGCCACAACCCAGCAGTGTGTTGTGCCCATGGTTTCATAGCTTTCACTAGACGCAGCCACTAATTTCGGAACTGCTTATACACACATGAAGCTGCTTTACACCAGGTCAGAGCATCACAGCATCTAGCCCAGTCTCATCTGCCCTTACTGGCAATGTCTCAGCAAGGTCTCAGGCAGAGATCAAGATAAGCAGTCAAAGTCCCCAAAATATACAGTAAGCTGAAAATAAGTATGGGTCTAGAAAGGAGGCAGTTCATAGGGCAGGACCACATTACCACCCAAAAATTGCTGCCATTCCTAGATGCATTTTGCAGCCCTATCCGAATGCATAGAAGTGTCCCTAGCATGGATACTCCCAAACCTCAGAGTGGATATACTCTTAAGTTGGGAAAACCTGCACATGTGCCAATTTGGGGGTATTCTTTGTACATATTACAGCTAAGACAGGGTTGAGGAGGGAAAGGTGAAAAGCCTACAGGTATCCTACAGATGGAAAGGTATCCTGCTCAGCAGTAGTTTTCAAAGCTTTCTATTTTCAGTGAATCCTTTTCATTTTGCCTTGTCTGCTGGGGAGTACTGCATATTGTCAACAGTGGGTATCATGTTCTAGGCGCAGTCAGTTCACATGAAAAACTGCCTAGGGTTCTTGGTATTCACTACCTTCCCAGATAGACTGAGAAAAATGGACTCCTAGCCTAGGACACACCCTGTCCTCCACTGACAGCAGTGAACAGGGGAAGATGGGTAGTAGACATACTGCCTTTCAAGGTAAGCTATTCCTTGGGACATGGCTATCCACATAGCTTTCTAGCTTTCATATCCACATCCACTGCTATCTGCATAGCTTTCATATCCACATCCACTGCTTTCAAGCATACAAGTCTGCCTAGACCCTAAAGGCCCTCCTCCTATCTGAGATAAGGTGGTGGCAGTTGTGCAATCTCCCCAGTCACCCTCACCTGGCACCAATAGCTATGCCATTTTATTTTTTTAAGCTGCCCTGTGATTTAGGGGGAGTAGTGCTTGGCTGCCATGGTGCAATCCTGGCTGTCGGCTCTTGCACTTTCCAAGCTCTTGCAGGCAGCTGCAATCAAACTTCAGACTGGTTTCTCAAAGAGGTTGTTCATTTTTTGTTTTTGTTTTTTTGCTAGCCGATTCCTTTGCACTCCACTCCGCCACACAGACATGCCAGCAATTTCTTGGTCTCCTCTCCCATCCAAGCAACCGATCCTGCTTAGCTTTCCAGGCAAGGCAACAGCTCAACTTCCAGATCACACCTCCCACCCTCCTTGGCACCAAATATTTATTATTATTATTATTATTATTATTATTATTATTATTATTAAATAGCATTTTATTTGCCCCAACCAGCTAGCACATGTCAAAGCCGTGTCAAAATAATTGATATTTTAGGACCTGGCTAAATTTTATCAACCGGGAACAGCTTCTGCTTTCATGGTTTTATCATGTTTGTGAACTGTGTGATTCAGTTGCCTTGTGTTGTCTTTCACCATACATGACCCATAGAAGCTTTGATGATGGGCGAGTCACAACACTTCAAAATAAACAGCTATCTTGTCTTCAAGTAGTAGCCCCTGATAAGTTTTCAGGGTTCTCCAGAAAACAATTTGAAAACCATCCTGTTAAGTAATTAGAGCCAAGACTGATAGTCTTAATCCTGATTTAGTTGGACACTTTTGGAATACAGCGTCATCTGGGTTTCAAGTCAATGAGAACCTGTCCACGCAAGGACTATACCTTGACTTATCTAACCCACATGAAAAGTAGCAAGCAAAACTTAGAACTGAGTCATGAAACACTTGAGTCTTCTATCAAGAAGCTATTTTAAAATGATGCATGGGCGTCACTGGGAGGATTTTTCTCCTGCTAAGGACACTCTTAGGGTTCTTCGAGCCTGGAATTAAAAGATCTGTTTTACAAGCATATTAGCATTTTGATGTGAAGCGCCGACAAGGCAAACGTGGATATTTGGACACTTTATAGTCTTGAATCTTCACAGCATGAATACCAGCCAGTTAATAATTCACATCAAAGCACAACATTCAGTCTTCAAAAGCATTGTCAAAATAAACTTAACTGAGAGAAAAGCCAGCTCCAGATCTAAAGGGACCTGCAGCAAGGAACCCTCCACTGGATATCTTTCTACCTGGTGGGGTTCTCCTCCTTCCCATGGAAGCAGGTGCAAGTTTTTCATTTTCCTGTAATGCTTTGTGGACAACCAGTATGTGCCAGGACCTCTCTCTTAGATGTTTGGAATTTGGACAAAAAGACAGAAGGACTAGTTCTTGCTGCAAGTTCTTCTTGTGATTTCCAAGGACTAGATCGAATTGACTTTGGGCAAGAAAGATGGGTCGGTCCGGAGAACCACACTGTCCTTATGAAAGATGCAGTGTTTGGGATGAATAGACAGGGCTCCCAGTTCTGAGACTCTACAAGCAGAAGTGATAGGCACAAGGAAGGCAGTCTTTATGGAGATCATTTTTAAAGGAATTGTAGCCAGAGGCTCAAAGGGGAGACTATATAAAGCTGTAAGAACTTTAAAAAGGTCCCAGGTTGGAACCCTGTGAATGGGGGGAGGATTAAGAAGAGCCACCCCCTTTAAAAAAGGCTTAACATGGAGGTGCATCAGTAGAGACAGATGACCTCCTGCTCCCAGAGTGCCCTGAACTGCTGCCACCTGGCGCCACAGGGTGGAAGTCTTGAGGCCCTTCTTCAACCCATCCTGTAGGAAGTCAAGAACAACAGAAACTGACGAGGAACTGGGGTCAAGATCCTTTTCTCTACACTAGGAACGAAACTTCTTGCATGTGGTTCTAAAAACCCTTCTTGTGGAAGACCGTCTAGAGCAGGGGTGCTCACACTTTTTTGGCTCGAGAGCTACTTTGAAACCCAGCAAGGCCCGGAGATCTACCAGAGGTTTTTTTTACAATGTTCGCGCCATCATAACATATAACATTTATGTGTACAATGTATGTTGGTGTACCTTGAGCCCCACTGAGTATAACAGGACTTACTCCTGAGTAGACATGCCTAGGATTAGGCTGGGAGGCTGCAATCCTAGTCACACTTAACTGGGAGTAAGCCCCATTGAGTACAATGGGCCTTACTCCCCGCGTTTCCTCCCAGAGGCACCTGAAGGGGGGGGTCGGCACTCCGCGATCTACTCATTTTGCCTCGCGATCTACCGGTAGATCACGATCCACCGGTAGATCACGATCCACCTATTGAGCACCCCTGGTCTAGAGGATAACATGGTGGAGATGACCCTCTCAGAGAAACCTAGGTGTTAAAGCTCTAGCCTTTCAACTTCCACGCAGTCAGATGGAACCTGTGTGACTGTGGATGATGTAGTGGGCCCTGGGAGAGAAGATCTGCCCGGTGAGGAATTTTCCAAGGGGGGAGAACTGACAATTATAGAAGGTCTGGATACCAGGGTCACCTTGGCCAGTTTGGGGCGACTAGGACCACTGTCGCCTTGTATAGCCTTATTAGTCTGAGCACCTATGCCAGAAGAAGAATCAAGGGAAAGTGTGAAGAAGTCCCTTGGGCCAAGGGGTCGATAGTGCAAAAGAGGAGGCTTCGAAGGTTCTTTTAAGAGCGGCCTCGATCCTCTTATCGGAGGGATCTCGAGGTCCTCCCTCTCCTTCGGATGGAATGATAGAATTGGTGGCCAAGGCTGCCACTGGGGCATCCACGGAAGGTGTCCTAATTTTGTCAAGAACCGCTTGGGGAGGGAGTAAAATTTGTTGACTAATCTAGCATCCCTCCTGCCATGCAAAGGTGTTGTCTACTCAGATTCTGTTACTTGAAGAAAAGCCTCGGGAAAAGGGATCTCTGCCTGGCGGAGAGGCCCTTGGGGAAACAGAGGCTGGCCTGAAGTGGAGGACAGTGCAGCCGAGCCAGATTCAACATCTGTGGGTGCACTGAGGCTCAGAGCTCTGATTACCTTCTCCAACACCCTGGGTAGGAACCCTGCTGGAAAAAGGCGATTCACGTTGGAGTCAGCCCCACCCTGGTCCTCCCCTGACAATTCTCCTTCTCTAGAGGAGTGTTCCTCAGAAGAACTGAGCTCAAAACACCCATGTCTCATGGCAGCAACTGGTGAGCGCTTGGGTTTGGCAGCATGTGTGGCTCCCTGTGGCTTAGAAGGTTTAAGACTCTTCTTACGCCTGGGGGCATCAGAGTCTGAGGCAGCAGAAAAATCAGACCCCTGCGGGGCCAAGGGTGAACAGGTAGGGTTTCTGAGACATTTAGCCTTGCCCTTACCCTTCTCATTGGAGGACTGCGATGGTTGAGCGGCAGAGCTGTGCTTCCTGTCTGCGCTCTGTATGGAGGAAGGGGCAGCAGAAGTCTTGGGTGCCCTATGAGTGGGTGCCAGAAATTTGGCTAATCTGGGTATACGTGAAGTACCCAGGTCAGGCAGGCTGGACTCAGAACTCGTGTCAGAAAACATACTTCCCAACCCCTTGCAACTTACAGTTTAGGTGGGAAAACGTGGGACCAGGCACCAGCAGGTACCAGCAGGCAGCTCAAAATGGTGCCCGCACCTCCGTGGAGGCGCTTGAAGCCGGGGGGTGCTGGCCAGCCTGGACGCCAAGGCACTTATGAAAAGGCTGCCTGATCTCCCCTACACGCTACAGTAGCGCTGGGTAGACCTGCGGGGGGGAGGCAATTGCCCCCTGCTCCCTGACGCCACCTCTGAGAGGTGCAAACCAGGCGCTCCAAAAAGGCTGCTGCTGCTGCGTCCTCAGAGGCGGGCACGGGGCTGCGGTGCTCGGGGAACCTCGGAGCGGCAAGGTATGGAGGCAGGCTGGAAGCGCTGATGAGTACAGCATGCCTGCCTGCTCTGGAGAAGCCTCCTGCCCCCGCAGCCAACAAGCCCAAGGAGGAGGGGGAGGGAGAAGGCACAGGAGAAGAAAAAACAGGCGCGCTGTGCAGGGGAGCTCCAAAGGGCGACCAGCCTATGTGCAAGGCAGGAACAATCTGGGTCCTGGTCCCCGCGCATAGGGAGCTCCACCCTCTGGGTTTTGACCTGCCTACAGGATGCGATGAGGGACATTCCCATCTGTCAGGAATGCCCCTGTCTCTATCAGGGAACATTGTTGCTGCCACTGCTGACCCATTGAGAACAAAGAAACCAACCATGGAAAGGGGGAAGATGTTCCATCTAGCAGGGGGCGGCTGGCTGAATCCAATCCTTGCTGGGGACCAGTGCATGCACCAGCTGTGAGGAATCCTGGAGCACTGGGCCCTTGGCAGCTGAACCAGGGAGCCTGGTCCCATCACTAGCCCTGCTGCAGGGCAGAAATCTGGCAACTTGTAGCCCACAGGATGCACCTAGCCCCCCAAACTGCCAACCTCTCATATACTTGACAATGCTCCAAGGATGTGTGTGTGAGCAGCAAAAGCTCTCTACCTTGTGCTGCTCCTCTCTGTCTCTCCAGCAGGAAAACAACTGAAATAAGGAACCAAAGTCAACATGAAGAGTGTCGTAAGTGAGGCCCTCACCTTGTCTTCAACACTCTGCTCCACACCCCGTCATTTCATACTGTAGGGAGGAGAGACTACTTATGGAGATGCCACTATGAAGAGTGATCAAGCTGATCCACCACCCAATCCCCCCACTTCCATCTTCCCCAAATTTCACTGCTCTCTGGTCAGCATGCATGCTTTCCTCCCAGTGCACATCTTACCATCTTTGTCCCCCAGCTCCAGCTCCACTGTCACTTTTTGCAAAGTGGCTCAGCAGAAAGAATCCTGGGAGGGATTGATTCCCCCCTTGACCACTTTAAAGAAACAGTGGTGAAGCCAGAGTGGTGGGGGGGACCTTCTCGATCTTCCTCTTACACACCCTCTGAGCACACAAAAAGAAGGCAGGGCAGCTGAGTAGAGGGGTCAGGCCAATGGCAGATCAGGGAGGTGACAAGAGAGTGTATGGTATCTCTGACCAGCTTACCGCCTCTCCCAGGCCCAGCACATAAGTCCAGCAGTTCAACTGGCCTCATGGCTGCATCACCTTTCTCCTATGGGGAGGGTTGGTCTGTCAAGCCTAGCTCCAATCAAGTGCAGTTGCAAACATATACATGTGTGCGCACAGGAACCTAGAAAAAAGAAAATTAGAAACCCAAACACATCAATCATTTTAAACCAAATGTTCACAACTGGATTTAGGGGGGGGGGAGCCCTGAACAATAATAATTAGCATCCATATAACACAGTTCCTGATAGAAGTAGAGAGGTTCACTTTTAACTTGACAGGCACTCAGGAGTGTAAAAGGCATAGGCATTTGTTTACCCAGACCTTTTAATTACATTGTTAGATTGGTTTTATTCTGCTGATTTGCTCTGGTGCTCTAGTGTTTTAATTATATTTTGATTTATTTTTGTACTGTTCTTACTGTTGTTTTTTTAAGTTTTAAATATTGATTGCAAACTACTCTGGAAGCTGTCAAACAGAGTGATGGGAGGTATTAAATCTTTTAAATAAATAAAAAAGCATCCAGATGCTAAGCTCTCTTTCAGTGTAAACACAGCAAAATGGTATCAGAAATTAACACTGGAAATGAAAAGTTATGTTCAGCAGGAAGAAAAACACAGAATCTGAACTGCTCATATACTACAGGATATGCTATTTTACTGCAACCTGTAGGAAGCACCCCTGGACATTATGGAGGTCATAACGGAGGCCATCTCCAGCTTAAGCAGATTGGTCAGAAGTTGTCATACACATACTTTCTCATTTCTTTCCTTTTAGTTGTGCCCCTTGTGGTTCTGACACAGTTCCCCCCCCCCCATCATTCTTTGCACATTTGCAGTTCACAGATGCAAAGAGCAGCAAGCTTTCCTGTATGATCTCCAGTACATCACTTAGAATAGTAAGGTAAGTAATAGGCTGCAGTAAAATAGCATATCCTGTAGGGTGCCTCCTGGCAAAAATAGGATTGCTTGCAGGCAGATACGCCAGCTTGTTATTTCAAAAAGGCAGACCAGAAATCTAACTGCTAATCAGGTATACATGCATGAGCATGAAGAACCAAATGCACATCCCTATTAGATCAGGGCTACATTATCTAGTCCAGCACCATTTTCAACAGCAGCCCAGCCAATTACCTTCGGAACTACACACAAGGGCCTCTACCAGTGGTTGCCCTCTGATATCTGGTACTTAGAGGTACACTACCTACGAATACAGAGGTTCCAATTAGCTATCACGGTCTGGGAGTCACTGAGTCTGCATGGAATGCCGCAAGGTTGCCCCAGGTGAACAGGCACTGCTGTACACTTTATAAGCTATGATCACAAAACAGTCATTACACATTTTATGAAATTGACAGGCATAATTTTGCAGGATTGTGGGACACATGAGGCTGTAAGGAATGGCCAACATGAACTGCAGCCTCTGGGGGGTTGGGGTATAGGAATGACATCCTCTGAATAAACTAAGTCAGTTTATAACACCTGAAGCCTCCACCTCTATATACATCAGTGTGGTTGATCTGGTACTATGAATGAATCTGGCATTGTGTTGAATTGGTTCACATTCTAAAATCACAGACCCAAGGTGAACGAACTTTGTTTCCTGACAGACCTATCCTTCATTGATTTGATTTCTTCTTTTTGAAGCCACCCAGGCTACTAGTTAAATTGCATTTAGTTACAGTGAATGCCACAAATTAATTCTGCACTATGTGAAGTAGTTTGAAAAGGTTGTCTCCCTTAACAATTCCCATACTGTTCTTAATTTTATACACCTTTAACTATTGCCCCTTCAAACTTTTCTGAGGTAAAGTAAGTAGCCATGGCAGTCTGCTTTTGACAAGTTTACAGAGGAATGTCTTCTTTTACAATATCCAGCAATTTGTTTCTTCACTTGAAGGCTTACTATGAAAATGCTGAGTAACCATAGAACTAAAAGGAAAATCACAAGTTGTAGTAAACGTACTAAAAAAGCTATGGTCATCCCATCACAGGGTCAGAAACAGTAAAAAAGTTATCCTGGCCCACTGTGGTCTCTATGCATTCTCTGGACTCCAACATACAGCAAGTTAGGCTTTTTCACACCTAGTATTTCAGAGCAAAGGACTGATTCATATGCTTCAAAATCCTTAATGGAATGCACTTCCATATAGGAATTAATGTACTGCCCACTCATCAACTTGTGCATCAAAAACATGGGTATTTCCACTATCCACACAATGTAAAACACTATGTGCATGATTTGTCATGTGATGATCTACAGGCAGGTTGCATGTTAATTCCTATAGAGAAGTGTTGTAATAACAGGGACTCTGAAACATGCGCAGAATCCTTAAAGAGGCTTAAAAACTGGGCTGCCTGTCAGCTTTGGAAATTAGTGTACACTAAACTGCAGTGGTTGCGCTTCTTGATTTTGTGTAATCAAAGGAGCACTGTACCATTTATATTGCCTGTATAATATCATTTATAATGCTTAATAAATAAGATGCATTCATACATTTTTAATTACTGACAAAAGGAGAAGACAAATGAGCTGTAGCCACCTTGAAACTGAATCCAATAGTGGTCAGCTGGAAATTAATAAGAGCTATTCGTATTTAAACAGAAAGATTAAAGGCTATGGAATAAATAAGGAAGAGAATAACTAACAAAGTTCCTTACAACCTCATTAGTACAGCTCCATCTCCCCCCCCCCCCATTACTTTGTTTTCCACAGGGATAGGGCAGAACTAAAACCTTTGCCACACATACGTACACAGCCAAATGCCACACAACCCGAGTACGTTTGGTGGCAGGCGTTGCAGAAAGGGCAACTGAATATTTGAAAGCAAGCAAAACTTCCACATGGAAATATGTTCCAGGACTTCACTGTGAGATCCTGTTTTCCGGTTCTTAAAATGACCAAGCAACCCCCCAGCAACTAACCCTTGGCCTCATTTGCATCTAAGTAAAGCATCCCTGCACACATACTTTGCTCTGAAAAATAATGCCAGCTGGCAATCCAGGAGAAATACCAAATGGAATTCTGACGATCAGATGCCCCTTAGCTAGCTTGGCCCCAACGCTGAGCTTCACAAGCACTGAAGCCTGGTGAGACTGGTATTTGTTCTCTGAAACTCTGGAAGTTCAGTGACTTTTCTGCAAAATGTCAAAACAGTGAAACTAATACCTCTCATTAAGACATTTTTGCCCTACTAGGGTTGGAGTTCACCATCAAGCAGTCTTTTGCTAAATTCTCTTCCTGCATTACACCACAAGTTAGAGCTTAGCTTTTCTGTGCCTGTGGTGAGCCAGTGAGCTGTGTCTGTTTATTAGAGCACCAAATTAGTGACCAAGTTAGCTCTGTGTTTGCTGGGTAGAAAACACAGCTGGGGGAAGCCTGGCTAGGGAGACAATGCAGCCAGATAAATGGAGGCAGACAGGAAGAGGTAACAAAGTCATTTAAGTGGGGGCGGGGGGGGAGGGAAGTTATTACTTCTCCTTTGAGTCCAAGGAAGTGTCTAAGACAGTGGTTCTCAAACTTTTTAGCACCAAGATCCACTTTTTAGAATGATAATCTGTCTGGACCCACAGGAAGTGACACCATCAAGCAGGAAAAATTTTAATTAATTATGTAAGTAAATTAAAAGTTTACAGTGTAAGTTTAAAAAATTTAAAATAAAGATAAAATAAAGAACTCTCCTAACCCTCCCAAGTAGTTGTTGATCTGTTTGAAAAAAAAATTCCTCAAACATCCCAAATACTGCAACCTTATCCACACCGACCTGGGAGTAAGCCCCAATGACTAGTATTGTTGCAAGCATATAGATCAACCATTTTCAATCACTATGCCATGGCACATTGGTGTGCCATGAGTGGTCCACAGGTGTGCCACAGGAATTTGGGGAAGGTCAATGGGTAAGTCAATAGTAAGGCCAATGGGAGGTCACTAGTAAGGTAATAGTAAGGTCAATGGGGGATGTGAGCCCCCCACAGGTAGCATGGTGTGCCTTGTCAATTGTCAAAAACCTGATAGTGTACCTTGACAATTTTAGTGCCTTGTCAGTGTGCCATGAGATTAACATTTTCCCAAATGCAGTCAACATACCATGGTAGCATCAAGTCTAATGTATTAAAAATACAATACATCTTGAAATGAATGGGGACCCACCTGAAACTGGTTCATGACCCACCTAACGGGTCCTGACCCACAGTTTGAGAAATGTTGGTCTAAGAGTCTAAGGCTGCAATCCTAACCACACTTTCTTGAGGGTAAGCCCCATTGAACAAAATAGGACTTACTTCTGAGTAGACCTGGTTAGGATTGTGCCCTAAACTGATAATCCCAGGAGCCTGTGTAACCAACTGCCGGGAGTCAACAGACTCCGGGCAGGGTTACTCCCATGAGTTAAGATATTTACCATCAGCCACCCCTGAGTCTATTTATACCTCCTTCTGCCCTCTCTACCTGGAGGAAAGAGCCATCTTAAACTGTATTATTAACTGCTGGGGTCAGAATAACCAACCATCAACACTCCACATTTCCGTTAGACCAGGGGCATCAAACTTGTTTCATAGAGCCAAATAGCATTCATGGGTCCTGCTGAGGGCGATGGTCTCAGATGAGCAGATGATGGCAAAAAATGAGCATTTTGTTCTCACACAGAAACTCCTTAGCTGTAAATGACAGAAGAGAAAATGTGCAACTCTTGTTCAAAATATGAGAAATAAACAGAACAGGAGGGCAGAGAAATTGCTTCTGCTCCCACTCCGTTCAGCTCGCAGGCCTTATGTTTGACACCCCTGCTTTAGACAGTCTACCTACTCTGAGCTTTTAACTATAAGTTGCTGTGAGAATCAATCATGGCCATAAAAATAGATATAGATATAATAAATACAATTTAACCACAGATATAATCAATACAATTTAATGTATAGCAAAAGCACTACACAAATACTATGGGCACAAAGATCTTGTGTTCACATTGATCTTATTCCTACAGCCTTGTACAAACACCAGGATCCAAACATTACAGATGGGAATAGGCAAAGAGATAGACTGAAGCAGAGATAGGATGTCTTGGGGCAACTAGAGAGTTTAAGGCTGATGTTGAGATTTGAACCAAGATCTTAGTGCAGCGATTTTCAAACTCTCTGGGAGAGTTTGAGGCACTCTGTTCTTGCGGGGCCAGGGGGGAGGCAATGGGGGCCACTTACCCTGGCAGTCACTTACCAGGGTAGCATCAAGTTTATTAAAAATAAAATACTGAAATGAATGGGGACCCACCTAGTGGGTTCCAACCCACACTTTGAGAAACACTGGAGTAGGCCTTTCCTTTTCAATAAGCACACATCAGAGATTGTTATCCCCTTTATTCTGCAGGTCAAGATCCAGAACAATTATCTTTGGGGAGAAAAGAAATCTCACTATATACAAACTAAAAAAAAAACACCCACTTTCCTTGTGTTTTTCTAGAAGGGCTGCTAATAATTCCCTTCACAAGCCAAGTCATCCTTGAAGATGATATGCTTGTCACATATGCTTGTCTCTAGCTGTTATTGGCCCAGGCCAGCATCCTTACCAGCTGCTCCAATTCCACACCCATTCATCACTCAGCCCCCATTGTTTTGTCACAGGTTCACTTCTACTGCTTTCAATGAGCACAGCAGGGAACAGCCAGCCCAATTGCCTCAGTCCTTCCACTGTTCTAATCCCCATGGGCCAGATTCCAAGGTCTAATGCCAGTTTATCAATGCTCAACTCAGGTAGAATACCTACTGAGCTCAGTGGGGTTGAACAAAGTAACCAAAGGCAAAGTCTTCCCAGAGGGTGAGCTGTAAAGAGAGCAATCTGGAGGCAGGAGGGAATAGAATTGCTTAAGAGGGGAAAAAATCAATGAGATATTTAAAAAAAAATGTGTGTGGAAGCATCATATGCGGGGTGAGGAGAGACAGAAAGGAATTATTTTGAATTTTAATTCAGAAAAGGTGGTTGAGCAATCTCTTGAAGAGGGACACCTATGTTAGTCTGTGGCAGCGAGACATAATTAAGATCCCTGTGACACTAAAGACTAACATATTTTAGCATTTATTAGATTCTCTCTCTCCTCTCTCTCTCTATATATAATCTTTATCAAGACTCACTTGGCATGTGTAGGTGTGGAAAGAAACAGTGACAATAGGAAGACCAAACAGCCATGAAATGTGAGAGATATTTGTGCACAGAAATGGAGCTGAAAGTTTTGTAGCAGAGTGCCTACTTTGCCGGCAGAAGGTCCCAGGTTCAATTTACTGGGGGAGGGGGGGAGGGCTTGAGGTTTTGGGGGGAAACCAGGATATAACCCCATGTGAAATTCTGGTCACTGACTAACAGTCAGGGTAGGGACAATGCTGACCAGGATGGATTAACACAGAATAAGGCTGCTTCACATAGTTACAGTTCCTATGGTCAGAGTACAATTCTACATACAGATAATCAAAATTCACCCAAGTGTATGCCCTCCCATTTAATTCACACCACTGTGTAGGGAAACAGCAGCAAGCTTAAGACTACTAGTAGTTATTAACAAAAACAACTTGAGCCCCTAAGTCCTGAGAACATCCACAGATCTCAACACCATTGCAGAATATTTTGCTTATTTGGAATTATGTGTTCACTGTTTTCAGCCCTGTTGGGTCCAAAAGTCGTAAATTTAATCTGAGTGATTGGCCAAGATAGATAAAATGTATTCCAGAATTATCCTTGCCAAGCAGATACACATTTGGTCAGACACCCCACCCACCCATCCACCCCTTTCAGTTCTGCTGGAATTCATCAACTCATGCCTGGCTTTATACTCAATGTATAAAAAAGCAGACTGTGCTACTTCTCATCACAGGTAGAAAAGTTTCATTTTAAAAATTTTCCTCAATGTATAAAAGTAAAACACCACACACCTTCCAAGTAGAAAAAAAGATAGCAGAAATAAGTCTGGACTAGAATCTTTTCCCTTCCCATGTGCTAGTTTTTTTCTTTTCTTGCACAGCTGTTTTCTTAATAAGGGGACCATCTAAAATGGCATACCCCATTGCAATATGAATTGGTAGAGTTTACCTGAACAACTCAGGATTCTAACACCTCATTCATCTGCATGGATAAACCTTTCCTTCCTCTCTCTCTCTCATACATACCCCCCGCTATTGTCGCAAGATTTCTCCCTCTTCCCATTGCACCATGGCAATGAGGTACTAAACTCCTCCCTTCTAGTGAAGAGAGGCACAAACAACACCCTCCTCCTAAACTAAAGCTCCCTGAACCAGGCACCTTCCAGATTTTCCTGCTAGATGCATCAAGACACAAGAACTTCCGCCTTCTTGAAACCTGCTCCAGACATTGTTTCTACCAATGGAGTGGGTTATAGTAATAAAATTGCACCAGCAGCAGTACACCTATTGTGCTTGAACATAATCACCACCGACAATCTTCCAAGGGAGACTTCACTGTGTACATCTTCATTGTGTATTGAGCATTGAACTTGCTATTAAAGTCACTGGGAGACTGATTTAACCTGAAATTGATAAAGTTTATTGATTGCTTTTCAAGCCAAAATGCACCCAACCTGATGGACAGTCAACCAAAACCATAAAACCAAATTACTAAATGTAGAATAATGATTTAAAAAACACAGAAGGCAGCAACAAACCCATAAGTTAACAAGGCCTAGAAAAAACAGTTTCCCTCTGCACTAAATGTAAATAATGGGATGATTTGGCAGGCCTCTGTAGTTTCTGGACCACCATGGAGACAGCCTTTCTTCAAGCCCCACAAGTTTTTATGTTGTTAAAAAGTGGAAGCATTATGAATATGCTACCAATCATCACATTCCATTTCCTATGCTTTGCACAAAGATCAGGACAGTTATGGAAATAAGTGCTGGAATATTCCCAAGGACCACTCTTGATATGACATTTCTCTTTTTACATTTTAAGAGCCTGAAAGTACCAGATCTGGATCAGATGTGAATAGGAGAAACATAGTTTAATGGAAGACAGAGCACAGGGACCAAGTCTTAACAGCAGGCACTACCTCACAACTCTCCATCTCATTCTCTTCTGGGGTTGAACTGGGACAGTAGTTACCACCACCATCCATTACTAGAGAGATCATGACAGAGAGAGGCTATACTTCTTTCCACATAATCCAGAGAGTCCCCAAATCCAGGAATTCCTTTATAAAAACCAGAGAGCGGCTGAATGCAGGTGGTCTGGGAGGTGAGGCAACCAACTTCTTCCCAAGTGAAACACAAAACTAACATGACTTTCCAGGCATTTTCCCTACACCAATGCATGCTAATCCAGAAACTTGGTTCTCATACCCACACCCAGTTGGGCAAGCAGGCAACCCTCATGGATGCATCCAACTCTCCAGAATGAGAGACCAGGGCAAACTCTGAGGATTACCTCAGATTCACTTGTGGGATTGGCTGCTTGGGGTCATCCAAGCCCTTTGACTTTCCTGCTCTTGGGAACCAGGTGGGCTTCATGATTCAATGAACTGGCTCGGCATGGAAATTCTCTCTTTGTTGGTCCGCTGGGCAAACAGCCATCAATAACACAAATGGCTGACACATCAGTGACTCGGCAACCTCTTCAGGATGCTGAATTCTACAAAATTTCCTTTCAATGATAGGAATTCTAAGCCAGGTGAAAAAACATTTCACCATACAGGATTATCAAGAGTACTGGGAGTGCTACAAAAGGAAAAGCCCGTAGCCCTTATTCCTTAACTTGCAAGGTATTCGCCCAACAGCAAAAATAAAATTACTTTTACTTCAAACACTATAAGGTGCATTAAAAGGACAAAAACTACAGCTTAAACAAATAAGAGCCTTACGCATAAGACCACATTTAGGTCAGGTCCAAACCTAAAAGGCTATCATGGTTTCTTGCTAAAATAATGAATCCGGGAGAGCCACAGGTTCACACAATCCTCCTACTTTTCTTTCTTGTGCAAGTGATATCAAAGTAAAAAAATTTCTGCTTTCAGTCTGAACCAAGCTACAGTTCCTCATTGCATACAAACACAGGGAACTGTGCTCTATTTATGTCACAATTTAGGAACAAATGAGGATATTAAACCATGGTTTAGATCCCAATTTGCTACAGCTAACTGTGGTTTGGTTCAAACCAAAAGTGGAAGCTTTCATTCCAGGGGCAGTGTGACCAGGGACACCACCTAACACTGCTTTGGGTCCACTCTACCATGGTACACTGGGAAGAAAAAAGTCCCTAAGCATGCTTTGTCACACGGTTATTGCAAACCTGGAAGCATGGAACTTCCAGTTTTATTTAAAGGGACCACATGAAATAAATAGCTCTTGTTCACATGGTCCCTGTAAATAAACCAGAAGTCCCTCACTTCCATTTGCGAAAACAGAGTGGATGACCCACATTCCACCAGAGTGAGCAGAAAGTGGAAGCATGCAGCTTGAGTCCATGGCAGGCTAGGAGGAGGCAGCAGCAAACTTGGGGTGAAGGGCATCCCAACTCTGCCGCCCCTCTAACCCATCATCTGCTGCTGATGTAAGCTACATCAGGTCACCTCATAGATGGCCAGCCACGTATCCCTCTCCTCTTCATATGTATAAAAGGGATGGAGTCATAGGAGACCCTTCCAGGCTCAGTCCAGTAGAGGAAACTATGTGTTTCTGTTGTAAATTGTTCTGTCTTCTGGGTGGCTTCAAATACATCCATAATCTACCGTGTTTTACTCACATGCAAATTCTGATTTTAAAAAAAGGCATGTGCCCCGAATACAAGTTTATTTGTGTTGTACGTGAATAGCAAATGTTACCAGAAGCAGCCCTGAGTCTCAACATGTAGACTGTGTTTTCTGTTTAAGGTTTCCATGAAAGATTATTCATCTGAGATGGCAGAGCTTTCAAAGGGATAGAGGTGCCAACTAGCCTGTGAGGTACAGGTGCAGCAACAGCAAGAAATGCACTCTTGCTGTTACAGCCTGCACTCTAGACAGTCCACCGGGATGAGCTGAATTATTTATCGTAGCGGTCTTGCCGTTTCACTTGTCAGAAGTGTTCCATGTCATCAAGGCCTGTCCCTTTCATTCAGGTCCCTGTCCAGAGAGAAGAGTCAGTGGCAGCCCAGATGAGAAGAGGCAGCTGTCTCAAGGGAGAAAGAAGGCTTAGGCAAGAGCTCCTGCAGAAACTGAAGAGTGCAACCTCTCCACTGGGAGCTTCTGCCAAGTGAAATAGTACAGATTATCACTACGCTTTGCAGATTTCACTGCCATTCCTGATGAGCAGATTGAACCAAGTCAGCCTTTACCAGGTTAATGGGAACCATTTTGTGTCACTGTTAAGCATACCATAACAAAAACCCTGGCAGGTCTTTCTGGAGGTAACCAAAGTTTGGGGCATGATGTTATCTTACAAAAGTCAGTCGATTTTGCAAATTCAAATACCTATGCGCTTCAGGGGTGTGCACTCCAGTGGTAAACTGCCTGGTGTCTTTTATCACAACTTTGTATTACACATCCAGCACCAAAAAACAATAGTGTCAAAACACAAAAATAATGATCATTGTATTGTTTGTATAAAGCCATTGCAGACATTGGACAGAATTTATAGGTCTGCACAGGCAAAGCAATAATTGGGGTGTGTGTTAGTCCCCATCTTCAATAAATGCAATTAACTCCTTCATCTCCATTTGCTAGGGTCACAGCAATGGTCAGATGAGCCTTTGTAGTTTTGGCTGGCAATTCACCAAGGAGACAGGAACTTTAATCACAAATCTTGCCACTGTGCTCTTAGCATCTTGCGTGTCAATAGCTGCTTCAATAAAAGAGTAGGCAAGGCTCAAAACAAAAGCTTCTCACTTAAATTCAAGTAGTGTATGTTTAACAACCATCCATCTTAACAACAGGGAGGGGGAAAGTGCAGACATGTACATGGTGGTTTACTAAGGAATAAACATGGCATGTTGCTTGAGAGTGCCACTGAATACAGATGGGTCAACTTGGGCAAGATTTATGTAGCACCACTGAATTCAGCAGTGCCTACGCGCAGCGTAACACCAGTGAAGAGAAGTTTAGCGAGTGGATTTACATCTCTTATAGCACAATTCTATGCCTATCTACTCAGAAAAAAGTCCCATGGGTCTTGTACTATGTTCAAAATTTGGGGTTTTTTCCTGTTTGTTGAATTTGATTATTGTTTTCTATCCTTGTTATGGGCCACTTTGAGCTAATCCTGTGATGGGGAAAGCAGGATATTAAGTCTGCTAAAACAAACAAGGGAGTGTGCTCCCTTGTCTAGCCCAAAAACCTATAGTAGAAACACGGTAAGTTCCCCTGCAAGGGCTACTGCATGTTGTTGATGGGGAAGAGAGAGATTATCACAGAAACCCAACAACAAACTGTAGAGAATGACATGATCCAGCTGTAATCAAGGAGTTAAAGCTCTAAAGTCCCTTCCAATTCTAATATTTTATGATGCAAGCTTAGATGGAGGGGAAGGTTCTGGGGAAGTGAGCAGAAGTGGGTATTGTTTGTATATCGGTGATATTAAAGCCATGGACTTTGATCAGATCACCAAGGTCAGGTGTATAGAGGGAGAATATCAAGAGGTGAAGAACAGAGCCTTCAAGGACCCCAGCAGAAAGGGAAAGAGGAAGAGCAGCTTCCTCCTGTGAAAACACCAAATTAACAATTTGAACCATTTGAGAACAGAATCACAGAGACACACATTATGAAGAAAGTCACACAGCAGAGTGATCAACTGTAACAAACACAGCAGAGATGGCAAGAAGAGCAAGTACCGCTAGTGATCTTTTGATCTGGAAGGGAGGAGATAATTGGTGAGTTCTCTGAGGACAGTGTCACTGGAATGCACTGGGCAGAAATCAAACTGGAGGGGGCCAAGAGCATAACTGAAAAAAAGGAAGGAAGTTGAGTTAGTGAGAAGTAAGTAACATAATCCAAGGGATTAGAGTTAAAGGGCAACAGGGAGCCGGGGGGGGGGGATAGCTGGAAGATGTGGAGGAAGGATCAAGAGATGATTCTTTGGGAACAGTGTTGTGTTTGAATACAGTAGGAAAAGAAACCAAGGAGATATACAGGTTGAATATCTGTAGAGAGATGCTTGCAGGGCAAATGCCAACCAGAGGTAGAGAGGGATCATGGAGAGCAAGAGGGATTTGAGAGGGCCACAGTGTAGCCAAATCAAGTGAGATAAGAGAGGAATGGTTGAAGGAGGCCAAGGAGGGGCTGAAAGAGAGCAGGGCTGAGGAGAGGAAGAGAGACTGGAGCAGATAGTTTCAATTTTGGCAAAATGAAGAGGTAAAGTCTTGGGAAGAGAGCAAGGAAAAAGAGGTTTGTCTTCGCAGGGAAATGAAGGTAGCAAAGAGGCACTGAGGATTCCTAGAACTGGTGTCACTAGGGAGGTCTAAGCTGTTTGGCCAGACACATGGCAAACAAAATGGAGATGAGAATGAATTTATAGTGGATGTACTCAGCCAGCTCTTTCATTCTTGTCCAGAGGCAGTCAGAATAAGCCAAGATACTGAATAGAGAGAGAAAGAGGGGCTGGGAATGATTGGGGAGAACATATTATATGGAGAATAGGACAAAAAAGCAGAAGGCTGAAGATGGGGAAGAATTGAAGGTGGAAATTGCAGCGTACAAAGAAGTGCCAAGGCAACCAAGGACAGGACAATGCTTGGGAGACAGCCATTGACAGGTCTCAAAAGCAGTATGGTGCAGAGCATGGTTGGAATGGGCTGTGTGCAATGTTGAAGGCCATAAGGCAGTAATCAGAGAGATTCCTCAGATGCAATGTCAGAAACAGTACTGTTTCTGGTGAAGACAACATTAAGAGAGTGACCATGGCAGTGCAAGGGGAAACCTGGTCAAAGCTGGCAATCAAAGGAAGAGGCTAAAGGGAGGAGATGGGAAACAGCTTGGGGGTAAGAAATCATCCACATGAATCTTAAAACTGCCAAGGAGTAAGGCAAGAGTGTTGTGAAAGAGGAATAAAAGCAAACCTGGCATGAAAAGAAGATTACGAGAGGGACAGGCGGGCAAGAACAGCACTACGAAGGTGCAGAAAAGAGGAGGGTCTTTCTGCATGAATGTCAGAAGTAGAAAAGCAGTGTGATGGGCTTGGTGGAGGCTTGAACTGGCAAGAATTGGAGACAACACCCAAGACAACCACCCATGACCTTCAGAGTAAAGAGGAGCCTACAAAGGAGAGGACTGCAGTGCTGGGGGTGAGGCAAAGTCAGGTTTCTGTAAGGAACAGGAGAGAAACAGATTGTAGCAGGCAACAATTTCTTGGACGAGGGAGCAGCAATTCCAAAGGAAACATGAAAAGGGGAGCAGGAAGGGTAGGCAGCCAAAGAAAACAGCATTTGGGGAGAGAAGGTGGAAAGATGCCAGAAGTGAGTAACAGAAAGCTCAGAAGAGAGTAGGACCGTGTAACTAGCAAAGGAGGACAGAGAAGTAGGTCTACAAAAAGGAAGGTGACTGTCATGAGTGAGACACTACCTTTTGACACTACTTTTTCCTGCAAGATGCAGTGACCAAACGGAGGCTCAGGATGGGTCCATCTTTCCAAGCAGGCTCAGATTGCGGGGAGGGCTGGTCAGGTTATTATTTTTCTCCCCTTTAAAGAAACCTTAGAGTGGACAATGTGTAGCCAATAAGCCCACTGCTTATATAGGTCTGACCACTATTTTGAATATACTTGCAAATTCTCCCCCCCCCCCAAAGTATAAACATAAGAGCCCTGCTGGATCAAGCCAAAGGCCCATCTAGTCCAACTTTCTTATCTCACAGTGGCTGACCAGATGCCTCAGGGAGCAAAAAAGCAGTGACTATGCATGCAAGTAGTTTCTTTACTACAATTGCAAAAGCTGGCTGCACACACACACACACACACACACACACACACACACACACACACACACAGTCTTGTGCTCAGGAGCAGTTTAAAATCTAGTTTTGACAGGCTGTCAGCTGAATCAGAAAGGACACCAAAAAATACTCCATGTGTGTTTTTTGGAACACAGCTTGTCTGTCATCTAGCCCATAAATGAAAAGAAATTCAAGATATGAAGGAAAATGCTAAATGACAAAAAAAAAAACCAATTCCCGACAACACATGATTTACAGAGTCCATATTAGGCTTGAAGAGACTTAACCAAGTCCTCTCATATTCACTGTGAAGCAATTCTAGAGGAAGAAAAAAAGCCCGCTAGCCACAGTATATGGTAATAAGCACAGCAATTACAAAAAAACTCAAATGTATGCAGGTTAAATGAATCCCTCAGGCTCCTTACATATTTCTCATTTGGCCCTAGTGTTCAGCAAGTTTTGCAATCACGTTCAGGGAAATGAAAACACAAATTCATCCCTCTGTGGTTTGGTCCTCTTCCAACTGATGGAGTTTTTCCTTCCTGCTTCACATCTCAAAAACGTCTATAAGTCACTAACCAACAGCTGAGGAATCCAGTGTTCTCTCCTCTCATTCTCTTCTTTCACTTCTACTCCTCCTGTCTATCCCAGATATCACTGGTCCAAGGTGTGCTTTCTCAAAACCAAACTCCATGTTACAAGGAAGAAGAAAGCAATATTTTCTTTATCCTCAATCCAAAACCTGGGGCAGTTTAGAATTAATAATAATAATAATAATAATAATAAAAACTTTATTTATATCCTCCCCAAAGGGACCCAGGGCTGCTTACAACATGTTAAAAACAGATTAAAAACATAATTTAACAGCAAATAAAAACATATTAAAACACATTAACAGATACCATAAAAACAGTAGTCAGATAATAAAGAAAGAGAGCGCTTTGTATTCACATCCTTCCCTCATCCCCATTTAGATATGTCAGACACGTACTGGACTTCCCCCACAACCTTGGAGCTGGTGTTGAGCAAGATGAAGGCATAGAAAGAATACACAAGATCCCTTTCTCTTGTGGCCAGACAGTGGGCAGGTCTTGCCCCCAAATGCAGCACCAAATTACTTGGGTGGGGGGAAAGAGTAGTCACTCACTTATATGGGGAAAAGTAAATGCACATCCTAGGTATCAGGGGGAAGGAATGGGTTTGAGGATTCCATTTATGGCACCATCAGCTGAAAGTATTCCTTGAGAAAATCATTTGACTTCTTCCCTACCTCTTTTCTAAAAACAAAAGAAAGTTAACATACTTGCCCTGGCAGACTTCGGAAACTCAGAATTTTGCTGTAAATTTTCCTGTTTACTTTGTTTTACACTTCTTAACGTTGCTTTAAATTAGATTTTAGAGTAATTTTTGCTATTATGTACTTCACCTTATGTACCCATGTCAAAAGGTAGTTTATAAATTAAGTACTGCAAATAAATGTTGAGAAAGTGAAGAGTCACATTTTCCAAAAATGCCAACAGAATCTTCATTCAAAGCAGGAATGATTATTTTGCAAGGACTAAATGTTATATAAAAAGAGAACCACATCAAAATATAATGTTAATCAGTTTTATCATCTTTTCTCTTACAAGTGCCAGAAATTGTGTTGGGATGAGCACTGGAAAGAGTTATGATGTTAGCTGCTGCAGCTCAAACACACGGAACTATACCACCCTTTGAGAAAATGTAGAGCCCTTTCATCTTGGACAGTCTTTGCAATGTAGCATCTAGTCCCATGTAACTAGACCTTTCATCTACCATCTCAGTTGATGGACAAAGGTGGTTTTCTGCCCTGGTATAACTTGGAACCTATAGAAATTGCCTACTAATCCATAAAACACATTCCTCCGTCCTTCTCACAAAGCATCTAGGACAGTGTTTCTCAAACTTTGAGGGAGCTTTACTCCCTCAGTAAGTCTTTGTGGTGGAGGGGCTAGGGCAGCAATGCAAGCCCTAGGATCAGGTCCCTATGGGGGAGCGAGGGGAGTGCTTTCTACTTTATGTAGGTAGGGTTGCAGCAGGCTGCAGGAGGTATGGGGAGCCTTCCACAGCACTCCCCAACGCTTGGAATTGTCAGTAAAAGCGGGCGCAAAACAGAAGTGCAGAAAAAGCAGAAGATTCCAAGCCTCAGGGAGCACTGTGAAGGCCTGCGCAGGGGTCCCTGCTCCCCCTGCAGCCCTACCTACATAAAGTGAGTAGAAAGCACAGCCTGTCGCCCCCCCATAGGGACGTGATCCTGGGAGATCGTTTCCCTGCCTCTCCTCTTTCCCTGCCCCTTAAAGGGATGGGGGAACCTTTACATGAACTGGTGGGTTGTGACCCACCAGTATGAGAACCACTAATCTAGGGTGTTATTCTCCTGAAATGTCAAACGCTACAAATGAGTAGGGTGGCGCAAAAGCTATAATATTAAAGGGGTCCATTAATATAATATTCAAGAAAAGCAAATCATGAAAAGAAGAAAATGCTTATATCAGAGTAGCATTTATTTAAGAACACACACACAAATCTCTAAACCAGGGTTTCTCAAACTGTGGGTCGGGACCCACTAGGTGGGTCATGAGCCAATTTCAGGTGGGTCCCCATTCTTTTCAATATTTTATTTTTAATATGTTAGACTTGATGCTACCATGGTATGTGACTGTATTTGGACAAATGTTACAGACATTACAGACTTTAACAAGCTACTATATACATTATTTTAACAATGATAGTAAATGGGACTCCTGGGTAAGTGTGAGAAGGATTGAAGCCTAGGATGGCAAAAAATTTTCCTGCTTGATGATGTCACCTCCAGTCATGACATCACTTCCGGTGGGTCCTGACAGATTCTGACAGATGGCACTGACAGATGGCACCCACTTCCGGTGGGTCCTGGTGCTAAATGTGTGAGAACCACTGCTCTAAACCATTTACGCACAAAGCTCCCCAACATTTTTAATCCATCTCTAAACTAAACATTTGACAGCATCCAGACTCTGAGAATCTGGGTTGCCACAGAACTGAAAAATAGTCTTGAGGGACAGGACAGTAGGTGTTTAACCCTTTACCCACCTGCTGCTTCTCCTCTGCAAACTCCTCCCTGAGCTGTGGCCCAAGATATGCTCGAGAACATATTTCCTAGTTAGAGTAGGGAATCCAGGGGACAAGTAGCAGATGACTAAGTGGTAAGTATTTCTTTCTTTGCACTCTTTCTATCCTCCAAATCACCCTTCCACTTTCCAGCTGTCTAGTGACAACGGAATCCCAGCACAATGAGCAAGTCAGAAACCAAAAAAGGCAGTGGATTAGACAATTAGGAAGTCAATGAAACCAATTCCACTCTTTGGAAAAACCTGAAGGCCTCTTTTTTTTCCAGCAGTGGGCCCCACATCCCAATATTTTCTAGCAGAATTCCCAATATTAGACAGAGGCTGCATTCTTCACTAGCTGCCACACAGTGAATTCTTCAGAAGCAACTGTGCATTCTGGGTGCACACACAATGCTGGCTATTCATCAGGAATGATAATCTTTTTCATCAAATCACTCTTGGGCCTGTGTTGACCCTCTCAGCTATGGTTTCATTATAGACTTCAGTTATAGAGCAAAAAGAAATTCACTTTTAAACCTTTCCTATTTAATCTCCACTCCAGCAATCTTTCTCCACAGCAGGGACCTGTCGAGCTAGCAGGGCAAAACCAACCTTTACCTGACCTCATAAAGCCAGCAATTCCAAACCCACAGCCATCCCCCTGGCACAAGGCGATGATCTGGTAGTTTCTGCCACATAGTTAAAGTGAAATTTATCTTTGAAGGAAAACCATAGTTTAAGCTTATCTGACATTTCAGAAAAAAACTGACTTAATCCAATAGCCCTGCAAGAGCCTACATCAGAATCCGAGAGAACGATAAAGAAGATTAATGCCTCAAGGAAAAAGGGAGTTTATCCAGCATCAGGGGAAACACACAAATACGTACACCACAGGCTGTAGACTCTTCTTCCCAGCATCTAGCATGACAGATCAGTTACCTTTAACTGTACTGTACTGCACAGCCATTTTGGGGGGGGGGGGCATCATTAAAAAGTGTAAAAATACGACCTTTTCCCCAACCTTTTCCAGTCATTTTTTTAAAAGGGTGTGCAAGAGAGATTTCTACCTGGTGGAGTTATGTGAACGCTTCAGCTTAAAAGCTCCCAGTTTTAAAAAGTTTACAGGGTATCATGAAAATGCTCTTACAAATGGAGAGACCACCAAATTTGGAATTGGAGTCCTGAGCCCCAGTGCAGGCAGGGCCAAGTAGCCTAGGCAAATACACCAACTCAGCTGGAGTTCCTTCTCGGTAAAAATGGAATACTGTCTTTGAGAGGGTAAATGCAACAGGAACTATAAAGTTTTCTCCCATTAAAAAGTATGACAGGGAAAAAATAAAGACACTAAAGAAAATGAAAAGGTAAAGAAAATGCATCTCTAGACTGCCTAAAAGTGATAAAGAAGGATCCGTGTTATCCCAAGAATGAACCCCAGATCCTGAAACAGCAATTATAACCAGCATCAGTGACTCCTTATCAAATAAGAGCATTTTCAGTGTGAGTTCTTAAAAAGGAAGATTAAAAGGGGACCCATGCTAGTACTGACCCTGCATTTCAGAGACATTGGTTAAATTCTGTGATTGATTTTTTGCTTGACCCTGAGGAAATCCCTTAATCTATGTACTTCCAGAAGCTCCAGAGGTATTCTACATGATGTACTGAACCCTGGGGTGCTTTGGAAGTGTATCTCATTGTTCAAGGAGAAGCTCAGTAATTGTGGAAAGGCTTTCCTGGATGTCAGCCACCTCTACCATTTCCCCTTGCAGCATACAACATATGTATTTGAAGTGACTGGGATCACACACTCTTCACATGAGGCCCAACAGACCTTGCCAGTGCTTTGTATGAACTAAACCAGGATGTCAAACTCATTTCATGCAGCAGACTGAATAACATTCATGGTGTCTCCAGAGGACTGGAAGTCATGTCAATAAGCAGGAAGTGATGTCAATAAGCAGGTCATGGCCAGAAGTAAGCTTTCTTCTCACTTAGGAACTCATTAGCTGCAAATGATAGAAAATATGCAAATCTTAATAATATTTTCAAGTTATGGAAGAGCCCAATTATCATGGAGACTGACCTTTTAGCAGTGACACTTCAGCACAGCTGAGCAGCTGGGAGCATCTAATGGTGCCAGGAGACCCCAAAGGTCAGATGAAGAGTTTTTGTAGGCTGCATCCAGCTTGCAGGCCTTATGTTTCACACCCCTAAACTAACCCTTTGCCTGAGAATCCTCAGCAAAATGGAGTTTTATAGCAGATATTCAGCACTTCCTCGGCAGTATAGTCAATGTGAAAAGGGTTATCAAATAATTTCCCCTTTAATACATAGGGGAGAATTCAGGTAGTGTGCTTTGGTAAAGTGGTTTTAAAAAAAAAATTAATTTTCTACCAAAGGTAGACAATTCTACTTCACCTGAAGGTAGAAAAAAAATTTTTTTTTAAAGCACATCATCTGAACTCTTCCCTATGTATTAAAGGGTTAACTGAACATGGTGCATCGGGACTTTGACGCTGGCAAGGGAAAAATTATTTGACTTTAGTCTTTACAAACAGATAATACCTATTGGTTCAAACCATTCAGATGGCCATTTCAGTGCACTTCAAACAAACCCAGTGTTTCCCAAACTGTGGGTCACAACCCACTAGTGGGTCCTGACCTGATTGTTGATGGGTTGTGAAATTGACAATCTGATAACAAGGAAAATGTATTGAGCCCTATGAAAAGTGAAACTGAGTTGCACATGCACATTTACTCGTGGTTAGGCAAACATACCTTGGCTCCTACTGAAGGCCAAGTGAAGGGGAACACAAGGCCAACAGAATGGTTCCAATCCAATAAACATGGAGCTCAATGAACATTCCAGAAGGTTCATCTTGACCAGTGATTTTCAACCTTTTTCATCTCACGGTACACTGACAAGACACTAAAATTGTCAAGGCACACCATCAGGTTTTTGACAACTGACAAGGCACACCAGGCTGCCAATGGGGACCTCACATCCCTATTGGCTCTACTAATAAATGACCTTCCCTCAAATTCCTGTGGCACACCTGTGAACCACTCGCGGCACACCAGTTTGCCATGGCACAATGGTTGAAAATGGCTGATCTAAACCAACATATCCAAGTAGAGTAGAGAAGAAAGGTGTAATAAAGTCAATCCCAATTTATCATCAACAAAGTCAATCACAAGGCTGATGACTATCATCTCCCTAGAGCTGCTTCTTTTCATTTACAGACTCTAGAGAGCATCAAATAGGCAACCTCCTCCCTGCATACAAGACAATTTCAAATTTCAAGGTATCTACAACTATTAAGGGACTTAGAACTTGAGAGACAGAAGATAAAGTGCTTTTGTGTGTCCAAAATGCGTGTGCACACATTTCTACAAATACACTTTGCTCCCAAATTGAAAATGAAAATTAATGGACCCCTTTTTTAATGTGAACACTGTGATCTCTTGATGCTTCTGCTTACTCAACTGTAAAACCCATTTAACACAAAAGGTGTTGCAGGCCAGTTCTGCACAGCATGGAGTCAAGTTGTTAAAACATTTTCTGGCATAGGTAGCAGAATTAAAACTGAAGCTATTTTGCAAATGCAAACCCCCCCGGGCTTTCGTAGCTTCCAAATCAGTCCAATTTGAGCTAGAACACAAGAAAGCTGGCTGGAGTTCAAACGTACCTAATGGAGCTGTGAGTTGTGGAGCACATGTACCTTACAGGGCAGGGAGGAAAGACAGATGTCAAACACTCAGGTACATGGGCTGAAACTAGCTGGAACGGACAACCTTCAAGTGAGACAGGCACATGCAGACCGACATACACCTGCAAGTGAGCAGGTGGTCTCGAGAAACAGTTTGTATAGTTTTAACAGTGGAGTAGATCATAGATTGCTGGACTACCAGCAGTCCAATTGTCTGCTGGTTTAAACAGACAATGGTTTTAAGTGTCCAAAAAGCATCTGTACTGATTTTGTATACTGTACTCAGCAATAAATTTCCCCAGACTGAATGAGCACTGCAGGTCTAAGAGGTAAATATTTATTAATTTACTACCCAACCTATTCAATATTTATATACTTCTTTTCTCCCGAGTCAAAGGGAGATAAGACAGCTCACAAAATTCTGTAAATTTTAAATACATATAACACGCACAACATGACAAATGACAAATCCCAGGTGCCAGGTCACTATGGCGCCTGAAATTTCATTGTGGCACCTAGACAAATGGCAAGCTTTCTTCTAGAAAAGTTACCTTGCTTAAAAAAAATATTTAAAAACGAGCTATCAAACAGGCTGGATTCCCAGGACTTCCAAGGAGGCATCAAACAGGAGGCAGAGGTGGCTCTGGCAGTTGGGAGGGCAAAGACTGCAGGTTCAGTGGCCCCTTGCCATTGCCATGGTGCTTACCTACCCCAAGAGCTGCATTAACAAAGGTCAGATGTAGTACCAATGAAGTAAGTAGCTCCTCCTCCCACTCCACCCACATACAGAGGATTCGTCAAGTGTTCTCATCTTACAAAATTCCAGACTTTGTTGATACCTCCAATCCTCCCAGCCATTAAAAACAGTGATATAGGAAACTACCAATGGCAAGTTCTCAAAATCTTAGATCAACATAACTCTCTCTCTCCATGAAATTGTTTTACAGTGCATGTCTACTTGGAGTAAGCCCACTGAGTTCAATGGGACTAACTCCCAGGTAAGCCTGCATATGATAGTAGCCTTAGGGTCATGAACATTAACTTTTAAAAAGATTAATGCAACTTATTTTTTTCTGGATCACAGCCTTTAAATCTTACTGTTATAAAAAACATTCGCCAAATTTTCTTACCACCACAGGGGTTGGAAATGTGCTTTCAAAACTTGTTTATATGCAAAATCTAATTTACACTGGCGGCAAGTGAGATTTTTTGGGCTGATGTTGAAACATAAACCCTGAAAGCTGAGAAATTTGTCTGGTTCCTTAAATTCTGGGCTCACTCCTAGATCCAAAGCAAATTTGTCAAGCCTCAATATAAAATATCAAAACACAGAAAAAACTACAACAGAGCAGCTCAGCATAATCCAAATATCTGATAAGACAAATGTTTTCACAAACTTGTCAAAAGCAAGAAGGGTGGAGGGCTGTACAAGGAGGGAGCTTCATAAGGTGGGTGCCACAACAGAAGAGGCCTTCCTATGCATCTCCATCAGCTGTGCATCAACAAAGATTACTATGCACAGGAGAGCCTTCCCAAATTACCTCAAGGGGTAGGCAACTACATATAAGGAAGAACGGTCCCTCAACTACCCAAAAATGTTATCAAGATGGCTTATAAATTATAATAAACACACAATTAAGTTCAATACATACTACACCAGCAGGTTATAGTAGCAAATAAGAGAATGTTAAAAGATCTCATGCCGATTAAAAGCCTGCGATGAGAGAACAGAATAAACTTTGTCTAGTGCAGTGTTTCTCAAAACATGTGTCGGGACCCACTAGGTGGGTCATGAGCCAATTGCAGGTGGGTCCCCATTTATTTCAATTTTTTAAATATATTAGACTTGATGCTACCATGGTATGTGGCTGCATTTGGGGAAATGTTACAGACTTGTACTTTTAACAAGCTACTATGTATATTTTTTTAACAATGATAGTAAATGGGACTTACTCCTGGGTAAGTGCAGGTAGGATTGCAGCCTAGGATTGTTAAAAATTTTCCTGCTTGATGATGTCACCTCCGACCATGACATCACTTCTGGTGGTTCCTGACAGATTCTCATGCTAAAAAGTGAGTTCCAATGTTAAATGTGTGAGAACCACTGGTCTAGTGAATTCATCAGGGGAAAGAGCACCATAATTTGGGCATCACCACAAAGAAGTCCCTTTCTCCAGTTCCTACCAGACTTCAAAAATCAGAAGAACCCAGAAAAGGACTTTGGAAGAACTTGATAGCCAGGTTCATGCTACAGCAGTCTATTCAAATACTAGAAGCCAAACAGTACTAGAGCTGCTCTATACCAAATCAGGCCTGTGATTCTTCTAGCAGAACACTATCAATAGTACTACAGGGTCTCACTGGAGATTGCTAGATCCTGAATTTTATCTGCCTTATACATAAGTTGCCTGAACTAAGCAGGGGGTTAGACTAGATCAGGAGGGTCAAACATAAGGCCTGCAGGCCAAATGTGGCTCCTGGAAGTAATTTATCCAGCTCCCATTTTAATCAGGCTCTCCCAGTGTGATAATTGGGCTCTCTCATATCTTGAAAATATGAACAAGATTTGCACATTTTCTCTTCTGTCATTTGCAGCTAATGAGTTTCTACGTGAGAACAAAATGTTTATTTCTGGCCATCAGTTGCTTAATTATGTCAACTTCTGCTTAATGATGTCACTTCTGGCTCTCAGCAGGCACCATGAATGCTAACTTTGGCCCTCTGTATGAAACATGTTTGACACTCCTGGACCAGATGATCTCCAAAGTTTCTTTCAAGTCTAACGTTCTATGATTATATGCAGGCATGGCCCTGTATCCACTGCTGTTTGCCAAGGGCCACAAGAGGGTAAAGGACATGTTTAATCTCACATGCAGTGGCGGTTTGGCCCTGAGAACTTCCAGTATAAGTTTGGAATGGACACTTGTAGCAAAGCACTGTGGCACTAGTCATTAGAACAGCGATTTTCAACCTTTTTCATCTCACAGCATGCTGACAAGGCACCAAAATCAAGGCACACCATCAGTTTTCTGACAATTGACAAGCCACACCGCACTGACACCAGGGGCTTGCATTCCCCAGTGACCCTACTAACAAATGAACATCCCCCAAACTCCAGCGGCACACCTGTAGACCATCCACAGCACACCAGTGTGCCACGGCACAGTGGTTGAAGATGGGTGTATTAGAAAGTGCTAAGGGACACTTGAAGCACTGATACTAGAGAGTGTCCTCTGCTCGTATCTATGACCTGTTTTAACTATGTATCCATTTTTAGAAAATGTTCCAACACAATTTCCCTCCACCTCCCAGCGACTGCAGTTAAAAGCAATTCAGTTTGCATCATAAGCAGTCACACACACTTATTTTATGTGCCTTTAAACGGCTTCTGCTCTTGTCTCAACAGTCTGATGACAGCTTGTACTACAATCTCTCTCCTCAGCCTTACTCCATTCAGTATGGCTGCAGATCTTTCACCAAGGACAGGCAAATTGCCAGCAAAGCAAGAAATGGTTCAATTTTCAGAAAACGAGGTGGCAGTAGAGAAGAGTACAAACAGTTTCTCAGTGAACAGAAGCCAGAAATCACAACCCTAGCTCCTCAGCTGCCACAGAGGCAACGGTGCATTGCTGTATAGTCTTTCCTCATAAACCCACTATTTACATTCAAAGTAGCCATAACTTCCACAAGTCAGTGGATATGTGCAGTGTGCTCTAACCTTCATCAAATCGTCCAAATCCTGCCACCACTGCCAGCTTTCCTGACAGGCAGATGAATTTCCCCGACCTACTTTTCCAGAATAAAACTACAGCACCTGAATTCCAACAAGCTCCTCTATATTCCTTCTCTACTGGGAATAGGTCTTAGCATGAGTCATACTGGGAAGGAAAGGGAACAGCGCAACTAAAGTCAGCATTCTGGACACTGTTGCTTTACTGTGTGTGCTAGATATATATAGCAGGAATTAACAATAAACAGCAAAAGCAGTCAATTCCACATGGCAGTTGAGACCCAAGGCAGTTATGATATTTTCACACAATACTGAGGGCAACTGAGGGATGCCCACTTTCACCTGCTCACTCACCTCCACTGTCCCTTCTTCTCTGTGGATTTGAAAAGGAAGGGGTGAACAGAGAGGAAGAAAAGTGTGGGGGAGAGAAAGAAGAGTGGTAAAGAGTTGGAAACACTCTAGCCCACTACTTGCCTCTCCTTCACACATTCTCTTCTGCTCCATCGCCTGTCCTTTTCCAGCCCAAGTAGTCAAAGAGCAGAGACTGGCACATACATCATCAGGTCAGAGAGAGTGGAATATACTGCTTCAGGCATTGGGAAGTTTTGGGCTGACCCTGGCCACCTACAGTCATTAATGTCATTACAACAGCCAGGAAGTGGTGACTTGGTGGTTACAGTTTCTCTCCAGCACTGCTTTAACTACAGCAAAGCCTAATCCACCAAAAGTGTTTGCACATAAATGAATTCATAAGAGGCTTTTATTAGTATGCGGGTACCTGACAATCAGCCTTAAGAAAACACAGGTCATGGTTCAGGATGTGGACTCACCTCCCTGCACTACAATCTCTGCGCATGAACTGGAGGTTGTCCGTGACTTTGTGCACCTTGGCTCAATGGTCTCCGACACTCTTTCTCTCAATACCGAGCTAAACAAATGCATCGGTAAAGCAGCTACCACGTTTTCCAGACTCACAAAGAGAGTCTGGTCCAACAAGAAGCTGACGGAACATACCAAGATCCAGGTCTACAGAGCTTGCGTCCTGAGTACACTTCTGTACTGCAGCGAATCATGGACTCTTCGCTCACAACAGGAGAGGAAACTGAACGCTTTCCACATGAGCTGCCTCCGACGCATTCTCGGCATCACCTGGCAGGACAAAGTTCCAAACAACATAGTCCTGGAACGTGCTGGAATCCCTAGCATGTATGCACTGCTGAAACAGATACCTGCGTTGGCTCAGTCATGTTGTGAGAATGGGTGATGGCCAGATCCCAAAGGATCTCCTCTATGGAAAACTTGTGCAGAGAAAGCGCCCTACGGGTAGACCACAGCTGTGATACAAGGACATCTGCAAGAGGGATCTGAAGGCCTTAGGAGTGGACCTCAACAAGTGGGAAACCCTGGCCTCTGAGCTTGGAGGCAGGCTGTGCAGCATGGCCTTTCCCAGTTTGAAGAGACACTTGGCCAACAGTCTGAGGCTAAGAGGCAAAGAAGGAAGGCCCATAGCCAGGAAGACCAGGGACAGACTGCACTTGTTCCCAGTATGGGATTGTCACTCCCGAATCGGCCTTTTCAGCCACACTAGATGCTGTTCCAGAACCACCATTCAGAGCACGATACCATAGTCTTTTGAGACTGAAGGTTGCCAACAAACCTGGACAAGCCTCCCAGATTGCATTCAGAGGTCATAGTGGCCTCCTAATCTCAGCCCCAGAAGAGAAGGTCCATTCTGCTGCTGAACATGATAAACCTAATGATGGGTATAATTGCATTTAAGAGCAGCTACCTAGTTGTGACTAAATGGGAGGAAATCACTTCTGCAGTTGGTGGCCTTCTGTTGTTTAACCAAAAATGCAGAGAGCAATACTGGGACAGCAGTTTATTCAGAACAGACAAAGGTTTCTAAGCTACGCACACACTGCTGCTCTTGCAAGGACAGCTTAAAAGGCTCATTTATTCAAGCTGCATAGCAACACTCTATAGCTCTGAAATGATGGGTATCCATTAAAGCAAGTGGATGGCAGTGCTTACTAACTGTTTCAGGGCAGCTTTACATGTTGCTATTACCAGCACCAATCTCTGTGTCAGAAAAGGATGCACTTAAACCATGATATCTAACTGGTGAAACAAATATCTTAAAGCAGTTATTTTCAACCTTAAAATGGTGTGTTGGGAGAGTTTAAACAAACAAAAGAAATTTTTTTTTACCCAGTGTGTAATTAGTGTGTGGAACTCCTTGCTGCAGGATGTAATGATGGCATCTGGCCTAGTTGACTTTAAAAGGGGATTGGACAGATTCCTGGAGGAAAACTTCATCATAGGTTACAAGCCATGATGCTTAACTGGTCGCTCATCATGAGGGCCAATGCAGGGGAGTGGCCTCGATGTAATTATCTTGTCTATGTGCTCCCTGAAGCATCTGGTGGGCTTCTGTGAGATATAGGAAGCTGGAGTGGATGGGCCCTGGGCCTGATCCAGCAGGGCTTCTCTTCTGTTCTAACTTCATAGAGCTACAACTTGGCTACATAACAGATTGTAAGATTGCTTTGGATCTCTATATAGACCTCTTGTATAAAATGCCTTTGGGAATGGACACCATCCCGTTTCCTTTTCAGTAATGTGTCCCGAGTCAGTAATTTGTCATGTGGATAACACCAATGTGTGGTAAACTTTGTTGGCTTGAAGATGGGCACAGTTTGGTGGAGGTAATTGGAAATGGCAAATGCATTATTCTGGATGTCTGCAGTTGCATGCCTGCCATAGTCTGACCTGGAGCAAATGCCCTGAGCGCCAGCCTCTAGAACCCCGCGGAAGCCTCTCTGAGGCTCCCAACAGGGGCGGAAACTGTGCTTCTGGTTTGCCAGAAGCACAGTTTATAGTACTGGGGAACCTCAGAGGTTTCTCTGGCATGGGAGGAGGTCATGTGAGGCTCCATGAGCCTCTGGGTAAGTAGGGGGGGCTGAATTTCTGCCTGAGGGAGGCGGCAATAGCCCGCAGGGGGTGCCGTCGCAGAGCTTTGCCCCAGGTGCAGGGCTGCAGAGGTCTGCGGATGAATGTCTGGCCACTGAATTTTGCTTATCAGCAGTTTGCTGTTCAGACATCAATCCATGACATGGAAATAGCACCAAGCATAAGGGTTTGTGCAGTGTGTGCTCACTGGATAGGAATTTTGGATATGCATGTAAAACCAAATACAGTCAGCACATATTCGCATAGCCAAGTGTTGGTGGACACTCCTGCCTACAGAATCTTCGTGTAAAGCCCTAACCAGCTGGGCCAAGGCTGACCCCCTCACATGAGCCTGTCTGTCCATAGTGAGGCAAGACCTACCCTTACAGAAGCCATGCTGATTTTCCCTCAGCAAGGCTTGTTCTTCTATGTGTTTTAAGATTTTATCTTTAATGAGGCTTTCTACCATCTTACCTGGAACAGATGTTAAGCTGTAGTTTCCTGGGTCCCCGATCCATCCTTTTTTTTTAAAGATTGGCATGACATTTACTATTACCATGGTGATTTTACAGGACAAGTTACATATTTTAGTCAAACGATCAACAACATCATTTTTCAGTTCCTTAATAACTCTTGGGTGGATGCCATCTGGGCCCAGTTACTAATTTGTCAATTAGGTCTGAAACACCTTCTTTTAACCTCTATGTGACTTAGGGCACAATCCTAACCAGCTCTACTCAGAAGTAAGTCCTACTTTGTTCAATGGGGTTTACTCTCAGGAAAGTGTGGTTAGGATTGCAGCCTTAATTCCTTAGTCAGGTGGGGCCATTCAGGCAGTGGTATCTGCCCAAGGTCTTCTGCAGTGAAGACAGATGCAAAGGAACTCATTTAATTTTTCTGCCATCTTCCCTTTCCCTCCCTTACTGTCCAGTGGGCCAACCACCAATCTGGCAGGTTTCCTACTTCTAACATGCTTGAAGAAGTTTTTATTTTTCCCTTTTATGTTGCTGGCCATGTGTTCCTGAGAGTCTTCCTCCAAGAAAGCTTCCTTGCCTTTTACAGCCTCTCTAACATTGCTCATTAGCTATGCTGGCACCCTTTTGGACTTAGTCAAGCCCTTCTTTCTTTGCAATGCACACTTCATAGGGACTCTACTACCGTTGTTTTTAAAAGCCTCCATGCACTCTGGAGAGATTTTACTCTTTTTACCTTTCAACTTCTAACTAGTCTTCTCATTTGGGGAAAGTCCACCCTTTGGAAGTTAAGGGTTTTTGTGTCAGATTTGCTTGGCACATGCATGGCAAAAACAGATTGCAGCACAGTCATTGTTTCCCAACGACTCAGTAACATTCACGTTTCTAACCAGGTCCTGAGTACCACACAATATTAAATCCAGAGTCACCTGTCCTCTGGTGGGCTCCACGATTAGCTACTTTAAGGCAAAGACATTTAGCATGTCAAGAAATCCAGAGCGACTAAGATGATTACGGGGCTGGGGCATCTTCCTTATGAGGAAAGGCTACGGCATTTGGGCCTCTTCAGCCTAGAAAAGAGACGCTTGAGGGGGGACATGATTGAGACATACAAAATTATGCAGGGAATGGACAGAGTGGATAGGGAGATGCTCTTTACACTCTCACATAATACCAGAACCAGGGGACATCCACTAAAATTGAGTGTTGGGCGGGTTAGGACAGACAAAAGAAAATATTTCTTTACTCAGCGTGTGGTCAGTCTGTGGAACTCCTTGCCACAGGATGTGGTGCTGGCGTCTAGCCTAGACGCCTTTAAAAGGGGATTGGACAAGTTTCTGGAGGAAAAATCCATTATGGGGTACAAGCCATGATGTGAATGCGCAACCTCCTGATTTTAGGAATGGGTTAAGTCAGAATGCCAGATGTAGGGGAGGGCACCAGGATGAGGTCTCTTGTTATCTGGTGTGCTCCCTGGGGCATTTGGTGGGCCGCTGTGAGATACAGGAAGCTGGACTAGATGGGCCTATGGCCTGATCCAGTGGGGCTGTTCTTATGTTCTTATGACCAGAGCAGGAATCGAGTCAGTTGATATGTGGATAATGAAGTCCCCAATGATTACGAACCCTATCCTTCTTTGACACCTTCCTGAATCATTTCCTTATTTCAAGGTCTTCTTCAGGTTTTTGGTCCGGAGGATGGTATAACATCATTCCTTCAGCCTGGTAGTGTAACCCACAGTCACTCTATGGTGGAGTCAGACTCGCCTTCAGTCTCTGCTGGATTCTACCCCTTCTTTAACATAGATGGCTACCCCACCTCCAACATGCCCCTCCCTGTTCTTCCCACAGAGTTTATAGCCTGGGATTGTGGTATCCCACTGGTTCTCTGCATTCTACCAGGTTTCCGTTATGCCCACTATATCAATATTTTCCCTAGCCACCAAATATTCCAGTTCTTCCATCTTTACTCCGAGACTTTGGGCATTTGCATAAAAGCACCTGTGTACAGGGTTCCCCAAGAAGGGCTGCTTTGTCCCCACAGCCTCTCATCTTGCTGGACCAGCTGTCACAATCATGCTTCCACTCTTAATTCCTATTCTGTCATTTTCTTATTGTCCCCTCCTCTCCTCCCTCATTCCATAGGGATGAGGAGTCCCAAAACAAACACCATTCAGCTCCTGTTGGCTTTCCTCCAGTAATTTTTTTACAGGGTAGGTCATATTTTATTTTTTTTACAGGACAGCAGGTCAGTCAATTATATGTGTGTTCTATAGTTTCTGAATCACTTGCAACTTGCATGCAGGCATTGCTGAAACCTCAGTTGTCACAAAACTATTCCCAAAATTGATAGAGCACCTCTGATTAATCCACAAGTAAATGCCAAATACTTAGGTGCATATTCCAAACACTGCTTTCGTGCAGACGTCCGAGTCAGGAGGCGGAATTTGTTGTCTTCAAGTAAAGAAAGGTCCTGATGACTGGTTCTGAGATCATCATTTTGTATTATTTAATAAAATAGTCCAAAAATCTTTGCAGATAAACTTCATTATGTATAATTCGTTCTTAAATCTGGCAGTATCTTTGTAAACTTCTCTATTAGGCCCTGCCCTAATCCAAAGCCCATGTTTTCCATCTTGGTGATGCATCGCCCATTTTCTGCAAATGGGATTCAAATGATCAGTTGACAAGATAGCACCAGATGACAGCAGTACAGGGGAAGACTTGTCATCTGAATGCTTTCATCACATGCCATAGACATTTGGTAAGATTAGTACTCTCCAAATTCTGACTGTATCCAATTTTCAAACAGTACTTAGAACATGACATCAGCACCTAAAAGATGTCATACAGTAAAAACAAACAAAAATATTTGAAGAGCAGCATGCAAGTAGCAAATGGGAGGGATGAAATTTATACTAGACAGTGAGGAACACCACAATTGGGACTGCAATAAATCAGGCCCAATTCCAATGCCCAGGAACCATTGGCTAATCCATAGCCAGGAACCATCTTATAACTAGCTAGGAACTCATGCTAAATGGTAACACTGGACAATGCACAGCTGGCCTCTGAAATGAAAATAGCTACACAGAAGATAGCTATACAGAATGATAGGTTCAAGTCAAGACCATGGCCACATTTCTGCTTTCAGAAACAGTTCTCTCTATCAGTCAACTGGATTACAATAAGGCAGTGATTTTCAGCAGTGTGCTGTAGCATATTGGTGTGCTGTGAATGGTTTGCAGGTGTGCCATGGGAGTTTGGGGGGGGGGGAGTAATTTATTAGTAGAGCCAATAGGATGAGAGCCCCCTGCTGGCAGTGTGGTATACTGATGGTGTGTATTGAGAATTTTAGCATCTTGTCAGTGTGCCAGGAGACGAAGAAGGTTGAAACTGCTATAAGGCAAGGTCTGAATAGCCAGGAATAACACAACAGAAATGTTTGCACCAGCAATGATGTATTCATCTGACGACTGAAAAATATTTCAGTGAAGTATTTCCCTTCCTCAGCTATTCTGGATTCTCACAGGGCCAAAAGCAGCCAGGTTAGCACTCAGAGTCTCTGAAATTTAAGATCCAAATCATTAGTAAAATATATATTCGAGTTTGCAAGGAGAATGCTCTAGTCCTGCACTTGTCAAACTTGCAGGGAGTTTGAATCCTGCAGTAAGTCTCTGAGGGGGCAGGGGGCAGCGGCACGATCCCCAGGATTGCGCCGCTCAGGGGGGCTGCAGGGGCTTGGGGCACTTGCCCAAGGCCCCTGCAGCCCCCCAGGGGTGCAGGGAGCCCTGCACAACCTTCGGCAGGGCTCCCTGGGTCAGGGAATGTGACAGCGGAGTGATCACGCCCCACTCCGCTAAACCAGAAGCAGTGCGCGATCGCTCCACGTTCCCTTTTGAGTGGGCTGCAGGGAATTGGGTGCACTCTCCAGTCCCTGCAGCAGCCGTCCCTAGCTGCAGGGAGCCGGGCACAAGCACCTGCAGGGCTCCCCAGGTCAGGGAAACTGAGAGTGGGGTAATTGCGCTCTGCCTTCGCAAAACGGGAAGCCTCCTCCCTGCCCCCACCCCTTAAGGGGAAAGGGACCAGGACTTTCAGGCTGTGGTGTCGCAATGCCCCAGTTTGAATACCACTGCTCTAGTCTAATGTTTCTTTAGGTGGGCTCAGAGGGTCCTGCTGGACAGGGCAGCTCTCTGCCTCTGCAGGAGCGATGAGTTCTGTGTACCGTATTTTTCGCTCCATAAGACGCACTTTCCCCCCCCCCAAAAAAAGTGGGGGGGAAAATGTGTGCATCTTATGGAGCGAATACTGGAAAAAAAAAAACTCCGCCCCCCAGCCCGCTCTGCTCGCCTTCCCAGGAAAGTGTGGGTGGGATGGCAGTCTTGCTGAGCAAGCCCTCCTGTCTACTCAGAAGTAAGTCTCAGAGTCAGTGGGGCTCACTCCCAGGAAAGCGTGGGTGGGGTGGCAGTCTTGCTGAGCAAGCCCCTAGAGCAGGGGTGCTCATTATGTCGATTGAGAGCTACCAGTCGATCTCCAGGCGAAATGAGTCAATCACAGGTTGTTCTCCCCTCCAAGCATCCCTAGGAGTGAGCCCCTGGCAGGCTTGTGAGCCCAGGGAGGGAGCCTAGGGAGTGAGTCCAGGGAGCGAGCACCTGACGGTTCTGTGTGGTTCTGTGTGCAAGGGGTTTTGCACTGGTCTTGCTGTGATGTCTATACAGAGATCTTCCCTCCCCCACACCTTTCCCCTGTTTTTGCACTGGTCTGTATAGAGATCTGCTTCCCCCCCCCCTTGTATTGGAATCCAGGAAGATCTGGTGAGGAGGTAGATGTGGTGTCAGCAGTGGCCCCTTTAAGGGTAAGGCCTGGGCATCCAGCAGAGTGTGCTGCACAGCTGCAGCCACTGGAAGGCAATAGGGCCCTCAGGGATATAAGGAGTACCAGAGGCAGAAAGGGTTTGTGGGTTTTGAAGGAGTGCTGGTTGGAGGTAGGAGAGGAGACTGACTGGGTTTATTGAATTTGGAATCTGAGTGTGGATTGTGACTGGACTTGGATACCCTGATGGATTTGACTGACCTACCTGGAACCTGACCTTGGACTGTAATTTGGCTTATTGGCTCTGGACTCTGATTTGGTAACTCTGATTGATGGGACTGATTTACTTGGCATCTGTAGACTGGAACTGGACTCACTTTTGCTTGCTGCACTGGTCAGTTGCACAAGGGGGACTGATCAGCCTTAAGCGGGCACGAGGCCCAGTGGTTTGGAATTTGGCAGAACATCATTGTAGCAGAAAGATAATGTGATCCCCTATTTGAGTGCATCTGCTTTTGTGAGCTTCATAAATTCTGACTCTAGCGATGATGAGTTCTTGGGGTTTCCAGAAAACTAGAGTACTCAAACCTTTAAGTCTCTCAATTTGTTAATGACAGTGATAATGGTTCTTAATGCCACTGTTGACTGCTGTTCACTTTACATGGTTCAAATGTTCTGTTATAGTTTATTAAATATTATTACACTATTTGGTTCAGAATATTTTTTTTCTTGTTTTCCTCCTCTAAAAACTAGGTGCGTCTTATGGTCAGGTGTGTCTTATGGAGCAAAAAATACAGTAATTAGAATAGCCTGCAGAAATGTGAAAAACAACGTAAAACCACAATCTGAAGTTGCCTGGATCATGTGTTCCAATGTATTGGTATTAATAAGTCCTAAGCTAATGAGAAGGAGGGGAAGGAAAAGAATAAAGAGGTTATGCTTTAAAACGTATTTTAGGTAAAGTAAGATTCAGCTTGCTGGGGTACTCTCAAGATCCATGAAATTCCAGAAATGTACCTCATCTGCCTGGGAAGTCTTGGGATCCTTGTAATCCCAAACTGGATTAGTGGATTGGAAACCATGGCATCAATAACACATTCCTTTACTTGCAAGTATAGCTTGACAGCAATTGGTGGAACAATCTTTGTTGTCAACTGTGGGATTACAGGTTATTCAGTATTTAGCAGGTATGGATTTCCAAGGTGTCAGTGAGCCTGGGTGGAAGCACATAGCCTGGCAAGACTATTTCACCAGCTGATCCCTGTCAGACAAATACGTAATTGTGAGAGAAAACCTGTTTTAAGATAAGCTTATGAGATTTGCTGACCTTTTAACTCTTCCTTGCAAGGGATAGCTAACACTAATGTTCCCAGCATTTAACAACGGGAAGTCTCCAACAAAAGTTTCAAAATTAATTCTTCCTAAGCTTTCTAGGGAATCCCAAGAGGTTTTCAGGTTTTCTATAATCCTGCAATAATTCAAGCACTGCTCCAGACAGGTTTCCAATACTATATGCAACAACAGGTTTACTACCCTCATAATGTGTATGAGCAGGAATAGGAGAAAGGGACACTGAGCTAATCGCTTCTCTCAATACCAAGTCCAGTTCCCCAGATCCTATTGTACTGAGTGTACTAGTACCTAGCGCGTATAGCTCCACACACTAGATCAGGGGTGCCCAAACCCCAGCCCTGGTGCCACTTGGGGCCCATGAGGACTCCCAATCCAGCCCTCAGGGAGCCCCCAGTCTCCAATGAGCCTCTGGCCCTCCAGAGACTTACTGGAGCCCCTGCTGGCCTGATGCAACTGCTCTCAGCATGAGGGTGACTGTTCGACCTCTCACACGAGCTGTGGGATGAGGGCTCCCTCCACTGCTTGCTGTTGCACATCTGTGATGTAGCAGTGGCAGCAAAGGAAAGGCCTTTTACAGGTCTTGAGCTATTGCAAGACCTTCATTCATTCATATGTTCCATCTCTAATATATTCGTTTATGTAAATTTATTCAAATCTGAAATGTAAATTAATTCTTTTTCCCAGCCCCCAACACAGCGTCAGAGAGATGATGTGGCCCTCCTGCCAAAAAGTATGGACACCCCTGCACTAGATCATATATCAAGAAGGCCCCTCTAAATTTCTATACAGGTCTCGCAAAAGGCTGACTTCTGTTGGTTAGAAGCCAGATCCTACCAGCTCCCAAGGTCTTATGAAAAGAATAGCCTGGTTTGTGTGCGAAAGGCACACAAATTAATGTTTGCTTGGCAAGGTACAGCATTGGGACTCACATGAGTGATGGCAGAATATCATAGAGGAAAGGGATGCAATATTGGGGTCCAACTTTCTCCTCCGACACAACCGTGATGTCCCACCATCTCTCTCTTTCGTTAGATGTTGCTTCTGTACAACTAGCCATATTCTGCCACTTTCCAAACAACCAAGAAATTCAGCTATGGATCAAACAAAAAGGTTTTATTTTCAGTCTTCTAAAGAAATAGGAATGTTGGGGTGAGCCTACCTACATAATTCCCAGGCCACCTGGGTACTAGCTGTAACAGACTGACTACACAACAGTGTATTCATAGGTCTGGCAGAAGAAAAACAATTTAGACTTGTAATGCATAAACATTACCCAAAGAAGAGAAAGAAGATCAAGGTACAGGAAATTTCTTTTCTTCTCTTCAAACTGAAAGGTATAATATAGCTTTTACCCAGTTAGTGCTGGATGGATCAGCAGCAAAGCTTTTCCTAACCCTGAATTGTTTGAAATTGTGATAATTCTTTAGGGTCACAGTGGGTTTAGAATCCTTTGCTCATTTTAATAAATCTGCCTTCCAAGACTTTCAAGATGCAAAAGAAGCATCCAGTGAGGACAAGCAGATTCAGCTTTCAACCAGTTCCATTATAAAAAGGAGAGGCAACAAACTAAATCTAACAATAACTTACAAGCGAGCAACATTCTATGTCCATCAGTTTGTCCTTAGAACCTTTAGTTTTACCAGATTTTCAGGTAAGAAAAACAAGCATTGTAACTGCATGCAATTTAAAAATCTATCCTCTGGCTTAGTTGTGCAAAAATGGGTCCATGAAGACATTGTCTCTAGGCTCAATGCATCTCCCAAAGAATGAAACCCACCCACCACCTGAAAAGCCTCCAGTTGGTTTGAAGAGCAGCAGCCAGTTTCCTTAGCAACACAGGGACTTGCAACAAACACACTACTCTTCAAGAAACCAACCATCTTGCAGATTACGCCAGCCTCAAAGCCTCTCCACAGCCTCCTTAAAGACCCTTCTTCCTCTGAAGGACAATGGATCCTCAACATTAGTTAAATTCCACTGAAAACCATCAAATAACCAGCCAAATGTTAAGCCTTCTGAATGCAAGAGACCAACTTAAAAATCAGGAAACTGAAGCCAAGACAGAGGAGAAAACAAGGGTCTTGACACCCGCTGAACAACATTCAGGACTCCTTGCAACATCTTGGCTTCTCGCATCTGACAAACAAAATCTTTAAACCAAATCATGCTCACTCTCTCTTACAGATTATTAAAGGAGGTGAACGTTATTTCCAATTTTTAGTGTGCCATGAGCAACACTTAAAAGCAAGATGTACACAAGACCAAACAAAGAGCCAAATAAAAAATGCAGTTTATGCAGGCAATATAAAACACACAGCTAATTTCCTTCCCCATAAATACAGTATATAAGAGCATCTTCTCCATTCACAGTAAAACTGCCTTAATGCAAGTTTCATTCTTGTAGCAAAGTCATTTCAAAACAATGGCTATTCAGTGCAATCCTTTGTAGAACAAACACCCACCCCCCAACTATATCCAAAACACACTGCTACAAGGAAAGTGTATGCCAACTTGCAACCCAAGATTCCTTCTTTTGCTTCAAATTTGCGGCTCAACTAGCAGATGAGGCAGCCACAACTTCCCAGCTTCTTCAGTTCATTTCCCATCTGTCACCCTCTCCCACTGGCTAAGTGGCACCCACTGGAAAGGAGGAGCTGCAGGATTGAGAGGGGGGAATGGGTAGGAGCAGGCACAACAGCCTTCATTTCCCTTTACAGCAGTAGGTTTAAAAGGGGAAAGACTGAATCACAGGTAGCAACCCAATAACCCAAAGAAAAAAGGCTCTCATGCATTAAAAAATTCCAAATCCCATTGACCGAACATCACCCTGGTAATGATTTCAGAGTCATCAGCAATCAGACTGCATTTTAAAAATGCATACTCGCAGCATATGTGCCCATCCGTCTTCCCCATGCTATCCTCACAACAATCCAGTAAGGTGAACTAGACTAAGAAATAGGTGAGCTGAACCAGTCATTAGCAAGCTTTATAGATGAATGGGCCTCCCTGATCCAGGTTCAAGTCCAACACACTAAGTCCATCCAACACTGGCTTTCATCTTTATCATCAGGGGCTTGAGGACGTGGCCATTCTTTTAAACAGTGATAAGCAAACTTACAGATATCCTTCCTATCCATCAAGGTGCCTATGCAATCTTAAGACCTCATCAAGTTCCTGACATTGTGTAGCAGAAGGTTCTGCAGCCTAATCAAACACTGCAAACATGGATTTCTGCATCTGGGATTTCTTGGTTTCCGCCAACTTTCAGTTTCACTTGATCTTACTTTTCTTGCGTTACCAGACAGACACTAGCAAGACTGCTCCCAATCTGCTTTCTCTGTACTAGTCATCATGTTAAAACACTCATGACTCCCCTTGTTAGCCTCCTCTCTAATTTGATCAATTCCATTCCCGTCAGTCTCTTCACACAACAGCTTATTTGGGACTTTAAATTATGTTACTTGCCCTTTCAAGAAAAACAAAGCAACCTTCCAATTCAGCAAACTATGGCAATTGGAGGATTTCAAACATGGCCAAACACAGCAATTCACAATGGCGTTTAACTTCAGGTTTTTTCCTCTAATATTTCATTTATTTTTGTGACTAGAGCCACACTGTCAAATAATGAACAAGACATGTTGTCTACAGACATATTCAGGGTCTTTCCCCCCAAATTGTTACTCTGGAACAATATATAAACAATTTAAAGAATCTCTTGCACTAGTGCATTCTTCTACATTTGATTTACCCATAACAACTTCATTTCATCTACCACCAAATAGCCAATTTACACTACTCCAGTGCTTCTCAAACTGTGGGTTGGGACCCACTAGATGGGTCGCGAGCCAATTTCAGGTGGGTCCCCAATCATTTCAATATTTTATTTTTAATATATTAGATGCTGCCATGGTATGTGACTGCATTTGGGGAAATATTACAGATCTGTACTTTTAACGGGCTACTATGTATATGCTTTTAACAACGATAGTCAGTGGGACTTACTCCTGGGCAAGTGTGGGTAGGATAGCAAAAAATTTCCCTGCTTGATGATGTCACTTCCAGTCATGACATCACTCTGGTGGGTCCTGACAGATTCTCATGCTAAAAAGTGGGTCCCAGTGCTAAAAGTGTGAGAACCACTGCACTACTCAGTAAACGTTCCTCAGTTTCTGTACACCCCCTTCAGACCCTGGGAAAGCTTATTAGCCAGTTCACCCCATCCCCCTTCAGAGGCACGTTCAACTCTTGTTGGGCTGCAACAGTGACAGCAGCCTGTATGATGCGTCGACACACACTGGGTTCGATGTTTGTAGACCTCGAGTAAACCCAGGATGCGTTCTACATTCGGCATACCAGAGGCTATACTGAAAATACACTAAAGGTATATGTATTGCACATTTCTATAAGGTTGCCATGTGAGCACAGAATCAGTTCTCTGCTGCAGAATTTGGTGTTCTTGTGCATCAAGATGTCCACTTTGTTTTCTGAAAAAAAAAAATTCATCCATCACCGATGGGCATCAAGAAAAGTTTGTAGATGTATATGAAAAAGTATCTGGTAAAATCCTAGAGGAGAGGAGCTGACATTCAGTGGTAGCACACATGCCTGTATGGATCACTCATCTGACCCCTGTATAAGGCAGAATGATATGTTTGTATATCATAGCTTTCCATTGGTCAGGGAGGAAAGTTTCAGGGTTTCACACAATTCCTTGTCCCTTCCCCAGGACATCTGTTCAGCCCACCAAACCACAAGCCATGCTGTTTCCTCCTCTTTGCCAGTCCTCACAAATGATTCCAAGTTCTTTTGAAGCCTGGGTCTGGGCATTTAAGCTGTGAAAAATAAGCAAATACATGCCAATGCAATTTCGCAGAACATATTCCCCAGCTATAAAACTTTGAGTATTTTTGGCATCAAAGCTAGGCTTGTTGGCAGACGGTACATACAATCCAAACTATTTCATAGATCTTCTACCTCTCAGTGTGCACACTTTCAAGGCAACATACAATCAGCATAAATATAATAAAACCAGAAGGATAAAAATCAACTTATTGAACCCAGAGATAAAAATCAGTTAAATAATCTTAAATACCAGTATATGCATGAGACATCAGGAGATACACAGTTGGTGCTTAAAAAAAAAAAAAAAAAAGAAGTGCCAGGTGAACATGTCTAGGGAGATCCACAGTTTGAATGCCACCAAAATAGAACCTCTCCAGTCAGTAACCACTCACTTGTACTCAGAAGTGAGAGGTACACAGCTTCCTGGTACACAGGAAGAGCCTCTGACAGTTTCTTCAACTGCTGAACGGTCCATTTGAGTGAAGAAGGTTCTACTCATGAGGAGAGAATGGCACAGTGCATCAACTACTCCCAGTTACTAAATGGCCAATGACAGTTTGTTAGGAACTCCAACCCACAAATAAAAAAAAAAAGAACTAAATTGAACTTATTTTCTTCCCATGCTCCCTTCCTGGAGGTAATTTTCTTTCCCTTCAACTTGTTATCCCTTGATTGAACTATGCTATGAGATTGTCCTTTCAAGATATTACTCTAAATTGTTTTTTTAAAAATTATCATTGCTTTGTTATTGTGCAGTCTACAGTTCAGCTAGTACAAGTCAGCTAACACACAATGAAAAAGCCACATTAAATAATTAAATCCAAACAGTAGCATCAACTAAGAACTTGGAAACAGTAGGATATTCAGCTCCCTATCACTGAAAACTCTTCCATGCAGAACAATTTTAATTTGATGCCAAAGTGAACAAGGAAGCTGAACTGCGCAAATGTCTCCAATAAGTAGGATATTTCACAGCATGGACTACTCCCAAGAAATCCTTGAGCAGAGTAATCCTCCTAATCTAGAGCAGGGCCTCGGGTGAAAACATCAGACAGGGAGGCTCACACAGAAGGTATATTTCTAAGAGACCCCAGACTTATGCTGCTAAGGGCTCTGTATTTATTAAACTTTTTGCAGATCTAAATCAGTGCTAGGAATTACACCCAGTAAAAATATACTACAGACACTCGCCTACAAGTCGATCTCACAGATAAGTCGAGGGCAGGTTTAGAACCCAAAATCATGGAATTTTCTATGACCCTCGGATAAATTGGGGGTTAAACTTAGGGGGGTCTGACTATAATTTAGTCTGATTTTACCTGAAGCCAGATCCTGAAAAATAACCTTCCAGTAATTGTTACCTAAAAACTGTACAGTTTCTAATTTATTAAAAATACAATAAAAGATCATAAGATGCATTTTTGTTCATTAACTTTTAAAATTCTGGTCTTCACAACATTTGTGTAAACACTGTCAGAGTAAGTGCATGTAAACAACATATCCGTAGAACCATCAGTCAAATCCTTCTTTAAGGTGCCTGGTGTGTTAAGCAGAGGCTCTACATACAGCATGCAACATAAAACATGTAATCAGGAGTGTACAGTTCAGTCCACAGCAGGGAGACAAGCAACAAGGACTGAGCATGAGCAAGCACAGCTGCACAAAGTTGCAACCCTATTTACTCAGAAGCAGACCCACTGCTTTCCATGGGTGTTATTCTTAAGTAACGGTGCATTGCAGCCTGGGACTTCGTTTCAGATGGAAATGAGGATCATCACATCCTGGGGTTTTAAAAACCAGACCCCTAAACTTGGGGGAGGGGGGGGTTTGAAATTCTTTGCAAATGACTTGCCAGGAATGTTAAGAGGCAGCAGCAAAAGAAGAAAAGGAGGAATTTCACTTCTCCAAACTGGAAGGGAGTATGTGCTGCATCCCATAGCAGCAGCCCATAGAGACTACAATTCCCAGAAATGCCTTCACTTCTCTTCCTGACTGGAAAGAGGCTAAAATGGCTGCCTCTGAATACCGTAATTACTGGTCAAAATTCTCCTTTTTATCTCCACCTGCTTCCTGTTTCTCAGCCCATTTCCAGCCCCCCCCCCCACTTCACCAGACAGCTGCTGAGCCTCCATAAGCTTCCCAGAAGCTCCCAGAGGATCCTGCTCCATTCACTGCATTGACCCGGGTATAAGTCGACCCACGATCTCAGGCTCCATTTCAGGCATAAATTTTTTGACCTATAGGCGAGTATATGCAGTGCATGTGGCAGTTCTAAACAGCCAGACTGACTAAAAACCAGCAGCAGAGAAACATAAGGAGCTGCTAGTGAGAGATGCAGATAAAAACCAATGCCAGCTTTTTGCTCATCAAGTCCTACAAAGCTCAACTGTAAATGTGTGGCAATTTAAGAGGGACCGCATCAGTAGGTTTGCCACAACCAAATCTTGAGGGGGTCCTATATCTTTGAGGACACAGAATGGACAAGCGGCATTTGATGGAATTCTCTCATCATATAGCACTGTCAATAGAAAAGCATACCATAAGTTAGATGTAACCTCTCTGTGTAAACTTCAAACAGTACAGAGGTCTTTTCAGGGTTCAGACATGGCAACCATTCATGCCTTTTTAGGATAAAAGTGTCAACATGGCAGATTCAATGCAGGAAATGGAAAGATACAGTGCTGTATAGGAATCTGCATCCTTGTAACATTTTGGCCAATCAACAGGTTCTTAGAAGCTGACTAACATACATTTCCAATAACTCAGAGAGACTAGACAGGAACAGTGTTTTCTTAATGCAACACCATGGTACATATTTTCTACACATGGCATCACTTTTGTGGAACAGCGCCAGGGTCTTAGAAACCAAGTATCACCACTACAGTCTTCTGACATCTGTCACCACTTTCCCTCTCACTGGAAACATATGCTCCTGTCAGAGCAGGGGTAAAAAGCTGCTACTTCAGCAGTTATTCCCAGTTAACAACATGTACCAGCACAGCAACTGCACAAGTCTCCAGTGTTGAGCAAGGCCTCCTATAAGCCAGAACAGTGTCCGTCTCTGCCAGGGAGGAGATGCCGTTCTGGTCGCTATGCTGCATTCCTGTTGTTTTTGGCTCACATTAAAGGCAGTTTAATGTTCTTGCAAGAAACTAGGGACTCTGGGAGAAAAAACCCAAAACAAACCCTACAACCCACCACAGACAGGAGAGCGGATAGAATAAATGCTCTCAGCTGGCATCTAACTCACTTGTCTCCTCCGATTCAGGGAGCCACGGCTGATGACCCAGCTGTGTTAATTCAGGCAGAAGATGGCTTAATAGAAACTTAGATTTCTGGGTAAGGAAATCTCTTAAGTCATCTAGCCTGCCTCTTTGCCAATGGTTAAACACATACATTAAATAGTCACACACTCTGCACAAAAGTTTGGCCTCGAGGCTTTGTACCGGTGAGAGTGGAAAAGGAGTAGTCTAAAGAATAAGAGATAAAATAATCCAAAATGGCACTAGCAATTACAGCAGCGCGGGGGAGGGGGAGCTTCCCCAAAGCAATGTCATTAATGCTGTTTGCATGCCTTGTCTGTACATAAAACAAATTGGTGTAAATTCATAGTTCTGACCCCTGACATCCATTCAAACTCCATGATCTTGAACTTTCAAAAGTGAATTAGCGACCCGCCTTTCGGAGACATAACAATTGTTAGTAGTAGTAGGAGAAGGGGCTTCTCCTCATACCTCTCTCCCATATTACACACAGAGGCAAAAAACCCAGGTTTGCCACCAAGCGTACACACAACGGGGAACTGAAGTCAATCACAGCTCCATGAATGGGATTGTGGTTTATAAACACATGAACCACAACTCTGCTGCACTCACATGTTTCAATGTGTATAACCAAATATGTAACATTTTAAGTGTACACACACAAAAATGTAATTTAACTCATTTCATTTTACAGGAATGCTTGAAGTAGAATCTATCAGGAAAATAAGAATGACCAGGCCTGCTTGTGCCTCTAACAGGAACTTGATATGCAGAAATCAGCATGTGAATCTTTTCATTCCATGGAGATGACATTTGTCATCGACCCAACCATGAAGACCACACTGCTATTAAGCTTCAGGGTCGCAAAGTTGGCAGCCCTAAATTGAAAGCCAATGGAGAAGTGTTGGAAATGTTGCTGTAGTAGAAAGTAGGAAAAAGGACAGAGATGATACAATGATAAAGAGGATGAAGAACTGTAAAGCATTCAGAATCTGGGATGATGCTGCCCCCAGTCTTCGTCCAAACCAGGGGTGAGCAAACTCTCAACTTCAGGGATCCTGGACCTTTAACAGTTGTGCAGAAGAGAGAATTTCAGCAGATACAACTTGTCATCTGTGAGATGACAAGCTGCACCTGCTGAAATCCCCTCTTCTATACAAATATTAAAGGTCCAGGATCCCTTAAGTTGAGAGTTTACTCACCCCAGTCCGAACCATTGTGGAGGCACCAGGCCATGAGATGTGCTTCCTACCTTACTCAGAATTACACAAAAAAGTGCAAGGAAGGATCAGCTGTGAAGCAGTCTCCTCAGATGTAATCAAAAGTGACAGAACTACCAATGCTGAACAGAAGCCACAGGGCAAACGTGTCCAAAGCCTTATGTCTCAGCAGCAAGAAGTAATATTCACAAGTAGCCCAATCTTGTTTATGCCCAGTCAGTGGAACTGTTAGAGGCAAACTGTAATCTAGAAGGGAATAATAATATGTAGCAAAAGGGAAAGAATCCTTGTCAACCACTAAACATTCCTAGAACCTGAGAAACTACTATTAAAAAGAACCGAGAGTCATGAACACCATGGAGTTTTGGGCTGCATTCAGCAAAGAATCCAACAGCCTCACAAATATGGGGATCAATACAACTGCACTCACCTTTTTCAAGGTTTCATGCTAACCCAAAGTTACAGGAAGCTGCCTTATATAGAGTCAAACCCTTGGCTATCTCAGTATTACTGATGATGATTAGCAGAGACTCTTGAGAATTTCAGACAGGAACATTTCTCTGTCCTACCTACAGATGCAAGGGGTTGAGTCTGGGACCTGCTGCACATAAAGCAAATACTCTACCACCAAGTTACTTTTCTTCCCTAAGCAATACCAATAAATAAATGTGTTCGGTCTGGGATTTCCTACTTGCATGCCTGTGTATGTAAAGGCTGCATAGCCTACACTCCAATCACAAATCTCTGTCTGCAGTTCAGACAGGTGGAAGCCCACATGGGTCAAGCATAGATGCCATGTGTCATGCACAAATTATATCCACCAATTTACGTTGATTTCCATCACCACAATCCAGGGCAGGGTCTTCCTTAGGTTTCAAAGGGGAAAGAACAGACAGCAGCTGAAGATGAGAGGCATCCTTACAATGAATTGCATTACTCATATTCTATTCTGGTCCTTTCAAAATTAAAAAAATGTATATATATAGAGAGAGAAAGACAGAGAGAGACAGAGAGAGAGACACACACACTATACATATAAACATATAATATGGTTTGACATGTTAACAAGTAAATGGTATGAGTAAACTAACAAAAATTAGTTTACCTCAAGACAGGAAAGAGCACTTGCCTTAAGACAAGAAATACCATTTCTTCTGCAGAAACACTGCCGTCTATTTTACCACACATTGAAGACAACATTTCTCTAGAAAGATTCAGCAGGGTACAATGACTTTTTACAATGTTATTTATTGTTCCATTAAATCCTGTTCTTCAATGGAAGTTCTCAAAAGCAGCATACCACAATACACCAGAAGTGAAATATGTTTAAATCAGTAAGTCAAGCAATAACACAATTTTCACTTCTACCAGACTTCAGATCAAAAGTCTGCTCTCCCCACCCGCCATGGTTTTTAGAGTCTTCCTTTGAAGCAGTCCTCTTTTCAGAAAGGGTGCCATAAACCAAGAGCCACCATCAAAATGTACTATGTCTAGTAATGAACAGTTTTACCTCAGATAGCGATGGTACTTGAAGGCCAATCACTCAACCTCGATTCATAGGGGATATGTACTAAAAAAGGTGCTTCCTCAAATTTGAAGTCCAGTAGCAGCAGAAACATGATTTTCATTCCAAATTGTTATGATCTAGTATTAGACACTCAGCTGGTAGTAGCTGTAACTGGTCAATAAATACTGGCTAGTTCTATATCCAAGAAGGGAAAAACATAACGCATAGTTTAAACTAGCAAATGTTTTGGTGACTGCGCTGCACAAAGCAAAAAAAATTATTCTCTGGCCGAGTGGTTAGTGTAGCCTGTCACAGATCTGCTCCAGCCCTCTGGGGAACTTTTGGGTGCCATTTCTTTATGCTTCTTCTGGGTGTGGATGCTCTCCTGGGAATGAACTTTTTCTGCCTCCTCTTGACTCCTCCCTGCAGTGGGTGCTGCTGGGACAGCCTCTACTCACCCTACTGTCTTTCCTCCCCACTTTCCAATTAGCTCCTAGCCTAGGCCTGGTACGGAAGAAAACAGGGTCTTTGAATGCATTCGATTTTCTGCTCTTCTCTGAAGTCTCAGGCTAGACAAGAAACTTGCAATATCTATTTTTACAATCCAATCCAATGCCTGTTTACTCAGAAGTAAGCCTCACTGCATTCAGTGGGATTTACTGAGTAAATATTAATAGAAGTGGACTACAAGTTTAGCCAAGGAGTGCCTGAGTCTGAAAAGAATCACGGCCAGGAGTTCTGGAGCTAAGCTTATTCTGGGAAATGGGGAAATAGCGATTGCCAATCCCAACAGCAACCCTGCCTCATAATAGAGGGAGAAAATGATTGCTTTCCAGATTAATTGTAATTTTTAGGAATGACAATCCATTGTCAGGCACCAACAGAAACTGAAAAAGTATGTTCAGCAGAACCAAGAGAACATGGAGCCATACGAGCTTTCTTCTCCCCAAAGGAGAGGTGGAGGATGCATCTCCTGAAGCACAGGCTTGACTTCCATATTCTCCTTCTGGTTGCTTTCCTTCCAGCGTCTCCCATTCATCGAAACTAAGCTAAACTCTCCACAGAGACCTCCTCTCTGCCTTTCTCTTAACTCGGGGAAAAAAGCAAGAGATGCAGCCCATCTCCAGCGTCAGGCATGCTTCTCCACAAGTTGTCCCAACCCTCCAACTTCACAGCTCAGGTCTGCTTCTTCCCATTGTTGATTTGAAGGGTCATGCTGGTTCTTGTCTTCAACCTGCTTTTCAAATAGCAACAAGAATAAAGCACTCATGTGCCCCTTAATCAAGTGAGAAAAGTGAGGGCTTAGTGCAACCACCCCCAAAGTTTACACAGAAAAGGTGGATCTCACACACACACACGAAATGAAGTGCTGACATTGTGCTCCGAAGGGGCGTGAATATGGAAGGGGGATCACCATTGGACACATAACAAGAAGCCAGTAATTCACAAAGACAGAACAGCTGTACAAGTACCGCAACTAGCTACGCTAGCAATGACTGGCGCAGCTGTCCTGTCCATCCTTAATTCAGATTATCTGTAGTGTAAAAAGAAACTTGAGTAGCACAAAGATTTCACAGGTTGACCATGGGATGCAGTCAACATTCCCTCTTAAATGAACGTCAACCTCACAGACACATACTGCAATATCCATAACACACCTTTTCTGGAAGCACCTGCTGCAACAGCTTCCAAGAAAACCAAAAGGCTAAAATGGAGATGGACTAGATTGGTGAAACTCTGCTCCAAGTCAGCACCGCAGGTCTGCTGCTGCTAATATTCTGAAACCTTCCAAATCAAATGCAGCTGCTGCTGGAAAAAAATAAAATAAAATAAAAAGGAATGCAATTCAAAGTATGCAGGGTAGTCAAGAATCATAGCAGGGCAACACTTTTAAGACCAACCAAGAACCATTTCCAGGATAGCTAAAATATTATATAGCAGTTATTCTTCTCCCCCCACATTCTAAAGTCTGAATAGATACAATTTTTCAAAATGAAAACTTGTCTCCTTTTCCTTGTTTATAACCACCTTCAAAGCCTGAAAGTTCAATCAGTTTCTGGTCCAAGACAAGAACAGGCACCACCTCACACAGTGCTACTGTCACAAGCCTAAAGCCTCACAAGGCACCTGTTGTCCTGAATTCAAAGGCCCCCCACTGAAATGCACATTTCACACAAATTACAAAATTTCTGTAACATATGCTATACACAAAAATTAACTTTTACTGTAAGCTAGAAAGCGGGAGAAAAATACTGTATGGTGTACAACCAAAACCAGATGAAATCGAGTCCTGCAACTGCTAATATATAGGTGCAACCCGGTATGCACAGGAATCAGTACCAGAACTCCCCACAGTTAATTGAAACCACAGATAACAGGGGACGGACCCCACCCTTCAAAGGCGAGGGAAGCTGGGTTTTCTGAGGCTCGCAGAGGCTGCCTGCAGCTGCTGCGGGTGTCAGAATGGCCTAAAAGGCAAAAAATAGTGACTTCCGGTTTTACAATAAAACTAGAAGTGATGTTTTGAATCCCTTATAAGGCATTGGGAGCCCCAAGGAAGCCTCTGCTTTTTATAAAGCATTAAAAACATCACTTCCAGCTTTATCAGAAAAATCACAAGTTTTTTATTGCCTTTTAGGCCTTTCTGAGGCCCGTAACGGCCGTGGGCAGACACGAGTGGCCTCTGAAAGCCTCAGAAACCCTCCAGTAGAGAGGGGAGCCAGCTCCCCTTGCCTCCAGATGGGGTGTGCAGAGGGGCCCCAATCTGATCTGTTAAGTGAAACCACTGATTTGGGGCCTCCCTGTATTTTTTTGTCTGTCATAATCTAAGCCAGGGGTTCATGCTTAAAGAACCCCATGGCCACCAGGTTTCCATAGTAGTTTAACACAGCTCCAATATTTTGATCGGAGAAACCAACTTTTATGTCTATAACTGAGCCATTCCTTGGTCTGGGGGGCAGTGATTAACAGCTTGAGGTCAGAGTTATCTGAAAGCCTGCCTTTTCCCATATAGAACAGCTTGTCCCCAAAATCTTCCAGAGACCTCTCTTCCTGTGCTCCTCCCTTGATTGAAGTAAGGAGGCAGCGGTGAGAAGACAAGCCTTCTTGGTGGTGGACAGCAGACTGCTTGTGTTCATCTGCAGAGAAAGAACCTCAGCAGTAAACTCTGCATTTCGTTAAGGTTGTTCTGTTTGCAGTCTCCTTTTCAAGAATTTCTGGCAGTCTGTTACACCAGCGATATGCTTACTTCCCATAGCAGGCTCATGCTATAAGAAGTAATCGCATAATTATGTCTTCTCTCACATGATGTCAAAGTTTAAAGACTACTGAGGTAGCAACAATGTTTAAGAAGGAATTGCCTCACAAAGAATGGCACTTAAAGCCCTTTTCCATGCTTCCACTCAAGCCACACGGGTATGCTGAAAGACTCTGAAAAACTTTGTCAAGGAAACCTTACTAACTGGATTCTGGAAGAGCATTGTAGCCCAGTGGTGTAGCATATGTTTTGCATACAGAAGGTCCCAGGTTCTGCTCCAAAATCTCCAATTAAGACCACATCATGTAGTAGGGGTGACAAAGTCTGCTTGAGGCTTTGGAGAGCTGGTCTGGCCCAACTCTGAATAAAGCAGCTTCACAGGAAAATTAGGCAATCCACGAAGAGACACAATTGGTTAAAAGACACAGTTAATTTTAGGTAAACAGTGCAATTCTATGCATTCTGAGCAATTCTACTCAGAAGTAAGCCCCACTAAGTTTAAACAGGACTAACTCCCAGGTTAGTGTATACAGCAGTGGTTTTCAAAAGGAGCGGTATCACCATTTGGGGGGCAGTGAGTGGGAATACTTGGAGGTGCTAAGAGGCAAGAGGGTAGCAGGATGCTGAGGTGGCGATATTATGCTGGCAGATGGTATTCCAAGTTTCTGCCTCTGCACAACACTAAAATCTGGTGGACATTTATTGGAAGTTTTAGTAAATACACCAGAATCAGTCAGATCAGGACTCAGCATTTTGAGAAACTGTCACCACTGACTTTGTGTCTCTGTCACTGAATAGAAATGGCAGAAGCAGAAAAATCAGAGAAGAAATGTAGACAATATAGTTTAGAATAACAATTTATTCCAGCACCAACAAGCCAGTAGCTGCCTATGAATGCGAAAAGGTCTTTTTTAATGAGGCAATGATGCCTTCCAGACAGATTTAACATTTTTCAGTTTGTCTGTCTTGTCAGGATGTGCCTTCCTCAAATGTTCAGACACTGTGACAAATTTCAAAAGCAGCCAACACCACCAAGCACGTTTTGGAAAGCTTTACAACAGAACATTGAGGGTTTCCATGCATCATACAATATTTCATTGTTGACTGCCAAGTCGGGAAAGCCACATACAATTGGTGAAAAACTCATCCTACCAGCAGTTAGTGAGATTCAGAGTACTGTTTTGCACAAGTTGCCACAGAATATAATTAAGACAAGTCGTCTGCAAAGACACACAGAAGAAATGGCTGAAAATGTCAAAGATACATTGTGCGGCATACCAATGACAACAGCCATTTGCATTACAGTTGGACAAGTCAACTTTGCCAGGCAATGAATTTTTGCTTCTCACTTTATACAAGCAAAAGTTTAGCTCAGGAGTTTGAGTCATTTGCAAGGCAACGATGAACAGATACTAAAGGGGGAGTCAATATTTTATATTGTTGAGCAGTTCTTCAAAGACAAAGAAATGCCAATTACTAACATACTTGCTTGTGCAACTGATAGAGCTCCAACAATAACTGGTTGCTATAGCAGGTGTGCTGCTTGTTCAAAAAAAAGCAGTGCCAAATAGCTTTACCATTCTCTTTATCCTTGTTGCATTTCCAACATCATACTTGGTGGAAAGTGGTTTTAGCATGGCCATCCTGCTATTCTCCAAGCAAAGAAATCTACTCCAGTTTATTAAATGTGGTTATTTAAACCTCCTGCTGCTAAGTGACTTTTATCTAGACCGGGGGTGCCTAAACCCCAGCCCGGGGGCCACTTGCAGCCCTCGGGGGCTCCCAATTCGGCCCTCAGGGAGCCCCCAGTCTCCAATGAGCCTCTGGCTCTCCAGAGACTTGCTGGAGCCCATGCTGGCCCGACACAATGTTCAACCTCTCGCGTGAGCTATGGGACAAGGGCTCCCTCCACTGCTTGCTGTTTCACGTCAGGCCAGCCCTGCTTTGTGGAAGGCCTTTTATAGTCCTTGAGCTGTTGCAAGACCTTCATTTATTCATATAAGTTCCATCTCTAATACATTCATTTATGTAAATTTATTCAAATTTGAAATGCAAATTCATTCTTTTTTTCCCTGGCCCCCAACACAATGTCAGAAAGATGATGTGGCCCTCCTGCCAAAAACTTTGTACACCCCTGATCTAGACATTGGGAAACTTGTATCACTTCATCAAGCCTATTCATCACATTAAGAAATTACTGAACAGAGAAGTAGTTACTAAACATGATATCTAAGATTCTTACTAAATGACCATCTGTCTTTGAAAAGCTAGAATCACTGAACCAAAAACATCAATTCTGTTAAAAAAAAATAAACTAAAGAGTTTTAATTGGATTTTGAATAAATGTGCAATTCATCCTGAGCAATCCTGAGCTAAAACGTTATTCTTACCTTAGTGGGTCATGCAAACAGCTATTCTGAATAATGCTTCTATAGGGTAGGGCATTGGGGATGAGTTTATGGAAACAAGGGAGCAGTGGCCCAAAAAAGTTTAGGAATCACTGGTGTATAGGATTATAGCCCAAGGGTATAATCTTAACCAGGTTTACTCAGAAGTAAGTCCTATTTTGTTCAGTGGGGCTTACTCTCAGGAAAGTGTGTTTAGGATTGCAGCCCAAGATTCCTAGCCAGAATGCAGACATTGAAGTGAGGTTGGAGGATCAGCAGATAAGAATATATCATAATAGCATTCCATCTTAACAGTACGGGGCAAATTTAAATTTGTTTCAAGTCCGATATTGCTCCACTGACCTCCTTTACACACTTTTTTTGAGCAATACCATTTTAAGGACAAGGATCAAAGCAACTTGACAAGATACATGGATTTAATTACAGATAACAAAAGTTATCAATTTTTTCACTTCCAAAAATTACAATGTTGAATGGAAAAGACTTCAGCCTTATTAATATTTACAAACTAGGTCATGCTCTAGCATGGTGGCTAAGAGAACACAGCGAGTTTAGATTTTTTAACTCATATTGAGAAATTTATTTGCACTAAAAACTAAAGGATTACTGAGGAAAAGTTATACGTATTCTGCTGTCTTTAGATGAAGTGGTAGATTCACAAAATTTTTATATTCATAGTTAACTAAACTTAAGATACAACTTGAAAGTATTATGATACAGTAATATTCCTATTCCCTATTACTGTTTTTACTGGGATAACTGAAGGAATGAGTACAAAAAGAATTGAAATGATATATCAAAAAGTTAGCAATTGCTGAACAAGAAAAGTCCTTCCACTTGAATAATATTCTTGGGATAGTGGATGAAAAAGCTTTTAAAAATAGAAATAAGAGAATGGGACAAAGGACACTAGGTTCCTATCCGAGGGGGTAGTTGTAATTACATTTAGATACATGTGTATTTTGTTAAATTCATCATCTACAAAGTAGGCTGCCAGATGGTCTTTGAAGGATTATCAATTACTCCAATCAAGCCCTAAATGATTTTGATCTTTTTTTAAATACGGCACTGCCTATAAGAAGGCTGTTTCAGCAAAAAAGAAAGAAAGAAACCAAACAAGTTGCCTCATTGTACTTTAAGGAAAATTGTAATTCTGCAATACATTTCACCATTTCAAAAAAGATTAAGAAGCATGATCTAATATTTTAAAGGGAGTTACAAGCAACAGTATGTTTTTTCTCTCTCTCTCTCTCTCTCTCTCTCACCTTCCTCCTTTGGCCCTGAGCAAGCAAGACTATGACTTTTCAAACTCAAGAGATGCCAACAAGTATATTTCTTCAGAACCACCATACTGTGAGACAGTAGAATTTTCATGAGAGAGAGCGAGTAAGGTTGCTTTGATTCTCTCTGTCCTGTACTCACCTACCTATAAAAAGGGATCACAGAAGAAAATTCTACAGCTTCTACAGCTTAATGAGGAGATCAGAAGTATATCTTGGAACAGAAACTTTTGTCACATTTCAGAAAGTGGCTTTCATTTTTGCAGCCCTTCGGATAAGAGCACTGGTTGCAAACCACTAGGAGGAAACTTTGCAGCAGTTAACCAGCAGGAAACTTTGATGAAAACACAGGGGCAACACAATCAAATCTGATTTTATAGGACTACGATCCTGAATATGTTCCGTGCTTGCTGAACAAAGACACTTGAACACCCAAGTGGTTCTGACAACTGTGCCTGCAAGGCTCTTCTTGTTCTCAGGAATGCTCCAGACTGCACAGATGCAAATCCATGATCCAAAATGAGGAACAATCTTCTTCCAGAGGAAGATGTAGAAGTTCCTTTGCATTTGGGATTCTGGGTCAGACTGAACACACAAGCTTTCTTACACAGAGTTATTGGTCCACCTAGGTCAGCGCTATCTATCTACCCCAACAGGCAGAAACTCTCCAGGGTTTCAGAGAGGAGTTTTTTCCAGCCCTGCATGGAGATACCAGAGACTAAACCTGGAACTTACACATGTAAAGCAGGTGCTCTGACATTGTGCTACAGCCCCTCCTAAAGGCAAGGTCTCTCCTTCCCCTTCAAGCCAAAAGGAAATTAAGCTCAATAACAGTCCGTGAAGTACATCACATTTTTAAAGGTCTTTGTCCAATAATGTAAGAAAAGCAAGAAAGGGGATTTGCAGAATTAAGTGAAAATAAAGCATCCAATCAAGGACACCATTTTGAAATTTACTATGATACTAAACTTCCTTTTAAGATACCTTTTGAAAATACTTGTACTAATTCCACTGGAAAGAGACTAAATGATAAAATGAGGTAAACTGCCTCAATAATCCTCAACACACATACCTGAAAGGGAGGTACATTTCTGGTGAACTGGAGTCAAAAAGTTGGTGTTTCAAATGACTACTTTCTTTCCAAGATTGTCAAGTGTCAGTATACTCATTCCTTATAGTTGATGATTTTCAGAAGCCTATGCCTTTCCAAGTGCTTTAGTTCTAAAATTAAAGCAGAGATTCTACCAGTTCTACAGCCAATACCACATCTGAGTGAAATGCCAATGGATATGTAGGCTGTACATATCCACAGGCCAGAACAAAACTTTTGGAAAAGAAGCCACACCTGGTAGATTTCAGTTAACAGCAAAACTACTACATATCAGCCTCCATCTCCAATTACACTGAATGCAATTTGTACTACATTTCCCACATGGACTCCCATACAGCTGGTTTTGCCAGGAAGCACTGAGCCCTTACTACTACCCAGACTACAACTCCCAATCTTACAATCACAATCACCCGGTAAGAGAAGGGAAGCCCAAGAACCCTATTTGGACACAGAAATCAGATTTGTTCAAAAGGAAGTCTTCTTACACTGTTTTAAGTTGTCTAAATGGCACATTGCTCACAGGAAATTGTACAAGTAATGAAGCTGCAACTGCACCAATTGGACCTCCACAAAAATCTTCCTCAGTGGGGTTTCAGTGAAGCAACACACAGCCCAATCCTATCCACACTTTCCAGGGAGTAAGTCCCACTGATTTTAATGAGACTTACTTCTGAGTAGACATGCATAGGATTGGGCTGACAGTCTAGTGAACGAATTGCTGGAGCAAATCCCAGTTCTGGGATCCCCTTCATATGTTACTATTTCTAATATGTATATACAGCAAAGTTTTAAGTGTTTACCTAACAACAAAAAGTGCAAGTGTGACACACATGTGTGAAAACATGTCTGTTTTACAAACTCATCAGAAAACCAAGACAAACTGCAGTTCCCTGTGGAGTAGACTCTTTGTGGCGAATAGAGATTTGCTGCAATGGCATGCATCCAGAGCGGCCTTGACCAAATGACTCCTCTTCTCAGCAACAGATCTATACACTCACAATGCTACTGCTAACAATCACAAAAGGTTTTGACAGAAAAATCTTGGATGGTGAAAAAGCAACCCTAGTACAGAACACAACAGAAGCTTTGCCAAATGAATACTGAAAAAGTGCTACTTGAATTTGAACTAGATCCAGAGAAGCATCAAGATAAAAACGCTCACCTAAGCCGCTCCCTCCCCAAATTTTCCTCTTTCCCCACAGCCTTTTGCACCTCTCCTCTCCCGCCCCAGCCACTTCTGAGGAACCCTCAAAACAGTGTGGGATATGGTACAGTGAACTGTGGCAACAAAAAAGAGTTGGCAGAAATTGGGAGCGGGCTGGTATAAGAGGAAGAGCCTTCTACTCCCACAATGGACCTCTGGATTTCTGCTGTTGTTGGTAAAAAGAGATGCTTTGCCATGTGCATAACTACACCATAGTAACTTCCATTGCCTACTCCAATGGTACATTGCTCAGATACACAATTTCAGAGATTAAAACTATTCCCAGTTGCTCCAAATGTGAATTTCATCCCAAAGAAAAGAAAAACCATATTGCAGTTCTCACTTGCAAACAACAAGAGGGTGCAGGGCATGCAACATTTGGAGGGATGCTTATCCAACATCTTCTGAAGGGCAGAAGTAGTTACAGTATTCTACACATTGGAATAACTCATTCTCCAATCTTTTTCCCATTTCGCTTTAATCCAGTGTAGACCTAAATGTGTTCTGAGCCCTCCTCTTGCATGCTCTAGTCTCTGCTCCACTGGGGCTGCCAATATTTAGAGACACTGGTGATTGACCAGTATCTCTAAACGTGTCCTTTACTACATAGTATAGAGTGCTGCAACACAGTCAGACTGAAGCATTCAACTATTGCTGGTTTCCAGGTACACTGCAGTGCTGGGGCCACTTCTCTGTAATACTGTTGCTATAAACCCATATTCATGCTTCAGTCCAGGACTTTTCAATCTCCTTGTTGTTTGTCTTGTATCACTGCCAGGTATTTGGCACAGGTATCACTGCCTCCAGTAGTGTCTACTCCAGAAGAGTAGACAGCTCATCTTGCAATTGTTTAGCCAAGAATCATTTTTTCCAGTTGCTGCTGGTCTGGCCTCCATTCTAGGTCCTCCTTTCCCTTTCGAAGGGTATAGTCTAGGTCAGTGTTTCTCAAACTGTGGGCCAGAACCCACTAGGTGGGTCGCCATTCATTTCAATATTTTATTTTTAATAGATGCTACTATGGTTTGTGACTGCATTTGGGGAAATGTTCCAGACCTGTATTTTTAACAGGCTACTATGCATAATCTTTTAACAATGATAGTAAATGGGACTTACTCCTCGGTAAGTGTGGGTAGGATTGCAGCCTAGGATTGTTAAAAATTTTCCTGCTTGATGATGTCACTTCCGGTCATGACATCACTTCCCCGTGGGTCCTGATAAATTTTCATTCTAAAAAATGGGTCCCAGTGCTAAATGTGTGAGAAACACTGGTTTAGGCCACTGTACCCAATTGTCATCGCTCCCTCAGCCTCTCTTAGAATAAATCTAAATGGCCAAGTATCACCCATTACCTTGTGAAGAATCAACCACAGTACTCATTCCACTGGTTGAAAAAGCACAACTCTAATAAATTTCAAGTTAGAGTACATTAACTTTGCTCTATGAAAGACTGTCCTAGTAGTCAGTTTGGAAGATTCAGTTGGTTCAGAAGATGGCTACCAGGTTCTGATTGAACCCAGCTCTTACTGTACTAACCCTTTACCAGGTACACCAGTTAACTAGTTTAATTCCAGGTTCAGCTCTAGTTGCTAGCTTTAACCTTTAAAGCCTTTAAATGGTCTGAGGACTAGAATTTCTCAAAAGCTGTCTCTCCCTGAACAAATGCGCCCAAGAACTCTGCTCTCTTTTGAGGCCCTTTGGCACATTCTTCCTGGAATTATGAGAGGTGGGTACTGGAAATGCGACCTTTTGCAAAGCACACTTCAGGGAGACAGAACAAAGAACTATGATACCATGACAGAAAACAACAATACTAAGGGGAGAAAAAGGACTTGCATATTTGAAGTAAAAACCTCCATTCTTTCCACTGTGACTCAGGAGGAGGAGGTGAAGCCCTATCCATTCAGATGCATACAGTGCTGAAAATCTGCTACTGCTGGCTGGGCAAACAGCAGCCTCGTCATCATTCCACTCACTCCTCCCAGCCTTTCCCAAATTCTGATCCATCCATCCACAAACCTTGCCAGAACCGTAGGAGGGATTTGGAAAGCACTAACTATTCTACCTTATTTTCACACTGAGATGCCCCTGCTCAGCAAATTGAATTTTCTGAATTTACATTTCAAGTCCAGGGGTTTCCCTTGTAATCAACTTACAGACTGAAGGACTCAAATAGCTATATTTATGTTTACAAGCAATTTATAAGAATGTGAGAAGATCCCCACTGGATCAGGCCGTAGGTCCATCTAGTCCAACCTCCTGCATCTCACAGTTGTCCACCAGATGCCTCAGAGAGCACACAAGACAATAGCAGACCTGCATCCTGGTGCCCTCCCTTGCATCTGGCATTCTGAGGTAGCCTACTTCTAAAACCAGGAGGTCTCAATACCCATCACGGCTGTAACCTGTGAAGTCAGTGGCATCGCTAGGGGGTGCAGGCCACACCGGGTGACGCGCACAGGGGGGTGACGCGCACTGGGGGAGGTGACACGCTAAAATCCCATCATATTATATACCACTGGATGTGGAATTTCGAGCAGAGTGCAATGCAAAATGAATGCAGCCCCCAAAACACCTGAGAAGGAAGTCCCTCCCTCCAAGCAGATGAATGTATTGCACCCTATGGAAAGCGAAACTAAGCCTCACAGTCATGTTTACTCGCGAGTAAGCAAACATGCCTTGGCTGATGTGGAAGATCAGGTGAAGGAAAGTGCAAGGCTACCAGAATGGTCCTGATCCTATGCACCTGGAGTTAAACAAGTGCTCTGGAAGGCAGCCTCCCCTCCCCCACTAAAAATGATCAAAACAGAGGCATCAGCTGATAAGGTGAACCTTGTTGAGACTTGCAAAGCCAGGTGGATCCTGACAGTGATCTGGTTTAAACAAAAGTTGTTAAATTGCACTAGGCACTGGGTGGGACTGAAAACCTTACTGATTTTGGAGGGGGCAGGGGGTGTTATTGCAGGCAGGCTACAGAGGAAATTCACTTGGTGGAACAGGGCTGGCTTCTGCTTATTTAATTATTTGTTTTACTTTAATTATTTATACTTATTTTAATTTGCCTGATGATGTTACTTCCACCATGACATCACTTCTGGTGGATCTTGGACAGATTGTCATTCTAAAAAGTGGGTCCCAGGGCTAAAAGTTTGAGAACTGCTGCAATAAGGTGTTAGTAAGTTGACACCCTTGGGGGGGGGAGGGTGACACCACTAGTGATCAAAATTAATAAAATCACAGTTTGGATGAATAATACCAGCATGTTATATATCAATGTGTAATTTCATGCAGCATGTGTTCTATCTGTGTTCTATCAAAAGGTACAGCCAAAAAACCAGTTGAGGCAGAGTGATGGTACATCACCACGCCCACCACCTAGGGTGTTGCCCCGCCCACTGCATGGGGGGGCTGACGCGCTGGCATCCTGCACCGGGTGACGCAAACCCTAGTGACACCACTGTGTGAAGTGCACCCTGATTAAGCAGCACACGACTATAGTCCATTCATTCAACAGGAAAGACTTCCAAGGCTACAACATGCTTACCATGACAATTTCTTGCTATTTTAAAATGTCACTCATGCCTCAAGCTAAAATTACACTTGCCAAGGGTTTGCAAGTTCCAAGGCCTAATTTTCAGGTTCTATGAAGCACAGCAGATTGCTCTTAAAATTGCTGGCCTACATAGGTCTCTTCTGCTATCTGACAACATATTTTAATATTCTGCATAAGTAGAACCAGACTTGCCAGTATATGCTTTATCTCCAAAGTCAACAGTCTCCAAAGTTTTAACTCACTTACTGCACAGAGTAGCAAGGGCACATTGCTACAGCTGACAGAGGGTTGCGTGCTAACCTTGCACTCAGTGAAGAAAAACTTCCTTCCATGAACATAACACTCTTTCCAGCAGGGGGAGTGGATACCACTTAAGACTTAAAGCAGTGGTTCTCACTCCTTCAGCAACGGGATCCACTTTTTTAGACTGTCAGGACCCAAGAGGAAGTGATGACATGACCAGAAGTGACATCATCAAGCAGGAAAATTTTTAACAATCCTAGGTTGCAATTCTACCCACACTTATCCAGGTCCCATTTACTATCATTGTTAAAAGATTATACATAGTAGCTTGTTAAAAATACAAGTCTGTAACATTTCCTCAAATGCTGTCACAAACCATGGAAGCATCAAGTCTAATATATTAAAAATAAAATATTGAAATGAATAGCAACCCACCTGAAATTGGCTCGCAACCCACCTAGTGGGTCCCTACCCACAGTTTGAGAAACACTAACTTAAAGCATACACATGACTTTCCTCAGTTACTAACACTTGTTTGGTTTGTGCCGTGCCATGCCAAGACATGCAGAGAACACTGACACCGAGCTGAAGCATCCTTCACACACTGCCAGAGTTGCATGGGAGCCTTTTTTCTGGGACATTACCCTGTGAAGCCAGGGATTGTGTGTGAATGATGTTACTTTAGGATCCTTCCCATGCAGTTCACACCCAAAGTGAGAGAGACTGCAAAGAGAAGATTTGCCCTGCCTGCATGGTTTTTGGCCTTCTCATGAGATCACACACAAAAATCAGGTTGGACCAGAGGTTTGCACACACCTCTGGCCCATTTTTGGTCCATTAGCAACCCTAGGAAAGAAAACATCTGATTGACAGAACACATGCTTTGCATGTGAAAAAGTCCCAGGTGAATCCCAAATATCTTCAAGTGGGGCAAAAAAAATTTGATACCTTGGTGCAGTGAAGTTGTGTGTTCTCCTTTGTGTACTTGAGGGGTTTGGTGACGTTTTCTTTTATAGAGAACTTTAAGAGGGTGAGTTGGCTTTAAATGGAAGGGGAAAGGCAGAATTTACACTACCCAATTAGAAGGTAAGAGAGCTGGAGGATAAATGTTCAGGAATTTAGTATTCTTGGTCTATGCTCTGGATAGTGAGAGGAGAAGGTTCAGTAAGAGTGTTTCTGGTGGTGAGCCAGGGTGTGAGGGAACTATCTATAGAACTTGTAAGGTTTAATTTGGCGTTAGTCTTGTTTCTAGAATGACAAGCAAAAGACCTTTTGCAGTTGTATTGGATGTTAGAGAGAAAATTTGAAGGGTTTTTATGTTGTGCAACCATTTGATGTCTGTACGTTTTAATTGTGTTTTTAATTTATAAAAATAGTTCCATTCTGCCCATTTGGTTGTACTAATTGTGAGTCTGTGGTCACCCTGTTCTCCTATAGTACTGAACTTCTCTTAGTTTTACTTTCTCACATTTTTAGAATCAGTGCAGCTCCTTTTCATAAGCTTCATTATGAAAGTAACCTTAAGACTTTAAAGGGGCTCTACCCAGGGAGTCTTTCTGGAGATTCTAAAAGACATGGACTGGTGGCAGCAGGGTACTACTAAGTTTTCCACAGTTGGCTATGATGCTTGGATGTGCTGCTGCCAGCCCATTTTGACAACACTTTTGGTAGACAAACTAAGGGTCCAACTCTGTACAAGCCAGCTTCTTCCTAGATACGACACAATACCTCCTGTTTAAGTGTGACAAATTCTTAATATTTACAGTGCTCTGTCAGACAACACAAAATATTCACTTTTCATCCTATAGAAAAAAAACCCTACTAGCTGACAGCTCTTGCTTCTGGAAAATTCTGGCACATGCAACATATCCCATTGTACAATTTTCTCAGAATTAAGCCCCAGAATTAAGTCAGTGGGGCTTGCTCCAGATGTATTACTACATAGCCAAATACACATTTTGATGCCTCAAAAATTACACATATCTGTGGATATATCTGGGGCACTGATCCAAAAAATGGCATTGATTTTGCCCTATCAGCTCTAGTTTTGGAGATGCATATTTCATAAACTAAATGGAATTTTGACAGTTTTCCATCAAAATCCCATTAAATGATTATATTCTAAGCTGTTAATGCTCAGCTACAAACTGAAAACAAAGTAATGCATTTTTGTTTCTCCAAACCATGGGCATGAGCCTTAACTAGAGCCAGCGCATGGAGTAAACCTCTCTCTGAGCAAAATTTCTAACCCTAAGAGTGTTGTGAGAACCAGTGTTATGTTGGGACAAGGGCCTGACCTTGATTCCCTGCTCTACTATGCAGGTACCTTCGGCCACTCACTCTTTCTGGGACCCGCCTACTTTGCAAGGTTGTTGCAAAGAGAACAGTGAATAGGGCATGTAAGCTTCCCTAAGTTCCTTGGAGGAAGGGAGGGATAAAAATGTAATAAATATTGCTGAGACAGGGAAATTGCTCCATTTGTATGACGATGCCCAATACACACAAAACCTGAGCAGACTATTTATGGACACATACCACACCAGACAAATTAATATTGAATCAAATGCCTGGACCCACAGAAAGCTCTTTAATGAAGTGCTTTCAGGAACAACAGCATTGCAGGAGATAACTTTTCAGAAAAGCCTAACCTCCCCCACAATGTCTGCCGGATGTATCCCCAGGGTACAGGTCTGGGACAGCACACTGATGAAGGGCTGAGACGGAGATCCCCACCCACACTTTCGCCTGCCAAGGAAGCTTATTCAGGGGAGTGAAGAAAGACCTGTCAGTGTTACAAGATTCTGTGCCAGAAGCAGGCAGTTTCAACTTCTCAAGCTTGCACTACATTAACCCCCCTGAGTAACTGCTTTCAAACACCCCTTCCCATCTGCGCCCTCCTGCATTTGTCACTCTGCACAAGACACCACCCTGCATCTCTTCCAATTTCTCATTCAGCTCCATTTGGGGGGGGGGGGAGGAAAGAAATTAAAATCCTACAGACCAAGAGCTTTGTTCTCCCTATGCCTGCCACCTTGCAAGAGCAAGATATGCACATCCTAGAAGTTCTGATCTTCTGCAAGATCTTCTGAATGCCAAAAGAACAATTAAAAGTAGGGGAAAACACAAACCAATATCACCTGGCAAGGGATTAGTACACCTCCTCCCCTCTGTGGATCATACAGCAGACATTTGCATTCAAGGATGGGCTTTTAACCTCTTAGAACATTGCATTATCATCAGAGATGCAAGCACTCACCTCACAGATAAGGGTTTTATTCCAAAGCTACAGGAAAAGGTTTGCAATCCTCTCATTTATTTCAATCTTTGTGCCTCCCTGAGCATTAAGAGGATGTGATGTACTGATTGACCTTCACTTTTTGTCTATGATAAACCTCACAGGACCTTAGATACACAGCCGTATGCATCAGACACTAATTATTTTCTCCAGAGGTTTTGGCTGCAGCTTGTGTAAAACACCAGTGTGGTAATTATCCCAGGTCCCATTGGTGGAAACAGGTAAAGCTTAAGCATGCAATTACCACCATGGGGTAATGGATGTGCTAATGCCATTGCAAGTTCTGATATGGATGGGGGGGGGGGCAGAAAACAAAATTATGTGCCACCACACACATCCACTAAAGTGAAGCCACAATCAAACATAAGTTGTGGAACTGAGCATCCTGAAAATAGCCACCATCAATTTGTGAGCACTGCTCAACAACACTATTAAGGACCAGAGTGGAACAAAAGATGTACACTGGTCAGGAGTTGGGGCTCTAGTCCTCAGAATGGCTTCTTTTATCTCACCCAAAAAGATAATCAGCTCTGCAAAGAAAAAAAAAAAAAGACAAAGAAAAAACAGTACTATACAGCCATCAACAGTCTCGCCCCCACAGCCACCCATTTGTCTTGTTTTCTTAAAGCGAAATAAACCAGCAGCTCTGGTTTAAAAAACCATCGGCAGCAATTCAGGGCCAGACTGAGCCTTCCCCTCAGGAAAGGGGCACCCTAGAAAGGCAGCGCAGCAGGAGCCGCAATGTCCAGTGTGCTGTCTTTCTAGAACGCCCTCTCCTCTTCGCCAGAAGAGAGGGAACGGGTAGCCTAGAAAGTCAGCACACCAAGAGTCGCTCACAACTCTCCGGAGGAGAAGAGAGGGCAGGCTAGAGAGTGAGTGTGTCAGATGCTGAAAGGGAAGGAAAGGAGGACAGCCCTCAGACACAGCAGAAAGCAACGTGCGCCTCCATCCTGGCTGCGATGGAGCCTTTCGTGTTGCTTCTAAGACCTAGAGTACAGTAACATCTAATACATAAAGACCAGAGTGAGCAAATTTGGGATGAGTGTAACAAATAGAGAATGCAGCAAGTCTGAGCCAAGCAAACCTGGGTTCATCCACTGTCCCTATTAACAGGGCAAAGATGCACCCTCTAAAGTGGTGTCCTTGTATATTTAGCAGGGAGAGAGCAACTTTCCCTCTTCACCTCTGCATGGAATTTTTTTCAGTGACTATCGCTGGTGTCTCCCTGCACCTCTTTTTATCCTGATGTATGTCCTGAGCCCTTTGGGGACAGGGAACCTTTTACAGATTCATTTTGTTATGTAAACTATGAACTACTTTCTGGTGAAAAACCATTCTTAATATAAATATTCTTAATAACCACCTCACAATGTTGTCACTAGGCTGAATGAGAAAATGTATGCATGTATTTGCCATGAGACTCTCCATGGAGCCAAAATGGGAAGCACATCTATCCAAAGTAAAATTTGCATTTAATTCAGTATGAAAGTGACTGTGGACAATTCTACAGTAGGTTATCCCACCCCAGGGGAACTTGCAATAAGAATAGGAGACCACAGCCTTAGGACAAGACAAATCAGACAGCTGCAGAGATGTATAAGCCACAGACACAGATTAAAAAAACACACCTGTCTTATAATATCCCCAATGAGAGACCACACACTTTGATGAGCCAAATCACTTCAGACTGCTGCCCCCTACTTAGTTCCAATGATGGTCAGGGGCTTTTCAAGGTATTTTGTTGGGATGGGGTCTGGAGAGAGGAGAAAGTGATGAGCCTCAAGTGAGTGCTGAAACAAAAACAAAGAAAAACTAATTCTGGCAAAATACAAAAGTCATAGGGAAACTGGGACTCCTATAAATTTTGATTTAAAATCTTCCTCAGAGGCAGCTAAACTTGTACCTGGGGAAGATTTTAAATCAAATTGCATTGGACTATCAATTATATTTATTCTGATGAGCTAAAGCTTCTCTCACAGCATCATCTTGCCTCCTTCCCTCCCTCGAACATCTTGTCTACCATTTTTTACAAGTGCCCAACTCTAATAAATATTTGGTTACTACACCTAGTTGTAGAGGAGATTAGCTCTACATCTCCTGCCCCACACATTTATTTACACATGGGCGAACTGCCCCTAAATCCATTGACATGGAAGGGAAAATAATTACTTCGCAGTGATGCACATGACTCAACTGTTCACTTGCCCTTTTGCAAGTCAAGACAATGGCATAGAAGGGCCTGAAATATGTTTGTCAGCTCTGAAGTGCTAACCCACTGTGATGAGGCACCAGTTGTTCGGTGACTCAGCCATTGTCTCCACATGCAATAGCAAGACGTGCTAATGAGCTAACAGGACAAAGAAGCACAAGTGTTTACAACTTTACAGTACCACTTACAGCTCACTTGAAAGCAAGGAGCAGATTTTCAAGGTTGCCAACTGGTACTTATGCCGTTTCAAAAACCTGCCCAAAAAGGTTTCATGGAAAGTAGTGTTTAAATAGAACAAAGTTAAAATACTTCAGAATTAATACTTAAGAACAGGATAGTCAAGATGACCTTTTGTTAAGTCTGAAGTCAGGTATACCAAACCATTGTAAATATAAGAAGTAGAAAAGGTGCAAGTGGTATTGTCTAGATGTTATGCCCCTCACTGTGAGACAAAGTGAAAGCCACAGTACCTTATCTTTTGGGATCACCCTGTAGTTTTGAAACAAGGTCATTGCATTATTACCAGAGACAATCAAGGAATTCAGAGATCTTTTTGCTGCTGTTGCTTCTAGGTTTTCTGCTGGTAAATGTTGTACATACACTTCACAAAGGACTTGTTCTGCCACTTTTATTTGCAGCTAGTGCATCTATAGCTCAACAGTAGATGTTACAATTCCATTACCATTGTCATTCTGATATAGCAAGATCCAAGAAAAAGTCATCCAATGGTCACTCTCAGATTGTTTTTATGCTGACTGCAAGTCACACAGGATTTTGAAAATCTAGAGTCACCCAACACTCTTTCCTTGTCAACTCCCTGGGCGCCCCAAATTGTGCTGCAGTCAGTCTTGGGAATGGCTGATCCTTGAAGGGCCCCTGGAAGGCCAGGATATGCCCAGTTAGGCCCACTCTCTGATGATGCCCCAACATGGCTGCTGTGACATAGCAGGTGCCACCAATGAGAAGGCCCTGTCACATGTTCTAACCCCCTGACCTTTGAACATCAGAGGGACAGGGTAGGACTTCTTCTGAAAAATAGAATGCACAGGCAAATTTATGTAGCAAAAGACAGGTCCCAAATCATTTGTGGTTTTTAAGGTAAAGAGTGGTATCATGAATTGAGTTTGATGGAATTAATCCAGTCAGTGATATGAATTTTTCTTTTTTAAAAGGAACCCATCAACATTCTGTATTTTACACTAAGTGAAGCTTTCAAACTATGTTCAAAGGCAGACTCAAGTGAGATTTCTGCAGACTCAAGTGCAGAAATCTAGCCTAAGAGAGTTAGCACCTCGATTGCACCAATCTCTGCCCAATGCCAGATTATGGTTTGGACTAGCACAGGTGTATATGTACATGGTTCTGCACAGGACTGCATTTAGGACTGCCACTTTTGACAGGCAAGAGTTCAACCGGTACAGTATTCACTGCTGCCAGTTAAAGCTGCACCTGTTGGATCTCTGGCTTTCATGCAACTTTTAGGCCTGCAATAAGGAGTTTCTTCATTTCCCATCTAATCTCAAATTCCTCTAAATCATCGCTAATGTAGAAAATGTTAAACATTGCGCTTTTAAAATGAGGGACAAAATGTTTCCCCCTTAAGTCATTCTTTAAAAACAGTTATACTATTTTCTGCAGCAACATTTTTAAAAGGCCATCAGGGAAACTCATCCCACAAAATTAAATGGAGGAGGGGGAGAATATTCCTATAATAGTCATGTTTGCATAACATTTTCTAAGTATAGCTAACAGCTCCACCTATAATTAAGGTAATCAACTAACCCGACTTTTGCAATCACAAGCTCATTAAAAACCAATCTGGGGTATAACTTTAACACACACAAATCTCCCTCTCAACTACAAGAAAGTCAAATTCTGAAAGCACACTGCTTCTCAATACTCAATTTTAGCCCAGGCTTTGACAGCATCACAAAAATTTTTGACAGATTCTCTTATAATTATAGGCAATTATAATTTCATAATTGCCTTCACATTCCAAAGGTCAGCTGGTACAGGGAGAGCCAACATCTGAACCCGAATGGGGAAAGAAGCCAGAAGTGTAATAGTCATGAAGATCATTTCCGTTTATAACATAAAACATAGTCAAGACAGTTTTACAGAGCAATTCAGTAATCATTTTGGAGACACCTTTTAGACCAATTTATATGCCATCTGAAAGTAAGACAACCAAAAAATCAATTACCAAAAAGGCAATTGATTCTATGAAGAACTGTGACCTCACCTCAGCACTGCCAGTCTGGAGTTACAAGCCAGAGTAATAGTTTCAAAATGGCCATAAAAATCACAATCTGGAAATCAATCAGCACTCCCAGAAACGCGCCCTGGCTACCTTGTTCAGAAAGAAGCTCCGATAAAAATCTAGAGCTACGGCTGCGTTAGAATAAAGAGCCTCAAGAGGCAAGAAATCATTCCAGTATCTTACTTGGCACACAGATATGTGCTTCCTCCAGCTCAACTAAACCCTTTTAGGAACAGGAGTTCCTGTTAGGAACAGGAGTTGGGGTTGTCACTTTAAAACATGACACCCAACCACCTCAAGCTTTGAAGCACATTGACACAAGACATTTTGCAGAAGACAGGTTTTCCCATAGGAAAAAAAACTACACCAGCTAAACCAGGTTGCTACGAAAGGCACAGCAGCAGAGCTGTTTAGAAATAAACAGTACCTTAAACATTTGCACTGAAAAAACATAACACTCTAACAGGCCATTTGTTGATATCAGACAGATTCCCTTGGATAATATTGGAAAAATATACAGGTTGCTCCTTGGTATCTGCAGGGATCCATTCCTAGGCTCTCCATGGATACTGAAACCTGTGGATAATAGAATCCATGAGTGGGCCATCAGAGGATATCCAGATGTGACTGGAACGCACTTCCAGTTGCATCTGGGAGGTCAAGTCAGGCTCTCCAGTGCAGGCTTGGAACCCATACCAAGTCAAATCCATGCATTCCAAACCTATGGATAAAAAGGGCCCACCTGTATACTGTCAACAATGGAGCAGCTCTGTAAGGTCTGAAAAACTACACTGATGAAAAAAAGTCAAATTGTTTAAAGGTTTAAGAGAAAGAAACAAATCAGACGGGCCAGCATGCCCCTTTATTGTGCATTAGAACCCTGCTACCTATAAAGATGGATGACACTTGACAAGAAGTTATTTGTCATGTCACCGTAAGAGGATATATTGTTTTTTCTTATTTTGTAACCACCATTTTCAATATACTGTATGTTTCAATAAAATGGCAACCCAGTTTAGAGAGACTAAGGGCCCAAACCTATCCAACTGTCCAGCACCGATGCAGCCACAGTGCGGGCCCATGAGATGGAAACAAACTTTCACTTACCTTGAGAAGGCCTTTATGACTGCTCCCCTACCTCAGGATGCAATGCAAATCCCATTGGCATGGTTGTATTGGCATCAGAAAGTTGGATAGGATTCGACCCTGAGACATCTTAACAGACTTAGAAAACACAAGCAGCATGCCCAAATTTGAAACAGATCAGAAACTAATGGCCCAATCCTATCCAACTTTTCCAGCACTGATGCAGCTGTGCCAATGGGGTGTGCACTGCATCCTGTGGTGGGAGGGGGCTGTCACAGAGACCTCCTCAACATAAAGGACTGTTTCCTTACCATGGGGCTGCACTGCGGCTGCATCAGCGCTGGAAAAGATTGGATAGGATTGGGCCCAGAGTTAAACTCAAATTTCCTATCAGCAAACTCCTCCAAATTCTGCAAATGATACACTGGGAAATTCTCTCTCACACAGCAGCATTCTCAGTCTCTATCTGGGAGACTACATACATAACCCAGCTAGATTATTAAACTGGTACTTACTTCTGAGTAAACATATAGGTTGGACTACAAGCCCCACTCTGTTCAATGAAACTGACAAGTAAGGGTATTAGGAATATTTATACAGGTCCAGCATATTTATACACGGATTTTTTATACACTCAACAGGAATGGCCCCTACAAATGAGAAAGGCGGGAGGGGGGTCGGGGGCTTCTTGTAGTGGGGGATTCGATTATTAGAAACATAGAGAGGGGGGTTTGCGACGGATGTGAGGACCGCATGGTGACTTGCCTGCCTGGTGCGAAGGTTGCGGACATCACTTCTCGTCTAGACAGGCTAGTAGACAGTGCTGGGGGAGAGGTAGCGGCTGTGGTGCATGTCGGCACCAACGACGTGGGCAAGTGTAGCTGGGAGGTCCTGGAGGACAAATTTAGGCTTTTAGGCAGGAAGCTGAAAGCCAGGACCTCAAAGGTAGCGTTCTCTGAAGTGCTACCTGTTCCACGCGCAGGGCCAGCTAGGCAGGCGGAGATCAGGGGTCTCAATGCGTGGATGAGACGGTGGTGTAGGGAGGAGGGGTTTAGATTCGTTAGGCACTGGGGAACGTTTTGGGACAAGCGGGGCCTGTACAAGAGGGACGGGCTCCATTTGAACCAGAATGGAACCAGACTGCTGGCGCATAACATTAAAAAGGTGGCAGAGCAGCTTTTAAACTGATCCCTGGGGGAAGGCCGACAGGAGCCGAGGGGCATCCGGTTCGGGACTCCTCATCCCTATGGGATGAGGATGGGGAGGTTAGAGAACAACAAGACAAAGGCAGGGTAGGAGAAGAAATTGGGAAAGGTAGGGAGATGGGATGTGATAGACAGTTTGGCACAATGAGAGGATGCAGGGACAAAGGAGCGAATAAGCAGCCCATCCTGGGGCATTCCGTGTATAAATGCTTTTATGCGAATGCCCAAAGTCTACGAGCAAAGGTGGGAGAACTGGAATGTCTGGTGACAAGGGAAAATATTGACATAGTGGGCATAACGGAAACCTGGTGGAATGCGGAGAATCAGTGGGATACTGCAATCCCGGGCTATAAACTCTACAGGAGGGACAGGCAGGGGCGTGTTGGAGGTGGGGTGGCCCTTTATGTTAAGGAAGGGATAGAATCCAGCAAAGTAGAGATTGAAGGTGGGTCCGACTCCACCGTAGAATCTCTGTGGGTTAAATTACCAGGCTTGAGCAGCGATGTAATACTGGGGGTGTGCTATCGTCCTCCAGACCAGAAATCTGATGGGGACCTTGAAATGAGGAAACAGATCAGGGAGGTGACAAGGAAGGACAGGGTTGTAATCATGGGGGACTTCAATTATCCTCATATTGACTGGGTCAATTTGTGTTCTGGTCACGATAAGGAAACCGGATTTCTTGACGTGCTAAATGACTGTGGCTTAGATCAGCTAGTCACGGAGCCCACCAGAGGACAGGTGACTCTGGATTTAATTTTGTGCGGTACGCAGGACCTGGTTAGAGATGTAAACGTTACTGAGCCATTGGGGAACAGTGATCATGCTGCGATCCGTTTTGACGTGCACGTTGGGGGAAGAATACCAGGCAAATCTCTAACAAAAACCCTTGACTTCCGACGGGCGGACTTCCCTCAAATGAGGAGGCTGGTTAGAAGGAGGTTGAAAGGGAGGGTAAAAAGAGTCCAGTCTCTCCAGAGTGCATGGAGGCTGCTTAAAACAACAGTAATAGAGGCCCAGCAGAGGTGTATACCACAAAGAAAGAAGGGTTCCACTAAATCCAGGAGAGTGCCCGCATGGCTAACCAGCCAAGTTAGAGAGGCTGTGAAGGGCAAGGAAGCTTCCTTCCGTAAATGGAAGTCTTGCCCTAATGAAGAGAATAAAAAGGAACATAAACTGTGGCAAAAGAAATGTAAGAAGGTGATAGGGGAGGCCAAGCGAGACTATGAGGAACGCATGGCCAGCAACATTAAGGGGAATAATAAAAGCTTCTTCAAATATGTTAGAAGCAGGTAACCCACCAGAGAAGCAGTTGGCCCTCTGGATGGTGAGGGAGGGAAAGGGGAGATAAAAGGAGACTTAGAGATGGCAGAGAAATTAAATGAGTTCTTTGCATCTGTCTTCACGGCAGAAGACCTCGGGCAGATACCGCTGCCCGAACGGCCCCTCCTAACCGAGGAGTTAAGTCAGATAGAGGTTAAAAGAGAAGATGTTTCAGACCTCATTGATAAATTAAAGATCAATAAGTCACCGGGCCCTGATGGCATCCACCCAAGAGTTATTAAGGAATTGAAGAATGAAGTTGCAGATCTCTTGACTAAGGTATGCAACTTGTCCCTCAAAACGGCCACGGTACCAGAAGATTGGAGGATAGCAAATGTCACGCCTATTTTTAAAAAGGGAAAGAGGGGGGACCCGGGAAACTATAGGCCGGTCAGCCTAACATCCATACCGGGTAAGATGGTGGAATGCCTCATCAAAGATAGGATCTCAAAACACATAGACGAACAGGCCTTGCTGATGGAGAGTCAGCATGGCTTCTGTAAGGGTAAGTCTTGCCTCACAAACCTTATAGAATTCTTTGAAAAGGTCAACAGGCATGTGGATGCGGGAGAACCTGTGGACATTATATATCTGGACTTTCAGAAGGCGTTTGACACGGTCCCTCACCAAAGGCTACTGAAAAAACTCCACAGTCAGGGAATTAGAGGACAGGTCCTCTCCTGGATTGAGAACTGGTTGGAGGCCAGGAAGCAGAGAGTGGGTGTCAATGGGCAATTTTCACAATGGAGAGAGGTGAAAAGCGGTGTGCCCCAAGGATCTGTCCTGGGACCGGTGCTTTTCAACCTCTTCATAAATGACCTGGAGACAGGGTTGAGCAGTGAAGTGGCTAAGTTTGCAGACGACACCAAACTTTTCCGAGTGGTAAAGACCAGAAGTGATTGTGAGGAGCTCCAGAAGGATCTCTCCAGACTGGCAGAATGGGCAGCAAAATGGCAGATGCGCTTCAATGTCAGTAAGTGTAAAGTCATGCACATTGGGGCAAAAAATCAAAACTTTAGATATAGGCTGATGGGTTCTGAGCTGTCTGTGACAGATCAGGAGAGAGATCTTTGGGTGGTGGTGGACAGGTCGATGAAAGTGTCGACCCAATGTGCGGCGGCAGTGAAGAAGGCCAATTCTATGCTTGGGATCATTAGGAAGGGTATTGAGAACAAAACGGTTAGTATTATAATGCCGTTGTACAAATCTATGGTAAGGACACACCTGGAGTATTGTGTCCAGTTCTGGTCGCCGCATCTCAAAAAAGACATAGTGGAAATGGAAAAGGTGCAAAAGAGAGCGACTAAGATGATTACGGGGCTGGGGCACCTTCCTTATGAGGAAAGGCTACGGCGTTTGGGCCTCTTCAGCCTAGAAAAGAGACGCCTGAGGGGGGACATGATTGAGACATACAAAATTATGCAGGGGATGGACAGAGTGGATAGGGAGATGCTCTTTACACTCTCACATAATACCAGAACCAGGGGACATCCACTAAAATTGAGTGTTGGGCGGGTTAGGACAGACAAAAGAAAATATTTCTTTACTCAGCACGTGGTTGGTCTGTGGAACTCCTTGCCACAGGATGTGGTGCTGGCGTCTAGCCTAGACGCCTTTAAAAGGGGATTGGACGAGTTTCTGGAGGAAAAATCCATTATGGGGTACAAGCCATGATGTGTATGCGCAACCTCCTGATTTTAGGAATGGGTTAAGTCAGAATGCCAGATGTAGGGGAGAGCACCAGGATGAGGTCTCTTGTTATCTGGTGTGCTCCCTGGGGCATTTGGTGGGCCGCTGTGAGATACAGGAAGCTGGACTAGATGGGCCTATGGCCTGATCCAGTGGGGCTGTTCTTATGTTCTTATGCTTATCCCTGGAGAAGGGGAAAAATGCAACCCTTTAAAATCAGTTTTAAAAACTGAACAGTCCTTTGACAACAGCCTCCTTAATGAGAGAGAGAGAGAGAGAGAGAGGGCAGCAGGCTAACAATCCATCAATCCTTCTCTCTCCTTCCGACCCCTCCCTTAAGAAACTGATCATTTTGCATTGGTGAAGGGAGGGGCTGAGTAAAGTGCTGATGGATTGTCTTCTTAATGACTCTTAGAGTCAAAAGGTCAGCAAGGCTGTTTTTCAATCACTGGAGCAAAGAAACTCTGTTTTTTAAATTGATTTGCTATAGTGCTATAGTTTTTTTTTAACTCATGCAAATCATTAGTCTCAACCTGTATATAGCTTTTCAATGAATAGTGGTTCACAAAGCAGCTTACCTACCAAAATAAAGCACAAAACAGTTCTCTTTTCCCAAAGGGCTCACAATCTTAAAAAAAAAAAAAGGGATGCAGAAGAGACACCAGGAACAGCCACTGGAAAGGATACCATTGCAGGGGTGAAAAGGGAAAGTTGCTTTTCCCTACTAAATATAAGAGGACTCTGCCTCTTTGACCAATTAATAGGGGCTAGTATCTAGCCTCAGTGAAACATACTTCTGAGTAAATATGCATAATGATCATGCTGTAAATCCCTATTCTAAAAGGGTGGATGTATGTCTGAGCTTTCAGTAATCCTTCACAATACCTGCTCAGAATAGGGAAGAGGTGGTCACTATGGTGTGATGCTTCTGCTTAATTGTGAAGTCTGCTGTGTTTTCATCACAAAGGTCCCCCAAGACAATCAGGACTAGGTTCCTTCTGACATCAGAATTTTTCCAAGCAGAGTCGAGGTCTGGTCTAGAAACTGCTACAGCAGCCCTTGCTTTTTGGTTACAAGGTAGCATCATGTTTGTGCTCATGATGGACATGCCCTACCATGTCTTTTTTTGCAGGGCTGCAGCACTTCTTGTTTCTGTTTCTCTTCTTCATCTTCTGGGTTTCTAGCTGGATTACCACTCTTGGACAAGAGAAAAGCCTCACTGTGGGAAGAAAGATGAGTCCTGGTCTGACTTAGAGGTCTTCATGCAGGGTAGCAGTTCTGAAGCTCTGTCTCAAATATCCATCAGCCTTGGCCTAGTCTTCTCAAAGAACCCTGTGAAGGAGGCATGTTTGATGGACAGAGGAAGCCTTGCAAGATCACCAAACAGCCCCTCTTCCACCTCTTGACTGCAGGCTGTTCAATGTAAAAATAGAGAAGCCATGCCATTCAGTGGCGAAGCAAAGCCATCTGGCACTTGTGGCACAAAAGTTTTTAAATTCTGGGGGATTGTTCAAAGTCAGACTGCAAAGGCTTTTAATACACTTCAATAGATTTCTTCTACTGGCTACCAGAGTTGTAGAAATGCAGGATACAAATATTCTAATCCAGACAAAACTAGTGCTTACATGATGAGAAACTGGGGGAGAGGCACTATTTCCAGATCAGGTCTGTGGTGATGCCAACAAACCACGGTTGTCAGAAAAGGCAAAGTAAGCCAAAGCTCTATCACAAAGACACAACCCCAGGCTATCCACTGGGGTTCCACTGTCAGCAGTCAGTTGACCTTTACGCCAAGTGAATTATCAATTATTGCAAGAGATAACTACCTTTGTAGCACAAGCTTGTAAGTCTAGATAGAAGTAAATCACCTTGAGTAAGTGTATATCAAATTGCATCCTTAAAGACCTGGCTGGCATGGATCATAAGAACAAAACTCTACTGCACCACATCAGACTAAGGGCCATCTAGTCTAGCAACCTGTCTCCAACAATGGTCAGCCTGGTTCCTCTGGGATGATCATGTGGAGCATGATAAACATAGCGATTCCTTGTGGATTGATCCTAGCAACAAACATACATATATGTGTGTGGGTCCGCACGTGCATTCTCATATACAGTACACACATACACACCAGTATAGAACACTGCAGATGCCATTCTGAGTCAATGATCTATGATCCGAAGTCCACTATCTCCGTCATCATGAATGCCTTCTTGCAAAAAGGCAATTTCTTACAAATTCATGAAGCACCACCAATATAAGCTCTTCAAGGATGTACTGTATTCATAATCTGCAATCAAGAGCTACTAAACTAAAGCAACATACTTGAAGGCTCAGAATTCAGACCTCCAATTTACACTTGATAGTGCCAGTTGATGTGGCTCCTAATGGAGGCAACTCTCTTCCTTCTTTCCTTTATCCAAAAAATGGAACTCATTAAGTCAAGCAGCCAAAATGCTTTACACTGGGGTGGCCAACCTAGTGGCACACAAAGCTGACACACATTTTTCTAAAAACATTTAAATAATAATAAAGCACTACAGCAGTTTAGGTTTGCTTGACTTCTTTGCTACTCCGTACACAGCATGCCCTCATGTTTCTAATGCCCCAATGGGCGCACACAGGGCAGACCTGGCTACACTGCTTGATTTGCTCTGGTTGGAAAATGGAGAGAAAGGCGGCGGGGGGGGGAAATGATGAACAGGAGAGAAAGCCAATAGGGCGGATGCCAGTGAGCAGCATTCTACTAACTGGTGGGTCTCTCACCCAAGAAGGCCAATTTTGGTAGAGTGCTGAAGAAGCAAGAGGCTGACTGTAGAAGGTGGCAGGGGCCAAGTGGGGCAGCACAGAGATGGCCGATGAGATCAGCAAAAGCCCAGGTGGCGATAACATCTTCTGGAAAATAATCCAAGGAGATCTCGGCTAAGATCAACTTTAATTACAAGAGGGTGGGCAGGCAGAGGGTGGCTGGGTTGTGCAGAAGGGCAATGAACACATATATGGACATGGACCCTGGAACAAGACCTTTGGGCCAGACTAAAGGCTGATGCAGGCTGCCTTTCTGGCCTCATCAGCAATCAGTCAGGCGTCTCTGGAAACCCCCAAATACCTTCTGGCACTTGGAGATATACTACCCTTGATGTTGGAGACTCTACTTAGCTATCATGGTGGTAGCTAAAAATGATGTTAAGGTGGAATGGTACACTCAAGATTTTCTACATTAGAAGTGGCATGTGGTTGGGCCACCCCTGCTTTACACCCTTCAGTGTTCATATTCTTTCAAAAAAAAAGTTCTTACTGCACTTGCTTTCCCACCTCTTGAAATCACTAATTCCAAGAGTTTAATTTCAGCAATTAATTAAGGCGGTCTTTTTCATGGGAGGTGCGATAGCAACTCTGTAATTAAAGAGAGGCTGTATATTTTATTCTATTTTATTAATTCTAAACAAACTTTTGGCCATTTTTTAAGTTTACACTACCCAGGTTTATCGCTTGGGGCTCAAATTAGATCACCAATCAATTTGCCAATTACTTTTACTATTTCAATTTCATTTTTAAAATGGAAGCTTTAACCCTGTTATTACTTCTTGCCTCCCTAGGCAATAAACAGTATAAATGTTAAATCAGCTTCTAAACGCATGGAAGAACTGTTTGAGAAGCCCTTACCAGCTGTCCCTCTCTGGTGGGCGTCAGCTGCCCAGTGTCTTAATTCTCCCTCAGCTTCAACTGCCAAATCTGAAGGAGATTCCAGCAGTAATTGTACCCCGGGAGAAGAAGAGTTGGTTCTTATTTAAAAAACAACACCAAATAACTTAAGAACTACGGAAAATTTGAATGGTGAGAAGCATCTCAATTACATATAAGCCACATTATGTGCCAACAATAACTCATCCTTGATTCTTATGCTATTAAGCAACTTCCCAGACTCCTCTTCAAAATAACTTTCATTCCCTCTCCTAAATGTCTAAGACCAACTCTTTCCGAATTCTACTCCCTCATCGATTAACTAGGATGTTACCTAGTTTATATCAATTCCAGATGCACATATAGTTAATTGCCAACATGCACCAGGAATGTCCATTAGCACAAATGCATTAGGGCACACAAGCAAGTCATTAGAGGAATTGAAGCATACCTTGAAAAATTAAGCCACCACATGCATACACAACAAAAGCAAACCCAATTCCAGCTCCCCCCACACCCAATTCTCTGACACAGTGGTTCTCACATGCTTTAGGCCGGGACCCACTTCTGAGAATGACAACCTGACCAGGATCCACCAGAAGTGATGCCATCAACCTGGGAGTGATGTCATGACCGGAAGTGACATCATCAAACAGGAAGTGCTGTCATTGTTGTGCCAGAGCCTGAAATGATGTCATCAAGTAGGAAGTGACACCACTGTTCTCACCTAGGAACTCAAATTGCAAATGATAAAATAAAATATTGCAGCTCAGAAGCTATGGCCAATTCTCTCGCCCCACCCCCGCTACCAATGACTTCTCAGAGCACAGTAAGCCACAAACTGAAAGTCAGACTCAGAAAACTGTGTCTTGCTTAGTACAACTAAAAAAGTCAAACAAACAGCAGGCTGCAAAGAGAGCCCAAGGAAGGACTGTTGCCTGCCTTGCATTTCAGAGACAATTCTTTGCAACAGATGCATCTTTCCATGTACATCTCTTAACAATGTCATCAAACAGTCTCTTAGAGTTGTATTGCATACTATGCACATGTTGTATTAACAAGACAATCCTATGCATGTCTACTCAAAAGTAAGCCCCATTGTGTTAAATTGGGCTTACTCCTTACCCCCAGGAAAGTGTGCATAGGATTGCAGTCTAAGGGTATGGGGACAGAGGGATGAGAAGGGCTGGAGGGCAGGGTTCAGTCATGCAGAGGTGGGGGGGGGGGTTTGAGAGAGAGAGAGAGAGAGAGAGAGAGAGAAGGCAAAGGGGTGGCCAGATAAAGAGGGTAGTATCACAACATGGACCACTCAGCATCACACTGCAGCTCCAACTTGTGTGAATGGATATTCTTCTCCTGCCATTAATTTGCTTGAAAATTAATGATCAACCTGCAGTCTGACTGCAGAAAAAAGAAAAGAAAAAAGATCAACCTGCAGTCTGACTGCCCCATTTGAAGTGGATCATTCTATTGTTCCTATTCCAGAAACCAAATGAAAAAGCAGTCAAGCAATATTTGAATCCACAGTAGCCTATTTACACTTCACCTAAGTGGAGGAAAGATGAGGTCAAATTATACTAATAGTTAAATTACTAAATTTAACTCCCAGGTTAAAAAAAAAAAAAAAAAAAAGCTGGAGTTTTGCCATAGGTGTTATGCAGCCCAGTTGTGTGCAAATTCACTTGTAAGTCTCACAAAGATAAATGGGGTTTATACAAAAGCAAGTGTGCATAAGTTTATAGACTCAGGAAGTCCCCTGCCTTCTGTTGTCTCTGCTATGATAATTATTTATAAGCTCCTTGGGGCAGGGACCTGCTGGGAGGTTCTCCATGTGCATCATATGATATTACAGTATCCTCCTGCCAACATATCACTTGCAGAATCAACCTCTACACATACCCACATTGACACATACATGGCCATTTTCACCAGTATTTTGTATCTGTGTGATCCACCTTACTTGGGAGCAAGTGCCACTGAACTCAGAGTAGGGCTTACTTCTGAGTAGACTGCTGAGCAGATCTGCATAGGATTTGTAGTGGCTCAGTTGGACATTAATCAGCTCTTTGTGGCTGGAGGGGTGGTGGCAGGGGCCTCCCTTTGTTATTCCAACTAGCAGGGAAACCTGCAGAGAAAAGGCTCTGGTACTGAAAGAGACCCCCCCACGCCACTCCTGCAATAACCAAGGAGAACACTTGGAAGCAAGTAATCTGCAAGTGATCCCTGCAAGTAATAACAAAGGCAGGCAGTGCTGCCTAGAAATGGGATTCACTGCACTGCACTTCTCTGCACTACTTTGGAAGGAAGCAGAGGAGTGAAAGGAGCAAGGGCAGGTCCCTTGGCCTTGGTTAAAGTGGGGAGATTCCGTGTTGGCAACCTTCAGTCTCGAAAGACTATGGTATTGCGCTCTGAAAGGTGGTTCTGGAACAGCATCTAGTGTGGCTGAAAAGGCCAATTCAGGAGTGACAATCCCTTCCACACTGGGAGCAAGTGCAGTCTGTCCCTGGTCTCTCTCCCTGGCTATGGGCCTTCCTTCTTTACCATTCAAAAAGAGAATTGCCACCCCCTCCCAAGGACTGCAGCAAGTAATAACAGAAGCAGGATCTGACTGCCTCCAAAGTGAGGCAAAAGAAACCAGGGAAGGTCCCTCTCAGCTGCCCTGAATAATTAAAGGGGGGGGGGACAGCAAAGAAAACGAAGTGCCTGTCTTTCCAGGCACAAACAAAAGCAAAGCAGGCAGCCCACCTCCAAATCAAGAAGCACACGCTCTCCACGCGATGCTGCAGGAGCAGGCTCCAGGGACTAAGCAGGCACAAGCACAGCCTCGATCCTGTGCCCGCCGCTCTTTTGCTCCTGGGAAGAGCTTACTGCCATTCCAGCCGGGAAAGGCTGTAACAGCTTCAAAGGTGGAGCCAGCAGTCTATTTTGCCAGGCTCCAGTTTCCAAGATGGCGGTGCCTACTTCAATTGCCAGATTCCAAGATGGCGGCTTGGACCTTCTCCGGACCCACCTGACATCAGCTCGCGACCCACTTGGTGGGTCGCAACCCACAGTTTGAGAAACCCTGCTCTGACAAATAAATGGGTAGCAACATCATCCCTAGGATAGAATTCCCAGGACACAACAGAATTCCCCTATGCATTCTTGGCTATAACAGGAGAATCACAGAGACATCAGCGCAGAGCAAAGGTAAGGCCAGCAGGTAATATTCACTGGGCTACCTTGCATCAGCAAGAAGGATGCTTGCCCACCATTCTGTGCTCCAGGAATCAAAAGTCTGAAGGACAAGCAGAACTTGAAGTTGGACAGTTAACATACTTCACTTGGCTTTACAGTTGTTGGTATCCCCTGGGGGCTGGGGATAAGAATAGGCCCTCAGTTTGGCTGTGCTTGTCGTAAGAGGCGACTGAACAGCCACCGGGTAGATGGGACTCGATAGCCTGGGAAGGCAGCTCATCTGAGAGAAGGAAGACTCTGATCCCAAACCTCCACTGCCTTGTGGCTACATCCAGTTATGGAAAAGGCTTCAGGAGTCAACCTCGAGGCAAAATCAGGAGCCGGAGTCCCTGAGGCAGTTCATGGCTGAACACAGTCACGTTCTGGCAACTCCTGCGACGCCGCTGGAACCAACCGTATTGGCCTCTGCCTTTCCATTGGACCATTTCAGCGACATGGAGAGGGGGGATTTGCTGCATGGGTAACAGCCTATCCTCCATACCTACTTTACCCAGGCTTCGCTCACTGGAGAGAACACTGTGTTCCGGAACCACCATTCAGAGCGTGACACCATAGTCTTCCGAGACTGAAGGATGCCAACTGAACAGTTGTTGGAGGTAAGTGTATGTTTCACCTTCCCAAACTTGTGCTGAACGAAAGCAACGTACTCCTGGAGGCCCAATAGAATGAAATGATGCCAAGCATTCTTCAGAGACAACGAAAGAGCACTTCTGCCTACCTTACCTACAGGGTGCTCTTCCTGGACAAGACAAGGCTATCAGTCATAACCCATAAACTGAGGCTAGGTGCACCCAATTCTCTCTCATCATTATAGCTGCAATACTGAGCTACAAGAGCAGGCAGCATGTAGGCACAGTTGCCTCATACAACTACAACATCCTCTTGAAAGGTGGAATGGTAATTAGAATTGCTAGTATGTCATTCAAGAGTTTGCACAGATCAGACCTTCTGGACGCTTCTATACTCAGAGGCTCCAGAATTCTTTTCAATTCTGCCAGACCCACGCCTTAGCAATCCCTCTCCCTACCATGCCTGTCACATTCCTAAATATTTTTCTCTCCCCACAACCCTCAAACACAGGGATTTAGTCACCAGCTCCAATAAGTGATATAGGGAGACAACTCAAACTGGGACAGCCAAGCCTATAAGAATGCATGGAGCAGACACACCAACAGGCACAGTTGCCATCTACCATACCTCTTCTGCCACAGCTCAGCACAAACTTTCCAACTATTTCTGAAGCTTTGACACCAAATATTGCATACCATTTTTTATAGTTTCATATTTTGTCTGCCTCAATTACATCTGTCTGATCTAAGTATTTGGGGCATACATCAGCTGGATATTCTCTCGTTAATGTTTCTTTCTCTCATCTACAAATTAAATATCTGCAGCAAATTAAAAAGCTGAACTTACTTGGCAGCTTTAATACGAAAGCAGAAGTTAAACTCTAATTCAATGAGATTTTGAGCAGAAATGTCACATCTAGTCGACAATCCCAAAACCCACTTATTTTACAATAGGCTTCAGGCACAAGAAATTTTGTTCCCTTCTTAAGGGGCAGGAAAACTGCAGCCTGATAGAGAAAGATGGGAGATGCCTCTCACTACCATCCACCCTAGAAAGGAGTTGTTTTTTCTTCGTGCAAAGTCAAGGGTGGAAAGAAGTACCTCGTTTTCTTCCTATGGTTGCAAAGAAGCTCATGGCCCTCTGCATTTTGAGGCATAATGGAAATCAGGTAACCTTTTTGTCCTAGTACTATAGGTAAAAGTTTCCCCTGCACAGTCTTATCCAACTCTAGGGGGTGGTGCTCATCTCCGTCTCCAAGCCGAGGGAGCCAGCGTTGTCCGAAGACATCTTCCATGGTCATGTGGCCAGCATGACTAAACGCTGAAGCGTACAGAATGCTGTTACTTTCCGAGCTGAGGCAAGTAACAGGAGCTCACCCTGTTCTGCACAGTTCTGCAGGGTCTTGAACTCCTGGGCTCCCGACCTTCTAGCCGACAGTCAACAGTCCTTTAAGCCACCACACCTCCCCTAGTACTATAGGGAGATACAAATTTCATGGCTATACTATACAATATAAAACTTGCACAACTCTGGAGCAGATGATCTAACCGGCCTTCTCCAACTGGTGTCTGCTAATTCTGCAGGGCTGTTCCTGTGAGTTTGTAAAATAGGAGTCCTAGAGTATACTGTGCAGCCCTACCAATTCTGCAGCTGCTTTCCCAACAGCTGCACCACACTGTAAAGCGTATTGGAAACTCAAGTCCCTCAAAATTAAATCTTTAGATGAATTAGCAAGAACTTAAAAGTTAACCAGCACAAGAGCACAAAGCAAACATAAAAGTAGAAGCCACTTCCTTCCCTTCCCTCATTTTAAATACGGAAGATATGCAATATTTTTAGAGCAGCAGGACTGATTTGGAAGTGGCCTCATTGCATGAAATTTCCTCTTGAAAACTAAGCCCAGAGGCAACACTTCCACAAGCATGCAGCTGAAACTGACTGTGGACAGCACCAATTGGCATGCATCCATTCTGTCATAATGAAAAGCCAGGAGGAATCCAAGGGACCCACTGCAAGTTCTTTTTATTATATTGTATACATATTTTTATCCCCTAAGATACACCAACACTTACATAACAGCTCCAAAGTATCAGCAGACTCTCTCTCTTGGGAGAATGTTATCTTCATATAGGTTCTAACCTTTTAATACTTTGAGGCAGTGTTATAAAGCTTTGCATATGTGCAAGCTTGCTGCTGGGAAAGGACCTGAAAAGCAGGCAATGTGTAAGAAGTAGATGGGACTATGGCCTGATCCAGTGGGGCTGTTCTTATGTTCTAAGCAAGTAATTAGGCAAGTTTGAAGACTTGTGAAGATATCCATGACCTCTTGGCCCAATCTCAGATTCACTCACACTGCCATTTATCTTTATTTCAAGTTTCCAACAATAACTCATCAATATTAAAATCATACAAGTTTTAGGCCAAGGGTGCTCACACTTTTTTGGCTCCTAAAAAACTTTTTTTTTGGCTCCACACTTTTACTTTGAAACCCAGCAAGGCCCGGAGATCTACCAGAGTTTTTTTACAATGTTCACGCCATCATAACATATAACATTTATGTGTACAATGTATGTTGGTGTACCTTGCATAACCGCATGAGCCAATATTGCACAACACAACATAATTAACTATAAACATTTTTGCACACAGAACCAACAGATGGAAGGGGGGGGGGCAGATCTCTATACAGACCAGTGCAAAAACAGGAGAAAGGTGTGGGGGAGGGAAGATCTCTATATAGACATCACAGCAAGACCAGTGCAAAACCCCTTGCACACAGAACCAACAGATGGAAGTTGGAGGGGGGGGCAGATCTCCATACATACCAGTGCAAAAACGGGAAAGGTAAGTCAGCCCCAGTAGAGTCAACGGGGCTCACTCCCAGGGATGCGTGGACAGGAGAGAAGCTTGCCAGCGGCTCCTCTCCAGGTCTACTCACGAGTCAGCCCCAGTAGAGTCAACGGGGCTCACTCCCAGGGATGCATCACTCCCAGGGAGCTCACTCCCAGGACGGGGCTCACTCCCAGGGATACGTGGACAGGAGCTCACTCCCAGGGAGCTCACTCCCAGGAAGGGGCTCACTCCCAGGGATGCGTGGATGGGAGAGAAGCCTGCGATCGACTTATTTTGCCTCGCGATCGACTGGTCTATCGCGATCGACGTATTGAGCACCCCTGTTTTAGGCCCATACTAAATTTAACGAATTTTTTTTTAAATATTACAGCACCTGAAAGAATTACTTCTGATGCTTTTGTTTTGTTTAAAAGTTTGCATGCATGAAACCTACTCAGTTAGAGCCAGGAGGTATAAATGAAGGTCTGAAATCTGTCTCTGGAATTTCTATGACTTATGAGCGTAAGTTCCTTAGCATACACAGTCCACAGCATACAAGCTTGGGACTCAATCTCATACCAATAAGGATTATGTGTGACCATCACAACTACTTGAAAAAGGCTAATTGCATGGCTATCTCCTGCCCATTTGACATCCTCCCTGCCATGATGAAAGGCCCAAATGCCCAGGCTCACCCCGTGGTTATAGTGTACAATTTCCATCCTGCTCAATGGGATGTCACACTACTGAAAAATGGCTCCCATATTGGTGTACAATCAAAAGTGAAAGAGAACAGGGGGCCAAAAGCTCTTTCAGTGTTGCTATTTTCATCACAGGAATGGCTTGGAGATGCTGTTTTGTGGATATATACATACCGTACTGAAAACAGCCCTGAGCGTCTTTGAGTCTTCTATCCTTTCAGACTGAAAGCATTGCTTCCCCCCCCCTTTTTCATTCTCTAGCCTAATATTACTGATTAAAAAATGAGCACCAGCTCTCTCATTTTGATCTCCCACACTTGCTTGCATGCTGCTCAAAGCACATCATGTTCCAGAGTGCATAGGCTGACCTATGGGAGTTGACAATGGTTGTCTCTGCCTTTAAACTAGGGTGCTTGTGTGTATGTGGGAAAGCAAGTATAAAACTAGATGGTCTTTGGACCCATTTAAACTCTGGGGATTCTATACAAGAAGCTGATTCATCCAGCTGAACAATTTACATAGGTTCAGACCTTCCAGACATCCACCACCATCCTCCTCTTCTGCTTTGCTTAACTGTTTCTGAATAAAGCGTTCTTAATGCCTTTAACAAGAGGAAAAAAGAGCTCAATGAGACAATGGAGTCAAGTTGTTAATGTAATCCCCCTCATGTCTTAAAATGGACTAGCTTTATCCTCAATGTCCCTCCTACCCAATAACATTGTTAAAAAGACCCAAAGCTTAACTTCTGCTTTTTAATGCTCTGGCAGCCAGGTTTTTCTGCTTTATGTTACATTATTTTGTTCAACTTTCTGTTCCCTAACATCCCCATTTTGAAAAAGGTATTGCCTGCAGCTGAGTTCCCAAACAGATGGGTTAAGGGGGGGGAGGGAGTGACACAATCCCCAGAATCGCACTATTACTGGAGAGAGAGGAGGAGGGGGTTTCACTTACCTCCACCTGCATTGGTCTCCAGGTGGTGCAGGAAGCCTCTGCAGGGCTTCCCGAGCCTTAGAAAAGTTAAAAAATAGCAATTGGAAACCACTTCTTGTTTTTGACTGTGAAACCAGAAGTGGTTTCCAATCACAATTCTTAACTTTTCTAAGGCTTGGGGAGCCTTGCAGAGGCATCTGTGGGGCTCTCTGCACTGCCCAGAGACTGGCACAGGCTGAGGTAAGTGAAAACCCTCTTCCGGCAGCAGCACAATCCTGGGGACAGTATTGCTGCCTTCTCCCCGCCCCTGCAAAGACTTAGTGGTTTCCAAACATCCGAGGAGAATTTTGGGAACCGCTGGTCTAGATGCAAAGACTTCAACCAGGGAGTCTATGGTTCAAATCCCTATTCAGTCATGAAACGACCCTGGTTCAGGCATGATCTCTGAACTTAACCGACCTCACAGAATTTGTTGGGAGACAAAATGGAATTAGTACTATGCCCAAAGCTTCTTGGCAGAAAGGAGATATACTAAACATCGCAAAAATGATTAGGTAGAATCCTTAACATATCTTCAGCTGCCTGTCACACAAATGTCCCCTGGCACTACACTCTTGACCAGAAGATCTTCTAGTTATTTACATTTATCTACCCAAAGAGAGCATGGTATGTGTGTACACTCCTATCTTCTTACTCTGTAAGGAAGGCTAGCTGAGAGACAGTTACTGGCCCAAGATCAAAAGGGAAACGCTGTGCCCAAGTGGAGATTTTTACACAATGTCTCTAGAACTACTCTAGCCAGTGCAGCACAATTCCCCAGAAGAGACTTCCTGGAACTGAACTACATCACCCTTGAAGAAACAAAATGCTATCATATTATTTCCCTTACTCCTTGCCTATCAGATAAAACTCATTAGTGCCTCCTAATTGCAAAATTCCTCTGTTATAGAGAATTTTTTGCTCTAAAGAGTAGTGTTATTCATCATCGTTTTCGGTTTTGCAATATTGAAAATGCTGCTTATGTAATTTGATACCTCCTGTAGCAACCCAAAAGCAGCATTATCCTAGAGCAGGCCACATACTAGAAATGGGGTGCCAATAAGGGAGAAGATTTCTATATAGCCTTTACCCTTGTTGTGGTACGCATAGTCTCTAGTTCCATAAAGTGGCACCAGTGTTATGACTACTATTTTCACAACATTTGCTGATAGAATTCTACAGAAGTTGCCTATGTTCAACCCTGATTCTGCACCCCCAAGACCACATATGTGTACATGGATGAGGTTTGGAAGATACAAAGCAAGGTCGGAAAAGACCCATGGCTAAGCCAACTGAAATCAGGAATTCACGTATACTCCAATTTGAATCAGGGTTAAAGAGTACCTCTCAATTAGCTTGCCTTCACAAAATGGCATGAATGGCAAAGAAAGCTATGCCTTGCCCTACCCCACCCTGCACTTAGGCAAAAATGACATATTCAGCAAGGGAAATTGGAGATTTTTCTCCATGGCTCCAACTGTGTATCACTGCAACACTGACAGCTCTCTTTCCTGTTGCTAAGAGAGACAGGTGCTCAGATACTGCAATAAGGGTCATCATTAGAAAGTTCTATTGATACCAATGAGAAGTAAGCCTATAAAAAGTTATGTGGAAGATTGCTTGTAGATTTAAAAAAGTAATTAAAAAGGTAGAGCCACTTCTCTCTCCTTCAATAGACAAAACAGTAGCAAGAGCTTCCAATTCACAATTCTTGCAAAGGAATACAAGATCTCTCTTTGGGATGTGATCTGCTGCTACCTGCTAAACATTATATTCCACCCTATGGTCTAATTGACCATCTCTGTGTCATACAGACTACAGGATGGGCAAGTCCCACAGACAAACAACAGATCATATCAATTCCATGAATAAAATTCCAAGGGAAATCCCAGCTTCTCCAATTAAAGATCTCACGTAGAAGTGCTTGCAGTGTTATGCATGTAGAAGTCCTCTGGATGAGACTGTGGGGAACTGTGGCAAAACCAGAAGCACTACAATGGATGAATCAATGGTCTGAGTCTGCATAAAGTTGCTTCACATTTTCATAAGCAGACCCCCTCCAAAGGATTCAATAAGGCCCTGTCTCCTAGATAGCTCCCGACAACTCCCCTTCACTAATATCACTGTAATATTTTTGCTGGGCCACAAATTTATCTGTTACTCCTATTTTCTCAAGGGAATTTCTAAAGAGAATCAGACAAAGAAGAAATTCCCCTCGCATTCCTAAGGAGATCAACCTCTTGAGTTGCTCTGCACAACTTTCAAGCAAGGATTCAAATGCAAGGCTATTGAAGAAGGGGACTGGGAGGGCAGAACAAAAAAAGTGATAGCATGACTGTGTAAATGAGAGAATGTATAAACATGTACTGCTAAGGCAGACACGTATGCTCAGGTGCATCTTGCCACATCATTTTTAATGATGGCCATGCCCAACAGATTTTTGTCTCTCCTTAAAGACAGTATATAGAGGTTGTGCTTTGAGAAAAGCAATGCTCCTCCTTGATCTTCTGTACTCTCCTGTTCCTAGGCAACCTGAAGTGTTCCAATATCAATATCTCAAACATCACAGCTTGGGCTAAAACAAAATTAGAAATCTGACCACTTAAGTACTGCCAGAAACACCCCACAATGAGAGTGCCAAAGATTTGTGAGCCAATGAACAGAAAAACAGAGCAGTTCCCATTCATGACTCAGACACATATGTTTTTATTTTGTCAATCAAAACAAACAAGGGCACAGGTAGAAGAGGTTGGTAATGTGGATGCCAAGGTTCAGAGACAATAATGCTTTCAATCTTCTCAGGAGCAAAACAACCAGTTCTTATACCTACCACTCCAAGACATGCAAAGGTTGCCAAGAGCCATTTCAACCTGTAGGGAGAATGCTAGTGTGCAAGTGTTGCTAAGAGGAACTGCCTTTACAATTTCAGCAAAATTTCCCATGCTTCTCTCCAACATAAAATGACTGTGTTCTTTCAAATCTACAGGCAGTAGTATAGTACTCAAGGTATCCAGTCTCCAAATCCATAAGATATTCTCCAGAACTGTAAAGCAATTCAGGTGTTAACAGTATTTTGTCTTACATCAAGATTGGTCTATAAACACAAAGCTATATCCAGGACAGATAACCACTCACAAAACCAAACGTCTATCTGCTGACCTCTTCCCAGTATTATCACTTGAGTCACAGGGCAAGAGCTAAGCTTGTTTTTATTATGAACCTTGCATGTTTCCCACCAGCTTAAAATGTTTTGAAGAAGTTGCATTAGCGGTGCCTAGTTGTTCTAGGTCTAATAATTCTTGTTTTTCATTACCTTTTTGTAAGGAGAGACACCCACTCAAAAAAGAACCCCAAAACTGCACAACAGGGTACAATGACAGAGAAGAGACGGGATTAGTTAAATAAACAATACAAACTATTAACAGAAGCAAGCTTCCAAGTCATGATTTCTCTGCTTGGAGACGGTTTCCATCAGTTGCCATGGAATGCAACAGAGCCCATGGATACACAAACCTTTTCAGAGGCAGCTTGCTTCTGTGACATACCCTTTTCTGTATCTGAATGACTTTTCCATCTCTTTGAGAAATTAATTCTTCTTCCTTTCTCACTATCCCCCCTTGGCAGACTAGTCCACACAATACATAAGACCCTTCAGGCTGTGCCATATGAAATATCTACAGGTACTTTCATGAGCGCCAGGTAAGTTCAGAGGTAGGACAGGTGGAAATCTCTTTATTCCATGTTCATCCTGACTGTCCATCTGCTACCAAAGATGTGCATTACTTCTTTAGTCAGGTGCCTCTCGTCATGCCATTTCACATAGATACAGCCTATGTCCCTCTCATGTTGTATATGTGGTCATCAGCCTTCTGCAGTACATATGCAGTCATTCAGCTGTGCATGCTATCATGTTCATGTTGGCAACCTTCAGTCTCGAGAGACTATGGTATCGCGCTCTGAAAGGTGGTTCTGGAATAGCGTCTAGTGTGGCTGAAAAGGCCAATTCGGGAGTGGCAATCCCTTCCACACTGGAAGCAAGTGCAGTCTGTCCATGGTCTGTCTCCCTGGCTATGGGCCTTCCTTCTTTGCCTCTTTGCCTCAGACTGTTGGCCAAGTGTCTCTTCAAACTGGGAAAAGCCATGCTGCACTGCCTGCCTCCAAGCAGGCCACTCAGAGGCCAGGGTTTCCCACTTGTTGAGGTCCACTCCTAAGGCCTTCAGATCCCTCTTGCAGATGTCCTTGTATCGCAGCTGTGGTCTGCCTGTAGGACGCTTTCCTTGCACGAGTTCTCCATAGAGGAGATCCTTTGGGATCCGGCCATCATCCATTCTCACGACATGACCGAGCCAACGACTGCATTACAATCTCTGTGCATGCTAACAGATAGGAATAATGCTAGTAACCCAAACAAACTTATATATGTACCTGCAACTATTCTGATGCAATTACAATGGTTGCTTGTTCTGCAGAAAAGGGCAGTTGACTTCTGATCATACATGATCCAACAGGTGCTCCAACACAAAGTGACAGGCATATACTCCAATTGACATCAATGAGTATAGGCACTCAACTTAGCACAGGATTACAGAGAATGTTCCCTTCACAATCAAAGCTCAATACTTAACTATATACATTAGTCATGTTTTATTCTTCCTGCCAACAGAATACCCAAGGAGTGTTAGCAGAAGCTCTTTTTCCAAGCTGATTATGCCAGCTTCATCATCTTCAAGTTCTTGTTTATAGCAACAAGGCACAAGGAGGTGAGAGATGAGTACACAGAGAAAACAAATAGAATACACTGGGTGTAAGTAATTGTGTGAACAGATGGGTGTTATGCATCGATAACTCTCTCCCTCCCATCATTAACAGAGATGTTCATTAGCAGAACACATTTCTGGGACTGGAGTAACCACCAATGTCTTGTTTAAAAGCTAACCAGGCAAAGCCAGCTAGAAGTACAGGATGGATAGCAAAGCACAGGAGAACTAAGATGGTCTCGCTGTTCTAAGGTCCCTCACACACCTCTCTTCTAAGCAAATCTTTCATTCTCCAACCCTTACACAGCCCTGGTCAGCCTCTGGTTTTGCTAGACAAGGAATGTGGGGTTACAGGATAAGGTCCAAATGCTTGTTCACATCCATGTTTTATCTCTGGGGTTGGCCACTAGGAGCCAGATATCACCACTCATGGGACAGCAGTTGCCTACCTCATGACAGATAGATTTCCATCACATTTCTAGAAATGCAAACTCTCTTCCAAGATCAGACAGCTACCTGAAAACAGCAGAAACCTGCACACAGCACCCTCCTACACCTTTGCCAGTTAACACAATACCCCCATACAAACTTCCTAAAGAACCATACAAACCAGAATGAAACGCCAGCTTCCCATTGCAACCTAATATATATATATATACACATACCTAAATATACCGTTCTGAACGTGACCTTTAATACTCCAGCCTGCTCAAGTCCCCAGACCCTATCCACACTTGTACACCACAAAGCCCAAGCACAAACTGCCCCATTCACTCAGCAGATACCCCTCTCATGCCACCATTAGAGCTGCACCATATCTGTTCACCCACATTCATAGCCAGTTCCACTTAGTGGGGCCCTCCGTAACACACTCTTGGTGACCTCTCATCCTTTTCCTTGCCCAATTACAACTGCTGGATTGCCCAGAGAGAGAAAATGTACCCACATTGAGGCAACGGCTGCCCTTTGTAGTGCCACTCACCTGCGAAAGCAAGCAACTGGTGGAGATCACCGTGAGGAGCAACCACTGCTTTCCCTCACTTACCCGCATGCACATAGTTTGCCTCTCTGGCCAAGGCAGCAGTTGGGAGTCCTCTCTTTGGGCACTGCTGCAACTTTTTATTCTACCACCCAGAGGGAAACAGCAGGCACAAGTGGTTCTGTGCAGCCACAGCAACTTCCATTCACTTGCTCACCATTCAATCTGAACAAAATGCACCCAATTCTACTCACTGTCCCTCCAGAAACAGGCAAGCTGCTCTTAGTGGCTACTTTCCTTTGGTTGTTCATCTATCTTCTCCACCTGGGTGGTTCAATGGTTAGGACTGACTGCCCAGACTACAGGGTGCTTTGGTCCTACACCAGTGTTTCTCAAGGTTTGTCCTTCACTGAACCACTTCACACAGTACACCTATTCAAAGTACCACTGGAAGTAACTGGTAATGACATCACCACCAGTTACTTCTGGGTTAGGAGGCCAGATGCAACATGACAAATACCAGCACACCAGCTCAGGGTGGACAAGAGGTCTTTTTCAAGCACGGAAAAGCGAGCTTTGGAATGCACACCAAGCCTCCTACTGTTGTTTGTTGGGTCAAGTTCCAGATCTCACTGCTGGGCAGCAGGTGCCCAGGAGGATCACCAGACACCACCTCAAGTACCACTAGTGGTACCCGTACTACTGGTTGAGAAACACTGGTCTACACCAGCCAAAGAAAGAGAAAAATAAAGGTGAGTGAGCAGCAGTTGCTCCTTACTGCTCACACTCTCTCTTAGAGCCCAATCCTATCCATGTCTACTCAGAAGTAAGTCTCAATATAGTCAGTGGGGCTTGCTCCCAGGAAAGTGTAGATAGGATTGCAGCCTTCTAAGAAACAAGGCAGTGAGGAGTATGGCCTGACAGGCCCAACCCCAACAGGTTCCAGAGAGGCTAGCAGGTGAGAAGTGATGGAGGAAGCAGCAGTGACACACCTCTGCCAATCTCGTGGGCCCTGCCTCCTGGAGAGGCCACCCCCAGGGCTGTGCTGCCCAAGCAGAGAGCAGGGCCCCCTCGTTGCCCACCTGCTCCCTGGGGATGCTGGCAGGTGAGCTTCAGCCACCACCTGTTCCCTCCCTCCCTGGGCAGCAGAATCCGGGCTAAAAGGAGGGATGGGGGAGGGGGGCATCCCGGCGAGCCTAACCCCAAACGCAGGAGAAGGAGCAGGAGGGCAGCAGGGGTGGCCGTGAGGGGAGGGCAGCGCTGCTGCTCCCTGCCAGAGGCGGTCCTCTCCGAGGCTGACACCTGCCCGGCGTCCGTCCGTCCTCCCTCCTCAGCCTGTTCCCACCGCTGACCCGAGGAAGAGGCAGATGAGCGCGCCGACGGAGGGGTGGCGGCACCTCGCAGGCACCCCCCGCCGACACGGGCTCCAGGAGGAAGATGACGAGCAGCCCAGCCGCGCCGCCTTCCCCCGGGGTCCTGCCGACAGCAGGGGCGGCGACGGGGTGGCTCAGGGGCCGTCAGCGGCGGGCCCAGCCCACGTTGTTCCCGCACACGCCGGGTCAGCCACTGCCCACCCGCCCCTCGCACGCCGCCTCCCGTGGAGGGACAAGCCGCCCGCCCCGCCGCCTCACCTGGGCACGCAGCTGGGCGCCGAGCGGTCGATCTCCCAGGTGGCGAAGAGGTTCATGGGCACCGGGACCGGCCCGAGACCCCCGGAGACCCCCGACGCCGCCCCGCATGGACCCGTCGAGAGCCCGGTCGCGCCGGCGAGCCCGCCGGGCCCGGAGCCCAGCGAGCCCGCTGCTGTCGTCGTCGCCGCCGCCATCGCGCCGCTACCCTGGAGCCTAAGCTGGGTGCGGTGGGGGGCGGCCGGGACCCTCGGCCCAGCCCCGACCTCCGCCTCACAGCCCGGCGGGGCGTGGCCTCCCGCGCGCCAGCCAATCGCGAGCGAGGGGGCGCGGCTTTTTATCCCCGTTGGCCAAGCAGGGTGGAGGGGGCGTGGCTGATTCTGGGGAAGCGGCCAATCAAAACGCAAGGGGCAGGCTTTGAAAGAAGGAAGGCTTGACCGGGTGTGGTCTTGGGTAGGGAGAAGTAAAATGGGGCGGGAACTGAGTACTTTAAAGAGGCTGAGTGACAGGAGGCTCAGCCAATCAGCGCCGCCGATAAAATAAAAGTCTTCCAATTAATATCATTTGTGTCATTTAATTAATTGTTTTATTATTCTGGACCATTAGGATCACTGACATTTGTTGCAACAGAGGATGTCAGCTGCACAGTTAGCAGCTGAGGCTTTATTATATAGGTATTTGCTCCAGCCTAAAATCTCTGGGGGCCAACACAAGGGATGCATTTTTGTCCCTGGATCTTGGGCCAGACTTGCCAGTGCTGCTCAGCAGGTGAGTGTCTGTCTCCCCATTGGCACTGGTTCTTTTTCCTGGCATCCTTCTGCACTTTTCAGATGTATGGACTCCATACGTACACCGCCTGCTGGGTGGTGCCTAGGACATTTGCCCACTCCCCCCCCCCAACGTATGCAACTGGCAGGGATGGGCAGTGGGTGGGGAGGCAGGTGAGGCAGAGCCTCCCCAGCAGAGCCCTTCGAAAAGCATTACGAAGCCTCTGCGTGTGGGTTGTGGGTGCTTGGGTGCCTCCCACAGTGGCGGCGCTTTTCAAAGGGCTCCACTGGGGAGGCTCTGCCTCACCCACCTCCCCACCCACCGCCCATCCCTGTCCAGTGGTATGGAGTCCTATCTCTAAATTGCTCTGTTAGAGCCATCACTGGAACAGCAGGCATCCTCCCATTGTGGGCTTCCCCTCATTGGCAATGCTCAAACCGAGGCTAGATGACCACCTATCAGGGATGCTAAGGTGCCTGTGCTTAGCAGGGGGCTTGGCTAGATGATCTCTGATGTTACCTCCAACTGTTTATTGTTGGCAACCTTCAGTCTCGAAAGACTATGGTCTCGCGCTCTGAAAGGTGGTTCTGGAACAGCGTCTAGTGTGGTTGAAAAGGCCAATTCAGGAGTGACAATCCCTTCCACACTGGGAGCAAGTGCAGTCTGTCCCTAGTCTGTCTCCCTGGCTATGGGCCTTCCTTCTTTGCCTCTTTGCCTCATACTGTTGGCCAAGTGTCTCTTCAAACTGGGAAAAGCCATGCTGCACAGCCTGCCTCCAAGCGGGCCACTCAGAGGCCAGGGTTTCCCACTTGTTGAAGTCCACTCCTAAGGCCTTCAGATCCCTCTTGCAGATGTCCTTGTATCGCAGCTGTGGTCTACCTGTAGGGCGCTTTCCTTGCACGAGTTCTCCATGGAGGAGATCCTTTGGGATCCGGCCATCATCCATTCTCACGACATGACCGAGCCAACGCAGGAGTCTCTGTTTCAGCAGTGCATACATGCTAGGGATTCCAGCACGTTCCAGGACTGTGTTGTTTGGAACTTTGTACTGCCAGGTGATGCCGAGAATGCATTGGAGGCAGCGCATGTGGAAAGCGTTCAGTTTCCTCTCCTGTTGTGAGCGAAGAGTCCATGACTCGCTGCAGTACAGAAGTGTACTCAGAACACAAGCTCTGTAGACCTGGATTTTGGTATGTTCCGTCAGCTTCTTGTTGGACCAGACTCTCTTTGTGAGTCTGGAAAACGTGGTAGCTGCTTTACCGATGCGTTGGTTTAGCTGTTTAGAGAAAGAGTGTCAGAGATCGTTGAGCCAAGGTACACAAAGTCATGGACAACCTCCAGTTCATGCGCAGAGATTGTAATGCAGGGAGGTGAGTCCACATCCTGAACCATGACCTGTGTTTTCTTCAGGCTGATTGTCAGTCCAAAATCTTGGCAGGCCTTGCTAAAACGATCCATGAGCTGCTGGAGATCTTTGGCAGAGTGGGTAGTGACAGCTGCATCATCGGCAAAGAGGAAGTCATGCAGACATTTCAGCTGGACCTCTAACTGCATCTCCAACTGTATCTAGCTGGACCTCCAACTGTAGTATTCTATTATTCTACCACCCCATCTCCACTGCGGTGGATGCAGTTAGAATTGCCAACCATCTAGGATTGCCCTGATATCTCCAGTAATCAGCACCATTCTCCAGATGAAAGCAACCCAGAATATCTTAACAAGGCCTCCTTGGCTTACAATGCAATACTGTTACCAAAAAGGGCTGTTATGTTTTAAGGGGAATTATTATATTACTCTTTTGGAAACTTCAGGATCGCAGGCTAGATAATAAGACAGCATAATGCAAAGAAATTCCTTTTTAGCTTGAAAAGAGACTGGGAGAAAGATAACTTTCAATAGGATTATATTTTTATTGCAAAAACACATAGGTATACATAATGCACATAGAAAAATGGTAAGTATATGTCTACTTGAATCCTAGTACTTGGATACAGTGTACCTAACTTTCATGGTGGTTGCGTGTGGAGTGTATTTGGTGCATTCCGAGGAGATCAGAAAAGGGTAGATTTTAGGGAAGGATTTTAGGGGTCCCTGGTCTGCATAACCCAGTTGCTGACTAAAGATGGGTAGAGAAGGGGAGAACTCTCCTAGATTGACCTGATGTGTCCCAGAGCTGATCTGGATGCGCATGCTCACTACACACAGTGGGGCAAGTAGAATATGTAAAACATTGAAAGGATCAAGAAGTCAGTTATCAGCAAGGACTGGCTTCCTACATGGGGGAACTTGGCCAACTCCTGGAGGCAGTTTGCATAGGGTACTTAAGAGTGATTGAATCACAACAATAGACTTCTTCCTCCAGAGGTGCCAGCGGACTTGTTTTGCATACATGGTGAATGGATCAGGAGATGCTTTTGCATACAGCTAAGTGGGGGTTGTGCACTCCATGTGCTTGTGGCTTAACTTGATTGTGGCCTGTATGTTGAGGTTTGGCCTACATGATATTTTAGTAACCAGATATAAAATCACAACTTGGAAGGGAAAAGGAGATTTTCACATAACAATACCTGTACATGCCTCCCCAGAAGCAAGCCCCACTGTGTTCAGTGAGACTTTCTCTCAAGTGAGTAATATAGGATTGTAGTGTTGCATTGGGAGAAAAAAAGTCTCTCAGAATGTGTTGCCAGATTCCAAGCTCTGCCTAGAGAATTATTCCCACTTTCAGCTAATTAGCTCCCCTTCTTTCCCCAAAAATGACCCTAGTTCTGCTTTGCAGTACTGCTGGACCCCACCACCAGGGCAGCTCGCTTGTACAACTGCAGAGGTCCTCCTTCCTCTCCTCTCCTCTCCTCTCCTCTCCTGCCAGCAGCAGCTCCCACCACCACTACAGCAGCACCTTGGTCCTCCACAGGTCTTAGGCATGGCAGCCAAACACCAATCTCAGTTGCTCCTCCAAAGTCCTTTAGCACATCATTCCATTAGGTCCTGGTTCTGCTACCCACACCCAACTCTCCCTTCATCAGGTACTTTTATTGCCTGAGGGCCCTATTGCCTTCAAGTGGCTGCAGCAGTGCAGCACACACTCTGCTGAATGCCCAGGCCTTACCCTTAAAGGGGCTGCTGCTGACACCACATCCTACCTCCTTGCCAGATCTTCCATGATTCCAACACACGGAATACTTTCAGTTGCAGATGGCAACCCTAGATCTATGTCGATTTTCACATATAGAACTGCTGTTCCCCATATAGCCCAATAGATAGACTGAGAAAATTATTGTTATATAATTAAAACCATTTCTGCTCAACATTGCATATACGCAACAGAGATCAAATGTGTACACCTGTGGGCTGGGAAGAAATGGGTTAATGGTGGCAAAGACAAATTTAGCTCAAAATTGTATATTTCACACTTGTATTTCCAAATACTGAGAAATTCTTACCCAAGATAGAGTTTTAATTGTTGTGATATAATTGTTGTGTGTAATTGGGAAAGAAGCAGTTAGAGAATTCAATATTTTCAACTGACATCGAATTAATTTTATTCAGTATTTCACCTTAAAGAAATACCACCATCTGATATAGGGCCCAGTCCTATCCAACTTTCCAGTGCCAGTGCAGCTGTCCCAATGGGGCATGCGCAACATCGTGCGGAGGGGAAGGGCAGTCAGAGAGGCCTCATCAATGTAAAGGAAAAAATTTTCCTTACCTTGGGGCAGCACTGCAGCTTCACCAGTGCTGGAATGTTGGATAAGTTTGGGCCCTAAATTCCCTGATGCATAAGGCTGTAAGCCTAAGGATTTTCACATTTAACAAAGAGGGTCTTGCAGCTAAGTAACACACAGCCCAATTCTATGCATGACTACTCAGAAGTAGGGCCATAAGAACATAAGAACAGCCCCACTGGATCAGGCCATAGGCCCATCTAGTCCAGCTTCCTGTATCTCACAGCGGCCCACCAAATGCCCCAGGGAGCACACCAGATGACAAGAGACCTCATCCTGGTGCCCTCCCTTGCATCTGGCATTCTGACATAGCCCATTTCTAAAATCAGGAGGTTGCACATGCACATCATAGCTTGTAACCCATAATGGATTTTTCCTCCAGAAACTTGTCCAATCCCCTTTTAAAGGCATCCAGGCCAGGCATCCAGGCCATCACCACATCCTGTGGCAAGGAGTTCCACAGACCAACCACACACTGAGTAAAGAAATATTTTCTTTTGTCTGTTCTAACTCTCCCAACACTCAATTTTAGTGGATATCCGGCCCACTGAGTTCAGTGGGGCTTACTCCCAGGAGAGTGTGCATAGGACTGCTACCACACTTCTATTTCTACTGCAGAGGAACCGCAGTTCCTGAGCACAGTTGCAAGCGTGCCGTAAGGCTCCCAGGCTCCCGTCCGTGCTAGCTCAGCGCTGGCCAGTACTGGGCTAGTGCAGGGCAGTCGCCCAACTTCTGCGGCTCGGTGGTCTCCCGGACTGCCGAGCCGCAGCACAGTAGGCGGGGGGGGGGACAGGGGCAGGGAGGAGGCATTCCAGGGAGGGGGGAGGTCGGTGGGGGGCGTAGAGTGGATGGGGGGAGGCATGCTGGGGGTGGGCTGGAGGTGCGCAGGAGGAGGGAGGGAGGCGCGTCCGCGGAGCTCTGCTCCGCAGGATCCAAGGCGCTTGTGTAGGGCTCCGCTCCCTACATGAGTGCCTTTACCTTACCGCCAACCTTTTGATCGGCAGTAAAGTGAGTAGCCCCACTGCGGGGTTGCTTACCTTACCTAGGAGAAGCGGACGAAAGTCCCCTTCTCCCGAGGTGCCTCCGGCGGTAGCCCGGGAGGCGCAGGATCCAGCAGCAGCCCTTCTCAGTGCCGCCGAGCCTGGACGCCCCAGGCAAAAGACTGATGGTGTACCTTGAACATTTTAGTGTCTTCCCAATGTGCCAGAAGATGAAAAAGGTTTAAAATCACTGTTCCATTGTAAGCTCAGCTTCTGCTTAGCGAGGTTACTGACCTACTATTTCCAGTCAGGTCCTATGGTTTTGCAAACTCTATGACAGTGAACCAACAGTGCAACCAGACCTCACTGGCACCTGTGACTTCGCTGTCTATTGGATAACTTGCAGTTGGCACAACAGTCCTGTAGGAGGAGATGGTGAGCAACCTCACTTGTGTATATCTGTTTGGGATGGTTAGAAGGGTTCTGCTTTATTTCAAATAAATTTTTAAATTTATACTTATTGTAAACTTTTAATTTACTTAGGGCCCAATCCTATCCAACTTTTCAGCACCAGTGCAACAGCAATGAGCCCCAAGGTAAGGTAACAAATGTTTCCATATCTTGAGGAGGTCTCTGTGACTGCCTGCCCACCACAGGATGCAGTGCATGCCCCACTGGCATGACTGCACCAGCACTGGAAAATTGGATAGGATTGGACCTCAACAAGTGGGAAACCCTGGCCTCTGAGCGGCCCACTTGGAGGCAGGCTGTGCAGCATGGCCTTTCCCAGTTTGAAGAGACACTTGGCCAACAGTCTGAGGCAAAGAGGCAAAGAAGGAAGGCCCATAGCCAGGGAGACAGACCAGGGTCAGACTGCACTTGCTCACGTTGTGGAAGGGATTGTCACTCCCGAATTGGCCTTTTCAGCCACACTAGACGATGTTCCAAAACCACCTTTCAGAGCGCGATACCATAGTCTCTCGAGACTGAAGGTTGCCAACATGTCAGATTTGATTTGATTGTATGGGGGTGTTAAAGATTTTCCTGCTTGATGACATCACTTCCAGACATGACATCACCTTCAGGTTAGTATCATCACTTGTGGTGGGTTCCAACAGATTGTTTTTCTAAAAAGTGGGTCTTGATGCTAAAAAATTTGAGAACCACTTCTATAAAGGAAGTTGTGCATTTGTTTCACATGGCTGCCTGCTCCCAAGGAAGCTATCTTACTACCCTTGCTCTGCTGTACTCAAAACAGTATTCCTTAGATATGTGAGTGGGATAAGGATACTGTAATTCTGGGTGTGTGGATTCCTAGCAGTTCTTTGCTATTACCCTTTTGCTGCTGATGTCACAGTAACTCCTGTGTGTGTGTGTACGTGCGCACTGCAGCATCCTTATAGCGTGCTCTGTATTTGTGTGGTTTCCTTGGGGCATTTCCGCATGGTTGGCAGTGTCAGTTGCTGTGTTGCTCACCCCTAGTGGCTGGTGGGGGGCATCCCCAAGAGGTAGGTATTCTTTGGCCCTGTGCCTGTATCAGCCCTTTGCTTGATTCACACTGGCAGCACGTCTCTGGTTTGGTTGAATGTGGTGATTGACTCCTTGGGTGTCAATCACACTAACATCACACCAATGATATGCTGACTTCAGGATGCCACTCCATGGATGACAGACTGTGTTGGGGTTTACATGGATGCTTTTGGTATGGGCTGCACTGATATTGCCTGGATGGACTTAGGATACAGTGATGGTTTTGCTGGCATTGGTGCACTGTTAGCTCATTGTCCAGATAGGATTGTAGTCTTAAGCATTTTGTTACCTTTATTTATTATGTTTGCACAAGTCTGTGAGGTAAGTCACCATTATTCTTTTATGATCTTTTTGATTTTTATTATCTTGTTGTATATTGCCTTGTGCTTATTTGTAGAAAGATGATCTGTAATTATTAGATTTTCACATTATAGATGGGAAACTGAGAATGATTTGCTAATGGCCCAATCCTACCCCCTCCATCATAACTTGTGTCCATCATAACATGACTGCAGTCGCAAAGCAGCCTACACCGATGTGCACTGCTAGAAGAGAGACTAGAGCGACTTCCTACATATCAGTGGATCCACAAAGACTTGCTAGAGCAAATAAGCCATTGGGGGGGAGGGAGGGAGTTGAATGGGGCAGGGGACAAGGGTGGAATGGGGGAGGGGTGGGCAGAACAGGGCAGTGACAAGGTGAGGAGGAGGAGGGTGGATCAGACCCAGGAGAGGTGTGGGATCAGCAGTGGTGGTGCACGCTGAATCCCAAACCCCTTCTGGAGCCTGATCTGCCTTCCCAGGTCAATGTGTACTTGCGCCAGCAATTGAGCTCAGGCTCAGGTCCGAGTTGACTCATAGCGGCTGCTGGCGGTTACCCTGGAGTAGGGCAACAAATGTCCCCTTACTCTGAGGAGGCCCCAGCAGCCAAAAATCCCCTGAGGGTTACAGTTGTAGCTGTGTTGGCACCACTGCATTGCCACATGGGGATTTAGGTGGGATTGGGCTGTCAGTCCACAAAGGGAATCCACGACTGAGGTAGGATTTCAACCCATATCTTCTGGATTCAAGCCCTACCTAACATACCAAACCACACTGGGTATCACAGGTCTTTCAGACATATAACACAATTCTAGACCTGTCTACTGATTTTAGAAATGGGCTATGTCAGAATGCCAGATGCAAGGGAGGGCACCAGGATGAGGTCTCTTGTTATTTGGTGTGCTTCCTGGGGCATTTGGTGGGCCGCTGTGAGATACAGGAAGCTGGACTAGATAGGCCTATGGCCTGATCCAGTGGGGCTGTTCTTATGTTCTTATGTTAAGTAAGTCCCATTGAATCGAATGGAACTTACTCCCAAGTAAGTGTGTATAGAATTGCAACCTCTTTCCAAATACTATCTATCTATGATTACAGCACTGTTCCAGGAATGTCTATTTTTAAAGAAAAAGATTGTGCCTACCACTGGCTACCTACCCAATATTTACACAGGCAACAACCGCAAGCTTTGTTAAGGAAGAATCTAGCAGTGTTTTTCACCCAACCTGAGTTTATGGAGTTCACAAAGCTTTCCTAATAGTTGATAGACTTCATGAGACACGCTCTTCAGATTTCGTGATGCCCAGAGGGTCATCTAAGCAGAACTTTTGACCTCTAGTAAACTCTGTTCAGGGCTCATAAAACATATGATTGCCAATGAGATACTTCTACACTTTATAGTCTTTCCTTCTTTCTGGAAAAGCTTGAATAGAAGCCAGTGCTCAGGCAGTTGACTAGCAGCAGAATTTCAAGGGAGTAAGGAGCTGATTCTGTGCTTTGATCTACACATCTAAATGCATTTTCAGTTGTCCACATTACAGATGATCTTTATTTATTTTGGCAGAATTCTGACTTGCACCACTCATAAAGCAAAACTTTGAAACTTGACTTGTCTTCTGCTCCTTAAACCAATGCTCACTTTGTTTTTCCCATGCTGACTATAGGAGTCAGGTAATAACAGGATAAGTGCCTAATCCAATCTAACTTTCCAGCACTGATGCAGCCATGCCAATGGGGTGTGCACTGCATCCTGCAATGGGGTCGCAGTCACAGAGGCCTCCTCAAGGTAACAGAACATTTGTTGCCTTACCTCAGAGCTGCACTGTGGCTGCATTGGAGCTGTAAAGTTGGATAAGATTGGGCCCTAAGGGAACAATTAGATTCCCTAAGGGGAACAAATGTTTCCATATCTTGAGGCCTTTGTGACTTCCTCCCCACAACAGGATGCAGTGTACACCCCATTGGCAAAGCTGCACTGGCACTTGAAAATTGGATAGAATTGGGCCCTAAGTAAGCTATCTTACTTACTTAATAAGATAATTTGGTTGAAAATGTGGTCTTCATGTGAATACATGAGACTGTCGCTACAGTTTTCCCAAAGTGTCACTTTCACAAAATACTAATTGTAATGTTCTTTGCTAATTCAGGATCCTTCTCCAGCCTTTAGAATGCAAAACCCATCAGAAGTTGGGGAAAGTGACCCCTTTCAGCTTTGGGGATGAGCAGAGAAACTGTGAACTGGCTCCAAACATGTTGAATAAGGGGAACAGAGAGTTTTGGAGCTATAGATTGACTAAAACAGTATTCTGGGGAGCAGAGACTCTCTCTCTCTCCTAAGCTATGCAAATTGTGGATCTACTGCTTGTTGTAGGAATGTCTTATGTTTTTGCTTTCAATATGCTGTGCTTGTATAAATAAAATAAATACTACAAAGACACAATAAATTTACAGAATGAGATCAGCCAAGTTAATCTTTCTAGAAGTTTCCATGATGAGATGGTGGATGAAGACATGAATTACAGTGGTTGACAAAGGAAATAAAGGAAAACCAGGGCTAAGCCCAGATCTCCTGACACCTTGGGCAGTGTGCCAAATGCTTACCTGTTGATGTATTAACCTCTTGCTCATCTCACACCCTTGATTGAAAGAGGAAGAGAAGGATGAAGTAGGAGAGGAAAGTGGTGGACTAGACTAGCATCTCTAACACTCTAGTCCACATGCTGCTCTCCTCCACACTTTCTCTTCCTCTCCATTCCTCTCTTCCTATCCCAATCCAGGAAATGGGGGGGGGGTAGGAGAAAGAGCAGTGGAGGTAGATGAAAGTGGGCACTCCCTTGCTGATTTGTTGCCTAAGATGACTGCTTCAGAGCACTCCGCTGACGCAGCAGCCCAGGGTAGCGATGACTCAAGAGCAAGCAGCGCTGGTGGGAAGGAGCGTGCCGTCCCACTGGCACTGAATCCACACTGCTAGCCACTGTCAGTCAGTCTCATGGATGGGCCAATCCTGTGGGAGATTATGTCAGATAAAATGACTCCAGTTTTGCAAAAATGTTCAGAAAACATGTGTCACACAGAAGTTTCAGGGACTGTTCCTGGTAAATGACATTTGGAGCATAGGAAATTTCAACAGTAACAATTAGAACTGCTAAAAAATGAGACAGCCAACATAAAACAGGGTAGCAGCAACATTTAAAATAAGGAAGAAAAACAGCCCAAAACATGGATCTCTCTCTCTCTCTCTCTCTCTCTCTCTCTCAGGAGGAAATTCCTCAGAAAAATACTACCATGAGAGAAAGCTTTGCTCCTTCTTGCCGCCAGCTGTGCATCTGAAGCCCCAGGTACTTTGAGCATCATTATCACTTGAATCTCAAATTTCCAATATACCCTTTCAGGTCTACTAGTCACACAGACAACATTTCAGTCAATTTTCGCAGCAGGGCTTTATCAACATGTAGCATTTACTGCTGTGGGCATTTGGCATGTGGGCTTGTATCCCAGAGAGAAGGGTTTCCTGCGGAAAGCAATGCCAACACATTTCATACTCTCCGACCCCTCTAGCATGTGCTGTCACTCGCCAAATGATTTATGATGAGACCGCACATTGGTCCTGAACAGTTTTCTGAGAAATTGTTTGCAAACAGGGAGGCATTCCATAAGGAATTCCCAGTCTGAGTGCCAATCAAAAATATGTACCGGCTTGAGACTCTCAGAGCATCTAACCTCAGCGTTAGAACATCTTGATTTCTTGTTCTGTTTGTCTCAGCTCTCCCAGCAGGGAATGCCTGATGGGTTATGTAACTAATGAGCAGATAATTCTGTTCTTCAGCAAAGACACAGGCCTAGAAGTAGTGTACCTTAATCTTTTCATCTACACAGGCAGCCTTTAGGATTTTGCAGTACCCACAGCAAGATGGAAGGGAAGAGGACATCTGTTTGTGCAGCTGGATGCAGGCCAGGTGGAGTATGTGTTGTGTTCGTATGATGCTCTGTAAGAAGCAGAGGTCTTTTTCAAATGATGGTCTGTCTGGCAGTGCTACCAATCAGTTATCCCACATTTATCTGAAAACCGTGGAACAAAATGCATATAATGGCAGCATTAGAAGAGGTGGAAGGAGGGGAAAGCTCCACTTATCACGAGCATGTGCTCTGGTGGCATGGCTGCATCAGCAGTGGGAGGGCTTTCGATAAATATACCGAAATAAATGTTTAAAAAGATGACCTTTGCCTCAAGATCTCACACTTCTTGCAGTACATCAGAATAGTGAAGAGAAGCTTTGTGTTTGGTTCAGCAGATTCCTAACCAATAGTGACAACCATTCAGTCTCATTACAGGTCTCCCTTGACCTCAAAACTGCTCTCCCCCCCGCCCCCCAGATAAAGTCTGAATGTTCATAAGAGGCACCAGCACAGACACCTGGATTTTTCTGGGCCTCCAGGAATGGAAGCAATGTAGTGGTGATACCACCAGATCCTTAGGCATGATTTTGTAAAATAAACAGACTGTGTGCTTGTTTTGTTCAGTCCAACTTGAAATCCTTTGAAGATTTGCCTGTATTCAAATAAGTTAAAATGTGCCCTTTTTTGCCCTGTCTGGCAGAAATGCCCACTGCACCAAGGCAAGTCTAAAGATAGTGAAGGCAAAAGATCACTGCTGCTGCTTCCCCTGTCAGAGACAATGAAAAGTCTTTATGTTTCCCATTGAAAATAGAACACTGAACAGCCTTTACTCAGCTGTGATTTGGGCAAATGGAAACAATGGTGTGTGCAGGGAGGTGCAGTGCATAGATTATGTATTTGTGGGACAGCAGCATTGTAGGACTAAGCTCATTATAGTTAGTATTAGACATTAGAGAGTGCTTGTTAGAAATGTCTTTCATGAATAGGAAATTTTGGGGTACTAAGGGATTGTTTTTCTTTCAAGGAGAGAAGCAATATGTGACACAAATGGTAGCTCTTTGGGTGTAAAACCTTGATAATTAGGTGTGTGTGTGTGGCTGTCATCTGTCAACCAAATAAACTGCTGCATAATGTTCAATAACTGCATATACTGTCTTAGGCTGCATTCTATATCTCCTCCTGGCCTGGGAGTAAATCCAGCTGAATTTAATGGGGCTTATTTCTGAGTAGACATGCATAGGATTGCTCTGTTAATCTCTTAATAAAGGGGCTTTAATAACTGTGTGAATTTCCTTTTATGTATATTTACACTGTAAATTTTAAAACTGTGTGTATATTTTTAATCTCCAAAGGCTAATTCAATAAACCAAAATGGAATTTAACTGTTAGAGGCACTCTGTAGATGCAATGTAAGGAGGAAGCTGGAAATGCATTCTGTAGCTGGTAACATCTGCTGTCTGCACAAAATATACCCCTGTTCATCCAGAGAAATGCCTGATCAGCAGCCTCTCTATAGAGACTCAGTGACACCCAGTGGCTGCTTTGGCTGAAACTCTCTTTTTACATGTGACAAATAGTGCCTGCAGTTCATGGTGAACAGCACATGGCAAAGAGAAACTGGCCTGCTGCTGAGATCAGGGTAGGCCTTGCCATCAGATCTAGCTGGATTGGAAAAGGGAGAGGGAGATGGAGCAGGAGAGAGTGTGGTGGTGGGCTAGAGCACCAGGAGGTCTTGAGCTGGCCGGGCAGTTCTCATATATGGAACTGCACAGAGACCATGAAGAACAGCATCCTTCTCAAAAACAGGATGGAACTGCACATTGCAAGACAAATACAGGGTTATTTTACCACTCATGCATGGGCTGGGGTCATTTGAAGGGGAAAGTTGTCAGAATAGAGAAAGGAGTGCTTTAGTCTTTCTCCCCCCCCCCATCAGTTATTCCTGCAGTTGCCCATACCCCCCTGCCCCCCCCCCCCGGCTAAAAACTCTTTCCTTATCTGGGCTTCATGACTGTAACTCTGACCGGAGGGAAAATTGCTGGGGGAGGCATCTGCAGGGAAGAAACAATACACCAAGGAAGAGTTAATGCCTTCCTTGTTGACTCTTTTCTACAGATGAATTTGTCTTATCTTGCCAATGGAGTTCTGGAACCCAAATTTGCTGAGGTTACAGTAACTCCTGCTGTTATTGTCAATTATTAACTGTAGAAGGATAATGTTACAAAGGTTTTAAGAAATGTGCATGAAATGACCTCATGGGAACTGTCTTTAAGACAGTGGCAGTTCTAATATGGATGAGCAAATTGAGAATATAATCTAGATTACTAGCAGTGTCAAATGCCCCTTTCAAAAACAGCTGGATGATCAGGTCAGTCAGATAAAGTCTGAAATGTGCAAACCACGTTGGACTGGTGTCATTTAATGCTCGTCAAAAGCATATTCTGAATTCCATATGCCCCATGAAAATGTGTTCAAACTTGAAGTGAAAAATTCTGTCTCAAATGTGCATATGGTGAGTGGGGAGACAGGTGAGGCAGAGCCTCCCCACCAGAGTCCTTTGAAAAGCACCGCTGTGTCAAGTGCTTGGGCACGTCACACACAGCACCTCACACACAGCTGCGCCTTGTCGAAGGACTCTGGTGGGGAGGCTCTGCCTCACCTACCTCCCCACCCACTGCATATCCCTGCACGGCTATGATGCTCAAAAGTTGTATCGCTTTACAGCTAACAAATAATTGAAAAATCAGAACATGTTGTATGTTTGAGTTAAACTAAAGATTTCACTCAGCCAATGAATGTGATCTTGCAAAGGATGTCTAGTCATCTTAGTGAAAAGTGACAAATCAATCATTGTGTTGCTCAAGTAAGCATTGCTAGTTGACTCATTCCATTTGCCCATCCATCTGTAGGGTGCTAGAAGCAAATATGTAACGCTGACTATGTTAAGTGCTTTCAGCAGCTTAACTTTATTTCATTGATGGGAACATAATTAAGATATGGAAGCTTCATCTTCATCCAGAACCACAGTCCACACAGAGAGCCTGACTGAAATCATGATACAGGAGAAAGTGTTTGGAAACTGAGGAACTACGAGGCATGAGTCAGGATGTAGGAACGTACCACTGCGTGTGCCTGAAGAAAATTGCCCAAACAGCTTTTCACACTTGCCTGCCTCCACCTGGCAGAAACCTCAAATCAACCTGGAATGCTAACCAAAAATAAATTGCCTCTCTGCAGCACAGGATAATCCTCTGGCTATTCCACATTCTCTCTGTGTTCCTTCCAGCATCTCATTCGCAGTGCCAAATTGTTTCTGCCCAAGTAAAATCTCTCCAAACTGCTACTTCAGTTTCAGATTGCCTCCCACACCTGCTGTTCAGTGCCACACTGGCAGTACATGAGGGAAATCCCCTGAGACCTAACTCTTGGTGACTGATTGTGCTCAAGTTTAATCCTTTCACAAACCTGTCACTCAGTGCTGGATTATCTGTGCCTGAGGGGAATTCTTTCAGACTGTCGGCCTCCTTACTCTCTGGCCTTCAAGGGAAACCCTATCACATCTTCTGCCCAGAACCAGATTATCTGTGCCCCCAAGAAATCCTTTTAAACCTGAATTGGCACCTTGTGGTGGTCAAGTTAGAACCCCTCTCTTCATCTTGTTGTTTGGCAGTGAGCTCTCTGGGGCCTAAACCAGAGCAACATGCTCACCTGTGCGGAAAGGATATGCTGGATTTTCTGCCACTTGGGGCCAATTGCTCAGAAATATTTTTTTTTTAATTTGGAGGAGGGGGCATAATTTGTGCAGACCTGATAACAATGAGCAGCTTGTGCAGAGTATGGGTGCATGCATGGGTATGTGTGTGAGAGAGACTAATTCAGTTCACACATGCAAGTTGCTCATAGTTGATCAGGTTTGCTCACATGGTGCCCCTCCAAAAACCCAACTCCATGCAGAAAAACACTGGATTCTGCAACTTGGATAAATGGCCTGAATGATGGGAGCTCAGGTTTGTGGAATGCTGAATTCTGCACTTAATACCAAGTTCTGCACTTCATAGGGTCTGGTGACCAAATGGCAGGATGTTCACAGCTGGGGTGGCAGCAGGAACATGTTGGGCACTGAGTAAAGATGGCCAACCCCCCTGAATCCCCAATAACAGGGGCAATGCCCCATACATTATCAGGGGGCACCATGGGGGAGCCTAGTGCTGGGATTTGCTCCAGGGTCCCCGGCAGCACTCTGCAAAGACCTACAGAATCCAATGTGGATAATCCTGTGACCTCCAAAAAAGGCTTCACAAATGTCTTGGTAAACTATGGAAATGTTGTCTTCAGCTGTTTCCCTCTTCCTTTTTGAATCCAGGGAGAAGAAGAACAATGGAGGCAGCATCTGAGGCATCAGTGGGTAAGCAGAGGGGACTGTGTGCCATCTCAGGTGCAGGAAGGTCCTCGGTCAGTCTTGGAAAAGAGAGAAGTACACTATGTTTCTGAGGCACCACATTCTGGGAGTGAGTTCCAGGCATATGGGGCATCAGGGGTCAGCAAACAAAACACAAGTTGATCAATTGAAAGAATCAGAATGAAAGACACTTTACACATGTGAGATAATGGCACATGAACAAATCTTAACAAAACACTCTTTTCTATATGTAAAAACATTAGAACTGTTGTTTTTTTTTACAATTCTGAGCAAGTGGTATCTGACCCTGCATAAGTAAGACAGGGAATGGATTCACAGCCCAATCCTATGCATGTCTACTCAAAAGTAAATCTCATTACAGTCAATGGGCCAACTCCCAGGTAAGTGTGGACAGAATTGCAGCCCCAGTCAGTTTTGGACTTCAGTGCATGTACCTGCATTTACAGTGAGAGTGTCTTATAGCCTCTGGATGTTGGAATAATGTTGTATTATTGATAAAATAATTAATAAAAATACCCCTGGGGGCTGGGGGATAAGAATAGGTTGTACTTGTCGTAAGAGGCAACTAACCAGCCACTGGGTAGATGGGACTCAGCCTGGGAAGACATCTCATCTGAGAGAAGGAAAACTCTGATCCCAAACCTCCACTGCCTTGTTATCCAGTTACGGAAAAGGCTTCAGGAGTCAACCTCGAGTGAGGCAGTTCATGGCTGAACACAGTCACATTCTGGCAACTCCTGCCACCCCTGGAACCAACCCTATTGGCTTCTGCCTTTCCATTGGACCATTCCAGCGACGTGGAGAGGGGGGATCTGCTGCATGGATAACAGTCTATCCTCCATATCTACTTTACCCAGGCTTCGCGCACTGGAGAGGACACACTGTTCCAGAACCACTATTCAGAGCGCGATACCATAGTCTTCTGAGACTGAAGGATGCCAACATGAATTGATAAAAATCACAGAGTGAATCCAGTGTTGGTTCTCTTATCTGAGGATGCTAGGCAGGATTTAACTTTCTTTCATGTCTTGATTGTCTGGAATATTGAATTTCAGATAAAGTCCTTCCCTGCTAACATAGTATAGGAAAGTCTGAAGTTTGGAAATTTAGAAAATCCCATATCAGCTAGGAGTTTCCACTGGGAAGCAGAGAAAGACAAATTCCTATATACCAGGACTCCCTTGACAGAATTTGCCAAATGAGCCTTAGAAACAGTTTCTCAACCTTAAAGTATGGAACAGTAGAGCTAGGTGGGAAAATTTATGTATTTATTTAACGTACCAGTGTGAGAAATTCCTTTGGAAACAGAATCAGTGTTTGGTCCAGTGTAGGGTGACCAGGTACAATGGAGGACAGAGTGCCTGCATCTTTAACCAGTGTATAAGAGAGGGGATTTTGTCAGTTGTACCTTTTTAAACCCTTCCATGTTGAGTTGCACCTGCCAAAATTCCCTCTTCTAAACAGTGGTTACAGGTTATAGGCACTCTGTCCTCCACTGTATCTGGTCACCCTGGTCCAGTGGCATCAGATGGCTTGCCCACAGTAGCCTTGTGGAATGACCCTGTAAAAGTCCAGTGGCCATCTCCCGGGAATGTCTAAGGCCACAATCCTGTCCACACTTGACTGGGAGTAAGCCCCATTGACTATAATGGGACTTGCTTCTGAGTAGACATGCATAGGCTTAGGCTGTAAGGCTGCAACCCTATACTCACTTACCTGGGAGCAAGCTCCATTGACTATAATGGACACGCTCAGGATTGGGCTGTAAGTCTGCCTGATCTTCTGTTGGAACCACAACCAGGGCTGTGAGCATTCTATGACAGCAGCACAAATACTCAAAGAATTTGGAGTTGGGGCAAAGCAATTTCTATTTTGAGAATCTCAGCTTGTATGTGTGTGAATTTTTTCTTTGTTGCCCTTGTTTGTATCAAAACAAGTTTCAGGCTGTGAAAAGAGGTTTGCCAGGGGGGTCTGTTGAGTTCTGGCATGTGAAATCTCAGGGGAGAGCATGGGCCCCACCCTTTGATGAGCAGAATCAGAAACAGGCCCAGCCAGTGTCTTTGATTTGCCTGATAATTTATCCAGCCTTCCACAATCCAAGCTGCATGATGCATAATTTTGGGGGGGGGGCGGCGTTATGGTTTTGGTGGCGCAAACTGTGAGGATGAAGGAGCGAGAGGCAGGAGCGCATGGAGAAATGCATGCAGGACGTGTGTTGATGGCTGCTGCCCCAGTCTTGTGTGTTGACTCTGCTTGTGCTAAATGAACCCACACAGCCGCCCCCGGAACGCCCCAGGGCAGCCACCTCCTCCGTCCGTAGGCCTTTCGGCTTGGCCAGCTCCTTCTTAGCCCGGATTAGAGCCCAATCCTATGCATGTCTACTCAGAAGTAAGTCCCATTATAGGCAATGGGGCTTACTCCCAGCTAAGTGTGGATAGGATTGCAGCCTGAGAAACCAATCCTAGGCATGTCTACTCAGAAGTAAGTCCCATTATAGGCAATGGGGCTTACTCCCAGGTAAGTGTGGATAGGATTGCAGCCTTGGAGCCCAAGCCTGTGCCTGTCTACTCTGAAGTAAGTCCCATTAGAGTCAACGGGGCTTACTCCCAGGAAAGCGTGGACAAGATTGCAGCTTTACTCCCCCCCCCCACCTCCCTCGCTCGCTCGCTCGCTCTGGCGGGAGTGGCCATTCCGCCGCCCAACTCACTTTAATTCCCTGCGCCTCGCTCGGCTCCCAATCAACAGAGAGGCTCGCTTGATCCCAGCCTCGCCGAGCTCCGCCGCCTGCCAGACTGCAGCAGCGGCAGCCCTGGGCGTCCAGGGACCCTCCGCCGCCACCTCCTTCGCCCGGACCGCTTTGCCCGCCGCGATCGGAAAGCAGCGGGGAGCGCCGGGTGGGCGAAGTCTGCGCGCTTCTTCCTCTTCTCCAGCCCGCCCGAGTTTGGCTGGCGGACTGCGCCGCTCCCGCCTCCCGGCCCTTTCCCCCAGGCCTGCGCCGGGCCCCGGGCTCCTCCTCCGGGGCTTGCCCACCATGAGCCCCCTCGGCGGCCCCTGACCCGCACTTCCCCGGGGGAGCCGCGGCTGGGCTCCAGGCCAAGGGCTGCCCGCCACCCCCATGCCCGCCAGGGAGCGGGGCGGGGGCAGAGGGGCCGGCGAGCCGCGCTGAAGCCCCGGAGCGCGGGGGAAGCCGTGCCCGCCCGGGACGCACGGAGCAGGGAGCGCGCAGGGAGAGGGAGGCGCTGCCGCCACAGACCGACCGTGGCGCTCCCTCGCCGCCTGCCTGGGGAGCTCCCGCGATGAGGGGAGGACCCGGGCAGCAGCAGCGCAGCGCCGGGCTCGGGCGGGGAGCGGCGCCCTGGACTGCGAGGAGCAGAGCTGGCCCCACGTCCGCGCGCAGAACTTGCTGAGCAGCCCGGGAGGCGCCCTCGCCCGCCGCTGCCTCCTCGCCCGGCCGGCCCGGCCCGGCTGATGCACTGACCCGATCGCCTCCGGCGCAGCCCTCCCCGGATCAGCCGCGCGGAGCCGGAGAAAGTCGCAGGCTTTCAGGACCAGCTCTAGGTAAGCAGGTTGAGAAAGGAGGGTGCCATGGGGGGGGGGGGGAGTCCGAGCTTTCTTCGGGAAGCGCTCAGAGCCCAAGCCTGGGCATGTCTACTCAGAAGTAAGTCCCATCATAGTCAATGGGGCTTACTCCCAGGTAAGTGTGGATAGGATTGCAGCCTTGGAGCCCATCCTATGCGTGTCTACTGAGAAGTCAGTCCCATTAGAGTCAATGGGGCTTACTCGCAGGGAAGTGTGGACAGGATGGCAGCCTCAGAGCCCAAGCCTATGCATGTCTACTCCGAAGTAAGTCCCATCATAGTCAATGGGGCTTACTCCCAGGTAAGTGTGGATAGGATTGCAGCTTCAGTTAGTTCTACCAAGGCAGACAGGCTGAGCTATGGCCGGATACTGCGGTGTTGGGTACCTCTTGCTAAGGTTGCCAGCAGAAGTCCGGAGGTCTGCTTCAGTATGTGGAACCCCTCCCCCTCCCGCGAATGCTGACAATCCCCAGTGAATTGAGTGAACCTCTGAAAACTCAAAGAGATCTGCAGGCAAAAGGCTGGCAGACACTCCAATGTGATTGTCAGCATTGACTTGGATATGTCAGAAAAGTGGGGAAATATGTTTATTTCTGCTCTCCCCCCCCCCCAACCAAGAATCCACAACATTTATCTGGGATTGGGAGTGGTCTCATGTGAATGCTGAGAGCCACCAAATGGCAAACATTCACTGTAACATTTTTACACTATTAGTTAGGTAGAGAGCAGCAATTCTTTCCTTCTCTCTCATGTACACGTGTGTGCATGTGTGGTGAGGGGAGATCAGTTGTGTAAATGAACAGGCCGACCTTGCTAATTCCCCTGTGTTGAGTGTTTTGGGTGTGTTATGGAGGCATTCAACAATCTGAGTTGCCTTCTTCTCTTTCATTCACACAATCATTTGAGCTTATGGCAACCATGGTTTAATCCTCCCAGGCTGGCTTTCTTCTGTGCTGACAATCACTTAGCTGGGCAATGCACTTCCTCTCCCCCCCCCCTAAACTGAACCTGGATGAGCGTTTCACACCCATTCAGGACCATTCAAAACTCTGCAGTTGTGATTTATTGCCAAAAAAGCAGACCCAAGACCCAAAGGTGGCAGTCACTTAATTGGCTTAGCCCATGGTAGGATAGTATGTGTGGATTCAGAATACTGCCCACCCCAGGCTCAGAGAATTGTGTGAATGAAGTTCAGTGAGCAGAGAATGGGTGGGCTGGATGCCTGCCCTGGAATATTGGAAGCAGGTTCTGCTTGCAAAGGCTGTAGCTCAGCTATAGCACACATGCTTTCTATGCAAAAGGTCTGAGAATCTATCAAGAGTATCTCCAGGTGGGGCTTTCACTATGTGAATCTTTGGAGAGCTGCTGCCAGGCAGTGTAAATAATTCTGACTTACATACCTGTCTGGCTCACTAGAATTGCTTCCTATGTTCATAAGACATGGTGATGACTAGGAGAGTGTTCTTGATCAGCTTTCGGGATATAGTCTTCTTTCCACTAGTCTTTGAACCATCTTTATCTTTACGGCTAGACCAAATGCCTTGTGGCATGGAAGCACAAGGTAAGAAGATCTCTCTTAGCAGTGAAAACCAATAGTTGGTGGGGAGGGGAGTTTAGGAGAGATTATTGTTTTATGACTTACTTGCAATGTTGCTGCCTTCTCATAAAGTAGACTGGGTAATGTTTTACTTACAGTGGGTCAGTTTCCACTGGTGAAATTGTAAATGCTTCACCATCCAATCCACAGAGAGTCCTTGTTTGAAGCAATGAAGGGAGCTGGCTGGTGGTCAGATCTCTTTTCCAACCTTGTGCATTAGATCGCTCTTGTCAGACCATTGGAGATGTGACTTGTCACAAGACAGGAGCTTTAATTCAGTGGTAGAGCACATGGCTTGCATGCACAATGTCCTAGATTCAGTCCCTTCTATCTTTAGTCAGACCGGGGGGAGAGAGGATTTCAGTTCCTGAAAAAGGTCTCTGTGGGAGACACTGGTGAGCCTTTGCCTGTTAGAATAGACAATATGAGACTGAATTGACCAGCCAGTGTAAGACTGCTTCAGATAGTCCCAGGTCTCTGATGGGAACAGAGGAGCTTCTCCCAGAGCTGCATAATGAGCCACTCTGCTAAGTATGCAATGGGGACCCAGCCAAATTGGGATCCCTGCTGTACCATAATTATCTTGAGTAATTCCTGGAGAAGAAAGTGTCTACCCTATTTCCTCTCCTGAGAGATGAAGAGAAGCTTCTGGGATGGCAAGACAAGTGAAGGAAGGATGAATGCCCCAGTGGATGCCCCACAAATAATTATTTCCTGACCGCTGGTGTAAATGTTACATTTGCCACACCGATCAGCTTCCCCATGGTGAGTTTCCCCATCTGTTCTCATGCATTGGAACCATGGCTTAGTAACTTTCCAGACCTGCAACCCATGTTAAGAAAGGTTGCCAGTAAGGGTCAAATACCCACCACACACTGTCCCCAACTCACATGATGATCTCAGATAGAAACATAGAGCAGCCATTTTCAACCACAGTGTTGTGGCACATTGGTGTGCCACAAGTGATTTACAGGTGTGCCATGGGAATTTGGGAGGTCATTAATTAGTAGGGCCAATGGGGGATGTGAGCCTCCCACTGGCAGCATGGTGTGCCTTGTCAATTGTAAAAAAAACCTGATTGTGTGCCTTAACAAATTTAGTGCCTTGTCAGTTTGCTATGAGCTGAAAAAGGTTGAAAATTGCTGACATAGGGTCTCCCTCTTTCATTTCCTGCTTGAAGAGACATTTAACAGGTGAGAATCAACAGGCTGGTGGATCCAACATGCTGTGGGAGAGGGGTGGAGAAATAAAAAATTGCTGGCAAGGGCAGAAGTTGGTGGATTTGGCCCTATGGGCTGTCATTTGATCATCTTTGTAATAGATGATCCAGGTAGAAGGATGAATCCCAGGGCATGCTCTGAAGATATCGCTTCATTAACCTTGCTGAAGCTAAGCAGCCCTGGAGTTGGTCAATGCTTGGATGGGAGACTACCTGCAAACACAACTTGCTTTTCAAAATGTTCATATCCTGTCTTTTCACTCACTACTGAGATGCTCAAGCCAGTGAACAATGTAATTTAAAACAGACTGTACAGCAACTGAACACAACCAGTAATTCAGTCTGCCAAGCTGGTCTGGAGGCAGGGGTTTTATGGGGGTCTGATGTTTCCTTACTGGGTTGAGGGGTCTGCTTCCCACATAAAGGTGAGAGTCAGCTTGGAGGGCAGCCTTGCCCCATGGATTTTTAATCCGCCTGACTTGCTAGTGGGCCAGAACATGGTGTAGAATGTAAGGTGTCAGGGACCAGTGGCTGGTAAACCCAACTGGAGACAGGTACTCAGCAACTGATAAAAAGTAAATAGCAAGACAAATGATTATACTATAATAAAGAATTCAACACCAATCAGTTCATAAGCCTACTGACTGTGTCTGGGATCTGTCTGGGAACTAAAAACCTTAAGGGAAGGGACCAATCTGATCTCTAGGATGAGGGAGCTTTAAACCCTTGGTACCACAATGGAAATGGCCTTCACCCTCATCTCCACCAATTGCATCTCCAATGGTGGTAGGACATGGAGTAGAAGGGTTTCTCCCAAAGATCTGGCAAATACAGCATCTAGACTACTTCTGTCTTTTGCATAGCAGTATGAACCTGTACAGATGTCACTCATTAGCAAAATAATGTTTGCCAATAGAAGTGGTAGCTTCAGACTTGCCCAGAGCCAATGGCACATTAAAATGGATCAACTCTAAAAGAGACCTTGAGGGAGGTGGTTTGGGAGGGATGAGGCAGAACACAAGTGTAAAAATGAATGTATTTATTATTTAAACATTTATACCCCATCTTTCTCTTTGGACAATCAGAGTGTCAAAGCTAACAGTCAATATTTAAAAGCAATAAAACCACCAATAAATACAATAAAAAGACGTAATAAAAATAAAACAAAATACAACCATAAAAACAACCAACCTAACCAGTTCCTAAAGGTGAAAGCAAGCTGGAATAAAAATTGTCTTAAGACCGCACTGAAAGTGTAATACAAAGGATTCCGTTCTTAATTCAATGGGAAGGGAGTTTCATCATTGCACCTAAATAAGTGCCTAAAAATAAAATAATTAAAAATACATTGTATATGTCACTGATTAAAAGCAGTAAATGGCCTGTTTGTTGCCTGTAATAAAATCTTCCACTCACTAGTCACACCTGTTCATTAAGAGTGAGTGATGTGTTCTTAATAAACTAGAACAGGCTATTTGATTCACTGTTCAGATGTCAGTATGAGTGCAATAAGTGACAGGCAGCAGCTTCAGATTCAGTTCTGATAATATGGGAAGGGAAGTGGCTGGTTTATGGGGGTTATACATTTTCCATCCAGGGAGAAGCATGTATCCTGGAGGTACAAGAACAGGTCCCATACAGGTTGTTCATAACCCAACAAAAAGAATGAAAAAACATTCCAGTGCATGACAGAGAGATAGGGAAAATGTATTAGATACACAAATGTGCCTGATTTCTATTGAATGAACCAAATGAACCAGAAACCTATGCACTTTGGGCATAGGCTTCTGTATTGCCTGCTTAACTTGCATTAGGCCCAGAGGATGTCTGACTCCAGGCAGCCTAAGATTAGATTCAAAGCATTTATCACACTTTATGTGCCTTCTCTTTGATCAAGCTGTCTGACAGCTACCCAGGTATTTCCTAGATACCAGGACTGATTGTTCTAATCAGATTTTTTTTTTTAATTTGTCCTGTCTCATCTGCATAAATGTTTCAGAATTCAAATTTGAACCAAAGGCAATTATTGACTCTAAAGCCCATCATTTCATGATGTTTTTATTGCTCAAACATGTGAAAGCTGTTTTTCCATAATCAGTGTACAGCCAGTTCTCGTTATCCACTAGGGTTAGGTTCCTGGAAACTCTAGTGGATAGCAAATTTGTAGATAACAAACCATTGATCCTATGGGATCAGTGGGGTTAGATACAAGGGATACCCTTGTACCCAAGGGGGTGAAGGAGTACCTTCACTGTCATCAGAAGAATCCAGCAGAGACCCTCAGGAAGCCAGCAGAGTGCAGCTGGAAGTGCCAAAATATATCTGAATGCTGCAGAGACCTTCCAGGGGCTGCAGAACCTTCAGAATGGCTCCTGCAAATGGCATGGACCCCTTTGAAATGACCAGAAGCTTCCACTGGCCATTTTAAAGGGCTCTGTGCAGGTGCCATTCTGAAAGTCCCTGCATCTCTGCAAAGCAGATAATGAGAACAGAGTTGCAGATACAGATACGTAACAATTCTACCCCTAGCGGATAAGCGAATTAGCTGATAGCAAATTCACATATAAAGAGAACTGACTGTACCTCTTACCACCTGGATGGTGAGCAGTTTTCAGATGTACCTAACAGTACCTCTTATATGACATTTCAGAAGGAGATGGCCCCTGATGAGAAGGGGAAAAGGGACTTCCCTCTTTAGAAGCCATCTGTTAGAGAGCATTGATACTTTGTAGCTTCCATCTGCCATACCTCGCCTTTTTAGCATCCAGCATTTAAGGGATTAATGATATATTTTCCTTTTTTCTGTTTGTTTTTCTTATATTCCTTTTTTCTTGAATAAACCTTATGTTGCTTGTATGCAGAAACGGAGATAGAGGGGGCAGCGCAGTAAGTACAGCACACTCTGCAAAGCGCCGTGTAAGCAGCCAGTCCTCTTTGGCATCAACACCAAAAAGGAGGGGCCACCTACATGGCATGTTGTGGAGTGTGTGGTACTTTCCATGCCGCCTCCCCCAGCCCAGCTTCTGCCTATTTGTTTGGGGTTGCTGGGTTTTGTCTTGAGAATTCTTCAACCCTAGCCTGGACTCACTTTGTTGTTTGCGTCTTACTTGTATAGTACAGGTTGAGCCTCTTTATTTGCATGGGTTCCCTTTCAAGCACTCACATGGATGGCAAAAAACTATAGCAAATCAATTTAAAAACAAGGTGATTTAAAAACAACCTTGCTGAGCTTTGTGATGTAAGATAAGAGTCATTAAGAAGACAATCCATCAATCACTCCTCCTCCAAGCACTTCACTCAGCCCCTCCCTTCACCAATGCAAAGTGATCACCTTTCTTTCATGTGCTCAGGGGGAAAGGAGGGGTCCACTGGAGAGAGAAGGACTGATGGATTGTCAGCCAGCTGCCCTCTCTCTCTCTCTCTCATTAAGGAGGCTATTGTTAAAGGACTGTTCGGTTTTTAAAACTGATTTTAAAGGGATGCATTTTTTCCCTTCTCCAGGGATCAGCACATTCCTTCTCATTTGCAGGGGCCATTCGTGTTGAGTCAAATCCGTGTATAAAAATCCATGTATAAATAGGCTGGACCTGTATAGTCTTTAGGAGATTAATAGGGAGATTAGAAAGACCCCTTGGATAAAATGAGAAAGTGCATAGCTTCATCTTCTCAGTTTGGCTCCTCTTTGTAATAACAAGAAAAGGAAGAGACCGCCAAACAGGTGCAGAAAAAATAATTTATAATAAATACTGAAAGCCCAGCATTTTTCATCATATAGCCTTCTTTGGGGGCACTTTCTGCAACAATGAGTTCTCAAAATAGGAATGGTATTAACAGTCTGTTCTGTATAAACATGCAATGAAATCGTAGCAGCTATCCTGAATCACAGTGTAAAAGCTGACAGCACAATCCTATGTCTACTCAGAAGTAAGTCCCATTAAATTCAGTGAGATTTACTCCCAGGCAAGTGTCTATAGGATTGCAGCCCAAGTTGCCTCCAGTGCTACCAGGTGCTACAGTCAATCCAGGGCTGGGCACTGAGCACAAGAAATGTGTTGGCTCAACCAGATCAGGCCCATCTGTGACAGCTGTTTTATTGCTTGCACCTTAATGTGTGGAGCTACTTAACGCATTTCTCTTAAAAACCAGTTACACATCAAAGGGGCATAAATTTTGTGCAGCACGATCTATACCAATCCTGCACTTAATACCTTCATGCTCCTGGCAATTTTATCAGTAGATCTGTACAAGCAGCAGAAAGGATCGAACACAGCAAAGACCACGAAAAGGGAACATGTGACATATATGCACGAGCCTGTACACTTTTTTCTACATTGAAAAACATCACATTTCAAGCAGCCCAAAGACGTTTAACTGTTCTGCCTTCTGAAGCTCATCTGGGATTTTTTTCCACACATTCGTTAGCAGCATTGATCCTACTCTGTTTGTTTGCTATGCTATTTTCTGCCCTTGCTTCTAATCTCAGTAGTTGCTTTTGTGGCTTTTTGCTCATCTTTGCTAGTACTCACAGCTTCCCACATCTGCAGTTGTTGATGCCATTAGCTTGTCTTCACAACTACATCACTGAACAAATCCCTGATTCCCCTACCAAATTCATCCTTCCAGTTACTGCCCTTTATAGCGTAGTCTTGAGAGCTAGTAGTGTGTAACATAGCGACTTATAGCATGAGCCTATTCATCTTTCCTCAGAAGGAAATCCCACTAGGTCCAATGGGGCTTATGCTCCAATCCCATACATCAGAGGTTTCCAAACTGGGGTGTTGCAATGCCCCAGCCAGGAACCCCTGTCTCCCTTCTTAAGGGGGGAGCGATGGCTAAGAGCCCAATCCTGGGCTCTGCACCGTGGCTTCGTGCCGCCGCGCACTGTCGCAAACGTGCTACAAGGCACGTTTTTGAGCCTCACCACTAGGCTACCGCCCTTACTAGCCCAGTGCTGGCCAGTGCTGGGCTAGCACTGGGCTAGCACCAGGTTAGTGCAGGGCAGGTGCCCAGCCTCCACCACTCGGCAGTCTCACGGCCCGCCAAGTCATGGCATGGGGAGGGGGCGGGGAGGAGGCATTCCGGGGAGGGGGAGGCATGGGGAGGGCAGTCGGGAGGCGTGATGGGTGCAGGGGGAGGGCGGTCGGGAGGCATGCCGGGGGAGGGAGCAGGGTGGGAGGGAGGGAGGTTCGTAGAACTCCACTCCACGGGGTGCTAGGCGTTCATGTGGGGCTCGCGCCCTACACGAATGCCTTTACTTTATCGCCGACCTTTTGGTTGGAGGTAAAGTGAGTAGCCCCATTGCGGGGCTGCTTCCCTTACCCAGGAGAAGTGGACGAAAGTTCCCTTCTCCTGAGGCGCCACCTGTGGTAGCCCGAGGCACACAGGATCCAGCAGCAGCTGTTCTCGGTGCCGCTGAGGCTGGGCGCCCCGGGCAGCTCAGGATTGGGCTGTAAGGCAGCTACGCTTTTGCCAGAATCGCACCACTGCTAGGAACAATTGGGATTTTTTTTGCACTTCCTAGGGGCAGCACCAGCCTTCTGGCAGGGTGCAGGAGCTTGTGGATGCCTCTGCAGGGCTCTCCAAGCCTCAGAAAGTCCAAAAAAGTGATTGCTACCCACTTGCAGTTTGCAATGATGAAACCGGAAGTGGGTTGCAATCGTTATTTTAATTTTATTTATTTATTTAAAACATTTATACCCTGCCTTTCCCAAAGCTCAAGGCAGCCTACAAAACTCAATACACAGCTGCTTAATAATTCATGCTGCTAAAGAATGTGTGGAGAAACACAGCATGAAATTATAAAATAAACAATTACGATCTAGATCAGTGTTTCTCAAACTGTGGGTCGGGACCCACCTAGTCACAAGCCGATTTCAGGTGCCTCCCCATTCATTTCAATATTTTAATTTTAATATACAGGTTGAATCTCATTATTTGCAAGGGTTCCGTTCCCAGAACTCATGTGGATGGCAAAAATAGCATTAAAGCAAGTCCATTTGAAAAACAGTGACCCTTTGCTGGGTGATTTATACCCAGTTTCCTGGGAGTAAGACCCATTGAACACAATGGGACTTACTTCTGAATAGATATGCATAGGATTGCACCATGGATCCCTTTTCTAATACCCCGTAGCTCAGAATTTGATTTCTTCACTGTTGCTGCATGTTTTGATTGAGCTATTCACCATGACCTCTTTCCTGGTTGGTCAGACAACAAAGACGTAATCAGTATAAATGTGAAGTAGGGATATTTTTTGTCCCAATGTGCATCACTTTATATTTATTGACACTGAACTGCATTTGCCATTTGCTTGCCCTCTCACCTAGTCTGGATGGATCCTTTAGGAGCTCTTCACTTTTGTGGTTTTTATCACCCTGAATACAGGCGTGCCGTGGTATCCGTGAAGGATCTGTTCTGGAACCCCCCCCCCATGGTTAACTGTAACCATGGACACTCTCTGCCTTCAGAGGGTCCTCTGAGCCTGGCAGAGGCTGCACACGTCCATCCGCAGCCTCTGACAGACTCAGACTGAGCCTTACAGTTAAAAAATATGCAACTTCCCTTTTCTTTTTGGAAAACCGGAAGGGATATTTTCAATACCTTATAAGGCATTAGGAGGCCCAGGGAAGCCCTCAGTTGAGGGGGTGCATCAGGGGGAGGTGGTGTAGAACCGATCTGTGGAGAAGTGAATCCGTGAATACAGGGAGGCCCCTGTACTTTGGTGTCATTCTCAAACACACCCCCTTTGCTGTTTACCCCTATCTCCAGATTTATGAATAAGTAAAAAAAAAATTGGTCCCAAAACAGATCCTTGGAGTCCCCACTTCTTGTTTTCCCCCCACTGTGAAAATTACTCATTTATTCCTACTCAGTGGCATCATAATAGGGGTGCAGCCAGTGCAGGCCGCACTGGGTGATACCCTCAGAAGGGGGTGACACCACACTGACCAAGCCTCCATTCAACAATCTTTGGCCCACTCCAGGTTCAACTGCCTCATGCTCTCCTGGACAAGGATGTTTTCACTTCTCATGAGCAAGAACATGAAGCTACTGGGCCCAAATGGAGGTGGTCCAGAGGCAGGCTTATACTGCATTTAAAACAATGTGATAGCCCAGAAGGTCTGGGGCGATGTGATTGCATCGTTATGACCCAAATTCTAAGCACCTTACTCACAATGACATAGCTGTGGCAATGGGGCATGTGCTGCATCCTGCAGTTGGGTTGCAATCATGGAGGCCTTCTCAAGGTAAAGGAATATTTGTTCCCTTATTTCGAAGCTGCATTGCCCTTACCTCAGTGCTGTAAAGTTGGTTAGGATAGAACCCTACTTCACCCCCAAATTTCTGGAACACTGAGTTTGCTGAAGGTAAGCACCGCACCAGGTGAAACCTGCCCTTGAGATGTTTCTGCTCCAGCTCCCTACTTCTTGCTCTTTAACCCGTGACTAATTCATAACTGGGCAAGAGACATTTTTTTAAGTGGTGTTCCTCTTATATTTAGCAGGGTGAGAGTAACTGTCGCTCTTCATCACAGAGTCTTTACTAGTGGCTGCTGTTGGTGTTTTTCTTCATCTTTTTAAATTATGAGCCCTTTTGGGAAAGGGAGCCATTTAATTATTTGATTTTGTCTGTAAACCACTTTGTGAACTTTTTTTTGTTAAAAAGTGGTATATAAATAGTTATTATTATTATTATTATTATTATTATTATTATTATTATTATTATTGAGAGTTTGATTCTGAGTTGGGGGAGGGTATTGGTGCTCTGGCCTTCTTGCCCTGCTGTATAACTTACACAGATTCTTAAAGTGCTGGTTACCTTGATGCTTTGTCGCTGGGATGCGCCATCGCTGGGTCTCACTGAGCTTTTCAATCTCTCCCAGTAAATACTTGATAATATTAGTATTTCTAAGTTTTCAGAGCACTTCATTGTATTATGTTGATGTCTTCCTTACGATAACCCTATAAAGTAAGTATTAACCCCTTGCTGCAGCCAGGGACTTGAGAGTGAGAGGCAGTGCTTTTTTTGTGAAAAAAGGTGCAGAAACTCATAACTTGTTAATCTTTATTTATTTATTTATTTATTTATAAACAATTTTTTATTGGAGAAATAAAATATTTTTTATGTGCTTCCCCCCTAAAGATGAACTTACTTCTGAGTAGACATGCATAGGATTGGGTAGTCCATCTCCACATCCCCTTCCCCCTAGCTACTTTTTCTACACATGGGGGAAAATACTGTGCAGGTGCACTTGTAGCATGTAGTATGTAGTGTGGCACTACTTCGAGGAGAGGAAGCAGTGAATGGATTCCAAAAAATGGCTTACATGAGTTCCACGTAGTAAAATTACTCTAAGCAACTGAAGGAGTAAGAACAAAAAAGGAATTCTTACATGAGAGGGGTCCTTAGGTGCACATAGAAACAGCTATTTTTGCAAACAAGCGATTAAATATGGTTTAATTCAGGTATCAGAATACTCTGTGTCTTTGGGAAGGCGCTTGGCATGCAGTTGTATGTTCTCTGCTGCCCTTAGCAGCTGCTTTGCATTGCTGTAGAGGAGCTGCAAACGCTGGCTGGCGGAGGGCATGCTTGTGGGGGAAGGACGAGGAAGATCTCTGGCAAGGCTGGACAGCATGTTGTACACACGTAGAATCCCTTTTCACCTGCCCTTAGCATGTGAAAACGGGTGCAGATATATATCTCTGCCAGGATTAAGAGCCCAATCCTAGGTATGTCTACTCTGAAGTAAGTCTCATTCTAGTCAATGGAGCTTACTCCCAGGAAAGTGCCTAGGATTGCAGCCTAAGAGCCCGATCCTATGCATGACTACTCAGAAGTCCACTTTAGTGAATGGGGCTTACTGTGGATAGGATGGCAGCCTTAGAGTCCAATCCTGTGCCTGTCTACTCTGCCTCTGTTTTGCTCCCCCCCCCCCGGAATGCCTCCAAAGGGGAGGGGCCCCTGCAAAAAGGTGCCGGAACTCCATCCCCCCACGTTCCATTAGAAAAAAAGCCCTGGTGAGAGGTAACTGCTTGCCGAAGGCCACCTTGTGAGCTCATGGCAGAGGCAAGACTGGAACCAGGGAAGGCCTCATTTGCAGCTCAACAGCCTCCAGACTACACTATATTAGTTGCCATAACTCAAGCTAGGTCATTCTCCTAATTAGTATCTAGATTTGAGAGTCAAAGGAGGGAAGAACTTTCATTGATCAGTCTTCTGTACTGTTTGAGCCTTTGAGGCTTCATCATCGGGCATTATGTATTCTGTTTGCTTGAGTTGCACAAACCTAGTTCTCATCTGCCCTATGCCCCAAGGAAGCTTCTGGAGTAGGGCAGAGCCTCTGAGAGGAATTTTATCAGGGCATATAAGTTTCTTTTGGGCCCTTCCCTTTTCAAAGGGAGAGGGGGTGAATGAGTGTGGGAGGGTGATGACGGGTGGGCAAAATGGGTAGGGAGGGGCAAAACAAAGTGGGGGAGGGTGGTGACAGCCAGAATTGTCTGTGAACATAAGAACATAAGAACAGCCCCACTGGATCAGGCCATAGGCCCATCTCGTCCAGCTTCCTGTATCTCACAGCGGCCCACCAAATGCCCCAAGGAGCACACCAGATAACAAGAGACCTCATCCTAGTGCCCTCCCTTGCACCTGGCATTCTGACATAACCCATTTCTAAAAACAGGAGGTTGCACATACACATCATGGCTTGTACCCCATAATGGATTTTTCCTCCAGAAACTTGTCCAATCCCCTTTTAAAGGCATCTAGGCTAGACGCCAGCACCACATCCTGTGGCAAGGAGTTCCACAGACCAACCACGCGCTGAGTAAAGAAATATTTTCTCTTGTCTGTTCTAACTCTCCCAACACTCAATTTTAGTGGATGTCCCCTGGTTCTGGTGTTATGTGAGAGTGTAAAGAGCATCTCCCTATCCACTCTGTCCATCCCCTGCATAATTTTGTATGTCTCAATCATGTCCCCCCTCAGGTGCCTCTTTTCTAGGCTGAAGAGGCCCAAACGCCGTAGCCTTTCCTCGTAAGGAAGGTGCCCCAGCCCAGTAATCATCTTAGTCGCTCTCTTTTGTACCTTTTCCATTTCCAGAGACTTAGGAGTATGTTTGGATTTCCATATTAATATATCTAACTGCCGACACCATGTGGACAGGTAGATCTGGGCTCTGCATCAGGAAGCATGGTGGACCTGGGCTCCACCAATGACGTGGGCAAGTGTAGCTGGGAGGTCCTGGAGGCCAAATTTAGGCTTTTAGGCAGGAAGCTGAAAGCCAGGACCTCAAAGGTAGCGTTCTCTGAAGTGCTACCTGTTCCACACGCAGGGCCAGCTAGGCAGGCAGAGATCAGGGTGAAGAGGCCCAAACGCCGTAGCCTTTCCTCGTAAGGAAGGTGCCCCGGCCCAGTAATCATCTTAGTTGCTCTCTTTTGCACCTTTTCCATTTCCACTATGTCTTTTTTGAGATGCGGCGACCAGAACTGGACACAATACTCCAGGTGTGGCCTTACCATCGATTTGTACAACGGCATTATAATACTAGCCGTTTTGTTCTCAATAGCCTTCCTAATGATCCCAAGCATAGAATTGGCCTTCTTCACTGCCGCCGCACATTGGGTCGACACTTTCATTGAGCTGTCCACCACCACCCCAAGATCTCTCTCCTGATCTGTCACAGACAGCTCAGAACCCATCAGCCTATATCTAAAGTTTTGATTTTTTGCCCCAATGTGCATGACTTTACACTTACTGACATTGAAGCGCATCTGCCATTTTGCTGCCCATTCTGCCAATCTGGAGAGATCCTTCTGGAGCTCCTCACAATCACTTCTGGTCTTCACCACTCGGAAAAGTTTGGTGTCGTCTGCAAACTTAGCCACTTCACTGCTCAACCCTGTCTCCAGGTCATTTATGAAGAGGTTGAAAAGCACCGGTCCCAGGACAGATCCTTGGGGCACACCGCTTTTCACCTCTCTCCATTGTGAAAATTGCCCATTGACACCCACTCTCTGCTTCCTGGCCTCCAACCAGTTCTCAATCCATGAGAGGACCTGTCCTCTAATTCCCTGACTGTGGAGATTTTTCAGTAGCCTTTGGTGAGGGACCGTGTCAAACGCCTTCTGAAAGTCCAGATATATAATGTCCACGGGTTCTCCCACATCCACATGCCTGTTGACCTTTTCAAAGAATTCTATAAGGTTCGTGAGGCAAGACCTACCCTTACAGAAGCCATGCTGACTCTCCCTCAGCAAGGCCTGTTCGTCTATGTGTTTTGAGATCCTATCTTTGATGAGGCATTCCACCATCTTACCCGGTATGGATGTTAGGCTGACCGGCCTATAGTTTCCTGGGTCCCCCCTCTTTCCCTTTTTAAAAATAGGCGTGACATTTGCTATCCTCCAATCTTCTGGCACCGTGGCCGTTTTGAGGGACAAGTTGCATACCTTAGTCAAGAGATCTGCAACTTCATTCTTCAATTCCTTAATAACTCTTGGGTGGATGCCATCAGGGCCCGGTGACTTATTGATCTTTAATTTATCAATGAGGTCTGAAACATCTTCTCTTTTAGCCTCTATCTGACTTAACTCCTCGGTCAGGAGGGGCCGTTCGGGCAGCGGTATCTGCCCGAGGTCTTCTGCCGTGAAGACAGATGCAAAGAACTCATTTAATTTCTCTGCCATCTCTAAGTCTCCTTTTATCTCCCCTTTCCCTCCCTCACCATCCAGAGGGCCAACTGCTTCTCTGGCGGGTTTCCTGCTTCTAACATATTTGAAGAAGCTTTTATTATTCCCCTTAATGTTGCTGGCCATGCGTTCCTCATAGTCTCGCTTGGCTTCCCGTATCACCATCTTACATTTCTTTTGCCACAGTTTATGTTCCTTTTTACTCTCCTCATTAGGGCAAGACTTCCATTTATGGAAGGAAGCTTCCTTGACCTTCACAGCCTCTCTAACTTGGCTGGTTAGCCATGCGGGCACCCTCCTGGATTTAGTGGAACCCTTCTTTCTTTGTGGTATACACCTCTGCTGGGCCTCTATTACTGTTGTTTTAAGCAGCCTCCATGCACTCTGGAGAGATTGGACTCTTTTTACCCTCCCTTTCAACCTCCTTCTAACCAGCCTCCTCATTTGGGGGAAGTCTTCCTGTCGGAAGTCAAGGGTTTTTGTTAGAGATTTGCCTGGTATTCTTCCCCCAACATACATGTCAAAACGGATCGCAGCATGATCACTGTTCCCCAATGGCTCAGTAACGTTTACATCTCTAACCAGGTCCTGCATACCGCACAATATTAAATCTAGAGTCACCTATCCTCCGGGGGGTTCCGTGACTAGCTGCTCTAAGCCATAGTCATTTAGCACGTCAAGAAATCCGGTTTCCTTATCGTGGCCAGAACACAAATTGACCCAGTCAATATGAGGATAATTGAAGTCCCCCATGATTACAACCCTGTCCCTCCTTGTCACCTCCCTGATCTGTTTCCTCATTTCAAGGTCCCCATCTGATTTCTGGTCTGGAGGACGATAGCACGCCCCCAGTATTACATCGCTGCACAAGCCTGGTAATTTAACCCACAGAGATTCTACGGTGGAGTCGGACCCACCTTCAATCTCTACTTTGCTGGATTCTATCCCTTCCTTAACATAAACGGCCACCCCACCTCCAACACGCCCCTGCCTGTCCCTCCTGTAGAGTTTATAGCCTGGGATTGCAGTATCCCACTGATTCTCCGCATTCCACCAGGTTTCCGTTATGCCCACTATGTCAATGTTTTCCCTTGTCACCAGACATTCCAGTTCTCCCACCTTTGCTCATAGACTTCGGGCATTCGCATAAAAGCATTTGTACACGGAATGCCCCAGGATGGGCTGCTTATTCGCTCCTTTGTCCCCGCATCCTCTCATTGTGCCAAACCGTTTATCACATCCCATCACGCTACCTTTCCCAATTTCTTCTCTTACTCTGCCTTTGTCTTGTAGTTCTCTAACCTCCCCATAGGGATGAGGAGTCCCGAACCGGATGCCCCTTGGCTCCTGTCCGCCTTCCCCCAGGGATCAGTTTAAAAGCTGCTCTGCCACCTTTTTAATGTTATGCGCCAGCAGTCTGGTTCCATTCTGGTTCAAGTGGAGCCCGTTCTTCTTGTACAGGCCCCGCTTGTCCCAAAACGTTCCCCAGTGCCTAACAAATCTAAACCCCTCCTCCCTACACCACCATCTCATCCACGCATTGAGACCCCTGATCTCTGCCTGCCTAGCTGGCCCTGTGCGTGGAACAGGTAGCACTTCAGAGAACGCTACCTTTGAGGTCCTGGCTTTCAGCTTCCTGCCTAAAAGCCTAAATTTGGCCTCCAGGACCTCCCAGCTACACTTGCCCACGTCGTTGGTGGAGCCCAGGTCCACCATGCTTCCTGATGCAGAGCCCAGATCTACCTGTCCACATGGTGTCGGCAGTTAGATATATTAATATGGAAATCCAAACATACTCCTAAGTCTCTGGAAATGGAAAAGGTACAAAAGAGAGCGACTAAGATGTTTACTGGGCTGGGGCACCTTCCTTACGAGGAAAGGCTACGGCGTTTGGGCCTCTTCAGCCTAGAAAAGAGGCACCTGAGGGGGGACATGATTGAGACATACAAAATTATGCAGGGGATGGACAGAGTGGATAGAGAGATGCTCTTTACACTCTCACATAACACCAGAACCAGGGGACATCCACTAAAATTGAGTGTTGGGAGAGTTAGAACAGACAAGAGAAAATATTTCTTTACTCAGCATGTGGTTGGTCTGTGGAACTCCTTGCCACAGGATGTGGTGATGGCATCTGGCCTGGATGCCTTTAAAGGAGGATTGGACAAGTTTCTGGAGGAAAAATCCATTACAGGTCACAAGCCATGATGTGTATGCGCAACTTCCTGATTTTAGAAATGGGCTATGTCAGAAGGCCAGATGCAAGGGAGGGCACCAGGATGAGGTCTCTTGTTATCTGGTATTCTCCTTGGAGCATTTGGTGGGCCGCTGTGAGATACAGGAAGCTGGACTAGATGGGCCTATGGCCTGATCTAGTGGGGCTATTCTTATGTTAAAATCTTTTAAATATGGAAAAGCATTGTAGAAAATTAGCATCATCATACTTAAGTTCAAATAGAATGGAAAGTGTCTTGTGCATACCAAAACTGACTTCTGCAGCAGCTGTAGTCTAGCAGCTGTGTCCCTGAGCTCCTACACACTCCTTATAGTAAGTGGATCCACAAGCCAAAGAGCTACTTTAGCAGGCCAGTTTCCTCCCAGGTTTGAGGTGGTGTTAAGGAATGTCATGTATGCATTCTTCATCCTGGCACATATGGCTTGCGACAGCAGCGACTACTGCGCACCCTTGGTAGTGCCCCCAGCACCCCATGCAGGCAGCAAGTCCAGGTGAGGTAGGAAAATGTAAGATCCTAAGAAATTTCTGGGCCCCCTCCTTTGATTGCTGGGCCTCCTTTTTGACCCTGGGTTGGGTACAAATTATCCCCTTTACCCCCCTGTCATGAGGCCTGGAGTAGGGATACTGAATGTCTTAGACCCAATCAGGGGGATATGTCTTGGAAAGTAGGTGCTGGGACCAGTTCACAGTGACAGGTGGAATGACTTTGCTGAGGGGGTGGCATTGCCCAGGCCAAAAGCTGCATATATGGACTAAGTCAGTCCCAGTGGGACTGCCATCCAATTGGGTGCTCCATTCACACATAAAGTGAATTGGTTGGGGGCATTATTTACGTAGAGCAGGGAGTAAAACCTGTCCCCTCCTTCGTTTTACCTCTCAGAGCTCCATAGTTTGAAGCTGTTTTCTCCCAGCCTGTATGATACTAGAAATGAGCCCACGCTGATAGAAAAATTGCTTGAAGTCCAATGATATAAGACTAGGGAGGAGAAAAGTTGCATTCCAATCCTCTATCAGTGATTCTCAAACATTTCTGGAGTTTTATTCTCGAGGTAAGTCTTGGCAGGGGCAGTGAAGTGATCCCCAGGATTGCATTGCTAATGTGGATGACAGGGGGGTGCTTTTACTTCCTACAGGCTGCAGGAGTTGTGGGGAGCCCTGCGCACAAAGTGCTTTGCAAACTCTTCTTTTCAATGTTCCAAGCCTTGGGGAGCCCTGTGGAGAGCTGCTCAGGGTCCCTTGCAACTCCTGCAGCAGCCTGTAATAAGCAAACGCACCCCCTCCTGTGGTGGGGCAGCAGTCACGGAAGCCTCCTCAAAGTAAGGGAATGTTTGTTCTCTTTCCTCAAGGCTGCGTTGGCACTGGAAAGTTCGATAGGATTGGGCCCTGTGAGAGGCCCAGAGCACTCGGATGCTCCCAAAGGGTGTCTGAATATAAATAGCAAGTCAGGCCCAGAATATCTTATCAGCATCCCTGCAGTGTTGGGTGAGGGCCTCACAGATCACAGCAGGGGCTGAATGATTGGAAGGCACTTGGCATCATTGCTCCAGAAATGCGTTTCTGAAGAACCTTCGTCCGTTTTCTTTTTTAATTGTTAGAGAGACTCTCATCTCTTTCCATTTCCACTTGTTTTCCACTCAGCATGTCATTCCCTCGCAGACTATCCCCACTGTGCTATCGCCTAGTAATCTTCAGCCTCAGCCTTTTGCTCATTCATTCTGACAGAAGGTCTCATTGCAACAGAAGCAGGCAGGCCTTGGAATCTTAAAGATAACCTTAGCTGCAGCCTTAACAAAACTCACCGTTCCCATAATCATGCGGAAGCAATAAATGTGGAAGAGCTAGAGGAACAGGAAACATAACACGTTTGCCTGTGACGGCTGTGTTTCAGATGCCATTCAGCTCAGGATGATGTGACCACAAATTTACCATCTCATTTACAACAGCTCATGTCTTGAATTATTTAGTGTACAAAACCAACCATTGTTTTCTTTTTTCCCCAAAATGTGTAAGGTAACCAACCCTGGTTTTGAAAAAGTCTTTCCAAACATTGCCTTCAAGGAACCCTTTTCATCTTGAGGACCCTCTGCACGTCTACCATGGAACCTAGTGTTTTGGAGGGGATTCTGGAACATAGTCTAGAATGGACAGTTCACGTGGAGTGCCAGCCATCAGGACCGCTGAGTTTATTCACTGCTTTGCCTTATCTGAGACTGTAATATAGTATATACCCAAAATTCTCCTGTGGTTGCACAATATAGAGAAAGAGAACATAAGAACAGCCCCACTGGATCAGGCCATAGGCCCATCTAGTTCAGCTTCCTGTATCTCACAGCGGCCCACCAAATGCCCCAGGGAGCACACCAGGTAACAAGAGACCTCAACCTGGTGCCCTCCCTTGCATCTGGCATTCTGACATAGCCCATTTCTAAAATCAGGAGGTTGTACATGCGCATCATGGCTTGTACCCCATAATGGATTTTTCTTCCAGAAACTTGTCCAATCCCCTTTTAAAGGCATCCAGGCCAGGCGCCATCACCACATCCTGTGGCAAGGAGTTCCACAGACCAACCACATACTGAGTAAAAAAAATATTTTCTTTTGTCTGTTCTAACTCTCCCAACACTCAATTTTAGCGGATGTCCTCTGGTTCTGGTGTTATGTGAGAGTGTAAAGAGCATCTCTCTATCCACTTTATCCTTCCCATGCATAATTTTGTATGTATCTTTGATGAGGCATTCCACCATCTTACCCAGTATAGATGTTAGGCTGACCGGCCTATAGTTTCCCAGGTCCCCCCTCTTTCCCTTTTTAATGATAGGCGTGACATTTGCTATCCTCCAATCTTCTGGCACCGTGGCCGTTTTGAGGGACAAGTTGCATATCTTAGTCAAGAGATCAGCAACTTCATTCTTCAATTCCTTAATAACTCTTGGGTGAATGTCATCAGGGCCCGGTGACTTATTGATCTTTAATTTATCAATTAGGTCTGAAACATCTTCTCTTTTAACCTCTATCTGACTTAATTCCTCAGTCAGGAGAGGCCGTTCAGGCAGCGGTATCTGCCCAAGGTCTTCTGCCGTGAAGACAGATGCAAATAACTCATCTAATTTCTCTGCCGTCTCTAAGTCTCCTTTTATCTCCCCTTTCCCTCCCTCACCATCCAGAGGGCTAATCGCTTCTCTGGCAGGTTTCCTGCTTCTAACATATTTGAAGAAGCTTTTATTATTCCCCTTAATGTTGCTGGCCATGCGTTCCTCATAGTCTCGCTTGGCCTCCTGTATCACATTTCTTTATCTCCTTCTTACATTTCTTTTGCCACAGTTTATGTTCCTTTTTATTCTCCTCATTAGGGCAAGACTTCCATTTACGGAAGGAAGCTTCCTTGTCCTTTACAGCCTCTCTAACTTGGCTGGTTAGCCATGCGGGCACCCTCCTGGATTTAGTGGAACCCTTCTTTCTTTGTGGTATACACCTCTGCTGGGCCTCTATTACTGTTGTTTTAAGCAGTGTCCATGCACTCTGGAGAGATTGGACTCTTTTTACCTTTCATTTTAACCTCCTCCTAACCATCTTCCTCATTTGAGGGAAGTCTGCCCATCGGAAGTCAAGGGTTTTTGTGAGAGATTTGCCCGCTATTTTTCCCCCGATGTGCACATCGAAACGGATTGCAGCATGATCACTGTTCCCCAACGGCTCCATAACATTGACATCTCTAACCAGGTCCTGTGTACTGCACAATATTAAATCCAGAGTCACCTGTCCTCTGGTGGGCTCCATGACTAGCTGCTCTAAGGCACAGTCATTTAGCACGTCAAGGAATCCAGTCTCCTTTTCGTGACCAGAACACAAATTGACCGAGTCAATATGAGGATAATTGAAGTCCCCCATGATTACAACCCTGTCCCTCCTTGTCACCTCCCTGATCTGTTTCCTCATTTCAAGGTCCCCTTCCGATTTCCGGTCTGGAGGACGATAGTACGCCCCCAGTATTACATCGCTCCACAGGCCTGGTAATTTAACCCACAGAGATTCTACGATGGAGTCGGACCCACCTTCAATCTCTACTTTGCTGGATTCTATCCCTTCCTTAACATAAACGGCCACCCCACCTCCAACACGCCCCTGGCTGTCCCTCCTGTAGAGTTTATAGCCCGGGATTGCGGTATCCCACTGATTCTCCGCATTCCACCACGTTTCCATTATGCCCACTATATCAATGTTTTCCCTAGTCACCAGACATTCCAGTTCTCCCATCTTTGCTCGTAGACTTCCGGCATTCACATAAAATCATTTATACATGGAATGCCCCAGGGTCAGCTGCTTATTCGCTCCTTTGTCCCTGCATCCTCTCACTGTGCCAAACCGTCTATCACATATCATCACGCTTCCATTCCCAATTTCTTCTCCTACTCTGCCTTTGTCTTGTTGTTGTCTAACCTCCCCATCCTCGTCCCATAGGGATGAGGAGTCCCGAACCGGATGCCCCTCGGCTCCTGTCCGCCTTCCCCCAGGGATCAGTTTAAAAGCTGCTCTGCCACCTTTTTAATGTTATGCGCCATCAGTCTGGTTCCATTCTGGTTCAAGTGGAGCCCGTCCCTCCTGTACAGGCCCACTTGTCCCAAAACGTTCCCCAGTGCCTAACGAATCTAAACCCCTCCTCCCTACACCACCGTCTCATCCACGCATTGAGACCCCTGATCTCTGCCTGCCTAGGCTGGCCCTGCGCGTGGAACATGTAGCACTTCAGAGAACACTGCCTTTGAGGTCCTGGCTTTCAGCTTCCTACCTAAAAGCCTAAATTTGGCCTCCAGGACCTCCCGGCTACACTTGCCCACGTCGTTGGTGCTGACATGCACCACAACCGCTACCTCCTCCCCAGCACTGTCTACCAGCCTGTCTAGACGAGAAGTGATGTCCACAACCTTCGCACCAGGCAGGCAAGTCGCCATGCGGTCCTCACATCCGTTGCAAGTCCCCCTCTCTATGTTTCTAATAATTGAATCCCCCACTATAACAAGCCCCCGAACCTCCTCCCGCTGAGGAGTATCCAGAGTGTGTTCAGATATGGGCCCATCCCCTGCAGAAGGGGTCCCCCCCAAGGGGACTGTTTTCCTCCTCTCCAGGATGACGTCCTTCAGACTTCCCACCCAGGCAGCTGAGGAGCTGCATGCCTGAGGTTGGGACGAAGCCTGATCATCCCCAGAAGTCTCCCCGTGGTCCTTCTCTGCCTGCCTTTGCTTCTCCAGGTCGGCCACCAAGGCTTCAAGGGAGCAGACGCGTTCCCTGAGACCCTGGAGCTCCTTGCACCGAGGACACACCCATGACATGCCCCAGAGGCATATAGTCATACATGTGGCACTCGATGCAGAACACTGGATAGCCCCCACCCTGCTGCTGGCTGTCTGACTGCATAGCTTTTTTGTTGTTTTTATTTAGGGGTACTTTTAAAAACCCTACACTGGTTTGCTGCCCTCTTCGCAAGGAAGGGGAAGGGTAGTATCTGGGGCCCTGGCTTCCTCGCCCTGCTGCTGAACTCGCCCACATGCTAAACTCGCGGTGCCTTACCTGGCACTTAGCTCCCAGAGGCACTGGGGGTCCCAGAGGCCACGCGCTCCTGCAGGGAGGCTCACGCGATGGCAGGCCCTAGCTTTATACTCCTGGCTGGCTCCTCCTCCCTCCCTCCTTGCTGATTGATAGGGGGGCTGGTCTTCCCAGGTGTGATTACAAAAGCTCAGGAAGACAAAAGGAGCAGCATTGGCAAGCTGGCTTTCAGGGAAGCTTGTCCATTATTACTTATCTTCTTGTTGAGGAACCTCCTGCAAGGAACCCTTGAGTGCTCTAGATTAACATGGTTTGAAAAAGAATGGTTAGAGCCATGCTGGATTCCTCCTTTTCTTCTAAACATAGATCAGTACATCAGAGGTCCCACTTCTCCTCATCTTGAATGTGAGCTAGGAGACACAATGTTTATAAAAAAGAACTAAAAGGCATTACTAGGAATCATTCAACTCCTTTAAAATTAGTTACCTATTTTAAGGTGTTGAGGCTGTTAGAATTTTATTTTTTTTAATCTTCTGTTGCTTGTACAGTATTTGTCTTGCTTTTACCATTTTTATTTGTTTTATTGTTTTAAATATTGATTGTTAGCTCCCTTGAGGCTTTCACAAGAAGGCAGGACATACATTGATAGACAAACAAACGAAACAACTATCCTCATCAAAAGCTGTGTAATGCACAGTATGTCAGGCATGAGAAGAATGCAGGTTGCACAGAAGTCCTACCTACGTGACTAATGTGTCTGTCTGTGTGTCATTATTTCAGGATGGTTCCTTCCCCACCCATTAACAAGCCCCATGTCTGCCTCTCCACCACACTCATCATGAGCAGCATGGTGCTGATGGACGCCTATCTGGTGGAACAGAACCAAGGCTCCAGAAAATTGGGCATCTGCATTATGGTCTCAGTTGGGGACATCTGCTTCCTGGTTGTGCTGAGGTATGTGGCAGTGTGGGTTGGGGCTGAAGTGAGAACTGCAAAGCGTGGCTACGCCATGATCCTTTGGTTCCTGTATGTCTTTGTGCTGGAGATCAAAGTCTACTTCATCTACCAGAACTACAAGGCTGACCGTAAAAGCTTGGACCTCATGGCCCGCAAGGCATTGACTCTGCTGCTCTCTATCTGCATCCCAGCCCTCTATGTGCTGCTAGTGGCTACAGAGCACATGGAGTATGTCAGGACGTTCAAGAAGAAGGAGGACCTGCGCAACCGTCTCTTCTGGGTGATTGTTGACATGCTGGATGTGCTGGACATTCAGGCGAACCTCTGGGAGCCCCAGAAGAAAGGGTTGCCCATCTGGGCTGAAGGCCTGATGTTCTTCTATTGCTACATCTTGCTCTTGGTCCTCCCTTGCGTCTCGCTGTGTGAGATCAGCATGCAAGGGATTGGCATTGTGCCGCATCGCATGATGCTCTACCCAATGCTCAGCATGCTCACCATCAACATCACCACCATCTTCATCCGGGGAAGCAATATGGTGTTCTTCAGGGATATCCGGGTCTCTGGAATCTTCATGGGGAAGAACGTGCTAGCCATTGTCCTCAAGGTCTGCATGTTTGTGCAGTACAGGAAGCATTTGCACCATGTGCCGGCAGGATCTGGCGCAGCAGAGCCTCAACACTCCACCGCTTCCCAGCCACAGCCTGTCATACAGCTACTGAAACCCCAGAATCAGACTCCGTGTCCTGAGGGGCTGGACCAGGAAAACACATGACATGCTGTATCCGCACATCAGGGAACACCTTCGGTCTGTGATCACTAGGATCAAGTGCAAAAAAGAACAGAGCCTGCTGAGCCCCACGTAGGCAGAGCTGGTCCTTCCAGAAAGCCTGTGAGTGAATGACCTCCCCCTTCCTCCCTTGCACAGACACGCTGGTGGTCACGTCCTGGACTGAGAAAAAGTCGCGAGGAATAGAACCCAACCTTGACACCGAGGTGCAAGCTGGCAGGCCACAGAGACTGGGTGGGTTCCTGGAGAGTAGCAGCCATGGGACTGGTTAGTTGCTCAATGGACAGCTGGTAGTGGCAAAAGATTAGCTCCCTCCTTTGCCTCTCACATATTCAAGTCATTTCTGTGACAGGAAGTTGTTTTGGAACATAGCCTTTTCTATTGCCAGGGGTATTTGGGGGAATATTGGGACTGTCCAGCTGCTTCAGGAGATTTTTTCCCCTGATACTTTGTGGGGGTGTGTGTGTGAAACACCTGTGCTACTCCTATTCTATACATACTTTTATAGTTTTGGTGACCCTCCTTTCTGGGATGGTGAAAAAACACTGTACCTGATGCCTACCCCCTTATGTTCCTTGGAACTTCAGGGGTGCCTGGGGTGAGGGGATAGGTTTTGCATTAGTTCCTGAGTCACCTTGTCTCCCTCCTGTGGAAACATGCTGGGTCATGATCCTTTTTTTGTTCGTTGATACTCTTTCCAATAAAATGAAAGACAAGTCTTGAGGTTTTCTGATGTCTCTCTGCGTATCTGCCTCACCATAAGATGTGGTGATGGCATCTGGCCTAGATGCCTTTAAAAGTGGTTTGGACAAATTTCTGGAGGAGAAATCCATGACAGGTTACAAGCCCTGATGTGTATGTGCAACCTCCTGATTTTAGAAGAGGGCTACGTCAGAATGCCAGATGCAAGGGAGTGGCACCAGGATGCAGGTCTATTTTTGTCTTGTGTGCTCCCTGAGGTATTTGGTGGGCCGCTGTGAGATACAGGAAGCTGGACTAGATGGGCCTATGGGCTGATTCAGCAGGGCTCTTCTTATGTTATGTTCTTACGCCAGTAATTGTCAGAATCTGTGCCTTGTGCTCTCCCTCAGAATGAGAAAATTATCAGTCACCCACAGTTCCCATGTTTCTCCATGATCATGTTATTGCCCAATTTTAAGTCCTTTCTAAGAAATCCATCTAATACTGTTCACGGTTTTTAATTCTGGGTTGAAAATTCTGTGTTCATTCATCCAGGTGGGAGAAAACACACCCTTTTTGAATTGAGGAAGCAGGTGCAGCCGTTCTTCCAAGCAATATTCTCAGTCTGTCAGTGTTTCTCTAACCTGATAACGTCAGTTATAGCTGTTCCTGGTCTCTGAAAATGAGAGAGAAAATTGGCAAGGTGTTCTTTTTTACCAAGCAAACTTTTCCTGGTGCAGGAGTGTTCAAGGTTTCAATCTAAATAGGGTGAGCAGAAGCAAAAGAGGACAGAGTCTTGTATCTCTCCACCTTAATAATTTCCATCAATCTCCTCATTTTGTTCTTGCACCCAGCAGCTATGAATGTTGTCTCAGAATTAACAGACTATTCCTACCTAAAATGCCCCTTGCACCAGTCCAATCTTTTGTGTAGAGGTGTTTGTTTCCAGTGAATAAGATAGGATTAAACTCTAACTCTTACTGAACACAATGGGCTTACTTCTGAGTAAAACAAATAACACTATTTTCAAACACCTCTTCTTATGTAGGATTGGGCTGTAAACCTCAGTGTGTTCAAGGCCCAGGTTGCTTCCGCACAGGTGTAACCTTCTGTGCTGGGATGTTGCCCTGGCAACCATTGTGGCCACAACATTCCAAGCACTTTTAGAGCACAAGCCTGGCTGTGTCTACTCAGAAGTAAGTCCCATTGTGTTCAATGGGGCTTACTCCTAGGAAAGTGTGTATAGGATTGCAGCCTCAGTACTGAAGTGGGTAGTCAGAAAGATCAGCTTCAAAGTGTAAAGGAGATGTATCCAAATGTCTCTGGTAACCATCAAGTAATTAAAAAAGAACATTGAGTGTCTGTACTGTTTGTGGAGTCAAATGCCATGACTTCAAAATCAGATTAATGGTTTGAAGGATATGACTCATTTGTTTGAATAATTAGTAATAGCAGAGCATTGGAACACCTACTGCTGGACACTATTTTAGAATCTTGCTAGGATCCTTCGGGCCTCTAAAGAGATGGGGAAAAACCAACAAAACAGGAAACATGGAACTGTTGCTCTCAGAGAACTTGCTGTCCCAGAGAGCATCCTAGAAAGCTTGCTAGGCTGGCACAACTGGAAAATAAAACATCAATCAGGGCAGTAGTCCTTTCAGATTTCCTGCATGAGGTATTTTCTCCTTTTCTTTCTGTCTGCCTGTTTATCTTTCTGGAAATGTGTCAGACCTAGCAGAGGAACATTTAAAGCTGTCTGTTTCTGAGTTAGGCAGTTGCTTCATCCAGCCCAGGATTACCTACTTTGAGGGCCAAACTACATGTGACATTAGCAATTTTCAACCAGTAGTGTGCCGTGAAAGGCCTGCAGGTGTGCCACAGAAGTTTGGAGCATAGCAGTTGAAAATAGCTGAAAATCCCTTCCGGGTTGTGTGGCTATGTTTCTAATGCTACTGTCTGTAACAGCGAATTGTCTGTACCTCTTCCTCCGCTGACTCAGACAGTTGTCCTAGAAATGGAGCCGCAGAACCCAGACGAGTCTCCTGGAAGCCAGAAGTGACATCACATTTAGTGATATCATAGTATGATCTTGCACGTCTGCCTGTTTGTTTTACTTAAATGGCAGCCTGGGACAGTGGGGTCAGGATTTGGGCTGTATTTAACCCTTTCCTGCTGTGCCCCAACACTCCTGGTAAAGACTGCATACCAGTCTCTTGCTGCTTGAGATTCCTTTTTTAAACTGAAGATTGAGCCTTGGAGGGAGATGGATACAAGAGACTGGGCTTTTTTGGTTGTGGCACCTCAGTTGTGGAATGGCCTCCCAAAAAAGGGATGTCTTGCCCCTTCATTGTTCACTTTTAGAAGAATGTCAAGGGCAATGCTGTCCCAGTGGACATTCATAAGGTAAGGTCTTTAACTGTATTTTATCTTATAGGTACTACTTTAAACTGTTGTTTCCAGTGCTTTGTTTTTCTTTTAATTTACACTATTGTGGTTTTTTTGCAGTTTCGTAAACCAACATTTGTTCAAAGCAGTTCACAGGTTTAATGTAGAAAAACGAGACAGAAATTGTATAAGGGAATGAATGAATGAATGAATGAAGGTAGGAGATAAACCAGTAGCTCCACTCACTGAATAAATGAGCAGCCTCAACATCTAGAGATCCTCATCAAGAGGATTGCTTGCGCAAGGACTTGCTTGTGATGCTGAAACTAACCATAATCCTAAAACTCCCATTTACTATTAGGAGTTGAAAGCAGAATTTCATGGTATTTGTGGACCCGAAAGACCTCTTAGATATTTAGGGAAAGAACCTTATCCCAATCCTGCAGAAGCTGGCATAACTGTGATATTCACACGCCCGCAACGTACAGCCCAATCCTATGCATGGCTACTCAGAAGTAAGTCCCATTAGAGCAGGGGTGCTCACACTTTTTTGGCTCGAGAGCTACTTTGAAACCCAGCAAGGCCCAGAGATCTACCAGGTTTTTTTACAATGTTCACGCCATCATAACATATAACATTTATGTGTACAATGTATGTTGGTGTTCCTTGAGCCCCACTGAGTATAACAGGACTTACTCCTGAGTAGACATGCCTAGGATTAGGCTGGGAGGCTGCAATCCTAGCCACACTTACCTGGGAGTAAGCTCCATTGAGTACAATGGGCCTTACTCCCGGCGTTTCCTCCCAGAGGCACCTGAAGGGGGGGGTCGGCACTCCGCGATCTACTCATTTTGCCTCGCGATCGACCGGTAGATCACGATCCACCTATTGAGCACCCCTGCATTAGAGTCAATAGGGCTTACTCCCAGGAAAGTATAGATGGGATTGGGTGGTGAGGCAGCTGCTCTGCTGGCTGGGATTGTGGAGCTGGAATTCTCCTGTCTCCTCAGCCTGAGGAACTGCAGCCAGAGTATAGCAGCTCACTACTCTGGTAAACACAGAACCTTAAGTCAACACTCATATAAATTAACTTCTCTCTCTGCAGCAATATTTACATTTGCCAGCAAACATTTTCATCACTGAAATTTATTAAGTGTAGACTAAACATCTAGTTAACTGGGCATTCTCTACAACACATTTTAAGAACTCGTCTCACATGAGGAGCTGCTGAAATAGCATCACAGTATTTATACCCTCTTCTCACTCCCTCACTTACGCTACACTATTCCTCCTGCTCTTATGAGTCTTCCCAGGCGATCCATTTATGGTGCAGCAAATGCACAGTTATGGCTCATGATGGTTTCCCCCAAAGAAGCACATTCATTTTGATGGTATCACTATTTCACAGCACTCATTCTGAAGCACTATATAACTTGCGGTGCTGAGTGGAGATGCCACCCCCCCCTTAAGAGGACCCACTGGAGGACAGCTTACTGCCCCCGCCCAACTTGAAGCTGGCCTTCAACGGCATCATTTTCATTCTAAAATATATAGGTCCAGAGATGTGTATAGTTTATACATTTCTCTGAGATAGTTGAAGGTTTATGGTGTCTTTGAAATATTTATAGCCCAAATCTATTCAATTGTGGCATAGTGGAGCTGATGGGTCCACACTGTATCCATTGCTGAAATTGAGCAGGCCAGAGGCCTTCTTGAGGTAAGGGAACATTTATTCTCTTACCCCACGTACAGCCCCATCCTGCTCAATGGGGCTACTTGGATCTATAGCAGCTAAATTGCTAGCACAGAATCAAGTAGCCCCATGTATGGCTTTCAGGCCTAGGACAGGGGTTAGGCTATGGCAGAGGCCTTCTCCTCCATCCCCACCCCTTCCTGGGCCTGAACCAGCCTCTCCTCGCCTTCCCCTCACCCTGAAACTCCCCTCCTGTATTCCACCCCCACCCCTCTGCCACCCAGCACAGCACTTACCTGCACCCACGGCTGTTGGGCTGGATACGGCACCCATGGGATGGTGTAGGCCTTCCCACCAGCGCTGCTTCCTCTCCAGGTGTCAAAAAGCACTGAAAAGCACCCAACGCCAGCACAGTGGCCATTGCACCAGTGCTACTCAGCAACAGAATTAGGTTGTCAGACTATTTACAGATACAGAAAGTGAACAATATTCTATAAGTTGGTGTTGATTAGACTTATACATTATTATGCTACATTCTTCAAACAGAACTATGTGGTTGATTCCCATTTAACCTAGAGGGCACCCCAAGGCACGCTTTACACATGCACACGCATCACTTGTTTCTTTTGCACGTAGTGAGTAGCAATATGGACTGGCTCAATTGAAAAGCATTTCAGGTGACATTTTAGTTCTGGCTGTGGTGTTATATCTGCGACCGCTCACTAACCAAATAGCGGACATGTATACACAATGCAGCCACATCCTTGTGTCAAGTTGCAGCTTGGCCCAGTGTGGCCCTCCCTGTCCATTCCCTTTACGTTGCATCTGGGAAGGGTCCAGGCCTTCCATAAAGGGCTGCAAACTCAAACGGGCAGATTCTTTTCATGTATGTATTTTAAAAACTTTTGAACTGCATCCTCTGACAATCCCAGACCCTTTTTCCTCCAGGGTCTCCACCAACAGCACATGTTGGTTCCTTCTTACAGGTTTAAACCCATGCTACATGTCCCCTAACCTAACCTGCTGATCAGCTTCCTAACCCAAACCATTCTGTCCCTATAAACAAATTTAACTAACCCTGTTTTCCGGCACTTGTGCCTGTTAAATAATTTTGTCTCTGAAGACTCCCTTGTACAGTTTTAGTGCTAGTTATTAAATTTCCCATTGCTCACAATGATGCTCCTACCCCAGGAAAGTTACATTTTGGACTGGGGAGTGGCTGCATCTTGCTTCCAGCACATGTCCATGTCAATCAGGCACACAAGCATACAGCACTACTATACCATGCACAGCCTGCCATTTCACTTGCTGTCGCTGCAGAGGTGTCTTTTGCATTGTTGCTAACCTACTGTAGACAATTATGTTTTTCAAGTACTGTCTATCTTCAGTGGAGAGAACAAACACCCACCCGGCTTTCAGATCAGTGGAAGACAGACCGTTGCAGAATAAATCAATAGAAGCAGCAGAACAGAGCAATATATAATTGGGGGACAGGACAGTGGTATGAGAGTTGAGGTATCACAAATGCGTTCCTATTTCTGCCTGCAAAATAAGCAAGGGTAGGAATTCTCACTTGCAATGCGGTACTGTCCCCCTCTTCACTGCCCCCCTCCCCGTTGCCCCTTACCAGGCACAGTCAGGGCATTGTACTGAAACAGGACCAGTCCCTGAAAAATCTCTGTGCCGCTGCTGTCCTTGGCACTTTTCCAGAGAACAGGGCAAGGATCAGCCTGCGTACACAAGTCAGCTGACGGGGAAAAGGATTTATGGAGTGCTCTCCCCTTTGCGTGGCCAGGGTTAATGCATGGTGCTAAATTACTGCAGACGCTCTGTGCTCCCAGTTCCCTTTAATGACTGGCTCTGCACAGATGCAGCAGCGATTAGGCTGGATAGCACAGGCCTCTCCATCACAGGACAAGCAGCTGGCTCCTGTGCTGGGTCTGCAGAGGCCAGGCCTGGCGTGCAAACTCTTGAGCACCCAGGGTCCTTTTCCTGAGGAAGAATGGGAAGTGATTAGGCTCTTCATGAGGAGCCCAAGGGAGATACAGGGAGATGCACACTGCCAGATGAGGTCCGAGAGCAGTGCTATTTTAGATAGCAGGGGCTATCAGGTAGTGGGGGCTGGACAGCACTTTGGATGGGAGACCCATATGCATCACTCTGGACTCTGGAGGAAGAGTGGGCTACAGATGTAACCATTGAAGGCCCAGGTATGTAGCCACTGAGACCAGACAGTAGAGCCTTTCCGGGGATGCTGCCATCTCTTTGCCTTCCCTTTCTCACAGTTTCAAATGGGATGTACGATGGCATCAGGAGACGAAGGACAGTAAGGCAGGGCCAAAACAGGCTGCTGCTGTAGGCTGGTGCTGAACAAGCTTGACAGTCCATTGTCCTTAAGGATGGGGTGGCCATCTAGCCAGGCACAGTTCACAAGGTGGATGGGTGAGTTAATTCTTAAACACGGAAGCCTTGGCCACCAGGAAGAGACATTCGCTGCCACCAGGAAGAGACATTTGCATTCTCAAATCCGGCATAAAGGTGGGGTGCCCTTCCTCATCCTACCTCCCATCAGGGTAAGACCTGGCTGAAAAGACTAGGATACCTTCAGCACAGAAGCTGGCTGCTAAAGGAGCAGTCTGGGAATCCAACTGATCAAATTAGTTCCAACACCTAAACACCAATACCAACCTTTTGGCAGTGCTGGTCTGGAGCTGCTATCAGGTACTCGCTCAGATGCTGTTTTCTTACTCCCCTCCAGTCAGCCATGGACAAGAAGTTTTCTTTCAGAGCTGGAACAAATGCACATCCAGGTTCTAATGAGACCACTCCTTTTAAGGGCATCCCCTGGGCCCAGTCCATACTGTTCTGATCAGTGGTTCAAGGACAGAGCACCCCAGGCCAGCCTCCTGTATCTCCCTTCTTCTAAGATCAGCTGTATGGATTCAACAGATGGCACAGAGGATTCAGGTTCAGAGGAGCAGAGTCTCTGGCATTCCCCAGTTCACACCTTAGACTGTGTTTGTGCAGGTGACAGGTCGGAATGGTTGAGCTGAATTCTGTGGACTCTGTCAAGCCAGACCTCCTCCCCCCCCCCCGCAAACCCAAAGTTTTCCTGCTCAACAGAAGGATCCCCATTCACCACAGATGCCATCTCAGTGGGCCTCCATTGCAATTGCCTGCATTGTGTGTCTTATCTGGCTCATCATAAAAGACAATCTAAAAAGGCATTTATGTTAACTCTTGTGATCAGAAAGCAGTCTTGAGAGCTAAACACCCATCTGTTTTGGCCAGGCTGCCAAAGGCATTGCTGTCCAACCATGCCTTTAGCTGCCCCAGTGGGGAACTCAATGCTCAAAAGCAGCTGCTCACAGAGAGAAGCAGAAAAAGGTGGAGCTGCTGGTAAGATGGAGACTGAGCCGTTACTAGGCCGAGATGCAGACAGCTAGAGATGTTTCCAACTGTCTCTTCAACTGAACTTCGCTGAAGAGCCATCAGCTCCTCACAGTCTTCCTGTCAGAATGAAAAAGAACATGGCTGCAGAATTTTGTGGTGGTTTCATATGCGCTCCCAGCGAGTCCCAATAAAGAGGCTGCAGGCATGTGAGATGCTACAGTGTTCAAATGGAACTGGCGGGAGGGGTACTCAAGCTCCACGTATGTACATCCAAATCCAGACCCAGCTGGCACATTCAGTCGCAGTCCCCACAATCAGTAGCTTGAGCTGGCACCAGAAATGCAACAGGCAGAATCTCTTGGATAGGTAAGGAGGAACACTAGCCTCCTACTAGAAATGGCTGGTTTGGCCAATCAGAAGAGAAGCATGAAAAGCAGAAGTGCAAGTCAGGTTAAAGGTAGATAATGGTGATCCCATAACACTGGAGATAATCTGACTATAGAAGGGGCATTTCTGGGATCAGTATAGCTCTTGTGGTGGTCCCATCCTCAACACTCCGCTCAGAGAATAAAATACTGTACTATCAGGACAGCAGCTAGAAGCGCTGGTTGCTTTCAGAGATTCTGCATATTGTACAATCTCCTGTGGGAGTGTTGCCATTGTTAGGATGATAAGGATACCAAGATCCAGGCCCTTTCGGGGGGGGGGGGCATGTCACATGTGGTTTCAAGGCCCAAAGCATGATGATGCTGGAAGGGCAAGTGAAACGCTGAAGGCTCCCTGGACTGACAGAAGCCCCAAGAAGCTACCCTAAAGGCAAAGAGGAGAACCCAATGAGGGAGATCTTTAACCTCCCTCCTTAACAACTGACCTGGGCTTGGAGGTAAACAGACATGAGTCCTTTGTTCGGAAAACCTTGAATGGAGATGCCCTTATAAGCCCAGACTCTAGGATTCCTCCCCTTTTGTCTCACAATTGTCCCCCTCCCCCCCGCTACATGGTGTTAACAGCATGGTGCAGTATGTACTGTACACACCTACTGCTATCTCTGGCAAGCAGACCTTGCAGGTTTTTGGAGAATTTCAAAAAACCATGAAACCCGTTTTGACCAGAGGCACCTCCATAAAAGAAATGAGTCACTGGTATTGAAAGCTGTATCATACCACTTCCCATGCTCTTAAAAATATAGTTTTAATCTCCAGAAGGCAGTCTCATGTGTTCAGTCTAGGACATTCCCTCTGATGGACGACATTATCATTTCTCCAAAACAAAGTGTCTCTGAAATAGCAAGAGGGTGTGTACAACGGAAAACCCTGCAGAGCCTTCTTCATGCAGACGAAAACCAGTGGTTCGTGGCCTGAGCTACACATCAGGACCTCCTTGGTTTGAATCATGCTTCTGCCACTCATTCACTAGGTGGCCTTTACACAAGAGGTCTCTGCTGCAACATGGGGATGAGAATAATGCTTACCCTAGGGGAGTTGTAAGAATTACAAGAAGATAATTCCTGGGAAGTGCTTTGAATGCCGAAAGCGCTACCTAAATGCTAATTATTATTATTAGCTAGGTGTTATCTCAGGCTCAGAAGGCTGGGACAACAACTCTTAAGGCAACAGCCCCTGAACAACTTTAGTTTTCATTGGCAAGAAGACCGGCAAAAAGTGCTGAGATTTTTAAACCAGATAACTGGTTTATTGAGGCAAGAGTGCCCAGCATCAATGCAAGGTGTCCTGTGTGTCTGAATGTGTCCGGGCAGATAAATCCAAGGTACAAATTTGCCTTGTGGCCAACACAAAGCCCTTGGCTCATGCATGAAAAAAAACAAACATTTTGGAGCCGCATCAGCTGCCACAGATGTTCCACCCTCAAGCACTGTCTTAGCCACTTGTATTTAAACCATCAGACACAATTTCCCCCAAGTTGGGTTGACTGCAGTCTAGTGAACTCAGCTTCCCTTTGGTACACTGACCTGCCTTGATAGCAGATGATCCTTTGGGCTTTGCAGCTGCACTTGAGAAGCTCCTGTTAACAGTCAGGGTTGCTTCAAACAGTCTTCTCTTTTTATAAGAAGGGGAGGGAGGAAGGCCACACAATCCATGATTTGCAAAGGCATCCTCTGCTGTAAGTCTGCTGTCCTTAATGCTCTGAAAGTGCTTCAGCCCTTAGGTCTCTCCCCCCTGCCACTCCCCCAAATGGCTAATCAACACAACTCATAGAATATGCATCTCTCTCTGAGCCTAAGAAAGCAAATTAAGCCTGCTAAATTAATGCTGCTAATTTGCATGATTTCCTGCAGGCCCCTCATCTAAGTATCAGAGGCTATAAGGGAAGGGTCAAGAGCAGCCAAGGAAAGGGATTACATGTGTTATCAGAACAGCCACAAAAATCATGTCATCATGTCAGGGGTCCTCTCACATAAATGCAAATCCCAGGAACAGTGTACATGAGGTGGGGTGGAAGGGCTGTGCACACACCTCACTGAGCATACAACATGCTGTGTCCCTGAAGTGAAAGGCCACACTAGCCACAAAGCCACAAACGGTTGGAACTCCCAATGTCTTTGCCTTTTTCAAGAAGTATTGGAGATGGGTCTCATTTGAACAGGGGCCATGTGGCATGAGGAGAGCTGTTCACCAGTTGCTGGAGGTGTTTGTTTCCGGTGGATAAGACAGGTTTACAACCTTACTGAACACAATGGGCTTACTTCTGAACAAAAGGTAACACTGCTTTCAAAGACCTCTGCCCAATCGCCCCTGCACCATTGCCCAACTTCAGTTTCTTCCAAAGCTGCTATTCCCTACAGAGAGGAAAATGTATGGGCACAATTTTGTGACCTATGAGTCAGGAAGTCCACAGTTCAAATCACGCAGCTACCATGAAGTTAGCATGTTTGTTTATGCCTGTGTTCATGATAAGATGCACCGTTTTGCAAAGTTAGAGATCAATCCTTTCTGTTAGCAATACTCAGAAGTGTATTCCGTTGTGTTTGTTGAAGTTTACTTCCAGGTCACTGTGCATTCTATGGCCCAGTCCTAAAGAAGAACACATGTTCCACCAGTGTATACTCAGTGACATCGCTACGGGGGTGCGGGCCACACCCGGTGACACGCACAGGGGGGTGACGCGCACAGGGGGTAAACACTAAAATTGCAGTGGGTAGGAGTAACCCCATCATATTATATACTGTTGGATGCAGAATTTTGAGCAGAACACAATGCAAAAAACCAGAGTGAAATATCTCCTTTCTATCAAATGCTATGGCCAAAAAACTGGAGAACAAAAAATGCATGGATCCCTATGGAAAGTGAAAGTGAGCCGTATCACGTGTTTGCTTGCGAGTAGATGAACCTGCCTTAGTGCGTTGGAAAGGGCAGGCTGAGAGGAATCCAACGACATCACAATGGTCCTGATCCAATGAATGCAGCCCCCAAAAACACCTGAGAAGGAAGTCCCTCCCTCCAAGCAGATAAATGTATTTAGCCCTGTGGAAAGCGAAACTAAGCCTCATAGTCGCATTTACTAGCAAGTAAGCAAATGTGACTTGGCTGGTGTGGAAGAGCAGGTGAAGGAGAGTGCAAGGCTACCAGAATGGTCCTGATCCTATGCTGCTGCAGCTAAACAAGTGCTCCAGAAGGCAGCCTCCCCCCCCCCCCCAAAAAGGATCAAAAGAGAGGCTTCAGCTGATAAGGTGAACCTTTTTGAAACTTGCAGAGCCAGGTGGATCCTGACATTGATCTGGTTTAAACAGAAGTTCTTAAATTGAACTGGGCACTGGGTAGGGCTGAAAACCTTACTGATTTTGGAGGGGGCAGGGGGTGTTATTGCAGGCAGGCTACAGAGGAAATTCACTTGGTGGAACAGGGCTGGCTTCTGCTTATTTAATTATTTGTTTTACTTTAATTTGCCTGATGATGTTACTTCCAAAATGACATCACTTATAGTGGGTCTTGGACAGATTGTCATTCTAAAAAGTGGATCCCACTGCTAAAAGTTTGAGAACTGCTGCAATAAGGTGTTAGTAAGTTGACACCCTGGGGGTGTGTGACACCACTAGTGTCCAAAATCACAGTTTGGAGGAATAATACCAGCATGCTATATATCAATCAATGTGTAATTTCATGCAGCATGTGTTCTTCCTTTGTTCTATCAAAAGGTACAGCCAAAAAACCAATGGGGGTGGAGTGATGGTACATCACCACGCCCACCACCTGGGGTGTTGTCCTGCCCACTGCATGGGGGGTGATGCACTGGGTGACATGAACCTAGTGATGCCACTGTGTGTGCTGTTGCAAAAGCACTGCAAAGTGTAAAGCCCAGGCATGCCAGCAGGAAGGCTGGAGCTTTCCAAGCCTTCATTGGGATGCCCACCAGAGCAGGCGTAGTGAGGGTAAAATGGGGTGGCCATGGCAGGGAGTGGGCAGATTTGGCCCAGGAGAGGGTGGGACAATGGGGCAGACACGCACCGTATCCAAACCCTCTTTCTTAGGCCTGATATGACTGCATGGATCAGCAAAGACTTGTATCAGCAATATTGCTTGCGCAGGTCCGAGTTGACCAGTTGCGGCTGCTCGGGCTTACCCAGGGGCAAGAGACAGATGACCTCTTACCCTGAGGAGACCTTACCCTGAAGAGATCTATAGCCAAAAATCACCCACTGGATGCAGTGTAACCTACGCTGGTACCATTGCATCACCACACAGGGATTCAGGTAGATTAGGCTGCTAGTTATTATGGGTGGTGGCATTTGGGTTAGAGCTTCATAATATTAATCAGTTAGTTACAAGTCAGTTACTGCTTTGCCCAGTCTCCTCTCCTTTACCACTATTCAAGACTGGTACAGTGCCCACTGAATAGAGAGAGAGTAGTTCATAGCTTACACATCTCTGCAGCTAACTGGGTAAAGAGGCACCTTTTAAGTGGTGATCTTATCACAGTGATTCAGTGTAGCAGGGCAGCAAACTCTCCCTATTCATCCCAGCATGTTGCCTTTTCCAGTGAATGTTTGCTGATGTCTCTCTGATGTCTTCTTTTAACACTGTGAACCCCTTTGAGTCAAGTAACAATTTTTTTTATTTTCTTTTGATGTGTGCAGCTATTTGTGACCTTTCTCAGTTAAATATTCTAAACATACTAGTAATAGGAGCTGGCCTATGAGCCTCCACTGGAAATGGAAAAGGTGCAAAAGAGAGCGACTAAAATGATTACAGGGCTGGGATACCTTCCTTACAAGGAAAGGCTACAGTGCCTGGGGCTCTTCAGCCTAGAATAAAGGCGCCTGAGGGGAGACATGATTGAGACGTACAAAATGATGCATGGGAAGGATAGAGAGATGCTCTTTACACTCTCACATAACACCAGAACCAGGGGACATCCACTAAAATTGAGTGTTGGGAGAGTTAGGACAGACAAAAGAAAATATTTCTTTACTCAGCGTGTGGTTGGTCTGTGGAACTCCTTGGATGTGGTGATGGCATCTGGCCTAGATGCCTTTAAAAGGGGATTGGACCAATTTCTGGAGGAAAAATCCATTATGGGTTTCAAGCCATGATGTGTATGTGCAACCCTCCTGATTTTAGAAATGGGCTATGTCAGAATGCCAATGCAAAGGAGGGCACCAGGATGCAGGTCTCTTGTTATCTGGCGTGCTCCCTGGGGCATTTGGTGGGCTGCTGTGAGATACAGGCAGCTGAACAAGACGGGCCTTTGGCCTGATCCAGTGGGGCTGTTCTTATGTTCGCTGTACTTTCACAAGAGCTCAGTCCAATCCATCCCTCTGCCACAACACTGTGGGTTTCTTGCACCAGCACACAACAGCTGCTGGGGATGACCCATGGTTCAGCACACAAGAAAGCAGGTGAGGGCCAGTGTGGTGTAATGGTTAAGTGCTAGAGTTGGATCTGCCAGACCTGGGTCCAAATTCTTGCTCAGCCAAAATGCTTGCCAGTTCACCTTGGGCAAGTTACTATCTCTCAGCCTAATCTACCTTACAGGCGCACAGGGTAGGCTCTGGTTAGTGAGCAATGACTGAAACGCACACTGCATGAGCTCAAGGACACCTTTTTTAGTATGTCATATTGCAGGGTTGAAACCCAAGAGCTCTTGAGGCCTGATGCTGCCCCCTCCCTTATCAGAAGATACACCAGTCTCTGCTGCTCCCACTCTCCGGTGTTCTAATCCAGCACTCCCCTCCCCTCCACATTTCCCCTTCCATTCTGTCCCCACTTCCTTTTCAACCCAGGGAGAGGAAGGAAAAGGAAGGGCAGTGGAGGCAAGTAGGCAACAGAGATAGGCATCCTCCACCAATATGCTGCAAAAGGCTTCATTTGATGGGTAGTAGATGATCCAGGCTTCAGCAGTGCTGGTAACCAGGTTGCTACATGGCCTGGGGCAAAGGTGTGCACTGAATTCCCCCACAGTATCCCCTGATGGCACACAGGGCGCTGGTGCTGAAGATTCAGAGGATGACCCAGTGTGGGGGGCCTTTGGATGGACCTGACCATTGCTACTGCCCCTCTGACTGCTCTATTATGGTACCAACCTTTGTTTGTTCCAGGGCACAGCAGTAGCTCTAGATGGTCTTTGTAGCAGCCTCCTAAAAGCCTGTAGTCTGATAGAGTCTGTGGATTGGCTTACTCCAGATGAGCAAGTGGAAGCTCACAGGGCCTTGACCAGAACCTTGGTTAAGTAACAGGAATGAAGATGCAACTATATCCTCTTCTGCTGTAGTGTAGGTTGGAAATGTTCAAGGACAACTTCTCATTCCTAGAGATAAAATCTCTGTTTGCTTAGATGTATGCATCTGTTTGTCTCTCAATTAATATATATTTTTGGCTATAATTTCCCTTGCAGAAAATCCAGGCTCATAGCTGCCTTCTCTGTACCCTGATTGGTTTGTCTGGTACCTGACTGTAGCTGGCTTCTACAGTAAGATGGCAGCCTGAGCTGAAATGTGTCTGAAAAAGATGCTACAAAAATCTGACAGCTGTTCAAAGCTGCTTTATGTAGCCTGAGGGTTTATTCACATCACCCCAAATTTGCCTTGTCTGTGCAGCAAGCTCCTGCCATGCTGCAGCTGCCACTGCATTGAGGTGGTTGTGTGACTGCTCCATGGCACAGCCAGACTGATCTTCAGCCAATGCCACTCACAGTCAGTCCGCATGGGCAATCACAAGCTTGGCCATGTGGCACTGAATCCTAGCTTCCTACCCTGTGACTCAGCCTTAATATTTCATCCAAACTGTTGTGATCCTGGTTTGTAATCCTCAGGTCTGCTCCAGCCTTGGTGGGAATTTTCTCGACAGGACACTCTGTGTGTTTACATTACTGCTGTTGATGGGTTTTGAGGAACCATCTTATCAGACTGCGTGAATAAGCCCATGTGCCCACATAGCATCCCAAGTGTGGAGCTGCAGTTCCCAAGTGTTCCCTGAACAGCTGCAGTTCCCAAGTGCATCCAGGAATAGGCTGGATGAATGAAAAAACCTCAAAGGTGCACAAAAGATCTGGTTTTCTGTCGCTGTGTGCCAAAAAAAAAGGGGGGGGGAAAGTTTTTGATGATTGTGTAGACAGGCAAGATAATTTTTTTACAATTGCAGCTAAGCATTTTTATTAGCGACTTTCAAAAGAAATCAGAACACAAACACTGCATGAAGTGTGATAACAATCAAACCTCCACCCTATAAGAGCTCAGATCAAAGACAGGATTTCCTAAATTGTTCTTTTAACCTCATCTGATTCTAATACTGAAGAAAAGGCATCCAATCTTGAAGAAATTTCTCAGAAGATTGGATGCTCCCTTTCCAGAGGTACTTATCACAAGTCAATTTATGCATTAACATTATATTCTAGTCTATATTTCATCTTTCCATAAATCCATTGCCAGCGACGGAATCTACGCCAAGTCTTCCATGTTCTGTCCAGAAAGATCCAACCTGTAATCAGCCTATTAGAAAGCAATACTTTTTCAACTTTTTACTTGGCTTTGCAAATGTCCCAACAGAAATAGGGTCAATAAAGTTTTGGTTAGCTTTTGAAGGTGCTAAATCAGCTAGCTGTCCAAGGCCGATTCAGTGGATTTAAAACACATTGTCCAGTAATCCATTTTCTGTGCACCTTTGAGATCCCCTCTTTGTCCTTGTGTTTGGTGTCTTTCCACATCTCTTTCTCAAGAACTCTCTCTGCTTACAAAACATTTTTATGTATGCGCACTCCCTTTTGGTTATACCAGAAATGACCCTCTCTTCTTGCCTGCACCATCAAGTGGCACTTGCCCAACTGCTACACCTACGATCTGATTTATAAGCAACGTGGGCCATGGGAAACATGTGTAAGCAGTCTGTGCACCACCACATCATGTTTCTGCACTTTCTGCATGCACTGTTCCACACATACACAGCCCTAGCATGCTGCCAGGCTGCAAGGATGTCCTGCTAATATGACACCATACAATTAATTTATGGCATTCCCTATGACAGGATATTTTGATAACCACTACTGGTTCTCCAGCTTAACTGGCTTTAAAGGGTGATTATACCAATTAATGGAAGAGGATAGGTCTACCAATGGCTATTAGTCATGATAGTTACATAGAACCTGCAGTTTCAGAGGCAGTCTACCACTAAATACCAATTACTGAGGAGCAACTGAGGGGGAGGTCTTGAGGTCATGCTTATGGGTTTCCCAAAGGGATCTGGTTGGCCACTGTGGGAAACAGGATGTTGGCCTAGATGAGCCTTTGCACTGTTGAGGCAGGGCTCTTACAGCATGCTTATATTGCACATGCACGAGCCCATGAACATGAAAGAGCATTTAAATATAATGAAGGGCACATGGAAAACTTACACAGGAACATAGTTTTCTTGTATCCCTTGTCATATAGAAATCTTTTAAGTTATTGTAGGAAAAAATTGGGTTAGTATGTTAGGTAACGGGCAGCCCAATCCTACTGACCACCACCACCACCACCACCACCACCACCACTACCCCCCGTGTAGTAGCAGTGTGGCTACTATAGTATCCCACAGGGGATTTTTGGCTGCTGGAGGTCTCCTTGGGGTAAAGGGAAATTTGTCCCCTTTCCCTGGCGTAAGCCCCAGAAGCCGCTTGATCAACCTGTACCAGCTGATCTCTGGATCAGTCCCAAGAAGGAGGTCAGGATGTGGTATGAGCCACCACCACTGATCCAGCTCCCCTCCATACCTTATCCGCCCTTCTCCCTGCCCTGTTCTGCCCACCCTCCACCCCATTCAATCCCCTTCCCATCGCCCTCCAGCCTCCTACACGGACATACCTGATCCAGTGGGTCTTTGTGAGCCATGCCAGCCCCACTGCTAGTGGGCCGGCAGTGCACACCACTGGAGGCTGCTTTGCGACCACCATAAAGCAGCCTCCACTGGTGCAATGCTACTTACACTGATGGGGGAGAGTATTTGCTGGTGAGATTCAAACCTCCTGCCGCCCTGACCCCCTTTCCTGGGTTGGGGCCAAAAAGAACATTCCCCTCTGGCTTGTCAGCTGGGATCCCCACTCTGAGAAGAAAAGCAGAACTTGTAGGATATAATAAGCACATTCCAAATATATTGAGAAGATTTGCTACGTGACCACTGAAGCGAAGTCCCCCATGCTTTTTTTTTTTTTGCTCAGTGCAATTCATTTACTTTGGGTGCAGTCGTCAATGTGAGATCTTTTTTGTTGATTCAGAGGATGTCAGGCAAATGCCATCCCTACTTCTCTAATCTCCTTATAGATTCAGTCATCCGCTGTCTGAGGCTGATGTCTTCTTCCTACAATCACCCATGAATTTCTACTCGGGAATTTCTTGTGGCCCTTCTCAAAAGCTTTGTTATCAGCAGCAGAACTTTGTGACTACAGAAGATGTGACTACAGCACCTTAAAGGGCAGCATGTATAAGAGTGACATTATTTTGTTAGAGCTCACCGAGAGAAGCTTTCAAGCACTCCTCACCCCTCCTTGTTTATTATAAGAATTAATATCTTCCTTTTATGCTAAAATGTTCAAGGCAACTCACAAATGAGACAATGAAAGAAGAAGATTACATTGATTTGCTGAAAAATTCATAGCTTAACATTTCTAAATGTTGGATAGAACCACTGGCATACCTGGGGGCATCAGGAAGGTAAATACCCCGGGTAGCACCCCACGGGGGGCAATGCCACAACCCTTCCCCTCCCATCATTTTTTTTGTTTTTTCGGTCTCATTTTTGAGGCTTTAGAAGGCTTTTTAAGGGCCAGAGAGGCTGTCTGCAGTCTCTCTGGCCCCCAGAAAGCCTTCTGAGGCCTTCACAATGCCCCAAACCAGCACTTCTGGTTTTCTGCAAAATTTGGAAGTGATGTTTTTCAGGCGGACAGCAGCATTTTGCAATCCTGTTTCCAGGCAGCACTGGGGCCATGTTCGCAACTGTATAGAAATATAGAGTGCTCCAGTCTGTACTGGTTCAAATGCCTAAGAGAGGCCAGCACACTCTCTACTGCACACACTGCTGGTTTCATCTGCTCATTGGTTGACATCTAATCAGAATGAAAATTGTCCTCTCTGGAACAGGGTGAGGCTACCACAGGATTAGGCTCTTCTTTAGCTCAGTCCCATTGGCTTTTAATGGGTAGGTTTAAAGTTTTATCCAACTGCTTTTGGCTCCCAGGTTCGGTACACAGATGGCAAATTCAGGAAAATTCTTCTCCTGATCTTTTGAATCAATCAAGACAAGCAGGAAAGGAAAGCACTAGCTGAGCACCTGCGTACTTAGTGTACTGCACCAGCTCCTCAGAAAAGGACATGCCATCTCTCTTTAGTAACTGTTCCTTGATCTCCAGCCTTACACCAGGCCTTCTGGATTTAGCCCTTTACACAAAGTAGAATATATTTTCTGCCACAGAACACATCCTTAATTCATTGCACTGCCACCTTTGCTATCGCAGCTGTTAACTCCCGTCTCCAGCAAGATTTCAATCTTTTTTAAACAAATCCTGAAGGAAAACAGGGTTAAGCTGGAAATCTGAATGAAAAAAACACTTCCTTTCGCTACTCCTGTATCTTCTGCATGTTGCAAGCAGTTCTTTCCAGGTGAAGGCTGGAAATATCATCAGAGACAGGGGAGGGAGGGCAAGAGAGAGAGAGAGAGAGAGAGAGAGAGAGAGAGAGAGAGAGAGAGAGAGAGAGTATGCTCGGTCATTTGCATATTAATTCATTTAAAAATAGACAATTTTCAGTTTGTTCATTGGCCAGCATTTAAAGCCAAGTGGGTGTTTATTGACTTCAATGGAGACAAATTTAACTGCCTGTCATTTAGCATTCAAGGCCAAAGAAATGCCCTCCATCCCTCAAATCAGGCTGGCTTAAACCCAAGCAAATGTCTGCTGGATTCCTGGCTGAAGACCAAGTTCAAAGAGAGATCTAACTAATTTCTCTATCCCAGATTTAATCTTGGCCCAGTGATGGATAGTCATTCTGTAAAACGACCTGTCCTTGTTGCTTATGCATTCGACATTCTTTCAGCAGTGGATGTGGACGTTCATAATCCTGTGCTTCCTCCCCCATGGTTAAATTCATCTTCTGGAAATGGGTTTACACTGGCATATTCCGCTTTGAGCATACAAACATATATGAAGCAGCCTTCTACTGAATCAGGCTATCGATGCGTCTAGCTCCATACAGTCTGTGCAGACTGGCAGTGGCTCGCCACGGCTTTAGGCAGGGGCTTTTTCCAGTCCTACCTGCAGATGGCGCCAAGGACTGGGGATCTTCTACATGCAAAGCCGATGCTCTATCACTGAGGACCCCCAAATGAGCATCAGGCACCAACTTGCATGTGGAAGTGAGCCATCCACAAAACTGCAGAGGCACTGGAATCCATTCACACATTCAGTTGCAACTTACTAAGGCTTGAATAATAAGCAGCACAGAAGAGTGCTCCTGCTGAATTGGCTCAGAAGGTCCATGCAAGCCAGCATCCTGCTTCCTGTGTTGACCAAGCAGGTTCCTTCAGAAAGGTTTGAAAGCAATAGCCCCTGCTCTCACCCATGGAAAACAGCACCTAGTATTCAATGGCATACTGCCTGTGAACAAGGAGGTTTGTTCTTTGTCAAGGCTAATGGCCACCAATAGAATTATACTCCAGAATTGGTATAATGCCCTTAAAAAATAATTTAAGCCAATGACCAGTGGCATAGCAAGCAGGGGAGGAGGCAGGTCGCCCCAAGTACCACACCAGAAGGGGTGTAAGAAGAGGCCCATCCAAGATGGCAGTGGAAAAATCAATGCCAAGCTGCTCTGCTTTGAGGCTGGTATGTAGAGAGCAGAGTCCATCGCTGCCACCTCTTTGTGTTTCAGCAGCCCCACGGCACCACCACCATCTCATGCCTTCTCCTTTGGAGGCTCTTTAGCCTCCAAAGGGAAAGGAACAGGGGGCGGCCAGATCGCAGGGACACTGAGAGGAACCCGGAAGTGAGGTCACAATGTCATGTGATGTCATGGCATCACTGCCCAGATCCTGAGACCTCTAGCAATGACTCTGCCAATGACCAATACCACAGTTATTTTCACATTTTCATTCTGCTTTTCAGCACAATAGCGTCCAAAGCAACTTAATAGGTTAAAAAAAATGAAACAAATGCGTACAATAAAGCCACCAATTAAAAATACAATACATGAAAGTGATGGCAAATTCCATAAAGTATGTATTGTATAAAGAAGTGTTCTCTTTTGTCTGTCCTGAATTGTTGGCCAATCAAATTCACGAGTGTCCTCTCTTCATAGTGTCACCAAGGGCCAAAAATATTCTCTCTCCCACAGTCTCCACACCATTCATACTTTTATGAATCTCTGTTTTGCCTCGCCTTTTTTCTAAATTAATTTAAAAAGCCCCAAAGACTTCCAGCTTTCCTTTTAGGAAAGTGGTTTCAACGCCTCCCTCGACACCAGTCGTTTTGGTTGCCCTCTTCTGCACATTTTCTGTGTCAATGATACCCTTTTTGAGATGAGGTGACCCGTACATTATTCAAACTATGATTATACGATAGGATTTGAGGAGGGGCATTATGGTACCGACAGTTTTGTTTTCAGTCCTTTAATCGCGTGACATACATGCATATTTACTGAGCGCATCCCAGCTTTTTAGGTAGTTCTCACTCTTCTGATTTATAATGAATTTGCAGTTACATTTTAATGCTGCCCATGGGATGCTTTTGGGAAGAGAGGTGACTCATAAATACTATGAATAAATAAAACTAATTTTGGGAAAACAGCCTTTAGCTTCTCGCGCCTGCTGGTATCCCAGGACTTCCCAGCATCCCATAATTCCTGGACCGTAGCCTCGCTACTTATTGGTTTCCATGGCAATGCAGGCAGGGTAGCAGGAAAGCTGGGTCTTTTATACGGAGCCATCTGTTCTGAGGTGATGGAGATCTCTACCTTCTCCTAACTGGACCCGACTTGCAACAAAAGCTATGCTGTGGTCCTAGAAAGAGCATCACAGGGCAGTGGACTAATTCCCCTCCACTCGCTGCCAATGCAGGGAGGGACGCTTCTCCTCCTGGAAAGATGGAGCCGCAAGAGCAGCAGCAGGTGCAAGAGGGTCGAGCCACAGGGGACTCATTCATCTTGCCAATTAGCACCCCCCTGTCCGCCCACCCACACACTCACAACTGGCGGGTCCTGTGCAGAATGCAAAGCACAGAACCCGCCTTCCCGGGGCAGCTACTCATTAAACACCGACAAAGCAGTGAGAAAGCTGATTAGCTAATGAGGGATCCCATCCCTGCTAATCACGGCCCTGCCAGTCACAACTCTCAGGGACCGGCCCAGCTCGGCACTTGCAGAGCTGCCAAGATAGAAGGGGAGGGGGTGGCAGCAACAAAACATCCCCCTCAGCTTACAGCAGGGAAGGCACCCCCTCACGCACAGTGTTTGTTTGGCTAATTAGCTAATGAAATTGCTCTTTATTCATCACCCCAGCTGGTGTAAGTGCTGCTGAGGGAGGACAAACCTTTGGAAAATGCACATTCCAACAGGCAAACCTTGCCGAGATGGGGGAGTGCTTTGGGAGTTGGACGCAGACCTGGAAGGTTCAGGTTCCAATTCCCGCTCAGCTATGAAGCTTCCTGGGTGACCTTTGGCCAGTCACAATTCTCAGCCTCACCTACCTCACATGGATCTGAGCACAAAAGGAGGGGAGGAACCATGCATGCTACCCTGAGCTCCTTGGAGGAAGGGAAGTATAGAAATTATAATTAGTGGATGCATGGATGGATGTTCTGGGGTGCAGGAGAGCCAATGGGGAAACTGACATGTTATACATGGAACATAAGAAGCTGCTTTACTGGAGGCTGGCTAACTGGTCCATCAGGTGTGTTCTGGTCTACTCTGGCAGGGTCTCCCCAAGGCCCTTAGTAGCAGCTCTGCTTCAGATTTTTTAAAGTTTAATGACAGATGCTAGAAACTGAAACTAGGGCTGTAGTTCAAGAGTAGACACAGCCCAGTGCACCTCAGATGGCTCAAGGAAGTGAGCCAAGTCACAGATTACAGTCAGATCAATCACATATATGTATGAAATAGTAATGGAATTAAGTCAGCTCCATCGTTTCTCTCTCTCTCTCTCACACACACACACACACACACACACACACACACACACACACACTGGGGTCAGTTAACTTGACCCAGAGGGGCCTAGCCTCTAAACCAGCCTCTCTTCTGCTCCAACCAGCTACTTGGCAGTGCTCCCAAGATGGAATCAACATTGATTCATTTTTCTCGGTTTGGCTCAGACAAATACATGGGTTTTGGCTGAGCTAGCCAGGCACTTAATCTGAGGTGGGCCAGGGAAACCTGGCTGCCCACCACCTGTGCAGGGAGCACCTCTACCTTGCCAACATCTGGGCCCACACTCTAGGACAAGGGTCTCCAAACTTTTCAGTAGGAGAGCCACATTGTATATTTTACACATTTTTACAGGCCCCCACTCCCAAAAATCAATTTCATATAGGATGGAGGTGAACGAAGCACAGCACACTCTCTGTCCGATCCATTGCGAAACCCAGTTATGATTTGTTTATGCATGTGCAAAACCGATGCCATTTCCTCACTACGATCGTTTTACAGCGCTGTTGAAAAGTCAACAACATGTTGAGAAGTCAACATGCGGAAACCCAATTTGTTTTATCAAAAGGGGGTGAAATTAACATTGAATAATTATGATTTGAGCGCCTTAAAGCATATCGCCAGGTGACTGAAATGAAGGTTGGCCAGGCTGACTCCACTCTGGCCATGTGGAAAGGAGAGCGGTGGACAGAATCACACCTGTTAACTGTCTAACTGCATGGTTGGGAAGAAAAGATTTTAAGTTAACGAGGTCCAGATAAAACCTTTGGTCAGATGTGGCCAATGGGCTGTAGTTTGGAGACCTCCACTCCAGGCCATCACCTGTTCAGTCCTCTGCAAAGTGATTAAGAGACGCCACAGTAGATGTTGCACGTTTAAAATCTGCACCATGCATATATGCAAGAACAGCTTCTGCTGTTCTTGGGCCCAGCCCCTAACCAAAACCTGCACTGCAAGAACAAAGAAAATTTGACACATTTTTTTAAAGAGTACTTATGAAGAAAAAAATGATTCAGGGGAAAGAAAAATCTGCCTTTTTTCTTGCCTGGCAAGAATGGCCTTGAAGGAAGAAAATAAAATAAATTTAGCCATTTTTCTCTCTTGATCAGTTGGCAATCTGAGAAGTCCATCATGCTGCATTTTCTTGCCATGCCAATGTTGCCTCCGCTTCCTGAAAGGGTAATGCTACTCTTGTTAGGAGCTGCAGCAGAAGCTTGTCTCATGCGAACAGAGCATTGCAGTGGCTCTCACACCATCTGCATAACCTAAGAACAGGATCTTAGACAGTCCCTCAAAGAGATGGAAAAGGACATGAACAACTAGGAAAGAGGCTGCAGTCAGCCCACTGGCTAGCTGTGCAGGCTTGTGTTAGCTGTGCTAAAACAATAACAGTGCTCCTCTGCTCCTGTCTCTAGTTATTTTGCACAGACCCTATCAGAGCTGACCCGGTTCTAACCTACAACTACCACATATTCAGTGCTTATAACTGACTAGGTATCTCTTCCTTATGACAGGCCAGGTGTTTCCAGGTGGTATGGCTTTTTGCAACATAAATAAATCAAATCCTTCGGTGAGACCTCAGAACAGGTCGACACAACCAGGCAGTGATGAAAACCAATCATGGCTTGGCAGAGTTTCAAACAGAGTCTGTAATGAACACAAAGCCATCCTGCTCCAACCCACACAGGACCTCACAGGCTCACAGCATGGACAGATGAATGCCACCGAACCGAATGACAGAGAGATCATTCTGAGACACAATCAGATGAACACCTCGGTTCTCAAGTGTACCCTTGGGGCTTTTTGTCATCACTGCACAAAATGTATGGAACGAAGAGGTAGGAGACAGCCAACACCTTCAGGGAGTTCTGCAATTACAAACTCCACCAGCCTGGATTGTAACAAACCAGTAGAGCAAAACTGAAGCAAAGTGTTAGGCTTGCTATCTCTGGTGGTGTTATCATGAATCTTACAATACAGGCTGCTTTTCTGAAAGCATTGTTTCCGAAGCCAGTGTTATGTAAGAGTTTCATTTTTAATTAAGAACAAGTACACTTAAGGCCATCTTCTCTCTCTCTTCCCCCCCCCCCCCGCATTTGTGTGTGCTAGAAGCCTTAACATTAAAAAAAAATGAGCAGAATGCAAGTCTAAAGGCTGCAGGTTTATTTTTTAAGAGAAAAAGTTGCAATCCGAATTTGGCAGGAGCAGGATGAACCATCAACACAAAGGGGTAATAATATGAATGGACTTGGCAGCTGGCAAACACAACAGTTGTGTGGCACCAGACAAAAGGGTGGAGGGGAGAAATAAGGCACTGGAGCAAAGAGAGACTGGAGGGCCCCTATATATGGTATGGTAGCAAAGTAGGGGCTCACCAAAAAATACTTCCATGTGGCAGTGGCTGCCACAGGGCTGGTGATATATGCACAGTTGGCCCTGTTGTAAGAAGCTCCATACCAATACCAGATGTTCCTGAAGGAGGGCAAGAGTGGCTTTGAGACTTTTCACAGGAGAGGACCAGTGGCTGTTTTCATGGGATTCACATCATGTGTCAGTGTCCTTCATGTCACAGCAAGTGAAATCTGTGCTTGGGATAGAAACACACACACACACACGAGTGGAGCACACCACAGTAGCACGATGGTCACCTTTTTCATTTATTTGATTTGTATCCCACTTTTCTCCTGCACTTAAAACAGCTCACAATATTCATATACAATTAAAATCACACTATAAAATGCAAAATTAATTTTAAAAACATGAATATTAAAACATAAAACATTAACCGTGTAGGCAATTCAACCTTACCACCCATCTGATCCTCAATAACTTTCCCCTTCACTGTCCGTGCCCCACAGCTGGATAGATTTAGCAGGATAGTCAAGCACCTAGTGGAGTAGGTTTGGCTTAGGGCACATATTGGCATGTGTGCAGGCACATGTATGTGTCATAAACCTGACATAAGACCATGCACACAGGATTGACGCTTGTGTAAGAAGGGGGAAATGGCTTGCAGTACATTATCATATGTATGTACTAAAGCAATTAAGAATGTGAGCTCCAAAATTGCCACAGCACAGAAGTGCTTGATAGCTGTTGCTACTGGCAAGGATGTAGCATCCTAATAGAGACAATGGACAAAAGAATGAGTAGCCAGAATAATGGGGGAGAGTGTCATGCTGACTGAGATGCCTCCCTCCATAAGGGCTTGCTCATCCTCTGCTGGCAAACTGGAGAGGTCCTTTTGTGTGACAGTTGGCTCAGCTACAGCAGGCAGAAACAAGGAAAAGTGGCACTGACCAGAATGTGGAACTCTATGACACAGGATATTCATTTTACCCTCTTTGATACTTTGCTAGTGCCATTTAGGGCGCAATCCTAACCCCTTATGTCAGTATTTTCCAGCACTGGCATAGCGGTGCCAATGGGACATGTGCTGCATCCTGCAGTTGGGTGTCACTCACGGAGGCCTCCTCAAAGTAAGGGAATGTTTGTTCCCTTTCCGGTGCTGGAAAGCACTGACATAAGGGGTTAGGATTGCGCCCTCAGATACTTTCCTATTTCCTTGTATTCTGCTTGATTTTTTCTGTAGACCCCTCTGACTCATTGGTCTGCTTTGCTGCTGAATTCTTCTTTGTTTTGATGTTATTTTACTGTTATTTTGTATTACTAGTAAATGTTGTAAACCACCTTGAGAACTTTAGTGGAAAGGCAAGGCAGAAACAAAACAAAAAAAAATTCAGGAAAAAAAGACTTGTTTGTTCAACAGGAAAAATCCAGATGCAGTGGAAATTTCTGTATTTCATCTGTATTTGACCATTCTAGAACCTCAGAGATTTCTGTGATGTCTCAGTAATGAGTCATTCCAAGACAATAGTCATGATTGTCCTGTTGTGCTGCCATTGATGATTTGAACATCTTCTTTTTCCCCCAATTGATGGGTAAACACCTGGTTTTAACCAATTTATTGGTCCATGAAGCCCACGAATTCCAGAAACAGGAAATTCAAGTGGCTCAGATGACCCCCAATATGCAATCCCACAGTCCTGTTTTACTTAATGCCCACATGTTATAAAATTGAATTGTGCATCTTCTCCCCCCCTTTGCACATTTGCACATTGCATCACTGAAAGCATCTGATGCTTTGCAGACTGCTCACCTTGCTGTGAGAGTGGATGCTCTGGAATAGCATGGGTAAGTAGGATACGGATTATACCCCAAAAGAAGCATTAGAGTTTGCCTTATCTCCTCCTTGCCTTTTAGTATCCTGGCCACCACCACCCCCTATCTGTAAGATCACACATGTCTTGTTTTACCCTTGCAATTTTCTCTTTCTTAAAAGGCAGTGTAATATACTGAAACATCTTGCATTTTGGTACAGTATCACCTGCCTGGTCACAGTTCACTCAAGTGGAAACTGACTGCTACATTTCTCAGACCATCATGGTTCAGGATGTGGACTCACCTCCCTGCATTACAATCTCTGCGCATGAACTGGAGGTTGTCCATGACTTTGTGTACCTTGGCTCAACGATCTCCGACACTCTTTCTCTCGATACCGAGCTAAACAAGTGCATCGGTAAAGCAGCTACCACGTTTTCCAGACTCACAAAGAGAGTCTGGTCCAACAAGAAGCTGACAGAACATACCAAGATCCAGGTCTACAGAGCTTGCGTCCTGAGTACACTTCTGTACTGCAGCGAGTCATGGACTCTTTGCTCACAACAGGAGAGGAAACCGAGCGCTTTCCACATGCGCTGCCTCCGACGCATCCTCGGCATCACCTGGCAGGACAAAGTTCCAAACAACACAGTCCTGGAATGTGCTGGAATCCCTAGCATGTATTCACTGCTGAAACAGAGACGCCTACATTGGCTCGGTCATGTTGTGAGAATGGATGATGGCCGGATCCCAAAGGATCTCCTCTATGGAGAACTCGTGCAAGGAAAGCGCCCTACAGGTAGACCACAGCTGCGATACAAGGACATCTGCAAGAGGAATCTGAAGGCCTTAGGGATGGACCTCAACAAGTGGGAAACCCTGGCCTCTGAGCGGCCCGCTTGGAGGCAGGCTGTGCAGCATGACCTTTCCCAGTTTGAAGAGACACTTTGCCAACAGTCTGAGGCTAAGAGGCAAAGAAGGAAGGCCCATAGCCAGGGAGACAGACCAGGGACAGACTGCACTTGCTCCCGGTGTGGAAGGGATTGTCACTCCTGGATTGGCCTTTTCAACCACACTAGACGCTGTGTCAGAACCACCTTTCAGAGCGTGATACCATAGTCTTTCGAGACTGAAGGTTGCCAATACTAATACATGTTTCGCTACAGCTTGTTTTTAAGGGAGCCCCTGACTTTTGGTGTTCTCAGCCCCTCTGGGAGGGGTTTTTTCCCCAGGTACCATCATTCTGTGTGGCTTCCCAGTCTGGGGTAGTGTAGCAAACTTCCTATCCCAGTTATTCCTAGTTTGTTCCCATTTATAGAGGGAGAAGGAATAGAGAGAGAAGTGCCAGTCACAACACCATACCTGATCTGCCCTCTGTCTTCCTTTAGACAAGACCTTGCTCCATGTCCTCAAGTGTCATCAGTACAGTTGTTTAAAGCCCAGGGAGGCTAAAGCTCAATATATATTCATGGGACTGTAGGAGGACCAAAAGTGCAAAGAAAGGAAGTAATGGAATTGTGTTTGAAAAAACTGAGGGCGCTGATTATCTGGACTCACTCTGCAGTGAGTTGTACTGGCAGAGGGGCTTGCACAATTAACTGCACAAGCCTCACCTCTTCCTTGGGACTGTTGGATGCCAGAGATTCAATTTAAGCCAGTTTAGCTACAAGATATTAAATTGGCACAAGTCTGTGAAGCACTGCCAAACTTGAAGAATAAGGCAGACCACTAAGGTTGCTGCCAGAACCCAAGCAGAAGGGAACCAAGAATGAATCCTTGCACTTAATTCACCATTACTACCCCATTTCTGAGCAAATGTAGCCAGTAGCCATGTAGCATAGCCCCTGCTTCTCACTCACTCCCTTTCCCCCCAGGCACAGGGATAGTTACTTCTCATTTCCTTTTACGATTCCCAACAGTGCTTTTAATCTTTTATGATTTCCAGTAATTTGAGAAAGTAGCTTTCTTCCCTCTATTTGGGTCATTCATTTCCATGAGCACATACCAAGGCAGCCAGCATTACTTCAGTACGCTTAGCCCAGCAAATAAAATTCCTCATTAACTTTGTAAATATATTCAGAAGGGAAATGTAGCGGGGGGGGGGGGGGAAACTAGAAACAAACTGACCTTGCAGTTTTGCCCCCTTGTAAGGGCATATTCAGACAACTCTCTGTGGGGCTTGAGAATGCTCTTGTTGATGCTGTCGTCCTGAGAACCAGCTGTGCAAGGTGTATCAGGCCACGCGTTTGCCATCCCAAGCAAATGAGAAAAAGCACCTAACGTGCATGCCACAAGTGTCTGGTACAAGAAATTGGTCCTGGTAGAAGCCGGGATCAAGAAGTTAAGATAAGGAGAAGGACCAGCCTGCTCTCTGTACCATCTTACAGAAAACATTTTGCGAACGTAGGTAAGCCTTTCCCTTTGGCAATGCTCCTGTTGGAGAGGATTAATCAATCATTTATAAGTGCATGCTCTAATCAATCATTTTGTATAACCAAGGGGTATAAACACTGGAAAGAACTGAAGGTATTTATATTCACTTCACCACTGCAAGCTAAGAGAGTCAATACCAAAATCCAGAGGGGTCATCACACCCAGCCTGCTGGAAGACTCAATTTGCTGTATTTGGCATTTGTATTGTAACGATTGCAGGTTAGTTCAGTAAACAAACTTCACCAGTACAATAATATGCTTACTGAAGAACCTACTCAGGTATTAAGACCCACATCAGAGGCCTTGCTGGTTCCCCATAACTGGCAGTCAGGGGTACCTAGGTGATCCAAAATAGGGACCTCACTGTGGTGGCACTCTCTCTTTGGAATGCTCTTCACTTGAAGGCTCACCTGTCGCCTTATTCAGCCTCATGGAAACTAACTTTCTCTGGGACATTTCCTGCGTTTCAAGTTATTTATAATGATTATTTTAACTTGCTTTCCAAATTGGTTCCCAAGCTGATCCAAAATGATCCCCAAGTTAGAATTTTGTTAGAATTAAAACAAAAAACAGAAACAGAAAAGAGGCAAGATATAAGCAGAGCTGTCATAAAAACAGAAGAACACTAAATCATAACAATCTCATCAGAAAAGGGTGCATTTATTATTAACAGTATTTATATACCGCTTTTCAACTAAAAGTTCACAAAGCGGTTTACAGAGAAAAATCAAAGAACTAAATGGCTCCCTGTCCCAAAAGGGCTCACAATCTAAGTGGCATTTAACCACTTACTTAAAAGGGAAAAGCTCCCAAATCTGTTGGAAAACTGATCCAAAGCTTAGGAGCTACCACTAAAAAGGCACATTCAGCTTGGCACATTAAGTCATAGGTTCTTGCCCCAGCTTTTGTCCCTTTAAGGGAGGGGGAAAGCGGTGACACAATTGGAACAATAGTGCTGCTGCTGGGGACCCAGAGGTTTGGCTTGTACTCACCCCTGTCTGCGGTGATGTCAGGGGGGAGGGGAGGTGTGGAGAACCCTGCAGAGCCTTCTGCAGGGCTCCCCGTGCCTCAAAATGTTTAAGAAATGTAACTGCAACCCACTTCCGGCTTGCGATCGTGAAACTGGAAGTGGGTCGCGATGGCATTTCTACAATGTTTTAAGGCATGGGGTTCCCTGCACCACCCCCCCGGATGTTGCAGCAGACAGAGGTGAGTACAAACCAAGTCCCTGGGTCTCTGCCAACTGCACAATTGTTCCAATCACATTGCCACCTTCCCCCTCTCCCACAAACATGTAGAGCAGCTCAAATTGTATGCAAAATTCTACACTGCTGGAATAAGAAAATGGAATCACTTAAGTTCTCATCTTAATTCTTAAAGACTGGGAAGCAACATTTGGAAGAAATCATTCTCTATAGTATATAAGGCCCAGACTATAAATGGCAGTACAGCACTGAAGACACTGCTGGCTTTATCCTCCACAGCTTCTTTCTCATTATTTACTCTCTTGAAACACCACACAGGGACAGCAACGGTGATGTCCATTCAGTATCTGCAACAGTTTGTATCATAACCGAACCAAGAGAGCTTTTGCAGTTAAGAATTAAGTACGTCTACTAGGGTTTGCAGAGCCATGTGGCTTATGTGATTGCACCATGCAAACATACCATTGGTTACTAGGTATGGAATTCACCCTCTTGAAAAATCACAGCTGTCATTTAATTAAAAAAAACAGACGTCCCTCCCAGACACACACCACTTTGCACTTTTAACCAGGATAGCTGGAGCGATGAGCTTGATAGTATACAGGTGGTAAAAGCCAGAGGAAGGTGAGTAGGAATTCTAGAGGTCAGGTCAGCAGAGCTCTTTCCTCCCAACTATGCAAAATAAGTTGGTCTCATTCAAACAATCAGAGTTAAAAGTGACCTACCAAGTCTAACCCCCTGCCAGTGAAGGCAACCTGCAACTACAACATCCCTGATAGATGACAATGGAGAGAAGCGAAAAGCGGTGTGCCCCAAGGATCTGTCCTGGGACTGGTGCTCTTCAACCTCTTCATAAATAACCTGGAGATAGGGTTGAGCAGTGAGGTGGCGAAGTTTGCAGATGGCACCAAACTTTTCTGAGTGGGGAAGACCAGAAGTGATTGTGAGGAGCTCCAGAAGGATCTCTCCAGACTGGCAGAATGGGCAGCAAAATGGCAGATGCGCCTCAATGTCAGTAAGTGTAAAGTCATGCACATTGGGGCAAAAAATCAAAACTTCACATATAGGCTGATGGGTTCTGAGCTGTGTGTGACAGATCAGGAGAGAGATCTTGGGGTGGTGGTGGACAGGTCGATGAAAGTGTCGACCCAATGTGCGGCGGCAGTAAAGAAGGCCAATTCTATGCTGGGGATCATTAGAAAAGGTATTGAGAACAAAACGGCTAATATTATAATGCCGTTGTACAAATCAATGGTAAGGCCACACCTGGAGTATTGTGTCCAGTTCTGAGATGTTGTGTCCAGCATCTCAAAAAAGACATAGTGGAAATGGAAAAGGTGCAAAAGAGAGCTACTAAGGTGATTACTGGGCTGGGGCACCTTCCTTATGAGGAAAGGCTATGGCGTTTGGGCCTCTTCAGCCTAGAAAAGAGGTGCCTCAAGGGGGACATGATTGAGACATACAAAATTATGCAGGGGATGGACAGAGTGGATGGAGAGATGCTCTTTACACTCTCACATAACACCAGAACCAGGGGACATCCACTAAAATTGAGTGTTTGGAGAGTTAGGACAGACGAAAGAAAATATTTCTTTACTCGGTGTGTGGTTGGTCTGTGGAACTCCTTGCCACAGGATGTGGTGATGGCATCTGGCCTGGGCGCCTTTAAAAGGGGATTGGACAAGTTTCTGGAGGAAAAATCCATTACGGGTTACAAGCCATGATGTGTATGTGCAGCCTCCTGATTTTAGAAATGGGCTATGTCAGAATGCCAGATGCAAGGGAGGGCACCAGGATGAGGTCTCTTGTTACCTGGTGTGCTCCCTGGGGCATTTGGTGGGCCGCTGTGAGATACAGGAAGCTGAACTAGATGGGCCTATGGCCTGATCCAGTGGGGCTGTTCTTATGACTATCCAGCCTCTGTTTAATGACCTCCAATGCTGGAGAGTCTACCACCTGCTGAGTCAGACCATTCAACTGCTGAACTTATTTTCAGGGAGCTCTTCCTTATGTTTCATCAAAATCTTCTTGGTTGCATTTTAAACCCATTTGATTTGGTCCTATTCTCTAGAGCAGGGGTCAGCAACCTAACGCCCATGAGCCAAATACAATCTGCCACTTAAAGTCATCTGGCTGTTTGTCTCCCTAAGATATCATTCTCGGCAATGGCACCTTTGAGGGAAAATAGTCACTTGAGTTGGCAGGAAATGTACACAGTGCAAAGGGTTAATCCCCACACACCATGGTCCCAATCTGGATTGCACTAGCAGCCATTTTAAGACGGGAAAGAAAATATAAAGAAAATACTGCTGCCCGGCCCACTGGCATACACATTTGGTCCCTGTTGTGTATGTGCAATGTTGGGCAGAAATGGCTTAATATACACAAAAGATAAATCAGAAGACGTCTCCTTATGCCTTAGTGTGGCCCCATCAATTTCCATGGCCCATACACAAAACACAGTGGTGTTCTCTGCACTAAGTGAACATATGTAGCAAAGCATACTGAGTTGGAGCAGACGTAATAGAGAGAAGAGACACAAACAAGGGGGATAACCCGATTCAAACCAGAAGATAAAATCCCAAATTGCTTATCTAGAATGCAGCCATGCTGGATACTAGCAGATACTAGCTGATGAGATCAAACCATACTAAAAAGAAAGGAATGAATACTGTGAAAGGTACAACAATAAAAGACACACTTGCTCATAATTTATGTATTGACAGATGAAAGAGGAGCAAGTTTGCTTTTATAAGAAAAACTTTACTTTGAGATACATTTTACTACAAAATACATTGTATCCGTTAGTTGCCCAAGAAGCTCTCTCCAAATGAAAACCAGAGAAATGAGATACTACAATTAGGACCATTGTGTCAAATATCTTGGAAGCTGCTCACGGTCCAGTCCAATGTGAGACGTCTATACATTCATAACAAAAGGAAGCAGGTATGTGTTTCTAACTGGGGTCTGAACAAGCTGGAAAAGATCTGCGTCATCCTAAGGAACAAAATTGATTGTGCTATTTGCCAGACACGACAGTGTTACTGCCTTATAGAAGGTTCTTTCTCGTTGGTTCCTCACGCAGGCCCTGTACAAAGCATGCTGGCAACTGGGGAACTCTTCAGACTCCTGTAGAGGCTAAGAAAGAAAGTGACTGGGAACAGAGCCAAGCAGCACTGCTGGCAGCAGCAAGACGGCAGGGAGGGGGAAGGAGAAAGAGCAGATCCCAGAGAAGGGAGGGGTGAAGACTGAGAAGCCTTGGAAGCCTATACAGGCTGCAAAATGGAGAAAGGAAAGGGCTGGAGGCAAAGGAAGTTGTCTCTTGAGAGAAGCTGATTGGACAGAAAGTCAAAACTGGCAAGGACTTCCCAGGCTGGGAGTGAAACATTCTGGAAGGAGAAATTGGGAGTACAATGCAATCCTCTCCCTCTCTTGTCAGAGGCTAAATAAATGCAGCACTTAAAGAGGCTTTTCTGAACCAGGGGACTTTACCATTTAGTTTTGCTCAAATACTCTCATTTATTCAGTGGATGGGAATTCTCTTATTCAAGAGAAACTCAGACTGTTGGAAGTGAGCTTGCTCAGAGTCCTCTAGTTAGACAATGTTCGACTGACAGAAGCAGATCTGCACCCAGAGCAAGGCTGCCTGCAAAACTGGCCTCACCGGGAATTTTCCCTACAGCACAGATTACACATCCTTCCGAAAAGGCAGTCTCCTTTTGTCCTTCGCAGCATTTCTTTTCCTCTTCTTGTTTAGGAAGCTCTCCAGCTTTCCACTCTTCTTCAGCTCTTTGTACTTCTGAGCCAGCTCCAATTTCTGCTTGTCAGCTGCAGGGCACAAGAGAGGAAGGTGGTCGTTCAAGCCAGTACTGCTCATATGCTCGCTAGCAATTTTTATCCACAACTCAAGCTCCCTTTTCCATTCTCAACTCCCTTTTACCCAAGATGCAATCTTTCAATGAATCTCATAACACTCCGACCAACAAAAAGTCATCCAGAATCACCCCCCCCCCAGCACTTTGGTCTATGGCCAGTGACTAGAGCCAATAAACACAACAGGTGAGGGCCCACTTAACTCTTCAGCACTCAAGGGGCTGAGCTTGCAAAATTATTTGGTGGCCAGCATCACACACTAGTTGTACCATATCAAGGAAGATCAGAGCTATCAACAGGTTAGCCAGCTCCACCAAGCTCTGGAAGGAGTCCTTGCTTGCACTCAGTTCAGGAAATTGCAATCTTGTTGACCCAAGCAGCCAATTGCTGCAAACCAGTTTCCAGCTATCAGCAATAGGTATCCCCATTTGATAACATGTATTAATCATCAGAGTAATACACTAAGACCAAGGCCTCAAGCATAGCCCAAACTTACATTTCTTCAGATAGAAGGGCTTCTTCCCTTGCTTGGCCAGTTCCCTCTGCTGTCTCTTCAAGGCAAGGTCCTTTTCTCTCTCCTTCTGGCGTCTCATCTGTGCATCCTCCTGCTGTGTCTAAGGAGCAAAATGGGAATCACAAAGATGCCAGGGAAACTAGTCAAAGATTTCCCTCCCCCACCCCACTCTTATGGGCAGCAGAGGGCAGAGACATAGTAAGCCATTTGCTACCCAGTGCAAAGAACATTTTGGATCCCTCCCCCCCCCCCCGCAATGACATCAAATTTAATTAAATTGGGTCTTTTTTATTGGTTAAAGTGAGTGAGAAATGTTAGTCAATATTTTGAAAAAGCAAGCACTTGTTGGAAGTTAGGATTGGGCCATTAGTTGTATGAATTAAATTATTTTATTTATTTATCCATCCCACTTTTCTTCTAAGGGGCATCCAATGTGGCTTACAACAATTTAAATGTGTATGCATTTAAATAAAACTGTAAAATGCAATGTAAAAAAGCAGCAAACAATCACAGACATGATGGATGAACACACAAGCACATAAAATACAATAATCAATCAATCATAAAAGCATCAATAAAACCAGCAGGTGTCAGGTGCTAAAGAAGACTAAAAGCAGAAGGCTTGTTGAAATAGAAATGTTCTTAGAGCTCACTGGAGGTTTCCAAAAAGTGAAGAAACCAAAGGAGCCCTCTCCCAAAACACCACCCCTCTTACTTCTGTAAGTAGCCATAAATCTAGAGCCAAACCTGTGCCTGTCTACTCAGAAGTAAGTCCCACTATAATCAATGGGGTTTACTCCTAGGTAAGTGTGGATAGGATTGCGACCCGGTGAGCAACTTAGATTCGGCTGCAGTTATAGGCGGGCACAGGCTAGACTGTTGCCCCCTCCCCACAGGTTAGTGTGCCAGTCCCAGCACTGCGCGTATGGTTTGCTAACTTTTCCCTCCCGCTCCCTGACAATGTTTGGAGGAGAAGATTGAGGTGCACAAGTTCACCACAACTGGCACAGGGGTGAGATCACAGCCAGTAAGGCAGGGAGGAGGGAAGGCGAGGGGAACAACAGGAGAGGAGCAACAACAAGCAGTTCCATCTCAGCTGCCAGCCACGTGCCTGCAGCTGAACCTAGGCTACAATCCTATGCTCAGTTTCCTGGGAGTAAGCCCCATTGACTATAATGGGACTTACTTCTGAGTAGACATGCATAGGGCTGGGCTCCTAAGTCTCTCCTCTCTCCTGTGTGTGCGCCTGGAAGAGCTCCCCCCCCCCAAGCAGGCAGCAGAGATGGAACTGCTTGTTGTGCTCTGCTGGGGCTCAACATCACAGCAGCCGTGGAGGACACGCAGCAGCAGCACACGTAGTCCCTGGCTGCTGCTGCTGCTGCTGCCGCCGCCGCCGCCATCTCAGCTGCTGGGCCAGCTGCTCTGCAGTGCCCACGCACCTGCACCACAACCTAAGTCACATGCGGGGAAATGGCAGCGAGGAGCGAGTGAGTCAACTGTTGCTTCCCCTTAATCTCCTCTCTCCTGTGTGCATGCCTGCAGCAGCCCGACTGTCACACGTGGGCATAGTTGCCCACACGTTGTAGCCTTCCCCGACCCTGTAGCCTGGTGCATTTGCTACCCCCTGCACCCCATTAGCTACACCACTGGCAGTGGGACAGTCTGCTGAATGGCTGCTGCAGCCCTTTGCCTGCCTTCCTCCCACACCTCAGAAGGAAACGCAAGGCGCCCATCATTCACCACGGCATCAACTCACCATTCGCTTTAGAAGCCATTGCAACTTGTTCCGCTGTTCCACATTCCGACTTTTCTTCAGTTGTTTCTGAACTGCCTGCAGGAGGAAAGATGGTGAAGCACAGAGATCCCTGGGACACTGAGGAACACGCTACTCAAAACAGGCACTCCCCTCTTGTAGGCCTGTGGCCACCGACACAAGCAGCTGCAACGTTACCTCTTTCTCTTTCTTCCTGACGTCGTTCAAAAAACTATAGGTTTTTTCAAACACTTCTGGCTTGTACTCCCCAGAGAGATTGTCAAAACGAGGGTCACGAGGCACCTGCAGAAGGCCAAAGGAAAGTGAATACCCACACTGGAGCAATGCCGGGATGCAGCTGCTCTCTTGCAGTGCTCCCAGCACCATGTTGCCTCCTGGGATTCAAGCTGGCTGAATTAGTGCCATTTCTACACACACGCTGGTACTTTCCCTCATACAGCACTGTCCGCCCACTGCCTTCCATGTCACCAGCCTTCTCCAACACCACAAGAGTCTACTATATCCCCCCTCTAGCAGTTTTAGTCTTATGCCCTTCAACATTCTCATAATCAGGTATTTTCTTCCTATGCACTTATTTCTATGCAGAGATATAAAGCAGCCCACCTTCTTTGTAACAGGCACCACTCGACGCAGAAAAGGGACTGGCTTCTTGGCTGAAATTTCCAATGGCCTGAGGAACAGAGAAAGCACACACTTTGAGAGAGCAAGAAGACAGGAATCATTTCCCTGCCATTGTTTGGTTTGGCTGTCAGAACCACATCTCAAAATGCAAAAGTGAAGGACTCCCACACCATCCTTTGACAACCAGAGAAAACCAAAGGATGACCGTCAGCAATCTTTCAGAAACCAAGGACTGTTATGTTCCAGGGACAGAAGGCCATTTTGGAGGTCAAGCACTTGTTTTCACATTACACTGAAGCTACAAAAGAAGAAAGAGACTGTACGTTAACAGAAGGCTGGACTCAATGTTTTGAATCCTGGAAAAGAAAGCCTCACTTCAGGGAAGGTACAGCATTACGACAATAGTTTATAACACTTGGGGCACAAGCCTAACCAGGTCTACTCAGAAGTCTGTCCTATTTTGTTCAATAGGTCTTACTCTCAGGAAAGTGTGGTTAGGATTGCAGCCTTGGGTTCATTACATATTAAATCAGCATACATAAGGTAATAGGGCTGTTAAGTTGCAGAATTTTAGTTGACTAATCATCTGCCTTATAAAAAACTGATTATTTATTACATGTAAATATAATACGTGTACATTATTACAAGCACCTCAATAGAAGAAATGCTTTGAAAAACTAGAAGAAATGCAAGAGAAGCGGGGGGGGGGGAACGGAACAGAAGCTAGTCTTAGAGGGAAAGGCTATCTTTGATTTTGTCTTGGTATTTCTTTTATTTGCTTATTTGAAAATGTCTATGCTGCTTTTCAGCCAGTAAGTCTTCATCACAGATTACAATACAATATAAAACAAACTGAAAGTGCAACTAACCAATAAAAAGGGGCAATGCAGCATCAGCATGGATAGATAGTGTCAGCAAGAAACCAAATTTAAGGGATCATTCAACACTGATCCCTTAAATCACTCACTAGAACCAGGCAGTCTTTACTTGCCCAAAATCTCTAAGAGAGAATGGGATAGGCAGAGCAGGAGCCTGGCAACCAGGAGAAAGTCTGCGCCACACAGTTCAGTGTTTACCATTATAGTATTACACCAGGACTACCACAGCCAAAACAAATGTCTCTCTCACTGATTAGAACTGACCTCCATGAACTAAAGCAATAGTTGACTAATCTAGCAGTTAGAGCTCATAGACCTAACTATAAAAGTTGCAAGTTATGAATATTTTTGGAGCAGTTCCCATAACTGATATTTACAAAGAATAAATTGAATAAGGTTTGTTCCACTGTCAGGTCAGCAGGGGAGGATAGCCCTTGCTTTCCAGATAGCAGAATGGCACGGGAGCATAGGGAGATAGCAAAAGAAGCAGGCGATCCCAAACAGAGCCAAAGAAGCAGACACAGGCTTGTTTGTTGCAGAAGCAGGTATTGGTAAAGGAGCAGGCAGAAGAGTAGTCAGTCAAACGGTCCAGAAGTCAGGGATATAGAAGATCACAGTCACGAGAAGGCAGTTCAAATTAGACACACACCAGCAGCATAGCACACAGAAACTCCACCACAACAACCCACACTTTGGTGTCTGTGCTTGCCCCATATATATACCGGGGCCAGCCAATCAGAGTAGGGCAACCTCATAGTCACAAGACAGTCTTGTGACCCACTCAGATTGGCTGTCCAGTGGTGCACTGCACCACTCTACCATAGCCTACATGACTCTGCACACATCTCTCCCCAAGTCACGTGACTCCCACCTGTAACAGGTGCAGCTGATTGCTAATCAGCAACATAGACAGTGCAGCTGCTGTTCCTTTAATTTACATTTCATACCAGGCCTGGACATCAAGGCCCCTCCTGCCACATCCTGGCTTACAACAATTCAGGGCCTGGGATGCCAAAGGCCTGACATCCACTTAACAACGGGAGTATTATTAACAGTATTTATTAACAGTATTTATATACCGCTTTTCAACTAAAAGTTCACAAAGCGGTTTATAGAGAAAAATCAAATAACTGAATGGCTCCCTGTCCCAAAAGGGCTCACAATCTAAACAGATGCAAATGAATACCAGCAGACAGCCACTAGAACAGACAGTGCTGGGGTGAGGTGGGCCAGTTACTCTCCCCCTGCTAAAAAAAGGAGCACCCACTTGAAAAAGTGCCTCTTACCCAATTAGCAGGGGTAGCTGGCTTGAGAGTCCTTAAGCGGTGTGGAAAGGCAGAATATGTATGCATGTATAAATAAAGTTATCTTATCCCCGTTATGTGACTAGGGGCCCAATCCTGTGGCCTGCACTGCACCTCCGCAGTACGGACCACAGTTGCAAACATGCCATAAAGTACGTTTGCAGGACTTGCCGCTGGGCTCTCACCGGAGGTGGCTCAGCTCCGGCCGGCGCTGAACCACTGTCTGGCGGGCGCCCGCATTTCACAGCTCAGCAGTGCCAGTGACCACCGGGCTGCAGAATGGGGGCATGTTCCAGGGCGTGGGGGGTGGCGTTCCAGGGAGGGGGGAGGTGTGTTCGGGGCATCCCGGGGGGCAGGGGAGAGGCGGATCCGCAGGATCCTAGGCACTTGTGGAGGGCTGCACGCCCTCCACGAGCACCTTCACTTTAGGGGCGACCAAACACCGCTAAAGTGAGCAGCCCCATTGTGGGGCTGCTTCCCTTACCCGGGGGACGGGGACAAACGTCCCCTTCTCCCGAGGAGCCTCCCACAGTAGTGCGAGAGGCTCTGGATCCGGCAGGAGCCCGCCAGGGAGCCTCCGGGTCCCGCAGCTCCAGGCAGCTGAGGATTGGGCTGCCCATCATTAAGCAGACATTCAGCCCAAATCTATTGCCTTTGTTGTGTAAACAGACACCCTGCCAGACACTAGCTGGTTGCACAGGCTGTTGCAGATAGATTGCCTCTTCTTTGCATTGAGCCTCTTTGTTGTGCTTTGACCACCATCATATAAGCAGTCGGTTGTTAAGCAGTGCACACCAGTATATTAAAGTAATGTGTATATGTATGGATATAATTACAGGTTGAGTATCCCTTATATGAAATGCTTGGGACCAGAAGTGCTTTGAATTTTGGATTGGGGGGGGGATTTTGGAATATTTGCACATACATAATGAAATGTATGGCAGGAGGTCTGGTCTAGAGGGTAGAGCCTCCATTTGCCTGAAGATACAAGCCCAGCCGAGTTATGCTGAGTTACTCCACCTGCTCTTTGGCCGCTGTCAGCCTGTGTGGGAGGAAAATGGAGGCCAGAATGTGATACCAGATCATAAAAGATCCATCTGCAATGTTGTGTTTCTTGAAAGACAGAACCTTCTTCAATTGTAAAAATCTCTATTGGGATTTAGTATAGCCTGCCTATGTGAACTGCCTTGAATTAAAGTCTGAGGAGAAATCTGACAACCAAGAAAGGTGGTATATAAAAGCAAAACCAAAAAAAATGTCTTGTAGATGAGACCGAAATCTAAACACAAAATTCATTTATGTTTCATATTCACCTTGTAGATATAGCCTGAAGTTAATTTTAAACAATATTTTCAGTAATTTCGTGCATGAAACAAAGTGCGTACACTGAACCATCAGAAAGGTGCCACTGTCTCAACCACTCATGTGAACACTCTGTGATTGTTCAGCATCAACACCATTCGTGACTCTGAATTTATATGCTACTGATAAGCAACCATTTTCTTAAACTTATTCACACATAAGTACTTTTCAGTAAAAAAAAATGGCATACCATTAATACAGTGAAAAAACAATATGTTCAAGGTAACCAAGTAGCATAGTAGCACCACCAGAATACCTGTTAAACAGCTTTTAAACAACTGCAACCACAAACAGCAGGCTTCAGTCTCCACCTAAGATGCTGTTTTTGATTAGAAGATTACTGTACAATGTATTGCTTGGGGGAATCTGGGCGTGCATGGAAAAGATATACTGCAACTGAAGGGGACTGGGAGCTTCTTTTTTCCCTTGAGGATGTTGAATAAACTGTCTGTTGCACTCCTGCATTTAGACTGTGACCCGTGACATGAGGTAAGGTGTGGAATTTTCCACTTGTGGCATCATGTTGGTGCTCAAAAAGTTCCAGGTTTTGGAGCATTTCAGATTTTCAATTAGGGATGCTCAACCTGTATGTACGGCTATTTAATTTTCTGAATTATATTTTTATACCCACCCCCTAAGGTCATAGCAAGCACAGGCAGAACCCGACCTCACCCCCTGACACTTTGGTTCCCAGTGCATCCACTCATTACCCACACTACTAATAAACAATGACAGGATATAAATATGGAAGCTCAAGAAAATATTTTAATTCTATTGGCATAGGTAGATCTGATGGACTGATTGTAGTGCGATGATTGCAACCTGTACAGCAAATTAATTTATATAATCAGTGTGTATAAAAGAAAAAAGTGCTAATAAAAAACCTTCCAGGCTGTGTGCATCTATCTAATTAAGTGCTCTTATCATCCTGTCCCCTTTCCACCTTCATTCATTACCTCTTAGGAGGGCTTTGTTTCCCTTAGAATTGCAGGGCAGAGGCTGAAGTTTCAAATAAAAATCTCTTCTGAATAAATTTTTGCAAGCTGATGTTCAAAGAGATTTTAGAATGGAATTTTTGGGTGTTGTATATGCTAGCTTGAACCCCAAAAGACTAGACAGACTAAGCACCCCCATTGTATAGTGATTTAAAAAAAAAATCTCTAATCACAAAAGACAGGAACCTTTGGTTTCATCTACACATTTAGAAGAAAAGAGGTTAACGGTTAACACTGGTGGAACATCGTCTACATTTACACCAGTAAATTACCTTTCTAGAAGATTCATCCCCAACTACTTGTGGATGCTCAAAATATCTCAAGCATCCAGAACTGCTTTTTTGAAAATCAGCATCACTTGCTGTATGGGCTGCAGCCTATCTGAAGAGAAGATCTGGCAGCCATTACCCTTTCCCTCCAACAACTTAGTCCAGTAAAGTCGTCTTATCACCCACTTGGGTCTCTTTCATTCTCTTGAGCCAGCATGGCACCGCTACTATGCTGACATTAACATTTAATGAAAAACTGTACAAATTTTTAACAGTCTGAAAATATTATATCTATAATCAATTTGGCAGTGACATTAACAAAAGTCACATTCTTTTTATATGAACCACAGCTATATGCTGTAGCCTCCGGACATAGCAGAAAAGGTAGTTCATACAGCTAGTCCCAGAAAAGAGAAAATTCTGTAAAGCAGTTGTTCCTAAATGTTTTAGCACTGGGATTCACTTTTTAAAATAACACTCTATTGCTGAGGTTCTCAAACTCTCAGGGACCGCAGTAAGTCCTTGCAGGGGAGTGGGAAAGGCATCGGGGGCAGGGGGACTGGCATTTACTTACCAGTTCCTGAAGCAGCCTCCCAGGGGTGCACGGAGCCCTGCAGGGCTCCCCGAAGCTTCGAAAGTGAAAGCAGAGTGATTGTGCTCTGGAAGTGGAGCACGATTGCTCCGCTTGCACTTTCTGAAGACTGGGGAGCCCTGCGGAGGGTCGCGCAGGGCTCCCCACACCCCCAGGAGGCTGCAGCAGGGACTGGTAAGTACATGACAGTCCCTACAGTCCCCTTAGTGACACAATCCTGGGGATCGCGTCACTGCCCCCTCACTGCCCCCACCCCTTAAGGGGGCAGAGGCCAGGATCCTCTGGCTGGGGCATCGCAACACCAGAGTTTAAGAAACCCTCCTCTGTTGGGACCCACCTAGCTTTACAAGACTTTTTAAAAAGTTTAACCTTACTGCTCAAGCATCTGTTTTTATCTTTATTATGGTGGGGGAGGGCACTTCTGGAGTGTTTACTGAGCTCCACTTTCACTGGATCAGGACCACTCTGGTGGTCTTGCACTCTCCTTCGCCTGCCTGATAAGAGTATGCACATTTGCATACTCATTTTCCTTGTCAGCATGGAAGAAGTGTTTTTTGGGGGGCTTGCATTCATTGGATCGAGATCATTCTGGTGGCATTGCATTTATCTCAGCCTGCCCTTTGAACTGAGGCACAGTGGCTTACTCATGAGTAAACATGCGCATGTGGCTCAATTTCACTTTCCATTGGGCTCAATACATTTTCCTAACCAGCTATCAGCTTGTCAGTTTCATAACCCACCAGCAATTAGGTCCTAACGCACTGGTGGGTCGCAACGCACAATTTTTATATAAAATATACCAAATGTAATCCAGTATCTTGACAATGGATGAAGCTATGAGGGTTGGAGAAAGCAGGTAAGCTTGTCTTCTCCAACAACAGCCAAGGTGGTGCTAAATGGTGTTAATGAAGTTTTATTAGTTTTGATAATGGCCAATAGTTCAGACTGCATCAGTGTATATATGAAGTGGGGATCTTCAGCTCCAGTGTGCTCAGTTTACACTTATTGACACTGAGCCACATCTGCCTTTCAGTTGCCCATTCATCCAGTCTGGAGAGCTCTTCATAAACTGCTTTAGATTTTACCATCCTGAATAATTTGGTGTCATCTGCAAACATATTTACAATAAGTGTAAATTGATGCTGTTTACTCCTACCACCAGGTCATTTGTGAACAAGTCAAAAAGCACAGGTTCCAAGACAGATCCTTGGGGGACCAGTGTCTTACATTCCTCTACTCTGAAAATGCCCATTTATTCTGCATATGACATTGCTTTTTAAAAAATGTATCAGATGCTATTCATATTGTAGATATGATGTACTTTCTAAGACTTGTCTAAATTTTTTAAAATACAATGGTACTAAGGTTTAGTTTCAAGTATTTGCAGTAAGCTGCACTGGTAACCCCTGTGGGGGTGGAAGGGCAGGATAGAAAATTTTTAAAATATTGTTGCTAAATTGTTCATCAACAAGTTCACACTGAATACCTTAAGAACTCTTGGGTGCATGCCACCCGAACCCAGTAATTTGTAAATTTTTAATTTGTCAATAAGCTCTAGAACAGTGTTTCTCAACCAGTGATACTCGTACTACTAGTGGTACTTGAGGTGGTGTCTTGTGGCACACATGGGACCCCAAACCCCCAATGCCTGAAACTAGTCCAGCAATGCAACATAAGTGTAGAGTTGCCTCTCCTCCAGTTGGTTTCAAGATCAACTGTTCTAGGGTACAGTTATTTAATATACCTCGTGACATTTTCTGCCTTCATCATGGCCTGGATATGAATATACCCAGTCTATGTAAAGGTAACTGAAGTCACTCTTTACTACACCACCTTCTTATATGGATGCCTCCTGATTTCTTTCTCAAAGACAAGATCATTACAGTATTGTGATCAGGTTGGTAACAGAAAGTCCCCAGTACTACATTATTCTGGAGGTTGGTGTTCCCAGTACTACATTATTTTGGGGGCTAGTATTTAATAATAATAATAACTTTATTTTTACCCCGCCTTTCTTCCCAAAGGGACACAACAGGTTAAAACAGATTAAAAACATAATTTAAAACAGATAAAAGCATATTAACACATATCATAAAAAACAGTAGTCAGATAAAAAGTAGTCAGATAGAAAGAGCATAGAGCAGCAAAAGAAAAAGAATCAGGCATGTAACCAAGTATTTAAAAATATTAAAAGATGTTAAAAAAGGCCGGGAACTCAGAAGGCTTGTTTAAATAGAAGGGTCTTCAGGCCTCACCGAAAAGTCTCAAGAGAGGGAGCCATTCTTAAGTCAAGGGGAAGGGAATTCCATAGCGTTGGTGCCACTACTGAGAAGGCCCATCTATGTATTTCCATCTACAATGATTCTGCAGAGGAGTCACCCCCACTCCTAGTTTTCTAGTTCATTGCAATCTATGCCATCTCTGACATAAAGAGCTTCACTGCCCCCAATACATCCTTCCCTGTCCATTCTATAAAACTGGTGTTCAGGACCATTTCCCATGGGTTCTCGAAGTTCCACCAGATTTCCACTATATCTATGTTCTCCTTTCAATCAAGAACTCTAGTTACCCCATCCTTGGCTAGGAGGCATCTGGAATTTGCATACAAACACTTATACATTGTACCCTCTTCCCCCCTGTGGTCTTTTACGTTTTAGACCAGCTGTCATGTCCTGCCATAGGATTATCAGCTTGTGATCCAGAAGCAGCACCTGATGCTTTAACAGTTCCAGGGTTGCAAAATATTGTTTTAAAACACTAGTTCCTGACATACTGCAGCAGCTGTCCCTTTTCCCCACTCGCCTCTCTCACTGGTTCTGAAGAAGAATTGTTGTTTTCTGTATCAAATAGAGAATGGACCACAGCAGTGCTGGGACAGGAGCTGCAATTTAAAAAACCTCTCACACTGGTCAGGTCCCTCAAGACTAGGTGGCTTTTCATTTCCAGAACACACTGGAATATGTGTGAAGATTCCTCTCCTAAATATGTTGAAGATTTTACAAATTCTGCTTGATTCATTTTTAGATCCCTCAACACAGTGCTGGGTTCCTTCTGAATCCAATTTCACTCCAGAATGCATCACTGAACTGAGCAAAATTTTGGAAGCATTTCTTTGAAGTCATTTCAAGATTGTTCCTTTAAAAAAACCACACACACCTGATTTGCTGATTCTAGCTACACTGGGATTTTTGTACAAAGAATCTCTGAAAAGGCTTTGGACAGTTAAAAATAGAAATAAGTAACTCAGAAGAGGCATTCTGAGAAGCTTATGGCATTGTCTGGAAAGCCCAGTGAGAGCCTCAGGTACAAGGTAAAATAACAGTAGAATGCATTAATATGGGGGCGAGATGGAGAGAGAGATGTTTTCAGCTGAAAGTTGAAAATACATGAGGTAGAAAGAATGAAGCAAAAGAGCAGATTCTGTTCGGATTATATCTGATGTGACACTTATGCAGACTGAAACCTGGCTTCAGGACTGTATGTAAAGGGTAAAGGGTAATGACACACAGTAAACATGCAGAGCTGCAGAGAAGTGTCCGAGGAAGGACCACAGTGATCTGTTTATATTTCTGTCATCTTTAATGTCTAAATTGGTCATTACATCAATTACATTTACAGAATACAGTAAAGTGCAAGGAGCTGCGAACATAAGCAAGGGCCAAGGAGCCATGCAAAGGGAGAGAGGCTCAGAAATGAGGGAAGGGATGAAGGTGTGCCGGGTCAGATTAGAAAAAATTGTGACAGTTGGGAAGCAGCACCAGTGGGACAACACATAACATGCACTCTTAGGCCGATAGTTCTCTAGCCAAGTCCATCCTCTCCAGAAAACCATCCACACACGAAGAGGAGAATCTGGAAAGGAACCTCTTTGTTACAAGTCAGTTCCTTCTTTCCATGCTAAAGGCATTTTTCTCTTAATAGCTTATCATCTCTTCCTCATGCCCCTCATCCTCCCAAGGTGGCAAATCAGTATTAGAAGGGTCTGGATATGACAACTTGCCGTTTGCCAAATATCACACTTCATTCATGTTTCCTTATTCCATCTCCTTTAACCACACTTTTCAGGTCAATTACATGTACCTGATCATTAGGTTGAAAATCTCCACCCTTCCTCAGTTGCCCTTCTGTATCTCTTCTAATTTCCCCTGAATCACATGGAATGCCTCCAATTTCTTTCTAACTTCCCCAGGTCATTTCCTTCTTCTGCCGCAACCGCCTCTTCCCATCTTTTGCTAATTCCCTCTTACGCTGCTTCCTATTCTCCCTGCTTATTCTCTGGTCTCTTCCCCTTTCCAGTCTCTTCCATCCTCCTCCGCCCTTTTGCCTTTGCTTTTCCACCTTTCACAGCTCCTCCCACTCAATTCCTCCTCCTTCAACAACCCACCCTGACTGACTTGTCCTGCAGCCTCTTATCCCTACCTCCCACCTCCTCCCAGTCTCCTGCCCTCTCCTACAGAAACCAATCGGCCTCACCCAACTACAATGCTTGGCATGGGGCCAGGGTAAGCTACAGCATGGGAAGGGAGCCACAACACGTCCATTCAGAGGCAAATTAAAAACCTCCAAGCTCTTTATGTATCAGAAAAGAAACATACAGGACAATCTTACAGCAGGTTTACTCAGATGTAAATCCTACTAAATTCAATAGCACTTCTTCCAAAGTAGGGGTGCACAGACAGGAGTGCAGCCTGGGGGCACAGGTGGGCTCTTCACTCTGAAGATGCATTAAAGAGAAATGCACTGAGGAGGAGGGTGGTACATAAATGTGAAAAATACATACCTGTGTTTGCTTGAACACTGTTTCTTCTCTGTTTTGGGGGCATTTTGTGCTTTCTTTCCAGTAGTCATCTGCTGATAAGCCTTGATTCCAACCCTGTTTCTTAACTGTAGCAGCTCTTCAAAAGACATCGAAGACAATTCTGAGGAAGAGATCAAACAAGACACTAAACCCATCGCAAATGTCAGTCTCCAATCAAAAAACCTTCTCCTCTCTGTCTACATGACATGCTGGATGCTGCAATCTCTTCTGCAGACAAATTGGTAGGACAGCTAAACTGCCTCCCTGCTCCACAGGCACATTAACACACTGCCTGTATACAAACCTCAAATGCAGAGGCAGCCAACACAATGCTTCTCTTCCTTGCTCCCTGTGCTGGTGCTCCCCTCCCACCATCGCAATCCATCAATGCAGGCTGCAGAACACCCACAGAGTGCTTGTGCAGTGCATTTGTTCCCCACGGTCCCTTCAAAGACACTCTAAGTATTTCCTTGTGGTGTTAACCCATATGGCTTCATCAACTGTGGCTGAGGTCAATCACATGGAGCTTTCACAGCCAATCAGCACCCTGCCTTCAGGAATGGTCCATACGACCACAACCACCCTCAACTGTGCACTACTCACTACTACTGTGCATATACCTCAGCTGCCTGCCCCATTGTTGCTAAGACTGAGCTGCAAATCAGAACTTCCTAGATTTGAACTAACTGCCATTAAACTCACTCAGTGGCAAGCACTCCCTCTCAATCTCAGCTTCCCAGCTGCAATAGGAAGATAATAGTACTTATCACCTTGTAGTGTTCTTATTACATCCACAATACATATGAAGCACTTTGCACACTCAAGAAGGATTTCTCCCTGCCCACCTCATAACATGTGAGAGGGGGGTGACACCAGCCTTCCCCAGAGGGTGTGTAAGAACATAAGAACAGCCCCACTGGATCAGGCCATAGGCCCATCTAGTCCAGCTTCCTGTATCGCACAGCAGCCCACCAAATGCCCCAGAGAGCACACCAGATAACAAGAGAACTGCATCCTGGTGCCCTCCCTTGCATCTGGCATTCTGACATAGCCCATTTCTAAACTCAGGTGGTTGCACATACACATCATGGCTTGCAATCTGTAATGGATTTCTCCTCCACAAATTTGTCGAATTGCCTTTTAAAGACATCTAGGCCAGATGCCATCACCACATCCTGTGGCAAGGAGTTCCACAGACCACCCATGTGCTGGGTAAAGAAATATTTTCTTTTGTCTGTCCTAACTCTCCCCACACTCAATTTTAGTGGATGTCCCCTGGTTCTGGTGTTATGTGAGAGGGTAAAGAGTATCTCTTTATCCACTCCATCCTTCCCACGCAGAATTTTACCTGTGTGACCGTTCCCAGATAGGGAGGAGCTTGGGGCTGCCTTATCCTTGTATGCTTCCCCCTCCCCCCAGTGCCACAAAGGTTCCTTCCCTATGCATATTTATTGGCACAGCCATAAGCATCTTTTCAACACTAGGCCAAGCCTGTTTACTCAGATGTTTTATAACATTTAACACTGCTTTGCTTCCAGCTACTGGCATTATTTGTTCTCAGGTTATCTTTTTGATTTGTCTTGTGGCTGATATTTTACATTGCTGCTTATTGGATGCATAAGCCACTTTAAGCAACAAAATGGGAGAAAGGCAGAATGTACTTACATTAAATAAAATATTGCCAGCATGGTCGCATTTTAAAGACAGAAAAGATATTTTTCTTTTCGTAGTTCACTTTCCACACTCCCGGTTACACACTACAGGGGCAGCTTGCAGCAGAGGCAGCTGCTGTGCAAAGCTCCATATCGATACAGACTAGAAACTGGATTTTTTTTAAAATTAGCAGTTGAGATTCCCAAGAAGTCGAATTCTTTATGCAGTATCACATTATGGGCTTTTTCTACATTTCAACAGAATTGTGGCAGAGTCATAGCCTAACTGACATGACAGAACATTTAAATGAACATTCACCAAATGAACACCCACAGGCACTACCCAATCTTCCCCATTTTAGTAGCCATGCCCAAGGCACCAACCAACATTCAAAATCACTTAATATGAATTACAGCAGTTAACCTTGACAATTATTTCATTTACAGATTCAGGGTAGTTAAAGAACTGAAGGGTGTAAATTCACCTTTAAGAATTCCAAACATAGAGCAGTTATTCTACATGACCTAAAAGGAATTTGCAGGGTTTATTTTCCCCGAAGGCCCGAGATCCAATTTTGCTTGTTACCAGACTGTAAATGCAAATATAAAAGCAACATTGTTTGGAATATATATATTTTCAAAATGGCTCCAGTCACATGCAGCACAAGCAGTTGGAGAGCAACTCAAAGGCACTTTTGAGTGTCAAACGTAAAAATGCACTAGAAGTTCAAGCATACTCCAAGTAAAGGAAAAGCAATCCAGACATCCAGAGCTTCCTCTACGTCTGTTACACTGTCATCAGCAGACTTTCCATGAGGTTTAAGAGCAGAGTTTTGAAGTCAGACATGCCTACAACACAAATCTTCCTGGAGGCTTCTTCCCTGCTCCCCAGGGTCCTCAGTCCTTGTTTCTCAGGCTGCTGCAGAGTCTTTTGCATTACAGACACTGCTCTAAGGTTAAGGAAAATTCTCTCTCACTCCCAATCAACTTTAGGACCAAAGGCTAGAACAGAACAGGTTCCATATAGTGACGTCATTAACACTGTGTGACAGGTAATCCCGTATCATAAAGGGCCAAAAAGTAATCACATTACTATTGATATACCATCAATGTGCATGATGCTTTCACAAAAGGGGGAAAAAAAGAGTAAAATTCCTACTATGAAGAGCTTGCACATCTAAATTCAACAGTAAGGGTGGTGGGGACACGGGAAAAAAAGAAAATGGAGGATGCAGTAGACCGGGGTGTCAAACTTGTTTCATACCGAAGGCCGAATAGCATTCATGATGCCTTCTGAGGGCCGGAAGTGATGTCATTAGGCAGGAACTGATGTCATTAAACAGGTCACTACCAGAAATAAGCACTTTGTTCTTGTGTAGGAACTCATTAGCTGCAAACAACAGAAGAGAAAATACACAAATCTTGATTATATTTCAAGATATGAGAGAGCCCAATTTTCATGTGTGCTGCCCTTTCAGCAGTAACACCACAGCACTGCTCAGCAGATGAGAGCCTGAGAGCCGAATAGAAAGCTTCTATGGGCCACATCCGGCCCCCGGGCCTTATGTTTGACACCCCTGAAGTAGACTATCATGGGCAGTGGTATACCTAGCACCAATGATAGATACCTGGAGCAGACTGCTGCCCTTGGTTGCTCAAAGCCATAGAGTGGAAGTGGCCTCCTCCTTGAAATCCTCTGGGGGGGGGCCAGGTCTACCCAGGATTCAAAGCATCAGGCAGACCCGGCTTCTGCCTCAAGATCTCACTGGGAAGGCCAGGTCTACCCAGCATTCCAATGCCAGGTAACCTGGCCTCCACCTTGAGGCTCCCCCACAGAAGACCGGTCTACCTAGCATTTGAAGGAACAGATACACTGGCACCTCTTTGTGACGTGCACCTGGTGTGGACCCCCCCCCCCCCCTTGGTAGACTACTGATCATGAGCAAATGCATTCCATATGCTTAGCACTGTTTCATTTGGGATAAGGACACGGTTCTGGGCAAGGTCTGATGGCACATGATGCAACCACCTTGCTGGAGCTAAGTATGTCTAACAGCACAAGCCTGCATATGTCTTCTCAGAAGAAAGCTCTATTAAGTGAAATGGAACTTACTCCTAGGAAAGTGCATATAGGATTACAGCTGGGTAACACAATCCTAACTCCCACCCCACCACCCAGGAGCCAGCACAAGTCCCTTGCATCAGCTCCCAGCCATTGCGAATGTTCCCATTTGTGATGTCTTGGGAGTAGGACAGGCCAGCACATGACTGTGTGCTGGCCTGACAGAGCTGGCCCCATGTCTGAAGGAGGTAGGTTTGTGCCAGTCCAGGCAGACTGGCACAGGAGATGGGAGAGGGCAGAGGAAGGGAGGAACAGAGGCGGGGAGGAGGCATTTCAGGGTGGGAGTAGGGCAGCCTGGGGTGGATTGGGCCCAGGAGGGCAGCGCAAGCCAGATGCCAACACCCATCCCTGGCCTGAGCGGTGTTATTTGGGCCGCTCGGACTTGCACCCACAAAATCGCAAGCGCAGATCTGAATAGCACCACAGAGCTACTTGTGGTATTGCCTGGGGTAAGGGGGACTAAAATCCCCTTACTCTGAGTTTTGCCCGGGGCTGCATCTAACTTGCACTGGATACAATGCAGGCCTGTCAGCCTGCCTGTTCCAGTGCAGGTTAGTACTGCGCCCTAAGTGGGTGAGCACTTGAAAACTCATGAATTCAGTAACGGAAGACAAACAGTATATAAATGTCACAAATAAAACCAAACACAAGGTTAAACCAAGGCTCATCAGAAATAGTAGGGATTCAAAGGAAGGACAGAATGGAAGTACCACATAGATGTTTTGGCAAGAAATTCCAGGCACACAGGTATGCTTCATAATCTTAATGGACATTTCTGCCATTCTTTATAATGGCAGTTTCAGGCTCAAAAGTATGCTTGAAACATATGACAGAATTTTGAGCTGATTATACGTATTTGTATCTTCTCCTGTTTAAATTTGCCTTCCACGCCCAGGCACTTCCTTTTGCCCTCTTTGTTTAAACATTTACAATGCTACATTGACAGTCCACCACTCTCTTTCAGTATGCCAAATATATAATTGCTCTTTTAATTCTTCCTTATGGTAAATGTCTTGAACTAACATTGTTTTTTTCCAGATGCACCAGGGATAGGCCAACAGTGAATGTCACCTCCTGCCCCCTGATGCAAAGTCTATGCAAATGTGGGACAAGTGATGCAGTCCACCTCAGACAGCAACACAGGATTTGTCATATTGGATCAGACTACTGGCCCATCAAGTCAGCTATCCAGCCTTTGGCAAAGACCAATGCCTTCTGCTTCAAAAGATGGAGCGAGGGAGGGACGGAGGGAGGGGAGAACTTTTAATCACATTGGCCTGCCATACACACATTGCTTTGGGACACCATAACCAGCTTTTAAGTTAAAAACCAAGACAGAATGAATACAATTGAAGGGCCACTTCTACATAGAAAAGACAGCTTTGCTGTGGCTAGCTACAGTGAATTCTACAGGTCGCCTTATGCTTGATTAAACAGCATTTCTAGGTCTCGGTTTAAATTAATATCACCACGCGATCCTCCCTTGGTTTCTGCTCCCCCACTTCCCCCAATTATTCCTTTGGAGTTTTCACAAATGTCAATTACAGGGAGCACAATGGAAACCAGTAACAATATAAAAAGAGCATGCTGCTTAAAAGGCAATTGCTTTATCAAGGTTGTTTCAAATACATAAAGGCCTACAAATTGGTTTGGGTCCTTTCGTATCCAGACAGCCCAAGGCAAAGGCTGGCTCCAATAATGACAAAAGAAACAAGAAGGACAAACTGCACTGAAACTCACAGCTGTTGAGCCAACTGAAGGAAGGAAGGAAGGAAGGAAGGAAGGAGTGTTCAGGGTGCCAGTCGTGTTGCAAAACCCTGTGTGTGAGAAAAGAGCTCCAGATGGGGGTCTGGAAACAAGTCCCTTGATATTAATCAGTGGCCATCCCACAATATTACCAGAACTTGATGACAGAGCCTTTATCATCTGCACGTCTTATTCCTTTGTATCATGCTCCCCCTCCATTGCCTCCTTTCCTCTTTGCCATTCCTCCAGGGAAAGGTACATGGTTCCTTGACTCCTGCCACCCTTTATTCCAGATGTTCCTAAACTCACAAGTCTTTGCATAGGAGGGGGCAGCAACGGTGCTCCCAAGATCATGCCACCGCTATGCAAAAAAGGTTTGTTTAAATGGAACTGAGGGTCACTATGACTCCCTGGAGGGTGCAAGCCTCGCTGCATCTCAAGAGCTGCTCAAAAATGCAACTGCAAACCACTGCTGAAATGCAATTGTGACCCACTTCCAGTTCTCATCACAAAACGAGCGCAGTTCTGAAGCACAGAGAGGACCGCAGAAAGGGGGCATGGGTTTAGAGCCCTGCTGGATTAGGCCAAAGGTTTATCTAGTCCAGCTTCCTGTATCTCACAGCGGCCCCATCAGATGCCTCATGGAGCACAGAAGACAACAAGAGACCTGCGTCCTGGTGCCACTCACTTGCATCTGGCATTCTGAGGTAGCCTACTTCTAAAATGAAGAGGTTGCACCCATCATGACTTGTAACCTGTGATAGACATTTCCTGCAGAAATTTGTCCAATCCCCTTTTAAAGGCATCTAGGTCAGATGCCATCACCACATCCTGTGGCAAGGAGTTCCACAGACCAACCATGCACTGGGTAAAGGAATATTTTCTTTTGTCTGTCCTAACTCTCCCAACACCCAATTTTAGTGGATGTCCCCTGGTTCTGGTGTTATGTGAGAGTGTAAAGAGCATCTCTCTATCCACTCTATCTTCCCATGCATAATTTTACCTGTGTGACCGTTCCCAGATAGGGAGGAGCTTGAGGTTGCCTAATCCTTCTATGCTTCCCCCTCCCCCCAGTGTCACAAAGGTTCGTTCCCTATGCATATTTATTGGCACAGGCATAAGCATCTTTTCAACACTAGGCCAAGCCTGTTTACTCAGGTGTTTTATAACATTTAACACCGCTTTCCTTCCAGCTACTGGCATTATTTGTTCTCAGGTTATCTTGAGTGTGTCCTAACTCTTCCAACACTCAATTTTAGAGGAAGTCCCCTAGTTCTGGTGTTGTGAGAGGGAAAAGAACATCCCTCTATCCACACCCTGCACAATTTTGTATGTTGCAATCACAACCCCCCTCAGATGCCTCTTTTCAAGACCGAAGAGCCTCAAATGCTGTAATCATTCCTCGTAAGGGAGGTGACCCAGGTCAGTAATCGTTCTGGTCGCTCTCTTCTGTACCTTTTCTAGTTCCATCATGTCCTTTTTAAGATGTAGTGACCAGAATACTCCAGGTGTGGCTGTACCATCGATTTGTACAATGGCATTATTTATTTATTTATTTAGGTATTTATATACCGCCTTTCTTTGGTCATCAGATTTCTCCTCAGACTTTAATCCAAGGCATTATAATATTAGCTGTTTTATTCTCAATCCCCTTTTCAATAATCCCAAGCATGGAATTGGCCTTCTTCACTGCTGCCGCAGATTGGGTCAACACTTTTATCGAGCTGTCCACCAGCACCCCAGGATCTCTCTTCTGAGCTGTCACAGATAGCTCAGAACCCATAGTCTATATGTGAAGTTTTGGTTCCCCCCCCCCCATGTGCATTATTTACAGTTACTTACATTGAAATACATCTGTCATTTTGCTGCCCATTCCCCAGTTTGGAGAGATTCTTCTGGAGCTCTTCAAAGTACCAGCATTGGGGCACACAGCTTTTCACCTCTCTCCATTGTGAAAATTGCCCATTGACACCCACTTTCCTGGTCCTCAATCAGTTCCTAATCCATGGGAGGACCTGACCTCTTATTCCCTGACTGTAGAGTTTTCTCAGCAGCCTTCAGTGAGGGACTATATCAAAAGCCTTCTGAAAATCCAAATTTATAATATCCATAGGTTCTCTTGCATCTTGTTATTCACGAGGGTTCTGTTCCCAGAACTCATGCGGATGGCAAAAATCATGTTAAAGCAAATCCATTTAAAAAACAGTTCTTTTTGCTCAGCAATTTAAAAACAGCCTTACCATCAGGCAGGCAATCATTTTCTCTCCAGGCACTTAGAAAGGCTTCACTCCTAGCCTCAGTGCAGGAGAGAATGAAGGAGGTGATAATCACCTCCATTTAGCAGAATTCTTTCACATGCTCAGGGGGACAGGAGGGGTCGCTTACCTCAAAGTGAAGCTGTTCTAAGTGCCTGGAGAGAGAATGATTGATGAATTGTCTGCTGGCTGCCCTCTCCCACATTAATGAAGCTATTGTTAAATGACTTTTTTTCCTTTAGTTGAAAGGGCCTTCTCATTGTGTTGAGATAAAACCATGGGTGAAAAATCCGTGGATAATTATGTTATACCTGTAATTTAATCCACAATGATTCTATGATGGAGTCAAATTTGCCTTCAATCTCTACTTTGCTGGATTCTACCTTTCTTTAACACAGAAGGCAACACCATCTCCAACACACCCTTTCCTGTCCCTCCTATAGAGTGTATAGTCTGGGATTGCAGTATCCCACTGATTCTCTGCATTCCACCAGGTTTCTGTTATGCCTACTATATCAATGCTTTCCAAGCCACCAAACATTACAGTTCTCCCATCTTTGCTCAGAGACTTCAGGTATTTGCATAAAAGCACTTGTATACGGAGTCTCCCAAGATGGGCTATTTGCTCTTTTATTCCTGAAGCCTGTCCTTCTGCTGAACTGGCTATCACATTCCATCATGCTTTCACTCCCAATTCCTACTCTATCACTACCTTGTTGTTCTCTAACTTTCCCATCCTCATTCCATAGGGATGAGGAGTCCCAAACTGCTCCTGTTGGTTTTCCCCCAGGGGTCAGTTTAAAAGCTGCTCTGCCTTCTTTTTAATGTTATGTGCCAGCAGTCTGGTTCCACTGTGGTTCAAATGAAGACTGTCCCTCTTGTACAGATCTGGCTTGTTCCAAAACATTCTCCAGTGCCTAATGAATCTAAACCCCTCCTCCCAACACTACTGTCTCATCCACACATTGAGACCCCTGAGCTCCACCTGCCTAGCTAGCCTTGTGTGTGGAACATGTAAAACCACATTTTAAAAACCACTATTTGTGCAGCAGGGATTTGAACCCTTTTTTGACCTTTATTTTTTTTTAAGTTCCAGTTAGAACTTAACCCACAGTTAAGCTCCTGGAGTGAGCCCCCTGCTGGAGGCTGTGGGTTAAGTCCTACCTGGGACTTAAAAAAAAAAGTTCAAAAAAGAGCCGGCCTGGGACTGAACTTTGAGGAGTTTTGCAGCCTCAACTGGCCCCCCTTTTGGCAACTAGCAACCAACCTTTATATTTTGCAGCCATGGAGCACCTTCCCACCTAAAAAAAAATATTATTCCTCACTGGGATTTGAACCCCTAGCCTCTGGCTCCACAGACCTGCAGTTTAGCCATTGAGCCACCAGAGCTCTTAGGCTCAAAGTGTTTGGAACTAACACTTGAGGCACTGATGGCCACCAGCTGGGCTCAAGACCTTATATATTAGTTCTGAACACTTTAACAATAGGCTTTCCTATAGCCCAATGGAGAGAGTGCTGGGCTGTGGAGCACAAGGTTGGAGATTCGAATCCCTCCCTAGCCAGCGGGGTGGTGCAGGCACAGGAAAAAGGTGGGGGCAAGGAGGAGGGGAAAAAAGGGGGTGGGGTGGTGCAGGCAGGGGGGAAAAAAGGTAGGGGCAGAGAGGAGGGGAAAAAAAGGTACGGTACCGGAACGCTGTTCCGGTGCGTTCCATTACAAAAAAAGCCCTGGTCCTGGTCCATTACAAAAAAAAGTTCCTGGAGGGAGCTTGGGCAGGTTTCCAGTGTACAATTGTAGACATTTCGCCACTATGCAAAGATAAAAGCCACATAAAAAGCATTAAAGGAACAAGAGGTTTTAATGCAAGTTAATAATATATTTTTTCAAGTCTTAACAGAACATGGCTGGATATGCTTTTTGTGCTAACATGAAGAACTTTGCTCAAAAAGTTTGAAAGGCTGGACATTGTCATCAAAAGTTGAAGAAGTTGGCCTGTGGTGCACACTGGCTTCAGCATTTTCCATCTTCTGATCTGAAAATGCTTCAAAAGGTAAAACGAGCCTATAACTGATATATGCTTTTTTGAAGAAATTTCCTTTAATATTGATGCATGCCTTGATGCAGAGTCCATTCCTTGGTTCTCCACTAAAAAGAGGAATGAAGAACTACCTTGATTCATCACAACATAGTCCTCCATGAGCGTACTTTGGCACAGTTACTACACAGGTCAATTTCCTCAAAATATCTGTGTGATTTTTTTATTGTATTGGCAACCTTCAGTCTCGAAAGACTATGATATCGCGCTCTGAAAGGTGGTTCTGGCACAGCGTCTAGTGTGGCTGAAAAGGCCAATTCGGGAGTGACAATCCCTTCCACACCGGGAGCAAGTGCAGTCTGTCCCTGGTCTGTCTCCCTGGCTATGGGCCTTCCTTCTTTGCCTCTTAGCCTCAGACTGTTGGCAAAGTGTCTCTTCAAACTGGGAAAGGTCATGCTGCACAGCCTGCCTCCAAGCGGGCCGCTCAGAGGCCAGGGTTTCCCACTTGTTGAGGTCCATCCCTAAGGCCTTCAGATCCCTCTTGCAGATGTCCTTGTATCGCAGCTGTGGTCTACCTGTAGGGCGCTTTCCTTGCACGAGTTCTCCATAGAGGAGATCCTTTGGGATCCGGCCATCATCCATTCTCACGACATGACCAAGCCAACGCAGGCGTCTCTGTTTCAGCAGTGAATACATGCTAGGGATTCCAGCACGTTCCAGGACTGTGTTGTTTGGAACTTTGTCCTGCCAGGTGATGCCGAGGATGCGTCGGAGGCAGCGCATGTGGAAAGCGCTCAGTTTCCTCTCCTGTTGTGAGCGAAGAGTCCATGACTCGCTGCAGTACAGAAGTGTACTCAGGACGCAAGCTCTGTAGACCTGGATCTTGGTATGTTCCATCAGCTTCTTGTTGGACCAGACTCTCTTTGTGAGTCTGGAAAACGTGGTAGCTGCTTTACCGATGCGCTTGTTTAGCTCGGTATCGAGAGAATGAGTGTCGGAGATCATTGAGCCAAGGTACACAAAGTCATGGACAACCTCCAGTTCATGCTCAGAGATTGTAATGCAGGGAGGTGAGTCCACATCCTGAACCATGACCTGTGTTTTCTTCAGGCTGATTGTCAGTCCAAAATCTTGGCAGGCCTTGCTAAAACGATCCATGAGCTGCTGGAGATCTTTGGCAGAGTGGGTAGTGACAGCTGCATCGTCGGCAAAGAGGAAGTCACGCAGACATTTCAGCTGGACTTTGGATTTTGCTCTCAGTCTGGAGAGGTTGAAGAGCTTTCCGTCTGATCTGGTCCGGAGATAGATGCCTTCTGTTGCAGTTCCAAAGGCCTGCTTCAGCAGGACAGCGAAGAAAATCCCAAACAACGTTGGTGCAAGAACACAGCCCTGCTTCACTCCGCTTCAGATGTCAAAAGGGTCTGATGTGGAGCCATCGAAGACAACAGTGCCCTTCATGTCCTTGTGGAAAAATCTGATGATGCTGAGGAGCCTGGGTGGACAGCCAATCTTGGGGAGAATCTTGAAGAGGCCGTCTCTGCTGACCAGGTCGAAAGCCTTTGTGAGATCTATGAAGGCTATAAAGAGTGGCTGTCGTTGTTCCCTGCATTTCTCCTGCAGTTGTCTAAGGGAGAATACCATATCAGTGGTGGACCTGTTGGCTCGGAATCCACACTGCGATTCTGGATAGACGCTCTCTGCAAGTACCTGGAGCCTCTTTAGTACAACTCGGGCAAACAGCTTTCCTACAACGCTAAGGAGAGAGATGCCGCGGTAGTTGTTGCAGTCACCCCTGTCACCTTTGTTCTTGTACAGCGTGATGATGTTTGCGTGATGTACAGCGTGATGTACAGCGTGATGTTGTACAGCGTGATGTTTCAAAGGCCCTAGGTCCAACACAGAGGAAAATTGCCCCTGTGTGATTACCAACTTAATATAACTACAGGGGGGGCCCATATCCACAGATTCAGTTATTTGTGCCTCCCACCCATGCCTCCCCCCCCCCAAGAAACTGGAAGCTACGTTTTTAATGCCTTATAAGGCATTGGGAAGTCCATCCTCAGGGGGTTCCAGAATGGAACACCTGCGGATAAGTGGGCATGCCTGCACTGCAGTTATGCACAATACAGTATTGCAAGTTTAGTGAATGTGGCCATGGATCAGCAATCAGGGAATTAACTGAATTTAACTCTGAATTACAAAAGATATCAGAGATCTATTGGTCTAAAATAAATATATTACTATTTTACCCCATTTTTTCCCCAAATAGCCCAAAGTGGCTTACAATGTAAATAAAAAACATAGCCATAAAACACAAATAATAAATAAACTGAAACAAAATATACCAAAAAGCAACATAGTCTCAAGAGTCTCAATCTATTTTTAGATTTTTAATCATTGTAAATTGTTTTAATGATTGTTTTTAATGTTGTATTTTAAATTGTTTGTAAGCCGCCTCGTGTGCCCTTTGGGCAAAAAGGCGGGGCATAAATTAATAAAATAAAATAAATAATAATAAATAAGAGGACAGTATATCAGCCCTAACAGAGCAGCATAAATAGAGTATGCAGCTTACTGAATCTATGTTCCCCAGTGCAACTCTGCATACTTATTACTTGTCTTCCATTGCAATATATGTCAGGCAACCATGAGTTCCCCATTGTTCTGGACAGTGGCACTATCGTGTCAGTGTATGACTGGGGTAGGGGGTCTCAATATATGGATTCCATCCTCAGTCCCCATGTCACTAATACCCTTAGTTCAGGGATCAGCAATCTGTGGGCCACATTTGGCTTATCACCCAAAGTCATTTAGCTTAAAAGGTGAAGCCTCCAGCCCAATTTGCTGGGCACCAGACAGGGCATGGCAGAGCAGACTGCTCAGGTTCACCAAGTTCTTGTGCTATGGCTCTGCCATGCAGGCGACTCTGCCATGCCCTGTCTGGCACACAGCAAATTGAGTGGGAAGCTTCACTTCTCAAGCTAAGCTCCGTGCAGCTGCTTCAGAGAGCCTGGCAACCCAGAAGTGAAGTGATGACATCACCGAACATCCAGCCTCTTTGTCCAAAAATTTGCCGATCACTGTCTTAGTTATTTTTAGGACAGCCTTGGCTTCTTAAAGAAATGACAGTCCAGTGATAATCATCCAACGAATAACATTTTGGCAACCATGGATGCAAAGGCTCTATATGCCAACATCTTGCACAATATGAACTACTGTACAAGCCACCAAGAACATTACGATATCAATGCATACCTGACTATCAAGCTTTGTCTTCACTTACCATTATTTCAGATCACTTGTATCTTCACATCAATCACACTATCATAGGGACTTGAATGGTTTTATCACACACTGACATATTTGTGGCTGAGTTCGAGCTGTGCTTTCTCAGCTCCTGTCTCCACAGATATCTCCTCCACCCAAGATACACTGACTGACATTTTCATCATATAGCCTACAAAAAAAGAGACCCTTAGGGAATTCCTCAAGTACTTCAGCAACAGCCACTATCAACCTGAGCCTGGATCCAATTCATGCAGCAGGTTCACTTTCTGGATTCCACTGTGGAATTATGTGATGGACATGTAAATATTGCATTATAATGGAAATTCACTGACAACACATATCTACATACTTCTCACTACCAAACTAGATCACACCACACAATCCATTGTCAACAGCCAAACGCTATAATACAGGTCCAACCTCGTTATACACAAATTTTTTATACACAGATTTGACTGCAAATGAGAGGGAACGGGCTGATCCCTGGAGAAGGGGAAAAATGCATCCCTTTAAAGTCAGTTTTAAAAACTACTTTTTACTGCTGTAGAGAGACAGTCATACAAGTGATTAAAGGTATAACCTTTAACGCAAGAGAGGGCAGCCAGCTGAGAATCCATCAATCATTCTCAATCCAGGCACAAGGCAAACCCCTCCTTTCCCCCTGAGCACATGAATGAAGCTAAATGGCAGTGATTATCACCTCCATTCTTTCTCCTTCATTGTGGCTTCTGGTGAAGGGAGAGATTGCTGCCTCCTAGTGAAGCCTAAGCACCTAGAGAGAGACTGATTGCCTCTGTGTGCATTTCAAAAGGTCAGCAAGGCTGTTTTTAAAATCAGCAGAGCAAAGGGATTTGTTTTTTAAATTGATTTGCTTTAGTTCGATTTTTTGCCATCCACATAAGTTAACCCTCACCCTCCCGAATAATGCGACTCAACCTGTACATCTGTTGTTGGCAACCTTCAGTCTCGAAAGACTATGGTATCGCGCTCTGAATGGTGGTTCTGGAACAGCGTCTAGTGTGGCTGAATAGGCCGATTCGGGAGTGACAATCCCTTCCACACTGGGAGCAAGTGCAGTCTGTCCCTGGTCTGTCTCCCTGGCTATGGGCCTTCCTTCTTTGCCTCTTTGCCTCAGACTGCTGGCCAAGTATCTCTTCAAACTGGGAAAGGCCATGCTGCACAGCCTGCCTCCAAGCAGGCCGCTCAGAGGCCAGGGTTTCCCACTTGTTGAGGTCCACTCCTAAGGCCTTCAGATCTCTCTTGCAGATGTCCTTGTACTGCAGCTGTGGTCTACCTGTAGGGCGCTTTCCGTGCACGAGTTCTCCATAGAGGAGATCCTTTGGGATCCAGCCATCATCCATTCTCACAACATGACCGAGTCAACGCAGGTGTCTCTGTTTCAGTAGTGCGTACATGCTAGGGATTCTAGCACGTTCCAGGACTGTGTTGTTTGGAACTTTGTCCTGCCAGGTGATGCCGAGAATGCGTTGGAGGCAGCGCATGTGGAAAGCGTTCATTTTCCTCTCCTGTTGTGAGCGAAGAGTCCATGACTCGCACATCTGTATTTGGTCCATTATCTGGACAAATCCTCCTTCCTGGATGGCTTACATCAGGCATTCTTACAGCCCAATCCTATGCATATCTACCCAGAAATAAATCCCACCGAGTACAATGGGACTTACTCCCCAATAGATGTATACATGATTGTAGTCTCAGAACTACAATAATCACTCAATGAAGTGAAAAAGCAGATTGAGGAAGCCAGACTCGCACCCTAAAGTTGCCTACTACTAGACCAACCCAAATCAAGAAGTGACAGAACACCACTAGTCACCTATAGCTCCCAGGTAAAACAATTTCAAACTGTCATGAATGAATGGTCTATCTTGGGCCACAATATTAGTGTTTCACAGGCATGGGGCTATAATTCTTTTCACACTTTCAAACAGCCTCCTGATCTAAATCTAAATTGGCCACACACAATAATGGATCACTGAAAAGACACAACAAACCAGGAACTGGGTCCTGCAACAGACACCTGTAACAGCATGGCCTACATCATCGGTCACACTACCACAGGCTATTCATTCACTCTCTTTCATCATCCAGCATGATATCCCATTCCCTGCCACCTACACAGAATAAACAAGTCAGTCTCTCTGCAAAGATAAAATGGTAACAAATCTGACACACACAAAAAATAGCATCATCCAGAAACAAGTGAAAAACTATTTCAATCTCCCTGGACACTAAGTGTCACCATATGCAGGCAAATAGGATTATCACACTGATGATCTTGTGTACATTTGGGCTCTACATACAAAATTCACCATGCATCATATGGGGAATGGGGGAGGCACCTGCCTGGGCTCATGAAATTCCTGTGCTGCACAAGCCTGGGTGGACAGCTCCACCATTGCCCATACTGCATGTGGTGAATTGGGCAGGAGGTTTTGCCTCTCAACCCAAGCTCTGTGTAGCTGCTTCCAGGAACTTGGCAACCCATAAGTTTGGTGGTGACGTGATGGCACCATCGCTGAACTTCTGGCCCCCTTTCCCAAAAAGGTTGCTGAAGCCTGCTTTAAAGGCACTGCAAGACATTGTTTCTGCCAATAACGGGCACTGCGGGAAACAGAAATTTCCCCACAATGAAATATAAATAGTGATAGTAACTAACAGACTGTATGTTTACATAAAAAACAGTTACATTAATTGGCCCTACATCTTCTCAGTACCCCCATTTCCTGGGCCCTCATCACCATCTCCAGCTATTGCTGCCTTGCTGGCCATCAGCAACGTTCTCTAATTCCTCCTTAGTCATCTTCTCCCATTGTCACCTTTGCTTCTTATGCCTGAGCAGCCTTCTTCACTCTGACCTTCAAGGGACTTTCCTCCAGTCCCTCCAAGATCATTTTTTAAAATCCAAGTCTGTCCTGAACTTTAAGCATTCAAAGGGGCAGGGTGAGATACAGGGATGGGAACTCAAGTCAGGTGACTTGACTCAAGAGTTGTGACAATGTACGTTTTTTGCTGACTCGTGAACACTCAAGTCACACACGTGGAAGACTCAGCAAAACACTCGAGTCAAGGGCCCCTGCCTCATGACTCACAATCCACTCAGATGACTTTAGTCACCCACCAACAGACATGAGTTGCACTGCCTCCTTCTCACACGAAAAATCTCTTGTGTTTATCCAGGAAGTCATTTTTTGTGTGCACAAGCTCCAGCACCAGCAGCTAGCAGGATATGCTATTCACAGATGGGCTTGGAGGGGGGATGGAGCAAAAGGGTTAACTTTTTTTGTTTGTGCTTAAAAAAATTGGCAGGGTCTTGTGATGCAGCACCTGTTGCTGTTTTTGCAAAAAGTATCCATTTGAGCTGGATGCTGCAAACCACCCAGACAGCGAGGTGCCTGCAGCCTTCTCTACATCCACTGGATGAAGGATGCATCTCCAGGAGGGGGACAGGAGGAGCCATTTCCCCCATAGGAACAAGTGGGTTTTGCAAGGAGAAGGAGGGGTGCAGGAGGAGGGACAAGCTGTTCTTGGAGCACAGGAAAAACAGCCACCCCACAGCTTGCATCCTCATTCCTTGTTTTGCACCCACTCGAATAAGTCCTCTCCCGCACTCGCCCAGCATAGTGTCCATCCAGGCAGGCAGGCAAGGAAGCAAGTGCTCTCCCTTGTGGTGCTGCTGATTGTGGGGGTGGAGGAGAAACAGGGGTAAGTGAAGCAACTCTCTGACACCTGAATTAAGTCAGATAGAGGTTAAAAGAGAAGATGTTTCAGACCTGATTGATAAATTAAAGATCAATAAGTCACCGGGCCCTGATGGCATCCACCCAAGAGTTATTAAGGAATTGAAGAATGAAGTTGCAGATCTCTTGACTAAGGTATGCAACTTGTCCCTCAAAACGGCCATGGTGCCAGAAGATTGGAGGATAGCAAATGTCACGCCTATCTTTAAAAAGGGAAAGAGGGGGGACCCAGGAAACTATAGGCCGGTCAGCCTAACATCCATACCGGGTAAGATGGTGGAATGCTTCATAAAAGATAGGATCTCAAAACACATAGACGAACAGGCCTTGCTGAGGGAGAGTCAGCATGGCTTCTGTAAGGGTAAGTCTTGCCTCACGAACCTTATAGAATTCTTTGAAAAGGTCAACAGGCATGTGGATGTGGGAGAACCCGTGGACATAATATATCTGGACTTTCAGAAGGCGTTTGACATGGTCCCTCACCAAAGGCTACTGAAAAAACTCCTCAGTCAGGGAATTAGAGGACAGGTCCTCTTATGGATTGAGAACTGGCTGAAGGCCAGGAAACAGAGAGTGGGTGTCAATGGGCAATTTTCACAATGGAGAGAAGTGAAAAGCGGTGTGTCCCAAGGATCTGTCTTGGAACCGGTGCTTTTCAACCTCTTCATAAATGACCTGGGTTGAGCAGTGAGGTGGCCAAGTTTGCAGACGACACCAAACTTTACTGAGTGGTGAAGACCAGAAGGGATTGTGAGGAGCTCCAGAAGGATCTCTCCAGACTGGCAGAATGGGCAGCAAAATGGCAGATGCGCTTCAATGTCAGTAAGTGTAAGGTCATGCACATTGGGGCAAAAAATCAAAACTTTAGATATAGGCTGATGGGTTCTGAGCTGTCTGTGACAGATCAGGAGAGAGATCTTGGGGTGGTGGTGGACAGGTCGATGAAAGTGTCGACTCAATGTGCGGCCGCAGTGAAGAAGGCCAATTCTATGCTTAGGATCATTAGAAAAGGTATTGAGAACAAAACAGCTAATATTATAATGCCATTGTACAAATTGATGGTAAGGCCACACCTGGAGTATTGTGTCCAGTTCTGGTTGCCGCATCTCAAAAAAGACATAGTGGAAATGGAAAAGGTGCAAAAGAGAGTGACTAAGATGATTACGGGACTGGGGCACCTTCCTTATGAGGAAAGGCTACGTTGTTTGGGCCTCTTCAGCCTAGAAAAGAGGCGCCTCAGGGGGGACATGATTGAGACATACAAAATTATGCAGGGGATGGACAGAGTGGATAGAGAGCTGCTCTTTACACTCTCACATAACACCAGAACCAGAGGACATCCACTAAAATTGAGTGTTGGGAGAGTTAGAACAGACAAAAGAAAATATTTCTTTACTCATGTGGTTGGTCTGTGGAACTCCTTGCCACAGGATGTGGTGATGGCGTCCGGCCTGGATACCTTTAAAAGGAGATTGGACAGGTTTCGGGAGGAAAAATCCATTACGGGGTACAAGCCATGATGTGTATGCGCAACCTCCTGATTTTAGAAATGGGTTATGTCAGAATGCCAATGCAAGGGAGGGCACCAGGATGAGGTCTCTTGTTGTCTGGAGTGCTCCCTGGGGCATTTGGTGGGCCGCTGTGAGATACAGGAAGCTGGACTAGATGGGCCTATGGCCTGATCCAGTGGGGCTGTTCTTATGTTCTTACCTCTGGCCCACAGTACAGATCAGGTGTGCCTCTGACTGAAGGGTGCAGTACACCCTGGCCAGGCAGCTCAGAGTACTTTCAGTCATGAGGCCTCAGATCCAAGGTGTTTCATATCTGCCTGCCTGTGCTGCTTGCTTGACGTTAGGAGGGTTCTCCCACATCCAGGTTGTTCCGCTGCTGTTATTGTGGCATGCCAGGTTGGGTAGTGGGTACTCTGGCTCTCCAAAACACCCCTCTGTTCAATATAGAAACATGCCTGGAAAGTAACAGTCAGTGTGTCTGAGCAGCAGCATGTCTCTCCCCCCTGCCCCCAGCCACCTGGATTCAGCCTGTATGATACGATGCCTATGACGTGGCTAAGCTGTCAGGGGCTTACCTGTGGGCATCCACTGGGCCCGTCCCGCTCCCTCCCGCCTTGCCTGCAAAAATATTTATCCGAGTTGTAAAATGTTGTTTTTACTGTAATTCTGCATCTGCTCTTACAAGTAGCCTGTCAGCTAGTCAGAAATGTTGGTAACTGTAATTTGTGAATCTGGCTATACCACTGTATAAAACAATTCAGTTTTTCTCATGTCTAAGGACTCACTTTCATTCTTTTTCCTCCAGGAGCTTCCTAAAGCCTGTGTATTCGGACTAGGTTTTCCAAACTTACTTTCCTAATCCACACAGGCCCTTGTAAATACAAATACAGAGCCTGCTCACCAGAGACACATTTCCAATCCGTGGTTTTGTGGCACTGATGGCCAGCTGGCACAGTCCCATTTCTCTCTGTGAAGAAACTCTCAATGTGTCTGAGCAGCAGCATGTCTCTCTGTCGCGTCGCCCCCCCCCCCCCCGCCAGCCACCTGGATTGTACTGTGGCTAAACTGACAGTGGTTTACCTGTGGGCTTCCACTGTGCCCATCCCACTCCCTCCAGCCCTGCCTGCAGTAATATTTGGGTTGTAAAACACTGTTTTTACTGTCATTCTGCATCCTGCTTCTGCTCAGTGAAGTAGTCTGTCAGTTGGTCAGAAATGCTGGTTACTGCAATTTGTAAATCAGGCCATACTGACATATAAACAATTCCGTCTCTCTCCAGTTTTTTCTCCCGTCTCAGAAGAAAAAACTTTCATTCTCCTTTCTCAAGGGGCTTCCTGAAGCCTGTGTATTCAGACTAGGTTTTCCAAACTGACTTTCCCCATACACTCTTTTAAATAGCCCTGTTTTCCTCTGCAGAGCCATGGCAGGTTTTTTCTCGCTTGCTTGGCTTCCGCCAAGCACCCTCCCACCTGGCCGAGCTGGATGGAACTTCGCTCCCTGCCATGCCCGTGAAGTGAAGGGGGGGGGTTTCCTTCATAATGGCTGGGGTGGGATTGAAAGAGGAAAGGGAAGGGTCAGTGCGTTCCACACTGCGGCTGGACAACGGGGTGGGCGGGGACAGTGGGGGAGTGTTGAAAGGGAACCCCGAAGCATGCACACAGCCGGACAAGAGCCCAGTTTTCCTCTATAGGGCCACAGCAGTTTTTTTTTTAAAGGGGATGACTCAACTCTAGTCCTATTGAGTCATGAAAGGGTAACCTGGCAACTCAGAAAGTGCCCCCATTATGACTCATTTTCGAGTTGAGTCATAGGGGGTGGAGACTCATGACTCGACTCAAGTCGCACTGTGCTGGATTTTCCCATCCCTGGTGAGATACGATGATGGTTATAATGCTACAGCTTGGGCTAAATACAGAACAACATTCACAAGTTCTTAAGATTCTAGTTGAAACAGAGAGAAATAAAGGTTTATGACATTATTAATACTGCGACTTTAAAGAGTAGACAAATTAATGAAGGATAGGACTATTAAGGGTTATTCACCAGAATACCTCTGAATATCAGATGCCAGGAGAGGTCCAGCAGCAGCTACTGATTGCCTGTATTTTGATACTCTGGGCTATGAACCTTTCACAGAAATTTGTAAGGATGATTAATTGTTGCAATCTCCCCTGCACTCTTGAGATAAAATGCTAAACATAATATTGCCATGTCTTTTAAAAAAAAAAAGACTATTCAAGTTATTCAAGACTAAGGAGACTGTGAGGAATGGCCCAATCAGACTCTAAGTAGGCGAGTTGGTAACACTACAGTAAATTGAGTGCCTGCAAGGGACAGAGTTACGCCTAAAGGGTCTCAGTGTCCCTGGACTGAGGCACTGGCACATACAGGGTGGTGGCAGTACTACTGGACAGGGGGGCCTTGAGGGCTTTAGGGTTAGAGAACCAAGAACTCTGAGTACCCCAAACCCCCCTAAGTTTATGACAAAGTGCAAAATAATGTTGCCATATTCAGAACCACACACAATGGGAAGAAGAATTTGAAATGCCCTAAAGTTAATAGATGCTAAATTATCTGTGACACCACAGGGAACAAATTAGAGATCAAATGTGGTCTGGTCAATAAAACGTTCTCTGTTGCACTCAACAGCAGTCAAGAAGAGACAAAGAAATGGATGGATGCATAAGAAAGGGAATGACAAATAATACTGAAAATCTATGCCATTATATAAATAAATGGTATATTGCTCAGGCTGATCTTCAATCCAATTCTCCCCGTTTGCAACTAATTAAAGGGAAAAAAAGACAAACGACTACAAACATGTGGGAAGAGATTAGAAATGCTTAGTTTGGTGAAGAAATGAAGGTGTCAAAATAAATAGAAAGAAAAAAAAGACAAGCAATCCAACTTACAGTCACCGCATAAAGAAATGTTCAAGAAATAGCAAGCAAAGTTTAAAAACCAGACATAAAAAACAGGGTAGACAACAGAGAACTGTGAAATACCTTGTATAAAAATCATGCTCAAATCTGCAAGTAAAATCTGCACAGCTTCTCTTGCAAAAATGGATAACATACAACTGTATGGCAAAAGATGCAGTTATGGAAATATTCCCAACATAGATATCATTCTCTGTATGCACAGCTGAAGCTGAAAGGCAACTGTACAACTTGAAGAGTTGTCCACATTCTCATCAGCCATGGGATTAGTATAGATTCAAAATCTGTATTTCTAAATATATGTAGTAGTAATTAAATGTCTATCTCATTGTTCTTCCAATGAGCTCAGGATACAAGATCCTTCCCCACTGTATCTTATCTTTACAACCACCATGTAAAATAGCTTAGACTAAGATACTGACTACAGTTTGTTATGAATTTTGCAGCCCTCACCTGTCATAACTAGGGAAATATTTCCATCAGAGCCTGTTGGTACTGTAGGAGGAGCCACTAACAAGCCACAACGGAGTGCAGAAGAGAGAGAGCCTGCCCTGGCATTGTCATTGACTGGCTTGCCCAGTAACGTCCAGAGGAGTGGGCTTAATTCAACATCTGAACTGCAGTAGTTGCTTACAGCTAATGGGAGAAATGCCAAAGGAGTTTTCCCTCTGGGTCACCCCAAGACCAAGGACACCACTCTCAGGTTCTTTTTTGACTAACTCCCAATGTGGGGGTTGATGTGAGAGGGACATTTGGGACCATTTGATCTTTAAAATTCATTTCCACCCATTGTGGAGAGAGCACACTATATGGGTGCACTTGATTTAGGAATCTGTTCTACTCTATGTCCTGGGTTTGGTTGGTGGTTGGTTTTTTTAATAGTTGTTCCTTCTCCCAGCCCACAGGGTCCAGGTGGGGTTAGTGACAGCCCTTCTAGCCTGAAGATGCTGCTGTTTAATGCCAGGTTGGTCAATAAAAAGACCATTGCCATCCAATCCAAGGTGAGGGAACTGACCTGGCCTGTATTATGGAAACCTGCTTAGATGAGATGGGAGGGTTGAATCTCCTCCAGCTCTATCCCACAGGTTCAGAATTATTGCAGCACCCCCAAGTGTTTCAGGAGCAGAGAGAACTTGCAGTGATCTATCAAGATTTATCTTCGTCACACACAGAATGCTAGAGTTGGATGGAAACTTAGAGATCATCTAGTCAAACCTCTTGCTCAGGCAATTATAGCATTTATGATAGCCTTTGCCCGAAAAACCTACAATGAGGGAGAGTTCACAACTTTACAAGGCAAACTGTTCCAGAGCCAGACAGCTCTTTCACAGGAAGTTCTTCCTCATGTTTAGCCTAAATCTATTAGTTCTGTTCTCAGGAATGACCAATAGCCCTGCTCTTCTTTTTTGTGACAACTCTTCACACGTTTGAAGATAGCTATCATATTTTTCTCTTAGTTTTCTCTTCTTCAGGCTAAATGTACCAAACTGTTTTGACCATTCATCACTGGACTCTAACCTTTCATTTCTGGGCAAGGTGCTTGAGCACACAGTGGTGATGCAGCTCCAGAAGGCTTCTGGAAGAACCAACTGTTTAGATCCTTTTCAGACCAGCTTCAGGTTGGAATTTGGAGTGATGGATGATCTACACATACATACATAAACCTTTATTGGCATTAAGAACAATATAACAGCAATAGCCAACACAGTAGCCACATTACCAGGATGATCTACACTAGAACTGGAGGAGTACAACCCTGTTGGTCTTATCTGTGGCTTTCAGTACCTTCAGACATGGGATCCTTTGGTCTGGGATGGAAACTGAAGGTACCATTATACAGTTATTCCAATTCCTCTTGGCAGACATGTTTCAAAAGAGGGTGTTGGAGGACTCCTGTTCAGATCTTTGTTTTCTATTTCTATTTCTTTCTGTTCTATTTGCTTTCTGTTTCTATGGCCTTTGCTTTCTATTCTGTCACCTATGCTTTTTAACATCTAAATGAAACCACGGGGTTGGGTGTCACCAATATGTGGATAATGTCCAGCGCGCACTCTCTCTCTGTTCACAAACACACACACACTCTCTCTCTCTCTCTCTCTCTCCCCCATCACTAGTCAGGGAGGCTATAGAAGGTCTAAGCCACTGTCTGGAGCTGGTTAGTGTTGCAAACAACTGCAACGTATTTCCTATTTACATTTTTTTTATTGTAAATACAGTAAACTACCTCAATTTTCTCCCTATGGAAACATTTTCCCACACTGCTAGCTGCAAATTTTTGTTTCCTCAATCCCTTGTTTTCTTCTCTCTTCCTGCATTATGTTCTTTACCCTGCTCATTTGCTTCACACATCATCTTTCATCTCACCCTAAATCACCTGCACCCTCAAAACCATGACACTGCTTGCTAATCAGTCATTCAGGCTTGGTTTTATGGAACTAATTCTCATACATCTGCTTCCTTACAGGCTGACTCTTTCATGGTTACAGGCCTTCTTATACTATGAAACGCAACCTCAGAGATGACAAGGACAGGGGCAAGAGAATCAAGAATAAAGTCACTGAATCTCTTGGATGGGTAGGACAATAGAACTAGTAAGGTGCTGTCACTACTAACTAAATCAACCTGTGTGATGTTTTTAATCACACATCTGCAAGCTGAAGACTCAGTATAACACACACACACCCATTCAGTTCTCTTTCACAAAAAGACCAGGGTACCTAATTTAAGAAAGAGGGGAATTATTGGAATATTTTGCTTAAATAGGGGAGGACTGAGGGCCAAATCCTATCCAACTTTGCAGCCCTGGTGTAGCTGTGCCAATGGGATATGCGCTGCATCCTGTGGTGGGAGGAACTTATCGAGGCCTCTACAACGTAAGAGAACATTTGTTCCCTTGCCTCGGGGCTGAACTGCAGCTAGACCAGTGCTGGAAAGTTGGATAGTATTGGGTCCTTATTCTTTATAGCTGCTGAGGGCAGGATAGAGCCAATGTGTTGAAACTCCATGGAAGTAGATTTAAGCTAGACATAAAGAGAAATTTCTCAAGTGTAACAACTGTCTGGTACTGGAACAGGTTGCCATGTGCAGTTGCTGGCTATCCCTCATTTAACATTTTCAAGTAGAAGCTGGATAACCACTTGTCAGGGATGCTGTAGCAGTTGCCTGCACTGAGTGGAGGGGGGAGAGGGCTGGACTAAATTACTTCTACAGTCACTTCTAACACTAACTTCCTATGAAACCTCCCAAAAAAGGTTGATACAGCATGGATTAGATCCCACACCCGCATAGCCAAACCAAATCTTTTTGCTACGAGAGGTATCTGTTCGCTGCAAGGTAGTATGAAAATCAGGGCTACCAGCTGAGTTTATTCATGGTTCTAAGCAAAGGTACTAAGATCTGTCAAGCTCAATTGTCTTTCAGAAAAGAATGTAATATTGCCCAACACATTAAGGTAACCATGCCAAACTCAACAGGACTTCTGAGTAAACATGCTCAGGCTCACATGGTAAGAGTGTACAATTAATAAGAACCTGAAAATATTAAGGTATTTAATTGCTTAACTACACAGATAAAGTGACAAAGTAGTTTGCTAAATAGCAAAAAGATGTCCTAATTTTAATGTAATTTGCAGGAAGTCGATTTGTATAATGGCAACATTTACCAATGGGAATCAACCTTACTCAGGAAAACAAGTGCACTACAAATGAAAAGTCTGATTAAAAATTGATTATTCAGAGAGGGGTTTTCAGCCTGTTAGCTTAATTAGCTTTAATTTAAACCAATCCTCTCCAATTTGGCAAGTTCAGAGCGGCAGACACTGGATGCTGTCTGTGGAGCTCAGAAGAGAGAAGTGACAATTTCATTTCACCCATATTTGCAAAGATTTTCCCATGGAAGTTGGGGGTGGGAACGGGGACTGTACTCCATTCAGACTCTGTTCAAACTGTTTGCATGGCTGCCTCAAGCTTGTCTCAGTTGGCAGCTCTGACTACTCTTTCTCTCTGAAATCTTTGTGCAAACCGCTGAACTCTCTCACTATAACTCATTTTTATTTGGATTATTAAGTCTCATCCCATGTCTTTTCCTCTCCTCCTCTCATAACCGGCATTTGCCTAATATAGATTGAAATCTCTCTAAAGCACCAGGCAGTATTACAGCACGACATAACCAACATAAAATAAAATTGTGATAAAAGCCTCCCAACTCTCTTTATAGCTCTCATGATAACAGAGGCCCTTCCTCAGGCTTTTTATTCTTAGATCTTTTATTAAAATTGTAGGCAACCAAAATTAAAAACACTACCGCATATGTCATAATTCTGCAGTTTTTTTCTTTTTTCTTGCTTTCCACATATTTATTGCTCTCAGCTCTCTTTCTTCATATAACTGTCCTCCATCTAGATAGCAACTACTTATCATGTATGCTGCCAAAAATGCTCATCAGTAGGATGCTACAAGAAAGGTGGACAACTGGTGCACTGGGGTGCAAACCTGGGTTACCAGCTGACGGAAAGGAGAATGCTGATACAAACAGAGAAGGAAGTTCTCCCCTGTTCTCGTGTCACGATGCTTTGTACTTTCCTTAAATTTCACCACCTCACCAGCTCTACTGCTCTGTCTCAACTACATGAAGGTCTCCTGCTTCCTCCAACAGCTCCACTCTTTCTTTCTGCCCCTTATGCTGGAAATTGTCTCCTAGAACACCTTCACACTGCTGCCTCTCTCTCTCTTCTATCAAGTTCTTCCTCACAACCCACATTTTCTGTTAAACCTTTGGCACAGACCCTTAGTCCCCATGTCCTTCTCTAACAAACTCTTTTTCTTTCTTTTTCCTTTTACTCTCAGGGGAGCTCAGCATGACAAGATGGATCTTCCCATTTTGTCTCACAAAACCCCTATGAGATAGGTTAGGCTGAGAGACAGCAACTAGCTTTATATATTAGCCAGTGAACTTAATGATTTGGCAAGGATCTGAAAACAGGTCTGCCCAACACTCTAAGCCAGCCATTTTCAACCACTGGAATGGTCCCCAGGTGTGCCGCAGGAATTTGGGAGAGGGTCATTTATCAATAGGACCATTGGGGGATGTGAGCCCCCATTGACAGCACAGTGTGCCTTGTCAATTATCAAAAAGCTGATGGTGTGCCTTGAACATTTTAGTGCCTTGCTAGTGTGCTGTGAGATGAAAAAGGTTGAAAATCACTGCTCTAAGCAGTACACCATGCTGGCTCACCACACCAAACCCAAGTAGACATAACTGAAATGAAATGAACCGAAATTCTCCCCCACGCTTGCTTTCACCCCTTCTCTCTGTTGCCTCTTCTGTATAAGATTTTAGATTATAAATTGCTCCAGGAAGTGACCAGTTTTTTTGTTGCCCTGTAAAGAACAACACACACTGATGGCACAACAACAATAAATTAAATAAAAATAGCAGTATATATGTAGTGCTTCATGAGTATGCAAACCCCTGGGGGCTGGGGGATAAGAATAGGCCCTCAGTTTGGCTGTACATGTCGTAAGAGGTGACTAAACAGCCACCAGGTAGATGGGACATGTCAGCCTGGGAAGGCAGCTCATCTGAGAGAAGGAAAACTCTGATCCCAAACCTCCACTGCCTTGTGGCTACATCCAGTTATGGAAAAGGCTTCAGGAGTCAACCTCGAGGCAAAATCCGGAGCCGGAATCCCTGAGGCAGTTCATGGCTGAACACAGTCACGTTCTGGCAACTCCTGCGATGCTGCTGGAACCAACCGTATTGGCTTCTGCCTTTCCATTGGACCATTTCAGTGACGTGGAGAGGGGATTTGCTGCATGGATAACAGTCTATCCTCCATATCTACTTTACCCAGGCTTTGCGCACTAGAGAGGACACTGTTCCAGAACCACTATTCAGAGCGCGATACCATAGTCTTTCGAGACTGAAGGATGCCAACAATGAGTATGCAAAACGCTTCATGTGTATTAATTTGTTGTAATACTTACAACAATCCTATTTTAAAAAGATTATTAATACACCTGAATTGCAGCTGAGATTAAAAGGCAGAGGCTTGCTCAGGACCATTTTGTGAGTTCATGGCAGAAGCAAGATGCAGTCCAGAGATGTCCAAATTTGCACCTCATCTTAGTGACTATGCTATACCTGCTCTAGGCCCTGCATTACAGTTCCTAAGGAGCAGTCTCTTTCTGCCTGCTGTTCTCCTCCCCCGTATTTAACACCTACATCTGGCAGGTTGTGTGTCCATACCAGGGACACAGTGCATCAATCCATCCATAGAAACCGTCTCCCTTAACATTGCTTCCTGGCACTAAATCAGTGCAGTACATTTAAAGTTAATCTGTCCCTAACTTGTTTGTCGCCTGCCAATGAATAATGGTGTGCAGCCATGTTTTGTGTTACCATATAGCAGCCTATTATTATTTGCATGCCATTGATTATGTTCTCACCTCCTTCTATTTTCATATAATTTGAATTTCATTAGTGCACTTTGCTCTGTCTTCCATATCCATTTATTATGCTAAATGAGACCTAACCAGTGTCCTTGCTGAACTCATTAGACACCTTCCTAATTAACTACATTGCTAGTTATAATTGCACTTTGTTTGTGGTACACCAGCCATTTTTAATTCATATAAAAGCTCTCACTGTTGTCAACTTGCGTTTTATTACGATTTCTAAGATAACAATTTTATTTTCTTAAGAGATAAGAATTCTGTAAGTAAAAAAAGGGCCTTAGTTCCTGTTTAAATAAATTTCTGCCTTCAGAACTCTGATAAAAAGATGACGGAATGACTCCAGTAGTCATTCAGCAAAAAGGCAAGTTGTACAACTCTTCCTTCCAAAAATCAAGAGATGAGCCAAAAGGCATTCTGATAGCTTGAATTCCATAATGCCTGTATAGTTCTACTTCACCACAGCCTAATTCTTACATCCAAAACTTGCTTTTTTCGGTTGAAACAAGAACTCCAATGCCAGCTTATAAGACTGCCATAAGAAGTCTCACTCTATCATCACATTGCTTACTGCATTTATGAAGCACATTTTCAAGATGAAAAAACATGTTTGAGTGGCATCATTTATTCATTCTTAATGCTCCAGGCTGCTTTGTGCCGACAGCTTCACAATGCTCTAGTAAGCCCATTCTGCAGAACAAACCATAGTTTTTCACTGAAGGTTGCAGCGCATATTTTGAACTCCAACATACAGACAATTCTCTGCAGACCTTACAAAATGAGAAAATCTGCACAATTACCAAAAAGCAAACTTGGCTTTTATGTAGTAAGCAAGCTGATTTATTATAGGGCTCAGATGCTTACTGTGGCAATCAACATGACTCACAAAAAGATGCTCACATTAAGCACCAATATTTGGTTCCTAATCTTCTTTTATTCCCTAAATTTCCTGCCTTTGAATTTTTCTACATTTTGCATCAACTCTTCAGTGCACAGAATACATTTCAGAACTGAAACCAGTGGAAGGATCGTTACTGGGAAAGCAGAGACCAACATTAGCACAACACATAGAGCTTAAAGCAGTGTATTCCTTTGGCTTATTTACCATCAAAGGCCAACACAAGGAAGAACACTGACCAATTCTGAACACAGCTCACAAGGCTATCCTGGGCTCTTGAGAACACAACCATACTACAATGAAGGCAGGAAAACGGCGCTCAAGGCTTACCGTAAAGACAAACTTGTATTATAGACTCTTACTAGTTACACATGAGGATGTGGCCTCAGCAACAAAGTCACTTGGTGACCTTAAGCAAGACATTGTTCTCTCACTACTCCCCCTGTCCCCCAACCTACAATATGGAAAAAAACATGGTCTTCATTGTTGAGGATGAATGAGAGCATATTTATAAACAGCTCTGCCTATTCAATAGTGCTGTACAAATATTAGCATTTATCATTCAGGCTACAACTCTTAATTAGGTTATGTTTTACCATAGAACAAAGCCACAATTGTTAGAATTCTAACAAAGTTCTCCCGTTAAATGCAGCAGGTTGTTCAAATGGATAATCTTAATTTCTTCAATATCTGTATAACAACACAAAAAAGTAGCATATCACACAAGAGGACACCCTCAGTGTTTTTCTGCTCGCAGAGGAATTGTGATAAGATAATTAAGTAGCTGATGATACAAGTTATACAGGAATGCTAAGTAACAGAGAGAGTAGTGCCAGAAAAACTACTGAATAGTGGTCATAATGAATTTCACCAGTAATTGAAAGACCACATCAAAGATGGTTAATTAAAAGCAAAAACCATCACAGAAAGAAAAGCTCAGAACTGCCAATAAGTGACACAAAGATGCACAATTTATTGAAAATTTCCAGGCATCAGTGTTTACCTTCTGTTAAATCATGCCCAGTGGAAGGCTGGTTTGCTGTATCCTCTGTATCGGGGTCTTCATTCCTGCTTTCCGAAGTACTGCTACCCGTATCATCATCCTCATCCTCACTTTCATTGTTTGCATCATCACTGTCATCATTATCGCTCTCCTCTCCCTCAGAATCACTGTTTTCTGACCCCTCATCATCAGATTCCTGGCCTGTAAGATTGATTTCATGCAAGAGCTTTAGTCTTTTGGCATCAGTGCCACATGCCATAATGGTCACACCTTGTAGTGGTCGCTTTTCAGCAGACAGTTCAGAATTTTGGATGCTGATTTGTCCACTTTCTTCTGAATGTGGCACTCTTGGTGTGCTACGGTCTTTAGCAGAGGAGGAACGCTTCTTTTGGGGATGGCCCCCAGATGTACTCTTATGTTGTTGTTTCATTGTTGTTGCTTCCTTGTTGAAAGTTTTTGATTGTTCAACTCACTAGCCTCAAGCTGAAAGAGAAACTGCTATTAGCCTCCATCTGATCAACATTTAAGAGGCAGAAACTGCACTGGACCCTCTACCTTCATTTTTGGATTTTGTATACTAGATTCTGCATAGCTTAGGATCCGAAATAGTTGCACAAAATGTAATGCTGGGGCCTGTTATTTCTCTGAGGGGCACTATGGCATGGTATGTATAAGGGTGATGGGGCAAGAGAAAAAATATCCCCCTTTGCTATTACCCTAAGGCAGATTAGTAGTGCTAGGACCTTCCTTTCATTACAGAAAAGAGATACAAAGTTGCACATATTCTGTGAGGTTCTAACACATTGGTAACGAAGGCATCTGTCTACTCATTAGGTCTCAACAGATTACTGCTTAAGCATGGATGCTGTCTATCACTTAGCACTTGGGTGGGTGCATGCCTAACTTCTGTGATGCTTCACAGCAATGATTCATTACAGGTTATCCTCCTTGGAATGAAACAAAAATAACTACCATGAGCTTTAAAGATAGCTCCACCTCCACAGTCTCTTTTGTTCCCCGCAACATTCTGCCCAGGAAGAGTCCTTGATATGCAGTGCAGTAAACCTGCTCCTCTTGGGTCTGATCTCTAGCACTGGCTGCAAGATACATATGCAGGTGTTTAATTCTAGGGAAGAGAGTTATTAAGCTGTTTCTGTTACTTCCTAAGTAGCAAAAACCACAACCTGTGGCTATGTTTAACATGTTAATTGTGGCATTAGCATTTAGAAGGTAAAGTTTTTGGTGCAACATTTTAACAGCCAATTGTTCTTTTACACTACCAATCTCAGTCCAGTCTAAACAAAATGTAAAGAGGTCACCTAGCATACACGAATTTGCTTCGAGATGGCGGGGGGGGGGGGGGAGGAAATGGATAGGACAGGCCATACATATTCTGCTCAATCCCTGGACCAGTACTCACACACACATCCATGTGATCTTCAAAATGTTGAGTCATAACTGCACCCAGGGCCAATTAATCTTTGTCTGTTAAAGTCTGGGAAGGTGAAGGTGTTCATTTCATAGGAGACTTGTGCTTAGTAAGGGACTGTTGAGGTGCTGAGTAAGAGTACCTCTTTCATGATACAAAACCTGTTATTGTACTGGAATAAAACCATATAGCCAAGTAGTTGGTCTCCCACCATAACCACTTTGCAACATTTTTGGAAGCATTAACATGGGGCATTTTCAGAATACAGCACTTCATGGTTATATGATAGCTGAGGATGGAGCCTTCACACTAATGTTTTAAGAGTGCAGGATAAGATAGAGGTGTAAGGGGGACAGTGCAGAGAACATTTCTTCCACAGTGTTCCAGAACTTTAAGCTGAGTGCGCTCCGTTTTAAGGATTCATAGTAAATACATGCAACAGGGTCACCACCTTTCTTTTTTTAAAATCATACTCTGTTCAGACAGAAATCAAAGTGTGGAGCTTTCATGTCAGTAGAAATTCAAATGAAGACAAGTTCCACTTGTGCAGCTGTTAATGACACAGAGCCCAGGGTTGTGAAAAGGTAGCAGCCCTAATGGATTTTTATGGTCACTTGGGAGATTCACTTGATTTTCTCTCTCTTTCCACAGTAAGGGGTATATGCATGTGCACTTTATCTCTTTTCCATAGTAAGGGGTATGTGTGTGTGCGTTTAAACAGCAGCAAGACTCTCAAATAAAAAAGCCTAGTATTTTGTGCAGAAAGGGATAAGAAGGTCCAGGGCCCTATATTTCCAAACCATGAGGTGCTGTCCAAATGCTTAAAACAGACTGTGATACCATGGTGGAAGGAAAAACTCCCCACCTGTGTTTCAAAACACAAGCAATTATCCGTCAGAGACACCTATGTGTCTGGTTAGGAGGCAGGAGGTATGAAAAGTGCAACCACAGCAAATACTCTTAAACTACTCTCCGCTTTCTTTGCAACTTACAAGGCAATTTTATACACTTTTCCTCCAAAGTTCCACTATGCACCATGGAGCACTCTCCTAAGCAGGCATGCACGGGATCAACGGACTGCAATACTAAGCCTTAAATGTATTTAACCCAGTGTTTCTCAAACTGTAGGTCATGAGCCAATTTCAGGTGGGTCCCCATTCATTTCAACATTTTATTTTTAATATACTAAACTTGATGCTACCATGGTATGTGACTGCTTTTGGGGAAATCTTACAGACCTTTACTTTTAACAAGCTCCTATGTATATTCTTTTACAATGATAGCCAATGGGACTTACTCCTGGGTATGTGAGGGTAGGATTACAGCCTAGGATTGTAAAAAATTTCCTGCTTGAGAATGTCACTTCTGGACATGACATCACTTCCAGTGGATCCTAACAGATTCTCACTCTAAAAAGTGGGTTCTGGTGCTAAATGTGTGAGAACCACCGATTTAACCCATTTTTTGGCCACAGGTGGACACATTTGGTTCCTGTTGTGTGTGTGTATATATATATACAACATTGGGCAGAAATGGCTTTTAAGAGAGGTTTGCTGGCTACCTAACTCTACAAAAGAGTCTCAGTTCCCTCTCCTTGGAATGGTGTTCCTGATGCTGCTCCTGGTGCTCAGCCTGTGGCACATGGGCCGACACTCTGGAGAGCGCATGGCAGCAGGGATGTGTGGTGGGTGGTGAGGCAGAGCCTCCCCACTGGAGTCCTTCTAAGAGTGCCGCCACTGTGGGAGGCACCCAAGCACCCATGCGCTTGGGTTGTGGGTGCATCCCACAGTGGCGGCACTCTTCGAAGGACTCCAGTGGGGAGGCTCTGCCTCACCTGCCTCCCCACCCACCGCACATCCCTGCATGGCAGCCTCACAAAGCTTTCCCAGTTGGGGCCAAAGAGGGGTCCATTCTACAGGAAGCCCTCAGTCCCCTTAGCATCGTCTAAAGGGCAGCATCTATCCCACCAGGGCCAGTCTGAGAGGAGGCAAGGAGAGCCCAGAGCCCCCTTTGCCCACCATCTTCTCTCCAGCAGGGCTTCCAGGACGCCTCCAGAACAGCAGAAGGCCACAGACCCGCCCCCCCAACACCTCTGACCCAAAGATACACTGCTCCTGACCCTGGAGGCTCCATTTCCCTACCGAGCAGCAGCGGCGCCATGGGAAGGACCGCAGCCTGCCCTCCCAACCCCCAGCTCCATGCGGCGCGTGGGCCGACCGCCGGAAGAGGCGGGACGTCAGCAAGGCCAAGTGGCCGTAGCCAGACACGAGTTCTACCTGCCGCTGACGCGGTTCTCACGCTCATTGCCCCAGGGCGGCGACTCGCGTGTTCCTCTCCCCGGCCCGCTCCCAGACTGTCCTCGGCTTGTAGGCCACACCGCCGCGGCTCTTTCCCGTCTCCTGGCAACCGGGAGGACTCAGCGGAAGTCACAAAGGTCGGGCCACGCAGCGCAAGAGCCAGCCGCCGCACAGCGCATGCGCGCCGGGCGGGAGCCACACCCCTTTTACGCCACAAAGAAACAACCAAGAGGCGGGTGCTGATTGGTGGCTTTTATTCACAAGCGCTTGGGAGACCCCGCCCACTCTCCTCCCCTTGAGCCCCTAAGTCACCCCCAACTGCAGGGATGAAAGGAAGAGAGCCAGAGTCCAGTCCTAGGCATGTCTATTCGGAAGTAAGTCCCATTCACTATAATGGGACTTACTTCTAGGTAGGTGTGGACAGGATGGCAGTCTCAGGTCCCCAGCAATGGAGTCTGGGTACCTCCTTGCAGGGTTGTGTGGTGGGTGGGGAGGCAGGTGAGGCAGAGACTCCCCCCTGGGGTCCTTCAAAAAGCGTCACCGCCGTGTGAGGCTTTGCACATGGGTTGTGGGTGCTTGGGTGCCTTGCATGGCGGTGGCGCTTTTCGAAGGACCCCAGGGGGGAGGCACTGCCTCACCTGCCTCCTCACCTACCACACGTCCTTGCCTCCTTGGTGGCAACACCCCAGTCCCCCGCCGGCCAGGCGAGCACAGAAGGCCTTCCCAGCCCCGTTCAGTTGGCATCAGACAACACAACTTGCATTGGGGACACTCAATGTGAGTTCAGTTGAGTGGTCTTGAGAGAGGCCTCTGGCCTGGGGCCCATGCAGGGATTCAGCAGAAGACAGTCTCCTCTGGGAAGGCACCTGCAGGGTGGAAGAAGAAGATACAGAGGTCAGCAGAGAATGGGGGCAAATCTCCCCATTGTTCTGACCCACTCATCACAAAGAAGATGACCAATGCACAAAAGGACATGTTGGCCTGCCATGCAACCTTTCTGATGATTTCAAAGGGTCATAGTGATGCCTCTTCCTTATTGATACATATAAAATTATATAATTATAAATTTATAAATTTATACATATAAATCATGTATTTTACATGTAGAGCAGATATAGAGGATTTTAGAGGGAAGTTTTTTTCCCCCTTTTGCACAGCACCAGAACCAGGGACATCCATTTAAACGGAACAGCAGGAGTGTTGGAACAGACAAAAGAAAATATTTTTTTACCCAATGAGTAATTAACGTGTAGAACAGTTCGCCACGGATATGGTGATGGCACCTGGCCTAGATGTCTTTAAAAGGAAATTAGACAGATTTATGGAGCAAAAGTTCATCACAGTTAACAAGCCACAATGACTATATGTAACCTCCAGGGGTAACTTGTCCCTGAATGTGAGATGCAAGGGAGTAGCAAAAGGATACAGGTACTCCCTGAGGCATCTGGTAGGTCACGTAAGATTCAGGAAACTGGACTAGATGGGTTTTTGGCCTGATCCAGCAGGGCTGTTCTTATGTTCTCTTAAGGGAAAGATGGGGGAAGGGGGAAGGGAAGCTCAATTACTGCATGACTTCACTCAGTAACAGAGGACCTGCATTACATACAAAAGAGAAAGCCTCCAGGTTCAATCTCTAACATTTCTAGGTAGGGCTGGGGAAGAGCCAACTCTGTCTGAAATCCTAGAAACCTGCTGTCAGACAGTGCTGACAATCATGAACTAAATGGACCAACAGAAGGCAGGCTCCTGTGCTGAAAACCCATTGACCTTATGTTGCTTTCTTTACTCTCAAGACGGGCTTGCCTTTGTACTATGCTCCAAGTACCAACTGCAAGAATGTGGATCCAGATTTGTGAGGCAGCCTAAGAACCATAAGAGCATTTCTGTATTTTCCTTTCCAATACACAGTACAACAGAAACATTATATTTTAAATTAGGTTTTGCATTCTCATTATGCTCATCCTGTATAGAGGATAAGAGAACCAGATTACAAGCATTTGAGCAGAAAATGTGCACCCAGAATTCTGCTCCAATCCCATTGATGATGCGTTAACCCTATAAAAGTAGGTGGAGATTGTAGCGTTATAAAGACCACTGTGATAATGCAGAGATTAAGAGATTCTTCCCATCTCAATACACAAAAAGCCTATGAGGACCAAACTAGACCTTTGGCAGGAGATCCAGGTTCTGGGTGTCTACTGGATATCCAACTGCTGACCTCAGTGTCCACTAAATGCTTAGTGGTTCTGATGTTGGACTTAGACCTGAAAGATCCAGGTTCAAATCTCCACTCAGCCACAGAGCTTCCTAGGTGACCATGAGCCAGTCACTAGCCTACTTCACAGGGTTGTTGTGACAAAAAGAGTGAAAGAACCATGTACACTACCCTGAGATCTAGTATAAACACATGAAAAATGTACACTTTTTAAAAAAGTCACCAGGGGAAGGCACACTTTGGAAAGGAGAAGCAGTGCGCAGGATATGGATGGTTAATGAACTCTCTAGCTGCACCTGCCAGTGCCCCCCCACCCACATTCTTCTCCAACAGTTATTTTCAGGTTTCCTGTAGAACCCAGAATTTCTGCAAGATATCCATGTTTGCTTTGAAAATAGAGATATGAAAAAGGATGACAGTTTTTTTTTAATTTGTCCTGCCAAATGTTTCCATTCTCAAAACTAATGGGAAGGAAGAAAATTCATGAACAATGTGGGTAAGGGAAAGACTGATCAGTGACCCCCAGAAAAAAGGATCTATATTTCAGATCCCTCTTTCTGTACGGAGGCTCAACCTAACCTTACCTTGCTGAAGTGTAGGATGGAAACTCCCATCCCATTGGGATTCAGGCACATGGAAATCAGAAGAACTCAAAGACTGCCTGAAGAGGCACTGGTCAAGGTAAGGAGTTCCATCTGATTGGGGTATCTGGAGCAGAGAAAGCTGCAACTCAGAGTTGGCCATATTAAAAGTCTCTGGTGATCCCAGCTCACAGGTTGGCAGGTTCAAGATGTCATTATCTAGGAGGTTATTTAAGATGCCAGAGATGATTTCTTCGTCCATGGGGAGTCCCTCAGGGACATTTAGAGTTCTACTTGTCCCCCAGCCTAGTCTAGGCCCCAGGTTGGTATCCTCAGCAGGCCGTCCAGACTGCAGTGAGATGCTGGGAGTCCCTTGGGGTATTTCCTTTGTGTACTGGGAGAAGATTTCAGCCAGGGAGTAGATTTGTTCAGCCAGCATGCTGAAGCCTTTTCTGTCAGGGTCAGAACTTGTGCCCATTGCTGGGAACATTTCTGTGGATGGTGTTTCTTCAGATAATGGAGAAAAGTCCACAGAAGGGCTGCTATCTGAGCAGAATGCACTTTCTGGGGAACAGAGAGCATAAGGGCTCAGGGAGGGCAGCCTGTTGACACTGTCCGGGCAGGGGAGATTCTTGTGCCCACCAGCAGGGAATAAGGGAATTCCAATTGGTTGGGGGGACTGCCATGTGGGTACATCTGCATCAGCTCCCACTTTAGGAAAGCTGGTGGGAAGGTGGGAAGCAGCAGGGGACACCTGCTCTTCATAAGTATCAAGAAGTGAGCAGAGATTGTTAAGTGTATCGTCACTGAACATCACTGGCTCTTGAGGGAAAAGACTGGCTTCTTTTGGCTGTATCTGATGTTCTGTTTCTTGAGCATAGTGGCTTAGAGTTGGGGTAGTTGGAGAAGCTGCTCTGTGCTGTGTCTCATCACTCTGGATATACAAAGCTTCTTCCTCACTGTGAGGGAGGCAAAAAGTGTGAATTAGAACAAGTATTGGAAGTCATACCAATAGGAGTGATACTGATAGTCAAACCACATTTGTCACTCCCATCCCAGCACAGCATAATTAAAGTCTGAGGGCACAAATTGTACTACAAGCCTCAGCATGCCCTTGGAATGTTTTTATGACCCCAGCAGTAGATCTCTTGATGAAACATGAAAGTTAATGGTGCTGCCATTTTGCCCTTTTAGGACATCATAACTAACGGTCTGGGCCACAACATACCCAAAATGCAGCCAAGATACAGTGTACAGTTTATTTTTTGTCCATAAAAATATACCTCTTGTCCAATTTTCTCCCCAGTGACACTGACAACTGCACATTTGATGAAAAAGCTACCCTGGCTAGATTTTCAATGAAGCTGGACTTTTTGTCTTTTGCACTCCAAGTGACCCTGAGAGATACTAAATTTGTCACTTAACAACTCTACCATCAATGATTAATCACAAGAAACAGTAATGTTTGCAATTCAGGAACTCTAATCTGCAATTCTAAGCCTCAGGTCTTTGCAAAGACCTAAGAAGTGCTTTAAAAACCATTGAAAGGGCCAGATTCATTTCTGTAAGGTCTCTAGCAGATAGTCTTAAAATAGATACAATCTACATTTCTAACAAGTGTAAGGGAGTCCCTCTAATTGAGCCATTGAACAAGGCAAACCAGAGCTTCTTTGGGCAGTGTTGCTCTGTGGAGTCCATTGGGCCCCAACTTGTGAATTTCAGAGCAGAGAACTTTTTCGTGAAGATAGTCCAAAAAAGATGAATTTTGGGTGTTTGTTTCAGAAAGACAGTCTCTGCATAAATCTGAGGTAGTCTTGTTTATTGAGTGGCAATAGTGCTTGGTAGCTTAAAAAAATGTTATGTTCTCTCATGTGTGCATGTAAACAGGAGGAATCTGCCTAGTTTGTACAAGAAACAGCTGACATTTTATTCTTTTCCACATGAAGGTCTTCTCAGGGTCAAGCAGTGCTTAACCAGGAAAACACAGAAAACTTGTCCCTGGGGTGGTTTTATAACCCCCCAATTTTTTTTTCTGATATGAAATTGGATCACTCCCAAAGTTAACATTTTGGCTAAGCCTTTGGTAAAGTCCACAAATGTTGACTTTGGGTGTAATTTTCCCACTCTATTTCATATCAGAAAAAAAAAAATTGGGGGGTTATGAAACCACCCCAGGGTCAGGAGTTGTCTGTTTTCCTGGTGCAGTTTGAAGGTTAACGGCATTTTTGCAGAAGATGCGAAGACTGGTTTTTAAACTAGCCTCTCTTGTGAGCTTTGTTAACATGGGACAGAAAGCAGAAGAATGTCATTTATAAAACTACTGTACATTCCAGCCCATGTGGGTTTTACTTTCAAATTGCAGCCTTAACCCATTTCTTCCCAGCCCACAGGTGTACACACTTAGTCCCTGTGGCTTATATGCAACATTGGGCAGAAATAGCTTAGAGGAGGAGAAGAGATTAAGCATCATTTGTGAAAATAGTTTTACACTGGTTTAAATATCAGAATTTCACCCAGAGGACTCTGAGAATTATAGTTCTGTGAGAAAGAGGTTCTTAGAGGCCTCTAGGGGCCATCATCACTTTCCCTGCACAGAATTACAGTTCCAAAGATTTTGTAAGGCAAACTAGTTAGACTGGTTTTGATCTGTAGTACATGCAAGTCCAAAGAATGTGGATTAACTTGCACTGCTGTCTTTCCAGGGCCAGATCAGCTGTGTGCAGAGTAGGAGAGAAATATTTGTCCCTGAGAGCATGTATGGAAGGAGGAGCCAAATAAGGAGGGCAGTGGAGCTACATGTTGCCTCAGGCAGCCCAATGGCTTCAGCCAGCCCTGGGCAGCAAATTGGTAGAGGAAGCCCACCTCAGTCTGCCCACATGCTTCCACTTCTCCACATGTTCTTCACCTGTTCCACCCCCCATTTCCAATCCAGGGAGTAAGAGGAGCAGAGGCTGACACATCGCCAAGTAAGGGGGGAGGCGCTACATTTGGCATGCCATCTCAGGCACCAGATGGACTGGGGCTGGGGCTGACATGAACAAATACGTGCACTCCCCCCCCCCCAACTCTCTCCCACATCTCTCTCTTGTTCTGTTGATATTGGCATTATTGCCCATTGGTAAAAATAGATCCTTGCACTAGGCTCAGCACTGAACAGGACCAAAACAACGGTTCTTATAGAGGGTTGACACTATGTTGTGGCATTAGAAGCATCAGTTCTGGTTTCATTTCTTCCTGGGATAATACTTCACAAGAGAACAGGCATGCCTTTTCTGTGCAAGATCTGAGGAGCATTGGCTTGTCAGGTCACAACTGGCTGGGTTTATGTTACTCAGTGAAGCCAATTTCACTCATATTCCCTTGGTCCATCATCCATCCGATGTCCGCCACCAGCACATCTGGTCCAGTTTATTACAGCAGGTAGGAGGGGTGGCACGTAACAGGACCAGAAACAGGTGAGTGAAAGTGTAGCCATCTCTTCTCCTGCTGCATTGGAAATTTAAGGCCAGGTAATAGTTTCCAGATTGTCAGTCTTGAAATCCCACCTTACCTGCCCAGTAACTGAACTGACTCCATGCCTTCTGCTAGGCATTCCCAACTTTCAAGTGCAGGCAAGTACTGTGGGGCATGGCCATGCTCCAAGGGGGTGTGTCTGAGGGTGGAGCCTGGCATGCAACTTGAGGTACTATTGTCCTCCTTGAAGCCACTGCTTCTGCCATCCTTTTCCACCTCACCTACCCAACCAAGAGAGGTAGGGAGTAGAACGGTGGGAGAGGAGTGGGAGACGCTGCATTTTCCACTCTCCTCTGCTCTGAACACTTCCTGCATTCTGTGGAGCAGGACAGGTAGAGGGGAAGGAAACCTAATAGTGGTGGCATGTGTGTGTGGGGGGGGGGGGGGAAGGTGGCAGCAAGAGATAAACAGGCACCAACTGGTTCCTCCCCAGGTGTATGTATCTACCAGGCTCAAGTTTCAATCCTATACACGCTTTTCTGGGAGTAAGCCCTATTAATCACAATGGGTCTTCTGAGTAGGCACGCATAGGCTTCTGCTGTCAGACTATGGCAGATGCGTTATGGCAGATGAAGCCTCTTGCGTTTTGTAGTTTTTCCAAAATACTGGCAAGTGTCTCAGGCATCAACAGCACAGGGATGACCAAGAATAGGGCTGTACCTGAGTATGTGGTTGATGCAGGTGACCAGATCTCCTCCCTTTCCACTCTCCTTCAATGCAATAATTTGCACCCAGGCCCAACTCAGGTCCTTGCAGAGCACACGGACTACTGCCTGCTGATTGTGTTGCCCAGCACCACATACTGAAATTGCAAGCATGAGAAAGAATTAGAGCAGCCTTCAGTGGTCCCACAGTTACATCTCCCCAGAGTGGACAGTGAACAGAAATCTGCTTTACATTCAGAGAGCCCCAAAGTCCATCCAGCCTTGCAATGCTTCCAAAACATGCTCATTCTTAGAATCTAGCCTCCTTTGTCTTTGACAGGCTCCTTGGATTAGCACTACACAGGGTGCAGAGGAGTTGGGAAACCCACTGAACAGGCAATCACCAGCTCACTCTTGCAGTCATCAGTTTCCATCCTAAGGGAATCCTGGACTTCTGGAGTTTAAAATGATGGCAAGTGGGGTCAGGAAGGGTACCCAAGCTTTACTGCAGATTTTGGGGTGCAGATATTCCCTCCTGTTGTCTACCAAGGCTTTTGCGCTTAAAAGTTATCCCCTCAGTGGGTTGTGCTCTGAAGAACCACATGATGGTAGCTGTGGGATCTAAACCATCAGAATAGCTCTGAGTCAAAGTTCTGGCAGGTTTTTCCCCCTTTTCCCTCTTTTTCGGGAAGACGTGGTTTGCAAGCAGGACTTGTGTTACAGGCAAACCATATTTCTTTAGCTCTTGCAGAAAATCTCATAAGCAGGCCAGTTCAGACATGCAGAGGAGCCTCTAGTGTATGCTACTCAGATCCAGCAAGGCTGTGGCAGCTGTGCCCACCTTTTCTAAATCCCAAGCAAAGAAGCCCATCTACTACAACATGACAACCAGGGAGGGACTTGACAACTGGACCAGAAATGGCAACAAAGGGGCAAGCAGCAGCCCTGATCTCTAAACTACATCAAATGTAGTTTATAGAGCATTGAGATCTGAAGACAGTGAGGCAGAGCTGATGCTCGTGAAAGAGCAAATGGAGTTTCCATATCCAGCTCCAAAAATGAAACTTTTATTGGTATCAAAAGAAGTTTCCCTCCTGGGGTTAATAAGAGTTTACCTGGGGTGGGGGGGGAGGGATGATTTTCATTAGGACCATAGCACAGTAGGGAAGGGTTAAACACCCACTCTCCATGGTCCTGAACTCTCTTGAACACAAACCCTTTGGCTACTATTTAACATTGAAAAAACTAATTCAAACGGTCAAATTATTCATTACTCATAATGTGTAGTTCAGCCTGCCACTATGGTAGATGAGAAGTATTATGCAAGCCGTAGAAGAGCTAGGATGACTCAACAGCCTCAGCACAGTGCTATCATAGCATGAGCTATCTCCTGCGGGAGGAGAAGAGGTGGATGGAACCTCTCTGTCTCTCAATGGGTCCTCCACTGGCTGGCACAGTTGTGTGATCATGTCTGTATTTTTTGATATAATGAAGTATGTTTCTCCCCCTGATCCAAGCACAACACTCACCCAGGGTCCTGTGCAGCTCAGAACCTCTGCCAATATCCTCAGGATGCAGGAAACTGTACCAAGACTGACCAATCAATTCTGCCTTCTGATAACCAAGATAATAAGTGACACTGGGGGAAAACACACATAAAGAAGTCAATCCCAGCCTTCAGAAACCTCTATCTTGGAGTGGAAAACAGCTGGGCAACAACTGCATATTTATGGTGAGAAAAGCCAATGTACAGATTAGGGTTACCAACCTTTTCCTCCTCTTTGCTCCTGTGCCATTAACAGAAGTGGGATCTCCAAGAATGAGTAGGTGAAACATTTCACCTGCTAACATTTGCAGATCAAACTGCTGTTAAAGACATAGGAGCAGTCCAAGCTACTCTTCATCAGTTGACAGCCCTATGCCCCTTAGACTATGCATACATCAAATTTCTTTTACCTTTCAGTAACTTCCACAATCTTCATATCCAAGGTGTGCTGACTCTGGAATGAGGAATTCGGGGAAGTATCACCCCTGTCTTCAGCAAGGTGTCCAACAGGTGTACAGAAGGCAATGAAAGTCAATGCAGGATTGGTGGAAGTCAATTCTGTGTTGAGCATTCGAAATCTGCCCCTCACGGCCATAATACGGTTCCTTCCATATCTTGCCCGAAAGGTTCTCAAGGTGCGCATCTCAGTGATAAATTCTATTTCTGCAGCAATTTTAAAAATTAGAAATGTTTGTAACTCAGTGACAGATTGAAGACTGAAGGGAGTCCAAATGAGATAGTAACTTCAGGGCCTTCTCAGAGGTGAAAGCCTTTCTCTTTTGCCAAACAGGTGTACTTCCAAACTATATGTAAATCATTCAGATTCCTGCTCTCTTTTAAACTTCTTGGGTAGCCATAAAATGTGTGTATTTGGTCAGGTTTAAATGAACATAAGAACAGCCCCACTGGATCAGGCCATAGGCCCATCTAGTCCAGCTTCCTGTATCTCACAGCGGCCCACCAAATGCCCCAGGGAGCACACCAGATAACAAGAAACCTCATCCTGGTGCCCTCCCTTGCATCTGGCATTCTGACATAACCCATTTCTAAAATCAGGAGGTTGCGCATACACATCATGGCTTGTACCCCATAATGGATTTTTCCTCCAGAAACTTGTCCAATCCCCTTTTAAAGGCATCTAGGCTAGATGCTAGCACCACATCCTGTGGCAAGGAGTTCCACAGACCGACCACGCGCTGAGTAAAGAAATATTTTCTTTTGTCTGTCCTAACCCGCCCAACACTCAATTTTAGTGGATGTCCCCTGGTTCTGGTATTATGTGAGAGTGTAAAGAGCATCTCCCTATCCACTCTGTCCATCCCCTGCATAATTTTGTATGTCTCAGTCATGTCCCCCCTCAGGCGTCTCTTTTCTAGGCTGAAGAGGCCCAAACGCCATAGCCTTTCCTCATAAGGAAGGTGCCCCATCCCCATAATCATCTTAGTTGCTCTCTTTTGCACCTTTTCCATTTCCACTATGTCTTTTTTGAGATGCGGCGACCAGAACTGGACACAATACTCCAGGTGTGGCCTTACCATCGATTTGTACAACGGCATTATAATACTAGCCGTTTTGTTCTCAATACCCTTCCTAATGATCCCAAGCATAGAATTGGCCTTCTTCACTGCTGCCACACATTGGGTCGATACTTTCATCGACCTGTCCACCACCACCCCAAGATCTCTCTCCTGATCTGTCACAGACAGCTCAGAACCCATCAGCCTATATCTAAAGTTTTGATTTTTTGCCCCAATGTGCATGACTTTACACTTACTGACATTGAAGCGCATCTGCCGTTTTGCTGCCCATTCTGCCAGTCTGGAGAGATCCTTCTGGAGCTCCTCACAATCACTTCTGGTCTTCACCACTCGGAAAAGTTTGGTGTCATCTGCAAACTTAGCCACTTCACTGTTCAACCCTGTCTCCAGGTCATTTATGAAGAGGTTGAAAAGCACTGGTCCCAGGACAGATCCTTGGGGCACACCGCTTTTCACCTCTCTCCATTGTGAAAATTGCCCATTGACACCCACTCTCTGCTTCCTGGCCTCCAACCAGTTCTCAATCCACGAGAGGACCTGTCCTCTAATTCCCTGACTGTGGAGTTTTTTCAGTAGCCTTTGGTGAGGGACCGTGTCAAACACCTTCTGAAAGTCCAGATATATAATGTCCACGGGTTCTCCCACATCCACATGCCTGTTGACCTTTTCAAAGAATTCTATAAGGTTCGTGAGGCAAGACTTACCCTTACAGAAGCCATGCTGACTCTCCCTCAGCAAGGCCTGTTCGTCTATGTGTTTTGAGATCCTATCTTTGATATCTTTGATCTTTGAGGCATTCCACCATCTTACCCGGTATGGATGTTAGGCTGACCAGCCTATAGTTTCCTGGGTCCCCCCTCTTTCCCTTTTTAAAAATAGGCGTGACATTTGCTATCCTCCAATCTTCTGGCACTGTGGCCGTTTTGAGGGACAAGTTGCATACCTTAGTCAAGAGATCTGCAACTTCATTCTTCAATTCCTTAATAACTCTTGGGTGGATGCCATCAGGGCCCGGTGACTTATTGCTCTTTAATTTATCAATGAAGTCTGAAACATCTTCTCTTTTAACCTCTATCTGACTTAACTCCTCGGTCAGGAGGGGCCGTTCGGGCAGCGGTATCTGCCCGTGGTCTTCTGCCGTGAAGACAGATGCAAAGAACTCATTTAATTTCTCTGCCATCTCTAAGTCTCCTTTTATCTCCCCTTTCCCTCCCTCACCATCCAGAGGGCCAACCGCTTCTTTGGCGAGTTTCCTGCTTCTAACATATTTGAAGAAGCTTTTATTATTCCCCTTAATGTTGCTGGCCATGCGTTCCTCATAGTCTCGCTTGGCCTCCCGTATCACCTTCTTACATTTCTTTTGCCAAAGTTTATGTTCCTTTTTACTCTCCTCATTAGGGCAAGACTTCCATTTACGGAAGGAAGCTTCCTTGCCCTTCACAGCCTCTCTAACTTGGCTGGTTAGCCATGCGGGCACCCTCCTGGATTTAGTGGAACCCTTCTTTCTTTGCAGTATACACCTCTGCTGGGCCTCTATTACTGTTGTTTTAAGCAGCCTCCATGCACTCTGGAGAGATTGGACTCTTTTTACCCTCCCTTTCAACCTCCTTCTAACCAGCCTCCTCATTTGGAGGAAGTCTGCCCGTCGGAAGTCAAGGGTTTTTGTTAGAGATTTGCCTGGCATTCTTCCCCCAACGTGCACGTCAAAACGGATTGCAGCATGATCACTGTTCCCCAATGGCTCAGTAACGTTTACATCTCTAACCAGGTCCTGCATACCGCACAATATTAAATCTAGAGTCACCTGTCCTCTGGTGGGCTCCGTGACTAGCTGCTCTAAGCCACAGTCATTTAGCACGTCAAGAAATCCGGTTTCCTTATCGTGACCAGAACACAAATTGACCCAGTCAATATGAGGATAATTGAAGTCCCCCATGATTACAACCCTGTCCCTCCTTGTCACCTCCCTGATCTGTTTCCTCATTTCAAGGTCCCCATCCAATTTCTGGTCTGGAGGACGATAGCACGCCCCCAGTATTACATCGCTGCACAAGCCTGGTAATTTAACCCACAGAGATTCTACGGTGGAGTCGGACCCACCTTCAATCTCTACTTTGCTGGATTCTATCCCTTCCTTAACATAAACGGCCACCCCACCTCCAACACGCCCCTCCTGTAGAGTTTATAGCCCAGGATTGCGGTATCCCACTGATTCTCCGCATTCCACCAGGTTTCCGTTATGCCCACTATGTCAATGTTTTCCCTTGTCACCAGACATTCCAGTTCTCCCACCTTTGCTCGTAGACTTTGGGCATTCGCATAAAAGCATTTGTACACGGAATGCCCTAGGATGGGCTGCTTATTCGCTCCTTTGTCCCCGCATCCTCTCACTGTGCCAAACCGTCTATCACATCCCATCACGCTACCTTTCCCAATTTCTTCTCCTACTCTGCCTTTGTCTTGTTGTTCTCTAACCTCCCCATCCTCATCCCATGGGGATGAGGAGTCCCGAACCAGATGCCCCTCGGCTCCTGTCGGCCTTCCCCCAGGGATCAGTTTAAAAGCTGCTCTGCCACCTTTTTAATGTTATGCGCCAGCAGTCTTGTTCCATTCTGGTTCAAGTGGAGCCTGTCCCTCTTGTACAGGCCCCATGTCCCAAAACGTTCCCCAGTGCCTAACGAATCTAAACCCCTCCTCCCTACACCACCATCTCATCCACGCATTGAGACCCCTGATCTCCGCCTGCCTAGCTGGCCCTGTGCGTGGAACCGGTAGCACTTCAGAGAACGCTACCTTTGAGGTCCTGGCTTTCAGCTTCCTGCCTAAAAGCCTAAATTTGGCCTCCAGGACCTCCCAGCTACACTTGCCCACGTCGTTGGTGCCAACATGCACCACAGCCTCTACCTCCTCCCCAGCACTGTCTACTAGCCTGTCTAGACGAGAAGTGATGTCCGCAACCTTCGCACCAGGCAGGCAAGTCACCATGTGGTCCTCACATCCGTCGCAAACCCCCCTCTCTATGTTTCTAATAATCGAATCCCCCACTACAAGAAGCCCCCGACCCCCCTCCCGCTGAGGAGTATCCTGAGTGCGTTCGGATATGGGCCCAAATGGTAACCTGACTCTCCACCATGGGTTCCCCAATCTAGAAATTTCCAAACCTGTAACAGGTTGAGACTAATTATTCACTTGGGTTCCATTCCAAGCACTCACTTGGATTAAAAAAAACAATGCACTATAGCATATCAATTTAAAAAACAAAGTTTCTTTGCTCCAGTGATTGAAAAACAGCCTTGCTGACCTTTTGACTCTAAGATAAGAGTCATTAAGAAGACAATCCATCAGCACTTCACTCAGCCCCTCCCTTCACCAATACAAACTGATCACCTTTCTTTCTGGGGGAAGGGAGGGGTCTGCAGGAGAGAGAAGGATTGATGGATTGTCAGCCAGCTGCCCCCCCTCTCTCTCTCATTAAGGAGGCTATTGTTAAAGGACTGTTCAGTTTTTAAAACTGATTTTAAAGGGATGCATTTTTCCCCTTCTCCAGGGATCAGCACATTTTTTCTCATTTGCAAGGGCCATTTGAGTTGAGTCAAACCTGTGTACAAAAAATCCATGTATAAATAGGCTGGACCTGTACTCTCTTAGCTTTCTTGTTCAGGGTTGCCAGCTTTTTTTGATCTGGCCCTTGTTGCTGTGCCTTTTAAATGTGCTATGCAGTTAGCAGGCCAGCTTCCTCTAGTTCCCTAACCTCTTCCCTCTCCCACCAATAATCTGAATTTTGGCAGGAAAAAATGGTTGCATTCAAATTTTTGACTGAGATAGTGCTTTCAGAATGGCATCCTTGCTTACAGCAAAGCTTGAAGCTGAAGAAAAGTTTTAAGTTACTATAACTTAATTTTTCTAAAGGAAGCTGGAAGCTATTTGAAGCAGAGGATTAACACCTTATGAACTGGAATTTTGGCTATGCTTAAGAGGAAAAAACTGCTGCAAAGTATTTCCTGCATCTTTTGATGGTTTTGCTTTTTCTAGTTTCACTAATTTTCCTCTGAATTGCAAAAAGCAGTCTGGAATGAGCAACTGTAACTGGGGGAAAATGGGTTAGACCAGTGGTTTCCAAACGTTTTTGACTGGCTGCTCCCTTGACCTAATGGGCCATTTGCTGCAGCTCCCCATTAGGGCTACAATCCCATACATTGTACAGGGTGGTAGGTTTTTCACAAGGATTCTGCGGCTCTCCTGGCTGGTTTCCACAGTTCCCCAGGGAGCCATAGCTCACAGTTTGGGAACCACTGGGTTAGACAATCCCTTTCTCCATTTGATCTCTATTCAAGGTCTTTCTGAAAATCATGTATCATTTGAGAATCATGTATTATTTGGTCTGGATAATTAGTAAGAAAAAAAAAAATTCTTCATCCTGTTAATTGAAATCATGGACATGTCCTTGCCAAACTCCTATACATTTGAAGCTGCAGTTCTATGCAAACTTACTTAGGAATAAAGTCCCACTGAATTTAAATGTGTTTCCAAGAAAAAACAGACAAGATCAGACTACTTGGCACACTGATTTCAAGGGGGGAGTTAATTTTCAGTGCAGTAATGAGTAAATTTGGTAAATTCTGTTTCTCGTGTTTGTGTCACCACCTCCTAAATCTAAAGGAGGAAGAAGCAATGGGCTTCTCATCAGTTTAATAAGAGTTTTGGATAATGGTCCCTTCATACAATAACCACAATTTGTGGGGGGGGGGATGGGACCACTGTCTTCAGTGTGCTTCAGTTCATCATGCCAAATCAAACGTGTGGCTGCACTGCAAGGGACTGCATTCAACCTATGGCACTGCATGCACCTGACCACTAAAGCTGAAGTAGGTGCTTATCTCCTATGACTGCAACAGCCTGCAACAGGCTGTGACTGCAACAGGCTTCTATACCTACGAAGTATAGGTCTGCTTCATGCAACCTATATATTTAAGGTTGCAACATAAAATGTTTAACTTGCACACCTAAGCATGTAAAGTAGAACCATGGCATTTACTTAGAAGAGTTACTTCTGCTCCCATCAACACAACCTTGATGATTGGACTTCAAAAGAAATACTTGGAGAAATGATCACAGATCTCTCACACCATGTCTGTCTGAGCCCTCGAATTCATTAAAGGGTGGACAGTGTGCTCCAATACAGATAACATATTCTGGCCACAGAAGTTGGGTGTTCCGTCCCAAGTCTTGTGATTGTTTTTAAAGGCATTGTTCAGGACTCCCTGCTCAAAATCAGAGCTTGCTGCTGCATTTGATTATTCTTTTTATGCAACCCTATTTCTTCTGCCTGCGATGATGTAGTCCCACATTTGCAATGACCAAGTACCCCTGGTAGTACGAGGGGTAGCTACCTCGCAGCTACCCCTCGTAACTACCCCTGGTAGTAACAGACCTTTTTCCCCAGTCCCTTCCTGTCCTTACCAGTGCCTGGATACTGCTGGGCAAAGCAGAGCTTCTCTTGAATGTCCTTGCTTGCTGTGCTAGTCAAGAGGTCAAAAATGGAGTCACCATGAGCCAGGAGTTCTACCTGAAAGAAGAGTGCAAGAAGACATCTATTGACTGTGAATGATGTAGCGCTATCTCTTCCACACCACTGATGCAAGAGGATGGCTGACCACCTCCTCCATCATACAGCTATACAAATAGAACAGCTCTAGGATTCTCTCATAGTTGGACCCTCTGACCACTCAGAAGATATGTAATCTTGGAAACTGTGAGTAAAGTATTTATCGCAAACCATAACCAGCCTCTGCTCCTGTGCATGTTAATTGATAGTACCAGCCTAGCTGGGTGGTGGATTTTACCACAGGAAAAAGGTCCTGCCACTGATTGCTCCGCTTCTCCCTCCCCTTTTCCAACAGGGATCAAGATGCCACAACTCCTACACAACCTATGTACTGCTACTTCTGATTTTAAGGGGATCCCTTGAGTTGGGGTTCCCTATTAATCTGGGGAGGGAGGTTTCCCAAGACAGGCTCCATCCATGTGGGCTCTAAACTTTGGATGATGGCAGTGAAAACTCCTTTTCCTAGTTCATTCACTGTTACACACTTAAGAGCACAAGCCTATGCTTTGCCTACTCAGCAGTAAGTCCCACTGTCTTCAACGGGACTTACTCTCAGGAAAGTTGGCATATTATTGCAGCCAAAGAGAGGGTAAAGTGGAGAGCAAGGAGGTGGGTATTGGTCATTAACCACTAGGCATGGCACACATCTTACCCTCTGTCTCCCCTCATGCCTGTGCTTACCACAGAGAAACCAAGATAGTGTGACACATTCTCCGAGATGTAGGCCAGTCTGCCAGTTGCAGTGAGAGCCAGGATGAACCCTGGGAGGGAAAGCAGGAGTTCTGGATCTATCACTGGTGCAGTACCAAGAGTAGGGTCTGCTCCCATCATATCCTGTGTCCCTGAGAAGAGAGCAGTGCATTGGTTCAGTTTAGAGAGCAAGAACTACTTGCTAGTTAAGGCTAAATGACTTGGTGCCATTGGTGCTAGTAAGCCCTGCATCACTCTGAATAACTGCACAGAGAGAGAGAGAGAGAAAGCCCTGATCCTGGTTGAAAGAGCTCACAATCTACACTTTACACAGCAAACACAATAGCCACGTATATACCACTGTTACACTAAGCATCCCTGCAGCAGAGCACAAAGTGTCAGTGTTGGCAACAATCACAATGCTTTCCCAATGGGGCTGCACCCACATCCACTCAACTGCTCTCAGTGTGACGGGCAATTGTTTGACCTCTCACATGAGCTGTGGGACAAGGGCTTCCTCCACTGCTTGCTGTTTCACATCTGTGATGCAGCAGTGGCAGCAAAGGAAGGCCTTTTGTAGGCCTTGAGCTATTACAAGACCTTCATTCATTCATATAAATTCCATCTCTAATATATTCATTTATGTACATTTATTCAAATTTGAAATGTAAATTAATTCTTTTTTTTTTCCTGGCCCCCAACACAGTGTCAGAGAGATGATTTTGCCCTCCTACCAAAAAGTATGGACACCCCTGGTCTAAATTAAATTGTGCACCTTTGCGAAAGGAAGCCTTTCCTGTGTATCTCTGTTGCCCATTCTGAACCCTAGGAACAGGGCAGACTCCCCCAGCTAAATTCAACTCAGGCAGCACCATCTCTTCCCAACTTGCTATTTAGTCAGTTTCACTAATCAAGGAAATCCAGCAAAATCCCTCTCCCTGCAGTCAGTTGCAGTGGGGTTCATTTAGGTCTTGGTTTTCTGCCAAGTGAGCTTCATCCACCTTTCATCTTACAGATTAGAGGAGAACATCTTTCACACAATACATTGTGCCAAGCAGAACATGCCCACCTTGGAAAGCAATTATGGAAGACTGATATCAAGGTCACTACTTCTTTCACTTTGCAATGTGATCGAACAACATGGCAATTAAAAAAAAAATCAGCAAAGGGCATGCTGGCTCTTCCCTCAGGAGGAAAATTTAGAAAACCGAAAAGGGAAGACAGGAAAATTTCCTCAGGTGAAAGACACCTTGGGGAGGTGAGACCATGATTGATAATGCGCTGGGACTGAGATAGCCAGCTGTTGCACTCAGCACAGTTGTTCTTCACTGCCTCTTCCATGCTCCCTTTAAAGAGAAACACAGGGACACCAAGATGTGATGTGAGAGATCAGCATCTCAGGAGGTTTTAAAAAACGTAATAGCTGCCATAGGAAGCAGGAAGATTTGGATTGGGGCCATAGTGCTTGCTGGGTGGTTTGATCCCTTCACCTGTGTTGTTTTCCTGTTAGGGCTAGAATCCTATACACACTGCTGGGAAGTAAGCCCCTCAACTCCGTAAGGAATTCTATGTGAGATGGTAAGTACTGAATTAGATGAAACACTCTTCATTGGAATAGTCTCTGGAATATTCCCAGGGCAATGCTTACAGTATGTGATAAAGTAGCTTTACTGAAGTTAAGCATACCTGGGTCTGGCTAGATCACATGCACACCCCTATCTAGGCCACCTTGAGCCCTGTGGTAAGAAGGTGGGATGTGCCTGTGTCACCAACACTGAGCAAGATGGACCAGTGATCTGACTCTGTGTAAGGCAGCTTCCTATGCTCATCACATATGAGCAGTCTGGCTCTGTCTGTTGAGAATTCTGAGGGCTCCTCCAGACTACTCGTATGTGATGAGAGGAAGCTGAAGGAGAGCATAATCAAACAGACAGAAGGAAGCATCTCTGGCTGGATCCATTGTTGATCTCCTCTTATCTCTCTCCTTAGCTGCCAATTTTCCCTAGGAGGTGGAGGAGTCGGGAAAACTAGCCTCTATGAAGACAGGTAAACAGAGATGAACAACTATTTAGCCAGCAGCTGTTGCATACTTCAGTGATGACTATTTTCCTTTCTGGTTTTCTCTGCCTGTTCTTCAGGGAACCTTCAGAATCTTCAGCAGGCAGAAGATTCTTGACAGAAGATTCTTGATGGGCTGCTCTTGATGGTGTGTATAGCCTGGGCAACAAACCAGTGGTGAATTCTCAGCCCTCGGCCTTATGAAATGCATTGGCAATGGCCTGAGATCTCATGACTTGTGAAGAGCACTCAAAACAAATAGTCTGCCCTAAAAATAAACCAACCTCTTCATACATAGGGGTTTCATTACCACTGCTGCTTTTCTGATACATCCTGAGAAACTGAGGCTGGTTAGGAACAATAGCTATGGCTCACTGGTTGAGCACTTGCTTTGCATGCAGAAGGCTCTGGGTTCAATGCCTTCTGTCTGTATTTTAAAAGGTAGCACCTGTCCCCTGCCACAGCAGTGGCCACTAGGGAGACACTCAAACCCTCATCTCCTCCACACTGCCTCTTTTATTCCTTCTTCTAACACAAGGAAGAGAATGGAACCTCTCTTCACTCACTATGCTAAGCCAGGGAGCAACAAGGCCCTGGTCTTCACCAGGATAGGGTTGACCTTCAGAAAAAGACAGGAAAGACAATATGGAGAGTGGGGGGGGGGGTTGTTGGGTGCAAGTGCGAGGTCAGGGGAGGGGGGAGAAGCAGAAGCAGCCCTTCCACACCCTCATTATCTGCCTGAGCATTTGCCTTTGGAAAAATCTAACAACAGTGTGACTGTCTGTAAAGCTGATGTTAACTGAAGCAGCTGTATCAACATGTTTGGTTTTTACCTGGCAGAAATAGCTGAGTCTGTCTTATGTGGAAGCAAACCAAAGCCATGGTGTGTAGATAGGAGAGGCGCTCCTTCTCCTGCTTGGAAATGGGCAGCAGGGAACGGAGAATCTGCAGCTCAGCATTGATCTGATCTCGACGAGCCTTGGAAGCACTTTTAGTTGACCTGCATGAGTCAAGAGTTCAGAGAGATGAGTCAACCAGCTTGCTGGTCACAGCTCCACTCTCACAAAAGATTTGCCCTGGCACCACCACCAAACTATAGTCACAGTCAAAATTGTTTGTTGTATTAGCTAATAGCCATCACAATGAAATAAAATAGATATAAGTCCAGGTGTACATCAAAATACAAACAATGATGGAATAAAATCAAAATCAGATACAAGGCACCTGTTGTTGGCATCCTTCAGTCTCGAAAGACTATGGTGTCACGCTCTGAATGGTGGTTCTGGAACAGAGTGTCCTCTCCAGTGCGCGAAGCCTGGGTAAAGTAGGTATGGAGGATAGGCTGTTACCCATGCAGCAAATCCCCCCTCTCCACGTCGCTGAAATGGTCCAATGGAAAGGCAGAGGCCAATACGGTTGGTTCCAGCGGCGTTGCAGGAGTTGCCAGAACATGACTGTGTTCAGCCATGAACTGCCTCAGGGACTCCGGCTCCGGATTTTGCCTCGAGGTTGACTCCTGAAGCCTTTTCCATAACTGGATGTAGCCACAAGGCAGTGGAGGTTTGGGATCAGAGTTTTCCTTCTCTCAGATGAGCTGCCTTCCCAGGCTAATGAGTCCCATCTACCCGGTGGCTGTTTAGTCGCTTTTTACGACAAGTACAGCCAAACTGAGGGCCTATTCTTATCCCCAGCCCCCAGGCACCTACACCCATCATATTAAGGAATCTCCTTTACAGTCTACCGCTATTTCCCCCAGGTAGTTGGCACGAATAGTTCTAGCAGCTTTAGCAAACAACGCTACACTATAAGTGACTGATGGGTCACAGTCAGAAAGTAACCAGCACAGCTTCATTTGTAGATTCTCCCCTTGTAAGGTAGCCAAAATAGGCTCCAGAAATCTTTCCCTAGGATTTTGATAGAGCTGGCAGAAAAGCAGGTAATGTGCAATATCCTCAATCTGTCCTGCTCCACAAATACCAAACTATAGAGCCGCCTTCAATTTTCACACAGCGGTTTGTCTTGAGGGGCAGCCCTCTGTTTGGAGTGTAAGGTGATTTATCCTGAAAATGACTCATTTTCTAACAACCTTAGTGGGTCTGTTTTTATAACATGGCAAGATGGCATTTCTTGTCATGAGCTGACTTTCACAAGACTGCTTCATTAGATCAGAAGTGAGGGGGGGGCTAGTCTTTCCCGCCTCAAAGTAGCTTGCTATTGGCCCCAATGCGGCCCTGGTCTTCACCAGGATAGGGCTGACCTTCAGAAAAAGACAGGAAAGACAATATGGAGGACCGGGGGGGGGGAGGGGAGGTTGTTGGGTGTGAGTGCAGTACTGAATTAGGAGGAAATTCCCAATCTAATTTCCTCCTCCATTTTGACTTGGTAAGTACTTGTGACACAATTTCACCTCAGTTTCATATGGGCATTTTCATTTTCCTTTGTTAAACTGCCACAGGAAGGGGATGAGCAGAGTTGGGATTAGGACCAGGCTGTGGTAGGCATGGAAGAGGAGGGTATTAATCCTTTTCCCTTCAGCAGTCTGATTCCAGATCAGGGAACCAATGGCTGCTATTTGCTACTGGAGGTTAGTTTCCAGCAGAGGCAAGTATTGGTCTGAGCAATTCGTTTTAATTGATACAAATGTGTACCTTACAAATGTGTAATGAAATCCTCTGCGCTCTGGACCACGTTTCCAATTAAGAACATAAGAACAGCCCCACTGGATCAGGCCATAGGCCCATCTAGTCCAGCCTCCTGTATCTCACAGCGGCCCACCAAATGCCCCAGGGAGCACACCAGATAACAAGAGACCTCATCCTGGTACCCTCCCTTGCATCTGGCATTCTGACATAGCCCATTTCTAAAATCAGGAGGTTGCGCATCACATCATGGCTTGTAACCCATAATTGACTTTTCCTCCAGAAACTTGTCCAATCCCCTTTTAAAGGCGTCTAGGCCAGACGCCAGCATCACATCCTGTGGCAAGGAGTTCCACAGACCGACCACGCGCTGAGTAAAGAAATATGTTCTTTTGTCTGTCCTAACCCACCCAACACTCAATTTTAGTGGATGTCCCCTGGGGCTGGTATTATGTGAGAGTGTAAAGAGCATCTCCCTATCCACTCTGTCCATCCCCTGCATACTTTTGTATGTCTCAATCATGTCCCCCCTCAAGCATCTCTTTTCTAGGCTGAAGAGGCCCAAACGCCGTAGCCTTTCCTCATAAGGAAGGTGCCCCAGCCCCGTAATCATCTTAGTCGCTCTCTTTTGCACCTTCTCCATTTCCACTATGTCTTTTTTGAGATGCGGCGACCAGAACTGGACACAATACTCCAGGTGTGGCCTTACCATCGATTTGTACAACGGCATTATAATATTAGCCGTTTTGTTCTCAATATCCTTCCTAATGATCCCAAGCATAGAATTGGCCTTCTTCACTGCCGCCGCACATTGGGTCGACACTTTCATCAATTCTAGTCAAAAGTAAGTCCCATTGGATTTGGTTGGCTTACTCACAGTACATAAGATTGCAGCCAAAATCTTTTTATTCACTCTATTTTATCCCACCTTTGTTCTGTACTGCTAGGTGGAAAATATGTGGTTCTTCATACTTTTGTTCTCGCAGTGGCCCTAGGGGGCTAGGGAGAAGTTTCCAGAAGATAATGTTTAAACAGATGTCCTAGATTTGAAATATTTGCTGTTGTCGAGCATGTTGCACCAAACCCATGCATGCCAACCACTGGTTAGTATGCTTTCCATGTGATTGGGCCTATTCACATGGTAAGCATCTTTCAAATGCTGCACTCCTCTGTGGAGCACTGTTACCCAAAGAGTTTCCTCAAAAGCATCTTCATGCAGTCCCTTGGCTAGAATTGTTCCTTAGACTGGAAATCCTATATTCTGCTCAACCATGATGAACTTATTAGGAGGCCTTGAATAAACCATTTTCTGTCAGCTTCAGTGTCCTCGTATATAAAACGGGAATATTAATGATCTCCCTCAAATTGCTGTGTACCGTTTGAATGATCAGGATTTTGAAATGCTTGGCACGCTCCATGTGGCTTAGACATGGTTTGTTACAATCCTTAGTCACAGACTTAACAATGCAAGCCTATGCATGGTTACTCAGAAGTAAGTCTCACTGTGTTCCATGGGGGTTACTCTCAAGTATTTGTGCACAGGATTGAGGCCTCTGTACACCTGATTTTCATAAAGTAACAAAAGGACACCTGTTCTTTTGAGAGTGACCTTCCTTGCCTTTGAAAAACGCTGTTCCAACTTAAGAGTTTTGAGCAATGCAAAAACCAATAGGTCTGACTCAAATACAGGTCATTTGCATTGCCTGGTCTCTGCAAGAACAAGATGGCAACAGAGCTTAGTGTGTCTCACAGGTGGCTGTATTTTGAATTGAGCAAGAGCTAGCAATGGTGGCTTGCCGAGGGATTCGCTCCCACACAAGCCAAGACCCAGGCAAAGGGCACTTTAAACCTTCCTGAGGATGAAAAGCAATGGATGTTTTGGTAGAACTCTCTCCTTATGCACCTCAGGTGCCAAATCCCATTCATGGGGGGTCCTGGCTGGAGCATGGGAATGAGCAGCTGAGGTGCTTAAAGGGAGAATTCTGTCAGCAAGGTCAAATTTGAAGAGCCCTTTGCCAGGCTTTTAGCTCAGACAGGAGAAAGCAGCTAACCGGGGGAGGTGCCTGGTATTGTGGATTGTGCTCAAGGCCTGCTGTGAAGCTCTCTGGACCATGGTTGTCTGCCTTCCTGCTCTTCCTTCCGCACAGGGTGTGAAAGGAACAACCAGAAATGCCCTCCTGCTGCCTTGTGATGATTGCATGTTACATTGAATCAGAAATCAAGGCAGCCTGGCCTCTGTGTTTGTGCAAGACAGCACATTCTTCTCTCTATTATATCTGTTTGTTTATCCCACTGTATAAAGAATAGAAGGCAGCAGCTGGTCAACCTAAAATTCCAGGGAAGGGCATCAGGGCAAAACAAGACCAAACTAAGTATGGTGGTGACCTTTGGGACAGGGCTGTGTGAAAGAAGGAGGGGATTTGGGCACGTAGGGTGAGAAAAGCTGCATGATCTGCTGTGACACTCTCCTTGGCACAACTATTAAAAGCACAGGGACCATTCTTGTCCTTTAACATAAGAAAAGTCCAGAAAGGTCTATCCCTCATCTTGCTTTTTATAGTATACTGTACTTTCACAAGCAGGACTTGCAGGCCATAGTCCCTCCTGTTGTTGCTTTCTTCCAGCAATTGGCATTCAAAGATACACCAACTCTGCTTCTGGAGGTTCTAGCTAATGACGCATGTGATCACCCTAAATTCAACTGGGGAGCAGCTCAGGGCTAGGGCCAAGTTGACCTTTTGCCTTTAGAAAGCAGCTACTTTTATCTAAGGAACCTCTGGTCTGATCTGTTGTTTTTGCATGATTTTCTCTTTGCAAGGAAACCCCTGGAAGACGGTAGAAAGAGGCGATCAATAAAGAACAGACAGCAACAAAAGAGCTCTGGAGGGAGAAAGAGTGGCTAGTCTGTAGAGGATTTGGTTCAGCCAGAAATGGACCATTCAACATGAAAATTCAATATGCACCATGGTATTGTATGCAATGGTTACTATGACAACTACTGTGCAGCCATGAGGTATTCATCTGTGCAAGGGGCTGGGAGCCGGGTGACAGAGAGTCAGCATTCCCATCTCATGAATCTGGGAACCTAACATGGTTAGAAGAACTACTGAGGCAGAAGAAGCATCGCTTTCGTTTAAAAGGGTGGCACAAGGAAATGGGAAGCCCGCAGCCCAACTGTGCATAAGCCAAAGTGTGGTTTTGCTCCACTGCAATCAAGTACATAATTGGGCCAGATTGTTAGAACTATGTATTAAATGTATTTTTTTAGAACATTCCTTCCTATAAGGAGCTTGGGATAGTGCACATGGATCTCATTCCCATGCTCCACCCCATTCCCACACTGACCTAGTAACAACCCTGTGAGGTAGGCTACATAAGAACAGCTTGGCTGGATCAGGCCAAGGGCCCATCTAGTCCAGCTTCCTGTGTCTCACAGTGGCTCACCAGATGCCTCTGGGAGCACTGAAGACAACAAGATACCCTGTTGCTGCTCCCTTGCCTCTGGCATTCAAAGATAGGCTACCTCTAAAACCTGGAGGTTGCATGTAGTTATCATGGCTTGTAACCTGTGATGGATTTTTCCTCTATAAATGTGTCCAGTTCCCTTTTACAGGTATCTAGGCCTTCAGGTGCCATCACTACATCTTGTGGCAGAGATTAATTTATTAATTAACAGATTAATTACTCACTGGGTTAAGAATTATTTTCTATTGTGTTCTGTCTCTTCTGCCACTCAGTTTTAGTGAATGTCCCCTGGTTCTCGTGTTGTGCTAGAGGGAAAACAACTTCCCTCTATCTAACCTATCTAGGTTAGGTGAGAATTTGAACCCTGTACTTCCATGCCTAGTTCGATACCCTAACCACTATACCATATTACTTCTCTATGATTCCACAGTATCTAACCACTAACCACTATACCATATTACTTCTCTATGATTCCACAGTATCTTATCTAGTATATTTTAGGAGCTTTTACAGGCAATCAGTGATGATGCAGCAAAACCCAAGCCCCAAATACTACCTACCCATCTCGCTTTCTTCCCCTGAGGGTATTCCCTATAATGGTCACTAGGAGGCTGTCCAACCACATGTATTTGACATAGCAGAGAGCATACCAGTCACAGAGCAGGATCCTGAGAATGCTGGTTGGCTCAGAAGTGAATCCTTTCCATGTGACATAGGGCCCTATCCTAAAGTCCCCCAGCGCCAGTGTGAAGCCCCATTGTGGGGCTCAGAGCTTTCCCCAAGGGGGGTGAAAGTTCCCTTCCCCCAAGGAGACCTTCGCTGCTTCCCAATGCCCGCTGGATGCAGTGATAGCCACTTTGGTGCCACTGCTCCAGCGGGCACCAGGAAGCTCAGGATTGGGCTATTACTCTCTGATAAGTTTAAGTTACTCTCTTAAGTTTAGGTGGCAGCCTGATGCTCTACCTTAAGATGCAGAGTTGGGGAGGGGAGGGGGGTGTTTGTAGTAATATCCCCCAAAATGTAATAAGCAGTTGTCTCCTATGCATTCAGATGCTGCATGACTGAAATAGGTGCTTTCACAAAGGAATTTGTAAGAATATGGTGACATGACACTTTTTCTATACTTTGGAAGACATGAATGGAATTTACTGTTGTACAGTGTACAACTATACATTGAAGTAGTCCATTGAGCAGTTTCCCCTGAGGAAGAATACAGGTGGGACCTCAGTATCCACTGATTTGACTCACCACTGATACCAAAGTCCACCTTTATATGCCTTAAGAAAATCAATAAAATCCAATTGCCTACCTTCGCACTGTTAAATAATTATAATTTCATTCATTCATGAATGTGGTATTGTGTCCGTACCAATGCATTCTGGGGTGACAATAGAGGAGTAAGAAACATGGAAGCGGGTCTTTAAAGCTATTTTTCCACTGATTTGGTATCCACTTATTTTTTTTATGCACGGGGTGGGGGGGGGGTGGGAGGTTCCGAAATGGAACTCCTGTGATAGCGAGGCATGGCCTGTATTTACATTCATGATGCACAGGGACATGGTTTTGCTGCTTTGTGCATATGGTGCCTTTGGTACCGTTGCTGTTGCATGTACGTGCCTTTCCAGGGATGTTGCATTGGTCATGTGAAAACAGCAGATTTCTAACTCACCTCTCTATTACTAACTCCACCCTGGAACAAGCCTAGTGTATAGAACAAGCACAATGTACCTGCAGACTGACTTTTACAGAGGAATCTTATGCATGTCTACTCAGAAGTAAGTCATAGTCAACTCAATGGAACTTAGGCTGCAAACCTCACTTTCCTAGGAGTAAGTCCCATTAAACACAATAGGACTTACTTCTGAGTAGACCTGGTTAGGATTGTGCCCTTTCTCTCACGTACTGTGTAAGACTGCAGTTTTCATTTCTAGTCCTTCTAGGTCTGGAATTGTTCAAACGTTGGAGGAAATCAGGCAGACCAACCATTCACAGACCACCCAAAATGCAAATATTCCTCCAGTTCACTAACAAGGCCTTCTCACCCTGAGGCCTTCTGGACTTGCTGCTTAAAAAGGCAATATACAATGTCCCATGTCACACTTACAGTGCAAACCTAGGCAGGTCTACTCAGAAGTTCCCATTATGTTCAGTGGGGCTTGTTCCCAGGAAAGTATTATAGGATTGCAGCCTTAGGCAGTCACAGAACCATCCCCAACTGAAAGTCATCTAGCCTGTCCTTAAAAAACCCTCAAGAAAAGTGAATTCCCCCCCCCTCCCAAATTACAATTCTACCTGAAACTCTCCTTTAATGGGCAATCTGGAGACAGATGAGTTCCCAGCGTCAGTCTGGAGCCTGGCCATACACACGTTTGCCATTTCAGTGATTCATGGATTAGCACCAGGCCAGCTAATGCCAGCTGATGCATTTCCACAGGTGACACAGGCCTATCTTGGCACTGGCTGAGCCCTTTCATTCTGCTCCCTGTGTTGCTCTTGGCATCTGTCATTCAGCACATCTCCCTGTCCCAATAGAGGAAGCAACTGCTTTGCAGATGCGTTGGAACAGCTGTGCTACTGCTGAAACATTATTAGGAGCAAATCATGTTTATTCACTGGACATCAAGATCTGCCCATAAATAAATAAATATCCTGGCATTGTCCCAGGCCCACTATGGCACAGTGCATAGGATCTTGGTTTGGCACTAGTTTCGAATCCCTGCTCATAGCCAAATTACATAAGCTGGGCAAATGCATGCTTCTCCCCCCTATACAGCAGCCATGGGGATGGGATCCAGACTGGGGCTCTAGCATGGGGAGAGAGGGTTTCACCCTTTGTCTGTTCCATGATCCTGATCTGGATAGTGCACATGTGCATACCTCTTGTATTTGCCCATTGGCACCAATTGAAGCTTCCCTTCTTGGGGCAGTCTAGATCAGGGCCATGGCAGGAACAAAGGATTAAAGCCCCCTTCCACCCAAATTGTAGTCCCAATCTGAATCCCTCACCCCACTGCTACTGTTTTAGGAAAAAGAAAAAAAAAAGTAAGCAATTGCCAAGCATTTATGCATGCTTCATACAACATTGCTTGGCCCTTAATCAGCTAAGGGCGCAATCCTAACCCCTTAGGTCAGTACTTTCCAGCACTGGCATAGCAGTGCCAGTGGGACATGTGCTGCATCCTGCAGTTGGGTGTCACTCATGGAGGCCTCCTCAAAGTAAAGGAATGTTTGTTCCTTTACCTCAGAGCTGCATTGCCCTTATGTCAGTGCTGGAAAGCACTGACATAAGGGGTTAGGACTGTGCCCTAAGGAAAGTCATTCTCTCTTTCCCAGCACAATCTATCTAACATGCCTATGATGGGGACAAATTAAACAACAATTCTAAGTACTTGCATGTTAGAAAGCCACGAAGAAGTAACTATACATATTATATTGCAGCTGTCACCCAGCACAAGAAATCCAGAAGGATTCGCTGTATTAGTTTTAGTTTATTAATGGATTTAACTATATATTTGCAGAAAAGAAAAGAAAAAAACACCAGTTCTAATTTTAAAAACTTGACATTTGTTTGTAGCAAAGATGCTTGCATTCCTTGCTGCAGTACAATCTTAGATGAGGCAATTCCCACACTCACTCAGCCAGGAGGGAATGTTGGTTTTTAAGATAGTGCTTGCCAGCTGTAGTTTTTGTAGGAATGCAATAAAATTAATTTAAAAAAAATAAAATCTGCTGCCTGATTAATTGGGGTCATCTTTTTCACTCATCAAAATGTTTTCAGTGATTAACCTAACCAGCTAATCAACTCAACATTGCAGCCAGATATATACATACTGTGCAGTATAGTTAAAAAAAAACTCAGTTTCTTCAGTTTGATATGCCACCTTTTCAATACACTTTATCCTCCTGTTCTGTAGTGGGCACACATACTGGCAATAGTTTGATGGGAGGCCAATGGACACAACTGAGAAGCTATGGCTGCCATAGGCTGGGGGCTACAATGTGTAGAATTTTCAAGAGTCTTCTCCTTTAAAACCAGCTTGGCCAGTTTGAATCATATCATCAACTGGCCCTTCCAAACCACACTCTGGGATATGAAAGCACACATTTTCTGTCCACCACCTTATTGCATGGAGGAAGCAGGTCCAATTCCTGAACTTTCAAGTAGTATTTCAATTGCACAATAATGGGCAATTCTGATATTCTGCCTCCAAGTGATCTTGTAGAGCTGAATGGTGTGCTAGGATGGGAGCAGAACAAGCAAATTCAAGACCCCCCATTGCAGGGAAGGTGGGGTCTGCAGACAATATCATCTGAACTAAACCTCTGCCATACTCACAATCAGGTTGTGAAAAGACAGATTTGTTCACCCTCTCCAAGCATACTTGGAAGTGGAAATTTTAATACAGGTGTGACCTTGGTATCCACTGATTTGACTCAGACTGATACTGGGGTCCACCTTCAAATGCCTTGTAACAAGTAAAAAAAAACCCACTAAAATCCAATTTCCTTCCCTCTCACTGTTAAAAATAATTATAATTTCATTCCATTATTCACCCCATCTAGTGGTTGAATGTGATACAGTGTCTATAACAATGCATTCTGGGGCAACAATGGAGGAGCAAGAAACCCGGAAGTGGGTCTTTAAAGCTATTTTTTCACTGACTTGGTATCCAGTGATTTTTTTTTTTAATCCACTATGGCAGGGGTGTCCAAACATTTTGGCAGGAGGGCTACATCATCTCTCTGACACTGTGTCAGGAAAAAAAGAAATAACTTACATCTAAAATTTGAATAAATCTTCACAAATTTACATAAATGAATATATTAGAGATGGAACTTATATAAATGAATGAAGGTCTTGCAGTAGCTCAAGGCCCCTAAAAGGCCTTGCACATAGCATGCCTGACCTTTCATTTGCTGCCGCTGCTACAACACAGACATGAAACAGCAAGCAGTGGAGGGAGCCCTCATCCCACAGCTCACATGAGAGGGCAAACAGTCACCCTCATGCTGAGAGCAGTTGCATTGGGCCAGCAAGGGCTCCAGCAAGTCTCCAGAGGGCCAGAGACTCATTGGAGACTCCCTGCTGGCCAGATTGGGAGTCCCTGAGGGCCGTAAGTGGGCCCTGGGCTGGGGTTTGGGCACCCTTGCACTATGGGTTCCAGAACAGAACCCCTGTGGATTACCAGGCACAACCTGTAGATGTTTATGACTATTAATTTACAGGGCCGGGCTTAGGAGCTGTGGGATCCAATTGTAAACATTTTTTGTTGGGCCCTTAGGTCCAAGCCAAGGTCTGTAGTGTCTTAGACAAATAAATAAAATTTATGATATATTTTATATTTCTATGATACAATGGGAAGCAATCAAAATTTGTGCTTACATAGTGCATGTGAGTTAATGGATCTAATGGATCTAAGCCAGGGCTTTTCAAACTTGGGCGTCATGACACCCCAGCCTGTGGGCCCTGGCCCCTGCCCCCTTAAGGGGCAGGGGCAGCCTGGAGGCAGGGAGGAGGCAGTGGCGTGATTCCCGGGATCACACTGCTCAGGGGGGCTGCAGGGGCTTGGGTACTCATACCCAAGCCCCTGCAGCCTCCCAGGGGTGCTGGGAGCCCGGAGTGACTAAAGCAGAGGTGGGGCGCAAACACTCCACATCTACTTTCACTGCTGCAGGGAGCCCTGCTGCAGGTCGCGCTGCCGCGCTGCCTCCCCCCTCCCCCCTCCCACCCATGCAAGAACTTAGTGGCTCTCAAACTCTCCCAGAGAGTTTGAGAACCACTGATCTAAGCACATTTTAATATAAAATTGCCTACTAGAGTGGATTACCCTAGGGGAGAGCCTTAAAGGCGCAGGGTTCAATTGGGAGCAATTGGTCCAACTGGCTTAAAGATAGACCTGTTAATATAGATCTCAGACATCCTGGGATGGATTCATTCAAGCAAGATACAAAGGTGTAATTTTGCTGTTTGTTGGTACAACTGGTATATCCTGGAATGTTTTTGGATGCTAGAAGCTCACTTGTCCAGATGTATAATCAAAACTAGTTGCAAAACCCCTGATTGCCTCTTGACCTCTTCCTTCTCTCCTCAGTTTTGTCACTCTCGGGACTCCTCTGCTCTGGATTGAATCTTGGCCAGACTTGAGTGTGTAAACCTGGCTCTCACCAAGCTGAAGAAAAACCTGCCTTGATGTGAACTCCAAATATGTTTGGAGAACCATGAATAAAGATAGTTCAAACACCACACAATCTTTATCCTACAGAGGCCTCTAAACTTCCCCTTCCACTGTTAATATGAGGGGGGGTGCAATTTTGGGGATTGGGACAGGGGCAAAGGTTAGCCCCCATCTCAGCTCCATGCCAAATCCTACTTCCTCTGCTGTCTGTAAAGGAAGACGACATCAGGAGTTTCAGTCATGGAGCTCCCATATCACAACTGGTTTAGTCCTAGGCAACACCCCAAATCACTCCAGTACAGTAGGAAATGTGTATTCATTGTCACTGGGAATATTGTGTACGTGATATGGCTTGTCACCTTAACAACTTTAAAGAGGCACCAGGATGTCTTAGCCTAGTCCCAAGTACATACACAGTTGGCTGAAACCCTAGAGCCAAAGACTTGGCTGGTTAGTTCCCCTCAGGTGGAAAACTGCATGTCCATCCTACTACTATGTTGCATTCACTAGCACCAGTTGCAACTTCTATGGTAAACAGCAGCATTGGGCATGAATACTCATCTGGACTGTGGCATGGAGAGCAGAGAATAAACTCCTTCCCCCTATGCCACAGTGCATCAGGTGGACTTACAGCTCTGTATGTGTAAGCCTGTGATCAAGAAGCTTTTCCATGCTGTTATTTCCATGAATTTTGCAACATTTGAAGGATTTCTCAAAAGTGCCTGCATTCACTGGGAAAAATGGCGGTTTGCCAGCAGCACAACCAGCACAAGCAAGTGTGCTGAAAGCAAATCACAGCTAGCCTTTTTGCCTGATCACTGACCTTTAGCAGAGCCTTGTTAAGCTAATGTGCATGCCTTTGCCTTGTGAAGTGTGGAAGGTGGGGGTGCATGAGTGGGTCTTCCCAGTGTTCTTCACTTAGAGACTCTGTGTTCTTTACTTTAAGGAAGGAAAAACAGGAAAGTCTCTGACCTGAAGGATTTTGGGGTCCTGAGTTCCTGCCTGGAGACAGACGTTGAGCACTGAGGACTGCAACTCTCTCTCCCGATCAGCCTGCTGCAGCTTTTGCACAAGACAGTCATGATTCTGCAAAGGAATGAAAACATTAAGAGGAGAGAGGGAGCTTATGAGGCGGGCATGATGCACAGGGCCAGAATAATTCCTTCCATCCCAATGTGCCACATTAAATTTTCAGTAGCCAGTATCAATTTTTTAGAGGAATTCTATGCAGGAGTGAAAAGAACATTGTCAAAATTTTTAGGAGCCGGCTGCAAACCCTGATAATTAACATTAAGGTGCCTTTGAGTATATTGGAACCCAGGTTTGCCTAGTTGAAGGTTATCTTTGGGGATTGGCTGCAGCTCTCCAGGATTGAGGCAGGGTCTTTCCCAGCCCTACCTGCAGACACCAGCAAGTGAATTTGGGATTTCCTGAATGCCAAGCATGTACTCTGCTGCTGAACTATGACTCCGTCCCCAATTTGCTGGTTCTTCAGAGCCTTCTTTTATAAGGATAGGAGTCATGTTTCAAAATTAAGAGGGCACTCTGAAGAGTCTGAAATAAGCAACATTCCATTACCCAGAAAGGTGTGCAAGGAAGGGAACTTTAAAATAAGGGCTAGCCAGAAACCCTGGGAGTGAAGGAAAAGGGACTAAACTTGAACCCCTTTTCTATTATTCTGGCACACCAGTGACTCACCAGTTCCAGAGGATCAGTAGCCAGTAGTGCAATACTAACTCAGAACCATGGGAAATGCCTTCGGGAAAGTTTGGTGTGTCTGCTCCTGGGATAATCCCAGCACTGATGCTCAAGGGCGGAGGTTAATTTGTGCTAAGGTTCCACTGCAAAAGTTCTTTCAGGGCATGTGAGGAGTTAATACAGATAACCCTTGAGCATGCACAGAGTGCCTTTCTTTTATGACTGAGTGACTAAAGCCAGTCCTGAATTATCTGAGGTTAGGGGAAAGGGCTTCCATGGCAGTGTGGACAGATCTGAGCAACGGCAGCATTTCTGAGGGAAAACATTAAGCCTGGTCCAGAAGCCAGCAGCAAGAACTGGAAACTTGCATTTGTTCTGCAATGATCTTTGTCTGCTGTGTAGACTGGCATGGAAACCAGCACAGTCTAATTATTCCATGCAACTGGCCTTTAAGGGGGATGGTACTTGGATCCAAATCTCATCCCCCTTCCAAGCTGCCACATGAATGCACCCTGCAGTTCAATGTCTCCAGCTGTCCACTGGGTGGTAGTGCCGGGACTGAATTACTATAGAGCTACAGGGTGGTAGAAACATCATGATTGCCAGCTCAATTCAATTACCAAGCCAAAGCACCACTGCAGTGGATCAGGATTTGTTATCCACTTTGGGTTGGGTCTTGATAGGAAAAAAGTGGGATGGAAATAACAATAATTACTAATAATGGCAGTGAAACCCTTAAGCCTGGCTGTTCAGATCTGTCCACTATGAATAATAAAAGGCTGTCTTACCTCTTTGCTCTCTCTGGCTCAATCTGAACCTGCTGACCCCCTCATCCTCTCTCTCCCTCCTTTTGTATTTGCCCCCTCTTGGGGAGGAGGGGGGCCATGTCAGGCCAAACAGGGGATAAAATTACCTCTTGTGACACAATGCTAAACATCTCTGAACTATTTTTAGAAAGCAGCCTTCTAAAAATAGCCTCTTCCCCCCCATCCAGCCCCCCACTAGCCTGGCTGTCATCTGATAGGGGAAGCAATAAAGAGTGGCCTGGCTCTTTAAAACAAGCTTGTCATCTCAGCAGGGAATTGGGGTTGTGGGGGTGGTGGTGGTGCTAGTGAAACAGGATTTTCATCCTGTTTCTCCCTCTCATCCAGATGGCACTGGGGCAACTCTGGCCTCAATGATGCTCCAAGTCAGATGCTGAGCAACGCCTTCTCACACAGCCTGGCAGTTTCACAGTGTTTTTTGAGAGCATTGAAAATGAATGTCACAAAATTATTTCTGTTAACCTTACAACAACCCTGCAAGGCAGAAGACCCAGTGGCATAGCTAGAGTTTGCAAGTGGCTAGAGTGGCAAGCACTAAGTTTGCAAGTGCTTGAACGTGCTGTGCAAATGGCTCTTCCCAATTCTCCTTTGGAGACATTCCCGGTGGTTGGAGCAAAATGGAGGCTGAACACCTCAATTTTGCTCCTACCACTTGGAATAGCTGTTAAGGGGAGAGGAGGGGCCACTTGCACCGTGTATTCAGGCACCTGCTAAACTTGGTGCTTTGCACCCCCTCTAGCTATACCACTGAGGAGGCCAGTCTTCATGGTTCTATTTTTGCAGCTTTATATTACACTGTTAATAAGCTAGCATCTCCAGGATAACACTGACAAGAACAAACATTACCCTGCTAACTGGGCAAAGAGGCACTTTTTCAAGTGCTGTGTTAAATAGTGGGTCCATGTGAATAAAGGTAGACATAGCTCAATACATTTATTTCATCTTCAAAACACAACCTGGCAATGAAAACACAAGGGAAACACCCCTGTCTTTATACCCCTTAGCTCCACCCAGACTCCCCAGGATTGGTGCTGTTGTAACACTAAACGAGAGGGCCAATTGGATGGTAGGATTTTGATCCACCACCTGATGGCCAGCCATAAAACTGGGCCAATCGGTTATGGTTAGGATTTTGATCCTGCATAACTTGCATATATAACATGGTGCTTTTCTTATATTTAGCAGGGGGAGAGTAGCTGTCCTTCACCCTGACACAGTGTCTTCTCTACTCGCTGTTTGCTGGTGGTGTTCTGCATCTTTTTAGATTGTGAGCCCTTTTGGGTCCAGGAGTCATTTAATTTGACTTTCCCTGCAAACCACTTTGTGGACTTTTTGCAGTTCACATTTTATAAGAATGAGGGCACAATCCTAGCCAGGTCTACTCAGAAGTAACTCCTAGTTTGTTCAAGGGGGCTTACTCTCAGGAAAGTGTGGTTAGATTGCAGCCTTATAATAGAACAACCAATTCAACAATGAAAGAAAACATTGTTGATGGCACAGGCAAAGCATCATGAGTAAGACTAAAAAAGCCAAACTGCTCTACCAGTGGGAAGATAAAAAAGACATGAGTGGGCACAAAGGGAGCCACTCTGGGGAGGGTAGTGGATCCTCAGTGGAGAAGGCCTTCTGCCCAGTTGTAACCCATCTCACCTCCAAAGCTCAGTGAACGGGCACCATAGGGTGGGAGTGCCCAGCTCCCAAACTACCTTGGGTTTTATAAACACCTTGACTTGTGTTGTAACCGCAGCCGGTGCAGCTCTTTAAACACTGATATCTTTCTGTTGTCAGGTAACAGCCTAGAGGCTATATTTTGAACTGTCATTTCTGTGCAGGTTTCCAAGGCAGCTGTGCATAGAACCCTTCACTGTAGTCTATTCTGGAAGTGACCAGCGCATGAGTAACCGTGACCTCAGCCCAGGAACGGCAGCAGCTGGTGCAGTTGCCACCCCATTTATCCCTGGAACCACATCAGAGCCCAGCTGGGTCAAACTAAAGACCCACCTAGTCAAGCAGATGCTCCCGAGAAGCAGCAACTAGTATTCAGTGGCACACAGTCTCTGAACATGGAGGTGGTGCATCGACATCATGCCCAATAGCCACTGAAAGACCTTTGCTTCTCCAGGAATTTGTTTAATCCCTTTTAAAGCCATCTAAGACTGGCCAAAGAGAGCTGCAGTAGGATAGTATAGTTCTTTTATTGTATTTCTTTTAAAACATTTATTTTCTGCCTTACTTGCTAAAGCAAGTCAAGATGATTTACAATAACAGCATCATTATAAATCAACACATATGAACCTATGTTTGGTTCTCATGGCATTTTGAGCATCTCTCCAGATTTTTTTTTTTTCCAGATTTTTCTCCTCCTAGACCTAATTGCAGACTGGGGGGAGGGGGTCAACACTATTCTGTGCTAGTTACTTGAAAAGGTATAATACTATGCAGCCAGCCAAATGCAATGATTTCCATGTTTAGCACAAGACTGCCCCACTGAAAGATGAGTTACCACCAGCCCATTACTTCCCTGTCCTTTTCAAATCCTTCCATTTTGCTTAACTGGCTGGGTTTCCCTGAATAAAAAATGGAAGCAGCAATCAAGAGTGGATCAAATTCCTGTTTTTGTCTGTTTCAGGGAAGGCAAGCCATTTAATTACACATGTGCTGTTCCCAGTTCACAGAGCTACACTTTTTTTTTTACCATTGGACCCTACGGTAGTTTCTGAGTTTGCAATGTAAACTGAGAATCAGCCCTTAGCTCATTAGGGATGTGGTGGGTTCTCCATCTCTCGATTTCCTTCCATCTATCAGCTCTAGGATGGTTGTTCTAAAAGAGATGCTCCCACCTGGCCCACAGCCAGCTTGTTGTGTTTAGAGAAGAAAGCAGTGGGGGAAAATTTCTGTCACTTCTGATAAAAATGAAAAGCTGCTTTTGCTGTATCCCTTTTCATCCAAATGTTCCTGGTGGGCTTCAGAGCCTGGTATGGTTTATTTAACAGTGATCAGTTAACATTGACTGCAGTGTTCTGTGTAGGAATTGTAAGTCCTGCAGGAAACCTTGCTGTAGCCTGTGATTACAAGAACCCAGAACAAAGGCTGAGTAGCAGCATGTCATGTCATGTCCAGCAAGACCTTGCTTCACTTTCCGTCTCACACAGGGCCATGATCTGTAGCAACATCCAAATGCCCTCCTAGTAATAATGCTTGGAGCCAGGCATCCTCTGCATTTAAACAAAACAAAGCGGTGAAAATAACCCAAAACTTGCAGTGAGAAATGCTGAATTATGTGTTGTATAAATTAAGCAAATTTGCATGTGCTTGCATCATTAATTGATTTATTTTTGCATTTTTATATCACCCTTCCTCCAAGGAGCTCATGGTGGTGTGCTTGGTTACTATCCTTCTTTTGTCCTCACAACAACCCTGTGAGGTAGGTGAGGCTGAGATATAGTGACTGGCCCAAGGTCACCCAGGAAACTTCACAGCTGAGTGGGGATTTGAACCTGGATATCAATTCAACTTCAAATCAATTCCTTCAGTTCAGAATTTGCAGCTGAGTAGCTGAAAACAAAATCTGCTCAGCCACCCCCCCAAAAGTGACACAAGTCATGTCCAAATTGTTACATACATGCAAATCTGTTGGAAGAATAATTCATTGATGATCTCTAGCTCTGGAGTCATTTGTAAAGATCTGCGTCAGAATCTGTATTTTCTGTATTGGCTTATTTGGATATCAAAAGAGCGACAACAGCAGCTGAACTGAGTGTTGTCAACGACTCGCTCTATCATCATCATTGTGTTTAGTAAATAGTGTCAGTTGGGGCCATTCTGTGCCTGCAGTTTCTTCACATTGTTCTTTTGATCAAGATTTCATACAGAAAAAGTTGGTGACAAGACTGGCAGTTCAGCAACAGGCCAGCTTTGCTTAGGCAGCTGCGAAATTATCTACTTCGGATGTTTCCAGGGAAAGACTGAACACAGACTATAAGGGAGTGAAATCAGATGTTTGGTTAGTCCAGGCCACTGTTGTGCACTCTGATTGACAGCTGCTCTTTGTTCTTGTGGGGGAGGGGTGTGTGTTTCTAGTCCAAGGGTGCCCAAAGCCCAGCCCTGGGGCCACTTGCGGCCCTCGAGGCCTCTCAATGCAGCCCTCAGGGAACCCCCAGTCTCCAATGAGCCTCTGGCCCTCCAGAAATTTGTTGGAGCCCGCTCTGGCCCGACACAACTGATCTCAGCGTGAGGACCACTGTTTGACCTCTTGCGTGAGTTGTGGGATGAGGGCTCCCTCCACTGCTTGCTGTTGCATGTCTGTGATGCAGTAGTGGCAGCAAATGAAAGGCCAGCCTTGCTTTGTGCAAGGCCTTTTATAGGCCTTGAGCTATCGCAAGTCCTTATATGAATGAAAGAATTAATATATTCATTTATGTAAACGTAGGTAAATTTATTCAAATTTTAAATGTAAATTAATTCTTTTTTCCCTGGCCCCCCGACAGTGTCAGAGAGATGATGTGGCCCTCCTGCTAAAAACTTTGTACACCTCTGTTCTAGTCTAACCACCTAAGCAGGCCTGGCCTGAGCCAAAGCAGTGCCCACATTTTGCCCCCTCTTGTTTTTTGGCACATGTGCAAACGTACACGCCTCCAGCCTCCACTCCTTCCTCCTCTGTCTACCATATCATCAAAAGTGGCCAGGCAAGAAAGGTTCTCACCATCCAGTCGGTGAAGAAGTGGAAGAGGATGAGAAGTGGGTGACCACAGGCCACAAGACTGCAGCAGTTCCTCCTTCCTCTTATCATTCACTCTTCAGGGAGGATGAGTGGGAAGCAAATGAGCACACTGCACATAAGCAGGGCAATAGCTATGGGTATCTTGTGTTTGTAATCCAAGTCTTTAGAGACTTGACACTGTCTACCTCTTCTGCCTTCTAGAATGTTATCACAGCACACATTTCTTGCTTCTTCTAAATTTCCAAAAGCGCTCTGATGCAAACATGTTTTGGAAGTTGGAGATTCTGGTACTGTTTTCATACTTGAACATAATGCTGTGGTGACTTCCTGGTCAGACTACTGTAATGCATTCTGTGTGGGGTTGTCCTTGAGTACTGTCAAGAAAGAAATTGGTGCAAAATGTTGCCACTCTGCTTTTTGGCTGACACAGGTCAGCCAGTTACCTGTGCTGTGCACCAATCTTATGCCCACTTTATTGGCTGTATGTTTCTGGGCACAATTCAAGGTACTTTGTACCTTCAAAGCCTTAATGGTCAGGGTCTGGACTTCAGAGTATCTTAGGAAATAGCATCTCTCACATGTCCTGCTCCTCCCTAGATGCTTTAAGATCTGCTAATGAGGCCCTACTCAAGATTCCATCTTTTGTGGCCGCAAAATTAGCATTCACTAGAAGGCCTTTTTGGTTGTTACCTCCATACTGTAGAATGCCCTCTTTCAGAGGTTCTCTTTGCCCCAATTCCTGCCTCTTTGGATGGCCTCATTGGTTAAACATATTTTTAACATTATTAATATTATGGTTAAACATATGGTTAAGCATATGTTTAACCATATGCTTAAACATCAATATACACTTTTTTAAAAGCCAAAACTAAGGGCACAATCCTATCCTGCACTGGAACAGGCAAGCCTTATAAATAAAAGAACATCAGCATTAAGCACATACCACAATATTGTTTGTAGTTTGCCCTCAGAAATGGTAGAAATCATTTTTGTTCTGCCAGTTCTCTGCAGTTCCTGATCAGTATTGAAAATGAACCCTGCTGCACTTTATCAATTGAGAGTTGGAACTGTTTTAGATTTCATTGGTGTTTCTGCTTTTCATAGATAGAACTTTATTTTTAACATCATAAATCTCTTTGTAAGTTTGATAACTGAAATGCAACTTAAAAACATGGCCATTGAATCAAGAATGGTCTTGAGATCTGTGCACACTGTGTGTCTCCATCCCTGACAAAAGACACATCTAGACAATTCAGCAGGGTTCCATTGAGTGCTATGAAGTGACAGGGCAAGTCTGTATGTGACATCAACTAAGGTGGTCACTTCAGGCAGCAAATTGGCTTGGGGGGCAGCCACCTATATCCATCTACTCACCACTACTGCTCCTCCTTCCCCCATTCTTTGGACTGGAAAAGGGGTTAATGGAGAAGAGAGTGGTGCACTAGTATGTCTCTGATGCTCTAGCACAGTGGTTCTCAAACGTTTTGCACCAGGACCCACTTTTTAGGATGAGAAACAGTCAGGACTTATCAGAAGTGATGTCATGACCGGAAGTGACATCATCAAGCAGGGACATTTTAACAATCCTAGGCTGCAATCCTACCCACACTTACCCAGGAGTAAATCCCATTTACTATCATTGTTAAAGTATATACATAGTAGCCTGTTAAAAGTGCAAATCTGTCACATTTCCCCAAATGCAGTCACATACCACGGCAGCATCAATATATTAAAAACAAAATATTGAAATGTATGGAGACTCACTGAAATTGGCTCATGACCAATCTATGTGTCCCAACCCACAGTTGGAGAAACACTGCTCTTGCAGCTAGAGTCTACTCCACCACTCTCCTCTTTCTTTCTTTTCCAACCTAGGGAGTGGGACAAGCAGAGGCTGGCACATCACCTGATAACAGGGGTAGCATTTGGTACATTGCCTCAGGTGCCAGGAAGTCTAGGGGTTGTCCTGGGCATAGCCACCCTAATTTTGCCCTCAGTGCACCCTGGTTGGATTGGGGCGTTGGTGGGTGTATATGCAGCTGCTGCTTACTGCTCTGAACAAACTCTATCTTCTCATGTCAACCAGTCTTTACAGATGAAGGGCAGGAAAATAAGGAGAAGAAAATCAACTAATCTACCAGATTGTCAAGGTTAATTTGCAGCAAAAAAGGTTAATGCAGCTGGAAGGTGTGAGGGATAATGATTTCTTTGACAGATGGGCTGTCCCCTTGGTGTAGCTGGTTGTGATAAACCAGAACAACAATGCAACGGAACAGCTAATGGCATACCAGCTGCAGAAGAAACAAAGGAGTCAATTGCCCAAAACCTAATCCGGGTTACCTAGAACCCGCAGTGCCATCTAACAGCTCTCATTAAAGTACAAGACAAAGCATTTGCCACAATGAATGGAAATGCTCTAATGTCACGTTTCTTATGAAGTTACTCGCAGTGCAGGCCCATCCATGCTGCAAATCACATCAGAAAAATAGAGCTTTCTGATCACATAGACAAGTAAATGAGCTGAAATTATGCTGATTGGAAGAGAGTTTAATAGACATGACATGAGATTAGGAAAGGGAGCAACACAGTAGCCCCATATTTGCATATCCTCCAACATTTCACAGATGAAAATAGGGACTCATTTTTAACACCCCTATTTTCAAAACAGGGTCACTACCTGAGCTCCTATCCCATTGTTACTCATTGCTAAAACTTTATTCTGTCTGATATATTCTTTAAAACCAGCTCTGATGTAATGGAAAACCACTGTTTCCTGCTATGAGAATGGCCAGAGGTGGCATTATGCATCTGCCAGGTTGGGGACTAGTCAGTGATCCACATCCATCAGGGGATCCACCTGATCGGGCTAATCCTGCTTTCAGTTCTGGAGGCAGTGGTAGCACCCAGTACACCATCAGAGGATGGGTGGCACGTGCCATAGGACCCCTGTGCAAGGTTTTGCCCACAGCTCTCTGCAGCCTGGCACCAACACTGAAAAGAAGCCTCAGAAAAGCAGAGGCTTGTGGACTCCCCTCTCTTTCACTCACTTCCCTTTTTGCACATAGAAGGAAAGTGATAGCTTTAAGAACCATAGTTCTATGCCACACACACACACACACACACACACACAAACTCTGGGAACTGTGGTTTACTTAAGTAGAGCAAACCAGGATCAAAATGTGGTTTGATTACTTGAGCTGTTCTGACTCTAGTTCATTCAAATAGCATCATCTATTTTACTTTCTAAAAGGAGAGATGCTGTGAATTTTGCCTAACAAAATTGCTTGGTGCTGAGGGAGGTTCACTACAGAACAAGACGTTTTTCATATAGCAGAAACGTGACTCACGGCTGGCTGCTTATTTCATTGTCTTCAACAAAACAAAATAAAGGTTAGAAAAATTCATGGTGAAGAGGCCTGTCAATAGTGCTGGCCTTGATGGTTAAGCATAGAACCTCCATGTTCAGAGATCAGATATTGCCCATGTCAGATGCCAGGAAAAAATCTCCAGCAATATTATCCATACTTGTTATGTTACATACAGAAGCTGACTATGATTTCATATTGATAAAGGAAACATACTTGGAGGCTGCCCATCCTCAGTACTTCATCTTGATAACACTTGGGTTGGATCTCACGCCCCGCTGCACTCCTGGAGCAGATTCTATTTCCAAATTATAATGCATTCGGTTCTGACGCAGCCTGGAGCCCAGAGTCATGCAGCTTTGCATCTCAATAGAACACTGTTCTCCTCCAACTCTCAATAATCCACTTCGTTTCATGTAGCTTGAGGAAATATAATGACACAGACCAGATGCACATGGGAGAACAGCTAGGAATCAGAATTGGAAGCCTTTAAAGAATTTTAGCAAAAGGAGTTAAAAAAAAATAAACCACACATTGGAGGGGAAAAGACAGGTAAGGCTAAACCAATTAAAATGGGCACAAAATTCCAAGCTCATGAAGATCAGATGCAGAGTCTTGTCTATGCATGCGATTAGGTGGCAAGAGACATAGGCGAGAGCCTCTTCCAGTGTAGCATTAACTCTAGAATATTGTTTCTCAAACTGTGGGTCAGGACTTACTAGGTGGGTTGTGAGTCAATTTCAAGTGGATCCCCAATCATTTCAATATTTTATTTTTAGTATATTAGACTTTATGCCAACTGGGTATGTGACTGCATTTGGGGAGATCTGCACTTTTAACAGGCTACAATGTTTCCCTGCTTGATGATGTCACTTCCAGCCATGACATCACTTCCAGGTTAATGACATCACTTCCAGCAGGTCCCGACAGATTATCATTCAAAATATTGGGGCCTGGGCTAAAAAGTTTGAGACCCACTGCGCTCTCTCTCTCTTCTAAATTTAGAAGCCCTCCTGAGTAAGGAACCAAAGGAGATGAGATGGAGAACGTACATTACATCTATAGTTTTGAACTTCATGTTTGTAGTAAAAAAAAAAGCAGCTGCAGGGGGACCAATCTGGATAAGGACCTTGGCATGGGAAAGGGGGAATTTGCTATGTCATTTTTTCAGCACTGCTATCTGCTCTTGAGGGGAAAATGTTCAGGTGCTCATGCTTTCCCCCCAGGGTAAACAGCAGCTGGACGGGGGGGGGGATTTTAACTGGAAAAGTGGTCTGGGTGCAAAGGTTAAACGCCATGTGATCCCCACTCCATGTGATCCCCAACTGAGATTAGGGCCTCCTGAACCTTCTATGTTATAAAAATGATTAGAAATGCAATGAGACATTTCTGGTTCATCTAGTTTGAAGCTCTCTGCCTGCTTCTGTGGTTGGAGCCAGGTACTATTTGTTTACCCCATTGTGGAAAGCAGTTTTGAAGACACTGCTCACAGTGTATATATGTGATTCACTTTTGCAAGTCAGAAACAAGCTGGGCAGAGTTTTGCACCATTTCAAAAATCTGCAAAACTTGCTTGATCAGAGGCAACACTGGGACAAGAGAACGAAGGCCATAAACGATGGGAATGACTCAAACCACTTCAAGAACCTCAGAGAAAAGCAAAGACTTTCTTCTTGAGGCTGGTTTCTGGGCTGTGAACTGTTGCTGCTTTGTATACTCTGTTGCCAAACATTTTCCTTCTGCTTTTAATGCTGCTGTGTCTTATCTAATAAGTTGGATCATATGTTGTCTTCAATGGCTCACTGGAAACGGTGGCAGATACCTGTTAAAGCCAAAATCAATGTGGTTTTATTGTAGGACTTAATACTGTGAAAGAGGAAACGCACACGTCTGCATAGGCTGGGTCAAGTAATTAAGAATAGAAATCCAAGGACCAATTCTTGTCAGTGTAAGACTATGTGCAACCTATTCACCAGCTGCCTTTGCTCTCATTGGCTTCTGGGTAAAAGCAGCAGCAGCCAAGTGAGAAAGAGATGGCTGGAGATAGATCTGAGCACCCGCTACCCTGGAAGTAAACAAGCGCTGCTGCCATGGGTAGTGGAAGAAATAACAGTCTAAATTTCATCATTTGCCTGGATAGGCAGCGGTGGAGAACTGGTCTGGTCCTTGTCTTCCTTGCATGGAAGAATGCAGGTTGACACAGCCTCTCACAGATTTGGTAGATACTGTTACAGCTGGAGTACTGCATATCTGTTTGATATCAATTTACTTGTGTTGGCTTCCCCCAAGGAATTGTGATACATGAGGATGCAGAGAAGTCTGTTACTGATCTTGACCCTCTTTCTGTACAGAACTACAGTTCCCAGAGGACCCTAATAACTAAGAACAGTTTAAAGTCTACAGTACAGATAGAGCTGTAAAATAAGAGCTCAAATGCCAGAAATCATGCAATAAGGATCATACATCAACTTTTTTTAGGATTAGTCAGTTAGAAAGCCTCTGAAAAATGGGGATTTGTCAACAGGCATCACCTTAGCAGCACTAAATTTCTATGTAATTGCAAATCACGTTGGAAAACCGAATGCCAGTGCAAGGAGCAGTCATTTCTTTGAATCATAATTGTGCTTAAACTGGCAAAGATGGGAAGTGTGAAAATCTGACCTGTAAAAGTCAGCCAGAAGATTGAGTAAACTTTACTCTGTTTACCCTTTAATTCCATTTTCAACCAAAGAAACAACGGTGAGTATAGCAGCATTGTGAGGGATGTTTGTGGATGGCAGTTGGCAGAGCACATTCAAAAGGAAGACAGAACATGAGTGGCAACCAAACATTATAGATCAAGTATACTGAAATTGAACCAGAAATAGCCAGTTTATTTTTTGTGGCATAAACCGAACTCTTCCTGGTGGTGACTTGTGATTTGTGCTAGTCTAATTCAAGGTTACAGTGTTCTGTGCACTTAGGCATCTAGTCATGTTGGCCACATGACCACGGAAAGTATCTACAGACAAACACTGGCTCTTCAGATTAGAAATGGAGATGAGCACTGCTCCCAGAGTCTGACATGGCTAGGCTTAATGCGGGGGGGGGGGGGGAACAACTTTCACCTTTACTAATCCAAGGGTATGATGTTGAGACGAGTAGATGAGTCTCTGATAGAAGTAACTAGTTTTCGCCTTTGCTCAGAAGAGACAGTTAACCACATCAGGGCTGCCTAGTGCTCTAATGCAGGAGCCACCAAAACCCAGCCCACGGACCAGATTAGGCACTCTAAGAAAAGCCTTCCAGGTGTGGTGGCGGAAAAGCCTTACCATTTCACATTGCACCCTCCTATCTTCACAGTCAAACTTTGCAGAGTCACGCAGTGCAGCCACTTCTGTCACACATCACCCAAGAAGGCTCTGCACCCCAATTTCCAGCAGGGGAGGGGCGGCAGCTGCAGCATATGACTCTTTGCAAAGATCAGCTCTTTGCAAAGAAAGATAGGAAGCTGCAATGTGGAATGGTAAGGCCTTGCCACCGCAGTGCATGGAAAGCTTTTCTTGGAGAGGAGCGGTTCACAATTTGGAGACCACTGCTCTAATGCCAGTACACCTGCAAGAGCAGACCTTCTTCCAGAATGAATGTGTTCATCTCCTTCAGGAACAGTGCAAAATAGCCAAGGATTACTCCATAAAAAGTAGAGACGAAGGCTGCAATCGTAACCACACTTTTCTGAGAGTAAGCCCCATTGAACAAAATAGGACTTACTTCTGAGTAGACTTGGTTAGGATTGTTCCCTAAATTGTTGGGCGGAAGTATTCCACCATGTAGCCTGGGCAAGGTCTACCCAAGAATAAAATTTTGGTAACAGAAGTAGAACAACAAAGGCAAGAGAAGAAAAGAGACAATTTGTGTTCCGTTCTGTTGCCATGATCTTGTGTGCGAGATATAGATATGAGAGCTGGTTCTCACAGGTGCATGTGCTTCTCTATACTTAAAATGGCAGCTCAGTATAGACCAATCCAAAGTGTTGGTACTAAGTTTTACAACCCCAAATGGTTTGCAGTATATGCCAACCCAGGCACTGAAGACTTCAGGGTAGGTCCTGACCTGTGTTCTAACAGAGAGGAGGGGAGGGGGCATTTCAGAAAAGGCCTTCTCAATAATGGCATTAGGGCCACAGAACAACTTGCTCTGGGAAATCTAGTTGCTCCTCCTCTTCTCTCCCTCCTTAATATAGAACATGGAACAAAATGTCCTTCCAACAGGTTTGGCTTGAGATATGGCTTTTAGTTTTTTGTTGCTCCTGGGGTTCTCTTTGAGTCTCTGTCTTGTTTAGCTAACCTTAGATTGTTTCTGTTGTGCTTGAGGCTGGCTATTCTAGAGATTCCATTCCTGTGACAGTAAGACAAGATACACCTTTTTATATGACTAGTGGACAGACCACCTTGGAAAAAGCATCATGTCTGAGGCAATGAAAAGGTTTTCTCTGGGGTGCTTGATCTACTGTACAATTGCTTAATTAATACCCTCATGAACTAGCCTTCCATGATTATGCTATGATGGGAAAAAACTAGGGAACAGGGTATTTCTAAACCAGTCTCTTCCCCACCTCATTGCGATTTGTCCAGTTGGTTTCTCCAATAGCCCTGTATTGTTCTTCATGCATCTGTACTACTTAAACATTTTCTCAGCACATCTATTCACTCCATGATATTAGGGTGTTGCCAAGATTGTCTTGGAGCTGCTGTGTGTATGAAGTCAGTTGCTTCCAGATAGCACAGATAAGTGCACAGAATTCCATGGTGTACTGATTCTGTAAGGAATGACTGTGAAGCATATGCTAAGATTTAAAGTTTGTACCATTTTTCCCCTCCCCCTTCCCCTCAGTTGCATTTTGCAATGCTGGAGTTTCTATATTGAACTGCTACTTTTAAAAAAAACAGGCATCTAGCTCTACGGAATGGAGAGAACAACAAAAGAGCAATGCATTTGAATAATACACTGACCAGAGAGCAAAATTAGCAGCTTTTCAACCACTCCATCCACCCCTTGCCCCATCTCTTAATTTTATTATTAGGTTAAGTTGCTTGATGGAAATTTGAGGTAGGTAAATTTAAGGCTCCTCAGCTCCAATCCAATACACACTTAGAATGGGTTGGTTAGCTGAAACCCTTGTCTGGTAAGAGAAACCAAGAAGTTTGATTTTTTTAAAAAATTATAACACTGAGCATTTATATGGCACTTTAGATTATTCAAAGTGCTTCATATATCATGTAATCCTTACATCATCTCTATAAGGCAAGAAAGCAGTAGCCTTCCCATACTGCAAATGGGGGGGTGAAAGAGAGAGGGCACAGTGAGCAAGTGAGTCCATGGCCACGGTGAGATTTTAAATGGGAAGTTCTCAACTCATACCATTAGTCACTACATCACACCATTTTGTCTCAACCTGCGACCTTCTGACTCTGAGCCCCAAGTCCCTTGCATGGGTCCAACAGCTGACTGTCTAAGCCATGGAAAGCACTGACACACAAGACACCATGCAGTTTGGCTCCCCACCCCCAATATTTATAAATTCAGCATTGCCACCACTTGTACACAGCATATTGGGCAGCAGCATTAGCATTTCAGATCCTGCATTAACCTCTTCCTATAATGGGCCAAGACACTAGGTCTCTGTTTTACTCTGTCTTATCTATGATGTAGGGCTTGTCATTTCTTGCGAAGCCAGGCAGAATCACAGCCTTCCTCTTCTTCCGGTGAAGACTAGGACCTCAGAGTAGTTCACACTACTATCAAGACAGTGAGTGCCTGGGTATAGGATGGTGTTTCTCAGGTCACCCCACTGGGGAGGGCAAACCCAGTCAAGGTCTAAAATGTGTAAGACAGGAATGCTTCTTGGTGGCTGTAGCTGAGTAGAGAAAATGGCTTAAGATAGGGCAGCCAGTTCAGCCCTTAGGCCAGGCACTCAAAATGGCTAGAGAGACTGAGCCTTGAAGAGTCCTTGCTTTGTTTGCCTTTAGTCCTATGGTACATGAAGCATATGCTGACCATACACCAGTTAGTCCTGAGGTTCTTTGTACGTTTCTTTTGATGCTATTAATACAAGTCATATATTACAGCAGTACGTGGACATCAGCTGTAGCTTCCAGCAGTGATTACAACAACATGCCTGGTTTCCCTTCTCCATGGAGTTTGCCATTCAATTCTGCCTGCATGCTGCCTTTAGGTCAAGATCTTGGCAAAGTTACAGTAAGCAGAGCCCTCCTAGTGCCAGGCAGCTACAGAAATCCCTTGCAGTGAAGCAGTGCCCCTTTCCAGAAAAGGCTGAAGACATTCATGCACAGTGAGGGAGATGGTAGATGACGTCTGCAAGGCAGGGGGTGGCTGGGAGGGGCACAGGAGATCAGATTATCCATGGGAGGAGAAAATTGGCCGGCTGATGTTGCTGTTTGTCGTCATTGCGGCAAGCTCCCATCTGCAAAGACAATGGATTAGGCTGAAGCACAGGTATAACAAAACTGTAGCCAAGATTGTCTAGTTGCAAACTTCAACTGACAGTTTTCAACTCTGAAGGAGGACAGGAAAAGGCCATAACTCAGTGGCACTTAACAATTTGGTCTGGGAACATGCCATTGCTCCTCACTGTGACTTCTACTGTGTAGATGTACCTACAATGTTGGGTTTCCAAAAGAAATTTGCAAGTAAGTCTACCATACTGGTAAGCCTGCCCTACGCATACAATCTGTACAAATATGTATAGATGTGCAAAATTAAGATGTTTCAAAGTGCTTCCTTTTGTTGGAAGCTCAGCGGTCACAGACATGGAGTGTCTGCGTACGGACAAAAAGCTTACCTGATGTCATGAGGGAGGACTGACTGGTCCAGATTGTACTGGATCACTGCCAGTTTACACAGTGTTTTTAAGCTGGGGCCTGAAGAAAGAGAAGCATACAATCCAATAAGACAACTTTTCTGGGAAGAAATCCACAAGAAGCTATAAAAGGCAAACTGACTGCATTGCAATTGATAGTTTCTACAGAGGTCCAAGGAGTCCAGAAGGCTACAGCCATTTCAAACACATTTTAACAAAGAATGGACTGTATCCAAAGTAAGCCATGCCTAACTTGTCCCATTAATGTCAATGTGCCTTATTCATGACTAACTTCCTTTGGATCTAAAGTAGCCAAAATAGGAGAGTCAATCGAGAAGGCACTACTGAGAAATGACAACATAAGAAAATGTTCACCTACTGAAGTCCAAGATGTATAGGTCTGAATGATCCATCAGGTCGAATTCATCTCCCATACCTTCCTCTGGGGATGGGCTGTGGAAACCAAGGAGAAAGCCATTAGTCACAGAAATCTGTCTCAAATTTCAGATTCTGAGCAAACTTTGACCTTTATATGCCACTTTCCTGGATTCAATATTGCCCAACAGCATGTGGTTGCTAATAACAGTGGACTCCCTTTTGCTCTGCTGTTACTGCCAGCCATCCCAGAATTGCTCATTTGCTGTTCCTATCCCTATACACTCAAGGAGTCCTGCCTTGATTCATGTTCAGCATTAACACATATTCCTTTAAACTGCTGGATCATTTCTTGGAAATATCATTTGAAATGTCCATTCTATTTTCCGCAATGCTCCCTATAAAAATTACTAGGTGGAGTCCGGTGTGGGGGGCAGGTCTGGAGCGCTCAGTAATGACATCATCATCTTTGAGCTGTGGAGTGCTGTGAAGGAAGTTGTGCAGGGCTCTGATTCTAGCTGTGCAGCCACACAACTTAGAAGAGAGTCAAATTGGAAGGTGAAGTTCTTGTGCAACTTCCTTCTGTACAACCATCCAGATAAAATGAAATAAAATATATTCAGAAACAATCTCCTTGTAAGAGTTGTGGGAACAAAATAACTTTCTAGTTTGGAAAAAAAAATTATGAGGGATTTTGCACAAGTGTCTTTTTCTGCAGCTTCAGCTATGGCCCTTAGGGCCAAGACAAGTTCTTTCCCGTAGCCTACAATGCCATCTTAGGGTGGGTGGGGTTTTTTGCCCCAATTCATCTGGGACAGAAGTGACTGTCAGGGAAGGTATACAGAAAAGCATGCTCAGTTTAGTTTTTTCATAGTGAATGGGTAGGCTGTGCTCATACTTACAGTTGGACTGATCATCATGTTTGGGGTTGGGAAGAGACCTGCCTGCTTCCCACCCACTCCCACTGGGAAAGGACAGCATACAGTAGTTATGGTTTGCAAGTAATGTTCCTGGGAACTCTGCTGTGTCCAGTAGCTCATTGGGGTTCCTCAGGAATGGCAAATTTATCTGAAGCTGAAAGACAGCTTGTCCAACACTACCCACTTTTGGTTGCCTTTTGCAGGTTGAACTAGGAAACATGGGATGGAAATTATTAGAATGAACAAACAAACAAGCCCTCTCCTGCAATAAAGAACTAAATGTATTCTAAGATGCACTCTCAGTTGACAAAGCATGACCGTGAAGCCCAAGAGGCTTGACCAGTGCCCCTTTGTGAACCTCCTGGAACATACCTCAGAATCCTCTCTAATGCACAAGGATTCCATGGCAGATGTTCCAGTGCAGAAAGGGTTCCTTGTAGATAGAAAGCTTCAGAGTCACTGACAGCCCAATCCTAACCAAATTCCCAGCACCAATTCAGCTGTGGCAATGGGGTGCATGCTGTATCCAGTTGTGGCAGGGCAGTCATGAAGGCCTCCTCAAGGTAAGGGAACATTTGTTCACCTTATGCTGCATCAGTCCTGGAAAGTTGGTTAGGAATGAACTGTGAGTTGCATCAGTTTACCCTCAGATTCTCTAGCAGCCAAGTCTTCTTTCCAGTGCTTCCAACCTCTACCATCCTGCATTGGACATCCAAACTATAAAATTGGACTGGATAGTCCACACAACTGCCTAATATTGAACTGCCACCTCTGTTTCTGCTCTCAGAATACATGCTTTGTTGACATCAACTGTATACTAGCCTTGTAATTCCCTGCAGCCCAATATGTGCTCTGTTCAAAGACAGGCATACTTGACTTTGTCTCTCCTCATATTCCCCCCTTCATCAACGTTGCCATTCAGAGCCCGACCATCAAGGCAAAAAGACTTGCCTTAAGTCAGGGGTCTCCAAACTTTTTGGCCAGAGGGCCGCGTGAAATATCTGGCGCAGTGCTGAGGGCAGGAAAAAAATTTAAATATAAAATTTAAATAGAGATGGAACTTAGATGCATGAATAAATGAATGAGTGGGCTCATTCACTCAGCCTCTCCGGCACTCAGAACGCCCTCCAGATGCAATCAGAACTCAGCTCTGATCATGTTCAGTCGAGTGGGCCAGAGGCTTTCAGGGGACAAGAGGCTTGCTGTGGGTCGCATCTGGGGTTTGGAGACCCCTGCCTTAAGTCATCTCTTCTGTACCAGGCTTAACTCTTGAACAGGTGTGTTGCATTTCTAAGTGGAAGCAAAGTAATGCCAAGAATAGGCAAGGGTAAGGAGATCTTTCAGCCACAGACTGAGAAAGGAGAAACCTGAGCTTGTAAGCAAAAGGATACTTTGGTGTTAGCCCAGAACTGTTTGTACAAGCATCTGCCTAGTTGCTCGGTTTTCTCCAGCCTCTCTCCTTTGCTAGCAAACAAACAAGGCTCCTTGTGCTGCCCCACAACAGGCAGGGCCGGATGTTCTGGCACCATCTGGAGATTTCATTATCACAGAAGGTCACTGAGACCCTAGCAGGCAGCCAACTTTGGAGCAAGGGATGGGGGCAGAATCGGATTTAAGCCTGGTATCAGATCACTCTACAACATCAATGATGTTGGAGCTCTCCTCGGAAGTTCAAAGGGTTCCTTCTTGTTAGTGAAATTGGTCTATATAAAAAAAAGAAACACCCAAATCAAGTTTAGAAACAAAGACAGGAATTGTGTAAGGCAGATTCTTTAAACAGATGCATTTTAAAGAGTTAAGCAATTGAGAGAAACACCATTTCATTCAAGGAATCAACGCTTTTCCTGTTGGGCCATAGCAAATTAAAACCCATAGCAAAGTTGGGCCATAGCAAAGAAAAACCCATGATGAGTTATATTTATGGCTTGTCAATCCATGTGGCTTTAGAAAAAGCACATTACTGATTCTAAGTAGCTATGTGAGTATCTGCCCTGTGAAAGTCTCACTATTACCTCTAATATTTGGAGATAGTACAGGAAACTGAAGTGATTTTTTTAAATTAAAAATCAAATTTTTTTTTCATTAAAATATAGCTTTGACTATTCCCCTTGTCTATTCCCATTCCCCTCTGGAATGCCAGAGTCCCAGGTTTCAGGCATCTTTTGCTGCACACAGTTGCATGTTTTACAAAAAAGCACTCCCATAGATTCTGAGTTTGTTACCATGGTGCGAGTGTCTTCACACTTCTCTGGTTTTTAAAGTAATGCCATGGATATGCCCCCAATATATAACATTTGCTGCTATTTAAAAAATATTTTTGACTTGCCTTTCTGCAGTTTGTGTTCAATGTGGTTTATGGGACACATTTTTAAAGTATACCCTTTTTTAATAATTACACAATTGATGAAATTAGCAATCCATGTGCCTGGCTGCTAGATGGTGCCAACTTTATTATGGTCCTGGCTTTTCAGGAGGGGACAGTTTGTGCACCTCTGGCCCCAGCATCACTTATTCAGAATAAAGGGGAATAAAGCTCCTGGGAATATAAAATTCTGCTGGTGATCTCTGGTTTACTGTTTCTAGATAATTATTCTATCCAACACTGGGTCAACTAAGGGGCCTTGAGAGTATGTCACTATAGCTGTTGACAAGACAAACAGTGCACTGTTCAATTTTACTCTTTAGCTCCTGTCTTTCTGGCAGATTTTGAATGCAAAACATCGCTCTGGTGTCCAATTCATTATTACCTTGGCATCTTCAGCAACCAGCAGATGTGTTAGCCTTATTTATATATGCCTTAATTGATACATTCAGTAAATCCAATAAAGTTAGAAAGGGGATTCACGTTATCCTGGACCCTCAGGAATCAGTCTCCAAAGAATGAGGTCTTACCGCCCCTTCAATCAACAGCCATTAACTAAATCAAGGAAGGGTATAAGGTGGAAAGGAACATTATTACATGCATGAACAAGATGATGGCCGCAAGATAATATGATGGAGAAACTAAGCACTGGGGCAGGTTTAAATAATAAGCAAATTGGACGGAAAAAAGGAGAACGGGTAAAAAAAATCAGCAAGAATATAAAAACAAAGCTCATAGCACTTGAGAAATAGAACTTGAACTAAATTAGAGTGGTTCAGTACATGACGGACTCTAAGGGTGCCAACCTGCTCCTTGCTTGTTCATATGACAGCGTTCAAGTGCATGGCCAGCCTGCCTATTTGGATAGCCTGCCCTGGCTATCATCAAACACACAAACCCTTACTATAGTGGAGACTCCTGAAGTAAGTCAAAGGGCAGATGTGCACTCCAGGATCAAAAGCCTACATTCAGACTTAGGGTGGGTGCATACGGACGTTTTCCTACTGCACTATTCCTGCAGCTCCACCCTGGCAGAGACAGCACCTGTTGATGAGGGGTGCTGTCTATCTGCACTTGAGAGAACACTTTCAAACACCACCTCAATGGTACAGTTTCCCAGCCAGGATAATCTAATCGTATTTTACATCCAAGTGGCAGGAAGCCTTAATGCATTCCTTATCTGGGGAAGGGAGGCCATGTCTACAGCATTACAGACAAGTCTTAAGGGCTATGAGACATTAAGAGTTCAAGGCCAACAAGGCCAGACATCAGGGTGAATGGCTCTCATGAAGGGATATCTTGGGGCACCTCTGCTGTTATCAACCAGGCACTGGGCCAGCCAAGCTGGTGGGGACAGCTGACTACTCCACGTTGTCTGATCTAAGTGGCAGTTTATGCTGCCTATAAGGTTATCTATACATTTTGCTCAACTGAAATTTGGTGGTAGTGGACACAACAGCTAGAGAAGGCAGCTGCAAGGCAGCAAAATCTCTCAGGAATCTCCAGACAGCAAGAGCCAAATCAGTTCAATTAATCTGAATCCAAACCAAAATTTATTTGCAAGCTATCACTGCATATTCTAGGCAAAAACAGCAACAACAACAAAACATGCCACAATGCATTCCGAGGCCCCTGAAAGCCAGGAAATAGAGGGCTTAAGGCCATTCAATCACATTCACAACTCCTGTGGGAAGGATCAAATAGACAATAATACAGTTCTTCTAGCAGCCTGCATCCGTCAACACCACACAGTACATGTGCATTACAAGCCTATTTTGCTGAAGTACTACTAAGCTCTATTTAATATTACATATGATGCATCATGGCTACCTTGGGACTGAGCTTCTTTTGTATACATCTTATTTGGCTGCTTATGACATAAATGTAATGCTTACACAGGATCAATTCTAACAAAAGTACTTCAACTCATTTCAAAATCTGATATGCAATTGCAGCTAGCTTCAAAAACACAAGCAGTAAAAACCAAACATAAGCAGTATGAGATTGGGCTGCTTTCTCAGGAGAGCGAAGAGTGGCAGAGGATCAGCTCCTTCAGAATAGGAACTATTTTGGGACTTCTTTAGGCAGCAACTTGACGGAGGCAAAGCTTTCGATTGGAAGCCCTATCTACACAAGTATAATTCTATATGAAACCGGCATAGAGACTGACAAGGCACATGGAAGAAGCATTTATGGAGTCTGCAGTGCACCAAGGGCTCAGATTTGGGGTCCAAGGAAAAACTGTGGGAATGCCCTTGTGCCCACTGGACTGTGTGCTGTGCTTTGACAGGACGCACAGCTGAATCAATGCCATGGAGCTATAAAGACAAGAACTGGGGTTTTCCCCCCTACAGAGCCGAAGGTGGTATGGTTGAAAAATAGTTTCCCACTATGCATACATCCATTCATTATCAGGACAGATAAGAATGTTTTGCAGGCTTTTGGAATATTCTAGAATAGAACAAAAGAAAATGGGTGGTTATATCATGGGGAACGTTGTCTCTACCATACCACTTTCATCTCTCTTAAAAACTAAAGTCTGTTTGGTCACAAACTGCAGACTAAAATATATGCGAAATCAGGGTGGTAAGGGCTCCTGTGGGTCTGAGTAACAGACAGATGAGATTTGGCTCTCCCGATTGTAGCCTCCTGCTCTACTTTTACAGTGGATTCAGAGGCTGGCTGGCTGGTATTCTCCCATGAACATTCTCTCTAATCCCCTGCCCTGTGCTGAAATTTTATCTCCCACACCCCACCCCCTCGCCACTTCCTGGTGACCTGTCACCTTCGGGACAATACAAGTTGCAGGAACCTCTTCATTTATAATGACTTCCTGGAAAAATGTCTTATCAAGCCAGCCAACTCCAAAGCATACCTGATAACTCCTCAGAGGAAGTGAACCAAGCTGCTACCCCTATCCCCTTCTCCCCCCACTGCTGGCTCTTTTAGCCTCCTCCTCCCCACCCTGGTCCCAGCAAAAGATGTGGAAAAGCTGTAGGGTGCAATGAAAGTGGTCTCAAAAAAATCACACACAATAACAGGCACTTCTAGAACTACAATCCAAAACTCTAAATCTAATTGTAGAACACCCCCCCCCCCCAAAGCAGATCTGAATGTCACAATATTCCATCCCATGAAGATAGCAAAGCATTTTTAAGATACAGAGACTTAATTTAACTATCCCCTACACTGGATTACTTTTGTGCTATAAGAAGGTACATATCAATGAGGGGAAGGACAGACACTTAATGAACTCACTCCAACACAACTAGAGGGATGGTGTGTGGGATAAATCTGCTGCTCAGCAGAACTTTGTTTGGGAAGAGGTTGTGGTTGGGTTTTGCTTTGTGAATTTCTCAGGGTGTGACAATCTGCAATTTACCTAACCGACTGGCATGCTTCTTGCGGCCTGTTGGATTACATGAGGCAGCAAGCAAGCAAGAGTGCATGAATGGCATGGTGGACAGAAGTAGCATGTGAAAGGCTGTTGTTCAGGAGAGGTGTTTGACGATGACCTTCTTGTTCTTTCCAGTCCTAAGAGTTCAACAAGCTGATACAAGCTCAGATCGTCAACCTAGATATTCTGTCTCCAAATGTGGACTTTGTAATAGTGCTACAGAGGGAGGAATCAACCAATCGAGGGGAATGATAGCAGTCTGCTCTGCAGGCATGTGAGGCAGCAACCTTGCTAAAAGCTAAGGCAAGACTGAGTCTGGCCAGCACCTGGATAGGGAACCACCTGGGAACCCCGTGTATACCACACCTTGATTCAATATGTCAGGCAGGCAGGATAGCCCAAACACAGAATCTTTCCTATTGGCTGCTGCTAATGTTCTTCTGCATCTTTTTACGTTGTAAGCCCCTTTGGGATAGAGAGCCATTTAATTATTTGATTTTGTCTGTAAACCACTTTATGAACTTTTGTTGAAAAGTTGTGTATATAAATAATAATAATTTACATTAAATGTATTTATTAGATTTGTATTACGCCTTTCTCCCTGAAGGGCACCCAAGGCAGCTAACAATCAAATTTAAAATACGAACAAAGTAAAATACAAATAAACATTAAAAATAAAAAACAAAGCAAGATAGAATACATATCAGCAGCAGATTAAAAGCATGCAGTAAAAGACGTAATTTATAAAAGCAGCCCTTATAAGGCCTCAAAGTCTTTCCTGAATAAAAAAGTCTTCAAGCCCCACTGGAAAGTTAATAATGAGGAAGTTGCCCTCAATTTCAAGGGGAGGGAATTCCATAGTGCAGGTGCCACCACCGAAAAGGCCCTGTTTCTGGCCGCCATCCCCTTCACCACTTTCAATGATGGCAAAACCAACAGGGCCCCTTCTGATGACCTCAGAGAACGGACCAGACTATATAGAAGAAAGCGGTCTCTTAAAAACGCTGGTCCAAAGCCATTTAGGGCTTTAAAGGTCATAACCAGCACCTAGAATTCAGCCTGGAAATGAATGGACAGCCAATGCAGTCGCCGGAGCAGCGGCGTGACAGAGTCAAACCATCGACCTCCAGCAACTACATGAGCCGCCGCATTCTGCACTAGTTGTAGCTTCCGGACAGTCTTCAGGGGCAGCCCCACGTAGAGCACGTTACAATAATCTAATCTTGATGTCACCATGGCATGGACCACCGTGGCCAGATCCATCCAAGACAGGTATGGCTGCAGCTGGTGCACCAGCTGAAGCTGGGCAAAGGCATTCCTGGCCACAGCTGACACCTGGACACCCAGCAGGAGATGTGAGTCCAGGAGAACCCCCAAGCTGCAAACCTGCTCTTTCAGGGGAAGTGCAACCCCATTCAGAGCAAGGCGATAGTCTAACACCTGCATCATGGATTTCTGCACCAGGAGGACCTCTGTCTTGTCTGGATTTAATATCAGCTTGTTTGCCCTCATCCAGATTCCAGTTGCCTCCAGGCAACGCTCCAGAACAGAGACAGCCACCCTGGAGTCAGGTGGAAAGGAGAGATACAGCTGAGTGTCATCTGCATACTGATGACACACAATTCCAAATCCCCAGATGACCTCTCCCAGCAGTTTCATGTAGATATTAAACAACATGGGGGAGAATATAGAACCCTGCGGCACCGCACACCTCAAGGGCCAGGGTGCTGAACAGGAGTCCCTCATAACCACCATTTGGGATCTGTCGGCCAAGAAGGACCAGAACCACTGTAAAACAGTGCCCCAAATCCCCACCTTGGCCAACCATCCCAGAAGGACACCATGGTCAATGGTGTCAAAAGCTGCTGAGAGGTCCAAAAGGACTAGCAAGGATGAACTCTCTCCATCCAGCCCTCGGCGAAGGTCATCCACCAAGGTGACCAAGGCCGCCTCTGTCCCACAGTCAGGCCTGAAGCCAGATTGAAAGGGATCTAGATAATCCACCTCATCCAGGATCTTCTGGAGCTGAGACACCACCACCCGCTTGATCACTTTGCCCAGAAATGGGAGGTTCAAGACTGGCCGATAATTATCCAATATAGAGGGGTCCAGAGAGGGCTTTTTCAGGAGAGGGTGAACCACTGCTTGCTTTAATGCCAGAGCCAACACCCCTCACTCAAAGATGAATTTACTACCCTCTCTGTCCATTCGGCCAGTCCCTCCCAGGCAGATCTAATCAGCCATGTTGGGCACGGATCCAGCAGGCAGACGGACAGCCTCACACTCCAAAGGATCCTGTCTACATCCTCAGGTTCTACAAGCTGAAAAGAATCCCACAAAACAGAACTGACAGGTGCCACGGGGACATCACTAGACATTGTTAACATGGAGTCCAAGTCATGGCAAATCTGAGCAATTTTATTCCCAAAATGCCTGGCAAACATGTCATAGCGGACTTCCGTGTGTTCCTGCTGATTAGTTGGCGGGGTCTGATGGAGAAGACCCTGTACAACACGGAACAGTCCCGCAGGTTGGCTCTGTGCAGATGCGATGGTGGCAGAGAAGAAGGAATGCTTCGCTGCCATCATCGCCACACAGTAGGCCCTATAGTGGGCCCTAGCCTGTGTTCAGTCGAAATTGTCACAAGTCTTTCTCCCCTGTCGCTCAAGACTTCTATCCTGCCGCTTCATCATCCACATGGTAAATGGTAACATAGTTTGGCCATCAACCCCATGGACTTTCAGGTCTTAAGACACCTCATCTACTTAATGATTACTTACAGCTAAGACAGACAATTGTTTATAGTAAACTGATGTCTGTTGGGGGGTGAGATTCTTTTGGCACTTTTTGGATATTTGTTCATCAAGCTCATGAATGGCGTCATCGAATCTCTGCATTCTCTATGAATCTCTATGTATAGAATGAGTCACAGTGGGTATGCTAACAAATTTTGCAAAGTTTTTGCAAGTTGCTTCACAAGCTTTGAAACTTCAGCTTGAAGCAAACATTAATGCAGGCAAACAATCTAGTACTTAGACCAGTGGTTCACAAACTTCTTAGCACCAGGACCCACTTTTTAAAATGACACACTATTGGGACCCACCTAGCATTACGAGACTTTAAAGTTTCACAAGCTGCTCAAGCCTCTGGAGAAAGCCATTCTCCTTTTAGCAATGGTAGTGGGCGAAGTCTTCTGGAGCATTTGTTGAGCTCCATGTTCATTGGACTGGAACTATTCTGGTAGCCTTGCGTCCCTTTTTGCCTGGCCTTGGATAGGAGCTGGGGCACATCTGCATACTCGAGTAAGTGTACACATGTGGCTCAGTTTCGCTTTCCATAAGGCTCAATACATTTTCCTTGTCAGCTTGGAGGGGGACGACTTCCTTCTCAAGTGTTTTTTTGGGTCTGTGTTCATTGGATAGGGACCATTTTGGTGGTGTTGCATTCCTCTCAGTTACCCTTTGAAGTGAATTGAGACATGGTTGCCTACTTGTGAGTAAACATGCACATGGGGCTCAGTTTCACTTTCTATAGGGCTCAATGCATTTTTCTTGTCAGTTTCATGACCCACCAACAATCAGGTTGTGACTCACTGGTAGGTTGCAACTCACAGTTGGGGGAAACACTGGCTTAGCCCATTAACAAAACAAACACAGGTTTTGTACTAATACACTCAGAGAGTCATGTTTGGATCCATTGAGTTTATGCTGAATGACAAATCTGAATTTGATATGACGCAACATGTGGAATGGTCCCAAACTAACCACTGTGAATGACCACATGGAGTTTCACAAGGTACTATCATAAAAACTGAAGTATAAACAGGTAAGAAAATAATTTCAAAGATCGGTTTTTAAGCAGTCTATATTCTTCATTCATAGATTTGCATGGGTCACATATGGTCATCATCATCATCAACTTTTGTTCCAGAAAAACCTCCAAACAGCAAAAGTTTGTTACTTTTGGGCACTTCCTTGCTTTTTGCAGCTGGTAAGTATCTGGACCACTTCCTTCTGACCTGCATCCTGCTGGGGTCAGCACTTGTGTCTGACAAGTCAGTCCCTAACTTGAGGACCTCTCTAAGTCAGTATACACTTCAGCCAAATGCTTTTATGAAGATTACAGAGGTAATTCTGTCTTTTCTCTAGCTAAGCAGTCGATTCTATCGCTGTCAGGAGCAACAGTCTGCTTCCTGCTTCTGTCTACCTTTCTGAACAACCCAGTTATGGTCCTACCAATGTACATTTGTTTCTTCATTTACAGCCACAATACGTGATTCTAGGGGAAATACCATTCCCCTGCACTGTAATCCCAATTCCTGCGATCTGGAACAAGGGCAGCAACAAGGTCAGCAACTGTGCCACTATTTTTCTTTTATATATATTCTACAGCAGGAAAGTAGACAAGAGAACTATGGTCATGATTCTGCTTCAGTCAGATGAACTGCCACCATTCACAATAGGAGGATATCCCCTGCCACACATCGCAGGGTACATCTAACCATGAAGTAAAAGTGAGAATGTCACTCTCTCTCTCTCTCTCTTCTCCCCCACCTCTGGTCTGAGGGAATGTTCTTTGAAGGAGCTCACCAGAAGAAAGAGGTGAATGTCAACACAGGAAGCAGACATTGCCCCATGGAAGAGATACAGATGTCCAGTGTTTATGAGATAAAAAGACCCTTAGTCTTTGTTTTCTGCAAGGAAACGCTGCCATTCTTTCCACAACCTTTATTTTCATGGCATATTCGTGTTTTGCAATTGTGCTGCAAGACCATATTTTTTTTCCAGGTATTATCTTAGAATTTGTCTGGATTTGAATGATGTATGTAAGAGGTAAGTTTCAAAGTCAAATGAATAAGTGTTTAAAATCCCAATTGTGATTGCCCTGTTAAACCTCACAGCATCTTCCTAAAAGTCACAACTTAAGAAAAAAGAACTTTCTTGCCTCTCTGAGATATGATGAATTTTGCTTCTGTGGAATTTAAGGATTAGGAGATCAACTGAAGATAACATCCACAAGGTCGCCAGTTCGAGGCCATCGGCACCGTGCGACCTTGAAGCAGCTAACAAGCTGAAGCCGAGCTATTCCATCTGCTCTGAGCGTGGAAGGATGGAGGCCAGAATGTGAAGCCAGATCGGAATGAAACACCTTGAATGTAGTGATTCTTGAAAGAAAGAATCTTCTTTCAAATTGTAAAAATCCCTATTTAATAAGGGATTTAAATAAAGCCTGCCTATGTAAACCGCCTTGAATAAAGTCTTGAATAAAGACCAAGCAAGGCGGTATATAAATACCTGTTGTTAACTGACCAATCCATGAGGACATACACACAATAACCTCTCAAAGTGCATAGCTGCTAAAATGTTCTCATTTTATTTATATTCCACCTGTCCCATTATGGAAATCAAGGCACTTCACATGGGGTTCTGAGGCAGTACTCATCCAGGTACTGAACAGATCCAGACCTGCTTAGCTTCAGCAAGGTGGTTGTATCATGTGTTATGGGACCATTCTCATTTTATCATTTCTATATATCTTCATTGTACATAGGATCCAAGAATTAGGTATTCATTTCACAGAAGAATCCACAGCTCTAAATTTTGAAAACAGGTACTGAGAATTCAGTAGATCAGAAAAACACACCAGTATTGACCTAGAACTATTGTTTCTGGAGAGCTAAGAAAGTTTAATGAAATCCACATGCAAGACAAGTTTTGTTTTTAAAGGGCAATAGGAACATACGACACTGCCTTATTCAGAGTCAGACCACAGGTTCAGCTAGCACAGTTTTGTCTACGCTGACTCGTAGTGGCTCTCTGGAGTTTCAGACTGGGAGATGCCAGGACTAAACCTGTGATCTTCTGCATACAAAGCATATAATCTACCACTCAGTGTAGCCTTGATCAATGAATAGTTTAGGTGGAAGAAAATAATGATGGTCTCATTGACCACAGAAGGTTACAAATGTCAAATTCAACTGAACGACATTTTTAAAAAAGCTAACCAGAATTGGACAGACAATCTGGAAGAAACAGTTCCTGTACACTGGGACACAGCTCAGGAGGCCCTACAATTCTGGGCACTGACTTCTGCTAAAGTGAGAGCCTTCCCATATAATTTTAAAAGCTATAGTCTTAAAACACTAATGTTAGTCTGATTTGATAGCAGTAGGGCAAGATCCAGTCCTGAAGTTATAGCTTGGTTTTGCTCTAGGGCACAGTTGCACCCATATACACCACTTTCTCCCAACCTCCCACACACACGCACAAACTGGGGCAACACATAGGAAAGGAGATGCACTCTGTACATTGATTTCTAAGAACTTAAGCAGCATAGGAAGAGACTGCACATGTCCCTATAGAATAAAATGAAACATTCACAATGTTCACAAAATGGCACGATCACCAGGGGATGAAGTATGTGTATGTTCTGATGCTCATTGCCTGTGACATTTAGGAATTATCCAATAGGTTATCAGTGACACTTGTACACCCACCTTCCCTACAGCATTACTCACCATAATTGATATGCTTAGCAACTCCTGCAACATTAGAGAAGAGACTAGGGTAATGAAGCCGAACAGCAGTCCAGGAGATTGGCTTACAGGAAAGATCCAAGGACTGAAAACCAATCCCACACACCAGAGAGAAACATGCTGAACACAGTCAATAGAATGGTCTAGGGGTGGGTGGGCCTGTGGGTTGGGCTTGCTTCTGATGCCGAAAAGAACCTTCAGTGTGGCTTAAGAATTATCACACATCTAAGACGTTAATTTGCAAATCCACAGGAGTAGGAAGACCATCATCACTATGAGACGCCACTCACCTGGTGCCTCCAAAGAGAATGATCTTGTCTCCTACGCTACAGCAGCACTGCCTGCGACGAGGACATGGCCCTTTCCCTTTGGGATCGATTTTCTTCCATGTAAAAGAAACTGAAAAGGTATATACCATTAAAGCTACATATTTCAAAAGGTTCCTGGTACAAACGAATAATGCCCCATGGACAAGTTGTAGGGAGTTTATAAAAGCTATGCTCCTGAAGGAATGCAGGTGGCCAGACCTTCTGTATCTTCCTTCTTTTATAGCACAGTTATGTCATACTAAGTATGTCTACTCAAAATAAGTCTTGTTATTGTCATAGGACTTACTCCTAGGAAAGTGTATACAGGCCTGCAGACTTATTTATTCTCTTCTCAACCAGATAAAAGCATGGCCCTTACTCAGTCAGGATGCCATGTGAGCTAGTATTTTATAACGCAGGGGAACTATTTTACAGGAAGCTGGATTTCACACTCTTATAGGAACAGAACTTAGCACATGGATGTTCAGTACAGACGTGTGAGGATTTGTGCTTTCTACTGAGAGAGATGTTTGCAGCTTCAAATATCATGATCTCTTAAAAACAGAAATTCTTGTTTGCACTTTAGAGCAGTGATTTTCAACCTTTTTCGTCTCATGGCACACTGTCAAGGTACTAAAATTGTCAAGGCATACCAGCAGTTTTTGACAATTGACAAGGCACACCATGCTGTTGGTGGAGGGCTCATATCCCCCAATGGTCCTATTAATAAATGACCCTCCACCAAACTCCTGTGGCACACCTGGGGACCATTCATGGCACACCAGTGTGCCACGGCACAGTGGTTGAAAATGGCTGCTCTAGAGGTTTTATCCCCAATGGAGCAAAAACATCCTTGACAGACACAAAAACCTGCAAACAGCTCACTGGAACACCTGCTAGGAGTGTAAAAGTTCTCACACACACACAGTATAGATGCAAAACTCATATCCAACCCTATAGGGGGTTAAAAGCCAATCTCCTGTCCAGCACCTAAGAAGACAATGACCGATTTCACACCTTCAAGTCTCAGAAGAAGATGAGAAGCAATAGGATGCTATTTTACATCAAGGCATAGGCTCCTCAAACAAAGGGAGCCTTCAACAGAATAAAGATATCACAATTCAAAATTTCCAACTGATTTAGTTCTAACTTCATTACAAAATGAATCTTTGTTGCACAGGGAAAACATGGAAGAGCAATTGCTTTGAAGGGCAAATGAAGGGAAGAATATGACTAGAGAACTCAGAATAAGAAGCCACACAGCATCCTTTTTGAAGTCATTCTTCAGAAATGCACTAAACTTGCTCTTTTAAAAAGTGTACGGTGGATATGGATGCACTGCCATCTGTTGGTAATTAGATGAAGTGCAAAAGCGTATTCTGCCACCCATCCCTTTGGAGAGTTGAGACGTGCAAATTAGTTACATTACTGTAACACAGGCAGGAGAAAAGAGTTCCACTTCCTGGAGTATACCACGACAAACCTCCCCTAGAAATTTCATATTATGATCCGAAGGATGGCAACCTTATCGGGAACCAGCCAGTGTCAGGGGCACTAGTATAACCTAAGCAATTGTGTTCAGAAAACAAAACAAAAACAAAAAACAGTGAAATCAAAATACTGAAAACTGTAGCATTAGCAGTTACCATATTTGTTCTTGCCATATCTTTGGGAGAGTACAGTTTTCTGCAGCTGGCAAAGTGCAGTAATGTGCACTGCCTCCTTGAGCCCAGCCAACCTGTAGCAGGTGGGCAGAGGGGAAAGAATGCAGATACTGTATCTGGTAGAGTTCATCTCTCTCCTTTCTGTTGCTGTTTTCTCAGAGTGCTGTTCCAATGTGGTAATGGAGCCCTCTAGAAAAAGCAGAATGGGGGCTCTACGTATGTACAGAGCACAAGGGTGCTTTGAAATTCTCTCTCATTCATTATTTAAACTCAGCCCAGTGGGACTGAAAGGCAACCTTGAGAGGTGTTTTATTCCAACTGCACCATAGGCAGATGCTGCTGAAGCACAGTCTTTGTTTAGTGAGTCTCTGACTAAGCAGAGTTGGAGCTATATCTCCAAGGACCATCCAATACTTAAATCCACTAAATCTCATTGAAGGGCCAAGTGCTTCTTTCAATATTAAAGGGGAGGATAAAAAAGAGGCATCTGTTTTTATCACAGAGGCCTCTGGCACATCCTCTCCTTTTACACTTGGAGGATTCTTCACTCTGAGTGGCAAGACCTTCTCTGACCAACATGCACAGGAAGGTGGTCAAGGCTGGAGGGGGAGGTAGTGTAACCCAGGCAATTTGGCAAGAGGTGATCCAGTCTCTCCAGGCTGAAGCAGCTAGCCATTCCTGCATTAACCACTGAAATATTATCTAATTAACACAAAAGCTATAAACAGATCTCCTGAATAAGGCCAGAATTCTCTGTACCTCTCTTCCAAGCAGTTTTAGGTGACAACCGTGTTGCACAACCACACTATCCAAATGGAACAACAACAAAAAATGCACTATGTATGTAAGTCTCTGTATGAATAGACTTCATATGCGAGGAGGGCACAACCCACAAAGCAACTGCATAGTGTTGCACTGTCACCTTCTGGCCTCCACAATTCTGACAACACAAGAACATAAGAACATAAGAACAGCCCCACTGGATCAGGCCATAGGCCCATCTAGTCCAGCTTCCTGTATCTCACAGCGGCCCACCAAATGCCCCAGGGAGCACACCAGACAACAAGAGACCTCATCCTGGCGCCCTCCCTTGCATCTGGCATTCTGACATAACCCATTTCTAAAATCAGGAGGTTGCGCATACACATCATGGCTTGTAACCCATAATGGATTTTTCCTCCAGAAACTTGTCCAATCTCCTTTTAAAGGCGTCTAGGCTAGACGCCAGCACCACATCCTGTGGCAAGGAGTTCCACAGACCGACCACACGCTTAGTAAAGAAATATTTTCTTTTGTCTGTCCTAACCCGCCCAACACTCAATTTTAGTGGATGTCCCCTGGGGCTGGTATTACGTGAGAGTGTAAAGAGCATCTCCCTATCCACTCTGTCCATCCCCTGCATAATTTTGTATGTCTCAATCATGTCCCCCCTCAGGTGTCTCTTTTCTAGGCTGAAGAGGCCCAAACGCCGTAGCCTTTCCTCATAAGGAAGGTGCCCCAGCCCCGTAATCATCTTAGTCGCTCTCTTTTGCACCTTCTCCATTTCCACTATGTCTTTTTTGAGATGTGGCGACCAGAACTGGACACAATACTCCAGGTGTGGCCTTACCATAGATTTATACAACGGCATTATAATACTAGCCGTTTTGTTCTCAATACCCTTCCTAATGATCCCAAGCATAGAATTGGCCTTCTTCACTGCCGCCGCACATTGGGTCGACACTTTCATTGAGCTGTCCACCACCACCCAAGATCTCTCTCCTGATCTGTCACAGACAGCTCAGAACCCATCAGCCTATATCTAAAGTTTTGATTTTTTGCCCCAATGTGCATGACTTTACACTTACTGACATTGAAGCGCATCTGCCATTTTGCTGCCCATTCTGCCAGTCTGGAGAGATCCTTCTGGAGCTCCTCACAATCACTTCTGGTCTTCACCACTCGGAAAAGTTTGGTGTCGTCTGCAAACTTAGCCACTTCACTGCTCAACTCTGTCTCCAGGTAATTTATGAAGAGGTTGAAAAGCACCGGTCCCAGGACAGATCCTTGGGGCACACCGCTTTTCACCTCTCTCCATTGTGAAAATTGCCCATTGACACCCACTCTCTGCTTCCTGGCCTCCAACCAGTTCTCAATCCATGAAAGGACCTGTCCTCTAATTCCCTGACTGTGGAGTTTTTTCAGCAGCCTTTGGTGAGGGACCGTGTCAAATGCCTTCTGAAAGTCCAGATATATAATGTCCACGGGTTCTCCCACATCCACATGCCTGTTGACCTTTTCAAAGAATTCTATAAGGTTCGTGAGGAAAGACTTACCCTTACAGAAGCCATGCTGACTCTCCCTCAGCAAGGCCTGTTCATCTATGTGTTTTGAGATCCTATCTTTGATGAGGCATTCCACCATCTTAGGCTGACCGGCCTATAGTTTCCCGGGTCTCCCCTCTTTCCCTTTTTAAAGATAGGCGTGACATTTGCTATCCTCCAATCTTCTGGCACCGTGGCCACTTTGAGGGACAAGTTGCACATCTTAGTCAAGAGATCAGCAACTTCATTCTTCAATTCCTTAATAACTCTTGGGTGGATGCCATCAGGGCCTGGTGACTTATTGATCTTTAATTTATCAATGAGGTCTGAAACATCTTCTCTTTTAACCTCTATCTGACTTAATTCAGGTGTCAGAGAGTTGCTTCACCTACCCCTGCCTCTCCTCCACCCCCACAATCAGCAGCACCACAAGGGAGAGCACTTGCTTCCTTGCCTGCCTGCCTGGATGGACACTATGCTGGGAGAGTGCGGGAGAGGACTTATTCGAGTGGGTGCAAAACAAGGAATGAGGATGCAAGCTGTGGGGTGGCTGTTTCACCCAGTCAGGGCCCGGTGACTTATCAGGGCCCGGTGACTTATTGATCTTTAATTTATCAATGAGGTCTGAAACATCTTCTCTTTTAACCTCTATCTGACTTAACTCCTCGGTCAGGAGGGGCCGTTCGGGCAGCGGTATCTGCCCGAGGTCTTCTGCCGTGAAGACAGATGCAAAGAACTCATTTAATTTCTCTGCCATCTCTAAGTCTCCTTTTACCTCCCCTTTCCCTCCCTCACCATCCAGAGGGCCAACCACTTCTCTGGCGGGTTTCCTGCTTCTAACACATATGATGAAGCTTTTATTATTCCCCTTAATGTTGCTGGCCATGTGTTCCTCATAATCTCGCTTGGCCTCCCGTATCACCTTCTTACATTTCTTTTGCCACAGTTTATGTTCCTTTTTATTCTCCTCATTAGGGCAAGACTTCCATTTACGGAAGGAAGCTTCCTTGCCCTTCACAGCCTCTCTAACTTGGCTGGTTAGCCATGCGGGCACCCTCCTGGATTTAGTGGAACCCTTCTTTCTTTGCGGTATACACCTCTGCTGGGCCTCTATTACTGTTGTTTTAAGCAGCGTCCATGCACTCTGGAGAGATTGGACTCTTTTTACCCTCCCTTTCAACCTCCTTCTAACCAGCCTCCTCATTTGGGGGAAGTCTGCCCGTCGGAAGTCAAGGGTTTTGTTAGAGATTTGCCTGGTATTCTTCCCCCAACGTGCACGTCAAAACGGATCGCAGCATGATCACTGTTCCCCAATGGCTCAGTAACGTTTACATCTCTAACCAGGTCCTGCATATCGCACAATATTAAATCTAGAGTCACCTGTCCTCTGGTGGGCTCCGTGACTAGCTGCTCTAAGCCACAGTCATTTAGCACGTCAAGAAATCCGGTTTCCTTATCGTGACCAGAACACAAATTGACCCAGTCAATATGAGGATCATTGAAGTCCTCCATGATTACAACCCTGTCCCTCCTTGTCACCTCCCTGATCTGTTTCCTCATTTCAAGGTCCCCATCCGATTTCTGGTCTGGAGGACGATAGCACGCCCCCAGTATTACATCGCTGCACAAGCCTGGTAATTTAACCCAGAGATTCTAAGGTGGAGTCAGACCCACCTTCAATCTCTACTTTGCTGGATTCTATCCCTTCCTTAACATAAACGGCCACCCCACCTCCAACACGCCCCTGCCTGTCCCTCCTGTAGAGTTTATAGCCTGGGATTGCAGTATCCCACTGATTCTCCGCATTCCACCAGGTTTCCGTTATGCCCACTATGTCAATGTTTTCCCTTGTCACCAGACATTCTAGTTCTCCCACCTTTGCTCGTAGACTTCGGGCATTCGCATAAAAGCATTTGTACATGGAATGCCCTAGGATGGGCTGCTTATTCGCTCCTTTGTCCCCGCATCCTCTCATTGTGCCAAACCGTCTTTCACATCCCATCACGCTACCTTTCCCAGTTTCTTCTCCTACTCTGCCTTTGTCTTGTTGTTCTCTAACCTCCCCATCCTCATCCCATAGGGATGAGGAGTCCCGAACCGGATGCCCCTCGGCTCCTGTCGGCCTTCCCCCAGGGAACAGTTTAAAAGCTGCTCTGCCACCTTTTCAATGTTATGCACCAGCAGTCTGGTTCCATTCTGGTTCAAGTGGAGCCCGTCCCTCTTGTACAGGCCCCACTTGTCCCAAAATGTTCCCCAGTGCCTAACGAATCTAAACCCCTCCTCCCTATACCACCGTCTCATCCACGCATTGAGACCCCTGATCTCCGCCTGCCTAGCTGGCCCTGCGCGTGGAACAGGTAGCACTTCAGAGAACGCTACCTTTGAGGTCCTGGCTTTCAGCTTCCTGCCTAAAAGCCTAAATTTGGCCTCCAGGACCTCCCAGCTACACTTGCCCACGTCGTTGGTGCCGACATGCACCACAGCCGCTACCTCTCCCCCACCACTGTCTACTAGCCTGTCTAGACAAGAAGTGATGTCCGCAACCTTCGCACCAGGCAGGCAAGTCACAACCCTCAGGCACAGATGACAGAACCCCCCCACAGGTTGGGCAATCTAACACTGCTGTTGCTAGTGCAGAATCCACAAGAACCCCCAACCAGAAGCCATCAGCTCAGGGTGCCCTGCTAGATTTTCATCTATTTTGGACCTGTCTAATCCCTGACCTCCCCCCTTCAGAGGCTTGGAATGTCTCTGCATCCTGAGGAGAACTGCTGAAAAACCTGAGTATAAATGGTCACTATTCTTTCTTCGGCATACATTTTCCCCCCAAGGGCATATCCTACTTCTGGTACTCAAAGAAATCTGACCCTGAATCAGCTTGTTGTATCTGAAGATTGTCAGACTCCGAGCAGGAAATTCAAACACAGAAAGTGGTCCCAAATGACCAATCCCTTAGAGAAAACTGGGTTTATACCAACTCGCTATAAAAATCCAAAAACCCCTGAGGGAAATTGGATGCTCAGCATGGGTTTTGCCCGTTCCCTCAGTTGCTGTGGGGTAGCTGGACCAGAAGTCTCAATCACATGAGTAAACTGAATTAGCAGCCATATCCAGCTTAGTTGTGTGAGGGTTAATTTATTTTCAGTTTGCTTTGTGATCTCCTTGCTGTTAAATCTTTGCACACATCTACACTTTCATTTTGCAAAGAGATCTTTTCTTCCTGCTCTCCTGCAATTTCAAAGCTTTGTAACCCCTTTCAATAACCTCCTTATATTTTTACTGATTCTTCTCCTTGGTTCAGTCAGGAGAGACTGGAATTGCCAGGTCTCTCCAAAAACCCATGTTCCACTGTTTACTGTCAGGTTGTAAAGGAAATCCTTAGTATTTGAGACTCCTTGTCCACCTGGGAGAGGGGTTTTCCAAGACAGTTTCCCTCTGTCCGGAATCTCTTGTTTTGGATTTTAGAAGAAACTTTATTTTCTCCCCAGTTTACCCAGTAAAGGGAGACTGCAATCTAGATACTAACCTCCTGGTTTTCCTTACATAGGTCCTGGTCAATCTCAAGCACCCTGGAATTGTTGCACAATCTGTATGTCACATGGTGCCTCAAAGGCCAAGATATGCTCATGCCTGTCTGCAGATTGTGCTGGCATTTTCACCATCAGTAGAAGCAACCAATATGGTGGTGTGGATCAAGGATCAAATATTAATCAGTATGATGTTAATGTGACTGACTTTACTGGTATTACTGATGGAATCTCTGTACACATTTTATAAAAGCATGTGTCTGGGCACCTGTGCATCACACAGACAAAACATGAAGGAACTTTTGGGGGATAGAAGAAAAGTTCTCACTGCATAATCATTGCTCTGATCACAACTGGGATTCTTAAAGGTTCCTGCAATACCAATAATAGGAAGGAAGTTTTAGTCACATTACCTGGATCAAATTTCCAAAGATCATGAAAATGTCTGTTCAAGCGAGCATTGTAGCCACCAAATATATACAACTCCCCATTGTAGCCGACTGTAAAGGACAGAGCAGAGATTTGTCGGGACATTCAAAATGTAACTCAATTCATATCAATTTCCCCATAGTAGCAGGTACAACTAAAATGGTCTCGTATCATTCCCCTTCTCATGTCACAATTAGAACTAAAGTCGCCCATTTGATTCAGATTAGAAACCATTTCAGATACAGAAGAAAAGGGAGCAGGAATCATAACCTTGTCTTTATCTCTTGCCTATAATTGATCTTGGGCATCTCTCCATGTGGTAGACTGATTTCAGATAAGATATGGTATGCAAGCCAATTTAACACTTCCCGATTCTCATAATCAACATGGGACTTTCTCCCAAAGCACACACCAGTGTGTGCCTTTTGAAGACTTTTGCCTGGCCTGCTCGAAAGAACATTCTCCCTCTTCTATGGAGTGTTATGGTGACTTACATGCTGAATGGCTCCTCCTGCCTTGGGGGAGGAGTGGGGTGGGGGGAGAGTCCAGCCAAGAGTTAGTGTCTGTGTCAAATACTTTAATTCGGTTACAGTAGATCTCATTGTTGGAGTGGAATGGCCCAAAGCGATCTGCTCTTCCCCCAAACACATACATCTTTGTCCCAATTATTGTGGCTGAGTGAAAGTCTCTCCAACGAGCTGGTGTGCCCTGAAATAAGAGACTCCTGTTAACTATGTCAAAATGAAATGGAAGTTACTTTAGAGGTGAGAGATGAGGAAGGGAATGTGGTTTGGGAGGTCACAATTTTGTTGGCCTTAACTAAGGAAGGCAAAAGTCAAAGAAGGGTCATGCATAGGCCACAACACTCTTACTGACCTTAGTAGAGATCAGACTCCACATCATGCTGCTAGTATCCAGTTTGTGGATGTCATTTGAAAAACAATCAGCCTGAAAGACAGAACAGTTGTGAAACTACTGGGCATGCCAGAACTCAAACTGAACCTTGGATTCCTCATTCTTCAGAGATGAAAACTCTGCAATATTTAATTCTTCAGGATTTCCCTGTGGAGTTCAAAAATATTCAAGGAACTGAAAATGGTGGCTCAGAAAGCAAAGCAGCTGTTCAGTAGTACTTACGTCGATGCACACCATCCAAATCCCACACTGAATACAGAATTATGGGTCTCAAGGGTTTTTCTACAGTACCTGCCATCATAAAACATCTCCACTTTACAGAGCCGGAAAGGAAGTAACAAGATTAAAAGTCATCATTTGCAGTAATAGCTGCTGGTTCTGACTACCTGGCTGGAGATGGCAAGGATTGGCCTTTTCCCCCTCCCTTTTTAGAGAAGGAAGTGTTGAACATAAATAGCTCTCGTTAGCTTCAGCTGGAGTTGTTAAACAGTCATGAAGGAAGGCAAGAAGAGCCTCAAGCTAAATATTCTAAGTGGAATGCATATTTATTAGCAGCCTAGGAGAGATCCATTTTTGGCTGGCCTTGCCAAAGGTATGTAATCCTCGAACAACTTCTAAGTTGCTGACAAGTGTCAAGGTAACTTCAGTGTCTCGTGTCACTGACTCCAATTAATGCTGCAAGGGGAGGGGGCTGCAGATTCACTGAAAACCATCTTATTCATCACTTGACCCAATTACTGGAAAAAAAAAGTGAGTTCCAACCAACAGTGTGCTGGACAAGTGTTCAAATTAGCTGTAGACTCACTAGATGCCTTTTGGTCACTATCTGTTCCAAGTGCCTCAGTTCCACAGCTGGAAAATACCAATGATGATCTACTTTAGAGTCACTGTAAGAATGAGCAAGGATGGAAAGTATTTTGCACCTCTTTACATATAATGCTATGATTGCCTTGAGTAGCTGTGAAATAGCTCTCTCTCCCCCAATCTGTTTTTAAAGACAACACTGTACAGATAACTAGCAGGGCCAGGGTTGAATTAATCCGCTTCCACTGTAAATTAACATTTATTTGCCCTCCTGATTCAACCTAGATCTTAAGGCAGCTTTGGCATTATGCTGTGTGCTCACAGAGTCCATGACATCTATAGTGTCTAGCAGAGGAGGAGGAGAAAGTGGCTTCAAAGGACAGTGCTTGCCAGAAAGCTTGACAATAAAGGCAATGATGCCTGAAATGTCAATAGACAAACACAAGAGGATTTTTTTAGCTTACAAATAAAAGGCACAACAATTTGCTCCATGGGGGGGGGGGGGAGGCCAGATGCACCCAGACATATTAGTTATATGTCTGAAATATGCCTTCCTGTATCTTAGCTCTGCATTATTAAATGAAAATATGCCAGCCTCTTTTCCTTCCAAGGTAATTTAATAGTGCAGAGGAAGGAAGCAGTCTAAGGACTGCCAACTTGACAGCATGTGCCACAACTGGAAATGCACACCATCACTAAAGTTACATTAACAAACAAGTTTGGCCAACCATGAAAATTCTTGCAGCTGCTGTACTCAAATGTAAAGGATTTTCACAAGATTGTTTCAGAGGAACATTTTGGCTAAGACTATCCATTTGCCCAGCCTGGATATCCTACTTGAAACAGGCCACAATTCGAAGACCAGTGTGACCAGAGCTGCACACCAAGAGTGCTTCTGACTTGTGTTTTTCAAAACAGGAACCTCCCACAGCTGAAGGTCAAACGATCTTAAAACCCAGAAGAGTTTCAACAGCAGTCTACAACATAGCACAAGGGTTTGCTGATCCTTGTCAAAAGTGCAAACGTTCCATCGGACATGACTGAAGTAGCTTGCTGGATTGTGCCTACATTGCTTTCCTTTTAATAAAGGAGTAGGCTTATTGTCTTCTTAAACTCCTTTTTCTTCATTCCAAGCCTGACTCTCAGGAAGATGAAAAGTGTTAGAAGCAAGTTAGAGGCTTAGGCTGAGGTATACACTGACAGTACGATCTTATGCACTTGAGACTAAGCCTATTCAATTTGGTGAGGCTTACCTCTGAGTACATGCATTAAAGAAAGCTGCATAGCTAGAGCACTACAACCAGTGTTAAAAGTCTGGCACTATATTGGGGTGCAAAAACATTCAACAACAGAACAGCTTCAGTAAACTTAGCAGATCAATATACATAACTTTGCAACTGGGGAACCACAGCCACACAGTAATTTCTTAGAACAAGTTCACTCCAAGCAGCATTGCCAAGCACATTCACACAAAGATAGAAGAGATCTTAAGATAACTTACCAGTTGCTCATACCCTCCAAAGATATACATGCTCCTTCCCAAGACACAGGCCGAATGTCCATCCCTTGCTCCTGGAACCATTCCAGAAACTTTTGGTGTGAACCATTTGTGTGTACCTAATATTTAAAAGATGGTCAAGAAGAAGAGATGACTCATTACTAACAGAGAGTGGCATGCTCAGGAATGAGTGACAAAAGGCACTTATGCCCTCCTTTTTCCCTTGGGGGGGTAATCATTCTATAAATATACAACGCATACCATTCCTTGTCAGGAAGCAATTACCTCCTGATGCTGTTCCATACAAGATACAAGGAAGAGCAGATGCCTGGAAGTTCCCTCACAGCTTCTAAAAGCTCTCCAAAGCCACCTGTTGCATCCTCACAAGGAGGACCTATGTTCTTTCACTATGTCCCCACTGTGTATTGTTACTGCACAGCTATGCTGGAAGAAGTGCTTACTACCTTTCAGAAATGGACTGAACAGCAGGAAATTGCCACACTCCGTGAAGAGCGCTCTTCGTGTGGAACATTCATCCAGCAATGAAAAGCACTGCAAAGCTTAAGCCTACACCTGTCCTGGAAGCCCAAAGGGGAGAACAAGAGAAACACAGATTAGCCTTGGTACAGCAGGAGATCCTTTAAGCACACTTGGCAATCAGCTGTAGCGCTTATTCCAGGAAACAAACATAGAGCAGCCTTTTCAAAATCATCGCCGCACCACCGGCCTCTCATAACCTGGCTTCCATCCATAGCCATCCACCCAGACTCTAACTGGAGCTGTAACTTCAGCCCACTGCAAGGTCAATATAAGCTCTGCTGAGATGATTAGCACAGAGAGAGAGAGAGCCTTGCTCCTAATGGGATGCTTGCCATTCTCAGATTCCTAAATCCAGTCGAGTGTTATCCCTAAAGACCTTGGCCAAGAGCAACACATGAAACGAGAGACTAAAGCAGGCTGTGACACCTAATCTAGAGGACACTTGCCAGCCAGCAAAAGGACAATGCCATGTGGAACAGCCTCAGGGCTTTGTCTAGCCTGAAGTGACTCATGCAAGAGGGCTTCCACCTTTTCCCTTGAGAGAGGGAGGATTAGCAATGCTTGCTTTCCAGGGACAGTGGGGAACAACACAGGCAAGTGCGTGCAAGGATTCTGGAGAGCCCACAGTGCCTGAGCAACTCACTCCTCCCTTAAACAGGCAGAAAAATGAAATCAGATGGGCAGCTGTGAGATGCAAAAATAGACCTGAGAATTCTATAGATATCTCATTTTGCTGCTTACAACAAACTCCAAGTCACTGGGAGAGCAAGTGTCTGCTAAAGAAACAAACCACAAGACCCAAGAGGCTTATTCCATCTTCCAGGGCATGTGTAGTCTTACCAAATACTGATTCTCTCACCCTTTTCCTTGTTATGACTAGTTTACAAAGACTGTTTTCGCTGAAGTCCCATGCATAAAACTGAAACATGGCAAAGGTCTTCACATACTCCTTACCAGTGGCGTCACTGGGATTCGCGTCACCCGGTGCAGGAGGCCTGCATGTCACCCCATGCAGTGGGCGGGGCAACGCCCCAGGTGGTGGGCGTGGTGATGTACCATCACCCCACCCCCACTGGTTTTTTGGCTGTACCTTTTGTTAGAACACAGATATTTCAATGTGGTTTGTTTCATTACATTCTGCATGAAATTACGCATTGATTGATATAACATGATGGTGTTATTCCTCCAAACTCTGATTTTAGTGATTTTGAAAACTTGTAGAGTCTCACACACACACACCCCCATGTCAACTTACTAACATCTTGTTGTAGCAGTTCTCAAACTTTTAGCATTGGGACCCACTTTTTAGAATGACAATCTGTCCAGGACCCATTGGAAGTGATGTCATGGCAAGCAAATTAAAATAAATAATTATAAATAAATTAAAATAAAAGAAATAATTAAATAAGGGGGAGCCAGTCCTGTTCCACCAAGTCAATCTACTCTGAAGTAAGTCCCACAGTGGTCAATGGGGCTTACTCTCAGGAAAGTGTGGGTAGGATTGCAGCCTGTGAGCCCAAGCCTATGCATGTCTACTCTGAAGTAAGTCCCATAGTGGTCAGTGGAGCTTACTCTGTAGTCTGCCTGCAATAACAACCCCCCAAAAAGAATCAGTGAGATTTCCAGCCCACCCCAGTGCCCAGTTTAAAGTTCTTCTATTTCAGGAACATCAAGATAAAGACACTCTTGGCTTTGCAAGTGCAAAATAGAAAACATGCCCCATGCCAGTTCAAACCTCTTTTTTTGTCCTTTTTAGTGGGGGGGGGGGGGGAAGGCTGCCTTCTGGAGCATTTGTTGCACTCCAGCTCCATTGGATCGGGACCATTCTGGTGTTCTCGCATTCCCCTTTGCCTGGTCTGACCACCAACCAAGGCACGCCTGCCTATTCGCAAGTAAACGCAACCATGAGGCTGCTTCGCTTTCCATAGGGCTCAATAGACTGCAGCTGGGAGGGAGGGACCTCCTTCTCCCTTTTGTGTTTTTGGGGGCTGCATTCATTGGATCAGGACCATTGGAGTCCTTTCAGCCTGTCCTTTCCCTAAGGCAAGTTTGCCTACTCGTGAGTAGACGCGGCCATGTGGTTTCACTGCAGGCTCAATAGACTCGCAGCTGGGAAGGAGGGACCTTCTCGGGTGTTTTTGGGGGGCTGCATTCATTGGATCAGGACCATTCAGGTGTCATTGGATTCCTCTCAGCCTGCCCTTTCCGACGGACTATGGCAAGTATGCCTACCCGAGAGTAAACGTGCGATACGGCTCACTTTCACTTTCCAGAGGGCTCCATGCATCTTTTCTATCCTTTTTTTGGCCATAACATTTGAAGGAAAGGAGATATTTCAATTCTGTTTTTTGCATTGCATTCCGCTGGACATTCCGCATCCAACAGTGTATGGCATGACAGTGTAGCTCCTAACGCCACAATTTTAGCACGTCACCCCCCCCGGCGCGTCACCCGGTGTGGCCCGCACCCTCCAGCGACGCCACTGCTCCTTAGTAAAATGAAACGGACATATTGACCCATGTGGTGTTCTTATAAGCAGATACATACAATAAACCCTTGCCTTATTATGACCAGATATGGCCCTGACTTGAAAAATACAGCATTTAGTATAGACACAAGCCATGCATTTTTAAATATACAATTTATGCAACAGCACTCTCCTGAAGTCATTCTCACCATCGGATTGCTTGACATTAACTTCCAATATTACTTTTCAAGTGCCTGGACTCATTCTGGGAAACACAACCGTTTTCCAGGGAAGATGCACATTTTCTGGTTTCTAAGATGTTGCCAAACACGCAGGTTCCCCACCCAGCCTATGTTGCACGCACATTTTTGTCTTCAAAAAACTATGTCACCTTGTGATAGAAAAACCTATTCAGTTGGTGGCAGACAACATAGCCAAACCGGAAGCTTTTCTCACCCTTCTAACCCTGGTATCCACTCTCCTGTCATATGTCAGTAACAACGAACAGAATGCTGCCAGTCCCACTCAAATACTACAATAATGTTTTACACTATTTAAGCTTTGAGTCAATTCTTGAAGCCTTTGCATATTACTGAGAATTTGCCCCACATGTTTCATAATTTCATTATTTTCTTTTTCCCTAGTAATCATACAACTATCTTTAATAAACAGATATATTTCCATGGCTTGATGGAATACAGACATTGCAAAATATAGGTTGCTTGGAAAAAAATAATGACTTTATGCCTGAAGTATAAAATATAACGTTGTGCATCGTTTTCTTCTGTCTCTCTAGTCTTATTTCAACTCACTTCTCTTGGCAATCCATACCCTCTTCCCAATAGTACGGCAAGGCTGTCCTGTGCACAGTCCATAGTACAAGTACATGGACTCCTTAAAACACCAGTCATGACTGGTTGTGCAATATTTATTTTAAAATCATTTCTATTTTGCCTGGCTTGTCTATCAAGGCACCTCCAGACAGTTAACAGGAAAAAACAAAACAAAAACAACTGAAACAAAAACAAATTTAAAAGGAAGTACAGTAAGCCCTTGGTATCCACAATGAATTTGTTCCAGGATACCCCTCCCCAGTGGATTCCAAATTGTGTGGATAACGGAATCAGTGGGGGGGGGGGCGGCAGGCAGAAAAACCAGAAATGCATTTCAGAAGCCTCCTGGAAGCACTCTGAAGCATGGGGAGGCCACATGCTATATCCATGCCTCAGAAGGCCTCCTGGACAAAACTGGAAGGAACTTCCAGTTGCACCTGGGAGATCTGCAAGGCCCTCCAGCCATGGGCTTAGCACCAGTGCTGAATCAAATCCATGGAAGCCAAACCCATTGATGAGGAGGACCCACAGTATAAGACAAAACCAAAACACCACAACTGAAAAGTTACTTCAATCACCACTGCCACAATTACGCCCCTCCAAAAGCTGAACAGAAAAGACCGGTCTTAATATGCCTCCTTACAGAGCATAGGGTGAGAAGGCAACTAAGCCTTCAGAGGGGGGGGAGGCATTGCACAAGGCCAGTGCCACCACCAAGAAGGCCTTGATCCCAGGGGATGCCTCCTATGCCTCTGAAGGCAAGGGTACCCAGAGAAAGGCTTTATATGATGGTCCATGTGTATGACAAAGTGTGGAAGGAAATGTCTTTAAGGTATTCAAGTCCCAAACTGTTTAAGGTCTAAATAATTTGGGACTTGGGTATCAAGGATACCTTGTCCTTTAAACTTTAGAACTGTAAAGGACACAATGAACCCTTTCAATTAAGCCAGGAAACAAAGTCCCATATAAATACTCATCTGTCTTAAAAATAATAATTTTAGTGAATAATCAAACCTCATCATCGAGGTTATAACCCTCTGGAGTAGGCATATCACAGCTGCTGTTTCCAGTTTAGACACAGATGCAGACTCCAATTTTTGTTTAGAATACGCAGAAGTATGCAACAGCAAGAATTGCAGGGCAGAAAATTAACACTTACTGACGTCAAAGGCATATAATACATTGCAGGCTCCCTCGGTGTCATTGCGACCTCCCCAGATGTAGATGGTGTCATCAATGACAACTGCAGAGTGCCCATATCTCATATAGGGAACTTCCCTCACATGGTCCCTGTTGTTTGTCCACACTGGCGGCAGCTTGGTCCACCGCAGAGACACTAGAAGAAAACAGTACCGAGAACTACTTGAATGCTGTGCTTATGAAGCAGGGAGAAACTAATTGACACAACCATGTCAGCTGCTCTGATCAACAAGCCATAGAAGTTTTTTAATTCTCTTATATAAAATCTCTATCTGTATACTGGTAGCAAATAAACAAATGAAAAACATACCAAACTCAGAAAAAAAATGCACGACCTAAATACGAGATACAGAAGCAGAACAATGAAAAGGAGTTTAAAAAATGTCACTGGATCACTGAGAAAATGTACAAGATGCTTGCTGAGATCCATTTGCATTTAGCAAAAATGTACAGGCATCTCTCGATGTGTGGGTTAAGTTCTTGGAAGTCAGCATATATATTAAAAATGCATAAAATAACCCATTTCTTCCCAAGGTGAAAAAATTAGCACACAGTGGCTTTCCTTTGATATTTGTAACAGGGAGGAAACTATGCGATTTAAACCTTTCCTGAAAACTTTAACTTCATCAGAACACCTGGAACAAAATGTTGCATGTACGCAACCATGGGCAAAGAAGGGGTTGTAAAAGAAGGGGCTACTTTCCAAGGGCGGAAATAATGTGCAAGCCTTTGGTTTTCAGTACATTTCTTTGTTAGGGGACATGAACTGAGCTTCCTATGCCTACAGAAAAGATTTGGCAGCATCAGGAACATCTGGAACAAAATGTAGCATTTCTAAAATCAAAGGGTGAATAGGTAGCCAAAACAGAGGGTTCTACAACTAGAAGCATAGGGTACAAATTGTTATTTAATAAACACTTTATTATTAATGAAGTAACTTATTTCGTTTGTAACAGATAACAATACCCATCGGGCAACCCTTCAGTTCTCAGCATGTGAACCTCTATCGCTTTTGACAGACATAACTTTATTACTGTGAATGAAACTCTTCAAAGCAGTTAGGATGCAAATGTAGATTGCATTTTTTACAAAGATAAACAGTTTGTGATTTGCAATGTCTGCATCTTCTCTCATTGTTTCCTCTTCTTCTGATTAGATAGCCCTGATCATCAAAGCAAATGCTAGCTGACAGAGATTCTCTGTGAGGAGGCCTCCCCTTTGACACAGAGGCAGTGGGTCACTCTTCTATATTGTTGACCTCCAAATCCTTCAGCATTAATGCCATGGAAACCTCAGACTTGTAATCTAACTGTGATATGTTGGACTTGGTTACCATGCGGAAGATTTTCCAGAAATTTACCAGTGTGCTTTCCAGTTTGTTTATAAATAATGGCCACCATGACTTTTTTCCTTGTACGCCTATGTGGTAATTTGCGACAGCACTATCTTGAAGGTCCACCTCACACCTGCGTTGATTGTAGTGCTGTATCACACATGGCTGGGGCAGCATGTCATATGTTTTTTTTCTTTCAGTTGTACTGCTTGGGATGTCCTTTTGGTTCAAGTCCAATAAAGTTCAAGATCACTGTGATCACTGCGCTATCTTTCCATCTAACAATGTAAATGTCTCTGTTGGTGTCAAAGGTGTAGTCTGATTCTTCTTTTGCAGATTTTTTCATTTGTTTAGCTTTCTGCAGTACACTGCAGTCCATGAGGCAACTGTCTCTAGTGGTTCCTGGGGTGTAAAACTTCTTAGACAACTGAGCCATGAGACTGTAACTAGAGAAGAAGTTGTCAAAACCAATTTCATGATTTTTCAGTTCTGCAGATTGCTTTATTTCTGTCTGCAAGGTGCATTAAGAGTTTCAACTGCAGGACATATCACTTTTTAAAAACAGATAATATAAGTCTCTCAGACTCCCAAAAAATCAGAAAAATTTATTCCAATAAAGAGGCCATGAGAATAGTATATAAACACAACTATGCAACCATACTAAAGTGCAAGCTGTTCAATGGCGTTCTACTCAAACACTCATCTTACCAGCATTAAATACGTGAACGTCGATCTGTCGCATAGTCTCATAGTCTTCACCCGAGCAGTAGCCACCAAAAGAGTAGACTTTGTGTCCAACAGCCACAGCAGCGTGGTTTACTCTCCGGGGCCCACCTTCTAAGTGCACTGTCCACCGTAACATTCCCTTTTATGAGTGTTTAGTCCCCTCCAAACTGGGGGGTGGGAGCACTAGAGCCTCATGCCGACAGGGCTACCAACCATGTTGGTTTGTAGCCACGGAGTTCTGCAACAGACAAAAATACAAGAGTTCAAAAAACATCCTGTGAGGCCTTGTGCACAAGGACTCTTGGTCTTCCCCTATTCAACAGTACTCCCAGAATGGAAGAAGATTTAACAGTCAAATTCCTCCCCTTGGAACTAAGAATGGCTCCCTCCTTGGAGACCTCTCAGCGGGGCCTCAATACATTTTTATTCAGGATGGTGTTTGATAGCTGACATGATGTACTGGTGCTTTAATCAAATTAACTAACTGTTTGTGATTCACTGGGGCTTGTCATGTTTTATTATTATTGTTTTTAATTCTGCAAAACTCCTTGATTGCCCATCAAGAAAGGCAGGGCATTAATTATTTAAAATAAATAAATAATTTCCTTATTCTCTTAAAATCCAGAGTTCTGATGTCAGGTTCTTTTTGAAACACAAGTAAGAGAAAAGCAGGTTGGCTGTGAAAGGTTTTTCAAAAGTCAGTCCCTGGGAGAAAATCAGTGGTTAGAGATTTAAACCCACACACATCTCTCCAGTTGCATGTCCAAAATAGAAAGAAACCTGTCTTCAGCTTCGTGATGACTGGAGTGGGAGTTCTCCAAGCCCTGTCTGAAGGCTTAGTGTCAAGTTGGAATCTTTAAGCATTTAAAGATAACTTTCTCCCTGGGTATTTGAGCTATGTAGGTATCTAAGAGACAATGAACAGAATATTGATTCTGTTCACAGTCTGCTTAAATGTTCTGTTTCTGCCCCAAAGAACAAACTCAGTACTAGTCCAGTCAGTTATTAAATCCCCACTGGATAAATGTTTAGCATTTTGAAAGAAAAATGAAACTTTTTCCTGTAAGAACATTGGCTTTTTTCCACAGGGCAAGAGAAATCCATTTTTCCTTTCCTCATGACATCAGCCAACAATAGTTTAAGGACCCAATGCTATCCAACTTTCCATTACTGATGGAGACGTACCAACAGGAGATGTACTGCATCCTGTGGTGGTGGGGAGGGCCTCTGTTCCTCCTTAGGGAATGTTTGTTCCCTTACCTTGGTGCTGCATTGTGGCTGCACTGGTGCTAGAAAGTTGGATAGGTCTGGGCCCTAAGTTAGCCAGGTTTTGAGAATCAACCACGAGAAGATAGTAAAACCTTCTGCTTGAAAACATGTCTCTAAAATTCTCACTTAATACACAGATCAGATGTTAAAATCCAAATGCTTTCTCTGTAGTTGACAAACTACAATACAGTATATGTACCCATAAACGTTAACACAAGAAAACCCAGGTTTCAAATATACAGTATATTGGAAACATATAAGAGATCTATAGATGCTGAAAGTATACCAAAATCCTGACAAAATCTATTAGAAAGAAAACAAAATAGCACAAAGGATAAAATGTCTACAAATACATATAATTTTTTTAGAGAGAGAATGATATTTGCTCAAAGTATAAAGTTGCGGTACAGTATCGGAGGCCACGGGGAAAAGCTTGTTCCAGAGACCTGCATGCACAAGCCACTTCCAAACAATGAAAAAAAACATTTACTCCCTAAGCATTCTATAAATGTCACAACATAGGAAATAATGAGGAAGATTTCAATTTCCTATGAGCCGCCTGTATATAAACAGAGGCTGAATGTGGAGTTTCATAAAGGAGCTGGCTAAAAAGAAGTTCAAGTTAAAAAGCATATATCCTTCAGTAATGTTGTCCTTTAAAGTGGCTGAAGCATGCATACGAATAACTCACAGAGTACTTTTTAAAGTCATCCGACTAGACACAGTTGGGTATTTCTGTATGGAGAGATATCAGAAACACTCTTCAAAAATGTTAGATGCTTGTGAAAGGGGTGCATGCTGTGGCCAGACACCTTTAGAATTACAGAGGATGACGCTACTGCAACTCAAGAATCAGACTGAACATACAAGGCCAGTCTAGAGATTGTTAGTCCTATACCACGTATCACTCAGTTATGCGTAAATGCAGACATTTACTAATGATCTCCCTGTGATGGGCCTACAACATACGGGGCTGGCAAACCCACGCGATTTTACCCCACATTTGCACCAAACCAAGGAAACCAGAATTCTTCTTATTTTATGGGTGAATGCTACAGGTGACTAGTTCCCCACATGGCCAGATGGCCTTGTTATTAAGTTACTACTTAGCAAAGGTTTTTTGTTTTTTTAATCCATACTGACTTGTAGTTTCAAAAAGATTCATTTTACAGCTTGGCAGTGATTGATTCAATTGCAATTATATTTTGACCTATTTTGCACTGTTACATTCAACAGTGTGGCAACACTGAGTCAGTAGCTAAACAACTCCTAGTTCCTAACTTTTCCTCATAGTTAGGCCTGCTGACATCAACCACTGCTCCTTTGCTTTCTTTTCTTTCCAACAAATTCACATCCAGAAAGGCTAGGAACCAAACACAAAATTACATAAGTGGGCCTACAGACAACTTAAAACTACCATTTAGGCCACACTGTTAAAGCGACTATGAGCATTTAATACTGTATTTACTTAACATCAGCAATATGCTTCATGCAGAGTTCCAAGTTGTCACAGCAACTCTGCCAACAGCGAATAGAATGACCCTACCTTTTCGAAAGTTTAACTTTAAACACACCCAATCTTCAAGGGTCTCGTAGGATAGTAACATAGATCTACCTCATTAAAAAGCAATAAAACCAGGTAAAAATCTGTATTGAAATCATACCTTTTCCTTTCAACATAACAAAAAAAAGACTTAAAATGCTTCTAAAAGATACCTCTGAAGATTATCTGGATTCATTTCAATCCATGCCTCAAGTCTGGGTTTAGCAGTGAAGCTGGTTTGGTTACCCTGATAGCTGACCTATGCCAGGAGAAAGGAAGGGAAGTATGACCCTGCCAGTTGATTCTCCTGAACCTTTCAGTTGCTTTCAACATCACTGATCACGGATGGCAACCTCTAAATAGGCTGCTGGGGTTGGGAATGGGGGGAGGGGTTTTCTATATTTCTATGCTTCCTTGCCTTTCTTAACAGTTCTAGAAGTTGTTGCTGTAAACCAGGGGTGTCCAAACATTTTGGCAGGAGGGCCACATCATCTCTCTCTGACTCTGTGTCAGGGGCCGGGGAAAAAATGAATTAAATTACATTTCAAATTTGAATAAATTTACATAAATGAATTTTATTAGAGATGGAACTTATATGAATGAATGAAGGTCTTGCAGTAGCTCAAGGCCTATAAAAGGCCTTGCATAAAGCAAAGTTAGCCTTTCCTTCGCTGCCACTGCAGCATCACAGATGTGAAACAGCAAGTAGTGGAGGGGGCCCTCATCCCACAGCTCAGGCGAGAGGTTGAACAGTTGTCCTCATGCTGAGAGCAGTTGAGTTGGGCCAGCACGGGCTCCAGCAAGTCTCCGGAGGGCCAGATTGGGAGCCCCTGAGGGCAGCAAGTGGCCCCCAGGCCAGGGTTTGGGCACCCCTGCAGTGTAAACTATTGCTCTTCGGCTCTATCCCACAGCAATTATTCCACAGTGTACCATAAGGTTTGATTCCCCCTCTGCTGTTGAACATCTACATAAAACTGCGGAATGAAGTTGCCTGAAGATTAGGAGAGGTTTGTCAGCAATATGCAGACAACACTACACTCTAGTTCTTCTTTGCAACAGTTTCTGGTGTGGCTATGGGAGTTCTACACTGATGAGGGCAAATAAACGGAAACTCAATCCAGACAAGACAGCTGATGGGTGGCTTTCCAGACTTGGAAGGTGATGTTCAGCTGCTTTTGAATAGGGAGTGTGCTCCCCCTTAAAGATCAGGTTCATAGCCTGGGAGTGCTGTTAGACCTAACTCTATCTGTGGAAGCCCAGATGACTTTTGTAACTCAAAGCACCTTTCACCAGTTATAGCTGGTGTACTATTAAACCTGGTAATGATTATCCTGGTCACAATTATCCATAATCTAGTAACATCCCATTTGGATTGCGGCAACATGTATATGGGACTGCCCTTGAAGACAAATCTGACATTTTAGAGTTCTCTAGCTGCCAAATTCTGTACTAACTGAAGTTGGTCAAATGGTCTGGCTGATCTTGTGACAACTGCACGAACTGCTAGTCTGTTTCTAGTCACAATGCAAATTGCTGGTTCTTATCTTTAAATCTGTAGATGGTTTTGGACCTGGGTATCTGAAGGACTGCTTTGTTCCACATGAACCTGCCTGGGCTTTATGATAATCCTCAGAGGCCCCTCTACAAGCTCCCCCAGCTTCTGAAGTGAGGCTGATGATGAGGGCGAAGGGGCCTTCGCTAATGTGGCACCTGGTTGTGCAGTGCTTTTCAGGAAGGTTTCTCTAGTGCCAACTGAGATGCCCTTTCAGTATCAGGTAAAACTTTTTAAATTCACCTGGGTCTTTTAAGGTTAATGTTTTAGAACTGCTTTATGTTTTATCTGCTTTAAAGTGTGCTAATGCTGCTCTCTCCTTTTTGCTGGTTATGTTATTTATCTTTTTAATCTGAGAGCCAGAATTTTAGGACTGAAGAGTACTACATTTCTGTGCATTCCTTTAATAAATAAAAAAGGTCCTCAATGGTAGTCATCCACAATTTGTTTTTACCTTTACTTGACCTATACCTTTACTTGCTCTCAGGTTTAATTGATCTTAACCAGAAAGCAGCATTATGTGTTTTTATTTCATTATCACTAAAAAACCCACCTGCACCCACAATCTATAATAATATCAAGCATATTTAGGTTCAATTTCACCAGAACTCGATTATCATCAAGATCCATTAGGCTTGCCTGCCACCTCCTGCTGGACAGCGAAGTCCCTTGTTAGTTCAAGTAGACAAAGGAAATGCCAAGAAGAGAACAAGAATCTGAACGGCAAGGAGTCCATAAAGGTGGGCTAGCATCATTCTTCAAAGGAGCACAACATGTTCATAGCCCATGAAGACACTACCACATATTGCTAATTAGAAGGGAATCACTTTAGGAGTTCATAGCACACAAGAATTCAAAATATTGTCTTGAATCACTGGGTGGTTTCCTCAGAAATCTAACCAGTAAAAGGGGGGGGGAGCCCTCACCATCACAAACATACCCACCATTCACATTAATCGGCACCCCGTGATCAGGTTGAAAGGGTGGGGCACAAATATTTTAAATAAATAAATAATCTGCAACACTTAAAAGATATTTTAGAGCAGACATTCAGCAATTTTACCAACACGTATAAAAATAACAGAAGTTATAGCTTTAAAATGGACAGCAAATGCAGCCCAAGAAGATCAATCAAAATAATGAGCAGAACTAACATAAAATGTGATTAAAGACATTTCAGATGAACCTTCAGCCTTTGAGATAAGATAGAAAAGAAATCTAAGTAACAGTAATGACTATCTGAATGAGGAAGTGTTCAACCTTATATCCATTCCATGTCAGAATTGACCTTATAGTCAGTTAATTTAGCTCTATTCTTGAAGTAGCAGCACAAAGTTCTGAATTCCAACAAGAATATGATTGCATGAGTCAAATTCTTTTCACACATCACAGAAGAGCCCAGGAAGAACCAACATGATCCTCATACCCTTATTAACCCATAGCAGGAGCTCTGCTTTATTTATCTATCAAAGCTCTATTTCCCTAAACAGTAGAACAATCTTGCATCTCTACCACTTCTGAAGTATATGCAAAAGACACAAATCCCTACCATGCTGCTGTCTCAGTCCTTCAGGGTACAGAGGCTGTGGTTACAGCCACAAGGTTTAGCAACACTTAAAAATAGCTCCAGCCAGTGTAAAACAGTCCATATAGACTGTTCTATTTCAGGCACATCTCAACTCACTGTTACATCCAGCAGAACAACAATCCAGCTCCTTGTTTGACTCCTGACACTTACTCATTCCTTTGACTATTTATTGCAAGGTAGCAGGAAATGAGAGTTGGTGTCCGGCAGAACGTAGTGCAGCTATGCTATGACCTGAGTCACACCGCTGCTAAAGTAAGGCCACAAACTTGGGAAATCTTTAAGATCTGCAAGACACACAACTTGAAGAGCCAGAAATTCAAGGTCTATTCTCACACTGTCATGTCCATATTCAAAAGGATTCCTGAAGGTCACTTCCATAACTCCACATGTGCGTAAATCCACTGAGTAAGAACAGTACTTGTAACTTGCCTTTCCTCTAATCCAGGGGTCTTCAAACCCCAGCCCGGGGGCCAGATGTGGCCTGCGGCAAGCCTCTATCCAGCCCCAGCCAGACTCTTGTCCCCTGAAAGCCTCTGGTCCACTCAACTGAACATGACCAGAGCTGTGCTCTGGTTGTGTCTGGAGGGTGTTCTGAGGGGCAGAGAAGTTCAATGAATGAATTATTCACTCATCTAAGTTCCATCTCTTATTTATTTATTTAAATTTTATATTTAAATTTTTTCCCGGCCCTCAACACCACGCTAGATATTTGATGCGGCCCTCTGGCCAAAGGTTTGGAGACCCCTGCTCTAATCCAAATTCCAAAAAACATATCCGTTCACAAAAAATCCTTCAGTACTTTAAAAATACAAAAAATGCTACAGAAATATGTAATTTCAGTGGCAAGTATGCTGTAGAAGAGCACCTGTGGAATTCTGGACAAAATCCCATGGATCAAGCTCAGGGGAAAGTGTTCTGGTGCGGGACAGAAGCTGAACTTGCACATGGTGTGTGTACAAGTCACATCCCCCCTATATGCAAGGATATGCATAACTCTTAAGACTGGTTCATTCTTGCATCAATCATGAGCCACTGCTTCTCATTTTTAAAGAATAAAAAAAAGCTTTTTAAAAATAATGCACAGAAACAAGATGCATTTACAGGTTTGCCACTAACATTTAATACATTCAGGACAGACTTAAGAGAAGATTACTGAAAAACTGTACTACTGATTAACCCTGGGAGTTCTGATCTCCAAGAGACAGGTTCTCCTAAGACTGAATATGCTAATCAAAGTAACTCCAAGTTCCCAGAAGAAAAACATTATCCCCCACTCTTAAACTGGAAGTCCACAAGGTTGACTGTAATCAGAGAGAACTTGCAGTGGAAATAAGAAAAGTATCTTATAAGAACAGCAGGTAATGATGCATCATGGTGGTTCAACTGCAGTCCCATGAATCCTGCAGTCAGAAACCATTGCATCCACATTACATGGCTTAAACTTCCCACTTTCTGCTATTGACCACTGTGCAAGAGGCCAAAGTAGTTATGTAACATCTTTAGCTACCTATTCTCCTACCCATTCACTTCTCCTTTGCCACTGGTTAGGACAGGAGAAGCTTTTCCGATATCGAGCAACACACCTCAAATGTTCTTGAATTAATCCTTTCTAATTCGATGTCACCTCTTTAGCAAGATGAATGACTGAAGTAACATTACAGCAACGAATGGAGATTGTATGCACCTACTAATAGGAAACCCAGCTGTAAAGAGACAGTCTAGAGAAAAGGTCACACATTTCATCACTTATGTAAGTCAACAAGCTACTCTGCTAAAATCAGAAGAAACCAACTTCCACATTAAGCTACATTTACATACCACGCTTCTAGATCCAGACCTATCTGCTGCCCACCTCTCAAAATTAATTTTGCTCATTAGCTGTCAGACCAGTGCCCATTCTCCCCAACCACTTGACACATCAAGATTTTATCTCTTTTTGGCCTCTGCTTCATTCTTCTCTACACTATGTGGGAGCCATTCTGACATCAGAGGGAAGCAAACCAATCGGTTCAGAATTCCAAAGACAAAGAAGTGATCCAGATAACACTGATAATAGATTAACTTTTTATTAGAGAATTACTACTGTGTGTGGTAAGCAAACTCTTTGGAAACTTCAGCTGCCTCAGAATATGGTGGAAAGATTACTGACTAGAACCGGCTACTAAGAACATATCCAAGTATTAAGACACAGTGACTGGCTTCCAATTAATTTCTGGGTACAATTCAAGATGATGGTTTCAACTTTTAAAGGAAGGAGGAAGTGCCTCTCTGCTATAAGACTCAAGATCTGCATTGGCATGTCCCCCTTGGGCTCTGCAAGGTGGGGTAGGCTCCTCAGGGATCATAAACAGCCTGTTCACTACTGCCATAGTTAATGAGGCAGCAACTGGGAGGCACAGGTGGATAGCATGAGGACAAAAGCTCAAGGACAATGAGCAGCATGTACCAGCAATGATGCAAACAGGCATGGGATGCGAGTGTGGCTAGATGGGTGGGCTGGTGTAAGACAACCTGTGTCACATGCAAGCCAAATTACTGCCCCATGTGGAGCTCTCTCTGACTGATTCTTGGGCTACAGCAGGGCTGTCCAAACATTTTTGCATGAGGGCCACATTATCCCTCTGACACTGTGCTGGGGGCCGGGGGGGAAGAATTAATTTACATTTAAAATTTGTACAAATTTACATAAATGAATTTGTTAGAGATGGAACTTATATGAATGAATGAAGGTCTTGCAGTAGCTCAAGGCCTATAAAAGACCTTGCATAAAGCAAGGCCAGCCTTTCCTTTGCTGCCACTGCTGCATCACAGATGTGAAACAGCAAGTAGTGGAGGGAGCCCTCATCCCACAGCTCAGGTGAGAGGTCAAACAGTCATCCTCATGCTGAGAGCAGTTGCGTTGGGCCAGCACGGGCTCCAGCAAGTCTCCAGAGGGCCAGCTCATTGGAGACTGGGGGCTCTCCGAGGGCCGGATTGGGAGCCCCCAAGGGCCACAAGTGGCCCCCGGGCCGGGGTTTGGGCACCCCTGGTCTACAGTATAACCACCAGGTGTGCCTGTTTGTGACTTCTACAATCCCATTTTAGCAAGAAAGTAGGGTTCAGGTTTGAGCACATTACCTCCCCTGCATAAGACCTGTATTCTTCTACCATGTTAGCCCTTCGCTGGCAGGCTCCTGGTATATATGACTGGCTGACTGGGTAGTGCTGAGGATGCTAAAACCCCCATGATGAGCTATTTGTATGTCTTCCACTGTGGTTAGAGAGCTGTCCTATAGACTTGTCAGTGAGGTTTCAAGACCTGCATCTTCTCTCTTTATCTCTTCTCTCTTTTAGCTATGGGTAGGATATCCATGTAAAAAATTATCTTGGCTTTGGTTATAGTACTCCTGCTGGCTAGGTTTGAATTCGGCTTGCCTAGTTCCCAGTCTGAGTGTAGTAAGCTACCAACCTTCCTCTTTGCATGAATGCAGTTGGGGTTTCACTTGTGGCTTGTCCCAGTTCTTCCCCTGGCAAAAATGTTATTACCAGCAGATGAATTCCCCCCACATGGGAACTTGAATCTTTGCCCTGGGAGGTTTGTGAATTTGTTCTGGGCCTGTCTTCTCCCAAGGGAGCTATCTTCCTTCCCTTTGGTCTGCTGCAATTGAAAAGGTATTTCTTGGCAGTGCACCTCCATACAAGTGTCATAAGAGGATTTGAGTTCTGAATGCTGGGATTCCTGGTTGCTCTGTTTTTGTCCCCTTGTGACTAGTGTCACAGAAGCTCCTGCAATAGGGCATGCTGGTGACATCCTTGTGTCAGGTTATATGTAGTGTATGCTGATGTCATGGGGTTGGATCTCTGTTGCTATGCATTGACTGGCTCCTTCCACATGAAGATGTCAACGTGTCACCCCATGATTCAAACATCCTAAAGCGTTGCCTTAAGTGCTGCAGGAGCAGCTGACAGGTCTCCTGGGAGTTCTGAAGCTCTTTGCTCTTCCCCTTTTGTGCTGGACTAGCATATGATATACTTAAGCCAGTATAGCTAGACAGGTGTTTTAACAAGTACAGCATAAGACTGCACTGGTAGATCTGTATACAGGACACTTATTTAGTCATTTAATTACTTCTCCTAGAAGCTGCTACAGAGAACATTATCTGCTGTACAAATCGGATGAAAATATTTTCTTTCCACCCAATAACATTCTGCTGCAGCATAGATCCTTTCTATTGACTATTTAACTAGAAGACCCAAATGCCATGATTCCATCTAAAAGCCCCAACCAGTTCTATGAAGTCACCTCCAAATAAGATCCCAGAAATCTGAGGAATGTGCATTAGATACATGTCTCGAACCAAACTTACTATAAACAGAAGTCACAAAGTGAGCCAAAAATTTCATGACTTCCACAGTCATCTGAACAGCAAAGAGAGGAAACTGCTACACTCAAATAGTAAGGGCAGCTCTCACTTCTGATAAACACCTGTTCCACCTCAATACACCTTTCACCTTCAAAAACATTCACAAATCTTGAACTCACTACTACTCTCAAAACAGTTCCACAGAAAAACTGAACCAGATAATGGTGCTGTATGAGCTTCACACGACAGCCTCAGGAACAAGATCTAGCGGAAGGATGTAGAGTCTTGACCCAGAAAGAAAGTTTGAATATTTAGGGTTGTTCTGAAGGGATTCTCCCTGAACTATACTGGTGGAAACTCTAGCCTAGTCATCTACAAAGAGGTCCAAACTAAGTAACTGACACATATCATTTAAAGCTCTTACACTAAAATATAACAAATATATTTAAAATATATTTCAATAGAAGGCTATAAGTTTAAAGTTATATATTTTAGGCCAGAGAAGGCCAGTTGTAGAGAGAGCTCCAAGGTTGCTTGACTCAAGAGCAAGCAGGAACAAATGGAAGGAAATCATGAATTCATAAGCAGAAGAAAATGTCAACTATGATTGCCTTTCCAAAAATGCAAATAACTAGCTTATTGTTACACTATTTTAATTCTTAGGGCAGTTTTGTCTGTGATTCCAGTATGATCAATGCACTCTATTCTGAATTATCAATATCAAACATGCTTAATATTAAGATTGTAGGGTACTTTTTTCCTCCGTCAAAAACTGATCATGTAAATTCACTCTGCACAATGTGCAGGACAAAAACGCCTTTCAGAAGGCGTTTGACACAGTCCCTCACCAAAGGCTACTGAAAAAACTCCACAATCAGGGAATTAGAGGACAGGTCCTCTCGTGGATTGAGAACTGGTTGGAGGCCAGGAAGCAGAGAGTGGGTGTCAATGGGCAATTTTCACAATGGAGAGAGGTGAAAAGCGGTGTGCCCCAAGGATCTGTCCTGGGACCGGTGCTATTCAACCTCTTCATAAATGACCTGGAGACAGGGTTGAGCAGTGAAGTGGCTAAGTTTGCAGACGACACCAAACTTTTCCGAGTGGTAAAGACCAGAAGTGATTGTGAGGAGCTCCAGAAGGATCTCTCCAGACTGGCAGAATGGGCAGCAAAATGGCAGATGCGCTTCAATGTCAGTAAGTGTAAAGTCATGCACATTGGGGCAAAAAATCAAAACTTTAGATATAGGCTGATGGGTTCTGAGCTGTCTGTGACAGATCAGGAGAGAGATCTTGGGGTGGTGGTGGACAGGTCGATGAAAGTGTCGACCCAATGTGCGGCGGCAGTGAAGAAGGCCAATTCTATGCTTGGGATCATTAGGAAGGGTATTGAGAACAAAACGGCTAGTATTATAATGCCATTGTACAAATCTATGGTAAGGCCACACCTGGAGTATTGTGTCCAGTTCTGGTCGCCGCATCTCAAAAAAGACATAGTGGAAATGGAAAAGGTGCAAAAGAGAGCGACTAAGATGATTACGGGGCTGGGGCACCTTCCTTATGAGGAAAGGCTACGGCGTTTGGGCCTCTTCAGCCTAGAAAAGAGACGCTTGAGGGGGGACATGATTGAGACATACAAAATTATGCAGGGGATGGACAGAGTGGATAGGGAGATGCTCTTTACACTCTCACATAATACCAGAACCAGGGGACATGCACTAAAATTGAGTGTTGGGCGGGTTAGGACAGACAAAAGAAAATATTTCTTTACTCAGCGTGTGGTCGGTCTGTGGAACTCCTTGCCACAGGATGTGGTGCTGGCGTCTGGCCTAGACACCTTTAAAAGGGGATTGGACAAGTTTCTGGAGGAAAAATCCATTATGGGGTACAAGCCATGATGTGTATGCGCAACCTCCTGATTTTAGGAATGGGTTAAGTCAGAATGCCAGATGTAGGGGAGGGCACCAGGATGAGGTCTCTTGTATCTGGTGTGCTCCCTGGGGCATTTGGTGGGCCGCTGTGAGATACAGGAAGCTGGACTAGATGGGCCCTTGGCCTGATCCAGTGGGGCTGTTCTTTTGTTCTTATGTTCTTATGCACAAACCAGATATACATGTGCCATAACCAACAGCCATACCAAACAGAAGCAAACTAAGTAGAATATATGAAAACAGCATGAAAGGTGAGTTAAAGTGCTCATATTTCAATATTCCACCAACAGTCCTTTTTCATGAAGAAAACTACTTTCCTCCCACTGACAGAGCAAGTTTGATAGAATGGTTAAAGTGTAATTCATGAGAACAGTCTAACCTTGTGTCTGATGACTGAAAAGCAGATGACTGAATTCAGGGACTGAATTCAGTTGGGACTTGCACCCAAATAAGTACAATTAGTATTGAAGCTTGACAGCATAATCCTATGTACAGTGTTCCTATGTACAATGGGCCTTACTCCCTGAGAAGTATGTTTAGGATTGCAGCCTAACATGGCAGAATTATTCTGTTCTAGGTTATTCTGTCTATGAGGACAAAAAAGAATAGGGGCACAATCCTAACCCACCGACATAAGGGCAATGCAGCTCCAAGTTAAGGGAACAAGCATTCCCTTACTTTGAGGAGGTCTCCGTGAATGATATCCAGCTGCAGGGTGCAGCACACATCCCATTGGCACCACTATGCCAGTTGTGGAAAATTGGTTAGGATTTGTGCCCAAATGTGTTAGTGTCTAACATCCCATTGGCACCGCTATGCCAGTTGTGGAAAATTGGTTAGGATTTGTGCCCAAATGTGTTAGCGTCTACATAATCCACATTAGCATCACCTTGAGTATGAGCCACAACAATTCACACTGGGAAGGGCAACAACTAGAAAAAGGAGCTCAGTGTTATGTGCATGTGTGGCAGTGCAGCTTAAGGGTTAATGTTAGATGTGATTATATTTACAAAGGGATGCGCATTCTTAAAAGGGCTTGAAATCATTATTCTCAAGCTTCATTTCCCCAGCAATAACACCTGTGTTTAAGTGGACCAGACATTTTCTTCTGTGGCATATTTGAAAAAAGTATATGGTACCATTTGGGGACATACAGCATTGATTCACACGTGCATATACACCACTTGATTTTTCTGAATTTGGTGACTGGTGGCTGAATGTGTAACTCCATTGTTTTGACATGGTGTGAAAACATCTATCTGTGTGGTATGTAATGGCCCATTCACCCTAGCTTGTAGTTCCTGGGGTAAAGGCACATAGCAAACTTGCAAGTTGATGGACCTTAAATTTCAGTTGCCATCACTGGGATCTGTTCTCAGTTTTGTCTTCTTCAATATACACATAAATATTCTTGCAAACACAAAAATGATCATTTCCCCTATCTTTTCAGGAAAGTTATAGTGTAGGATGAAGTGGCAATTCCAATCCATACCAGCAATTTAGAGTCAGAATCAATTAGAACCGAGAACAGAACTGTGTTCTTATACCCATGACAAACATATACACCAACTGGATAAAAGAGAGATTTGTAAAAGATAAAAACATACAAAGAGGATCCACTGATCCTCTCCCTTATCCCCATGGTCTATTCTAGATTGGAAATAAGATTCTTTTGCCTATATAAAATTCTATAAAATGCTATATGTGGTTACTAATAATTTGGGGCAAAGGGATGCAACTTCTGCGCACCGTGACAGAAACTCACAAAAGCAAGACCCTTAGAGAGAGAAATTGATCACATGATTTTTTTCTCACAAATATCCTAACACATTTTGCCAAAAGGCTTTCAAAGGGACTGCCACTCAGTGTTAAAATCCAGTTTCCTAAATTACGCAAAAAAAAAAGACATTATATGCTGAACTGAGAGAGGGAAGATTGTCCATTTGGGATTATGACAGACATACAAAAATAAGGAAATTGCATCAACTCATCACAGTTTCGGACCCCTCTGCACAGGTTTAAGGCAGGGAAGAAAAAAATCCCAGCCCCCTCGAAGCCCCCTAGCTCGGGACCCCGACTCTCCCATGTGAAACTACCAGGTCACACCCTCCATGGGTGTGTGAGCCATACCATGTGAGCCACACAATGGGGTACGAACCCTCACCAAGTGAACCACACCATATGAACCACACTATGGGGTGTGAACCCTCCCATGTGAACCTACCTGGTCACATCCTCCATAGGATGGTGAACAACAGCACAGGGTGTGAACGCTCATGTGAACCACACCATGGGGTGTAAACCCTCATGATGTGAGCCACACTATATGGACCACATTGTGGGGTGCGATGCCTTCCATGTCAAGCTACCAGGTTACACCCTCCATGGGTGTGCGAACCACACCACAGGGTGCAACCCCTCACTATGTGAACCACACCATGGGATACGAACCCTCATCAAGTGAACCACACCATGGGGTGTGAACCCTCCCATGTGAACCTACCTGGTCACATCCTCCATGGGATGGTGAACCACACCATAGGTGTGAACGCTCATCATGTGAGCCACACCATGGGGTGTAAACCCTCACGATGTGAACCACACCATATGAACCACACTATGGGGTGTGACCCCTCCTGGTCACACCCTCCATGGGGGCGCCTCCCCCCCCAGCCTCCACCCCACAGGAGCTATAACCGGGCCCGGTGGAAGAAGCATCCTCACAGCCCTCGAGCGACACCTCCTGCAACGGGCATCGCCTGGCGCCTCCAGCGCGGTCCTGGTCCTGCCCCCGCCCCGCAGCACAGCCCCAGCCGCCCCCGTCCGCAGGATCCCTTCAGAAGTGGCCAGACCTCGCTCAGCCCCTCTAGCGGCGTTACCTGCCCGGGCCCGGGGAAGCGGGGCTGGCCCGCGGCCCCGCAGGGTCACACCTGCCTTCAGCGCTAACGGCCCAGTCCGGCCCCAGCCGTCTCCCCGGCACCTGTCTCTCCCCTCCCACCCAGCCTCGACGCACAAGCGCCAACAAGACCCCGAGGGAGCTTGGGAGCTGTAGTCTTTACAGACGCCACAGCAATTGGCGCGCTTACCTAGAGGCTCTTCAGAAGAAGCCTCTCTGCGGGTGGCCAGGTGCGGTGGAGGGCGCAGTGCTTGTACCTTTAAGTACTGTATAGAAGAGGGAACTGGGGCAGGGGCAGCTCAGCATGGAAGGGTTTTTAAAAGCTGCCCCTGCCCCAATTCCCTCTTTTATACAGTGCTTAAAGGTATGGGCACCCTGTCCTGAAGTCCTTGAAGGCTGGATATAAATGCAGTACATAAACAGGAAAAAAACAGTACACTGGTCATTGGTGAACCTCTGAACATGTGCAAAGTTCCTTTCCTTCAGCAATGCTCCAAGCGAAGATGGTGGGGAGGGATTTACTTGTATGGGTGGTTCTCAGCTGGTACCGCCTAAGTTTCCCAAAGCAAAACAGAGCACCAGTGTTTTGCAGGGCCGTGCAGTGGGTGGGGAGGCAGGTGAGGCAGAGGCTCCCCACCAGAGTCCTTTGAAAAGCACCGCCGCCGTGTGAGGTGCCCAAGCTCTCACAACCAATGTGCAGTGCACTGAATATTCCTCTGAATACCAGTTAACATAAAAACATACGAAGAGCCCCGCTGGATCAGGTCAAAGGCCCGTCTAGTCCAGCTTCCTGTCTCTCACAATGGCCCACCAAATGCTTCACAGAGCACACAATACAACAATACAACAAGACACAACCTGCATCCTGATGCCCTCCCCTGCATCTGGCATTCTGAGGTAGCCTACTTCTAAAATCAGGAGCTTGCACATATCTATCATGACTTGTAACCAGTGATGGACTTTTTCTTCAGAAATTTATCCAAACCCCTCTTAAAGGTGTCTAGGTGAGATGCTATGACCACTTCCTGTGGCAAGGAGTTCCACAGACAAATTAAACGCTGGGTAAAGAAATATTTTCTTTTGTCTGTCCAAACTCTCCCAACACTCAGTTTTAGTGAATATCCCCTGGTTCTGGTGTTATGTGAGAGGGAAAAGAGCGTCTCTCTGTCCATTCTATCTATTCCCTGCATAATTTGTTATGTCTCAATCATGTTCCCCATCAGGTGCCTCTTTCCTAGACGGAAGAGCCCCAAACGCTGTAGGCTTTCCTCATAAGGAAGGTGCCCCAGCCCAGTAATCATCTTAGGGTGCAATCCTAACCCCTTACGTCAGTGCTGGAAAGCACTGCAATGCAGCTCTGAGACAAGGAAATAAACATTCCCTTACTTTGAGGAGGCCTCCTCCGCGAGTGACACCCAACTGCAGGATGCAGCACAAGTCCCAGTGCTGGATTGCACCCTTAGTCGCTCTCTTTTGCACCTTTTCCATTTCCACTATGTCCTTTTTGAGATGTGGTGACCAGAACTGGAGGCAATACTCTAGCTGTGGCCTTAGCATTGATTTGTACAACAGCATTATAATATTACCTGTCTTATTTCAATACCTTTTCTAATGATACCAAGCATAGAATTGGCCTTCTTCACTGCCGCTGCACATTGGGTCAACACTTTCATGGAGCTCTCCACCAGCACCCCAAGATCTCTCCCCTGATCTGCCACAGACAGCTCAGAACCCTTTAGCCCAGGGGTGTCAAACTAATTTCATAGGGAGGGCCAACTAGCATTCATGATTCCTGCTGAGAGCTGAAACTGATGTCATTAGGCAGGAAGTGATGACATTAAACAGGTCATAACCAAAAATAAGCACTTTTTCTCAGTTAGGAACCCATTAGTGCAAATGACAGAAGAGAAAATATGCAAGTCTTGATCATATTTCAAGATATGGGAGAGCCCAATTTTCATGTGGGCTGCTGTTTCAGCAGTAGCACTGCTCAGCAGCTGAGGGCTGGATGAAAAGCTTCTGCTGCTTTTCTGCTGGTTGTAAAGTGGGCTGCTTCTGGTTCCTAGGCCTTATGTTTGACACCACTGCTTTAGCCTATATTTTAATTCTTTGATTCTTTGTAAAGTTTTGATTCTTTTTCTTTGCCCTAATGTGCATGACTTCACATTTATGTACATTGAGATCCACCTGCCATTTTGCTGCCATTCTCCCCGCTGCAGTGGAGCAACACTGGCAGGAGAGAGGTATGCCTTTTCCTCCAGTTCCGGGCTTCCCAGAATCAGCTAATGGGTCAACAACAGCCCTCAGGTAGTTTTACAGCACAGTTCTATGCATGTCTACTTAGAAGTAAGGCTACAACCCTCTGCATGCTTTCCTGGGAGTCAGCCCCACTGAACTTAATCAGACTTACTTCTGAGTAAACACGCATAGGATTGGGCTGTAAGTCCCCATTGATTTCAATCAATGGCATTTACTCCCAGGTACGTGTGTATAGAATTGCAGCCTTATGCCATCATCCTATGCACAGACACTGATGTAGGAGTAAGTCCCATTAAACACAGTAGGACTTACTTGTGAGTAAACAAATAGATCTGCGCTTATCATATGCGTTTTGAGCATGAACTTTCACGCCTCCTTCCCATGCAAGGTAAATAGGAGTGGTGCTTTTCAATGTCATCTCATGGATCAAATGCGTGGGGGGGGGGGAAGATTATATAAACTCTATTTGGTGATCATTGTATAAAGTGAGAGATTCATTAATGAAAGATCGACAGCCCAAGCCTATGCCTGTCCACTCACAAGTCAGTCCCACTAGAGTCAGTGGGGCTTACTCCCAGGAAAGCGTGGCTAGGATTGGGCTGCGAGACGCTGATATTGAGAGGCCGGGGGGGGCGGGGGGGCGAGAAAGCGACGGGGAGAGGCAGCTGGGGGTTGTCATAGCTACGGGTCTTCCCGGCGCGTTCGGTTATGACGACATCACCGGGGGACACGGACGTCAGCTGCTTCCGGTGGGGAAGCGAGAGGGAGGGAGGCTTCTCCAGGTCTCTGAGCAGGAGAGTGAGTCGACCTCGGGGGGGGGGGGGGGCGGTGGCTGCTGGCGTTTGCCTTGGGGGGGGGAAGGCCACGCAGGTCTTGTTGCGGATGCCTGGCGTCCTGTCGCGTCTTCCAGGCGTCGTCCTTCTAAGAGCCCCGTCAAGCGGTGCGGTGTTGCTGAGGCAGTCGGGGCAGACACATATCATTGGTCTGCGGAACTCCCTGCCACAGGATGTGGTGGCGGCGCCTGCCTGGATGCCTTTTAGAGGGGACAGGACAGATTTTTGGAGGAGAGTCCATCGTGGGCTGCAGGCCGTGAGGGGCAGGGCAACCTCCTAACTTTAGAAGGGGGCCACGTCAGAATGCCTGATGCAGGGAGGGCGCCAGGATGCAGGTTTCTTGTCCTGTGTGCTCCTAGAGGCATCTGGTGGCCGCTGTGAGAGGCAGGAGGCTGGATGAGATGGGCCTTGGCCTGACCCATTTGGGCTTTTCTTATGTTGTCCCTGCATGATAGGAGGAGCAGCTGGCACTGAGGGTGGCTTCCAAAGGCCGCCTGTTGAGTCCATAACAGAGATGAGAGCTGAACCCCAGAACCTCCCCATGCAGGCTGCATTTCTAAACCAGGGAGAAAGCCCCACTGAGTAAAGTGCATTCATTTATGTGTAAACCATTGCTTCCCAAACATTTAGCACCAGGACCCACTTTCTAAAATGACACTCTAACTAGGACCCACCTAGCTTTACTAGACTTTTTAAAAAAGGGAATGTATAAAGATCCATCTTGTCCAGCTTCCTGTATCCCAGTGGCCCACCAGATGCCTCAGGGAGCACATAAGACCACAATTCTGGCTCAGACGCAGTAGCTCTGTTTGGTATTGGCAAAGGGAGGAAGTAGAAATGTAAGTTGTGGACAGGGCTGGCCTATTCACAAGGCCAACTGATGCAGCTGCTTCAGGCAACTGGATTGGTGGGGGAGGCTCATCTTTGTCTGCCTGCTGGCCTCTTCTGCTCCTCTCTCATCTTCCACTGCCTGGATTGGAAAAAGGAAGAAGAGGAAATGTTGAGAGGAGGAGTGTTCTGAAGTAGAGGAGAGTGGAAGGAGCAGAGGCTGGCACATCACAAAATAAGGGGGGCAATATTTGGCATGCCTCTTCACAAGGTCTTGGGCCAGCCCTGGTTGTAAAACCTCTGTGGGTAGAGATCTTTGAGATAAGACTATATTCACCAGTTTGTAGTTAACATACAGTTGGTGTTACCTGATGTGAGATGAATTGGTCATGTCTTGTCACCGTTATTCCAGCTGCATTGGTTGCCAGTTTGTTGCTGGGTACTGGCTATTGCCCTTAAAGGCCTGCACTTGAACTTAAGATAACTGGACAACTGGCTTTCACTGTGTAAATCTACTCATCCATAAGGTCAGGGAGAGAGGCTTTCTTTCCACTTCTCCTGCTGCCTTCTGGGGTTCACTTGGCAAGGGCATTCAAGGGGGCCATCTTGGTGGTGTCCCCCAAAATGTGGAATTCCAGGCAATACAGTTGCCTCCCTCTTGGCCAGTATTCTGTCAGAGGCCGAATACCTGGCTTTTTGCATAGGCTTTTCCTAAGGTTTGCTTGCGTTGTTTCTCCTTACAGCTTTGTTTGACGACTGCTGTTTTAATTGTATTTTTAATTTTGTAAGCTGCCTTGAGTTCCCTAGAAGGAAAAAGGTGGGGTGCTATTTTTTGTTAATGATAATATTGCCCAAGAGGTCAGATATCTGAGTATTAGACTAGTACTCTACTAACTAGAAAATTCTTGTCATTATGTTAGGAAAACTGTATGTTGGAGATATCTCAAGGTGTGTATGTGTCCTAGCTCTAGGACAATTACCACCCCCAGTTGGATTTTAGGCTAGTTTCATTGTGGTGGTAATCCAGGCTTTGCCACTTCAGACTGCAGTGGGGGCTCACATAATGGAATGATCCTCCATGCAAAAAGTACAAATAAAAAACTAGTATAAGGGAGAAGGTGGCACTGGTTTGCTACCTCAGTGAAAACTAGGCCACAGTTGATGGAGCTGCCGAAGAATGGAGGAGCTAGATGTTAAAGGCTTTGTTGAGATTTCATCTCCACCACATTATCCTCTAAGCAGTGTTTCTTAACAAGTAAAATGGGTACCACGGTGGTATTTGACGTTGTGTCTGGTGGTACATGCAGGACCCCGGGATGCATACTGCCTGGCAATGAGACCAGCAATGCAATATGACCAATGGCGGTAGGAGGTTCTGCTCAGCAGGCAGAGCTCTACAACTTGCATTTCCACACTTGAAAAAGCCCTCCTGTCCACCCTGAGCCTCTTACTAGTGTTTGTCACACGACATCTGGCCTTCCAACCCAGAAGTAACTGGTGATGATGTTACTTCCAGTAAGTACAGGCAGTAACAAGTGAAGTGGTATGGTGGAGGACAAACGTCGAGAAACGCTGCTGCAGTACAGCTCTTTAAACTCTCGTTCATAGGAGTGAGCGCAAGCCATTCAGTGTTATGGGCAAAGATGAAACAGATATACAGATCCAGCCTATTTATACACAGATTTTTTATGCAAGGATTTGACTCAATGGGAATGGCCCCTGCAAATGAGAAGGAATGTGCTGATCTCTGGAGAAGGGGAAAAATGCATCCTTTTAAAATCAGTTTAAAAAACTGAACAGTCCTTTAACAATAGCCTCCTTAATGAGAGAGAGAGAGGGCAGCTGGCTGACAATCCATCAATCCTTCTCTCTCCAGTGGATCCCTCCCTTCCCCCTGAGCATGTGAAAGAAAGGTGATCACTTTGCATTGGTGAAGGGAGGGGCTGAGTGAAGCTTTCTAAGCTCTTGGGAGGACTGGTTGATGTATTTTCTTAATGACTCTTATCTTGGAGTCAAAAGGTCAGCAAGGTTGTTTTTAAATCACTGGAGCAAAGAAACTGTTTTTTAAAGTGATTTGCTATAGTACATTTTTGCCATCCACATGAGTGCTTGGAACAGAACCCATGCGAATAGTCTCAACCTGCATTAAGGAATGCATTGACATAGGGGCCTAAATCTACACCTGATAATCCCAGTGCTTGGGCAAGTCTTGTCTCTTATCCTCCATCACAGGTTCATTTATTTGGCCATGGAATGTGTGGGCCATTCAGAGCTGTAACAAGCAGGGATGGGCTGCTTCAGAATTGTGAAATTAGCTTTAAACAAATGATGTGGGTGAGAGTGCCTAACTGTGTTGTTTTAACTAATGTCATTTTCATTGCATGCCCACCTAAATAGAAAAGTGATCTTAATAGGACTGATTTTTCCTGAAGGAGCTCCTATTCTTAGAAAAAGTGTCTCTCATCTAAGTTTGAGATGTCAAAGTCCACTCCTGTTTTGTTCCTCTCAGGATAGTTACCTTGGTCTCACTGACTTTCAAACCTCCCACCTCCCTGCCATGGAACTCTGTGCATTGCATAGGAATTTAGGGCATTTGGGGGCAAACTCATGCTTTGTGCTTGCACTGGCCATGACTGTTCAGCTTCACTATCACCTTGCATGAAACTGAACTACAAAACGGAACTACAAAAAACACCAAACACCCCTCTTCCTCTTGTTCTATGTTGCACAGGAAGAACAGTAAGCTGTTTTTCAGGGAGGCTTACCTGCTGTTACTGATTTTATTTAGGACAATGCCAAGATTCCCTGGAAGTGTAACCTGCCCTGAAACACATTTTAAAAACCACTGCCCTAGAAAATGTTCAACTAGTATTTCATGTCTGACACGGTGCTTATGGGCACAAAGTAAACAAACAATAATGGGAATCTATTAGGTATCAGGAAGGTCTGTTGTGTCTTAGACTATTCATTGGCTTTTATGTTCTTTTTCTAATCATGTTTCAAACATACATCTTGTTTTAATTGAAGTGTTCTGTCAAACAAGGTGTGGGGATTAAATTTCATCTTTTTGCTACAGATCCTAGTGCATGGCCTTGGAGCCAGTGACTGCACTGAGAATGGGTCCAGAGAGGCTCTGTCCAAATGAGCATGAAGAGCTGGGGCTGCAAGAAACATCTGATGGAACTCCTGATCCTGCTGGGGAATGGAGTAGTGAGGAACCAGAGGAAGAGGAGGAAGGTAGCAGTAATGGCTACTTGTATCAGCCACTGAACCAAGATCCAGACCAGGGACCAGTAGCAGTAGAAGAAACGGTACCCAGCACAGAGTCAGCCCTTGACATCAATGAGCGACTTCAGGTAGCAGTTTGTCTCTTACAGGAACATGCTCTGGGATTCCTCAGAAAATGAGGCTAGGGGAAGAATCTGGCACGAGCATGCCTTTGTCCTATGCTTAGTTAACACTTGTAATGGCTTTGTGCACTGCATGCAGGCAATGAGACTGCACCTGCCTGATCCACCTGTGGACAGCGATGAGGAGGAGGGTTCTGCAGCTCAGAGCAGTAGAAGCTCTATCCCTATGGATCCAGGTAATGGAATAAAATAGGAAATGACAATTTTTTTAGGACCTTGTAGTCTGTCAGGAAAAATCACTTGATTTAACTCAGCCCTTTAATGAGGCTGCTAAGCCCTGTCACATTGCAGCTGGGTACTGTATGCACTTATCGTTGCCACATTTAATGTTAGAGAACTTGTTTTGCCCTATCTCGGTTCTTCCATGGCAAATCCTACTTGAAGTGCTGGTGTGAGACAGTGATGTTGGGAATCTGGTGGTCAGCTCCTTAGTCACAGGCTTATAGTTTCATCTTGTTCCCCATATGGCATCTCATTGACATGAAATTTCTGTGAAAGCTTGTACAGGTGGTGCCTCCTTATCCATTCCTGGATGCCCCCAAGGATACTGAAAACCACAGATAATGTAATCTGCAGTTTTGGGGGCCCACTGGAGCTCCAAATGCAACTAGAGCTGTTCTGAGTCTTGGAGAAAGGCCATGCGCAGCTCAGAATGCTGCCAAGAATGTTGGGGGGATGGACGGGACATTTTCATGAAAACCAGAAGTCACCAAAAAAGGCTCCGAGCAGCATTGTGAGCCTCCTAGAGGCCATGTGCAGTGGTGTGTGGCCTCTCAAGGCTCAGAAACCTCCCAGACGTGACCGGAACAAGGTTCCGCTCATGCCTAGAAGGTCTTCAGTGGTGTGATCTGGGGGTTTGGCTTCTGTGGTGAGGCAAATCTGCTGGTGCCCAATGCGCCAATATAAAGATGCCCTGCCTGTATCGAGATCTTGGGTGCAGTTCCAGTATTGCTGATAGCACCAAACATACTTTTTTCCATCAGATCAGAGAGGCAGTGGAGGTGCTAAACTAGTGTCTCAGCGCAGTGATGGGCTTGATATAGACTAGCAAGCTGAAACAGAGGCAGAAGTGAGCTTGGTCAATTAGAAAGCTCATCTGGGATTAGATGAACAGTTTGGATGAAGTTGCACTCTCCTTGAAGAACTGGGCCTGCAGTTTTGCAGTCTGGACCCAGCCTTGTGACCAGGAGCACTTGCACAACTATTGCTTTTGTGTCAGCTGTGCTGCTTCCTGGAGAAGTTAGATCGGGCCAGTGTTGCATATGTCTTGGTTACATTCTAAATAGACCAGTGTAATACACTAAAATGTGGGCTGCTTTTGAAATTTGGTAGCTGTACCAGCTAGTAGATGCCTGTTTTTTGGAGCATATTACTTCATTACTTAGGCTTCAGCAGCTCCTGGTTTGTTTGTGCTCAGGTCAAAGTGCATGAAGACTGAGCATTGCATGAATACATGCTTCTCTGGAAGGATATCGTATCTAGTCCCAAGACTGTCTGTTTTCAGCAGTATCACTCATTTTCTTCAGTTTTTGTTTGATTTTTAGAACACGTGGAGTTGGTGAAAAGGACAATGGCTGGAATTAAGCTTCCCACACTGGGAATTCCTGCATGGGCCAATGAGATCTCGGATGATCAATGGCAAGATATGGTACAGCAAACACTGCAAGCCAGGCAGAGCCAGAGTGGGTCAAAGCCAGAGTGGAAATGAAGATGCTGAGACAGTACGGGATTTCCTGCCTAAACAAGATTGCTTTTTTCTTCTTCCCCTAAGCGTGAAGTACTATTCTTAAAATTATCCATCTCAGAACTGGTCCGATACTTACCTCTTCACCAGCGTTGAAACTCCATGATCATCTTGTTGGAAAAATCTGGCCCCAATTCATTTGTTTACTACCCAGTAGATCTGACTGGGAATTAATTGTTATGGTATCCATGGCTACTGGACTGTTTTCCTAGCCTTGAAAAAAGTCATCCCTTTGACATGCATGGTATAATCCTGTTGTCCTCACCCCCCCCAACTCCCATGTGGGCCAGAGAGCTAAACATGGCCATGAGGTGGAGTCCAGCATCTCATCTTTTCAAGAGATCCATTTTATTTAGTTCTGTACATACAGGGACATCTGTACAAAATCCAACACTGTCATACTATGTAATACTCTACTGCAAATAAAGTACACCATATGTACATATGAACTGTAAAGCAGCTTAATACTTGTGTCCAGGGAGTGAATGCATCACTTAGTTTTGCTTTTCCCTCTTGAGAGGGTCTATGTAAGAAGTGAAAGAGGCAGCTCCAACTCTGTCCATGTAAAAGGTAGAAAGATACAAGCAGAAATGGGGAGAGAAGCAAGTGAAATTTAAGTGGACCGGATTAAGGTAGACAGTGACCTGAAGCTGCATGCTAGAGGTGCTCATCTTGGCTTGAGGTGTTGAAGTCTTAGCCTGCCCCCCTTTGTCACACCTTCCCCACATGTTAGATACATAGGACACTGGAATGAATTGGCAGCAAACTAAACTTTAATGTTGGGTACCAAACATAATTTCCCTTACCCCAAAGAAGATTAGACAGAGGCTCTATTTACATCCAAGCCATACAGCATATGCTTAATTACAGCCCTGCCCCACCAGTGCAAAACTGTAACAGGCAGAGAAGTGCTGTGCTGCATACAGATGAAATGGAAAAGGGAGAGACCATCCTCCAGTTTTCATTTGCAGAGCCCATGGAAGAGCAAATCAGTGGACTGAATTGCACTTCAGAGTAGAGAAGCTCCAAGTCAACTTCATCCTTCCAGCAGATAAACCACAAAATAGTCAAATGTGGAGCTTATTCACTTAGGACTGGTCTGCTCTCTTCTACCACTGAATTCAGCAAGTATATGTTCAAAGTCAAACACTTTCTTACCCAGTGCCTCAGCTTACTCTAACTTCAACTGGCATGAGTTAAGAGGTTTAGCTGATCTCCCATTAACCCATGTCTGCCCAGCCCACAGGTGTACACATTTGATCCCTGTTACATATATGCAATGTTGGGCAGAAATGACTTAATGTCAGTACAAGCTGTTAACCAAGACAGAGCATCCTCTAAGACAGGTATTGAAAATACTTTGCAGCAGACAGTAATGGACTACAATTATCGGGTGAATGGGGCAGTACCAGTAAGCAAGTCTCACTAAACATGAGCAGCTCCTCTGCTTTATAAACTGTGATTTTATAGGTCAACGAAAGCAGTACTGTGGATCAGCTACTACTGTAAATAATTGGCAAATTCCCACTTATCAGATGTTAACTGCTCAGTTTTTCCTAAGAGTTGAAAAAGGCCACTGAACAGATGAAGGGGTGGGGGTGGAAGGGTCCAGACTACCTTCTGTGAGAAACAGATGTACCCAAAGAGTTAGGTTCCAGGGAACACAAAACAAAATGATTTTGTTGATCATGATGAACACACAGAAGAAATAAAATAAACATGGTAAGTAGACAAAGCAGAGAGCTGAACAAGGAAGAAATGTTATGTAGGGTGAAGGAAAAAAGACTTATACTCTGATCCTAACCATGTTTATGCTGGCATCCCACTTCCAGGTCAAGTGTACTTTTAGGGTTTGCAGACTTAATCATGTAAGATCTTAGGAGGGATCTGGGAAAAACCCAATAATCAGAATGCACAAAGCTAGGGTTTACATAGGCAGGAGGAGGAACTGGTTGGAAATGAAGGTAACTTTCTGTCACTTTCCATGGTTGTGAAATTCAGTTAGCAGCCTGAGAACAATGGCAGCACATTAAGCAAGTTCGACTATTACTATTAGGCCAGTATTAGCTTAAGAAAAGTAATTTAGTACTGTACTCTGAATCTGTGCACACCCTAAAAAGCAAGCTTCTGCTATATATCTTTTGGAATTTCAAGACAAGATAAAACTGGGGCCAGAACAGCTGAAATGAACCTGAGCACAATGAGACATAACCCATAGCAAACAAGAGGGTTATTCCCTAGTTAGTAAACAATAATCAAAGCTTCCTTTTTTGAAGTTCTTGTTTCCAATATGTAACACCACTTAAAGCACAAGCCTATGCATGTTTACTCAGAAGTAAGTCCCACTATGTTCAGTGAGGCTTACTGTCAGGTGAATGTGTATAGGATTGGAGCCTTACAAATGTTGTGAAAATGAACACACTTTCTCTTTTTAATAGGAAGATAGCTACCTAGCATTATTAGGCAATGCTACCTAAGTTTGGCTTCTATAGACTCTACAACCTAATAAACCATCTAAATTAATCTTCACCTTTGCTAACATAAAGACTACCTTTTGTTTTTAACAATTTCTGCTCTCTATCTGCAAGGGGCTTGCATACTTTTATGTATACTGGAGACAGAAACAGTAACAGATTGGATATTTTCTCTATTTTTAGAAAATATCACTTGTTTCCTTGTCCCAGTCTAGCCCTGACACATCTTGTAATCTGTCTGTCTGGCTGTGAGGGAGGCCAACCAACTCAAATCTGCAATACTCCCCTGCACTTTATCTTAAGAGTGTTAGAAGCTGCAGACTTTGGGGCTATAACACTGTGGCCCACTTTCCTCCCTTTTTGCTTGGCTGAACCTCTAGACAAATGAAGAATTTTGAAGAACTCAAAAGCTTGGTACAATTACCCCTGCTAACTGGGTAAAGAGGCACCTTTTAAAGTGGTATTCTCTTGTATTTAGGAGGGGAAAAGCAACTCTTCATTCCAGCATGGTGTATTTTCTAGACGGCTGTTGCTGGAGTCTCTTCTCCATCTGTTTTTAAACTGTGAGCTCTTTGGGGGCAGGGAATTATTGATTTGTTTTGCTATGTAAACCACTTTATGAACTAACTTTTGTTGAAAAGTGGTATATACAGAAAATATTTATTAATATAAAGGACTGTGTTTTGATTGGTCCTAATAAAAGATGATACCAGATTATGACATCTATTTTTTAAGTGTTCGTTCAGAATCCCCTCGGACCCAGTTTAGAAGGTAATGTATGAAAGGGGAGCTGGTATGAGTAAGAGAATGTGCTTAATAGTCACCCTTGGTCCAGTTCTAGTTGAGACAGCAGAGAGAAAGCCAGAGTCCAAGAGAGAGGCCAACCAGCTGATCAAGGCTCCTATACAACAGCTGAAGTATAGCAGTTAAGCATATAGATCAAGTAGAGCTAATTCATAGCTGAGAAGATGAAAGCTACCAAGGAGCTCAAAGCAATGGATCTAGAATGATGTATGGCTGCCATTGCACCACAGATATGGAGTGTTTTTGGGAGGAGGAAGAGTACAAATAAAACAAATTCTGTTAAGTTTGCCAGTTATTCTATTTGCATTCACAAGATTTAGGTCTTCCTTATGCGCACACACACCCACTCACGCCCCAGGGCCATACACAACAAAAAGTAAGAAGTCTCCTGTATGACACTGTTACCCTTTCTCATATAGACCAAAACAACCAATAGTTCTCCAATAGATTAGCCATTTATTCCAAGTGGAAAAAAACACATTGTTCCCAAACCTAGCTTGCTCCCAAAGGAACAAGCCTGCCTTGATTCTTATAGAATTGACTGCTTTTGAGCTGCTCAATCAGACTGACATATAGTTTCTGTTTTACAGACCACATGGGTGGGGATGGGAATGAAACATGAACAAGTGCTTGGAGGCTGTAGTGACTCAGTATTGTAGTGTATGACTGACAACTGGTTGAATTCTCAATACTTTGGTCCTGGGGTTCGAGTTGATTAGAACAGCAGAACGTGACATGATCCCTGCATGGAATGATACTCTCATGGATTGGCTAGGCTCCCTTCACACGTGCATACAAAACAGCTTTAAGAGGATAAAGCAGGAGAAGTGACAGTGTGGTGGGATATGAGGTACAATGTAAAATCAAATCTAACCTGAAAGAATGAGAATGGAGCGGAGGACAGGCACAGCTCACCATGTTCATTCCCTAGTTATACATTAGAACAAAGTGCATTTCTGTGTACCCTCCAGGGGCTCCCTAGCCCGTCAGAGTGCCTCCTGGCTTGAGGTGAGAAATTCTTCTGCTCTCTTGTGTGCTTCCAGGGCCTTTATGGTGTAGACATCCTGTGGAAGCTCCGACTTCCGACGCAGCAAAACCTTCTCCTTCTTCATGTCTTTCAGCATCTAGACACATATTCACAAGAAATTAGGGGACAGTTTCCGGGATAGGCAAAATGTTCCTTCTGGCGAAAGCCTCCTCTTTCTTGACTCAGGTATGCTACTGTAGATCATTGCAGAGTTTGAATTTAACCAAGACTGGCTCCAAATTTTACAGGTTCTAGGGTACCGTCATGCCAGTAGGCCCTCTCACTACCTGCTTGCTTGTCCCTTGGGTCAGATCCCAACCACAGGATGCTGACAAGCTGCCAATTCTTGAAATTTTCCCTCAGGTATACAGCTTTTCTTACAAGTCTCCTGCCGTCAATCAATACCATGCACACACAAGCTCTAATCCTCACACATCACAACACAGACTACACTGTGCCAAAATCAGAAACTGGGAACTAATGAAGTGAACACAATGCAGAACATACAAGAAAGTGAGACACAGACTACAAGGCAACACATATATGCAGCAAATCATAAAAGAAGTCAGCACTGTGAAGACAATCTAGAAAACATCCCATTTTACAGATAGGAAACACTGAGGCTAAGAAGTAAGCACAAAGGCCAGTCAGTGAATCTTGGTGAAGAAATCCAAGTACAAATACCCCTTTTTAAATATTTGTTTTCTATTCCAGTTTGGAGGACACAGGCTGACAGGCATGCTTCTCTTTTTCTTGCAGTCACACACACTCTCTCTCCTCCCCCATATACACAGAACAGAAAGGGAACCCTGCATCTGAACTGTACCATCATTATTTTCAGCTCAATTGCTGTGCTCCCTGCTTTCTGTCCAATCTCCTCCACTGCTCCGGATACAGGTCTGTGCATTGGACAGGACTTTGGGAGGACCCGATAGGGTTGGGATGCAAAAACCTCTGCAAGTACTTTCCAAATATGGGGTAGAAATTTGCAGGAGGGAGAAGAAAGGTATACAGCATGAGGGGTGAGGGCAGCAGGCATGGAGGGGAGCAGCTGCTGAATACAGAGAGGAGGCCATCTTTAAGTCAGGATAAGCAAAGCTGGGTGACATGGCTGCTTGTCTGAGGGAAGTACAGGCCCTGAGGCTCAGGGTAAATGCAACAGTGGCAGAACAGCAGCAATGGATGGTGAGCTCCCCACCAGCATATGAGCCCCAGCAGATGCCCAACCACAGGCATTGGGTGTGAATTTAATCACAGTGCATGAAATGTAAATATTGCAATTTGTTAGGCGCCACTGGCCCACAAAATAATTCAACTTGCACCATTCTGAGGAGGCGAAAAAAAGACCTCAGTGAAATATTAAACATGTGACTTGGTCATCATGGAAGTCATAGGCTGACTGAACTGTTGTACTCTGGTTCTCTTCCTGCCTTCCATGTCCATTCATGCAAAAAGGTTATTTGATGCAAAGCAAGTCTCTTTTGCACTTGTTTGTGGGAGTTCTTCTTTTTGTTTTGTACTATTCCGCATTTCACTAATACTTCAGTGAGTATCAGTGTCAGTATCAGACACTTTGTGCAATTTCACAGCTCTCAGACTTTTAAAAAAAATTTCTACCAAAGCACTCTATAATGGCAGCAAACAAGCAAAACCATCACTGACATGATGAGGGAATGAAAACTACACCTGTATGAAGGACAGTTTTTTGATATGGGATAAGCCCACTGCTGAGAAACACAAAATTCAGTAAAGGCTTACAATCCCGCAGCAGTTACACAAGTAGGTTGCCAGATACACAGGCAGCGCATGATATCTTGTGGACCAACATCATACACATCTGAGCTTCAATAAACAACAGTGTGTGGAAGATCTTCATTTGAGGCCAACATGTCCCCTTCTAAAGAATTATGCCAATTGGAACGTGGGAGTTTTTTCCCACCCACACGACTGCCCTTTCCCGCAACTGCAATTAACACCACTTAGCCTGCCTACAGAGACAAATGCCATGGTCCATATTTGTGATGAGCTTCCTTGTTCAGGAGGAATTTTAGCAGCTTAACCAAGAACCATGTGCTTTTAAACTACAGAAAGGCTCCTGATACATTTGGGGGTATATAGATGAGTCACCTGCACAGCCTCCGTTTCCATCGTTTTCTTCAGTAGTTGTATGTCCTCTGCAGTGGGGGTCTCCGTCTCCATGCAATAAACAGGAGGCAAAGGTGGGGGTGCGCAATACATGGGGTACTGGAGGAACACAGCACACAGAAAAATGGGAATGCAAGCTCAGCAACTCAAGTACTGGAACACCAAATGTTTAAACACAAATACATAGGTCCCAAGGCAAGTTCAATACAACACTGAAACCCCCCCTTGAAATTCAACATTCCTTATGTAAAACTACATTGAGCGTATCTGGGAAAAAGAAACTGATCTAGCCCAAAAGAGGCATTAAAGACTTTTTCCTCTTAATATATGTCACTTCATATGTCAAGTATTCTCTATAACAGTGTTTCTCACAATGTGGGTCGGGACCCACTAGGTGGGTCGCAAGACAATTTCAAGTGGGTCCCCATTCATTTCAATATTTTATTTTTAATACATTAGACTTGATGTTACCATGATATGTGACTGCATTTGAGGACATGTTATAGACCTGTACTTTTAACAAACTACTATGTATATTCTTTTAACAATGATAGTAAAGGAAACTTACTCCTGGGTAAGCGTGGGTAGGATTGCAGCCTAGGATAGTTAAAAATATTCCTGCTTGATGATGTCACTTCTGATCATGACATCACTTCTGGTGGGTCCCGACAGATTCTCATTCTGTCCCAGTGGGTCCCAGTGCTAAATGTGTGAGAACCACTGCTCTATAATAAAAGAACTTATTGTTCTGTCTTACTGTAACCCCCTCCCCCCTGCCATCCTTCTGTGGAGGGGGCTGATAATGCAAGGGTTTCACTGAAATGGGATTAAGGTGGGATAACAAAGTGAATAATGGAAAAAGCAAACACAGTATGTTCAAGGGACTGGACAGTTTGAATGACTTCAACATGGTGGGAACTCTCATTTAGCACAATAGCTACTTTATGTTAACTGCTGCATTAAGAAACAATGCCTGGTTCAGATGCAACTCTGAATGGTGTAGGTGACAGGGCTGAGATTCAGTGGTGGAGCACATGCTTTGCATGAAGAAAGTCTCAGGTTCAATTTCTGACGTTTCTAAGTACAACAGAGAAAAAATTTGTTCCTGGAACCCATGAAGAGCAACTGCCAGTCTGTGTTGACAATACTAATCTAATTGGACCAAGGGTCTGACTCTGCATAAGGCACATTTCTATGTTCCTAATGTTTCATTGTGTAGCAATATGATGTATATCAATAAACCATGGCAAGCCACGAGCCTGTATACTCCCTTCTGCCCTCTTGCTCTTCACATGCAAGAGGAAGAGACTGAAATTGTCTAGGAAAGCTTCCACTTTTACTTTTGAACAGACAGTTCCTCAAACCCAGGGAACTGTCCTAGTGAAAACAAATTAGGATCAAATTGCTTACTGAGGTTCATTTTGAAGCAGTGCTAAATTACAATTCACCAATATACCTGAACTATGGCCACTGAGTTGATAACCATTCAGTATTTTTTATTTATACTTCCAGAACATTTTGAGTTGAAGGAAAAGTAAATGAATAAAGGCATCAGAGAATTAGCACTGGGGGTTAGTGCAAATCCCCAATACCATCCAATATAGCTGTGCTCCTCAACCTCAACACTATTTCATTTCTATTTGGAGTCACAGCCAAATTCATCAGTCTTAAGCCATAACTGACCGGGGATCTACATGATCACTGCCATCTGTGGAGTAAAGTGCACCTTACAAGCAAAGAAGCTGCACACAGATTGGCACAGAGTCCCATTTAAAGCATTTTCTAAAAGATGTACTTTCTATATCTGGCCAACAATTCAGCATTTCCTTTCTGGCTCTCTCTGACAGTACAGAGAAGAAGGTGCCCTTTACATGATATTCAAGCTTTCTGTGAGCTATTCAAGGATAAGCAGCCACCAGATGGCTGAAGCAACACATAAAGGGCACAAAGAATTCCTCTGGGAACTCCAGAGATGTATATTCTATGAACCAATCATTCCATCTCTTTCAGGGGCTCAGTATAACATTACCAAGCTATGACACAAGTGCCTAACAACACTGAGAGCTGACTAGCACGGGAACTTTACTATGCTAAGAAGTACAGTAGGGAAAACTAAACCAAATTCCCAGTGTGTCTGTCTAAGCGAGTATCTTAAAGAGGTACATTTGCTGAAGAGGTATCACACAGAGAAGTACCCATTTATTTGACACTTTGCAATCTCCACTTTCTACAGATGGGAACATGGCTGATGACAGTTCATCTAGGGCAGGGGTGCCCAAATGAGGGCTCCCTCCATTGCTTGCTGTTTCATGTCAGTGATATAGCAGTGGCAGCAAAGGAAAAGCCGGCATTGCTTTGGGCAAGGTCTTTTATAGGCCATGAGATATTGCAAGATCTTCATTCATTCATAAAAGTTCCATCCCTAATGTATTCATTTATGTAAATTTATTCAAATTTGAAATGTAAATTAACTATTTTTTCCCCCCAACAAAGTGTCAGAGAGATTATGTGGCCCTCCTGCCAAAAAGTTTGGACACCCCTGATCTAAGGCCATGCTATGAAGGCATGGCTGTGCAGGGATTTAAACAAGTCTTAATTAACCGCAACCAATGGACCAAACGCAGCAGACTCATTGTCCATTGATTTAAAGAAGCAGAAATGTGGCTGTGCTCTTAAAACACCTATCAACTGTTGATAGTAACCATTACCTGAGGATTTTGGCGGGCTAGTTCCTCAATCTTGTGCCACATCTCTTCTCGCTCCTTCAGCTTGAACCGCCCTCTGAAGATGAGAAGGAATTTATTTTTTGTTTTTATTTAACACCCACTGTATTTCTAGAACTGAGGCTAAGTTACAGCACTGTAAAAAAACAAATCCTGAAAAAAAACACAACCCACTAATGCAGTGGTTCTCAAACTTTTCCGACTCACGCCTCACCTGATCCTTGTGGCCATTGGCCACGGCTCCCCATTACAACACCTCACCTCAGTTACCCCCAAAATGGGGGTGAAGGTGTTATAATTATACACTAGAAACAGCTGCCAGCACTCTATGGCTGCAATCCTAACCACACTTACCTGAGAGTAAGCCCCACTGAACAAAATAGGACTTACTTCTGAGTAGACCTGGTTAGGATTGTGCCCTGAGTTTGTTAGCAGCACACCTGGAGGCTTTGGGAAAGGGAGGGGGGAAGTGGTGAATTTTCTGGGGGAGGGGAAGACTTTGTTTTGTGTGTATCTGCTAATTGCAAACTGATACCTAGAGACTGTTTGGCTGCAATCCTAAGCTCACTCTCCTGGGAGTAAGTCCCATTGAACACAATAGGACTTACTTCTGAGTAGACCTAGCTAGGATTGTGCCTTTTGTCTTACAATAGCAGCCAACAGAGTACCCCCGCCCAAAAGGAGGCAAGAGGAAAAAGGGGAATCACTAAAAAGGATTTTTATTTTTAATCAATTTTTGGAGACAAAGCCATCAAGAGTGGCTTTTTTTCCTTTTTGAAGGGGGAGGAAAAAGAGAAAGGTGAAGATCCTTGGTTAAGCTGACAGACACCAAGCCTATGTAAGTCTACTCAGAAGTAAGTCCCATTTGAGTCAATGGGGCTTACTCCCAGGAAAGTGTGGAAAGGATTGCAGCCACACAGAGCAAGATTACAACTCACCCCAAAGTAGATGGGGGCTGCTCACACACATACACCCAACATGCAGATGCCACCCCATTCCCCCTAAGCAAGATGGAGGAATGCAGCCTGAGGCATTTGGACACCTCCCACCAAGGGCAGGCTGGCTCCCTCCTTCGCTGAACTTACTTTTCCCTCCCAGTTTGAAGCCTGCCCTGTGTCCTGTGCTGATGAGATGCAACACCTCCGCACTCTTCTCCTCTCCTCCAGCCTTGACCAATCCCAGGATGCCCAGGGCGAGGGGCACACTGGGAAATGTAGTCCCTGGGGCTAGGTTCCACATGGAGAGAGCTCCATGATGAGATGCAGCACCTCTGCTGATGCCCAGCCAGACTTCTCTCCCACCTCCCCCCACCATGTTTCACATGCCCTCCCCACCTCATGCTGCCCCACTCACCTCTTTTACAGCTAAAGAAAAGCAGTAAGTCAGCAGGCAGCAGGTGCAGCTGAGCAGAGCAGAGCTCTCAGAATCAGCTGCAGCCACCTCTCTCCCCAGATGCCTCACAATGCCCCTATTGGCTAGCCACGCCTCCCTAGGGAGGCAGGACACACAGATTGAATACCTCAGCACTAATGTCACAACTTAAAGAGATATTGACAGGATTCAGATCTAAACTCTTCTCTTTCTTTGACCTTTTCAAGGAAAGGAATTATTCAAACACTTCACCAATGAATTTCACACAACAATGTCCTTTCCTACTTTAGATTTCTGAAGGGCGACAGTTATTCCCACTCTCTTAGTTTCTCCCACAACAGCTCTCACATCTGATAGGTCAGCCAATCGCCTTAACTCATGCTCCCCTCACATAGGAGACATAACAATCCCCTAATCCAGTGTTTCCCAAACTGTGGATCACAACCCACTGGTGGATCATGACCAAATGTGCAGTAGGTTGTGACACAAATGGGAAGTCACTTCCGTGGGGCTTTCTGGAGCTTGTGGAGGTCAATAGAGTGGATCGCTGACCCAGCATGACCCAAAAGCAGCCTCCAAGAGCTCCCAATAAGGCACTGCAGCACTATAGGGAGCCTCACATAACCCATCGCAAAGGACAAGGGGGGGCTGCGGTGCTAAAAAGTTTGGGACTGTTGCTCTAATGGCTTCCTTAATTGCCTAATGATTCATTGTTCCTGTAGCTCTCCACCATGCCCTGTTAGAATTTCTCGGTCAGTTTGGGCTTCTGGCTTTTTATTTTGCTCCTGCTATTTCAATTTCCCCATTTAGATTAATGTGGGATAAGATGCATTTTTTCTGAAGGGCTCTGGCACAGTTTCATCTTTGTTGATGCCCCCCCCCCCCACTTTGATAATACATTCCTCAATAAGAATACCTACTTCTGCTTCTCCGCCTTATAGTGCTGTGTGCAGTCATCAAACAGCTTTTGATTCATCTCCATGAACAGCTTCAGTGCATTATAAATCAATCCATGGATTGTCCTGAAATGAAAAGAACGGAGGAGAATGGATTAAACCAACTCCAGTGTAGATTTAATGACCAGCATCAGAAGTCTCAGAACCTAGCATGAAAAAAACAAGAAAAGTTTCAAAATCCAGAATAAAATATACCTATTAAAGAAAAAAGATAAATCTCTTTTATGATCCAATTGAAAGAGTAAGCTGAAAGGGCTGCAACCTGCTTAAGTTTTGCCACATGTGTTTGTGTATTTTCTACTATGTAAAAGCATACAAGCAACCCCGCTGGATCAGATCGGCTTGTTTCTTCCATGGCCAACCAGATGACCCCAGCAAGCCCACACGGAGGATTTTAAGGAAACTGCCTTCTTCTGCTTTTGCTTTCCAACAACTAGCATTCAGAGGCATACCAATTATGAACACAGGGATTATGTATCAGACACCATGACTAGTCAATGGCTTTATTAAAAGGGAATTAGACACGTTCATGCTTAGGTACCACTAAGCTAGCAGCCATTTCCACATCATATAGCAGCAAATTCCATAGGGATAGAATTTACATACATTTATAAATGTTAATTTACATTTATTGTGTAAAGAAGTGTTTTCTTTTGTCTGTCCAGAAACTGCTGCTTGCACATCATCATCAGAGACTCTTTTTCTGTCCATGTCAAATGAATAAGAGCACCAACACAACACGGCACTGTATCTGCACAGTATCAACAACACACGCTGGTAGAGTAAAACCTCAGCCCTCCCATCTGTACATTCACTTATGCTTTGCACATACAGAAGGGACCTACTTGTTCCAATGACTCTTGGAATTCTTGTAGAGTGCTGGGAACATGATGGGGAGAATTTTGGCTGCATTGTCGCTGATCAAACTCATGATGTATTCATTGTTCCAATAATATAATGCCCTCTCTGCTACCTGTATAAATACAAGGAAATAGACTTAAAGAAAGAGAGCTTAAAGGGGAACAGGTTTGAGGTAAGGGTTGCTATACACTGCGAGCAGCATGTGAACTTGATGGTTCAGGTTTCTGAACCTCTACAATATCTAGCTCTACAATCCAGCTTCTAGGGAGCAGAGACAGCATCACCAAGACCACCTTCCACATCAGGCTTAAAGGATCAGAACCATCAGAGGACAAAGTCCTCCACCTCCACTGAGAATGGGAGTTAACATAAAAGAATAGCATGATCCCCAGAATTAAAAGCTACCAATGCCTCATGCAGAGACAAGGAAGCACTATCCCATCAAGTTCAAGGGAAACCAAAGCAGTATCTGTCCCACAACCAGGTAAAAAAACAGACTGAAATGGATCAAGGTTGGATGTTTGTCCAGGGATGTCTGAAGTGGCTCTACATCACACGCTCTGCCACCTTTCCAAAGAAAGGAATTGACCTTGGGTCTAGAAGATAGCCAGATTCTCCTTGTACAATGACTTCTTGACAGCTGCTTTACAGCCTTATTTTTTTCTTCAAGTTTATGATGATCCCCTTCCTTAGATAGTATCTTGGTCAGAAAAGTGTAATTGGTAAATCCATTGGCTACCACATTCACTGCATATTTTAAGTGTCAGCATGCTTGGGAGCTTTGGCATTTCACCTGCCAACAGGGTGTAAAGCTACTGCTACTTTCCCCAAGTCTTCAACCCACCTGAAAGTGTGGGCTGGACACACACTTAGCTAGCTGCCTGAAGAGAGGTTCCATAACCTTCACAAACTCCGAAGGCTCAATGACATCCAATATTTCTTCCAGCTCATTCAGAAACATAACCTCCTTGGGACTGTGCGTTTTTGGCCAGAACTTCAGCAAGCCCATGATCACCTGAACAGACAAAGAAAGCAATTTACACATATCAGAGAAATGAACAGTGAAAGAGTCCAGTATCTTAAAGCGTGAAAAAATCTTACTAAAAGAACGATTACCTATCTCAGGTAGCACTGTATACAAGGTATTTGTGGACCATTTCTAATAAGGGTAAAAAAAAAATGACCAACAGATGCTCCTCTGCTTTTAAAGTAAGGCAAGTAATTAAACAACTTCACCTCCTCCCAGGTCACTGCTCCCTCCATTTTTAAAAATAGTTCTTGCTTCCTTTCTTGCTATATTTAATAATACATAATAGGCATTATAGTCACATATCTATGCCTCTGTTCCTCCAAGGAGCTTAGGGTGGCATATGGTGTTTTTCTCCATCCTATTAACAACCCTGTGAGGCAGGTTAGGCTGAATGAATGACAATAAGATTTATGGCTAAGAGGAAATCTGAACTAAGTGTTCCAAGTCGCAGCCCAGCACTCTAAACACTACCTCACATTGGCTCTCTGGTATAACTTGGTTAACTGGTTCTCTGGTTCTCCAGTATAACATTTTATAAAGTAGCATTTTATAAAGTATGTTCTATATACTATCACTGTAATCCCTACAACGTACATTGGTATTATAAACACAACCCCAATACAGATGGATGGATGTGGCTAATGCGACAGCTGGCCTACAGATTCCTAGGGGGCTGGGTGAGTTTGCACCAGCCCAGACAAGCTGGTGCAGAGGGTGGCGGGAGGGCAGAATGAAGGAAGGGAGGGGTGATTTTGCACAGGGGATGGTGGAAAGTAGATCAGGTCCAGGAGGAGAGTGGAATCAGCAACAGTTCACACTGTGTCTTAACCCAACTCCCGGGACCAGCAGTTTATGTGGGCTGCTCGGATTTGCGCCAGCAATTTTACTGGCGCAGATCCGAGTAACCTCATAGGAATGGCTACAGTGTTACTTGAAAAAATATCCTCTTACCCTGAGTTGCCCTCCAGCCAACTCCTAACCTGCACTGGATTCAGCGTAGGCCACTTGGACTGCCTGTTCCAGCACAGGTTAGGATTGGGAGGCCTGTTTTCTAAGATTGTGAGCTTAGTCTCTCTCAAAAGTTGCCCAGAGCATGTTCAGTTCACAATGAACTCCACAATGAACCAATGGCTAAAGTAGAGGGAACAACCAAGTCCTGATATCACATAACAGATATAAATTTGCAGAACCAAATGCTAGTTAATTATTCATTAATGATTAATCCATTTGAAACTATTCTCATAGATTCTGCAGCTTGATCCATGTACCTCATGGTGAGGTTGCTGCCTAGCCAAGTAAATCCTCTTGGACAGTTTGTACTCAAACTTTACAGCCCTCTTCAGGCACAGAATGGAAGAAAGAGTTGCGACGTCAGCCTTTGCAACTTGCAGGAAGTATGAAGACTAGAGATTGGTCAACTTGGTATAATACTAGGAGTCTTCCATTGTTGCCAAATCAACAGTATTTTTATAGCAGAGGGTATTTCAGTATTTCTCTAGCATCTCTAGCTCAAGTCAAATCTCAGAAATGCTGAGCTGGATAGCATACCCTCCATGCCAAGATTTGGGTAATCACCCACAGGCCCAGCCTGGCCTTGATACATTCATCTTCCTAGCATGATCATGATAAATTTGCCCCTAAACTAACGACACATGATAATAACAACTCCATTTGTTTGCAGACCTAATCTCAGTGTTACATGGTCACACTTACCGGTTCAGTCAGGCTGCTATCTTTCTCCAAGAACTGCACAACACAATACGCCAGCTGCATAAAGAACATAGCATGGTGAGAACTTCAGGTATTGACATCTTGGAACTACAAAAACATGGAAATGACACTGACTGAACTTGGGAACTTCAAAAACATGTGCTCTACCACTGAGTTATAGCCCCTCTGCATAAGAATCCGCCTGGCCACTCTGCCTGGTGTAAAGCGGAATGCTGGACTAGATGGGCTTTGGTCTGATCCAGAAGGGTTCTCCTGGATCACACTGGCTGAGTGGGCAAGTTAACAAAGAGACATGGGAGATAGTGCTGGGGACAGTGGAAAATTAATAGCATAAAGTTCTAACTGGACTCTACATCAAAAATCCAGAATTCTTAGAAACTACACTTCCAGGAGTAGAGTCAGATACAGTAGGACAAGTCTGTCTATTGTTTCATGATACACACAATCGGCCTGCCAAGTTAATTGAGTAACTTCCTACCTGTGGGTGGTAGACACTCAGCGATTTCACCTTGTGTAACGGTAGCAAGACCCGGATGAGAAACATCTTGTGCTCTTCCTTCAGGGGCAAAGCAAATCCATTGATTATACTGAGGAGAAAGAAGAGAACTGTAAACATCCAGGGCTTACACATTTGTGCATTCAAAACTGTTCCCAGACTCACTGTACTATTCCCACATCACCAGGAAACCCTACAGGAAACATCTGCAGTGCCCCAAGCTTCGCAGTTCCAAGAAAGCATGCTATGAAGACTCCTGACAACATGAAGAAATAGAAATCTCTCATAGCTGCCTGGGCAATAATCACCTTTTTTCCATCAAGAAGTCTCCTACCAAACAGCAACATAATAACTAACAGAGAAAATTGCTCTTACCTCCCTAAAATCTCTAGGAGCTCAGCAATTCCATTATGGTGCTCTGTCTCATAGATAAACCTGAGCAAAGAGAAGTCAATGTCAAGCACAGAATGAAACTATCAAGAAGATGGTTCATGAATCGAGAGGCTGTAATATGCTCTGGATCAAAAAAATGTCCACATTCTGTTTAAGGGAATTGCAATTCTGCCAAAGGAAGCACACTTGCGAATAGTAGCTTCTGCTTCCAAATTGGGGTAAACAATGAATGTTTCTGACAAGGAATTCAGTTACTAAGAGAAAACACAGTGACTGAGGGCAAAAGCAGCATGTGAAATGCCCTCCAATGGAGGCAAACCATTGGCCCACCTCACCCAGTATTGTCTTAAACCGATGGACAGCAGCTCTCCAAGTTTTCAGACACTGGATGCTTCCATCCCTGCTATCCAAGATCTTTTTAAGCAAGAGATGTCAGGGACTAGACCTGGGACCTTTTGCATGCAAAATTTGTGCTCTACCATTCAGGTACACTCCCACACCTATTCCTTAATGAACATTCAGGAGCCAAGGGCAAAGGAGGGGAACTGTGCTAGGCCTAAATTGTTAGGATACCTGATTCTGATTTTTATATTGGCTACTGCCATTCAAACTTCTCTCTGCACTGACATGAACTCTTAAGCAGATGCCATATGGATGAAACAATTTGCAGCTAATTCCACATTTTACCCTGCAAGGTGTGCAGGCAAATATGGGGAATCACACATTTGTCCACACTGCCCGATTCAATGACTTTTCAGGAACAGGGATGTAAGATTATAAGGGGGAGCAGGGTGGGGGAGAAGAGAGACAACTCTTATTCCCTTGTCCAAATCCACCTCACAATACTGGATCCCAAATGAAAAGGTATAAATCAGTGGTACTCAAACTGAGGTGATGCAATGCCCCAGCCTGAAGACCCTGGCCTCTTTCCCCTTAAGGGGCTGGGGCAGGCAGGGAGGAGGCAGCCACACAATCACTTTCACTTTTGATGAGCTGAGGAGCCCTGCAGATGCTCGTGCAGGACTCCCTGCACCCCCAGCACCCCCAACAACCTGCTGCGGGGACTGGTGAGTGCATCCCAGTCCCTGCAGCACTCTTGAGCCTTCCCGCTCCCCTCCCGCCCCCGCCAGGACTTACTGCATTGCAAACTCTCCTAGAGAGTTTGAAAACCGCTGGTATAAATACAGGGGTCTTAACCTTGCTCCTTAAAATATCTTTATACTTCATTTATCTGACACCATGAGGTCAAATTAATAGCTTGGCTAGCTCAGTATTTCATATTTCTGTATTGTCACATTGTAGCTCTGTTAAATAAACCACAGAGGATACCAGACTATAGTTTGTTGCTGACTTTTAGCTGCAGTTTTGGAACCACCACACCTCAGGGAAGGTGCAACCAGGGATGCGTCCACCACTGTCTCTGCCATGATGCATGGGGGGGAGCCCCTTAGCACACGCCTCATGCAGTCTCTGTAAATAAAACAGGAAGTTCCACACTTCCAAATTTGCAAACACCTGCAGGAGGAGAATGGTAAGGAGACAGATGATTGGGTGTCCAGCTAAGTAGATCAATGTGGCTCACATCTGTGGTAAGCTGGAAGGAGACAGTGGCAGATTTGGTGTAGAGGGCACCCTGAATCTGCCACTCCCTCACCATCTATTGCTGACACAAGTCACATCAGGTCACCTCATGGTCATGTGGCAGTGACACACCTTAAGATCATATTTCCCAATTTTCTTAATTAATAGCCATACATCAGATGACCTCTCATCTGTTCATCTAAAGTTGGGAGTTATAAAGCTAAACTGGATGCAAAGAAAATCTTGAGTATAGCCCCCCCATATGCAAAAACTCCCAAAAGATTAACTGCTACAAATAACCAGCACTAACCTGTAAAATATGTTGTTTATTTGCCGTCTTATATATGCTCGGAGGCCCAAGAACTTCCCATAAATCCTATGCAAAATGGTCTTCAGAAAGTCTCGCTCTCTGGGATCTTCACTGTCAAACAGGTCCAACAGCTATGGAAGGAGGTCAAGGTCCCACCATGAACACAATTTGCAGGTAGCTTTTTGCACCACTATAATGCTACTGCTGACTGGGTCCCACAGCATGGTCCAAGGGCACATGATTCTGCTGGAGTTAAGCAGAGCTAGATTTGGTCAGTGCCTGGATGGATAATCCTCTGGGAACCCAGGTACACAACATTGAGTTCAATGATGGAAGGAAAGCAGAATATAACAGTAATAAATAAGGAATTAAGCCTGTGTTGGTCTCACACTTGCATGGCCCTGTGTTGACAAACTGGAGACCAATATCATTTGGATATGCTGATTCTCACTGAGGGTAAAGCTCATAACTGTGTGACTTGGGAGTCTTCACTGAATACTCCACAAGCCTGTGATTGTTTTGGATACCTGTGGTCATTTAACCTAGAAATCCATATAGAGCCAGAATTGGAGAATGACTAACCCAAATGTGGTTTTATTTTGTCTTGCCATTTCAGTCTGAGAATTATCACACTGACCTGGTTTCAGCAGGACAAACCAAGTTTTAATCCATCTAAAGCCAGTCAGCTTTCTAGTATTTGATTTTTCAAATAAAACCCCAACCACACACTTGCTCCCCCAATAAATTATATTTTATTAACTAGCTATCCAGTCACAGGCACAACACTAAACATCCTATATGACAAAATTTAAAGTTGATATTCAGTCAGAGAAAAATAAAACCAAAACAGAAGTAAATGACCCATAAGTCTTAGGGTGGCTATTACTGGTAAAACAAAGTGGTAGTAAAAAAAATGCTACAATCAAGAAGCCAACTGCAAGGACATTTTCTTAAGATGTCCCTCTCCCCCCTCCAGCTCCAACGGGTTCTCTTATGGAGTTCTGGACCTGCTATCCTGTGCTCTCATCCATAATAAGCATCTCCTCTTTCAACTGGTGCAAAGTGAAGTAGGGTTACTCATACACTCACTTAGGGCCCAATCCTATCCAACTTCCCAGCACTGATGCAGCCATGCCAGTGGGGTGTGCACTGCATCCTGCGGTGGCAGGGGGCAACCACAGAGGCCTCCTCAAGCTAAGGGAACTTTTGTTCCCTTACTTGGGGCTGCATTGCAATTGCGTTAGCATTGAAAAGTTGGATAGGATTGGACCCTTAATTTTTTAAGGACATAGGAGCCAAAACATGCTGGAAAGAAACAGCAATGACTTACTGACAATACAAACTTCTGGTCAATATATTTCTTGGCTACATTTGGTTGGAAGTCTGGAGACTCCAGGAATCTCAGAAAGAATTCATACACCAGCTAAAAAGGGAAAGACAGAAAAAGAATTACTTACAAAAAGACTGGTATTTTCTATTGCTACCAAAGCAGTAGGTATACAGTTGCTAATCATTTGAAAAGTCAATCTTACCAGACACATAAATAAGAGGGAAGGCTGAGCTCGGGGGAGGGGGGCTCATAATCCAATAGCACAATCTTGGCTCCAAAACAGAAATCCTAGACCATAATTATGTGCATAAAGCACATAATTATTGGCTCCAAATAAGGCAGGCAAGCTGTCTTGGGAGTCTTTCTGTAACTGAAAATGGGGATATAATTGCCTAGAAATAAATTAATAAATGGCAATCTACAAACCCATGCTATTTCCTTTTATGCAACACTTACAGTGCAGTCCTAAGCAGGTTGATTCAAACATAAGTCCCACTGAAATCAACTGGGCTTACTCTCAAATAAGTGTGCTGAGAAGGGCAGCCTTGAATTATTTTAAGCCTTTCTGTATTATTTTAAACCTTTCTGCTCTTTAAAAGCACTCAAGGCAACATATAAAAAAGTGAAAAATACACCAAAAAACTCAGCCACTACCAACAATATATAGCAATGAAAGTGAAAGACCCACAATATTTCAAAAGTAGAGCATAAAACTACCATCAGATACTTAGAAGGTGGTAGTTAGAAGCATTTAGAAAATTTGAAAAATATTCCCAGAATTATCCTTTTTGTAATTTTTACAATTGGGTGGCTTCAGTATGACAGTTCTTCCAATGGATAAAGGAGATGACAAAATGGGATATGTGACAGAATGGGGATAAGATCATTATTGGAGCGGTGAAAAAGAAAAAGAAAAAAGATAGCTATGTAGTATCAAAGAGATATGAGTGCTGATGGGCATAGGAAAGAGGAACCAAAATGCTGTATCTTGAGAAAGCTTTTATCTTTCTTTTCCCAGCCAGCAGGAGAACAGACACATCACAGAGTATGTGAGGAAGAAATTGGCAGAAGCAGTTCACAGGGGCCCAATTCAATGCTTAGAAACCTGTATCATACTACTTGAGAGCAACAAATTCTACAGGGAATAACAGGTAACCCCTGCTAATTGGGTAAGAGGCACTTTTTCAAGTGGGTGCTCCTTTTTTAGCAGGGGGAGAGTAATTGGCCCACCTCACCCCAGCACTGTCTGTTCTAGTGGTTGTCTGCTGGTATTCATTTGCATCTTTTTAGATTGTGAGCCCTTTTGGGACAGGGAGCCATTTAGTTATTTGATTTGTCTCTGTAAACCGCTTTGTGAACTGTTAGCTGAAAAGCAGTATATATATACTGTTAATAATAATTAATAATAATAGCTTAAGAACATAAGTATAGCTCTGTAACATTTCCCCAAATGTAGTCACATACCATGGTAGCATCAAGTCTAATATATTAAAAATAAAATATTGAAATGAATGGGGACCCACCTGAAATGGGCTTGCGACCCACCTAGTGAGTCCCAACCCACAGTTTGAGAAACACTATTCTAAGCAGAAGTTCGTGTAGTTAACCCATTGATAATTTTTTAGCCTCCCTTTCTATGGAGCCACTTGAATAGAGGTAGGAGATGGTGATATACCATCATGGTGATGCCTCTCTCCCTTTAACCTAAGTGAAAGCAACTTGGGTTTTTGTTTTGTTTTAAAGCTCCAAACCTCTGTAAACCTTTGAAGCTCTGCAAAGGTTACTTGATGAAGTATCCAAAAACCTCTATCTTCTTTTGATTACAATCTAGAAATAGGTTACATTTTGCTTACAATTAGAAATAGGAGGATAAATAGGTTGTAGATTCTGTATTTTCTCCCCTTTACCTGGAGGTGCGGCCAAGCAGCTTCTAATGTAGGTTCATCTTCCTCAGGGTCAAACTCTGCTCCTGTTGGATTGGATGATGGAGGAAGCGTCCGGAAGAGATTCACTGAAAACTATTACAAGGCAATAATAATCATGTATTCAGCATGATTTAGTTATTTTCCATGTTCCTATTCAAGTTATTGTTTGTAAAATTTCTTTTAAAAGATCAAAATTAAAGTTTTTTTTTAAGAAATAAATGTTTCCTCTTGTTACATAATCACCACTGTAAACATTTTACATTTGTTATTACTCTGCATTAACTGTATCCAAACCATTTGAAGTGTCTGAACCAGTTACCAAGCCACTGATTAAGGTTAGTATCTGAACTGCAACTGAACCAAAAAGTTTAAAAATACTGATGAATCTGGAGCAGACGCAAACTCCAAATGCTTAATAATGCAACTGGGTGCCTTTTTATTGAGAGGACACCAAAAGTTTGTTAACTGTGCCCACAAATACTGCCCATCCCCCCCATCCCCCCCCTTGAGAAGTCAAGAAAAATCAAGACCTAGGAAAACCCAAATCCCTACAGGTCCAATGCAACAAGTATTCCTTAACTGCTTCACATTCAATCACAATTCCGTGTCCACATCTCATGCTATTAATATCTACTGCTTTCAGCCTATCAATAGTCTACTCATGCTGTCAGGCCAGCTAATGTTTATCCAAGATGCTAACCTTCACCAGATACCCAACACCATTCTGCGATTGTACTATTTGTTTAATGGACACACAGACCGTGCATTTCTAGCTGCTTTGAGATCTGCAGCAGAAACATGACACATGACACATGCTGATCTTACCATGATAACAGCTTCAGGATAAATGGCCTCTGTGACGACATCCCGATTGTGTGTGATGTACTCCACCATTTCATTGAGACCTGCTCGCTTTACCTCTTTGAACTTCAAGTCACTGAGCGGGTCAGAGACAAAGTCAAAGAGGACACAGCATTGTCGCAACTTCTGTATGAAGAGCTCTTCCCGTTCGTGAGGTGGTGCATCTAAGAAGACGGCAAAAGGCCTTTTTAAAAATTTATATCATACTTTATCACCATACCTCAAGGCAGCTAATGATAAAACAATTTCATACATACTGTTACATTTCAGTCTCCTTAATACAGTTCAAGAACTGGCCAACTGGGACAGATGAAAGCCCCATTTAGCCTAATATTCCATTCCCAACAGCAACCAGCCAAGTGGCCTCCTCTTAATTCTTCCATCTATGCCATGTGTTCTTCTGTGCCTTGAACAATCTTTTCCATTCTCTGCCAATTGGTTTCCCTCTCCTTCAAATCCTTCCGCCAGAGAAGAAATTATTAAACCCCACTCAGCTTTACTGAAATGTGAGATGCAACAGAGCATTCAATCAGTTATTTAATTTTATTTGTCTTAATCTGCCCCTAAATATTCTGGCCACATGCTCTTGAGCAATTTTCATTCATTTCAATGAGCCTTATGTGCTCTTTCTCCTTACTGTGGTGCAATTTTGGCAATGCGGTGTAGGGTCCCTGTGCAGTGTAGAAAAGAAAAAGAAAAATAGTATGAAGAGTAAGGCAGGATTTGGACAACACTAAATTAAATCTGCCCAATTCATTATCAAAGACACCAAACTACAAAGTTTTAAACAAGTCACTTTCTAGAGATTTCTTGCAAATGCAACCAGGTATCCCTTTTTTTGGCTGTTACGATAATTCTTTACTTATAAACAATTTTTAAAGGCTATATAATTTCAGGTTTGAATTTGAGGGAAAAGGCTTTGGGTTCTTAGAATGAAGGATCACCTGGCAACTTATAGCAAAGATACATCAGATCTGTTAAGTGGTAACACAACCCCAATTTTCTTGAAGGAAAGAGCTTGGAGGCCTTCATATAACATCCAAATCAGTGCTGCAGAACTTGCCATCTCCGGAAGAAATACAGCTAATTCAGAATTTTCAGCAGAGGGCTCACCCAACACAGGCAACCCAAACCTATGTTAGACTGGGCTGTTGGCTGTAGAGCTTTTTGACAGCAATATGGCTGCCAATGTAGGGCAGACAATGAGGTCTCTTGCATTTCTTTCCCCCTCCAAATGACATCTCATTAGGAATATTAACTATCCAAAAAAGATTGAGAAGTGATGCTTCCTCACACTTAGCACTGCTTTACCCTTCTGCACAGCAGGCACTTCAGTCAGCGCTACAACCTGCTGAATCAACTCCCTTTTTGCCTGTAGAAACCTTCCAGTAGGGCACACAGATGAACTAGCCCCTGCTCGCTACCTCAAAAGCCCCTAAACCTGCTCTTACCTTTAAGGGCAGGGAGCTTTTGAAGTTCCCGGTTTTTGCTCAAGTTGAAACGAGAGGAGCTCTGCCGTCGCTCCTTCTTCACAATCTGGGGTCCCCCTGAATACTTGATCTTATTCAACTGTGTTGGTGGAGGAGTACTGTTGCTGGGTCGCTTATTTGAGGTCTGCTGTTGTTGCTGTTGCTGCTGCTGAACCTACAGAGAAAAACACACACACACAAAACACTTTAAAAATTCAGATCTAGGTTTTATCATGCTGGAGTCAAGTATGCTGCTTACTGCAGATGAGGAAAAACCCATATATGGAAATCATATCATAGCAATTTCCAGAATGTTTACTTATGGGACCCACGGATGGACTTTGGTTGCCTCAATACCCATCTGCACCCCTCAACCTTAATTAAATTTCCCTGGATGGACAAAATGGAAAGTCCTAACACAGCATCTGTGAAGCACTATCATATATATATTGTCACTTTTGATCCCTCTCATCACTGGTGTGCACATTTCTGCTACAATCCAATCTGTTATCCCTGCATGACATTGTATCTTCTATTTGGAATACGACTGTGGCTCTGCTTCATCATCAAGACCCCAAACAGCCCAAGTCCAGCAGACATCCCTTCCCTTAAGAGTTCATAATATAGATGCCCATCACTGTTATCTTAAACTGGAACCTTTGGGATTTGTTGCTTCTGTTCCAGTTTTGTTCTCTGGTTTGTTCATAAACTCTATTTAGGACAAGTTGGGATTTGCTGGATTTGGACACTGCAGTAAGTCCTGCCTTTTTCTAAAACAAAGACAGGAAGTAGAAAACTTCCTTCCCTTGTGCGCAAACAGGAGGGTGCAGCATGTTCACAAACTTCAAGCTCACATCACAAAAAGCCACCTGAACCACAGGTCACCTGAACCATGTAATCACATGCAACGGGTCACCTGAACCATGTAATTCACCTGAACCATGGGTCACCTGAACCATGTAAACCATGTAATGTCGGCAACATCTGCCGACAGCATGATGCTCTTGCAACAGTTTACTAGAGAGCTAATAAGTTCTCTGTTATGTGCAGATGTGGGTATTTCTACAAGTTTGATTATCTGCACAACGTCCTGAATTCTTGCACTTCTGAGAAGTGCATTTGATGAAAAATGGGAACACAAATCATGGAAGGAAATTCTTGGGAAAGCATGGCTTGACATTTGAGCCTCTAAACTTATAAGTGCATTGGTTCAAATTTAAGAAAGCTCACTTTTAAGGTGGTACTTGAGCCCATGCAGGCTGCACCATGTTTCTCATTTCATTATGCAACATTTGTTGAAGGGATCACTACCAGAAGGAATCATATTTCCCATATGGTGGTGACATGCCAAGACTAAAAATCAGAATTAACCAGGAAAACCAGTTTGGCAATTCAGAGAAACCAAGGTTTGCCTTTACATCTGAACCAACTCTCAGTGGTGACAAAGCACTGAAACATTTTCTTCATGGAAAGTTCATCCAGAAATAATAAGCTTCTGCAGAGAAAAGGAAACTGCTGAACTTCTTCACTACTTGGTTTTCTTTTGTTTCCTTCATGGGCTTGCACAGAGGCACGACTACCCAATTCTGCTCTTTTTGTTTAAACGCCAAACCTTTTGGTCAGAGGGCTGCATCCAATATCTGGCACGGTGTTGAGGGCCAGAAAAAAAAATTTTTTTTTAATATAAAATTTAAATAACCACATTAGAGGAAACTTAGATGAATGAATAAATGAATGAATGGACTCCAAATTCCAGAATTTCTCCAAGCACTAACACACACCAAAGAAATAAAGTACATACTCAAATGGACACTCATTCCCCCATCTCCCAAGCATCTTAAATATAAAGGAGTAAATACCTCAGAACCAGCACATAACAGAAAACACCCAGAGAGTGTTCTGAGGGCCAGGGAGGCCCCCCCGACCCACAGAAAGCCTTCTAAAACCTTCAGAGGGCACAATACGTTACTCCTGGTTTTTCAGGAAAAGCAGGAAGTGATGTTTTTAGGCTTTTAGAAGGCGTTCTGAGGGCCCCCAGAACATCCTACAGACACCACCAGAGCACAACTCCTGTTGTGTTTGGCCAAGTGGACAAGTGGCTCTCAGGCGACCAGAGGCTGAACAGAGACTCACCGCAGGCCACATCCAGGCTGAGGTATGGAGACTCCTGGTTTACACTGATCATTTAGAAGCTGCCCTAGTGATTGACTGTTTAGCTATTCTTTCATCCTGAGGTATATATTGCAATCCTAAAACATAATTGTTAAATGCTTTTTTCTTTTAAATGCAATGTTCTATTTTTCATTTACTCAGTCTGCCTCATGACAATGCTATGATCTTTCTGCTTTGTAAGCAAACATTTTGGCTAATACAAAAATGTATTAAGCCATTTCTGTCCAATGTTGCATATACGCAACAGGGACCAAATGTGTACACCTGTGGGCTGAGCAAAAATAAATAATTTTTTAAAGCCAGCAATAACTTCACCATTCATGAAGAACTGATGGTAATCATTGGGGTTAAGGACTGCTTCACACAAGCATGTTTCGCAATCACTTGATTGCATCAGTTGATTACTTGCTTGCATGGGTGAATCAGCCCATACTAGATTGATTCCTGTGGGTGCATATCATTCAGTGTCAATGCAAACAATACTGTTTAATGAAGGCAATTGACACTCTTGGCTCAGAGTCAGTCAACCAGCAATAAGAAACCAAGTGAGAAAATACACACAAGTGACCCAGCCATCTGAATTCATGCTTGCTACTTGTTAAAAGGTAAGAAGTGGCTACCTTAGAGGATATGTTTCATGTGTTCAGGAGGCAGAGGGAAAGAGGCATGGTCTGGTGGTTGAGTTGAAGGCTGCCCGAAGAATGCCAAGCTAGAGAGTCCTGGTTGAAAATTGGATGGGAGACCAGAAAACAGCTAACAAAGCTGTCGGCCAGGAGGGGTTGCTGCTGTGACCTATGACTATGAGAGGGTGGCGGACTTGAATGTGATGCCATAAGAATACGGAGGAGTGTGGACAGTAAACATCTCAGAAAGATTAACAGCTTGGTTGACCTGAAGCAGCTCCTGATGGAAGCTCGGAAGGCATACCCAGACCCCAGATATGACAACCACACCATGAAGGATTCCATCTGGAAGTGAAAGATTCTACGAGTGTTTGTAGAACAATTATTGTAAAAACTCATTTGAAGTGAAAGATGTATTTAGTATAGCCTGCCTATGTGAACAGCCTTGAGCGTGTTCACACAATGTGTTGAGAGAGTCAGCAAAAAAGGCAGCATACAAATGCTGCTATTATTATTATTATTATGTTCAGACAGCAGGTGATCTCAAACACTGTCAAGCCTCTGAATGGACAAGAGCACAAGAAACGCCAGAGTAAGACATTTTTGCAGAGAATCTACAAAGCATTCCCAATTGTATAAAAGCAGCCTGGAGGTGGGCTAACAGACTCTAAATGCACTGTAGATGCAACAGCTGATAGCTCCAAGCTATTTGCTCAAGCAGCCCCTCACACTTTGTTCTCCTAGGAGAGACTAGACTCATCTTCTAGTCCTCTATATTTTATCAAAGCCCACTCTTGCTTCTGAAGACCTGAAATGCAAGGCCTCAGTGTCGGCCCAAGCTCTTAAGTCATTTTTTTCCATACTGCTGTCTTCTGTTTCAGCATTATATAAAGTTTGCTCTTATTTTCCTTGTGGTCAACTCACCTTGGCTCTAAAAACAAATCAGGACTTTCCTGGTGTTCATCCACCCAGAAGCCACTGAGAGAAAAATATAGAATTGGAAAAAGCAGCGACAGTACAGACATTGACAAGTACCACCCCAGCTCTGAAAATCTCTTCCTTTAAGATTTTGAGCCAAAAGATTCACTGCTTTGGAAGGGAACTTAAGAGGGGAGCACTATGGGCTTTCATAATAATAACTAATAAAGATTTTACTAATGAGCAAAGAAGGGGGGGTGTTGGAAAAGGAAACATAGCTGCTGGGAAACAAAAGATTTGTGATAATCCAATGCAGCAGTACAGGTAATGCCAACAAGAACAAAACGTAGACAAAATAAAACAGGAGTGTAACTAGGGACATCTATGCAGAAATGGGCGTGCCCATACACACAGGATTGCACTTTCAGAAGCCTGACAAATAAGAAAGCAAAGGAGATTAAACTGGTAATGGTATAAACAAACATATCAAAGAAAGGTCTGGGATTTTCTAGGACACATAGAAATCCCAGATGAAAAACTAGCTCAGAAACCAAGCAGAATGCCAGCACTGGGCCATTCCTGAATGCAGCCCTCATTCTGCAACACAAGTGACGGAGGCTGGCAGAACGTCCACTGGATTCACTCCAGTCACTTGGAATTCATTTCTTGCCTTGCAAACCCAATCCTTAGCAACTCACAGGTCAATTCAAAGCACTCTAATAAAGGCACTCCAAAAAGAGAGAACTCTCTCCATGGGCCTGTGCCCTCCTTGACAGAAAAAGTATTCTAAGGACCATGTGACTTGTCAAGGCAGAAAGTAGGGAAGAGGTGAGGGAGAAGTGGAGTGGAGAGTAGCTAGAAGAAGAAAATGGGGGAGGCGTACAGAAGCCCCAGGCCAGAAAAATACTGTGGGAAGCTATGGGATCAAACAATGCTTTCCAAAGACATCTGAAATAGATGGCATGTGCCCCCCTTTTCCTGCCCAACACTTGCTCCCCGCCCCTCTTACAAGGGCCAAGGGGAATCCTGCCAGCTCTCCACGCCACCTACTGCATATTAACAGGATCCAGCCACAGTCACTTCATTGCAAGTCTGAAGAGGATCTGTGCCATTTTTCCAACTCAGCCTTTCCAGAAGCTTTCGCTCAGTGTATTAAACTGGGGGGGGGGGAGTGCACATATTAACCTGTCAGTTGGAGTATTTAAAAAAGCAAACAAAAAAAAGCCAACACCACAACACACCACACACACAAATCCACCACAAAGCTGTGGGTCCACTGGAGAACTTCTGGTAAAAATCACACAATGAAAACAATCCATTTGTACAAGTATGATAAAGCAAAGGGCTAAGTTTTAGCAGCTTGCCATAAACTCAGCAGATTTCAGTGCAAACAAAAAGCATTTCTAAAAGTTCGGGCATCTAACTTGCGATTAAGACAAAGCTCATTGGTTAAACAATCTCAGTCTCACTCGATTTGGGGGGTAAGGGGAAACAGAAGTGATTCTCTTTGTGATTCAATATGATGAAGCAAACCACACATAACTTGAGTTTTAAAGTTACCATATGGCTTCTTCATGCAATACAATTTTGCATCATTCATCCCAAGAAAAGCTGTAGAGGGAAAGGGGAGGATGATGGATGCAAACTGGAAGGGACTGACTATTCTATTAAAGTGGCAACAGCGAAGTCACTAGTTGATGTTCTAGGGTAGAATATTGATGGGAAGACTTTCCTGAAGTCTTACAGGAACAACTGCATTTTTTATTTTTTACTACCGCACCCCCCCCAACCTTACATAAGAACATAAGAACATAAGAACAGCCCCACTGGATCAGGCCATAGGCCCATCTAGTCCAGCTTCCTGTATCTCACAGCGGCCCACCAAATGCCCCAGGGAGCACACCAGATAACAAGACACCTCATCCTGGTGCCCTCCCCTGCATCTGGCATTCTGACATAACCCATTCCTAAAATCAGGAGGTTGCGCATACACATCATGGCTTGTACCCCATAATGGATTTTTCCTCCAGAAACTCGTCCAATCCCCTTTTAAAGGCGTCTAGGCTAGACGCCAGCACCACATCCTGTGGCAAGGAGTTCCACAGACCGACCACGCGCTGAGTAAAGAAATATTTTCTTTTGTCTGTCCTAACCCGCCCAACACTCAATTTTAGTGGATGTCCCCTGGTTCTGGTATTATGTGAGAGTGTAAAGAGCATCTCCCTATCCACTCTGTCCATCCCCTGCATAATTTTGTATGTCTCAATCATGTCCCCCCTCAAGCGTCTCTTTTCTAGGCTGAAGAGGCCCAAACGCCGTAGCCTTTCCTCATAAGGAAGGTGCCCCAGCCCCGTAATCATCTTAGTCGCTCTCTTTTGCACCTTTTCCATTTCCACTATGTCTTTTTTGAGATGCGGCGACCAGAACTGGACACAATACTCCAGGTGTGGCCTTACCATAGATTTGTACAATGGCATTATAATACTAACTGTTTTGTTCTCAATACCCTTCCTAATGATCCCAAGCATAGAATTGGCCTTCTTCACTGCCGCCGCACATTGGGTCGACACTTTCATCGACCTGTCCACCACCACCCCAAGATCTCTCTCCTGATCTGTCACAGACAGCTCAGAACCCATCAGCCTATATCTAAAGTTTTGATTTTTTGCCCCAATGTGCATGACTTTACACTTACCGACATTGAAGCGCATCTGCCATTTTGCTGCCCATTCTGCCAGTCTGGAGAGATCCTTCTGGAGCTCCTCACAATCACTTCTGGTCTTTACCACTCGGAAAAGTTTGGTGTCATCTGCAAACTTAGCCACTTCACTGCTCAACCCTGTCTCCAGGTCATTTATGAAGAGGTTGAAAAGCACCGGTCCCAGGACAGATCCTTGGGGCACACCGCTTTTCACCTCTCTCCATTGTGAAAATTGCCCATTGACACCCACTCTCTGCTTCCTGGCCTCCAACCAGTTCTCAATCCAGGAGAGGACCTGTCCTCTAATTCCCTGACTGTGGAGTTTTTTCAGTAGCCTTTGGTGAGGGACCGTGTCAAACGCCTTCTGAAAGTCCAGATATATAATGTCCACGGGTTCTCCCGCATCCACATGCCTGTTGACCTTTTCAAAGAATTCTATAAGGTTTGTGAGGCAAGACTTACCCTTACAGAAGCCATGCTGACTCTCCCTCAGCAAGGCCTGTTCGTCTATGTGTTTTGAGATCCTATCTTTGATGAGGCATTCCACCATCTTACCCGGTATAGATGTTAGGCTGACCGGCCTATAGTTTCCCGGGTCCCCCCTCTTTCCCTTTTTAAAAATAGGCGTGACATTTGCTATCCTCCAATCTTCTGGCACCGTGGCCGTTTTGAGGGACAAGTTGCATACCTTAGTCAAGAGATCTGCAACTTCATTCTTCAATTCCTTAATAACCCTTGGGTGTATGCCATCAGGGCCCGGTGACTTATTGATCTTTAATTTATCAATGAGGTCTGAAACATCTTCTCTTTTAACCTCTATCTGACTTAACTCCTCGGTTAGGAGGGGCCGTTCGGGCAGCGGTATCTGCCCGAGGTCTTCTGCCGTGAAGACAGATGCAAAGAACTCATTTAATTTCTCTGCCATCTCTAAGTCTCCTTTTATCTCCCCTTTCCCTCCCTCACCATCCAGAGGGCCAACCGCTTCTCTGGCGGGTTTCCTGCTTCTAACATATTTGAAGAAGCTTTTATTATTCCCCTTAATGTTGCTGGCCATGCGTTCCTCATAGTCTCGCTTGGCCTCCCCTATCACCTTCTTACATTTCTTTTGCCACAGTTTATGTTCCTTTTTATTCTCTTCATTAGGGCAAGACTTCCATTTACGGAACCTTCTGCCAGCTGGAGCAAGATGCAAAGGGCCCCCAGACCAAACGTTGAGTCTAGACATTTGTTTTTAGTACCTGATTTCTCTCCCCCACCCCCGGGGCCTCCATACTTGCTTTCTCCATTTCAGCAACCTAATTTGGGAGTGGGTAAGGCTTGCAGGGTCCCTTAGTCCTCATCTATGGGAAAGAACTGGTGAAACCATATCTACCAATATCTTGTGGATTGAGCCAAGCTTCACAGTCAGCAGCCCCATGCAATGAAAGTGCTGCTGGATGGAACAATTTCAGAATGCATGCAGTACAGGAATAACCTAATTATCCATAGATTTTTCAAGGGAGGATGAGAAGGGCCCTTTAATTTAGAGGAAAAAAAGTCATTTAACAATAGCTTTGTTAATTCTAGAGAGGGCAGCTGGCTGACAATCCATCAATCATTCTCTCTCTAAGCACTTAGAACAGCTTCAACTCCAAAGCAAGTGACCCCTCCCTTCCCCCCCAGAACATGAAAGAAAGATAATCACTTTGCATTCTTTCCCAGGGCTTCACTCTGGGTGAAGGGAGAGGTCCTTGGCTCTGAGTGAAGCCTTTCTAAGCACCTGGAGAGAGACTGATTGATGGATTCTCTGCTTAATAGTCTCTGTCTTACATCACAAAGGTAAGCAAGGATGTTTTTAAATCACCTAGCAAAGGGACATTGTTTTTTAAATGGATTTGCTTTAATGCAATTTTTTCCATCCAAGTTCTTAGGAACTGAACCCTTACAAATACTGAGACAAACTGTATGTATCAAACATTTGAATGATTCCCTCCTACCTCTGTAAAAAGTAATGGACTGTCAAGACTGCAATTGGAATGAGAAAACTAAGGTGACATCTCAACATGAGCATACAGTTGGTCCAGATGTATATCACTTTGTTCTAAAAAAGTTGAGATTCCTCCTCTAATCCTTTGCATTTTCCAAAATTTCATTCTCCCTTCTAATGGCCTTAAAACGCACAGACTTGCTATCATCATCACTTCTCAGGTTGCCTTTGCTACATTGAGGTCTTCCTGTTCAACATTCTCCTTTGCACTCCCCCCCCCCCCCCACAAAAGCCAATAAGTAAAAAGCTGACAAGGCTCTGGTCAACACAGACCCTTGGGGAGGCGGATTCTAGCCTAGCCTTTTCCCAGACACCCTAATTACACAAGTGCAGGGCATACAATCATTATTTTGCAGTCTCAAGTGGCACACTTCCGTTGTAGCTGTCACCATTCCTGTAGGACTACCAATTGTCTTTTTGGCCTCTTGGACACAAACTGCTGGTCTCCCTTGCTTGACTCCTTTGCCAAAGAGTGGCTCTGCCTGCTCACTGTTCCTGGCTTGGACTCTTTTTGGGAGTCAGACAAGCCTATGAAACAAGTAAACATGTTTATTCCAATGGCAATGCAATACAGTTATCACAAAGCATTTCAAACATGTACCCTTTTGGCAAAGGGCTGCCAAGGCTCAAAAGCCATCAGGATAATTCATTCCAACAATAGTGAAATAAACCACTTTTGTATATGTTTTGGGATCCCACTACATTTTTTCCACCCATTTACAAGTTAAGAACAGGGCTGCACTATTTGCCTGACAGCTTCAGGCGATTGGAAAAGTCTCCTGCCTGTTAACACTAAAAGTCACCTCCAGTTCAAGGAGACTGAACTGAGCTTAAAAATGGACCAATGGTTTTATAGAATAAGCTCACTTCATATGGGATTAGGTTTGAAAGAGAACAACTTCCTGGTATAGTACAATGACTAGGAGACTGAGTCGCAAATCAGGACTTCTTGGGTTTGAATCTCACTTCTGCCACAAATGCACTCAGTGGCCCTGGCAAGCCACTCCCACTCAGCCTCAGCTGCAATATTATTATTATTAATTATTAACAGTATTTATATACCGCTTTCAACTAAAAGTTCACAAAGCGGTTTATGGGGATAGTACAACTAACCTGAACACCTGAAGGCACTATACAAATGTTAGCATTTCTCAGTTAAGTGAACTCATAAACAGAATTGCCAGAATGCTGCAATTCCTATGGAACACAAAAAACCTGCAGGACATGGTAAGCCAGGGAAAGTTTGACTTCCATTTTAAGAGGAGAGCAGGTTTCTAGGCCTTATAGTTATGAACTGTGTGAGCAATGCCTGCTGAAATGTACCTGGAGAAGTTTGCTCAAGAAGCACTCCAGTGACTTGGGGGGGGGGGGGATCCAGGCAACTGTGCCCTGTATTACCCCACATCTCATGATTACCAAAACCAAAATATATTATGCAGAATAAAAGGTCACAGAATAACTTACACCACTAAGAAAATTATGCAAATATGATCAATTTGCACTATCTATACAGGTTACAGAACTGAGCTTTTCTCAGTGCAAAATTTTTAAGGTTTTTTTTTTTAAAGCACTCTACCTAGCTACTATAAGAAGGTGATGAGCTACATGCTTTCTCATTCCCAATGTGAGAAAACATTAGCTCACCTACAGCAGGATTTTTTCACATCTCAAATCCCCAACCTTATCCCTATGTAATGGCCTTCACTCAGGAAGTGACTGAAGGCAAAATGTGTTGGAGGATAGTTTAGAAAACCTGAAATCAGATTTGTCTAAGAGGGACACACCCTGTCAGCTTGAACAGTCAGACTGTACTTGCTGGAGTTCATGGGTGTGGCTTCCACAAGCACATAAGATTTGCAAGGCTGTACTGTACCCTCACCTGATGCAGATCTGATACGAAAGAGGAGCTGCAAAAATACTGTACCTCAAATGAGGAAAGGAGTGGCAAAGGATTCTTCAGTAATGATACTGCTCCAGGCCTCATACACATTACAGCACAACTGCACCAGTTTGCCAACTGGATCCTGCAGGTTCGTTAAAAGTCACAGCTAACTTATGACTCATATCGTACAGGTCTGGCTGTACATAGCTGTTATAATAATTTACCAATTTGCGCCTGAGTGGCAGTTCCTTCAATGAAATGCTTTGTGCTGGGCATAGGCTCTCTCCTATGCTTTTGGCAAACTTCACTTACGCTTTACTTATGAGAATTTCTGCCACGGAGAACTGTTTCTACTCCAATTTATAATAAGAATTCAATTAAGAAGGTATCAAAACCCGAAACAGACAGGGGGAAGGCTTTCCTCCTCTCCACAAAGACAAAGTAACAGAGATTGGAGAGAAAGAATATGATTGCATTGCAGGAAGACTTCTATCTATTAAGGGCTTGCGCACACATTATATTTTAAAACTAGATAGCTGTGGGAACTACTGAGTTTATCTCCATGTAGTTGCAAGTCTGTTCTTCAGTGGTAGGTTAAGGTAATTTGTTGACAGGGAATGACTACAAGCTACTTCTCACACAACTGGAACAGATGGCAGTTCCTCAGCTTCTTTAGCCATTCTCTGTTTTAATTATGGTTTAGCCCACGTTAGCAAGATGATCTATTTGCATTTTTTCTTCCATGGTCTCTCCAGTGTGAGAATAAAGCTGGAAAAATCTCATACCTAAAAATGCACAAACATGCACACCACCAACACCCAATTTCTGCCCAGAGTTGCTGCCTAAAAACATCTATGTTTGCTCCTAAATAACCCAATAAATCAAAAATATTTTTTCAACCCTGCCTGAGAGGCTAAAAATTTACTAGCCAATGCCCACATTTTTCCATGAAAATGGCTGCAGCATAGCAACACTTTCCTAGCTGAAATTAACATGCAGCCCAAACTTGGCTTAGAGTCTCTTAGTTTGCTTACAGGATACTCATAATTGATTAGCACATTTATAGGTGTCACACACACAACTGTTTTCAGAAAGTGCCCTAGTGTTATTTTTAGACTGACGAATGAAAAAAAAAAACACCCAACAACTGAGTGATTTTTGGTTTCTTCAAAAGCAAAAGTTGTGCTAATGCGTCAAGAGTGTAAATTATCACAGTTGAGAAACATTTAATCAGTAAGAAAGAAGTAGTTCTGTAAACCTGCTACAACAAAAATGATGAAACATTTTGGGGACTAACAGAATTATTTGTGACCTAGCACCATAAGTTACCATTTTGTCTCCTGCATGTATATAGGCAATCTCTCTACTAATTAAGGATAACATTCCATGCATCCTGAGTTGGAATCTTTAAAAAATGCTTCTGCCAGAATAAATCTGTCAGCCTTTAAGTTGCCACAAGTTCCTTTTATTGTTTTTGAATGTCACCCTGGAAGGCATCAAATTTAGCTGTATAATGACGAAATCCATCATGTACAGTACTTGATAAAGTGGGCTCCAGTCCATGAAATATTGTGCCACAATAAAGGCTCAAACCTATGTATACTTACCTGGGAGTAAGTTCCACTGAACTCAGCATTTCCAACTAGACATGAATAGGATTGTGCCGTAAATCTATCAGACTTTAAGCTGCCACAAGACTGAGAGTGCGCTTCCACCCAAGAGTCCTAGCCAGCACTTGCCCACCCCTTCACTTTACTACCACCACATACATCCTATAGTTGAGATCCACAAAAGAATAGAGCATGCTTCTTTTTCACAAGATTCCTTGCTGATCTGATCAACAGTCATGAAGCGATCTGACTGTGACAAAGCAGAAACCTAGGCCTATGACTCAAGATGGGAAGAACTCACCACCTGCACTGTTAAGCAAGAAAATGAGGCTCTTCCAGCAAACGGGGACACACTTGGCCAACTCCTCCCTGGATATAGGAGTCCACTATGCTCAGCAATGCAGAGACCCAATTCTACCTTCAAATTATATTCCAGGGGTGCCCATATCCACAGATCCTGTATCCATGGATTTAATCTTATCTGCAAATCGAGTCCGTGGAGCCTCCCTGCATACAAACCCAGTGTGCACCCCCTCCGAAGGCGAGCTCTGCTCCCCTCACCTCCGTAGGATTCTCCGAGTCCTCTGAGACACAGATGTCTGTCTGCAGCCTCTGCCAGGCTCAGACTGAGTCTTCAAACAAAAAGAAGTCACTTTTTGTTTTTTCATAAACTGGAATGATGTTTTTAATGTTTAATAAGGCATTAGGAAGCCCGGGGCAGCCCTCAGAGGCTTAGAAAGCAGTCTGAGCCCGGCAGAGGCTATGGTCAGACATTTGCAGCTTCTGCTGGGCTCAGAGAAACCTCCAGAGGTGAAGGGAGCAGAGCTCCGCTCACTTCCGGACAACGGGGAGGGTGTTCACCAGCATCTGCAGTTAACCACTGGGGGTTCCAGAACAGAACCCCCGCAGATACATGCCTGTACCAGGGAAACCCCCAACAGTTTTAATGTATCACTATCTCTTCTAATATCTACAGTAGTGCATTCTTATTAAATGCTACTGACAAAAAGGCATAACTTCAAAATTCATAACAACCTTAACATCAGCCACAAAGCAGGTCTCATGCATGCTCAGGACTGGAAAAATATTTCCAAATCTCAGGCACCAATCACTATGTTCCCTGACTGCATCATCAAAATGTTTAGATGCCTGCTGAGCAGAGAACTGTAAGAAAATTTCAAATTCCTAGATCCCACCATTAGGTTTCTAAAAGTTCAGGCAACAAGCCCAGTCCTTCTCTAGAAAGGCCTTTAAATGGTTCTCCATTGCTTCACAGCCATGGTTCTTATCCTTCTTTGGGTCATGGAATCCTGTCTGAAAATTTGATGAAAGGACAAACACACAAATTTGTGCACCCAGTCCATGGGCCACCTGAATCCTCTAGGAGACTGGTGGGTTGCAACCCACCGGGGGAGCTGGAAGCAGGGCATTTCCCCTTAAGGGGAGTGGCCCTGCAGGGATGGCTGCAGCCACCACACCGCCGTGGTGACCAAGGGGCTTTTTCACTTACTTGGGGGGGCACTTACTTCATTGAAAACTGGAAGTGGGTTCCAATAGGAAATGAGTGCTGTCTAGAGCAGCAAGGAGGCCCACAGAGGGGGCTGCAAGCCTCTTGCACCCTGCCAAAGTCCAGCACTGCCCCACAGGTAAGTGAAAAAGCTCCCTGGGTGCTGTGGCGCCATTGCCACCCCCTCCCTGCCCCCACAAAGACTTACCTGGTTCCCAACTTCCCTGTAGGAATTTGGGAACCACTGCTCTAGGACTTCATGGACTCCAGGTTAAGAACCTCTGCTTTACAGTGAACACTTAGCAACTTCAAATTAAGAAAAGTACTAATTTCTCTAAGGTTACATTTGCAGTGCCTAAGGGAAGCAATTGTCAAGGAAAACAATCACAGGGACTAAAACCTTATCAAGAAGAATTAACAAGGAATAAAATCCCACTACCACACAGGCTTCCTTATCGTTCAGGCTAAAGTTTTGTATCGTGGGAAGAATCAGCGTAAGAGTTGCCATCACATCAGGAATGCTGTAGTACAGTTAACCTTTTAACATAAACAAGATTTTTTTTAACAAGAGAAAATTTTATTGTTCCTTTCTGCACATAAAAATACCAGTGTTACTTTGAGCTTCAGAAAAATAAACAAACCTTGTCATTTGTGTGGACTCGGAAACAATTTGCCACTTATCACACTTCTTTGGCATAGATGAAACCATGAATTCTGCCTTTGAAACAAAGCATCCTTCAACTTCTCTGGCATCAACACTATGTGCCAAAACAACCGTTTGGCAACTCCTATCTTCCCAAGTCATGCATCTGCTACTCTTTTGTGTTTAGTTCTTGCCTTCTATCCCCAATAAGGTTCTTCTTTTTTAAAAATCTTAAGTAACACATCTTATAGTTCAATACAATGAGGTTGAGCAGTGCAGTTCAGGGTACCATACAAATTACCAATTGCAGTGCAAGGTTATAATTAATAACTTTAATAGTTGTCATGAGGAAAAGGCAGGATCAGCATTATTTAAATAAATAAAAAAACAGGGCATTTACAGGTCCAAAATGCTTCATATATTACCTTGTTGCAAACCTTATAGCAATCCTGTAAGACAGATAAATGCTATTATCCCCATACCACAAATAGAAGAGATAGTTGGGAGAGTGGCTTGCTTACAGTCACCAAGGAAGTTTTATGAAATTTTGATTGGGAACTTTTTGATTTGTAGTTCAGACACTCAGCTATCATGCCACATGCTAAAGAAGTACATACTATGCAACTCATAACTTTTTAAGTTCTTTGGAACTTGTGTTTCTACCAGTTACTTCCATTCTTCCTTTACTGATCCCTTTTCTCCTTTACCATCCCCCTGCAGAAACTTCTCATCTCTCCTACCTGCAGCCCATCACCACACAGTGTCAGAAGTCTAATTTTCAATGAACATCTCCTAAGTACTATTGTGAGCTGGAACCTAGGATGGTCTCTCTTTGCACCCTCCACATCTAGCGGTCTAGATTCAGACTGTCACTCTCTATGCCTGTCCCTATATGCTAGCAGAGATCTTAAAATACCTTAAGCCAGTGGTATTCAAACTGGGCCATAGCGACGCCCCAGCCTGAGGGTCCTGGTCCCTTTCCCCTTCAGGGGCGGGGGCAGCCAGGAGGCAGGGAGGAGGCATCGGCGCGATCCCCAGGATTGTGCTGCTCAGGGGGGCTGCAGGGGCTTGGTGCACTTGCCCAAGCCCCCTGCAGCTCCCCGGGGGTGCGGGGAGCCCTGCGCGACCTTCGGCAGGGCTCCCCAGGTCAGGGAAGGTGACAGCAAAGCGATTGCGCCCCACTAAACCGGAAGTGGTGCGCAATCGCCCCACTTCCCCTTTTGACTAGCCTGCAGGGACTGGGGTGCACCCTCCAGTGCCTGCAGCAGCCGTCCCTGGCTGCAGGGAGCAGGACGCAAGCGCCTGCAGGGCTCCTTGGGTCAGGGAAAGTGACCTCCACAAAACGGGAAGCAAAGCGCGATCACCCCACTCTCACTTCCCTGACCCAGGGAGCCCTGCAGGCATTTGTGCCCGGCTCCCCACAGCCAGGGACGGATGCTGCAGGGACTGGAGGGTGCACCCCAGTCCCTGCAGCCCGGACAAAAGGGGAAGTGGAGCGATCGCGCACCACTTCCGGTTTAGTGGGGCGCGATCACTCCGCTGTCACCTTCCCTGACCTGGGGAGCCCTGCCGAAGGTCGCGCAGGGCTCCCCGCACCCCCGGGGGGCTGCAGGGGGCTTGGGCAAGTGCACCAAGCCCCCTGCAGCCCCCTGAGCAGCGTGATCCTGGGGATCACGCCGCTGCCTCTCCCCGCCTCCGCAAAGACTGACTTCGGGATTCAAATTCCCTGCGAGTTTGAAAACCGCGGCCTTAAGTCATGTTTCTTTTCAGTTTTGAATCTACCGGCTGGGTTCATACGCCTAAGAGAGAAAGATTTCTTCAGAGCAATGCACAGGCAAGATACAGCTGCTTCCTATGCTAAGACACATGCAATCTGAGCAATTTTAAACACTTTCAAGATCTGTAGTTTTCTACCAAATCGAGTTTGATTTAACTAAGTCAACTAGTATGCAATACACACTATACACGACTGCTTATTTCACATAATAAATGTCCTACCTCTTCTGAATTTTCTGTATTGCCATCTTTCCCACTACTGCTGCCACTGCTGCTGCTGGCTTTTGTAGTGCTTTTAGTAGACTTTGGGGGCTCCTGGAGGGGAAAAAAAACAACCAGAACAGAAAAAGCATATTCAGATGCACTGCTCCACTAAAGGCTCAATACGGTTCATGACACTGTAAGAAGAGCATCATGAAAATGAAATGCCAGTAACTAAAAAGGAGACAGTATCCCACAAACTTCTATACCATGTTCCACAAGCTGGTGCCCAAGAGACTCACTCTTCCTGGAACAAGAGAAAGGTCTGTATACAGCAGCACACTGATCATCATCTAAGCACTCCTCTGGACAATCAACTAACTCTCTTTCCTGCAGACGGGGCACCTGATCCTCTAAGCCCCTCCTCTTCCACCCCCTGGGTGGGGAAAGCTGTCTGCTGGTCTCTATTTCAGTGTTTCTCAAACTGTGGGTCAGGACCCACTAGGTGGGTTCCCATTCATTTCAATATTTTGTTTTTAATCTGTTAGACTTGATGCTCCCTTGGTATGTAACTGCATTTGGAGAAATGTTATAGACCTGTACTTTTAACAATGATAGCAAATGGGACTTACTCTTGGGTAAGTGCAGATAAGATTGCTGCCTAGGATTGTGAAAAATTTTCCTGCCTGATGATGTCACTTCAGGTCATGACATTACTTCTGGTGGGTCCTGACCGATTCTCATTCTAAAAAGTGGGTCCCAGTACTAAATTTGTGAGAACCACTACTCTATTCTAATCTCAACAAACAGGCTGCAGAGTCATTGAATTTCTGCTCCTGCTCACTACAGAAGAAAGGGCCTTTCTGCCCCCAAAAGTAAAGACTAAAAAACTTATTTTGGTAAGAGATCTGCAGATACAGCAGCTAGGAGAGGTGCACCTAGTTAGAATATGGAGGATGCAAAAAAGTAAAGTCTTGCATCAGTAAAAAGGAACATCAATTGGGCAGCAGATAAATGCTAAAACATTACTAACACACGCACACAAATTCATTCAGCTGACTGCACAGACCTACATTAACGATGTGTGTTTTAAAAGGAAAATAAGAACTAGCTTTTGGAATGCTTTCCTGCCTGCTCATCTGTGGGTGATTCTTACCTAGGAGAGATAACCAAGAAAATGGCTATTAGATGCTTGTATAGAGAAAGAAAAAGGGGGGGGGATCTGGCTGCATACCTGAGGCAGAAATTCTGTATTGTAGCTGTGGAAAGCATGGTACACTAAACTTTTTGTCTTTACTTTGCAGGAGAATTAGGTTGTGCCAAAAGTGTCTGGCATATATCTATTCAGGAACTGTGTGACAATGATACAATTTATGCACAATCTATGCATGTCTATTTAGAAGTCAGTCACAATGTATTCAATGGGGCTTACTTTTACAAAAGTGTTTCTAGACATTCATATGGAGCAAGTCTTGTTCAACTAAGTAGAGCTTGCTTCTGAACAGACATCCATAAGATGGCACTGTTATACTGTCACACACATAGGATGCATAGATAGGTGTGTGTGTGTGTGTTGTGAGATATCATACAGAGAAAGGTTCCATGTATACAGGGTGCACCTTCAGACCCATGTTTGTCTACGAGTGCTGATCACATAGGTTGTGTGCTTCCATGGTATCTTTTACACAGGTGAAGACTGGAATTTATACAGTAGACTACACATGCTCCACTCATATACTGCCTATACTCACAAAGCCAATGAACCTCACAGAGGTCTCTCCCTCTGCAACTGATCCATGCATTTCTGCTATGCTGCGTAAGTGTATGCACGTGTTTACTACACAGAGGCACTGTGTGTTTTATATTGTTACACATATAACATGCATTACTTCTGGGATATTCTATACATTGTGTTATGCCTGCACTCTGAACATATGTATTTCTGTACTTTTTGCATACTTATGCAGCATCCATTAGCTCTGTCTTCAACCATACCCATACAAATTGCATGTATAATGTCTTCTCTGAATGAGCATGCTACAATGATCTTGCTGGAGATTCTGCATGCACAACTACTTCTACAGAGGGTTCACTGTGTCCCAGAGCACATATCCTCCCCCAGCAAGGTGTCTGTACTGCCCTCTGCAGTGTTCTCCATACTTGTACACACAAGCTCTGTGCATCTCCTAGCGACACACCAGCTCGATGCCCCTCAGAAAATACCACACTTAACTTTTTCCCAACATTCTCACTCACACAGGGCCATTATCCCTCCTACATCCCATTCAGGTTTTGAACTGTCACAGCAATGCCCTCCTACATACACAGAGGTATTGCATCTCCCTAGTTCCTAGCAGGTGTCAGCACTTTTTGCTTAGCAGTGGCTGTGTTGGGTACATAGCTTTGCCTTGATTTGCCCCATTGAGTTATGCATGGTGTGAGCTACCAAGAATGGAAGCAAAGAATCCAGCGTCCATCCCACAACTTTACATCCAAGTCCAATGTGCAACATTCAGGGCAATCTCTCCTAAGCCTACCCAAGCTTCATACAGATGTGTCTAAAACCTATGTGATCTTCTCTCTATGCATATACAGACACGTGAAAATGTGCATATTATACCAGTCTACGTTGGAGAAGGAGCTGGGAGAGGCAGACTAATCTATGTTAAGCGCAGAGAGAAGATGCAGAACCTTCTATACCTGTGTGTATATCACACCCTCCATCAGCCCAGTTGAAGTGTGTGCATTCTTTTTCCTTCCTTCCGGCATTGTCTTCCTGTACATCCTACCACATCACTCTCTGCAACCGACCCTCCCTTTCCTACAATGTGCAGGGGGATTGCCTATGCAGTGGTCCTTTCTCTCCCCCCCCCTCTCTGTGCCTAGGCACACTGCACAACCCGGCCTGGTGGTGCTGCAACCACACAAGATCCTACGCTTTCCTCCTCCCCCCCTCCCATGCCAGTTGTAGGTGTACGCGACGTCCTCTCTTCCTAGTGCGCAACCAGGTCACTGGAGCTCTAGGTGTGAGAATTCCCCCCCCCCCCGGCTGTGGGCAGGGCAGCATTTCGCCTCGGCCACAAAGGTGGCACTCTCGGAAGATGTGTGTATTGTCTGTGCGTGAGCAAGCAAGCGCCTCCTGTGTTGTGTTGTGTGTGTTGCAAATTCCCCCAAGCAGGGCTGTGCTTGTGTGTTGCAAATTCCCCCATGCAGGGGTTTGTGTGTGCGCGCTGCAAATTCCCCCAAGCAGGGGGGTGGGGTGGGGGTGTGTGTGCTGCAAATTCCCCCAAGCAGGGGTGTGTGTGTGTTTGTGTGTTGCAAATTCCCCCATGCAGGGGTGTGTGTGTTGCACTGCCTGGTCCGCTTCCTGAACTGAATACGGATCGCTCCACGATCAGCGGCCCTCGCAAGGCCACCTGCAAAGCAACTGCTGCATCCCCGCCTGCTGCACCCGCCCCACCGGCCTGCGGCCTCGGCCCCTGCCGCGCGGCTGGGGAGGCTCCTCTCCCGGCGGAGGCCCAGTTCCGCCAAGCCCGGCGAGCTCCGCTCCGCTCCGGGGCCGAGGCTGGCGGCGGCGCGCCCGCTGGGCCCTCACCTTCTCTTTCTTCAGCTTGTAGGGCATCCCGGCTCCGAGAGTGGCTCCCTCGGCCTCTCCCGCCCGGCCTCCTCGCTCGGCTCTCCTCGTCGCCCCCGCCTCCCTCTGCGCTGGGGCGGCTCGGCCCCCATTGGGCCCGGTTCCCCAAACCTGCCTGGCAACCGCCTCGCTCCCCTCGCCTCATTGGTCGGTGCCAGCGGAGCCGAATTTACCCATTGGCCGAGGCCGCCGCGGTTTGTGGAGGGACGGCAGAGGCCCCTCCTGGAGGAGGGAGGCGGGCGGTGCAGAGCTCTTGGTGGGTCGGGGAGATGCAAGCAGAGGTGCGGCTTTGCTGGCTGGCTGGGTCGCTGCAGTGGGGCAACCTGTGCACTCCCTTGGTGGAGTAAGGAGCCACCCATGCCGTGCTGTGCCATGCCAAGCATGCCACCCAATGCCCCGCAGGCCTCTCTGTGCCACTGTCAGGGAGAAGCATCCACAGCACAGACAAGCCCACAGTGACACTCACACCAGGCTGCTCCAAAGACTGCACTGCATTGCAGCCAAGACCTTTTTTTCCTTGCAACCATGTCACCCATGAAAACATTTTAGTCACCAGGGTGTGATGGTTTCATTCAATGCTCCCTTCGGTGCAACAAGGTTTCTTCTTCTTCTGACCACACTGTCAGGAGATGGCCTCCTCAAGCAATAGGCACAAACAGGCCTGGTGTTGGGGTGGGGGGAAAAACAGACCACCATCCTCCAGCCAAGCTTGGAAACCCACTGATTTCACTGGGAAAGCCTTCTCAGCGAAATCAGCAAGGCTACAATCCGATCCACACTCTCCTGGGAGTAAGCCCCATTGATTATAATGGGACTTACTTCTGAGTAGACATGCATAGGCTTGGGCTCAGCCTTTAAAACTGGTTAACTTGGTGGTATTCTCAGGGCAATGTGGCCTGGGCTGTGACAATAGGCACCTGTCTTGTCAAATCCACTCTCTAGAGTGGCCATTTTCAACCACGGTGCCGTGGCACATGGGTGTGCTGTGAATGGTTGCTGTGAATGTGAAAGGTGTGCCATGAGAATTTGGGAGAGGGTCATTTATTAGTAGGGGGATACGAGCAAGGCAGTTGTGCCTTGTCAATTGTCAAAAATCTGATGCCTTGACCAATTTAGTGCCTTCCCAAAGTGCCATGAGATTAAACAGGTTGAAAATCACTGCTCTAGAGGGCTTATGTCCATTGCAAACTAATTAGCCTCCCTTCCCTCCCAACTTTGCCCTAGTTCTAAGGTAGAAAGTACCACTAGATGCCACCACCACAGTGGCTTGCCTGTTTGAACTGCAGAGGTCCTCCTTCCTCTCTGCTCCGGTCAGCAGCTTCTCCAGCAACAGCAGCCCCTTCACTCTGAGCAGCTCCTGGGCTGAGAACCACACAACAGTCTCCTGCAGCTTCCAGTATTCTCCATGCAGTTAGACAGTCAGTTCATTAGTCAGTCCTCTTTCTCCAAGGTTTCCTCCTTCAACTACCTACAAACTCTCTGTCTCCAGGTCTACTACCCACAAACTCTCAGTCTTTTGTCCCTGAGAGCCCTGTTGCCTTCAAGTGGCTGCAGCTGTACAGCACATTCACTGTATGTTAAGGCCCTGGTTTTAACTCCATGCTTCCCACACCTGTCAGAGCCACTGTTGACACCACACTATCTCCTCAAGAATCTTCCAGGATTCCAATACAGTACCACTCTGGGGGAGGGGCACACTGGGGCAGCAAGCAAGTGGATCTCCCACTGCTGCAGCCAGCATCTGGCAGCCTGGGAGGGTAGCCTGGTGAGCACAGATTGTCCTCTGCTGGGACTGTTTGACCTGAAATGGACCTTCTGGAAGTAGTTGGTGGTGATATTATGTCATCACCAACTATTTCAGGGTGCCATGCTTTGTATGCAGCATCACAAGCATCTGTCTTGCCGTGGCTGCAGTTGCTGTGGCTGCCTGGTGAGTGGGAGGCCCCACTGGTTCTGAGGCAGATCCTTTGTATTATGCTCTATCTAGGATGAAGCCTGAAACAAAACAAGAAGGTTGATAGGCACACCTATGTGGAAGCCAGTCTCAGTGATATCAAGCTTCCAGATACAGTACAGAGCATGCTTAGAGCAAGGATCAGAATGCCTCAGTGGTAATATTGTTACAGAAATCTCTGCTGTGTGTCCATGTTTGGGATAAGAGGTGTAAATATGGTTGCCTCAAGTCATAGCAAATGTTGTGGAACTGGACAATGCACAGAACAGGGTAACTAACCTTGCAAGCCATGGAAACCTCATTGAATGCAATAAAATGTTCTCCCTAGTAAGCATGTTCAGTATCGGAGCCACAAATCATTTAAATATAATTTTATTATATTAATATCAAGGATACAGTAACCCTTTTAAAACTGTAAAAACAAAATTATTAGCATCAGAGGATCAGAGGATTGGAGTATCTCTGCTACAAAGAAAGGTTTTCAAGGTTGATATTGTGGTTACGGGGGGGGGGGGATTGATGATTAAGGAGCTTAGAGAGGTGTATACAGTTATGACCAAAATGGGAGATTAAATAGAATTATCTGCTGCATTCACACACACACACACCAACCTAGAATTTGCAGCCCAAATCTATACAGTGCATGTTTAACCATTGGTAAGTCCAAATGAGTAAGTCCAAGTGGGTTTACGGTTGCAGCCTTACCTGTTAATAGCACAACAGAAAGACAGAGTAAAATTAACCAGTTGCCACGAGATGATGAACACAAGCTTCTCAAAAGAATTAGACAAAGGGCACAATCCTAACTCCTTATGTCAGCGCTTTCCAGCACTGGCATAGCAGTGCCAATGGGATATGTGCTGCATCCTGCAGTTGGATGTCACTCACAGAGGCCTCCTCAAAGTAAGGGAATGTTTGTTCCCTTACCTCAGAGCTGCTGGAAAACATAAGGGGTTAGGATTGCGCCCAAATTCATGTAGGATAAATCTTAAGATAAATTGTCTTAAGAGACAATGGATCTTCCACTTCAAAACTAGTATACCTTTGATTAGGTTATGGACAAACAAATTAAAGGGAGTGATGAGTTTGATCATACCCTGCTTGTGGGTTCACAAGTGTACCTGGACAGCCACTGCTATATAGTAAGCTAACCTTCCAGATGCAAACCTTAACATACATACTAGCGAGAAAAACACATTAAACAGGCTGAGGTTTACATCTGAGTCAGTATAGGCAGGACTGGCTGTACGTTTAACCCAGCAAAGCAATTATTTTAGTTATAGTAATGAGATTTCTGATGTGACATTCTATTTTAGGGAAGAGACATATATGCCACTGGCAGACCCTTGAGAGATCTGCTTTCATTTATTGTTGTGTCTTGGTTTGTGAAGACTTTTCTTTGTTTTGTTCTAGTTTGGCATCACTGTTAGAGCTTTCCCTGCCAATTTTAAAATAATTGTATTTGGAAGCAAAATTGACAAACATCACTTCTTGCCAAGATTCAACATCATGTACTGAGCAATCGTAGATGAATGCACACAAGAACCAATACAGATAGCCTAGCAGGACATGAAATACCTTTTCTGGGTGTGAATGCCTCTGGCTGTAGTCCACACATTTTTCAAGTATGCGTGAACTTAAATAGCCTTAATTCCTTGGATAGCTGCTCAGCTTTATTCTTGATATTCTAAGAAGAAATGGTAGCATCTTCTTTGCTTAATTTGCATAAGGAAATAAGGCAGTGAGAAAGGCAAAAAAGATACATAGGGAAGCAAGATAGGAATGCTGGAGGATGGAATCATCTCTTGAAGGATGGGAGGTGGCAGCTGATCTATCTCACATCCAAAACCCATCCCTCATTCATGAAGCTTAGGGCAGCATGCATAGGGTTTCCCTCTATTACAACAACTTTGTGAGGTAGACTAGGCTATAAGCAACTAGTTGAATCTCTTTTCATGTTTAATGGAAGTTTAATGGAATGTTTAAGTTTTGTGGAGGTAGTGAATTCAGAAATTAAAGTCATTAATTTGCCAAAGAATTAATATTTGTAAGCATTCTTAAAATATTTGTGGACTGCAGCCAGAGGTATTTGCACCCCCAAAGCTGGCCTTGGCCTATTCAAGAAGCCTACTGAAACTCTTGCATCTGGTAGCAGATTTACTTGGGCACTCACCCTCATCCACCCACTTGCCTCCATTGGGCCTCCTCTAGCTCCATCCCTCCACTTCCTGGATTGGGAAAGGAAGAGGAAAACAGAGAAGAAGAGGAAGTCTGGAGGAGAGGAGAATAATAGGCTAGAGCAGTGATTTTCAACCTTTTTCATCTCATGGCACACTGACAAGGTTCTAAAATTGTCAAGGCACACCATCATTTTTTTGACAATTGACAAGGCACACCATGCTGTTGGTGGGGGGCTCATATCCCCCAATGGTCCTACTAATAAATGACCCTCCCACAAATTCCCACGGCACACCTGCAGACCATTTGCAGCACACCAGTGTGCCATGGCACAGTGGTTGAAAATGGCTGGGCTAGAGCATGGTGCTTTGTTCCCCTCTTTTCCAGTCCAGTGTTGGGAGGAACAGAAGCTGACACATAATCAGGTAAAGGGGCATTTGGCACAACAACAACAACAACAACAGTATTTATATACCGCTTTTCAACAAAAAGTTCACAAAGCAGTTTACAGAGAATATCAATATCTAATGGCTCACTGCCATTAGTGTGCCAATATCTAAGGCACACTGCCTTAGGTATCAGGAGGTCTTGGGTCAGCCCTGTACACCTTGATAAGTTATTCCCTGGCTTGCTGGCCTAGTTGTTCCAGGACAACTTTTAAGAGTTATTGTTTGTCAAGAGAGAATCTAGGAGACTTGTGTTCTTTTTATCTATATGATGCAGATTGGGCAAGTAGGCATATAGATAGATGAGCTAGCCCCAAAGCAATCTCAGTCCACCAAACCACAGAACTACCTCTGGAGCCCTCCAAATACTGGTCATTTTTTCAGATTGGCCAAACTCAAACTGTATATCTTGGTCTTTTCAGTCCTCACTACACAGAAAGCATGACTTTCTTTACCTTTCACAATGAGTTTCAGATATGGAATATCATGATAAGGCTGCAATTGAGCTGCACTGAAACATGTGTTTACCTGCAATAGGCAGGTTATACAAGAACATAGACAAAGAAGACTAGCAACTTGCTTAAAACAAGAGCTAACATGGCCTATAACAATAATGTTTAGATTTGATTCCATAAATGGTTCACTGTTCTTTTCATTCATTTATGCCAGGGGTGTCCAAACGTTTTGGCAGGAGGGCCCCATTATCTCTCTGACACTGCGTTGGGGGCTGGGGAAAAAAGAATTAATTTACACTTCAAATTTGAATAAATTTACAAAAATGAATATATTAGAGATGGAATTTACATGAATGAATGAAGGTCTTGCAGTAGCTCAAGGCCTATAAAAGGACTTGCACAAAGCAAGGCCAGCCTTTCCTTCACTGCTGCTGCAGCATCAAACACATGAAACAGTAAGCAGTGGAGGGAGCCCTCGTTCCACAGCTCACACGAGAGGTTGAACAGTCACCTTCATGCTGAGATCAGTTGCGTCAGGCCAGCATGGGCTCCAGCAAATCTCCAGAGGGCCAGTGGCTCAATGGAGACTAGGGGCTCCCCAAGGGCCGGATTGGGAGTCCCCAAGTGCTGCAAGTGGCCCCCGGGCCGGGGTTTGGGCACCCCTGATTTATACCATCATTTCACTAAAATACATTTCAGTAATTTCAGTTTTGTTCCTGTTTTTTCTCAGCTTAGCTCTTTCCACAGGTGACTCTGGAGTGCTATTGAAAGACACTGGAAATGGAGGCACAGGGAGATCATTATATAGGCCTTGGAGGGGCTATGACCCATGTTAATTCAGGATTAGATTAAGCATGTCTCAATCCACTATTCACTACTTTAAAAATCACCTGGAAAATCCTGAATGGATGTCTCCCACTGCAAATACCAGTCCAGCAATGTTGTGCAAGCAGGTTCTTCTTCAATTTAATTTCCTCCCATGATATAAACCACTCCCAATTTTAAAAGCCAAGCCCTTTCTTTTTTACATTAGTGACTTTACATATTCAGCTGAAACAAAGTAATGTGAAAAAGCAAAACTGGATATATTTATTCAGAAGTACTGTAATCCCACTGTAATCCCTAACTCCCAGGTAAGTGTGCATAGGATTACAGCCTTAAAGTGGCATATTGCATTTAAGATTGCAATCCTGTGCTTAATTGCTTGGATGTCAGCCCCAGAGAACAAAATGAGGCTCACTTCTGACTACAGATATATAGGATCCAGGGTTGGCCCAATACCTCCTGGCACTTGAGGCAGCATACCATATGCTCCCCCCCCCATCTGATGATGTGCCAGCCTCTGCTCCTTCCATTCTCCAAAGTTTCACTCAGTACTCTTGTCCTCGCCACATTTCCTCGTCCTCTCTGTCTTCCTTTTCCAATCCAGAAAGTGGAAGGAGGAGGAGGAGCAATGGAGGTAAGTAGGTTGTGATGGGTGCCTTCCACCAATCTATAGCCTGTAGTAACAGCTTAAATTGGCCTCAAGGATGGGCCAGCCCTGATAGGATTGGGCTGTAAATTTAGATATGACTTTCTCTCATATAATCGTGAATGTACTGCCCTCTGTAAACAGGTGAAATCACATCTGAGCACTGCACCAACTGCAAGCAGTTTCTCCCAAGATTTTGGAGCTTACAGATATAATAACTTCTCTACAAAACTGAAGGGCAGCAACCAAAGGTTAGCAGCTTCTGCCTTTAACTATTCCTGTAAAATGTTATATCCTTGCATTACTTTTTCTGTGATGTTTACTTTATTAATCCCATAGACGTAAGAAGAAAACAAAACAGATGGACATGGACCAGGAAGTGTACAAAAATGGAAGCTTCTGCATTCCAAGAGGGCCTTCCAGGCACCAGAGGCTCCAACTCTGACAAGTTTCTATAGGAAAACTTCCCTAACTGGATCTTTTTGAGCCAAAATTAAATTGCACAATTTGCTTCAGCTGGGACATGATTTAAACCAGGGGTTGGAAAACTATGGCCTGTGAGCCGACTCCCGCCCACCAGCCAAAGTAATTCACTCAGAGCTCAGCTCCGGAAACAAAGCCTCCAGCCCGTGCCGGATGGGAAATGGCAGAGCCACTGGGGCAGTCTTCTCATTTTTTATTGATTAAATACAACTCACAGATCCTGGTCTGATCTCCACTGCAATAAGACACAGTCCACGGCTGTTATCAAGACACAAGCATAATCTAGGGCTGCAATCCTATGCCCACTTTCCTGGCAGTGTGCCCCACTGAACACAAGAGGACTTACTTCTGAGTAAACATGCACAGGACTGTGCTATAAAATACTTACATTGTAGGATGTGTGGTATGTGGGGAGGGGGTGTGCATTTTGCTACCTGTGTGCCTAAGCCTGAAACCACCATACAACAATCATATTATAAACAGATAGTACAGAAAGACACAAGCTCCCAAAAAACAGCCACCACAGATCTAGTTAAATTGCCACCTCAAACCCCATCCCCTAAACTCAGGGATGCTGATGCCTTTCACTCTCAGAGAGGCACATTGTTAGGAGTGTCTTTTGTTAAAAATGCATAAAAACACAAAACACTGCCTTTTTGGTGTTAAAATATCCAAATAAAAACACAAAAGCCTGCATTTTGGTGTTTTAAAATATTTTCAAGGAATTAAAATGGATTATTTTCTAATTAGAAATAATGCTGTGGTGTATCTGCACCTACCTAGTGCATTTTTAAAGTGATTATAATTTATAAATATAATTTATTAAAATGCATCCTTGGAATAAAAACACACAACACCTCAATTTGCTACTTTAATCAAGAAATTTTGGAAAGAAAAAAAATCACACATCCCCCCAAAAAACCACCCCTGCAATGCACTTCTGTCCATAAGACCACAATTCTATGCATATCTGCTCAGAAGAGTTAAATAGGACTGACTCTCAGGTAAGCATTGTAGGACTGCAACCAGGGACGCCCCTCTTTCTCACCTGTTGAAACATTTCGATGGCAAAGTGGACGTTCTATACTTTCTCTCTATGGTCAGAATGTTGAATGATGCAGAGCGGGGCTTCCCCCGACAGGTTTCCCTACGTCACTAGTAGTCTCTTCTCGCGCCTGCGCAGTGGGTCGCTTGCTGTACGAACAGAGAGAAGGTCTTCCGTATGGTCCTGGTTTCTGTGCAGGCTGAATGGTCAGTGCTAAAAAATTGGAATCCATAAACCGCAGTAGGGCGATCTTTTCACGAGGCCCCAATAAAATGTCATTACAAAAGGAGCCACATATTAATTGATCCCATGCATTAAAGTTTGGATTACTTTGGAGCGACCTTAACTTTTTTGTTATAGAGATGGGAAGGGACTAGAGTGACTCACCAACTGAACTGTGAGTAAAAAGGGGGGCTTAGTCTATGGGACATGATTCTCTGTTTATGGATGCAGAATCACACAGTCATGTCTAAGCAAGCAAGCTACTAAGCCCAATCCTATGCATGTCTTCTCAGAAGTAAGTCCCATTATAGTCTATGGGGCTTACTCCAAGGAAACTTACTCCCAGATCTTGGGGTAGTGGTGTGCTTGGGATCATTAGAAAAGGTATTGAGAACAAAATGGCTAATATGATAATAGTATAGTATTGGCAACCTTCAGTCTCAAAAGACTATGGTATCGCGCTCTGAAAGGTGGTTCTGGCACAGCGTCTAGTGTGGCTGAAAAGGCCAATCCGGGAGTGACAATCCCTTCCACACTGGGAGCAAGTGCAGTCTGTCCCTGGTCTGTCTCCCTGGCTATGGGCCTTCCTTCTTTGCCTCTTAGCCTCAGACTGTTGGCAAAGTGTCTCTTCAAACTGGGAAAGGCCATGCTGCACAGCCTGCCTCCAAGCGGGCCACTCAGAGGCCAGGGTTTCCCACTTGTTGAGGTCCATCCCTAAGGCCTTCAGATCCCTCTTGCAGATGTCCTTGTATCGCAGCTGTGGTCTACCTGTAGGGCGCTTTCCTTGCACGAGTTCTCCATAGAGGAGATCCTTTGGGATCCGGCCATCATCCATTCTCACGACATGACCAAGCCAACGCAGGCGTCTCTGTTTCAGCAGTGAATACATGCTAGGGATTACAGCACGTTCCAGGACTGTGTTGTTTGGAACTTTGTCCTGCCAGGTGATGCTGAGGATGCGTCGGAGGCAGCGCATGTGGAAAGCGCTCAGTTTCCTCTCCTGTTGTGAGCGAAGAGTCCATGACTCGCTGCAGTACAGAAGTGTACTCAGGACGAAAGCTCTGTAGACCTGGATCTTGGTATGTTCCGTCAGCTTCTTGTTGGACCAGACTCTCTTTGTGAGTCTGGAAAACGTGGTAGCTGCTTTACCGATGCGCTTGTTTAGCTCGGTATCGAGAGAAAGAGTGTCGGAGATTGTTGAGCCAAGGTACACAAAGTCATGGACAACCTCCAGTTCATGCTCAGAGATTGTAATGCAGGGAGGTGAGTCCACATCCTGAACCATGACCTGTGTTTTCTTCAGGCTGATTGTCAGTCCAAAATCTTGGCAGGCCTTGCTAAAACGATCCATGAGCTGCTGGAGATCTTTGGCAGAGAATATTATAATGCTGTTGTACAAATCGATGGTAAGGCCACACCTGGAGTATTGTGTCCAGTTCTGGTCACCACATCTCAAAAAGGACATAGTGGAAATGGAAAAGGTGTAAAAGAGAGCAACTAAGATGATGACTGGGCTGTGGCACCTTCCTTATGAGGAAAGGCTTTGGGCCTCTTCAGTATAGAAAGGAGACGCCTGAGGGGGGACATGATTGAGACATACAAAATTATGCAGGGGATGGACAGAGTGGATAGGGAGATGCTCTTTACACTCTCACATAACACCAGAACCAGGGGACATCCACTAAAATTGAGTGTTGGGAGGGTTAGGACAGACAAAAGAAAATATTTCTTTACTCAGCATGAGGTCAGTCTGTGGAACTCCTTGCCGCAGGATGTGGTGACTGCATCTGGCCTGGATGCCTTTAAAAGGGGATTGGACAAGTTTCTGGAGGAAAAATCCATTATGGGTTACAAGCCATGATGTGTATGTGCAACCTCCTGTTTTTAGAAATGGGCTATGTCAGAATGCCAGATGCAAGGGAAGGCACCAGGATGCAGGTCTCCTGTTATCTGGTGTGCTCCCTGGGGCATTTGGTGGGCTGCTGTGAGATACAGGAAGCTGGACTAGATGGGCCTATGGCCTGATCCAGTGGGACTGTTCTTATGTTCTTAAACTGTGGATAGGATTGCAGCCCTATTTTGATAGGTAACTTCAGGGGTTTCATGGCAAGTACCCTGCCCCCCCTTGCAGAAATGAGAGCTGCCCATAGAAATCAGTGGAGAAAGAAATCCAGGACTTTAGCCTAGTTGGTCTCCGCCAAAAAGTAGCAAAGGCAGTTCTTCCTCTTTCAAACTCAGGATTTAATTCATGTGGAAAATGTGATTTTTTTCCCCCCTAAATTAAGAGCACAAGCCTTTGCATGTTTACTCTGGAGAAAGTTCTATCATGTTCAATGAGGCTTACTCCCAGGAAAGTGCGTATAGGATTGCAGCCTCTATGCATGTCATAAGAACATAAGAACAGCCCCACTGGATCAGGCCATAAACCCATCTAGTCCAGCTTCCTGTATCTCACAGCAGCCCACCAAATGCCCCAATGAGCACACCAGATAACAGGAGACCTGCATCCTGGTGCCCTCCCTTGCATCTGGCATTCTAACATAGCCCATTTCTAAAAACAGGAGGTTGCACATACACATCATGGCTTGTAACCCATAATGGATTTTTCCTCCAGAAACTTGTCCAATCCCCTTTTAAAGGCATCCAGGCCAGATGCAGTCACATCATGTGGTAAGGAGTTCCACAAACTGTCTACTCAGAAGCAAGTTCCACTGAGTTCAATGGGGCTTCCTCCCAGGAAAGTGTGTATAGGATTGCAGCCTTATAGCCCAATCCTATGCATGTCTACTCAGAAGCAAGTTCCACTGAGTTCAATAGGGAAAGTGTGTATAGGATTGCAGCCTGCATCTATGGCACCCATAGAGAGTCATCATCACTGGCAGATTGCAGTTTTCACCAGGAGTTCACTGTCTAGCGCTCACCCTTTTTCTATCTCTACGCATAGAGGCATCATTGGCAGCCACAATGGAAAACCTGGTTATTAAAAAGTTCAGAGAGATGCATCCCATGGTCAGGCTGGGCATTTTCTTGTTCAACTGGAGAAGCCATTTCTAAACATCCTCTGGAACCAAAAGTGGGAGATCTGCTGATAGGAATCAATAGTAGCATCCAGATTTAAGAGCCCAATCCTATGCATGTCTACTCAGCAGTAAGTTCCATTATAGTCAATGGGACTTACTCCAAGGTAAGTGTGGATAGGACTGCAGCCTTAACCAGCTGTCACTGGCAGCATTCCTCTCTGCCAAGTCCCATTCCCTGGGCCCACCTGAAAGGAAACCAGCAAAGAGAAAGTGCTCTTTCCAACTTATATCTTATTTTGTTTGAACAGTTTGTGTGGAGTTGAATGTTTAAACATTTACAAAATATTCCTGCCACTGCAAATGCAGATCATTATTATATGATCCCCATTTTGCAGGGGTGGGCAAACTTTCAACTTTAGGGATCCTGGATCTTTAACAATTGTGTAGGAGAGAGAATTTCAGCAGGTACAACTTGTCATCTGTGAGATGAGAAGCTGCACTGGCTGAAATTCCCTCTTCTATACAATTGTTAAAGGTCCAGGATCTCTAAAGTTGAAAGTTTGCCCACCCTTGCCATATTGCAAAGGGGAAGGGAGCTGAGGCTGCAATCCTACCCACACTTATGGGGGGAGTAAGACCCATTGAACATAATGGGACTTACTTCTGAGTAGACATGTATAGCTTGGGTTCCGAGAGCGCGGCTTACGACAAGCCCTGCAATGCAGCCCATTGTTAATGACAACCATTTAGGATCTCCAGCCCACAATCCTGCAGAGAAAACTTCTTCAGGCTCCAGCAAAAGTCCATCTCTTTGCGTTGCTGCAGCGAACTCCAGTGCTCAGCTGCATTTAGGAGCCTGGACTTGGAGCCCAATTCAAAAGTATTCAAAAGTAAGTCCCATTGTAGTCAATGGGGTTTCCTCCCAGGTAAGTGTGGACAGGATTGTTCTATTGACTTGCATGTTCACACGTTGCCTTTTTAAATGGTTGAGGACACTCCGAACAATCATATTTCTCCCCCCCCCGCACTGAATCCTATGCACACTTTCCTGGGAGTAGGCCCCGTTGGAGACAATGGGGCTTACTTCTGAGTAGACGTGCACAGGCTGTTAGGCTGCAATCCTGTCCACACTTACCTGAGAGTAAGCTCTATTGATTAGCATGAGACTTACTTCTGAGTAGACAAGCTTAGGCTTGGGCTCTGGGCAGCGCAGCGGCTCCTCTTCTTCGGGTGTGCAGACCAAGGCGAGGCTGCCCCCCCCCCACCTCTGGCCCTGCCTGCCAGTCTACGAGCTGCGCGTCTATGTTGCCGAGGGCGCAATGGCTCCGCCGTGAAGTTTCTTCCCTCCCCGCCTCCTGGACCTTCGCCCGGCGCTCCATGGCGGCGGCGGCCGTGGTGCTGCGGGTCCTGGATGACCCCCTGCCTCAGGACCTGCCCCCGGCCGCCGGGCTGCTGCTCGTGGCGGCCCCGGCCGCCGAGGGGGACTGGGCGCCGGCGGGGCCGGGAGGAGCGCTGGTGCTGGCCCTGAAGCCAGCGGGGGCCGAGGCGCAGCCGATACTGCTGCCCGCCGCGCTCCTGGAGGCCGAGGCCGGCTCGGAGCCGGAGCTGTGGCTGAGCCGGGCCTTCGCCGGGCAGCTGGGGCTGGCCGCGGGGAGGCGGGTGCAGGTCTGGCCGGTGCGGAGGCCGCCCTGCCTGGGCTGGGTGTTGCTGGGGGGAGCGGCGGCGGGGGCCGGGAGGGCTCCGCGGGCGGGCTGCAGCCCGGCCTCGAGCGTGCTGGTGCGGCGCGGGGAGAGCCTGCCGGGCTCCGGGCTGCTGGTCCTGGAGGCCCGGCCGGCGCTGCAAGGCCTGCTGAGCGCCGGCACTCGCCTGGCGGTGACCGAGCTGCGAGGGGGCGAGGGGGAGAGCTGGGGCCGGAGGGAGCCTTGCCGGCCGCCTCTGGTGTCGGCCTGGGCGCGCTGCGGAGAGCGCCTGGTGCGGGCGGAGCGGGGCCACCCGGCGCGATGGGGAGGCGAGGCCGGAGAGATTCTGTGGGTGACTCGTAGCTGCCTGCGCAGCCTGGGCCTCTTCCACGGCGAGTGGGTCTCGGTCGCCAGGCAGGAGGAGGGCGGCGGGACCCACCTGGCCGCCGTGCGGGCCCTCCCCCCGCAGTGGCCCTTCCCTCACCGGGACGACGGCCACCGCCCAGCCGCCGCCGAGAGCCCCTCGTTGAACGAGATGGTTCTGATCCCCGCCTCGTTGGCCTTCAACCTGTCCTTGGACCCATTGGATGGGAGCTTCCTCAAGATCCAGGTGGGTGGTCTTCAGGGCTCCGAGAGTCCAAGAGGGCAGGGTCGTGGGGAGGCAGGGGAGGCAGAGCCTCTCCACCGGAGCCCTTCAAAAAGCGCAGAAAAGCGTGTGGGAGGCATGCAAGCACCCACAATATGCACATGTGTGCATGTTGTGGGTGCTTGCATGCCAAGGGCTCTGGTGGGGAGGCTCTACCTCACCTGCCTCCCCACCCACCCCACAACCCTGCAAGAGAGACTATGAATTCAACCACAGCCTTGTGTGTTGTCCAAACCCAGGTTGGGTGCTCTGTTTTAACCATGGTTTGCAAACCAGGATTCGAAACCACAATCACATTCTGGTTTCCTATCCTGGCTGTCCAATCCTATCCCCCCCTCCATGATGAAACTTGCAGCCTGTGCCCCGGAAGCACTCGCTGCACGCTACATTGTGGAGGGGTAGTGATTGGGAGACTTCTAGTTGAGGGATGTAAAATGTCATACAGAGGGCCAAAGTTAGCATTCATGGGGCCTGCTGAGGGCCAGAAGTGACATCATTAAGCATCTGGTGGCCAGAAATAAGCACTTTGTTCTCTCATAGAAACTCATTAGCTGCAAGTGCCTGTATGTGTTGTTGGAAGGGCGGGACAGGATTGGGATTCTGTTGGTGTACTGTCCACCTTGCTGCCCAACAGTCTCCCTGCCTGAGCTGACTGGATTGATCTTGGATGTTGCATTGGAGGCCCCTCGCCTGTTGGTGTTGGGGGACTTCAAGGTGCACGCTGAGGCCCCAGAGGTAGGCGCAGCTCAGGATTTCATGGCCGCCATGAGCCTGTCACAAAAGATCTCTACCCCAACCCACGAGACTGGACACATGCTAGACCTGGTGTTTTTGTCTGGGCAAAGGGATGGTGATCTGGATGTAGAGGAGATCAACATCACTCCGTTGTCATGGACAGATCACTTCCTGGTAAGGTTTAGGGCCGCATGTGGCCCCTGGGCCGGGGTTTGGGCACCCCTGAGCTATTGGAAGATCTTCATTCATTCAAATAAGTTCATCTTTAATATATTCATTTATGTATAATGATGTAAATGTATTCAAATTTGAAATGTAAATTAATTCTTCCCCCCCCCCGGCCCCCGACAGAGAGACGATGTGGCCCTCCTGCCAAAAACTTTGGATACCCCTGTTCTAGACTAAGAGACAAGGGAAAGTATTTTGTTTTCCCGTACTGCTGCATAGGCTTCCTGATGGCTTGAGGGTATCCTTAGACCTCCATTAGCAGAAGTTCAAGCCAGGAAGTGGGACAGACCAAAAAATGGGGGATAAGATCTGGTGTGCGTGACTGCTGCAGGATATGCCCCTGGTTTCTCCCCCAAAGTGCCCTGTTATCCTGTGGGGGGGGGGCAGTCAGGGAGGCCTCCTCAAGGTAAAGGAATATTTGTTGGGCTGCATTGTGGCTGCATCAGTGCTGGAAAGTTGGATTAGATTGGCCCCTAACATACTAAGGGTTCAATCCTATCCAATTTTCCAGTGCCAGTGCATCTACAGTGCAACCCTGAGGTACAGGAACAAATATTCCCTTATCTTGTGGAGACCTCCATGGCTGCCCACAACAGCAGAATGTAGTGGACACCTCAGTGGGACAGCTACATCAGTGCTAGAAAGTTGGATAGGATATAAGCCTAAATCAGTTTGAGTGGGTGCAGTCAAGAGGAAAACTAGCTTCTCTCCAACCGCTTCTGGGATGAGGCAGGATTAAGGATCATACTGTACAGGTTTCGGTAGTTACAGAAGATTATAATTATCTTAATCTCCTAGTTGTTAATTCTATGTAGCAGAATTAAAACAGAATAGGGCTGTTTGTCCTCTGTAGAGATATGGGGAAGCTGCTGGTGTGCAAGAGTTAAATGGAAGTCGGTCTTTGCTATCTGTGCCACCCTTTGCCAAGGAGCTACACATAGAGATTGTGTCCTCACCAGCCTACAGCACCAGAGGAGTCTATGACCAAATTCTCTACCATCACTTTCAAACTCCCAGGTTAGCCATTCAGTAAAGATGACAATTTACCTTCTATATCCCTCTTTATGAGATCAAGGGATAATCTTGCTCTTTGCTTTTATTTCTTGCTTAGCACATAGTGAGCAGGACATGTCCTTGGTGCCTATTTATTAAAAATATGAAGTTGGCTTAGGTTTTTTTAAACATGACTGGACAAAATAAAAGCCTTTCCTGTCAACTTTGGAGATGTTTTAAATGAATAAACCAAGATATTTGCTGTACTCATAAAAGACTGTTCATTTTTCACTTTACTGTCTTTGTTCTTTGTATTTGCTGGATTCTATGTATCAAAAAAATTACTAAAGCAACTTAGGGCGCAATCCTAACCCACTTTCCAGCACTGGCATAGCTGTGCCAGTGGGGCATGTGCTGCATCCTGCAGTTAGGGGCCAGTCACGGAGGCCTCCTCAGGGTAAGGCAATGTTTGTTCCCTTACCTCGAAGCTGCATTGCCCTAATGGCAGTGCGGGAAAGTGGGTTAGGATTTCACCCTTGGCGGAATGAATTGAAAGAACTGTCACAAACCTTTGTGCACCAGTACTGTCTGGTGCAGATTAGTCTGTTCTCTTGGACCTGTTTGCTAAGCATTCCTCTCTTATTCAGTGTCTGCTGGGACTAGCTGCAGAGATTAGTTCAGGACCCTGTTCCCTTATCTGCAATGATTAGTTCAGGGCCCTGCTCCGCAATGAAAATAATTATGTGTTAAAGCAAAGTAATAAATTCTGTATTATCAGGTTTAGTACCTCCACACTAATTTCTCTTCCCCTTTCTCACTTTTACTTTGTCAGTATCTTGCAATCTGATTTCAATATATATGGGCAGTCCAGTCCTATCCCCTTCATTTGTCTCCTTCCCCTGAGCCATAGTGCAGGCCCCACAATGGGGCTACTCCAGTCTGTGCCAGCTGTTTTGCTGGTACAGACTGTAGAACTTCTGTGTCGAGTTTTGCAGCCCGACACGTAGGATAGGATCTGGCAGAGCAGGGATCTGCTGGTACCACCCTCCTTCCTGGATCAGTCACTCTGCCCACCACATCCTCCCCTGCTCAGGAATGCCTTCCCCCACCCTGAAAAACCTGCATTTGCTGCCTGTGGTGCAACTTACTTCTGGTGCTCCTACAGCATCTCCACTCAGTGCTGAGGCCCAGTGCAGGTGGTGTCATGGATGTACCTTATGGCACATTTGGACACCCAGCACCTGCACTGAAGCTTAGTGCCAGCACTCTGAGAGCATAGGATTGGACCCTTAAAGGGCAATTATATTTCAGGGATTTTTGTTTGTCTTTTCAATTTCACACCAGATCTTCGAACTACAGTGAATATGATTTCTTGATTTTTGAGGAGCACATGTCCATTCAATTCCTTGAATTCAATGCAGGAATCTGAAAGGATTCATTAAACAGCAACCTCTAATTTCTTCCAGAAGGAAAAATATTCTTGAAACTCTTCTGATGGCTTTCCCTACTCCTTATAAGATAGCTTAACTGTCAGACAGACTTTTCTCTTTCCTTGAATATACTGTAATAGTGCAGTTTGTTCTTCACTGGCTGTTTTGTTTCAGGCTAGTTCAAGAGGAAGATATTCTGTGTGTTCCAACAGTCGGACATCCTGACTTCTTAGAAGGAAATGTAGATAAATTTGTCAGGTAATGTTGTCCATCAGATGAAAGCTAAATGTTGAGAGCTTTCATTACGTGGTCATTAAGCTGCTTACTCTAAAAGTAGCTTCGATTTCTTTGTTATAGGTGACTGAGGAGAACTATCCTAGAAAATAATGATGATTTATATTGTGCCATCTGATGCTTTTGACAGAGTGGAGAAAAAAGCCATAAAACAGAGTTGCCACCATCCTGAAAGATCATAATCTAAAAAGTTAATTCTGGATTGAGGTTATCATGTCCTTTTCAACTGAGATTTTTTACTGAACCTACTTTGACTTGAGGTCTGAGGAGGTTCTGTGATTTTTGAAGTTTATAGTTCATGCTTAGGAAATGGTTGTAAATGAAGGTGGATGTTGATCAGCCTTGACATTGACATGCGGGTGGAGTGGGGGAAATAACAATCAGGAAAAACCATGAAACCATCTAGAGGTTTGTGCTCCTTCAAAGTATAATTTTATTTCTATCAACATTTCAGTTGCTTCCTGCTGGTTAGTTTTGTGTTCAAGGTTCTTGAAACTACAATTTTAATCTGTTTGCTCTGCCTTCAGGTGGCCAGAGCTCTATTTCAAGGTGAAAAAGATAATAGCAGCAGAGGGAGAGGAGCAGAGTGTGGGATACTTGGCTGATACCCAGAAAACTTCCTTATTCCTGGTAAGGCTGTGGAGAAGTAAAAATTGATGTTTGCACTGCAGTACAGAGTGTTTGCATGTGGTGAAGTTTGTGACTTTTAATTCCACATGGGCTATACAACATTATTTATTTAGTAGACCCATGTCCTGCCTTTCTACCATTTTGGCCTTCAAGGTGGCTTACAGTGCAATCCTATGCATGTCTTAGAAGTAAGTCTCATTAAATTCAGTGGGACTTTACTCCCAGGAAAGTGTGTGTAAGATTGCAGCCATACAAATATAGGCGTGCCCCCTTATCAACGGGGGTTCCGTTCCAAAACACCCTGTGATTAATTGAAACCGTGGATATGGGTGAATGCCTGCCCTACGCTCCAGAGGCAAAGGGAACTCTGCTACCCTTGCCTCCAGAGGGGGCACACGTGCGGGGGGGGGGGAGGCAGCGGACCCAATCCTCCGATAAGTGAATCCGTGGATATGGGATTTGCAGATACGGGGACCCTTGTATATTTGACTATAGTTTTTAACTTCGTTATGTTGATATTCTACCCTGTAACCTAGACTTCACTCGTATCTACTCTGGAGGACTACACTGGTGTGATCACTCTTCAGATCTTCATAGGAGGAATTGCCGTATTGGCTGTCTTGGTTCTGGCAGTGGGGCAAGAAGCAAGCTCTCCACTTCCAACTAATTGGAAAATGAATCTGTTGCCAGTATTTGGTCCAGAATGACAGAACTGCTTCTGACATACTGTTCTTTGCATGAATAGGTGCTGGAGCATTTCATACAGAATCTATAGAGAAATGTAACCTTAAAGAGTGTGACATCTTCTCTCAAACATTAAAATTCATTTAATTTTCTTTGCTGTGGAACTGTGTGAACAAGTTCATACCCCACATTGATAAAAAGCTCGCCAAGACCAGATAAAACAGCTTTGCTGGTCAGTCACTTCAGGGCAGGGATACTTATTTAGTCTGTCAGTTGAGTGACTTAAGTAGACCTCTTTGTGAGACTGTCTGACTGTTGGAACACACAGAATATCTTCCTCTTGAACTAGCCTGAAACAAAACAGTCACAGTCTTTCAACCGCCTTGTCTTTGTAGGTTAGCTCAACAAACAGTGCAGTTCCATCTTTTCCATCTCAAAATGCTCCTAGCTTTTGGAGCAGTTTATCTCCTGCTGGGCTGTGTGACATCGTGAAGCAGCTCTGTGACATTCTTGGGCCTCACTTACAGAGTAGGTACGTTGGCTCCTTCGCTTGAGTTCTCTCTTGTAATGAACCCAGTGTTATGGAAAGCTGTTGGGGCTGGAGCTGTGCTTTGTGCCGTTCTTGCCCTTTGCTGAAATGCTTTGGAAATTCTGGGTTTCTAACTTTACTTCATGTTGGTACGATGTTTCTGACTCTGAAATGGTCCATTTTAAAGTAGTTTGTTCATGCTCCTCAGACATCCCTCTGGAGTTATATGGAGTCTTTTTATGTGGTATGAAAGCATCTAGTTTCTTCCAGATGTTTCCATAATGTGCAGTAGCTTTTGGAATACTGAACCCTTGCACTGTACTGCATGTTAGGAAAAAATGAAGATTACTTTAAAGGCCCTTTCCTGTGCCATTGAGATGCCAAAATCATTTTTTTGTTGAACTTGCAGCTGTTGTATTGCATGTCCTACTGGTATACATAATCCTGGTACACTCTCCTTTCTGCTGTATGAATTGGTGTTAATTTCTGTGTTCCAGAGGGACCCTGCTAAATGGAGCTGGAAGCGTTCTTCTCTCTGGACCAAGTGGTGTGGGGAAAATGACAGCTGTCAGAGCTGCCTGTAGCCGCCTCAATCTCCATTTGTTCAAGGTAATTTGACTGTGCCTTTAACTTGATACTTATGATCTGATATTTACAGGATGCAGTCCTTGAGCAGTTTGTTGCTTATTGTAAATAGTGAGGTACCTTTTCACTCAGAAGACCCCCACCCCCCACTTGGGCATCAAAGGTGCTATGGAGAGGGGCATATCTTTGGTGAACCTTTGACTTCTCATTCCCTTCTCCTTTAATACCCACAAAATAACAGTGTGAGTTTGGGAGTGAGTGGCTGTCAGCAAGGGAAGAGCATCCTAACTAAATAGGGATTTAAATTTGAACCAGGCCCAACCTAACGCTCTGCTGTATTCCATTCCACTTTTATAGATTGTATGCATGAAAGACCCTTTCTTTGTGTTTTTAAACAAATACTTACAGCTGCATTGGCTGTTTTGAGACAGAATTTATTGTATATTTGGCAAGATCATTGATTCCTTTTTTTTTTTTTTAGAGGCATTCAGTGAAGGAGGTTGGTTTTGTAATGTTTCTCCAGAAGCCTTTCCATTATTCAAATACAGTTACGGAATCTGGCCTGTCATCACATGCATTTTTTTTCTGTCATCAGCCCAGTTTCCCACAGATCTGTGCTTTCTGGCAGGTAGATTGTGTTAATTTGTGTGGTGACACCAGTGGATCTACAGAAGCAAAACTACATGCAGCCTTCTCACAGGCTGAACTCTACAGCCCTTGTGTCCTGCTGATGAAAGATATAGAGCTGCTGGGAAGAGATCGTGATGGCCTTGGGGAGGACTCCAGAGTCATCCTTGCATTACGGCACCTCCTCCTTGACAGTGAGACAAATGCCGGGTATGGACCACCCCATTAGATTGTTCTGGTATTAATCTAAGGCAGGGATTGGCAACCTACAGCTTGTGGGCTAGTTGTGTCCACCAACCAGAATCATCTGGCCCATGTAGAGCTCAGCTTGTGAGGTGAAGTCTCCGGCCTAATTTGCCACGCGCTAGACAGAGCATTGAGCGCCAACTGCCAAGGATCAAAGAGTCCCTTTGCCACTGCAGATCATGCTGCTCTGCCATTCCTTGTCTGGCACATAGCAAATTGGACAGGAGGTTTTGCCTCCCAAGCGGAGTTCCACACAGGTGCTTCCAAGAGCTTGGCAACCTGGAAGTGCAGCTGTGACATCATCAAGTCATTGCCGAACATTCAGCCCCTTTCTCTGGAAAGGTTGCTGACCCCTGATTTGAGGTGTCTGAAAGATGCTTATTACTATGAGGCAGCTGCTTTTACAACACAGATGTTAGCTCTCTCTCTCTCTCTATATTGACGAACGTATGCTTTTCTTCTGGTAACAGCCCCCTAATTTGCCAGTTGATGTTTCTTAATCCTTATTCAGTGCAGTTGTATTAGGCTTGTATTTAAATTACGTTAATTCAAGTATACATGCTCTGCTAAGAGAGGGAGAGAAAACCGTTTACTTAGTGCAGGCAATTACACCCACCATTCCACTCAATGAGTGCATGCCTTGGAGCAAGCATGAGACTGCAGGCTTGAATCTGCTGCTCTGTCATTCTCAGTTTCTGTGTGCCTCTTGTAATGTGATTCTAGTTTTTAAACAGTACGTATTTTGCAGATTTTTCAAGGATAATTTACATGATTTTTCATCTTATGCACTTGTTTTTGAACATAGCCCCCACATAAGATGTGACTGTTCTGTGGCTCAGGAGGTTCTTTTATTATTTGCCTTCATAGGTTCTGTTGAGATTAAGACAAATCTCTCATGACTGGTATGGATGTAGTGCCATTATTCACAGTACTTCAAAGTTGTGGGGTTGGTGAAACCTGCTGATGCTTCTTGTGCACCTGTGCACTATATGTGATATAGGGTGATATCAGATTGGACAGTGGCCAATGGTGCATTCCCATCAGAAAGCCTAGCTGGTTGCGCTGGCTCCTGAACCTTGGGTATCAATGATAACACCTACTGTACCTTGGGGACCCAGTCTAGGGCTTTGCTGCCTGACGTTGGAACTGTAGGTTTCCAGCTTCTTTATGTTCTACTGATTGTTACTGAAGCAATTCAGAGAGAAGAAGCAGTGGTGATAGCACAGTCTCCAAACACCCAAGGCAGAGGTATTTTGGGTAGCTATGTTGGTTGTGCTCAGCAGAGAGCTAGAGGGTCATTTAGGTGACAGGGATTGCAATAGATGTTGCCTTCTAGGTGTTGCTTTTAGTATCTCAGCCAGCTCTGAAGTATTCATTGCACTTCCCTGTGTTTCTTAGTAGCTGTCCTGTCGTGGTGATAGGCACAACATCTAGGCTTGGTGATGTCTCTACAGACTTGCAGACAGCTTTTCTTCATGAGGTGAAGATCAAAGCACCATCAGAAGAGCAGAGGAAGGCCATTCTGAGCATGCTAACTGAAAATCTCCCACTGGGCAAAGAAATAAGCCTGACCAAATTAGCCCGGCAAAGTGCGGTGAGTGCCATTTCACTCAGTGACAGAGAGAGGGGACAACCAAGCCAATGATGGGCTAATCATAGTTGCAGATTGGTGTGGGAAAAGTTGCCGTGGAGCATGGGCCTCTGTGAAAGATGAAGCAATGAGTGATGAGCAAGGAACTTAACCTACTGTGTTTATGCTGAAAGAGCACCTTCTGTTTCCTTTCTCCATGTAAGCAGCATCACCCTGCTTGAGTGTGCTGAATGCTGGCTCAAGCTACTCTGTTCACTAGAATCCCAGGGAAATAATTCATTGCAGTTATATAAGCTGGGAATGTGACCAAACCCTATTGCTATTGGAGTTTAATAGGTATGAAAAGGAAATGTTAATATTACTCAAGCAATCTGCATGAGAGTACCTGTTCTAGGAGTGTTTGGAGGCCATCATGAATCAATATAAGCCCATCTGTGGTAGTATTTTCCACAGTTACTTAAGATGTGTCCTTTCATAGCTTGTAGAGGAAATGGGTGGTGAGTTTTCCCAGTTGTGGAATTTATATGGTTTTTATTTTTTTTACACATTTCCGCTGCCTCCATTAAATCTTTTCCTCAAGTGACCTTCTTTCAGTATTCATTCCCCTCTTGTAATGCTACACCGGCATTTTCTTCCATCTAACTTTTGTTTCGTTACTCGTTTTTAGGGCTTTGTTCTTGGAGATTTCTGTGCTCTACTTTCCCACAGCAGTCGTGCTGCCTGCATCAGGATCCAGAATTCAAGGTACTGGAGGAGAATAATGCTAGTTTATGAACATTCAAGTGATAATTGTGAAAAGAAATATTTTTTTGTTTTTATTTGCTGGAAGATGAGGTTTTGGCCTACTGACTCTGGGTGGAATGAGGGAGGCGATCTCCTTTCATGGTCTTCAAACCTTGAAGCAGGCTTTTCTTAAGATGAAAGGTACTGACAGCTTCCAGGAGTGCCACAAATGTCTTTCCTGGTCCTTCTTAGTGTTTGGAGCAAAGTATCTATGTCAACCCCCCCCCCCGATTTTTGTTTTTTGCCTTTTTCACAAACATCTCTGCTTTCAATCAGACTTACTGTAGAAGAATTTGAGAAACCTATACCAAATTTTCACCGTCACATACTTTTGATTAAAACAGTGTCCTTTCAAGAGGGTATAAAAGCTGAAAATACTTTTCACTCTCTTGCACTGTTTTTCATAGTTTTTCATAGCCAGAGTCCCTCCAGGCTGTTGCTGCTTCAGTGCAAGTTTTTTACTGTTAACAGAACTGCTTTTTTCCTCCTTCAATATGTGATCCCAGCTAATCAGAAATCATGTAGTGAACATGGTATCATGGAGCCAATCAGATGGTATTATCAGGTCAAATAAAATTACAGTTTTGTCACTCTGAAGCCTTGATCAAACTCTAGTTGTGCCTGATTGCCCATTGGCATATACAGTCAAGCATGCATTGGAGCACACATCCTCTGAAAGCATATCAACGTGATAAAGAATATCTGCACTTGGATAAGCATGCTGATGCATGCCCAGGCTGTTGTGCTGCAATGATTTAATTTGCCAAAACAGGGAGTACCATTCTGCTGAGGAAAGGGGATGTGTTTCCAGTAAGTGTGTTGTCGTCTTCCCCCCCCCCCCCAAAAAAAAAGAAAAAAAAAAGAAAAATGAGGGTTCCTTTTCTAGGGACATTCCAGATCATGAAACTGAGCATTCCAGATCAGCTCTACAATGAGGACCCCTGGGGAAACCAACTTTTAAAATTGATCAGAACTACTGAAAATGAGTCTGAATGAGTTTCTGTTTGCTCTTTACCAGTTTTCCAGGGGGATCAAGTGAGGAGGAGGAGCATGATTTCTGTACTGCTGGCTTTCCTCTCCTAGCAGAAGATTTCAGTGTTGCACTGGATAAACTGCATGATTCTCATTCACGGGCAATAGGAGCCCCTAAGGTATGAACCAAACAAACAGCAGGTCTGGTGATAATTTATGAGATTTTAAAATATAAAGCAAAGCAGAAAGGCCAGTTTTCTGCTGAAACCTAAGATGAAACATGTACTTGTGCAGAAATAAACCTCTTTAATTGCTGGTGGAAGCACAGAAGGAGGGGAGCCAGTCAGAGCTCTCTTCGTAGGACAGCAGGCAGCTAGCTTAGTTCGAACTTCCAGACAGCTTTAAATGACTTGCAGTTGAAAAAGTCCCTCTTGCACAATGTTGTCACTGTGTTCAAGACTAGAATACACACCAGGTTTTCACCTGTTGACCTTAAGATGAGAAGGGATACATGAGAGGGAAAAAATCTAAGGGTGTGAATGATTCTTGCTGTTAAAGGCACAGCACAGAGAAGATTCCACTTGAGATTAATCCTAGGGAACCTCTTGTGACATCTTGAGGAGGGAGAGGATAGTGCAGCTAAAGCAATCAGTTGTTGGAGCATGCTAGCGTATTTTAAGACTTATGGTTCTAGGCCTTTATGGGACTGTGTCCGTGAACACCATAAGAAATGGCATTTTCAAGTTTTGGGACAGGAGGGGCATTGGTAAGTTACAAGCCTATCCTCTTGTGTAGATACCCTCTGTCCACTGGCAAGATGTTGGTGGTCTTCAGGATGTGAAGAAAGAGATTCTAGACACCATTCAGCTTCCTCTAGAACACCCAGAGCTACTATCCTTAGGCCTTCGCCGCTCTGGCCTATTGCTGTATGGTCCTCCTGGAACAGGGAAGACATTGCTTGCTAAAGCAGTGGCAACTGAATGCACCATGACTTTCCTCAGGTGGGCTCTGTGTTTGACATTTAAGGGAACCCGGGATTTGAAATACTGGCACAGTTAACCCTGCCTCTTTTCCTTTTCAGTGTGAAGGGCCCTGAACTTATTAACATGTATGTTGGGCAAAGTGAAGGAAATGTGCGTGAAGGTTAGTGTGGAGTACTTTATGTTTGTTTGGAGGGCTCAACTTTGTAAGGAAACTTTCTCCTTATTGCTGATTTAAGGAGCAATCCCAAAAATAACTCTTCTCACATCTGAAAAGGTGGGCAAGTGTCTCATCTCAGTGAATTGTGTGGTGTGTAATATGTGATTGGTTCCAAAAGATCCATAGATTGCAGGAGGCTATGGTTCATGGTGCTGACATTACCAATTGCCTCTAGAACTGTTTTAGGATCCTTACTCCGCTGGCACAGCTAGTCATGGTCCAGCTGTCTGTTGGCTTTAAGTCTTGAGGCTAAATATTGCACTTAAATGTACAACTGCTGATGAAGATGGTAACCACATCGTTAGCTCACTCACCTGCGTAATGTCTGATAAATAGAATTTAGCTTACATTGTGGTGTCATGCAATTTTCCCAAGTCTTATGGTTATCCATATAACTCAGAATGATACTTTTGGGTTAAAGGAAATTCTATAATTTAGTAACCAACTTAGGGCCCAATCCTATCCAATTTTCCAGTGCTGGTGCAGCCATGCCAATGGGGCATGCACTGCATTCTGTGTTGGGAGGCATTCACAGAGGCCTCCTCAAAGTATGGGAACATTTGTTCCCTTACCTCAGGGCTGCATTGCGGTTGCACTGGCATTGGAAAGTTGGATAGGATTGGGCTTTTAATTGTGTAAACAATTTCTCCTGTGCCCCCCATACCAGGACAAATCCATCACACGTATAAAATCATCACATGATTTGTTACAATACCAGCGTCTGTCATGCCTTTTTGGTAAATACATTTAACCTGTAAAGAGTTTGCTAGAAAGATGCTCGTGGAAGTTGGCATAAGCCTTCCCCCCAAGATAAGAGTCCAGCTGTCCAATTAACACTACAAGATAGCAGTCGTTTCCACAGAACTTGCATTTCTGGTTTCAAGCTGGGTAGAGCAGACGAACAGACAAGGAAATGAATTCTTGGCTAGCAGAGCAGGCAATGGTGACCTGTTTCTGCAGTGCTATGCTGCTTTTCTCTCTGTGCTGACACTGTCCTTTTTAGCTTGAGAAGTAATCTCTTGTGTTGCTCCATTTTCCACATCTATTTGTGTAATCATGTCTCCCTGTGCCATATAGTGTCTGAAAGCTTGATTTTGGTTTGCTTCTCTACCTGGCCAGAAAAACGTAGAGTACTTCTCCTCTGTCTGCATACTATATGTGCTACTGACTTTGGCATGAGTTTATAAGATGCACATGGTGTCTGTCTCTCTTTCCTCTTAGTGTTTGCAAGAGCCAGGGCTGCTGCTCCCTGCATTATCTTTTTTGATGAACTTGATGCTTTGGCACCCAAACGTGGGCGGAGTGGAGATTCAGGGGGTGTTATGGATAGGTGAGTGCTCTTTGCCCTCTTTTGTTAGGCACTGCAGTACTTTTTGCTGTGGCTGGCTTGTTGCTGAATTTCATCTCTACTTTTATAGGTGGCCTTCCTTTTCCTATTTCTCCAGGCAGCGTTTCAAATTTTTTTTTTGCCACTCTTGGCATAGCACTCTGTGTAGTATGAAAGCACATAAAAACTGGATCCCACTTTAAACAAAAGGACTGGGATGTGTCCCTATTTCCCCCTAGGTTTTTTGGAGAGCTCCTTGAACCTTTAAGCATAACCTTGGCATGCTGTTTGTTTTCAGCTTAGGTACTAACAACAAATCTTGACTTGTTTTATTTGAAATATTTATATCCTGCCTTTCTACCAGATCTAGGCCATCAAGGTAGCTGCTGAGGATGAAAAAACTATTTATTACAATAAAGCAAAGAATACAAACAAAAACCACATCCCACTGCCAAAGATAACAGAAACACAAACTTAAGTATTGCTGAGTATCACAAATGCTTGAGCAATCACGTTTTTATTTGGCACAGTAAAATTAATATAGGTAACAAACTAATAAAGTTGAGGGGGTTCCCAAAGTCCAGGTGCCATGATAGAAAAAACCCTCTCCCCAGTAGTCATCCACCTTTCCTCTAAAGGTGGAGGAACACAGAGCAAGACCTTGACAAAATATCTTAATATACAGGCAGATTCACACATTCAGATATCCCAGACTGCTTAGGAGTTTCAAAATCAAAACCAACACTCAATTTTTGTCTGGAACCAAACTTTTAAAGCCAGTTGTTCCCAAATTCCTATGGGCAACCAGGTAAATTTTTGCGAGGGAGGGGTGATGACGGCACTGCAGCAATCGTGGTGGTACCAGGAGCAAGGGGCTTGTTTATTTACCTGGGGGGTCGTGCTGGCCTCCAGCAGCATGCAGAAAGCTCACAGCTCCCTCTGTGGGCCTCCCCACTGCTGCACATAGCTCTGTTCACCCTTAAGGGGAAATGGCCCTCTTCCAGTTCCTGGTGGGTCACAGCCTACCAGTTTGGGAACCCCTGCTTTAAGCAGTATAGCTGTTTAAGCTATACAAAATGTGATCACATCTTCGATCCCAGAAAATAACCAAGCAGCTATATTTAGAACCAGCTGAATTTTATAAGCGCTCTGCACAGGTAGCCCCTTCTAGAATGTGTTGTATGCAACAGCAGTGTCTTGAACTTGAGCCCATTTGTAAGATCACTGCAGGGCATGTGTAACATTGCTCGGATATCTGTTGTATAGAAATGTCTTAGAAGCACTGCTAGTTTTAACAAAATGTTGTCTTGTTCTACCCATGTGAAGCAGATGACTGTTGTTGCATGGGCGAGAATGTGGATAGGGCAAAGCAAGGAACTAACTGGATAGGGCTCTTCAGTTAGGATAATTGTGTGTTTATGAGTGGGAGAAATGGTTAAGGTAGATCCTTGAGATTATATCTATAAATTGTCTTTGAACAGTGTGTGATTTTGTCAGTTTTGCAAACTATATGATGCTTCTAGCTATGAGAGGAAATAACCTGGAGATAGAAGTCTAAAGTAGTTGTACTTTGTTGCTTAATCTGCTCTGGGGTGAACTTCTGTGCTTCTCCACCCCTTTGTCCTGCATACCCTGTACAAGGCTTCTTCTTTAAGGCAAAAACGTTTTCCCCATTCAGCAACTAGTAGAGTGACACTTGAGTGACACTCAATTGGGAGTTCTGAGCACCAGTCATACACCCACATATAATTGGTTTATGAACATGTCCTCTGGATTCATGCATCAGCTTGATCGCTACACACACCAGGATTTGTGACAAAAATTGTGTCTTTTTCTTTCTCCTCTTAAGAGTGGTGTCACAGCTGCTAGCAGAGCTTGATGGACTTCATTCTTCCCAAGATGTGTTTGTAATTGGAGCTACAAACAGACCTGATCTTCTGGACTCAGCATTACTTCGGCCAGGCAGGTATGCTGGACTTGCTCACCATGCTGGGTTTACTTCCACATTGATTACCTCTTTGGTAATACATGGTTTGCTGTTTCTTGACTAAGTTGTAAAGTTGTAGGATAAGATTCCTTCCTCCTCCTGTGTGTGCATGTAGCATTGTGGCAGAACAACTTGTCTGCACCAAATAAGATCTTGAGATGCTGCCCCATGAGAAATAGCTGTGGTTTATTAGTGCTTTCCTTCCATTTTGGTTGCTGGGTGCATTGTTGTTCCTCTAAATAAGAGGTTCCACTTTCAGAGCCCTTTGGGTTGGTAATGCCATATATGAAAGTCAGAAATAAGTTTGTTGATGCATATGGGAATCGCCTGAAAAACACCTCAAGTTCCCCATCTCTGTGAGAATTGATAATAAGCCATTGTTCTTGACCTGCAGATAGTATACTGGAAGAGATCAAGGGTAACCTAGCTGAAGGTCACTGGATTCAGGCTGTTGCCAGAGAACAGGCATTGAATCAGAACATGTTAGGTTCGGGGTGATATTTGATTTTGTCTGTGAAGTTTATTTTCTGTTTGCCTGGCAGATTTGATAAGTTGGTCTATGTGGGTGTAAATGAAGATCGAGACTCTCAGCTTCGAGTACTAAGTGCCATCACCAGAAAGTGAGTATCGGACTGCAAAATAACATGTGGTGTGAGAAGGAAGCTCTGCCTTTTTAGCCCAAGTGTGCTATCTCTAGAGTGGTGGTGTTTTCAAGTGGGCTGCTTGCTTGGCTTTGCCAACTGAACAGCCCCAATCCAGAAGTGTCTGTACACTATCATGCACTCTGCTGTAACTTGCTGTTTCTATCCCAACTTCCAAGTTGGGTATTTTGCATTGCAGTTGTTCAGCAGACTGCCACATGGCTGATTAAAATGAGTCTGATTTTCACATCACCATCACCTGCCTCATCTCAAAGTTTGGCTCAGGTTTCATACCTTACATTGGAATTGATGGGTAGCTCTGCTGCACTGGATTTGGTAACTCAACTCCTTGGCAGGAGCTCCTTCCATATTTGCCCCTTCCATTAACAAAGATTGTAAAGAGGCCCTTGTTCTTGACCTACAAAGTGAATTGGGATTAGAATATTTTTTTAAGAGGGACAGATTTGTCAGTCCTCATTTCCTGAGACTGCTAAACTACCTGTGAATCTGCCCAAAAGGAGAAATCGTGCACTTCTGAGGGTAGCTACCACTTGGAATATTAATGGAATGATTATCCTTATTTAAGCTAGGTTTTGGCTATGTAGGGCAGAAAGCATGCACATCTGAACACATGATTAGAATTCTTCCTGCCCATAGCTTTTCTGGAGGCTTATGTTCTAGTGCCGATTGTTCTGTGAGATTGACCCTTGACTATATCCTTTCCTGGCAGGTTTAAGCTGGACCCTTCAGTGAGTCTCCTTGGTGTCCTTGACAAATGTCCTGTGCAGTTAACAGGAGCAGATTTGTATGCACTCTGTTCAGATGCTATGATGTATGCTCTGAAAAGGAAGGTGGAATGGATAGAGGAAGGTAAGGTATAGTATGATTTTGGCCATCAGCTAAATTATAACAAGGCAGATGAAAAGATGAATAGCTGACAGTCAAAAACCATGATCATGGAAGGAATCTGGAAAGAACACATTATAGTCTGTTGAATTGGCTTCAGAGAAGTAGGCCAAAGGACTACATATTGAGTTGTTTGCAAACTCTTGCTCTAACTTCTTACAACTTTAAACAACGTGGGCCTGTGTTATCTGTGAAGGTTCCATTCCCAGGACCTCTGCAATTAAGGAAAACTGTGGGTATCCAAACCTGCAGTTTTCAGCCCCCCCAAACCCAACTGGTCGGGAAGGTCTTCTGAGGCCCACAGAGGCAGCACGCAACTACCTGCTGCCTCTACAGGCCTCAGAGTGGCCGTTTTGTCAAAAAGTGACATTTTTATGCCTTATAAGGCATTCCGAGGCCTGAGGAAGCCTGCAGAGGGGGTTTCTTAACAGAAACCGGAAGTAGCGGTGGGGTTTTTTTTTTTGGCCAAAATGGCCATTCTGAGGCCTACAGTGGACGGTTGCGCGCTGCCTCTGCGGGCCTCAGAAGACCCTCCAGAGGTGAGGAAAGCACAGGGTCCAAGTCTGCCTGCTCACAGGTTTGGGGGGACCCGCAGGTAAAGAAATCTGCAGGTTCCGAATCCATGCATAACGTGGGTGGATCTGTACTTGGACTCTCATGGTCAAGCAAATCTCTGTTGGATCTGTTTGTACCTGAGCAGTTTCTGTTCAGAAACCACTGCTAATATTGAAAACCAGATAGTATCTTAAATCTTCAGAAAGAGACTAATGGAAACTGGGGAAATATGAGGAATTATCAAGAGGAATTACTATTGAGGAGAGAATGGAAAGGCAGAACACTTTTGTGGCTAAGATTTTTTTGGGAGGGAGGGACTATCATTTTGGCAACAATTTATACAGATGTCTCCTTCCACTCCCCTCCCCTCTTGCATGCTGCAACATAGTTTCAAACTTGAGCTGGAGTTAATAACTATTGACACAATAACTATTGACACAATAACTATTCTGTTAGTGTGTCAGAGCATCCTGCACTGTTGATACTGGGCTCTATCACCCTTTGGTCTGGTTTAGCAAGGCTACTCTTTAGAGAGCTGGTTAAAAAAGGAATGTAACTGTTCTACTTGGATTGTGTCTGAACATTCCTGGCCTTTTCATTGGGAAGCATTAATGCACTCAGAGTGGGGGAACTTGTTCTTAACCAAATGATATGAGCACTTGATACAGGTGGATTTGTGATTCAGCTGTTGCACTGATTCATATTTGATAGCTAAAATTTACAGAAGTGGCATGCTGTCTAGCATAACGAGTAGGTGAACTGAGGTGGCTATGAGAGCCTGTGTCCATAGGCTGACATAACAGTTCTCTCAAGAAATGGAAAGTAAACACAAGACTGAAGAAAGCAGCTTGAGCCTTGGGGAAGGGAGTGCCTTTCATAGTTGTCCAACAGCCCCTCCTTCCCGCTAATAATACAACATTTCCAAACTTTTTTGGCTGGTCTTGCTTAGCCAGGAGCAGTTCAGGTATGAGCAGCATGTGACATGTCTGTAGTGAGTTCCTTTTGCAACCATTTTACTCTCTCTTCCCAGGATTGGATACAGAAAGCTCAGAACTAATCTTGACCATGGAGGACTTCACACAAGCAGCAACTAGATTGCAGCCTTCTGTTTCTGAACAGGAACTGCTCAGGTACAAACGGATCCAACAGAGATTTGCAGCTTGATCAGTGTCTAGCAGGATGGAAAGGAAAGGGCCACATGATTGGAAATGTGTGATTCCTAGGAATCTCAAAGAATTTTGGTATGGCAACATCATCCATCCCTGCTGGAGAGGTGAAATGGGTGCTGCCTGTTGCAATCTAGGGGATTCTGGCTTCTAGGCCTTCAAGATCTGGCCATGGAACTGACTAATTGCTTATCTGGAGAGAGACTGTTGCAAGATAGTCTTCCTTTGTGCTTGGTACTATGGCTGATACGTAAGAAGATAACACTCATTCATTCAAACATCAAGTTGAAAATCTTAGGACACTAATAACTTGGGACTGGGAATATGGGGAAGGTGGCTGTAAGTATCTGAAAGTGTCTAAATAAAGATTGATTTGCTTCCCTAGAATGGCAAAACTGTAACCTATATCCTTTTAAGAGCTTTTCTGCTTGCCCATAAATATGAAATTAGGTTTTCTGAGTCTTGAAAGAGGAAAGAACCCTTTCATGTAGGTCAAATGCCACCTATCTGCCTATAGGATGCCTTAATACTTAACTAAGTGATTGTAAAACTGGTTTTATTTCCTTGCACCTTTGCAGTTTTGCTTGGCATCGTATAATCTGCTGTCTTAACCTTATTAATATTTTGATTTACTACAGAAGCCTCATTTTTCAGCTGTTAGAGGCAGACCAGTATTCCTGCATTTTTTGAGGCTGCATCAGATTTTTCTAGCCTTTTAGTCTCTGGAAATGCCAGATACATCCAGAGATATGGGAAGACTTGTCCAGAGAATAATATTACAGGCAATTTACAGACTTATTATGTAAATTATTAAGTCTTCTGTAAAACTCAAGAAAGGTGACTATAGCCTAAATTTATTTGTTGCATTTTATCTCATTATGTGACCTTAAAAAAGCCACCTGAGTGGGCTCCCAACTCTGAAATTAATGAAAAAATACTATCAACCATTAAAACATATGGAATTATAAAATGCCACGGGACAGAGAAATTACATGCCAGGCTGCCTTAAATTAGTATCTGCCTCATACAATGAATGCCTGTTAGAACAAAAGAAGTCTTGACTAATTTCTCATCAGGTAAGGAAGGACAGAACCAGACTACCAAATTTCCCTGGAGTGCAGTTCCAAAGGGAAGTTGCACCTGCTGAATACAGTCCTGTTCCTCATCCCTACCAGCAGTCTAAGCTCTAGAAGGGAAGAGAGGAGGAAAATTGAAGCGTGTGACACTATCCAGGCCAGGAAACCCTCCCAGATCAGTTAGACCAGTGACCATCAAACTCGCGATTGTTGTGCACCAAAAATGCAGTCCGTTTGGACTGCAACTTATTGTTCTGCTTCTGCATGGCTTGTCGTTAAAGTGGAGCTGGACACTGGGATGCTCTGGGCAGGCGTCTGTTCTCCAGCGTCCTAGAAGGCTGTGCAATAGGACATCTGGGCAGAGGCAACTGCCCAGGGCGTCTCAGTGACCTGATCTACTCAGATGACGAGAAGCACAGAGGTGGAAAGCTGCAGTCTGAATGGTAACTGCATTTTTGGTGTCAGCACTAGTAGCTGCAGTGGCAAAGAGAAGTGCAATTTCTTTTTCATCATCATGCCCACAGAAAGTTAGGCTATGAGTGTTCTGCCATCATCCTTGCTGTTTCATTGACTGAAATTACGTGGAGTAATAGAATGATGCATGGACTTTAAACTGTTGAGAAATGTACTTTTATCAGCTTTGTGGTTCAGTTATTGATTAGCCCTTTGGCAGGGCAAGTGGTGAGGTTGTCTGGTAACCTACCTAATGGATTGTGGCACTCTGCCCCATTGTCCAGCTTTTTAATAGACAAAGGGTTGAGCTAGAACACTTTGTGCTAGCTGTCTCCCTGCTATGCTAGCTTCTTACTTGTAGGCAATTTTTTTTAATGCAGGGAATTTCCAAAGAGGTACAGTCCACTCTATTACATCTACAGACCTTACCTAAGCCAAAACATGTGAATGAACTAGTCCCACTAGCCCTGTGCAGACATCTTAAATGAATAATTCTGGGTCCAATTCACCAGGAAATGTCCAATTCACCAGGAAATTTCCCTGAACAAGCCTCCCATCAAAATGAGATACACAAAACCTTCTCTTCTGCAAAATTATACAAAGGCAGAAGAGTCTCTCATCTGTAGGTTTCTAAGACACATGCATGCAAAGTCTGCCTGTAATCTCCCCCCCCCCATTTACTTAAACTTGTTTAAATTGTTTATTTAATGAGATAATTTATTTAAATTCTTCCCCTTGTTTATTTAAAGAGAACAATCTCATGGCGGGAGGGGGTTTATATGGCAGTTGCACTAATTAAAGCAGTGAGAAAGAAAGATTAAGCTGAAAATGTTTCAGTGTGTCACATATGAAAGAGAAAGTAAAGTAACTTTGGAGTCCTCTTCTCAGAGTTCAGCTATAGCAATAGTTACACAATTTGTTAATCAAGCAGTTGTATTTAAGGAAAACACTTCCAGAGTTATCACTTTGAGGAAGTCATACTTATGAACCCACAGAGTAGTGAGTAATTTTCTCATAATCAGTGTGCAAATTAACCACATAGCCTGAGGAACACAAGAAAATAGAAAGGCAACAAAGTACAGTTTAGGCAGCTGTGCAACTTTGCATATGATTTAGATGCAAACCATTTCCATATCCTTAGTCATTGATCCAAGCAATGGCTCCTCCAATCTGTAAAGCAAATTAACTAACTTGGCCCCTTGGAAAAAAGGCAGAGAGTGGAAAATGCACTCCTCCCAATTCTTCCTCTTCTGGTTCAGGCACTATCTACGCACATTGCAGCTTCACTGGTCAGTGACAGAAAGAGGCCAAACACCTGCTGGAGGATTATCCAGAATAGCTGTCAACCAATCTTCTTCACTACATGGATGAAGTAGCATGGGCTGTATTGCTGGCCAGGCTTGTAAGCTTTGAAGTCCCCCAGGACAGTGTGTTCACATGGGCCTTGGAAGGCATTTTTCAGCAGCTCTGTGAAAGGCTCCAAGCGATGAGGATAGTATGAGAGACGGAACTGACTGGTGAGGAAGAGAGAGAAAGACAGCAGATGTGAACAATGAGGTGGAGGGAGAGAACTGGGAGTGGGCTGCCTCATACTAATTAGAGTTGTATTCAATCCAATATATAGAATCAAGTTTTAAACTTGATAGACTAAAAATCAAAATCTAGAATTCTACTGAAGCAGCTTAATTCTGCAGACAGGATCAAGTTATTTTAAAGATTTATCATCCACTTTTCCTTTTCAAAAAACACAACCAATTAAACTATAATAACATTTAGAAAAAATGCATATACATATTAATATGCAAAAATGCATATTATACCATCTATGCATGCTTTGATTTAATAGCCCAAGTTGCTGCTACTGTGTTTGGGTCTGGATGGGTGTTTCAAATCTGAAATGTCAGGACAAGGAACCTTACAACCTATATTACACCAGCAAAGATTACAGGATTGGGGTTTATGACAATGGAGGGTTATTACTTGAAGTTCTACATAGACTCCCTATATCATTTCTGTCTCCAGCACAAACTGTGGGGTGTAGGTCAGTCTATAAACTTCCATATATCCCGCTGTGTACCTGGCACAGACCCTTGCACCCTTCCTCTTTAAATTCCCACTAAGAACATAAGAACAGCTCCACTGGATCAGGCCATAGGCCCATCTAGTCCAGCTTCCTGTATCTCACAGCGGCCCACCAAATGCCCCAGGGAGCACATCAGATAACAAGAGACCTCATTCTGGTGCCCTCCCTTGCATCTGGCATTCTGACATAGCCCATTTCCAAAATCAGGAGGTTGTACATGCACATCATGGCTTGTAACCCGTAATGGATTTTTCCTCCAGAAACTTGTCCAATCCCCTTTTAAAGGCGTCCAGGCCAGACGCCATCATCACATCCTATGACAAGGAGTTCCACAGACCAACCGCATGCTGAGTAAAGAAATATTTTCTTTTGTCTGTTCTAACTCTCCCAACACTCAATTTTAGCGAATGTCCCCTGGTTCTGGTGTTATGTGAGAGTGTAAAGAGCATCTCTCTATCCACTCTGTTCATCCCCTGCATAATTTTGTATGTCTCAATCATGTCCCCCCTCAGGCGCCTCTTTTCTAGGCTGAAGAGTCCCAAACGCCATAGCCTTTCCTCATAAGGAAGGTGCCCCAGCCCAGTAATCATCTTAGTTGCTCTCTTTTGCACCTTTTCCATTTCCACTATGTCTTTTTTGAGATGCGGCGACCAGAACTGAACACAATACTGAACTGAACACTGTGGCCTTACCATAGATTTGTATAACAGCATTATAATATTAGTCGTTTTGTTCTCAATACCTTTTCTAATGATCCCAAGCATAGAATTGGCCTTCTTTACTGCTGCCGCACACAGTCGACACTTTCATCGACCTGTCCATCACCACCCCAAGATCTCTCTCCTGATCTGAGTAAGGATGGTGAACCAACCTCTCTCCCTGTGTTTCATTACCTCCAGCCTTAAAGCTATTAGCCTGCAGCAGCCAGATTCACAGTCAAATGCCTCCCTTCTAATGCTCAGTAAAGTCATGACTTCAGAAATTCTGTTTAGCCCTTGGCTGTTTAGAAGCCTATTGTTAATTAAGATATGCAAAACTGTTTGCATCCAACTCAAATTCAATGAACCATTAAAAAATACATTCCAACTAATATTACAACTTATGGAATATTGATTTTGAATATCTCTTTAAAACCAAAAACCTTTTGCTTCTCTCTGAACACACTAGTATGTTTATGCTCTGTCATTGCAGAAGCATTATCTTCGACTATAATCTGTAATGATTCCTTCTTTGTGTTATGGGAAAAGAAGGAATTTTAATGGGGGGTGTTTTTTTAGTGGGAGGGTGTGTTTAATTGGATGGGCTCTACCATCACTGCCTCTATGCAGCTGAAAGGTTTTGTTTATGCCAAACAGTTGGCTATGTCCATGTTTCTTTGCAGACTGAAGCAATCTGTAGATTCCAGAGGAACTCTAATAAACAAAAACATACCTCAGTTCTGTTATTCCATCATTCCCTTCAGGTGGGACCTGTACTGTGTAGTCCAGTGTCACCATATTTGGTTTGTTATTCACAAGGAGCACTGATGTGGTGATGTCTTTGGTTAAGTCACTCTGCAAGCAAGAGAGAATAAGAATGTCCAATTCTCATTTTCTTCCTCTGCTTGGTGTTGTCTATCCATGCTTAATTTGACCCCAAGACTTCCCCAAATGACACAAGAGGTGTTTGGCTCCAAGCAATCCTTCACCCTCTTCTCCTTAATGTTCAGTATAGACAAGAAATGCATTGATGCTACTGCCAATCAGCAGCATAGCTAGAGGGGTGCAAGACACTAAGTTTTGCATGGCACTTCACTGTGGCATGCAAGCAGCCCCTCCCTTTCAAAGCCACTGCAGACTACTAGAGCAAAACAGAGGCAGACACATACTCTAGCAGTCTGGAATGGCTTTGAAGGGGAGGGGTCGCATGCACGCCATGGTGAGGCGCTGTGCAGAACTTAGTGTTTTGTACCCCCTCTAGCTACACTACTGCTGCCAATTCTCCCTCCTTTAATTTTCCCCATGCGTGAAGTGCTTTGTTCCCAGATCTAGCCTTCCCATAAACTCAGTTCTTGTCCTTAGAATGGCATGGAGCAGCCAGTTGCCCTAATAGATCTCTGTCACCCCATCTCCCTGTTGGGGGGAAAATGACAGCTGCTTTGAGACACTAAATGCTTGGCAGCGAAGGTAGAATTTGGGAAACCAGGTGATTGCTTTTGCTGGACATTGTTTCTCCAGCAAGCCTCTTTCTCACGCTCATCCCTTTTTAGAAACTTGTATGGACCTTTGGAGGCAGGAGGCAACAGATTTACAGAGGTAGGACAGGGTTAAGCAGCAGAGAAAGCTTTGCAGCAGACCAGCTATGGCCAGAGTTCTCAGTTTCACTGGCATTAGGTCCAGTGCGCATCAGGAGGTGGCGCAAGTCTGAGGAGACCCATCGGGGAAAGGGCACATTTCCCAGAGGTAAGGGGAAATGTTTCCCCTTGCCTCTGGCTGAGCTGCTCTTGGCTGCTATCCTGTGCTGGATACAGCGCAAGCCTCCTGGCTTGCTTGTTCCAGCGCAGGTTAGGTTTGAGCCCCGAGTCATCTGAACTTATATTTCTGAACACTTCCAAAAAGCACACGTGCTCTCTGTTTACAGTAACAGTGGTGTGAGTTATCAGCTTTATCGGGAGGAAGCTGATAGGTGGATAGCCTTGCCTTTGAAAGGAGGTGGGACTAATTCACCTTTACTTTTTTGAAAAATTTCTATCCTGCCTATTAACCAACGTTCTCAAGGTGACTTACAATATATTTAAAGTATGCTAAATACCAACAATTGTGATCTTAAGAGGCCCTCACTATGCAGGATTTCCTCCCCCAGGCTGCCAATGATGGAGATCTTCTGTGGCGCCTGGTTTCAGACCAAGAAGTGCGGAGTGAACACAGGAAGATATTTGCAAACCTCTCCCCAATCTCCAACTGTCTTTTCTACAGTTCTATGAGCAGGCAGTGGCAATGAGGCCTCTGAAGCTGTAAGAACAAACAGCTAGCACAGGGGACCTTTGGGATAATGTGGGAATTAGGACTGATTTCTTCCTCTTATTGTTAATTAATGATTTGCTTTCCCTTCTCCTGCTCAAATTATCAGCCCTAAAAGAGAGGCAGGTAGTTTGTCATTTCTGGGGAAGAAAGTAGCTGTGAGTTGATGCAAACACTCAGCGTGTGGCACAGTCCTCACAAAAAGGATACCGGTATTCTGATATGGTACAATCTTATGTGTGAATGCACTTTCACATGCAGAATTCCCTGCATGTGCTCAGCTACCATGTCTGGGAGACAGCAATGCTAGATGCCTTCTCCCTGATGTGTTTTCTTGGTGCCTGCAAGGAGTGGATGGGCGGGGGTGTGGGGCGCTTGAGCACATTCAGACATGGGATCTGAACTGTCATTGTCCCATTAGGGCTATACCGTATTTTCTTTGGAACATTTGAACCAGCTCCAAAAACCCATGAAAGTAGTAGAAATGTTTTTCTGGAATGAGGGGGCTGCCATTACCACCACAAAGCTTCAGCAACGGGCCTATTTCTGGAATACCTTGTAATAGATGTTCTTTCCTGGAGGGGCGCAGCCTGTTTCCAGGATATAGTCATAATTACGGTGGTCTACGACCAGGATGCCGCCTGGACGCACCATACTGGCAATGTTCTTAAGAGCTTGTTTATGAACGCCTTGGTCACCTAGGAAGAAAGACAGCATTGAACTCAATTCCTTTCTCTCCCTTAAGACATTCTTCCCAAACCTGAGGGGTATGTAGCTACCCCAGTTATGTGCTCGCTGCTCCAGGAAAACCAATTCTGGGTTTTGAGAGCCTTTTATGTCCTCCAGCCCAACAACTGAGATCTACTAATGAGGTCTTGCTAAGAGTTCCATTGAATGTGGAGGCTGGATTAGCCTCTACAAGCAGCTGGGCTTCCTCTGAGGCAGCCACAGAACCTCCTTGAATGAGTCACTTTTAGCTATCTTTATTAGTTTCTTCTTTATTAATTTTCTGAAGGCAAGTTAAGTTTTCTTTGTATTGTGACTCTGTTATGTGTTGTCAATTTTAAACAAGCTCTGAGTAATAGTTAGAGCTGCCATATTTAATCAAATTAGTTAGATAAATCAAATTCATAAATCTTTTCATAGACTGAAGGAGTGCCTGCCCCTAATTTATCAGACAGCAGAATTAGATGTTAATTTTTAATAGAAGTACTTGTTCATAGCTATGGCTGGCCAGCACCATCTTAGAGGAGTCATTTCCCCTTTTCTTTCACACAAGAAGGGATTTCTAAAATGAGTCCAGTTATGATACCACACCTGTGCATTATCAAAAAACAAAAGATGTTTCTTGCTTCAGAACTAAGCTGCCTTGAGGGCCCTTAAGCATGGTATAAATCTCTTAAATAAATAAACAAACTTGGCTTTACCCACATGCAAGTTTAATCAATAGATTACTAGACTAAAACTAATCTTTGCCTATGGATTGCATGTCTAACTCAGTGATAGCACTCACAGTGTGACTGGCCTCTAGAAGTAAAGCCAAGTCTCTAACACTCACCTTTAAAATCTGGGAGATGTGCAAAGGAGTTCCCTAAGCAGATGACAGCATCAAACCCCTCACCAGGCTTCTGCAGATCCTGTGGCAGGGTGAGCCAGTTGGCTTCCTCAATAACTGCAAAACAAGAGTGTGTGACACACTTATGGTATAGTTCTTGCTTTCTCCAGCCTAACTTCTCCCTCCTTCCACTTCCTGCAGTATCCAGAGCAGAAACTGAAAGTTTCCACATGTGCAGGAAAAAGTGCTACCTTGCTAGGCTAAAATAAACCATTTTGCAAGGCATCTTGCTTGTTGTGGGACATGGTTTGCTAAGCAACTTAAACTGTGTCCCTGCTTCCTGCAAAAGTGTATTTTGCTGTTGAAACACTTTTAGGAGGAGAAATTCCATTAATGGCTATCATCCATAATATGGAATGGAAATGCCATTGGGCCAGGCTAGACATGAGAGTAGCCTAGTGGAGAGTAGGAAACCAAGCTTCTGCTGCCAGCAGTGGTGAAAGATAGCATAGCTGGTGACAGGTAGAAGGTGCCACCAGCCTGGGGTATCTCACTCAAGTGGGTGAATTACCTGACCAGGAAACCTTAGGAAAGCAAGGCACAATAGGACTCCCTGCCTTGAAGTAAAGAACCAGAGACCACAGAGAACCCTTCCAATGGACAGAGGTGGTTGGGAAGCAACTGAAGGGGGATGTTAATTCTGCATACCCATCTGTGAACCTGAAAGTCATCAGGACATCTGCAAGCAACTTACCTAGCCTTGGGTCACTTAGCCCAAGGGCCAATCTCATTGCACTCAAATGCCTCCATGGTAGAGTATCCATGGGGAGAAATAAGTTCTAATTGGAACACAAAACCCACCCAGCTTTCACAGATGGCTGAAGAACTGTACATAGTTTGAATTCAGTGTGTCATTACACGAACACGATAGGGACTCTACAATTTTGGGTGATGGACTATTTTGGGGACTTTCTGCTACATGGATCAATATCTAGTTGCAAAGTACTCTTTCTGTTTGCCCCACAACCACAGACTTTTGTTGGACAAACACTTTTTTATCAAAGAGATATACCACACTAATCTAGTACTCCTTATTGCTTTATCAAATTCTGTATTTGTCTCAAGGTTGTTATCATTACAAATGTTAAAGCATAGGATAGTATCTGTAATTTACCTGGTCAATCTTAATCAGGAAGATAAGCTGTAGAAAACTGGGGTAAAGCTATTGGGATCAGTTGGCAAAAGCCTGGGTAGACAACAGAACTTTCAATTAAGCGTTTCCTTGCCAGAAACTGTACAGTGAAGCAAAAACTTCCAGGGGGTAGCCATATTAGACTGTTTCAGCAAAAACAAAAGGTCCTGTGGCACCTTAAAGGCTTACACATTTATTACAGCATAAACTTGTGGACTAGAGCCCACTTCATCAGATGCATGAAATGTTATCCTCAGTGGATGGAGGAGGGGGTGTCTTCATCTTTATATAGAAACACACAAACTCACATATAGGAAAGGAAACTCTAGAGGGGGAAGGGAAAAAATAGCAATGGGGCTGAAGGGGTATGTAATAAATGTGGTAGTACTTAAAGTCACAGGACTTGTTTTGTAAAAATCATAAGATTTTGAAGACCACTACCTGGAATATTTGTATGCTGCAGTTTCCATGCAAGCATGGAAAAACCATTAAAATGTAATAGCTGCAGACTCTGGTATCCCAAGAATATCAGCTTTCACTAAAAGGCAACAGAGAAGCAAGTGATTGAAAGATGGATTTTAAAGACACTATTAGATGGAATCTCTGAAACTAGGACTCAGAACACCAGTGTAAGGTTTTCATGCCCTGCTTGGCTCATCATTGCACTCTGATAACCAGGCACAAAATAAATTGTGACAACTACAGATATTTACATAATGTATACAATTTCCAGAATTTTGCTTATTTTTGTGCAGAATGTTCATTAGCAGTACAGTGCACAGACAGTCCTAAGCACTGAGATGGTAGCCAGCAGTTTGGCATGGACAACTAGGAATGCTGGAATTCATCTGTCTTATATTTAGATGGATGAACTATGCTGATTATTAGTTAACCTTTTCAAAGCCTTATATGCAAGCACTCCTTTTCATGTATGAGGAAGTGTTTATTGGCACCCACCCCAAAAAGACTGTGGTTTGAACACTGAAAGTGTTATATAACTTTTTTTATAACTGCTTTTTTTAATTAAATGGAGCAAGGACAAAACAGTCTGATCATTTTTCAAAAGACTGAAATGTTTTTCATCCTGTATAGTATGGGATTATAATTACACACTGAGAAATCAAGAGGACTAACATGACCTATCCCTGGGCTAAATACAGGTTGGACAGGAAGGTTCTTTCCTCAGTCCCTTCTAGCCAAGGAACCCCCGTTTTCTCCATAACAAGTTCAGAAACGAGATGTGCGTCAACAAGGAGCTCATTACACCCCAGACATTCCACCAGTTGCCTCAACTGCCCTGATCAAATTTCACCATGCAGCCTAGGCAGACACTTGCTGTTGATTCATTAGACCCCATCCATTATTGGAAGCTCTCAAAATGAGCCACTTTAATGAGACCCCAGGATAAGAGAAACGGACTTCTTGCTTTGGCATACAGCTAAAACTATAACTCTGACTAACCAACCTGACCAAACTATAACTCCAACTGACCAATCTCCTCCACAGTGAAGTTGGAGAGAATTAACACCAAAAGCAGCAACAGGAATTTTCTGCTGTACGTAGATGCTACTCTGCTAACCTCTATGTTCAACAACTGCTATTAGGTACAGAAGTGCTTCCATCTGAAACAGGACTAGAAGCATTAAGTAGTAGGTCAGTTAACTAAAGTTGAAGGTGACCAACTTAGTGGTGTAAAATCTGCAGTGAACTCATTTCAAATTAACAGGGCTGAGACTTATAAAAAATTAATTTCCATGCTTGTACAATTGCTGTTCTATACCAAAATATGCAGTGCAGTGAACCACTTTGAGTTTGAGAACCTGTATATACACACTCTCAACTCTTAAGCAATACTAAAAGTATAAAAATACCAATAATAAATAATCACATAAACTGCAGCAAACACATCATCATACACACTTATGTAAGGGCAAAGTTGTTTACTTGATGAGGCTATTTTGGTTCTGGTGTCAGGAATGAAATCGGGAATGAAAAATGAGAGAGCTAGGAGAGCATAGTGGTTCAGGAGCTGAACTGGTTGAAATTCCTTCTCAGTCACGAAGCTTCCTGGGTGATCTTAAATCAGATACTATCTCTCAGCCTCACCTACCTCACAGGGTTGTTGTGAGGACAAAAGGAGGCGAGGAACTAAGCATACAATTCTGAGCTCCTGTAACTAACAAACTAGCATCTAAAATGACTGTTTGATTCTGGCTTGTCTGAATTTCTAAGCATAATTAGAAAAGGCCACAGCGCCCTGAATTTGAAAACAACTGAAACTATGGTTTATTCAAAAAAGAAGTGGAAATTTTCAATGTCTTTCCCACCCCCCACCCTCCATGAAGGAGAAAAGTGTAAAAAGGGAGTGTGCAACTCCAAGACTCACTGTAGCTCATTCACAATATTGAAAGTGGTGATTCCCAAACAAGGAAAATAAGTATTTGTTGATATCTGGGTCCAGACTCACCTGGCTCTGGCAGGCCAGGATATCTGCGAGCAACCCCCTCCCTCTGTACAGCAGGCTGCTTTTGAGGCATTGGCCTCAAGGAGCCTATGGCATCTGACACGCCTTCTCCCATGGACTTGAGAGGCACAGCCAGGCAAGCCACTAATTAAACAGGTGTAGTCAAGGCAGTTGAGTGAGCTGAAAGAACCATATGGGAGCGTTTGACCCCAGTGTATTCATTTTACCCAAATTAATTTTTTTTGTTGTTTAGCATGTACCAATTCTATGGGTTTCTATGGTATACATATAATTACGTATGAAATATATAATATTTCCTGCAAAGAACAGAAATACCAAAATTGTAATTGGTGGAGAGGAGCTTGAACGTGTGGAAGAATTCATCTTTTTAGGGTCAGTGATCAACTGAAACGGCAGTTGTAGTCAAGAAATTAAAGGGCGAATTATGCTGAGTCACACAGCTATGGTAAGTATGAATCAAATATGGAACAGTAAGAATGTCAGCTTAACAACCAAGTGTAGATTAGTCCATACTATTGTGTTCCCCATAACTCCATATGGCTGTGAAAGTTGGACGATGAAAAAGTTGGACAGAAGGAAAATTGATTGAGCTATGGTGTTGGAGGAGGCTCTTTTGTATTCCATGGACTGCAGAGATAACAAATCAAGAAGCGCTGCAGCACATAAAACCAGACATGTCATTGGAAGGAAAAATAGTAAAATTCAGACTTGGCTACTTCAGCCATGTTGTGCAGTCAACATCATCGGAGAAAGACATTATGCTTGAAATGGTCAGTGGTAAAAGACGAGGGGGACACCAAAGAATGTGTTGGCTTGATGTAATCAGACACTGGCCAAAATATAAAGCAATTGAAAGAAGCTGCACAAGATCGGAAAACACGGAGAGCACTGGCTCATGGAATTGCCAAGGGTTGGACACAACTGAATGGATAATTCGATTTGATTTACTGACCAGTTGTTAAAGGGCAGGTGATTAATTAACAAAGCATTGCTTTGTCAGCCTTAATCCAAAGATTATATTACCCCACTTATCAAAAGCGTCCTCTTTTCGACGATTCCATCGCTCCTTCAGGGCATATTTGAGCATCTTGTCACTGGCATCCACACTGGTGACTGTGAAGCCTTCCTCAACCAGCATGATGGAATCCACTCTGTGCATGAGAGAGAGACAGAGCAAGTGCTCGTCAGAAGGAAATTAAGCTAGCAGCAATCTATCTTTCAAGGAAATACAGAGGTACAGTTCCCTGCATTTTGCTGTCCAGTATGGAGGGACAAAAACAGATGAAGCTCAATCATCCTATAGATTCTTGCTAGTGCTGCTGTTCTCAAACTGAGAGTCACGAACCAACTTTTGATGGGTCGGAGAGCTGGCACAACCCAGAAGCCACACTGTACCCCAGAATGCCTTGTGGCTTTCAGACAGGGCCCATGAGGGGGGGATAAAGGGGGAATTTGTGCCCAGGCCCAAAAAGGAGGCCCAGGAACCAATGAAGGGGGCCCAGAAATTTCCTGGGACCTTACATTTTCCAATCCCACCCGGACTTGTTTCCCACATGGGATGCTGGGGGCTGCCACAAACCATAAGCACCAAGCCAAAGAATGCATACAAGACAGTCCTTAACAGTGTCAAATCTGGGAGGAAATTGGCCTGCTATAGTAGCTCTTTGGCTTGTGGATCCACTTACCATGAAGGAGTGTACAGGGGCTCAGGGACACAGTTGTGGAACTACAGCTGCTGCAGAAGTAAGTTTTGGTGCACACAGGACACTTTCCATTCTAGTTTGAGCCTAAATACAATGATCCTACTTTTCCACGATGATTTTCTATATTTCAAAGATTTTAGAGTGACTTAAGAGATTTTGTTTTTCTTATTACTGTATCTAGCTGCTGATGCCACATGGGTGTGTAGACTCGGTCTCTGCATCAGGAAGCCCAGAAGACCTGTTCTTGAAAGACTTTTCTGGCTGTCACCAAAACATTTCCGTTTTACTTCCTCGCTGGCCCCGTTCTGCCAATCCCCATGGCCAACCTCCCCCAAAAGAAACTTTGTACCCCCTGATAAAATTCCTCTCAAAGGCTCTGCTTCCAGGTAGCACTGATATGAACCTATTTTAATAGGTCACATTCAAGAATGCTTTGCAGCCTCACATTCTGGGATGTGACCTGGAAGCCACAAGGCATTCTCGGGTACAACACAGCTGCTGTGGCTAACAAAGTGGGTGTAAGCGGTAAAAGGTTCGAGAACCACTGGGCTAGTGTGTCATCTCACAATACTCAACCAAGAGTGTGTATACAAATATCAGACTCTTGTAATTCAGAGTAACCATTCTGCATTCAATCCAGGGCTGGCCCAAGGCCTCCAGATGCCTAAGGCAGCATGCCAAATGCTCCCCCCTTCCCTTATCTACTGTACATTCCCTGTACATCCCTTCTTCTTGTGCGTGGTGTCACAGTTGTCATAATGCCATTTCTAAACACTCAGCAATGACACCACACAACTTCACCGAACTTCCAGTTTGCTGAGCAATGTGCTATGCACAGCTTACAGGGAACACTGCCCCTTATCCAGTAATGTGCCAGTCTCTGCCCCTCCCACTTTCCAGTGTGAACTGGATTCTCCTCCATACCATATTTCCTCTTCCTCTCTGTCGTCTTCTTCCTTCTCAATCAAGGGAGTAGAAGCAGGAGCAGTGGAGGCAAGTAGGTGATAGGTGCCCCCCAAAACCAGTCTACAGCCTTCTGTAGAACCACTTCAGCTGGCCTCATGGATAGGTTGGCCCCAGTTCAGTCACTACCATATCTTATAACCAAACATATTCACTGAAATATGGGAGAAAATTTAACAGTTTCTTATTCTTCAACTAACAACCAGATGATAGTTAAAGTGTATTAAAGGGGATTCCATTCTTTCACCACAAAATTACTTTTTTAATGGTTACTTTATGGTCAAGATCTCTATGAATTCCACACTTGTGAGAGCCTCAACACATACTCACAATGCAGTTTAGGTCAGTGCACCAGCTGTGTCCACACCCAAGTCAATCAGACTTGACCACGGTGATCTGTGCACTGGTCATATTGTGACTAGTCTATGTTCGACTGCCTTTGAAGACCATCCAAAAATTTCAATTGATGCAAAATGCAGTTGCATGTATGGTGATGGGATAGCTGGGTTCACTTGGTCATGTCACTGCTAAACTGCACTGCACAGGCTATTGGTTTGATTCTGGCTGCAATGCAAATTGCTGGTAATTAACAATAAAGCCCTATATGGCACCAGGGTACCTGAAGGACGGTCTCTTTCTCCCCCACCCCCCATATGAAATGGCCTGCCCTTTAAGGTCAGCTGCAGATGTCCTCCTGTGGGTGTCACTAATATCCAAAGGGACAGTCTTCCCCATAGTGCCACCCCAGATGGAGAGATTCCTCCCCTTAAAATGAGGTTAGCTCCCTCTCTGCAGGTGTTTTGACAGCATTTGATCACATTTTCATTTCATTCCACCTTCCATAATTTCAGGGTAACCCTCACCTTTTAAATCTGGGTTTTGCTTTTCTTGCCCCTTTTTTGACAGATGGAGTTCCCCCTCCCTCATGTCTATGCTATTTGATTACTGCAATTTGATTTTTTAAATAACTATATAACTATAATTGTATTTATAACTGTGAGCCACCTTGAATACCACCATGGGATGGGGGAAGGAGACAAATATTTTAAACAAATAATCCATCTAAACCACAAGAATATAAGTATCATTTTTGAATCAGGTTGAACTCAAGTTGATCTACCAAACAAACACATATGAAACCATTCAAAAAGACCAGGTGCTCCCAGAGGCATCTGGTGGGCACCTGTGAGATACAGGAAGCTGGACTAGATGGGCCTTTGGCCTGCTTCAGCAGGGTTCTTCTTATGTACAAGAACCCCCACTATGAGGGTGACAAATGCAAGTTACTATACATTGTAAAATTTACAATTACCCAAGGTACGACCACGTTTATATCTAAATTAAGAGTCAGAGTCTTTTCAGTGGTGGCTCTGCTGTTGCAGAACTCCCTCCTCAAAAAGACCTGTACAACTCCCACAGTTGCTATTTTTTAAAGATGGAGCTAAGATGTTCTTATCTGGATGCCTTTCATGACTCTCATGCTTATATAGATTTCAACCTTACCATGTCAACATTCACAAAAAATTTAATTTTGAAATTTGTGTTTACAATTGATAGCAACTTTTTGTCAGCTACTTTGATCTCTTGGAAAAGTGGCAAATAAACAAGATGGTAATGGGTTGTTTTTAAGATCCCCAAGGAGGATGAAATGTGTTCATACAGACCAAGAGATGCTCCTGTAAGCCCTGATATTTGTGTGCTGTACTTGATAGAACTTATTCTTTCTTCCCATTCAGGCACAGTAGGAAGTGGGGCAATACAATGTAGTGCAAGGGTTGGTTTTGGTCTGCAACACTATCACTGGTCCTAGTATCAATGCAGGTTAAAATATTTGGTCAATTATATTAAGATATTTTGATCAATTAAAAGATGCCCCCAATTAACTGGGCAGAAGGCATTTAACATAACTACTGGTATTTGTTCATCATGCACTTAGACAAAAACACAACAAGCAGGTATCTTCTTAGAAGAGATGACTTTCCTCCATTCTTTCACAAACAGGAGAGGCTACCTCTTTAAGGAAGATGCCAACTGCAACAAGTGTGGGCAAGATCAAAAAACGAAGAGAATGCTTTTCCTTTTAGAACTGTTTATTCATAAGCAAACTTGTGCAGATGTCATTAACTGTTTGCTACTCATGCAGTGACTTGACAAAGATTTGTTTAACCTGATGCTAGCCAGTTCGCCTGCCCTTCTATTTATCTTTCAGATCCTGTGGAGGGGGTGATAGGATGTTGTAGGCAGAGGATAATATGGATGCTCCTTTTTTTAGCAGGGGGAGAGTAACTGGCCCACCTCACCCCAGCAGTGTCTGTTCTAGTGGCTGCCTGCTGGTGTTCTTTGCATCTTTTTAGATTGTAAGCCCTTTTGGGGCAGGGAGCCATTAGTTATTTGATTTTCTCTGTAAACCGCTTTGTGAACTTTTTGTTGAAAAGCGGTATATAAATACTGCTATTATTATTAATAATGTATATCATAGCTGAAAGGTGGGGGGAATGATGGCAACAGACAGACAGACACTTCCACCTCAGATACCACAGAAAAGGGAGCCAGAAAGAGAAACTGAAAGAACAGGTGGGACGAGCTGGTCCCCATCCTCATGATCAGAGGCCTGACTAGACATTAGAATGTCACGCAAGGTTGGGATCAGTGTGAGGGGGGTGGGCGCTTTCCTCAGTTGGGAGTGGCACAGCGCTGCCTACCCCCATGAGCAGAGGTGCAACTAGGGTGGAGCCTGAGGGGCACAGGCGCTACGCCATGGGGGGCACAACACGCAAGGCAGACACTTCTGGGGGCTCCCTGGAAGAGGGGGTGCTGGCAACTTTGTGCCCCTTCTCCCGTGGGGAGCCTTTGCAGGAGAAGGAATGGGGGGCACAAAGCTGCCAGCACCTCCTCTTGCAGGGAGCCCCCAGAAGAGAGTGCCTTGCACGTGGCACCCCGGTGGCGTAGCACCTGGGGCAGGTGCCCCTCAGGCTGCACCCTCATCGCACCGGTGCTCATGGCGGCAGGCAGCGCTGTGCCACTCCCGGCCGAGGAGAGCGCCCACCCCCTGACGCTGCCGAGCGCGGGGGATGACGAGCGGGTCGCAGTCTCCAGAGGGGAGCGCCTGTGCGCGGCGGAGGCGCTGCCCGGGGAGCGGCTGTGGCCCAGACCGGCGACGGCGGAGGCCCCCAGCAAGCCAGCCGAGCCTCCTCGCGAACGCTGGAGAGGGCCGGGCCAGCCCTCTCCGCAGCCGCCCGACTCACCCGGTGCCGCAGGCCACGTCAAGCACCGTGCGGCAGCGCTGGCCCCGCAGCAGCGTCACCAGCCAGCTCTTGTACTCGGCCGTGCGGCTCCGCGTGTCGCCGATGTAGAGCTGCCAGACGCGCGCAGCCCGGCCGTCCGCGTACTGGTCCGGCAGGCCCTCGGCCGCGACGCCCAGCGAGCGCGTCCGGTAGATGCTGTCCACCATGGCCAGGCTGCGGGGGGCGGGAGCAGAGGCGCCGCTGGTCACCGCCGCTGGCAACTGAGCTCGGACCCAAACGGCCAGCCGCCGGCAGAGTCTAGGAGGCCACGGCCACGCCCCTCGCCGCCGCGCCAACCAATCAGGGACGCGGTGGCGGACACACCCATCCCGTGGCCACGCCCCCCGCCTGGCCAAAGGTGTGCAGAGCCCCGGTATCCCGTTTCCAACAGAGGTCAGCAGAATTGCAGTCGCGCAGCCCACCAATGGAACCTGCAAGCTGCGGCCCTCCCCTGTGGCTCCGAGCTCTTAATGCCAAGGTGGCCGGAAGTGTCATCATCAAGCAGGACAATTTCCAAAGCCCACACTTATCCACTGACTATCACTGTTAAAAGCAGACACCTAGCAGCCTTTAACAAGGACAGATCCGTCACACTTCCCCAGAAACTGTGGCTGCATCAAGTCTAACACACTAAAAATAAAATGGTGACATGAATGGGAACCCACCTGAAATTGGTTCACGACCCACAGTTTGAGAAACACAGTTCTAACCCATTTCTGCCCAGCCCACAGGGCACACACGTTTGATCCCTGTTGCGTATGTGCAACGTTGGGCAGAAACAGCTTCGGTTTCTTGGCTGGTAGCAGTCAGCACATCTGGGACACCACCCTGCACCACAACACTGACCTCTGTGATGAGCAGTCAGCTGCACAAGGCTTAACAGCAGAGAAGCTGCTGTCGCTGCAGAGACAGAGGTCTGTTTGTGCACCCCACATTGGGCCTCCACACAGTAAAGGAATAACTAATTATAGTTAATAGCTGACATTAAATGAATCATCTGCTACATAATGAATCATCTAAGGATGATTATTGTGAGGCTGAAGACTTGCATTCAAACAACACAACTCTCTACCCAAACTCCAGCTGGGTATTTAAATAGCAAATTTTTTATGTGACTTATTAGTTGGTTGTTTTTAATTTACCATGAGGCCCCTTAAGTGCTACCATCACAAAAAGTGGCAGAGAAATGCAAAAGATAAATTAAATACACGTGGCTGTTTACTGAGTAAATGAAACAAACAGCAACAAACAGACTTTGCCCCCCTGGCACTTACATACTAAGGGCCCAATCATATCCAACTTTCCAGCCTTGATGCAACCTCAGTGAAGACCCAAGGTAAGCAAACAAACATTCCCTTACCATGAGGAGGCTTCCATGTTTGTCCACCCACAGCAGGATGCAGTGCATGCCCCATTGGCACAGCTACATCAGTGCTGGAAATTTGGATAGGATATGGCCCTGAATCTTAGCAGAGTGAGAGGCAGCAAAGGTGGACACACAAGGGTAACAGGAGAAAAACATGCACCACAAATGCAGGAATGTAGATATTTTGGAATTGTTACGACATTATCAGGTTGTGCTAGACTCTGCCTCCCATGAGGCACTGGTGCCCCCTCCCCATCCAGTTAGCAGCAGCTTCTCTACCTCCTATTGAGAGAAAGGGAATGAAGAGTAACTGGTGGGCAGCACTACTGAGGCCTCGAAAAGGGACTCCTCCTCACTCCTCACTCCTATTATCCAGTGGGTTTGCAGGTGGGGAGGGCAGAAGGAGCATTACTGCACAAGTCTCAATTCATGAGGCAACAGTTCTTCCTTCTCTCACTCTCCAAGGGGAACTTTCCCTAAAGATCCCACAATAACCCAAGGACTGCTGGGAGACACCCATTTGACAAAGACAGTGGTGCTGCAAACCTGGCAGCCAACCTGCACCACAACTAATGCTACAAAGGGGTTAGACTGGTCCTGGGTAGGCGAGCAGGCAAGGGTCCATTTTGGACTTGGCACACCCACCTATCTGATGCTGGCCCAACATGCATCAAATGATGGCACATACAAAAACCTCACACTAAGTAGACTTGGTTTTTCAGCTGCTGCTCCACGCCCAGGGTTTTTAAACACAAGGAAGTTCACACAGAGATCAAAGGGAGAATATGGCCTTGAAGTGGTAACTAGTCATTGCACTAGGGCGCCATATTTTATTTGGGTGATGCTGTGCACATTCCATGGTAGCTGGCCATCCCTGGCATTTGCTTGGTTTGCAGCCTCTCTACTTCTCTAAGGCTGCAGGCCTATGTACACTTTCCTGGGAGTAAGCCCCAATGAACACAATGAGACTTACTTCTGAGCTAACACACACCCTCTTCTGTCACTAAGGGCATGCTCCTGTCTTTTGGTTTCGTTTCAGTGACTTGGTTCTTGAAAGAGAACAGCCCATGAAGTGGAATTTGAGGAGGACAAACAAAATCAGATCAGGGAGTGGCTCAAAATTACAAGAAACCTTTCTGATTAAACAAACTCATGTCTTTCTCTTTCTTTTCAGTGACTTTGGTTCTTGAAAGAGACCAGGTGAAAGAGGTGTTATTTTAAAGGGAACCAATAAGGTGTTAGAATGAGTCAGCTCTCATTTCTATGTATTAGAGCTAACTCTTATTCAGTTGTGCAAGTGTCATCAAATTGGCCGCTGGTGGTGGTTCCTGATTTGATACCACTTCATTTAGGCTGTGTGTATACTGTAATTTTTTTCTGTATGGTCTGGTATGGGAGAAGGTCCATCATGGGGGTGACACAAGCCCTAGTGATGTCTCTGCTGCTGGGTGCGGGAGCTGGACAATGAGCGGGAGGTGGCTCATTGCACAGGCATTACCACAGCAGGACAGGTACTTGCTTCAGTCCCTGCTGCCTCCTGATCTGTCTGCAGCTCAGCAGCCTCCTTCTGCACTTGCTCCTCTTTCAAAGAGCAAGGTGTAGGCTGCTGCAGAGCGGCACTTTACTGCTGTCCCAGCTAACTCCACTTCCAGGGTGAGATGGGCCAGGCAGCATGCATGCATTGTGGTCAGGGTGTCTTCTAGCCAACAGTGGGCATACCACGTGTGTCATCGCCCCACCATCTAAACAGAATCACATGCAATGCTAAGTGTGGCATTATGGAGTCACAAGAATGACAGCTATCTCCTTTTGGCTAGTTTTTTTAACTGCTGCCAGCAAGGTTTACCACTTGTAACCAACACTTACCAACAAATAAGAACATGGAGATCCCACCCAGCTATGAGCTGCGGAAGGGCAGCTGAGCAAGGGTCTGCATTTGCTTGAGGATACTGATGATGCCAACCTTAACCTCTCTACAGTCCCCACACCTTACTGGCAGTCCCCAGCCAGTAAGGTGTTGCCTCACCACGGTCCGTTAACCTCACGGGGTGCTTGGGGTTTAGGGTGAAAACCAACAAGCAAATCGACAACTCTGCACCATGCAACAGAAAACAGAAAACTCCTGCCCTAAAGCTGGGCACCTGGAATGTAAGAACAATGACACCTGGCTTCTCTGATGACCTGCAAGAAATAGACGACGCACGCAAAACAGCTGTCATCGACATGGAGCTGAGCAGACTGCAGATGGACATTGTCGCCCTTCAAGAGATGAGGCTGCCAGATTCCGGATCTGTCAAGGAGAGAAATTTCTCATTTTTCTGGCATGGAAAACCACCAAACAAAACCAGGGAACATGGCGTTGGCTTTGCAGTCAGAAATACCCTGCTGAAATCCATCATCCCACCTACTGTGGGAAGTAAAAGAATTTTGTCCCTGCAGCTCCAGTCATCAGCAGGACCTGTCACTCTCATCAGTGCTTATGCACCGACTCTGTCATCTCCAGCAGAAGCCAAAGACAAATTTTATGATGACCTGGCCACCACTATCAAGAAGATCCCAGTAAAAGAGCCATTGTTCATCCTCGGCAATTTCAGTGCTAGAGTTGGTGCTGATAACAGTTCATGGCCCACTTGCTTAGGTCAGTTTGGCACTGGGAGGATGAACAAAAATGGCCAACGCCTGCTAGAGTTTTGCTGTCATCACGGTCTCTGTGTCAGCAACACGTTCTTCAACACAAAGCCCCAACATAGAGTCTCTTGGAGACATCCAAGATCAAAGCACTGGCACCAGCTCGACCCGATTCTCACCAGACACTCCAGCCTTCCCAGCATCAAGATCACACGCAGTTATCAGGGTGCTGCCTGCGACACTGACCACTCCCTGGTGTGCAGCAGAGTGAAACTGCAAACAAAGTGACTGTACCACATGAAAATGGAAGGAAGACCTCGCATTGGTACCAGCAAGACCCAGGATCAGAGAAAAGTGGAGGAATTTGCACAAGCGCTTGAGGAATCTCTTCTAGGCCCTGCCGACGCAAATGCATCCAACAGATGGGAACATTTCAAGAATGCCGTTTACAACACCGCCTTGTCCATATTCGGCAAGAAGATCAACAAGGTGGCAGACTGGTTTGAAGCCTACTCTGAGGAGTTGACACCAGTCATTGAGGAAAAGAGGAGAGCTCAAGCAGCACACAAGGCCTGTCCCAGTGAGTGCAACCTGCAGGTCCTCCAAGCTACTCGCAGCAAAGTTCAGGAGACTGCCAGGAGATGTGCTAATGACTACTGGCTCCAGCTCTGTTCCCAGATACAGATAGCAGCTGACACGGGCAACATCAAGGGGATGTATGATGGTATCAAGCAGACCCTAGGTCCAACACAGAAGAAAATTGCCCCTCTGCAGTCTGCCGCAGGCGAGGTCATCCAGGATCGGGCACAGCAGATGGAATGCTGGGTGCAGCACTACTCTGAGCTATATTCCAGAAAAAATGTAGTCACCGAAGAAGCGCTGAACAACATTGAGTGCCTGCCTGTGCTGGAGGAGCTTGACAGTGAACCAACCCTGGAAGAACTTCACGTGGCCCTGGACTCCCTTGCCTTTGGCAAGGCACCTGGAAAAGACAGCATCCCTGCTGAAGTCCTAAAGTGCTGCAAAGAGATCATCGTCACTGAGCTGCATGAAATCCTCTGTCTCTGCTGGAGAGAAGGTGGAGTACCTCAAGACATGAGGGATGCAAACATCATCACGCTGTACAAGAACAAAGGTGACAGGGGTGACTGCAACAACTACCGTGGCATCTCTCTCCTTAGCGTTGTAGGAAAGTTGTTTGCCCGAGTTGCACTAAAGAGGCTCCAGGTACTTGCAGAGAGCATCTATCCAGAATCACAGTGAGGGTTCCAAGCCAACAGGTCCACCACTGATATGGTAGTCTGCCTTAGACAACTGCAGGGAACAACGACAGCTACTCTTTATAGCCTTCATAGGCTTTCATGAAGGCTTTCGACCTGGTCAGCAGGGATGGCCTCTTCAAGATTCTCCCCAAGATCGGATGTCCACCCAGGCTCCTCAGCATCATCAGGTCTTTCCACAAGGACATGAAGGGCACTGTCATCTTTGATGGCTCCACATCAGACCCCTTTGACAACCAAAGCGGAGTGAAGCAGGGCTGTGTTCTTGCGCCAACCTTGTTTGGGATTTTCTTCACTGTCCTGCAGAAGCATGCCTTTGGAACCGCAACAGAAGGCATCTATCTCCGGACCAGATCAGATCGAAAGTTCTTCAACCTCTACAGACTGAGAGCAAAGTCCAGCTGAAATGTCTGCATGACTTCCTCTTTGCCAATGATGCAGCTGTCACTACCCACTCTGCCAAAGATCTCCAGCAGCTCATGATTCGTTTTAGCAAGGCCTGCCAAGACTTTGGACTGACGATCAGCCTTAAGAAAACACAGGTCATGGTTCAGGATGTGGACTCACCTCCCCACATTACAATCTCTGTGCATGAACTGGAGGTTGTCAATGACTTTGTGTACCTTGGCCCAACAATCTCCAACACCCTTTCTCTCGATACCGAGCTAAACAAACTCATCGGTAAAGCAGCTACCACGTTTTCCAGACTCACAAAGAGAGTCTGGTCCAACAAGAAGCTGATGGAACATACCAAGATCCAGGTTTACAGAGTTTGCACCCTGAGTACACTTCTGTACTGCAGCAAGTCATGGACTCTTCGCTCACAACAGGAGAGGAAACTGAACACTTCCCACATGCGCTGCCTCCAACACATCCTCGGCATCACCTGGCAGGACAAAGTTCCAAACATCACAGTCCTGGAACAAGCTGGAATCCCTAGCATGTACGCACTGCTGAAACAGAGATGCCTGCGTTGGCTCGGTCATGTCGTGAGAATGGATGATGGCCGGATCCCAAAGGATCTCCTCTATGGAGAACTCGTGCAGGGAAAGCGCCCTACAGGTAGACCGCAGCTGCGATACAAGGACATCTGCAAGAGGGATCTGAAGGCCTTAGGAGAGGACCTCAACAGGTGGGAAACCCTGGCCTCTGAGCAGTCCACTTGGAGGCAGGCTGTGCAGCATGTTTGAAGAGACACTTGGCCAACAGACTGAGGCAAAGAGGCAAAGAAGGAAGGCCCATAGCCAGGGAGACAGACCAGGGACAGACTGCACTTGCTCCCAGTGTGGAAGGGATTGTCACTCCCGAATCGGCCTTTTCAGCCACACTAGACACTGTTCTAGAACCACCATTCAGAGTGTGATACCATAGCCTTTCAAGACTGAAGGTTGCCAACAACAATCCTCTCTACCTGAATTCTCAGTTTTCCATTTTTAAGAGAGTCTCAAACGCTTTTAACTTGAGGAGCTAAAAGGAAAAGCATGTTCTCCATTCCACACTGAGATGCAGTGCACTTAAATAAGCATTAAGCTGCTGGCATGTAAAGAAGGTACAAAACTGCAGGTAGCTTTGCTATGGTCGTTGCAATGCTGGTTTTGCAATGTTTCTCTGCCATCTTAAAGCCCCTCCCCACAATTTAACTGTAGGCCCGTGAATAAAACAACACAGTCTAGGAGGTATAAACTCTGTCAAGGTTCAGTGTTACAATTGCAATTTTAACTCTGCCACTTGTACCAATGTATTTGGTTTGTTTGGGCTGGCACAATCCCAGTGTGATGTCTGTCAAAAGATCAATGTACCTGACATTTAGACCATTTCTGCGCCCCCCCCCCCCGAAGTGCCTTAAAGGTGCTTATTAAAAACATGAAGTTATCTGTTAACATGCTTTAACCAGACAGAATATAAAGGTTGACTCCATTGTTGTGTTACCCTCTTCACAGAGCAGGAGGCCACATAGCCTCTCTTGTGGGATACAGCAGGCCCCCTTCCAGGCTTAGCAATATCAACCTTTGTTCCTTTGGCACCAAAGTTTTGGCTTAATATTTGAACAAAACTTCAGACCACAGAGTCAACTGCATCAAGAAACAAAAAGCAAAAGGGGGGGAGGGAGGGAGAGAGAAGGCAAGCAATCCTTTGACAAGAGGGAATTTTATTCAACAAAAGGAATGGTACAGAAGTTGTGAAATCCAATAACCTTCCCATTCAAAATGACATCACAGATTGCTGTTAACACAGCCCACTGAGTGGAACTAGAATGAAGAGCTGCCTCTAGAAAGTGGGGGCAAGGGGAAGATATGGATCAATACTGCATGGGAGGTGTGTCAAATTACACAGAGATTCTGCAACCAGATATTGGGCAGGGATTATTAGTGTAGCAATACATTCAAACCACCCCCTCCCCCCCGTTATTCTTCTTAGATATTTGGAAGAATCTGGTACTAGACAGGAAACAGATCTACTATTATTTCTTAATTACTGCCAAAACTTTAATTGCCCATTATTAAAAAAAAAAAAAAAAAAAGCAGCACAAGGCCCCAAAATGACATAGTATGATTTCAAATGTTGCTTTTTAATAAGTGCATTAATTCTAGACATTTCAGTCAGCATCAGGGAAGACTCTGAGAGAAAGCCTCCTGACTAGCCGGTGAGAAGGCGGGCAGAAGGAGAGCTACTACACAAGTTTCAATTCATGTGGCAGCAGGTCTTCTCCCACTCTCCCTGTGGTCCAAGGGATGTGCCTTTTGTTTTTGAATCTACAAGAACCATTTTAGCGTGGCAGAAAAAAAAATGAATGACAGCTGAACTGCTGGGTTGATCTCATGATTGACCACTCTTGGATTAATGTGGTGTTGCAGTGAAAATGTCAAAAGCCAAATTCAAATCCCCCCTCAGCAATGAAACTCACTTGGTGACATTGGGCCAGTCACCTTCTCTCCGTCTACCCTACCTGACTGGATTCCTGGAATGCAGCAACTGGAAAATATGAAGCTGCCTTATACTGGGTCAGACTTTTGCTCCATCTAAGTTTGGCATTGTCAAGACTGACTGGCAGCGTTTGTCTAGGCAGCCTGGCAGCCTAAAGCAGGGGATGACAGCCTATGCAGACTGGATTCAGCCCACCAGCCAAAGTCAAAAACTGCTCTGCGCAGCACAGGGACTCCACAAACCTGGGCAGACAGCTCTGCCATGCCATGTCCAGCATGCTGCAAAGTGCTTTGCCTCCCAAGCTCAGCTCTGTACAGCAGCTGACATTTGGCAATATTGCCATCACCCTCAGATTGCCCAAAGAGGTTGCTGATAACTGGTCTAAGGGCTAGACAACCAATGAGGCTATCTTGTTTTCAGCCCTCCTGTTCTTGAACAACTGTGGAAATGTCTTCACAGAGCATAGTTTGGAGCCAAAAGTCCCTTTTATCGATACTGCTGCAGAAGTGTTCCCTGACAGTCAGCTATGACACAAGCCAACACTAATTGGTCTGTTTTTTAAAATCAGCATTTATAACCCACTTTGGTCTGAAAATTGTGAACAAAATTGTTCTACTACAGGAGGAATCATCAGTACAAGTACTTGTTGGGGGTCCACCTGACAACTGTCCCAAAGTTAGAAGTCACATCTCTGCCCTAATAAAGAGACAGTTTGGAGGAAAAAGTATGCTTTGAATGGCAGGAAAGACAATCTACTATATTTAGAACTTCAGAATGGAGAAAGGACTAAGTTTCTGAAACTGTTTTGGCAGGAAATAGGCTTGTCTTGTCAGCACTGTCATCTAAGCAGGAATCAGGAGAGTAGTTCTGCCTTTTCCACACAGCTTCTGGGTGGCAGCCTACCACTGTGGTACAGTCTTGCAGTCACCACCAAGAATTGCCCTGCAGCCAGGCCCCTATGCTCTCCCCAACACTGGAGGGGAGCGTGAGCCCTATTATTGTCTGGCTGTTCAGGGGGGTGAGAAGCGACCCCATTTTCTGCCCCGACCTTGTCTCTCCGACTGCAGTCAGGAGACCTCAGGGAGAACGGCCACGATCCTTTCCCTCAAAGCTTGTTTAAAAGTAAAAGTGGCCAAAACCCAGAAAAAAAAAGTTTTGAAGTCAGATAAGCTGACCAAGCAAAAACGAAACCTACTGTGCCTAGAGGTGAAGTTAGTCTGCGGAATGGAGGGAGCCCCTCCCCTCAGGAAGACTTCGTAACCTGATCTGCCTGCCCAAGGGGGAAGAGCTTCCCAGATGACAAGAACTTGCCATGGAGATTCCAGGAGAATAGATAGCACTGCTAATGCAGGAGCTCTTAAGCATCAAGTGGGCCATCTGCTGCTCACTATATCCACCTTCTTATGTTACCTGCCACAAGTGGAACTTAAGTTTTGTCCCAGAGCAGGCAGGAGAACAGTTTGGGAAAAGGGACCAGCAAAACAGGAGGCACAGGGGCTACATCCTCTCTTGATGTAGCCCCTGTGCCTCCTGTTTTGCTCCTATGAGCTCTCATAGAAGGCAGTTGGATCCACTGTGCCACTTTGCTGCAGAAACACTGGAGAGGTGCCAACACACAAGCATGTAATCTGCCAACATATTACTTGGCAATGCTGGTGAAACAGAGCAAAGGATGACTTGTGCAAATGCAGGGTCTGCCAGGGGAAGCATGAAGAAGCCAATCTGCCTTCAAAAGGAGGCCAGAAGAGGAAGGCAGACATTCTCAGATAAATTCAGAGTGAATTCAGTCTGTTTCATAAGGAGCAGATGATGTTTGGTGGTTACATAGGAAAAGTATCACCCAATGTCAGCATTATTCCAGAAATGTATGTTACCCCTTTCTTCAGGCACCTATCTGTACTAATCACCCTTACCTGTATCTTTCAGAAGTTATAAATCTACATACTGTACACGTGAGTTGATGGTTAACTAGTAGAGGGGTGTACCAACAAGCCAATTGATAGTTGATGGACACGACGAACAGCTTTATCAAGCAAGGAAGGAGAATGTTTGGGATCACACCAGTACCAACATTTACACTAAAACCAAGATCTGTCAGAGCACCTAGTTCTCCCACTGACTTGTACCTTGTACCATCCTGCTTGTTTACTTCCAGCATTGAGAGCTAGAAAACTATCTTGATAGTGACAGGACTGAGACTGTCTTCTGGAGAAGCCATAGGAAAAAAGATTAATTCAGCCCAAGTCCAAGGTGGGGAAAAAACAGCTGCTGTCTTTGGAATGAAAAATCTGCTGACTGCCTTATAGCTGTAATCCTTAAATAGGCTAGTGAGGGCAAGGTCAACCTTAGAAATATCATGTCCTACTTTATTGCTGCTGAGGTCTAAAGATGGTGAGCTGTATGGAGCATCAAGCTATGACCCTCTTCAGCAAGGGTCCAACACACTTTGAAGGAAAGGTTGATGATCAAGAAACTGGCACAAGGTCTCAAAAATGGTCCACAAGTGGAGAAAACATATGAGTATAAACACTGGTTCTGCTGTTCACTGCGCAACTGAAGTTCTCCACTGACTTACCTAGAGGTTCCTTCAGATTCAACTAATAATTTTGTTACTTCAAGGCATAAGAAGTGAACAAGAGCACATTACTCCACAAGTAGTACTGTGCTCATAGCAGCCCAGAGCCAGAGGAGGGGTTAAATGGAGCACACTATGCAAAAAAAGCCTCTTTATTTACACTCTGTGCAGAATGGGAAGGGTGCTCACTGCAGCAAAAAAAGGCGAGGGGGCTTTTTTGAGGTGAGGGGAAGAAGAGAAATATCACAGAAATATGCAAGCATTCTCCTGAGTGGAGTTCATTCCTTAAGGTGAGAAAAGGACAAACAAAATAAAAAGGTGTCAATACAAAGCATTTGGTGGGTGTATCACACTCGCTTCCTTCTATGCAAACTCAGTGAGTAGCATGATATAAAAAAAGACAGATATAACCGAATCAACCTTTCAATGAACTGACTTTGGGAGCAAACCAAGTTCCAGTCTGCTAGGCTAAACTAGACAGACTTTTAATTAACTCAGCTGTAAACAAATTCTTTACCGTGTGGCTGAAAAGATGCCGCAGGGTCAAATCTTACACTCTTGTACCTTATTCCCACCACCCGCTTGTGTTTGACAGGTCAAAACTGCAGATGGGGAGTGGAAATTAAATGTGGGCAGCACGCTCCGCTTTTGAGGACAAGCCACATTAGTTAGGCAGCCGACACCTCACATTGCTTATCCCCCATTTATGAGGGGTTTGCTGGGTTCTGTCCATCCTGAACCTGTGAGAAGTTATAGCTGCGCACACAACAACACTAGGTAGCTATGTTTCAAGTGACCATAACCATTGCCCGCTTGGGACAATCTTGTATTCCGCTGGACTTTCCCTTCCTGTGAAGGTGAATCTCCATCATATGACTTCAACGGGACAAAGCAGTTCTCTGTGGCCTGAACGCAAGCTAGCAGTCCCACGCAGCGTGAGGTGCGCATGCTTCCCAAGAGCCTACAGTTCATCAGCACTGTGCGAAAGTGGAGCTGCCTTCTGGACATCCTCCTCTCTGTCTTTTGGTTGATGTGGTGTCTCTTCAGCCTTCTCTGTTTCCTTCTCTGCCTCCTCCTTGCTGCTCTTTTTACTTTTTGCAGTCTTCCTGGATTTGCCATCCTTTTTCTTTGTTTTCTTCTGCCCTGACCTTGCAATGTCCCCTTTCTTGCCATTCCACTTCTCTGCTAGGCAGCCTGGGGGAAGGATGTAGAAGAGAAAGAAGAGGGACCCTGAAATACAGCAAATCTTCCCCTATGCTCTATTTCCACTTTTAGCCGCCCTGGGTCCCTTTGGGGAGAAGGACAGGATAGAAATAAAGTTTTATTTATTAATTATTATTATTATTATTATTATTATTATTATTATTATATCTTAGTTCCTACTAATGTTTCCCCAAGATAAGTAAGCTGCAATTTCTGCTCCATTCAGGTTATGCGTTAATAGGACCAGAGTTCTGGGTGCTTTATTTTCAAATGTGCCATGTGCATGTTGGACTAGGAACCACCATAATCAAGGCATTGTAAGAACATAAGAACAGCCCCACTGGATCAGGCCATAGGCCCATCTAGTCCAGCTTCCTGTATCTCACAGCGGCCCACCAAATGCCCCAGGGAGCACACCAGAGAGCAAGAGACCTGCATCCTGGTGCCCTCCCTTGCATCTGACATAGCCCATTTCTAAAATCAGGAGGTTGCACATACACATCATGGCTTGTAACCTGTAATGGATTTTTCCTCCAGAAACTTGTCCAATCCCCCTTTAAAGGCAACCAGGCCAGATGCCGTCACCACATCCTGCGGCAAGGAGTTCCACAGACCAAACACAGGCTAAGTAAAGAAATATTTTCTTCTGTCTGTCCTAACTCTCCCAACACTCAATTTTAGTGGATGTCCCCTGGTTCTGGTGTTATGTGAGAGTGTAAAGAGCATCTCTCTATCCACTTTATCCTTCCCATGTATAATTTTGTATGTCTCCCCTCAGGTGTCTCTTTTCTAGGCTGAAGAGGCCCAAACGTCGTAGCCTTTCATTTGCGTGGATGAGAAAAGGGGTAATGCCTCTACAGCCCAAACCAATCATGCAATAGACATTTCCAGTGGAATAAGTGCATGTTCGGATGCAGAACTCATGTGGATTTCCTTATTCATAAGGCTCCTGTGGGTTTTTGCCACATAATATCCAAGTGCCAAGTGTGGAGATGTCCATGTGAATTTTGGAACATATGGTTGCAAAACCCGTGTGGTTCTTGCTATCCATGAGTTCCAAGTACTTGAAGGAGGCAAAGTGGCACCTTGCCTAGACTGAAGCACCTAGCAGCAGGAGTGGATTCAATATTTTTTTGGGGGGGGGGGGGAATGATGATGAGGAACTCCAAAGTCCAGGTCAACCAGGTGGGTTGACCTGGGCTCCCACTTTAACTTACAACCTCTATGGCAAAGGTTCACTGAATGGATAGACCTGGGCTCCCGTATGGACATGGAGCCCAGCTCTACCAGCTGGGTAGACCTGAGCTCCTGCTTGAACATGGAGCCTGGAATAAGAGCCCAGGCCTGCCTAGCGGGTAGATCTGGGCTCCAAATCCAGATGGGAACCCAGGTCTACAAGCTGGGTAGACCTGGGCTCCAAGTACAGGCAGGTCTACCCAGCCAGTAGACCTGGGCTCCTGTCTGGATTTGGAGCCCAGATCTACCAAGTGGGTAGACTTGGGCTCCCATTCCAGTCAATCCTGCCAGTGCCCTGTCCAGTTGGTGTTCTCCTGGTGCCCAATTTTGCTCCCCAGCCCAGCAGGTGCCCTTCCCTGCTAGGCTGGCAGATAGCTTGGGGCCACGCACCCATGGTCCCCCCCTTGGATTTGCCCCTGCCTGGCAGAGCTCTCCTTTGCCATAGATCACCCTCTCGTCATTCTTAACTTTAAAAGGCATTTGTCTCCCCCTTGCAGATAGGAGAGACAGCAGTAAAAGCAGTTGTTACTTGATCTTTCACTCATGTTGAAATGGGGGGATGCGAGAGAAAGAGGACAGCCAAAGGAGCTCTCCCTCAACAGTGCTTTGATCCTCTTCCCTTTGGAGAGAGAATATATTTATTCCTAAATTGCCCTATGCATGACTACTCAGAAGTCAGTCTAGTGTGTTCAGTGTGACTTACTCCCAGGATAGTGGGTATATGATTATAGCCCAAGTGGGTATATGATTATAGCCCAAGTGGTGTAGTGGTGGGGAGCAAACAAGAGTGAGGAAAGGAAGGAGGATGAAAGTGGAGTATGTTTCTCTGATTGAGGGTGCAATCCTAACCCCTTACATCAGTGCTTTCCAGCACCAACATAAGGGCAATGCAGCTCTGAGGTAAGGGAACAAACATTCCCTTACTTTGAGGAGCCTCCGTGAGTGACACCGAACTGCAGGATGCAGCACACGTCCCATTGGCACCGCTATGCCAGTGCTGGAAAGCACTGACACAAGGGGTTAGGATTACGCACTGAGTGTAGGTGTGAATATGTGAGGGGGTGGGGTGGAACACCTGCTTTACGGCATGATCCTTCGCTTGTTTTCTCAGAAGGTCCAAGGAATGGCCAGCACCTTGCTCCTGTGCAAGTGGGTCAGTCCAGTGCACAGAAAACAAACTGCACATAATTCTTGCTGTCACTGGCAAGAGATGGACATTTACTGTCCTCAGAGTGGCAAAACCCTCAGTGGGAAGCTCCCACCGCCTTTGGCTGGCAAACACTGCTGGGATACATGCAGACACCATAAGTCTGCCAAAGGAGAGACTAACACAGCTTTTGTCTTGAAGAAAGTCCTGGATTGCAATGATCATGTGGTCACAAATTCCATGTGTGCTGAAAGCCACAGGTGGAAAACCACAAACAGAATAACTGCATGCTTGGTCGGGGATGAAGGCGAACTTATAAAAATTTTAAGATCTGCTACGTGGCTATCTGGATACTTTTTAAATTAAATGTTAATCCGATCTACTAAACATCACAACACTAATTTTAGTGTATTTCAAAAGCATATCTACGTGCAAGAGGGCTTTACAAGTCTTGTCTCATTCTTCCTCAATACCCTGGGAATCAATCACCAATATTCTACTTATTCAAAGCTATGTTTCAAAAATTCAACACTTTACCCCATCAAGAACCACTTTGCTACGTATATGAAGTCTTGTTCCCAGACCACTGATGGCAGCCTACCACAGAGCTCCTGGGAATTAAAAAAAAAGGGAATTTGTGTATCCTGATCTACAATTTAAATACAGCTGGTTTACGTGGTTCTCACGGACTTCCACCAACAAGCCCAATACCCACAAGAAGAGAAACTCACTGGTATCCTTTCCTTTCAATACATGGTTTGCACAGAGAAACTGGGAAATGTCATCTTCTTGGTGGTTTCTGTACCAGTCTTCAATCACATCTTCATATTCCTCCACCAGGACCTCACACTAGCAAAGAGACAGACAATACTCCTTAAAGAGAAAGCTACATATTCAAGGAAACATCTCCCAACATCCCCCACACCAGGTCAAATCACATAAGAAGGTCAGTGCAAATTCTCCCACTTTACCAAATAAGAAATACAGGGGGGCCCGTATCTGCAGATTCACTTATCTGCAGATTGGGTCTGCGGCCCCCCCACAACGGCACCCCTGAGGGCTTCCCTGGGTCTCCTAATGCCTTAAATGGTATTTTAAATGTCACTTCCGGTTTTCATTCACAGGGAAAGGCAGAGCTGCCTGCCCAGGCTCTTGGAGTCCCATAAGCACAGCACGCCACGAGCTTTGCCTTCCACACCAAGCTCCACACAGCTGGTTCTGGGAGCTCAGCAACCTACAAGTTCAATGATGATGGCATCGCTGAATGTCTGGCCCCTTTGCCCGATAATGCTGCCAACCCCTTCAGGCACTGAATCATAATGTCCTTGAAAAGAACAAATCCTGTCCACCAACATACATATTTTAAAAAGATGGGAGTAGCTGTACTTTTAGTGTTCTGAAAATCTAATTTTATTCAGCTGAAAGGGTTTAATTCTATTAATTTAAAAAAGCACTCGGGTAGCAGCACTGCATTTAACACACACACACAACCCCCACCCCACTGCTCTAATCCATTTCAAAGATGAGATCCTCCTCATTAAGTGAAAAAACAGATGTGTCAGGCAGTCCAACCACACAGCAAGATGTATTGGAGAGCCTTCAGCTGTCTAGAATTGTGACTCTTCCATCGGTCCTTGCTCTCAATGCTGAAGTCTGAAGCAAAGTACCCTACCTGCTTCTTAAGGTCAGCCACCTCTGCAGAGGTTTCATTCCACAGCTCATAAGGAATGTCCATCACCACTTTCACTCCTTTATGCACCAGGTTATGAAGAGTTTCAAATGTTTCTGACATGCCCTAAAGCAATGAAAGAACTCGAGAAGTATTTTGAGACAGAACATATGGAAGAAGAGAAACAAAGGAGAGGTCCTCATCCTGGATCCATCTAGATTGATCTCTCTTAAGAAGGGTTAAGTCTCCTCTTTTCTAGAAGTACTGACAGGTTCTTTGAAACTGCTTCTCTACAGAGAAGAGGAAGTCCCCTTTTGAAAAATCAACATGAGCCTGAATTCAGACTTTTAAAGAGCCCAATTTCTCATTACGGTCACCATCCCACCAAATCCTTCCCTCCTTTGGGACTGCCAAGAGAAAAATCTGGTTGATTTGCAATTACCAAAACATGGTTTAGCTACTGTGGTCATCCCAGAGTCACACAATCCCTTCTCTCATGTACTGCAACCCCCTCCTCCACTTCCACAAAGTGCAGCTTGCTTCAAACCAGAAACAGAAGACTATTTTGGACTGTGGTTTCCAGTTCTGAGCTTGGAGATAATCGATGGTTTGTGTAAAGTATACTGTGCCCAATTCAGATGTAATGGTAAGTTATGATCTGAAGGAACCTGGAAGGGAATCAAAGAGGATGAGGGAGCATAACAGCACAAAGTTTATTCATGACAGCCAAACCGTGGTTAGGCCATTATATGTGAACTGGGCTGCAGTCATTAGTTAATGTGTGGATTATTTTTGGGGGGGGGAGGGGGGAGAATCAAGAGTCCGGTTGCTATTTCTCCTTTTAACAATTTCTTTTAATGAATAAGTTTTATTTGTTAAAAGCAAAAGAACTTGAAAAGCATTCGTTGATGCTATTAGATAAGAAAGATAATCCATACACTTGACACAGTTCCTTGAATTGATGAAAACTAGGCTTTCGCCTCTTCATAGGGGCTGCTGTGAAAACACTCACGATGCATTTTCCCCATTCCCTTTTCTATTTTAGTTCCCAATCCAAAAAGAAAACCTGGCTTAAAATATAATTTAATGTTGCTCGAGTCTTTAAGCCACAGATTAAAACACATTAAAGGATATCGTCCCAACATTTCACTTTCAACTGTGGAAAGCATCTTCAGGGGTTGTCAGGGGAAAACCAGGTTTCATAGTACCATCTTTTGAAACCAGAATGAACTATGCAAGTTTGACACACCACATACATTTGTTTAGTATATTCGCTATTTGATTTGTCTCTGTAAACTTTCTGCTGAAAAGTGGTATATAAAAACTGTTAATAGTAAATTCCTTACTGAAGAACTGTGGTTGATTCATAACAGAAGGAGCACAGGATTATACAATGCAAAATTTTAGACTAGTAGAGTTGTGAGTAACGATTAATATTTCTGCACATGTTCATAAGGCTTGCAGGAGAATGTTCTCTTTACTTTACTAATAGTAAAAAGAAATGAAGTAGGTAACCTCCCTGAATACTGTGTGTGGTGGGTACACGTTGCTACTAGAAACAACACAAGCATTAATCCCCATGGAAGACAATGGTAGATGGTTTTTGCTCTATTCTCAGGATATAACCAACTGTCATCTTTGGGAACAGGTTAGGGCTGCTTTCCAATCTGACCTTCTATGTGTGTGCCCCACTTACTAGTATGCAATCTAACTTGATTAAATTCGCTGTCTGCTTTACAGTTATGCTGGTGCAAAGAAGTTTGTTTGCTCCTGGCCTTGTAACACATTGCGATTCTGATTACATAGCTCCTTTTTACGTTAAGATTTGTAGATTATCTTGCCTTAATCAGGAGACAGAACTTTATGCTTTCTACTTCCTTCCAATCCTACAAATTTAACTTCTAGTGGTTCAGCCCACTAGATGGATTTAGCTTGTGCTGCCCCCCAAAACATGAGATTATTCTTAAACTAAGGTAAGTATTTTTACATTTTGCTCACATACTGCCCATAAGTAAGAACTTTTCTTTCGTGCTGTGACAAGATCCAGCTCATTCAATCTATCATAAGATCCCTGCTGGATCAGGCCTGGGGCCCATCTAGTTCAGCATCACGGACTAGCTCAGTTAAGACCTGCAGAACTTATCAAAGGCAAATTAACTCCATCAGACAGCCAATCTATTCCCAAGCCACTGGCCAAATATGTGCTGAAAGCACACTGTATCTGTTTCTAGAAACAGAAAAACTCTGAAAAGTTACACACCTTTGCAAATCGGTTGCTTCCTGATCTCTCTTTGTGCAGGTTGTATTCCAATAGCCTCTTACAGATGTTGTCAGTCACTTCAATCAATCGAAGGTCCCTGCAGGCAGGAAAAAAAAAAGTGTTGGGGAACGGAAAGGTTTCCATAGGATTATATTCAACCACTAGAAAAAGTTGGCTGAAAAACAAGTGAGTGAATTCAAAGCTATCAGAGCTGTGCATAAAACCATGTAAGAAGCTAGTTGCATTCTATTAACCAGTTGCACTCATTTTTATAAACATTACTGATCACAAACTACAGTCATGGAAATGTTGTGTTTCCTTGGAAAAATCTATTAGAGCAGTTGTTCCCAATGTTTTTTTCACTTGCGTACCCCTTGGCAGCCCATTTCCATAAACTGCACCCCTCATATTAGCAAGATAACTGCCCCAATCCCGAGCTGCCCGGGGCGCGTGGCTGCAGCGGCGCCGAGAACGGCTGCCACCGCATCCTGCACACCTCAGCCTGCCACGGGCAGCTCCTCGGGAGAAGGAGACTTTTGTCCCCTCCTCCCAGGTAAGGAAAGCAGCCTCACAACGGGGCTACTCACTTTACCGCTGACCAAAATGCAGGTAAAGGCGTTCGTGTAGGGCACTTCCCTGGAACGCCTCTTCCCCACCCCCGCTTACTGTGCCGTAGCTTGGCGGTCTGTGAGACTGCCGAGCAATGGAGGACGGGCACCCGCCTGGCGCCGGGCTAGCACAGGCACTGGCCCAGTGGTAAACCTCGCAGACATGCCTTATGGCACATTTGCAACAGCGTGCTCCAGCGGAAAGTCAGAGCGCTGAGCTCAGGATTGGGCTCATAGATGCTGTTATTTCAAATGTATATATTTTCAACTACTGATCCATATCTGATAATAAACAATTTGATGAGCAAAAATTTGATGAGCAAAAATTTGATGAGGCCCCTCCTAACCGAGGAGTTAAGTCAGATAGAGGTTAAAAGAGAAGATGTTTCAGACCTCATTGATAAATTAAAGATCAATAAGTCACCGGGCCCTGATGGCATACACCCAAGGGTTATTAAGGAATTGAAGAATGAAGTTGCAGATCTCTTGACTAAGGTATGCAACTTGTCCCTCAAAACGGCCATAGTGCCAGAAGATTGGAGGATAGCAAATGTCACGCCTATTTTTAAAAAGGGAAAGGGGGGGACCCGGGAAACTATAGGCCGGTCAGCCTAACATCCATACCGGGTAAGATGGTGGAATGCCTCATCAAAGATAGGATCTCAAAACACATAGACGAACAGGCCTTGCTGAGGGAGAGTCAGCATGGCTTCTGTAAGGGTAAGTCTTGCCTCACAAACCTTATAGAATTCTTTGAAAAAGTCAACAGGCATGTGGATGCGGGAGAACCCGTGGACATTATATATCTGGACTTTCAGAAGGCGTTTGACACGGTCCCTCACCAAAGGCTACTGAAAAAACTCCACAGTCAGGGAATTAGAGGACAGGTCCTCTCGTGGATTGAGAACTGGTTGGAGGCCAGGAAGCAGAGAGTGGGTGTCAATGGGCAATTTTCACAATGGAGAGAGGTGAAAAGCGGTGTGCCCCAAGGATCTGTCCTGGGACCGGTGCTTTTCAACCTCTTCATAAATGACCTGGAGACAGGGTTGAGCAGTGAAGTGGCTAAGTTTGCAGACGACACCAAACTTTTCCGAGTGGTAAAGACCAGAAGTGATTGTGAGGAGCTCCAGAAGGATCTCTCCAGACTGGCAGAATGGGCAGCAAAATGGCAGATGCGCTTCAATGTCAGTAAGTGTAAAGTCATGCACATTGGGGCAAAAAATCAAAACTTTAGATATAGGCTGATGGGTTCTGAGCTGTCTGTGACAGATCAGGAGAGAGATCTTGGGGTGGTGGTGAACAGGTCGATGAAAGTGTCGACCCAATGTGCGGCGGCAGTGAAGAAGGCCAATTCTATGCTTGGGATCATTAGGAAGGGTATTGAGAACAAAACGGTTAGTATTATAATGCCGTTGTACAAATCGATGGTAAGGCCACACCTGGAGTACTGTGTCCAGTTCTGGTCGCCGCATCTCAAAAAAGACATAGTGGAAATGGAAAAGGTGCAAAAGAGAGCGACTAAGATGATTACGGGGCTGGGGCACCTTCCTTATGAGGAAAGGCTACGGCGTTTGGGCCTCTTCAGCCTAGAAAAGAGACGCTTGAGGGGGGACATGATTGAGACATACAAAATTATGCAGGGGATGGACAGAGTGGATAGGGAGATGCTCTTTACACTCTCACATAATACCAGAACCAGGGGACATCCACTAAAATTGAGTGTTGGGCGGGTTAGGACAGACAAAAGAAAATATTTCTTTACTCAGCGCGTGGTCGGTCTGTGGAACTCCTTGCCACAGGATGTGGTGCTGGCGTCTAGCCTAGACGCCTTTAAAAGGGGATTGGACGAGTTTCTGGAGGAAAAATCCATTATGGGGTACAAGCCATGATGTGTATGCGCAACCTCCTGATTTTAGGAATGGGTTAAGTCAGAATGCCAGATGTAGGGGAGAGCACCAGGATGAGGTCTCTTGTTATCTGGTGTGCTCCCTGGGGCATTTGGTGGGCCGCTGTGAGATACAGGAAGCTGGACTAGATGGGCCTATGGCCTGATCCAGTGGGGCTGTTCTTATGTTCTTATGTAAAAACTAGCAGTTGGTGGGGCTTTCACAGCCAGCTAGCTGCCTTCCTTCCTGCCTTGTCAGCCTCACAAGGCATTCTAATACAGACTTGCCTTATTCCACCGTTATTCTATTCTTTTCTGAGTACCCCTAAAGGTCCTGGCAAGCACCCCTGGGGAAACATATACCCCAGATTGGAAATCACTGTTTAAGAGGGGAAAAATGCAATTATACAGAACACCCTTAAAACATTTCAAAATGCTATATAAAAAAGAACTCATTGTAATCTCGAGAACTAGAAGGAAAAAACACATCAACAGTTGTGTATGCCTAAATGTGGGATCGAAAAAATTCCCACCAATTTCAATGGAACTTAAGGGTGCCCAACTTTCACTACATTTCAGTGTAGCTTTGCTTGCACGTCAACACAAGTTACCTCAAAAGGCACATCGAATCTGAAGATTGCATAACACCCAACCAGAGCTGAAATAATTCTGCAAAACAGAAGAAGAAGCCTCTCTCTCATGACAGGAATAGATGATAAGCAATTCATGGGACTGTTCATATAATAAACAGAGGAAATACTTCTTCCACTGGCTATATCTGTAACTTAAAATACTACAAAGAAAGTCAGGGTAGGTAACACTACCTCTTTGTATTGACCAACTGACCAAAATACTGCAGTAAGGTCTGACATAAAGAATGACAAACTCCAAGTGCTGATCAACAGCCTCGTTGACTTACGATTTGGTGTACTTTATTTTAGCCTTCTTGCCATCCAAGAAGCCGTACTTTGTGTCAATCAATTCCTTGGTCTTGCCAGTTTCATCAAAGGCAGATTTCAATTCCAAAGCCACGTACTTGCACACTAAAGACAGACAAGAGACTCCGAAGTTAGAAACTGCTGCTAAATGTTAGTTGCAGATCAAAAGGTAGATTGGAGGTTCAGTGCAGCAGTAGCCAAGACATTAAAAGATGAAACAAGGACATTTTTGTAATCCTTTCAACAATCCTGTAAGATAAGTGCAGTATTATTTTTCTGAGTTTGCAGAAGGAAAAGGCAAATGATGAGAGGGAGATGTTTGTGTAAGGCTACCTACTGTGTTCACAACAGAGCCAAGATTTGGTCTGGGCACTTGCGTGATCTGTAGTTCAGTTTCTTAACCACTGTTCTATACCAGCTCTCAATGGAGAGGAAGCAAGTCTATCAGCAATCCATGCACTCCAATGAAATGAAGATCAAATGTTTTGATCCAGGGTCTCCATTCTGAACAATTCTGCCTTCCAAGTCTTCCACACCATATCAGTTTTGCCAGTATGGCCATGCAGTCCACTGCCATATATATGGATTCAGGGAGAAAAATGGAGAATTCTCCATTTATTGCACAAAATGCCAGGTGGAACAGAAAGGATACGTCTATGAGGACACATTTAATGTTTTGTAACATTACTGAATGAGTAGCCACATCAACATGTTCAATGAAGGTCACAGAGCTGGTATATATGAACACCCTATGTAATCCTAGCACTGGACTTGGAACAATCCAAACTCACACCTGCGCTTAGCCAGAAGCTCTGTCAAGTCACCCAATTACTCCATGCACATAAGTGAAAAAAGAAAATTAGTTACCCAGAATCTCTTTTGGCCATGAATTTTATTTTTTCATCTCATCCCTCCTCCATGAAGCTCAAAGTGACACAGGAGGTATGCATCCTTCTGCTCCAATAAGGTTACACAGTGTGCTTCGTAGTTTAAGTGAGAACTTAAACACAGGTCTTCCACTCTGTTCACCATACCATTGATGGAAAAGACCTCAAGTTTGCAAAATATACTGTTTTTCTACTAGAACCTCAAGGTCCATCACCCAGGGAGGAACTATAGCTCAGTGAAAGAACACCTTCTTCACATGCAGAAGGTCCCAGGTTCAATCCCTGGCATCTTCAGGTGGGGCAGAGAAAAATGCCTCTTTAAAGTCTTGGAGAGCCACTGCCAGTCTGTGTTGACAATACTGAGCTAAATGGACTGAGAGTCTGACTAGGCAGAATAAGGCAGCTTCCAGAGGCAGGTAGAAAACAGCAGCTTGGGGAGCAAACATGCACTCAAGATTCAGGAACAAGGTGCCTCCGAGCACATGCTCAGGAAAGGAATTTTTTTCAGCACGAGAACTGAGCTTATTGTCCTTTCACACAAAACTCCACTCAGTTTTCCCTCAAGCTTTCTTTGCAGCCTCATTTAGAAAGGGGGAACCAACAGTTTTTGTTGTCACGACTGTTAAACAACTCAAAAACAGAAACCCTGGCAGATTCACTGCAAATCACCCAGAGATCAACCACCCCAGCCTTCATGTCAGTGAGCAATCATTACAAAAACACCACCTCCAAATACAATCTGCTTGTCTCAGAATCTTGTCTCTGGCCAGTGGGCAGAAAGGTTTAGAAAGCCCTAATCTACATTTTTAGTTGCAAAGTAATTTTTACTCCACTTTTATGGTATTATTTATTGAATGTCTTACAACGGAGGTCCTTGATCTGTAAAAAGGGCCTCTTTTACCAATCAAACCTCCCCTCTCTGCGCCATGAAAAGCCCCAACAAGGCTGGACTTGTGCACAAACTGACTGTCATCAAGCAATGTCACCACACTGCTACAAGGGTCAAGATGTATATGTCCTGTAGTAGCAGACAGGCGGCCAGGTTTGCTCTCTATTTCTGCAACCGCACACTCAACGCCAGGACTCAATCCCCACATAGGGCTCACGGTTGCAGTTTGGAGAAGAACCGTTAACTTTGAACAGCAAAAGCAATCAACTACAGTGAAGAACCTGTTCTTCTTTTTTGCTTTCACTATCACTCAAAATAGAATTTCTGCATGACATAGTGGAAGCAGAGATGACCAGTTTTAAAAAAATTATTACAAGAACATAAATGAGCAATGAAACAAACTTTTTTTTCCTTAGAGAGAAGTTACCTGTAGAGACCAAGAGAGTTATCTTAATGAGGAATAAGGTAAAGACTTTGAACTGGTACTTGCTACCCAAGAACGTGCATCTTCATTGCTTTTCTTGATGTGAAGCCTTCAACATTATTTATATTAGGAGTACTTTTCTAGATTATTTCCTTGACTTTTAAAATAAATATTGGCGCACAAATGGATTCTTACTCCAGTTAGTTGCTCACCTGACTATAAATACTCAGCATCGCTGTCCCATAGGTCACTTAGATTTCTGCTTCCTTCTCATTCCCTTGTTCCAAAGTTTCTAAAAGTATTTTATAATTAGGACAACATACTTCTATATTGCCAATGTGATTCTGATCCTCTGGTATGTGTAAAGACTACTTCTTCACATAGTGCATAATGAGTCTCTAGAATTCATTATTGCAAGAGGTAATGATGAACACTTGCTTGGATACTTTAAAAAAAGGAGACTGGACAAGTTCATGGAGGATTTATCTACCAACAGCTGCTAGTCTTGATGGCTATGCGCTACCTCCAGGTTCAGTGGTAGCATACCTCCAAATTCCAGCTGCAAGGCAGCAATGGTGGGAGAGAACAGTGTCTTCCTCTCCTGCATGTGGGTTTCCCAGTGTTAGAGCACTAAGGAAAACAGAATGCTAGACTAGATGGGCCTTTAGCTGAATCCAGCAGGCTTTACTTATGTTCACTTACCTTTACTTCTGTCCAATTTGTGCTTCTCCCACAGATTTTCAACTCCAATAAATACTTTCAAGGTCAAATATCTTTTTGTAAAGGATGTACCGTCTCTAACCATAAGAACATAGCAAGAGCCCTGCTGGATCAGGCCAACAGCCCATCTCGTCCACCTTCCAGTATCATGATACCCTTATCCTGTTGCCACTCCCATGCATCTGGCTACATCAAAAAGGTTGCATACAATTCTGTGTTCAATCCCCTTTTAAAGACATCTAGGCTAGGCTCCATCACAATATCCTGTGGCAAGGAGTTCCAGAGATTAATTGCACTTATTTCTACTTGATTAATCACATTAATCAATATTTCTATGTAAAGAAATATTTCCAAAGGTAATTTGAACCAAAGAACCAAACCGTTCTTTCTCTTCCAAGTCTGCAAACTACATTTACTTAAGGTCCTACTGTTTTATTTACTTCATTTATATTCTACTCTAGAGGTTCTCGAACTGGGACATCATGACTATCATGTAGCTGTCTCTGCCCCTCACCCGCAAGCACTTATTCCAATTCCCATACTCCCTGACTTTGGGAGGCACTGGGCTACCCTATACCTAAACCTCAGAACTGTTGCCTCTTTGTCTCATTCAACTGTACTCTCTCACTTCTAAAACCAGCTTCAACTCCATTCAGTACGACCTTCCCCTCCAAAAATCCCATTCCTCAAAATATACAGGGAAGATTTAGAGCCACAAGATCCAGGAGAAACATCACAAACCCTACTGGATCGAGAAATTCTCCTCCAAAGTGGCATCCATTTGTGATGGCTCTGCAAAATCAACACCAAACAGAAGAAGTAGACCTTAAAGTAAGCCACATAAGAAGATCCCTTCCAGCAGAGACCAACAGTCCATCTAGTCTTATGCACAGTCTACTTTCAAGAGCAGTCAGCTAGTTTCCTCTGGAAAGCTCACAAACTGCTTAGGGAGGCAATTGCCCTCCCTTCCTGCTTGTCCCCAGAGCCACAGTGAATGCAATGACTGAAACTGAGCTATGAAGGCAGACTTCCCCAATCTGAACTTCTCTAGGTGGCCTTAGGCAAGGCACTCCCTTTCAGCAGCAGATGCAACACATGTACTTACCTTATAGGGTAGTTGTACAGACCACATCACATTAACAGAAGTGAAGAGCTTCTGAACGCTTGGAAGCTGTATGCAAATGCTTACTATTAAACTTGGGTGCTCTGAACACAGAGGTCTCACAGCTATGGAGAACAAGTGCGGCTGAGTGCTAAATCACAGACACCAGTTCAAATCTTGCCTGGGGACAAACTCCTTAGAATGGCCTCTTAGGCACTCTCTTCTAACCCACCAATTATCAACCTTTTACATCTCGTGGCACACTGAGGTAGCACTAAAACAGTCAAGGAGCACCATAGGTTCTTTTTACAATTGACAAGGTACACTGCGCTGCCAGCTGGAGGCTCTCATCTCCCAATGACCCTTCCCCAAACTCCTGCAGCACACCTTGCAGGCCATTCACGGCACACCAGCTCTCACACTGTTCTCACCTCTTCACCACCCTCAACCTCCCATATGTAAAATGGGGGTGATAATAACGCCAACACACCTTAAGCCTTAAGGTGGTTCCCAAACTGTGGTTCCAAGTGGGTCGCGACCCACAGGTGGGTCAGGACCTTATTGTTTTTGGTGGGTCGCCAAAGGGTGATGGAAAGACCAGGTAACTCACTGCCTCGAGCCCCGAAGGACCATCAGCATCTCCGGTGGCAGGGAACCCCACACCCCGCGGCGGCGGCCCCAGCGCTGCTCCTCCGCCCCGCTCTCACCTTCGCACTTGCTGGGCAGCTTCACCCAGTCGCTGTCCTCGGTGACTGCGCCCCCCAGCCCGGAGTCCGGGAGCCGGAGCAGGAGCGACAGCAGCAGCGCCCCGGAGGGCCCCCACGGAGCCATCGCGGAGGAGGAGCCGCTGAATGCTGCCACGCCGCTGCACCCCCAGGCACACTCTGCCCCCTCTCGCCCTGCACTTCCGGGAACCTCACCTCTCGCCGACGGTAACTATAACAACCGGAAGCGTTGACCAATCGCAGCCGGGAGCGTGTCACGCTCAGACCAACTGGCTCGCAGAAAGCTCCGTCCGCCAATCAGAGGCGAGAGAATTTTCCCGTTTCTCCAATCAAAAACGCGGACAGCTCGCTTTTTCTCCACCCACCCGCTCAGCCAATAAGAATCTTTCTCATGCTGGCCCCTGATTGGTGCTTCTCTGGATCAGCCATTGGTTGAAAGTTGTGGCTTTCACTGGTGAGGGGGGCGGGGTCTGGCTCCTTCCAACTTGAGCTGGCAGCATAAGGCGGGAGGGACAGATGAGTTCTTCCAGTGTGTCCTGCAGGATGTGTAGTGGGTGGGGAGGCAGGTGAGGCAGCGCCTCCCCTACCGTAGTCCTTCGAAAAGCAATGCTGCTGCCATGTGAGGCGCCCAAGCACTCACAACGCAAGCGCTTGGTTCTTGTGGTGTGTCCATCAAGGATGCACAGTGGGTGGGGAGGCAGGTGAGGCAGAGCCTCCCCTACCGTTGTCCTTTGAAAAGCAGCACTGCCGCCGTGTGAGGTGCCCAAACAGTCTCAACCCACTTGAGACTGAGCACGGACGGTGTGGGTTGAGACTGCTTGGGCACCTCACACGGCGGTGGTGCTGCTTTTCAAAGGACAACGGTAGGGGAGGCTCTGCCTCACCTGCCTCCCCACCCACCGCACATCCCTTGTGTCCAGATGTGATATTAAGCCTTTGCACCTAGAGTGATAACTCCATCAAAGCAAACGCCTCCTATGCATGTTCACTCACAAGCAAACAAGCCCTGTTGTGCTCCGCTGGGTTCACTTCCAGATACCTAAGCCTAGGATTGCAGCTGGGCAGCCCAGTCTTAACTTGCAACAGAACAGGCAGTTCGAGTGGTCTGCACTGTATCCAGCGCAAGGTAGGTGCCAGCTGGAGGGCAACTCTGGCTAAGGGGATATTTTTCCCCTTACCTGTGTGGTGTGTAACCACTCCATGGGGCTACTTGGATCTGTACCTGCAAATTTGCTGGCGCAAATCCAAGCAGCCTATGTAAGGCTACAGGGTGTGGGGGTAGGATTCAGCTTGTGCTTTTATGGCCGATCCCACTCCACTCCCAGGCCCGATCCGCCTCCCTAATCACCCTACCTGCCCAAAACTATGATCTCCTATCATGTGATGGGGACTCACAGCTAAACAGTGATCTTAGGGTATCAAATTTCAACTTGAAAATCCTACCTGTCCCTTGAAATGTTACTGTTGCAATCGTTCAGTATGGAAGCAATTTATTTGTCAAAATAAGTCATTACAATGGTAAAACCTGTAAATAAATTTACAACTCAATTATTTCTACCATGCATCATAAAAACAACTAATTACATGTTTCTTTTCAAATGTTTGATGTGTTTGGGCTATTCTGTAAGCAAAAGATGCTACTTTATAGCCATATTACTGTTACAAGTAACAGCATTGGGGATGCTGTTTGGTATGATGTTTTGGTATGACTCATTCCCATCATGAATGAGAATACTGTACTATCAAGATAAAGACAGAAGGGCAGAGGCCTCTTCAAATCCCTATCAATATGGTATTCATTAATAGTTCTACTTTAGAAACTAGCAGAGCAAGTTCATTCTATTTTTACATATCAAGTTATGTCTTTTTACATGCCTGCTAACTTTTCTTCTCCTCAATTCACTGCTCTCTGCTATCCATGGTAATACTTTTCTGGGGCAGAACAAGATCTTGTTCTGGGTGAATGAACTGCAGAACTGTTGTGAGGCTTCAGATGTGATGGTGTGTATTCTCTGAAAAAAAAGATGAAATAGTATGTCAGATTAGGAGATGAATTTACTCCATTCTTATCCTGTCTTTCCTCCCAAGAGATTGGAGGGTATGAATGCGCACCAAGTCTGTTAATATATTCAAGGCTGTGTGTATTCTACAATTCTGCATAAGTACAGAGTGTAGTTTTGGACTCAGAAATCAGTAGCCCCATAGCTACTGGGACAAGGGATTAGGGGAAAAATACCTCAAGCCCCTCCCCAACCTGCACAGGATAACATGGCCTGCCCATTCCAGCACAGGTTAGGGTTGGCTGCCAGGCTGTTTTTGTGTGAATTCTGATCATGATGTGGGCAGAACCAAAGAAGCTACTTTGTATCCTTCCAACAGGGTTGGGGCCAGGTGGCTGGAGGCTCTGGGACAAAGTTGCACTAGGCCCTTCCTGTCACCTCCAGCATGCCCCTGATGATGGACTGGGTGCTACTGCCGGCAGTGGAACTGAGGATTCAGGAGGCAGTCCAGCCAGATAGGCCCTTAGATGAAACCAGTGCCCAACTCAGCCAAGCTCCAATGCCACCCTTGCCTTCCAACCTATCTAGTGTGGAGATCCCACTACCTGTAACTGGTTTTATAATCAGCTTCACCACATTTCTTTGTTAGCAGCTGTTTCATCTTCTTATTAGCAGCTATTTCTTCTCTTTACGATGTTGGGTTGGGTTTTTGCTTTTTACTCTATATTGCATATTGAGGATATTACCTCTTGTAAAGGAGGCAGCAGGTCATCAGCACATCAAACAGGATACATTTGAACAGCAACATTCGTATGGCCAAAAGAAGTAGGACCTGTAAGCGGTTGTGTAGAACTTCAGGAGATAACATCTGGTCCTGGGCTGCCAGAAATAAACGAATACAACATAGAGCAAAATCCACAGCCACTGATGTGTCACTCTCATATCTCAGATCCAGGGCACCCCATTTGTTTCCCAAAATTGGGGCGAGTGAGCATCCATTCACAGATTTTGTCAAGATATAATATAATGGGAATGTTATTGGGTGGCCTCAAGATATCACCCATTCAAGGTTTTTGCACAGGGAATACTTCAAAATATTTTTGCTGGGCACTAAAAGACATTTATTTATTTGTGTGTTTATTTATATTCCACCTTTCTCCTTGAAGGGCATCCAAGGCGGCTAAAAATCAATACATTAAAATACAGAATAAAATACAGATTAACATTAAAAATAAAAACACTTAAAAACAAGATAAAATACATAGCAATCAGCAATAAAACGCACAGTAAAAAACATTAATTTGTAAAAGCAGCCCTTATAAGGCTTTGAAGGCTTTCCTAAATAAAAAAGTGTTCAGGTCCCGCTGGAAAGTTAATAACAAGGAAGCTGTCCTCAATTCAAAGGGGAGGGAATTCCATAACGGAGGTACCACCACTGAGAAGGCCCTGTTTCTAGCCACCATCCCCCTCACCTCTCTCAATGGTGGCACAACCAACAGGCCCCCCTCTGATGACCTCAGAGAACGGACCAGACTATACAGAAGAAGGTGGTCTCTCAAATACGCTGATCCCAAGCTGTTTAGGGCTTTAAAGGTCAAAACCAGCTCCTCTTGAATTCAGCCCGGAAACGAACCGGCAGCCAGTGCAGCCACCAGAGCAGTGGTGTGATAGAGTCAAACCGCCAACCTCCAACAAATACTCGAGCCACCGCATTCTGTACTAGCTGTAGCTTCCAGACCACCTTCAGGGGCAGCCCCACAAAGAGCGTGTTACAATAATCTAATCTTGATGTCACCATGGCATGGACCACCATGGCCAGATCCTCCTGAGACAGGTACGGCCACAGCTGGTGTGCCAGCTGAAGCTGGGCAAAAGTGCTGCTGGCCACAGCCGATACCTGGACATCCAGGAGCAGCTGTGAGTTCAGGAGAATCCCCAAGCTGCGAACCTGCTCTTTCAGGAGGATCATTTATTGATATAATAATTTATTATTCAAGAATAATTTATTGAAGATTAATTATCTTGATGGCTGGTGACTACCATCTATGGGGATTTACACTCCATTGGCTTGAAAGAAACAGTTAAGTAGCTGGAATGCAGTGAGATGGAAGAAGTGGCTGGGAAGGGGGGGGGTTGGATGGGCTGCATGCTTTGGCAAAGAAGTGATACTGCTTGAAAAGATTAGCACTGCCTGTCAGCATGCTCGCTTGCTGCCTCATGCTCAGTAAGTATACATATACATATTACACAACTTCCTCTCTCCCCTGGAAAGCAACTTTGTAAAAGGCTTTCTTCTTAAAGTGTTAGCCTTTGGTACATACAGAGGTATGTTTGACATTTGCGCAGCCTCCCAAAAGGCTGGATCCAGTTACAAATTCTTGCACACCTGAGACTGGAAGGGAATATTACTGCTTACCTCCTTGGGTTTCATCCAGGCATGGATCTCTCATATTTTCCTCTGGAAGACAAAATAAATATTAGAGAAGCCATTATAGGAGGAAGATGTAAAATGTTATTTGTGTTGTTACAAGCTTTTATTTTGTGGTGTTTGTTCTCATAAATTTCCAAATTATTAACCTTGGTTTGAAATACATAGAATTTGTGAATGAAATATCCTTAGGGGTTTGTGTTTGTTTTAATTGAGAGACTTCTATGTAAATACACGTACTTGATTAAGGCTGAAATCCTATATGCACTTACCTAGGTGTAAATCCCAATTCAGATTTAAGACTGGGCATAACTCAACTGGGCTTAAATCTGAGTAGGCATGCATAGGATTGCACTGTTAAGGCCCAATCCCATTCAGGTGCTGTGCTAACATCACACAGACATTGGAGCAACGTCCGTCATATTCTAACTCCATCCTGACAACACCACATGGACAGTGCACTGGTGCAACAAGGGCCAATACCAAGGCTGTGTTAATAAAGCAGTGATGGCACAGTGGTATTTCCCAGCAGCTATGGAAATACCAACACAACCTGTCATCCATGAAGTGGTGCCCTGACAACAGTGAGTCATCACCATGACATTGGTGTGTCATCTGTCATCTCAAAGGAGAGAGATGAGAAATAATTATACCCCAGGATCTGTCCTGGGACTGGTGCTTTTCAGCTTGTTCATAAATGACTTGGAGACGGGGTTAAGCAGCAAAGTGGCCAAGTTTGCGAACAACACTAAATTTTTGCAAGTGGTGAAGAGTAGAAGGGACTGTGAAGAGCTCCAGAAGGTTTGCTCCTATATAGATATATAGGTTAATGGGTTCTTAGCTGTCCATGATAGATCACGAGAGAGATCTCGGTAGACAGCTCGATTAAAATGTTGACCCAATGTGTGGCAGTGGTGAAGAAGGCTAATTCTATGCTTGGCATCATTAGAAAAGGTATTGAGAATAAAACGGCCAATATTACAATGTCATTGTGCGAATTGATGGTAAGGCCACACCTGGAGTATTGTGTCCAGTTCTGGTCGCCACCACATCTCAAAAAAGATATAGTGAAAATGAAAAAGGTGCAGAAGAGAGTGATCAAAATGATTACTGAGCTGGGGCACCTTCCTTATGAGGAAAGGCTACAGCGTTTGAGGCTCTTCAATTGAGAAAAGATGCACCTGAGGGAGGACATGATTGAGGCGTACAAAATTATGCAGGGGATGAATAGAGTGGATAGAAAGAGATGCTCTTTTCCCTCTCACACAACATCAGAACCAGGGGACATCCACTAAAATTGAGTGTCGGGAGTGTTAGAACAGAGAAAAGAAAATATTTCCTTAACTAGCGTGTAATTAGTCTGTGGAACTCCATGCTACAGGATATGGTGATGACGCCTGGCCTAGATGCCTTTGAAAGGGGATTGGACAGATTTCTGGAGGTTACAAGGCATGATGGGTATGTGCAATTTCCTGGTTTTAAAAGTAGGGTACCTCAGATGCAAGGAAGTGGCACCAGGATGCCTTTTGAGCTCTCTGAGGCATCTGGTGAGCCATTGTGAGATACAGGAAGCTGGACTAGAGGGGCCTTTGGCCTGATCCAGCGGGGCTTTTCTTTCTTATCACTGTGAAGTTGGCATGTCAACAGTGTGATGTCCAACGAACCAATCACTAAATCCAATCAGCACCAACATTGGTTCGCCAGGGTGAACTGAGCAGGGGACAGGGGCAAGGCCAATGAGCAGCCAATGTTAGGTTAGGGGGACACCACTTTGCCAGCCACTAGGAATGAATAACACAGCCACAGCCACCGTTTCTAACCAATGGGAGATGCCCCAAGGACACTATACATGACACAAACACACACAATATGACACAAGGATGCCACAACACCCCAACTCCTACAGGAGTTACAGTGGCATCAGCAAAGGGAAAAAAGGAAGGAACAGCTAGGGATCCCTGTATCCAGGATTCAAGTCCCCTTATCCCACTCATAAGAAACACATATCTTCTTGTAAACATGATCTGTGCTTTTTGATAAATACCCATTATTGGAAGAGATGTAGTGCTCCATATCCTTGAAGTTTCATTTTTTGCAACGTAGCAAGCAACCATATCCCACGATTCAAATTCTTGGGTGGTGATAGAAAGCAGAGAGAGTGTGCTGAAAGTGCCGTCTTCTTCCATGGAAATCCCATAGGTGAAAGACTTCAGCATAGTTCCATTGCCATTGGAAAACCAAAAGGTGCCCAGTGCGTCCTCAGATGGGTCATTTGCCATACAGACTACCAGGGTCTTTCTTTCACCATTTATTACCACACTGAGTGGTGGTGCTAGTGTTGGAACTAAACTCAAGGAGTAGCTGCCTGTGGTGAGACAAAACAGCCCATTATAAAGATGCATGCACAAAGTACAACACATGTCAGAACAGGACTGGAGGGCTATGCTTAAATGGTTCTCCTTGGAGTCTTCTCCCTGGAATTTTGCTGTTTTTGGCCCCTATTCCTCCCTTTCACAGATTGAACCTTGAAGTGAACCACACGTGATGGGGGGGGGGTAGGATTGATGATTGGCTCTCCCAGTGCTTTAAAATCTAAATCAATTCTTCCACTCCCCCAAACCTGGTGGAGAAAATACAGACATGCATCAGGTATTTCCATTCCCCCTCCCCCCATGCTATGCTAATAGCAATTTAGATATGGAAAACTGCACAGGAAAAAGGGTTACATCTCCCCCCAGAATCTGTGAACCTCAGTGAAGGCCTTTTTTTAAATATGAAGAACATTTAGGGGGCAATCCAACTTTCCAGCACTGGCCTATCTGCAATGCAGCCCCAAGATAAGGTAACAAACGTACCTTTACCTTGACTGCCTCCTCACTGCAGGATGCAATGCACGCCACATTGGCACAGCTATGTCAGCACTAGAAAATTGGTTAGGATTGCGCCCTTAAACACACAAGGCCACTGTATTTCCAGAACATCTGATACTGTTTAGACCAGTGATTCTCAAACTTTTTCGTCTCATGGCACACTGACAAGGCACTAAAATTGTCAAGGCACATCACCAGTTTTTTGACAATTGGCAAGGCACACCATGCTACCAGTGGGGGGGGCTCATATCTTCCAATAGCCCTGCTAATCAATGAACCTCCTCAAAATCCCATGGCGCACCTGCAAACCATTCACAGCACACCAGTGTGCCATAGCACAGTGGTTAAAAATGGCTGGTTTAGACATAGCAAGAGACAGGGGTCTCTTCCTGTCCTAAGGAATACATATGACTATTCTCCCACCCTGCCCTCCCTAAAAAGCAGCTGACCTCGACAAGGAGAGCAGAGAAGGAAGGACTCACAGGTCAGAAGGTGAAGTGCTGTGCTGGTCAGCAGGTACCTGAGTAACCTCCAGGGCAAGTTAGTGTTGAGAGCCTGTGGCATACTGGGAGGAATAGGATCACTAAAAGGGATCACACTGGTAGACGATGCTCCCCACCATCTCTGCACTTCTCTCTGACTTTGGTGTTCTTCCAACAGCTACACAGCTGCTCTCTCTAGTAAACAGCCGAGCAGGAAAAGCAAAAAGGCACTTCTTTTGATTTTTTTTTTAACTGATTGCTGGCTTGTGTGAGCAGCAGCACCTGAAGAAAACAGACAATCCTGCGGTCAGTCCCAGTAGAGTTACCATCCTCCAAAGTTGGCCTGAAGTCTCTAAGAATCAGCATTACTGTTCCGGAGTCTACTGTAAGCCCTCCTGGATATTTTAACAGGGCTTCCCTGGCTAAGTGACGTTATATTGTGTTGAAATAAAAAACAAACACTCCAGGAATAGTTTCCATCCGAGTTGGTAATTCTAAGTCTTTGTGTCAGCACATGGCAGGGCTGCAAGGCCCATTTATGGTCATTGTATCACAGTCACCCACCTTCAGGTTCCCAGGGAAGATTGTGTCCTTTCGCTATTTTTTTTCCTACCAGCCTAGTGACATTGAAGGATATTATAGGAAAATATGGTGCTATTCCCACAAAAATGGCAGCTGCCAGTGAGGGACAGATTTTTTTTTTTGGTCCCACAATGTCCTAGAATGACACTATGGCAGGGGCCATGAATGGAGCTCTATTGTTGCCATAATTGGCTGCTCAACTGTGAATAACAGAGAGGAAAAAGAGTTTCTACCAATGTAACCTGCTTATATATGAACTAATGGGTTCTGAGCTGTCTGTGACCCAGGGCCCCGGAGATGAGGTGAGTTGTGTCAACCAAGCTTGGCGTTTCAGGGTGGGAGGAGAGCGGGTGGTGGGCATTTCAAGGGCGGGTAGGCTGGGAGCGGGAGGTGGGGCCAGAATCTGGCAATTATGACGGATACTGACCCCGCTCCTGAGTGGCCCAGGGCAGTCCCAGGCTGCTTGGATTTGCACCATCATGTCTGGTGGCACAGATCTGAGTAGACCCATTGGGGCCGCTGCAGCGTGACATGGGGTAAGAGGAAGTGTTTCCCCTTGGCTCAGTCTGAGCTGCTTTTGGTCCCAAACTTGCACTAGATGCAGCGTGAGCCCGCTGGCTTGCCAGCTTCCAGTGTAAATTAGGATTACACTTTAAGTGGCATTTGCACTAACTCAGTTTACATACTAGCTCATACAAGTTGCAGAACTTTTCTGGATGCAGACCTTGAAAATAGGTACAGTTTTTTAGTATTTTTAGCACAGATGCATAGAATCTAATCAGCTTTTTAATCTCGACTCTACTTTATAGTCAAAGGATGGAATATGGCACACTGTTCAGAGAGCAGCTAGTTAAAATTGTCAAATATTTGAATATATGTCCATTTAATTTCAGTTCTAAATTTTAGAACCACCCTTTTCATTGACAGCTGTGACTGGGGCTAAATAGCTCCCTTTATATATTGTATTAAAAATATCTAAAGCACTGTTTCTCAAGCTCTGGGTCGGGACCCATTAGATGGGTCGTGAGTCAATTTCAGGTCCCCATTCCTTTCAATATTTTGTTTTAGTATATTAGTATATTAGACTAACATGACTCCATTTGGGGGTATGTTTTGGTGGGCCACTGTGAGATACAGGACTAGATGGGCCTTTGGCCTGATCCAGTGGGGCTGTTGTTACGTTAACAGGCTACAATGTATATGCTTTTAACAATGATAGTCAATGAGGCTTACTCCTGGGTAAGTGTGGTTAGGATTGCAGCCTAGGTTTGTTAAAAATTTTCCTGCTTGATGATGTCACTTCTGGCCATGACGTCACTTCCAGGTTAATGATGTCACTTCCAGTGGATCCTGACAGATTGTCTTTCTAAAAAGTGGGTCCTGGGCTAAAAAGTTTGAGAACCACCGATCTAAAGGATGAGATTTTTTTTAAATTTAAATTAGAGACAGCTGCCAACTGCTACCAATACCCTACAAAGCATTGCATGTGCCACCATCTTTTGATTGTCAGCATAACTTCTGTGACAGGCAGAAATATTACAGCTGATGCTTTCACCAGCATGGCACTGTTGTGAAAGACACACCTGTTAAATTTCTGCCTGCCATGCAGCAGCCAGTGAAGGCGCAGGAGCTGTGGCAGAGAAAAAAAAATCGTGGTCACCTTTAGTGTGCATGAAAGAGAAAAGTAAGACTTGTTCATACAAAGTAACTTCAGAGTTACTTTGAAGACCTACAACAATTTTCCTTCAGCACTATTGCTTTCCAATGTATGCAACTGAAATGCATGCAAATCTATTGAAATCTATGCAAATCTATGCAATTGAATCAATCGATTCGAGCACGTAGAATGATGATTTTATTGGAGTGATAGCCTTAATAAACAATTACGTAAGTCTCCCTACTGGCAGATCCCTCTTGGTATGATCCAGCCTTCCCCCCCCCCACCGCCCGGGTGGAAACTCCCAGGAAGTCTGTGCGCTGGACGGATGCTTTGTGGCAGCTGTTTCCGAGGCATCGCTGGGAAGCGGAGAGCCAGGAGTGGTTGCTTGCTGGATCTGGTATGACAGATGCTTCTTGGGGGGTACAGGGCATCATGTCTCCACTTTGCAGTCAGTTGATGGCTGGGGCTTTGTTCTGAAGCCAGAAAAGAAACAAAAAGCTCTTTGTTCCCCGTTGTTATGGGGTTTGGGGATGAGTAGTGAATAATTAACACTTAATAAGGGGGCTACCCTTGGGACTGGAGCTTCTGCTGGGGGCCAAGAGTCCATTCCTATGCATGTCGACTTAGAAGTAAGTCCCATTGTGTCCAATGGGCTTTCCTGTAACCTTAGGCTACAATCCAATATACACTTGCATGGGAGTAAGTCCCATTGAACTCAGTGAGGCTTACTTTGGAGTATGCATGTATAGGATTGTGCTCTAAATGAAGCTAAGGTGAGGCTAGTGGCTGCCCTGCCCTTCCCAGATCACTACTGCAGCCCACTTGGGTTTTTTTTTTTTTTTTAAGGAAAACTAGCTTTTTGGTTTGTGACATAACTTCCACTGACAGAGCAGGAGTTTGTCTTAGGATCTAGGATAATTGATTTTTTTAGGGGGAAAAACAATGTGTCACACATAATAAATTAGTAGGTAAGCCCCTTATGTGCCCCCATACCTCAGATTTCAAGGTATTTCCATGGCTTCCCCATAGAACTGAGTTTTCTGTCATGCTCAGACCTCCCCCAGCAGGGCCCAGGTATTCACCAAATACTGTATTTTGTTCAGCGAATATTCAAGGCCAGTACCATTGTGGGCCTATATAGCAGGCAGTAGCAGTGCCTCCTGTTTCTTTCAAGGACAGGAAACATGTCCTGCTCCTTTTCAACCCTTTTAAGAAACCAGGGAAAAGAATCCCTGAGGAAAACTAGAAACTCTGTGTGTAATCCAGTTCCTTGGGCATCCACACATCATTCAGGCCAAGTCTTCAGTTGCCCCAGTTGCTCCAACTGCCATATTTACTCTTACACAGCCTATTATGTAAAGCCTTATGCATGGTCAGAGTGGCAGAACAAACATGTCTGCAAGCTCCATCTCTCCTACTCACAGGAGGAAAAGTGCAGAGGGCAATGTTATGTGTTTTTATTCCACAGGTGCATTTTTATAAAAATAATTTATAATTTAAATTGCTTTAAAAATGTACTAGGTATGTGATATAGGTGGTATAGTGTCAGCAGATGCAGCCACAGTCATGCACACCTAAGTCCAGCTAATATTTTTTTTTGGCAGCAATTTTTGCCAGCAATTTTTGGTGTTTTTCATTCCCTAGAACAGTGTTTCTCAAACTGTGGGTTGGGACCCACTGGGTCATGAAGCAATTTCAGGTGGGTCCCCATTCATTCCAATATTTTATTTTTAATATATTAGGCTTGATGATCCCATGGTATGTGACTGCATTTGGGGACACGTTACAGACCTGTACTTTTAACAAACCACTATGTATATTCTTTTAACAATGATAGTCAATACAACTTACTCCTGGGTAAGTGTGGGTAGGATTGCAGTGCAGGATTGTTAAAAATTTTCCTGCTTGATGATGTCACTTCCGGGCATGACATTACTTCTGGTGGGTCCTGACAGATTCTCATTCTAAAAAGTGGGTCCAAGTGCTAAATGTCTGAGAACCACTGCCCTAGAACACCACTTATTGGCTCTTATCATGATGTCTTTTCAGTGCTCCACAGCTGTCCAAACTGTCCATGTAGTTTCATTGCCTAAGGAATAGGAAGGCAGCAGTATCTTGTGCAAGTGAATGCTTGCTTGTAAAGCTTTCCTAATAACTTGTAATAATGTATTTGTATAATTACATTTCTAGCCCACCATTCCTCCCAGGAGCTCAAGGTGCAGCCAGCATTTTAATTGAGCAATTAATTTAAAAGACTTCTGACCTCTCTTTGAGAAAATCCACTGGGATGGTGTACAGTTAATGGTAACACAACAGTGTAAGCTGATCACCCAATTATTATGATACAGCAGAGATAAAACACAGTAGTAAAACAGAGAATTTAACAGAAACTCAGTAAACAGTTCAGCAGAGCAAACAAAGCCAGCCTAGGTCACACGCTGGAACACTGGAGCGAATCAACACCTCTGTGCCGAGCCCTGGAATGACATCATGGTGGGCACCATAGTAATAATAATTAAAAGTCTGGTGCCAGGTGAGCTTCCCTGAGGAATGTGTTCTACTGTTGGGATGCCATGACTAGAAAGGCTTTCTCCCTAGTTACCAGGCACGTAATGTCAAATGGTGGAAAACCATGGAGGAAGGCCTCCCGTCCCAAAGAAAGTGTGTGAACAGCTTATGTGACAGTGCAGTGTTTGGGATACCCAGGTTCCAAGCTGTTTAGGTCTTACATGGATTTCAGTCCCCCCTTTTATCCTTGAAGCAAGACTGAAGCTGACCTATTCAGGGAGGGGTAGGTTCTTAAACTGGATCTTCCAAGGTCAACACTCAAACCACTGCAAGACTCTGGCTAATAACAGACATGTAGTGTCTAATTCTTCCTTGTTACTACAGACTAGAGAGAAATATACTGGGACTCCGATTGTCCTCTCTTTAATGTCAGAAAATGTCTCTTCTTTTCAGATACCTTCTGGGCTAGCTCCCTTTTTGTGGCACCTAGGTGAATGCTGTATCTTAGACAGGAGGTTCTTGCATTACCTAAGCCATACACTAACTGAATAATGGAGTCCAGAGTGGCAGAGACAACAAATTATCCTGCTACTGGAGATGATAAACCAGAAGAGACCAGAGAGAGCTGTGCTGGTCAACCCCCTGTTCCGCATACTTCTGTGACTTTTTCTGAGATCCTTCACCTAGTCCAGAGTGGGCAGAATATTCCTGGACTCCAGAAACTGAACATCACTGCAACTGAGGGGAGGCCCACACCATCTCAAATGGCCCGAAGATCCAAGCCTTGGGAGATCATCCCATGATGAACAGAAACTGTCTTCTGTATTATAAAGAAATGGCATTAACCAAAACCCGCTGGCTTTGTGGACATACAATTATGTTTGGTGCATGTGTTATGATATTCTTTCTGAATGTTAAGCTCTGCTGGTTTACAAAGTCACAACCCTTGTGGACAAGAGGCTACTACTACATCAAGAGAGAATGGGGCCTGTAAAATATGAAATGGTAATTAATTTTTTTTTTAACTGGGTGCTTTTTAGACCTGTGCTCAGTTTTGCAAAATCATTTTTGTGTATTCTGTGCTAAAAAATTAAAATTCTGCACACTAGTCATCTGTGTTGTAACCAGAAAAGCCGAATTCTGTGCTACACATTGAGATGTATATAGTTTATTTTACTTTGCATAATTTATTTGGCATTTTTCTGTGTTTTGCATAACATATATGTTTTTGCCACTCATAGAAGGATGTGGAAGCCCCACTTTCAATCCCAGAAAATCTCATTATCACTTCTTGACTATTGAAATCAAGAGGGCAGAATTACAACAAATAGAATTGGGTTTTTCTTGTTAGCCTCCTTGGAGATGGCTCCTTTATAACATGGACATTCTGTACAAGGAGCTCTGAATGTAGATGCAAATCCCAGTTATACAATGATTCTGCCACATGAGGGATTCCGATTGTCAGGACCCAATCTGATCCAGCATCGGTGTAGCCACGATGCAGCCCAGAGGTAAGGGAACAAATATTCCCTTACTTTGAGGAAGCCTCTGTCACTGCCCCCTCCCCCACTGCAGGGTGTAGTGCACACCCTGTTGACACGGCTGCAAGCACTGGAAAGCTGGATAGGATAGGGCCCCAAGTCTAGTGAGCCGTATTCCCCCACGTCCTGGAGGATGAACAACTTCCCAGTAGCAGATGTTGGTGGCTGACGTCTTTGTTCAACACACCTTGGATTGTGGGCATCTGTCCCAGAAGGTTGGGAAGAAGAATCTATAACATGGCCCATTTTCCAGAGGTGGAAGAACAACTCATGCAAACATACTCCCCTCTCAGTGTTAGGAAGGACTTACTGGGATACAATAGAACAATGGTTCTCAAACTTTTTAGCACAGGGACCCACTTTATAGAATGACAATCTATCGGGACCCATCAGAAGTAATGTCATTAACCTGCAAGTGATGTCATGGCTGGAAGTGACATCAAACAGGAAAATTTTTAATATTCTTATACAACAAAATCAACTTAAGTAAATTAAAAGTTTAGAATAAGTATAAGTTTAAACATTTATTCAAAATAAAAAAGAAGCCTCCTAACCCTCCCAAGCAGTGGATGATCTGTTTTTAAAACAATTCCCCAGAGATCCTAAAGGCTGCAATCCTATCCACACTCACCCAGAAGTAAGCCCCATTGACTATCATTTTTTAAAGCATATACATAGTAGCCTGTTAAAAGTACAGATCTGTAACATTTCTCCAAATGCAGTTGCAAACCATGGTAGCATCAAGTCTAAATATTAAAAATAAAATACACATTGAAATGAAAGGTGGCCCACCTGAAATGGGCTCACGACCTTCACTGTTTGAGAAACACTGCAGTAGAATGCTTGTTTTTACTTGGAACACAGCCCTTCAAAAGCAGAGCCAAATCCAAATGATCCTTAATTATATTGTTAGTGCTGGATTCCTTGAGAAGGGAACAGCACACAACTTTTAAAAGAAATTAAAACATACACATCCCTTTTGGGATACAGAGTAACCAGGAAGCCTTTTGATCCATAAACAGTACCTACTTAGTGACTCATTGATTAGGATGTTATATAGCAAGTGCATATCTTTAATGATGCTTTGCTAGCTTAGCTTGAACCCCAAATGGGGAAGGATGCAGAAAAGTGAAAACCCTGAATGTTATATTCAAGGCAGCCGTTGCTACCAATGTTTGTAAACCACGAAGCTGGCCTCCAACTGGCAGTAAGCAAAGCAAAGGATGCACCTGAGTTATTGAGGCAGCATGGTTTAAGCAGAACCATAAGAGTAGGGATGGAACTGCACCTGCTGTTGCTGCTGTGTGAATACTGCCTACTTTTAAAAGTCCATCGTTGTGATGGGTGCCAAGGGCTTTTATACTGTGCAGTGTGTCTCTGCATCCATGTACAAACATTTTATTCTTATGCAAGATCCCTGCTAAGGCCCATACCTCTATGCAAAGGCATCCCCAATTCCAACACTTCATTTGTCTATATAAGAAGAAATGGCAAGCATTCATTTATGTGGGAAGAAGTAAGCAGATGGACACAGGCCCAGCATGGTGATGTGAGCTGCACTGAGATTTGTACCGCTCTCGCCAAAGTGCTTAAGCCTTAAAGTGCCATTGTAGCAAATACCACTTTAGGAAAATGGGCTTGTGATAAATGTGGTATGTGGCTTGGGACTGGTCACATTCCAATGTGACAATGTTAAGAACTGTCTTTTAAATATATGAAGCAACAAAACTGTCATTTCTTGTCTGAGAGGGAAAGCTTGAAAGAAGTGTCTGAAAGGTTTTGAGGATTAGTGACTGGAAGCCTGGCTGATTAGAGAACATGTGTACCAACCTCTTGTCACATTTTGTGGCACTCTTCACTTCTGCTTATCCAGAACCCAGTCAGTATATTTTCCATACAAGGACATCTATCAGATCGTATTATTATTATTAACAGTGTTTATACTGCCCACCTTAGCTGACTTGCATAATTGTACCCATATTCACTAAGACCTAAATATTGGCAATGACCATGACGTCCCATCTCATCAGCTTATGCTGCAGCACTGCCTAAGCTACACAGGTGTGGACCTCACCAGCAGCTGGAGCGGGAAACCAGTGGAACTCTGTATGAACTGCTCCGTATAAAGCAGCAGAACAGTAAACAAGTACTTTTAAAAAAATATGAAGTAAGATGAGCCAGTGCAGTCTGCAGTGCATCTTGTGTCATAGTTCGGTGCTCAATGTTACAGTTTCCCGTGTGAAAGACGGAACCACATTAGAGAAATAAAATATTCTGGTGATTAGTGGGAACAGGAGAATTATGCTGAGTGCCAAATTGCACCTGCAGAGCCGTTCATCTACTCGGTTTCTTTTAAACTCATCTGGCTTCTTCACACTTCTCCCTACTTTTAAGTACACTACATCAAAATTTATTGAAGTGAAGGGAGTTATTTATAATTATAGCTATTTATATACTGTTTTTCCACAAAAATGTTCACAACATTGTTTACAGAGAAAATAACTAAATGGCTCCCTGTCTGGAAAGGGCTCACAATCTAAATACGATTTAGAATAGGATGCATGCATATTCAGAAGAAGGTTGCACTGTGTTCAAGGGGCTCAGTCCAAAGTAAATATGCATAGGATTCCAGATTCTATAAGAATGAAGTTGGTATATACACACAACATAGGGAAAGTGCTGGCCATCAAGGAACAAAACTAAGGAGTGCATCAGTATTTACCTATTTTTAGCTAATCCAGACTTGGAGACTGATGCAGTGTATGCCTAGTAGCCTATGCCTCTTATAAAGCTTCAACTGTTCCGGCGTGTTAACAGCTGTTAAGGGTGTGCAGCTGTGCACAGGCACAGGGTGTAATCCTAACCAACTTTCCAGCACTGAGGTAAGGGGACAAACATTCCTTTACCTTGAGAAGGGCTCCGTGACTGCCTCCAAACTGCAGGCTGCAGCACATACCCCATTGGCACAGCTATGACAGAGCTGGAAAGTTGGTTAGGATTTGGGCCAAAATGTGTTAGCCAAGTGGTCTTAAGAGGCAGAAAGAAGCCTTTGCATACTTCTGTAATTTACTGTGAGGTTGAGCCTGTAGGAACCTATCTGACATATCCTATCTAATAGCAGGGACTTTACTTTCCCTGGGGTCCTCTGCTTCATTCACTGAAGGGCAAACATACAGGGGAGGAAGGAGTGATGGTTTAAGATGGTGGCCAGGAGCCCTGAATTTCCTCATTTTGGGCTTCCTTGGGTCTATTTTTCTCTTCCATCTGCTAAAGCAGATGTACCAAACCAATCTAAAAACATCGCTCTGTATTGATTTTCAGGGAGAAGTGGCTTCATTCAGCATTTAATGTTATTCCTTTAAGATGCTGTGTTGAATCTAAACCAACAGAGTAAAATGAGACAGACTGTTTGGTCCAAGGTCAGGTTTACTCATAAACTTGTTTAGTCATAAGTCAAATTCTAGATTAGTATAAGAATGCCATTCTTATACTTGAAGAGACACTTTGCCTCTTAGTATAAGAATGCCATTCTTATACTTGAAGAGACACTTTGCCAACAGTCTGAGGCTAAGAGGCAAAGAAGGAAGGCCCATAGTCAGGGAGACAGACCAGGGACAGACTGCACTTGCTCCCGGTGTGGAAGGGATTGTCACTCCCGGATTGGCCTTTTCAGCCACACTAGACGCTGTGCCAGAACCACCATTCAGAGCGCGATACCATAGTCTTTCGAGACTGAAGGTTGCCAATACAATACATAAGAATGCCAATGCCAACACTAAATAAAATCCAAGATCAGTACTTGCATTTTGTATTACAGTTTGAGATTTATTGAAAAGCTCATTTTTTCCACACAGAATATATAAAGGTTTATCTGTGGACACTGCAGCATGTTTTGGCAACATTTTAAAAACCAACTAATCATCTTACTTAGATCTTATTAAAAAAATCAGGTCATTTCATGGACAAAGTAATTAGCAGCCACAAAATATAAACCGAACTTCTCTTCTTCTGTGAAGGGCAACGTCTGAAATAGTGACTATGACAGACAGAGCCAGGCCCCTCTTGATCCTTGCACAGGAGCCACGGCTGAGACCAACTCACGGAAGTTGGACTGACCTTCTGCACACAACTCAGAAATGACTGTGGGAATAAAGCCAATTCAAAAAAGAATCATGCAGAGAGTGCAGCCATCTCCTATCACAGAATGCAAGAGAACAGCAGCATGCAAATCCTTTTTTGGTAACTTCATAATGAAGTTGGAAACATCAGCAAAAGTTTATTTTTGTCTTTACTAAAATTTCTTCCATTCAAGCCAGAAGCCATGACCCTCAATTGTAGGTGGAGAAAGAAAAATGTTATATTTCCAGAGCTTTTACTGATGATACATTTCAGGGCTGTGTAGTCAAAACTGTAGTCAGAATCATTTCTTTTAAAAAAAAAATGGAATAAACTGCTTAGGTTTGGAATAGTGTGCTAGATGTAAAGGCACATCTCTTTTCTACTACGAATTCTTTTGGTTGCTTTCTGATCATCATTTTTAACTTCCCGATCTCTCTTTCGTTGCTTCTGTTGTCAGCATCAGTGATCAAAAAGCTAAACATCCAAAGAAGAATGAAAAAATTATTTCAATTCTCAATCTGCAGGGCACATTAAAAACCAGGTATGCTTAAAAAACAAAAATATTATCTTCCAAAATTAACAGAAATTGCAATTTAGCACAAAGATACATTGAGAATTCCACACATCCTTTCAGTTTGCCTTCTCAATAGTGAGAGTAGACTCACTGCTAAGCGGAGTTGCATCTTTCTTTTAAACATGTCACAATTCACAATGAATCAAAGGCCCTCTGAAAGATTTCCGAGGAGAAGAATATTTGTTACTCTCCCCAAGTTAGGAAGCGTCGGTTCATGTGGCCAGAACTAACTCACACTGAGCTTCACTTTTATGTTAATGGCAGCCAATTCAGCCACAAAACATCGGAAAACGTAAGGAACAGCGATAGCTTCAACTGTGTCACTCCGGTTGCAGAGGGTACAAATGTGCTGCCTGATGCTGGTGGTAGACCATGTGGGAGGAGGCTTCAACAGAGGAGAAAGGAGATTGCCGCATTCTACACACACATGAGCCACTGAACGATCAGAGCAGTTGAAGAGGCGATCATGCAGCAAAAAGGATGTCCCGTGAGCCAACAAAGCATCCCGTTCCATCTCTCCAAAGCGGATGCCACCCTGCACGTTCCTTCCACCAATGGGCTGGTTGGTGATTTTATCTCTGGCCCCTGTAGTCCTCACCTGGAACTTGTCAGAGACCATGTGCCTTAGGCGCTGGTAGTACACAACACCTATAAAAATGTCTGCTTCCAGCTCTACTCCTGTTACACCGCTGTACATTCTCTCAGTCCCATAGTAATTATAGCCTGCAACCTTAAGCATCTTGCCAAAGTACTCCACGGCAGAGTTCTCCTCAGAAAATGTGAAAGGGGTGGCATCATGACAGAGCCCATGCAAAGCTGCAGATTTGCCTGCCATGCTCTCAATTAGCATCCCAATGGTCATTCGGGAGGGAAACCCGTGAGGGTTGAAGAGAATGTCTGGCACCATCCCGCTTTCAGTAAACGGCATGTCCTCAGCTGGCCACAGCCGGCTCAAGATGCCTTTCTGTCCATGTCGGCTGGCAAACTTGTCCCCAATGGTTGGGTTCCGGGGGACTCTCAGAGTGATGCAAACACATTTGAATTTTCCTGTTCCAGTGTCATTGCTGCATACTTTGATGTTATCCACAATACAGATTTCCCTATTCCTGGAGGAGAAGAAAGAAAAGATTTGAATCACCGCTATGTGATGTGGGAAAGGCAGTTTGTGTTAATTCTTGGGGGGGGCGATTCATTAATGCTTCCTCAATATAAATCAATAATGCCGGAAATAGAAAAACTGTCTCTGGAGAGGGGGGAGTCTGTTAGCAAGGCAGTATCTCCTCCTCCAGTTGCTGTGCTTTTTAAGCTAGACTGTGCCTTTCCCCTCATAGAAATACCAACTGCCTGTGAAAAGATGGCAAAAAATATTGTATTCTTGTATCCCATGGGAAAGTGCAGAATATAAATCAACATACTAATTGTTTTGATGTGAGCCGCCCTGCTGGCCTTTGTGGGGACAAAAGGGCAGTTTAAACATTTCTTAAATAAATAACCCCTGATAGACCCCCAGAGCACTGATACATGCTTCACAAAAATAATCAGTTTGTTCTCCCCCACACCGGGCCCATTCTCTACACTCCAAGTCTTTTGTACAGGGCAGGTGAGGCCCATTGCAAGCCAGAAACATGACAGGTTTAGCTACACCAAAAGGCATGCCAAACTGAGAGAAAATTACATGCCCAACGGAGAGCTTCACTGGCTAAGTGGGGGATTTTTCCATAACTCTTCTCCACAGCAACACATAGGCCCAAAGTATTTTACAGGACTGTTTAGAGTGGCAATATTCCCAAGGAATAAACAGAGTATCCACACAGCAATTTACACAAAGCCATTTTCAGGACTGTCTGCTGGAAACTCTTGTGAACTAGTAGCGAATGGAACTCACTTGTGGTAGGTCACAAAGCTTTCCCCCGTGTTGAGATTCAGATAGCTATAATAAGGGTCCCCATATTGTAATCTGGCCCCAATGGGGGGCAGGCCATCAGCATCCAAATTCTGCAGAAGAGCTGGGTTATCATGACCAAGCCCAAAGACCAGATTGTCATCTCCTTGCTTGATTTTTTCAGCTAGATCAATGCGTTCCGTCTTGTAGATGCTTCCGTGTCCAAACCCTCGTTCCCATGAAGACTTGCTCAAGATCTAAAGAAAAATAAAAGTGAGTAAAAATTTGAGAATGGCAATCAGTGTTCTCCCTAAGCTGAAGAGCCCTAAGGAAAGCCCAATGCAAATTCCTTTTCACATCTGGAGCTTGGCAATGACGACGACATCATCACAGAGTGCTCTGGAGCTGCTCGCATGCAGCCATGATAGGGCACTGTGCACTCAGAGTGAAGATTAGAGGGAACACAACTGGCAGTACTCATATGGTTCAAGTGACCCATTTTCTGTTCTTTAATGAAACATGGCAATGGTCAAACCCAGAGTTCAGACAACTGGATATTGAAGTTGCCACCTGAGCACTTGGCCTCACTTGTACGGCCACATGTGATTCTTCAGATATCCTGGTGACAGGAAAGCTAGGGTTGTAATCCAATTAAAGAAATATTAGTTGATTCATCAAATGAGTCTGACAAAACATTACGTAGATTGAATTGAATGAAGTTGTATGGGCCAAAAATAGTAAGCTTTGAAGAAAACACACACTTCAGATTTGTGTATTATACATAAAATGCACCAGTGCTGTTTTAGAAGAGGCATTCTCCCTACTTTATGAGGCTAAAAGGAAAATACCTCTCCTTAGTTGGTGCATGCCATCTGTAGGTTTGATATTTAACACACTATCTCTCTCTTTCACTGCCCAATTAACTGGTGATGTCTCTTAACCGAACTGAAAAGATTTCAAAAACTGACTAAAGGCTGTAGCTGTAACCACATCAGCCAGCTGGTTACTATGCTAAATTCAAGATGCTGGTTTCAACCTTTCAAATCCTGAACAGCCATTCAGGGATGCTTTAGGTAGTGCCTTCTCCCATATTTATTCCTCACTTCAAGTAGAGCTCAACAGGAGAGATGCTGCTGTGTGTGCCAAAGGCTGTCTGTGATCCAAAACAGGACTTATTCAGCGATTGCACCTGGCTAATGACACTCCCTCCCCAGAAATGCATGCCAGGCATGTTCTTCTGAGAGGCATGAGAATGTGGTAGTTTTTCTTCACTGAATGATTAAAACTGAATCAGAACAGTCAAATCCTGCTTTGATTATATACAAGTTATGTCCATCTTGAGTTTATAGAACAAGAAAAGAGGGCATAGTCAGCAAACGTTGTCATTCTTGAAGGCTTACCATTGCATCTTCCATGTCATAGCCACTGTACGAGATCACAGCAACGACTGCATTAGTACCAGTAGGGTAAGTGTCCATGTCATAATGATCATACATGGATGGCCGTACCACTGGGCTCTGAGGAGTTTGAAGCCGGTAGAGCTTGTCATCTGACCGGTATGGAAAAGTTAGAAGTGGGAAACCCATAGTCTGCTTCCCTGAGGAAAAAAACATTCAAAATCTCTTGCATCATCCTCCATTAATAAACACGAGACAGCATTTCCATTTAAAATATTTGTGTTGCCTTTCTGCCTCACAACAGATCTTCAAAGTGGCTAACAGCAAAAGGAAACTAAACACACAACAGGAGAAGATAATTAGAATAAGAATAGAAAAGCCTGAAAAGGCCAACCAGAAAGCTGCAAAAATGGATAAAAATGGTAGCATTGTTGATTGGGATGGCGAGGGAAAGGAATGGGATTAGGATTACTCTTGCAAGAAAAAATGTCAATACACTCTAAACAAGAAAAGTTGGCAAAAAGTTTTCTAACTGTATGAGCAACAATCAGAAAACCAGCAGCATGCAGTGCATACCAGTGTCACTCACACCTGAAGGCCAAGCAGTTTTGTTCAGCTTAGCCCACTCCTGAAAGCTCTTTCTAATTTGACTCTTGGATGACGCAACTAGGAAAAGATGCAGTAAGGAGACAAGGAAGATGAATGAGAAGAGGTAGGAATGGAAGGAGTGGCTGAGGAAATGTAGCAGTGGTCTGAGGAAAGGATAGGCGGAAGACCAAAATGCCAGAAGGAAAGCACAGAAGAAACAGAGTGAAAGAAAGAAGGATTCGGCACCCACCACCTACTTAAAAAAAATACGCTGCCCAATTAATTAGAGATTCCTTTATGGTAGATTTGAAGACCAGAATCACAAAGAAGGTGAAAGAGGCATTAAGTTGGAGTTTTCTAAGAAGAAAGTGGGACTGAGAATATTAAGTACAAATGGCAGTATCTTCAGTTCTTACCCATTTGACATTGGTACATGTTCCTTGGACTCTGGTTGTGATCAGAGAAGGGAATGAAGCTTGCAACCACACTTAACATGCTATGGGGAAAGAGCTCCTGGTGAGTAGTCAGTCCAGGTTCAATTTCATCCTCAGTCACGGCAATGTTCATGAAGACCTGAGATCAGGAGAATTCAGTTAACACCACTTTCAGAAGTGCTCTTCTGAGAACAGATGGCCAAATGCTCTGAGCCACTTCCAGCTGCTACAGCAGCTGACTAAGCAAATGTAGTGTATTTGAACAAGAGTAGTCATCACTTTGCAATCAGTGTATATCTGGAGAACATGCAGTGTACCTGTTCCATTGTGCCAATCAATTCTTCTTTTCCCAGGACCAAGTTTCGTACAGGACGCATCATCCTACAAGGAGTGGTGAAAATGAAGAGCCCTGGGTACAGACTGGGTTTTCCTGTCATGGGGATAAGGACGACTTCTGTCCAAACTGGAATTTTCTTCTCTTGCATTGCCTATTTGCATACAGCAAATCAAAATCAAGATAGTTGGTGCATTTTTCATATCCCTCAACAAAGAAAGTGGCAACAGCATACCAACTGTTCAACCAACTGCTGGTTTATGAAGAGCCAAAGGGAAACATTCAGACATTACAAACGGTCATTAGTATCAAAGGTATCACCAATGGCAGCTGGGGCTACTGCTGGAACTGCAACACCCCAGACTTGTGAACTGAGATCTACCCATCACCTGGACAGAGCACTAGGGACACCATCACCATCACATCTGGCAGTGAGATCTGCCCTCCACCCACCCCATCCCACTCTGAAGCATGTTTTCAACAGAATGCAATCTGGGAAGTGGATACTCATAGAAAATGCTTCCTTCTTTGAAAGGAGCCTCTATGAGACTGGTGATGTACAATATCTCCTTGCTGGGACAGGGGTGTGTGTGAGTGTCTGTCAACAGACTTCATGTCTACAGAGTTTCATTTTCTTTTATCTGTTTGATTACTTAGACTGCAAGTTCCTTGGGAGCAGATATATTTGTATTTGGAAAAACTGCCATAAGCCTCTCTGAGCCTGATAAGATAGAGGTCTACTAAAAAGGTACACAGCCAATCCACATCTTATGCACATTTTACTTGCACAAATTCAAGTACAGGTTGAGCAGCTTTGACAACACAGATGGCCACCCAGCTAAAAAAAAGTCGCTTTAACTGTTTCTCAACCAGAAATAAGTGTGTGTGTGGGGGGGGGCTTCTGTTACCTCATGTGGTAAGCTGGCGGGCAGCCTCCAGTTCGGAAAGCTGTTTCCAGATCGTGTCTCCCCACCGCTCCATTCACCCTCCATTATGGAAGCTACCCCACTGAAGGAGCTGCCACACCTCATGGTTCCTGCTGGGGTCTCTCTCTCTCTCTCTCACACACACACACACACACACACACACACACACACACACACACACACACACACACACACACGGCTGTGCTTTCCTAAAGCCCCGCGGTCCCCTTCCCCCTCACCCCTGCTGCTGCTGGTCCTGCTGCTGCACCGCTCTGCATCCCTCACGGGGTCCGCCCCCTCCTCACAAGCAGTCTCAGCTGGAAGGAAAGTTTAAAGAGACATCCCAGTGCACTTCTGGAAGTGACTTCCTGAAACCTCCAGTTTCCTTCCCTGCCTTGGGGCTCACTCCCGTCCCTTAAGAACACTGAGGCAAGGAGGTTCCGCCTGGCTCCAGTTCCTCCTCACCGACAAGATGAAGGGCCAGCCAGCCACCTGCAAAGCTTCCCTCGACCCCCAGCACGCGAGGAAGCAAAAGCCCAAACTTTTCCCCCTCGCCTCAGAACTAAATTGTTTAGAAAATGCTAATAATTTTGAATCCAGGAAAAAAATACAATAGGTATCTAATTCTGTAGCAATTCTGTGTACTTCTTACACATCAGAGATTTACACTGCAGTAAAACAAACCTTTAAGGTCAAACAAACCTTAAAATGCCGGAGTGTGTCCACAAGGCCAGGAGCTAGATCCTTCTCTATCCAACCTATCAGAGAGCCATCTAATGTGACTGGGTAGCATTCTTTGTAGGGCTGGCTTGGTATGCCATCAACCGGAGTGACACCTACAGAAGGAAACATGGCATTTGTTAATACAACAACCCTACCAACTGCCAGTATTTTTTAGGACGTGAACACAGTCCTGAAGATTTAATATATTACATACCTAAAGAGCAAAGCAAAGGTGGCAAGGAGACTGTGTATGAAGGCTGTGTTACTATTTCACACACAGCTGTCATATGATTCATCAAGCCACAGGGTTCACCATCTGGTGTGTGCACAGGACAAAGAAACCCCCAGGACTCTGGCAGCAGCTTGCGCACTGTAGTGGTTCTCATTTTGAGAAAATCAGCGCCCCTGTGCACACAGCGGAAATGGGAGAGGTAGCGAACAAAATTCAGTTTGTCTGCCATCACACACAGACCGGAGCCTTGCAGCATGCCCAGACCTGAAGGGGAGAGAGAGAAAGAGAGAGAGAAGAAAAGGAGAACTAAAATGAGAGTTGGATCTGAGCATCAGCCTTAACCATTTGTGCCACCTTGAATGATATTTGCCAATACACGCAGGTCCCCGAATTTGTGGATCCAGTGGGGGCAGTGCCCGTCCCCAAGTCCATTAATGAGCTCTACAGGGTCACTATAAACCTACAAACTAATAGCGATGATTAGGCTGCCTCCTGGCAGTCTGAACGCTTCAAAAATGTAACAGAGGTTAACAGGAAGTGGAATAACTTTTGTTTCCTGTTAACCTTGCCCACATCTTTTGAAGCATTCAGGCTGCCAGGAGGCAGCCTAATCGTCACTATTAGCCTGTAAGTTTATAGCAAAAACTTGTAGGCCCTTTATAGGCCCTACTTTATAGGCCCTGTAAAGCCTGTAAAACTTTATAGGCCCTGTAAAGCATTTTCACAAAGATAAGCCTTTAAATCATGTTAATGGGCACATGTGGGGTGGTTGTAGCAGAGATAAGGGTTCTCTGTATCCACAGGGGTCTGTGGAATGGATCCTTCATAGATAGGAGGGCACACCTGTATTCAGTTGTATTTACCTTTCAGGTGTATTTACATTTCAGGCGAGCCAATCTCAGGTGGGTCCCCATTCATTTCAATATTTTATTTTTAATATATTAGACTTGATGCTACCATGGTATGTGACTGCATTTGGGGAAATGTTACAGCTCTGTACTTTTAACAAGCTACTGTGTATATTCTTTTAACAATTATAGTCAGTGGGACTTACTCCTGGGTAAGTGTGGGTAGGATTGCAGCCTAGGATTCTGCTTGATGATGTCGCTTCTGATCATGACATCACTTCCAGTGGGTCCTGACAGATTCTCATTCTAAAAAGTGGGTCCCAGTGCTAAATGTGTGAGAACCACTGGGGTAAGTTAACACTGAGATGAAAATTAAAGAGCTGTCTGCACGCATGCAGGAGCTTCTGTGCAGAGAGCAAGGATTCCCTGATCTCATTTTCTAGTTCTAGTTCCTTGGCACTATCTTAGATGTTGCTCCTTGAAATCTTTAGTTTCATTATCAGCCTGGCAGGTGATGCAGAAGCCAAGGTCAAGAGAAGCCTCTGAAGCATTACCACTTACAAGAGGCTTCCTGCATTACACCCTGGAATTCCCAGCATTCTACAGTCTGCTGTTGTTCTATTGGTTGCCTGGATTATAGTTTGTTCTAAAATTGCTGTTTTAATCTTGTTTGTATACGTTACTTGATATGCATCTTATACTTTGCTGTTTGTACACTGATTTTGTTTTGTTAGCAGATGTGTTTGCATAAGATGGATAGTATATAAACTCCTAAAATAAATAAGTGAAGTAGAAATCAACAAAGTGGAAAATGCTTTTCTACACCACTTGCTACTGCCTGTGATATTTTGTCTTGGTTTTGTTAGTGACTGTCGGTGGTTTTGTCAGTGGCCTCATTAGGTTTCGGGCTGGGTTTTGGTCAACAGAAGCCAGGGGGAGGGAGGCCACTCACCAAACTCACCCCATCCCAATTGGGGTTGAAAAAAGCTTCCTTGGACACCAACAAAGGGGAATAAGGATCTCAGGTGCCTTATCCTGAGTTGCAGGGTGGTCAGTACCTTGACAACTGCAAGGGTCAACTGTGGTTCCAGTGCCACTGCAAGGATGACACGGCCAACCTTCCTGCAGGACCCAAAAATTGTTGGTGCAGCTATGCAGCTTGCTGTGCCAGTTCCGTAAGGGGGGGGATGACTGATGAGAAACTGTTCTCTCATCCCCAAGGTAGGGACCAGGAGGGCACCAGGAGGATGCAAAGCCATACAGGCACATCAGACCTTTCTCACCCTTATCTGAGACCACAGGCAAAGGCAGGAAAGGAGCAGTGGTCAGCTTTCCTTCTTCTGATCCTGCTCCACTAAGTGCTTGGTGGAGCTTTCTCTGCCACAGTGCCCTTGACAGGTTTGTGGTTTGCCATTTTTACCTGTTTTCGATCGCAGGTTACCAGTAGCCAGGAGATACTCTAGCATCCTTGTAAGATCAGTACCCATGCCAACAATCTTCATCATGCTTTCTGAATTAATAGTTACATTTGATTTCTGAGCTTTCTTGTCAAAGCCCATTTTAACAGACTGCAACCAGGCTTCCATCTTCTCCTGCAAGTCAGCATGAAGCAAGACAAGACAAAATATTTCAAAGACACACACAACATTTCTGTTGGACAGGATGGTGTTTTGTGGCTGAACCTGGATCTTTCAGGTCCAAATCCCCTCTTGGTCAAGAAGCTTCCTGGATGATCTTAGGCCAGTCGCTATCTCTCAACCTCACCTACCTCACAGGGTTGTTGTGTGGACAAAAAGGAGGGAAGGAATCATGCACACAACCCTGAGCTCCTTGGAGGAAGGGTGGCATTAAAATGTAGACACATAAATCCCTGCACAACTACCTAGGTGCAGCTTTTTAAGAGCTGAAGAGCTCTCTTCTGGCTTATAAAGGAGGGGATCATCAGAGCAGATCACAGGCAGTGCAGCTGGGAAATCTCTTTCCTCCTCCAACGTAAATCACACAAAGTAGAATGACAAGCACTCCTCCTTGGGAAATACACTGTTTCACCCAACTGACCCAGTAACAGGCCAAAGGTCTTGCTATGGGTTAACCTGGGGTGGACATCTTAACCAGGGTAGTTTCAACACTCCTACATTCCATTAAACTCTATGGAAACCACATGATCCTAAATGCTACAGCAGGATCAAGAAAAGGGCAACTGTAGTTTATAAAAAGAAACGAAACTGTCTGTGACTCATGTTACACATGAGAATGAAAGAATGCAAACTACCCGAAAATTATACCTTTAAAAACATGAGGTACAGTTGTCCTGACGTAAGCACCTCTTGGTTCATTAAACTGTCCGGATTGTCCTCCATGCAGCCTTCTTTAGCTAATGTGAAGAGTTTTCGAGTCATGAAACAAAGTAAGTAGAACTTTTCATCTTTGGTTTTCAGGTGGATACAGATGCACTGGCTGCAAGAACAAAAGGACCACCTCAAGTTCATAATTATGCTAAGATTATCCAACTCATTTCAACCAAAACAGTGTTCACCACTTTACAAAACTTCAGCTTAATCATTTCCCAACGCATTTTGAACGGGAGAAAAAAAAAGCTGTCTATCTTTACATCAACTTTGTTAAAAGTCCTCTTTTGGGAAGACAGAAAACCAGTATTCCATTGCTGCACGGCGAATCAGGGTTCAAAACAATCTCAGTAGACTTAGAATTGTGGTTATCTTCAATCTTTATTCATTGCCAGCAATGGGCTTCTCTTGGTGGTTCAAAATGGGGAACACAGAGAGCTGTGGTCTCTCAGTGTCCCAGAGAAAAAGCAATCTTCCCATAGGTGTCCATTGTTTAAATAGTATTCTGGCCTCTTTGTCTCTAAATCTCACACTCTCATTCGCTAGAAATTAATTAGCTCGTTTTACAGACATTTGGTTGGCTAGGTTGAGCTGACCAATAAGAAAAATAGAAATTTGCATAAAACATGTCCAGAGGTGGCACTGTTCACCCAATTATTACTGTCTTTGCCTGTCTCTGCTTATTCTTCTATTGGCCTGACCTTGACCATCTCTTTAACATTCTTAGTACCAGGCTTCATAGGGGCTGTGTGCCAGCATTGTTTAAACTAAGTTTTCTCTTATATGTGTACTTTAGGAGATGTTAGCAAGGTATAGTAGTAAACATATATTTATTCTGTACAGGGAAACTAACTTTTAAATAAAGGTTTCCTTTTTAGAACTCTTTTCCTATTTATTTTAATTAAACTTAACTTTTTCTGTCAGCTTTTAGAAGCTTCATTAATGGTTTGCTGACCAGTGGACTTTCAAGAATGTTGGCCAATTAAACAACTTCATAGACAATTTATTACCTCATTATGCAGGTGTTTCTCTTATCTTAGAGACACAATGTTAGTTAGCTGGACTTGATTTACAAATGTCCTCATTAGTGAGACTAGATTAATGGCTGCTTAGCTCAGACTTTCTTAAACTGATTTGAGTTATGTCTCTTTCATGGTACTAAGAGATAAGTTCTTTAAATTAACTCATTTCCTGGCCAGGTGCATCTTTGACTTCTCATTATTTTCAAATCTCCTTATGAGTTATGTTTCAGTTAAAACATCAAACAAGACTTTGAATCTTACAGAATTGGAATGTACTCCAACTAACTTTTATTCTTACAATTAACCTATTAAATTCACTTAAAATACCATACTTGTACTTTAAAGAATAGCTTCAGTAATTATTAAAGCTATTTTCCTGGTTTAATTATGTCCAAATTGCTCCTTTTGTCCAGTTTGACTTTCAAGCTTTTGGGGGTGTGTTCTTTGTTCAGCCTGGCTCCATTTATCAATTCAATTAACTTCTTGACAACTGGATCATTCTGAACTCATCATTCTGGCAGGCTGCCAAGAGCAACACCCTTCAGGACTGCCTGACCAGCTTCCACTCTCTGTCCTCTGAGCATACCCCTAAATTTGCCTTTGTTTATTTGTGAAATGCTTAAAACACTCAGGCTTCTAGCATTTGATATGTTCTTAAGCATTATTGTGTACTTTATTTGTTTATTTGGCTAAAAAGGGAATCTTGTTGAATCACATTCTAACATTCACCTTAGCTTTTCCTATTGCATACTTTTACAAAATACAACTTTTGCTAATTAGCCACTCATCTTGACATATCAGTTCCTTTGGCAGTTTGCCTGGACATTCCTTAAAACTGGATATTCCTTTAGCTGCGGTCCTCTCTAATTATTTGCTAGCTGTCAAATAGCATTTTAATTGGACTGATTTATTGGACTAGCCAATAATTGGACTAGCCGTACCTTTCACCTACTTCCAACTGTCTCAAACAGAGAGAGGGCAGAAATGTATCCTGCTGTTTGTCTTATGGAATCATATATATAAGCCTAACCAATTTACTCATAACATTGCATGAACAAGCATTTGCATAAATGATTAGTTTCAGCATTAGTAAACATGAGTAAACATTTAGCATTAAGTTGCTTACAGTGGCCTGTTGCACAAACAGACCCTCTCAGAAAGAAAGAGAGCAAAGTTGCTTCTCTGGGCCTGCTTGAGCAGAAGGCTGCTTCTGAGCAAACATACATGTTGGCTTACTTTGGGTATGGACTTTGGGTATGCTGAACTTACATCTTCTCCTTACATAACATAACATTTGGTTCATAAGCACTATTCAGCATTAACACATCTTGGCATCATACATACATTTGAACAAAACATCATGACATTTTACTGTATTTCCTTCTGGCCTAAGTTTGGCTTCTCCCTTTGGCCTTGCCTTACCATGAGGAAAAAATGAAATATTCCTCATTAAAATCATTAACATATTATGCATTGTATAATAAAAATGAAGACTTAACACTAAATGTATTTAAAAAGATAAAAACTAAGACTTCAAAAAACAATACAATCTCAATCTCTTTCACTCTTCTCCCCCTAAGTCCCTCTTTTCCTTCCACTCCCCTGCTTCTGCCATCACGCCCTTCCTACATTTCCCTTGGCACCAGTGGCGTCACTAGAGGGGTGCGGGCCGCACCAAGTGACGCACAAGGGGGAGTGACGCGCACTGGGGGGATGACATGCTATAATTACGGTTTTAGGAGCAACCCCATCATGCCATATTCTGTTGGATGCAGAATTTCCAACGAAATGCAATGCAAAAAACCAGAGTGAAATAGCTCCTTTCCTTCAAAAGTTATGGCCAAAAAACAGGAAACCAAAAAATGCATGGAGTCCTATGGAAAGTGAAACCGAGCCGTATCACGCGTTTACTCACGAGAAGGCGAACTTGCCTTAGTCCTACGGAAAGGGAAGGCTGAGAGGAATCCAACAACATCAGAATGGTCCCTATCCAATGAATGCAGCCCCCCAAAAACACCCAAGAAGGAAGTCCCTCCCTCCCTCCCAGCTGTGAGTGTATTGAGCCCTATGGAAAGTGAAACTAAGTCACATGGTCGCGTTTAGTTGCGAATGGGCAGATGTGCCTTGGCTTCTGATCAGGCCAGGCAAAGGGGAATATGAGGACATCAGAATGGTCCCGATCCAATGGAACTGTAGCACAAGAAATGCTCCAGAAGGCAGCCTCCCCCCCACCCCACTAAAAAGGACAAAAAAAGAGGCTTGAACTGGTAAGGAGAATGTTTTCTATGTTGCACTTGTAAAGCCAGATGGGTCTTTATATTGATATGCTTGAAATAGAAGAACTTTAAACTGGGCACTGGAGAGGGCTGAAAATCTCACTGATTCTTTTTTGGGGGGGAGGGGGATGTTATTGCAGTTAGACTACAGAGAAAATTCAATTGGTGGAACAGGACTGGCTCTCCCTTATTTAATTATTTTAATTTAATTTAATTATTTATAATTATAAATTTTAATTGGCTTGATGATGTCACTTCTGGCCAGGATATCACTTCCAATGGGTCCTGGACAGATTGTTATTCTAAACAGTGGGTCCCGGTGCTAAAAGTTTGAGAACTGCTGCAATAAGTTGTTAGTAAGTTGACACGGGGTGTGTGTGTGAGAGACTCTACAAGTTTTCAAAATCACTAAAATCAGAGTTTGGAGGAATAAGACCATTATGTTATATATCAATCAATGCACAATTTCATGCAGAATGCAATGAAACAAACCACATTGAAATATCTGTGTTCTATCAAAAGGTACAGCCAAAAAAACAGTGGGAGTGGGGCGATGCGATAGTACATCACCATGCCCACCACCTGGGCTGCTGCCCCGCCCACTGCATGGAGTGACGCATAGGCCTCCTGCACTGGGTGACATGAATCCTAGTGACACCACTGCTCAGCACTTCTATCCCTCTTGGCCCTGACCTAACCTCCGCATGGGAAGCTGACCTAACCCTTCTACCTTGGGAAGCTGATCACTGGCAGCTGGGGCTTCTCTGGGTTGCTCCCACGCTCCCCCAGCCTTCAGCTGGTTGGGGCGTGGCAGTGATGTTGCTGCCCGGTGCCGCAATGCTTGGCTGCCATTGCATTGTCCCACTCTGGCCCAGTCAGCTGGAAGACTTGACAAAGATCACTCTTGGCAGGAGCGACATCTCTTAAGTTCATTCTCTTGAAAAAAGGTTTCTCAAAATGCACTATTCTGAATTTGGATCAGTCACTGCACACAGGTTGTCACAAACAGTAACAAGTATACAGTTCTTGTAGTACAACAAAACTTAAGACATACTTGAAGAGGAACTCTCCAACTTGTTCACTCGTGTACCACTCAGGAACATTCAATTTCACTCTGAAGCGCTGCCCCAAGAAGTTGAGGACCTGTTTCTGTGTCATGCAACTATTCTCTGTTACCAGCCTCAGCATCTGAGAAATGCAGTTCTTATAGAAAGTATCCTCTTCTTTTCCTTTAATCAACTCCTGAAAAATCTGGAAATCTGAAAAGCCAACTAATGCCTGGAAAGAAAGAAAAGGTTGAAGCAAATCAGTTTGTGTCCAGCAGGTATAGCTAAAGGTGTCAGATACTTAAGGTCTGCATGTGTGCAAAAGTAATTTAAGCCACAAGAGTATGCAGTAAGAATAGTCTTTTTAATAATTTATACAGAGTCTTCATAACATGCCCACTACAGGTTCACTTTGAAATTCATTCTCATATGCCCCACATAAACATGCTCTATTAAACAGATACCTTTCTATTCCTAGTAGTTACCTATGCTGACTAAAGAGAACATTCTATTTGTAAGTTTGTTTGGGATGGGAACAGTTTTTCACAAAGTAAATTGCTTTGTGAACCTTTCTGCTGAAAAGAGGATGTTGGCTAAATTCTTCTAAGCTGAGAAATGAATTTCAGGGGTTTATAGTGAAGTTTATCTCCAAGGAGATGTGAAATTTACAAACCCCTGAATTCTTCTCTAATATCCATTAAAAAAACTGAGCAGGAAAAAAAAATTGCTAGTTCCCAAGCCTTATTTAATGTCATGGAGATCCATGGCTCCACTACATTAAGTAGGCAGTGAATTCAGATGCTTCTCCCTGGACATGGGTGAGGGGTGAAAAAGACAACTCCCCAGGAAGAATCCTGTGAATCAGAGGTCACCAGCAAGCAGTTCCTGTCCCACTTCTCTTATCTAGGAGAATAGATAACGGTGAAGCCTACGGTGAAGCCCTATGGTGAAGCCTCTTGGCAGGCCAAGGAGAAATATCAGGCTATTATGCTTGAATCAGGCTACAGTGACACCCTCTCCCTCATTCATATTTTTACAAGTAAAAATCCACTTGCCTACTTGCCTGAGAGAAAATGTCCTTCAAGCAGCCAAATAAGCTCCTCATAAATTGGAAGAGGAATAGGTCCCACCTCCTCTTTTTTTCCAGGCTGCCAATACGGCACCAATGACTTACACCAGTATGTACAGGCAGGTGTGCTAATAACTTCTGTGGATTTAATTGCATAGCTATTGTACCATGTGTCTCACTTCTGAGGAAGAAATCAGTAAACTTAACAAGTATTCCAAGATGACAGCATGACTATAATACCTTCAGCACAAATCCCAGTGGGAGAAAGAACAACTCCTTCTGATAAATGAAGTTCACCATCACCGCACCACTTTCAAGGTAGTGAAGGGTCATATTGACAGCAGTGTGTTCATCTTGAACGCAGTGTATTGAGACACCTAACATCACCCAAAAGAAGCAGCCCACAGTATTACAGTAGCATATAATTGTCTAAAGATAGGTAATCACAGACACGTTTGCTAGCAAAAGGACAATTTCTATATTCTTGGAATTTAACTGTCACCCAATACAGAGGGAGTTAGATACTACATAGGCTCCTTTTTCACACTTGAACCAACATGCAATTTAAATAACACTTTTAATGAAATACCTGACTACTATTAAACAAACTGATTTTTTGAAAATGAGGATGCGGCATACAAGCTCTTATGCTACAAAACTGAGACGGTATAATCCTAACCACAACAAACAGAGATTTAAGGAGTAGATATTTAATTCATCAGGCAATAAATACTGTGTGGGCTCAGGGGACCTTACACAAAGTCGAATCACTGGTCCATCTACCTGATGTAGCTGCACCAGTCGGAGCAGATAACAAGCACTATTTTGTGAACCTACTGCCCAAGAAGGAATAAACCTGGAATCTCCTGCACACAAAACATGTGCTCTACTACTAACCTATGGCCCCTTCCATACACTTTTGTGGCACCATGTATTGCATTTATTTCAAACATTTCTATTCCGTTCTTCAGACAAGACCTTCCTGAGGGCAGCTAGCACAGCAAAAGACTACAACAGCATATGCATAAAATGGTAGTTGCAGAACAACAGATGGCCTCAATTTAAAACTCTATATAAAAGATAAACATCTTAAAGGTCTTGGGAACCCAGAAAGGTATTCCCCTAGTGTCAGGAAGATATCAGGCTCTAACAGGCATGCTTCATTCCATGCTGGGGAGCCACAACTTGGTAGGAATCGCAGAGCATGCCTCTAAGGGAGGGTGCTGGTCTCTGAGAAATATCGTGACAAAGTCCAACGGTGTGAATTGTGACCAGAATGGGAAGTCAATGCAGTTTTAAGACTGATTTCATATACTGTACTTAGTCCCAGTTAATAGTGTGGCTCCTTGTATGTTGGACTTGAAATCTCTGAACAGTCTTTAATGGCTTGTGTCAGAATTAAGACTGACACAAGAAATGCATCACTGCAGAGCAATGAAAATGCTGTTAGGCCTGCTGACCTGATAAGGGTCAATGCCTCACTTAATAAACATGATTAAGTATGATTGGTGCTGCAGAAGGCCTGCAGATATGCATGTTGATCTGATCCATCCTTTGGAGGGGAAATTACTTGAGCCCCATGTAAGAGTGAAATATACACAAAATATTTTAATGCAAAACAGAAATATATTTTAATAAATGTAATTTAAAAGTTACCATATTTTGTGTAGCCAGGGCCTCTGGATCTCCATTTTGGTTTTATCATTGCAAGGGGAAAGTTGCGTCGTGGCATGATCACCATTCTGATTACTTTTTCTATACCATTAATTATGAAATAACCTCCCATTTCCTGAGGAAAAAAATTAAACGTCAGTGAAGTTAAGCTGCAGTTCAGTTGGGCAGGAAGATGTACCAGGTAGATCAGTAAAACTTTAGGTGACTAATCAGCGAAGGCTCGTTTTAATCAGTGGGTATCCAAAGTACAGGCAAATTGGTGCATTGTGGAGGCAATTTTGATTCCAATCTGTTACTTAAGTAAGGGAATAAAAATAAAAGGTAACCTTTACATCCAACAATGGTGCAGTGCAGACACCAATACTTCCTCATAGCAAAGACAAGGAGCGCCCTTCTTTCACCTACACTCTCCTGCTGCCAAGAGGATTCACCCTTCCATTCATACGAGAACTAATCAGATTAGGGTTATGCGCATGCACTGGCATTTTTGTTAGCCAATTTTCCAAACCTACTTCTAATCATGGTTGCAAGCTGTGGCTGGTGCTAACTATGATTAGCAAAAACCACCACAGCAGATGTAATATTATCCATACCCCACATTCACTCTCTCATTTCATATAGCAAGTCTGAGGGCTGAAAGGCAGGATACAGGTATCTAAATAAATATAGAAGAAGAAAACCAAAAACAATAAAATTCACTATTACCTCTTCTTCTTCGTGATGTTCAATTAATGCTTTGGGAGAAAGGCCACAGAGATTGCAAAGTTTTGACTTAACCATAATTGGAGCATGTCCAAGAGACTGTTTAATAATTCCTTTAGGGACACCATTCACTGACCAGCTGACATCAACCTGCATAGAAAAAAATGAATGATTTTAGAAATATAGTGGATACAGCAATCTCAATTGTTGAAAGAGAATAAAGTGCTCAAAAAAACACAGCAACATGGTAAAAATCTTACAAAAAACAGGCACTGTGCCTAACCATTACATGTAACAAAACTTTGAAAGGAGCAGATTCCTTTACTGTTCTAGAGAGGATGACAAGAAAGGATCCTCTCTAGAAAGGATGACAAGTTAGATCTAAAGTGAGAAATGCATGCACTGTACTAAGTTTCAGCAAAGTCCAGAGTGCGGCCTGGTGCAGATGCAATTCTGTCGGTTTTTCTAAGCTTTGTCAGGAGATGTACTGTCAAAACACAGTACAGGCTTCTACAGCACTGCTCCTCCTGCACTTGAATTCCCCTTCTCAAACTTAACCATTGTTAGTGTAATATGTGCATATTTACGTTTAACGCATTTCTGCCCAGCCCACAGGTGTACACATTTTATCCTTGTTGCGTATATGCAACATTGGGCAGAAATGGCTTAAACAGATCTTACAAGCCAATCTTTATGCTACAAACCACAACATGCAACCATGGCTACCTGGTTTGGAGCTAAGCATGGTTAAATTAATATTAGTGTTATGTATGCACTTGCCTTAAAGACAACCAAGATTAGTTCCAAAAAGCGAAGATAGGAGAGGAAGAGAGAGAAGTATGAACAAGCCTGTTTCTGATGTCCTAACCACATTTTGGAAATACTCAAGAAGTTCAAGGAGGCATATATGTACTCCCCTCAAACATACACACACATTTTATCTTTGCAACTACCCTACATAAGATGGAATGAGGGATAGTAACTATCTCAAGGTCACACAGTGAGCAAAGCTGAATATGGGTCTCCCCAGTGTAATTCTACACTCTAGCCACTACACTACACCAGCAATATACATTCCCAAAAGTGGAGAATCATCATAACACATCCATAGATGTAGAACCTAACATAAAATAACATATATTAAAATCCACACCATTTTCATCTTGTATTTAGCAGTTTACATATAGTGAAAAATAAGCAACAGAACACACTCACAATAAAGATTAATGACAGCCAAAACAGGAACGTTTTTACCATGCACATAGGTAAGCAACTCAAGTACCTGAATCTGGTCAAACATTAGATGGAAAGGAGTTATACACAAAGCATCACCCAGAAAGCTCTATTTAGAGTCTATTAGCTAAAGAAGTTAGCCTCTTAGAAGTGGCACCTGCACTGCAGAAGAGTTCATTGCTAGATCTCAGTCAATGTTTAATTTAATGCCAGAGTTTACCTCATCCTGGAAAGAGATGCTCTTTTAAAAGTATTTTGGAACATCAACAATCCTATACTTAAGAACCCAACATTCTGTTCTAAAGATTGTCATGCAAGTGACAAGTACTTCAGTAAGAAAGGTTTTGCCCCAGCCCACTTCCTACAGTGCTAGATTTCTACTTGCAAGTTATTTTATAGTGTAGGGCAGGGTTGTTCAAACTGGGGTGTTGTGACGCCCCAGCCTGAGGGCCCTGGCCTCTGCCCCCTTAAGGGGCGGGGGCAGGGAGAGGCAGGGATGCGATATCGCGTCGCTCAGGGGGCTGCAGGGGCTTGAGTGTACTTACCAAAGCCTCCTGCAGCCTCCCAGGGGTGCAGGGAGCCCTGAGTGACCATCTGCAGGGCTTCCAGAAGCTGATGAAGTGAAAGTGGTGTGATCGTGCTCTACTTCCAGTTTTGTGGAGGCGGGGTGCTATCGCTCCACTTTTGCTTTTGAAGCTTCGGGGAGCCCTGCAGATGGTCACGCAGGGCTCCCTGCACCCCTGGGAGGCTGCAGGAGGCTCTGGTAAGTACAGCCAAGCCCCTGCAGCCCCCTGAGCGACACGATCCTGGGGATTGCACCGCTGCCTTTCCCCTGCCCCCGCTGCCTCCCCCTACCCCTGCAAGGACTTAGAGCAGTTTCAAACTCTCTAGGAGTTTGAAAACCGCTGGTGAAGGGTAACATCCATAAATGAAAATCTACACTTAAAGTAGTATGCCGCAGGTCTCTTCCACCTGATAGATGTGTAGACCAGGCTTGAACCTCTTGATTTTTCAAAGGAATCATAATGACCCCCAAAATACTTTAAAACATCATTTCATTCCTTTACACATGCTACTCACTGTTATTTTTCCACGGTAGGTGCTTCGTCGTCCCCTACATTCTGCTGGGTAAACTTTCAGCTCTTTGCATATGCTCCCTTTAGGTACCACAGGCGGGCTGATAACAGCCCCCACAATGGCCAAAGTGATCTGATCATTCTTAAATGCAAATTCCAAAGGTGGAATAGCCTACAAAAAAAGAACACCATAGTTTACTTATACTCATTTGAAAACAGGACAACAACCAAGAAATCCAGCATTCCATCAGACGACCAAATGCTTGTCAGATGATAAGTGAGAAGTCCTGCGACATCTCATTATCACCGCGATTTTCAGTCTTTTTCTTCTCAGGGCACTAAAATGGTTAAGGCACACCACCAGGTTTTTGACAATTGACAAGGCACACCATGCTGCCTGAGGGGGGCTCACATCCCCCACTGGCCCTACTAATAAATGACCTTCCCCCAAATTCCTGTGGCACCTGTGGACCACTCACGGCACAGCGGTGTGCCATGGCACAGTGGTTGAATGTGGCTGAATTATGAAATGAACTAGTGATAGAGAGGAGTGCTCCCATCCATGCATGCGCACCTGAAGCATGAGGAACCTGAGTGAGAGAGGCCATTGGGGAGAGAGGGAGGAAGGGAGTAGGACCAAGACTAGAAGAGGGCATCCAACCTCACCTACCCCAAGGAGGCAGCTCAACAGTGGGCTGCAGCAAGAGGAGTGTTGCCTCCAGAAGGCCTTCCAGGTAGGGGGCCACAGAAGAGGTCCAGGTGCTCTCTTGGCCCTCCCCATAGCTCCCTCGCCCACCTCTGCCCCTCACCTGCACAGCCCGGTGCAGCCCTTCGTCCACGGCGTAGTTGAAGGACTCGATGTGGGCTCGCGTCAGCTCCTGCAGGGCGGGTCTCTGCTGCTCCTGGGGCAGCCCGTAGTCCAGCGCCGTCAGGTGCTTCAAGCCGGGCACGCTGGGCAAGCCACGCCACTTGCACGCAGCATCCATGCTTCTTCCTCGCTGCAGGGCTCAGTCAGCCGGAAGTTCCCCGCGCAAGCACACCGATGCCTGCTGGGACTTGTAGTTCCATAGCGCAGGCAGGACCAACAGCATCTCTCCCAGGGTGACCACAAAAAGAGGACAGCCAAGAAAAATGCAAATAAAGCTAAAAACGCTTGCCTATGGATTGCATGTGGTTAATGTAAACACTATATCACTAATCATTAAATTTAAAACTATATTTAAATAAATACATTTTTTTTATTTTTTATGTTTTATTTATTAAATTTATTAAATTAAATTTAATTTATTTATTAAATTTTTTATTTAAATAAATAAAACTATATTATTTATTTAAAGAAAGAAAGAAAACTATATTACATATAATTTACTACATGTAATTTATTATTACAAGAAGGCTAGGCGCTGCCCGCTCTCAGGGAAAAGGAGGATGTTTAAGTTCTTTTCCAGGACACAAGGCTAAAAAAAGAGGATATCTGGTAACCCTGATCTCCACCACCACCACCCCCATCCAAATCCATCCAAGTAAAACATGACTGCATTCATGCACTATCGGCAGCCCTTGTTTGCACATTTGCAAATGGAACAGGTTTGCTGGTGTAATTTCTAATGCAGCATAACTCAGGGTTTCACAATAACGATGCATTGCAGGTGACAACACTCCATGCTTATAGATTAGTGATTCAGAGCCAGCCTTGGACATCCATGCAGTGCCAGAAGTTTAAACTGAAGTTTAAAAGTCACTCCAAACTTTTTAGATTTTTATGGCCAGGTTCTGCCATGCCCCAAGCAGGGCCTCTGAGAGGAATTTTATCAGGGGTACAGTTTCTTCTGGTCCCTTCCCAAAGGTGATGAAACAAAGCCGGGTGGTGGTGGTGGTAATGTTGGGCAGGAGGGTGGGCAGAACAGGGGTGGAGAGGGAGTGAAACAGGACAGAGGGAGGGTGGCAACAACTGGAAACGTTTTTGGAGCCCAGGTCTACCTGCCTGTGCAGTGTCAGCAACTATATACAGTAACATAGAAAATCAAACACACTCCTAAGTCTGTTACAGAAAATCATTGCAGAAAATTAGCATCATTGTATTTAGGCTCACACTAGAATGGAAAGTGACCTGTGTGTACCATAACTGACTTCTGCAGCAGTTGTAGTCCTGAAGCTGTGTCCCCTGAGCTCCTATACACTCCTTCATGGCAAGCAGATCTATGTGCCAAAGAGCTACTGCAGCAGGCCAGCTTCCTCTGAGATTTGACACCGTGTTAAGGAGTGTCATATTTGCATTCCTGGACCCAGGAGTCATCACCGTATGCCCACAGTAGTGCAGGTAGCAAGCTTGGTTGAGAGTGGAAAATATAAGATCCAAGGAAATTTCAGGGCCTTTTTGACCATGGGCCGGGGTACAAATCACCCCCTTTATCCTCTCTCATGGGCCCTGGCCCCCAGTACCACAGTAGACAGTTGCTGTGGTTGAGCTCTCACCTGCATTTCTAGCACTGGGACAGGACTGCCCTAGACCTAACCCCTGAGGTGCCAAATGCTGCCCCTCTTACCGATGATGTGCCAGCTTCTGCACTTCCCAGTCTCCTGTGTTCTAATCCAGTACTCATCTCCCCTCCACATTTCCTCTTCTTCTCTGTCCCCCTCTTCCTTTTCAAATACAGGGAGAAGGAGAGTGGAGGCAAGCAGGCAGAATGAGATGAGTGCCATCCAACAATATGCTGCCTGAGGCAACTGTTTCATGGATGGGCCAGCCCTGGTAGGGGAAACCTGACATGACAGGAGGATTGGCAGTGCTGTGCCTCTCTCACCCCCTGGCATTTCTTCCCTGAGCTGGCAAAGGGACAAGACGCTACCTGATCCTCCCTGTCTACTTTCATATACCAGGAGGTAAACAGAATGGAAAAAGGAAGATGTAAATCCAACCAGCACACTTAGTCAAATCTTTAGGAATGCTTACCTAACTATAACTACCAGGAATGGGATCAGTTAAAAAAGAAGTATGAAATGGATGAAAAGGGCAGCTTAGTATGAAGGGGGTGGAGGGAATTATTTTGCCTTAATGCAGACTGGATGGACCAAGAAAGATCTAACTAAGAATCAGGAGGTTCAGTTCAAATCTCATCCCCACCATGACCTCCTCAAGATGGTTTCAAGCTACTGTCTCTCAGTTGCAATTTGGGAGAAATACTTATCTTACAAGTTATTCTAAGAATTGCACTTCATGCATCAGAGCACGGGGTCTGCAGTTCCTAAGAGTTTGTGTTAGAATAGTCTGTTAATATTTAGGTGCTGAGAGACTCTGCATTTTTTTTGCTACAACAGATGGGCAGCCCAATCCTGAGCTGCCCTGCACACAGCACTGCAACAGTGCCGAAAATGGCTGCCGCTGCATCCAGCATATTCCTGGCAGCAGTCACCGCCTCCTCCTCAGAAGAAGGGGACTTCTGTTCCCTTCCCTTGGGTAAACGGAGTGGCACCACAATAGGGCTACTCAATTCTACGGCAACCTGAAGGTCAGCATAGAATCAAGAGCCTCTCTGTCGGGCAGCCAGTCTGCCATGGAGGCTCTGGATCTGGTGGAGCAAAGTTCCACCTGTCCCGCCTCCCTCCTGGCATGCCTCCTCCCCACTCTCCCTCCACCTCCCCCCACCCTGGAAGCCTCCTCCCTGCCTTCCCCCACACCCCCACCTACCTCTGCGCTGCTTGGCGGTCCATATGACCACCAAGCAGCAGAGCTCCAACACTCCACTGGCGCTAGGCCAGCACTGGTTAGCAGTGGGCTAGTTCCAACAGAACACTAGGACCCACAAAAGTGCCCTATGGCACATTTGCAACTGCACGCCAGCAGTAAGTCAGTAAGTCAGAGTGCATTCCTTAGGATTGGGCCCTAAGAGCCCAATCCTATCCAGTTTTGCAGCACCAATGCAGCTGCAATGCAGCCCTGAGGTAAAACAAATGTTCCCTTAGCTTGAGAAGGCCTGAGTGACTGTTCCATCACCATAGGATGCAACACATGCCCTATTGGTACAGCTGCATCAGTGGTGGAAATTTGGATAGGACTGGGCCCTAACACAGCTACCTGTCTGAAAGTTGCAACAACGGCCTTTGTTTGCTTCTGAGGCATCCTCTTCTCCCTCCGCCTGAGGGAACTTGACATGAACAGGGGACAGCGCCAGCATTTAGGTCAGGTGGGCAGAAGACAGAGCAGATCTCCCAATAGTCCACTGAATGGTTTATGGTACACTGCCAAGGATTACCGATTCCAGTCCCTTTACAATCACAACTGTACTGTTTTCCTCCCCCTCAATTAAACTGTTAGAAAAGCCTGGAGGACAGACCAAGTATTCTAAGACCTCCTGGTACCTGAGGTGGTGTGCCTGGCTCTGCTCCTCCCCTTCCATGAATTGGAAATGAAGGGAATGGAGCAGGAGAGGAAGTGTGGAGGAAAGTGGTGGGCTGCAGCGTGCAGAGATGGGCGCACACACACTCCCAATCTGCTGCCTGAGTTGCAGTTGGATCTGGTTGGTGAATATTGGAGTTATTGTTGTTGGCAACCTTCAGTCTCGAAAGACTATGGTATCCCACTCTGAAAGGTGGTTCTGGCACAGCGTCTAGTGTGGCTGAAAAGGCCAATCTGGGAGTGACAATCCCTTCCACACCGGGAGCAAGTGCAGTCTGTCCCTGGTCTGTCTCCCTGGCTATGGGCCTTCCTTCTTTGCCTCAGTCTGTTGGCCAAGAGTCTCTTCAAACTGGGAAAGGCCATGCTGCACAGCCTGCCTCCAAGCGGGCTGCTCAGAGGCCAGGGTTTCCCACTTGTTGAGGTCCACTCCTAAGGCCTTCAGATCCTTCTTGCAGATGTCCTTTATCGCAGCTGTGGTCTACCTGTAGGGCGCTTTCCTTGCACGAGTTCTCCATAGAGGAGATCCTTTGGGATCCGGCCATCATCCATTCTCACAACATGACTGAGCCAACACAGGCGTCTCTGTTACAGCAGTGCATACATGCTAGGGATTCCAGCCCGTTCCAGGACTGTGTTGTTGGGAACTTTGTCCTGCCAGGTGATGCCGAGAATGCATCGGAGGCAGTGCATGTGGAAAGCAGTTATAGTGGGGGGGAAAAACCACCAACCCAACATAGCTTCTACAAGCCTGGACTCTGAAAACCTGAGGCTTGAAAAGGCAAAGACAATTTGCTTACCTAAATTATTTCTGTGGATCCCCAATCTGCCATTAAAAAAAAAATGCATTTTTTACTGATAAGGAGAGGAAACCACTCACAAAATGAGATTTTATATTTTTAATTTGCTTCGGAGACGTCTGAATTTAAGTTTCAGCAAACCATGCACTGCTTACAGTCACATATTCTGTCAGAATGTCAAACTTTACAGTCACACTACAACAATCTTAAAACCCAATAAAAGATCAGTCAGATGAAAATTTAAGTGCTGCATCCATACACCATGATGGTTTCAGGTCTTGCAGAAGTCCCAACTGTTTCCCCAAAGACCACTTGAGCCAACATTAAATGATGATGCAATCTTTCAGCCATACTATACAGAGTTGTTCTTTTAAATAGGCAGCATCTGGAAAAAGAAATCCACTGACCATTCACATTCAGTCCTGAAAACTCTCAAATACAGTGCAATATGGAAGTCTGATGAACTTTGTGCTCATAAACAGCATTAATGCATTTCTGAACTATTTTCATGCCAACTTCTAATTGTAGTAGGAGCATGTTTGCAGTGTTTAAGTACAAGAGCGGTAATTTTAAAACAGAATATTTTCTTATGGGTTTACATTAGGTTGTGGTTAACTCAACTGTATTCCATTTCTAGACCACCCTATCCCATCCCATCATATGCTCAAGAAAAAACCAAACCATCATGGGAACAGTTTCATGTTTACCTTATGCATGCCAACTCTGTCTAAAGTTATGTTGACCACATTCAACAACTCTATGGGGGGGAGAAGAGGGAAAATTATACTCCTTCCCATTTTTATATGAGCTCAAGTTGGTTATGATAATCCACCATTGGAACATGAAAGTTTCTTGATGGGGAGCGTGTGTGCATGCAAGAGAGAGACCAACCATTGGCTCTTTTTTTTTTTTTTAATGAGGGTGGCCACCTCATTCCTGAGTAAGGCTCTGTGCATTTAATTCCAGGACAGCCAGAAGTGCAACAGTTGTACAAGTGCTACTGGTGCAACCTCCATTCTGGGGAAAACATCTGTTGAATATTTATCTGTCGTGCATTGAAGGCACAGAGCCATTGTCAGGAACAATGATGGGAACCTTCCTGCTGTTTCAGAAGCAACCAATGTACAATGGTCTTTCCCGATTCCTTCAGTAACCATCACTTTTATTTTCATTTTCAGAAGTGCTATCACAACCCACAATAAATTTTATAAAGGATGCTGCAAAGGAGAATGAATGTCAGTTGTCAATGGAAGCCATCAGAGGTGAATTAAGCCTGAAGTTTTCTTTAACCACTGAATATTTTTGGTGCTGTACTTAGTGTTTTGTTTTTTTTAAAGTGCTTGCATTTAAAAGGGTTTCTATTTTAATATCACCATATACTGCAGAAATGTGTCACTTCCCTACTTCAAAACAGAAGTGCATGTGCACATAAACTCCTTCCATACAAGAATTGCACACAATGCTCAGAAAATTATCTTTGAAAGCTAGACCAATTCAAATTCAAAAGAAGGGTCATAATGATCACAATGCTAGATCTGTTTTGTGCTAGGGCAGGGGTGCCCAAACTCCGGCCCAGGGGCCACTTGTGGCTCTAGGGGGCTCCCAACCTGGCCCTTGGGGAGCTCCCAGTTTCCAATGAGCCTCTGGTCCTCTGGAGACTTGCTGGAGCCCATGCTGGCCTAACGCAACTTTTCTCAGCATGATTACGACTGTTCAACCTCTCACCTGAGCTGTGGGACAAGGGTCTCCACTGCTTGCTGTTTCACGCCTGTGATGTAGCAGCAGCAGCAAAGGAAAGGCTAGCCTTGCTTTGTGCAAGGCCTTTTATAGGCCTTGAGCTACAGCAAGACGTTCATTCATTCATGTGTGTTCCATCTCTAATAAATTCACTTAGGTAAATTTATTCAAATTTTACATGTAAATTAATTCATTTTTTTCCTGGCCCCCGACTCAGGTTCAGAGATGATGTGGCCCTCCTGCCAAAATGTTTGGACACCCCTGTCCTAGGGAACCATCGAGTTCCTTAGCAGCTTATCATAAATGTATCTGTGCAAAAAATCAGTAACCAAAGAAACATTTTTCTTGCCCACCACAAGTCTGTCCTGCAATGCACAGTCACAAAGAAGTGTTGGTCATACCTTAGGGTAGACTTTTAATTCTTGTGAGATGGTGTTATGCCCCTATGACGTGATCAATATCCTGAATGCATACCCTGAATATGTTACAGAATCATCAGAAACACTGAAATTCTGAAGGTAGGCACTCAAGGGCTTCCTTTAGCAGAGAATAAAATGTACAAAAGCTTTCTGAGAGTAGAAAATTTGAAAACATCTCTACGAGATCTTGAAACAGAGCTACATCTAGGCAGTTGTAGGAATACAAGAACCACAGCTCAACTCAATGTATATAAGAACAGAAAATGCACTCAACTGCAGTCAAACCCTATCTCTTTGTCCCCTCCCATCTGGCTAAAAAGTCCTTCCAGAGGTGTGAAGCAACACTGAGCCACCCAGCCCTAGGTTAGACAAACGATTGCACTAAATATTGTATTTAACAAAAAGGCATAATTACAGTACATGTCTAGGCATGCCTACTCAGAAGTCTCACTGAATCAATGGAACTTACTCCCAAGAAAATGGGTTCAGGACAGCAGCCTTAGGGCCCAATCTTATCCAACTTTCCAGCACCGGTGCAGCCACAATGTGACTATTCCCCACACCGCAGGATGCCACCGAAGGAGGCCTCTGTGACTATTCCCCACACTGCAGGATGCAGTGCACACCCCACTGGCATGGTTGCACCGGCCCTAGAAAATGGGATAGGATCGGGCCCTTAGTAACTCTTTGTATAGTTGGGCTTTCAGTTTTTATTTTCAATTGGGTTACATGTATCTACACCAAGGCACGACACGAGGTAGAGGGAATGGTTCAAATTTTACGTTTGCACACCCAGCTCATTCTATTTTTAAGATTTGCTTTGCTTATCAATATCTAGTATACAACTTTTCAGTCATTTTATGGAACAAATGTACAGTGTCTTGACTGAAAATATGGGTATCTACACTTTCATACATGAATTTATTCTACACTTATTGCTTTGAAGGTGTGCTGAGCAGAGAACTAATTCCTAAGTTCTCTGGGAAAAAGTCTGCTAGCCATTGGATGTTGAAAGCTTCATAAACTCCAGGCGGTATGATACAACCAAGTACAGTGTAGAAAATATAGACCCAAATATCAAATGGGGCATATACATAATTGTTGTCTACTGGAATACAGCCCTTTTAACAGATCCCCCCCCCATGTGTTCTTAAACAAGGTTTTCACTACGAAAACAAAACAGAGCCTCATAACAGTGGACAGCAATTGCAATTCTACAAGTTAACATTTCTTGCCATTTTGCACTGGCGAAACTCACAAAAGTAATCCAGACAAGTTTTGCTTGCTTCCTTCTTTCATGTACTGATGCATGCCAAAGATGTCCAAGGGGAGCCAAAAGGCCAGTAAAACTGCCTTCATCCAATCCATATTATCCGGCTCTTCCTAAAATTAAGAAACTCTGTATCCCATCCCCATAGGAATGAGACTTTACAATCATTCACTCAATCTGCACAATAGATTTTAATACATTAGGTTGTAAAGGAAACCATGGAAATAATCCAAGGAAATTTAATCAATTTGTTGATAGTTTACATCTTGCTTTCTCTTCCATTAATTAAAAAAAATCCAGATCATTAGTATGAGGTGTTAGCAATGAGGTCAGCAGGGACAAGAGATCTTGCAGTTACCAAATAAAGAAATTTGTTTTTTTTAAAAACACAGACATTCACAAATACAGGATCAACTGAAAGAAAAATAAAGTATACATTGTTCTAAACCGACTCAGATATAAAAACAAGAATTGGCTAAATGACCTCAGCAGAGACCTGAAAAATCCCAATGCAGACGTGCCCCAAGGCAGTGATTTTCAGACTGTTCGAGCAGTCCAGGATTATCTGGAAGCTTCTCAACACATCCTTAATGAGAAAATCAATAAAGGCAGAAAAGCCTTTTCCCGCAATGAGCAGCCAGCTCCAGAAAAAGGGCTGGATCCTTTCCAGGGTGTATTCATGGTTCACACTGACTAACAATGAGAACTGAGGCACCTGACTAGCATTCTGTGTGACCAGAGTGTGAACACCAAACACCCTCTGTAGTAAGCAGGGGAGACAGAAAATGTACTACTATTTTATTTCATGAACCAGGATTTCATGATCCTGGTTTCCAGGGAGGAAGCCACAATTTTATTTAGTAGAGAGATGCCAGCTGAATAAAAAAGACTAGCTTAGCCTATGTGTATAATAGTAGCTTAGTTTGCAAAAATCTGCAGATGAGGTGTTTTCTAACACTCGAATAAATTTTATCCCTGGTTAATTAAGCTGCAGGTAAAAAGGTGCAGGGAGAAGGGCTATATAAAAAATTGGCAACCCTAAACCTAGCTAAACTAAAGCATCTGCATTTAGCCCCATCAAAGATGCACAGAGGATTAACCTAAATACTTTAGAAGTACTTTTTGTACCATTGAAGGACTTGCAGTTGTTGACCGTGACAAAGATTTTAAAACTGACATGTACTGGGTTACTTAATACAATCCACAGAATGTCAATAGACATGATTCTGTAGTTAAGTTTGCCAAGGCAGCCAAGAGGTGAATAAATGTGACCAAATCCAAAAGCTAAAAAAATCCCATGCTGAATAGATGCAACTCGCAAGGACGGCCATATTATACATACCAGACCACAATTATATCAGCGTGTTTAGTGCACATTCAAGCTAGATATCCAAAAGCCTGAAAGCTGCAGAGTGCATATTCATAATGGGCCCTGGTTTTGTTTCTACTTGCATGCAAATCCTTGGTCATCATTGTTGCAGGCAGTCATATGCAATTCAATCCAATGCATGTTTTCTTGGTTGAAAATTCTGCTGAACTTAATGGATCGTACTCCCAAGTAACTATACACAGTATTGCAGCTTTAAAAGCACAATAATGAGAAATAGTCTGAGTGCTGAGAAAAATCACTAACCAATATTCTCATTCTAAACCAACAGACCATTATTCTGTTCTTCAGTGACAAAGCCAGAACTGGCTTCCCAAGTATCACAACAGTATTCTCAATGGATTGCTAACAGAAAGGCTCCCTGGTAAAGCAATAAAATCTTATATGCTCTTGCCAGTAACTTCATTTCATTCTGTTCTCAGACACTTAGAAACACAAAACCCAAATGTTTTTGAACTAAAACATGCAGTGTATTGAGAAATAACCATGTCTTAACAATGCATAATAGCTTATAGAATCCTACCAGTTCTTCTTTACAAGTATTTCCAGAGCCTAGTGTGACTTCCAGAATATGAAATCTAAAGCTGCCACCCTAAGTACCAAAACATGAACCAAGTTTCAATGAAATCAATAGGACTTATTTGTAAGTTATGTAGGAATATGTGTAGGATCAGGATATACGTTTGCAGCCAATATCTTTTCTACTGAAAATTCAGGAGACAAAAGGGCAACGCAGCCTATACATGAGATCTAAATCATTCAGCCTACCTCCTGGGCTCCTAAGAAACAAAGCCTCCTGTTCTAAACAAGTTCTAGTATGTTCTATTGCACATCACAGTCTCATTCACCCACAAGGACATTTAGGACAGAATCAATAGCTGTTAAAAGAGGGACACTGCAAACTTCTTTATACCATAAATCTAATCACAAAATGTACTATACTTGATGTTCAGTGGATCCCATATAGATGCGACAATTATACTAAAATGTTAAATTCTTGTAAAATTACTAAAATGTTTTAGATAGTAATAACAGAGACTGCTCTCCAACTTTCAGCCAAAGCAGCCTGCCAGCAGGTCCATATTCTCATTTCTCATCTTTGAAGCTGATAACTGGAGGGAGAGGGCAACACCCACCTCAGATGGGTGGATTTGGACCTGGGAACTCCAGTTGTCAATTGCCAAAGTACATTTTCTTTTGGTGTTTGCTTTTTTCTTTTTTTAAAACAATGGCAAGGAAAAACAAACCTGGTTCAATCATCATCATGGTCAGATCATTCTTTTGCCATTGTGAAAAGACTTCAAGTTCACATGTTCCTTGCCCCTTACTGGTTTATGGGAACTATAGTTTGCCATGATCCAAATTGGATAAACTATGCTAATCATAGTGTGACTCCAACCTAGAAACTGAAATACAGTTTGAGTGGGGTTTCCAGTTTAAATCAAGGTATCCAACCGTAGATCCAACCGAACCAAGGTATCCAACCGTAGATCAAAGTTAAACTATGGTTAGTGATAACCACCATTTGTTAAGGAGTCAAGAAGCGCATCACAACACTTACAAGTAACAAAGCCACTGAGTGGCCAACAATATAAAACACCAGCAAAACAAAATCAACCTTACCAGAGAGTACCAATATTAACAATTTTTTCAAAACAGGCAACAAATAAAAGCCACAGAAGTATGGAAAGGCCTTTACGAAAGGTCTTCAACTGGTGCATACCAAAAGACATTCAGAGAGGGACTGGTTAGGTTTTCCATGGCAAATGTTTCACAGACTGGGGGCGCAATCCTAAGCCCTTATGTCAGTGCTTTCCAGCACTGGCATAGCGGTGCCAATAGGACGTGCTGCATCCTGCAGTCACCCCGGAGGCCTCCTCAAAGTAGGGAATGTTTGTTCCCTTACATCGGAGCTGCATTGCCCTGGAAAGCACTGACATAAGGGGTTAGGATTGTGCCCTGGGAGTCATTATCAAGAAGCCAACCGCACCTCATCTGGAAGTAAGATATGCAATGGGGTCTCCTTTGAAAAGTGTGGGCAGAGACAATCCTTCAGTTTCTAGATTTGGATGTCATGGCCAACTATAGCTACCAAACACCGGGAAGGGAAGGAAACTGGAACACACAAATGGGGTAGGCAGAACAAGGGGAACAGATGACCAAAGCTCACTTGCAATGTCCAAGCCATGGTTTAGCTGTATTGTCTAAACTGGAGCACAGGGTTTTTCTAACAGGAAAAGGGCTGGTAGCATTCAAAAGCCTTTATTCCAGAACCTCAGAATCAGTGAAGAAAAATGCGAACCGAAAAGGACAAGTTAATTTTTTAAGAAAGAGAGAAAGTTAGGAATGTTTCTTTCCAGCAATTTTTCTCTCCTTCAAGAGGCAGGAAGCATAAAGACAAAACAAAACAAAAAAATACAATGCAAAATGATGAAAGGTGGTGTAAAGCAAAGGACACATGAAGCTTTGAAGTCCAAATGATGTGAACATTTTGAACAGGAAATTCCCAGTTTTGGGATAAACACAACATACTTAATAGTTATTGTTTTCAGCAATAAGCTGATTTGGTGGAATAATGGGTTGATATTGAATTTAGGTCAATCTGCACCAAGCTGCAACCAACCAATCTGAAAATAGGCTGTACCAACCATGTTCAGTAAGGTGCCAAACAGGGGCTTGCTACACTTTATTTTAAGATGCCTGCAGAAATAGAGACACTGCCGAACATCTGGCAGACTACAAAAGATGGCTGCTGGACTGTGTTGATTTGTTAGATAATGAGATGTGCTTGCCTCCAAGAGAAAAAAAATGGGGCATGTCCTACATCTTTCAGGTTTGTCTTCCACACCTAGCAGTGTTAAGATATTAAAACAAAACCACAAAGACACTGAAACCAACACATATTTTCAAAAAACAGTTTTTCAAGGAACACGTTTACATAGCACAGAACAGGACAGCTTTAAAAAAATTCTCTATGACCAATGTAAGAAAAAGATTTTGTTATTGCGGGGGGGGGGGGGAGCTAAGGCACTAGAACTGTAGCAAGCGAAGAAAAACAGAAACCACAAAAGTTAACAAAACCTCCAAGATACAAAGTTTCCAGGTAGTTACTGGTACTACCGTTTGCTAAAATTATTACTTTAAAGGGAAAAGAAAAAGGCAAAGAAACTTTACATGGTAATGTTTTAAAATAATTATATCCCTGGAATTGCTTGGGTTAAAAAGAAAATGAAAATCAAATCATTTTGCTGTTCTCCCAGGCATATACTTCAGTTACAGGAACTGTTTCTAAAGCAAACGTTTTCCAAAATACACACACAGTTGTTGAGACAACTTTGGCTCATCTTGAACTCTTCTTGGAAACTTTTCTCCCCATCTGAAATTCCAAGATGATGTCGTTTCTTAATTCCTTCTTCTGACATGATGTGCAGGTGAAATATCAATCCACATCTCCTCTTTGTCCCTAGAATTGATAGGTGGCAGGTCTTCCTTGAACGTTGCATGGATGGCTTTTTATCATCACAACTTAATAAATACTGATTGCTGGCTCTGCTTTTGCATGGTGTCACTAAGGGGGAAGATGCTAGAGATGGCCACATCCACTATACCTTGACAAAGCTCTGCGTAAAGTTTCCTAAAAACCAAACAAAACAAGAGAGCAGGAGGTTCTAGTTTAAAATAGAAAACAAGCAAACATGATCCAACTTAACCATTTTATTGGCCTAGTTCCATCAACATGCTGATTCCACAGGTCCACATCACTTACTTATTCTGGATTGAACACAGAGGCCCACATAGCATGAATACAGGCTACAGACACCTGTATGTAGACACCTTTTGCTGCCCAAAGTAGGCAAGCCCTCATCCTTCCCAGTTTGTGAGCATGAATGTCATTTGGTAAATTGCTGTTTTCGTGTCTTTCAGTAACATTTCCAACATTTAAATGTGGAGTCATCTCAAAAACAGCAGTTACAGCCATGTCATTTGCAGAGCAAAAAATGCAATACCTTTCAGGACATAAGGATTCCCAATTATGCCCTCTCATGACAAGACATTGCTGAACCAACTTGAACCTTCTCGTCTACCCAGCAATTTTGTTGATCCTTCCAAATTAGGATCCAATTAATGTTATCAGCAGTGCCTAGCACATTCAGGGGCAAGGAGAATACAATGCATACAGGAGTTAAGGGGCCAATCTGCATGTGATTATGCACATAATTCAAGAATAAAAACATTTATTATTTATTACCACTTGGCTGCCCAGCCTCACTTGAAGCCTATGCTTGGAATTAATCATCAGTCTTCATTTTAGAAGACAAAAGGCCCCCTTCTTTTATATCATTGTGCTAGGCAGAGCACATCATTTTACATCAAGAATGCAGGACACCACCCTACAAAGATATATTCATTCTCTCTCTCTCACATTCACACAGGCCAGAGAACTCACATCTGAACTCTACCAGCAGGCCAGTTTCCTTTCATTCTTTTAATGAAAGTGAAAATAGTCTCCAACATTCCTCGCATCTTGGCCCTTTTATACCAATTATGTAACTGTTGACATGCACCACTTGTTTTGTTGGCCATTATATTTTCAGAGATTAAAATTATAGATTGTGGGTATTCAACAGCCTCTCACCTCCACTATCCCTTCACTGTTGCAACAGACCAGGATAACAGTGAAATAAAGGAATGTTTTTTAAACTGGAGAGGCTGGCAGTTTTGCCTTTCAAAAACATACTGTCTATCTGACCACATGCAGAGCCCCTGTGAATTGCTAATGCTGCCTTTCAAGGATTATACTTGATGTGTCTGATATTTGGTATGCAACAGTTGAGGGGCTTTCTTATGCTATTGCCTGCAGCTGCCCCAAACGGAACAATCTGAAAACAGATCCTGAAAGCAGCAAAAGTTTTCTTCTGCTCCAAGACAACTAGCCCGCTAGAATTATATACTATCAACCATATTTACCAGGAAGCGTGGCGCAATATGGAACACTACCTGATGCTGTTTTGGGTTCACCACCTCTGTGCTACAACCCTCCCTCTCAAAACCCATACCCTGCTCTGCACATGCTGCTATGAAACCTGGAAGTCCTGCACTTCCTGTTTTCACAGCTGTGCACAAGCAGCATGGTAAGGAAGTGAGCGAGAAGCAGAGACCAAGGTTTGCATTGGCAATAGCTTGGATGGAGGCAGTGGTGGCAGACTCGGGTGAAATGCACCCTGAACCTGCCACCCTCAGACCCCTTGCAAATTGCTGCTGATGCAACCTGCATCAGGTGGCTGCACAGATGGGCTGTCACTGCTTGCTAGAAAAAGCAGTCACATGTAAAAGGCTGGATGTTTAATTCCTGGCATCAGTAGTTACTGGAGTTTGGACTGTAAGGCTAGGAAAGGTCTCCTCCCTCAGACCTCAAATTGCTGTTGGTCAGATGGCTTGATGGACCAATGATCTGACTATAAAAGGCAGCCTCATACATTCATAGCTCAGTACAGACAACACTGTTCCTAAGAACTTTCTGGCCCTGCCTTAGTTGCCATCCACCTCTGATAGGGAGAACATACAGTTAAAGCAAGGAAAGGGATGCAGAGCCAAGCAGCTTAGTATGATTCATTGTACGCCTCAAGTAACTCCATCCAGGGCTGTTTTCCTACCACTCCCTTTGCAAGGAGGTGCTCAGGTTGTCTGGAAGATTGGCAGGGAGAGAGGAAAGAGGAGATAAATGTTATATCTGTGTTTTTGTATGCTGCAGAAGCAGTGAAAACAAATCACAGGAGAATATTTCTGTTCCAATTCCAGATATACAGTACATTACTGTACCACTGACACACATACAGGGAGAGAATGCTTACTGGGCACAAGCAGGGGCACCGTTGACTTCAATCAACCAGACCTTCAGGTCCTCATCCACCACAAAATCAAAGCCAAGGAGCTGGAAACTCTGGTAGGGAAGATGTTTGGTGCTGATAGCAGGTTCTATACTCATAAGGCAGCTTCTGTGAAAGGAAAGGTGATGTCAATTATCAAAGTTATTCTTGGTTTCTACCCTTGTCATAGTCGGGTATGTCCAGGGGCTGTACAAGCCAGAAGTCCACCTGATGTTATCTTGGGTCTGCCACTTCTGCACTACAAAAAGAGGCCACCAAACCCCCCCAAACCCTTACTATACTTCTTGGGCATAGTATTGGGGAAGAAGGGCAAGAAGAGAAGAGGATGGGTACTCCTCCACACACCACTGCTCTGCTTGTCCTCTCCCAAAGCATGTTTTTGGAAAAAAGGGGGTTTGGTTAAACACACCTCTACAATGCATGTAGTCAGGTTCTTTTATTCACATCAATGGAGGGTCCTTCTTTGTGTGTGCGCGCGCAGAGAGAGCTACTCCCTCTATTAAACTGAAAAGCAGAAGAACTGCACATTATGATCTTGGGATAGGGGACAAATCTCACTTTGTACACTTACAATAGCTACATTAGAAGCCAGTGTAGTGTAGTGGTTACAGTCTAAGTCAGTCTAAAACTTGGGAGGCTCAGGTTGGAACCCCTCCCCCTCCGCTCACTGGGTATCCTTGGGCAGTCTCTCTTTCTTGGCCTAATGTAACTCACAGGGCTGTTGCAGGGAGACGTCTGCTGCCTTGAGCTCAGTGGAAGAAAGACTAGGATTTAAACCAATGGGAAATAGAAATAATGGCAATCCTTGCCTTGGTAGAGTCCTCAAGAGGCGCACTACTGTAAGATACATTACCTTATTATATTTTTGACTTGCAATAAGATTGTATTTTCCAGAGTTACGTTCAAAGCACTCTTCAGATATTGATTAAACTCCTCAAAAAACATCTCATTCCCTTCTTCATATCTCCCATAGTTTTTACTATATTCCTTCTGTATGCAGTGATTGGTCAAATGGCTGGTTTTGTCTAGGAAATTAGCACTATTGTAAGGTTCAGAAGAGGTCCGTAGAACACCTTCTCTATAGAGGTAGATATTATATTGGTGATCCAGTAGCACCCAGCTTCTAAAAGTCAGAAGAAAAAGATGGTTGTATGTCAGTGTTCCAAGAAACAAATCTACCATCAATCTCCCTCTTCACTCAGTTATACACTCTTGAAAACATTACCTAATATCAAATTTACGATGACCTGGTTCTAAGAGCAGAGGCCTCTCAATATATTTCTGGATCACATGCACTTGTCCTTGATTATCTATGAAGTCCAGAAGTTCAGTCGCCTCTGAAGAAATAAGAATGCCTTGTCCTAACAAGAAAAAAAAAACATACATAGCAAAAGCACAAAAGTGCAGAAGCATAAATATATGTACCAAAAGCACCACCACAGCATACATTTCTTACAAGCACAGTGATATTGCAATATCCATATGCACTTCTAGAAGAAAAACTACGTAGCTATACATGAAGCATTATAACTGTTGATGACAATGTGCACACCCTGTAAAACAGGGGTCTCCAAACCCCAGCCTGGGGGCCAGATGCAGCCTGCAGCAAGCCTCTTTTTGGCCCTGGCCAACCTCTTGTCCCCTGAAAGCCTCTGGCCCGCTCAACTGAACATGACCAGTACTGTGCTCTGATTGTGTCTGGAGGGTGTTCTGAGGGCCAGAGAGGTTGAATGAATGAGCCCATTCATTCATTTATTCTCTCCTCTAAGTTCCATCTCTAATTTAAATTTTTTTTCCGGCCCTCCACACCACACCAGATATTTGATGCGGCCCTTTGGCCAAAAAGTTTGGAGACCCCTGCTGTAAAAGATGCTTGCAATAAGAATGGCCCTGTAGCTTCCTCAAAGGCTTCCTGGCCCAGTTACAAGTTGGTATCTTTTTACCCAAATGTCTCAGATACCGCACAAAGTGACTTTCTAGTTCCAAATTATGGCATTAGAGCTATTGCTTTGCTTATAGTCACTCAGGCCTCCAACATGGATTTCTTCTACAGAAGGACCCTTTCATGCTATGGAGGCATTTATTTTCCAGCTTTATTTGGAAGTGGAATTAAATACAATGACCCAATCCTAAAATGGCCTTATGCTGCCAGAACTAGCATTCCAGCAGCATAAGATCCTTTACGGCTGTCGCAAAGCATGACATGCCATGCAGTGTGGCCTGGCAACTGCCACAAGCAGCTGGATCTACGTTCCAGTAGCTGGAGAAAGAGCCCTGGCATAGAAAACTCAGTGCCAGGGGCAGGAGGGAGTGGGTAGAATGGAGTGGGGAGGGGGAGAAACAGGGAGGAGGGCGTTTTGAGTCTAGGAAGGGGGCAGTATTGGTTGCTGCAGTGTTGCCAATATCCTATCTCCCTTCCTGGCCTCAGTATGCCTTTCCAGATCCACTCGGACTTGCACCACCTATTTAGCTGGCACAGATCTGAATACACCCAGCAGGTCAGCGAGAGCTTACCCTGGAGCAAGGGAAAAAAATTCCCTTACCTTGAGGAGGCCGTGGCTTGAAACTCCCCAACAGGATGCAATGAGCACCCTGTTGGCACAGCTGCATCGGCACACAGCGAGTTAGGTAGGATCCGGCTATTAATGTAGTGCTATATTATCCAGCAATTATCCCAAACAACCAAGCTTCTTCCATAAGGCTCATTCAGAAGCAAGTCCCATTAATCAAAGGCCCTTAGCATCTTTCATTAGTAGCTTCCTCCTTGCAGCTTCTTTGTTTTATGGCCCCCCATTCCCCATGGCAGCAGGATTACAGATGCTCATAATTCCACTTTTGTCAGTTTCTGTCCCTCAGTGCCCGGGGGAAGGGAAGCAAGAGGGCTTTAATTCTTTTTTTTTTTTTTTTTTTAACTGCAAAATAGCAATATTTCACAATAAAAGATGGGGAAAGTACCCCAGCTTAGGATCTGCTTATCTGGTCATTCCTCCTCCACTTTGTTCCTTTTAACTTTACCCAGCCTTGCCATGCAGCATACTCATACCTTCCCCTCCTGCCTCCCATTCCAGTTTTTCATAAGATATGTCAGAGAATTGGTCATCTAGCTCAGGATCGTCTACACTGATTGTCTGTGGTTCTCCACAGTTTTCTAACAATATAAGAACAGCTCTACTGGGTCAGACCAACAGCCCATTAGCCCAACTTCCTGTATCTCACAGTGGCTCACCAGATGCCTCAGGGAGCACACAAGACAACAAGATACCTGTATCTTGTTGCCATTTCCATATATTGGGCATTCAGAGATGGGCTTCCTCTAAAACCTGGAGGCTGCATATAGCAATCATGACTTGTAATCTGTGATGGACTTTTCCTCCATTAATCTGTTTGATCCCCTTTTATCCAGAGATCTTTCCCAGTCCTAACTGGGGACTGAATCTGGGACCTTCTGGATAGAAAGAATGTGCTCTACCATTGAGCTGTAATCCCATCCCCGAAGGGAGTCTTCCATTCTTTTTCAAGCAGAAACATGTCCTGGTGTTGTTCCAACTGGAACAGAGATAAATCTGGCCTTGGTGACAATCCTCTCAGCTTATTTTGAACTCTCTGCTTCATTCTCTGCGTTCCACTTGCTTTGTTGCATCACTTGCCCTCCCATTCATTCCTGAACACCTGTTTCCTCTGTGGTGTTCCTCATGGTGTAGAGTTTCATTAGGAAGCAGAAACTTGCAGAACACCATGAGTAATTATAAGTACATAAATAAGAATGGAGTCCAGTTTTAGAACCTAAACAAACAATGCTCTACTTCCTATTAACAAGCAACTGTGGAAGAGAGGTATGCTGTTCTCTCCTGCTTGTGGGCTTCTCAGAGGCATCTGGCCGGTCACTGTGGAAAGGAGGATGTGGCACTTGATGAATCCTTGCCTTGATCCAGCAGGGCTCTTTTGTTGTTTAGGAGATTACAGCAAACAATATAATCCACAAACCCAGAACCAGCAGGCAGACATAATAAAACTATATTCCTCATTCATCAGGATAATACTCGGCATTTAAGTAGCATGTTTAGAGTGTTCAAAGAGCTTCATATACATTATTGATCAGTACCTTTATCGCCATAAACTGATGGGGACCATGACTGAGAGACTGCGGCTTGTGCAAGGCCGACAAGTAAATTTGTGCAGCGACAAGATTTGAACTGGGAATTTGCTCATTCATAGCCCAGTCTTAGCCACCATATTACTCTAGCATCTGTAGGATGAATAAAATGATCAAAGAACAAAACTAATCTATTCCAGACTTAGTTAGGTGCTAACCTTTGGCACCTGCAGAGGCTTTGGCTATCCATACATTTCCCTCGCCGCTGTCTTTCCTTTTCTGGTACGACACTAGGAAGACTTCCCGTTCATCTGTTCTTGTGTTGTTTATCAGATGCTGCATCCCATTCTGTGCCGGAGCTACTGGAGTCTTTAGATTAGTTGGATAAATCATGTAGGATTCTGGGAACCACATGCAAGACTCTGCCAATTCTGGACTTGTCTTGATTAATCTAAACAAGAAGAGGTGGAGTTTTCCTTTGATTATGTTGATTATTCTACTTCCTGTAGAACACACAGCATTTAAAAAATCTGCATGACATTAACACATGCACACATAAAGACATGGGTGTTTTCCAGCCCTACATGGAGATGCTGCAGGCAAAACAGATGCCCACCACTAAGCTATAGTTCCCCCTAAAGGACCATCATAGATCAAGGGACAGCCCATCCATGAGGCTGACTGAGGCAGTCAACTGAGCAAGTAGAGTGGCAGGGGGGGCACTCACCTCCATCCACCCATTCACTACCACTACTCCTCCCACTCCCTCAACTGAGAAAGGAAGAGCGGGTTGGAGCTTAGGAAAAGGCATGGAGAAGAGGAGAGTGATGGAGCCTTTCGAATGAGGAATATATGCTCTGCTATAGACCTACTGTTCCTCCCAAGTTATGGTCCATCTCAACCTTTCAATGGCCTATTGTGACAAAAATTCTTACTTTACTAGGGGTGCTTTGCGACAAAGTTTATCAGTTCCTCGGTAATAGTTCACCAGCTGAACAAGCCCAGGTTCATGACCTACAGGAGGAAACAGAATTTTTAATATCCAATTTCTTCAAAAAAACAGAGTGTTACTTTAAAAGATATATCACTTATACATTTATACAGACAAACAAATACAGATACTCTGGTTAACTACTTCTGAAAAAGTAGTATTTAATAGAATCACAGAAGCCCAATTGAAAACCCCAGCAATCTTCCTTCTGTGTACATAATGCTCAGGAAAGTAACATGCATACATTTTACTATCATACACTGAGCCAGTCTGAAAATTCTTAGTAATTAAACTAGTGGTATGTCGCTATCCAGGCTACATGGATATTACTGAATGGACAATCAGGTTAAGGCCAGACTGGTCAAAGTGTAAGTCTGGCCTTGGTAACTGCCCATACTTAGAGAGATATGGGCAGTCACCATAGGAGATGCAACTCCTCTTTCATCCAATCACTGTGTGTAGAGTTGGACTAGATGGTTGAGTTCCAATCCCTCTCAATCAATACAGATAATGGAGTATGGACTAGTTTTATGTTGCTGATGCTGGCTTATGATATTTTATGGCTGCTTTGATGATTTTATTTATTGATTTCACTTTAGATAATGTTTTATGCTGTTGCTCCCTATTTTAAATCTTAAGTCAGAATGTGTGAAGTCTGTTCTGCTGCTGGGGTAAGTCAAGGTCTCTGGGGCCTTCCAGGGTTCCCAGTCTATCAGCCTCCCCAATGCTCTCCTCCACTTCACCCTTTTTCTGGACCAATCTTGCCCTTCAAGACCTCAGCAACTATCCTAGGGGAGGGGGTTATATTTTACCCAGGGTGTCCTCCTGGGCTGGTCCTTCTGTCACTGGGTTGGCTTCAGGAGCCTCCTAAAGATCAGCAACCTGGATGCCTCCAGTTGGAGACTGTTCTTATTATCGGACTTGCTTGTGTTTATATTCCCTGTGGCTAATGGTTAGCCCTGTCCCTTCCCCCTTCTTAATAGCCCTCCCACACCTGCTCCTGCTTTTCTACTTCCATGGAGGTGGTTGGGCTGACTCCTCTCCTACCACGATTCCACGATTGAATTACTGACCCTGCACTTGGGTAAGATCTCCAGTTTGTAAAATGAAAAGGTCTAATGCTCTTAACCTACCGAGACCTCACTGAAATGTAACCACAGCAGTGTCGGAATGATATAAACATAAGGGTGGAGCCTAATACTATTGGGACGCTCCCACAGACTTTGAGGAAGGTCAGTGATCAGTCTGGTGGTGAAGACCCATGGAACTGCCCTCTCCCCATGTGATGGGGGGGTAATGAAACTATAGGGAAGCAACTATAGGCATGTGTGAACGGGGCCCCAAGATAGCACTACTCCCTAATTCAGAATCTTTGAATACTACTCCATGGCAAAGAAAGTGCAGCTTGTACATGTTCAGAAGGCATTCTTTTCTAGTGTCAAAACTGGAAAGAAAAAAAGACTGCAGGACAAACCCTATTAAACTGTGGTGCTCATTATAACAGTTTGGGAAATCCAAAATTAAGAAGACTTTCATATGTGTCACTTTGCTAAAAAAAATGCAAAAAGATTTTGCTGAATTCACACAGGACACAATGCAAGAAAATAAGGAACAATACACAGATTCAGACATCTGTGAGAACATGGAAGTGGCAGTGTCTAAATCAGTGCCTGTATGCCCGAAAATGCAAGGACTGCAATCCTGCACATAGGCTACATAAATCCCACTGGTTTCTGTGAGATTTAAGCAGCTTAACAGCACAGAGGATGGAAGTTACTTTTGCTACTGTGTAAGCCTATATAATAAGTGCATGAAAGAGCTGGCAATGTAAATGGACATGATCATACTCGAGTATGTTATTTTTGCTTAAATACTGATGGGATAAAGGGCACAATCCTAACCAAGTCTACTCAGAAGTAAGTACTCTTTTGTTCAAGGGGGCGTACTCTCAGGAAAGTATGGTTAAGATTACAGCCAAAGTCTCTTTGCTATGTGTAAGATTGTGTGAACTGAGCAAAGAAAACCAGTGAGTTTCTCATAACCAAAGCATCTTGCAGTGCTTTAAAGGCCAACCAATTTATTTCACCATGAGCTTTTGTGGACTGCAGTCTACTTCATCAGATGCGTGGAGCCCACAAAAGGTCATACTGAAAGCAAATGGCTAGCCTTTCATGTGCTACACTTTTAGGGCCATGCCAATGTAATATGTGTTGCATCGTGTGGTGGTGGGGGGGCCAGTCACGGAGGCCTCCTCGAAGTAAGGGAATGTGTGTTCCCTTACCTTGGGGCTGCACTGTGGGTGGTCAGTACTGGAAAGTTGGTTAGGATTGGGCCATCCGTCTGTTGCAGTGAAAGCAGCAAATGCATCTCCCCTCCACACATTTCTTATGAATGAAGTAAAGCAGACCTGCAAGTGACTTCAGGCAACCTCTCCTTGGCTCCTATGCAGAGTGCACACCTATGCTAGGAGCAACATAACAGTTTAACAACAAAGCTGGCAAAACTCTTGCCCAGAAGGTATTTTCAGAGACTGTGTTACGCGACACGTTTTTTGGTCTAATGAGATTTAGCCAGGGATTTCCCACCCTTGCTCGTAACACCCCAATATCAAATTATCCAAATTAGTATTTCAGTGGGATTTCTTGCAGAATAAGGCAAGGCTTAGGAAATATGCCAAATTTTCAGGTTCCATCATCAAATATAAAACATAATTTGAACATGTAAAGACAATTGACAGAAAGCTCTCTCTCTCTCGCTCTCTCTCTCATATATGCTAGAGATTCATTGAACCAAAAGATGTGTTTTTAATGGCAACAATGGAACACTGAGAGAACTGAAGAGCTGGTTCTTAAATAAGGAACAAATAAACATATGCCACTAGGTCTTGACTGTAGTGTTTTCTATCACTGAGGAAGAGGAAGATTGTTGCAAAGCCTTTTTAGGGTTCTCTCTCTGAATTTAGTTTTGTGCCAAGTCAGATGTTGCTACACATTCACTATTGTTACCTAATTTTGGACAAATAGCAAAGGAACAAAATCTTCAGATGATGCTGCAATTTTAGAAAAATCCAGTCTAGAAGAGACTGAAAAACTAGAGGAACTGGAGGACAAATTGGTCTCCAAGGAAATAATAAAATTTCATATTTTTTTCTAAAAGGCAACATTTAGAAAGCAGTGGAATGAACTTTTTGGCACCTAGGACACTTGGTTGTTGACTTGAAACCACCATTCTTTAACAATGGAATGCTTTAGCATGAAACTACTGTTATGAGAAGTTAATCAGGAAGTTTGATTCTAAATGTTCAATCTTGATTCATGATAGTGGTTTCTTCTTCCAATACAGGTGTTAATGTAATTTCCTTGCCTTATTAAGACATTCTCTATTACTGTCGTTCTGAACTGTCATGCTCCTCTTCATAAATATTTAAGTTTTACATAGAATTGTCACAGATTGTATCAGTCCATAAAAGCTTGTGCTACAATAGAACAGTTAGCATTTAAATGCCAACACTTCTCTCCAAGGGGAGTACAATTAAAGTAGCTGAATGAACTCTAAGTCTGCTTCTTAAAGCAGAAAGGCAGGAAGTAAATTTTCCTAAAGCAGCCAAACACCATTTGGAAGATAGGCAAAATGAAATAAGACATAGTTGTAAACACAGAATCTCTATTTCAACATGCACCTGTACTATTTCAGTCCCAACAGCCATCAAAAGGGTAGTGGGTTCTCCAGGCAGCCATCTGCTAAATTACGATTTGTGAAAAAATTGCTGCTGAGTACCCTATTGCAGTACACAGAATATCCTAATCCTATCCAGAGCAAAACCCAGCTCCAGGCAAAGTGGTGAAGCTGCCATTGCAGCTCTGATCAAAATGTAGCCGAGGATCACTCCCGTTCGATTTAGGAGGACATCTAGAACATCTAGGAAAGAACACAGAGGTGAGGGATCGAGCTACTTCATTCAATATTGGCTTGACTGTACAAGCAGCCCAGTCTTGGATCTGAAATATTTTCTGAAGCAAGCACTAATGAAGCAGCATGTACTTTCAAGAAGTGCACTCCAACATCTGCTATACTGCGAGGGACCTTGCTGCATGCAGAGCAAGCATCACTAGGACCCCTCATGCGTCAAATGGGTGAAAAAGATAACACCTATGACCTACAACTTCAGCAGGATAATTTCTCCACATGAATCAGCTACATGGGGAATTGTGGGGCCATGCTAAAACTAAACTGTACATAGGCAGAAATCCTATGGCCCAACTCCAAATAGCAGTGGGCCTCACATCATTTAAATGAATTTCTCCCAACAAGCAAAATAAGGATTGTGGCGTTAAAGAGCCAAGGGTAAGAAATAAGCTTGGATCAACAGCCCTAACAGTTCCATTGCAGGGAGCACGCAACTTTTGTTTTTGCTGCAGTGGTTTTAATCTGATGAAGCAGATTCTTGTCTGAAAGAGTTTGAGTCCTAATTGATCAGTTAGTCTTGCACATGCAGGTTCTGTGTCTTTTTAGATTAGACAGGCCTTGGAGCAGCTCCTTGAGAGTTACAAGGCAGTGCTCTCTGAACAAGGCAGAATGTAAGCCTTGCAGCTATTCTTCTCAGTGACAAAGGTAACTAATAATTCATTCCAGGCAAATAGCTTCCCAGACCCACTGCATAAGCTGCGACTCTACTACAGTACATGTAGACAAGAGGACTGCTAGTATACTCTGAGCACTAATTTGGATTGCATAAATAAGTAAGAAAAAAGAAAAAAAATGTATTGGCAAGAAAAAGCTAAGCATTACTGAATAAAGTTAAAAAAACATACAGCCATCAAGTGGTATGCAACTGAGGTCAGAAAAAAAACAAAGTATAATATATGAGATGGAAAAACTATTACAATGCTATCAAACCAATCAATACTCCATTCCTGTCAGAGATACTGTTATTGACTCTCAAATTGGAGGCAGTTCAGCAAAGGAAAATCAAATGATTAAGCAACTTATTGGCTTCTATGGTGCATGATGAGAAAATACATTGGCTTGTATCTCAAGGAGCACCTGCACAAGTTCTCTTCCCTGCTCTTTCCTCTCATAAGAATGTAAGAAGAGTCCCACTGGATCAGGCTGTAGGCCCATCAAGTCCCGCTTCCTGTATCTCACAGGATACAGGGAGCACATAAGACAACAAGATACCCACATCCTGGTGTCACTCCCTTTCATCAGGCATTCTGTGGTACCCTACTTTTAAAACCAGGAGATTGCATATACCCATCATGGCTTGTAACCTGTGATAGACTTTTCCTCCAGAAATTTGTCCAATCCCCTTTTAAAGGCATCCAGGCCAGATGCCATCACCATGTCCTGTGGCAAGGAGTTCCACAAATTACACACTGGGTAAAGAAATATTTTCTTTTGTCTGTCCTAATCTCTCCCAACACTCAATTTTAGTGGATGTCTCCTAGTTCTGGTGTTATGTGAGAGGGTAAAGAATATCCCTCTATGCATCCCCTGCATAATTTTGTATGTCTCAATCATGTCCCCCCTCAGGCACCTTCTTTCTAGACTGATGAGCCCCAAACGCTGTAGCCTTTCCTCATAAGGAAGGTGCCCCAGCCCAGTAATCATCTTAGTCTCTCTCTTCTGCACCTTTTCCATTTTCACTATATCCTTTTTGAGATGTGGCAACCAGAACTGGATGCAGTACTCCAGGTGTGGCCTTATCAACAACAGCATTAAAATATTAGCCGTTTTATTCTCAATACCTTTTCTAATGATCCCAAGCATAGAATTAGCCTTCTTCACTGCTGCAGCACATTGGGTCAACACTCGCATTGAGCTGTCCACCTGCTGCTCTCCACATCAGGTCCCTAAATCAAATGGTCCTGAGGGGTGGGGAACTCCAAGGAATTGTGTGGGATGCAGAAGAGAAAATTGCAAAAACCTGTGCAAATTTTGGCCATTTTTCTTTCCTACAGCAACCCCCTGCGCAGCATTCCATAACATTCTTGAGGACTCCCTGACCCTCAAGAACATTTGGGGGAGGGAGATTCAAGGACCTGCCATAGAGAGAAAGGGGGAGAAAGGACTGGTGCAGGCACTCCTTAGGATACAGCCCATTCATGAAACAGAAAGGCAACCAATTCAAAGTACTAAATTGAAACACATTAATGTTTATGCTACTACTTAAATGGAAATTTTAAATACAAAATCCGTCTTCTTGGTTGCAGCATCTCATACCTAGAATGCCTTTCTCAGAGATACTCTGAGTGCCAAACTTCTAGCCTTTTCAGCACCATGAAAAATCTTTCTGCTTGGTCAGGCCTTTCAATATGCCATAGCTATGCAAGCAGGCCACACTGAATTCAAAAGGGGCTTATTTTCATTAAAGTGTGGATAGGATTGCATTCTTGCAGCCCAATCCTATCCTGCGCTGCAAATGGCCTGTGCTGTATCCAGTGCAGGGTTGGAGCTGGCTGCAGCACAACCTGGGACAAAGGGAATCACTTGCCCTGTGTCGCATGGCAGTGGACTGAATAGAGCTACTTAGATTCACGCCACCTAAAGAGGTGGCACAGATCTGAGCAGCCCAGTGCTAGGCTGAGACGCTGTCATGAATATGTACATGTTAGGCCTAGGTTGGCAGTAGAAGCCTGAACCACACTAAGACAGTGTAACTGAGAAGTTGCTAGCAGTTCCTATCTGCAAGAATGTGAGTAAATAAACAAAAAGATTGTTGTCTCTCCTTTGCTGGCCAGAAAGGACAGACAACAAGAATTACAACCCATTGGAATGTTTAACACCTTAGAAGACAGAGAGGTGCCTGATCAAGCGTGATGGAGTGCAGCTATGGATCTCCAGTTGCGAGGGGTAAGAACTAGGAGGAGTTAGCAACCAGGTCAACTTCTGGAAGGTTCTGTTCCTCTAGGGTCTGATTGGACAGTCTAAGTATGAAGTCACCTCAGTACTATTAGCATAAGAAGTATAATAATGAGTGCCCAAGGGGTGTGGCCCGTTCCTTCTTGGACAGAGTTTTGGGTGCAACATCCTGCACGATTGGGAGCTCCATTGTCCACCATGGGCACCTCAATTCAGCCACTGGAGGCTAGTGCATGTTCTTGTGCTAGCCTACCTCCTGTGGTGGCAGAGAAATACCTTCAGGTTCGTTTGCGACACCCGGAGACTGGCACGAGGGACTTGCGCCAGCCTAGGGCACAGTTTGGATTGTGACCTTCATTAGCCAATTTCTTCTCTTTCCCTTGATTTTATCAAGCTTTCATTCATCAGATGATGCCTTACTCAAACCACTGGGCCATGTCGTGCTGTACTGACAACCCAGACTGGCAGTGACCCTTCAGGATATCAGACAGAATTTTTTACTCTGCCCTAGCTGGAGATGTCAAGAGTTGAACCTGGGACCTTCTAGAGACAAAGCAGGTGTTCTTCCACTAAGCCATGGAGTGTTCCTCATGCTTGCTTCGGCAGCACATATACTAAAATTGGAACGATACAGAGAAGATTAGCATGGCCCCTGCGTAAGGATGACAAGCAAATTGGTGAGTGTTCCTCAAATATTCTTCCATTTACCAATACCCCATGATTGTTCTATGCTACATTTTAGGTCTTTTAGAGTATTATTATTCACCACTCAGAGAGATCTGGCTAAACAATAGCACACTCATGCCGAAAACAAATAAGACAAGCACCATCAAACTTTTGCTGTATTTTTCTGCCTTTTCAGTCCCAAGGCAACATAATCTCTCTTTTTAATGCTGAAATGCACAACGTCCTTTTTAAAAAACAAAAAGAAGCCTCATGGATATCCTTCTCATTACATGAGGACACAATGCAGTATTATTTGTGCAACACTGGGACTGAAGCAGGGGCACACTGTTGCCTGGAAAAGCCTCAAGCCTCCAGTAATAAAATATGATTTCTCATCTGTTTTTATAATCATGGTATCCAAGACTGCGCAGGGTTCATCAGAAGAGTCAAGTAAATCAGCAGCAGTTCCTGAAATATAGACATGAAGCTTCTGCTAATGCAATCCATTAGCCCCCCTCCCTTTTTAACGCAACAGCAGTACATCTCACTGCTGATTCATGTTCCATTTTCATCTAACTGCCCCACCCTCAAGTCTGCTTGCCACTGCTTGGCCAGTTGTTGCCAACTGTGCATTTTATTTATTCCACCTTATTTTTTTGCAGCTCCCTCCTCCAGCTTGCCAACATTATTTTGAATCCCAGCACAAAAAAAGTATCTGCAATTTCTCAGAGCTGGGTGGTCCACAAAGGGAATGCCATTTTGGAACACTTTGGATAATATTAGGAAGCCTTTCCTAGACTTATATAAGTAGCGTGTGAAGCATGCATAGTATAGACTGCTCCAATATCTTTATAATTTATATTTTTCTCCCCCATGTTGTTTGTACTTGTAATTTATTCTATTTGTAAAATTATTTTTAAAAAAACAAAGAGGACAACACACACTTTCAGTGCAGTCATCAGGTTTGGCATGCTTGAGGACAAGGCCTTTCAACCTGGTCTGTTCAGTTCTTGCAAGTATCACTGCTGTGAGAAACACTTTTGCAAGTATTGCAACCAGCAGAGACAGCTGCTGTGCACAAGCATGGGTGGCTTGCCACTTAGTTGTTCCTGCAGAGAAAGAGAGAGAGAGATTTCTCCAGTTGCTGCCATCTCCTGACTTCTCCTTCGCCCTCCACTTCGGGGGAGGGGGACAAGTCAAGACAGAGCCACACAATCTCCACAGTAGTGGGTCAAGTACCATTTCCCAGTGGCTGAAAAGCACCATTCCAGAATAAGTTCCTATGGAACCTAATTCAGTACTGATATCCAGTCAGGCAACAAGCATTACCTCTGAAGCTAGTTTCTCCTTGGCTCTGTAGCTAATGGACCAGACCAATCAGACTATCAAAGCTGCCTCCTGGAACAACCTTATGAGCCTGCCTATCCCTCCTGTTGCAAATTCTTCCATAAAACCCACCTTTTCCATGAAACCTTTGACACAACCTCTGTTCTTGACTGACACAAAGGTCAAGTTCACGTAAAGAAACAGAACGCCTTTTCTTCCCATACTTTGCTTCACTTCCATTTGGAAACAGCTGCAGCTTGGCAGTATGCAGGACATAGTCCCAGATACAATCCTTGCAATCTCCAGGTAGGGCTCCAAAAGAACACCTATCTGAAACTCTGGAGAGCTACTGCCAGCCAGTGTAGGCAAACTCACAGCCCAATCCAAGTCTGCTCAGAAGTAAGTCGCCTTGAGTTCAATATGGCTTATCTCAGGAATGTGCCCATAGGACTGCAGCCTAAACTAGATGAAACAATGGATAGAATCAGTAAAATCTAACGTGTTGTCTTCTTGTGTTGAAATTTAGACTGAGAACTTTTTTCTGTGCTATAAAGAGCCATACAGAGTGATCACTGATGGATAAACAAATTAGTTGAGATGGGTGATGTCTACTGCATTCCCTTTATCTACTAAACAAGGTAAGATATCAGCAAACTGTGCCCCCCAAATAAACAAGAAACACAGGATCCAAAGCCTTCACTTTCAAGTGTCTCTGCTCACTTGTTGCTCCATTAACAAGGAATTCAAAGCAGAACATCCATTTTGGGGAAAGGGGCTGGCAGCACAGAATCAGAGATGGAGGTAAAGGCAAAGCAAGTCCTGAACATCCTATTTTTGATCAGCAGTGTTGAGGCAGGACCATAGCCAGCCTTCCTTCATAGGTGGAGCGGCTCCAAATACAGTAAGCTAGTGCAAAACAGTCACGCTCCAAAGCCTGCGATTTCCTTACAGCTAGAACAAGCATCTCACGCCTTCCTGCCAAGCCCACATGTCTATTTTACTCTTTGTGAGTTGTTAACATCAGAAATATAAAAAGAGCAACTACTTTTACTTTTGGAGGCTTTCCTCTCCCTTTAAGATGAATGCATTGTGTACAGCAACAATTATTTATTAAAGTTACTCCTTACTCCCGTTAAGCACCCTGCCATACTCGCCAGTCAGAATAGCTAGAGGGCTATCTCCCCCACCCCTCCACCAGCATTATTAAAATATAAAAGGTGACAATCATCTTGAAATGGCCACCAATGTGAGCCTTGAGTGGACAGAACTAGACAGTCTTGAGTGGGCAGAGTTGGGAGTACTACTGCTTTTATAATGCAGCCACCAATAATTATCAATATTTTAATTTGTTTCTAGAAACTTTCCTATTCCAGAAAACTACTCAGTACTCCAGACACTGGTGCCACATTGATGATAGCACTGCATCAAGGAACTACAAATTCTGATTATCTTCTGGGAAGGCTTGGAACAAAAACGTTCAAACTCTTCAAATCTCAGCAAGCCTGCAAATGATAGCCCAGGAATCCCAAAGGCTCTCAGCAATCATTCTCTCAGGTCCTAGGGCCACATCTGACCAACAGGTTCAGCTCTTAAGGTACTGAACCTTCCATTTGCCTGAAACAGTCCTTTGTACCATAGATACCCCTCAATGTTTTGTGTCCTCCAAGGAGTTCAAATACAAATTGTCTTACAAAAGAAATGCTGTTTCTTGATAAATGTACTTTTTTGTCCTACTGTACAGCATCATGGGTGATGGAGTAATAATGTTCCAAAGTAAGATATCTGGCAGTGGTGATGCAGCATGCCTGCAGACTACTCAGTCTTACTTAAAGAGGTAATGTAATATTTACCTAATGTAAAACATTAAGAGAGACTTATGGAGAGTGCAGGAGGTGCCTTGGCAAAGCACAGAACTCATGACCTTGGGGAAAAAGGGCTTCTGCCCACTGGGAGCACAGCAACACAGAAATCTATCCAACAGTCACAAAGTCATGATCCCCCAAGGCTAATTTCCATGACAGTCACATGTTTGTTACTCCTCTTAACAGATGGAGCCTTTGGACTTATTTGGTTCCCTTAATCATTATCCTCTTTGCTTTTTAATGCAAGGTATTTTCTTATTTACTAAAACACTCCAAGTGACACACAATGTTAATTATGTATAGAGACTACATAATTATCTCAGAAACCAGTACAGGGCTGAATTCGATATGTTACCTATGTCTCTTGATACTTTCAGGGGGAAGGAGAGAGGGCAGGATTACCAACAGCCCAGTTCCATGTACATCTACCCAGAAATAAGTCCAACTCAATGGGTCCTACTTCCAGGTCAGTACAGTACGTCTAGAATTGCAACCTTAGACTTCTTGGATTCTCTGCTTAGTGAGAAACTCAATTCTTTTCATTATTGTTATGATTATCTGTAAAATACTCTCAGGTTACAAAGCATTTTAATAATTTTTCTCATCCTACGCAATCCTCCTTCAATCCTAAATGTGACCACTACAGAGAATTTTCCCCTGTTCTGCAAGTCTTGAAGACTGGATTTTAATTGCTTTGGTCACAAAGTGTGAGCCTCCAGGCAACTTAAGCATCCTTAAGCTCACTGATTTCAGCTGGAGAGATTTAGATGTGCTTGGATCTTTCCCACCAATAACAATAAGCTTTAAAATGTGCTTTGCTCTGGCTCAGACACTTCTACTGCTGCTGCATTTTCCTAATTTTGTCACTCTCAGCAATCCAGCCCTTGAAGGAACCACCTGTTTTAGAAACAATTGCCTTTCATTCCTCATGGCAGGCTGACTCATGTGTCCATGAACAGCATTTTAAATAGCCTCTTGATGGAAGTGAAACTATTCACAGCAAAGTAAATAGAGGATTTGCTTCCTCCCTTTTCAGTTAAGATGCACATTAGCATAAAACAAAATCAATTAGAAAACCGTCAACAACTCAAATGTATGAGGTTAACTAAATAAAATTTTTAAATCATGTGCTCAAGTTTTTATATTAATGCCCCAATAATCAATGTTCAACAGATTTTTTTTTTTAGCTTTACTTTACTATTTCTCAATTCTCCCTATTTAGAAATAAGGCTTCCCCATCACTTCAACAAGGGGCACCTCATTTCTTTTATAACCAGCTGTAAAATCCACTCACAAGATTAGGCTTTGGTGATAAGACAAATTTAAATGCACTCAAGTCCTTTTAAAAACAATGGGTTCATGTGCGCCTGTTTGCAGTTAAACAATTCTTGGTATAAAAGTTGTGAGAACAGAAAGCTTCAGTTCCATAGCTTAAAAATTACTTTTGTTGTGACTTATTTGAGTAAACATCTCAATTTAAAATTCAGAAATAAACCCTCAATCCATCTGCCAGGAAACACAAACTTGAACCTGAATGAAAGCAATACAAACTATGAACTTGAAGACTGGGTCTCAACGCCATCAATGCAGAATGACACAATTGTTGAATGCCCATAGATTTCTTGGTGAAGAAGATTTTACAGCCCAAGAGAAGGCAGCCAAGGGAGGAGCCACAGCTCAGTGGCAGAGCACCCGCTTTGAATACATAAGGTCCCCAGTTCAATTCATAAGTATGGCAGAGAAATTTCCTGCAGGTAACCCATTGAGAGTTGCTTCCAGGCAGTGGTGACAATACTGAGCTAGGTAGACTCTGTAAGCCAATATTCTCTGTTCCATCTTGATGGAGCCAAATGTTGTTTTTTACCTCCTTCTAATTAAAGAATTAAAAGCAGAGTGGAAGGGTGGGGTATAAATCCAATCAATCAGTAAAGTGACATTTCAATACGGTAAGTGCAAGATAAAGTTAGTCTTTCTCTGTTGGCTCAGTTCTTTGTTCTTAACAACTCCCTCATTAAATAAGCTTATTTAAATATGTAAGAATTGCTCTAAGAACTTATCCTTATATTATGATAAATAGTATAAACCTAAACACCATCATATACCAATCCAATACCACTGAAAATCCCTATTGTAGAAGCCCATTTTTATAACAAAAGTGCTATTTTTAAACCATTCATAATGGTATTAATTAAGATATTAATTAAAGAGAGCTATCAGATCAGTGTACCATTTATTGGGGGAGGATGCCTCCTCCCTGAGAGCAACACTCCTTGACTCCAGCTGACTTGCTAACAGCCAAGTCCCTCCCTTGTTGCAGCAGGCAACACCCAAACCCAACATCTGCAGCAGGAGACATCACAGACATCAATTACTTGGACACTTCTTCCCAGGGCCACCTGAAGGGAAGCACCCACGCCCACAAACACACACATATATGGAGGACAGAGTACCTATACCTTTAACCACTGTATAGAAGAGGAAATTTTGGTAGGCACAGCTCAACATGGAAAGGTTTAAGAAGCTGCACCTGCCAATATTCCCTCTTCTATACAATGGTTAAAGATATAGGTACTCCATCCTCCATTGTATCCGGTCACCCTGGCTCAAGCATTAGAGAGGAGACTAGAAGCCCAGGCCAGGAGCCCATTCATTTCAATGAGTGCAACTTGGATGCTGGGTTGGGTTGAAGGTTGAGTTCGGTCAGCTGCTGTTGGCCCGCCCCTGCCTGCCAGTGTGTGGCTCCAATCCCATCTACACTTTCCTGGGGGTAAGCCCCATTGAGTCTAATGGGATTTACTTATGAGTAGACATGCCTAGGATTGGGCTCTCAGGCTGCAATCCTATCCACACTTTCCTGGGAGTAAGCTCCACTGACTATAATGGGACTTACTTCTGAGTAGGCATGCATCTGTTGCTCGCTTACCCAGTCTCCCAAAAGGCAGCTTGTTTCTCTCCCCCAGCATGAGGTTAAACCTGGGGTTGTCCCTCTTCAGCCTCTTCCATTGTCCAGTGGAAAGGAGGATTTTGGCCACTTCCGCATAGATGCTGCTGGTCTCATCTCGGACCACGAAGGTGTACATCTTGCTTGCTGGCCCCCTCCCCCTGCAGATCCAAGTGGGAATCCCTGAGGATGAGAAGGCGCGGCACGCCGAGGATCCTCAGCCGGCTCCGGAGAGAGGAGAAGCACAGCAGCAACAGGACATCCCTCCGCCAGGCTGGCCCCGTTCAGCACCGAGCCCGGGCAGGAGAGCAGCTGCTCCGCGTCCCAAAGGCGTAGGGGGCGCGCACGTGTCCTCAGCCCACAGCCCGGCCTCCCACTCCTGCTGCAAGCCCCGCGGCACTTCCTGAGGACCCTGCGACGCTTCCTACATGGTGACGATGACGACAGCTGCAGCCCCGCACGGGAGGGAGGAGATCAAAGGCGGGAGGAGGAGGCAGGGCAGCCCCCGAGCCTCTGCAGCCACCCAGGAGGGGCCATCGCCCCGGCGCCCGAGGCTGCGCACGCCTTCCACTTCCCTGCAGGCAGGCGGGGGCGCGCCTCTCGCGCAAGCTCTGGAAGGAGGACAGCAGCTCTACCTCTCCAGCAGCTGCAGCTTCTCTCCTGCCATGTTGGCTCCTCCCCCCCGCCGGGATCCAGTGCTGAGCGCATGGGTCAGGGAGCAGAAAGAGGCGGCCCCTTCACCCGCCTGAAATAGCAGCAAAACAACCTCGCCCCCCTTCCCATCCTGTCGCTCTGCCAGAAGGCCTTAAGAGCATAAGAACAGCCCCACTGGATCAGGCCATAGGCCCATCTAGTCCAGCTTCCTGTATCTCACAGCGGCCCACCAAATGCCCCAGGGAGCACACCAGATAACAAGAGACCTCATCCTGGTGCCCTCCCCTACATCTGGCATTCTGAACTAGCCCATTTCTAAAATCAGGAGGTTGAGCATACACATCATGGCTTGTACCCCATAATGGATTTTTCCTCCAGAAACTTGTCCAATCCCCTTTTAAAGGCATCTAGGCCAGATGCCATCACCACATCCTGTGGCAAGGAGTTCCACAGACCGAACACACGCTGAGTAAAGAAATATTTTCTTTTGTCTGTCCTAACTCTCCCAACACTCAATTTTAGTGGATGTCCCCTAGTTCTGGTGTTATGTGACAGTGTAAAGAGCATCTCCCTATCCACTTTATCCTTCCCATGCATAATTTTGTATGTCTCAATCATGTCCCCCCCTCAGGCATCTCTTTTCTATGTTGAAGAGGCCCAAATGCCATAGCCTTTCCTCATAAGGAAGGTGCCCCAGCCCAGCAATCACCCTCTTTTGCACCTTTTCCATTTCCACTATGTCCTTTTTGAGATGTGGCGACCAGAACTGGACACAATACTCCAGGTGTGGCCTTACCATCGGTTTGTACAACAGCATTATAATATTAGCCATTTTGTTCTCAATACCTTTTCTAATGATCCCAAGCATAGAATTGGCCTTTTTCACTGCCGCTGCACATTGGGTTGACACTTTCATCGACTTGTCCACCACCACCCCAAGATCTCTCTCCTGATCTGTCAAAGACAGCTAAGAACCCATTAGCCTATATGTGAAGTTTTGATTTTTTGCCCCAATGTGCATGACCTTACACATACTGACATTGAAACGCATCTGCCATTTTGTTGCCCATTCTGCCAGTCTGGAGAGATCCTTCTGGAGCTCCTCACAATCACTTCTGGTCTTCACCACTCAGAAAAGTTTGGTGTCGTTTGCAAACTTAGCCACCTCACTGCTCAACCCTGTCTCCAGGTCATTTATGAAGAGGTTGAAAAGCACCATTTATGAACAGGTTGAAAAGACAGATCCTTGGGGCACACCACTTTTCACCTCTCTCCATTGTGAAAATTGCCCATTGACACCCACTCTCTGGTTTTCAACCAGATCTCAATCCAGGAGAGGACCTGTCCTCTAATTCCCTGACTCTGGAGTTTTTTCAGTAGCCTTTGGTGAGGGACCGTGTCGAACACCTTCTGAAAGTCCAGATATATATAATGTCCACGGGTTCTCCCGCATACACATGCCTGTTGACCTTTTCAAATAATTCTAAAAGGTTTGTGAGGCAAGACTTACCCTTACAGAAGCCATGCATGACTTGGATACAGCCAGAGTTCATGTTCAGGGCTCCCCAGGGGCACTGCAAGCCCCACCCCAGAATTTTTTTGCATCTGATAAAGGGCAATGGTGGCTTTGCTCAGCTCTTCCTTGCAGCCTCACCATGCCGCCCCCCCCCCCCCAGGATTCAGCAGGAGCAACAGCTCCAAATGATGCTTGCAGGCAAGAGGAGAGAGAGAGCATTAGATCCTCACTGGTGCAACCCCCTCGTGAGAATTGCCTTGCTCAGTCTCTGGGGTGAATCTGCCTCCTGCTGAGTCAGGGTTCAATTCTATCCAATTTTCCAGTGTTAGTGCAGTTGTGCCAGTGGGGTGGGCACTGCATCCTGTGGTGAAGGGTCAGTCACTGGGGCCTTCTCAAGGCATGGGATCATGTGTTCCCTTACCAGGCAACTGCATTGTGGCAACCCCTGAGCTGGAAAGTTGGGTAGGGTTGGGCCCTGAGGCTACAATCCTATTCATACATCATGAAAACAGTCTTCATATGCATAGGATTGGGCAGGAAGTATGGTCTAGAGCAGGGGTGCCCAAACCCCGGCCCTGGGGGCCACTTGCGGCCCTCGGGGACTCCCAATCCGGCCCGCAGGGAGCCCCCCATTTCCAATGAACATCTGGCTCTCTGGTGACTTGCTGGAGCCCATGCTGGCCCAATACAACTTCTCTTAGCATGAGGGTGACTGTTCAACCTCTTGCATGAGCTGTGGGACAAGGACTTCCTCCACTGCTTGCTGTTTCACATCTGTGATATAGCAGTGGCAGTGAAGGAAAGGCTGGCCTTGCTTTAGGCAAGGTCTTTTATAGGCCTTAAACTATTGCACGACCATTCATATAAGTTCTATCTCTAATATATTCATTTATGTAAATCTATTCAAAATTGAAATGTAAATGAATTCATTTTTTCACGGCCCCTAACATAGTGTCAGAGAGGTTATGTGGCCCTCCTGCCAAAAAGTTTGGACACCCCTGGTCTAGAGGGTAGAGCCTCTGTTAGCCCAAAGATAACATCAGAAGGTCACCAGTTCAAGGACACCGGCAGCTCCCAGAATGGCCTTGAAGGTCCCAGAATGACCTTGAAGCAGCTGACAAAGCCCAGCTGAGTGATTCCACCTGCTCTTGGTGTGAGCAAGAAGCATCTTGGCTGCCCTCCATGTGAGAGATGGAGCTGCTTGTCAGCCTGCGTGGGAGGACTGGAGGCCGGAATTGAGACCAAACCAGGAAGATCCATTCTGAAATGTTGTTGGTTCTTGAAAGAGAGAACCTCTATGATTGTAAAAATCCCCTTAAGGGATTTAGAAACGCCTGCCCATGTAAACTGCCTTGAATAAAGTCAGAGGAGTAATCTGATGACCAGAAAGGCGGTATATAAATACCAAGTTATTATTATTATTGGGCTGTCAGATCCTTGTTTTGTACAGTACTGTCTGCGCAGGCTGGCAGCAGCAGCTCTCTGGGGCTTCAGACAGAGGTCCGTCCAAGCTCTACCTTGAGATGCTACAGATTGAACCCTGACGCCTTCCACATGTAAAGTACAGCCTCAGCCTCTAGAACTCAGCAGCAGCACATGACATTGCCATGTACCCCCCCATGCTCCCACTCACCCCCGTAAGAGAAGAAAAGTTTCAGAGCAGCACCACAAGGTTTAGATTCCTTTGAAGTGAGAGAATGTTAAAGGCTTATGATTAATATCCTACCACATGAAGCAGGTCTGCCATTTTGCCTCAGACCAGCAAAGGACAGTGCCTGAATTGCTTCTGCTTTCTCACAGCTCTCTCTCTCTCTCTCTCTCTCTCTCTCTCTGACTCTAAATTCAAAACAGCTGCCATTGCACACCCCCTGCACCAAGCTGTAGTCAGGGATGATGTCAAGGGATAGCCAGGGACAGCACTGGCCCATAGTGTGCCCACCCAGCAAGGCTGAGTCCAATCCCTCAGTACTACTGGTAGTGGGGATGCCTAATGTGCCATGGGGGGGTGAGCACAGTGGAGGTGATATGCTGAGTCCACACCACTGTAAGAGAATTGCCTATTCAGGAACATCAATAGTCATTCAAGGAAAATCTAAGACTGCAGTCTTCATTTACTAGGAGTAGCTCCCATTGTGTGTTGTAGGACTTCTGAGTAAATCCGCATGCAATTTTGCTGTACATTTCCATTGTAGAATCCCTGTCTCTCATCAGGCATTGCTTTGGGCAAAATAATTGAAAGACACCTGTTCAAAGGAATCAGAATAAACTTATTCAAGGTGGGGTAAAAATACTGTTAACAAATAAAAGAATTCAAAGTAAACTCAGAACAATACAGTCAAGTCTTGTTCTGTTAGGCTCAGAGGGACTAGAGATAAAGGGACTAGGGACGTTAGGCTCAGAGATAAATAAATCTGATAAATGCTGCTTATTTTGGTTTTGATTTTCTTCATCTATCTAAGTTTTATGCTCTGGGCTTTTCCAGTAAGTTCTTACCAAGGCCAGCCTGCTGATGAGTGTTGGTAAGGCCATGGGTCCTTGGTGATGCACTTGGAGGAGCACAACCACTTATTACCTGACAGCCATGATGGTCTGATGAAGGAGCTGCCACCCCTGCCATTAGCCTCCTGGCCGTTTCCAGAGGCAGAAAGGGAAGAAGGGCATGGGAAAAGCAGCTGCGTTAGACTGCCAGTTTCAGCTCCTCTTCTTTCCTTGTGCCTTTTGAAATGGCAGGGAGTGGAACTAGGAGGTCAGTGGTGGCAGGAGGAAGATAATGATAAGGATGTAAGCCAGGGCAGTGGGGGCAGCCACAGTGGTGATTAGGGAGGTCATGGGGCTAACAGCAACAATCATGGTGTATAGAGAACATTGGGGAGAGTGTTCATGGGGATGATGGTGGCAATTGGTTGATTTGGTTGATTTGGTGTATTTGATTTGGTTGATCTGGTTTGATTTGATTTGATTTGGTGGCAATTGGTTGATTATGAAAATCCTCAACTTAAGAGTTCAAGCCTGTCATATTTACCCCAGAAGTGCAGTTGGTTGTACCCACCCTATGTAATATACTTACCTCAGGGGGGGAAAGTCCGGAGGGGTACCGAGTAAAGTCAAAGGTTTAAAAATGGGGAAGGCAGTTGGAGGACCTAAGAGAAGACTGCAGAGTCCAGGTACTAAATAAGGAAAGTGCCCAGAAATTTCCACAGACTGCCTATATAAGGAGGATTGGAGGACTATGAAGGGGGGTTCTGACGTTGGTGTCTTGAGCTTCACAACCTTGTCAGGAGAACCATCATTACATCATCTAGGGCTGAAATCCCTAGATAGGATTTCAAGCCATGATGTGTATGTGCAACCTCCTGATTTTAGAAATGGGCTATGTCAGAATGCCAACGCAAGGGAGGGCACCAGGATGCAGGTCCCTCATTATCTGGTGTGCTCCCTGGGGCATTTGGTGGGCTGCTGTGAGATAGGGGAAGCTGGACTAGATGGGCCTATGGCCTGATCCAGTGGGGCTGTTCTTATGTTGTTATCCTATGCATAATTTTCTGAGAGTAAGCTCCATTGAAGACAATGGGATTTACTTCTGAATAGTCACATTAGAATTGTGCCCTAAGTATGCTGATATCACTCAAAGAGCTGCTTGATGGATTTTCTCCTGAGAAAGCTGGTTTCCTAAACTACGAAATAGAACCCCATGCTGGTTATTGACGATTTGCTAAGTATAGACTTGTTGTATGGAAGTACTATTGTGCTGTTCATTCCTTGTCATCTACTTACCCCACTCTCTTTCTGAGAGTGACTGCAAGCATATGTTATGCTACTTAAGTTTTAATACATGGTTGTTTTGAACTGTTTACCAGACTGCTGCATTTTTCTCCTGTCTAACTGGTCTGTGCATGGCTCACACCTAAGATCACAGCATGGAGTGTCCCAAATTTTGGGAACATAGTGATGGATTCTTGTGAAAAACCTGATTTTTGATCAGGATCAAAATCTTGATTCCCACCCCCATTCCTCCATTTTTCATGTTTTGGACTTTTCTGGCACCTTGGAGCAGCAATTTTTGAACCACTGAGCTACAGCACACTGGTATGCCATGAATGGTCTGCAGATGTGCTGCAGGAGCTTGGGGGAGAGTCATATATTAATAGAGCCATTGGGGGATATGAGCCCCCGATCAGCTGTGTGGTATGCCTTGTCAAGTGTCAAAAAACAGATGGTGTGCCTTGACAATTTTAGAACCATCTCAGTGTGCTGTGAGATGAAAAAAGTTGAAAATGGCTGCCGAGAAGGGCTGCTGCCGGATCCTGTAGGTGCCTCGGGAGAAGGGGACTTTCGTCCCCTTCTCCCGGGTAAGGTAAGCAGCCCCGCAATGGGTCTACTCACTTTACCACCAAAAGGTTGGCGGTAAGTTAAAGACACTGGTGTAGGGCATGGAGCCGTACTCGAGTGCCTTGGATCCTGCGGAGTGGAGCTTCATGGACCTGCCTCCCTCCCTCCCCCGGCACATCTCCTGCCCGCCCCCTGGCATGTCTCCCTCCACCCTCTCTCTGCTCCCCCCTCCCTGGAACAGCTCCTCCCTGTCCCTGCCTACCGTGCCACTGCTTGGCGGTCCGGGAGACCACCGAGCCACGGAAGCTGGTCGACCGGCTGGCGCTGAACTAGCACGGGCGGGAGCCCAGCGGTGAGGCTCATGAACGTGCCTTACGGCATGTTTGCAAGTGCTCAGCGGCACAGAGCGTGGTGTGAAGCTGGCTTGCTGAATGGGTAGTGGAGATGGACAATAGGCCTTCTTCACATGCTGTGCTGGGGTCTGGTGCAGTGGGATGCAGCCCCATGTTCCCATACCTTAAGAAGGCCATAGTGACTGCTGCTCCATCACAGGGTGCAGCACACACCACACTGGCACAACTGCACCAGCACTGAAAAATTGAATAGGATTGGGCCCTTAGAAGCTTCTGTAATGCTTCAGCATCTTGCAGGGACTGCTTTTCATTTGAAGACAGTAGCCGTGCTTGCCCTATTGTGTTCTTGTTTATTGTTTGAGCATATCCTTCCCTGACTGAGTGGTAAACAAAGGACCTGGCTTTCAGCCAGCTTTCACTCTGCTTTTCTTGCTCCTAGCATGAGAGGAGCTGTGTATGTGTGGGTGAAGCTGGCTTGCTGAATGGGTAATGGAGATGGACAATAGGCCTTCTTCACTTGCTGTGCTGGGGCCTGGTGCAGTGGGATGCTCCATATGTAGCTGTGGTTTGGGAGAAAACATATTGTATGTGCTGCTCCCACAGATGAGAACATCTTGGGCAGATCCGCTGCACCCTGTTCCCAGCATGCAATTGGTAGGATCACAATCATGACCCACTTATATTGAAGTTTTAGTATGCAGGCTGTATGAAACAAAAGACATTTGCTTTGTCATTTTGCATTTTCTTCAACAGAAATTAAAATGTGCTTCTTAATGATGATAGAAGAGTCATCATGTTAATCTGTTGTAGTAAAAACAATTAGAAGTCTTGTGGCACCTTAAAGACGTAACAGATTTTTTTGTGGCATGTGACTTTGAAGGTAAGAGCCTATTCTTACTTACCTTGCTTACCTTTATTAATCTTTAAGGTGCTACAAGACTGTTGTTTTGTTTCTAATGAGGATTTTCCCTCTGGGGAAAGTGCATTTCTGGCAGTAAATACTGGCTAACTAAACTGAGAGCAGTTGGCTGGGTTGATGTTTGCACTTTGAAAATGTTAGTCCTGGCATGTCATGCAACATGTGTGTGCAGTTTTGAGAATCTGGGATGGGGTAGAGTGGGGGCATGCATGCAAACTGCACATATTTCCCTGATGTGAGGATACTGCCATTTTTGATTATTGAAGGTGGTTCTGGGAAGGTGCAGAATGCAGAATGTTTTCTCTGTTTCAGGCCACTTGCTAGCACCGTGGTCACTGATGTCAGATCTCTGATCAGGCGACAGCCTGTTGCCAAGAGACATCACATCTGCCGACATCTCCTATGTCATGTAAGCAAGCCAATGTCAATTATTTATGAAAAAAGCTGCCATCTCTGTTACATTAATGAGCGCTAATGTGTGGATAAACCCATGGAAGCCTTTCGCAGCAGAGTAAGTTATTAACTTGGATTTTCTCTAAAATATGTGTGTCTCGCTACGTAGTGCATCTGAATGATTATTAGCAAGGAGATGTTACAGATTTAGGAAATGAGTTTGGGGAGCTATCATTTTAATATTGTATTGGTTACTGTTACATGGTAGAATTCTAACTGATCAGCTTCTGTTTGCAGTTTTTTGTGTTAGCTAAGAATTGGGCAGCCAACTGATCATCCTGTTGGCTTCCTTTGGTGCTGTTAACTATAGTTAAATAAATGTTTATGGTTCTGAAGGACTCTCTGATAGTCCAGAGAGGGAGCCTCCATTTGGGCCTGGAGGACCCCCAAGCCAGCACAGTGGCGGGCTGGGGGGGGGCCATAAGCCCCAGGTGCTGAAGAAGAATTCTAGTAGAGATGGCGGGGGGAAGGCGGGCAGTGGGCAGCCCCAGTGGCGGGCAGGGAGCGGGAGGCAGGGCTGGGATCCAGCAGTTTTGTCAGATCCCAACCTCATTCCCGGGGAGATTGAAGCAGCTTCAAGCCACTCCGCTCTCCTTGAACTTGTGCCACCTCAGGAGGTGGCACAATTCCGAGGAGACCCATAAGGGCAAGGGTGCCTTACCCGGAGGTAAGGGGAAAAGTTTCCCCTTGACTCTGGCTGAGCTGACTTGGGCCCCTATCCTGCACTGGATACAGTGCAAACCTCTTGGCTTGCCTGTTCCAGTGCAGGGTAGGATTGCGTCCTTAGACACACAGTAGAATGGAAAGTGTCCCGTGTGTACCAAAACTTGCTTCTGCAGCATCTGTAATCTTGCAGCTGTGTTCCTGAGCTCCTATACACTGCCTCATGGTAAGCAGATCCACAAGCCAAAGAGTTACTGTAGCAGTCCTGTTTCCTCCCAGATTTAACAATCTGGAGTGTCATGCATGCATTCCTTGGCCCAGCATATATGGCTTTCCAGTAGCTGCAGCCACACACTCATGGTAGTGTCCCCAGCACCCTGTGCGTACAACAAGTCTGAGTAGATAGGAAAATGTAATGTGCTAGGAAATTTCTGGACCCCCCCCATTGGCTCCTGGGCCCCCTTTTTGACCCTGGGCCCAGGTACAAATTACCCTCTTTACCCCCCTCTCCTAGGCCCTGGCTTGGGTTAAACTGGAAGTTGCTCTGATCTGCAGGTTGGAGTGACAAATCACTTGGGGGAGACCAAGTTGCTCCATACTGCAGATTGAAGTGATAAATCACTTGGGGGAGTCCTGCAGAGGGGGGGGGGAGACCCTCTCCAAAGCTTGCTGAGCTCCCCCAGGTAATCACTGCGGCACTGTCAGGACACATTCCTCCCACCCCATTCCTGTCCCTGCAAGCACTTACCAGCAGTTCCTAGTGAGTTTGAGAACCACTGCTCTCTGCTATCTAAAAAGTATTCAGCTCTGTAACTGTAAATGCTACCTCTTGTTTTATGTACATTACAGCGCAATTGTATGCATGTCCACTCAGAAATAAGTTGTATTAAGTTCAGTGGAACTTACTCCCAGATATGTATGTATAGGGTTGTAGTGCTAATCTAATCTAGTTAAATCTAGTACATGATTAATATAACAGAGGAAAGGTAAGGGGAAGAGATTGGAACTCTGGCTGTTGGGAACTCCTTGGCCACACCTTGTTGGGGTAGGTGGTTTTGGGAGTCCTTTTGAGATCTATTGAGCTGTCAGGTGCAGATCCTACCTCCTTTCATTTAGAGGGTTTGTCATCACGAACACATTTAGGGTGTGCTACATGAAATCATTCAGAACTGCTACAGAAACAGACACAGGGTGCAATCCTAACCCCTTATGTCAGTACTTTCCAGCACTGTGCTGGAAATCCTGCGGTGTAGCCACGTGTGCTGCATCCTGCAGTTGGGTGTCACTCACGGAGGCCTCTTCAAAGTAAGGGAATATTTGTTCCCTTACCTCAGAGCTGCGTTGCCCTTATGTCAGCGCTGGAAAGCACTGACATAAGGGGTTAGGATTGCACCCACAGTTGGTTTAAGATTTTTTGAATATTGTAGGTGATGGAATATGCTGTGGCTGCATCCCAACAGGGTGGGAACTTCTGGCAGTGGTTGGATTACTAAATGTTCCTCAGTTATCCCTTGGTACCTACTCTGTTCCAGCTGAAGGGCCTTCCTTGCTGCTGCATGCACTGAGGGAAGTCTGCGTAGTACAATGGTGCCCAATCATTTGCAGATGGGTGGGTGTTACCTACAGCAAATATGGATGTGGGCACTAAGGTGGCTACTTCTCCTTTGCAAAGCAGAGATGGGGGTGATAAGAAGTGGCAGGACTGGTACTTATTTCACTGTTTTCCTCTTCATCATTTTACCCCATGGCAAGTAAAAAAGCTTGGGGAGACAGAAGGCCTAAACACTCCTGCTTCTCCCCTGGAAATTGTACCAACTTATAACCAACTTATAACTACTCTGCAGTGTAGGAATTTCAGCGCAAGTTCCCTTGCTCAAATGCTTAATTTGATTCTGTGGTGATCCTGTGGGGCTGTCATAGCCCACCACGTGGGGATGGGGGGGGAGAAGAAGCATGACACACAGACCTTCTCACACATCTTTGGTGGCAACTTTCCCTTCTGGGACTATCTGCAGCTGGGTGCTGTGCCTGTCAAAGTTAGACTTTGACAGGCACAGCACCCAGCTACAAATAGTCCCAGAAGGGAAAGTTGCCACCAGCAAGGGAAAACCTGCTATTCTTTCCTTTCAATTGCACATCTTCCTGGTAATTTGTCCTGATGGGGACCTCCTCCCAGGATACTCCTAGTATACTCCACCAAGCCTACTTTGAAGAGGCAGTCAGGCAGACAAGAAAGAGAAGGCAAGAGTGACAGAATGGCAGAGGAAGGGGGTGTTGGAACACATGCGCACTGATGTGCATGTAAATTTTTTTTAAGGGGGTGGAAAATTGGGCACCACTTCAGGTGCCAACTCAGCATGGGCTGTTGCTGAGTCAAGCCTCCCTGAGTAATAAGTACCTCATTTACAATTACTTAGCTGTGGTGGAATCCTAAAAATTTACATTGCAATCAATGTTCCTGGTGTATTTTGCTTGCACATTTCTTTGCTGCTTACCTTAGCACTTGGGTTGAAGGGAAAAATAAGCACTGTAATAATCTGCATGCAAAAGCAATTCAGCAATCTTGGTAAAAATCTTTGGTGTTTTCTAATGGTTGGGTGATATTAATATTCTGTATATCATCATCAGTATTGTTAGGAGTTTGGCCATCTCGATTCTTGTGAACAGGGTTATATGGTTTTGTATAACCTGGTACCTGATGGAAAATTAATAATGGAAAAGTCCTTCATTGTTGAAAATCTCTCTCCAGCCTTCAGGATGTCTTGCCTGTCAGAGTTTGGAAGAAATGCCGATAGATTCAGATACAGAACGGAGAGGTTTTTTATAGCTGGCGTTGCCTAAAATGGAAGCATTTTTGGAGTGTACTACTTTGGGAGATCTGATGCAGAATGAGTAGTTGTGCTGCTTGCTTTAGCTAAGTAGCCTGCTTGCTCCTGATATTCTCTGCTTTTGTATTTGTAAACCCACAGATATTACAACCATACATCTCTAGTGTTTTCATTGCAAGGAAGACACCTTGCACGTACTCACCTCTGGAATTACCTACTGCTGGGTGAAGTGAGGTGAGCCCTTTTGTGACAATATTAATATCCCTATATTGAGCTTGAAGAAATGATTTTATTTTATTGACAAATTTATATCCCACTTTATACCCTAATGAGCATTCAAATGTATGTCTTTTCCATTTCCAGAGCAGAAGCAATGGAACCCTTTTATCTATATGACATCATTTACACCAAATCTACTGAAAGAATTGTGTCACCCATGGTTGCGGAGCTTTACCATTTAATGATTACGATTGAATTGGGTGAAGTGAATCATGAAGCGCTTCTTGATTTGGAGAAGACTGCAGAAGAATTAGTCAGTGCTACTGGAAAACTTGCCAGTATTGCAAGAAGGTAATATCATACATGTATTTATTTTGCTGTGTAAACCATTTTCATTGCTATCCTGTGCCCATGTACATGGGAATAAGTCCCATTGAGTTAATCAGAAGTAGACAAGCATTTATTAATATTACTTCAGTTATATTATTATTGGAAAGCAATAATAATAATTTTTAAAAGGTAAACTTCTGAGATTTGGACTCAGACTACGCAATTACACTACACTACAGGTTAGTGTAATTGTAGTGACTAAAGGCCAAAATAGATGTGTGGAGCAATTGTGTACCTGTTGAAGTTGGCTGTATTCACATATAAAACAGGGTCCTATACAGTATTCATTTCCCTTGATGCAACATGTAGCACAATAATGTAACATGGGATATACACACAGAGGCATGTTGCATGGGATATACATGCAGAGGCATGGTTCCCTAATCCTGTTAGCACAAGATCATCCATGACCGAACCCAATATAACCTTTGTTGTCTAATTCTAGTCTGGCTGAAGAATCTGATGATGAAGTACTTAAACAGGAAATGCTGCCAGCGTCTGAGTCTCTCCTGGTTTCTGGAAAAAGCATTCTTTTGGCAGTTCAGAAGCTTCTTATTCATCCTGATGCTCATACCTGTATAAAAGAACTAGTTGCATTGGCAAAAAGGATTCTTGTGGAAACCATCAAAGTATGATAAACATCTTTTTTTCTTTGTTTAAATATTGGTTTTCATGTTTCAACCCTATGTCCAGGGCTACAGCTATACACACTTTCATGGGAGTAAACAACCTTGAATACAGTAGGCTTACTTCTGAGTAGACATGCACTGGGTTGCAAGAGTTCAAAATGCAAGAGTTCTCTTTACATATGTGTGTCACGTGCAGCACAATCCTATCTTGTGCTGGAACAGACAGGCCGTTGTGTATGGAACAGACAGGGAACACATCATGTATGTTCTCAGGCAGCTACATCGACTGCCAGTCCCTTTCCAGGCACAGTTCAAAGTGCTGATGAACACTGTTAAACCCCCAAATCTTTGGCCCTGGGTACCTTAAGGACTGTCTTTTCTCACATGAGCCTGCCTGAACCCTTAAATTATCAGAGGCTGTCCTCTGAATCCCTTTGCCTTCCAAAATTAGTATGTGATGACCAGAGATTGAAGAAATGGCTTTCTCAATTCTGGCATCCCATGTGTGGAATGTTATCCTCAGAAATGTTCAGAGAAGCATTTGTGCTGGGCTTCACTGTAGTGTGGAGTTTTACTTGAAAAGAAAATCACACTGCTGATATGTCAGAATAAAGGCACTGTGGAAATAGACTGCAATCCCACCCTGGGCATTGGCATAGGAAAGGCAGTATATAAATCTTTTAAGTAAGTAAGGGCCCAATCCTATCCAATTTTCCATGCCAATAGGGCATGTGCTGCATCCTCTGGTGGGGAGGCAGAGGTCCCTTCAATGTTAGGGAACATTTTTTTCCCCTTACCTCTGGGTTGCATTGCAGTTGCACTGGTGATGGAAAGTTGGATAGGATTGGGCCCCAAGTCAGTAAGTAAATCCTATGCACATTTACCGAGTCATAAGCCCCACTGAATGTTATAGGACTCACTTCTGCATAAATCTGCATAGGATTGCTTTATACCTTAAGATGACTGATCTTGAAGAAATGCTAATATTGCCAGTTTCCCCTCCAACTTGTCTCCTAGGTCCTCCAAACAGAAGATGATGCCACAATCAGGAGGATAATCGAGGTAGCCCACTGGCTCTTAGACTGCCTGCTTATGTTGGAGTCTGCTCAAGATGTATCTGCTATGCTGGTTGCTTTTCGCAGTTTTTCAGAGGCTTTACTGTTGCTCACCAATTTGACAGAAAGATTCCTTTGGGATCTCAAAGAATCTTCTCATCAGAAGAATTTGGCTCAAACCCTGCAGATTCTTAAAAAATGCATCCCTATGCTATACACAGCAAAACTCAGTAATCTAAAGCATCCCCGTGATCAGCAAGTGAGGCTATCCAAAAGCTATATTTTTGACTTGGCAGAAAGCACTGTAAAGGAATTGATCTCCTTGCTGAAGAAGAATGAAGGAACAAAGAAACTACATGAAAGAAGTGGCCTCTTTCCTCAACATCTGCATAAGCTTTTGAACCTCCTTTTCAATCTGCAGCCTATTGATCTATATGAGGGTAAATTAAACTTTCATGTGGAAGCTCTTGTTTTCTACTGCATGCTCTTAGCTGATTCATCAAGGGCAAGTATTAAGCAGAGGTTGATCAAACTCTGCCATCATCTTCTGAAGCTCAGAAAGTTGATCGCTGTGGATGTAAGCACAATGGAGAGTGCTCCTATGGAAAACCAGTTAGAGGAAAGCCTAAAAGAGAAATGTTGTACCATGAGAATGGAGCTGGAAAATCTGGATGCAGCAGTGCGCACTGCAATTCTCTATCAGATTCTGGACCATTTCACTGATACTAAAGGACCTTTGAAGAGGTTGGTGGAAGCTGCCATGGAACCAGGTACTCTTGCTGGAAAGGAAAGGTCCTTAAGAGAACTACAGCCTCTTACTGCTCAGTTCTTCAGCCATTCCAGCCAGATGATCAAAGCAATCAGCTTTGTTCTGGTCACATGCACTGAAATGAAAACAATTCAAGAAATTGAAGAGTGTGCAGACCATTTGACTAGACTTCTTGCCTCGGTGCCTGCCCTCCTCAGTGAAATTACCTGCTCCCCTGGTGACAATTCAGTGTCTGAAAAATTACACCTCTTGTGTCAAACATGGTCGAGCACAACTGAAAGCTTACTGAGGTGTTTGGACACCGTCATTGACCCGCATGAATTTCTTGATTTATCTGTCCAAGAGATGGTGGGACATAAAGAAGGGAGTGAAAAAGCTTTAGATAATCAGCACACTGGAGAGTTTTCTTGGCATGCATCCAGTCTTTTCAACCAAGCAATACAAATGGTTGAGTTTATCAGCAGATATGTGGACAGAACCAGAGATCCTATTTTCCGAAATGGACTGCTCGTTTTAATTAAACAACTTGAAAATGCTATACAACGGGTGAAAATTTCCACTGATCAGTGTGTGGCAACAATAGCTAATCAGCAAGCCAGAGATGCATTTTCCAAGAGAGCACAGGATCTGATTGAGTCTGTTTGCAATGTCAGAATGGGGCTAGATGAATGTAATCAACCAGATATTCTCAGTCCCTTACGGGATGGTGTCCGAAATCTCAAGATTTCTGAACATCGTCCACGTTGGTTCACTCTTCAAGATCCTCTAGAACTTGATGCACAGAGTACCCTGGAACAAAACACTACCAAGAGTACAGAGTTACTGGAAGGGTTCTCAGGCAGATCTCTTCCAGTGAACTTGTCTTCGCCCCAGATGCCTAAAAGAAGTGTTTCATTCTCTGCATGTGCATCTGGAAGAATTTATTTACATCCTCTAATCAGTGAACTCATCGTAGCAACAAAGACACACAATATCACAAAACTGAATGGTGCTTGTTCAAATTTATTGGAGCTTTCGAGCTCCTGTGCTGATGGTGCCAAAGAGGGATTACAAGTTGCCAAGTCGCCTGTGTTGGAGAAACTGTTGCGTTACAGAGAAATGGTGGAACTGACCCCCTGTCTTATTAGCTTAGCCAAAGAAGTAGCCACAAACTCTACTTCCAATACAGAGGGGCTTTTGCAAGCAGCTAATTCACTCTCACAGTGGATTTGTGAAGCTAGGCAATGTCTGACCATTGTGGCAGGCCCTTGGTATAGCCTAGCTATGCAGTTGATTTGCATGGTATCTCCATGTGGTTTTCTTGACTACACTCAAACATTAGATGAGATCATGAAGACTTTAGTGACTGTTGTTCAGCTAGTTGGAAAAGTTTCCCTTACAGATCACAGTAAGAACCTCCCAGAATTTCCCAGCGCATATGAAACATGTCTGCGTATTCAAGCTAAATTCACTTGTGTACAGGCCAGGATGAAAGAGTTGCTTGAAAAGGCTTTGTCTGTCCATAACTCCCAGTCAGACGAAGCTAAGCAGGAAAGTTTCAACAGGATCTGTATTCTGTGGTCGGTCACCATTAAAGCATTCTTAAACTCAATAGATCAGTTTATAGGAAGAGATATTTTGTCCTTGAGGGCGTTAAAAACCAAGATGAAAGGCCAGCTTTGCTTGCAGAGCACGCTGGAAGCAGTATCGGAAAGTTCTTTAAGAATACAGGAAGCTACCAGGTTGTCTTTGCAATCATTTGCTGAACAAAGTGCTAAGGAAGATATTCTAGCACTAAGAGAACAGATGAAAATACTGACTGAGGCGCTGCTGCAGGTTGCAGAGGTTCTGTCTGCTTCTCCTCTGCCTTCACCAAAATTGTCAGTTCGTTTTGAGCTTCTCCAAACAGAGCTTGCTGTAACAGCCAAAATCCTTCTGCTTCAGTTGGGTGTGGTCAACAGAGAATACTTGAGTAGCATTCAAAATGTCATCAGAGTAACCCAGCCTATGGCACGTGACCAAGAAAGTGACAGCGATATCAAGGAGACCTTCAAAAAAAAGGCAGGCCAACTCCTGGCAAATGTCCAGAACATCAAAACGATAATTGAAGATGCTTATGAGAGCCCTTCTTCTTTTAAGCCAAAAGACAGTTTGATCTCCACTGCTGACCACCTTCTGTTCCTCACTGAGGAAGTGATGGGGAGAGCTGAGAAGCTCCAAAGCCAGCTGGACAAGGACCATCTCCTCACAGATAGTATTCTGCACGAGTGGTCTGCTGAAGCTCAATATTTGGTGACACAACTTCAAATCACAAAGGGCATCAGTGAAACAGCCCTGGAGCATATTGTGAGGTGTTTGAGAAATGATGAGGGGCATTCTTGTTCAAGGCAAACTTTCTGTAGAATGCAGCCTGTCCAACACAAGGAGGTGGACAGCACAGGGCATCAGGCTTCTCCAACTCCAAGGCACAGAGTTACTGAGACTGGCCAGGAAGTTTTGCCTGCCGTCAACACAAAGGAAATGGTAACATTAATCTTTCACTTATAGCTATTTTGTAGGTGATCTTTCGTTATACACTTTGCCTAATCAATGTGTATTTGCCTTTTCAGTGGTTATACATAAGCAAAAATCTGTAGGAGATATGCTATCCTATACTTGGCTATATCCTGCAAAATCCATTTGTAATGTTGCATATTATGTTTCAGTCTGTACTCTTCCACAGATGAAAGCAAATGTTCATAGGAACTTGCATTAGTACTGCAAGTCTAAGAAAATACTTGAAGAATTTTGGCTGGTCCATCAGCAAAGAACTGATAACTATGAGTAAGCAGAGGCTTCTTTAGTAAAAGAGACTGCACTTTGATATAAAGTGATGTAAATGTCACCAACACATGTGGGGATAAGGAGTCATCTCCAATGTGGTTTGATATCAGAATTAACAGTAAGCAGTTTACCAACTTTTGGTAAAAAACCTTTATCCCTAAAGCCCAGTCAGAAAAAGGAAATGGCATTCTAGAAATTTCAGAAAACTAAAAGAGAAAGAAATCTTCATAGTATAAGGTTAAAATTTATTTTTACATGTACATTGCCCTATATGATTCAGTGACATCCTTGCTCAGGAGAAAAGGATTTCCATGTATCTTACTCTAGTCACTAGTGTACTAGTATATCAGCTAAAACAACTCCCTTTGGTCTCATTCAGGTATGATATTCCCACTCCAATAACCATCATTTGTTGGTTTGAAAATGTACTGTCTGCCCATGTGCTCTCTTATCTTTCTCTTCTTTCCTTTCCCCCTTGCAAGTCTTGCAAGTAGGATTTCTTAGTTTGTCAAACCACAGTTTTGCTGACATCCAAACAGAAAAGCTGTGGTTTGAGCACTCCTTATGAACCAGCATTTCAAACCATGATTTGATCCTAATTTGCCGTTGTGGTTTATAGGGAGCACTAAAAACATAGTTTTGTGGTTTGAACATCATGGCTAAGGCCACAATCCTAACCAATTTTCCAGCAATGACATAAGGGCAGTGCAACTCCGAGATAAGGGAACAAACATTGCCTTACCTTGAGGAGGCCTCCATGACTGCCCCCCAACTGCAGGATGCAGCACATGCCCCACTGGCACAGCTATGCCAGTGTTGAAAAGATTGCATCCTAACTGTGATTTGACAAGTCTAAGAAGTTTTGAGGAGAAGAAACAAAGAGAGGGCAGAGAAGGGAGCACATAGACAAATGGGGCCTTGGATTGACCCTGAATTGGGACTGAGGACACTGTTGTAATGGGTATACTAGAGTAAGAATTGGGGCTTCAACCGGCTAAGTAATCTTTTTTATATCTCAACAGCATGGTGGAGGTCTTCAAAGCTCTTCCCTATCTGGTTGCTCCGACTGCAACTCAATAGGCAGTCCTACTGAGACACTGGGAGACTCAGAAAAATGGTGGAGTAGTGGCTGTCTGGTTTCACAGGCCACCAAAGAAATGACAACGCACATGTCTCATATGGCCCAGTTTCTAAAGAGGAAGGGGCCAATCATGGTATTTTCCTTCTAAATCTTTCCCCTAGAAAGGGAGGTGGGGGGAGTTTCTGTGGCATGGCAAAGGCTCAAAAGGCCACAGTATTGTTACTTCTTGTCCAAGTGACTTACCCTGCCGTTTCTGCTCTCTTCACAGTTCTTCCTCTCTTCCTCCTCTGTGCAAACTCTTGGGGAAGTTATGTCTCCCAAGGCGTGCCAAACGTCAAGCTGACTTTCTGTCTTGCTGCTTTTTTTGCCAGCTTGTGGCCTATTGTTTCTTTCAAATAAGTGCACCTTATCAGTGTGTCTTGTGGACTTGGCTGGGCAATATTGCCTTCTGGAGCAATCTGAGGTTTATGTTACATCTTCTGCCACCATGAATAGCGAGATGTGCCAAGCAAGGATTCTCCAACTTGTTTTCCATTGTGCGACTACAAGTCAAGAAGGCAACTCCTTAAGGACCCCTTCTTAGCTTTTATGCTGCTGTACACTATTTGACATTTTAATTGATTCTTTTTGTGTGTGGTTATTTTAAAAATTGTTTTAATTGGTTTTCATGGTTTCTATTTTAATATTGGATTCTGGTGTTTTATTTCTATGTGTTCGTGTTTGTACACTGCTTTGGGTTTTTAGAAAAGTGGTATAGAAATCAAACAAACAATCTGAGCTTCCCCTCATGAAATTAGAACAGGGGTCTCCAAACCCTGGCCTGGGGGCTAGATGCGGCCCATGGCCAGCCTCTGGTCCCCTGAGAGCTTCTATCCCAGTTGACCAAACACAACCAGAGTTGTGCTTGTGGGGTGGGAGGATGGGGGTCAATTTAAGTGTGTTCTTTATTTCTTGGGCTGTGTTGGTACTTGGAGAAATCCTGGACATTTGAGCCCATTTAGTGCCCAATCCTATCCAATTTTCCAGTGCTGGTGCAGTTGTGCCAGTGGGGTGTGTGCTGCATCCTGTGATGGAGGAGCAGTCACTGGGGTCTTCTTAAGGTATGGAAACATGTGTTTATTTACCATGGGGCTGCATTGTGGCTACACTGGAGGAGGAAAGTTGGATAGGGTTAGACCCTTATTCATTCATCTAAGTTGCATCTCTAATGAATTTATTTAAATGTTATATTTAAATTTTTTTCCCCCAGCCCTTGACACTGTACCAGATATTTGATGCAGCCCTTTGGCTGAAAATTTTAGAGACTCCTGAACTAGAACAAAGCTCAGGCAGATGCCCCAATGAACAATCCAAAGGAGAAGGGATGAGTGGAGGGGCTGCAGGGACCCCTGGATGATTTAGGGCTTTTGAGGAAGCAAAATGCTTGCAAAACACCTGAGGCAGGTCCATTGAAAGGTACTGCCTGGCCTTTTTTTTTTTTTTTTTACAGCTCTTATCTAATATGGTTGGCATATGACAGCAAACACAGTGACATTTTGAAAACACTTTAAAAAAATTATATGAATTGTTTTGAGAGTGTCCATTGTCCTTGGGCTCTGGACAGGTTTTTATCATTTTACAGTTTGAAAAATGAAGAAGAAGGACACTTTGATATTTGTCCTGGAAGGGACTTCTATAATTTAGCATTTTCTGGAGGAAAAGCATGAAGAATAATCTTTCCACTTCCATAGAGTTGCATCCCACTGATATTCCTGGGACTGCAGTTTTCTCCTAGAAAGAAAATGGCTCTTTATTGCAAAATTATAATTCTTCTCCTGCCCTTGGCACAATACTGATTTAATATAGTGGATTTTTTTTTTAAATTACAAACTTTTAAATATTCTTGCCTATGTTATTATTGCTGCTACTTTTTAAAATTATATTTTAATGAATATGTTCCTGCTGTATCTGAAACTTTGTGCGTTGCATTAATTATACATAGAAAGGCAGGAGATGCATTTCAATAAAAGTGAAAATAAGTCCTTAAAATAAGCAAGGCAGAGGATTGCACCACTGTAGGGTGCTCCTGTTGATTGCCTGCTTGGAAGTGGCTTCAGCGCCTGATGTGCTGTGCAACTTGCAGGCTCAATCCTTCCCCTGTTTTGGTAAGGCAGGGAGCTGACTGCCTCTTCTGAAGTGGATTCAGCAGCACTTGAAGGCAGCAGTCTGCAGCAGTGTGGGGAGTGATCCTTCCTCTCTTGGCAAGAGTCATGGAGTCCTGAACTGAGTGCTGTGCTGTGCTGTGGATTTCCTTCTTTAAAGTGGCTGTAAGCTGTTGAAATGTTCATCCAGGCTTGACTCTCTTGCCCAAAAGCCTAACTTTTCCCTACCATGTTTATGGCTTGTGTAGGCAATCATCTTCATGCACTGGTGGAGGGGGGTATTTGTCATCTCCTCCTCCTCTTTGAAAATAATGTTAAGCATGAGGCAGGTGCTCCGTGTGACTGGTTAGATTGCTGAGAGACAATGACTGGCCCAAGCTTACCCAGTGAGCTTTTCAGGACTGGGCAGAGATTTGAACTTTGGTCTTCCTAGTTGTAGACCAACACTCTCCCCACTACACAGTACTGCTAAAGCAGGGGTCTCCAAACTCTGGTCTGGGGGCCAGATGCAGCTCATGGCAAGCCTCTAATCGGCCTGCAGCCAGCCTCTTGTCCCCTGAGAGCCTCTTGCCCACTCAACTGAACATAACTGGAGCTGTGCTCTGGTTGTGTCTGGAGGGTGTTCTGAGAGCCAGAGAGTTTGAATGAATGAGCCCATTCATTCATTTATTCACTCATCTAAGTTCCATCTCTAATTTATTTATTTAAATTTTATATTTAAATTTTTTTCCCAGCCCTCAACACTGCACCAGATATTTGATGCGACCCTCTGGTCAAAAAGTTTGGAGACCAACAGAAATGATGTCATGACTGGAAGTGACATCATCAAGCAGGAAATTTTTTAACAATCCTAGGCTGTAATCCTATCCACACTTACAACAACAACAACAACAGTATTTATATACCGCTTTTCAACCAAAAGTTCACAAAGCGGTTTACAGAGAAAATCAAATATCTAATGGCTCCCTGTCCCAAAAGGGCTCACAATCTAAAAAGATGCAACACCAGCAGATACCCAGGAGTAAGTTCCATTGACTATCATTGTTAAAAGCATATATATAGTAGCCTGTTAAAAGTTCAGATCTGTAACGTGTCCCCAAATGCAGTCACATACCATGGTAGCATCTAGTCTAATATATTAAAAATAAAATATTGAAATGAATGGGGACCCATTTGAAATTGGCCCGCAACTCACCTAGTGGGTCCCAACCCACAGTTTGAGAAACACTGCTCTAGAGGGTCTTGGATACATCACTGGCATGAAGGCTACTCTACTTCACAAGGGTGTTGTGTGACTTGAAATGTCAGTTCATACCATCAGCAGAATCATGGTGTAGAACTTGATTTCACAAGTTTTGATGCTGCTCAATGGAAAAACTAACTTCCCTGCATTCAAGAAAGTAGCTGGTCTGGGAGAAGGTTCCAATCAAGCTTTCTCCATACAGGGAATATTTATTTTCATGGGGGAGCATGCTAATAATTTAACATCCTCCATCAGAATCTTCAAGTGGGTCAATGCGCAAAGAAATTGGCCTCCTGATTCTGCTGGCCCTGTGAAATAGCTGCAAACATTGCTTAGAGGTTTTTGGATACAGGTGGTGTATGAATATATTTATCGAAGGACAGGACTGATTCTTTTTTTTTCTTTGAACCACTCCTGATTTAGACAAAAGAGCAACTCATTGCCTGTGCTACACAGATCATTGCTAGAGGACAAACACTTGTGAAATTTGCTGGCATTGTTGCAAAGAACTGCCTAGATGAAAGATGTGCATCTGAACTGCTGAATGCCATGGAGCAAACCAAGACAATTAGTTACCAGTTGAGCATCATTTCTAGGTAACTGGTTCTTTTGAAAGAATGGTCTCCTAATGCTTTCCATATGATAAAATCCCTGCATGCTGTCCTTAATATATGTGTGCTCGTGGCAGAGTAGTGGTGTCCTCTAGTGGGTGGGAGGAAAGCGTAGGAATAGACAATCCCACCATTGTTCGTAATTTCCTGTTCATGTACATTGGTTTGGATAAGTGTGGTGTTCTCAGAGGTATGGGCCGTAGTGACAGAGTCTGAATGACAAGGTTGTGGGATAGCCTCTTCAAAGAGGTTTGCATCTTCTCCTCCTTGTTGATTCTCAGGTGTGTGGCCAAGACCTTTAGGCAAAGTCTCTGCACTCTGGAGTGAGTTTGACTTTGAGTGAATCTTTGCAGTTGAGATTGTTACTGGGTTGTTTCCATTTTATTGTTTGCAAGGCACTCTGAGCATTTCCACATGAAAAGGTGGGGTATAAATATTTGAATGCCTAAAATTGAAGGGCAGTAGTAAGGAATAGTGAGAACTAAGGGCAAGATGTTTCTTGGTCACAAGAAAAAGGCCAAGAAAATGTGTGGCAGTGGTGATCCAGCAAAGGCTTTGCAGAAGAAGCGTTTTAGTTTTTCTAGAGCTGTAGTAGTTAAGTGACTAACTATGAAGGGGAAAACTTCATGGGCCTCTGTGTTTTCCACTCTGGTTAATAGCAACCAAAGGCAGGGTGATTTAAGTCAAAGTACAGAGGCACAAGTTTAAAGTCCCTTGTCATCTCCCCAGTCCAGACTGAGTTCCCTGAAGCCGCTTTTTGAGAAAGGGGGGGGAAAAAGGCATTCAGTCATAGAACTCCCATATCACTCCAGTCTAGTTAAGAACAGCCCCCCTGGATCAGGCCATAGGCCCATCTAGTCCAGCTTCCGGTATCTCACAACAGCCCCACCAAATGCCCCAGGGAACACACCAGATAACAGGAGACCTGCATCCTGGTGCCTTCCCTTGCATCTGGCATTCTGACATAGCCCATTTCTAAAATCAGGAGATTGCACATACACATCATGGCTTGTACCTTGTAATGAATTTTTCCTCCAGAAACTTGTCCAATCCCCTTTTAAAGGCATCCAGGCCAGATACTGTCACCACATCCTGTGGCAAGGAGTGCCACAGACCAACCACACACCGAGTAAAGAAATATTTTCTTTTGTCTGTCCTAACTCTCCCAACACTCAATTTTAGTGGATGTCCCCTGATTCTGGTGTTATGTGACAGTGTAAAGAGCATCTCTCTAAATACTTTATCCTTCCTAAGCATAATTTTGTATGTCTCAATCATGTCCCCCCTCAGGCGTCTCTTTTGTAGGTTGAAGAGGCCCAAACACATTAGCCTTTCCTCATAAGGAAGGTGCCCCAGCCCAGTAATCATCTTAGTCGCTCTCTTTTGCACCTTTTCCATTTCCACTATGTCCTTTTTGAGATGTGGCAATCAGAACTGGACGCAATACTCCATGTGTGGCCTTACTATCGATTTGTACAATGGCATTATAATATTAGCTGTTTTGTTCTCAATACCTTTTCTAATGATCCTGAGCATAGAATTGGCCTTCTTCACTGCCGCAGCACATTGGGTCGACACTTTCATCGACCTGTCCACCACCACCCCAAGATCTCTCTCCTGATCTGTCACAGACACCCATCAGCCTACATGTGAAGTTTTGATTTTTTGCCCCAATGTGCATGACTTTACACTTACTTACACTGAAACGCATCTGCCATTTTGCTGCCCATTCCGCCAGTTTGGAGAGATGATTTCAAAGATCCTTCTGGAGCTCCTCACAATCACTTCTGGTCTTCCCACTCAGAAAAGTTTGGTGTTGTCTGCAAACTTAGCCACTTCACTGCTCACCCCTGTCTCCAGGTTGAAAATCACCGGTCCCAGGACAGATCCTTGGGGCACACCATTTTTCACCTCTCACCATTGTGAAAATTGCCCATTGACACCCACTCTCTGTTTCCTGATCTTCAACCATGTCTCAATCCAGGAGAGGACCTGCCCTCTAATTCCCTGACTGTGGAGTTTTTTCAGTAGCCTTTGGTGAGGGACAGTGTCGAACACCTTCTGAAAGTCCAGATTTATAATGTCTACAGGTTCTCCCGCATCCACATGCCTGTTGACCTTTTCAAAGAATTCTAAAAGGTTCGTGAGGCAAGACTTACCTTTACAGAAGCCATGCTGATTCTCTCTCAGCAAGGCTTGTTCATCTATGTGTTTTGAGATTCTATCTTTGATGAGGCATTCCACCATCTTACCCGGTATAGATGTTAGGCTGACTGGCCTATAGTTTTCCGGGTCCCCCCTTTTCCCCTTTTTAATGATCGGCGTAACATTTGCTATCCTCCAATCTTCTGGCACCGTGGCCATTTTGAGGGACAAGCTGCATATTTTAGTCAAGAGATCAGCAACTTCATTCTTCAATTCCTTAATAACTCTTGGGTGGATGCCATCAGGGTCCGGTGATTTATTGATCTTTAATTTATCAATGAGGTCTGAAACATCTTCTCTTTTAACCTCTATCTGACTTAGTTCCTTTGTCAGGAGGGGCCGTTCAGGCAGCGGTATCTGCCCAAGGTCTTCTGCCGTGAAGACAGATGCAAAGAACTCATCTAATTTCTCTGCCATCTCTAAGTCTCCTTTTATCTCCCCTTTCCTTCCCTCACCATCCAGAGGGCCAACCGCTTCTCTGGTGGGTTTCCTGCTTCTAACATATTTGAAGAAGCTTTTATTATTCCCCTTAATGTTGCTGGCCATGTGTTCCTCGTAGTCTCTCTTGGCCTCCCGTATCACCTTCTTACATTTCTTTTGCCACAGTTTATGTTCCTTTTTATTCTCATTAGGGCAAGACTTCCATTTATGGAAGGAAGCTTCCTTGCCCTTCACAGCCTCTCTAACTTGGCTGGTTAGCCATGCGGGCACCCTCCTGGATTTAGTGGAACCCTTCTTTCTTTGCAGTATACCCTTCTGCTGGGCCTCCATTACTGTTGTTTTAAGCAGCCTTCATGCACTCTGGAGAGATTGATCTCTTTTTACCTTTCCTTTCAGCCTCCTTTTAACCAGCCGTCTCATTTGAGGGAAGTCCGCTCATTGGAAGTCATGGGTTTTTGTGAGAGATTTGTACGGTATTCTTCCCCCAACGTGCATGCTGAAACGGATCGCAGCATGATGATTGTTCCCCAACAGCTCAGTAACATTTACATCTCTAACCAGGTCCTGAGTACTGCACAATATTAAATCCAGAGTCACCTGTCCTCTGGTGGGCTCCATGACTAGCTGCTCTAAGGCACAATCATTTAACATGTCAAGAAATCTGGTCTTCTTTTTGTGACCAGAACACAAATTGACCCAGTCAATATGAGGATAATTGAAGTCCCCCATGATTACAACCCTGTCCCTCCTTGTCACCTCCCTGATCTGTTTCCTAATTTCAAGGTCCCCATCCGGTTTCTTGTTTCCCTCCTCTCCTGGATGACGATAGTACGCCCCCAGTATTACATTGCTCCTCAGGCCTGGTAATTTAACCCACAGAGATTCTATGGTGGAGTCTGACCCGCCTTCAATCTCTACTTTGCTGGATTCTATCCCTTCTTTAATGTAAATGGCCACACCACCTACAACACACCCCTCCCTGTCCCTCCTGTAAAGTTTATAGCCCGGGATTGCCGTATACCACTGATCTTCCGCATTCCACCAGGTTTCCCTTATGCCCACTATGTCAATATTTTCCCTTGTCACCAAGCATTCCAGTTTTCCCATCTTTGCTCGGAGACTTCAGACATTTGCATAAAAGCATTTGTACATGGAATGCTTATTAGCTCATTTGTCCCCGCATCCTCTCATTGTGCCAAACCGTCTATCACGTCCCATCATGCTACCATTCCCAATTTCTTCTTCTACTCTGCTTTTACCTTGTTGTTCTCTAACCTCCCCATCCTCGTCCCATAGAGATGAGGAGTCCCGAACTGGATGCCCCTCGGCTCCTGTCGGCTTTCCTCCAGGGATCAGTTTAAAAGCTGCTCTGCCACCTTTTTAATGTTATGCGCCAGCAGTCTGGTTCCATTCTGGTTCAAGTGAAGCCCGTCCCTCTTGTACAGGCCCCGCTTGTCCCAAAACGTACCCCAGTGCCTAACGAATCTAAACCCCTCCTCCCTATGCCACCTTCTCATCCACGCATTGAGATCCCTGATCTCCGTCTGCCTAGCTGGCCCTGCACATTGAACAGGTAGCACTTCAGAGAACACTATCTTTGAGGTCCTGGCTTTCAACTTCCTACCTAATAGCCTAAATTTGGCCTCCAGGACCTCCCAGCTACACTTGCCCACGTCGTTGGTTCCGACATGCACCACAACCCCTACCTTCTCCCCAGCACTATCTACCAGCCTGTCTAGACGAGAAGTTGATGTCTGCAACCTTCGCACTAGGCAGGCAAGTCGCCATGCTGTCCTTACATCCATCGCAAATCCCCCTCTCTATGTTTCTAATAATTGAATCCCCCACTACAAGAAGCCCCTGACCCCCTCCCGCCGAGGAGTATCCTGAGTGTGTTCGGATACAGGCCCGTCCCCCGGAGAAGGCGTCCTCCCTAGGGGATTGTTTCCCTCCTCTCCAGGATGACATCCTCCGGCCCCGAGACTTCCCACCCGGGCAGCTGAGGAGCTGCACACCTAAGGTTTGGGACAAAGCCTGATCGTCCCCGGAAGTCTCCCCATGGTCCTTCTCTGCCTGCCTCTGCTTCTACAGGTCTGCCACCAAGGCTTCAAGGGAGCGGACGTGTTCCCTGAGTCCCTGGAGCACATCCATGACTTATGCCCCAGAGGCAGGGCTTTTTTGTAATGGAACGCACCGGAACGTCGTTCCGGCCCCTTTTTTCCCCTCCTCCTTGCCCCCACCTTTTTTCCCCCTGCCTGCACCACCCCGTTCTGCGCTGCTGGCTAGGGAGGGATTTGAACCTCCAACCTTGTGCTCCACAGCCCAGCACTCTCTCCATTAGGCTATAGGAAAGCCTGTTCTCAAAGTGTTCAGAACTAATATATAAGGTCTTCAGCCCAGCTGGTGGCTATCAGTGCCTCAAGTATTAGTTCCAAACACTTTGAATCTAAGGCCTCTGGTGGCTCAGTGGTTAAATTATAGGTCTTTGGAGCCAGAGGCTTGGGGTTCAAATCCCACTGAGGAATAATTTTTTTTTTTTAAGGTGGGAAGGTGCTCCATGGCTGCAAAATATAAAGGTTGGTTGCTAGTTGCCAAAAGGGGGGCCAGTTGAGGCTGCAAAACTCCTCAAAGTTCAGTCCCAGGCTCTTTTTTTAACTTTTTTTTTTTTTTTAAGTTCCAGTTAGGACTTAACCCACAGTTAAGCTCCTGGAGTGAGCCCCCTGCTGGAGGCTGTGGGTTAAGTCCTACCAGGAACTTAAAAAAAAAAAAGTTCAAAAAAGAGCCTGCCTGGGACTGAACTTTGAGGAGTTTTGCAGCCTCAACTGGCCCCCCTTTTGGCAACTAGCAACCAACCTTTATATTTTGCAGCCATGGAGCACCTTCCCACCTTAAAAAAAAAAAAATTATTCTTCAGTGGGATTTGAACCCCAGGCCTCCAGCTCCACAGATCTATAATTTAACCACTGACCCACCAGAGGTCTTAAGTTCAAAGTGTTTGGAACTAACACTTGAGGCACTGATGGCCACCAGCTGGGCTGAAGACCTTATATATTTGTTCTGAACACATTTGTTCTGAACACTTTAACTACTGTATAGGCTTTCCTATAGCCCAATGGAGAGAGTTTCCTATAGCCCAATGGAGCACCTCCCCACCTAAAAAAAAATGGGGTGATTCACTCCAGCTGTGGCAGGAGTGCTTTTGCTACCAGGGATCTCACACGGGATGGACATGTGTGTGTGTGTGCGCGCGCGCGCGCGCATGTATAAAAAATGGTTTAAAAATAAATAAATAAATAAAAAGTTGTGAGTTCCTGCACCTATTTTTTTACAAAAAAAAGCACTGCCCAGAGGCATATAGTCATACATGTGGCACTCGATGAAAAACACTGGAGAGCCCCCACCCTGCTGCTGGCTGTCTGACTGCATAGTTTTGTTTGTTTGTTTGTTTAGGGGTTTGTTTAGGGGTACTTAAAAACCCTTCGCTGGTTTCCCCTTCTCAAGGGAAGAGAAGGGCAGCGTCTGGGGCCCTGGCTTCCTCGCCCTGCTGCTGAACTCGCACAGAGGCTAAACTCGCAGTGCCTTATCTGGCACTGGGTTCCCAGAGGCCTCCTGAGAGGCTGAGATGACAGCAATTCTATTGATTCTGTAAATGGCACTGTTACAACAGAAGCATTCTCATCACTGTGCCTGAGAGGCTCACTTAGTGGCAGGCCCTAGCTTTATACTCCTAGCTGGCTCTTCCTCCCTCCCTCCCTCCTTGCTGATTGAAAGGGGCTGGTCTTCCCAGGTGAGATCTGCTACTGGGCCTAATCTGCTCTGCAGGCTCCTGAATGGGGTGCTTGGATTTGCCTAATGGGGTACTTATCACCTCCTAAAGGACAAGGACTATGCTTAATTGCCCTGGCTGGCTGGGAACAGGCCCTTCCTAGGTTCTTACTCTCCTACTTCAGCTCTCTTAGGCCGGACTGTTTTTGAACCTCAAGCTGCTTTTTATTTGAGTTTAAACTGCACTGGTTTAAGAGTTTTTTGGCCTTGGCAGAACTTATACACCAAGGTTTAAACCCTGTTTTGCCCTGTTTATAAAATAGACACCAAGTGTGCTTCCCCCCGTTACCCTCTTCTTTGTTTAGTTTGAGCTCTAGCTCCCTATCTAAATTATACCTCCTGCTTTTATTAAGTGTGCGTATTTATTTATTTATTTATTTATTTATTTATTGCTGTCACCTAGATCTTGTGTCCCAATTTACTGAACCTTTAGATTATGTTCTAACTTACATTAAGTTTAACTTGGGTTAAGTATAGGGTTAATTTAAACAAAGTAGAAAAACTTGCTTTCCACTTTACCCTCCTATGTTTTATTTACTTTTCCAAGTGCCTGTACCTTGGGCCCTTACTCACAAGTAGGACTCTGCTCCTGCTCAGAGTAGACCTATGTACACACTTGCGTATTTATTTTTATTGCCCTCACCTAGCTCCTGTGCCCCAACTTGCTGAACCTTAGACTTCCTCCCTCAGGTTAGATTAGGTGCTAATTTAGGTGAAGGTAAAACTAAATTTCAATGTTGGTTTAAGGTTGATTTAAGGTTAGAAGACAAAGAGTTAGAAAGAGTACACTTACCTTCTCCTTCTCATCCTCCTCCTCTCCTCTTCACAACTCAGAGAGTCCTCCCTCTTTTCTCCAAAACTCAGAGGTTCACTTGCCTTCTCCTCACACAGAGGCTAAACTCACAGTGCCTTACCTGGCACTTTGTTCCCAAGGCACTTGGTTTCCCAGAGGCCATGTGCACTTCTGCCTGATGACCTGTACCTGTACTTGTAGTTCTCAGCTGTACCACAGACAAATGTTGAATACCATTTGGGGTATTTCTGGCTTCTCTGAACTAGGGAAGGGGTAACATAGCCTGTTGGCTGACCTTTGCTCAATTCAATAATACCTTTATTGGCATATAACCGTTGCTCCTTAGGGTCAAAACAGATGTGGTGCATGAGACCTTTCCTTCAAAGCAGCTACTGGTGACCTCTGATTTTGATCAGAGAAATGGAGGAGGTGGAGAAGAAGGAATTTATTGTGCCATATTTTTAACTCAAGGGGGCTACTAGCAGCTCCATGAAGGGGTGGGAAAAACATGGTGGGGAGGATTAAACATCTCTTCCCCAGTACTAATTGCAGATTTCCTGCCTCCTGTCTGGTCTAAGTTGCATATGATGCCTCCTCTTGTGTTTCCAAGGGTAAATGCATCAACAGGTAGAAGCAGGTCATCTGCAGAACACCTCGTGAGCAATGCACAGAACTTAACCCAAGCAGCTGTGCAGATGTTAAAGGCTGCAGAAGTGGCTTCTGTCAAAGTAAGTAGCCCAACACCTTTGGAAGGGTATTACAAGGCGAGTTTCAGTAGGAACCTCATTAATGAATCTTGATTATCCAAGGGCCAAACTAGTTGGGATGGAGCAGCCAAGTGTATTTTATCCATGTGTTTGCCTTACTGGTATGGATAGTGTGAGTGGAGCCTGCTCTTTACATTAAAAAAAAAAAAACCTGTGGGGTGAGGTGTGAACCCCCTTCCTCCACAACTCATTTGCCTTGCCTTGTTGCACTCCATTGCTTAGTTTTCTCCCAACCTGACTCACTTCTCATACTGGAGTTGGATGAGAGAACAATGTTTAAAGCAAGAAATGTGAATGGCTGCCCTGTCACATCTATTTTGGTCTCAAATCTCCTTGTCATATGACCCTGAATGTCAAATCAATTCATGTACCTCCTACCAGTATATTACCACACAAAACAGTCTGTTTATCCAAAATACTTATCCCAACTACTTAATCTGGATGCCATGTAGTCGAGGTTGGGTTCACATCCATAACCATGTCATTCATATACATTAGATTTTTCTTTATGATACTGTAGTTATAACAATTGTGGTTTTATTATGGTCTGTTTTACTATGTTCTTGTAATATGCCTTGGGTGCCAGATTTTATTACCTAAGTAAAGGGAGTATATAAATCTGCAAATAAATAAAATATAGTTCTATTTATTTAAAATGAATTTATTTAAAGCTCTTAATTTCTCTTCTTCTCTTCCCTTAATCATCTGCGTTTGTCCCTCTTCCATTCTGATCTGGAGCTTTAGCATCACTTTGATATTTCTTAACTTAGCACATTGATTTGCTTTCTAAAGGTTGCTCCTTTTGTTTGTTGAACTTAGTTCAAACGCATTCATTTCACCATCACTGCTGCCATTGTCCTGTGCCCTTGTTCCATCTCACCTTTGCTATTGTGATTTTTGTGAAAGGATCTTCCATTTTCCCATCCTTTAATTTCATAGAGTGCAGTCACTTCTTTAGTTTTCCTTGTCAATTTCAGCCTCTCTTCTGTTTCTCTCCATGTGGCAAGGGCCATGACAGATGTGACATGGCAGATGCAGGACTAGATAATCTCCAAACTGCCACAGTCCTGGGAAGGGGCAGCACATGATTCTTATTGAAGCAGTGCTGCTGGGGGAGAGGTGTTTAACCTTCCCCCATGTCATGGCAGGCAAAATTTCCTACTGAAACTGCTTCTAGCTCTGCAGGATGGAATCTGGAGAATACAGTAAAGGCATATCAGTACATACAATACCCCAGTGTAACTAATAGCCTCTATTGGCAGCTCTTTGGCAACAGGGGGCTCCCTCAGTTGCCACTGTGTGATCAGATACGATGACCCCATTGGGCTGCTTTAAAAGGACTTTAAAAATCAGGTGATCTATTCACAGATGTCCTGTGTCACATCTCTTTTGGATGTAATCATGATTTGTTACTATGATTCATTTTGTATATCCATATACATGGTGGTTTATATAGTGAAAAAAATGCAGATCCCTGACCTAAACACACACAATCTCAAGGAGACACAAGCAAAATAGAGGAAGGAGTGGATGCAGAGGGAGTTTGGGAAAGAATATGTGATTATTGATCATATTTATCTATTTCGACTAAGTTATGATGTGATATGGGGAGCTAAGAGTTTGAGACAAAAGCGTCACAAAATAGGAGGTATTGGGGAAGACTGGAAAGAAAACAAAGAAGGGGCTTGCCCTTCTCTTTCTGTATCCCATTCTTGGCTTGTGAAAGGTTTTGATAGGGACCTGTCCATTTTATTTGTATATCTTGCTTAATATGACTTTATGGCACTTAATCATAAATAAGTGCCATAAAGTCGTATTAAGCAAGGTATACAAACAAAATGGACAAGTCCCTATCAAAAATATGAGAACTGTATTGTTTTCTTGTTTCCCCTTCATGCAGGGCTTGCAACAGCCACCTTCCAATTCAGAAGAAGCTGATGTCGCTGCATTTTGTAGCCTGTGGAGGAAAAGTCTGTGGTGGCACAGGACCAAGGAAGTACTGCATTCTGACAGAGATGAGTTGGGACTTCGCAAAACAGGAATGTGGATTGAACCCACTTTTATGTCCATGATCCATGAAGAAGCAGCTCAGCAGTCATAGGATACACTTCCAAATACTTTGAAAAACAAATGAGATATATGGAAATTGAATCATAAAATGAAGTTTGGGGTGAATGTGCCAGTCCCATTATCCTTTTGGTTGCTGACTTTGCTCTTCCTTTCTTTCCTTCGGACCAGACATAATAGAATCATGGAATGACCTCAAGGTCATTAGTTCAACCTCCACCTGCAGCAGGAAATCCCAGAATATCTGTAGCAGGTGGCTGTTGACCCTCCCATGAACGATTATGCACCCCTTCTGCTCAGTATACCATGCAACAAACAGTAAAATAGTGTTTGGGGAAAATAAGTTGAAAATTATGTACAATATTCAGACATAAATTGAGAGAATTCCAAGCATGTAAGATTATAGACAGTGTAAGTTCTATCCAAATGCAAGGTGGGACTATGGCACTGCTGGGGAAAGATGGATTTATGTTTGACTATGACAGTAGGAGGGGACTTTGCTGCAGGTGCTATCCTAAGTCCAGTGCAGGAATGCACTCTCCTTTGGTCTCCTAAAAACATAAGAACAGCCCCACTGGATCAGGCCATAGGCCCATCTAGTCCAGCTTCCTGTATCTCACAGCGGCACACCAAATGCCCCAGGGAGCACACCAGATAACAAGAGACCTCATCCTGGTGCCTTGCATCTGGCATTCTGACATAACCCATTTCTAAAATCAGGAGGTTGCGCATACACATCATGGCTTGTACCCCATAATGGATTTTTCCTCCAGAAACTTGTCCAATCCCCTTTTAAAGGCGTCTATGTTAACCCCATAAATCCATCTGTTTCTGACATGCTCAAGGCTGCAAATCTACCTTTGTCTTTTATTTTGAGCACAGACGGTTTCTGCACACTGGCAAAGGTTTAAAATTTTTCATACTAAGTGGGTTTGATGAAGACAAGTTCTCATATTGTGGGTGCAAGTAACCTTCATGTGGAGAAGACACATACTGTGTCAGTACTGTGTACTGTGAAAGGACTTTCCTGTCAGTGCTCAGCCATTAAAAATAGTATATGTGTATTGCAGTGTAAGAGAAGGGGAATAATGGTTTTAAACCAAAAGTAACAGAAAGGTTCACAGAACAAAAACACTGGATGGAGGGGGTAATCCTTGTTGGTGTGTAGCATTTTTTACCAAAAACAAAACTCCTAGGAAATGCATATTCAGCTCTTGTGATGGCATTAGTTTATCTGGTGTGCTCCCTGGGGCATTTGGTGGGCCGCTGTGAGATACAGGAAGCTGGACTAGATGGGCCTATGGCCTGATCCAGTGGGGCTGTTCTTATGTTCTTATGTTCTTATCTAGAGAGGCATTAGTTTACCTGGCAGATATTCTGGTATAATTACCTGGTACAAGCAAACACAGCAGTTAGCTGCCTGGTAATCTTAGAGTACAACACTACCCAGTAAAAACTGTGTTTAAAAAAAAGCCAGAAGCAATTTTGCTCTTTGGACTACTCACCCCAATTTCAAATAACTGCTCAGCCATAAAACTCATTGGGTGACCTTAGGCTACGCAGTCTCTCTTAGCCTAGTTACCTCCAGAGCTGATGTGAGGATCAAAAAAGGAAGGAAGGAAGGAAGGAAGGAAGGAAAACAAGCTCTATCACATACACTGCTCTGAATTCATTCCAGGAAATGTTAACTCTCACAATTTTGCATTTTTAAAGCATTTAACCACTTGGCGGTTCACTAGTTCATGAAGAGTCTTGGATTTTCACTGTCTTTTTTAATTTGTTAAAAATGTCATAGAGACACATGAATACATATTACTGTAATTACATCAATACAAAAAAAGCAATACAAATTAAACAGCTGAATACAAAAATACATGGAATACATGAACACCACAATGTGACATAGCACTAATTGAGAATAGTGTATACAACGAAAAAAGTAAATACATTTTTTACACATACAATTTAGGTGTGTTTCACTTTTAATAGTAATGTTCTAGTTATGTCCTTTGCAATTCCTTCTATATACAGTATAGAATAAAATACTTTAAAAAGTTGTTTCAGCTTCTCAATATGCAATACAGTATCTTTTAGGCTAAGAATATCATGAATAAAAAATGATGCTTTGTGTCAAATGCTCAGAAAAGATTTTTTTTTTTAACTTGCATGTTTGGCTTGATAATTGTCATCTTAAGTAGTCTCTCAATGTACATTATATTGCTTGAACCTTTACAATCATACAAAAGTGGCAAACATTCTCTAAATGCTGATTTTGAAAAGACACATTACACATATACAAGTTCCCAAAGTAAATCTTTGATGATGATTATTTACAATGAAGGTGCTTCTTTCAGATCTAACATGATATACTTATTTTTAAAGAGATCAATGATTAGTCTCCCTGAAATGGGAAAATTATATAGAAAATACCAACTTGGCAAACACTATAGCTTACTGTTTACTGCATGTGGTTCTGAAAATAGCAGCCCAAAAGTGTTTCTGGTTATAATTTAAAAATAAATAAAGCATTGAGGTAAACCTATTACAAAATTGCAGAAATCTGCATTATTCACAATGGTAAAAAGTCTCAATAAACCAATAGCTAACAAAAAGGTGAAGCAGTTGGGTCAAAAGTCTTGAATACGTCTTTCAGTGATTTGTCATCTGATTCCAAATTTGGATCACTCTCTGGTATCTGAGTGATCTGTCCAGGTTGCCTCACTTGCCTCTGATCACTGTACTGTGGTCTGATCAACCCTGACAAAGCTTGGATGGGAAGATTGTGCACTGCTGGAGCAGCACTGGAGTGCTTAGCCTGAGATTTACCGACACTACTCACTTTTTCTGGACTGGCATCTCCAAACACTTCCAGGCTTTTTTCTATGTTTGGGGATGATTTTTGAGGCAATTGTTCTTCTGAGAGAGTAGCTTCATTTTGGCCAGCATTTTTCAAAATGCCCTTTTTCTGGTTCTCTCCATTCTCCCCTGAATTCACTGGAGAGGGATCAGATGAAGTATGATTTCTTGGATCATATAAACTAATGCCACTAAGAATTGAGCTAGGAGTGCCCAATCTAGCACTAGCAGATGATAGCTTAGGTGCATATGGAGGCAATACATCTGAATCGGATTGAAAATGTGCAGCTTCTGAAGACTGTGTTGTACTAGCATTAGACTTGGCTAATCTGGGATCTGCTTTTGAAGGCAGAGAATCTTTCATTATTCCATGATGAGAGTCCGTACTAGACAGTCTGTGGAGTCGGGGGTCGATAGTTTTTTGCAAGCGAGGGTCTCCTAATTTGCTTGCTATGTTACCAGGGTGCAATTCTGCAGGATGGTCCAGAGAGCTACTTCTGTTTGATAAACTGGAGTTACTTTTTGCTTTTGCTGCTAATCTTGGGTCAGATGGCATTGCACTTGGGTTGGGATCACTTTTGTTATTCCGTAATTGATTAAACCTCTGGTCAGCTATGAGTGGAGGAAGGGGTAAATTGATTGAAGATACTGGGTCAGGTTTTGGCAAAGGTACTGGGAGGAGATCTTCAGGAGCCCATACAATATGTTTAGCAAAGTTGGGTTTGTTCAGAACAATATCCATTTTAATGTGGCTGAACTGTCTAAGCTGAGATCTTGGATCTCGTAACGTTACTCCAGGTAGAGGTTCCAACGGAATTAGAAAAGCTCTCTCTCGCAGCTCTCGTTCTACATCCTCTTCCTCCTCATCCAGTCCTTTCTGCATGACCTTGACACTAGGGTGTGCGTGATGCAAATCGAGCTTTGCTCCACCAGCAGATGAACTTGCATGACTGCTTTCATTACCCTTTAAGATTCTAGGATCTCGTGCAAGTCTTGGGTCCAAAACTCCTGGTTCAGAAGGTTTTCTAGCATTTGCTCTTGAAGCTGATCTCAACCTGGGATCAACAGCTTGGTTTCCTGGGCCTCGCTCTTTAGCAAGTCTTGGGTCAGTAGGCATTACACGCAACTGCTGGTCAACTGACTGCTGCTGATTTCTAAATGTCTCACTTTGTTTCTTTAAGGTTTTTAGTATTGACTTGACACTGCTCCCTTCTTCCTCTTCACTACTGGAATACCAGTTTACATTATCATCTACAAAAAGAAAAGACCCCATGCAAATGTCATTAGCATGTTATGTATTGTCTAAAGATACAAAAAGTATAATTATCACCAGTGCCTGGAAACTTTTACTAAAACTGGACTATACAAAAGAGGGAAATTCTATTTCCCATGGAACAAAACAACTGCTGTAAGCACTGAAGAAGTCTGATACAATAGTTTGTATTAGCTAAACTCAACTCTTAAAACAAATATCAAATGCTATTTGTTTGATACTCTCAAAGAATACCCTTTATATAAAAAGCATAAACAATATGCACATTGCTCAGGCAGCAGAACTATGTAGAAGATCATAAATGGCAAAAAAGTCAATAACATGGACTGTCTTATGATAGCTAAGTGCCATACTGCCATGTATCAACAGAAGCACACCATACAAGATGTCAATATTAATAGTTCTGTCTAGGTCTCAGTTCAGATGTATATGTTCAGATGTAATATGTTTACATGTTCAGATGTAAAGCACTTAGCACACTGAAAAAGCATTGCATAAATACGCAAAATATTTTAGTGGAATGAAAAGCAACTAATCACATGAAGGAATAACCGTCTGGCACAAAAATATTTCTTTACTTTGTTACAGCTATGCAGAGATCAAGAGAAAAGGAAAAGATTAGGTGGTTTTTCTCAGCACAAATCACCCGACTGTCAATTCTTTCCTCCAACTTCACCCTCTTACAATAAAGAACTTCCTTTCTTGCCAACACCACAGTGTTGAGGCAGGTTCTGTGCATTCACCTTTTGGGCCCAGGATCTAGCTCAGTGTAGGTAGGAACACTGCTTGGGTAGGAACAAAGTCTGGATTAATGGACACTAGAATCTAGCTAAATTCTATACTACTAGGAAAGGGAACTACAGTTTCAAGGAGATAATGCATGTATTTGGACTTTTAACCAGTACTAGTGCAACAACAGTCTTCCATTTTATAGGAACAGCATCAACTCTGCTGGGGGTGAATATTTACCTCCACTCCCCATGACCTGTGTTCCCTATCACTCCTTCTAAGGAGTGCACAGAACTCTATGTGGGCTGTGGGAAGGCAGGTCCAGAGCACCCAGTGGTGACATCACCATCATCACTGAGCTCCAGAGTGCAGAGAGAAGCTACACAGGATATCAGTTGTAGCTATGCAGTCGTGCAACTTACAGGGAACAGTGCCCATGTTTTTGACAAATATACCAGGGGTGGCCAACCTTTCAACATTAGGGATCCTGGGTCTTTATCCATTGGGTAGAGGAGGAATTTTCAGATCTCACAGATGACAAACTGCAACTGCTGAAATTTCCTCTTCTACCCAAAGGTTAAAGATCCAGGAGCCCTAAAGTTGAAAAGTTGGCCACCTGGATATATATAGTAGGAGCCTTGCATCAGTGGATTTGACTAATCATGGATGCTAGGGTCCCAGTTTAATTGTCCTTTAAATCCAAAAAAAGTGAATGAAAATTGGGTTTCCTACCTTCACATGGGAAAAAACCACAATGTTTCCAAGCCTCTCAGGACTAAACATAGCTCTAAAGAACCACTTTTGGACTCCCTTTGTTGCATAGCAATGTTTCTTAACCAGTTGTACTCGTACCATCATTGGTACAAAGGGACCACCTAGCAGCAAGATCAGCCATGCAACCTGACAAGCAACAGTAGGAGGTTCAGCTCAGTGAGCAGAGCCCAGTGTGCGCTTTTCATGCACTCAAAAAGTCCTCCTGTCCACCCTGAGCCTCTTACCAGTGTTTGTCATGTTGTGTCTGACCTTCCAACCTGGAAATAACTTGCGAGGACATCACTGCCATATACTTCCTGTCATACTTCCAATAGGTGGATCGTGCGAAGTAGTACGGTGGGCGATTGAGAAACGCTGTTGTATAGTATAGAGCAGGGGTGCCCAAACCCCGGCCCTGGGGCCACTTGTGGCCCTCAAGGCCTCTCTATGCGGCCCTCAGGGAGCCCCTAGTCTCCAATGGGTGTCTGGCCCTCCGGAGATTTGTTGGAGCCCACACTGTCCCGACGCAACCGCTCTCAGCATGAGGGCAACTGTTTGGCCTCTCGAGTGAGCTGTGGGATGAGGGCTCCCGCCACTGCTTGTTGTTTCACATCTGTGATGCAGCAGCGGCAGCAAAGGAAAGGCCAGCCTTGGTTTGTGCACGGCCTTTTATAGGCCTTGAGCAAGACCTTCATTCGTTCATATAAGTTCATCTTTAATATATTCATTTATGTAAACCTATTCAAATTTGAAATGTAAATTAATTCGGCTCCCGACACGGTGTCAGAGAGATAATGTGGCCCTCTTGCCAAAAACTTTGGACACCCCTGGTATAGAGTTATACCACATTAAGCCACTAGATGGTGCTGAATGTAATTGAAGTTAATGGAATAATTTCATTCTGGAGCCGGAGTCCCTGAGGCAGTTCATGTCTAAACACAGTCACGTTCTGGCAACTCCTGTGACACCGCTGGAACCAACCGTATTGGCTTCTGCCTTTCCATTGGACCATTTCAGCGACGTGGAGAGGGGGGATTTGCTGCATGGGTAACAGTCTATCCTCCGTATCTACTTTACCCAGGCTTCGCGCACTGGAGAGGACCTCCTCTGGGCATGAGGTCTGGTCTAGGGGCAGGAGGTCTGGTCTAGAGGGTAGAGCCTCCATTTGCTTGAAGATAACATCCACAAGGTTGCCTGTTTGAGGCCACCAGCACCGTGCGACCTTGAAGCAGCTGACAAGCTGAGCCGAGTTATTCCATCTGCTCTGAACGTGGGAGGATGGAGGCCAGAATGTGAAACCAGATCAGAATGAAACATCTGAATGTTGTGGTTCTTGGAAGATAGAACCTTCTTTCAAGTGTAAAAATCCCTACGGGGATTTAATATAGCCTGCCTATGTAAACCGCCTTGAATAAAGTCTTGAATAAAGACCAAGAAAGGCAGTATATAAATACCTGTATTATTATTATTTCTGTTCCAGAACACTATTCAGAGCGCGATACCATAGTCTTCCAAGACTGAAGGATGCCAACAACAAGAATTTCATTCCATTAACTTCCATTACGTGCTCACTTTGGCAGCACATATACTAAATTGGAACTTTCATTACATTCAGCCCCATCTAGTGGCTGAATGCAGTATAGCTCTATACCAATGCATTCTGGGGTGACACTGGGAGACCTGGAAGTGGGTCTTTAGATCTATTTTTAGCCCCAAAAGGTTTGGAAACGGCATGATTTTGCAGCATGCAGGTAGGAAACCTGGTTTTTGTGTTCTATTTTTATATTTAAAGGACATTTAAACTGGGACCCTAGCATCCACAGATTTCATTACAGAACCCCCACGGATATCAACATCAGACCTGCACTTGCTGTAAATGATAGATATAAAGGAAAAAAAACACAAGAAATTATTTTACTTGGCTACCAAAATGTTAAAGAGCAGCACTGCTGCTAGCATTTACTTTAGTTCTGCAAACTCTGTTCAGGCACAGTTCCATGCATACAAATGTGGAGTGATCTTGATGAGGGAACAGCCCCATCATTACCAGTAAAGATGCACTGGGTCAGGAGGGATAAGACAGGCTAATCTCCATAATGAAACCTGCAAAAGAATTTCCTCCCTCTGTGGAACAACCTGGGGCTGATTTTGCAATGTATGCAAACATTTTAAGTAAAAATAACAACAAGCACAGGCAGACAGTAAACTGAAAATGTTTGTAGGCTTTTAAAAAATGACTCATGTACAAAAGCATCATACTACAGTACTGAAACTTATTTAAGCAGCAGAATATGGCAATACCTTCTTCTCTGCTCAGCGACCTCTGACACTGATTGCTCATCTGTTCTCCGTCATCTTGTTGCTTCTGACTGAGCCTTACAAAAAGCGCTTTCTGCATTGCAGGAAGAAAGTCTGGTACATTAATTCCTGAATTGTGGCCTGCCGGAATGGCACAGTCTGACTCATACTCATTTCCACTGTTGTGTGAATCTGAAGAAATGTGGTGAGGCTGATGATCTGTAAATTCTCCTTGCCACGTACAATCTGTATTCAATATTACACATAATTAGCATCTATTTTGGTCATAATTATCAAGCAATATTATCATTTGATTATCACTTCTTAAAGCCCAGATTCCAACATTCCTTCACATTCAAGAGAGACCCCCAGAGATACCACCCAGGATGGAACTTGGGAGATGAAGAGGTGAGGTAGCACAGATAGGAAAAGGATTAATTCTCAGCAAGACAACAAGCAAGGTTTGGCACCCTGCATCACTTCATCCTTGACTTTCTCCCATGTAAGTAGGCAGTTGCTATTCCCTCCATTACCTCTTTAGTGAAAATAATACCTTAACAATCTGCTGAGGAAAAAAGAATAAAACCACAAAGATGAATGCGGCCTATTTGAAGAATTAAAACATAGTAGGAGGGGGTTAAAAATGATGGATTTTATGCAATTAAAGTTGTAGGTGATAGACACCATGAATTCTAAATTACGTAACAAAGTAATCATAGAGCGTATTGAATATGTATGTATAACAAATGTCTGTTTTTCTCTATTTCTTTTACCCCCCCCCCCCCACCAATGCTGGCTAAGTGGCCTGGGACATGATGAGAAATGTTCCTGTAGTAGTCGTCCCTTTTCACGCCTGCATTAGCCAAGCTTTCTACTGAGACTGTCAAGTGTCTGCCTAGGTCAGCAGGCTCCAAACTATGGCAGGCTAAATTCAACATCAGGAAAAAGTCATTCCCTGGTGGTGCATTCCATTCTGTGCTGCAAGCTCCTATCTTTCTAGCCAATCTGATCAGAAACATGTGCTGAGCAGCTACTTCTGCATGGAGCCTGCTGGGGCAACAAGTAGTGGACGTGGCTGCCCTGTGCAAGTTTCTAAGCTGATCAGCTGGAAAGAGGCTGTGGTGCAGAATGAAAAGCTGTCCTCTACTAGAGGACAGTGTTTTTTTTAACATAGCAGTCTGTGATCTGGAGACCACTGAACTAGGTAAAAGGGTGGGATGGAGAGGTTAGATGGGTTTCACTCCTCCAATCATGAAACTTAGTGCCCAAAACTATCCTTCCCTGTTCCCCCACTGATGCAGCTCTGCCAAAAAGGTACATGTTGTATCCAGCGGGGGGGGGGGGGGATCAGGAGGCTTGCAGGGAAAGGGAGAATTATTTCCACTTGCCCCTCTCTGTAAGCCTCCCACTCCACAATGGGTTTGCTTGGACCTGTGCCAGTGCCTCAGCTGGTGCAAGTCCAAGAAGAAGAAAGCCATACATATTTCTGTGAGATCTAATACTGTACTGGTTTGCAGAAGGCACACCCACTTACTCTCCAGTAAATGCAGGGACTGGAATTCTTGAGACAATGTAAATAGATAGCGATAAGAGCTGCAATCTTAGCTAGATGCATTCAGGGAATTATGTTTTGTTTCTCTTGTTCCCTTCAAGCCAGTCTGCAAACTTTACCCTTTTAGTGATCCTTTTGGGGGACTTTGTGTCCTTGAGTAGATTCCTGGCCCCATCTGGTGAGCATTTATACAGGTTGAGCCTGTTTATACACAGATTTTATATCCATGGATCTGGCTCTGCTGGACCAGTTGAGTGAGACTTGGCTCAACGTGAACCCTCCAAAGGCAACCAGAGCTGTGCTCTGGTCACCTCTGGAGGCCTTTCTGAAGCCCAAAGAGACTGCGCACGTCCACCTACAGCCTCTGCAGGCTTCAAAATGGAGGCAAAAAAGCAACTTTCTGTTTCTCTCGGGAAATTGGAAGTGACATTTTAATGTCTCTTATGGCTTTCTGAGGCCCAGGGACAGTTTCTGCTTCCTGTTAACATTCAATTAGCCTCCGTTTAGCATGCAGGCTGGTTGCCTGCACATCATGTTCTTCAGTGAAGCAAAAATGTTGCTTGGTTAAGCAAGAAACACTCATGCTTCAATTGCTTCTAAACAGAAACGAACATGTTTGGGACAGGGAGCCATCAGTTACTTGATTTTTCTCTGTAAACCACTTTGTGAACTTTTTTTTTGAAAAGCGGTATATAAATACTGTTGTAAATAATAATACTGTAATGGGCACTGGGAGGCGGATCTGTGGGTTACTGAATCTGTGGATGCTGGATTCATGGATATGGGGGAATGGGTGTACTTCAGAAATTATAATCACAACCCTTCTCAATCACCATACACATCAAATCCTTGATAGATGCATGTTTAATTCATAATTCTAACAAAAGTATAAAGCTTCATATGTTAAAACTTACCACCAGCATTATTGGTTGTCTGGAAGTTATGTACAGCCTGATGTGAGTAATAATTGTCATAGAAATTGGCTGCATTCTGAAGAGACTCATAACCGGGATTTGGTTGCCTTTCACCAGGAATTTGTTGATACGATGGGCCAGGAGGGCAATGATTATCTCTAGGCGTGTTTGCCATATGTTCATACGATGCACCAGGTGGTGTTAAATGTGGACCACTCTGAGGTCCATGCACAGGTCCGCCAGCTTGACCCTGTGTTCCTATGTAACCTGGAGGAAGTGGTTGCAAAGGTGGACTCTGTGGTCCAGGAGAACCTGGAAGCCCTGCTGGTCCATTATGTCCTGGGCTTGACTCTGCATTGTACATATGCAGATCACTTCCTTCAAACTCTGGTCCTGGTGGTGATGAGCTGTTATAAAAAGCTGGTGGACTGTAAAATAGAAGGTTAATAGGTCAAGAAAATCATATATACACTAATAGCAAACTTGGGTAGTTGAGTACCCATCAGTGTGGAAGTAAAATTGAGCTATTCCAAAATAAGGCAGCAGTTTCCACATACTTGGTGAATCCCCTAACTATAAAGAATTATGTATATTTCTAAATTAAAAGCAAAAGACAAAATTCCAAAACACACAGACTAAGACAGAGAATGTTCACTGGCCACTAGGAACCATGGAATGTTGACATCAGTTGGAGAGCAGGAGAAGGCAGGGGCTGGGTAAGGGCATAGCCCTACTTGAGCCCTGAACAGCTTATCAAATCTGGAATGGGCTTTAGGTTTGTGAATATTTTGTTAAATGTTAGGAAAAACTCCAACAAACTCTCACTGGTTCCCTCTAGTGAGCATTTATACAGGTTGAGCCTGTTTATCCACGGATTTTATATCCATGGATCTGGCTCCGCTGGACCTGTGTTGAGTGAGACTTGGCTCAACGTGAACCCTCCAAAGGCAACCAGAGCTGTGCTTCAGTGAAGTGGTGAAAATTCACTGAAAATATTTATAAAGACTGGATTTGGACAGCCAAGTCCTGTACTTTTTCCTCAAATAATTGTGGGGGAGGGTCCACAACTAAATGCTGCATCTAACCAGCTTCTCACATGAGTGATTTGTTTGCTTTTAGACAAATAGGACAACACTGGTAAGTGCTCTACCTTTCTGTATATGCTTTCCTGTTCATGTGGCCCTCCATTTTTTTTGCCTGCAAAGTGACACACTGGCAGAAGCAGTGCTTCTGAAAGGGTGGCCTGCATAATAGGCTCTGCAAGCACTTCAACAGTCTCTCTCTCTCTCTCTCTCTCTCTCTCAGCCCTTAGTTTGCCCCTTCCCCCATAGCATACTTTGCCTTCTGAGGCCTCCTTCTACTTCTTCCTTCCAGAGCCTCGGCAGAAGCAGTGCTGCTAAATGGTCAGTGCTGAGAACCCAGTTAAAAAGTGGGTCAGACAAAGAGCTTCTGCGGGCCATAACGGGCCTGCAGGCCTTATGTTTGACAACTCTGTTCTGGAAGAAATGGAACAGGACAAGCTAACTATACACACTCTTTAAAAAAAAATGGGTTTGGGTGGTCTTGCCTCCTCAAGGGTTTTGTTTTGCTTTTTAGAAAGTTTTAAAACTCTGCAAGCCTCTTGAGACATGACCTACATTCTGGTCCACCCTCCCCCAGTTTATTTATTGGTGGTCCTGTTTTGGCTACATAGTTATTGGCCTTTGACTACTGTATTAGAGGCAGAGATATCTATGGCATTTGTATAGCACTTTTACACATTTTATGTGCTTTGCATGTGTTACCTCATAATCCTTAACAACAACCTTGTCCAGATTTGCAGTGCAGTCTGTCACTATGTGACACCAGACTTCATGAAATCAGATTTTTTTGAAGATGTCCAATTGTAAACTCAGACAGGTAGATTAAAGATCACATCAACTTTGAACTGTTTGAAATATCAGTTCAATCACCACAGTAGATTAAACAACAAGGACCTGAATTTAAACACAATTTTTGAACACGCGTCCTCCAAAATGTTATGCATTCTTGCAGTTTGCTATTGGCATGGATGAAGTTTGCTTGCTCAGCAGCTCACTGTGGCAAACTAAAGCTTTCCCTCACAAATCTATGTTTCATACACAGCAGAACCATCTTTTTCACATTTTTATACTGCCCTTCCTCCAAGCTCAGGGTGGTGTACATGGTTCCTTCTCTCCTTTTATCTTCATAACAACCTTGTGAGGTAGGTTAGATTGAGACAGTGCCTTGCCCAAGGTCAGCCAAGAAGCTTGATGGCTGAATGGGGATTTGAACCTGGATCTTCCAGCTTTAAGTCAAACTCCAGAACCACTATACCAGCGTTCTCCAAACTACAGCTCGCTGCATTCCAAGATTCTCTGTCCAAGTGCAGTGTGGCGGTGGCGAGGCTTTACCGTTCTGCACCGCAGCCAACATTCATTGTCCCGGATCTTCACACAGACTCATGCCAAGCAGCTGCTTCCGCTGCCTGTCGCCCCAGAAGGCTCTGAGCCCCAACTTCCTGGCAGGAGTGGCTTACCAGCACAAGTTTGTGTGAAGATTGGGAGTGACAACGATTGGCTGTGGCATGGAATAAAAAGGCTTTCCCACTGCTGTGCTGCATGAAGAATCTTGGAGCACCTGATCTGGCCCAAGGGCAGGGGTTTGGTGGCTCCTGCACTACACCATAACACAGTTCTCCCTCCTTCTTGCCTTAAAAAGGATCAACAGGCCTTCAAGGTCAGAAGGCAAAGAGAAAACAAGTGCAGTGATTTCAGCAAACAGCATTATGCTACTGAGCCTGGATAGGGGAAGCCAAGTGCTATTATGCACGTGAGCCTGTCACTTTTCCACTTTTGGTGTTAAACAAGAGTGTCCCACTTGCAAAGTTGTGGTGCTGTTCTATGGCGAAGGAGAAAGTAGGAAGACGGTGCAAAGGGGCAGAGAGGGAAAATGTAGCAACCAGGTGGACAAGTGGAGCAAAGGATCCTACATTTAATTGAAGCCTGCCATAGCGAACTCCTTTATTGTCTCATGAGTAATTTTGGCAGTTTTAATACGTACGTTTTTCCAATCTTGTGTGCTAAATCCACAGTAGGTTTAACAACTATTTCAAAGAGAGACGGAATTTTCTTGAATTCACCAGAAGGATCCTGAAAATCTTCTGCATCCTCCTCAGTAAACGAAAATGGTTCTGGAGGAGTTGGCAGAAGTCCAACTCCTGGAGGTGGCTTAGGGAGAGGAACTATACCACGTTTTCTAAGTTCTTCCACTTCTTTCTCATCATCATTTTGTTGTTCCTCCTCTGTATTCAATACCTGAGACACACAACAGAACAAAATTTTTTGTGGTGTAATACTTTAGTGGTCATTAAATCCTTACTAACTGGGAATGTTCCAAATTGGTTTCTCACATTTAGCAGAGGAAGAGCAACTGTCTCTAATCACCTCAGCACAGCTTCTCCCTCAGTGATTCTAATTGGTGTTTTCTTTGTTTCTCTCTTTAGGCAGTGAACACTTTTGGGCAGAATACCGTTGTTTTATTTTTTTCGCTATGCAACTGATTTCATTGAAAAGCAGTACATAAATGTTCATATTTAATAATAAGTACTTATGAAGTTCTATTATTGGGATTCCCTCTGCCCAATTGTGAAAAGCTAAAGGTAGGTTACATCTTTAAAACAGAGGTTCTGATCTCTGTATTGCCTTAGTTACAATCTGTAAATTCATCTCTGCAATTTATGCATTGAAGAGTTTTTTTATTTTTCTGTTTGCCAACCTATTGCAAGCATGCCGCTAGTGGCATGCAGACACTTCCTAAGAGGATAAATTGCCTGACAAGGTCATGCTCGCTGACACAGGGCTCCACAGCTGCAAGTGCATGACACTTTCCCCAGCATGAAGCCCAGAAAGGGAATGACAAGGCCCTGGGGCAAGGTGAAGATAGCCAAACAGAGGCTCAGCAGATCATGTGGGCCAGCGAAACCACCTGACCATGCCCACCCAGAATAAGTTGGGAGTGGCATGTTCAAGATTCTGCATATTAAAAAGTGGTACATGGCGTGCTAGGGGTTGGCCATCCATAAACAAATCAAGCCACACTGGGGGGTCATTTTCTGATGCATACTAAAGAGAGAAAATAAGTACCCCACTACGTTCAGACCAAACATCTCTCTCCTTTTTTGGAGCTGAACTCTGGGGAAAAATATTCTTCAAAACTGCAGAAGCTGGCTGTGCACAGTGCTTATTAGCTGGTGTCTATTCTGTTACTATGGGTGCAGTCCTATCTTGCACTGGAACAGACAAGCCAAGAGCCTTGCACTGTATTCAGTGTAGGATAGGTGCCCAAAGTGGCTCAGCCAGAGATAAGGGGAAACTTTCCCCCTTACCTGCAGGTAAGCCACCCTGGCCCCAATGGGTCTTCTCAGACTTGCACCACCTCCTGAGGTGGCACAAGTCTGAGGAGAGCAGAGCAGCTTGAAGTTGCTCCACGGTGCTCATGAATGGGGGTTTGGATCCGGCATCTGGATCTCACCCCCGCCTCTCACTCCCCACCTGTCTGTCCCCAGGACCACCCACCACCTGCCCTGGAACACTTCCCTCCCGCCTCCTCCCTGCCCACCCCAGAGCCTTGCGTCGGCCAAGCTAAGCTGATGCAAGGATCAGTATCTCAGTCGGTGCAGAGGCTTAAGTCAGCCTCCGCAGGCCGGCATGCCTCTGCGTGCTGGCCTGGCTGACTCACAAGGAGGCACAATTTTGCCTTACGGCACATTTGTGACCCTCCTAGGCTGGTGCAAGGGACTTGCACGGTCCTAAACAAAAGTCAGGATTGTGCAGTAAGAAACCTCCCCCCAATCACTGGCACTGTTTTTAACTTAGGCAGGAATTGAATTTGGATCTTCCTGGTCCAACTTAAACTCTAACCACTACAACATATTGGCTCTTGATGCAACATGGGCCATAAGGAGAAATGATGAAGAGCCATTTCTACCTACCTCCAATTTGGAGTACATACTATTCTAGCTACCTCAGCTTTTGTATGTTGCATGTGACAGCTAAAAAGGAGCCCAAAATACCACCTGGACTGAGAAGAGGACTGGGTTGTCTTTCACTAAACTCTGCCTTACAGAGGTAGAGTGGAAGGAGGGATTGGAGTTAGGATAAGGTTTCATGACTGCTTGACAAAAGCAGGCACTACAGTCTCACTACAAACAAGGAATGATGAGTTCCTATTTTTACGTTGCTTGAAAACAACTGAAGTATCACTAAACATGCCTAGGAAAATCTTAATTAAACTGTTATCATTGGCTTCCTCCATTTTGAAAAAAAAATTATTTGAAATAAGATTACAGAGTAAAGATGAGGTCGCTTATTTTTTTCTGACAGAAGGAACAGTACCTTATCAAGTAATTCTCTTGTGTCTTTAGTTAGTGGATCATGAGAAAACTTGCACTTGTCACCGTGGTAGCACTTTGCTCCTGTATGATAGAACTTGCAAGGAAATTCATGTACACCAATATAAGGACTCTTAACAAGTATAATTCTATTAATTCTACTAATAGGGTGATGGATGGAAGCTTATATATGCCAAGGAGTTCCTGGTGGTATTCAGGATGCTTGTGTGAGGGATTACTGTCAGTAGAGGTTGGGCAACTCAAGCGCAATGGGTTCCCCTACATGGGTTCTCCTGCAAGCTCACGAAAGAAAATGGATCATACACAGTGTTCTGAAATTAAATTGCATTTAAAAATAATGGGCCCTCACAGCATCCATGAGGGATCATTCTAGGACTCCCAACTGATACTGAAAACCATGGATAATGAAATCCGGGGGGGGGGGGGGTCGGCACAGTGCCACAAAACTTACCACCCGGCCTCTGAAGGTTGCATGTAACCTCCCATCCTCCTCAGAAGACTCCTGGATACTACCAGAAGCCACTTTTGATTTGGACCGGCCAACTTCTGGTCATGTCCAGAAGGTGTTCTGAGGCATGACCAGAAGTTGCCTGTGCAAACCGGAAGTGGCTTCTGATCATGACCGGGAGGCCCTCTGTGGTGCAAATTCAGCATCCAAAGATGCCCAGCACGTGGATAAAGAGCACTCACTGTATTCTATCTTAAATTATTTTGTGCAGATACATTGCCAAGTGAAAAGCACAGCAATTTTTGATGTTTAACAACTCCAGGTCAACCCATCTGTTTGCAAATATCAATTTATGCAAAATATAAAATCATAATTTTGATAGAAAAGAACACTGGTACTTACAAGATGGTTTCTTCTTGGTGGAAGGAGAGCATCCAGAGTGGGTTATCTTCTCCCATCAGAAACAGGATAGGACAATAAGTAGCAAAGAGGTTTTTCCCTTCCACTTCTAAACATACTGTAATTTGGGTCATAATTACAGAAACTCCAACTTGCAATGTAGAAAAACATAAGCTATGCTGACAGCCTCAAAGTAATAAAACAGGGGGTGGGGGGAATCAGGAGAATTAGCATGACTGGTCTCTGGGAAGATAATATTGTCCTGGTAGCTTAATAACCCATGCTGAATGTCTTCTTCCACCAACAAGGAAAATCTATATTGGAATGTACAAGTTGAAATCTTTAAATAACTTTAATTACAATATTATTAGAACACTTTTGTAAAAGGATATTATGCATGTAAATACAATTTTCTCCTTTGGAACAATAACCCTGTATATAAAATTTGCAGATTTCCTTCTTCTTCTCGATTTCTGCATCATGATCAAATTTACACTGGTCTCCCTGTTACATAAAAAAAGAGGTTATCAGTTTCAAATATGGAACTCTAGTATTTATAATGGCAATATAATAAACTGTAATAAAGGCATTCCCCTAAGGGATGGAACAATGTTGAAATGCACTTCCATATTAATTTTACCATTCACAGATATTAAGAAATTAGGCAAGGTAGTAGTAAAAGATAAAAACCAATGTGCCTTACAATTCTGTGCACACAAACAAAAGATAACATTAAACTATATGGGCATCTTCATAAAACAGATTTCAGTTCAACACTTACTACTAGTTAGTATATTTTCTTACGTAACTGATTGACAGGATTGATGTAGCAATACATCACAGTGATCCAAGAATGTACAGGTGTGCGCCACTTAACAACGGGGATATGTTCTCTTATCCTAGTTGTTATGTGATTAGGTCATTAAGTGAACATTCAGTCCAATCTATTGCCTTTGGTGTGTAAACAGACACTCACTACCAGACACTAGTTGACTGCACAGACGAATGAAGATAAGATTGCGGTCCGTTGTTAACTGAACAGTTACGTGGCATACACTTGTATATACAACTAGAGCAGCATTTCTCAATGTTTGTCTTCCACTGTACCACTTCCCATGGTCCACCTACTGGAAGTACCACTGGAAGTAACTGGCAATGATGTCATAACCATTTACTTCCATTTACAGACTGAGAGGAGAGACCAAATGCGACAAACACTGGAAAGAGGTCAGGGCAGACAGGAGGGCTTTTCTGAGCATGCGAAAAGTGCATGCTGAAGCTCTGCCCACCGAGTCAAACCTCTTACTGCTGCTCGTCACCTTGCACTGCTGGTCTATCTGCCAGGTGGCAACGGTCTGGGGGTCCCATGCGTACCATCAGATGCCACCTCAAGTACACCAATGGTACAAGTACCACTGGTTGAGAAACACTGAACTATAGTAGAGATGCTAATATATATCAAGTGGTTTTTTTTTTAAAGATAATGGTTTCTATTTATACGTTACATACATACATATTTAATGTATAAGTATAAATAAAATATGTCAATTTACCATGTTAAACTTAGTTTTTCTGAAATTCTGCATGGTAAGTAGTCCTTTTCTTTAGGATCTTTTTATACTATATTTAATATTAAAATACATAAAAAGCCAAAGCCCCTCAAAAGTTCCGATAAATGCTCTCTAAACAAATTTGAATGAAATTCAGACCCCACGGCCTCCTGTTCAAAGAGAATACAATTATATAACCACCTTAATGCAGCGTGCCTCTAGGAAATATTTGCAAATTTGTTTTCCTTTGTGTTCCACAGTATGCTGGTTAATAAATGCCTGACTCATAGTTGGCCATTTCTTCACTGGTTTTATTTCCTGTAAACACAAATATTCTATTTTAAATTTTGTTCCTTCTTTAGGTGTAACTGTAAAACAGAACAACAGCAATCAAGTAATAAGTTACAGTGATTAGCTGAGCTTATAAAATTGCTTAAGATTGAACAAATATATCCAGCCTTCAATATTTTTCTAGTCATGATAAAAGTTCCCAGCACTGGACAAATCTGTATAGAAACTTCTCATGTCTTCATGAGAAAGGAAACAGGATAGCTTGGAATACAAATACAATAAAGGCTCTAAAGAATTTTGCTCCTTTTTTAATTTAGTGGTGCTGCCAGAAAAGGAGTATGAATCCCACTGCCTATCCAATAGCCTTCTTACTGCTTTTAGCTGACTACACAACCATTAGTTCATTTATATCACTTACATTTTCCAAGAGAAATGTACCCACTGATCACAGATCTTTCTCTTTCCCATTTACTTATTTATGTTACAAAATTTGATACTATCCCTCCCTCTGGCTTAAGTTCATCAAATGTTGAAACTGTGATGCAAATATCCTTGGGCTGCAATATTCATTTACTGCCAAGTAACTGTAGTGAAGGCTTAATTCTAAATTAAACATTATCAATTCATCATACTGAACACAATTATAGTGACTTATATTAAAATGTAACTTGTCACCTTCCATTTACCTCTTCGGTGCCTTTATTTGCCCCTCTTCCCCTACCACGGTCTTTACGCTTCAGTTTCTTTTGAATGCCACGCCCACGACCAACGCCATAACTATTGCCTGTTTGTGAAGCACCTAAGAAAATATTCAACACCACACATTACAAACTGTTTAGAATATTTATCTATTTTTCACATTTTTATACCTTCCTTTTTTCAAGGAGCTCAGGGTTGTGTATATACATAGTTCCTTCCCATCTTTTGTACTCATAACAACCCTGTTAGGTAGGTTAGGCTGGGACTTACTGGCCTAAAGTTACCTAGGAAGCTTCATAGCTGAGTGGGGAGAATTGAACCTGGATCTTCCAGGTCTAAGCCCAACTCCCGAACCACTACAACATCTGGCTCTCAATTATGATTACACATAATATGTAATCATTATTATGGTATGCAAGAGAAGAGGAATATACTTACACTAATATCACCTATATTTTTCTGTTCAGTGGATCGGCCACATAAGTTTTCTCTTCTGACATGCCTGGTCAGGGCGCTAAAGCTGTTTGAGGGAATTTCTGAGATTATAAAATCACAAATGAGTTTTGGAACCCTGACACCTTTAATATATCTATCCATTTTTATGAAGACGTTTTTATTCCAGCAAGCTGTTGATGTCTGATGGCTGCTTTTAATTGTTTTTACTGCTGATTTTATTGCTGCTGATTGTTTTTTATCTATTTTATTGCTGTTGTTTTAATGTATTTTATGGCTTTTAAATGTTGTTCGCTGCTGTGGGTATCCTCTGGGGAGAAAGGCGGATTACAAATCAAATCAATAAATATCCTAATGCCTAGTTATGTCTAATTTTCTATCCACTTAAATGGAATTGCTTCTTGAAACAGGATACTGACATATAGAGAGCAAATTATAAAGAATTCTAATTCAGAAACACATCTGGAGTAAAAGAATGAAAAATCAAAGATGGACACAAGAAATATGAATAAAGCTATATCACAGAACTATTCACAAAGTTTAAAAAATACAATTTATGAGGGAAAGGAGGGAAATGGACAAAATCAAGATAAAAATACATTCCCTAAATCAAAGTTCCTCTAAACATTAAATGTCCTCACTTTATTTTGAGCACTCTGACTTAGGTCCAAATCCTAACTAATATTCCAGCTCTGACATAGCTGTGCCCATGGGGCATGTGCTGCAACCTGCAGCTGGGGGTCAGTCATAGAGGCCTGCTCAAGGTAAGAGAATGTTTGTTCCCTTACCTTGGAGCTGTGCTGTCTTTACCTCAGTGCTGGAAAGATGGTTAGAATTTCGCCTTTAATTCCTTAGTCAGGAAGGGCTTTTCAGGCACTGGTATGTGCCTGAGGTCTTCTGCCATGTGGACAGAAGCAAATAATTCAATTAACTTCTCTGCTATCTCCAAGTCTCCTTTTTATCTTCCCTTTTCCTCCCTCACCATCCAGCAGCCCAACCGCTTCTCTGGCAGGTTTCCTGCTTCTAAATATTTGAAGAGCCTTTTGTTATTCCCCTTAATGTTGCTGGGCATACGCTCCTCAAAGTCTTTCTTGACCTCCCGTATCATCTACTTACATTTCTTTTGTCACAGTTTATGTTCATTTTTATTCTCCTCCTCCTCCTCCTCATTATTATTATTATTATTATTATTATTATTATTATTATTATTATTATTATTATTATTATTATTATTATTATTATTATTATTATTATTATTAACAGTATTTATATACCGCTTTTCAACTAAAAGTTCACAAAGCGGTTTACAGAGGAAAATCAAATAACTAAATGGCTCCCTGTCCCAAAAGGGCTCACAATCTAAAAAGATGCAAATGAATACCAGCAGACAACCACTAGAACAGACAGTGCTGGGGTGAGGTGGGCCAATTACTCTCCCCCTGCTAAAAAAAGGAGCACCCACTTGAAAGGCAAGACTTCCATTTATGGAAGGAAGCCCTCCTGAACTTGTTGAGCCCTTCTTCCTTTGCAGTATACACTTCCGCTGGGCCTCTATTACTATTGTTTTAAACAGACTCCACACATTCTGGAGAGATTGGACTTTTTTTACCTTCCCTTTCAACTACTTTCTAACAAGCCCCTACATTTGAGGGAAGCCCGCCCTTTGGAAGTCAAGGGTTTTTGTGTCAGATTTGCTTGGCACATGCATGGCAAAACAGATTGCAGCATGCTCATTGTTACCCAACGGTTCGGTAACATTTATATCACTAACCAGGTCCTGAGTACCACACAATATTAAATCCAGAGTCACCTGTCCTCTGGTGGGATCCATGACTAGCTGCTCTAAGGCACAGTCATTTAGCATGTCAAGAAATCGGCTCTCTTTCATGACCAGAGCATGAATTGACCCATTCAATATGAGGATAATTGAAGTCCCCCATGATTACAACCCTGTCTCATTTTGATGCCTCCCATATCTAATTCCTCATTTCAAGGTCCTCTTCGGGTTTTTGATTCAGAGTATGATAGCATGCTCCTAGTATTACATCATTCCCTGAGCCTGGTAATTTAACCCACAGTGGTGGAGTTGGACCCGCCTTCAATCTCTACTTTGCTGGATTCTACCCTTCTTTAACATAAATGGCCACCCCACCTCCAACACGCTCCTCTCCCTCCCTCCTATAGAGTTGATTGCCTGGGACTGGGGTACCCAATGGTTTTCCAAATTCCACCAGATTTCCGTTATGCCCACTATATCAGTTTTCCCTAGCCAACAAACATTCCAGTTTTCCCATCTTTGCTTGGAGACTTTGGGCATTTGCATAAAAACACCTGTATATGGGGTCCCCCAAGATGGGCTGCTTATTTGCTCCTTTATCCCTGCAGCCTCTCATTCTGCTGGACTGGCTATCACATCCCATCATGCTTCCACTCCCAGTTCTTACTCTGTCATTACCTTGTTATTCTTTAACCTTCCCATCCTCATTCCATAAGGATGAGAAGTTCTGAACTGGATGCCCTTGGCTCTTGTCAGCTTTCCCCCAGGAGTCAGTTAAAAAACTGCTCTGTCACTTTTCTAATGTTACACACCAGCAGTCTGGTTCCATTTTGGTTTAAGTGAAGCCCGCCCATCTTATAGAGGCCCGACTTATTCCAAAACATTCCCTAGCGCCTAACAAATCCAAATCCCTCCTCCTGACACCACTGTCTCATCCACGCATTGAGACCCCTGAGCTCTGCCTGTCTAACTGGCCCTTGCGTGTGGAACAGGTAGCACATTCGAGAACGCCACCTTTGAGGTCTTGGCTTTGAGCTTCCTACCCAGGGCCTACCTTCCTACCTCTAAGGCCTCCAAGCTACATTTCCCCAAGTCACTGGTACCGACATGCACCACAACTGCTATCTCCTCCCCAGCCCTATCTAGATGAGACATGATGTACACAACCTTTGCACCAGGCAGGCATCACCATGCAGTTCTCACATCTGTCACAGACCTCCCCCCCCCCCATCTATATTCCTGACAACTGAATCACCCACTACAAGAAGCCCCTAACCCTCCTCCTGCCTAGGAGTAACCTTAGTGTGACTGGATATGGGCCCGCTCCCTGAAGGTGTCCACCCTAGGGGACTGTTTCCTTCTTCTCCAGGATGACATCCTCCAGCCCTGAGACTTCCTACTCTGGAAGATGGGGAGTTGCCAACCTGAGGATGGGATGACACCTGCATATCCCCAGAAGTCTCATTGTGGTTCCTCTCTGCCTGCCTCTGATTCTCCAGGTTGGCAACGAAGGCCATGGGAGCAGACCCATTCCTTGAGTCCCTGAAGCTCCTTGCACCAAGGACACACTCATTCCCTAGTGGCATACAGTAATACATGTGATACTCAGTGGAAAACACTGGATAGCCCCCACCCTGCTGCTGATTGTCCGACTGCATTGTTTTGTATTTTTGATTTGGGATTCTTAAGAAACCTTACACTGGTTTGCTGCCCCTCTTCTTTAGGGAAGTGAAGGGCAGTGTTTGGGGCTCTGGCTTTGTCACCCTGCTGCTAAACCCGCACAGATGCTTAACTTGTTCTGTCTTACCTTGGCACTTTGTCCCAAGGAGGTTACTTGCAGCTTTTATAGCATAATACCATGTTTCTTGTTTTTTGTTTTAATAAAACATAATTGGCATACTTGGAAAAATAAAATCAGTTCTGTTAAACAAAATTGTCTAAAGACTGCTTTAGGCTTTTCTCCACATAGTTATCTATGCTCTATGCCCTCATTCTCTAATACTTGAAACTTTCTGAAGGCACTCTACAGTCAGGTGTATGGGGTGGGGGGGGGGGAGAAAAAGCAATCTAAGAAATAGAATGATAGTAAAGGTAGTTTTTGAAAGAGCAAGAGATGGGCTTAAAGACGGAAAATTCCAGGAGGAGAATATGCAGCTGACCTTCAGGTTGCCATAAAAGTAACCCATGCCCAGGCAGGAACAGCTGAGTGTACAACCTCAACACAAAAATGTTCTGTTCCAAACAGACATTCGTATGGGGAAACCCCTGAGGACTATTTCAGTGTTAATGTCGCAATACCATTCAATAACGGTAGATTTCCAAACCAGATTAAGCTAATCCTAAACCACTGCCTTACCTTTCTGAACTCCTTTCATTCCTTGTTTTTTCACTGATTCTTTTAAAACTGGAGCTTCTAAATCAGTATTTTCTTTAGCCTGTCTATATTGTTTTAATTGGTCAGCAAAATCCTCTTTTTCATCTTCATTGTAGCCAAAATTATCATCACTGTAATTCTCATAGTCCTTGTTTTTTGACTTTTTATTATGCTGTGTCTTCTGCGAAGGGGCATATTTTCCTGAAATATGTCCATGCTGGATTAAAGAAAGAGAGACAAACATACGTTAGGTTGCAAGACTTAGTATTTTGAATGTATAATAGACCCGCCTTATCTGTAGGTCCAGCATCCATGGATTTAACTATCAATGGGTGCCACAGATGTGGAGATCCCCTTTGAAAAATGTATTAAAAAGTAAAACTGAGTAAGAAAAGTGTTTTCTGTACTGTCACGCCACCAAACTGCACTGTTTTCAGGGCTTCAGAGCAGTCTTCTGAGCTCCTGTAAAGCCACTTCCAGGTCGTACATTTTGGGGCAGGCCAAGACCCACAAATGGCCTTGAGGAGCTCAGAAGACTGTTCTGCAGCCTTGCAAATGGCATGGTAGGGAAGGCTATTTTCTGGTTTTCAAAGCACTCCAGTATCTGCAGATATCAGTATATGTGGGGGACGGGGCAAAGAATCAAACTCCTGCAGACTCCAAGAATACTACTTTTTGTTATTTTAATATATACAGTAGAACCTTCAAAGTGACCACCTCTCTATAATGACCACCTCCTTAAGTTGACCTAATTTTCCCAGTATGGACAGACACTGCATATACACTATGGGAGACCAACCTCTCTATATTGACCACCTCCGTAAGTTGTATCTTGACCACTTCGACCACTGCACTGAGTATTAATTTACCCTCTGCAAGTTGCCCACTGAATGCGATACTGTGGGCCTGTGTTTTGTCTGGTTTGTCCCATCTCGGAAAGCGAGAAGCCACACGACAATCATAAGAACAGCCCCACTGGATCAGGCCATAGGCCCATCTAGTCCAGCTTCCTGTATCTCACAGCGGCACACCAAATGCCCCAGGGAGCACACCAGATAACAAGAGACCTCATCCTGGTGCCCTCCCTTGCATCTGGCATTCTGACATAACCCATTTCTAAAATCAGGAGGTTGTGCATACACTTCATGGCTTGTACCCCATAATGGATTTTTCCTCCAGAAACTTGTCCAATCCCCTTTTAAAGGCATCCAGGCTAGATGCCATCCCCACATCCTGTGGCAAGGAGTTCCACAGACCAATCAAGAGTAAAGAAATATTTTCTTTTGTCTGTTCTAACTCTCCCAACACTCAATTTGAGTGGGTGTCCCCTGGTTCTGGTGTTATGTGAGAGTGTAAAGAGCATCTCCCTATCCACTCTGTCCATCCCCTGCATAATTTTGTATGTCTCAATCATGTCCCCCCTCAGGCGTCTCTTTTCTAGGCTGAAGAGGCCCAAATGCTGTAGCCTTTCCTCATAAGGAAGGTGCCCCAGCCCCGTAATCATCTTAGTCGCTCTCTTTTGCACCTTTTCCATTTCCACTATGTCTTTTTTGAGATGCGGCGACCAGAACTGGACACAATACTCCAGGTGTGGCCTTACCATAGATTTGTACAACGGCATTATAATATTAGCCGTTTTGTTCTCAATACCCTTCCTAATGATCCCAAGCATAGAATTGGCCTTCTTCACTGCTGCCGCACATTGGGTCGACACTTTCATCGACCTGTCCACCACCACCCCAAGATCTCTCTCCTGATCTGTCACAGACAGCTCAGAACCCATCAGCCTATATGTGAAGTTTTGATTTTTTTGCCCCAATGTGCATGACTTTACACTTACTGACACTGAAGCGCATCTGCCATTTGCTGCCCATTCTGCCAGTCTGGTGAGATCCTTCTGGAGCTCCTCACAATCACTTCTGGTCTTCACCACTCTGAAAAGTTTGGTGTTGTCCGCAAACTGCAACCTCACTGCTCACCCCTGTCTCCAGGTCATTTATGAAGAGGTTGAAAAGCACCGGTCCCAGGACAGATCCTTGGGATCTTGGGGCACACCGCTTTTCACCTCTCTCCATTGTGAAAATTGCCCACTGACACCCCTCCCTCCCCTACGCCTGCTAGCATGTGTGCAAAAGGGTTTTTATAGGTGGGCACACTGCACATAGCCAACAGACCTGCGCCGGCTGCTGACTGTATCTGGACATGTACCAAGTTGTGAGGGACATGAAGTTGCTTGTGCATTGTGAAGCCACTGTCCTTTCACTTTGGTTCCCATCACCAGTGCATTACTTTACACTTATATTGAAACACAATTGCTGTTTTGCTGCCTATTCTCCTGGTTTGGGGAGATCCTTCTGGAGCACTTCACAATCCCTTCTGGTCTTCACCACCCAGAAAAGTTTAGTGTTAACCACAAACTTGTCCACCTCCCTGCTTATCCATGTTTCCAGGTCATTTATGAAGATGTTCAAAAGCACCAGATCCAGGACAGATCCACCCGGTTGAGGCACTCCACTTTCCACCTCTCTCCACTTTTTTTGTCAATTGCCCATTGACACCCACTCTCAGTTTCCTGGTCCTCAACCAGTTCCCAAACCATGAGAGGACCTGTCCTCTTATTCCCTGACTGTAGAGTTTTCTCAACAGCTTTTAGTGAGGGACTGTATCAAACACCTTCTGGCATTTAGTGAATCTGAGGAGACCCAGTGGAGGCCAAGCAGCCTAAGTAAAAAAGTGTTGTTGCTTTTTTTAGCTGTTGGGGCCATGTAACATGCTACATGCTACTGGGTTCCACTAAATCCAGGAGGGTGCCCGCATGGCTAACCAGCCAAGTTAGAGAGGCTGTGAAGGGCAAGGAAGCTTCCTTCCATAAATGGAAGTCTTGCCCTAATGAGGAGAATAAAAAGGAACATAAACAGTGGCAAAAGAAATGTAAGAAGGTGATATGGGAGGCCAAGCGAGACTATGAGGAACGCATGACCAGCAACATTAAGGGGAATAATAAAAGCTTCTTCAAATATGTTAGAAGCAGGAAACCCGCCAGAGAAGCGGTTGGCCCTCTGGATGGTGAGGGAGGGAAAGGGGAGATAAAAGGAGACTTAGAGATGGCAGAGAAATTAAATGAGTTCTTTGCATCTGTCTTCACGGCAGAAGACCTCGGGCAGATACCGCTGCCCGAACGGCCCCTCCTGACCGAGGAGTTAAGTCAGATAGAGGTTAAAAGAGAAGATGTTTCAGACCTCATTGATAAATTAAAGATCAATAAGTCACCGGGCCCTGATGGCATCCACCCAAGAGTTATTAAGGAATTGAAGAATGAAGTTGCAGATCTCTTGACTAAGGTATGTAACTTGTCCCTCAAAACGGCCATGGTGCCAGAAGATTGGAGGATAGCAAATGTCACGCCTATTTTTAAAAAGGGAAAGAGGGGGGACCCGGGAAACTATAGGCCAGTCAGCCTAACATCCATACCGGGTAAGATGGTGGAATGCCTCATCAAAGATAGGATCTCAAAACACATAGACGAACAGGCCTTGCTGCGGGAGAATCAGCATGGCTTCTGTAAGGGTAAGTCTTGCCTCACGAACCTTATAGAATTCTTTGAAAAGGTCAACAGGCATGTGGATGTGGGAGAACCCGTGGACATTATATATCTGGACTTTCAGAAGGCGTTTGACACGGTCCCTCACCAAAGACTACTGAAAAAACTCCACAGTCAGGGAATTAGAGGACAGGTCCTCTCGTGGATTGAGAACTGGTTGGAGGCCAGGAAGCAGAGAGTGGGTGTCAATGGGCAATTTTCACAATGGAGAGAGGTGAAAAGCGGTGTGCCCCAAGGATATGTCCTGGGACCGGTGCTTTTCAACCTCTTCATAAATGACCTGGAGACAGGGTTGAGCAGTGAAGTGGCTAAGTTTGCAGACGACACCAAACTTTTCCGAATAGTAAAGACCAGAAGTGATTGTGAGGAGCTCCAGAAGGATCTCTCCAGACTGGCAGAATGGGCAGCAAAATGGCAGATGCGCTTCAATGTCAGTAAGTGTAAAGTCATGCACATTGGGGCAAAAAATCAAAACTTTAGATATAGGCTGATGGGTTCTGAGCTGTCTGTGACAGATCAGGAGAGAGATCTTGGGGTGGTGGTGGACAGGTCGATGAAAGTGTCGACCCAATGTGCGGCAGCAGTGAAGAAGGCCAATTCTATGCTTGGGATCATTAGGAAGGGTATTGAGAACAAAACGGCTAGTATTATAATGCTGTTGTACAAATCTATGGTAAGGCCACACCTGGAGTATTGTGTCCAGTTCTGGTCGCCGCATCTCAAAAAAGACATAGTGGAAATGGAAAAGGTGCAAAAGAGAGCGACTAGGATGATTACGGGGCTGGGGCACCTTCCTTATGAGGAAAGGCTATGGCGTTTGGGCCTCTTCAGCCTAGAAAAGAGACGCCTGAGGGGGGACATGATTGAGACATACAAAATTATGCAGGGGATGGACAGAGTGGATAGGGAGATGCTCTTTACACTCTCACATAATACCAGAACCAGGGGACATCCACTAAAATTGAGTGTTGGGCGGGTTAGGACAGACAAAAGAAAATATTTCTTTACTCAGCGTGTGGTCGGTCTGTGGAACTCCTTGCCACAGGATGTGGGGATGGCATCTAGCCTAGACGCCTTTAAAAGGGGATTGGACAAGTTTCTGGAGGAAAAATCCATTATGGGGTACAAGCCATGATGTGTATGCGCAACCTCCTGATTTTAGAAATGGGTTATGTCAGAATGCCAGATGCAAGGGAGGGCACCAGGATGAGGTCTCTTGTTATCTGGTGTGCTCCCTGGGGCATTTGGTGTGCCGCTGTGAGATACAGGAAGCTGGACTAGATGGGCCTATGGCCTGATCTTATGTTATGGGCTGGCAAGGGATAGCATTGGTCTGCCTGTCTGTTATGAAACCAAGTATTTTTTTTAACTTACAATTTTTTTTAAGCTTATGAATTTTCAGGGTTTTTTTAAAACACTGATTGTGGGCTGTTTATTCTCTGTCTCTCGATATAGATATAGATGATATAAATATTAAGCATCACAAGAGGATCAATTCTCATTGATATTTGCAATAAAATATTTTAAAAATCCAATCTAAATAATAACTTGGCCTTGCATTTGTTGTCCTGGGAGTTAAACATGATAATATTTAAATGCCTTCCCCCCCCCCGTATATTGACCACCTCCCTATGTTGACCAATTTCCTCCAGTCCCTTGGGTGGTCAACTTAAAGAGGTTCTACTGTATTTAATTTAATTTTCCCCTTTGTTAGGTACTTTGTTGTTGCACTTAAAAAATTGAGTGCAACAACTTAAAATCTTTAAATAAATACAATGAGAAACAAATATCATTTACACCAACATCATTACTCCAGGATCTCACAAAAATGTCTTTCCCTGAGATAGTTGAGCCTGGGATCTTCCTATTGTACTTGTAAAGCATCCTGCTCTACCAGTATTTTCTCTATTAAACCGTTATTAATAAGGCACCACATATTTAGGGACATTCTGATCAATTTTTTTATTCCACACCAGACTCCTTATTGGCAGTTTCACAAATACGCACTTACAAATTTCTTATACTGTAAATGGTTAAATGAAGAAGTGCAGCAGCAAAAATTATATAGTTATTTAATGTGGTATAGAAGAAGGATGTCTTTAGTTCTTAAACACCCATAGATGAATAAGACAGTTGTGGTGAAATCAGATCTGTTCACTTGGGTGTGGCTACTGTTCTGCTCAGCTCTAGCCAGTTTTGAGTCATTCCAGGTTTTCCCATCCCATTGTTCCAGGGAGATAAGTACAATCACAAAAAACTCCAAGATAAAGTGGAGTGGAGAGTGGGTGAAGTAAAAAGGGACTCATTTACCTAAGACTTGGTGCTTTCTTTGTGCCAAGTCAAGTAGTGAGTATGCAAATAGTGATTCCAGATTAAAAGAAAATCAGTACCTAAAGATACTTTATAGCCCAGGGGTGGCTTAATGTAAGAGCCACACACAATAAACTTCAGATGTTGAAAGCTACAAAAGAGATGTTTGAGATCCATCATTTTTAAGAAGCATTTAAATTCTTAGATATATTTATTCAGCACAAACATTAAATTTAAATTTACAGTGTTTACAATATTTAAACTTATATTATACAGTGGACTCTCAGTTTATACCTGGTAAATAATTATAAAACTTGAAAATTTCTTATGTATCTTTTATATTAATTGTGATGCATAAAGGAGCTTAGCCAACATATTTCCAAGAGCTGCACATTATATGTTAAACAGCCATGTGTGGTTAGCAAGTCGCAGTTTGGCCACCCTGTTATAGGTCTTCTCCCCATCCACTCCTGTTCTCCTGCAGTAGTCCAGGAGCCCTTTCAAAAGTGGCAATCTAGCAACTGTTTGTTTTGTAGCCAAAGTTACATGTACTCTAGGTTTCTATTATATCATTTTGTTGCCAGTTAACTCACCAGTACAAACCAAAGATACAATCAAGATAACTTTTAAAGTAAGTCATTTTTATGCTTTAAGACACCAGACTGTAACAAATAACAAAATTAAGTATAATGTGCCTAAAACCAAAAGGCACTCAAAACAGAAATACAGGCCAAGGTAACCCAAATTCTGTTCCAAGAAAACCTGCAAATTAGTAATTTGACTTTTAGAATAATTATTAGAACTCTTAGCAGAAATAGTAGGACGTGAATGAGGGAATGAATGTTTGAAACATTATCTGTCCATAGTGCTTGTAAACAAGACTATTAATGTATGTTCAAACATAAACATACAAATTACAAACACATTTAGCATTATTTCTCAAATAAGAACATCTGAGTTCAAATCAAATGTTTCTTACCTATTTTATTTAGCAAGATGTTTTTGGCATAAACAAGTGACTCTAACCTATTCCATGGCAGTCAGAGTTAAGTAATTCTTATACCCAGTTTCACCCCTTACCCACAGGGAGAATATCCAATTTGATGCCTTCCAGAGATGTGAATAAATTGAGATTAGTAACACACTGCTAAAAGAGGTTTTTATCTAAATTAAGTCTGCAAGATTTGCCTTCTCACAAACTGGGTTCTCTCTTAGGAATTTTCTATGGCACTTTATTTGAATCTGTTGCAAATGAATCTGGTTGAAAACATCATGGGGATATTCTAATAATTCATTAAAAGTGATTTGCTGAAGTCAGACTTTGCTCTGAGGGCACCTTTAATTGATAATATAGGGCTATACAGGGATATAATGCTATTAACCTATCTTAAAATCCAACTCCACAGAATATAAGATTACTTTTGATTAGACTGCAAATAGGTATTAATGAAATGGTTTGTGATCCTGCACTGATACAGTAATTGGAACATCCAACCTGCAATATTCACCTTCTCACCGTGCAATTATTGGCACTGGTCAAGAGAAATCAAATGTTCCTTTGCTCAGATAATCATGAAACCAACGTAAAAACCCCCTGAAGATAACAGTTCTTGGATGCAGAAACAATGAAGAGTGAGGGTTCTGTTGGAAACATCCTGTTTATCTCTGACAGATACTCAAAAAAGTCAGTGATTGCTCTTTCATATTAATCAGGAGTTCCCAAAAGCCTTACCTCAGCAACCCACTGGATCGTCTGCAGTGTCTCAGGGGTCTGCCAAGACCAGAAAGCTTTCGGGTAAAATGGTGAATGATCTGGAAGAGATTTCCATGTGCATGCCCTGCATAGTTTGCTACATCATTTTTCCCAAACTGTGCGTTGCCATTTTACCCTGTAGTGTCCTGGCCTTGGCGGGTCTGCAAACAGCCAGGAATCGGGTCACAACCCAGTTGTGGCTCATGACTCACAGTTTGGGAACTGCTGTATTAATCCATAAGACTCTTACATATGTAGAACTGTAGTATTATTCTCCTGTAAGGAAGGTACTCTGTTAATGATCTTATGAAGATCCTTCTCAGATATAGGGACAATACACAGTAAAAAATTCATGTGAATAAAGAAATAAGCTCTTAGCAATCAAGGTGAGAGTATATGCTATCTCTAGTCTTCTTTAGTTCCAGAGCATTTCCTCTAATGAAAATAACTACAGTAGATGAAAAACAAAGCTAAATCAGCAGTTAAACCAAAGGTGACATCCATTTTCTTTTCAGCAAAGTGAAAAGAAACTGAAAGGCTCTCACACTTTCTTGAAAAAGGAATGGAGTAAAAATTGCTTCTGCCTGACTGGAAACTACCAACCAGTTGAAAGAGGAATTGTTGTTTTCCTCTGCTTTTACCCCAATACTTAACACGCACAAAAAATGTAGTAGTAAGCTGGAAATCAGAATGATATATCGTTTTCTGAATGTATTAAAGTATGCCTAAACCAATGCAATACACTTCCAAAGTGAATACATACACCTTTTAAGAAAAGATGAGTGCTGTAGTCTGAGATAGAAACACACATATAAACACGCATAAAAACTATAAAAAATGAGAACTGTTTTGAAAGCTGTACCTGAAGAAATGAAGACTCATAATCCCTGTAGAAACCACCTCCTTTTTTATGCGATCTTTCTGAACGTTCAACATCAGAATCCATGCTATAGTCAGAGCTGTCATCACTGGAGGGTGAATTATGCTGAAAACCAAAGAGTATAACCTGGGAATGAGGAACTATATATTATTTTTTAAATGCTACAGGTAAGTAACATTGGAAACAAAACAGGTCCTAGACAAGGAATGTACAACTTAACAAGAGGACTAATAATAATTGGCAAGTGGTACCTTGGCTGTACTACATGTGGTGTGATGCTGGAGGACCTCATGAGCCTAACGGAATGCCTAAGTGCAGGGGCTTCAGACATAAGGCCAGTGGGCTGGATATGGCCTGTGCAAGCTCTTTATTCAGCCTGCATGATAACTGGCTCTCCCAGGACCACCAGCAGCTGCAATGCCCTGGCAGAAGTGATGGTGCTGAAAGGGAGGTGCTGGGAGAGCCCAGTTAACAGGTAGGCCACCTTTCCAGCACTACAGAGCTGGAAAGCACTCTGCAGAGGTGCTGGGGGGGCGGGGGGGGAGAGATGGAAGAAGGCCTCAGAAGGCAAGGAACAGTACACAGGAAGCAGCAGACCAAGAGGGGTGAGAAAGAGAGACTGGTGCTAGGAGAGCCCAAATCATGAAGGCCTCCTCCTTTTCAGCGGTGCCATGTCAGAAGAAGCAGCACTGCTGAAAGGATGGCCCGTGTGATAATTGGACTCTCCCATCTCTTAAAAATATGATCAAGATTTGCACACTTTCTTTTCTGTCACTTGTAGCTAATGAGAACATCACCTGCTGAATGACATCATTTCTGGTCCCCAGTAGGCACCATGAATGCTACTTGGCTTGATGTATGAAACAAGTTTGACACCCCTGCCTAAATGTCTCCTGAGATATTGCAAGGCACACCTCTCAGCACACACATGGGTACACCTCTCAGCACACACATTGTGCTAGCAATAATGTGATAACTCAGTGAGCTGGTTCTCTTGGCCACTTTTTAGTCTGCTGGGATTTTGCCTCTTCTCCCTTGGAAGATATCACATTAAATAAAGTTGTGCAAGGATACTGAAGCAAGATTCTTCTTAGCTCTGCTTCTGCAGTGAAAGAAGCCCCTTTATTCTGCAACTGATAGAAGCAATCTGGGAAGGAGGAAAGCAAATGCTAGCTCTGCGTTATTTATAGCAAAATATTGGAAGTAAAGGAATTAATCCTTTTCTCAAAAGGGAGTCTGTATTCCTTTTCTTTCTCATTCTTTTATCTTACTGTGAACAGTACAGAAGTGAAAGATCACAAAGATCTTAAGATCAGGAACTATCCCCTTAGCATGCAGGTTGCCTGCCTGCTTGTTGCTTTGCTCTTATAGTGCCTGTAAAAGCAAGAAACATGCCTGATTGTTAAAGAAGAAAATGGTTTCCTCGTAGACTTTGAGCATAATAGGAAGTAGGTCCTATCCATGTGCCTGCCAGTTTAACCTTATACAGTGTTGGGACACAGAACAAAACCTCCCACAAAGATCATAACAGGTGACCAAAATCATGCAGGAGCAAGGAGTCCTTTAAATACCCTAGGCCTAATCTGTTTAAAGCAGCTGTTCCAAACTGGAGACCACTGCGTCTGGAAAAAGCCCTTCTTGTCCCAACCAACATTTACCATTCTGCTGTGGCACTGCTTATTTTTCAACCCAACTTCTGCACAGGGATGCTCTGGGCAGTTGCATCTATTGCCCCAGCAGACTTAACTGCCTAGAGTGTCAGACTGGGTTAAAAAATAAGTGGTTCCACAGAGGAAAGGTAAGCGCCACTCATGGGGGGGCATTTTCCGAACCCCAGATCTGGCCCATGGGCCAGAGTTCAAACAGCCCTGGTTTAGAGTTTTAAAAGTTATAAGCAGCAGCTTGAATTGGGTTTTTGAAACAAATCAGGAGAGTCAATACAAGTAGAATAAAATTGTGGTAATATGCTTCAAATATGAAAACCCTGACAACAGCCCAGCTGCATCATTGTAGCTATTCTTCTCTAAAATTTAGCTAGTTTGACCTAGCCCAGAGTGTAAATGTTAAGTTTTAGTAACAATATATTCTCTGTGTGCCAAACGCTGTTCAGTTTGGGATCATCTGGAAAATTGTAAAACTAAATGGGGCTTAAGCAGACTAAGGTAATTTTAATAATCACTGCCTTTTTTGGATTCACAGCATTATCAAGATTCATTAAAAGAGTATTGCATGACTATAATAATAGCACTAAAACATTCACAAACATATAAAATCAAATAAAAGTTGGCCCTTGGTATCCGTGGAGAATTCAACCCCACCTCCACCCCCAAAGGATACCAAAACCTGAGAATAACTGAGTCTGCGCAGTAGGGCCCATCAGAGGAACTCCAGACGTGACTGAAAGTGCCTTCTGGTCATTTCCAGAAGCATTCCAAGGCATGCTAAGGCTGGGTGTGACTGGCACTTCTGGTCGCATCTCAGAGGTTTGGTGAGGCCCTTCAGAAGTGGGTCGGGATCTGCAGTAAGTCAAATCCGCTGGTCCCAAAAAGGCGGATAGGGAAGGGGGCTCACCTGTAAGTGACTGAACCTTGTTCAACACTATTTTGTCCAGGCAGGATCCTTGAGTGAAGAAAAATAATTACTATACAGTAATTATGTTGCATTAGAACTTTGACTAACAATTCTAACCTTGTGTTTATCTCGCCTTCTCCTTTTTGATTTTTTCTTCTCTTTTTCTTTTTTACGCTTCTTTCTAGATTTTCGATGAGCTTTTTCATTTTTCTGCTTATCATCAACTTTTACAGTTTGTTCTTCCTTATCTTCTTCAAATCCAGCATCATCTATTTCTCCATCTTCAAGTTCACCATCCTCTCTGTTTTAGGAAGATACAGTTCAGAATGAATATGAATTTGGATAATTTTAAATAGGGCAGTACAATTGACTTACAACAGTAGTCTTGTTCCTTTGACAGTCAAAAATATGATACAGAAGTTTACAAGTTTACTTTAAGATTGTATCTAATTTTTGATTGAATTTCAGGGTATTGCAGCCATTCCCAAACTGTGGGTCCAGGACCTACCAGTGGATTGTGACCCTATTTCTAGTGGTTCCTGAAACTGACAGGGCAGATTAGGCTATATGCATCAAGGATTGAAGCTGCTACTTGGAAAAGGCACTGCTGCCCAAGCACCATTATCGTCACATCCCTTGGCATTTATAAACTAAGCAGCAGCCTCTAGGGCGTCTAAAAAGTTTGGGAACCACCTGGGTACAGCATTATGCAAGATATTACACAGCTTTAATACACTGGGGAGCATCTGAGTTACACTTGTGCAATTAGTATGCGTATAACCCATGTTCCCTACTCAGAAGCTCCAAAATGCTGTTTCTGAGTGTCAGAGGACTCTTGGCAACAGCATGGGGTGTGGAATAGGGGTGGTGTTGGAGGAGGAGGGGGAATAATTCACAGTCTCCTTGTAATATTGTGCTATTCTGTCTCCCATGAGGCTGCTAAAGGTCCCCCAGCTCTCAGCAACGGTTTTTCAAGGTGCTCAGATGCCTTAATAGGGAAAGCAGGTTATGCTTGTCTAACTGTGTCCGTGTGACTATGGACACTGCCTTCTATCTTAAAACTATATATGTATATGCACTTTTTGACTTTATAGTCCCCCAAGCAGCTCAGAAACATAACATTCATAAAACACCAAAATAACCCTAAAAATTATTACAATCATAAAGCTATAAAAAGCAGCTAAAACCAACAAAGAAGCTACCAGAAATTAGTAACAAAGCAGTAAAAACAACAAAACTAAGCCAGATGTGGGTCATACATTACAGTTATCATTAACAGCCATGGTGAACATAATAGTTCTAACTTAGTACCTAAATATTGCTTGTGCAATATACTGTTCTTATTTGTCAGGGGGGGGCATTCTACAATAGAGTCACCACCAATAAGAAAGCCCTCTCCCTCTTCGCCACAGCCTTACTTCTGAAAGTGGGACCACCCTTTGTACAGCCTTAGTTGCAGAACTTAGTAAATTAGGGAACTTCATATGGGAAAAATATTATTGTTAGATATTACCAGAGACATCAACTTCATAGTTAAGTATATTCAGAGTATAATCTGAAGAATTTACAGTATTAACAAAAGTTATATAGATTAATTATGCTAATGTATGAAGAGAAGGTACAAGGCATTAAAGCATCAACTTTAATTGCATTTAGCAGTCTACCTACTGTACTATTCTGGTGGCATTGCACAAATAATTATTTTTCTGGATAATCACAGTGTTATTGCAAAGACTAAATAAGATGAAAAATACTTTGTGCTACAGCAGGGGTGTCCAAAGTTTTTGGCAGGAGGGCCACATCATCTCTCTGACACTGTGTCGGGGGCCGGGGGGAAAAAAGGAATTAATTTACATTTTAAATTTGAATACATTTACATAAGTAAACATAAATGAATATATTAAAGATGAACTTATATGAATGAATGAAGGTCTTGCAATAGCTCAAGGCCTATAAAAAGCCTTGCACAAAGCAAGGCTGGCCTTTCCTTTGCTGCTGCTACTGCATCACAGACGTGAAACAGCAAGCTGTGGAGGAAGCCCTCATCCCACAGCTCACACGAGAGGTCAAACAGTTGCTCTCACGCTGACAGCAGTTGCATCAGGCCAGTGCTGGCTCCAACAAATCTCCAGAGGGCCAGAGGCTCATTGGAGACTGGGGGCTCCCTGAGGGCCACATTGAGAGACCTCGAGGGCCGCATGTCGCCCCAGGGCCGGGGTTTGGGCACCCCTGTGCTACAGGAATGATAAACTATGTAAAAGCACTTGAAAATAGTACAGAATATCAATGGAAAAGGAATAGTTGTCCTAAGAAAAATGCCTCTCACTAACATCCAAGAATATTAGTGAGTGAAGAAAAAGAAACCAAACTCTGCAAGTCTCTTACAGATCCCACATATCTGACACTTACATGAACATACACATTTAGACAAACTTATAAAAGGGATATTCTGAGAAGAGTTTATTTCGAAGGACTCATAACACTGAAGCAGAACTGATTTCACCATGCTATTCAAATTAAAAACAGAGTACTGACTTTAGGGACAATGGCTGTTGCTCAGTGAGGCACATGTAAAAGGAAGGGATTTAACTCTGGTTTAAAGTGTTCGTGACTATGCTTAATATGCCTGCTATTTACGTCTGGGAAAAACTGTCAACCACTGATAGATCTTATAGCACTGCCAAAAGCATTTAACTTAGGCACTGGTGAAATCTCCAGAGACTACCTCTACCTATGCCCATATGGTACTCAAATGGACAATATCAATGGATTTTTAAGATCATGATGGGACATGGAGGAAGCAATGTTTTGGATGCTGGTTGGTGCCAAGATATCAAAATGTCAGTGAAGTCCTTGGCCCTAGTACATTCAAAGTTGGCAGACCTGCTTCTAGACTATGAGCCCAATCCTAAACAGTGAGTGCTGGTGCACTGCTGGCGCATACTGTTGCAAACATGCTATAAAGCGCTTGTGAGCCCTCAGTGCCAGAGCTAACCAGCTAGTGCCAGTGGAAAGCTGGTGCTCTGCCGCTCAGTGGTTGCCCAAACCGCTGGGTGGCAGAGAGGGAGGTGGGGGCATGGGGAGGAGGTGTTCCAGGGCAGGAGGAGGTGGGGGAGGGCAGGGAGGAGGCATGCCATGGGAGGAGGGTGGGACTGGTGGAGCTGAGCTCTACCGGATCTTGAGCTCCACGTTGGGCCCTGCGACCTGACATGGAACTCTCTGATTCTGCGGCAGCTCCAGAGCTGCCCTACAGTCGAGTAGCCCCACTGTGGGGCTACTTCCATTACTTGGGGGAAGGGGACAAACATTCCCTTCCCCAAGGAGGCAGCAGCAGCTGCCCAGGGTGTGCTGGATGCCGTGGCAGCTGTTTTTGCTGCTGCAGCCCCACACTCTGAATAGCTCCAGATTGGGCTGTATATCACTTCAGATTTATGGGAACATACAACTGAATGCTTCACAACATTCATATGCGCAACTGAAGATATGAAAAATAATTTTTAAAAACTAAATTTTTTCTATAAGGATTCCACCCTTCTCCCTGACATGCTAGTTCAAGGGCTTAGAATTCCCTTCATGTGGAAATATTCAACTATGTGAACCCCCACTTGCAATGTGAAGTGGCACGCTCCAGAAAGAAGTTCATCAACTCATTTTGCTAAGGCCATATTTCATAATTGGCAAATGTTGCCTAGCCTGTAGCAAAATGCGATTTGACATTTGCTGCAAGTCTGGGTTATAATATACCCCTTCCACCATTTTTAATCTAAAGCAGGCACACATAATGGAAGTCTGTAGAAACTTTAGATAACTGATAACAGTGCAAAAGAAATTTGATAAATTGAAGAGCTCAAGTGACATGAAACAAAACTCAACAAGGACAAATGTAAAGCATCATATGTAGGCAAAGAAAACTATAAGCATGAAATGGCAGGTGATTCAGAAAGGGGTTAGAAAGGTGACATAGAGCCCAATCCTACGCATGTCAACTCAGAAGTAAGCCCCATTATAGACAACGGAGCTTACTCCCAAGTAAGCGTAGATAGGATTGAAGCCTTAGTTCAGCCATGAGAAAACTGTCTAAAAAATACATGCAATTGGAAAATTTATGGGTAAGGCTATATGGAGTACTTATCTATATGATATTCATTCTCTAGACAGAGGGTTTTACTAGATGACCTGTGAGGCAGCTTCCAATATATGCAAGACTATAAATATGCCTGTAATTGAGTAGTCAAATGTTTATCCGAAGTCTGGCCTCAGGAATTTACTTGGTGTAATTTCGGTTCTGTGACTATAACTGACTTTTGAGTGTCGCTAGAAAAGTATATATTTAATTACAAATAGGATTTTTTTTGCCAAATATACGCCTTCAAAGAATTTTAAAACAAGTCCTGATCTTATAACTAAACTGAGTAGTATGAGAAACGCAGAGTATAGATTCTGTATTCCAGAGACCATAAGTTTTATAGTACTCTGCAAGTCATTAAAATAACCTGAGAAAAAGGACTCAGTTTTTGAAAGCAGGTTTTCAAAATGCCTTCATTTGTTTCTTCTCAACACTGTATTATGGGAAATTTTCTTTAGCAATAATGAATCATTAATAAGATGGTGCTTTTCTGCTCATTACTTACTCCCTGGCATCTAAAACAATTTAGCCAAGAAACAAACTTCTCTGTTAGTTTAACTCCACAACTCTAAAAACAGTTTTAAATTCAAGATAAATTTAGGATGACAAAGGAAATAAGCTTTTCCAACTACAGGCTAAAATAAGATACGTATCAATGCAAGACAAATCTTAGAGTATAAGATGTGAGAAAGGCTTTCTTTGAACATTGCAAAATGTTACTTTGCAAGGTAAGTATTATCCCCACATTGCAGTTGGGGGAACTGAGAGGGAGTGGCTTATCTAAAGCTACCAAGTGAATTTATGGTAGAGGAGGTACTTAAACCAGGAAAGTCTAATTCACAGCTCAGACACTCAGACTGCAATCCTTTGCACACTTACCTGGGAATCAGTCCCACTGAATGCAATGGGGCTGACTCCAGAGTAAGCAAGCACAAAATTGCAGTTTGTTATTTTACCAGTTAATAAAATTCTTACAAATGGAGAAAGATATGGCTTCCATCTACTATGAAGCCTGACTTTGATCAACTGTACAACAGAAAGTGCTGATTTCTTTTTTAATTGGTTTTGTACATACTGCCACAGGAATACATGACACAGCATTAAGATAAACACAATGGATATATAAGTAGTTCAGCAGCACCAAATGCAACCATGTAGCCTAACATGATTATTCTAATAAACCCTAAGAGTAGGATATTCAATCCTCAGTAAGGTTCTCTGTAACAAATTATTTCAGAATTTCACTTTTGGTTCAGCTCTTGCAAAATGGGAATTTATTAGAATTTAACTTTATTTGGAATTTGAGATATAAAGTATTGATTTAGATGTTTTTACACTATTCAGATCAAAATAAATGTGGAGTTATGTAATGAAGACTGATTATGTAACTGCAAATTATGTATTTGAGTTGGACAACTTTTAATACAGTATATAAAAACATACTGGTTACTTTATTGAGCTTTATAATGTGAAACATCATCAGTTTTTATTTGACCCCTAACATGTAAGTACATAATAATGAATTGGATAGGTACAGGATATAAAAATGACATTCTGAAGTACATGCCAACCCAAAGATGGCGCCATTTACTATAAACACAGGGGCAAGAAAATGCTCAATAAATGTGGTGTGTCTGTGCTAGTGCTACAATAGCCCAAGTCCTTCCCTTCCTCTCCCACTAGTTATGAAGATATTTAGTTCTGCTCCTTACAGGAAATGGGACAGGAGAATGTGTACTTTGACTTCTGATCACTAGGATTAGATGGCAGCATTTACAAATCCCCTTGCCTTAAAACAAGAGGTATCTGAGTCAAACACAGAAGTCCTATTTGTATCTCTTAAAAATATTACATAGGAATGTGAAGAAAAACAAACCCTCACTGCACTGGAAATTGCTCAATTTGAACTTTACTTTTGTTTTGCAAGTGAAATGTTGTGTTACATTGTAGGCAAAAAAAGAATATTCCCTGCTAACCACTGCAAAATAAGGGGGCACCAAATCCTGTCTTTTTATTATGATTAGCTTATGGAGAATGCATTCTGCCAAGAGCTTTCAAATCAGTGAATTCAATTTTAAAGTTATCCTCCTTTAAAAATATTCAAATTTAATATTGGGACATCCTGGACTTAAAGAAATATTGATAAACTAGCAAGGGAATTACCTCATTAAGCAGTTGCTGTTTCTGCAAAGCCATTCAAATTTACACACTTTGGCTGTGCTTCTCACTATGACTCCAGTGCTCTATGTTAATACGAGAGTAACTTTAAAAATACTGTTCTGTTTTTAACCTTTAGAACAATATTTCTTGCCATCTTTCTGCAAGTGGGGAAATGTATTTATGTAACAGAGAAATCTTGGATTCCTCCCGTTACTTTCCATTTTTAAATAACAGTTTTAAGAACTCAAACTATTAAGCTCCAGGTCTATTCATAATTCAGTTGAGTTCAAGCTTTGCTTTCAAAAGTAACAGAACTTTAGTGCTACATTCACGATTATATTAAAAGTAACAATATTGCAATAGGTAGTATCCATGTCAAAGTACACTGTTTTATTAACATCTGAACCTGCTATACCTAATGAAGGATTGTTTCTTTGTGTATATCTCAGCTACAAGGCCCAAACCTAACTCCTGCAACTCTGTCCAAGTAATTTTAATTGTCACACTGTGTTAAGAACATAAGAACAGCCACACTGGATCAGGCCATAGGCCCGTCTAGTCCAGCTTCCTGTATCTCACAGCGGCCCACCAAATGCCCCAGGGAGCACACCAGATAACAAGAGACCTGCATCCTGGTACACTCCCTTGCATCTGACATAGCCCATTACTAAAATCAGGAGGTTGCACACACACATCATGGCTTGTAACCCATAATGGATTTTTCCTCCAGAAACTTGTCCAATCCCCTTTTAAAGGCATCCAGGCCAGACGCCATCACTACATCCTGTGGCAAGGAGTTCCACAGACCAACCACACGCCGAGTAAAGAAATATTTTCTTTTGTCTGTCCGAACTCTCCCAACACTCAATTTTAGTGGATGTCCCCTGGTTCTGGTGTTGTGTGAGAGTGTAAAGAGCATCTCTCTATCCACTTTATCCTTCCCATGCATAATTTTGTATGTCTCAATCATGTCCCCCCTCAGGCGTCTCCTTTGTTCCCTACTTATAAAAGAGAGAAACAGAAGATAGCATACATTGCTGCTATATGAATTAAGGGCTATGTAATGTTTTGTACCACTTGGATAAACAGTGTTGTACATGGTTGTGGGAGGCATGTGGGAACCATCAACAGGACTTGTCTTTTACTGGGAACACCAACACACCCCTTGACCCAAAGAATAAGAATACATGTTGTTGAATGGCAGGTAAATCATTTTTAGAGGGGTTCCCCCTCCCTTTCCCATTCAAGCTGGATCTGCACGAGAACAAGAGCCTGCAGGAAAGAGAGGAAGGCAAAGGACCAGAAAAATGCCTCTGGTTTGCCAGTTCCAAGGAAACTGAGAAGTGGGAAAGACAGCATGAGACAGAACGTCACCTGCCAAATTAAAGATGTGTAAGGTGTAAAAAAAATTTACATAGTTCCATGTATATACAGGGGGAAACACTCTGATTTCAAAGGGGGTGAGGGGAGGCGAGAACAACAGTGACATTATACAGATGGAAAGTGCATTTTATGAAAAGATGGATTTTTTGTTTTTTAAAGGAATGAGATGTAAAAAAAAAATGCATGCAAAATGCACCCTGAAGAGATCACCCTCCAACCCCCCCCCCCACTCCACCATCTTTGTCTATAGATCTTAAATGCCTCCCCCCATCCTCAGGCTGAAGGTGACTCTCCCCATACAATGCCACAGACATTTTTCCCACCCCACATTTAAGACATCATTATTACTATCACCAGCAGCATCATCATCTCACAGCACATCGTAGTTACCACCATTGAGAAGAGGCTAGATAGAGAGAGAGAGGAGGAGAAGAACGTTACTCGACCTTTCGTCCCCTGCATGTTGCCTGTCAGAGTCGGGCATGTGTGGGTCAAGAACTGGGTTTGGGGGCTTGGAGAACAGGCTTTCAAAGGCCATTGTGCTGCTCTGGCTGTGTGTGCGGGGAGGGGGAGGAGGAAGGCAGGGCTGCTGCTGCTGCCCGTGCTGGGAGCGGGGAGGAGGAGGAGACACACACGGAGGGGCGCAGCGGCGGCGCTGCGTCCCCCGGAGGAGGGCGGTGGTGCGGGGCCCCCTCCGTGAAGCGGCGGACGAAGGTTTCACTCACGGTTTGACTGAGTGGGGACGCCCAGAGGGACCCGTTTAACGGTCGCCCCAGGCAAGGAGAGGCTGCCCAGCGCTTCCCCACAGAGTGGGAAGCGGAGGCGGCTGCGCTGGAGGAGTCCTGGCCGGGGGTGACCACATCCAGAGCACTCCAGGAGGAGGAGGAGGAGGGAGGCACACAACGGGGGGCGGTGGAGGGGACGGGGCGCTGGTGGCCGCTGCTCTGGTTATGTCTTCCTTACAAACATGGCGCCCGCCGCCCGCTCGCCACACAGAGGAGGGAGAGAAATGGCGCGCGCGGGAAAAGGGGTGGGGGCAGGGCGGGGGGACAGCCCCGCACGCTCACAAAATGGCGGCCGGCGTCGCTCACAAAGCGCCGGGGGGGGGCAAGGCGCAGCACGGCCACACGCCTTCCAGTTGCCGCGCGCCCTCAGCGTTTCACTTCCCCCGCCCTCCCCCTCAGCCATTGGCCCGACGGGTGCAGAGGAGGCGCCTCACTGGCTGGGCTCGCTGCCTGTCAAAGCAACGGTAGGGGAGGCGCTTTTCCCCTCCCCTCTTTAAAAAGGGAAGGTCCAGCCAACGCCACCCAGCCGCAGTGGGTGGCTTCGGTTGCTTCTGAGGGTGCTCGTGCGGGGGGAGGCTGTAGACGGCAGTGTTGTCTTGTACTGGAGGGTTGTTGTTGCTGCCGCCGCCAGTGCCTTAAAAATAAAGTATGCAACCAGCAGTGCTGTGTGACTTCAATAACGATGCTCAAGCATAGTGGGTCACCTCACACACACAGAGGGAGGGAGGGCAGCCCATTGCATGATGGTTGACATCCCCAACAGGGAGGTGCGGTGGGTGGGAGGCAGATGAGGCAGAGCCTCCCCACCGAAGTCCTTCAAAAAGTGCTGCCACCGTGTGCGGTACCCAAGCACCCACAACCCAGTGCTTGCATGCCTCACCCAGCGGCAGTGCTTTTCCAGTGGGGAGGCTCTGCCTCACCTGCCTCCCACCCACCGCACCTCCCTGATCCCCAGGTTAAACTTTGGTTATTCCTTTTGAGCATGTCTGCAAGACCTGCATTAGGTCTTGGCACTGAGTGCTTCCAAGGAGTAGCAGAGCTGGGGGGGGGGGGAGCACAGCACTAAGTTTTGCAGGTGCCTCAATTTGTGGTGTAACAGCCCAATCCTATATATGTCTCCTCAGAAGTAAGTCCCATCTTACTTGTCAATGGGTCAATGGGGCCAGGAAAGTGTGGATAGGATTGGGCTGTAAGTGGCTCCTCACCAGGGGTAAAGGGGGTGATTTGCACTGGGTCCCAGAAGCCAAAGGGGGCCCAGAAATTTCCTGGAATCTTACATTTTCCAATCTCACCTGGACTTGCCACCTGTGTGGGATTCCAGGGGCATTACCACAGGCATGAGACAGCAGCTATTGTGGCAAGCTATTCTCACTACAGTAAATGCATATACAGGTTGAGTCTTCATTATTTGTGGGGGTTGGCAAAAATTGCACTAAAGCAAATCAATTCAAAAAACCATGTCCCTCTGCTTGGTAATTTAAAAGCAGCCTTGCTGACCTTTGTGATGTAAGGCTGAGTCATTAGGCAGACAATTCATCAATCAGTCTGTCTCCAGGTGCTTAGAAAGGTTTCTCTCTGAGCCAGAACAAAGTGATTATCTTTCTTTCACATGCTCAGGGGGAAGGGAGGAGTTGCTTGCCTTGGAGTGAAGCTGTTCTAAGTGCCTGGAGAGAGAATGATTGATGGATTGTCAGCCTTGGCTGCCTTATCTCACCTTAATTTAAATAACCTTTTCCCTTTAATTTAAAGGTCCCTTCTCATCGTGATAAAACCGCGGGTGAGGAAAAAAAAATCTGTGGATAATTAGCTTATACCTGTATACTGAATTCTGGGGTCTGGAAATGCATACATTCATGGTGTCACATGTGGGAAGAAACTGGCTTGCTACAGTAGCTCTCTGAAAATTAGTGCTGTGCCTTTTCCTCTGTAGCTATGTACTGCTGCCAAGGGCTCCAGAAGCTGATCCCCAAGCCAGCAGCAAAAGGAGGAGACAAACTCTAAGAAAGTGTAATTAAAAAAAGAAAACTGCTCTGTAGAATGCATGTGTTTTGGCTAATAATTCCTTCTTCCTGAGACACAAAGAAAATTCCTTCCCAATATAAAACCCATAAATTGGAACTATCTTGGCAAGTATGCAGAATCCATATTGTTGGAAGGAATTTTGGTGCCTCAGAAAAAGGCTTTTGTTGAAATGTTAGAGGGGATTTGGGGGGGGCACTATCTTGAAATCCACCACTCCTTTTCTTGCTGGTGAGGGACAGGCAGACACACTTGCAAAATGGTGGCTGTAGGTCTGGCCCTTAACAAGCAAGTTCTTACTTGGAAGATTTAATAATGTAAATATGAGTGAGGGTGGATGGAAGAGGTCATGGTGACATTAGAACATTTGCACATACAAAAAAAGCAGATTTGAACCCCTTTCCCACTGATGATCCATGCATGAATGAGGATAATAAGACTGATGAGAAATCAGTCCATGTTAAAGTGCTTTCAGATCAGAATAACAGGCTGTTGCAGGTAATGTTTTAACTTCAGCTGGCCTCATACAATTACTGGGTTGTGTGCTCCCACTATGCATATCTTAGCTTCTCTTTCCTGATGAGTTTTCTTACATTGTTTGGGGAGTGGTTTGTTCAGATTGCCTATCTACATGTGCTTCTAAATCTAAAAAGTGTATTTGAATGAATTATGCCCCCAAACAATTAAAAAATTAACTGAGAAGCAAGGGGAGAGGCTAATATGTGTGCATTGGGAGTACAGGTATGTACATCAGTACGTAATCATGTGCAGCCAGTCACATGAAACTATTTTCTGAAGGGCCCAAAGAAAAACCACAGGTAATACAGTAGCACTATAACTCAGTAGTATGTGTACATTAGTGTGAACTAGGGTTTTACAGGAATAATTCAGCAACTCCTTTGATTGTGACAACTGGTAAATGAGCTGCCACAACCCCAAAATTGTAGTACAATCCCAGTATTGTATCCACATACAATCTTATTCATACCTAGTTCTCCATGCAGCTAGCATGTTAAGGGAAGCCAACAATTCCTGGTGTGTAGGGGAAATTGATATTTAGACTGACTCTTTGTTTGAAAAACATACTTTATTCCAAGACAACACAATGCATATTTAATTAAAGAGATCTATTACACAGGCCTACAAAACTGAGGGTCAGAAAAGTTTTTCCCAAACTTTATGATGGTTTGATATGAATTTGGAGTGCCAATTCCAAAAATGGCATCCGTTTTGCCCTATCATGTCTAGTTTTGGAGATATAGTATAGCCTCATTAGTGAATGGCTCAAGCAGCTTCCAGATGAGGAAGCCATGGTGTAGGAGTCTAAAGGAGGAGTCTAAAGGAGTAAAGGAGTCTAAAGTTCTTTGCTGCATGATGGATTTTGCATACATTTTACACAACTTTATGGAACACTGAGGAGGATCTACACATAAATGTCATAAAATTTGTGCAATCTGTTTATTGCCCCAGTCCAACACTTGAACAGATGCAGTTGCTCCATTATTCTCGTGGGTTCTGTTCCAAGCACTCACTGGATGGCAAAAAACACACTATAGCAAATCAATTGAAAAAATAAAGTTTTTTTTGCTGCGGTGATTTAAAAACAGCCTTGCTGACCTTTGTGATGTAAGATAAGAGTCATTAAGACAATCCATCAAACAGTCATTCTCCAAGCTCTTAGAAAGGCACTTCAGTCCCTCCCTTCACCAATACAAAGTGATCACCTTTCTTTCACATGCTCAAGGGGAAGGGAGGGGTTTCCTGGAGAGAGAAGAATTGATGGATTGTCAGCCAGCTGCCCTCTCATTAAGGAGGCTATTGTTAAAGGACTCTTCAGTTTTTTAAACGGATTTTAAAGGGATGCATTTTTCCCCTTCTCCAGGGATCAGCACATTCCTTCTCATTTGCAGTGGCCACTCGTGTTGAGTCAAATCTGTGTATAAAAAATTTGTGTATAACAAGGTTGTGTATAGTTTAATTTTTCCTTACTGGAGAAATAAACCCTTCGGTACAAGTATAGATTTAGAAGCCTGACCTGTGTTTTACGCAACTACCTGTGTGGTGTGATACCACACAGCCCAAAAGAATAGGGCTGAATAAGTAAAGATTATGGGAGGGCAGATATTGAGAGGGCAGATAGAAATAGGAAGATGGCCTGATTTGGCACCCAGGCCTAATAGTCCCTGTTATAGAACTGATACAGTTAATTATTCTTTGTCCACCAGGTGGCATCTATGAGCTGTATATGACCTTTTCCTATCTGGGATGTGTTTGATGACGATAGCATTTTTAAAGCAAGCTGTAGATTCTTATAACTACATATTAAAAATTTGATGCTCTTTGAATTAGGTACACACAATTCATTTTCAGACAGCATCATTATGTAAAAAAAAATTGTTTTGTGGCAAGTTAAACTACCAAATGTATTGTGGCATAAGTTTTTACAGATCACAGTCCAAGCTGTTGATGCATAAAATGATTGTCCACCTGCCTTCCATGTGAATCTGATTGTTAGAAGCTAATGGGTGGCGGACTTTATTTGGAAGTGTTTTTACATGAAGCATTGAATTGTCTTTATCAATTAACACTGTAATCCTAACCAACTTTCCAGCATTGGCATAGTGGTGCCAATGGGGCATGTGCTGCATCCTGCAGTTGGGTGGCACTTACAAAGCCCTCTTCAAAAGTAAGGGAATGTTTGTTCCCTTACCTCAGAGCTGCATTGCCCTTATGTTGGTGCTGGAAAGTGGGTTAGGATTGTGCCCTAAGTCACTAAACAACATATTATCTCCATCAATAAGCTGTTTAAGATTCAGGAGCTGCTGTCTGACTTTTATTATTTTTGAGCAGTTGTCTTTGAATTATTAGTGCAAGAACTTCTTAAAGCATCCATTTTCTTTTCTTCTAAAGAGTTGATCAAACATAATTTTAAAGGCAGGATATGGGGCACAGCTCAGCTTTTTGCAAAAAGGTGCAAAAGAGAGCGACTAAGGGTGCAATCCTAACCCCTTATGTTAGTGCTTTCCAGCACTGACATAAGGGCAATGCAGCTCTGAAGTAAGGGAACAAACATTCCCTTACTTTGAGGAAGTCTTAGTGAGTGACACCTAACTGCAAGATGCAGCACATGTCCCATTGGCAAGCACTGACATAAGGGGTTAGGATTGCACCCTAAAATGATTACTGGGCTGGGGCACCTTCCTTATGAGGGAAGGCTGCAGTGTTTGAGCCTCTTCAGCCTAGAAAAGAGGCGTCTGAGGGGGGATATGATTGAGACATACAAAATTATGCAGGGGATGGACAAAGTGGATAGAGAGATGCTCTTTAACCTCTCACACAACACCAGAACCAGGGGACATCCACTAAAATTGAGTGTTGGGAGAGTTAGGACAGACAAAAGAAAATATTTCTTTACTCAGTGTGTAGTTGGTCTGTGGAACTCCTTGCCACAGCATGTGGTGATGGCATCTGGCCTAGATGCCTTTAAAAGGGGATTGGACAAGTTTCTGGAGGAAAAATCCATGATGGGTTACAAGCCATGATGGGTATGTGCAGCCTCCTGATTTTAGAAATGGGCTATGTCAGAATGCCAGATGCAAGGGAGGGCACCAGGATGCAGGTCTCTTGTTGTATTGTGTGCTCCCTGAGGCATTTGGGCCACTGTGAGATACAGGTAAGAAGGGCCTATGGCCTGATGCAACAGGGCTGTTCTTATGCTCTTAGTAGGTATGCACCATCTGCAACTAGGTGTGGTTCATCATGACTTGGAGGAGATAGCATGCTTAAATGGGCTGAACCTGTGAAAGATGGCTAAGGAAATACTGTGTGAGTCCACTCATTCCGTGGCTTTTGCTTCAAGGAGTCCAACTGTCAGGCTTCAGAAGGATGTCAGGTTCCAGGATCTGGGGGACAGACCTGGCCTAAGGTACCATGATCCCTGAACCAAGGTCTGGTGTTACTCCCTGCACATTTTTCTCCTGGATCATACTCTCACACTCCCCCATGCATCTCATGTCCTCCCTCTTGCAGTCACTGTCATTGTCCTTTGCATCCTCTGCCATTTGAACAAGCAGGAAGGATGGGGAAGGGAGGGTGGGATAGATGTGCGCTGGCTGCCTACAGCAGCCTCCCTCTGCTTCTGCTCTTTTTCAAATGCTGCCTCAAACACTCACATTGTGAGGGAAAAGCAGGAAATGAATGAATGAATGAATGAATGGCTGGTAGGAATAGGGGGGTAGTGGCAGCAGTGGCAGATGAAGCAGCAGCACTGCTTCAGATGGTAGGGAATGGGGTAGGGGCTACTGGCTGGGGTGCATTCTGCCATTCTTCTGAAAGTGCTACCTGGCATTCAGGTACTATCAGGTCAACTTGGAGCAGCTCCCCTGCTGGGGAAGCTAGCGGCCAGTCCAGTAGGACTGGAGACAGAAATGTGCTCCAAGTTGGGATTAAGTTCCAGAGAAAGCAGACTAGGATCCAAGGGCCAAAGGCAGAGCCAGACAGAAGGCACAGTTCTGCAGTGGGCAAACAGAGGAGCAGGACCAGAGATAGGATCCTTTTTTTTCTTTTGTTTTTGTTCTATTACATTGCAAGTTATTGTTTTGAGTTGAAAGCTGGTTTGAGTGCACTGGCAGAAAGGTGGGATATAAATGTAGTAAATAAAATAAAAATAAATTTACCAGAGTACTCGTTGATATTAAAAAGGTCTTTTCTCTGCAGGATGAGTGATTATTTGCTAATACAAATAGCATGAAAGAGACTTGAAATTGATCTCTTCCTTTTCAGATTAGTCATCTTAGAGCCCAGCCCTGTAACTGGGCAGCATCGCTCTTGTGTGTGCTGCCCAGGCAACAGCTGTTGTGAAAATGCCATAAGGCGTTTCACAGCAGCCGGAAGAGGTAAGGCGCTGGCAGGGAGGCCGGCGTCATTTGGACGACTGGTGGCACCTGTCAGTGGTAAGTTCCCCACTGACTGGGGGGCAGTTCAGGCCTGGAGGGGGATAGAGATGGCAGCCTTGGCTGCCGCCTGATCCTATACCCCCTCACACCTGAAAGCCTTACATGAGCTACTTGAATCTGTGCCAGCTATTGAGCTGGTGCAGATCGGAGTAGATCCATAGGATCTGCCTGATTCCAACATGGGGTAAGGGAACTAATGTTCTCTTAACCTGAGGAGACTTCTGGCTACCTCCAGAATATAGCGGTGGCAGTTTCTGTATTACTGTACCGCAGGGCAAGCAGCCAGCATAGGATTGGGCTCTTCATGGACTGCTTATTATGTTACATTAGCATTTTGCTGCTATTTTTAACATATTGTAATATATATACATTATTTTTATATGTACTAGAATTTTTAAAATTCCATTATGTATTTACATATGTATTGGAATTTTAAAAAACTTTTATTCTGTAAGCTGCTTTGCGTTGCCTGATAGGATTAAGAAAAGTAGAGTATAAATACTGTATATTCTCACAAAATAAATAAAATAAAAATTTCAGTCTCATGTGCAACAAACTCTGTTATTGAAACTAGTTTAGATTTATGCTCTAAGTTGGACTCAGGGTATCTATGATCAGTCAGCACAATCCTCAAAGGCCTAAACTGCAACCAACTACTCATTCAAACATGAATGTATGTTGCTTGATTTCTCTACAGTCAGTTACTCATGCTGACTTCACTGGAAATGTTACATGTTGACATGAATTTGACCTATTCTACACATTATACGGAGCAATAGAATTCTGGATTGTTCCACTTCAGATATCAGGTTGGGGAGTCATATTTTAGAATGGCTCCCTGGACAAACATGCCTCACTCATAAATGGGATCACAAGGAAAGGTTTATTGCAGAGCAGACCTCTTCCCTCATTTTCTGGTTCTCTACATGCAGGGTGTGTTTTGCATGGGGGAGGATTCCAAAAACTTTGACTCTCCTACAATCTGAAAGGGTGTGAACTAGCTCCAAGAAACTTTGCCATAGAGTGGAAAGGGCAGAATCTACTAGGACAGGGGCATCGTGGTCACAGTGCCAGACTTAGACTGGAGAAACACAAGTTCATCTCCCCTTTGCCCAAAAAGCCCACATAGGTCAGCCACTATCTCCCATTCTAACCTCATACCTGTTTTTTTTTTGTTTGTTTGTGAGGATAAATAGAGGGAGAAGAACCATGTACACCACCCTGAGCTCTTTGGGGAAAGGGCAAGATACAACCAAAGTAAGTGTACAGTTCCGTGTTCTTCTGTGGAGCTTGTGCAGAAGTCTTCAACAGGTGGGTTGCAACCTCATTTCAGGTAGGTTGTGGAAGTGATGTCACCATTATGTGGTTTTGAACAATAACTGGAGATCCATAGCTGCATTCCATCACACTTGATCAGGTGCCTCTCCGTCTACTAAGGTGTTAAACATTCCAATGGGTTGTAATTTTTGTTGACTGTCCTTCCTGGCTAGCAAAGGAGAGACAACAATCTTTTTGTTTGTTTATTTACTCACATTCTTGCAGCTAGGAACTGCTAGCAACTTCCCCGTTACTGACTTAGTTTGGGTCAGGCTTCTGCTGTCCACCTAGGACTAACATGTACATATTCATGACACACTCCCTTTGGAGAACTTGTGGAGGAGAGCTCCTTGGTAGATTGTACCACAAGGATCAAAATTTACTATAATCTATGGAATCCAGTCCATTGGGGGGGGTATCCAAATTTCAGAATATTGCCAAACTTATTATGTTCATTTGGAAAAAAAGACATTGTATGAGTGCCATCACTTAAGAAGGTGATGTGGAACCGCATTTGAAGCTCTGTGCACTTTACCACATTACTCAAGATAGAGTTCCTTTGTATGTTAGTTTATGGTATAAATCTAAGTGTTTACTCATTGTCATCCTTTTTCCTCTCACCAGTGCAAAACGAATGCTCAATGAAGAGGAAAATATATCAAGAGCCAGGCCTCCAGCAAACATTTGTTTAACTATAATTGCATGTGTTTGTGTTGTCAAGGAAAAATGGTCAGTGCATAGGAAACTAATAAATGGCTCATTTTCGTAGTTCTGAAGTATAACTAAACTTGGCCAATTTAGCGAAAGAAATCCCTCAATACAGTATACACTCTCAGATTACACAAACATCATTGGAGCCAGGCGATGGTGTGGATAACTTAGCAACATACTTAGCAACCATAACAAATAAAAATATTATGGTTAAAAGTTTCATTAAAGACTGCAGTGGGATTAATACATGTTCTGGAATGCTTCTTGCTCTTTGGACCTAGCAAAAGGGTTTGAATATAAGCCCTTCAAAAGGATAAGATATCCACAAGTGCTGCCCCTGCACAGAATTTCCTTACAACTAAATGCTTTTCGAGGAGCCCCAATTAAGTTAGCAAAGCTCAAGTGTGCTCTGCTTGCATTGATTTATTGACTGATTCATTCAACACAGATGTTGCTTATACAGTGGAAGGTAATGCGCTACTAAGAGAAAGTGTTTTCCCAGTACCTGACATTTCACTTTACCTTTTGTTTATATTAAAATCTGTCACTGCTTTTGACACGTGGAGCATCCTCACTTGGAGTGGTGCTCCACAGAGCAAAGGAAAGAGGTGATTCTTGTGCAGAAAAGTGTACAGCTTATGTCACTTTCAGAAAGCATGGGTGCACATGCCTGCAGGTCAACACACCATTCCGGAGCGCGCAGAGGGAAGGGTAGTGATGATAGTGTTGGATATGGACTCACGAAAGTGATCCGGGTCATCCCATTCAGCTGTAAAGCTCCCTGGATTATCTTGGAACAGTCAATGCCTTTGATGAAGGTTATTGAGAGGGTGTTATTAACATAAGAACATAAGAACAGCCCCACTGGATTAGGCCATAGGCCCATCTAGTACAGCTTCCTGTATCTCACAGTGGCCCCACCAAATGCCCCAGGGAGCACACCAGATAACATGTGACCTGCATGCTGGTGCCCTCCCTTGCATCTGACATAGCCCATTTCTAAAATCAGGAGGTTGCACATACACATCATGGCTTGTAACCCGTAATGGATTTTTCCTCCAGAAACTTGTCCACTCCCCTTTTAAGGCATCCAGGCCAGATGCCGTCACCACATCCTGCGGCAAGGAGTTCCACAGACCAACCACACGCCGAGTAAAGAAATATTTTCTTTTGTCTGTCCGAACTCTCCCAACACTCACTTTTAGTGGATGTCCCCTGGTTCTGGTGTTATGTGAGAGTGTAAAGAGCATCTCTCTATCCACTTTATCCTTCCCATGCATAATTTTGTATGTCTCAATCATGTCCCCCCTCAGGCTTCTCCTTTCTATGCTGAAGAGGCCCAAAGCCTTTCCTCATAAGGAAGGTGCCCCAGCCCAGTAATCATCTTAGTCGCTCTCTTTTGCACCTTTTCCATTTCCACTATATCCTTTTTGAGATGTGGCAACCAGAACTGGACACAATGTTCCAGGTGTGGCCTTACTATCGATTTGTACAACGGCATTATAATATTAGCTGTTTTGTTCTCAATACCTTTTCTAATGATCCCAAGCATAGAATTGGCCTTCTTTACTGCCACCGCACATTGGGTCGACACTTTCATTGACTTGTCCACCACCACCCCAAGATCTCTCTCCTGATCTGTCACAGACAGCTCAGAAACCATCAGCCTATATGTGAAGTTTTGATTTTTTTGCCCCAATGTGCATGACTTTACACTTACTGACATTGAAGCGCACCTGCCATTTTGCTGCCCATTCTGCCATTCTGGAGAGATCCTTCTGGAGCTCCTCACAATCACTTCTGGTCTTCACCACTCGGAAAAGTTTGGCATTGTCTGCAAACTTTGCCACTTCACTGCTCAACCCTGTCTCCAGGTCATTTATGAAGAGGTTGAAGAGCACTGGTCCCAGGACATATCCTTGGGGCACACTGCTTTTCACCTCTCTCCATTGTGAAAATTGCCCATTGACACTCACTCTCCGTTTCCTGGTCTTCAACCAGTTCTCAGTCCAGGAGAGGACCTGTCCTCAAATTCCCTGACTGGAGTTTTTTTAGTAGCCTTTGGTGAGGGACTGTGTCGAACGCCTCCTGAAAGTCCAGATATATAATGTCCACGGGTTCTCCCGCATCCGCATGCTTGTTGACCTTTTCAAAGAATTCTAAATGGTTCGTGAGGTAAGACTTAACCTTACAGAAGCCATGCTGATTCTCCCTCAGCAAGGCTTGTTCGTCTATGTGTTTTGAGATTCTATCTTTGATGAGGCATTACTTAACAATACCACTTCCGACCCTCTGAAGGTGCTATGAATGCTATTGGGCCCACTGTATGAAATGAATTTGACACCCTTACGCTAGGGTTATAGAGCTTCTGTTGCATGAATGCATCCTGGAGCTAGAAAGTTACCCACGCCAGCACAGAAACAACTCATTTGCTTGCTCTGCTGTCCTTTGAAGCAGATTGGTTTGCTATGTGTTAAGGAAGGCTGAGAACAGACAATTGTATATCAGATGCCTTTGGAGACTTTGTTCTGGTTTAGCAGTTACCTTGTCTGCTATATGTAGACTTCAGTTTATTTAGTATAAATTAATAGCCTGGACCTTGTTAAAACTTTCCTTTAATAGGAATAGGAAAATGAAGTGGTGCACTGGAAAAGATAAATTACTCTTCTTTTACTTTTAATTCATTTATTTCCATGGTGAACTTCTGCTTTGTTATAAATATTCCTTAAACAATGTAGCTGGTATTTAAACAAGTTGTGCTCAACCATTTAACATCAGTTCTGTAGTGAGTAGAGCGATGATTGTAATGGGCATAATCCAGTCACATTTCAGCATTTTCAAATCACATTGGACTTAAATGTACTTAAGCTTGGCTGAATGGTGTCTACTTTAACTTCATAGTTATACATAGCTTTACTGCAGTAATGTTTAACAACCACCTTAAAAGATTGGCCACTAATATTTTCTGTTATTGTATGACCCACAGGTGGGATCTTGGACTTCATACCATATATAAGATGTTTATAACTGATACTGACACAGTATCAGACAAAACGGTTCATTGATCAATATGATGCTTTTTGGTAAGAGTTAAACATGCAAGTATGTGAATCGTAACAGCAGCTACTACAGCAGAACTCATAATGGCATTTTAATTATCTTGAAAATGATTGTTAACCTGTAGATTGTCCTGATCTCAATGGATAGTATCAAGTATAATTTAGCATGTTTGCAGCATACACAGTATACAGCCTGCCTACTTCATTAACCCATTTTTTGCCTGGTCCACAGGTGTACACGTTTGGGCCTGTTGCATATATGCAACGTTGGGGAGAAATGTAAGGCCGCAGTCCTCAAAATAGCTACTAGGGAATAAGGGTCAAATCCTATCCAACTTTCCAGTCCTGATGCAGCCATGCCAATGGGGTCTGTGCTGAATCCTGTGGTGGGATGGTAGTTATGGAGGCCTCCACAAGGTAAGGGAACATTTGTTCCCTCGCCTAGGGGCTGCATTACAGCTGCACTGGGGTTGGAAAGTTGGATAGGATTGGGTCCTAAGTCCCATTGGACACAGTGAGACTTATTTCTGAGTAAACATGTATAGGATTGCACTGTCAGGTTGTAATCCTATGCATACTTACTTGGGAATAATGTTCATTAGATCCAAATGGACTTACTATGGAATAAACATGTATAGGATTGGGCTACATTTCTCCCCATACTTTTGTGAGCATGGTTAGATAGAAAAAGAACAACTTGCTTTCAGATGATCTGGAATCCTTTTGACTTCAGGAACCCAATTACTGGGTGTCATAAACACTAAAGACTTTCATCTGAGAAACTGTGGAGCCCACCTTTCTTTGGGCCCAATACAGGATTTATTCATAATAATAAGATTTTTTACCCCACATATGAAACGCTTGACGTTGACTGCCTTTTTATAACTCTCTCATCAACCCTACTAGGACTTCATTAATGTCCCTGAAATTATTATAGAATGACATGACACCAATGAACTTGAAAGCAAAAATAACTTCATGGGCTTGAGAAAAGAATATTTCCTAGGACAAAAAGTCCTTCAAATCAACACCCTTGTCTGACAATGGATTCCATATGTCCAAATAAAAACTGATGTTCAACATGGGACTGCATCAGATGACCCCAGAATTCTCTGTTGCCACAGCAGCATATTATCTGAGGTTGACAATGTGACTTCAACAAGCTTAATGCTAATGAATCTTCAGAATTTCTTGGAGAACACCCACACTCAAGAACTTAGAGAATGACCCAAAGACAACTGAACTCAAGGCAATGTTTCCATTTCATTCTAGATCACATCCTAATAGCATAAGCTTTATTCATGCTCAGGGAACAGTTTTTCAGAATGCAAAGGGACTTGCCATTCTCAAAGTAACTAGCTAAGGACTCTCCACATGTCTTTATGTAATGCCATGTAATGTATCTTTGCCTTGTAAGATCCCAGTTTTATATAATTCATCACAAATCAACTGCTTCTCTTCTGTAGGTCTGATCTTCCACCCATGTTAGGTAGGTGGAGCTTACTAGCAAGGGAGGGCACCAGGATGCAGGTCTCTTGTTATCTGGTGTGCTCCCTGGAGCATTTGGTGGGCCACTGTGAGAAACAGGAAGCTGGACTAGATGGGTCTATGGCCTGATCCAGTGGGGCTGTTCTTATGTTCTTGAAATAAGTATAGCAATGCTGATTTACCCTCCCCCATATTCTCAAACATAATAAACAAAGCATTGTGTGCTATTTCAATTTGTATAATATTGGGGGTCAACTAGCAAAGTGGCTCTAAAGAAAGGGTAAAAAAAACCTTTTGATACTTGGGATGCAATTTTTTTCTTCTTGCAGTCCTTACTTTTAAACTAAAACAACTGCACATATATTGTTGCAAGTGACGAAGAGCTCCAGGGGCAATGATAATAAGTTTACAGTGCAATCCTATATACGTCAACTCATACATGAGCCCCATTGAGTTGTATAGAATTTACTCCAAGGTAAGTGTGTTTAGTATTGTGTATACAGTATAGGATTGCAGCCCAAATCTCCTTTAGATGAGAGAGCACTGGAGACTGATTTAACATATTTATTTCTCACATTGATGATCCAATCTCCTTCCGAGGAGCTCAGCAGGTGGTTCCCCTGCCATTTATAGTGAATTCTTCATGAGGGCACTGCAAGAAAGAGTCAGACATTGTCTGAATTTCTGATCACTTTTCAATGGCTCTAATGCCTTTGTTTATTTAAGCAGATTTATATCCTGCCTTTCTCATCAGAAGACAACAGAAGGTGGCTTACAAGAATTAAACAGAACAATAATCCAATTCAATACACTAAAAATGAAAAGAAATGAAAACATTAAAAGCAGCTAAAAGTTAATTCAGTGACCTAAGAGCCAAGAAGATAAAAACACAAAGCAAACTGAAGGTCTGCTATAAAAGCCTGGTCTTCAATTGACACTGGAAAATTCAAAAACTGAGTGCAAAATGCATCTCTTGAAGGAGAACAACAGAGACCAAGGAAGCCTACAATCATTCCAGTCTGCCTAAGCAAGGAAACAGAAAACTTGCTCCAAGTATGGATTGGGTCCCCAACTATAGAGGCTGGTTCCCCCGCTTTTGAACCAACCTCTGTAGTTGCCCCTTTAATAATAGTATGCTGTGCAGCAGTTAGGGAGTGACCATACTTAGCTCCAGACTACGAAGTGGTTCACTTCCTGATTGCTGCATGTCAAACCTCTGTTAAAAGTGACAAATCAAGTAGGCTTAGCCAGTTTGTTTCTAGTCAGCTGGGAATCTCCTCTTCCTCCATACAACCTCACAAATTCCAAGCTACAGGCACCAGCATTTCCTGGTATAGATCTTCTGCATCTCTAGATGCAGATGTTACTGCATCTGTAATTCAAGACAGAATTACAGAATTACCAGAGTTGGAATAGATGGGTCCCAAACACTGAGAGTGCTGAAGCCTGGCTACACTATACAAATGGAGACCCTGTCAAACTATATGATGTAATTTATTAGTCTAACTGTGAGACTTCCAGGCAAACATGCCATTGTATAAACACTGCTCAGTTTTTCTTGCAGAATTTTAAAAAATCTGTTTGGCTTGGCTGCCTCGCAGAGTATAGCGAAAGGTACTCTGTTTTTATATAAATGGTACAGGGTGAAAATAACCACGGGCAATTCACAGATTTCTTAGTTCGTTTAACGTTTCTAACATGAGCCTTTGTAAGAGACGTTTCCTAAAATAATAATTTTTAAAAAAAATATAAACAGCACTAAACCATTGAGCCACATCATTTTTTGCTGGTGCTCACTTTTTTTCTAAGACTGATACTGACATTTTGAGTCTATGTTTTCAGGTTTTAAATGCCTGTCGTGCGTGGCTTGATTCACACATGATTCACTCTCCTTCCTCTTACAACTCTGAGACCTGGTGAACACATGCAACAGAATGAGGTGGTAAAATCCTGGCAGTGACACAGTTGACCAAATGGACCCAGCTGAATCAAACAAAGCTGAGTGGAGACATTAATTATTTGATAAATGATAGCATTCATTTGTGTGAATGTTTTGTTGGTAGGAAGGTACAGAAGCTTGTGTGTCTGTTGTGGGAAGCCCAGCATTCAAATCAGTTTAGCACTGCTATTTCAGTCCAATTCTTTGCTTCAGTTACCAATTCTATAAAGCCCCTATTGCAGTGTTTCTCCTGTGGGCTGGGACCCACCCCCACCCCCACCCCCACCCCCACCCACTATGGTTGCATTCGCTCTGTGCAACATGAAATAGTAAAAGGGAGTTAGACAAATTCATGGAGTTGCACAGATGTACCAGTGACTGTTAGCCATGATGGCTATGTGGAGTTTCCACAGTCCAAGACTCACTGGTGTCGCTAGGAGGGTGCGGGTCGCACCGGGTGACACGCCAGGGGGGTGACACGCCCTGGGGGTGGATGCGTTAACTTCACAGCTTTCGGAGCTACCCCATCGTGCCATACACTGTTAGATGCGGAATGGCCAGTGGAGTGCAATGCATAATTATGAATTGAAATAGCTCCTTTCATTCAAAAGTTATGGCCAAAAAACCAGAAAGAAAAAATGCATGGATCCCTATGGAAAGTGAAAGTGGGCCGTATTGTGCATTTACTCGTGAGCAGGCGTACTTGCCATAGTCTGTCGGAAAGGGCAGGCTGAGAGGAACCCAAAGACACCAGAATGGTCCAGATCCAATGAATGCAGCTCCCAAAAACACCTGAGAAGAGGTTCCGCCTCCCTCCCAGCTGCATCTATTGAGCCCGAAACGAAGCCACGTGGCCACATTTACTCACAAGTAGGCGAACTTGCCTTAGTCCAGGCAAGGACTGAGAGGATTCAGGGCAGGCTCAGAGGACTCCAAGGATGTCAGAATGGTCCTGATCCAATAAATGCAGCCCCCAAAAACACAAAAGGGAAAAGGAGGTCCCTCCCTCCCAGCCCAATGGAAAGCTAAGCATCCTCATGGTCACGTTAATCACAAGTAGGCAAATGTGCCTTGGCTGGTGGTCAGGCCAGGCCAGGCCAGGCAAAGGGGAATGTGAGGACACCAGAATGATCCCGATCCGATGGAACTGAAGCTCAACATATGTTCTGGAAGGCAGCCTCTCCCCCCCCCCCCCCCACTAAAAAGGACAAAAAAAGAGGCTTGAATGGTAAGGGGAAAGTTTTCTATTTTGCACTTGCAAAGCCAGGAGTGTCTTTATCTTGATGTTCCTGAAATAGAAGAACTTTAACTGGGCACTGGGGAGGGCTGGAAAGCTCACTGATTCTTTTTGGGGGGGTTGTTATTGTAGGCAGACTACAGAGTAAGCCCCATTGACCACTATGGGACGTACCTCAGAGTAGACATGCATAGGCTTGAGCTCACAGGCTGCAATTCTACCCACACTTTCCTGAGAGTAAGCTCCATTGACCACTATGGGACTTACTTCAGAGTAAACATGCATAGGATTGGGCTCTAAGGCTGCAATCCTACCCACACTTTCCTGAGAGTAAGCCCCATTGACCACAATAGGACTTACTTCAGAGTAGATTAACTTCGTGGAACAGGACTGGCTCCCCCTTATTTAATTATTTCTTTTATTTTAATTTAATTATTTATAATTAATTTAATTTGCTTGATGATGTCACTTCTGGCCATGACATCACTTCCAATGGGTCCTGGACCGACTGTCATTCTAAAAAGTGGGTCCCAGTGCTAAAAGTTTAAGAACTGCTGCAATAAGGTGTTAGTAAGTTGACACGGTGCGTGTGTGTGAGACTCTACAAGTTTTCAAAATCACTAAAATCAGAATTTGGAGGAATAATACCATCATGTTATACATCAATCAATGCGTAATTTCATGCAGAAGGCAATGAAACAAACCACACTGAAATATCTGTGTTCTAACAAAAGGTACAGCCAAAAAACCAGTGGGGGCAGGGCGATGGCACTGCCCCACCCACTGCGTGGGGTGATGCACAGGCCTCCCACACTGGATGACGCAAATCCTAGTGACGCCAATGCCAAGACTACATGCCACTGAAGACCAGTTGCCAGAATTAGGAGCAGGGAAGGACTTTAGCCTTCATGCCCTGCTTGTGGGCTTCCTACAGGAGTATTTGGCCATTGCAGGAAGCAGAATCTAAACTAGATGAATCTTCAGTTCATTTCCAAATCACATTGAAAATGAGAGTTACCTCTGAGTAAACCTGCAAAGGTGTGGGGTGTAACTCTGTCATGCGGGTGTACCCTCTCAGCTCTCAGCTGATCTGGCCACAGGTCCATTAAATGAATAAGTGATGAAGGGGTGTTTGGTTGCAGGGTCGCTGAGAGCTGGCATGGGGCCCCGGGCAAGATGCCTGATTGGGTGCTTTTCTTCATGCGCTCTCCTTTTTGTCCGATTTCATCCAACCTTCCATGACATTCATCAATGTTTTTGTGTTTATTTTTATTTTGTTTAGATCTTTCACTCATTCACATGTGTTCTATCACTAGTTATTTACATTTTTTAACCAGCCAAAATAAATTTGCAAGCTAAATAAGGCTATGCTTTGACATTTGTCCATTTTTTTTACTCTAATCCATGCTCTGGTCCCTAACCAGAAGAACGTGCAAGGTATTGCTATATATTATGGAAGCCCATTTGTCTGGATCTCCTACCTCCTAAAAACTGTAAATGGCATCATACAATATTAGACTTGGGACCAACCCAGATGATGCACAGAGTGCACATCTGTGCACATTGGGGCTTGTGCGATCCTGCTTAGGACCTGAGTGGGAAGGTATTTTAATTCTTTGGTGCTGATGGGATCTTTCCTCCTGGGGCAAATAGCAGCTTTAGAGCCCAATCTTGTGCACGTAATCTTGTGTAAGGCACGTTTGCCAGCCTCACAGCTGGGCTCACGCTGGTGCCAGCCAGTGCTGGGCTAGCGCGGGGCAATTGCCCAGCTTCCGTGGCTCGCAAGCAGTGGCGGGGACAGGGGCGGGGAGGAGGCGTTCCGGGGAGGGGGGAGGCTGGCAGGGATGAAGAGAGGGCAGGGAGGAGGCAGGACGGGGAGGTGTGACGCGGGGAAGGGGCAGACTAGAGGTGTGCCTGGGGGAGGGATGGGAGGCAGGTCCGCGGAGCTCCACTCCGCAGGATCCAAGGCACTCGTGTAGGGCTGAGCGCCCTAGGTTTGCATCCCTGCAAAAGTAAAACATATCACTGTGATACAGGTAGTATTTGCTTGTCCCTCCCCCCATCCAGGAATGCCTTCCTCCTGCCTAGGCCCATAGCCAAAATTCCAGAGATGGGGGGCAACTATTTTTTCAGGGGGGGCAATTATGTTGGGTATCTGGGTCCCTTTGGGGAGAAGGGCAGGATATAAATAAAGTATTATTATTATTATTATTATTATTATTATTATTATTATTATTATTATTATCTATACTGGTGTGCAAAATGAAGGGATAAGTACGGAGAAACATCAAAGACATGTAACTCCCCCAAATTTCATGAAGGGAAAATATTTTGGGGGGGTTATTGAAACACGCATTCATTATCTGTAAAGCAATGTAACAATAATTTGCACAGAATCAATGCATCTCTGTATGCAATGTAAAATGTATTTGTCTACATAGAAATAACATGCAACATAGCCTTTCATTTTACACACCAGCACAATACACAGGTTTGCATCCCTGCAAAAGTAAAACATATCACTGTGATACAGGTAGTATTTGCTTTTATTGAAAGCCTTTCATTAGCTGATGACACATTGCTGATACATTGCTATGTATTCTTGGGTAGACCTGGGCTCCAAATTGAGTTTATAGCCTCTGTGGCTATTTGGTGGTTGGGTAGACCTGGGCTCCCATTCCAACCAATCTCCTTGGCACCCACCCAGTGGGTGTTTCCCTGACACCCGATTTTGCTCTCCATCCCAGTGGGTGCCCTTCCCTGCTGGTAGGACAGTTGGGGTGGAGGTATGCGCACATGGCCTCCCCTGGATTTGCCCCTGCTTAGAACCTTTTCCTAACTTAAGTTCTTGGTTCTCTTTAGCTGAAATGCTTTCCATGCTTTCTCCACCAGAAAAAGGGTCTCCCTAGCCCCAAACAGCAGCCATTAATTTTAAAAATATGTCTGAAAGGCAAAAACCCCACCATGATTTTGCCAAACAGAAACATTTCTCTCTGTCCCCCACAGCAATACCGTCATAGTAATTAGCATGTTCCACAGTAGAATAGCACCCTCCCCACCCCCTCTGCCAGTACAAGTAGTGTTGTGGTAGGGTGTGGGTAGGAGTCTCCAGCAGAGCGAAAAACAAACGGCAGCGCAACAGAAACTCGAGGCTGATGTCCAAGGCAATCTCTCAGAAGGCAAAGAAGCACTTGACATGAAAGTTAGGTTCCATCACCAAGGTATATTATATACAAGGATATTTACCATAACATGGTCCGGCATATAGCAACACACATATACGGCATCCTGATTCCTATGCCCCATAACACCCAACACCCTACACGCTCACCGTTGAATGTTTGTCTGCGGCCTTGTTTTATGCACAAGGCACGCCCACAATCAGCTGCACAGAGTCAGCAATCAGGAACAGCTGCTACTTGTTACTTGCTACAAACAGTCTATTCACCATACCGTTTGTCACATTTCCTCCTGTGGACAGGACCTGAGTGATTTCCTGGGTTCAGACCTCAACAAGTAGAAATCTCTCCCAACCTTCTTTGTAGCTTCTCTTGACCAGCCCCGCTCTCCATGTGCTCTGGATGGGGGCAGGGTGACTAGAGGTCATAACTTCCAAGGAGCCCTCCAGGACCCTGTTTTGCGCTCTCGCTCTCGCTCTCGCTCTCTCTCTCGCCCCCCCCATCCCTGCCAGAAGCACCAAGCCTTCTTTCCTCCTGCGCACGAAAAAAGTTGCAAAAAGGGCATCAAATGACCCCCAACTGAAGCCATACTAGATAGCAAGAGGACAGGCCCAAACAGCAGAAATGGTCCATCTAAAATCTCAGAGGCCGGAGCCATGCTTTCCTCTCCCCCCCCCCCCCGAGAAAGGCCGTTCCTGGCCCAAACAGCCAAAATGGTGCATCCAAAATCTCAGAGGCCAGACCCATGGTTTCCTCTCCCCCCCCCTTGAGAAAGGCCTTTCCTGGCCCAAACAGCTGAAATGGTGCATCCAAAATCTCCTGCCTGCTCACCCCCAAATGATACCAGAGTCAGCAGCAGCCTTCAAGGTCCTGCAAAGTGCTTGCACAGCCACTCAGCTCACAGGAGGGAACACATTCCCTCCAGGCTTTTTCATGCCTGCCTCTCTGGTGTTCTGTGACTATCAGCAGATTGCTATGGTTGTCCCCTAAGGTGAGTTACTGAGCAACAGCGCTTGAGCCAATTGGAGGAGGCTGCCTGCAGGGAGGGGCTGAGCTCTCAAGGAACAGAAGCTAAATCGGAGGACATTCAACCACATTTACATGACAAGTCTGGAAAAAATGCGGGGGGGGGGGGCAAACTGCTGGCTGGGGGGGAACCCCCCTGGCCCCCCCAGCTATGGCCCTGCTAGTAGGACTACAATTTTTTGTTGATTTAACCCAACAATAGTGCCAGCAAGAATCTGTTCCTGATATTGGCACTTTTTATTCCTTAATAATAGGCTATTATTATTATTAACATTATTATTAATATTATTTACAGGATACCTTAACAAATAGTGACGTAAATCATTCAATTCATTCTACCCCACCAATGAATATTATATGCTTACAAAATTTTTTACACTACCTTTCTAAAAGGAAAACATCAAAGTGGCTAACAATTAAATAGACACAAAAACATTATTGCAGACTCTTATTCATTATTCCTCTCCTGTGTTTCTCTTTAAACACTCACTACTGCTTTATATGTGAACAGATTGCCACAGTCACAACTAATTTGACCTGGAATGAACAGGCATAGCTGTTGAGAAAAAAGGCAGTATTGGAGCAAGGTTTGGCGTGATGGGATTTCTCTTTGAAAAGGGCCTTGCTGAGGGAGAGTCAAGCAAGATGAACAGGCCTTGCTGAGGGAGAGTCAGCATGGCTTCTGTAAGGGTAAGTCTTGCCTCACAAACCTTATAGAATTCTTTGAAAAGGTCAACAGGCATGTGGATGCGGGAGAACCCGTGGACATTATATATCTGGACTTTCAGAAGGCGTTTGACACGGTCCCTCACCAAAGGCTACTGAAAAACTCCACAGTCAGGGAATTAGAGGACAGGTCCTCTCGTGGATTGAGAACTGGTTGGAGGCCAGGAAGCAGAGAGTGGGTGTCAATGGGCAATTTTCACAATGGAGAGAGGTGAAAAGCGGTGTGCCCCAAGGATCTGTCCTGGGACCGGTGCTTTTCAACCTCTTCATAAATGACCTGGAGACAGGGTTGAGCAGTGAAGTGGCTAAGTTTGCAGACGACACCAAACGTTTCCGTGTGGTAAAGACCAGAAGTGATTGTGAGGAGCTCCAGAAGGATCTCTCCAGACTGGCAGAATGGGCAGCAAAATGGCAGATGCGCTTCAATGTCAGTAAGTGTAAAGTCATGCACAGTGGGGCAAAAAATCAAAACTTTAGATATAGGCTGATGGGTTCTGAGCTGTCTGTGACAGATCAGGAGAGAGATCTTGGGGTGGTGGTGGACAGGTCGATGAAAGTGTCGACCCAATGTGCGGCGGCAGTGAAGAAGGCCAATTCTATGCTTGGGATCATTAGGAAGGGTATTGAGAACAAAATGGCTAGTATTATAATGCCGTTGTACAAATCTATGGTAAGGCCACACCTGGAGTATTGTGTCCAGTTCTGGTCGCCGCATCTCAAAAAAGACATAGTGGAAATGGAAAAGGTGCAAAAGAGAGCGACTAAGATGATTAAGGGGTGGGGCACCTTCCTTATGAGGAAAGGCTATGGCGTTTGGGCCTCTTCAGCCTAGAAAAGAGACGCTTGAGGGGGGACATGATTGAGACATACAAAATTATGCAAGGAATGGACAGAGTGGATAGGGAGATGCTCTTTACACTCTCACATAATACCAGAACCAGGGGACATCCACTAAAATTGAGTGTTGGGCGGGTTAGGACAGACAAAAGAAAATATTTCTTTACTCAGCGTGTGGTTGGTCTGTGGAACTCCTTGCCACAGGATGTGGTGCTGGCATCTAGTCTAGACGCCTTTAAAAGGGGATTGGACGAGTTTCTGGAGGAAAAATCCATTATGGGGTACAAGCCATGATGTGTATGCGCAACCTCCTGATTTTAGAAATGGGTTAAGTCAGAATGCCAGATGTAGGAGAGGGCACCAGGATGAGGTCTCTTGTTATCTGGTGTGCTCCCTGGGGCATTTGGTGGGCCGCTGTGAGATACAGGAAGCTGGACTAGATGGGCCTATGGCCTGATCCAGTGGGGCTGTTCTTATGTTCTTATGTAAGGGAATCCTGCATCCCAGATACCAAATGCCCACAGCTGGTTCATTGTCTACTGTGATAATGACTGTTCCTGCCAATTGCTCCACCTTCCCTGTAAACCTTAGGGCTACAGGAAGTAGAAAATGAAGCTAGCAAAGTTAATCATTCATTGTACTTAATCTAGAGCCAAAATCAGTTTTGGCACCGCATGTGGGTGCCAGGAGAGGTGGGCTAAGTTGGGGGGGGAGAAAACAGGAGGGGCAAGGCCCAATTCCTTGCTCAGCCATGCTCCCTGGCTTTAAGAGGCCTCAGACAACCTGTAGGAAGGAGCAGTTTCACTGGCCTGCTCTGTTCCTTTGCAGTGAAAGTTGGGCTTCTGCAGCTCGCCCTCAGTGCTCACCTTGTGCCAGTCAGACTTCTCTCTTTCTCCTCCTCATTGGCTGGTAGCAGAGTTTTCAAGTCCACCAGCCACCCTGTGTCACATCCTCTTCTAGCCCCACCCCCTTCTGAAAGGCCCTGGACATTTGGTGCACCCCATATCCACCACTGGAGAACATTTGAGGCCATTCCTTCCCCAACATCAGATTGCTTATTAGCATCTTCTGTTTACCATTGGTCAGCTCTGTGACTTAGTAAGCAGTGATGTTGATAGGTACGAGGACCTGTTTGAAGAGTGATTAAACTGCAACACCCATCTGTTGCTTTAACCTTAAATTGGTCTTAGCATTTTTGACACTATACAGCCATGACGTAATAAGTGTGCACCAGTTCAGTCTACAGCACTGAAAATTCTCCAGATACCTAGAACAAGGGGCATGAGGAAGGTCCTGTTACTTTGTTGGCCCTCTTTTCAATAACTTTTAGTAGCAAAAAGGATCATCCACTTTTTGATTTCAGTATGGGAGATAGAGCTGTACCCTGAGAGAAGCGTTTACTGATAGTGTCTCTCACCCATGGCTAACTGCATAATATAACAAGCAGAAATTCAGTGTGTGCAGCATCCTTACCATGGTTTCTCTTTCATGGGGACAGCTGCTCCGTTGAACTTCTGCCTGCCATGCAGCTATTAAAGACACATAGCCTCTGGTAAGAATAAAAGGAGAGATCTCTTTTTCACCTCCATTTTCTATGCTACCAGTTTAGTACAGGAAGCCAACTGTACATGAACATACTCTAAGGGCACAATCCTGCCTCCCTGTTAGGCCAGCACAAGTCCCTTGTGCTGGCCCAGGAGGGTTGCAAACATACTATAAAGCATGTTTATGCTTCCTTGGGAGTCGGCTGGGCCAGCACAGGGACATGCACTGGCCCACAGAGGCTGTATCAAGCCTCTGTGTCAACTTTGGGAAGGAGGTTTGCGTTGGCTGAGCTCGGCCAATGCAGGGGTCTGCAGAGGGCAGGGAGGAAGTGGGAGGGAAGTGTTCTAGGGTGGGGGGAGGGCAGGCCGAAGGTGGTCCTGGGGGTGGGTGGACAGGGAGCGAGAGGCAGGGCTGGGACCAGGTGTTATGCCAGATCCCAACCCTGTTCCCTGAACAGTACAAAGCGACTGCAAGCCACTCCGTTCTCCTTGGATTTGTGCCGCCTTCTGAGGTGGCGCAAGTCCGAGGAGACCCATTGGGGCCATGATGGCTTACCCGGCAGTAAGTGGAAGAGTTTCTCCTTGCCTCTGGCTGAGCCACTTCTGGCCCCAATCTGGTACAAGATAGGATTGCGCTGCACAAGATTAACTCATGACTGTCCAGATCCCATAATCCATTTTAAATTGGGTGATAAGGCACAAATGTTCTAGGTCATATTTAAAGATTTTTTTTAAATTTGGAAGTGTTTGGACTGTATCCAAGTTGATATTGCTTCTCTGCAATCTCTTATTTTCCTTGCCAGCTTTAGTGTTTGTACTGGAAGCCACAGATGAAACCACAGTGCTCTCAACGGAAACCCTTGGAGGGAAACAAGGCTGTTTCACAGTTTCTGTTGCAGAAGCCAGTTCATTGTTTCATCATAATTAGTTTTATACTCTTCATGCTTCTTCATGCTAGTTTTATAACATGTCTTAAAAAAGGAGAGATTGACTAGGAGAGAGAGGACAGTTAAGAACATGAAGACTGCAAGATATGTATGGATACATAAATTACCTGGCAAATCAAAGTACAAACTGAAGATTTTGAGAACAGGGCAGATCTAAAATGATGACATATGCAAAGAAGACAATTTAAAGAGAGGTCAAGTTAGGACCTTCACTGCTGTAGTAACCTCAGCAGAGACACTTTCTGTCCATTTTTATTTTATTGAGGCACATGTGCATTTATTCATTTATACATTTATATTCTTCATCTTACCCCTCCCTCCCATTTTTAAAAGGATTGCAGAGTTTCTCTAGAGATTGGGACTGGGGAAGTAGGTTTGTGATGGTACAGGCATTAGCCCATAGATGCAGTGCATGACCAGATTTCCCCCTTAATGCTCAGGACACTTTAAGAACTAGATATTTTAGAGCTCACCTCAGAATTACATAAAGATGGACATGCAACTATTTGCATAGCAAGGAAAGTGCCTCTGGCTCTCTTACTATGGTAACCCCTATATCAGTTCTCCTGGGATAAATTAAGGCGCTGTTGCTCCATGGAAGAGTACATATTTTGCATGCAATCCTGTGGCTCGCCACCCTCAATTGGGCCCAATTGACCAAAAGCCAGCCCTGTTTACAGAACAATGTTCTGCTCCAAAAAAAATTGGCTAGATGTACTCCTGTTGGAGAGGAGTGAAAACCCCCTCTGAGTTTCATATTAAACTATAGCGATCAATTGTCTCAATTGTTGGAACAATGAACTGACTCTCCCAATTCTTCCTGTTTTTCAAACATTTGAGTTTAGAAGAGACATTATAAAACTGTCTATGTAGTTTTTAAATTTTACTGCAGGGTAATGTGTTCTGTATTTTGCCTTGGAATAATTACTCTAGTGTATATCAATAAAAAAAAGTAAATCTCAGCAGTTGTGATTATATGATCAGATGCACAATTGCCACAGAGCCTGGCAGAAGCTTTGGTGGCACGATCTTTCTTGCTCTAAGGCTGCAGTCTCATGAACACTTATCTGGGAGTAAACCCCATTAATCTTAGGGGTGCATACATAGGATCACACTGTTGGGGTAAGCCCTATTGGACACATTACTTCTGAGTAGTCATGCCTAAGTGTGCCCTGTTAGATACCTGAGTTATAAATGGACTTCCTCACATCCATGCATGGCAAAGTAGGCTACAAAACAGAAATCTGATCAGTGATTCCCTTGGGACTATCGTCAAATAGCACTAGCCTTGAATATAATGGAAACAAGAGTGCCAGATGGGGAATGATGTCACACTGTCAGGTCTCACAAGACTCAGTGCGACCCGAAGAAAAATAAACAGAAAGTTTTATAGTTGTCTTTTCTAAAATCAACTATGTGAATAACAGCAGGATTTGGCAGATGGTTTATAGTTTCAATAACTAGAGCCAATTTATTACTATTATCTTAGGAAGCTCAGAGCTTTTCCACACCATTGGTGTATGCCTCCAGTGCACACTCCCTAAAAGTTAGTCCTTTGCTATGGAAATATCACATTTAGCAGGCATGCAAAGTGCAATGTTTTTATATGGAAAAACACACTTCTTCTCCAGATTGTGCATTCAATGTTTTTGTCAATTGGATTGTCTTTATAAGAGTTATCAGTAGGGATGTGTTTTTCTTTTTTGGGGGTGTGTGTGTGTGATATTTTCTCCCAAAATTTCTTGATTAAAATAGCAAATTGTGGTGTTAAGTGTTTTTATCCAAATTCTTATTCAAAATTGTACAAACAGTGCAATAAAGTACAGTAAGCATTTCAACTGTGGACTCTGTTAATATTTTTAGACCAGTGCTTTTCAATCTTTTTCATCTCACAGCACACTGACAAGTTGCTAAAATTGTCAAAGCACACCATCTGTTTTTTGACAATTGACAAGGCACACCATGCTGCTGGTGGGGGCTCACATCCCCCAATGGCCCAACTAATAAATGACCCTCCCCCAAATGCCTGAGGCACACCCCTGGACCATTCACAGCACACCAATGTGCCACAGCACAGTGGCTGAAAATGGCTGTTTTAGACTGTTTCCAAACACACACACACACACACACACACACACACACACACAGGTTTTCCAAGTTTTTCAAAAGTACAGCACCACACAAATAGAATTTTTTTTTTAATCACAGTATCCCCCCTTTGCATTCCAGAATGGCATAAAATGTGGTTAAAAAAACCTCCACAGAAAGTCAAGGTGTAGTGCAACACAGAAAAAAATTAAATCAGAGTTTGGCTTCACTGAGCCTTGCTTGGTTTTCCAAGCTTCTCAAAAATGCAGCACCACACAGAAAAGCCAAGTGTCTCATAGACAAGCCCCAGCAAAGGCATTTACAGAGAGTGGCTTGGGGCAGAGGGGAGATCCAGATCCAAGCCCATTCATCTGATCACAGATCACAGTTTAGAACTCAATCACCTCACCTCCTGTTAACTGTACAGTGAAGTGAAGAAAAGCAAAGAGGGTCAAAGCAGTCAGAACTGCACACTTAGCTCTTCCTTCTCTTTGCTTTTACTCAGGAATTTGCTTTCTCCCCCCCCCCCCAGCTGCTGCACATAGATACCCTCTACCACAGCGATTTTCAATCTTTTTCATCTCACGGCACAGTGACAAGGCAATAAAATTGTCAAGGCACACCATCAGGTTTTTGACAATTAGCACCATGCTGCCAGTCTCCCATTACATCTCCCATTGGCCCTACTAATAAATGAACTTCCCTCAGATTCCTGTGGCACACCTGTGGACCACTCATGGCACACTAATGTGCCACACCAAAGTGGTTGAAAATGACTGCTCTAGCCACTCCATCATTGGAAACCCTTCAGGGGCTTACTGCCTTAGTGAAAACTACTTGCAGCTTCCTCAAAAGTAAGCAAAAGTGGTGTTATTTTGTGAAATGAGTGGTTTTTCATGTTTTGAACTTAATATTGTTTTACATCATGATTTGAGAAGAAATTGTCATTATTTCACATTCTGTGTTGTGTCACTAAAAAAAAGTAAACCCTAGTTATCAAGAACACTTATTGTCTATTGTTTGCAACTGGTAACAGGTATGCAATTCCTCCTATGCCCATCTTGTGGGCATCTTGTGCCCATCTTGTGGCCCCCTCGGCGGGAGGGGGGTCGGGGGCTTCTTGTAGTGGGGGATTCGATTATTAGAAACATAGAGAGGGGGGTTTGCGACGGATGTGAGGACCGCATGGTGACTTGCCTGCCTGGTGCGAAGGTTGCGGACATCACTTCTCGTCTAGACAGGCTAGTAGACAGTGCTGGGGGAGAGGTAGCGGCTGTGGTGCATGTCGGCACCAACGACGTGGGCAAGTGTAGCTGGGAGGTCCTGGAGGCCAAATTTAGGCTTTTAGGCAGGAAGCTGAAAGCCAGGACCTCAAAGGTAGCGTTCTCTGAAGTGCTACCTGTTCCACGCACAGGGCCAGCTAGGCAGGCGGAGATCAGGGGTCTCAATGCGTGGATGAGACGGTGGTGTAGGGAGGAGGGGTTTAGATTCGTTAGGCACTGGGGAACATTTTGGGACAAGTGGGGCCTGTACAAGAGGGACGGGCTCCATTTGAACCAGAATGGAACCAGACTGCTGGCGCATAACATTAAAAAGGTGGCAGAGCAGCTTTTAAACTGATCCCTGGGGGAAGGCCGACAGGAGCCGAGGGGCATCCGGTTCGGGACTCCTCATCCCTATGGGATGAGGATGGGGAGGTTAGAGAACAACAAGACAAAGGCAGGGTAGGAGAAGAAATTGGGAAAGGTAGCGTGATGGGATGTGATAGACGGTTTGGCACAATGAGAGGATGCGGGGACAAAAGAGCAAATAAGCAGCCCATCCTGGGGCATTCCGTGTATAAATGCTTTTATGCGAATGCCCGAAGTCTACGAGCAAAGGTGGGAGAACTGGAATGTCTGGTGACAAGGGAAAATATTGACATAGTGGGCATAACGGAAACCTGGTGGAATGCGGAGAATCAGTGGGATACCGCAATCCCGGGCTATAAACTCTACAGGAGGGACAGGCAGGGGCGTGTTGGAGGTGGGGTGGCCCTTTATGTTAAGGAAGGGATAGAATCCAGCAAAGTAGAGATTGAAGGTGGGTCCGACTCCACCGTAGAATCTCTGTGGGTTAAATTACCAGGCTTGTGCAGTGATGTAATACTGGGGGCGTGCTATCGTCCTCCAGACCAGAAATCTGATGGGGACCTTGAAATGAGGAAACAGATCAGGGAGGTGACAAGGAAGGACAGGGTTGTTATCATGGGGGACTTCAATTATCCTCATATTGACTGGGTCAATTTGTGTTCTGGTCACGATAAGGAAACCGGATTTCTTGACGTGCTAAATGACTGTGGCTTAGATCAGCTAGTCATGGACCCCACCAGATAAGGTGATATGGGAGGCCAAGCGAGACTATGAGGAACGCATGGCCAGCAACATTAAGGGGAATAATAAAAGCTTCTTCAAATATGTTAGAAGCAGGAAACCCGCCAGAGAAGCGGTTGGCCCTCTGGATGGTGAGGGAGGGAAAGGGGAGATAAAAGGAGACTTAGAGATGCCAGAGAAATTAAATGAGTTCTTTGCATCTGTCTTCATGGCAGAAGACCTCGGGCAGATACCGCTGCCCGAACGGCCCCTCCTAACCAAGGAGTTAAGTCAGATAGAGGTTAAAAGAGAAGATGTTTCAGACCTCATTGATAAATTAAAGATCAATAAGTCACCGGGCCCTGATGGCATCCACCCAAGAGTTATTAAGGAATTGAAGAATGAAGTTGCAGATCTCTTGACTAAGGTATGCAACTTGTTCCTCAAAACGGCCACGGTGCCAGAAGATTGGAGGATAGCAAATGTCACGCCTATTTTTAAAAAGGGAAAGAGGGGGGACCCGGGAAACTATAGGCCGGTCAGCCTAACATCCATACCTGGTAAAATGGTGGAATGCCTCATCAAAGATAGGATCTCAAAACACATAGACGAACAGGCCTTGCTGAGGGAGAGTCAGCATGGCTTCTGTAAGGGTAAGTCTTGCCTCACGAACCATTTAGAATTCTTTGAAAAGGTCAACAGGCATGTGGATGCGGGAGAACCCGTGGACATTATATATCTGGACTTTCAGAAGGCGTTTGACACGGTCCCTCACCAAAGACTACTGAAAAAACTCCACAGTCAGGGAATTAGAGGACAGGTCCTCTCGTGGATTGAGAACTGGTTGGAGGCCAGGAAGCAGAGAGTGGGTGTCAATGGGCAATTTTCACAATGGAGAGAGGTGAAAAGCGGTGTGCCCCAAGGATCTGTCCTGGGACCGGTGATTTTCAACCTCTTCATAAATGACCTGGAGACAGGGTTGAGCAGTGAAGTGGCTAAGTTTGCAGACGACACCAAACTTTTCCGTGTGGTAAAGACCAGAAGTGATTGTGAGGAGCTCCAGAAGGATCTCTCCAGACTGGCAGAATGGGCAGCAAAATGGCAGATGCGCTTCAATGTCAGTAAGTGTAAAGTCATGCACAGTGGGGCAAAAAATCAAAACTTTAGATATAGGCTGATGGGTTCTGAGCTGTCTGTGACAGATCAGGAGAGAGAACTTGGGGTGGTGGTGGACAGGTCGATGAAAGTGTCGACCCAATGTGCGGCAGCAGTGAAGAAGGCCAATTCTATGCTTGGGATCATTAGGAAGGGTATTGAGAACAAAACGGCTAGTATTATAATGCCGTTGTACAAATCTATGGTAAGGCCACACCTGGAGTACTGTGTCCAGTTCTGGTCGCCGCATCTCAAAAAAGACATAGTGGAAATGGAAAAGGTGCAAAAGAGAGCGACTAAGATGATTACGGGGCTGGGGCACCTTCCTTATGAGGAAAGGCTACAGCGTTTGGGCCTCTTCAGCCTAGAAAAGAGACGCTTGAGGGGGGACATGATTGAGACATACAAAATTATGCAGGGAATGGACAGAGTGGATAGGGAGATGCTCTTTACACTCTCACATAATACCAGAACCAGGGGACATCCACTAAAATTGAGTGTTGGGCGGGTTAGGACAGACAAAAGAAAATATTTCTTTACTCAGCGTGTGGTCGGTCTGTGGAACTCCTTGCCACAGGATGTGGTGCTGGCATCTAGCCTAGACGCCTTTAAAAGGGGATTGGACGAGTTTCTGGAGGAAAAATCCATTATGGGGTACAAGCCATGATGTGTATGCGCAACCTCCTGATTTTAGAAATGGGTTAAGTCAGAATGCCAGATGTAGGGGAGGGCACCAGGATGAGGTCTCTTGTTATCTGATGTGCTCCCTGGGGCATTTGGTGGGCCGCTGTGAGATACAGGAAGCTGGACTAGATGGGCCTATGGCCTGATCCAGTGGGGCTGTTCTTATGTTCTTATGTTCTTGTGTTGTGAAGTTTGTGTTGTAGCAATTTTCCACTGCTTATGTGGATGCTGGGTGCTCTCCAGTTGTGCCTTATTCCAAATGAGTGCACCTAACTAGATTTTTTTTAGTACCATATAGTGAAAAGAGGAGAGAGTAGCCACAATATTTAAACACCAAGTCCACTCCTTGCTCCACTCATATCTTGAATTTTACCTTCCAGATATTATTATTATTAATACATGTACTTTTATACTGCTTTTCAACTAGAGTAGTTCACAAAGCAGTTTACATAATAAAATCAATCAATTAATGGTTCCCTGTCTCCAAAGTGTTCACAATCTTAAATACAGTGTATTAGGGAGGTTCTGACAGGGATGGGAACTTGAGTCAGGTGACTTGAGTCCAAGTCACAAAAATGCACAATTTTTGCTGACTCATGTACAGACATGTACACTCGAGTCACACATGTGGAAGATTCAGCAAAACACTTGAGTCAAGGGCCCCTTGACTCTGCACGAATCTCCACGCAAGCAGACTCAAGTTTGTCTGTGTCTGAGAATGCTTGCTTACTGTTTTCACAGCGTGAAAACACTTGTGGTGCCATCATTCAGACCAGTTGAGCATCAGGGAAGTTCCAGCCAGGAGGCAGGGAAGGGATAGTGTTTTGCTTTTGCAACAAATAGGAGGAGGGAAATGGGAGAAGGCTCTCTTGCTTATATCTAAAAGAAATGATTATCTTTAGACAAAGGATGGGCAATCTGATATTTTCTTTGACTGAGGTAGGGCAGAAGAAAGAGCCCAGGGGTTCTTGCCTTGGGGTTGGCTAGAGAAGCCCAGGGAGGGGGAGGAGGCAGTTTGTAGTGATCACACTTTCAAAATTCATGGCTGTTACTTTTACCTCATTGAATGAACAGCGCAGAAGGAAATACTGAGTAAAGCTGCAAAGGATTGGGTTATTCTGGTTAGCCTTGCTGCTGCTGCTCCATTTTTTTCCACGGCTGTCTTTTTAAAGGGAATGACTTGAGACTTGAGTCTTTCTGAGTCACGAAAATGCTCCGGACAACTCGGAAAGTGCCCCGTCATGACTCGTTTTCAAGTCGAGTTGTGGAAGGCAGTGACTCATGATTTGACTCAAGTCAAGTCACACTGGATTTGCCAATCCTAGTCTTCTGGAATACTACAACCAGATTGGGAACTTTTTATGATAATAGAGACAAAGGAAGGCGCCAACAGGATGCCCAGTTCCAACCCAGAGCTTAGTACCTCTGGCAGTGAACTAGACCAGTGGTCTTTCTGTGACAAAGCTTTGCCTTGGTTACAAGCAGCCAAGTAACAACAACAACAACAACAACAACAGTATTTATATGCCGCTTTCCAATGGAAAGTTCACAAAGTGGTTTACAGAGAAAACCAAAGAAACTAATGGCTCTGTGTCCCAAAAGGGCTCACAATCTAAAAGGATGCAAAAAAGAACACCAGCAGTCAGCCACTAGAAAAGACAGAGCTGGGGTGAGGAGGGCCAGTTACTCTTCTCCCGCTAAATAAAAGAAGAGCACTCGCTTAAAAAGTGCCTCTTACCCAGTTAGCAGGGGTTAACCCAGGGGTTAGATTAGATTATTTTACTCAATCTTATCAGATTATTTTACTCAAAAGCAAAATACAGAGATGGGGGAAAGAAGGGGGTTTGGGCAGAAGCATAGCTAAGGTGAGGCAAGTGAAAACATCTGCACCAGGTGCCACTTGAAGAGAGATGGGAAGCAAGGTGTAGACTTACTCATATTCCACTGAAGGTGCATTTGCTCACCGCAGGCAATGCTGCGTTTTGGTGAGAAGGGCAGGGCTGGCTTCCCACCCCATGATCTTCCCTTCTCTGTTTGAACAGGGGCACAATTTCTCTACATGCTATTGGCACCATTTTCCCTAGATACACCACTGGGCTTAGGGTGAAATACAAGCAATATAGCTCTGGGGAGGGCCTTTTGCTGGGACTGAAGTTGTGCATGGTAAACCTGGTAGTTATGGTATAGGATGCTTACCTGAAACGTAAACAGCATGGTTTTGATCTCTCGGTAAGTTGTAAAGAAGGAATGTCCAAGCAGGTTGGACTAGAGAGAAAGAAATGTTTTCCTTTTTAAAGTCAGGCCGACTGCGAAAGCTGGGCAGCCTGCCACAGATTTTCTGTAGAACAATGTTGATACATTTGAATGCACAATGAATAAGTCTTTGTTTAACCAGAAGAAGAGAAGAAATGTGTACTTTTAAAAATCAGTCTGTCTCTCCTTTTAACACACATGCCAGAAAGTGAATATTCACACCAGCTTTCATAGAAGGATACTAGTTAGCTTAGTTTCCTTATATTTCGTGTTCATTTTAAAACCAGTTTGGTGCATTAACATATTTAACTAACGTTAGCCTAAATAAGTTGTGTTAGTCTAACAGCAGTAAAAGGTTTAAGAGAACACACCAAAATCATTTCCAGGTTCACAGGTCAGATTCCCAAAGAAAATCATTTCGCAGCAGTTTTTAGATGAACACACACACCGTGACATCAATAGCAAGTATGTTGCATTTCACAGGCTACCAAAGAAGGCCAGAAGTAAAGTCATGCGATGGTTATGAGTGAGGTCAGCTTTTAAACTAAGGGGTTGCAGTACCACCTACGGCCTGCTCAAATCTGTATGATGTATGAATGAAATGTATGAAGTGAACATCTGGTGATGTGTAACGGACCAATGAATTGTCTCTTTGTATGTGTTTCAAGGAGGGAACCCCAGTTTGTTATAAAAGTGAGCTGCAGAAGGCACTCTGGGCTTCGCATCGCTTCTCTACTTCCACTTCTGACTTGTACACACACTCTCTCAAAGCTTCGCGTAATGTTGGTGTGATTTTTCTCACTTTAGATTTACAATAAAGGCCTGGATTTGATCACCTTTGCCTTCTGAGTTTGCTTTGGAACCTGGGATTACTGTGCAACATCTGAGATCTCTTGTAACATCTAGGATCCCTTGTAACATCTTGGTTTTTGCACCTTGCAACAGAAGTAGTCCCCTCCCTTTGGTGGCAAATGAAGGATCACAAGGAATTCATCTCAAGGCAGTAGTAGCTAGGGAAGTGTAGCTAGACAGATAAAGTTTTATTCTTCTTGGTCAGGACAGCATTACCAGACCCTGGAAATGACAGTTCAACTGAGACTGCCAGTTCAATCCACTCATCCACTAATATTGTTGCTGTGCAGTGATATTGCTGAAACGAGCCCATGCTTCCCAGCTCAGAAACATGTTGGTGGTTCATCATTCCCTGGCACCTGGCACAGAGCCATAGTACTGGGAAATTTAGCAGGAGGTTCATGAGGGTGGGAGTGTGGGAGAGGATCCAACCTTGTTGTGCCCCTGATAATGTAGTTACAAGTGAGACAGATTTCAAACTTGTCTCAGAACAGGGCTTGGAATAAGGGGAATTCTAAACCTGACCTGGGGAGTTGGCCCCCTGTCATGGATATGTACATGTTAGGCCTTGGTTAGCATGTGAAGCCTGAACCAAACTAAGTCAGTAACGGAGAAATGGCTAGCAGTTCTTAGCTGCAAGAATGTGAGTAAAAAAACAAAAGGATTGTTGTCTCTCCTTTGCTGGCCAGAAAGGACAGATAACAAGAATTACAACCTATTGGAATGTTAGCACCTCTGCAGACAGAAAGGCACCTTATCAAGCTGATGAAGTGCAGCTGTGGATCTCCAGTTAGGAGGGGTAAGAACTAAGAGGGCGAGCAACCAGGCCCACTTTGAGAAGGTTCTGTCCTCAAAAGTTTCTGATTGGACAGTCTAAATAACTATGAAGTCACCTCAGTACTATTAGCTTAATATATAATGATGCTAGTTATAATTATATTAGCAGTATAATAATGAGTGCCCCAAGGGGTGTGTCCGGTTCTTCTTGGGCAGAGGTTGTGGGTGCAACATCCTGCAGGACATGAGCTCCATTGTCCACCATGGGCATCTGGCCTCACAGGTAGCCTGGAGCTAAAAGATCTACAAGAGAAGCTGACCCAGGTGAGAGTTAGGTATTAATAGAGATAGCCAGCTAGCTTTATTATTTTATTGCTGATATGTTTCCTAGATGTTTATGCCTCTAGCATTTGCTGCCTTACTGTAACTTTATGTAACCTTATGTACTTAATAAACTAAAATCTCTTTTACCAAGTTATTTCATTGCCTGTTGGGGACAAAGGTTCAGGGTCCTGTTCAGCAAGCTACCAAGTGCTCATTGAGGTCTAGTAACTTGAGGACTGAAGCTTTAATTGGAGAAAGTGCTCAGTGCCTGCAAGGGATAGAATTAAGCCTGGAGGGTCTCAGTGTCCCTGGACTGAGGCACTGGCACATACAGGGTGGTGGCAGTACTACTGGACAGGGGGGCCTTGAGGGCTTTAGGGTTCAAGAACCAAGAACTCTGAGCACCCCAAACTCCTCTAAGTTTGCGACATCCCCTCACAATAATTCACCACCCAAGGCTGTTGTTCTTAGAGACTCCACCTGAAGTCCTTCAACAGCCCTTATCCAACATGGCTCCAAACCAGAGCAGCACAATCATTTGAAGTTTCTGCCAGGAAAGGTGGATTTCTAGCAGTCCTAAGCTTTTGGTGTTCTTGGGTTAATATATACCTTCCCTGGTAGTTCTTAATCGGAGTTCATTTCACTTTGGGAACCCTGGCTCATACTTTCTGGAGCCTGTTCCCTGCCTGTGTGACTGAATGGTTCCCACCAAAGAGGTCCCTCCAGGGCTTACTGAACATCCTGAAAGCTTACAGCCTGGGTGGAATAAGAGTGTTTTGTTACCTAAGTGTTTTGTTACCTGTTTGTAAACGTTGTTACTCATTCTGAAGGGTAAATTACAAGCCCAAGTAAATATAATAGTCCATCTCATAGTAGACGAATGCATTTCAGAGGTGCAATCTGTACATCAGTGATATTTCTGAGTGCTAAAGCAAGGAACAGCCAATGACCTGTGGCACTATGGTAATTCCAAAGTGTAAAAGTATCCTTTTTAAAATTCCACTGGGAAAAGTGCCTTTGCTAACCTCACACACCCCTTCCACAGTGTTGCACTTTGATATACATATTCTTGGATTAACGCTTGGCCGTTGGGCTCACCATGCCAATGGTAGTGGCTATTTTTAAGACATAAACCAAACTTTCAGCTGTATGTAGACACACTTGCAATTCTATCCCTCTCATTGCTTTCAGATCAACTACTGTACTTGCAACCTCAAATATACTGCCTGGGGAATTCTAGCTAATGCAAACTGCTTCATGCAACTGTACTGAGGTAAAATCAACTGAATAAACAGTAGCACCACTTATTTAAGCCAAATACACATAAAAACGGCCTTTGCAGTATATTAAAATTTTAAAATGTATAGGATGTGTGAATTCTCTGTTGTTCTAGGACAGTGTTTCTCAAACTGTGGATCGGAACCCTCTAGGTGGTTCACGAACCAGTTTCAGGTGGGTCCCCATTCATTTCACTGTGTAATTTATTTTTAATAGATTAGACTTGATGCTCCCATGGTACATGGCTGCATTTGGGGAAATGTTACAGATATGTACTTTTAACAGGCTAGTACTATGTATGTGCTTTTTACAATGATAGTCAATGGGGCTTACTCCTCGGTAAGTGTAGATAGGATTGCAGCCTTTGGGGCTTTGGGGGATGTTTTTGAAACAGATCAGCAACTGCTTAGAAGGGTTAGGAGAGTTCTTTTTTATTTTAAATAAATTTTTAAACATTTTTGTAAACTTTTACTTAATTAATTTGATTTTATCTTGTCATATGGGGGTGTTAAAAATTTTCCTGCTTCTGGCCATGACATCATTTCCAGGCTAATGACATCACTTCCAGTGAGTCCCAACAGATTCATTCTGAAAACTGGGTCCCAGTGCTAAAAAGTTTGTGAGAATCACTGTCCTAGAGAGTGAATGTCTGTCCCTGTGCTGCAATTAAACGTTCCAATCCAGAAAAAAAAAACTTGGTGGCACAGACACATTGCATGTAGGCTGATGCAAAGCACTGAAGCTTCCTGTAGTTTTGCATGGTGAGCGAGAAAACAGAACCTGCATTTGGTGTCGATACCTTGAGTACAGTCAGAATTTGCAGCAAGAGTCTCTTGGTCTGTGTACTGAAGTCCCTGTGGAAAGTCAGTGAAGCTGCAGAGTAGGACAAGAAGGAACAGTATTACTTTCCTAAATCCCAGCAGGACACATTCTCCCAAAAAGCACTTTGGTTCTTCCTGACTGACCAGGCCCAAGTCTTCCTGAGCAACAGTCCACTTGGACTTGACATACAATACTGGCTTTGCTGTCTTTCCAGCGTCTCTTGTACCTTAGCACCTACAAACTGCTCCTTGGGCAGAATATGTTGTTCTCCCTTCAGGCTAAGGGATGGGCTGTAGCTCATGGATAGAGCAACTGCTTTGTATGCAGAAGGTCCCAGATTCAATGACTAGCATATCTAGGGTTGGGAAAGGTACTTGGATTGATGCTGCCAGTCAGTGCAGACCAGAATGTCCTTGGGTGAGCTGGGACCCAGATGAGGGCTTGTAATGTCCATGGCGGGTGGAGGCCCCTGCCCTGGGGTCGATTCCGAGCACAAGGGGCTTACCCGGTCTAGGCGTGGTGGTCGGCGATGAACAAACGAGCGGGAAACAGGTATGGCAGCTTTACATAGATGGTTTATTTGAGTCAGCCTCTTTACATTCATGGGGGCTCGTTACTTCACGACCCCCTTCCATCTAGGCTGATGTCGCTGCCATCAGCACAGCTCCGGCCCTGGTCCTTCGGGTTCTTTGGAGCTTTTGGTCCAGGCCTCCCTGCCCGGGCCCCTCGGCCCTGTGGCAGTGTTCTGGAAGACCCTGCCCTGGCTGGGGTCAGGCTGGTTGGCCTTGGGAGAGCCCACGGCTCCTTGGTGCTGGCTCCCTTCTCCGCAGGTTCTCCTGGGTTGTAGTTGGCATCGAGCGCCCGTCTCGCCCACCAAGACTCTCCAGGGTATGCCCTCTGGGCCTGGGCAGGCCCTGGGTCAGGGAGGTCTCTGTCCCAGCCTCCTCCCTCTAGAGCTGACCACAGCCCCCTCCCTATGGAGGCCTCTCTCCATTCTCTTTGGCCTGGGTTACCTTCTCCCACCAGCTTCCCTCTGGCCTTCCACCCCTCTGGAGAGGAGTGACCTCCCTCTTCCCCCTCCAGCTCCCTTATGAGGCTTACCTCAGGTCTGCCTAACCCCACCCTTCCAACCCACGTGTCTTCCTGCTCCCAGCTGTTCCCTGTCTCTACTTCTGTGTAGGTGTCCTGCACAGGCCTCCAGTCCTGCTGACACTCGGGGCTTACTCCCGAGTAGGCCTTGACTCCCAAGGAGACCCCTGTGTCCAGGGAACTCCTGGCCACCTGAGCCGAGCCGAGCCCAGGTGACAGGGCTACAAAAATGTTGCCACCACCATTTTATTTGAGACTCAAGCCTGTACAATCTGAACAGTAACCAGGGTTCATTGTATTGTACCTACACAGAAGCCCATGGTTACACAACCCCCCCCGCCCCCCACAGTCACACATTATGGGAGGAAGTCTTGTGTTTAAATCCAATCACTGTTTAAGCATCTCCTACATTACTGTATGCAAACTTGAACTGCCTTGTGTTGGTATTGTTTCCACTCAGCCTTTGTAAGTTTCCTCTTCTAGGAAGCCAGCCATTGACTCCATTGGATAACTGACATCCTGATCCCCATTCAAATTTATACATAATCCAAGCACCCAGCCTTGTGTTAGCAACCAGGGAAGGAGACATGGAAGGAGGTGTCAGAGGTAAGGAATGCTATAGGGCAGGTGTAGACCAAGAGGGATGAGAGAAGGAGACACTGCCAAGGTTCTGGGGAGCCCAATTATCATGTGGGTCCACTGCTGCCAAACTATCACTTTGCAGAGCACCTCTTAGCTGCTGAACTGTGAAGTGACACTTTGGCAGAAGTGGTACCACTAAAAGGGTGACCTGTGTGATAATTGGACTCTCCCAGCATGATAATTGAGGTGTCCCATAACTTGGAAATATGAACAAAATTTGCATATTTTCTCTTTTGTGATTTGCAACTAATGAGTTACTAAGTGACCCACAAAATGCTTATTTCTGGCCACCATCTGCTTAATGATGTAACTTTCTGCTTAATGGTGCAGCTCTCAGCAGGCATCATGAATGCTATTTGGCCTGCTGTATGAAACATATTTGACACACAGAGGACGTGTGCTTTAGCAGGTTTTCAGTACCAAGGACAACAACCAAACAGCTCAGATGTTGCTATAAAAACAACTCTGATAAGTACTGTTGCAATTGCAATTCTCCCCTTGCTCGCTACTAGCAGCTAGAGTGCTCTCATAGGTGCTATGCCCTGCTTTTGAGTTTCACATTCCAATAACTCTGGATAGCTGACCAGGCAGCGGTTGAATTCAGAATGAAGGGGTTTGAGTTGTTGGTGAATTCCTAGAGAATGAAGCTCAGGCTCCAAGTTGATGGTATGGAACGCAGTGGCCAGGTCATTCTTTGAGGGAATGTGGTTAACTCTTGAAACAATGCTGGCCCAACCAGGAGGAGCTGGATTCAGCTCCAGATTAGCACTCAGAGATGACAGTACTCATTGTTCAGTGATACTTATGCATTGCAGAATTCTGTGGCATCCTCAGGTGCTGCCTACATATTATTCTCTCTCCACACAGTACTCTTTTGTATGTACATGGCAGTGCAGAAGAGCAGTCTAGGCCAGGGGTGCTCAATACATCGATCGCGATCCACCGGTCGATTGTGAGGCAAAATGAGTCGATCGCAGGCTTCTCTCCCATCCACGCATCCCTTGGAGTGAGCTCAGCCCTGGGAATGACGCTCCCTGGGAGTGAGCTCCTGTCCATGCATCCCTGGAAGTGAGCCCCACCCTGGGAGTGACGCATCCCTGGGAGTGAGCTCCTGTCCACGCATCCCTGGGAGTGAGCCCCGTTGACTCTACTGGGGCTGACTCATGAGTAGACCTGGAGAGGAGCTGCTGGCAGGCTTCTCTCCCGACCACGCATCCCTGGGAGTGAGCCCCGTTAACTCTACTGGGGCTGACTTACCTTTCCCCTGTTTTTGCACTGGTATGTATGGAGATCTGCCCCCCCAACTTCCATCTGTTGGTTCTGTGTGCAAGGGGTTTTGCACTGGTCTTGCTGTGATGTCTATATAGAGATCTTCCCTCCCCCACACCTTTCCCCTGTTTTTGCACTGGTATGTATGGAGATCTGCCCCCCCCCACTTCCATCTGTTGGTTCTGTGTGCAAGGGGTTTTGCACTGGTCTTGCTGTGATGTCTATATAGAGATCTTCCTTCCCCCACACCTTTCCCCTGTTTTTGCACTGGTCTGTATAGAGATCTGCTCCTCCCCCCCCCCACTTGTATTGGAATCGAGGAAGATCTGGTGAGGAGGTAGATGTGGTGTCAGCAGTGGCCCCTTTAAGGGTAAGGCCTGGGCATCCAGCAGAGAGTGCTGCACAGCTGCAGCCACTTGAAGGCAATAGGGCCCTCAGGGATATAAGAGCACCTGAGGCAGGAAGGGCTCCACTTATTTATGTGAGTCAGCCTTTTCCTACATGAAGATCATTAAGTCCAAGTACCATTCCCCCATGACTGATGAACATTTGGAAGTGTTCTTGAGGCTGGCTGTCAGCAGCTACTGTCAGGAATATGCATCCTTGGCTGATTCACTTCAGTGCAAGTCATCAAAGTAAACTCAAGTAATTACAAAAAAGTTTATAGTTAATTATGTTGTGTTGTGCAATATTGGCTCATGTGGTTATGCAAGGTACACCAACATACATTGTACATGTAAATGTTAAATGAACATTGTAAAAAAACTCTGGTAGATCTCCAGGCCTTGCTGGGTTTCAAAGTAGCTCTCGAGCCAAAAAAGCGTGAGCACCCCTGGTCTAGGCAATCCTTGCTGGCTGAAAATAAATGGGTACTTTTGGTGGCATTTTGATGTAAGTTGTGTTTTCAAAACCCATTTGAGCAAAATTTTACATAAGAGTATATCAGAGCAAAGAGAATGTGTTGATCATTTGAAGTCTCTGAAGATGTTCTTCCTAAAGGCCAAGCAGTAAATTTATTTTAACATACTGAAAAATTGGTCAGGAAGGAATTGGTAAACTTGAGCATGCACTGTTTCCATTTGGAAAGGAATTTTGCATGACCATCCTTTCCTTGGCAAATAAAAGGTGATAAATAAATAAATAAATAAATAAATAAATAAATAAAAGGTGATCTTTTGGATAATAGCATTCCTCATATTCTGAGATGTATGGTAGATAAACCACATGCCATGTGGGACATGGAAATCTAAGTAAAGAGATATTTATTGCTTCTGTAGAATGAAACACAATTCAAAGTAGATGAAACGGTTCAGTTTCCACACTTGTTGCATTTGATTCAAACATGACTACACATGTTTATAGCCAGGATGTATTATTTAACAGATCTATGACCTACATATTTCAGAGTGTATGTATTTCATTTTTTAAAAACCACATTGAAATGCATTTTCATTTCCAAAATGCAAACTGGCACAAGTTAACTGTGTTAAAATATAAGCCCAAATTCTCAGGTCCCAGTGCTGCAGGGCAGGGTCGAAGAAAGGAGGGTAAAAGGAGTAATTTGTACCCAGGCCCAGGGTCAATAAGAGGATCTAGGAGCCAAAGGAGAGGGCCCAGAAATTTCCTGGGATCTTACATTTTCCTGTCTACTCAGACTTGTTGCCTGCACAGGATGCTGAGGACACTACCACAAGTGTGCAGCTGCAGCTACTGCAGCCACTGGCAAGCCATATATGCTGGGCCAAGGAATACACACATGACACTCCTTAACACAGTGTCAAATCTGGGAGGAAACTGGCCTGCTCTAGTAGCTTTTTGGCTTGTGGATCTGCTTGCCATGAAGGAGTGTATAGGAGCTCAGGGACACAGCTGTGGGGCTACAGTTGCTGCAGAAGCAAGTTTTAGTGTGCACAGGACACTTTCCATTTTACTGTGAGCCTAAATATGCTAATTTCTATATTTAAAAGATTTTAGAGAGACTTAGGAGTGTGTTTAGTTTTCTGTATTACTGTATCTAGCTGCCAACGCCACGGGGTGGGTAGACCTGAGCTCCAAAGACTTTTCCAGCTGTCTCCCCCCTCCCCCACCTTGTTTCGCCCTTCCCTGCCCCCATTCTGCTCACCCATCACCACCCTCCCCTGCTCTGTTTCATCCCTCCCCTTGCAAAGGGGCCCAAAAGAAACTTTGTGGCCCATAGGATTGAGTTGTGTGTTGGATATAGCAGCTGTACTTTGCATCCTCCTACAAAATAATAATACTGAAAGAGCATCCATGGCGATAGCAAATCACAGGCATTGCAAGCAGAAGGTCCCAAGTTCTTCTTCAGTCAAAGACATTCATGTATCAGGTCTGAGAAAAGCCTTCATGTAGAAGTGCTGCCTGTAAGGAGGCTAGCTGGACCAATGGCCTGATTAGCATAAGGCAGCTTCAAGAGCTTATGCACAGCTCAATCCCCAGAGCAGCTCCAGGTTAACAGAAGGAGGTGAATTAATGCAAAACAGGGCTGCTGTTGGGTTTTTTCCCCATGTACAAGTACAGTGCTAGTGTTTGGTACTCTTGAAAAAATTAATGCCAACACTCATTTGGCTAATTGACGTACTTCACTTCCTGCATAAGCTAGATGATGAGTGTTTAAATGCCCACTAGGCTAAGCTGATCTCAACACATGGTGGCCCACCCACAAGAATCTGGCAAAATGCTGGTGGGAACCACTGCCGCATGGGAAAGTTGTACCCTGAAGGGAATAATCAGTTTTGTTTGCTCCTGTCTGCAAATGACTTCAGATTAGTCCAAGCTTCTTAGCAAATGGCTTAGTCACTTTATTGACATAAATGTTTTGAGATAGGTTTATGTAAAAGGATTAGATGGAGATAAAAGCGCTACAGTCAGCATCTGCGTATTCAAAGATTTTCCCATTAGTATTGTTAACCCAGCTTTTGGTCTCTCCTTTTCCTGATAGCCAGGGGCAGTATGCAGCATGTTCCCCCAAGTGAGCACTGTCAGTTGTGTGCATTGGGAAATGTGTACCCACCTGTTGCCTGCCTGGTGGACTCATCTTTTTCTTGCATGATCAGAGAGAGTAAGAGGAGAGCTTGCCTTTTCCAACAGTGTCCAGCAACACCCATACTGGTGACCCCATACTCTTCTTGTATGCTCAGAGGACATCTGAGGACAATAAGGAACATTTATGTCCTCCTCCAATGTTGCCCAGTGCTGCTGTCAGCTCTTTTAGTAGTTAGTGGAGGTAATGCAAGGAGTGGTCCCAGCATTCCTTCCACAGGGCATTAGGAGAAGTGGTGGTGGAGATGGACACCATTGGAGGAGGTAAATGGGGAATGGGCAGTGGCAACAGGTGATCTCCTCCAACATCCAGCACTGCTGCTGCTACTATTGTCATTACCCTGCCCCTCCCACCCCTAAACACCATGTACTGCCTCCTCCAACAAGCTCTCAGCATTCCCTCTGCCAGCTGCTAGAAGATATGGTGGCAGAGCTGGTTTTTGTCAAGAGTTGTAGTACTGAAAAAAGGATGGATTCTGCCATTAAGAAGGTGGCTGGCTGGGGGAAGTGGTGGATAGGCATGGGATACGGGGCATCCCATGCCAGTTTGTCCCTGGCCCAGCCTATCACCTGAGGCAAAGTTTTCAACTTGACTTATGGCTGAGCTGACCCTGCTGATATCCCTGCTGTGAGTGTGCTTTCAGAACCTGTAGTGTGCAAGTCTTTGACATATTGTTATGGCGGGCAAGGGAGGAAGTGCACAATTTGTGGCTAAAGGTATTACTTTAATGGCACTTAATAGCAAAAAGATATTTTCTTAAAGGAGCATTAATGACTTTTGATGGCTGGTGACTTCTAGCAGGTTGTGCCTTATTTCATAAATGGGAGCTCAAGAGAAACAGTTTTGCTAGTTGGAACACAAGCAACAAAGGAGGCAGAAGTCAACGTTCTGCAACTTGCTCACAAAAAGGGGCTTAAAGGGCTTGTGGTTTGCTTTTGGAGAACTGATGCTGTTTTACAGGTGAGTGCCTTCTGTTTGGGTGTTTGCCAACTCCCTCATATTCAGCATGTATACTTGGAAATAAACAGATAAGGTTTCTGTTATATAGTGGGTCCATGCAAAATAAGGAAGGCATAGAGATAACAGCTCAATACGTTTATTCCATCTTCAGAACAGGATCTGGCAATGAATCTGACACAAGCCAAACACCCCTGACTTTTATAACCTGTAGCTCCGCCCAGACTCCCCATGATTGGTGCAATTGAAACATTAACTAGAGAGCCAATTGAATAGTAGGATTTCGATCCATCACCAGCCATAAGTCTGGGCCAATCCGTTATGCAGGATTTCGATCTTGCATACATAACAGTTTCTATATCCTCTCCACAGTGAAGCTGACCAGATGACAGGTTGCCTCTGGAACTTCTGACCACTGTGGAGAGTACAAACAGTATTTTTTCAGAAGATCTATGGAATACTAGCACTCTGGACTCAGGGAGAAAGATTGACTAGATGTTGGAACACAAAATCTTGTGCCAGAACCCTGTCCCTTTCTATCCCTGTCCACTTACATTCACATTCATATATATGGCCCTGTTTCCAGCACCTGAAGAGGCCTGGGCTGTTTCTCAGCTACACAACAAGTATTGTAGTTGTTTAGGTTGGAACATGACTCAGCCTTTATGGAAGAAGCCTGTCTCAGAAGACAAGTTGCAGGTAAGTGAGGGCAGGAGCCAGAGACAAGTAAGATCAGGTGAGCCTAGGCAGGGTAGTGTTGGCTTGCTGGCATCAGGTCATGGTATATAAGGTGCCAGAGATCTCAAAAGATTCAAGCATCTTACTTTCTGTTCAACTGTGGTGCCATGCCAACAAACAGAACTGCTGATGGGCTGTGCTTTGGGATACCAATGCGACTGGCCAGAGTGCATTATTGCAACTTCTAGGTTATCTTGTCCCATAAGGTTTATGGGCATCTTGGCCCATAAGGCCTCAGACCTGTCTCCTCAGTAGTTGCTTGAGTAAATGGCTCTCAAGATGTCCACATAATATATATGATTTTGTTGTTACTTTTCATGAATGCAGGTGTAAAACCAACCAGGAGAGACTGAGTAAACAAGGCAAATCTGGATGACACGTTTGCCACTGTTCAGATTTATATATATTTAAAAATCCAGATTTTGCTGCTACATCTCAGTTATTGTGATTCATGTTCCCAAAGGCACATACATTAAAGAGGAAGATCAGAAGTACAAGCCAAAGTACTCAATGAAAAATATAAACAAGGACATGTTCAATATCTTTGTGTTCCCTGCATTTCTTGCCCAAACAAGATATATAAGTGAGATCCAATTTCTCATTATAGTGAAGCTGAAGCAAACTGCAGTATGTGCATATTCTCAGGTAAAAATCTTCTGACTCTGATTTCCTTGCAAAAATATGGAATTGTGTTTTTCCTAATTTGAATTTTCCCCAGTATTCTCAATTGTGGCTTTGATTGACTTGAATTATATTAGGAAAAAATGAAAAGTACTGCATTTGGCAAGTTACCGTAGCCATGAAAATGAATCAACAAGACTGACACCTTAGTTTTTAAAAAAGCCATACAGTATTTCAAATGTAAAATTAAAGAGAAAAAAAATCAAGTGTTCAAATCTGAGTTCTGAAGTTTAGCTGAATTTATGGCAATATTTAGGCTGCGTTCTTTTTTTTTTATCTTCTATCACTAGAAGCGCTAGAGAGCTTTCTTTTATGCTTCCAGTGCAATTGGGTCACATCCTTTTTTAAAATTCTAGCATACTAGGCATGCTAGAATTTCTCCAAGTGAGCTGGGGGCTAGAAAAGATGGCCACCACCATGCTTATGTGACTTCCACTTACTTTCTTATCAAAGATTCTTATCAAAAGATTCTTTCTTATCAAAAGATTGTAAAATGAATTAACTTTGACTGGATCATGCCTCATATTTTTTGGATCAGGTCAGCACTTAGCCCTATATAAGTGTTAAAGAGCAGAAGCATATTTTTTGAAATAAAGTGATTGTGCTATTCCTTATATATATTGCCCCACAGAGAAACCATATACTGCTGAATTTCTGTTCTGCACAGGATGCAGGGTGTGGGCAACCAATTGTGTTAAGGATGAGCTGCCTGCATATGTACATGCTGCTTGGGCCAGCTTAGGGCAGGATATATGAGTCAGGTGGGCTGTTGGGTGGATGAGACTACAACAGTAATTCATAATAACTTAGGTGGATTGGCCCACTCAAATTTTTTTAACAGTTTAAAATCTGTTTTGAGAAAGGGGTGATTGTTTTCATGAATGACACAAATGCTAGCCAAATAGCCAATTGGCAACTGCACAAGTGCTTCTGCAAACTAGGAAAAACCAGATTTTCCCTGAGCTCCATCTTGTGGAGAAAATTCACATGTATCCAGACTGTGGTAAGTGCACAGCCACAGCAGGCTTGAATTAGTAACTGCTCAATTGCAAGGCAATGTGTTATGGTTACTTCTTATAAACAGGGTATGGCTGTTTCTGAGGAATAATCACACTGGTCTGGAACATGGGGTGAAAGGGGAGGACTGCTCCCTCTGACTTTACTAAGTGGCACTGTGAAAACTGAAGTGGTTTGTGAGCTGGATTATGGCTGAGAATTGCCAGGTGCCTACCACAAGGCTGCAAAGAAGGGCACAAAGTGTTTTGTAGCAGACAGAGGTACTTCAATCAGTCATTACTGCAGTGCTGGGAAGAAGTATGTCATAGCATAAGCAAGTACCCAATCAGCCATACCCTGAAGTCAGTCCTGGATATTATGGTACAGTTTATGAGAGGCAAAATTTTTAAAAAATGAACCAACTAATCGAGGTTCCTGATGAATAAGAAGTGTCTCTGAGCTATTTATTTCCTTCCTCATATGAACCGCTTCTTCTAAAACTCATAAGCCGACACAAAGACAGTAATCTTGGAAACATGCTTTGCCTGGAAGGAGCGGTCCAGGTATTCGGACATGTCCACCTCCACTTCTGTGATCTGAGGCCCTTGCAGACTCTGCACCAGGATGAGCTCGCCTGTCTGCCTGTCTGAGCGCTGCATCACAAAGTGCCCTCGACTGTTTCCACCGGTGATCCCAAACCGCAAGCTGTCAGGACCGGGCCGTCCAGGAGCTGCAGCAGTTGCCATGCGGAAGAGAGGAGTGGGAGTCACAAGGTTAGATGGAAGCGGGAGGTAATGGAAGGAGATGGTCTTTGGGGCATGATGGCACGATCTGCTGTCCATTGGACATGGGTTCCGTTCACATTGACTAAGAAGGAAAGGGAAAAAACAGAAGATTTAGGCCTTTCAGGATTTTATCATACATCGCAGCTTTGGCTTCCTTTGCTTAGAGTACTTTTACAATCGTGCAGCATACAGGTGGTAATTCAGTAATGTATAGGTGGCAGAAAGTTGTATTGTGTCAGAGTTTGCCAACTGGAGTTGGAATCAGGTTCCACTTCCTTATCAGCAAAACAATACCATCATGCCCAGTATTAACCAAGACCAGGTGGAGGAGAGAGGGCATCTTGTAGGGACTCCTGAGATCATACAACAGAGTGTAACTCTACTCAGGTGGCCTGCAGAATTGGGGATCTCTAAAGTGCTTCAACTAGACCCATACCAACTGTGGACCCCTCACAAGTGCCACTAGGGCTCAGGAATGGTGAGCGCAAACTACTTGGGAAGTCTGATTTTAAATACAGGAGAGGATCAGGATCAAGGCCCCTCTGCTTTATCAGGAACAATGGGCCATCTACATAAATCTTCAATTGCTGCCTGGAAGCTATTGGTGCAACAGCTCCACTGACCAGCTCCACATCTCCTCTGGATAGTATTTCTGCTGCTCAGCACATGGCCCAATAGCTTTGCATTAATTTCACCGAAACTACTGGCCAGTGCCCAGAAGATCATGAATGGGATGTATAATAAACTGCCATGTGCCAAAAGCCCTGACAGTGTACAAAAAAAGGTTGCAAATGACTAGTGAGCTATGACAGCAGATGGAGATATGATTTCCATTTCAAGCTCCAAATGGATGGGAATGTAATAATTGTCAATGTGGTGCAATGTGGACAAGGCATACATTGTATGACTTTTCTCTGGATGAACATGCATATTATTAATAATCATCCAAATTATTATTAATAATTACCTAACAGCTGATCCATATATGTCATTTCCAATCCATCAAGGGAATCTTTTCATGCAATCCTGCTTTCCTGTGTGCATTTCCTTTGCTGGATTGGATAGTAATTTGGATGTACCAAATGCCTACGTGCAATCTCCTAAAACCCAAATAATACCAAGTTTCCATTTTGTTAATGGTTATGCTGCTAACCTACCTTACCCACAAAGGGTTCCCAAGATTGTAATTGTTCTCATCGCAGTTTAAAGCAAAAGTGCACAATCCAGTGCTTAGGTACTTCTAAGTTCCACTGATTTCAGAGGTAGATATTTGAGCACATGGTAAACCAAACCCTTCCACTAAAATAGATGTGACTTAAAAGTTTTGCACTTTGGTTGGATTGTGCCCAGAATGTTGACCTAAATTAAAACAAAGCTGCATTTACAGGATATTGTTCTGATGAGTAATCAACACACAGCATTTTGGCTTTGTATCAAAGAAAATATTAGCAAGTAATCTTACTGACTTGGGGGAAAATATTCATATTGAATGCTTTAAGTCAGATACTGACAAGTTGTTGTAATGTTTCTTGGTCTACGATCAAACAAACTCCAGTAGTTTGACTGTCAAGTTATTCATGCTGATTCTTAGCTTTAAGAGCAATTCAGACCACACAGTGGATTCTGTGTTCAGTAATTATTCTTTTTATCCACTGTTATGATAACATAGATCAGGGGTTTTCAAACTGGAGCGTTGCGAGTCCCCAGCCTGAGGTCCCTGGCCTCTGCCCCTCTAAGGGGCGGGGGCAGCAAGGAAGCAGGGGGGAAGGCAGCGACGCAATTTGCAGGACCGTGTCGCTCAGGGGGCTGCAGGGGCTTGGCTGTACTTACCAGAGCCTCCCATAGCCTCCCAGGGGTGCGGGGAGCCCTGTGCAACTGTCAGCAGGGCTCCCAGAAGCTTAAGAAGTGAAAGTGGAGTGATCACACTCCACTTCCGGTTTAGCGGAGCTGGGGCACGATTGCTCCGCTTTTGCTTTTTTTGGGTGATGATCACAAAACAGGACAACATTGGAAGGTACCAAGTTGACAATGTGACATCTATGTATGTCTACTCAGAAGTAAGTCCCATTACAGTCAATAGTGCTTACTCCTAGGTAAGTGTGGATAGGATTGCAGCCATTGTCTGTTAAAACAGTTAGCAAATACTATCCATTCCAGAATAGCTGAAATGGAAACAACCACACTGTCCCAAAGAGTCAGTGGGAAAGAATAGAAATGCATGGCTATCTATTTCCAAAATGGTTGTTCAGCTAGCTCAGAATTTCTAACTGAAGAGGCTGGGTGGTCACTATTAAATTTTTAAATTAAAACCATGATGCTTGTAGGTCTGAAAAAAAAAAAAAATAGACATGCAGTGCACATGTATGCACATGTATTGGGAAACAAATTCTTCTGTATTCAATGGGGCTTATCAATGTGTTTAAGATTTTAGGCATAATTTACTAGTCATAGCTCAGAGCATCTGGAATTTCCAAGAATATTGGATTTCCTCTTGTACTTACAATGGTGATGTTTTCACATAGCTGACATTTCCACTTGGCTTGGGACACTCTGGGTTAACACACTGAAAACCTCCTCCTGTGTTAATACACGTTGTTCCCCTAGTGCAGTTGTGCAGCGAAAGGCCACATTCATCAATATCTGCAAAAGAAATGGACATGAAAGACATGTCACTAGCATTAGCTACTGTTGTTGTATTATCTATTCTAGTCATTTTATGATCATTTGACTCTTTGTGTTTCCTGCAATAGACTTGAGGGTGGAGCAGTAAATCAAGTTGCCCTACACCAAGTCAGATCACTGGCTCACTGAACCATGCATGCATTGTCTATCTTGACCTGCAGAGGCTCCCCATGAGGCTTTCCTGGACCTTTACACTACACTTTGACCATAGGACAAGCATGTGCTCTGTCACTGAACAGTTTCTTCCCAAAGATGGATCTGCCAACTGACAGCCCAGCCAATGCAGCCACACCACCAGAGTGCTTGCTTCATCCTGCAGGAGAGGCAGTCCCGGAGGTCTTCTCCTGGTAAGGGAAATTTGTTTCCTTGCCCAAGGATAAGTATCCACTGCCCAATTGAGGGCCCAATCCAATCCAACTTTCCAGCACCGGTGCAACTGAAATGCAGTCCCGAGGTAAGGGAACAAATGTTCCCAATACCTTTTTCATTTTTATTTATTAATTTTTAATTAACACACACAAACATACAAACATAACATACATTTAGGAGTGCTAAATACCATATACCATTACTCATTAATCATACTATATCTCCTAATCTAATCTACTTCTGCCTCTTATTAGTTTATCCATTTATTTATATAATATATACTAAATTTTCCCTAATGCCCTGTACTATATTTTCTAAATTTTCACTTTGTATCAAACATAAACTTACTTCAATTACTCATTAATATTAAAACAAAATAATCTAATTACTAACAAAACATATAAAACAATTCTTCCATCTACTTCTAACTCTTCTACTCATTTATATATTTCTTATATCAAATATAATAGATTTTTCCTAATTCCCTATAATATATTTTCTAAATATTCACTTTTTATCATTTAACATAATAACCACCTATAAAACCAATCATCCACATGCTAACATTTCCAGCTATTTTTTCTAATTCATTCTAATTCATATATATCAATTTCATATGTATTTGTTTTTTAAGTAAATTTAAACCAGTTAAAGGATTTTAAAATTGGAGGATTTTATTTAGTTAATAATAAAATCCTCCAATTTTCTTTAACCCTCAGGTTAACCCTCAGGTTTCTTTTTCTTTCTTTCTTTCCATTTTTTCTCCTGTAATATCTTTAATAATTTATCTCCATAACAGAATCCAATAAGCCCACACTAAGAGGCAAAGAAGGAAGGCCCATAGCCAGGGAGACAGACCAGGGACAGACTGCACTTGCTTCCAGTGTGGAAGGGATTGTCACTCCCGAATTGGCCTTTTCAGCCACACTAGACGCTGTTCCAGAACCACCTTTCAGAGCGCGATACCATAGTCTTTCGAGACTAAAGGTTGCCAACAACATGATATGTTCATTCTTCCAATTAACTGGGATATGTTTTCTTCTTCTTGTTCCAACAAATTTTGTATTTTGTGCACCCATGTTACTCTGTGCATCTTCTCTATTTCAATCTCCATCAGCGTCCCCTCTAGATCCTGTTGATTTTCCACTCTTCTAATTTCTATATCCACTCTTCTGATGATGATTTCATCCCTCACCATAATCTTTTCCACTTTGTCCTTCTGTATATCTTCTACTTGTTTCTTCACATCTTCCAATTGCTCCTTGCACACATCTATCTGTTGAGAGAGAGTCTTTAAACTGGCCTAAATCTGCAAGGACCAACTCAACTGCTATCTTCTCATTGTGAGCAATTTTTCCAAATTTTTAAGAATCATTTGAGTCCAAATATCTGAAACAGGCTCCATCTTGCAATTTCTCTCTAATCCATAGGATGTCCACAGCGTATTATTCTCCTTACTTCCACCATGTTTTTTCAGTCAGGCGTTCTTTGAATTTTTCTTACAGATAACAGTGTGGTTAATGGAGAAAAACAAAACGAAAGAAACAGTCTCAAGAAGACAAAACTCTTTCAAGTCTAATGAAAATTATGTCCACAAGCAACTCTGGATTTTAGTCCACACACCAAATTATATTTATAGTTATAATCCACAACCGATTTATTCCACTACAAAGATAAAGAGCACTTTCAACATCCTTAAAAAGTTTCTCATTAATGCCTTCAGTGTATCCAGGGCTTTTAACCAAATCAGTCAATCAAAGCCGGGGACAATATTAGCAAATACTTATCTTAAATTTCCAACTTAAACTTTACGCTTCATGCTTTTTCTTCCATATGGTATCTTAGCATGGAGCCAGCAGCTTGATTGCAGACACTGCACCTCCCCCAGTACTCCCTGACAATTAGGTTTCCAAGAAGAAAGCCCCCCCCCCATTGGGCTTTCAAAATCTCAGATACCTGCACTGTGGAAAGATCTTATCTCTCCTGATAAAGATCTTCAGATCCTCTTCAGACCTGCAGTTTTTGGGGGGGGAAACAGACTGTCTCTCAGGAGCCCCTGGAGACATGTCTGTTCATCCACTGTTGGCTCCTCCTCCCCAAATGTTCCCATACCTTGAAGAGGCCTCTGTGACTGCCTCCCTACCACAGGATGCAGTACGTGCCCCATCGGCATGGCTGCACTGGCACCAGAAAATTGGATAGGATTGGGCTCTGAGTCTACTAATCACAGTGCCAGCAATTTTGCTGGTGCAAGTCCAAGTGGGCCTTGGAAGGCAGATTGAGGCTGGGAAGAGAGATAGGATATTGGCGGCACCACTGCTGCTGATAGTGTCCCCTTCTCAGCCTTGATCTGCCCCCCTCCCCAACCTGATCTGTGTCCTGGTCCTCCCTGTCCTGTTCTGTCTACCCCCATCTCCCATCCACCCCCTGCATTGACTTAATGGTGACAGAGCTGTTCCTGGCTTTGCTGCTGCTTGCAATGGTAGACTGGCTGCACTCTATTGGGTGTTACCTTTTGCAACGCCCATAAAGCACACTGTACCATTGGAAAGTCAGCTCCGGCAGTGTAGAGGACCCATAGAATTGGGTTGTGAGACAGGCTACTTCAGGTTGCCTAGGGGAAGGCTGGCTCCTGCCTCCACCTTTTTGGAACCAGAAATAGTGCCCCTGCCAGGTTGCACTGAAAGGTATAACATGGGACTTGGTTGAGACTAACTTATGAGCCATTCATTTCAATCAGACCCTGTTGTGCCTCTTCTTTTGCTATATTGTACCAAATATCTTTGCAGTTATTGGCCTTCTCTGTCACACGTTCCTGTTGCCTAGTCTCCAGCTTCCAGTTTCCAGCTTCTGCCCATCCTATCTTTCTCTCTGCATGCAGACCCATTGATGAAGCAATCTGGATCTCCAACTACTCTGTCTATTCCTTCCCACCAGTGTCTCTGTCTTTTACTAAGAGTTGCTGAGTCTTTGTTGCATTGCACTACTGTAATCATCATCCCTGTAAGAAATGGCACATACAGTATTTGTTTCATTTAACTCTAGCCTCTGATTCCCTTTTTCTATGGTGTCTGGTTGGGAAATGAGTGTGGCGCAGTCAACAATTAAAGGTTCCTTGACACACTTGTTTTGGGATGCATGGGTGTATTAATATATATGCCCCAAAGCACTGCCACTGATAAAAATTCATAAAAATGGTAGCATGGTTTATAAAAACAAGGGGGAAAAACAAGAAAAAATTTCCATATACAAGTGGAGCCTGTTTATGCCATGAGTTCCATTCCCTGACCCACCATGATTAAGAAAAACACATTGTGCTAAATTGCATAGAGTTACGCAAATACGCTGCAGCCTGACACTTGGGGCTAGAAGGAAACTAAGGCAGCTGTTCTCAATTGCCTCCCCCTCGGCTTCTTCCCTCCCCCTCTTCTGCTCTGTACTTAACCCTTCCCATTGCCAGCTGTCTCCGCTTCTTTCACAGGTGGGATGCTGAGCTTTTAAGAGTCCAGTCCTATGCATTTCTACTCAGAAGTAAGCCCCATTGTAGTCAACTTACTGTAGTCCCATTGTAGTCAATTTACTGGTGTTCCTCTTCAGACTTCTACGTTTGTGAGCCGTCTTGGGCAGGGAACATTTTAGAAACTTTTTTTTTGTTGAAAAGTGGCCTATAAATCTTTTACAATGAAGGTAATGTCAAAACACTTTCAGAATTAGACTTAGAACATAGGTTATGGTTTCTTTGGACTATGACTGCCTTGTGCTATATAGGCCTCAAGTTCTGCTGCCCTAGGGAAGGGGAAACAGCAAGTGGTTACATTGCACTACCAGGGCACAGTGGTTATGGGTGCAATCCTGAGGTGCCCTTGGGCCAGTGCAAATCCCTTGCGCTGTCCCAGGAGGGTTGTAAATGTGCCATGAGGCTTGTTTGCATCTTCTTGTGAGTTGGTTAGGCCAGCGCACAGAGGCTTGCCTCCATGATGACGGAGGGACTGAGACTTGCGTCGGCCAAGCTCAGCCGATGCAAGGCTCTGGGGTGGGCAGGGAGGGGGTGGGAGGGAGGCGTTCTGGGGTGGGGGAGGGCAAGCAGTGTGTGGACTGGGGATGGACAGGCAGGGAGCGGGAGGTGGGGATGGGACCCATCAGCATGGAGTGGCTTCAAGTCGCTCCGCTCTCCTCGGATTTGTGCCACCTTAGGAGATGGCTCAAGTCTGAGGAGACCCATAGGGACTACAATGGTTTATCTGGGGCTAAGGGGAAAGAGTTTCTCCTTATCTTCGGCTGAGCCACTGTGGTGCCCTATCTCGTGCTGGATACAGCACAAGCCTCCTGGCCTGCCTGTTCCAGTGCAAGACAGGATTTTGCCATAAAGTGTGATGCTAGGACTGTGAAGCTCTGGGTTCAACTCCCTGCTTGGTCATGAAGCTCCCTGGATGACCTTGAGTCCACTGCACTCTTTCTCAGTCTAACTTACCGCATACTGTTGTTGTGAGGAGGAAAAAAGAGCCATATCTACCCCCCTGGGAAGAAAGGTAAGCTATCAACAGGTAATAAACAAACAACTTCCCTGAAAGTTATAGTCATTAGATAACTTGCTCGGTAAGCACATTGTTTGAATATTTAGCTCTGAGCAGTTTGGGGGCCCTGATCCATAGGAAAAAGTTTATTATGAGGGTCCTGGGTTATTTTGCACAGCCATGCCTCTGGGCATATTGCTGCTTCGCACTACAGTGTAACTCCTGTCCTCAGCACACAGCATTCATTCTCTCACTGAAAGGCAAAGTCTCTTTTCATTTCTAGTTTGTTACATCTAGTTAGACCTAGCCAGTCACTTCTACAATCAACCACTACCACCACCCACTTTTCAGAAAGCACAGAAAATCAAATCAAGGTAAATCAGTCATAACTAAAGCCATTTTAAAAAGTATTTTTGGTGGATTGTTTAAGGTGCTTCTATAGGAATGACTTTATTATTTAAAAAAAACAATACCAGAAACAATATTTGGAAGGAATAGTTGCTCTTTCTATTGGACTCTGTCCAACAGGATTCTGTCACGCCGCTGCTCCAGCAACTGCATTGGCTGCTGGTTCGTTTCTGGGCTGAATTCAAGGTGCTGGTTTTGACCTTTAAAGCCCTAAACGGCTTGGGACCAGAGACCGCCTTCTTCCGTATAGTTCGGTCCGTTCTCTGAGGTCATCAGAGGGGGCCCTGTTGGCTGTGCCGCCATTAAGAGAGGTGAAGGGGATGGTGGTCAGAAACACGGCCTTCTTGGTGGTGGCACCTACACTATGGAATTCCCTCCCCTTTGAACCGAGGACAGCTTCCTCATTATTAACTTTCCAGCGGGGCCTAAAGATGTTTTTTAGGAAAGCTTTTAGGAAAGCCTTTGAGGTCTTATAAGGGCTGTTTTATAATTTAATGTTTTTACTGTGCGTTTTTTTATTGCTGATTGCTCTGTATTTTTATCTCGTTTTTAATTGTCTTTATTTTTAATGTTTATTTGTTTTTATCCTGTATTTTAATGTATTTTAATCCTTTTATTGTTAGCCACCTTGGGTGCCCTTCGGGGAGAAAGACGGAATACAAATCGAACAAACAAATAAATAAATAGTTGCAGAAATGAATAAAATACAAGGACAGATGAATAAAAATGAGACTAAGTGCGCAACCCAAATTGTGCCCTATGCTGGCCCAAGTCCCTTGGACTGACCTGGGAGGGTTGCAAACGTGCCATAAAGCAAGTTTGCGCCTCCTTGGGAGGAAGCCAGGCTGGTGCTCCGAGAAGTGCTGGCCTGCGGAGACTGACAGAAGCCTCTGCACCAGCTTCCCCCCAGCTTCTTGCGTTGGCTTGGATGAGCTGATGCAAGGACAAAAGGTAGGAGTGGGAGGGGGAGGAGGAGGGAGGGAGGCGTTCCTGGGCGGTGGGAGGGAGGGCCATGGGCGGCCCTGGTGGCGGGCAGGTGGGGAGTGGCAGTTATGTCAGATCCCAACCTCCGTTCCCAGGGAGAACGGAGCGGCTTCAAGCCGCTCTTCTTGGACTTGTGCCACCTCAGGAGGTGGTGCAAGTCTGAGGAGACCCATAGGAGCCAGCAGCCCTTACCCAGGGGTAAGGGGAAAAGTTTCCCCTTGCCTCTGGCTAAGCTGCTGCTGGCCACAATCCTGCACTGGATACAGCGCAAGCCTCCTGGCTTGCCTTTTCCAGCGCAAGTTAGGATTGTGCCCTAAAAGCCTGAATTTATTGATGTAATGAATTCACATAGTCATTCACCACAGAATAACTTGTAAATTGCTTTTTAACCAGAATAATATAGTATATCTGGTACTTACAGAATTAGTGGAAACATCCGCATCATTTTGGCAAGCGATACAATCTAGAGGAAAATTCCGCAACTTAGGAGGGACCACAGAGAAAGCCCTCTCACATGCACAGACAACATCAGGTTACTGGAAGTCATAGGACAAAGCCCTGCACTCAGTGCCCCACCATGGTGTGTAGTGGCAGGCGGATGGCAACAGGAGCAACTGTTTCTCCGGCCCTTCACATTGGCCAGTGTGGCTCTCTACCAGTGCCCAACTTAGCTGAAACCTGAGGAAGGGACTACAATAAGCAATTAACTGAAATACAGAAGCTTAACTGATTTGTGTTTTGAAAATTAAACCATTTAGGGTGCGATCCTAACCCCTTATGTCAGTGCTTTCCAGCACTGGCATAGCAGTGCCAATGGGACATGTGCTGCATCCTGCAGTTGCGTGTCAGTCACGGAGGACTCCTCTAAGTAAGGGAATGTTTGTACCCTTACCTCAGAGCTGCACTGCCCTTATGTCATAAGAACAGCCCCACTGGATCAGGCCATAGGCCCATCTAGTCCAGCTTCCTGTATCTCACAGCGGCCCACCAAATGCCCCAGGGAGCACACCAGATAACAAGAGACCTGCATCCTGGTGCCCTCCCTTGCATCTGGCATTCTGACATAACCCATTTCTAAAATCAGGAGGTTGTGCATACACATCATGGCTTGTACCCCATAATGGATTTTTCCTCCAGAAACTTGTCCAATCCCCTTTTAAAGGCATCCAGGCCAGATGCCATCACCACATCCTGCAGCAAGGAGTTCCACAGACCAACCACACACCGAGTAAAGAAATATTTTCTTTTGTCTGTCCGAATTCTCCCAACAATTTTAGTGGATGTCCCCTGGTTCTGGTATTATGTGAGAGTGTAAAGAGCATCTCTCTATCCACTTTATCCTTCCCATGCATAATTTTGTATGTCTCAATCATGCCCCCCTCAGGCATCTCCTTTCTAGGCTGAAGAGGCCCAAACGCCGTAGCCTTTCCTCATAAGGAAGGTGCCCCAGCCCAGTAATCATCTTAGTCGCTCTCTTTTGCACCTTTTCCATTTCCACATGTCCTTTTTGAGATGTGGTGACCAGAACTGGACACAATATCCAGGTGTGGTCTTACCATTGATTTGTACAACGGCATTATAATATTAGCCATTTTGTTCTCAATACCTTTTCTAATGATCCCAAGCATAGAATTGGCCTTCTTCACTGCCGCTGCACATTGGGTCCACACTTTCATCAACTTGTCCACCACCACCCCAAGATCTCTCTCCTGATCTGTCACAGACAGCTCAGAACCCATTAACCTATATGTGAAGTTTTGATTTTTTGCCCCAATGTGCATGACTTTACACTTACTGACATTGAAGCGCATCTGCCATTTTGCTGCCCATTCTGCCAGTCTGGAGAGATCCTTCTGGAGCTCCTCACAATCACTTCTGGTCTTCACCACTTGGAAAAGTTTGGTGTTGTCTGCAAACATAGCCACCTCACTGCTCACTTTCTCAGTGCTGAAAAGCACTGACATAAGGGGTTAGGACTGCACCCTTAAGCTGCGTCACTATAGTCCTAACTGAAATGTTTAGAGCTTTTTGAAAATAGGGGACTAGCTCCATTTTATCAAAATTTGAAGGCATTTTGGAAAGCAGCTGAAAAGCACAGTGCACATGCTTCATGGTTACATACAATATCACTATTCAATTCCTGGCAACCCCTGGCTCTTCACCCTCATACCTCTCAACATACCTAAACTGCGTTACAATGTCCACCTTGTTTGGGGTTCTCACTCTCTTAGCATTCACAGCTAGTATTTTAAATAGTGCATTACAAACTATCACAAAATCTGGCTTGTTGCATGGAATTTTTTTATGCCCAACTTGTGTTTTGTTGGGTTAAACTTCATTAAAAGGCACAGAATGTATCTGAGATAAAAATGCAGAGAGACCATCAGAATGATGGATGTGAGGAGGCTGTGTGTGATTAAGGAGGGACAAATTAGGCAGGATATGGGAGCTCATATTTAGAACTCTCAGCACCTTTTTTTTTTTTTGCCCCATAGTAGCTATCAGGCTTCCTGGTTGGATCAGAGTTATGGCACAGCAGGGAAAGGGCTTTACCCTTCTCCCCCTGCACCATGGCCCCAACTTAAATTGCCCCACCCAGGTTGCTATTAGACACAGAAGGGGCAATTTACAGGCAAAATATGTGAACATACAACCCTAGCTGGAGAATCTATTATGTTCCCCAAGGACCAGTGGAATAGTTAACCCCCACTGATTTTCCACCTCTTTCCTCCTGACTGTGTTTCCTGCCCACTGATTCCTCCCTGCAAATGTCCAGACCTTGAGGAGACACCATAGTTCAGTAGCTGAGCGCATGCTTCGCATGTAGAAAGCCCAGGGTTCAATTTCTGCTATATCTAGCATGCAAAACCTGCTGTTGTTATTAAATAAATTGTTTGAGACACAATTCTGCAGGAAGCCCACAGATACCCCCATGCTGGTATACAAATGAGCTGCTCAGCCTCTGCAGAATGTCCTCTCCACCTGCTTAGTCACTGTAAAGCTATGTATCACCTTCACAGCTTTTCCCGTCACTGAAGAGCCTGTAGCCGCTGGGGCAGGAGCAACGGTACGAGCCAGGAATGTTGATGCAGCCGTGCATGCAGAGGCGAGGGGCTCCTTCCAGCTTGTAAACTTCACATTCATTCACATCTGCAAGGGAGAAAATGGTTGACACTATCCCATATCTCTGTAGCGCATGGACAAGCATGACATGGCTGGCAAGACAGAGCAATCTGTTCTGAGATAACACCACTATCAATGATTTTTGCTCAAAGTGAGGAATGGATGAACAGCATGCATTTTATGGTTTAAAACCTGCAAATTGCATAGCTTTTTAAGAAACTTGGTACACCTATTTTGGAATAGAATATATTTGAATGTAATATCAGCCATCATAGATTCTTGGCCCAGTGCAACTGGCATCAACCAGCCAGTAACTGGCCACTTAAGTCTATATTTGAAATTATGTTTTTGACTGATGTTCAGTATTGCTCAGTAAGGCTGCAGTACTATAACACTTTCCTGAGAGTAAGCTCCGCTGAGCACAATGAGACTTACTTCTGAGTAGACACACATAGGACTGCACTGTAAATCTCCTGTTTACAGGAGGTTTACCTGTGGCTTAAACAAGATAAAATGGTTTTGATCTAAATAACATATTTATTACAATATGAAAAATGGTATAAGAAATGATTGTTTAATAAAAATTATCCAGTTTAGACATGCACTCTGCTTTAAGTGGGATCAGAGGCTGCTCCTAGTGCTGACTCTTCAGAAATGCCATTCAGTTAATCTCTTACCCTGACAGATGCTGTTTTCTGTGGTCCCACTCATATGGAAGCCTGCCTCACAACTGCAATGCTGCATTCTGTCAAAGGTGGCGCAACGCGGCTTGCGGCTGAAAGCTGGATCATTTGTTACACTCCATGCTGGTGGTACTAGGCGGGAAGGGGAAAAAGATATTGCTTCTGGAACACTCTGCCCTCTGAAGCACTGTACCCCCTAAGGGGATCGTGCCGGTGCACCTCTGGACATTTGGCAATTATGTCATCACGTCATTGCCAAACGTCTGAGTTGCCAAGCTCCATGCTGTGCAGAGCCCGACTGAGAGGTGCGCAACTGGCCGGTGCACCTTACAGGGAACACTGCTGTGAAGCTGCATGAGCATCGTAGTGAACATTTCCAGTCCCCCTTCCAGCCCTTCCTCCTAAAACAGGGGTCTCAAACCCCAGCCTGGGGGGCCAGATAGGGCCTGTGGCAAGCCTCTATCCAGCCTACAGTCAGCCTCTGGACCCCTGAGAGCCTTGGTCCACTCAACTGAACACAACTGTGTTCAGTCATGTCCAGAGGGTGTTATGAGGAGTGGGGAGGTTGCATGCAGCCTTCTCGGCCCTTAGAATGCCTTCTAAAGGCCTAAAAACATCACTGCCTGGTTTTCAAAAAAAACGGGAAGTAATTTTTGTGCCCTTTCCAAGGTCTTAGAAGGCTTTCTGAGGATTGGGGGGGGGCTTCCCCGACCCTCAGAACACATTCTAGGTGTTTCCTATGATGTGCTGGTTCTGAGGTATTTTCCTAAGTCAGTTGCTTGGGAGATGGGGGAATGGGGGTCTATTTGAGCATGTGCTATATTTCTGCACTCTGTGTTGGTTGGTATGTGGAGAAATCCTGGAAAGTTGAGCCCATTCATTCATCTAAGTTCCATCTCTAATGTGTTTATTTAAATTTTGAATTTACATTTTTTTTACGGCCCTCGACTCTGTGCCACATATACTGTTGATTTAAATGTTATTGCCCGGAAGTGGACACTGTCACTAAGCACTTCCCCTCAGCAAAGCTCCATATGGCAGGTATAATGATTAAGCTTGGAAGTGCTTCTCTTCGCACAGGCAGACTGGATCGGAATGTCAGCACTGCTGCCGCCAAGTGAATCCAGCACTGGTGCACAGATGTTACATGCAGTGGTGATGTGACCTGGAACACTGACTGATGCCTTCTTGGGTCTGCCACCTCTGTGCTACCAAAAATTTAAAAAAATGCCAAAAATCTTATGATGCTCCTTGCATGTCTTTTGTGGAACCTGGAAGTGTGGGAATACTGGTTTTGTTTATTAACAGTATTTATATACCGCTTTTCAACTAAAAGTTCACAAAGCGGTTTACAGAGAAAATCAAAAAACTAATGGCTCCCTGTCCCAAAAGGGCTCACAATCTAAAAAGATGCCAAGGAATACCAGCAGACAGCCACTAGAACAGACAGTGCTGGGGTGAGGTGGGTCAGTTACTCTCCCCCTGCTAAAAAAAGGAGCACCCACTTAAAAAAGTGCCTCTTACCCAATTAGCAGGGGTTTACAACGCAAATGCACTGTCCCTGTGAAACCAGTAGTTCAACACCTCCAGCAGTGCACAGGGAGCAGGGTAAGGCAGGGAATGATCTGCTTCTTGCTTGAGTGAGAAGGAAGCAGATCTTTGTGGCTTACACTGGTGGCAGGTTGGAGGGAGATAGCAGGGGCAGGGTGACAGGTTTCCCGAATACGCTGTCCCTCAGGCCCTTCACAATCTGCTGCCAATGCAACCCAGACATCATGCAATTGAGATCAAAATATGGGTAGGAATTTGTAAATATTAGGGCGCAATCCTAACCCCTTATGTCAGTGCTTTCCAGCACTGACATAAGGGCAATGCCGCTCTGAGGTAGGGAACAAACATTCCCTTACTTTGAGGAGGCCTCCGTGAGTGACCCTCAACTGCAGGATGCAGCACACGTCCCATTGGCACTGCTATGCCAGTGCTGGAAAGCACTGACATAAGGGGTTAGGATTGCACCCTTAGTCCTTTGCATGCATCGGAGCCCCAGGGAAAGTTCTTTTGGGCAACCTTCCAGAGGTAGCCAGTTAATTTAATTTAAGCCACCAGAATTTGTGACTAACACAGCTGGACACGATGCAGTTTATGCTCCTCAGATTTAAGCCCAATTGATCAAGGATGAGATGCGGAATTGTAAAGGTAAGGAGGTAATTATAGAGGTGAGGATCTATTTCCTATTCTCCCAGTCTAACCCCAGTAAGAAGAATGGAATGGAGAGCAAGGGAGAAGGATGCTATCCAAAGCAGCTAGGAACTGCACCTGTTTTGCCCTCCAGCTCTCATTCCTTCACATTTCAAATTTCTGCAAGCTGAGCGCAGCTTCTGCGCAGATCCAGAGACAGCTGGGGATGCAACTACAGAGCATGCTGGTGTGGGCTATGTGCTCAGCCCCCACTCCCCACATTTAGCCAGAACGCAGGGATAATCACTGAATAGAGCTTATGAGAATGTTTTAATAGTTTTAAGGATTTGTTTTGATTAGTGGCTCCTTTTTAAAATAGGATTTCAGTTTTGCTTGTCACTTGACTGGGGTGTTTTACAAGCCAAAAGAGGCACATACCTTGTAAAATGGGCAAAATTATGGTGCTGCAATTTTGTACTTTTAGAATATTGTCACCAGCACCTTGGTCTGTAACATAGCCAAAATTTAGCTAGATACCATATACTGATTATTTTTGTGTGTATAAAACCCAGTGTAGAATGTTCAACCCAGAGCAAATGGCAATTTCTCTAGGGATGCACATTAGACTCTGCCTATATTTTCAATTGTACCTTTTTTGGAGGGAGGAGATCATTAAAAGTTTTTCTGAGAGATGTTCATTGTCTTGCCAGCAAATTATTAACCACTAGTGAATTAGTTTGCATTTCTAAGCCTCAGGAGCTCTTTGCAGCTTTACAGATGCCAAATCAATGCTTTTAGAACTTTTGATGGCTCAGATTCATGTTTTCAAAGGTTAGGAAGCTCACAGTCAGCCCTGCAAAAAGACAGAATCTACAGTTCGAATAAAGCAAGGAGGCAGAGTGTCTGCAGAGAGGAAAGGAGACCCTAGCAGCTGTAGCTCTGACAGTCTTACTCTGGGCATTCCTAGGGGGTAAATGTCTGGTCGGTTTCGCAGCTTAGATTCAGAGTGGTGCCAAAAAGCTGCTTTCCTTCTTTGTTTCAAGGTTAATGTAGTACCACTGCATAAAATTTATACTGCTTTGTTTGTTGAGTGAAATAGTGCTTAGGACAATGTTGTTGTAAAAGAACACACTTTATCTCATTTGTGTAGGGCTGGTCCAACACTACTGATTTGCCAATGCAACATTTGCTGAGGGGGACCCCCCTCCCAGAAAGCACCTTATCTGCTCATTATGTTTGGTTCTGGCAGGTAGGGCCTCTGAGAGGGAGGTGCATGGGGGTACCTGGACCCAGGGTAAAAAAGGGGACCAGAGTGCCAAAGGAGGGGAACTGGAAATTTCCTGGAATCTCAGCTGGTCTCATGGAGAGCAAAAAACAGAGGCTGGGCCATTCGGGAGACCAGGTCTACCGGGTGGACAGACCTGGCCTCTGCGTTGGGAAGTCTGGTAGACCTGGGCTCCTGAGACTTTTCCAGCTGTCATCACCTTCCCCCTGCCCTATTTCACCCTTTCCCCCAACCTATTCCACCTGTCCCTCATTGCCACCCTCCTCTGCCCTGTTTCATCCCTCCGCTCCCCCTTTGGAAAGGGGTCCAACACCCCCTGATAAAATTCCTCTTAAAGGCCCTCTTTGCAGGGAGTTAATGCATCTCTTTACACTTTAAGCAGCTATTTTGCTGACACAGGATCACGTAAGGGCAGAGGAAATAGGACTGAGCCACATGCAAGTGCTGCCAAACCCACCTTCTCTGTCCTTTGTTTCACCTTCCTCCTTGCCACCTCCATACCCAGAAACTCCCCCATTCTTCCCTCTCCCACTGCCTGTCCCCACTGACAACTCACTGACTGCATCAGTGGATGTAGTCAGCACCATTGGTCAGCTCACCAGGCTGCCAGTGACTGTACTTGTGGCCTTGAAGTTAAAGTGCTCACCAGTTAAAGTGGTGTTCCACTGGTATCCGCCTCCTGGTATCCTCCGACACTGGTATCCTACTTCCCCCAGTGGAACACAAGTTCCGCCAGCAGGGCAGTCCAATAGGATCAGGCTGCCCAATAGGCTTCATTCCCACCCTCTTTCACATATAAGCAAAAGATATACCTGTCTGTGTTTGATACTGGCAATTGGGACCAGTCCACTCCTGTGGACAAATGCATTTGTATTGCTCAGTTCCATCCACGCATGTCCCACCATTCTGGCACAGATGATTTGTGCATTTACTGATTTCTAAAACAAAACAGACACAGCAATAAAATGTACCATCTGCATCTATTTCTTTTTTACTCAGTCGTACAATGCTTTTGATGATCTTCAATGGAAGTTTATGCTTTTTCTAGAAAACACTATCTCCCAACATTAGAAGATGCAAATATGTACATGTGCCATTCCCTAAATAAGGTGCAGAACTGCCTTCTCTAACACTGGCAGTACAACTCTGTCTGTCTGCCTTGCTCCACTCCCAAATGGATATCACTGAATGTCTTATATCCTCATTTGGAAATAGGAAATTCAACAACTCATTATGTTTACCTCAAATTCAAGATGGACATTAGGGATGTAAGTTCTTTTCTGGCTCAAATTTTAATGCGAGGCACAGGACACACTAAGGCTGCAATCCTAGATACAGTTTCCTGTATGCTCCATATAATACAATGGAGTTTACTTCTGAGTAACATGCCTAGGCTTCTGCTCTAAGTTGTCCCCACCCATCTTTGCTGCTTTGGTTGTGGTGGAATAGAAGAAAGAAGTCGGCTTTTCTCCCCTCCCTCAGGGCCTGGCACACTGCTACCATGTCAGGAGAATTGGGAAAATTACTTTTCCTGGTACCTGGCTTGCAGCCATAGCAGCAAGCTAGATACAGAGGAGACGGGGTGGGGAGAGAGAAAGAGAGAGAGTGACTTCCCTCCCTTCGTCCACTGAATTAGGTTACTGGAACATCAAGTGCATTAATGGTGGAAGGGAGGTGGGAATGAGTGCATCTGCGTCTGTGTGGGGTGGGGAGTGGAGGCTCGGACTTCCTGTGGTGGCAAAAAAAAAAAAAAAATAGAGATCAAGAATATGGCTACCATGGTTTGCCACAAAGTCAGGCTATTTTCTCAGAGCTTTGAAACACCCAAGTTTGTATTTTTGGAAGCTGAGAACATGTTGAACAGAGGGAGCAATTTCCCACTGAATTCCTTTATTTGCAAGAACTGGCCAGATTGCTTCCAAATTCCAAGTCACCTAAAGAAGCCTTTCACCTCTTCCTGGCTTATTATGTGTTGAAATAATTAGGTCAGAGGAATTCCTTGAAAAAAAGTGGGCTGTGAATGCCTTGTGGACTGCAACTGCTTTGTATCTGCCAAAATCCAAGCTCTCCTGCTCATCAATAGAATATTCTAAATAATCAGGGGTCACCAGACCATGAAGTTATTGAGCAAGCAGCCAAGGAGTTGTTGCCCCCCTCCCCCCTGCATGCCCTTGAATTTTCCACTGAGCTGAGATTCTCATCTGGCTCTCTGGGCTGAACATGTGCATTGAGCCTCTTCAACACCTGGGCTAGGCAGTAGGAGGAGGTGGGGCAGGTTGAAGCTGGAATGCAAGCAACTAACACTGCCCAGGTATCTCAAATGCAGGGTTTTTTTCCCACTTTACAGAAGCTGGCTGCCCACTCGTATGGGAAGACACTGTAAAAAAGAACCTCAGTAGAGTGTAATGGATCATTGTCTGTATTCCTGCTGCTCACTTGACTCTAGGCGGTCTGTTGGGCTAGTACAGTGTGTCATAATCCCTTTAGAAGCTTCCATCTCCTTAAGAATGGAGAGCTGCAGTCCTCACTCCATACAGCAATGCAGGGGGTGTATCTTAAATGGTTCAATCACTCATTAGCATTTTGCACAATGAGGTGGGAATTTACTTAAACAAACAGCAGTGTCATTGTGAAGGGGCTGAAGGATCTCAGCACCCTAAGGAGGAGCGTGTGAAAATGGAAACCATACAGATCAGGGTGAGAATCTTTCAGCAAGTTAACTTTCTGTGTGGATTTTTAAAGAGGGAAATTGATGCAAATGAGGTATGTGCATGTGGGATTTGTCTCACAAACTCTTAATCTAAAATATTCCCTTTACTACACTTGTGGTGAAGAATCCCTCATCAAGGGACAATGCATGAGAAAGGGCTAATAATATTTAAAAGAAATCAAAATTATCTCTCTCCCCTATATATAATAATTAAATGTATGTAAATACAGTATTTACCTTTGTTTTAAAATTGTTTCACATAGCTGATTATTAAGATATCTTCTAGTAGCTGTGAACACCCCATCTGGTTCATTTAGCACTGATAGTTAACTGAGAAAAACAGAGTACAGGTGGGGCATCCAAGGATGTTGCATCCGTGGATCTGGCTCAATGCAGGTCCTACGTAGAGCAGGTCTTAAGGTAGAGCCAGACTTGGCCCAACCTGAGCCCTCCAGAGGTGACCGGAGCTGTGCTCCTGTTGCCTCTGGAGGGCTTTCTGAAGTCCGCAGAGGCAGTGCGAATTAATTTTTAATAGTGGTAATTATGTACAATTTTCTTGTTTGTCAATCTAGATCAACCACATATTGGCAGTAAAGCATGCTTCTAAATAATCATATTAGAGTAATTACCATGTTTATACCATGTTATTCTCCTTTTCAGATGCTGGTATCCATTATTAGAAATAAATTGTGTGTTAAAGGATTTGATTCATTCTTAGATCTTCTGTCATAACCATAATTGAATAGCAGTCACATGTACTAAGAATGTTTGTACATAAAAAGTATGATGAATATCCTAGTTTGTACTTTTAAGCGTGGATTACTAGATCACTTGCTGAAAATCACTTATGTGAATTGAGATAACCACAACACTGATAACACAGGCCAACATGCATTTTGCTTCCTTAAACGTTACACCAATTCCTGGGTATATTTGGGGTGCCTATTCCAAAAATGGCATCCGTTTTGCCCTGTCACATCTAGTTTTGGAGACATGGCATAGTCTCTGTAGTGAATGGTTCAAGCAGCTTCCTCATGAGGAAGCCTACACCATGAGGAAGCTGCTTGAACCATACACTAATGAGGCTATACTATATCTCCAAAACTAGACGTGATAGGGCAAAACGGATGCCATTTTTTGAATCCATAACCCAAATTCATATCAAACCACCATAAAGTTTGGGAAAAACTTTTCTCACCCTCAGTTTTGTAGGCCTGTGTAATTTATTAATTTTAAACTCTTCTATCCTGCCTTTCCTAACAAACACAACCCAGAACAACAAATTCGTGACTCAGAACAATCAACATTGAAAGAAACTGCACAGTATTTAAAAAAAAGAAAAGAACAGAAGCATAAAACAAATTACAATTTGACTGATTGGAAGAACATTTAACCTTATACTAAGAGACTCACAGCGCAGTCCTAATGGAGCACTCTGCCTGCACAGCAACCACTGCACTAGCCAGTGTCGCAAAAGTGTCATGAAGCATGTTTGCAATGCCTCGTGAGCAAGCAGCACCAGTAGGAAGGCCTTGCCATCCCGCCGGTGCAGTATCCAAAGGAATACCTGGCAGAGAAGGTGAGTTCTCCACCAAGCGGTGCAGGGGGTGGGTGTAATCGGAGTAGAACAGGCCCAGGAGAGGGGTGGAATCAGTGGAGAAGACCTCTGCCATATCCTAACCCCCTTCCTGGGCCTGGCAATCTTACATGGGTCTTCTCAGACTTGTGCCAGCGATTTAACTGGTGCAGATCCAAGTAGCCCCATTGCGCAGGGTGGGGCTCACCCCGAGGAGACCTCCAGCCTGCTGGATACAGCGTAGGCCGTGTGGCTCTACTGGTTCAGTGCTGGTTAGGATTGGGCTGTTACTCTTTTACCACTTGAAATGGATGAACAAAAGGGAGGCAAAAGTATGTTAAGGAGTAAATAGTTATTTGTATACAGTTTTGTTATTGTGATTATGTGCCTTACAGCACAATCCTATCGTGCACTGGAACAGGCAAGCCAGGAGGCTTGTGCTGTATCCAGCGTGAAATAGGGCGCCAAAGTGGCACAGCCAGAGGTAAGTGGAAATTCTTCCCATTACCCCCAGGTAAGCCACTGCAGCCCCTATGGGTCTCCTTGGACTATGGGTCTCAGGAGGTGGCACAAGTCCGAGGAGAGTGGAGCAATTTGAAGCCACTCCATACTGCTCGGGGTTGGGATCCGATATAACTGCCAGATCCCAGCCCCGCCTCCCTGCCTGCCTGCTCCCAGGGCCACCCTCATCCCAGTCCTGGAACACCTCCCAGGCGCCTCCTCCCCATCCTCTCCAGAACCTTGTGTTGGCTGAGCTCAGCTGACGCAAGGCTCACTGCATAAGCTGCCACAAATGCTGGATGCAGCCTTCGTGTGCCAGCACACCTCCATGAGCTGGCACAGCTTGCTCCCAAGGAGGCACAAATGTGCTTTACAGCATTTTTGTGACCCTCCTAGGCTGGTGCAAGGGACTTGCGCCAGCCTAACTCATGGTTGGGATTGCACCCTTAGACACATCAGAAAAACCTTTGGGATTAGAGCCACACATTTCTTGGTGATGCACTTTTCTTTGCACTTATCATAATCTCTAAGATTAAGCCATTTCTCCCCAAAGTTGCATGTATGCAACAGGAATCAAATGTGAACACCTGTGAGCTGGGTAGAAATGGGTTCAGAGTATCCCATTTTGACAACCCCGACTGTGTATGCCAAGACCAGCAGATGGGACACTCAGAGAAGACCCACTCAAGCTGTAGGTATGGTATTAAAGAGGAGGGGCTTGCATGGACATAGCTAGAACTGGGGTGGGTCCATAACTCACTGGGAAAGCACATGCTTTTCACATAGCAGATTCTAGATTCAATCTTTAGTGTTACCACTTAAAAGGAACAGGTAGCAGATGATGAGAAAGGCCCATGCCTGAAACTCTGAACAACCACTGCCAGTCAATATCAATATAAACAGTTTGAGAGACCAGTTGCCTGACTCAGTTAAGGGGGCTTCGTATGATTAGCATGGGCTTCGGTATGTATAACAGTGGTTCCCAAACGCCTCCTGTAAGTGGTTGTGGAGGCTGGAGGCAGGGTATGCAGTGATTGCGGTGCCACAAGGACCCAGAGTCATTTAAACATACCTGGGGGTGTGTGAAGCCACCTGAGAGTCCTGGAGGCTCACAGTCCCCTCTGATCAGAGCTCACTGCTGCAGCTTCACAGCCCCTCCCCAAGTATGTTTAAATGGCCCTGGGAACCCGTGGCACCGCGATCGCTGCAGCACCATTGGGGCATCCATTCCTGTTTCCAGTCATGACCCACCAGTTTGGGAACATCTGATGTATAGGATTGTAGCCTCAAGGTTCCATAACAGATTCTTTCTTTGTTCGTTTTTCTTCACTTTGGAGGGTGAGGCTGGCTCAAGTTATTCTGCTGCTTTAGGTAAACATTAATTATGCTCTCTTTATGCACCCTCTATATAATGCTGTTTGGAGTCAAGGGAATTTGTATTCCATTCTCAAAGGTTGTGCTCAAATGAATGGGGAAAGGGAAATGGGGCTGCAACTGGGAAAACCCTGAAATGTGGGCAGGGATGGTCCACCCATGAGAAAAACTGCTGCAATCACCTCTGACAGCAGAGTGGTGGGAGAGGCCCATCTCTGTGCCCTACTTGCCTCCACTGCTCCTCTTTCTCCCTTCACTGTCTGGATTGGAAGAGGGGGATAGAGAGAAAAAGGAAATGTAGTGGGGAGAGTTGTGCTGAGCTAGAACATTGAAGATTGCGAGGAGCAGAGGCTGACTGATCATTGGGTAAGGGAGGCAACATGTACTGTGTCGTTCAGGCGTCAGGAGGTCTTGGACCAGCCTTAAATTGAGCCACACCGACTCCTAGTTGTTCCAAAGTTCTGAGGACGGTGGGGCAACTTGTGTTGCCTCTTTTAAGATTTTCTGGATTGGCTGGCACTTCTTGAATTTTGACATGCCAGGTAGCTGCTCGCACAGCTCATGAGGTTTGGTTGGCCTTGCAGTCAGTACACATGAACTCACAACATTTCTAGCATATCACATGCATTTCATGAAGGGCTGTCAACTGTGCTCTTTTAACCACCTCCTGAAGTCAGAGAAGAGGCAATAATAATGCACATTTGATTAGTTTTATTCTTGTGCACTAACCATGCACATTAATTAGGACTAACTTTACACAAGCATAACTGCTTTGGTGGTATTTTCTGAATCACATCATGTACAGGCTTGTTCGGCAACCTGGCAGAAGGCATCTCCATCTACTACATCAAGGAAATACAAGGGCAAAGTACCTCTGCAGTGTGGAAATTCTCCGGTCCAGCTGCCATTGGACTGACACACTTGAGAACTGGAACCAATGAGCTGAAATCCAGGATTGCAGGTGAAATGGACTTCATGATCCACCATGTTCTTGGTGCCAAACCTTTTGCCATTTGGAGGGGCTTCCAGTTCAGGGCAGTAAACTGCAGGCACAAATGAGAACACAGGAATGGCTGTTTGCTGACTGCTTATTGCATGCATGCTCTAGTCATCCTTTGCCTACTTTTCCAGGAAGTAATTGAGGTTAAAAAACAGGAATGAAAATGCCACTCAGACATCTTTCAACAGAAATCTCCACTAGCATGAATAAAGTCTTCCTTAATCTTATCAGACAGCAATGCAAACATAGACATTTTATGTAATCTTGCCGTATTATCAGGACCTTCTTAAGTGCCAGAATTAAGTTATGAACCCTCCATTGTCTGGACATGTTGCAAGGTGAATCCTACGTGTGGCAGGAACTAAAAAATGCAGCTGTACCAGGGTCCCACATATAGGGCCTTGTGGGACATGTACCCACAGCCATGTGGATTCTCTTCCTACCCTGTGGAGTTGCTTCACAAGTCACAACAGTCTATATAGCTGTAAAAAAAAAAAAAGAGTTGTATAGTGACTCTGGCTGTAAATGCAATTCAGGGTCTGCCACTTGGGAGCTAGCCAGGGTCCCAAGTGGCTTCTCCTCCTTTCCCATCTTCTGAGAGCTGGATGGGGAGAAAATGCCCAGCCCACCACCACCACCAGCAGCAGCAGCTTGGTAAGCCACGGGGGGGGGGGGGGGAGGCTGAATCAGGCGAATAGATGGATGGACTGGGAAGGTGGGACCGAGGACTGGCGAGTGACCCAATAGACACTGTGCCCCAGGGGCCAGCACAACCTGTTGCTAGCAATGGTTCTAGCCCAAGGAAAGTTAATCATGCTTAAGTTTAGTTCACATGCATGGGACTCAAGTTAGTGATAACCATTCTGCCCCCCCCCCCCACGCACAATTCAATGAGATGCAGTGTGCCTAACTTTATCTGAATTGGAGTCAGGTTTCTCACACCCAGATGGGTCTGTGACATAGCCCCCAGCGTATCCAGCTTCCATCTTCTTTGCCTTTGTCCAGTGCCAGCAAATGTTTCTTTTTTGCATATCTCACTGGCTGAGCTGCATGTGTCTTTGAATCTGAACCAGGTGCTGTGTGGACAGATGTGCAGAAGAATTCAACAGAGTTAATTAGTTCACATTCCACACTCCTACTGTGTTTGCAGTGAAAAATCCTTCTTAAACAGGTGTGTCTCAGTTCTTTCTGAGATCATATTCCTTGCAGCAAAGAAGCAGTAAGTAATATAGCTGATTTGTGTTTGCAAAGTCCCTTCAATCCTGAGAATATATAAGGGTTTAAAATGAGGGCTTCAGAGGACTGGCATCAGAGGTTGGCAAGACTAAGTTGTTGTTGAGGGCACAAGGCCCACTGCCCATCTCTGGGACCACCTATGCCCTAAGCTTTAATTCGGTGGTGGCAGAGCATTTCTCAAAGCTGAGAAACCCATCTGTCATCAGTTCCTTTTTTCCAGCCCATTTGCCAAGCTAAGCCACACCATGAAACTTAGGGGTGTCCACTCAGGTAGGAAGGGGCCATAGGGAGAGTGAGTTCTTGGAAACCTGGAGCCAGCCCTGTCTGAGACTTTTCTGAGACCAGGAACAAGACTTTTCAAGATGAAAAAAACGTCCTCAAGTTTTAAAGTATACAAAAAGGAAGAGCATGGTGATTGATATCTTAATAACAACTAATAATGTTCTCCCAGAAATGGAGCAGGTCCTTTTCAGAAGATGGGATGCCACCATGCTGAAAGGACTGACTTTCTCTCTTAGATTTATTTACTGGTACAGTTATTTTAAAACTTTCATACATGTATGCAGTATTATTATAGTATAATAATAATAATAACAACAACAACAACAGTATTTATATACTGCTTTTCAATGGAAAGTTCACAAAGTGGTCTACAGAGAAAATCAAACAAGCAACTAATGGCTTCCATTTAATCTTCCAGTGATTAAATCCTAAATTTATTACACTTTATTCCAGGTGTCAGTCTATTGGCTGGGAAAACTAAGCTAAAGGGAAAGAAAGCCAACAGTCTTTATCACAAATTCTGGTTTTCAGAATTCCCACTCTTATATTGTGACAAGCAACATGGCCCAGTTTGCGTGGGTTGCCATTAAGAAAGGTTGGCAGCCTGCCTCTCATGCAGACTCTAAGATCCCTTCTTGGGGTTCTTTCTGTTTACTCGCCTGTTTTGATCTTCTGTGCTGCTTCATGTGTGTTCCACAGAATATGGTTGTAATTGGGAAAGGCTACTGTGCAGCCAACCTTGGGGCTAGTGCAGCAACCATAGACAAGTGCAAGTAATAAATTGTAACCATGTAGACCAGGGGTCTCCAAACTTTTTGGCCAGAGGGCTGCATGAAATATCTGAAGCAGAGGGCCAGAAAAAAATTTAAATATAAAATTTAAATAAATAAATTAGAGATGGAACTTAGATGAATGAATAAATGAATGAGTGGGTTCATTCACTCAGCCTCTTCGGCCCTCAGAACACCCTCCGGATGGAATCAGAGTACAGCTCTGGTCATGTACAGTTGAATGGGCCAGAGGCTTTCAGGGGACAAGAGGCTGGCCATGGGCCAGATAGAGGCTTGCTTGCTTGCTTGCAGATAGAGGCTTGCTGCAGGCCACACCTGGCCCCTGGGTCAGGGTTTAGAGACCCCTGATGTAGACTAAGGGATGGCTTTTTTGGACTTTGGTTTGGCTGTCACCTAAAGATGAACCGTGATGGCTGGAAGATGCTTGCTTAAAGGAACATGTATAGCTGGTCATTTCTAGCATTTGACACACTCTGCTTGGCTGGGGCTTGCAAGAAAAGAATCTGTCATTTGGAATGTAGCTATGAAAAAGACACAAGCCTGAGATTCACAACCCCATGGACAGAACCTAACAACATGCTGTTTGCTTTTGGGGGAACCACTGTTCCTACCATTGTCTGCCTGGGTCCTTGTATATTTGTAAAAAAACAAAGATCTTACAAAAAACAAAGATATTACATGGCACTATCCTGCCACGAAACAACCTCATGTAGTTGAACCATGTCTCTAAAAAGGTCTCAGAGAAGGCTCAACACAGAGGAATACCACAAACAAGTAAGGAACTATCAGCTACTCTCCAATGTGCATCAGCGTCACCACTAAGGCAGCCCAATCCTGAGCTTCCTGGAACCCACTGGAGCAGTGGCGCCAAAGTGGCTACTGCTGTATTCAGCAGGTGCCAGGAAGCAGCCAGAGGTCTCCTCACGGGAAGGGAACTTTTGTCCCCTTCTCCTAGGGAAACCCCAAAACCCTACAATGGGGCTTCTCAAGTCTGCACTGGCTATTTTAACTCCGAAACAGAGTTCAGGATCCCACCCTAATTCCTCCCCCCACCCTGTCCTCTCCCACCCATGTTCTGCCCTCCAGAAACCACACCGCCAACCAGCCAGCACACTTAGCTGCAGTGGCGGTTTTGTCCTCCTTTTGCCTCCTATGGCACATTTACAGCACCCAGCACCAGTGCTAGGGCTCAGCTTTAGGATGGTCCACTTTAGGATTGGACCCTAAGCGGCTAAAGAATGGTATTGTAGCTACCAGCTCTGTAAAGATCAGGTAACACAAGGAACGGAAAGGGTTCCACCTGGTCCTATAAAGTCACTGATTGAACTCCTCAATTTGGTACAGGCTGCACTGCTGCACCTGCACCCTCACCACTAGATTAGGTGGGTTTGTACCAGTTTGTTGGTCTGGGGTGGTTTTAATCACTGTGTTTTGTAGAGTCGTCAGTCTGTGCTTCATGATGCGGATTCCCTCTGCAAACCGCGTTTCCTGCCCCTTTAGGATTTGCTGCATTTGCCGGATGGCAGACAGAAGCTGCTGCTTGTTCATGCAGTTCTGTAGGAAAACGGGGGGGGGGGGGAGAGATAGAAACAACTAGATTGGTGCTTTAACCATATCTGTAGCCACCAGTGTTTATTTCGATGTTGTTGGTTAGGAACAGTTAGACACCAATTTATCCCATTATCCTCGCCACTTGATTTATATCCTGCACTTCTTCCAAGAAGCTCAGGGCCAAAGTAGACATAATTTGGAGTGTGTTTTCAAGAAGCAGCTGTGAGGGGCTTGATCTGGATTGGAACTGTAGTGGGGAGGACACAGGTTTATCTTTTCCTGGCATAACATTTCTACCAAAACATGCCTTCTGCTGAAACTGCTTTTTGAGCCCAAACCTGCTATTTGGGGCAAATAAGAACTGCCCTCCTCCCTGCCCCAACAATTTTACTCAGTTTGCTTCACTTAAGATGTGTTCCTCCATTTTTGATTCCTTGAACACTGCCCAGCAATCAGATATTTGGGAAACACTGCTGTAAGGCACGTACTCCCAAGAAAGGTGCCAAATGGAAACAAAGAAAGATGAGGCAAGTCTCTCCATGTGGTTAACTTTTTCCAAGAATTTGTGTTTTTAATGGTCGGGTGCCATGAAATCACAACTCTCCTGGTTTGAAGGGGCATTGGAAAAGGCAAAGGAGCAGAGTTTGCCACTTTATTCCTTGGACTCAAATGCCTGGCTACAGTGTCCTTTCTGCTTTTGCACCAGGAACGTAATTCAGAACTGGCTCCAGGTTTGGGGGTAGAAGAAGCCTCCAGTGGGCTCCTTCTCCTCTCAGCACTCACAGTGTCAAGCAGCTTGGCAGTGCAGACCGCATCCACACTTGATGGGGTGGCAAAAGGTGATCCTCTGACCAATGCTGCCTCTGCTGTGCACTCCATGCCCCGGCCCCACCACATGGAAGCAGGAAGCTTCCTTGCCCTCTTACCTGTGGCCTTCTATAAGCACTCCCTTTAAACGAAACAGGAAGTGCATAACATAGCTTAGTAAGAGGGGGCAAAGCGAATCAGCTCTGTCTGCAGCAGACTTCAAGGACGTAGCAGCAGCCTCAGGCCGAAAAGCACCCCCACAGCTTGCCGCTCCAATGCGATCCACGAGAGTTGCCTCACCCTTGGGCTGCCCTGATGCACGTAGTGCTTCAGTGATCCATGTTGGAAAGGCAGCAGGCAGCGTGTGAGCAGAGATACAGGGATGTATTGTCACAAAGGCTGTGAACGGCTGCCTCCAACTGTAGGGAGAGCTATAACCTATCTCATGAGTTGGTTAGAGCAGAGTGACAAACTCATTTCATACAGTGGGCCGAATGGGAATCATGGTGCCAGCTGAGGTCCAGAAGTGATATTATTAAGCCATTTCTGCCCAACGTTGCATATACGCAATAGGGACCAAATGTGTACACCTGTGGGCCGGGCAGAAATGGGTTAAGCAGGAACTGATGTCCTTAAGCAGGAGATGACTAGAAATAAGCACTTTTCCCCCCTCAGGAATGCATTTCCTGCAAATAAAAGAAGATAAAATCTTTTTCCCAGCACCTCAGAAGAAGCAGCACTGCTGAAGGGCAGTGCAGGGAGAGCCTAATTATCACGTGGACCACCCTTTCAGCAGTGACACCTCAGCAGAAGGGGCACTGCTAGAAGATGGCCTAGCAGTGCCCATGCTGCCTTTTAGCACATCTGCCGATGTATCACTTAGTAGCTCAGGAGCTGAGAGCAGCTGATGGTGGTGCTAGGAGAGCCAACCTCTCTCCTACCTCATTGGGCTGGATAAAGAACTTCTCCCACCTCACCGGGGCCAGATAAAGAGCTTCTGTGGGTTGGATATGGCCTGCAAGCCTTATGTTTGACACCCCTCGTTAGAGCTTGTTGGTTACTAATGTTACTATATCTTATTGACCTAAAGGTCAATAAGGAGCTTTAGTTTCTTGTTTTCCTGTTCTGATGTTCTGCCTGGATAGCAATGCCATGCTGTAGCAACAAATATTCAACTTGCTATATGCAGTCCTGATAAAATCCCTCAACTTAGCTAACAAGTTATAAGCCCAGACCCAGGACAAACCATAATAAAGTTCAGGACAAACTGCAAGAAACCCATCGCTGAGACTTGATAGAAGAGCCAGGACACACAGAATTATCTACAAGAGGAAGATGGCAAGCAGTGTAGATACTGTCTGCTGGGCCAAACTGTATAATGGGAATTATCAGATGTGAAAATTCAAGGCAGAAATGCTTGTCTAAAGATGGCCTCTGGGATGTTTTAACTAGCTGACAATCCCATGGTCTAGGACTGAAAAAAACAGGCAGGCAAAGCCTGCTGGTGGAAGAGGATTTGCTTATAGACATAAGAAGCTAAAGGGCACCCAAGAAACTGCAATTTATACCTGCAACATATTTTATAAGAGCGAACTAAGCAGAGGATAGGAGTTGCATGAACATAAACATGCCATGTTGGAGAATAGCTGCATGGGGTGGAGAAGAAATGAAGACCATCATGTAGTGGCCCTGTTGCTGTGCAGTTTCCCAGCATCACACGGCACCCTCATTAATTCCCTCGAGAGCAGACCAGAGTTAGATTGAATGATGGAAAACCTTAAAGACAAATTGATGGATGAATATAACTGCAGAAGGAAAACTGAAGGGTGCAAAATCAGAGACAGTCCTCAAGGCTATGACTTCTACCATGTAATAGTGATAAGACAGAAGAGAGAAACAAGGGCACATTTTTGGTGCAAAAAGGTAGGACATTTGAAAAAAAAAAAAAAAGACTGGTGAATCTGGAAAGGGGAGAAGAAGAAACAAATAACAAAAATGACCAGAGAAAAGCCAAGGCAGTGGCATGCAAGTCTGCAGATGAAATATGAGACAGTTGCATGTGACATACTCAGGGTAACACATCACATGGATGGCACATTGATTCAGGCACAACAGGCCATGTGCAATATACAGGATTATTTGCAGAAATTAATCTCTGTGCAAAAGACAAGATCTTCCTAACAGCTAGAAACAACGTCACCATGAAGGAAGTTGGTTATGGATTTTTAGGCAGAATACTATCAAAGGGAACATACAATATCCTCATGAAAGATGTCTTATATGTCCCAGATCTGGATGGAAGCCTTTGGTCAGTGAAATGCCTCACTAGCAGTAGCCTCACAGTGCAATTTCAAGGAAATTGGATTAAGAAAGGGACAGAGATTATGGCTAGGGGAACTGCGAGTGAACACAAGTACAGAGTCATAAACCAGAATGACCATGCGAGACTCACCACTCTGCTCAGCATGATAAATGCATCCACCTATGGCACAATGCCTTGGACAAAGACACCCACAGTCCATAAGAGAGCTTGAAAGCAGAGTTTGACTGAGGATACGAAGATGCCATTGTGCAACTCAGCTATGAAGTGCATGCATAAAAGCAAAAGCTACATGTGCCTCGCCTCCCAAAAACAGTCAATGCAAGATTATACATCTTTTGGAGATAATTGAGGTGTGCACAAATTCTGCCACCACTGCCACGGACTGCTTCTTCATGTGGTCCCTTTAAACCAGGGGTCTCCAAACGTTTTGGCCAGAGGGCCGCATCAAATATCTGGTACGGTGTTGAGGGCCGGAAAAAAAATTTAAATATAAAATGTATATAAATAAATCAGAGATGGAACTTAGATGAGTGAATAAATGAATGAATGAGTTCATTCATTCAACCTCTCTGGCCCTTCAGACCAGACGCAACCCTCCAGCTGCAACCAGAGCACAGTTCCAGTTATGTTCAGCCAAGTGGGCCAGAGGCTTTCAGGGGACAAGAGGCTGGCTGCGGGCCGGACAGAGGCTTGCTGTGGGCCGCGTCTGGCCCCTGGGCCAGGGTTTGGAGACCCCTGCTTTAAACAAAACAGGAAGTGCAGTATATATAACAATGCCTGCTGTCCTCTACTACAAAAGTCTTCAAAACCTCAACTTACCTGTGAGGAACTGAATTATTCCCTCTGCTCTGCTAACAATCCAGTGGTGATGTGAAAGCACTTTGCACATGCTCAGAGGTGACCAAAGAGTGAGGGAGATGGAGGAGGAGGAGGTCTGGCCCACAATGGAGATGTCTGGACTGTGGCCAGAAATGACCAGCATAGACAAGAACTATCTATCATAGTACAGACAATGCATTCCTAAGCCCTTCCCTTCCCATCCTCCTCAGCTGACCATCAGCATCTTCTGCCACTATGTGAACACCACTGATCTCAGACTCCTGGGAGGGAGTGGATCTGTTATAGGCTTGCCTATAATATTTTTGGTTTCTGGAATCCGCTAGAGGGGATTGGAGTGTAGTATTTTGCATCAGCTTGTGCTGATAGAGAGAGGGAAGGGTTGTTATTCAAGACTCCTATCATATGTGGCATGCACTGAACTGCAAAAAAAGGCAAGTGTGCTGCATACTTTTATAATAAGCTCTTTGTTAAAGCTCTGTTTTTCACCTGAACTCTGCAGTACAGTTAATCATAATAAACTTTGCTGATGAACAACTCACTGAGCTCACGTTGAGATTTCAGCAAGTTAACATAAGAAACATAAGAACAGCCCCACTGGATCAGGCCATAGGCCCATCTAGTCCAGCTTCCTGTATTTCACAGCAGCCCACCAAATGCCCCAGGGAGCACACCTGATAACAAGAGACCTGCATCCTGGTGCCCTCCCTTGCATCTGCCATAGCCCATTTCTAAAATCAGGATTTTGCACATACACATCATGGCTTGTAACCCATAATGGATTTTTCCTCCAGAAACTTGTCCAATCCCCTTTTAAAGGCATCCAGGGCAGACGCCATCACCACATCCTGTGTTAAGGAGTTCCACAGACCGACCACACGCTGAGTAAAGAAATATTTTCTTTTGTCTGTCCTAACCCTCTCAACACTCAATTTTAGTGTTGACTTGGAATCCCAAGCTCTGCAACAACCAGAAGTGTTTGAAAATTGTATTATTTTACACAGAAGTAAGCCCATTATGTTTGGTAAGACTTAGGCTGTAATCCTATTTTACTAACTGGAAACAAACATCTCTAGCAATAACGTGATTGGCTTGGCTTATTTAAACATTCATTGAGGTACAGCTTACATTATTTCTAGTCTAACAAGGTTGCAGTTGTACACTCATCCAATACAGTCCTGCACATGTAGCCAGCAATAAAGTACAGAGGTTGATGTATTGCCAAATAATTATAAGCCATGACTGAAGTTGTTCTTCATCTAGACTAGTATGGGGCAACTGAGAAATTTGTGAGGGAGGGTATTTTTCTTTGGATTCAAATTTCCCCTGATGGGCACTACTGAGTTCATTCTCCTTTCTAACCAATCTGTTTCTGCACCTTCTTTCTGACTATATTTCATGTTCAGATTTGATCAAATATATCACGTCAGTCATTTGTCAGAAGATGAAACTAATATAGTGCAGTATGTATAAAAGCCAAATTGTATGAGTGATTATAATCTTACAAAACAGACAGAAGAGAACTGAAAAAGCTAGAAAGTTTTTCTGATTTAAACATCAATTAAAATTTGTTTCCAAAAACACAGGACCTGGCAACTGACCATCAGTGAAAAGAGTAATTGATAAAACATGATATGGGGAAAATTGGTTGGGCAGAGCTTAAGGAAATTTCTTTTGAAGACTTTAAGAAAACTAGCAATACATTTTCTCCTATGTTCTAAAAGAACTGTCACTTGTTTTACAGTAAAGGAGAGCTGATCTTCTCTTTCATGTATGGCATATATTTGCTCCCAAACATAGATATCAAAATACATGTGCTAATTCTGAAAATGCAAGGAAAAATGTTATCCAAATAAAATAGATCAACTTGTCTTCAATTGGGATAGATCAGCACAAGGTGAGAACTTACCTGGGAAGCCTGAGATTCCTGGCATGCTGTTAGGCACAAGAGAAGAAGGAGGCTGCACTGAAATCCAGAAATCATGGTATGGTACTGTTATTGCAAGACAGAAGTCTCTTCTCAGATTGCTTTGAGGAGCTTTGCAAAGTGCTCTCCTCACAATCGCTCCCTGCAAGTCAGTGGGGAGAGACAGCGGCAAGCACTCCTTGCTCAGATCAGAACTGCAGCATCACACAGAAGTGTTTCCAAGAGAGAAAATGCTCTGTTTCAGCTTCTCATTGGTAGACGACCTTTGCTACCAGTGTGCTCTCTCATAGGAGCTATGCTGGCTTTCCCCTCCCCCTCCCAGATCTTAACAAGTTAACACCTAAGATTTGGGGCTGTTACTGGGCAACTGCTTTGTTTATTTCTACTACTCAGTGATGATTGTGTAGGCAAAAGTCTGCATAGCTTGGCCAAAACTTGGTTTTTCTTTTCATTTTAAGAGATGGCAAGTTGAGTAGAAAAAAAAAAATAACACAACTATTTCCTGGTGCTGACTGACCAATAATTATGGATATGATTTTGATTGTAGTCCGTTATGGTGGGATACAACTTTTTTCCCCCTTCCCAACTTTGAGTTTCCTACTTCTACATGTTTTGGCTAGGTGGGAGGCAGAAAGGTAAATAATTCATTCAGATCAAGGCCAGGAAGGGGGTGGTATGGCAGCAGCAGTGCTGCCAATATCCTATCTCCCTTCCCATGTCCACTTGGACTTGGGCTAGCTGATTGCAGGCACAGGTCCAAGTAAACCCCATTCAGGCTGACCCCCAGGGAAGTAACACATATTCCCTTTCCTACTACTGCAACTGCTGCCTTTGCAGGATGTTCCTTCTGGTGCCCCTTCCATTGGGAAATGAGAGATTTTGATCTCCCATTTCCCTGGGAAGAGTGTCTGATGGCAGTAAAGAGAACACAATGGGACTTCCTTATGCTTAGTTTCCTCTAGAGCCACCAGGAACACTTTCCCTGACACTGCCTCATGCTGAGCAAAGTGCATTGCCTGATCCTGAAGAAAATGGGCTAGCCCTTCTTCATTCATGGTCCTGTGTGCACGCTGGACTCCATATATTCATTGTGAAGCCCATGTATTGAGCCAGGGCTATAGATCCATCCCCAGTAGCTGGTAAGTCCAGAAAGCCTGAACTTCTCATGCTCTCTCAGCTTTTCTTCCTTACAGCCCTTATGTCAAGAATCGCCCCGTGTCAGGGTTAGCACCACGTTTGGGGTCCCTGTGCACATGCAGTACACATCACACCCACGTAACCTCTCTAAGTTCATCTGTACTGCCTGCTGCAGGGTTGTCTGCCCCCCCCCCAGCTTGCCCAGTTTTGGGTAAGCTTCATGATAGCTGAGGTGTTTCTGGCCGACAGCAGACCAGACAACTGGCAGAATGGAGAATGGTCCCCCCCCCCATCCTACTTTCACAGTAGCCACACTGACCCCTGGCAAGGGGAGGAAGAAATGACATGGGTGCTTCTTTCTCTCTCTCTCCACCCTGGATACTCTCTGGAAGGGGCTCTGAGAACAAACTCCTTTAGGAGATGCCACTTGACTCACCACAGTGTCTCAGGACTCCTTTGAAATCTAGAGTCAAAACAAGAGTGGCGTAGCTACGTTCAAAGGGGTAGATCATCCCAGGTGAGAATCAAGGCCCATCTGCTACAAGGCCCAGCCTGCCCAATGCCACCTCTCTTCCTTTAAATCAGCAATTCCCAAACTACTCAGGAGTTTGGGAACCGGGGTAACTGTTGGTGGGGGAGGGACAAAGGCAGCAATGCGATCCCCACTGCCAGGAACAAAGGGTGGGTCTACTTACAGTGAGCAGAGTTGGTCTCGGGGGGGGGGGGTGCAGGTACCTCCACAGGTGGACACCTGTGCAGGGCTCCCTAAGCCTCAAAGTGGCTAAAAAAAATGGATTGTGACACACTTCTGGTTTTGCAATCGCAAACAGGAAATGGGTTGTGATTGCTTCTTTACCATTCTGAGGCTTAGGGGATGCTGGGAGGCATTTGCGAGGCTCCTTGCATCCCCCAGGAGGCACGCGCTCTGTAAGTCAACCTCCCTTTTGTCTCCGGCAGTGGCACAATCGTGGGGATTGCTTCGTTGCCTTCCCCATTGCCCTGTCTCTTAAGGGGGCAGAGACAGGTCTTCTCAGGCCTTCCCAGCCCTCAGAAGGCCTTCTAGGGGCATAAAAAGTCACTTCCAGTTTCCCTGAGTAAACAAAAGTGATTGACCCTCTGAGGGCCTGTCTGCTATCTGAAGGCTTCCAGAAGGGAGGCAGTGACCCCCTGGATCCCCCCCCCAGGTACACCACTATACAGTGCAGCCAGTCAGCCTGCCTGTTCCAGTGCAGGTTAGAATTGGGCTGCCTGTTTAAGAACAAGTAGCAGGAATCATTGCGTCCTTGCCTCCCCCTTTCTACATTTCCCTCCCCTGTTGTTTCCTTCCTATCTCTCTAATGATAAGCCTCTACTAAGAGTAGACATGTGCTACATGGATTGATAGCATTGTATATAAATAAAAAATTATTATTCCAGATCCTTTCTTTGAATTTACACTTTCCTTGAATTTACAGATCCGTTTCGTCAATACTCTCTGGGCCAGTCTCCTCACATGCTACTAGAGACATACACAAGCACATCCCAGTCCTCCTCCCAGTTTGAACCTCCCCCTTTCCCCAATCTTGGAACATGCTTAAATTAGTATGTGACTTCCCCTTCCATCCCCAGAGTTAATGTAGCATCTAGACTGTATGTGCGGGAGAGGTTTGGATGACACCCCGGCAATTTAGAGTACCAGGAAGAAAGCATCTTGGGAGACAGACCAGGAGATGCTCATGCAGGTACCTAATCATGCACGAGGGTGCTGACTTGGGTGGCATCAGCTGAATCAGCCCACTAAAAAGCAACGTGCTACCCAATTCCTTGCACATTTATTTGAGACAAAGTCCCCCAATGGGACTAACAAATCAGTGGATTGGACCTATGGCAGCAGGAACCAGCTAAGCTGGTCATGATTACAGTCCCACTGAAAGTAACAAGGTCTGAGTTGGTTTCAATTAACTTGTTCCATGGATTTCAATGGGACAATGGTCACAACTTTCCTACAAAAGCTTTCCACAAAAGCTTTCCTACAGCTTTAAGGTCTCTAGCCAGAGGCATAGCCAAGGCGGAGCCTGAAGGGCATCTGCCACAGTTGCTATCCCAAGGGGTGTATGCCCTAATTACTGGAGGTGCTGGAGGTGCTAGTTACTGGAGGAGGAGATGCTGGCAGCTTCACACACCCTATTCCTTTTCCTTCAAAGAGGAGCCTCCACAGGAGAAGGAATAGGGGAGGAAAGAAGCTGCAAGTGGTGCAAAGCAGTAACTTCCCAGAGGATGTGCTGGCTGCTTCATGCCCTCTGTTCCTTCTCCTATGGAGCCCCCCCCCTTGATGGGGGCTCTCCTTCAAAGTGGAGCCTCCACAGAAGGAATGGGGGTGTGCGCAAACCCACCAGCGCTCCCTCTTCTGGAGAAAACCTGGAAGTGACATCATTATGTCATATTATGTCAGTGCCCCAGACTCTGGGGCAGTGCATTCCTCCTCTGTCTCTAGCCTTTATGCTTCTGAAGATTTCTGGGGAAACATGCCGCCAGGCAATTTTTTAAACATATAAGGTGTTCTCTTCACAAGTTTACATACATTGTATTTAAAATGCACTGTACTTGTATTTTGGTGCCCAACTCACGGTGCCCTGCTGAAGTCACCAGTAGCAACCTTTCTTATCATTGCCTTCCACTAGCATCCTAATCACCCCAGCAGTGTCTGTTCTAGTGGCTGTCTGCTGGTGTTCTTTTGCATCTTTTTAGATCGTGAGCCCTTTTGGGAAAGGGAGCCATTAATTATTTGATTTTTCTCTGTAAACTGCTTTGTGAACTTTCGTTGAAAAGCCGTATATAAATACTGTTAATAATAATAATAATAATAATAATAATAATAATAATAATAATAATAAACGTAGATAACTAGTAAGACCCCATATAAACCTTCCACACCCACCTCCATTATAAATTCTGGATCACATCACTGTGAATGTATTACCAGCTGGTGAATGTGATCACCACTATCACCAGCACTTCACTCAGAGAACGAATATCTTTCAAAAGCAGCACAATTGGTAAGAAAGACTTTTCTTACCAAAATAAAACAAAGCATGACATGCAGCATGGAACACAGCTTTGCACTGAGTCAAGCCATTGGTTGATGTCACTTAGTATTGTTAACACTAACTCTCCAAGCAGTTCTCTAAGGTTTCAGAGAGAAATTTTTCTGGGCCCCCATCTAGAGACTGAACTGGGGACCTTTCACATGCCAGGCAGATGTTCTTCTTCCTGTCCCTGTGAGTCCAACAATGGCCGCGATCCTAACCAACTTTCCAGCCCTGACATAAGGGCAATGCAACTCCAAGGTCAGGAAACAAACATTGCCTTGCCTTGAGGAGGTCTCCATGACTGCTTCCCAACTGCAGGATGCAGCATATACCTCACATATACCAACACAGCTATGCCAGTGCTGGAAAGTTGGTTAGGATTGCACCCAATGTCATATAAGTTATTGAACACAAGTGCCCTGGATGTTACATCAGTGGTTTGGAAAAACAACAGAAATTCATCCACAATTTAGAAATCACAACAGAGAAGCTTGAACAACCTCTTGCAAAATGTGTTAATTCTGATGGTCATACCCTTCTACCTGGAAATATTTCCTCTAGAGCAGCGTTTCCCACACTTTTTTGACCATGACCCTAAATATAGTTTTTTCACTCAGTCCTGCAATCCATGGAGTTGGTACACATTAATAAAAATGCTCTGGAGTGCTTGGCTATGACATCACCATCATCACTGAGCTCCAGAGCAGTGAAAGGGAAACTGCACAGGGCTTCAATTCCAGCTGTGGACTGACACAGCTAACAGGAAACACTGCTTCCTGTGACCTTCAGGAACATCCCATGTGAACCTTGTTTGGGTCACAACCACTGGTTTGGGAACCACTGCCTCTAGAGACCATCTCATTCAAGGATATTAGAAGAAAGAGAGAACTTCTGGATTTATAGAATTGGATTATACAGAATTGGATTCTCTAGAATTGGATTCCTCTGGATTTTACTCCCAGGTAAATTTGCACAGGATTGCAGCATTTATGAATCATGAGCTATATATCATCTCTCAGACTGCCCTTGGGAAAGATAACAATCTAGGCACAATACCATATGCCCCTAGGCCATTTTCTCAGTTTACATCCTTTTGAGCCTGATGCTTGGTTAAGGTCCTTTGACAAAGGTTTTGAAGGCAGCACCTGACAGCTCCTGCTAATGACTTCACCACTCCTGCCATAGGAGTCTCCCAGGGCTCTACTCTCTCCCCCACACCTCCTCAATAACACCCCTGTGTGTTACTGAGGAAAGTGGAAGCAAAAAAACAAGTTTTGAAGTGAGCTTGGTTTTATCATTCACATGTTTGAAACACAGTCTCTCTCTCTCACACACACACAGTTCTATGTATACAAAATCCTTCTGGTGGCTTGCAGTATCAAGCATAATATTAAACAGTTGACTTATCCTGAGAGGTGTAACTTGCTATACTATGGCATCTGGACCTCCTTCTCACAATGAGCTGATAAGGTGGTTTCTTGGCTATGCACTTGACCTGAAGGCCGGGTTCAAGTGCAGGCCGGGTCCAAGCCAAGATGGCACCTGAAGCAGTGCTGACATTTTCCACATGAGTTCACTGACCTCCGCTGACCCCCCACCTCCGCTGTTGCCTCTTTCTTACCTGCCTGGCTGCTTCTTCAAGCAGTCTAGATGGAGCACCCTGGGAGCTGAAGAGGAAGTCCTTTGAAGAAACAACTTGCTGAGCAGAGACAAAGCAGTGGCGTGATGGGAACTGGATCACAGGTGCAGCTCTCTGCTTTCTTGTCCAGCCCCACTGCCATGTCTGCAGCTGCTTTTTCCAACTTTCTGAGAGAACCTGCCTCCAGAGAAGAGATCACAATGTTAAAGACCATCAGTAAATGTTTACATTAAGGACTAAATTTATATTTCCAAACATACACAAGTTTCTGATATATGCTGCAGAAGACAGAGGGCAGCTGTCCTTGTCTGCAGTGTATAGGAATTGGAAATGCCTGACAAATACTGTAGATCAGTGTTTCTCAAAGTATGCTCCAAGGAGTCCTGCGGCTCCCTGAGACACCTTCAGGGGCTTCATGAACATAACCTATGTGGCAGCCATCTGCTCAGCACTGTGGTTGCAGTGCACTGGGCCTCCCTGAGACTCCACACATGGGCTCCCCCAGACTCTGTTAGAAGTGTAAAGGGTTCCAGAGACCAAAAAGTTTGAGAACTGCTGCTGTAGATGATCTTACATAGTTATTAGCATTTTGTAGGAATAAAGGGAAGAGTCAACTATATTTGAAAACCACCAAACATTTCACTCATAATTCTGGAATGAAAAATTATATAAGTTTTTTTTCAATGTTTTCCAACATTTCAATTTTTTTCCCTCAGGGGGAAATGTCTTGCAAAATAACTATCAACATCCAGAGGTTTTCTCATTTTTTTCAGATTCTCATATGTCGAGTTGAGACACTCAGATGAAAAATAAAAGGGCTTTTTGATGGCCAGTTTCAGCATTATTCAAAACATAGAATGAAGTGATATACAGTATTTAAAGGGCCCAATCCTATCCAATTTTCCAGTGCCGGTGCAGCTATGCCAATGCACTGCATCCTGTGGTGGATAGGCAGTCACAGAGGCCTCCTCAAGGTAAAGAAACTTGTTCCTTTACCTCAGGGTTGCATTTTGACTGCACCAGTGCCAGAAAGTTGTTTTTGAATGCTCCCTTGTGTAAAAAATCTCCAGCGTGGTGTCACAACCCTGGAACTCTCCCCAGAGAGATACAAGCGTCTCCCTCTCTATAATTGTTTTGAAACAACTGCTCTTTCAAACATTTTTTCTTCAATTTTAGTCTGTCAAATTGGGGTTTGCTTTTCTGCTGTTGATTCTGTTGTGTCTGACAGTACTAGATGGTATGATTGTTTTATTTTGTACCACTGATACTGTTTTTACATTGTTCGTTAGTCATCTTGGACTTGCACCTGCAGGAAAGGCGAGCTATAGACCCATAAAAATAAAAAAACAAATAAAGAGTAACCCAGCACAACATTGAAAAGTTTAACATTGCCCTCTCTCTGGTGGGCTAAGTTGTTACTTTCAGGGATCTTATCATGGATGGTGGAGGGGGCAGAGTTGTATTCATAAATATGAAACCCCACATGCAGTCCTAAATGACACCATCTAGAATTCTCAGTCTGTGTGATGTGTGAAATAGTTCTGAGTTTGTAATTTGTTACTCTAGCACCTGTTGTGCGTCCAGTTTTTGGTTGGCAACCTTCAGTCTTGAAAGACTATGGTATAAGCCAGGGGTGCCCAAACCCCGGCCCGGGGGCCACTTGCGGCCCTCAAGGCCTCCCTATGTGGCCCTCAGGGAGCCCCTAGCCTCCAATGAGACTCTGGCCCTCCAGAGATTTGTTGGAGCCCACACTGGCCCGATGCAACTGCTCTCAGGGTGAGGGCAACTGTTTGGCCTGTCAAGTGAGCTGTGGGATGAGGACTCCCTCCATTGCTTGTTGTTTCACGTCTGTGATGCAGTAGCAGCAGGAAAGGAAAGGCTAGCCTTGCTTTGTGCAAGGCCTTTTATAGGCCTTGAACTACTGCAAAACCTTCATTCATTCATATAAGTTCATCTTTAATATATTCATTTATGTAAATTTATTCAAATTTGAAATGTAAATTAATTCGGCCCCCGACACGGTGTCAGAGAGCTGATGTGGCCCTCCTGCCAAAAACTTTGGACACCCCTGGTATAAGCCTACAGCACCCTGTATTCCCAGGCGGTCTCCCATCCAAGTACTAACCAGGCCTGACCCTGCTTAGCTTCTGAGATCAGACGAGATTGTTAAATTGGCAAACTGGAAGATGCAGCTGTTAGAAAAAAGGTCTCTTTGCAATCTCTACTATCAGTTCACCTGACCACTAGAAAGATATATGCTTTGTCCCACTGAAGATCTTTGCAGTCCTTAGCTGAGAAATAGATCATATCTGTATTGTGGTGGTGAAGGTAGCATTTGTTGATACAATAAAGCTGGGCTATGGTCTATCGTGCCTTAACGTACATCTGTAGAAGCACTTTCAGATTGCAATGTATAGACAATGGTAAATATTCCATCATTGTCTGGCATTTAAGCTTTATCAACTTGGGATACTATCAGGTTTCAGTCAGGCTGGGTACTGACCAAACGCCCACGTCCATAAGAGAGTTTGCCTGACCAGACTGACTCTCTGGCTGCAGTACCAAAGGCAGTGGTTGAGCTACTGCATCACTGGGGGCAAGCAGGGAGGAGCACCATGGAGGCCCATTGACAGAAGCAGTACAGACTTGGCTCCGGGATCTCAACCACTGGGCACTGCCATGGCTAACTGCTCAGTGGATCTGAAGCCCGATACAGTTGCAGGGAGAGTAACTGAATTCCTGGTAAGCAATTTACATGCACAATTTACATACACAATTTACACCTTTGTGGATAATGGGGTAAAAAGGATGACCCTTGCCCTCATGTCAACCCTCTGATGGTGACCCCAACAATGATTCCCTTTGGTGCGGTTCCTTAGGCATCAACTCACCACTGTTGTATGTGTCAGGTCTAGGGGAAATATTCCATTCACCCCGAAAAGGCCTCCTGGGATAGGGGTTTCAACTGACTCCGGGGGACAAGGCACTCCTCATTCAAATTGGTTGGCAGAAACATGGCTCCATCTCCAACCTATCCTCTCTCTCTTTCATACTTCTTCATGCTAGGTTGGCCCTTCTCTCCTCAGAAAACAAGGCAGACCAAAGGACGTCTCTTCCCTCCCCTCCCCCCAAGACTTGCAGTCCTCAATGAACACTGCATTTTAATCTGAAAACAATAACTCTAAGTGATGAACGTTTGTTTAGATAACAAACATATAGAATTCTCAAGATACTCATTTCTACTGCCCAAAAAGTTTTACACCTCACATACAGGAGGGCAGACAGGATCTAAGAAGTTTAGATTTATCCTGAGCTCTAGCACCACCTGCTGGAGAATTACTGTAGATAGAAACACTGATGTTATGAGGACAGTTTCACCCTGGACCACTGGTGGGGGGACACAAAGGACTTTGGAGGATTTTGCAGAGGCTTAACCAAATTGATCTGACTGATCTGATTGATCTGTATGTCATGTACTGACTAACACTTTCAGCTGAGACGATGACTTGCATAGGTTGAATCTGCCTCTGCCATTAATTCTCATCTGGTGGCCTTAGGAAAGATGCTCCCTCTTAACTACCAGCTGCTCAACTGTGATATGGGAATTGCAATACTTACCTGAAGGTATTTACAGCTTACCTGGCTGCAAATACTACATTAAGATGATACACTCAGAAAGGGTTATATAGATGGTGAGTACTACTACTAAATGACAGAAGGGTCACTCTGGGGGAGAGGAAATGCAACACATGTACATTTTGAGAGGCTGCAATCCTATCCACGCTTACCTGGGTATAAGCTCCACTGACTACAATGAGACTTATTTCTGAGGAGACATGCATAGGATTGGGCTATTAATTTCAGTGATCCATGTGAAAAATGGGACCTGTGTGCATATCTTGTGCCACAGCCTGCCTGTCCATGAAGTCAATGATGCCATTCACACTGAGAGACAGATGAGGGGAGTGGCGAACACAAACCCTTGAACTAGCTCCAGGCTACCACTGCCAGCGTCAGTCCCCTTACCTGTCTCCTTCTCCTGTATTGGCTGTTTAAACAAAGCCAGAAGTGTGGAACACACTGGTTTGAATCTCTCTCCTGACGTGTGCCTTCGGGGGCAACAGGCAGTTTCCATCATCTCTTTTTCAAAAAGGTCTCGCTTTCCTTATACGTCCAATCAGAGTGGCTGAGCAGTCCAACGCTTCTCTCATAAGCAAGACATGCATGGAATTGCAGAGAGGCCAATAGTGGTCTAGAATGGTTTTGACCTTCAGGAAACAGCATTTTAAAAGATACTCTGTAGGAAAACGATGGGGTATTTAGTTCAGTGTATGCTCAGAGATAAATCCCACCAAGCCTGTTTTGATTAGCAGCCCAATCCAGGGTAAATTCCCATACTGTGATGCAACTGCACTGATGTGGGCTATGCTGCATCCCACGGGGGACTTTTGGATGCTGGAGGTCTCCTTGGGATAAGGTGACATTTGTCCCCTTATTCCTGCATAAGCCCTTGCTTGAATTTTGTACTCACACTCCCCAATTTAGGAAACCATAGGAATTTGATAACAAGTTTACACTTGAAAGTTTACACACCCACACAGATTCTACCTTCACAACAACCCTGAGAGACGAGAGAGAGAAAGCAAGCCCTGCCACGCAGGTTGGTTCATGGATCTCAATTCCAGGCTTCCTGGCAAAGTCCAACAGTCTACTTCGTGGACACTAATTTTCCAAATTAAGAATAAGCACTTTCCAGTCAAACATACTGTACATTTGTCAAACACACATTTCCACCTCCTACTTTTTGAACTTCCCCTTCACATCTCAGGAAAGCCAAATGCCAGTTGCTCCATACCTGCAGAAAGTGCCTTGAGTTTTGTGCCCTGGAGGAAGACCAACATTCATACAGAATGCCTTGCAAGCAGAAAGAAAGCACTTTCCATACAACCTGGTGTTCACTGAGAAGAGTTTTATATTGAGAGGCCATAGAAAATGGGGTAGCATCATTATAGAAGATGGAAGTTGCAGCAGAGCTTCATGTCATACCTTGTCTTTTCCCTAAATCTAGTTCAGGATTCTGAACTTCCAAGACATTAACTGCGAAAACAGATGCCATTCCACTGAGCTGTGCCATTAGCCATTGCACCTGATCCCTGCACATGCAGTGGATTTCATCTGTCATTACACACATCTTAAAAGCATGCCTGGTACCAAGGATACTTCTCTTTTGCCTCGCCTCGGTGGGGGAAACGGCAGGCAGGCATGGGAAGTAGGGTGCCTTCATCAGTTTACCAACTTCCCAAGCAGCCACTTCCTGCCTCCTAGGTAGGTCGAGCTGGAACTTGATTATTACCTGATTCTGTATTGAGTACTGTTACAGCTATATTGATGCCATATGAATTGTGTTGATCCTCTGTTCTCAGTTTAAAAATCTTGCAAACTTATTGGTTTCGTCTGCTACTTGTTCTATACTTTTGTTTGTTTCTCTGTTGTCTCACTAGGAAAGTGGCTGAGAAATATTTTAAAATAAATACAGGTGTGCATTACTTAACAACAGTTCTCCTATCCCTGTTGTTCTGTGATTAAGGACATTAAGTGAACATTCAGTCCAAGCTATTTATTGTTTGTTGTGTAAACAAACATGCCCTGCCAGACACTAGCTGGCTGCACAGACTACTGTAGTTTGCCTCTTTGTATTAAGAGCCTTTCTGTTGTGTACTCTGCTGCAGGCTATGGAGACGTGACTGCCTCATTAAGAGCATCTTTATTGTGCTTTGACCACCTTCACATATGAGGGCCATCATTAAGTGGTGCATGTCTGTGATTACACTCTATTCACTCTGATTAGCAAATGTTCTTAAAGTAGCAGAAATATGCAAAGAGGAAAAAGATTTGGAAGACAAACCATTTGTATGCAAAATCATCCTTGGGGGAAGAGTTGCAGGAAAGAAGAAAGCTTTCAGACTGAAAACTAAGATGAGAACAAATCAAATAGGCCATTATAATGATGTGTTGTTTATTAAAATATAATCTCTATAAAGATACCACATTATACACATAGAAAGAGAAAACACTGTTTCTATAGCCACTTGCTGTATAAGACCTGGGCTACAATCCTAAGTCCACTGAGTTATGAGTAAGCTTCACTGAAGTCAACAGAACTTCTGAGCAAATATGTATAGGATGACACTGTGGGAGAGGTTACTACATGGGACTGTCTTTGCATAAGAACAAGGCAGGCACAAAGCCAACAAACAATGTTTCTGCTCAAGGAGGAGCTTCGATCTCCCACTCACAGAAGTCTCCTTCCTTTTTTCACAGCAGAATTTCCGAGTCCTCCAAAGAGTCGTCTGCATACAGTAGTTCATCTGTCAGTATGCTTCCGACAGGAAGTGTGCTAGCTTGAGACTGTAGCAGCCCATTCTGTGAGAGAGTATGTTGGAGCAGAGGAGTATCTTCCTCTTCTCTTCTTGCCAGGTTGGTGATGGGTTCCTCATACGTCCCACTTAAAATGTACCTGTCCCCTATCCCATTGCTCTCATGGACATCAACAGTGACCACTGTGGTTTCTGGTCTCTGGAAACAGGACTCGATGATGTGGTCAGGGTCCAGGTCTGTGTTTATCTGTGGAAACTCAGAGTCATCCATCAGCTCCTCTGTGTCATCCTCCAGAAGGCTTGTGTTAATATAAATTACGTCGTCAGGTTCGCTAAGGGCGGGTAAACTTTCTGATAGCTTTTCCAAATGAAGCTTCAGCTCTGAGAAGGTGGGTCGATCCACGGGATCTGCTCTCCAGCAGGAGTACATTATTTCATATCTGTGATAAAGCACATGGAACATTAAAAGGGCTCTGGAGCTTTGGGAAGCAGTTGCATCCATGCAACTGTCTGTCTAAGCCTATTCATGGAGTATTCCTGGAAAAGTTCAGCACCTGGCTTCTCCTTGCAGGTCAGACGTACTGTACATTAGAGGCAGTACAAAGTTCGAAGGAGGGCAAACATCTGCTAATTGGGGAATCTTGCTAAACTGGTTGCAGTTCAAATTTGTATTGAAACGTGCTATGTGAACAGACTTAATTTATTGAAATAGCTTCATAAGAGAGGCCAATGAAGGCAGAGACAGAGACATATTTGAATTCTGTTTAGAATAAATGTCTTTGAGATATCTTAATTTCACCCAAAAGAAATATCTCCTCTTTCAGTACAAGAGAAATTATGTTGGCAAAAACCTCACATTCTTTCCAGTAGATGGAGTTCTACAAGAAGCTATGGAGGGCCCTGTTGGAGCAGACCAAAAGTCCATCAATTCTCGCATTCTGTTTTCTACAGTGGTCACTGGAGTTGCCTCCAGGAAGTCCACAAGGAAGGCATGAAGGCAGTAGCCCCCTCTGAATTCCAGCCCATTGTTGACCTCCAGCAGCTGGAATTCAGTGGCATACTGCCTATGAACATGGAGGTTCAATTTAGCTGTCCTGGCTTCTAGATGTTAAAAGACTGCTCCCCCATGAATTTGTCTTAATTCTTTTTCAAAGTCATCTAAAAGTGGCAACGTTACATTTTGCAGCAGTGAATTCCACATGAGGAAGTGCTTTTTTAACCTGTCAATCTGCCAGTTGATTTCACTGGGTCACCAGAATGCTAGTATGATGAGAGTGGGAGGACAACTTCTCTCTGCTTCCTGCACAACATAAGGATTGTGTTCCTTATGAGTAAACTTTTTCAAAGCCAAAAAGCCTCCAATGTTTTAACACCTTTGGAAGGTGTCCCCAAATCTCCCCCCCATTGTTTTGATATTCTGCATCTTTCCCACCCTACAATATCCTTTGTGAGACAGGTACCATAACCATACACAGTATTTCAAATGAGGATGCACCATAGATTTGTAGAAAAGTATTACAATATGGACCATTTTATTTTCAGTCCCTTTCCTAATAATCCCTAGCATGGAATTCCAACCCCCCCCCCTTTTTTCCAAATCAAATGTAAATGGAGACCAAAGTGATGCATCTCATTCCCTCCAAATCCCCCTCCGTTTGAGAGCTGTTGCACTGTAAAATCCTCCAATGGATGCAGGGGGACTGCATCCAGTTTCTCTCTTTTCTGCTTAAGGCTTGACTACTTTCCAGGGGAAAGAGATTCTCAAAGAGACAAGCAGGCATGCAAAGAGATGAGAAGGGACTGTTGAATTGTAGCAGTAATTATCTTGGGTAAACCATGATGTTCTGCATTTCTGTGCAATTATTACCAAACCACTACTGAATGACTGCATTATTATCCCAGTGAGATGAAATATAAATACTTACAACTCATCTAAGCAGCCTTCCGGCTGCTTCAGCCTCTGCCCATGAAGAAGATAGTCGTAGATTTCATGATTCTGCACTCCAGGATATGGAGTCATCCCTCGCGTTGCTATCTCCCACATTGTAACACCAAATGCCCACTAAGACAAATAAAGACAAAACACACCCAGTTGGCACTGAAGAATGACATAATTTAACTTTCTAGCTGGGAAAGATAATTTGCTGAATATCTGCTGTGCTCCATCACACAGTGTTGAAAAGTATATCTGTGAAATTCAATTCTCAAAATGTTTGATGGTGTTGCAGTGGAACTTGCAACTCTTATTTTTTTTAGGGGGGAGGCATTGCTGATGTTATGTAGAGGTCTACTTAATTTTATCTGAGTTCTGTAGCAACAGAAGTGATAATACATGCAAGTATAACTAACTGATATCAATATGTACTGCCTAATACATTTTGGAATGGTTTTCACCAGTTGTTTCTTGATGTGGATGTCTCAGCTCAGTGCGAAAAGCACATGCTCTGTATTCATGCATAAGACACCAGGCTGAATGCTGAAATTTTCAGTTAAAAGATTCTCAGGGAAAGGCCTGGGAACTATCTCTGCCTGAGACTATGGAAAGCTAAAACAGGTGCAAGCAGACAAAGCTTGGTTAGGTGAACCGATGCTTTGACTTAGCAGAAGACAGCTTCACATGATTTAGAGCAAGAACAAAACATTTCCACACTGAACCATGTATATCTCAGCCAGCAATTTCTTACTGATGTAAGGGTTCCAAAGCATACCCAGAGCTCCCCACATTTAAGCTTTCTCCACTCATTTCAATGCATGAAGCTCTTCAATGCAGGCACAGTCTCTTCAACTTAAATGAATGAGGATGTGCAGAAGCACATATGTGGACCCTGAACTGGGGCAAATGTTGACATTATGATGGTGTCCAAAGTCCATCACAGATACTTAGGCTGAAATCCTATACACGTTCCTTGGAGTAAGCCTCACTTAAGACAATGGGACTTACTTCTGAGTAGACAATACAGATGATTGTGCTATTACATTGCTAAAATGATTACAGTATTTATACTGTAATGGTAGCTATTCTTCCATCCAACAGGGGGAGCTGCAGCAAGTATATTACAAATTAAAGTAAGAATTTCATCAATCCTACACTGGCTGTCAGTTGTCCTGAAGTTACTTTTTTAATACCAAGACTGGAGAAGCATTCTCACATTTACTTACCACATCACTTTTGGTTGTATAGACTCGATCGGCAAGACTTTCTATTGCAATCCACTTAACGGGCATCTTTGCGATGCGCCCTTGTCGATAATAATCTCCACTGTAAATTTTCTTGGATAAACCAAAGTCTGCTACACACACGGTCATGTCGTCCCGTAACCTGCCCATCAATTCACAATGTAATATTATCAATCTTAAAGGACTATGACATCTGAAAGATGTACTGTTATCAATGCTTCTGATAAAGGGAAAGGCATCTTTGGATTCACATGACTTTCCCACCCAGAACCCTTGAAAAATGTGGACTTTAAGAAGTTGGGGATTTCTAATGCATAATTCCCAGTGCCCCCACCAAACTAAAATTCTTAGAATATCTTGGGAAAGCCAGGACAGTTTAAATACTAGGTCTTAAAGCTCTTTGCAGTGCATTTTGCTACATGTTTACTTGGAGGTCCTCTGTCTTAAATGGGGTTTACTCTAATGTAAGCATGCACAGGATTGAAGCCTTAATTTTGTAGCTTAGAGCAGCAGTTCTCAAACTTTCCAGGAGTTTGAACCCCGCTGAAAGTTCTTGTGGGGGAGGGGGAATGGTGCAAAGTGATTGCCTGGATCCTGCCACTTTTGAGGGGTGCAGGGACTTTCCTGCACTCACCAGGGGCTGCTGCAGGCTTCCGGGGCTACAGGGAGCCCCACACAAGCCTCCGTAGGACTCCCCGAAGCGCATAAACTGTCAAAATAATAATAATAAATAATAAAACTTTATTTTTATCCCGCCCTTCTCCCTAACGGGACCCAGGGCGGCTAACAACATATTAAAAAAAACAATAGATTTTAAAAACATTAATACAAGCAGATAAAAACATTTAAAAACACACTACAGGGCCATAAAAACAGCAGTCAGATTAAAAGAATAAAAGAACAGATCACCAAGGAATCAAGCCTGTAAAACTAAAAGATGTATAAAAAAGTTAAGAAGGCCAGAAACCAGAAGGCTTGTTTAAACAACAGTGTTTTCAGGCCTCGCCGAAAGCTCTCAAGAGAGGGAGCCATTCTCAAGTCAAGGAGAAGGGAGTTCCATAATGTTGGTGCCACTACCGAGAAGGCCCTATTTCTTGCAGCCGCCCCCCGGACCTCCTTGGGTGGCAGCACTTGCAAAAAGGCCTCCTCTGATGACCTGAGATGGCGAGCCGGATTGTACGGGAGTAGGCGGTCTCTAAGATATCCTGGCCCAGAGCAGTATAGGGCTTTAAAGGTCAAAACCAGCACCTTGAATTGGGCCCGGAAACGAATGGGCAGCCAATGTAGCCCCCGGAGAAGCGGGCTGACAGAGTCAAACTGCCTGGCTCCGGTGACCACATGGGCCGCCGCATTCTGTACTAATTGTAGTTTCCGAACCGTCTTCAGGGGCAGCCCCACATAGAGCGCGTTACAATAATCTAACCTCAATGTCACCGTGGCATAGATCACCGTGGCCAGGTCTGCACGATCCAAGTACGGTCGCAGCCGGCGCACCAGCCGAAGCTGAGCAAAGGCCCCCCTAGCCACAGTCGCCACCTGGGAATCCAGGAGCAGCTGCGAGTCCAGGAGGACCCCCAAGCTGCGAACCTGCTCCTTCAGAGGGAGTGCAACCCCATTCAGAGCAAGTCGATAATCCAGCACCTGCATCGAGGATTTCCGAACCAGGAGAGCCTCTGTCTAATGATCATGACCCACTTCCAGTTTCATGAACGAAAAGCAGAAGTGGGTTGTGGATGTTATTTTGAGTGTCTGCGTTCTTTGGGGGTTCTTGCAGAGGCTCACGCGGGGCTCCCCGCACCTCCGTGAACCTGCTATGGCCTCTGGTGAGTGCAGGAAAGTCCCTGTGCCCATTGAAAGCGGTGCAATCCAGGCAATCAACTTCGCTCCATTTCCCCCTCCTGCCCCTTAAGGGGGTAAAGGCCAAGGCCCTCAGGCTGGGGTGTCACGACACACTAGTCTGAGAACTACTGGCTTAGGGTCAAACCAACTATGACACTTAATGGGTCAATTGGGTTTGTATTTTTTTTCCTTTAACTAGAATAGCATTGGGTCAATATTGCCTGGGGAGAAAGTTTTAATCCGTGTTCCTTACACTTCAGCCTGTTCTTTATGTCATTGCCTGGGGAGGGATTCTGAACCTTTGTTCCTTGTGCTTTAGCCATGTCAAAAATGCCTCCCACCCAAAGTTGCTGTAAGCCCTGGGAAGTTGCTATAAGCCCACTGGCATCAACTTAAACTCATAGTGCACTATGATTCCATTCAGAACCTGCCTCTTCATTAAATTTTTTCTCCCTGAAAGAAGAGGTTATTTTAGTTGCAGGCACACACAACAGCGGACCATGGGTGGGCGGTTTGCCCCAGGTGACAAATGTGCCTGAAGTGTCAAATGTGTCACTGAGCAGCTGGTAGATCTGGCCTCCCCCAGGGATCCTGAGGCTGAGGTCAGGTCTACCCTATGCTTTGAGTGGCCAGTAGCCCTGGCCTCCACTGGGGGGGAGGGATTTTGTGGCAGAGGCCAGCTCTTCCTATGGCTTTGAGCAGCCTGCTCCAGATGTTAAATATCCTAGGTGCACTACTGGGAGGACAACTTTACAAGACATTTAGAGTAAAATGTCTAATGTGGCCTGGTGTTTTTTCTCCTTAATATAGTGTGCAGGAGGGAATGATTAGGAGTGGAACCATGGTGGGGCAAAGTACTAAAGCCTTCCTTCTCATTTGGTGGGCCACTGTGAGATACAGGAAGCTGGACTAGATGGGCCTTTGGACGGATCCAGTGGGGCTCTTCTTATGTTCTCCCACTCTGATTTCACTTCATTTTGCAGTCTCTTTAACTGCTATTTAATAAAAATCCATACCAGGTCACATTACACATTATGTGTAAGGTGTGATTTGGGCCTTAGTTGAACAAATAGTCTGACTCTTAGAGAGGGCTGAATGAAAGCACCATGTTGTAATGTGCTAATGTTCTAAGTACAAGGGGACTTTTTTAACCCAGAAGGAACATTCAAATACAGTGCCTTTGCCTAAAATTGAGGGCACAGTCCCCAAAAAGGCTGTGTCTTGATCAATTTTCAAAAGTGTAAATTAGCTCCTCAATAACAAACACCCAAATTTTGAAATGAAGGAATAGAAAATAGTGTGTGTGTGTCCCTGCACTATTTGGACTCTATGCAGGGTTGCAAAGTTTGAGCAACAGTGAGATATACTTTTTCTTCCCTCTTCCCAAATTCTAGAATCCCAAATGGATGCATTCCTTATTCATCAAAATTAGGATGAAGACGGGCTAGTCTGTTCTGAGCTGAAGAGAGAAACTTGGGAACTCACATGCAGTTTCGAGCAGCCAGGTCTCTATGGAGGAAATGCCTGCTGCTGAGGTATTCCATTCCTAGAGCGATATGGATCATAAACTTCAATAAAGTCTGAAGTGGCACATACTGAAAAGAGAACAGGGTAAAAAAAAATCATGACTTGATCTTATTGTTATTGATCTTATTGTCTAAACAAAATAATCAAAGGCAATAAACCTCACACATTTGAATTCAGAACCTGTCTAGATTTAAAGCTTCTGGCAACAGAATTGTTTGGAAACTCTGAAGGAAAAGTCCATTTTATACCAGAGAAAAAGCAACCTAAACTCATTCTCACAGCCATTGTAGGAGTGTTTAAAAATGGTGTGGTTTTGTTTTTGTTTTTTACTCAGAATTAATGCTATAATCCTATCCACACTTGCCTGGGAGTAAGCCCCATTGACTAAAATGGGACTTACTTCTGAGAAAACAGGCAGTAATAAATGGATTGGGCTCTAAATCCATTGTGCTCAGTAAGACTTGGGCTGCAATCCTATTTTACCAGAAACGAACACCTAAACTAGTGGCAACACAATTTGCTCTACTTGAGTATTCTCTATCTGCATAGGATATCACCAAGGGTGTGAGTTACTGTATTTGTCTTGGTTCTTCATTATATCTTCAGCCCACCCTTCCTCCCTGTGAGGTAGGAGAGGCTGAGAGGTAATGAGTAGTCATACATCACACACTTTAACTCCTATCTCCTTTTTGTACTCATAGTCAAGATGATGAACACTGAAAAGAGGGGTTTCTCCACCTGATTGAGTGCTTTGGGGATTCAGCTGAGTGCTTTGGGGATTCTGATCTATGTTAGTGGATTAGAATTCACAAATTACCTTCACAGCATTCCTGTCATCAAGAAGACAAATGGTGTACATTCTGCAGGTACTCCCTTTTATCTGCCATTCCATTTTAATAAACTTCCTTCTTTTTTGATCTTTGACAGCTGACCTAGTTGATTCAGTAGACAGCAAGTCACCTTGTCCCCATGATTGCTACTGCACATGTTTCTGGAAATGTGGGGCTGCTGTCACACCAATTAGGAAAGGAGGAACTCAAAAGCAGTTCCCACAACCTGATTTTACCACCTTATTCCAGAATATGGGGCACGTTGGGGGGGGGGGAAGGAGAGTGCTGGGTGCATAGCCCTTGTCCATCACACTCTGCTAATACACTCAGAAGAATCCAATGGCTTAAAGCTTTAACTCCCAATTCTGCTGAAAGTATAGCCTAGCCCTGAGTGTGGATTCCTAAGTTGGTAACTATTCTGGTTTTAAAATGGCATTGATGCATGTGTAGCCCCCTCCCAAAGAAGAGGGGCTTGGTTAAACACCCTAAAATATTAACAGCTTAATTCTACAAACCAGTGGCAATGGTGTGTTGCTGGGTATGCCAGTGCAACGTGGGCCCCACAGTCACAGCAGGCTGTTTGCTGGCGGTGCTGCATGGTCTCTAGTGCAGTAGCTATAAAACCCACATTCCACCACCACTGCAGCACAGAATGGCTGTTGGCAGGATTCTGCTGGTGCAGGGGCATGGGTGGGGGTGGGATGTTATGGAATCAGCAGCTGCCAGATCCCAGACCAGACACACCCCCAGCAGGCTCCTCAGAGCAATGCTAGCAACAGAGATGGCACAGATCTGAGGAGTCCCATCAGGGAACATCAGGGACCATGGGGTAGACTATACTGAGAAGTCCTTCCCTCTAGCCCAACTTGTTCCCTGGACAGTGTGTTGGCTGCAGCGGCCAGTGTACCAGCTGTCCTGCGTCCCTTGCCCGATAGGGTTGTGCCATTGGAAAAGTACTATAAATACAGTTGAGATGCAAGTATTCATAAAAATATCTTGTAAGATCACTTTGTCAGCAGGAAAAGGTCATGCTTACTGTCACTAATTGGTCTGATTTTAAAGCTGAAATTTCGTACTCCTTTGCAGCACAATCCTATGCATGTCTACTCAGAAGTAAGTTCAATAGCAGTTACTCCCTGGAGAGCATGCATAGTATTGCAGTCTGGCGAGCGGGCAGGCTTGTTTTCCTGTTCCTTTCCTATCAATCAATAATACCTTTATTGGCATATAAGCAGATAAATAGGATTACAACAGTCACTAAAAGGATAAACATGATGGGGAGGGGAAATGAGAAGTGATTTAAGAGAAAAGGGAAGAAGAGAAAGGCAAAAAGTAAAAAAAAAATTTTTTATGAAGGGGGAGATATTTTAATAATTTGGGATAGAAAACTAGCAACTGCTATAGTAATGTTTGCCTGATTGTCACTTAGCAAAACAAAAAGGGGATCAATAAATGGGCATTCCTTTCCTATGAATTTACCCACTGTCTGCTGAACTGAAAATACATGGGGATCTTTCCATTTAAAAAAAAATCTTCCTCAGCCACTTCTATGTCAACACTGTATCAAAAGCAAAATTGGACAAGATTCTGGAGGAAAAATCCATTACAAGCCATGATGTGTATGCGCAACCTCCTGATTTTAGAAATGGGTTATGTCAGAATGCCAGATGCAGGGGAGGGCACCAGGATGAGGTCTCTTGTTATCTGGTGTGCTCCCTGGGGCATTTGGTGGGCCGCTGTGAGATCCAGGAAGCTGGACTAGATGGGCCTACGGCCTGATCCAGTGGGGCTGTTCTTACGTTCTTATGTACTCAGCCGCTCCTAGCAGGATCCTAATGAACAATAAAATTAATGCATCCTGCTTCTCTTAAAAGAGAGGGATGTGCAGTCCACTTTCCACTGCTGCACAACAGCTGACAGAATAAAGGCCTCTTTGAGGATACCCAATTACATGCAGAGACATGGCTTAATTTCCACTCATTCGCAGCTCACACAAATTCATATGCCAGCCCATGAACGATCCCATTGTTTGTAGCCATTCAGCAAAATCATCATTAGTTTATAGATGAGTCTTCAGAATAAGGGGTGGGAGAAGGGCTTTATTTTTGTGTGCAAAATAAATACAGGAAATAAAGCAATTCTGTCTTTTACAAAAGAGAACATCATCACCACATATGATTATTTCTTTGCCACTGAAAGACTCCCAATGTGTCGTCATACTTTAATAATGTTCAAAACTGTTTTTGTTGAAAAACATACGAAAGCCAACTTGTTCAAGGACATCATTTCCACAACAATTAATGGCTTTTATCAACTAGTTTAGTACAAGAATAATAGTCTCTCCATGCATGAGGTTAACAAAAAAGGTCACATTTCATTCAGTTACAGCCCTTGCTGTTCTTCCTTTACACACAATCCCACAATAACCTTTTCAAATATCATGGCTTGAAGAACCATCTTTTTGTGGTTGAGACTTTCTACTCCTCAAATTTCTCTCTCTGTCCAATCTTGTATTCCAAACTGCCTGGCTGATATTCCAACCTGCAGCTTTTATCACCATTTCAGGCTCAAAAGGTTCAAGCCTGAACTCATCTTTCCCCTCATAAGAACGTAAGAACATAAGAACAGCCCCACTGAATCAGGCCATAGACCGATCTAATCCAGCTTCCTGTATCTCACAGTAGCCCACCAAATGCCCCAGGGAGCACACCAGATAACAAGAGACCTGCATCCTTGTGCCCTCCCTTGCATTGGCATTCTGATATAGCCCATTTCTAAAATCAGGAGGTTGCACATACACATCATGGCTTATAACCGATAATGAATTTTTCCTCCAGAAACTTGTCCAATTCCCTTTTAAAGGCATCCAGGCCAGATGCTGTCACCACATCCTGCGGCAAGGAGTTCCACAGACCGACCACACGCTGAGTAAAGAAATATTTTTTTTGTGGGTCCGAACTCTCCCAACATTCAATTTTAGTGGATGTCCCCGGGTTCTGGTGTTATGTGAGAGTGAAAAGAGCATCTCTCTATCCACTACCCATGCATAATTTTGTTTGTCTCAATCACGTCCCCCTTTTCTAGGCTCAAGCCTCAAGCCCTCAAGCCTTCCTCCTCTCATATCCTCTCCTTATACATTGACAATGTCACATCCACCCAGTAGGAAAGGCATGTAGCTTTTATCTTTGACTCCTCTCCCTCCCATATTCAGCTCCACCATACTTGACAGTCCAAAGGTCACCTGCTCTCTTGAACAACTCTGCCTTTCTCTCTTGCTGCTCTTATGCCTGAACCACCTCTCTAAACATGTGCAGGATTGTTCCCTCACTCACAGGCTCAAAATCTCATCTGAAATCCCATCTGAAAATCCACCACTATCAGGAATTGCATATGGTTCCTGTTTGCCTCTTCATCCTTCCTTCCCCTTGTCTGTTTTCTCTCTTGGGTCAATTTCTATATTGTAACTCTTTGTGGCAGGGACCTGTCCTTTAACATCATGGTGCCTTCCTGCCTGCCCTACCTCCCTGCTCTAAACATATGACACCATCAATGTACATAGAGTAAAAAAAAAGAAAAAAAAGTTCTCTGCCCCAATATTTATTTTAAAAAGAGGGGGATATTCAAACCAGGAGTGTCTTCATTTGTATGTTTGCCTCATGGCCATTAAGCGACACTAAGTCTCACCAACCGCAAATCTCTGCAGCACCGTGCTTGGGGCAAATCCCTGCGATGGCGCCCCCCCGCAGGCTATCGCCACCCCCCTGTGCAGATATCCACCCCCCCCACTCATCAGAGGCTCATGGCACCTCATGCGACGCAACCCACACTGGGGAAACTTCTGTGAGGTTCCCCAGCACTATAAACTGTGCTTCCAGCAAACCGGAAGGACAGTTTCTGCCCCCGTCGGGAGAGGCTTCCGTGGGGTCCTAGTGGCCGGCGCCTGGGGCATTTGCCCCATCTCACCCTATGATAGGTACACAACTATATCTCAGTTAGGAAAGAGTATCAATTATAGAACTTTGTTTACTCATCCCTGTTTTATATGTAACCACAACTGGTTTTTTTCTTGCCAATAGTCCTCAAGAACAGTTCTGTTGTTATCTTCTTTTCACACATGTCTTTGCTTTTGTTTTCTCAGCTGTCAAAACTGGACACTAAAAATCATTTTAAATGAGCAGGATTTAGCCTCTAACGTTTTGCTGGATTGGGCAGCATTGTTGGATTGGACATCTGCTCTAATTAACAGCCTAAGGGTGCAATTCTAACCCCTTATGTCAATGCTTTCCAGCACTGGCATAGTGGTGCCAATGGGTCATGTGCTGCAACCTGCAGTTGGGTGTCACTCATGGAGTCCTCCTCAAAATAAGGGAATGTTTGTTCCCTTACCTCGGAGCTTCATTACCCTTATGTCAGTGCTGGAAAGCACTGACATAAGGGGTTAGGATTGCATCCTAACTCTATCCTCGGCAACTCCACCAGGTGCAGAGATGCCAGAACGGCTACAGTTGCATCCAGCAGCACCACTGAGACTGCTGGTGGTCTCCTCAAGGGAAGGGGACTTTTGTCCCCATCTCCTGAGGAAAGCCCCAAGACCCACAATGGGGCTTCTCAAGCCTGTGCCAGTTATTTTGCTGATGCAGACTTGAGAGCCTCCATGTTGGGCTTTTCAGCCAGAAACAGAGGATGGGATATGGTGGAGCAGAGCTCCACTGGTCCCAACCCCCTTCTGGGCTGGTTCGTTCTCCTCACCCACCCCATTGCACACACTCCCTGCCTCCCCCTTTGGCCTGAAAATACTCAATGCCAGCCAGTGCTACAGGAGTGCCAGCTAGCCCTCCATGTGGTGCTGAGGCTCAGCGCTGACAGCCCCTCCTCTGTAAGAGTTGTGGACATGCTTTATGGCACATTTGCGACACCCAGTGCCAGCACTGGAGCTCAACGCCAGTGCTAGACCAAACAGGACTGGGCTCTAAGACCCCAACACAAGCTTCTTTAGCGTTCCCTATCAATTAGCCTTTCCCTGCATTCTGTCGCATTCCACTGTACTACAGGGCTATTTTCTATACAATTGTTGATTACCTGTGGGCCCATTCCAAGTCTTGAGCGAAGTAGGAAGCTATGCAAATCTCCATATTTCATGAATGGGAGGATCACCATGGGCTTTGGAACATGCTGAGAACTTGGTTCTATACATACACCTAGGAGGAGTTAAAGAAATCAGTACAGCATTTTCTTTCAACAAAGTGAGATGGAAACCATGACCAAAGTACTGGCTAAGAAGACCTTCACCATAAAGACCAGAGCAGAGAACAAGATGTTACACACATATCCTCACCCACTCTTATATTACAAAAAGGCACAACATAAGAGGATCCCTGCTAGACAAACCAAAAGTCCATCTAGCTCTAGTTCAGAACATGTTGACCACCAATAAGGTACACCACAAAAGAAAATCAGGCTTCTTGTGTACCAGCTGATGGCATCTTGTCTTGGGGGTTTTGTACTTGATGAGGGGGTAAAGGATAAGGGATTTACCCATGAGCTCAGCTGATGCAAGGCTCTGGGGTGGGTGGAGAGGAGGCGAGGAGGAGGGAGGCATTCCAGGGATGCCAGATCCCAACCCCCATTCCCAAGCATCGTGGAATGGCTTCAAGCTGCACTGCTCTCCTTGGACTTGTGCCACCTTCAGAGGTGGTGCAAGTCTGAGGAGACCCATAGGGACTGCAGTGGCTTATCCAGGGGTAAGGGGAAGAGTTTCCCCTTACCTTCAGCTGAGCCACTTGGCCCCATCTCGTGCTGGATACAGCGCAAACCTCCTTGCTTGCCTGTTCCAGTGCAAGATAGGATTGTGCCCTTAATGTAACAAGAGCTACACACTGTCTCTTAGGCAGCCCATATGAAAGACCTAGATATTTTGGATATTTTGCAGTCACTATGCCTATGATCTTTTGCTGTTTCCTAAAGATACACAGATGTCTTCAGAACTCCCTTTTCTGTTGTTTCTAGGTGCACTCAACGTATCTTTTAATTCCCTTTTTCCAGGGCAACCTGCATGTCATAAGAACAATTTATGGAACTTGTGAGCAGTAACAGTTACCCTCAGTTACTGTGGGCAGTAACAGTTACCCTCAGCTGGATGCTATGAATAAAAATATGTACCTGACAATGACTAATTGTTGGTTGACCTACCGAGAAGTTTAATGACATTAGGATGATCAAAGTCTTTCATGCATGCTGCTTCCCGGAGGAACTCTTCGATTTCCCGTTGGGAAAAATTGTCCACTAAAAAACACAATTAAAAATGACTCTTTAAGAAGGTCAATATTATTCAAACTTTAAAAAAAAAAATTGCAACACATCCCTCTGCCTTCCATTTCCTTATTGGCACAAAAGCAGCATGAATACAGCCTGAGCAGATATGAAAGCAACAGGACATTCCTAGGAGTTCGGCATATTATATTTGGTGGAAATAAAGAACGCACATGTTTTTTTCAAGTGTATATAAAGGTCAGTAAGTATGCAGTGTGTGCATCTGTGTTTGCAAATATATATGTGTAAATCTATATTCAGATGTTATGAAACCATGAAGAGTCTCCACGATTTCACTGGGCCTGTTATTGTGCCAGCGAGCCTCACCTCCATCGCTGTGCTTTGTAGCCCAGACCCTGCTCTCCTCATGAAAAGCGCTTGTCTGAAGTGACAAATGCTCTCCCTAGGGAGAGACTTTCCCCATGAATAGGAGCACTGAGTGCAAGGAAAGAGGCAGGGCTATGGAGCACAGGGGTGAAGCTTCCTGGCATACTCAGGGCATGGGGAAATCTGGAGCCCCTTCATAGGCCTCAGATACTGAGAAAGGCGGTATTGAAAAGTCTATTGAGAAAGGCAAGGCAGTATAGAAATGTGTGTGCGTGCGCATGAGAGAGAGAGAGAGAGAAGGCCCATTAGACCAGTGTTTCTCAAACTGTGGGTCAGGACCCACTAGGTGGGTCGCAAGCCCTATCCATTTCAAAATTGTATTTTTAATATATTAGACTTGGTGCTACCATGGTATGGGACTGCATTTGGGGAAATGTTACAGACCTATACTTTTAACAAGCTACTATGTATATTCTTTTAACAATGATAGTCAATGGAACTTACTCCTGGGTAAGTGTGGGTAGGATTGCAGCCTAGGATTGTTAAAAATGTTCCTGCTTGATGATATCACTTCTGGTCATGACGTCACTTTCAGCGGGTCCTGACGGATTCTCATTCTAAAAAGTGGGTCCCACTGCTAAATATGTGAGAACCACTGCATTAGACGACACATTTCCAAGTGCCCTCTGAAACTGGAAGACAATCCATGAAACTGAGCACAAGGTCTAACCTCTTTACCCTCTCCCCTCCCCTCCTCTATTGCCTCCCTCATGTGGAATTTTAGATTGTTCGTGAAAGCAGGGACATATTTTTGTTTTTATTCTGTAAAGCACTAACCACGCTGACGGTGCTATCAGGTGGTGTCATAATACAAATACACTATGGGCATAAACCTAACCAACTTTCCAGCCCTGAGTTAAGGGTAATGCAGCTCCAAGGCAAGGGAACAAACATTCCATCACCTTGAGGAGGCCTCTGTGACAGCCAGTTCCTGAGCCAAGATGGCCATCTATAACTCAGAGATCCAGTGTGCTGCTACTACTTCTACTAGTATAAAATTGCATTTATTCTTAAATATCCAATGTGTTTAGTGCTATTAAACTCTTCTGCATGATCAAGAGGTATTTTCTTTTCCCCTTCAACTCTTGGAGGGGAGAGTTGGCCTTCTTTCTCTCCATGAATGAATATGCTAGACATCTAATCCAAAAGGATCTTCTGCAATTCTAGAAGAACATATGGCCCAAGATGTACCTGTATGTTTCTGTCAGCACAGAACTCCAGACTTCCCAAAATCTGCTGGTACTTACACTTCATGGTTTTCACAGCTACTTTCTGAGTGGTTCCATCAGGATTGCTGAGATTGCCCTCCATAACTGATCCAAACTCCCCTGGATGAAAGAAGAAATAATCCATGTTGGTCTTTCTCTCCAAAATTACATCAATGTCAGTTAGCAGCTTCAAGTGGAAAGGAACTCTGCTGCCTATTCTTAAGTTTCTTTAGGCATAAGGGCCCAGAGAAGCAGCTGCTTGAATCATACTTACACCCGAACGCCAGTGTAAAGGGCCCCCTCCCCCTCACCTTCAGAGCCATTTGGAGCAGAGAGAGTGAAGTGGATGCCTCCACTTTGCTCTTGCTGCCCTGAATGGCTTTGCAGGTGAGGGGGAGTGGCCACTTTACACCGGCGTTCAGGTGCCTGAAAATCTTAGCATTTTACCCCCCCCCCAAATGCCAATGGCTCTGAAGGAGTTGCATGTTTTCCCAATTCCACATTTGCCAAGATAACAAAAATGGGGGACGACGACTTGCAGCAGCTATTTGATAGATAGAGGTGCTGATTTGGGAGGAGCTGGGCTTGCTCAGACTTTGGCTGCCAAAGGAATGAGTGATACTTACCCTCTCCCAAGATCTTTCCCAAGGCCAAGTTATTTCTGACTATCACAACATCCTGGAGTTTCTCCTGCAGCTCTTCACTCACTCCAAGGCTGCCCACTGTAAGAGAGATCTTTGGTTAGACAGGAAAAAGGACAGAGCAAACATTTCATATCATGTGCCCAAGGCAATAGACCAGGGGTCTCCAAACCCCAGCCAGCAGGCCGGATAAGGCCCACAGTCAGTCTCCATCCAGCACATGGAGCTCTGGGAGTGTGCAGCCCACTCCCACAACGATAGGAAAAACTGCCGGGACTGCTGCAGAGACAGAGCTTCAGCCTGGCTGAGAGAGGGAGTTTCTACCGCTGCCATAACAGTTGCCTTGGACCCAGCTACCATGAAGGAAAGGTTGTGAGAGATTTATTTCTATTTTTTGGTGCTCTGCAGGACCCTGAAACTTCTCCTTTGCTCCAATGGTTTCGAAAGATTTATTGCTGTTTATCTACTTATGTTGGCTGAGGGGTGGCTGGGGAGGTGGGCAAACTGCTTTTTCAACATGTGCTGTATTGCTGTGCTGTTTTTGGTTCTTAGCAAGATCCTGAAACTTCTTCAGGGAGAGCTGGGACCAGGAGGGCTGAATTATGAGATCTGCTGTGCTGAATGGCTGCTTAGAACTTTCTCCCTTGCAACAGAGGCTTTTTCCCCCTACTTTCAGAGATTCTTTTATGAATTATTGTGTTTTGGGGTTGGGGAGAACCTTTTATGTTGGGAGAAATCATGAAACCAGGTCTGTTGTGTTTCTTGCCTTTTGAGAGATTTTTCCTAATTCATGAGTATTGAAATTTATTCAAATTTAATATAAATTTAAATTTTATTATTTTTTTCTGGCCCTCAACACTGTGCCAGATATATGATGCAGCCCTCCTGCTCAAACGTTGACCCCTGCAATAGGCCACCAGCTTTTACATATAAATTTCTGTTGTGACTTATCTTAGAGCTGGTCAACACATTCTTCAGTTACAATGGTCCAGTTTTTCCCAGACTGTTGCTGACTGCAGCTTCAGTTTTATAGCCCAGTCCTATTGGGCTGCCCCATTGGTGGAACTAGCATGCCGCCAGGACTGGCTGCTGTAAAGCAGCCATAAAGTAAACTCCAGCAGCACGTGCGGCTGGGAAGGCTGGAGCCTTTCTGCATGCATTGTTAGAGTGCTGGCCATCTACTGGAGCAGGTAAGCTAGCATGGAAGGCAGGAGGGAGGGTGGAACGGATTTAAATCCCCATTCCCCTTTGAAGACTCTCGCTCTGAGGTCTCTCCCCCCTTTGCTGGATCCAGTGCATGCCTTTTTGGCACGGCTGCAGCAGTGGGGCGGGGGGGGGGAGAGAAGGATAAGATATAACTGGGCCATTAAAATCTAAATGCTTCCTCTTGTGAAAAATAAATCCTCCACACAGAAAAACAGAATAGCAGGGAAATGTTCCTTTCTTGCTCTTGTGTTAGTTTCTTTGTTCAAGGAAACTATTCATGGAAATGCATTGAAACAGAAGTTCTCACAATAACGACAGCATTATGTGGCACATAATCCCATAATTCCCGTGCTGGAATCCCTAGCATGTATTCACTGCTGAAACAGAGACGCCTGCGTTGGCTTGGTCATGTCGTGAGAATGGATGATGGCCGGATCCCAAAGGATCTCCTCTATGGAGAACTCGTGCAAGGAAAGCGCCCTACAGGTAGACCACAGCTGCGATACAAGGACATCTGCAAGAGGGATCTGAAGGCCTTAGGGATGGACCTCAACAAGTGGGAAACCCTGGCCTCTGAGCGGCCCGCTTGGAGGCAGGCTGTGCAGCATGGCCTTTCCCAGTTTGAAGAGACACTTTGCCAACAGTCTGAGGCTAAGAGGCAAAGAAGGAAGGCCCATAGCCAGGGAGACAGACCAGGGACAGACTGCACTTGCTCCCGGTGTGGAAGGGATTGTCACTCCCGGATTGGCCTTTTCAGCCACACTAGACGCTGTGCCAGAACCACCTTTCAGAGCGCGATACCATAGTCTTTTGAGACTGAAGGTTGCCAGTACATATGTGGCACAGTCCAGGAAGAGTTCAGTGCTATGAGGTATAGGGCGCAATCCTAACCCACTTTCCAGCACTGACATATGGGCAATGCAGCTCCTAGGTAAGGAAACAAACATTCCCTTATTTGAGGAGGCCTCAGTGAGTGCTGCCCAACTGCATGATGCACCACACGTTCCATTGGCACAGCTATGCCAGTGCTGGAAAGGGGGTTAGGATTTGGGCCTTAGCTGAATGCATAGATCACCTCTGTAGCAACACGTATTATGCACAAGAATCTAAGAATGCCAGCTGGGTCCAGGTCAAACTACATAGGACAAAATGCATTATTACTAGAGGTTGCCATCTTTTTTTTTTTCAGAAACAACTATAAACAAATACACATAACACAACACAAAAAACACAAAGGGTGCAGGATATCATATATTATCATATATCACTAAAACTAATAAATCATTACATATCTTGATCAATTCCTCTTCTAAATTTACCTCTTAATATTTTTTCATTCATCATACATATACCATATCAAAGATAACAACAACAACAACAACAACAGTATTTATATACCGCTTTTCAACAAAAGTTCACAAAGCGGTTTACAGAGAAAATCAAATATCTAATGGTTCCCTGTCCCAAAAGGGCTCACAATCTAAAAAGATGCAAAACAACACCAGCAGGCAGCCACTAGAACAGACAGTGCTGGGGTGTATTACATAATATATATGTAATACAATCATCTAAATGCCCTCTCATATATTTCTAAAACTTCATTTTCAACCAAGCAGGGTTTTTTCCCTTGCTCAATTTGTGTCGGTTTTCGTTGTTAATCCAAAACTTCTAAGTCTGTTCATTTCCGTCACATTCATTATTTTCTCTATTAATTCATTTTTCATTAATATTTTAGAATCCTTCCAATATCTAACATATCAGATCCTCACTACAGTTAAAATCATAATAACTAGGTATACATCATTTTATTTATCTATAATGTCTAAAATAATATAAAATTTATTGCTCTAATAAATTTTTTTTATTATACTTCCAGATCTATTCCCATTGATCTATTGTGATATCATGGCCTATATTTTATGCCCAATTTTATCATGGATTGTTTTACTGTTTCTTCTTACATCTCAAAGTCCAATAGTCCATCTTATAATGCATATATTAATTTGATCTCAATCTTTCTTTAACATCAATGGCAACATCTTTTTTTTTCCATCTGAAACCACAAAAACTTCTCCTAATTTTTTATTCCCCAACAATGCCATATTCATTAGTCATCACGCTTCTTTTTACTGGTCTTCCTCTATTTTTGTCTTTTTCTTGTTGCTATTGGTGAGCGCCTCTTACTCGCTCCTCTAAGCTCTTCCCTCTCCAATTCATCTGTTGTTCCTAAATCATCTGATTTCTTTTCATCTGACTCCATTTCTGGTCTATATTTTTCTAATTCTTTTCTTCTCGATTTCTCTTCCTCCTTTTCTTCCTTTCTTATCTCATCTTTCATCACTGTACTCAAGAAGTTTTCTGCTTTCATTGTTGAATTTATATTATATCTCTGTGTCTGATACTGAAAAAAACATACTGTCTGGAGAAAGCCATCTGTATGGTATTTGTATTTTTCTTAAAAATTTTGTCAGGTTTTCATATTCTTTTCTCTTCTTCCTTACTCTCCATGGAACATATCTCAAAATGTTGACTTTGTTGTCATCCACTGTCCATTCCTTTTCCTGTGAGCCATTCAGTAATTTATCTCTATAAAAGGTTCTGATAAATTTCACATGGATTTCTCTTGGTAATTCGTTTTTTCTTAGATAAGAAGCGCTCACTCTTCTCACTGAGTCCAGTTCTCTAGATATCTCCTCCACTGGTGTATCAATCCATTCTGATATTAATCTGACAATCCGTCGCAATGTATCTTCTCCTTTCTCCTCTGGTATATTTTGCATCCTCACCACTCGAGCTGCACTATCCATCTGAATTTCCATTAATGTTGTCTCTGCATCGTGCTGATTTTCTTCTATCTCCAAAATTTTAGCTTGATCTTTTCTTATCTTTTGTCCCAATCTCTCAATCTTTTGTTTTTCTTCTGATGTAATTTTCACTTCCATCAGTTGTTCAGTAAGAGCATCTAATCTTTTTGTTAAAGCATCCACACTAGCTTGAGTTTGTACAGATTGGTTTGTTAGTTGCTGGACCATCACCAACAGTGTTTCTATGTTGTCTTGCACAGTCTGTTTCCAGTCTTTCCCTTTCAGTTCCTCTTGTACTAATTTTCCAAGTCCTGTCAGCGAGCCTCAGACTTTCACTATTTTGCCCACCATCTTCGTTCTTCCTTCCTTCTGCTCGCAGTGTTCTTTAAGGCCACTAGATGTCCTCAGCATATTATCTTCTTTGCTTCAATTATAAACACAAATCCAGTTCTTGCAATGTCTTTTAAAATCCATTAGATGTCACTAGACGTCACTGGTGTACTGTTGTTTTATTTATATTTCTCTTATCTTGTTTAGACTTGTAACCTTGGCAATGCAGGAATGTCCAACCACAGGAATGTCGAAACATCCAGCCGCTCCTTCAGGCAATCCCAAACGATAGTAACAGACCAAGGCAATAAAAGCTCCAGTGCACAAACTTTATCCGAGGACAGTTAATTTATAATCCACCAAAATTCAAAGTTGTAAAGTTATATTTATATTTTCAGATAACCATAACAAGCTTGGTAAATCTCTTCTACGATTTCTCCTCACACCGATAGACAGCTGGGGGGGGAACCTTCCCCCCTCCTCTTCTCACGGCAAAAAAACAAATCAGGCAATCAAATTACTCAGTCCATGCCAAGCATACACAAACGGAACAACACTTAAGTCTTTCAACGTCTTTCCCTGCAGGGGTCTTCCGCTTGATTCAAAATGAATTCTTCACCATTGCTGCCAAGATGAAGGAATCTCCTGGGAAAGCCCCCTGGCTGGGCTTTATCTCCTCAGGAATCGTGCCATCACATGGAGGAGTTTGTCTCTCCTGACAAACAATCCTCAGATCTCCTTGGATGCACAGTTTTTGGGGAAAAACAGAGTGCCTTTCAAGAGCCCGAGAAAAGCACGTCTGCTCAGCTGCTGGCTGGCCCCTCCCCCCTAGAGGTTGCCATCTAGAGGTGTTTGTTTCTGGTGACCCTCAGACACCATGGTGCACAGTTTGGGAACCACTAGCCTAGGTAATAAAGGATCCTTGGGTAGTGGAGTAAGGGCCCAATCCTATCCAATTTTCCAGTGCTGGTGCAGCTGTGCCATTGGGGCATGCACTGCATCCTGTGGTGGGGAGGCAGTCACAGGGGCCTCCTCAAGGTATGGTAACATTTGTTCCCTTACCATCCGGCTGCATTGCAGCAGCACTGGTGCTGGAAAGTTGGATAGGTTTGGGCCTTAATTCTGCTATCATAGGCTGGCCACTGGCTTTTCTTAACAGGAAGGGCTACCTGTTCAGATTGGAATGTTGCCCAGACAATTACTTTTCCTGGGTCGTGGTATATTCTTTGGTTCTGTCTCCTGACTAAGGACTGCTTATGGCTCAGTCCTGATGGTTCTCTGGACAGAAATGTTCCCCGTCACTCAATTTGATTAAAGGAAACAGACAGCCTAGTGAGCACACTGCCTACATTAGCTTGGCCTGGAAGGTCACTATTGGGATAATGGTTAACATAATTAAACCGCAGCAAAGGGTCAATAACAAGGTACAAACTGGTTGCTAATCATTTTTTTTAAATTATATAAGTGAATTTCTTCTGACTCTTAATAGGATTATTTGTTCTGTTCCACTAAATGCATGATCATTCCAGTGGCAGTTTTTTAAAACTGATGTGATGATACATTTAAAACTTACATGTCAGGTCAACAGCTCTGCGGCAGTAGGACTTCTTTGCTCTGTAATTTACAGTCAACTCGGACTCATCACTGCTAAAAGCATACCTAATGGAGACAGAAAGACAACATTTTAATGTTACTATAATATGATTCCTGTAAACTTAAATTATTCAGAAAGCAGGGAGATTGCAGCTGCAGAAAAGGCAAATTAATTTTTCACCAGGAAATTGTCATGGACAGGTGTTTGGCTTGCAATGAATAAAAACAATGCAAAAGAAAAGGAAATTCCGGTACTCCTGATCATGTTTCATTTTTCCTCTTGCTGTATTTCATGGTGCACTTGGTTCCAGTACTTTGCCTCAGTAATAAAATAGACTATAAAAAAAAAGTTGAGTCACTCAAATTGGGGGAGGGGACTGTTGTTCCATCTACAAAAGCGATTCATTTCCCATTCTTAGAATGGTGTTCTTTTAATAACAATGTAAAGTCACTGAACTTTCACTTCCGTACACTGTTTTCTTTTCCCTTAATAACTGATAATTCCTAATTCTCAAAGAGAAACCAAGACTACATGTTGAGCTAAGATTATCTCCAGGTCTTACCCAGTCAACTCAGAAGTTCAGATCCCCTACTTCCTCTGAGATTTCAAAGAAATCCCATAGACCAGTTTCCATATTTCAGATTATCTGAGATTACAATCTAAGAAGAAGTGTCCTGATTTCCAAAGGTTTTGGTTGACCTGATGGAGCCTGAAATCTGAGCTGCCTGGAATAACACAATGCAGGTATATTCATCTACAGCTGTGCAAACTTGACAGGTGTATTTTACAGCCATACCCAACAAGCTCTTTTATAGAAAGTTAGTGCAACAGAGTGGCTCACAGATTGTCAGACACATGAACAAGCTTCTAGTTCAAACTGCTTACTGCTTCTATCATCTGGGAATCTACTATCTGACAGCCTCCCCCATCTACAATATTGGAGTAATAATATTATTCAAAGGTTGTTCTGAGGAACAGTGAGATAATTAGGGTAAAGCATTTTGAATACAACACTGATGACTGAACTGAAGCTCCAGAAAAAACATACATAACATGAATAGCATTTAAATGCATTTATTGACTACAGAATTGTACTTCTGAAAGGCCTTGTTTCTATTAAAATACTGCAATCTACCACGAGTGTAATTATTCTAACAGAAGAACTACCCCATTGACTGTTGCATAAGTGTACAGAAACAGCAAAAATGCCTATTTTGCGTTAAGGTTCCAGCACAGCCAAATTCCCAGAAGCGTGTTATGAAAAAATATTTTCAGTATGCTCATAATAGCTGTCTGTTTCAAAAAGGTTTTCAACGGAAAGGGCAAGACTTGATCTTTTGGGGACTTTATTGTACCAGATCACAAGGGAATGAGCTCTGCAAATGGAGGCTACAATGGGCCTTTGTTGAAGGCATAAAACAATCCTCACATAATACGGGAGAAAATAGCAGAATCCTATTTGAGAAAAAAAACGTGAGGATTAGACCTGGAGTATGCTGTAAGTAGGACTTACGATTGTGCAGACCAACCTTTTTTCTTTTGGTGTTGAATGGCATAATCTGTTCTACATCTGATTCCCGCTGACAGTACCATTCCCAACTTTACAATAAAAAATGACACACTTGCTTCAGAAAGTTTATCCAAAATAGTATAAACTTTCTTTGAAAGCACCAAGTGCCTTCACTGAAATTTTGTTGTAACAACTAGACACTAAATTGCAGACACTAAGAAGCCTCTATAGACTCATCTTAGACTTGAATAAAGTCTAAGGAGAAATCTGAGGACCAAGAAAGGCGGTATAGAAATACCTGTATTATTATTATCTTTAAACAGTGCAAAAACAAGAATAGAAGCCCTGCTAATCTTCACTGGGATTTTGTTAAATATATGGTGGAGCATTTCCTTCTGGCTCACCATCATTCAAGTTTTTAAACAAAGTATTTCTAAGAAAATGGACCACCCTCCTCCACATCCACACACAATAGTTGGACTTCCTTTGGTGATATTCTTTATGCAACAGGGGGGAAAAAAATCACATGACAGCTTGCAGCCTGGATATCTGCAGTGGGAGGCAAGGCAACCATGGCTTCTCTCCTTTCCAGTGCTGAATTCTCCTCCCCTCTCCTGACTTCTGTAGTAAGCAGAACTCCAGTAGTCCTGCACAACAGAAGAGAGTGGACAGCAGGACCAGAAGAGAAATGGGTGACATGGCTGCTGCATGGGACCATTTAAAGGTCTAATGCAGGTTTCCAAATTGCAGCATGGCAACCCTAATAGGACAGAGTTGTAAAGCATACTGATACACTGTAGTAGGCAACTTTGAGTGGATGCAGTCTAGAAAAATCTGAAGTTCAGAGGGACTTCACTGTGTATTTTGCACTAAAATACCAAAAAACAATTATGACATTTAGCAGTTAAAAAGCTGTTTACAATCACATGCTCAAATGAATCATGCCTCACAAAAAGGTTACACAGCAGGAACTCTTATTATCTAAAATCCTGGATTAAATGAATTTCCTCTGCCTCCTCTACTACTACTCACTGGGTCATCGTTGAGCTGGTTCAACTTTTTTGGTTGCAACACTAAATATGTTTGCATCCCCCTTTAAAATCAATGGGGCCCGAAGCAAATAGCCTTGACTAGATAGTACCGTTACACCGCACTTAGTATTCAAGGCCCCCATCAATCTGCAGAACTCATTTATCCTCACACAGTTGTTTTTTTCTGTGTCATTATTAATCCCATTTAATAGATGGAAAATTTAGGGCACTAATGGCCCAATTCTAAATTGGTGCTATCCATCACAAACAGCCTGTGCTGTCCTGCTGGCGCTGAATCCAGGCCACTGGCCTCTGGTACTAGTAAGTGCAGCACTGAGCAGTGCAGGGGCAGGGCAGAATGGAGGTGGGGAGTTTCAGGAGGCGAGAGGGCAGTTCAGGTCTAAGAGGAGGTGGGGGCCTCCACTGTATCCTAACCTCTGTCCTGGGCTTGAAAGCCATATGCAGAGCTTCCTGGACTTGTGCCAGTGATTTAGCTGATGCAGATCCAAGTAGTCCCATTAGGTAGGCTGGAGCTTGACATGGAATAAGCTTGACATGGGAGACAAATGTTCCCTTACCCCAAGGAGACCTCCGGCCTGCTCAGTTTTAGCGCTGGATAAATATTTTATTTTTAATAATCCTAGATGTCTACAACTCCTCTGGTTGAACATAGGAGGTGGATGTTCTGTGGCGGACTACTTTTGGGAAGCTATGAACTCTCCCACCATCGTTAGAGAACTGCAGTGAAATACCTTGCACAGATAGGTCTTTAGAAACCAGCTCTTGAGCCCAGATTATTAGTACGTTGCTTTCCTTTATGCTACTTACCCAAACTTGGTCTCCTCTGTCAACCTTTTCCTGATCATCACAGACACATACAGTATTAATCCAACAGCAAAAATTCCACATATGAATCCAAGAATTATTGTAAATGAATCTGCGTTTCCAGAAGCTGGAGTTGAAGAAGGTGCAAAGGCTATCAACCCTACGACAATAAGACATGTTACAGAGAAAAGGGGACATCCATTTACATACAGTTGGGGGATGACTGCTTGCAGGCAGATTTACACTAATATTTCTTTGCATCCTGTAATTAATCCACTGATGGGATTTATGAACCATCCCCTTCAAGGTGAAGGAACAGCCACTCCTGAGCTGGAATAAATTTTAAAGGCATCTACTGCAAGATGAACTCATTTACACCTCAGCATAAAGCCCCGAGTTAGCTGGATCATGGAAGACGGCTACTCTAAGATTACATAATATAATGATTAATCCAGTTCTGTCTACAAAACAGTGTGACATGTGACAAAGTGATCTTGCTAAGTGAACTGGTTCACCACAAACCACACTTAAGGTAACATTTATCATCAAACACATCTGTGAGAAGGGAGTATGTTAGGAGAAAGTATGTCCACCGCACAACCAGGTTTTGGGATACTTCTGGATCTCCCTCCCTCCGATTTCCCTTGGGATTGAGTGGTTTTGCTTGTCTTGGTTGTACAGCAGCATTCATTCATTTGCTTTCTACCTTTTTTCTTGCCTACATTTCTGGAATTCATCACGAATGCAGCAATGGCTGTGCAATGAGTGGTTTGATTGCTTTAAAGAAAGTATTTTTACCATCCTAGAAATCTCCTATTAAAATCTCCCAGAAATACATACAAAAGAGTGCTTGTTCTGAAATCTGACCATCAAAATATCCAGGGGGGAAGGAGAAGATACCAATTAAAGAAAGCTGACATAGGGTTCATCAATTTAACCTCAATTTAACCTCCCTTTGATAATGTAGCATTACTCCAATCGTGGAAGAAAGTCTGTTCCATTGTGCAGAGTTTCCACATGGAAGTATGCAGCAGCCCTGTGCACCGGGCAGCTCAGGATTGGGCTGTAAGACTCCAGAGCCAAATCAGGAAGTCAGAGTGCCTCACAGTTGCCAGCCCAGAGGCAAGAGGGGTGCATGGAGAGAATAGTGGCTGTGGCAACAGGACTTTGGGGGTTAGAAGCCTGGAGATAACACTTTCCATCTCCCCTCAAACTGGTTCTCATGGAAAACTAGTTGCTGATCTTGGATTCAACAACTAGTTGGCAGCAAGAAACAGGGCCTTCTCAGTAGTGGCACCAACGTTATGGAACTCCCTTCCCCTTGACTTGAGAATGGCTCCCTCTCTTGAGACTTTTCGGCGAGGCCTGAATACTCTGCTGTTTAAACAAGCCTTCTGACTTCATGGCCTTTTTAACATCTTTTATACATCTTTTAGTTGTTTTTTACAGGCCTGATTCCTCTAAGAACTGCTGTTTTATGCTCTTTTTTATTCTGACTTTTATCTGACTACTGTTTTTATGGTTTCTGTTACGTGTTTTTAATATGTTTTTATCTGTTGTTAAATTATGTTTTAATCTGTTTTTAATATGTTGTAAGCCACCCTGGGTCCCTTTAGGGAGAAGGGCGGGATAGAAATAAAGTTTTTATTATTATTATTATTGATTCATTTTTCCTGCTTTCTCCCTCGTCCCCTGGCCAAAGGGCATCCAAAGAAGCTTAAAGAACTATAAACTCACATTTAAAACTATAATTTACAATATAAACATTAAAGCATCCGTAAACATCGCGAGAAAACACCAAACCAGCAGCAGTCACTTCTTAATAAAAAAGGGCAAAGCCAATAAAATCTAATTAGCATGGAAATCCTGAGGTCCTTAAACCAGATGCACCCAGAACCTAGGAGCCTAGATACCTTTATATGTAATGGAAGTGTGTTGCTGGTAGATCATTACCTCTCCCTGCTTTGATCTAGGCGAGGGGTTTGGTCTGTATGCCTGGCCCCTTCTGTATTCATTTCCTATGCACATCTCTGCACTACTCCAACTTACCATTCCCTGGAATAAAAACTCCTGCTGGATCGCTGAATGGCCCGACTCCCCCATTTGTGACTGCTGCCACTCTCACGATGCAAGTGGCATTAGTGGCCATAATAGGAATGTGGATGTCAGTGGCATCTTTGCTGGTCTGAGAAGAGTGATTCCTCTGAGAGAAAAAGAAGTAAAGAAATAAGAGAATGAATGGAAATTTTGCTTGTTTGTTTTAATTAGATCCATTAAATAAGCTGAAAATCTAAGGTTTACCCCCATCTGACATATTTCCAGATTACATTTCATGCATGTTTATCCATACTGACTGGCAGGAATTAATGCTAAGCGAATAACCATCTATTTATAGAGAAGTATAGTTCTTCATAAAAGATAGTCCTTGAATTAACAGATGAGAACAATTAAGCAGCTGATAAGCATTTATTTTTAAGTCTTCTTGTGGCTGAAGTTGGAACTCAACAACGGTTTTATCCAGATGAACAAGCCAGAAGTTGTTGACCATCAGATTTAGTTATTACAAATCAGTCCTCCTACTGACAAAGCAAAAAATAAAAAAGATAAAATAACACGAAAACAAAAATTGAGTACCATGAAAAACAGATAAGAACAGCTTGTAAGATTGATTTCTTTCTATGCTTAGTCTCTTTTAAACTTCTGACTAAACAAAGGCACACGTCTTGTTCCACACCTGTTTCTACACATAAAATTCTGTCTATGTGATCCCTGATTGGCTGAGATCACTATTCCCAGCAAGAAAATGATACCATTTTTGTATGAATGGTGTTGAAGCAGCTGCCACAAGGGGCAGAGAATAGGCACAAATAGGTTAGGAGGGCTGGGGGACACTCTGAGATCTCAAAAAGTCCAGTTGCCCATTGAAAATGTTTGTCCATAAATATCTGATCCATCAAGCATCATTATGCTTGAGCATTCACTAATTAGCTGAAAATCACCAGTGCTTAAAGCAGTGTTGTCATCAATGGGAATATTCCTTTAGACAACTAGCCATTTATTTAACAATGGTGGCATTCATTCGCATACATGCCCAAAGGATATGCACATTCTGTCCTGTTCAATCTCCTTGTAGCTTGAACTCCACCAATGATAGAATGGGTATTTGGAAGTTTGCCCTCCTGCAGTTAAGAAAATATAGGCAGGAGGAATGGGTTTCACCAGCAACTAGCTCAGTTTCACCCCAGTAAGATAAGTCTTATGTATTGTTCCACCTGAAAACCCTGCCATGTCAGATTTGCTAAATGCCATGAAAGTGTTTCTTTGATGCATTAAGAAAACAAGAGATTCCTTTTCCTGTAAATTCACTGTAATTTCCTGGTTATCTAATGAGTCAGCCAAACAGCTGAAAGCATGGAAGGTACTGCTTCCTAGTGAATTGTTGCTTATAAAAAACAATCCCCCCCTGCCATTTCGATGACACACTGCGCAGCTGGCAGAGTGGCATGTAGTGTTCAGTAGCAAAGTAGGGCAATGTGCTAAAGCGGTACAGTTTGAACTGACTGTCAGTATAACAATTCAGTGTAAACAGGAACTGAGCCTGCAGAATAATGATAAAGCTATTAGGACTGCCAGCCAATTTTTTTAAAGATGCCCATCAAGACAGTGGAGGTGGGGAGGGGCAAAATTGCCATGAATTTATAGGACAAAGTGAGGATGGTAGTGAAAAAGACCTTTAAGGGTGTACCATATGGTACACTGATAAATACATTTGTTGTTTACATTTGATACATTTGTTTTAAATTGCCTATATTTATTTATTACATTTTTAATGCTGCCTTTCCTCCAGGAACTGAGGGTGGTTTACATTGTTCTTATCCTCCCTCTCATTTTCACAACTACTCTGTGTGGTAGGTTAGACCAAGAGATAGTGTTTGGCCCCAAGGGGCCCAATGAACTTCATGGCTGAGTAGGAATTGAACTCCTTTCTGGTCCTAGTCCAACACACTTGCCCTCCAAATTCTGAATTAATTTGAAGGAATTTCCACATGAACTAATCCACACTTTAGTCATAGCTACAAATCTGCTCTGAGACATCACAACATTGCACTTCATCCATGCAGTTATAGCCCAGGCTACATAATTTAGGTGGGAATGAGGTGTTAAGAGTTTTGAGGTAGTAGAATGGACTGTACTGCTTTAGATGGCAGGTGTGGGGGTGCCAGTTTTAAATGCTTCCCAACATTTAAAAAAAACTAAAATACATTCCCTGCAAGTAGAAAAGTAGCATGAAGGGAGCCTTTGTCCCTGAAGTGCTAGGTTTTTTTTCTATCAGCAGATAACATTAATGCAGGGGAGAATTCAAAAATAGGATTCCTTCACCTGCAGCCCAAAGTGGTTCAGTCCATTCTACCACCACTACCCTTTTTCCTATATCAGTAGACCTGGCCCAAATGGCAGTGATATGGCAATGATTCTGACAGGCAAATGAAAGGGTGCCAAAATTCTTGAGGTAGCTTTGGGACAACTTTACGCTTTGTATACAACAATAATATTGGGTCAAAGGTGACCAAACACGATATGAAAGACAGTACAGTAGTTATCTAACCTTAAGTTTCCCTGACTTTGATCTTTTACTTCAATGGTAGCCCCCCACCGCTGCTCTCCAAAGGATCAGCACTGTGACATGTGGGCAACCTTTCAATTTCAGTTGCCCAGCTTTAAAATGAACATCATAGTGATCTACCTCCCAGGGTAGTTGTGAGGGTCAATATAAATAAGCAACAAAACACTGGACACACATCCCAGCAAAACAATAACAAACCCAAAATCAGCATCAATGTATAGATGTTGGCATGGCATATTTTGCTGGGCAAGCTAGATTTACGAAGATTTACGTAACTCCTTCTGCGGACTGGGGAAGTGAAGTGTTGACCACTCGCCTATTGTCTGTGGCATAAATTGATGAGTTAGCTTTCCCACCCAAGATGAGTCACAAGATTACAATATTGCTTTATTGACTCCAGGGTGTGTGAACCATATGATTTCTGAAGGCTAACACTGTGGTAAAAAGGGAACAGAAAACTTAAGTGTCTTTCAGAAAAAAACACCACCACTTTTTTATGTGTAAATGTAGTACACTTACAGTATAATCCTATGCATGTTTACTCAAAAGTAAACTCCATTAAATTCAATGGAGTCTTCAATGGAGCATTAAATTCAACCACTTCCAGGTAAGTGCGTATAGGATTACAGCCTTAAACTTGCAATTCCTTTTCAATGGTTCAATTTAGGGCCTGCAAAAAGGCAAGCTAAATAAATAAATAAAATCATAGCAGCTGCATAAGTGAGGAAACAGAATCAGTTTAGGAACATGCTCCAGTCACAAGTGCTAGCTTCTCTTTTTGCTTTCCCATTAGAGTGGTTACAAAACTCAGTACTTTCAGATGGCAGGGCACTTCACTCAGCAACAAAGGCTGGTGCTGTTTGCAAAGTGCTGACTCAGCAATGAGGAGGGAGGGCCAAGTGAAGCTTGCTTTGAGTACGCTTCCTAGCTCACCAAGTTCGGGCTGGCTTTGTATGCAACTCTGAAAAGCACAACCACAAAAGCACACACAAAAGGCTTCAGGGTACTGGACAACAGGCTATTTCCAAATGCTCCTTAAGCTATATACAGAAGAGCTCAGGCCCAGGACTCTCTCATTCATAAGAATGAGAAGCTAGAGTAGGGGCAGAACTCCCAGCCTCTTCACTGTGATTCAATATCCAGGATAGGTTGCAAGAACATATGATCTCTCGCAGAGCTTCTTGCCTCTCTGGAACAAACCTCCTTCTTCTGCCTTAAGGGATAGGTCAGTGCCATCCTAAGCCTGGTCAGCACTAGTCAGGTAACCTGCTTATCCAGGATTTCAGGTTAAAGTTAAAAGCTGGCATTTATGTATCCGTTAACTATGATTAAGATGGGGTGGTGATGGCAGGATGTGTTTCAGCAAGGGTGCAGTCCCATAACAAACTTCAAATTGGGGCCATTGCACCTGCATTGTCCCTATCAGGTTTACCAAGACTGAAAATGATTCCATCAGGACTGTTTCTCCATTGTTACCTACTTTATACAGGTATAAAAATAAAGGCTTAATACAGGTATAAAAATAGGGTCAACTCAATGTGATGGTGGCGGCTCCATGTGTTTAACCACAGAAAGAAACTAATCATCCAGCAAGTGCGGTAATTATTCTAAAAATGACAAAAAAGCCTAGGGATGAAGAGTGCTTAATCTTCCTCCCACTAACTGTAGTTTATCTTCCCATACCTTCTCTCTCCCAGTGCTTTTCCCTTTAGCTATGTTCTGGTGATCTTGGCTGGGAGGAAAGCACCTGGGGAGAGGGGCTGTGGGAAGGTGAGCCACAAGTGGAGAAAGGATCTTGCACTATTTACCCATGTGTCCCTTTTGCTTTTACAATCAGACCCTCATCCCACTCTTTCTACATGACTGAGGCTGTTCCATGTCGAAAAAGGAAGAACTGCTATCATGTCCAGTTTGCATTGCCGCTGGAAGGTTGGCTAAGATTGGGCTGTTAAAATGCTAACATTTTAATTAAAATAAACCTGGAGAGGGAAGCTCGTCTTTCCCTTCAGAAATCCAGTTTTGCTAAGGAGATCCATGTCTTCGTACTTACAGACACCTCAGAATTCTGCCACACATAGGAGATGGAATAGCCTTGAAGTTCACCATTCATTTCTGCAGCCGGTGGTTTGCTCCATGCTATGACCACGGTGGAGCTGGACTCGTTGACTGAGAGAGTGACGTTCACGGGTGGAGCAGATGGAGCTTAAAAACACACATGCAACAGGAAAGGCTGATCAGTCTTGTGGTGGTGGGCTACACATGTATCTTTGTAAAAAGCAATAGAAACAAGAAGACACTCTGACTAAAAAAGGATCTACGCCCCATTCCCCCCTGAACCTGCCCCCTGAACCCCAAAGTGCCTACTGCCTATGAATATCAGAAGGAAGGAGGGTGGTTGCCATTACCACCCTTATTTTTGAAGTAGAAGAAGCTGCGTACAGCAAAGGAGGAGATTACAGCATTCAAAGAAAACAAAAACAAGTAGATCCCATGTGAGTTACAAGGGACTGTATATTGTGTACTTTCGTTAAAGGGCTACAGAACATTCTGTAGTTTGAGAGACAGAGCAGTTGAACATTCATCTACTAGAAGTTTAATAAATGGTAAAGCCATGGGAGCAGGAAGGGAGGTAGAAGTTCATGATTCAGAACACACGTTTTTTCAAGTGGTGCTTCTCTTATACTTAGCAGGGGAAGAGTAAATGTCCCTCTTCACGCTAGCTCAGTGTCTTTTTAGTGGCCGTTGCTGGTGTCTCTCCTGCACCTTTTTAGACTGTGAGTCCTTTTGGGATAGGGAGCCATTGAGTCATTTGATTTTGGCTGCAATCCTATACACACTTTCCTGGGAGTAAGTCCCATTGAGTGCAGTGACACTTACTTCTGAGTAGACATATATAGGCTTGTGCTGTCAGTCTGTAAACCGCTTTGTGAACATTTTTTTGTGGAGAAGTGGCATACAGTATAAATATTCATATCATATATACAGTATAAATATTCATATTTATATAATGAATATTTATAAATATTCATATCAACAACTCATAATTTGTGCTGTCACTGGCACTATCCAATAGATACTCATGGACCCACACAACTTAATCCCATGCAGCAGACATCACCTTAATTAGTGTCATTGGATGGTGCATTTCATTTTCACAATACCAAAATATTGCAGCTTGAGTGACAGGTGGGTGCAATTTTCTAATCATAAAAGTCCTACCAGGATATGGAACCCAAGCAATGACTGACTTACTAATGACTGTGCAATTACTGTATGTCAAAAATGTTCACTGGGAAAGCCTGATGTCGTCATATCACAGTGTGAAATATTTCATTTGCAAATTTATGGACACAGCATTAATCTGGAAGTCTGACTGGACTCTGCATGAATTTATTGCCATAAAAATCTGAGAGAGCTCCAGGGAGCCAAACCAGAGAGCCAGTATAGGGCAGAGAATAGTGTTGAATTTGGGCTGTGGAAATCTGGACTTATCAAGCTTTGCTTAGGCATGAAGCTCAGTGGATGACATTGGCCCAATCAGAACATGTCAACCTAGCCTACTTCATGGAGTTGCTATAATGAGGAAAACGGAGGCACGTTAACCTGAGTTCTTTAGAGGAAGCACAAGATATTTATTTTAATTTTATTTTAAAATATTTACATTCTTGTTTCTAAGGTACCAAAAGCAGATAACAATAATAACTTAAATAATAAAATACCATAAAATAAAAAATCAACATACAAAAACAACACAAATATTAAAGTCTGCTTTTTGGCTGCCTTCCCACCACTCCCACTTTCTTACCTCCTTCTGTTGTACTAGCTATAATCCAAGGGCTGAACCCAGACCAGCCTACTTCATTCATACAAGAAACACGGACGTTATAATCCTTCATAGGCCAAAGATTCCGAATGCAGTACAGATGAGGTGGCACAGAAGCGTTAAAAATCGTAACAGAAGCATTGCTCAGTGCAGCAGCATCCTTCACCTATGAGAAAAATCAGATTGTGAAGCAAAGATTATGAAGCAAGGAGATCCAACACTGAAGGCATATCAGACAGAGCATCTGTTGATAGTTCTGATCAATGTGATATGCCTGCTAGGAACTCCTGTCCCTTAGCTCCAGAATCATAAACATTAAATCTAATCATGATGCATGGCAAAGAAATGGCACTCTATGCATGCACAGCAGTGCTGGCACGGCCACCCAATTTTCACACATCAAATGACAATTCCTGTGGGAGATACAAATCCAGGAGTTAACACCAGCATCAGAAATGAACTCATCATAATCAACCTCCCCAGTTCAAATTAAAGCTCACTATGGTACATAGAAACAAATAGCTGGAAGTGGTCACCTCTCACATTAAACTCCAAAGGATCCAAAAACTTTGCTCCAAATGCTCTAAACGCCTTGCTCCAAAATGTCAGCAAGACGATATTCAAATGTGTCTCAGTGCTGAACTAGTTTGTTGAATGCTCAAGATAGAAATGTTCAGATCTTGAGATAAGAATTCAGTTGAAATGAGCTTGTGAAACATGTTCTTATGGGAAGTTTAGTTAAGATGTTACAGAGAGATAGTTGTGTTACAGCCCAATCCTATTCGACCTCTGCACTGCCGGAATGCATGTTCCAGCTGTGCAGTATGTTTTACGGTGGTCACAAAATGCAACTTGCCATTCTGCCCAGACAGGCCACTGCTGCAAGCAGCAAGCTGCCTTGACCACATGCCATGAGAAGCCCTGGTGCCTGTAAGTCAGTGTAGGGAGCTGGTGATAGGCAGAATGGGGCAGGAAAGCAGAGGGAGGGGAAGGAGACTGGGCAGAGAGAGGGTGTTGAAGCCAGGAAGGAGGTGGTATTGGTGGCAGTTGCTCTGCCAATATCATATCCCCCTCTCCTAGTCTTGATCCACTACCTGGGTCCACTAGGATTTGCACCAGCAAAGTAGCTGGCATAGATCCGAGTAGGCCCATTGGGGCAATGGAGGCTTGCCGCAGGGCAAGGGAGCAAATGTTCCCTTACTTCGACCTAAAAATTTCCCCACAGGATGCCGTGCAGGGCCCACTGGCATAGCTGCATCATGGGGGAGAGGTGATTTAGGTTAGCTAAGGCTATCTGTTGCTGCAAAAACAACAAAGAATCTTGTGACAGAGGCTAACCATTTCATTTCAGCCTGAGCCTTTATGGTATAAAAATACAACACAAGCTTTAGTTCAAAGATGTGTCTTTTCAGTGAATCCTGGGTAACAGACATCTGTTGGATCTGTACTTCCTGGGCCCCTTGCCATGAAAATCTTTGGAGGCACATCTGCTTGAATGCTTCCAGGATTCTCAGGCAGAGCTACTGCCCAGTTCTGTGATACTTTTTAGGGACTTTTTTTTATAACAAAGTGCAGTTGCTAAGGCTTCAGTCTTGAGGCTGCCAGTTCGAAACAACCGGAAGTACCCGAGAACCGAGGACACGCTGATATACTGATGAGCTGACCCTTGGTGGCAGAGAGGAGTTGCCGTCAAGTGGAGCGTGGGAAGTGAAGGGCCAGAGAGAGGCCAGACCGGGAAGGAATCCAGCTGGAAGGAGGAGTTCTATGAAAGACGAGAACTATTCAATTGTAAAAATCCCTACTGGGGGTTTAGAACAGCCTGCCTATGTAAACCCCCTTGGATTTGAGGAGAAATCTGACGACCAAAGAAAGGCGGTATATAAATACCTGTATAAATAAATATAAATAAATTGTATATCTAATATTCATGTTCATTTTTATAATACATCACGTTTTTGTCGTAACAGAGTTGGAGACAGCTTCTCTAGTTTCCACAAGTGCCAGCTTCTTATGAAGAAAGCAAAACTTTTGGTGTGACAGCACTGTGCCCAAGAGCCTCTAACAGCACAAATTCCAACAGCCATCTTACAATAATGTTCCAGCAGCCTTCCTCATTCCAAGTCTCCCTTCCAAATCTGAGTCAGTGTCAGAGGTCAGCACTGTCCTCAGAAGAGTCCTCTACCAAACCCGAAGACCACTTCTGTGTTCATAATTTTCCTCAGTAACAGAACTGCTGTCTTGGCCGAGAGGGTCACTCCATTGTTACTGTTTCTCTCTCATCCCAACTGCAAATCCTTCCCACAAGAGGCCCATGTGATGATGCAGGGGCCTCTGGTGAAATCTCCCACCCCAGGTAACTGCAAGAAGCACATACAGAGCAACCCCCTCCATTGAGAAAGTCACTCTGTTGTGACTTCCTGTCCTCCATTCTATCTGGCAAGGTAAGTCCAATTGAGAACCTTGGGAGAACCAGGCAGGTAGGAGGGATCCCACAGAGAGCTATTTGCCAATGATCCTACAAACTAAGGGTCCTACAAACCGCTCAGTTTACCAAACACTTCCATTGCATATTCTTTACTGCAAGTTTGATTTATGAGTTTAAAAAAAAAAATACTGAACAATGAATTAGTTGTCCATGAATATTGATTTTAGAGTCACCTATGACAAAGTAATACAATACTTAATACAAACAATTATTTTCTTTGCATTTTGAAGTCTCTTCCCTTTTTGGTTTATTCCCATATGTTAGACAAGCCAGATGGGTGAACTCTTGGAAGCAGGAAAGCACATTCTTAGTACAGCCAACTATAATGAAACTCCTATCTAAACAGAGAAAGCTGAAAGAATAAGAAGTTCTGAATTCTTATCTTGCAACATACTTCCTTTATATGTTCTGCTGTAATACAGCTCAAGGGTCATTACAGTACACAAGACAGAGTTTGAGATGTGTACTGTATACCCATAGGAATGAAACACAATCTGTTCAACAATGCAGGACGTTCACCAGGCCAATTGACTTCAGAGGTATCTCTCTCTTTGATCTATCGACACTGCAAATTTAAACTAGTTTGGGACCAGTTTAACCGGCATGATAGTACCCAAAGTCCACTTTTGTGAAGGTACTGCCATTTTTTGATTAGAAGTCTATTAGCTAGGCTCCTTGAAGAACTACTATTCTTCAATGCAAGTGAAGGCAAGGCTTCCTTCTCCTCATTCAATGTGAGAACACTTTTGCCCCATTTCATAGGCCCCAGAATAATCACCAAAATGGAAGGGGTCATTTTAAACATTTTACATTATACATAAATAAATAATTATAAATTATTTTGCAAAATGCACGCACAGGTTCTGGCTCAGTCCTAATCTCATCCCAGCTTTGACGACACTCACTAACTCTGCAACACAGGATACAAAAGACAGCAAAGTAACATTAGGGAGTCCTTGATGCTACCAGATGCCTTGGCAAGCAAATGTAGAAGAGTAATCATAACCAGCTGCTTCTATTTTGGGTACACTTCGCTTCTATGAAAATCATCATTTTGTTAGTTCTTGTATTCCCAAAGAAGGCAAAACAGAAGCGCAAAGGCCATATGGCCCACACAAAGCAATCAAACCGCACAACCTTTTATAAATCAACACTGTAGTAACCCTGATCTGCTTCAGGGAGTGTCATGTGCTTGTCGCTCTAAGAAATATCCTGGAGGTCCTGTTTGCTTCCTAACTCAGAATAATCCATTGCTCTCTGTATTACTGTATCTGTAAAATGACCAGTATAGAACATTACATCTTTTTGAACACTTAAAAAAAATGTATTCTCTAATAACCTATTTCAGAAAGAATGCAGTATCAAATACCACTGACATGACAGCATCCGGAAAGGAAAGGCATCTCCCTATTCCTGACCCACCCAATGTAGCCCACAGAAGTAGCTTATTCAAAATTGCCAACGGAAGCTGGTGTTGCTTAAATGGACACTGTGGATGTAACAAACAGGAAACTGCATGTTCACACTTGCTTAGTTTTCCATGGCAGATCTTGTCTCGGACTTTCATTCAACAGTTTGAATGCACAGAGCCATATACGTGATGTGAAAAATTTGCTCTGATCTTTCCTAAGAATGAGCCCCAGCCTCAGGAAATCCTGGTGCTGTTCAACTATCTCTAAGAAAGGGCATTTCCTCAGTGATATGAAGCAATGCTTTTAAATTGTAACATGATCACAAAGAGTACAGTTCACAAATTGGCTGTGTGGCTATGAGTTTATACCCATAACTTACTCCAGGATGTTGATTTGCACCCTACAACTTTGTGAACTGGCTTCTCTAGCGGGGTTATCATCTGTCTGTGACTAGACATGGGAAGAATGGGGTGTAATGGGCTTGTGGATCCTGGCCACAGCAGCCTTAGAGGATGTTTCACTAAGTCATTGGTCCATGTGAGCCAGGGTGGTGTAGTGGTTTGGGAGGTGGACTTAGACCTGGATGATCCAGGTCCAAATCCCCCCTCAGCCACAAAGCTTCCTGGGTGACCTCGGGCCAGTTTCTTTCAGCCTCACCTACCTCACAGGGTTGTTGTGAGGACAAGAAAGAGGGGAGGAGCAGCTGTGTAAACCGCCCTGAGCTCTTTGGAGGAAGTGTGGTATAAAAATGTGGAAGAATAAATAAATAAATAAAATAAAAATAAAATTTGATCCTGTGGACCTGTAACTGAGCCCTACAGCAAAGCCTTTCTCATTTCTTTGAGAATTTCTCATCTTCAAAAGATGCTTTTGAAATACCGTGGAACAGGGAAAACAGCTGCAGGAGTGGCGACTTGGAGAAGAAAAGCAGTGAGAGAAGAGCAAGAGCTAAGCACCCCCCCAACTGTTCTTCCATTCAAAATTGGTCATTCCAGATGCAAGTTTTCCTGAAACATGAAAAGAAAGGAGGAGTGTTGTGGCACAGTTTTAGGGATTTCTATGTCATGGGGACGTAGGTTTTAATATAGCCAGTGTAGCGGTTAGAGCAGGGGTATCAAACATAAGGGCCGTGGGTTGAATGCGGCCCCCAGAAGCAGTTTATCTGGCCCCCATTATAACTGGGCTCTTTTAGCTTGATAAGCTAATATATTAAAAATATTAACAAGATTTGCACATTTTCTCTTCTTTCATTTGTTTCTGGAAGAAAAGTCCATTATGGGTTACAAGCCATGATGTGCATGTGCAACCTCCTGATTTTAGAAATGGGCTATGTCAGAATGCCAGATGCAAGGGAGGGCACCAGAATGAGGTCTCTTGTTATCTGGTGTGCTCCCTGGGGCATTTGGTGGGCCGCTGTGAGATACAGGAAGCTGGACTAGATGGGCCTATGGCCTGATCCAGCAGGGCTGTTCTTATGTAGCTAATCAGTTTATACGTGAGTACAAAGTGCATATTTCTGACCATCATGTGCTTAATGATGTCACTTCCGGCCCTTAGTAGGTACCATGAATGCTAACTTCAGCCCTCTGTATGAAATGAGTGTGACATTCCTTGGTTAGTGTTGGACTAGGAGTAGGAAATTTTGGTTCAAGCACCCACTCAGCCATGAAGTTCACTGGGTGATCTTGGGTCAGCTGGTCAGTCTAACCTACCTCACAGGGTGATTGTTACAATAAAATAGGATCTGCCACATATGGGCTTCCTGAAGAAGGTTGGGGTATGAATACAATGATAATGATGATAATGCCCCAACTAATGTGATGGGGAATCTTGATAATTGCCTGATGAGGTTGTGTGTGATTCAAGATGGAGGCGCTTGGGAGAGCTGGTAAGAAGATGCCGCCAGGGACATCCTGCTGCAACCCTGTGAGTTTGCCACAGTGCCCTTGGGTGCCACAGCACACAGTTTAGGAACCACTGGCGTACAGGAGTGTAGCGTAACAGCCCAATCCTAACTGAGCTTTGTGACAGGTGAACAGCAGTTAAATGCCTCTACAATGGTGCGTGCAGTGTGCCACTGGCACCATTGTCAGAGAGTGGCCGTGTCTGAAGCTTGCTATCACAGCCAGCTACATGCAGAACCACAGGTAAACCAGGATGAGGGAGGGTGTTGGCAGGAATGGGGCAGAGAGAGAGGGAGGGAGATGTGGATCCCAGTGCCACTGACGTATGCCAAGTTCTTATTCCCATTCCGCTCCCCTTACTCTCCTTGGTTCTTTACCAGCAAAACAGCTGGCACACATTTGAAGAGACTCATTTGGGAGGTGGAGGCTGGCCCCAGGGTAAGGGAATGAAAAGTTCCTTTACCTCAAGAAAGCCTCTGGGACTGACCCCCCCCCCCAGGATGCACCTGCATTGGCATGGGGTGGGGTATTTAGAGTTAGGCTGTAAGTCTTCTAATATGATAGATGTTTAATAGGAAAGTAAATGTTGCTACTTTTTTTATTCCTTCCAGATTAAGCTCTTATCTTGGTTTGAGATACAGGCAAAAATCCATGCCTCAGCATTCACCAGATAAGGGATTGTGTGCGCATAACTCTGCTAGAAGTGAACAAGATTCAAGCCCCTTAACTGTGTGCTGGATTGCAGCCTACACCTCCAGGAATGTTGGAGATACAAACAGTTATTGTGAAGCAAGCAGCTTCAGAGAAACAACAATGCTCTCACTTCAGGAGCCAAAACTATCTGGCTCTCCTCCAACGTTTATGCTGCAGCCTTATCATACAGCACAGTTTCGTTCCTTTGACGTGTCCTGAGCAAAGGAAAGCAAAGTTGATGGCACACATTACTGTGAAGTCAGTAACATGTGCGATGTCTGAGAACCCATAGCAATGTTCAGCTTGTAGAGCATTTCTCCTTGCAGGACAGAATGCAAAACATGATTGTCACCCAAAACTCTGAGGTAAAGTCATTTTTTTTAAAGAACAATTCTTTTTAAAGAACTAGGCAGAAGTTACAGAGGATGGTATCTAACAGCCTAATCCTATTGATATTCCCCTGTGCTGGTACAACAGGGCCAGCCAGGCTTCCCCATGGGGGAATGCTGCAGTCTGGAGGTCTCCTTGAGGTAAGGGGACCTTCGCTCCCTTGCCTCAGGGAAAACCTCAGCCACAGCAATGGGTCTACTTGAACCTGCACCTGCTAAATCACTGGTGTAAGTCCAAATGCATCCATGTTGGCAGATCTTGCCCAGGAAGGGGGATAGGATATGGTACACAACAATACTGCCAATCTTGCCCTCTTCCCGGGACCTGATCAATCCTTCCCCTGCCGGGTGTGGAGCGTACCCACTTCTGCATGTGTTGAAGCCTGCACTGGTGCCAGCAGGATGGTGCAGACCTTCCCGTTGGCACTACTATCTCCTATGCTGTTGCAGCGTGTTTTATGGCATGTTCACAACAGCCTGCACTCATGAAGCATGCACTCTACCAGTGCAAACAGAGCACAGGATTATGCTGCTAAGTGATATTAGGCAAGATGATCAGAAAATACACACTTCTTTCTAGCCCCAAGGTGCTTGTGGCAAAGTAGTGGCAAGGTGCTTGCAGCAAAATAATCATAATAAAATCCTCAAAAACACAAGAACAGTAGCGAAAGACCAGATCAGCACTCTCAACAGACCTCAGCAAATACCACAAATAAAAAACAAACAAAAAGGGGCTTTCTGCAGCAAACGCTTCATGGGAAGGGAGGCAAACTAATCTCCTGGGCAGGGGAGTTCCAAAGTATATTTTTAACCCTTCTATGGCCATCCACTATGTTAATAGTGGGCAGAAGTGAAAATGGAGGAGGGATCATGATTTTCCCTGCTGGTATTATCCCCAGCCTTCATGAGATCAAGGCTCGATTTCCAGAAGAGTCTATGTATATGCATTCAAATATACACAGACTTCCTAAGTGCAATCTGTATCCTCAGTTTTTCCAGGGTATGGATCAAACACAAGGAACGTATGCACATTCAGGTGTATATACAGGAGATCCTGTGCAAATGACTCCTTGAATTCAGAGAGATCAGGGATGAGGCCAGCAGACAACCTGATCCCTCGACCATTAATTTCTACGCAGAATTATTATTTATCCAGGACTCATGTGTCAAGTTCAGACTGTTAGACCAGACAAAAGGCACTGTTTGTTCAGGAATTTGTTAATTATCTGTTCAGCGACTTCTCTGGCAGGGTTTTTCTTATCATATGATCCTTTGGCTGGGAACTGAACCCAGGACTGTCTGCATGCAAAGCAATGCATGCTCTTCCACTGAGCAACAGGGCTTTTAATGCAGAGGACTGGAGTCCTTTTGCTCTTGTTGCCCTTCTTGAACCTTCAAGAGGGGGCAGATTATAAAAATACATAAATATAAAACAGTGGTGCTGTTCTGGAATGTCTGGCAACCATCACAAGATATTTGCTGTCCAGAACACAGATGCTAATGGATTTTGCCACAGATTTTTCATATTTTCAAATTTTAAATTCATATAATTGATAGCAGGCACCTTGACCTTTGTAACTAGAACAACAGCGCAGTCCTAACTTTCCAACACCAATGCAGTCATGCCTATAGACTGTATTGCAACCTGCGGGGGGCGGGGCGGTCATGGATGTCTCCTCGAGGTAAGGGAACATTTGTGCACTGCAGCTGCATCAGTGCTGGAAAGTTGGTTAGGACTGGGCTGTGAGTCACTATTTCTTGCCTTTACTCAAGGACTTTGATCTATGCCACCCTTGGCACTCCTTGAGAAAGAAATGAAAGTGTCAGTCACAGAAGAGTCCAGGTATGAGGATGAAGATTATTGCTTCACCTTTGCACTGGGATGGTTCTGCCTCCTGCTTCCTGATGTGATTATAAGGTTTACTCTCCAGTGTTGGTAAAATAAATCCATTCTCTTTTATTTAGACAAGCCATACAGGTAGGAACTCACATCAACAGAGGAGAGACAGGTTTTTATATTGTCCTTCTGCATCATACATTATTATATTTTCAAGCTTCAGACTTCTCTGTGAGGACAAGGGTCTGGTGAGCTTTTTCTAAGTTTAAAAGTAGAGACAACTGGTGGGATGTGATAGAATACCATGTGGAGAAAATAGGTATAGAGAAATGTGGAGAAAATAGGTCAGAGAGAAATGTTTCTCTCTCTCTCATAAAGTTCATTAGGAGACTGATTAGTAGAACATTCAGGACACACAAAAGAAAGCATTTTTTTTCCATACAAAGCATGGCTTAAGCTATGTGGAACCTCCATCATCAAAGGCAGCAGGATGCCACTCAGTGCCAGTTGCTGGCAAGCAACAGTGGGAGAAGACTACTGCCTTCATTGCTTGTGGACATCCTGGAGACAAGGTGCTGGACTAGATGGAGCCCTCTGTCTGATACTGCAGGGTTCTTCTTATATTCTAGTTCTTTAACAAGCATACCTTGTTGAGAACCATCTACCAAAAACTTTGCTCATGATGAAATAAGAGATTCACACATAGAAGGGGTTGAAAACTTTCTTCACTTTTACAACAGTTCTCCCGCCCCAATGCTCTGTGAGTGTCAGTGCTTGTAATATGGAACAAAGCGGACAGAACGAGAACATGCACATTCCCCTTATTCTGCAGTCTTGCTACTGAAGAACAAAAAAGGATTTATGAACCATACGAAACATCAGATGTGATGGAATAATATAAAAACTGACCTGAACGCTGCAGTTGCTCAAAGGAGAATAACCATCAAAACCTGGGACCCAGGATACCACAACTGTGTGAGCCGTTCTATTCAGAACATTTACTTCAACAGGTGCAGATGGGAGTTCTACATTAGAAAAAGCAACATCTTCAGCAATAATACTTGCATCTGGTTCACAGTGCTAAATACTTGTAACTGAAAGACAATTTAGGCACAGTGTGAATATCATCAGAATTACTTATTAACATATGAAAACCCTTGCTGGATCAGGAGAAAGACCCACCTAGGCCAACAACTTTTTCCTCACAGTGGCCCAACACCTGCCTCTGGGAAGCCCACAAGCAGGAGAGAAAGGGATACTTCTCTCCCACCATTTCTCCCCTGCAAATGGGATTCTGAGGCATGTTGCCACTGAACCTAGAGGTAACACATAGCCATCAGGCCAATCTCCTTTTAAACCCATCCAAGCTAGTGGCCATCAGCAAATCTTGTGGCAACAAATTCCACAGGCTAGTTATGTACTGTACAGGGTACCTGATTTTCTCATCCTTTCTGCTATACTATAGGGCAGCGATTCCCAAACTTACTGCTACTGTGATGCCCTCAGAACCTGGAAGTGAGTGGTGGTGACGTGAAACACATCATATGATGTCATCACCAACCACTTACTTCCAGGTTCAGAGGTCATCACAATCCTCCAAACAGTGGTAAGAGTGTCAGGGCAGGTTGGAGGGGTTTTCATAGCTCACTGTTTTTGTGCATGCAGCTCTGCCCATCGCACTGAGCCTCCTGCAACTGCTTGGAGGCACACGCTGTGGTCCCCCTGCCTGTCTTCATTCTTAAGGCTGTGGTGGGATTGTGGGTGGTCCAGAGTTGGGGGGATGAGTTCAGCTGGGATGTGTTAGGTCATCCCCCTCCCAATTCTGCAGGTTCCCTGGTTAGAATATTAATCTGGAGTATGATATCATCTGATTCCAGCTCTGGGAGCTCACAAGTCCTAACAAGCCATCACTTGATGGTGCAGTTATCAAGTAATTAATATACAAGAATAAACCAACTCAGTTGGGGAAAAATGCAGTTCCTGTCTTTGTCATAGGTACAAATCTGAGCTCTGTAGCATCCTTAGCTAGCAGGATTCCATTAAGAAGTTTCCCCACTTAGGTGCTAGGGTTTTGCCTTTATACCTCTTCTAGTGTGAAGAAGGAGCATCCCATAAAGACTTTCAAATAAGTCAGCAAATGAAACCCTCTTCTCTATGAGTGCACCAGGCAGAGAGCTGAATCAACCACATCACTCCCTCCCTCCCATACTGGCCACACTGGAACAATCTGATTTTAATGGCTTAGGGTGCAATCCTGAGGCACCCTTGGGCTGGAGCAAGTCCCTTGTGCCAGCCCAGGAGGGTCGCAAACATGCCATAAGGCACGTTTGCACCTCCTTGTGAGTTGGCAAGGCCAGCGCATGGAGGCTGGCACAAGCCTCCGTGCTGACAGGGGCACCAACCCTTGTGTCAGCCGAGCTCGGCAGAAGCAACACTCTGGGGTGGGCAGGGAGGAGGTGGGAGGTGGGATTTAAAACCCTCTCTGCTATGAACAATTTTCCACCAGATATTTGACATTAATCAACTGAACAGTCAGACCAATTCCGAATCAGCAATTTAGACCTTGTCATGCTCACAATGATATAACCAGGAGTACAATAGGACCTAGGCACTTTCTCAAGCTTACCAAAGGCACTGTGGAGCACAGAGCTTGCAGGAACCTTTGGACCTTGGCCTAAAACCTGGATGTTGCTGTGATCAGCATGCAGAAATGCTGAGAGGCACAGGAAATGTACTTCCCATGCCTGCTGGCATCTAGGCCCCAATCTGAAGCCTGTTTCTTGCAAGCCTTTCCCATTGCTCTCTCGCCTTCTATAAGTTTAAGAACCTAAGCAAGAGATGAAATAAATCATCTGAAGATCATCCTGAGTGGCAAAGAGGATTGAAGTCTTATCCTAACTGAGGTATTGAGACAGAGTCATTTTTGGACTCTGCTCCACTGCTAGTTCAAACATCTGACTGGCTCATTTATTGTATTGAGTGTGTGCCCCCTGCCCCAAGTTCTGGAATCTGTCTTAGACCAGGTAATTGGAGTAGACAAATTCCTGAATCCCATTAATGTGGCCGGGCTCCTGGCTTGGGCTTATGCCACTGCCCAACAGGGCAAGGTCAGTACAGCAAGACTGCTGGCCTGCACTAAAGGAGAGAAACAGGGACCTTCCCAGCAATAAGGCCAGAAGGAGGGGGAAGCTATCAGATAGAGGCAGAAGGAAAGAAAAGCTCCAGTGACAGGGACACTTCCTGTTTTATGGCACAACAAGACTTGTGAGAGGCAGGAGCAGCTAATGCTAAGCTTCTTGGCAGGCATTTAGAAGCTAGATAGGCTAGGGAGACAGAAGAGGTTCCTGCTCTCAGGAAACCCAGAATGATGAGGAGGAAAAAGGAGGAGGACCCAGAGTGCTTCAAGCCCTTTACAGCCAAGGGTCCTGGGGAAGGCCTGGCCTGACCAGGTTAGGGCATGCTAGTGAACTCCTGGCTTGCCACAAATGTTTAAAGATGTATGATCAGTAAGGAGAGAAAAGGGGCAAGCAAGGAAGGCATATGTGAAACTGTCTGGAACTACAGCTTAGTCTTTCCTATATTTATATAGACAAGACTTTAGCTAGTTAAATGATAACGATCACTCCATACTTAGTACTGACCTTTTATGTTGATTCGTGCTTCAGTTGATGTAGATACACCTTTTGTGTTATGAGCTTCACAATAGAAAACCGCTGTTTCGTTAAGACCTGCAGTTAGGTGACAATAAGCAGCACTAACTCAGAATGGCAGCCACAGAGAAAATGCAGTCATGACAGAAAAAAAAAGCCATTTAACTTTCTCCTCTTGCTTGGCTTCCTTCTTGAATACAGACCCACAAAAAGAAACCATCTCCAATGTGTTGTGTTATAGTTTGAATAAACATGTCTTCAAGGACGGCACTTCTCAGACCGCAGGAGAGGCACTTCATGGGAAAGCCTGGCTCCTTCCGTTATTTAAAAAAAATGACTTTCCTCTGCCAAAAATGTGACTGAACTCTCTTTGACAGAACTATTTTAAAACCTGCCAGTGCCTTATGGTGCAGCTTGGGCCAAGCAGAAAACGAAGTCATGAAATGGAAAAGTTTAACAAGCCAGCGGTGAGTGCATGATACATAATTCAAGAGGATCTGTGCCAGTTCTGTGGTTTTACAGAAGTTGAGCACAGGCAGATCACCTCTTAGGGTCAAATAATGCATTACTTTCAATGCATGTTGCTATTTTCCCTTTTCAGGTAGATAATGACTTGGCCCTTGTTGTTCAATCAATTTCACAAGCTAAACTGCATCTGCATTGTGCACTTTCAGTTCAAATCCATGCACTGCCACAGACAATATTCAGTGGAGGCAGACCCCATTTTCTGATACCTGTTGCTGATAAATGACTGTCCCTATTTTGCTTGGGTTGCTGCCTTGTTAACATTTGTTTGGTTTAAGTCCCTAGGTTCATTTTTCAGGGTTTATAGCTCCATCCCCTTAGTGCAGTGGATCTCAAACTTTGCAGGGGAGGCAGGAGGGCAGCAAAGCGTCACTGCCTCCCCCCTTCCCTTTAAGGGATGGGGGAAGCGTTACATGAACTGGTGGGTCACAACCCTCCAGTTTGAGAACCACTGCTTTAGGGTCTCTGGAAGTTAAATACCTGAGGCTGCAATCCTATGCACACTTTCCTGGGAGTAAACTCTACTGAACGCAATGGGATTTACTTCCAAACAGGCACATCTAGGCTTGTGCCCTCAGCATGAATCTTACCTTTAGCCCACATCCATGTCATTACAAGTGCACTATCACTAAACCATTATACAATGCACACGGCAAATGCACAGTCTGCCATTTGGCATGCTGAAGGTGCTGAGGCATATTTTCAACTGTTGCTAATCTACTGTAGACTATCATGTTTCTTAAGTATAACTTTGTCCATAAAACAATTATCTGGTTGGATGTTGTTCCTAACAGAATGCTGGAATAGGTGGACCTTGGTCAGCTCTCCCAGGACTTACCAGATCTGAAGGTTCTATACCTGGTTTATTTGCCCTGCCCCTTCCTCTGCTGCTAATAGCCCTCATCTGCTTACTTTTGCCCCTCCTAAAAGCATCAAGCCTTTGTCTTTCCTTCCAAAATGTTTCTCTGCCAATGGTTCATGAAGAAGCAACATTTGTCAGCAGGTGGTGACTGACTCACAGTTAGAGTGGGAACGGAGGCTACAGGACTGAGTGTGGTGAAACTAACTAAGAACTTGTAAAAAAACATGCTTTTAAGTGTGAGAAATGATAGCTTTCATTTAAAGAATTTGCAGCACAATCCTAAGCACGTCTACTCAGAAATAAGCCCCATTGAGCTCAATAGGTCCTACTTCCAGCTAAGTTTGTAAAGGATTGCAGTCTAATGTTGTTTTTAGAATAGGGAAACATCTGTGTTACAACAAAAATCAGTGGCAGTTGGTTCCCTCCCTCCTCCCAGTGGTACTGCTCCAAAAGTCACTCATCTTATCCAGCCGTCTGCTCAAGATTTCCCATGTTTCAGGTTAGATTTTAGAAAACACACTAAAGGGATCCTTAAAAAAAAAAAATCCCTATTTTCCTTAAAGCATCTATCTTCCAACCCAATACTAACTAGCATTGGCGCAGCCATGGCCTGTGCTGTATCCACTATTAGTTGGGAGCTGGCAGGAGGACTCCTCGGGGTAAGAGGAAATTTTTCCTTTTACCCTGAGTAAGGCCCCAGCCAACTCTATGGGGCTATTCAGATATCTGACAGCTATAAAGCTGGTGGAAGTCGGAGCAGCCCCATGTAAGGCTGCCTGGCCCGGGAAGGACAATGGGTTATGGTGGAAGAGGCTTCTGCTGATCCCCCCCCCTCCTGGGCCCAATATGCCCCCCATTCCGCCCTCTTTCCACCCAGAAACTCCCTCTCCCTGCCTCCAAAACTCCTTCCCATCACTCTCTCCCAGCCCCTGCAATGCTCCGTGCAAAATGTATCTCCGCTGGCAGCCAGGGGCTCAGATCCAGCACTGGCAGGCTGACACAGGCCATCCCGCCAGCACAGCTGAATCCCAGGTACAGGTCCAGCCTATTTATACATGGATTTTTTTATACAGGGATTTGACTCAACATGAATGGCCCCTGAAAATGAGAAGGAGTGCTGATCCCTGGAGAAGGGGAAAATGCACCCCTTTAAAATCAGTTAAAAAAACTGAACAGTCCTTTAACAATAGCCTAGTTAATGAGAGGGGGGGGCAGCTGGCTGACAATCCATCAGTCCTTCTCTCTCCAGCAGCCCCTCCTTTCCCCCTGAGCACTTGAAAGAAAGGTGATCATTTTGCAGTGGTGAAGGGAGGGGCTGAGTGAAGTACTGATGGATTGTCTTCTTAATGACTCTTAACTTACATCACAAAGGTTATCAAGGCTGTTTTTAAATCACTGGAGCAAAGAAACTTTGTTTTTTAAATTGATTTGCTATAGTTCGTTTTTTGCCATCCATGTGAGTGCTTGGAACGGAACCCACATGAATACTTAGTCTCAACCTGTAGTTGCAAATGTGGTTTACACTGGTGGAAGTGTCAATTAGGATTGTGCTCTCCATTGATTAGCCAGTCTGAAAAATTCACAGCATGCTGCTTAAAAGGAACAAGGCACAACGTAAGGAAATACTTCCTTATTTAAGGGAGGATAAAAACTTTTTAACTAAATGTTGTTCTTGTCCTTCTCATACGTTTCTGACACTTAACAACTCAGATACACAGGAACTTTGGTAACAGTTTCATAGAACCTTTGGTTGGTTATAAGGAAATCACTGGTGTTTTTTTATTCATTTCTTTCAAGACACATATGTAGATATGACTATCCTTTCCTCCTACTGAGGAAAGCTGGCTATGGCCCTGGGTGATGAAATTCATTTCTTGAGTAACTGCAAAGGGAGAAAAAAAGGAACAGCAAAGGAACAAAAAGGAAAAGCAGCTCTTTTATGTCATTTGAGTAAATAGGAACAGCATTGTGGAACTGGAAAAGGTGGAGAAGAGAGTGACCAAAATGATTACTGGGCTGGGGCATTCCAGTATGAGGAAAGGTTAGAGCATTTGGGGCTCTTCAGTCTAGAAAAAAGACACCTGTGGGGGGACATGATTGAGGTGTATAAAATTTTGCATGGGCTGGATAAAGTGGATAGAGGGATATTCTTATCTTTCTCACACAACACCAGAACCAGGGTTGTGTGAACCACTAAACTGAGTGTTGGGAGAGTTAGAACAGACAAAAGAAAGTATTTCTTTAACGAGTGTATCATTAATCTGTCAAACTCCTTGCCACAGAATGTGGTGATGGCACCTGACCTAGATGCCTTTAAAAGGCGATTGGACCAATTTCTGGAGGAAAAGCTCATCACAGGTTACAAGCCATGATGGGCATGTGCAAGCTCCTGGTTTTAGAAATAGACTACTTCAGAATGCCACGTGCAAGGGAGTGGCACCAGGATACAGGTCTCTGGCTGTCTTGTGTACAGGAAGCAGGACTGGATGGGCCTTTGGCTTGATCCAGTGAGCTCTTCTTATGTTAATTTTCTTAGCCTGGTCAGTACTTGGATGGGAGACCGCCTGGGAATACCGGGTGCTGTAGGCCTATACCATAGTCTTTCAAGATTGAAGGTTGCCAACCATTTAGCAGAAACGATGCTGCCCACCTAGAATAGTGGATGCTCATCTTCCATCCTGAACAATATTCAGGTCTTGTTGAAAGACATGGAAGGTGCACAGCAACAATACTTGGGTGGCATTTGCCCTCCTTGGAAGTGCTGAGCACTTTGCTGTCCAGCGGGTGCATGGAAAGTGCTATTCGTAGTCTGCTGGGGTGACCAGAGCTTTCAAAAACCACTTCCTTTAAATCCTGCTATGTAAGGTCTACAAATTCTAACCTCAAAATGTGACAGTATCTTGAAAGGATGAGCGATAACATCTGAACTACAATGGCTTTTTGCCTGCTGTAGTCAAATTACAGAAAGATTCAAATATTGCACTCAGAGCCTAAGAGACAGTTGGGTGGTTTTATACTGCCTAACATTTTGAGCACAAATCACAAAATAGGGAGTGCTTGTCACAGTAATGCGGGGATGTGTTCTCAGTCTTGCTATGTTGTGGTGCAAGGGTAGGCAATGAAACCTCCACGGAGTAGTACAGGCATTATTCATCTGGTTGTCTCAGAAGACATGTTCCTTTCTCCCCAGATACATACCCTCACCCAGTGAGGAAAATATTTCCCCCCCAAATTGCCAGAGGAGGCCAAATTTAACCCAAAGGTAAAGTAAAAGCTTTCACAAAAAGTCCCTCCTCTCCCCCATTTCAGCTCAGCCCTATTTCATTTACAAAGCAGCCAAGGCACTATTCAATGTGCCTCCAAAACTCTTAAGACACTACAGCTGTCTTTATCTTTACTGAGTATTTTACCAAGCAAGTCTTAGATTTGATGAAGCACTTGCCACAGATATCCAAATACATTTTTATGACCTTAAGATCTAGAAGCTTCAATGAAAGTTGATATTCTTAGGAATAGGAAGCTGAATTCTGCACATGAAACCACATACTATACTATGGTTTTTCAGGACTTATGCAGAACTGTAGTATACATATAGGCTTGCGCATAACCACAGTGTAGAATGTTGAGAGCTTCAGAAAAACATCAGAGCATTTTACATCATAACAGTTTATAGTTCTTGATTTGCCTAACCAGTGCTTTGCCTATTTTCTAGATTTAAGGCAACCTTAGAATATACAGTTAGTTCCCACAGGGGCTAGGTTCCTGGAGGATACCAGGATAGGGTACCAAGATACCAGAAGATACCAAATCTGTGGATATGGAATCATTGATCCTATGGAATTGATGGGATGAGGGGGAAGGGTAACTTAACTGACAACAGTGGAGACTCTCAGCAAAGCAGTCCAGGCCTCCAAAATGGCAACCACAAATAGCATGGAATGCTTTAAAATGGCAGCGGGGAGCTTCAGAATGCCAGAGGATAGCTATCCAAAGCTTTCAACAACAACTTTAAGCAATTTCTGCCCCACTGTGCATATACACAGCAGGGACCAAATGTGTACACCTGTGAGCTGGGCAAAAATGGGTTAAAGTTCTCTGTCTAAGCTATTTGCAGGTGCCATTTTGAAGGTCTCTGCTGCCCTGCTGAGGGTCTTTGCTGCCTTGCTGAATGCAGTGGAGACCTTCAAAATGGTGACTGCGAATAGTGCAGAGTGCTTTAAAATAGCAATTTAAATTAACTATCAGCAGGCATTCTGAAGCCTCCCAAAGCCATTTTAAAGCACTCCATGCTATTTGTAAGCACCATTTTGAAGGTCTCCGTTGCCTTGCTGAGGATCTCTGCTAGCTTCCTAGTGCTGCAGATTGCTTCAGGACTGGCATAGATGGGGCTGAGACCATGGACAGCTGAGAACACCCCATGAATGGAGCAAGGTAAGTGGCAATCCTGCTGCCTATGGATAAGCGAATCAGCAGGTAGCAAATCCACAGGTAATGAGGATTGACTGTAACTGCTGAGAAACCCTTGCACATCTGCTGGGAACTCCCAGTGTGCTGCAGAAGGTTATGGGGCATATTTTGGCATGTATACTTGCAGGGTAATATTCAATGTTGGCATACTTCACAGTTGGCTGCTTGCACTAGGTTTGGCTTGCTTCAGCACTCAGCATGCACTTGGCTCTGCCCTCTAAGATCTGTAGAGGTAGGCAATCTATTATTCTTGGAAACCCGTCTACCATGGCTGGTGTTCTAACTGAGAAATCTCTAGCAAGTTTATGAAGAACTCCAGGGCTCCCCAGAACATAATCTGAAAACCACTGGCTTAAACCACAGCAAGATCAAGAGTTCTTTTCAGAAAACACAACAAATATCTGCCCATGAATAACTCAAGAGTTCAGAACAGAATCAAGGAAACTTCTGAAAAAAAACACTGCAGTATAAAGGAGTAAACCAACTCTGGTTTACCAGAGTCCATAAACTGTCTCGTTCCTTGTGGCTATCAATGTATAAAATTTTGCAATATACTTTTACTGAGAAAATTCACTAAACTGAGGTGATTTTATTTTCCGTGTTATAGGGGAAAAAAGGAAATGCCTCACACATTTTGTAACAATAAAATAATTTTCACAAAAAGCTTTGGTAAAAACCTGATAAGCTATCACGAAGGGCAACACCCATTAAAACAATCCCTCATAACAAGAAAAATGGTGGCTCTTTCAAAGTGTTTAAAATACTTCAAGCTCCATATTATATCTTACTTCCTTTCACTGATTACTGTCTAGAACCACAACTGTGGTTTCAATCACATATAACTCAGGTTTTGTGGGCCTGTGTCTTTTTCAGTCTTACAGCAACTCCACAAAGTGAATTCATGCATCATGCTTTTAGTTACAGGTTACAGCAGGGGTTGGCCACTATTCAAGCAAAAGGACTGGACATCATCACATCATTGCCAAATTTCTCGGTTGCTGAGCTCCCGGAAGCTACTGCATGGAGTTCGGCTTGGAAGGCAACTCTCCTGCCCGATTTGCAGCATATCAGATGGGAATGACAGAACTGCCTGCTTAGGCTCACAGAGACCCTGTGCCACTGGACAGTGACTCCACTAGCCTGAGCAAGTGGCTCTGCCATTCCCTGTCTGGTGTGTAGCAAATTGGGCAGGAGGCTTTGCCTCCAAAACCAAGCTCTGCACAAGTTGGATAACCTTGGGTAGTGGGCCAAATCCAGCCCAAAGGCCATATGTCGCTGACCTCTGGGTCACAGCATAAAAACAACAACAACTACAAATTACAAAACAAAAAGATCTTAGTTGTGCTGCAAAAATCCACCAGTTAAGTGGTCAGGTATGTCTCCCACAGGAGGGAGTTCCAGAGCCTAGACACAACTGCAGAGAAGGCCCTATCGTGGGTCGCAACCTACCACACATCCAACAATGGTCAGACGCACAAGAGGCCTCCCTCGCTGACCTTAACAGACCGGCAAGTATATATAGGAGAAGCAGTCTTTCAAGTCTTGCACCCTTGCTTGCCGTTGACCCTTTCTGCTGTCATTTCACACCCTTTAGGGGGATGGAGAGTGCGTGCTTGGCTTCCTCCCAGGGTGGCCTGCCTATACCTCTCCACTGTGTGCCTCCAACCTAGTGCCCCACAGAATAGGCTGAAGAGGGGGTTTACTGCCTCCTCCAATCAAGGATGGATCCACTTACAGGGCTTTAAGCTGCCTTCGGGGCTCTGCAGGGATGCCCATCTCCCCACTTCTTTATTCTCAGCTTGGATCTCAAGTAACATGAGGGCCTGGGTGGATCTCACCCCCTACTGGCCCCACCCTTTCCCTAGCTCAGCATCCTTGCAGGCTGAGGTATTAAAGCCCCTGGCATTTCTTTCCTGGGATGCTGGCATCCACGAAGAAAATATCTCCCTTCTGCACTTTGAAGGCTGGTTCCTCTAGCCTGCTAAGCACACATGCTTCTCCTGTGAGTGGGGAGGGGTTTGGACAGTGTTCTCCACCTGAGTTCCAAAGCTCAGAGGCTCTCAGCCCTTTGCCTATTGTAGAAGTCATGGCTGCTGCTCCTGTTATACTTGGCCTGCTATTCACATCCCTGGCATCCTAAGAAGGCTAGTATATCTGGCCATGGACACACGTGTCCCAGACACAAACCATTTAAGACTTTTAAAGGTTAATGCTAGCACCCTGAATTGTAACTAGAAACATAGCAGTAATTAGGGTAATTGCTGCTGCAGCAGAGTAACGTTCCCGAAAACATGCCCCAATCAGCATTTGGGATGCTGTATTCTGGACCAGATGATGTTTCCAAGTGATCTTCAGGGATTGCACCACAACAAGCACTTTGCAATAATCCCAACCAGATATCATGCAGGCATATGTCACTTCAGTCACCATACACGTCCTGACTATAGGCTTCCCAAACACATCTGGGTGTGGGAAGCAGGATCCTGGACTAAATAGGCCCTTGGTCTACTCCAGCAGAGCTCTTCTTAAATTCCTCATAAAAGACAGACCTAGCCAACAAACCAGATGATGCTGGACTTATTAAATATCTGAAAAGCAGAAGGTGGATTTCAGTGCAGAAGGGCAAGAAACCACACACATACAAATGCACTCATCTTGAAACCAATCTCCCATTTTCCTTACCTGGCAAGGTCAAGACAGACGGAGAACGGTCATGTTCCTCAGTAATTCGAAGACTATTCCGGTGCCAGCGAATCTCAACAGGCTCAGGAGGCCCCACTGCATGACATGTGAGACTGAACGGCTTGTTTCGGGTCACGTTCAGCCCCTGAGGCTGCTTAATGAAATATGGCAGGCCTGTGTGCAATGGAGAGGAAAGAACAGTTTGGGAGACTTAAACCACAAAGAGCCATGCCGAAACTAGAGCAACAGTGCATATTTTACCTAGAGCAACTAAAGTAATACACACTGAGAGCAGTGACCCTGAATCAGTGAACTCCATATTTAAAAAAAACCCTGATTCTTTAAACAGCTTTTGTTGTCAGGGCCGGCCCATTCATGAGGACAACTGAAGCAGCCGCCTCATACTGCAGATTGCTGGGGGTGCCCATCTCGACCTCCTTGCCTACACTGCTACCCCTGCTCAGACTGGGAATAGAAGGGGGGACAGAGAGAAAGAGAACATGTTGAAGAGAGTGCTGAATTAGAGTATAGGAGAATGGAAGGAACAGAGGTCGACAAATCATCGGACAAAGGGGCCAGCATTTGGCATGCCCCCTCAGGCATTTCAATAAAACATTGACCCACCTGAAATTGGCTTGTGACCCACTTACTGGGTCCTGACCCACAATTTGAGAAACACTGGTCTAGGCAAATAGCCCAGGGATTCCCAAAACGTGTGTCATGCAGGGCTGGCCCATCCATAAAGCTAACCAATGCCATCATCTCAGGCAGCAGATTGGCGGAGGGCTCTCATCTGTGCTCACCTACTTGCTTCCACTGCTGCTCTTTCTTTTACTACCTGGACTGGAAAAAGAAGAGGTGACAGAGAGGAAGAGGAAATGTAGAGAAACCCTTGCTAATTGGGTAAGAGGCACTTTTTCAAGTGGGTGCTCCTTTTTTTAGCAGGGGGAGAGTAACTGACCCACCTCACCCCAGCACTGTCTGTTCTAGTGGCTGTCTGCTGGTATTCTTTTGCATCTTTTTAGATGGTGAGCCCTTTTGGGACAGGGAGCCATTTAGTTATATTTTTCTCTGTAAACCGCTTTGTGAACTTTTAGTTGAAAAGCGGTATATAAATACTGTTAATTAATTAAATTAATTAATTAGAGAGGAAGACAGTGCTGAGCTAGAACACTGGAGGAACAGACACATCACAAGGAAAGGGGAGCAGCATTTTGCATGCTCCCTCAGGCGTCTGGAGGCCCCAGGCTGGCCATGTATCATAACACAGTAGGTGGCAATGAGAGCGGCTGAAGGGAAACACTGTAACAGATGATATGTTGCTTTTCTATGAGTAGTTTCCCAAACTGAAGTCTTGTGTCCAATCCATTTTTTTTTTTTGCCAGTGATCCTGGAACAGGCACTTTCACATTGCTGTGCAAAATCCACCATGTCACATGCTATTCTCAACTATCACTTCAACTGCTGTTACTCATTCAAGTTGAAACTTACCTTCCAAGAGGACTAAAATAGGGTCCGACTCTATTTCATCACTGTTGACTTTCAGTTTGCAGCTGTAGGACCCATTATCAGAGCGCAGGACTTGCCTTATACTGCAGAAGGAAAGAAAGACATATAGGGCTTTCAGTGTCCCCTCTGTGATTTAGCAAGAAATTAGAAATTCAGTACCCACTAAAACAATATAGCAATATTTTAAGGCTAATCTAAATCAGTGTATAAGCAATGATGGAAACTGTATGCATACAAACAGAAAAAACATCACTGGGAATACTCTAGTCTAGCCTTTACCAGAGCTAGGGTTGGCACATGCTCCCCATGCCTCAGAACACCTCCAGACACGACCAGAAGCCATCAGCATGAACTGGAAGTACCTTCTGAGCAGTCCCAGTGGCCACACATGACCTGAGGAGGGTCAGGTACAGCCCCCAGCTAAGTAATTGAAGCGCTGCACTGGCTCCCCTCTGAATTTCACTATCTGTGGAATTCATTATCCATGAGGGGTTCTAGAACAGATCCCCCATAAATACTGAGGGCCCACTGTAATATCATATAATAATGGCAGGAAGATGGCAGTGGGATTTGCATGCAAGTGGGGAGAGGTAGGAGGAGGGCACCCAATCCTGTAGCCTCCCCCTTAATCCCTAAACCTCACATAATTGTACATCTGTACCAATGCTGAATGGAAGTTGTGTGAAATCATCTTTCAAAAGCAATAAATACATAGTTGTTGCCTGGGATTCAAGCCTCTTCAGCAAGGTAATGCTTCTGTTCTAGGGCAATATCAGGTGGTTTCTGATTAAGCTCCTGAATCTCATCTCAGGGGAGATCTGTAAGAGCCAAGTCACTTCCCATGTGATAGAAGGAAAAAAAGTAAATGCAAGTTACCCTTTGTTCCTCTTTTATTGTAAATTCTCTCTCTCTCTCTCTCTCTCTCTCTCTCTCTCTCTCTCTCTGCATGTGTGTTCCTAAGTAATCTGTAACCATAGGATTCTAACACCTGGCCTTCCATACATTCTTGACTTTTTGTAACTGTAATAAAACAATGTTATTAAATATTTACCTGAAAGCAGATATCATGGTGCTCACTTCATGGTCATCAAATTGATAAAACTGGCTGGCTATCCTGTCCATATCAAGGAGCTCCTTTCCATTTTTCCACAAAGAAAAAATTAAAGAGTCTTGATTGAGTAATGATTTGGGAACCTTGATAGAGCAATTAAATTTGACTTCTGTATGTTCAGTAATTACTATACGTCCCACTGTAGGATTAAATTTAATTGACCAAAGAGGGTGAGCTGCATAATCTTCAGTGTCGGTGGGCTTATCTGTCGATGCATAACTTGTGGAAGCAATGCTCCTCTTGACCCCAAAAGAACGGGGTAATCGATGTACACCCTTTGCTTCTTTTGAAAGTGAAAATGATTTTGTGGACAACAAGTCAGTTCTCTTTGCTTTTTGTTTTCCTTTAATAAGATCTGCAAATTAAAACACAGAGTTTTGTCACATTCTTTGTTTCAATAAATATAGTCTCCAAGATCTCTGCTTCTACACCAGAGAACCACTGTGGAGGCAACGTACATGTGTGATTGTCATACAAACACTTCTCTCCATAAAGTGGAGACGGATCGATGGGGGAGAGGCTTCAGCAGTCGTGGGATCCTGCTGGTTCAGACAGTACGCATAGGAGAAAGAAGGAAGTGGTAGGGACCAAATCATCCCTTACGCAATATACATATATATCGTTCATTCTTCTTCTGTTCATCATGGAAAGGGGCAAGTGGCTATATTGGGCACTGCCACTGTGCCCTATTCCAGAATTCCAACTGAGCTCTCCTCTGCTGTAGAGAGTTCACCAGACACAGTCCATGGACTAATCAAAAGTGTTAGAAACCTGCTTTTTAAAAAAATGAAAAGATTTTCTCAAACTATAAATAAAGCCCCCAATACCATAGTCTGTGCTTTTTCTATGCCTATGTAGAATCACACAATATTGTAAACTTAACAGTGATAAAGGTAAGAGCGAACTTGGAGAAAGTTTCCAATTAACTCACTGCATTAAATAATAGCTGACTGGGAATAGGGAAATGAAACCAGAGTCAGACAACTGACTACAGCCTGTAAGGCTTGATACAGTGTTGTTGTGCATTAAAATTTACATTGAAGTATATACTGCACTGTCATAGCATTCATAATAAAGGCAAACTACAGTATTAATTTTGCAATCTATAACAAGTGAGTGCACTCCCATCCTAACTCTGGAGCACCCCCATTTATTTGTATAGGTTTACTCTTATGCTGCAGTCAGATACAGAGAATTAACAGCACATTGTCTCCAACCGCCAGACTCCCCACTCCCTCTCCTCTTTTTGCCTAGGCTTGTGCTAAAAGCCAGACCAGGGAGCTACGCAGAACCTTATAAATCAGTGGTTCCCAAACTTTTTTGACTGGGGCTCCCTTGACCTACTGGGCCATTGGCTGCAATTCCCCATTAGGGTTACAACCCTATACGTCGTTCAGGGCTGTGGGTTTTCGTGAGGATTTCGCTGCTCCCCTGGCTGGTTTCTGTGGCTCCCCAGGGAGCCACAGCTGACAATTTGGGAACCACAGTTGTAAATGAAACAGTTAACTTATTAGCACTTGTCAACACTCAAGGTTCATCTGACAATGCAATTCTAGAACAACTATTGCCAGCTTCTGTGTCCTTCAGACAGCCTGGAACAAACTGGAGAAATCTTCTGATGTCCACACTGATGGTCACAGTCCATCATAAAACTTGTACAGGTTGAGTATCCCTTATTTGCACTGCCTGGGTTGGGAAGATATCTGGATTTTGAATTTGTCTGGATTTTTAAATAATTGCATAAATATAACATAAGAAAATAAGAACATTAAAAAGTCCTGCTGGATAATAAGAAATGTTTATTCTTGCTCTTTTTACTGTTACACATACCGGTGTCTGCTGGTCTCTGACACACACCACAGAGCTGAGAATAGAACTTACAACTTATACCTGCATTGTAAGTGGGAATGAGCACAAGCCCTTGCAGTGTTCACACTACAGAAAGTTTTAAAAAAAAGTACAGGACAAAAATGTCTGGATTTCAAAACAGTCTAGATTGCGGATTTCCGAATAAAGGGTAATCTACTTGTATTATCTAGCAGTTACAAATATAGGCTCTATGCTAGTGGTTCTCAAACTTTTAGCACTGAGACCCACGTTTTAGAATGAGAGTCTGTCAGGACCTACCAGAAATGATCTCATGACCAGAAGTGACATCATTAAGCAGCAAAATTTTTAACAATCTTAGGCCGCAATCCTACCCACATTTACCCAGCAGTAAGTCCCAAATGGAGGAATTTGCACAAGCGCTTGAGGAATCTCTTCCAGGCGCGGCCGACGCAAACGCATCCAACAGATGGGAACATTTTAAGAATACCGTTTACAACACTGCCTTGTCCATATTCGGCAAGAAGACCAACAAGGCGGCAGACTGGTTTGAAGCCCACTCTGAGGAGTTGACACCAGTCATTGAGGAAAAGAGGAGAGCTCAAGCAGCATACAAGGCCTGTCCCAGTCAGCGCAACCTGCAGGTCCTCCGAACTGCTCGTAGCAAAGTCCAACAGACTGCCAGGAGGTGTGCTAACGACTACTGGCTCCAGCTCTGTTCCGAGATACAGATAGCAGCTGACACGGGCAACATCAAGGGGATGTATGATGATGGTATCAAGCAGGCCCTAGGTCCAACACAGAGGAAAATTGTCCCTCTGAAGTCTGCCACAGGCGAGGTCATCCAGGATCGGGCGCAGCAGATGGAACGCTGGGTGCAGCACTACTCTGAGCTATATTCCAGAGAAAATGTAGTCACCGAAGAAGCACTGAACAACATTGAGTGCCTGCCTGTGCTGGAAGAGCTTGATAGTGAACCAACCCTAGAAGAACTTCACGTGGCCCTGGACACCCTTGCCTTTGGCAAGGCACCTGGAAAAGACAGCATCCCTGCTGAAGTCCTAAAATGCTGCAAAGAGATCATCGTCACTGAGCTGCATGAAATCCTCTGTCTCTGCTGGAGAGAAGGTGGAGTACCTCAAGACATGAGGGATGCAAACATCATCACGCTGTACAAGAACAAAGGTGACAGGGGTGACTGCAACAACTACCGCGGCATCTCTCTCCTTAGCGTTGTGGGAAAGCTGTTTGCCCGAGTTGTACTAAAGAGGCTCCAGGTACTTGCAGAGAGCGTCTACCCAGAATCGCAGTGTGGATTCCGAGCCAACAGGTCCACCACTGATATGGTATTCTCCCTTAGACAACTGCAGGAGAAATGCAGGGAACAACGACAGCCACTCTTTATAGCCTTCATAGATCTCACAAAGGCTTTCGACCTGGTCAGCAGAGACGGCCTCTTCAAGATTCTCCCCAAGATTGGATGTCCACCCAGGCTCCTCAGCATCATCAGATCTTTCCACAAGGACATGAAGGGCACTGTTGTCTTCGATGGCTCCACATCAGACTCTTTTGACATCCGAAGCGGAGTGAAGCAGGGCTGTGTTCTTGCACCAACCTTGTTTGGGATTTTCTTCGTTGTCCTGCTGAAGCAGTCCTTTGGAACTGCAACAGAAGGCATCTATCTCCGGACCAGATCAGACGGAAAGCTCTTCAACCTCTCCAGACTGAGAGCAAAATCCAAAGTCCAGCTGAAATGTCTGCGTGACTTCCTCTTTGCCGACGATGCAGCTGTCACTACCCACTCTGCCAAAGATCTCCAGCAGCTCATGGATCGTTTTAGCAAGGCCTGCCAAGATTTTGGACTGACAATCAGCCTGAAGAAAACACAGGTCATGGTTCAGGATGTGGACTCACCTCTCTGCATTACAATCTCTGAGCATGAACTGGAGGTTGTCCATGACTTTGTGTACCTTGGCTCAACGATCTCCGACACTCTTTCTCTCGATACCGAGCTAAACAAGCGCATCGGTAAAGCAGCTACCACGTTTTCCAGACTCACAAAGAGAGTCTGGTCCAACAAGAAGCTGACAGAACATACCAAGATCCAGGTCTACAGAGCTTGCGTCCTGAGTACACTTCTGTACTGCAGCGAGTCATGGACTCTTCACTCACAACAGGAGAGGAAACTGAATGCTTTCCACATGCGCTGCCTCCGACGCATCCTCGGCATCACCTGGCAGGACAAAGTTCCAAACAACACAGTCCTGGAACGTGCTGGAATCCCTAGCATGTATTCACTGCTGAAACAGAGACGCCTGCGTTGGCTTGGTCATGTCGTGAGAATGGATGATGGCCGGATCCCAAAGGATCTCCTCTATGGAGAACTCGTGCAAGGAAAGCGCCCTACAGGTAGACCACAGCTGCGATACAAGGACATCTGCAAGAGGGATCTGAAGGCCTTAGGGATGGACCTCAACAAGTGGGAAACCCTGGCCTCTGAGCGGCCCGCTTGGAGGCAGGCTGTGCAGCATGGCCTTTCCCAGTTTGAAGAGACACTTTGCCAACAGTCTGAGGCTAAGAGGCAAAGAAGGAAGGCCCATAGCCAGGGAGACAGACCAAGGACAGACTGCACTTGCTCCCGGTGTGGAAGGGATTGTCACTCCTGGATTGGCCTTTTCAGCCACACTAGACGCTGTGCCAGAACCACCTTTCAGAGCGCGATACCATAGTATTTCGAGACTGAAGGTTGCCAATACAAAGTCCCATTTACTATTGTTAAAAGCGCATACATAATAGCTTTTATATATGTATATATATATATAAAATATATATATTTTATATATATACATATTTATATATGTATTAATATGTATTAATATATATACATAATGTATATATACACATAATGTATATATGTATTTATGTATTGATATATACATATATATATATATATATTATATACTGTTAAAAGTACAGATCTGTAACATTTCCCCAAATGCAGTCACCATGGTAGCATCAAGTCAAATAGATTAAAAATAAAATTTGAAATGAATGTGGACCCACCTGAAATTGGCTCATGACCCACCTAGTGGGTCCGGACCCACAGTTTGAGAAACACTGCTCTACGCAAACATAGTGCTTAACTGTGGTCTGTTTTTACTTATAGGTTCAGAACGGCCGCAGATGCAGTGAATGGCCACAAATAGCTTCAAAATGGCTGCTACAGATACAGAATGGCCACTGTGAATATATTCAGGATGGCTACAGAGAGCTGAGAACAGGCAGTGGATTGCATGACATAACACTCTTGTTTCTGTGGATAAGCAAATTCATGGGAACAGAGTGCACGGATAGCGAAAAATTGACTGTACATGACTTATCGATAGTTTGGAATACACATAAGATGCCAATTCAGTAAAATGAATATGAGACATATAGAGATTCATTGTTCTTCTGTTATAAGAAAAAACTACAAACATTTTTTAAATCATACCTTGGTTAAAAAGTGGCAAGTCACTGGGGCCAAGACAAAAAATGGTGTAGTGGATCTCGCTAGTTGGCTGCCAGTTACCCCTCTAGAAGAACTGAGTCATGGATTGCAGTGTCTGCGTGTGAGTGTGTTTGTGGCAGTGAGTAACACATCAGCAAGTACTACTGTATATTCAGCAAAACCAAAATGCCACATACTAAAATACGCTTAATAATTAACTAGAAATTTGTTTGAACCTGCCATTTCTGAACAAAGCCAATTTCCTAATGTCACTCAGGACTGCTTGAGGATTTGTAGCCTACACTTTCTAGGTTTAAACTACAAAATACATCCATCAAGGGTGAATAGCTTCCTTTTCAATATACACAGAAGCAGGTAATACTTTTTGTTTCCAGCAAGACATAATGTCATTAAGTTAAGGAGACCCTGTGAAAATCTCCAGAACTGCTTTCAGTAGCAACCAGGAACTGATGCTGATTCTTGAAGAGGCCATGATCCCAGACTGAAGATGCATAGGCCCTATTTCTCGTCTAGCCAAATTAAAAGGATAGATATATAGATCACTGGATAGATATAACTCAAATTCATGATTAAGAATACTGGAAGATAGTAAATGAAAAGATGAAGAAACAGAATATATGTTTTAAAGAACATGCATGGCAGAATTACAACATGATCCTAGGCATGTCTACTCAGAGTAAGTTCTATTAAATTCAATGGGAATACTCCCATATAAGTGATTGTATGATTGGAGCCTTAATTTACAATTAATTGTTACATTGAGCTTAAGAGTAGAAAGAGGGATAGCTCCCTAAGCAATATCATTTGCAAAACAAAAAGAAAAGCTCTCTTCAAGGAACGATTACATATATTATTATAGAATGCACTGTAAAAAAAATGTAGTAAAATGATTTTGAAAATCAACATTCTTACACCACAATAGGATAGAATTGCAGCCTAAGAGTCATTAATACAAATTAAATAAAATAGATTAATTTTTTAAAGTACATATATGCACTACTTAAAATACCTAACATAGGAAACAGATACTATATAATGATTTGCAAAGTACTCATCTCTGCATTTACTCAGGAAAAGTACTTTTTTCTAGCAGAACTGTAGGCAGACAGGACACTGACCTCTAGCTTGCTCTCCTTGCATAAAGTAAACAAAAATGCCTGCTTGATATGAACTACAATAGCTTTTGCAATTCTCCTAAACTAAATAAAGATTCCAAGCAATAATGGAGTGTACTGTACTGTTTAACAACAGAGCAAGCCAAAATAAGTTGAGTATCTTGCTTCAAAGTCATTTATAAGTCAGTTCAAATAAATGAGATAGACATGCTAAAAATATGTAGACATGTAGGGTACTTTGAGTTCCACAATTCTGAAATTGCAACATAAGAATCCAGAATCTGGTACTGTACTAGGTGCAGAATTCATATTCTGAGAATTTCAGTTTTCATTAAAAGAAAAATCATGTTTCTAGTCCTTAGGGTTCTGATGATGGGCTTGAAAATGTTGATGTAACTGAAATCTTACATGTAAGAATGAGTCACATTCAGACATTTTCAGACATTAACTGAAGGCATAAGGTGGGGAGAGTTGGGATCACACCCACTGTTTCTACTCATTGAAGCCATTTCCATCAGTGAAACAAGAATAGGCAAAATAGTAAAATGGCAGGATTATACATAATTAGAGAAGATACGCAAATCTGTTTAGGATCTCAAATCCTTTCAGTCCAGTAAATGCAGTCTGATTAGCTCATGCTCTACAGACAAAGTTAAATAGGAAAGCTTCAATGGGGTGACAGCTCCTTGGCAGAGCAGATGCTTTGTTTGTAAAAGGTGCCTGCTTTAATTCCTGGTGTTTCCAGGTAGGACTGAGAAAGGCTCCTATCAGAAACCCTGAAGAGCTGCTGCTAGCCAGCCCAGACAGTACTAAGCTAGATAGACTAGTGATCTGACTCAGTATAAGGCAGCTTCTTCCTACTGAAGAATGGGTGTAATGCTCCCATTTAAAACAATAGGTGGAAATCTATTTAAATTTGACTTGATAATGTCCTCAGATGATTAGGTTAGTAGATAGTGACCTCTCTGAACTTTAGTTAAGGTGAGATAAGGTGTTCTCCTCAACTGTCCCTCCCTCCCTTTCTTTCATCCAACAGGATCAGAAGCTTCTTTCAAATGTGTTTGCTAAAGGCTGCTTGTCTAGCATAGTGGCAGTCTGTTTTCTAACTCAAGAGAGATTTCCCAGTTTCTCAAAGACTGAGACATGACCACAAAATAATTGCAAATTTTGAATAAAGCTTTAAAAGTACACAATCATCATCAGAAGCATACAAACTCCCTACAAGCTCTGGCCCTATGCAAACCCTTTGGATTTAAGATTTTCATACAACTTTGCAGGATTACTGTACACATTTGAGCACATGTCCCTTAATGCCCTATATAGGATTATACATTAATAACCTTTATCCCACTGTACTCAACACAAATGTTCAGGTTAATTAGTGGCTGCATAATTGTAAAGATTTCTAGGACACCATCCCCAGATATGAAGTGATTGTGAGAAGCTCCAGAAGGATCTCTCCAGACTGGCAGAATGGGCAGCAAAATGGCAGGTGCGCTTCAATGTCAGTAAGTGTAAGGTTATGCACATTGGGGCAAAAAATCAAAACTTTACATATAGGCTGATGGGTTCTGAGCTGTGTGTAACAGATCAGGAGAGAGATCTTGGGGTGGTGGTGGACAGGTCGATGAAAGTGTTGACCCAATGTGCGGTGGCAGTGAAGAAGGCCAATTCTATGCTTGGGATCATTAGGAAGGGTATTGAGAACAAAACGGCTAATATTATAATGCTGTTGTACAAATCTATGGTAAGGCCACACCTGGAGTATTGTGTCCAGTTCTGGTCGCCACATCTCAAAAAAGACATAGTGGAAATGGAAAAAGTGCAAAAGAGAGTGACTAAGATGATTACTGGGCTGGGGCACCTTCCTTATGAGGAAAGGCTATGGTGTTTGGGCTTCTTCAGCCTAGAAAAGAGGTGCCTGAGGGGGGACATGATTGAGACATACAAAATTATGCAGGGGATGGACAGAGTGGATAGGGAGATGCTCTTTACACTCTCACATAACACCAGAACCAGGGGACATCCACTAAAATTGAGTGTTGGGAGAGTTAGAACAGACAAAAGAAAATATTTCTTTACTCGGCGTGTGGTTGGTCTGTGGAACTCCTTGCCACAGGATGTGGTAACGGCATCTGGCCTGGACGCCTTTAAAAGGGGATTGGACAAGTTTCTGGAGGAAAAATCCATTATGGGTTACAAGCCATGATGCGTATGCGCAACCTCCTGATTTTAGAAATGGGCTATGTCAGAATGCCAGATGCAAGAGAGGGCACCAGAATGAGGTCTCTTGTTATCTGGTGTGCTCCCTGGGGCATTTGGTGGGCCGCTATGAGATACAGGAAGCTGGACTAGATGGGCCTATGGCCTGATCCAGTGGGGCTGTTCTTAGGTTCTTATTTCACAACCTCCTAGCAGACAGTTACCCAATATACAATACAACTATTGTACACAGAGGTCCCTCCTATATAGGGGTCCCTATAAGCTCTCCTCTGTGTCTCCTTTTAGAGGGGGAAGTTCAGTAGGTGCAATAAAGAAGTTCTACTACATTAGCTTTTTCCTCCAGTGTTAAGTTCACCCTCACTGAGAGCCCCATCCTATGCCTGTCTACTCAGAAGTAAGTCCCATTATAGTCAATGGGGCTTACTCCCAGGTAAGTGTGGATAGGATTGCAGCCTCATGGCCCAATGCTATCCAGCTTTTCAGTGTCAAGGGAGCCATGCCAACAGGGCATGTGCTTCATCCTGCAGTGGGGACGGGACGGGACATAGAGGCCTCCTTAAGGTAAGGGAACATTTGTTCCTTGATCTCAGGGCTGTATTGTGTCTGCATCAGCTTTGGAAAGTTGGATAGGACTGAGCCCTCAATCATTTAATCCTGAGAATTTCAAATTATACTTTTCCCAGTCCATTTCATTCCCAGATTTAAGCACTGTTCTGTAGCAATTTTTGGAGCTCCTGTCATAGTGGTAGTACAATCTTTTCAAGGTGACAGAGTGTTATTTTCTCACCTGGTTCAGAGATGTGACTTATGATGCACTTGGTCTTGATGTGCAAAATAGCCCCTCTACACGCCCTGATTACTCCTTCACTGCTGCCTTTTCTAAAATGCTTTCCCTTTGCTATGGAACTCCTGGAGTTTGTAGGGGATCCCAGACTGCTTCAAGGCAAAATGAAATGAATTTGGAAGGGGCTGCACAGATAGAGGGAAAAGTAGTAATCCTGTAAATGGTGCCTAAACAATAAAGCACATGTAGCCTTGCTCCTGCACTGGGGTGCACATGCTGCTTTGGTAGAAGAAAAACATAAAAAAAAAAAGTGAAATTGGTAAGGTTCTCCTAACTTTACATCTGCAGGGAATTCCACTCCAACTACAGGAGACAAAACTAAACTGAAGTTCATCAAACATCATGTTTGCCTTTTCCCTGGACACTGCAACAGCAAAAACTCTAAACCAGGGAAGAATCACTTTGCCACTCCTTGGAACAGCCATGGGCTACCATTGCAAAAATTACACAGAAAGGTGTGAGTGGCTGAAGTTCCCTTAACAGTAAGCAACAGTCAATGGAGGAGCACTGGAGTGGAGGAGTGCACCAAGTCTCCTCAGTAGAGCTATCCCTTTTGAAGAAGGGGGGTCATGGCATGGTGACTACCTATTGCACAATGTGCACAAAATCAGGGCAGGTCTTGTGAGGTGTCGCTCCAAACAAAAGCTTTTTTTGTTGTTATGATCAGAACTCTCAGGGCATGTGCCCATATTATGCTCCTGCGACATTCACACCAAGGAGTAAATTAAGTCTAGAGAGCTCCCACCAGCCCCTAAATTCTGCTATGCACAGTTCATTTTCTGCCAGTGTCATCATTCTACAACAAATTACCTCTAGCCACCATATTAGATGCATTTCACAGGTGGCAAAGGTTCATTTTCTATCAAATATACACACACCAGGGACCAGCACTTAGTCTCAGTTCCCTGGCAAGCTACCCAACAGGTGTTCTTAAACAGATGTTTGCTCTGTGCACGTACCTGCACACGTATATGCTTAGAATGCACTGTTTGTGCAAGTCTGCTTGTTTAGCAGATTGGTATCCCTCAGGACTCCAAGGAACTCATGATGGCATTGAAACAGTTTTATCCTCCAGAAACTGAGTAAAGTAGGCTGAGACAGTGGTTTGTGAGTGAGCACATAATGACATAAACTCACTCTTCAACAGAACAGTTAGAGCAATGTGCATCTCCCCATCTAACCCTTACAACAGCCCTGTGAGGTTCATAAGGCTGAGGGATAGCCATTGACACAAGAGCACCCAGGAAGTTCAGTGGCTCTGGGGGGATGGAACATGAGAATTCCTCCAGTTTTGCTCTGACTCTCACCACTACACCATAGTGGTTCTTGTGGCTGAAGAGGGATTTAAAACTTGGTTCCCCACACCCAAAGCCAACACTGTAGCCCACAGAATGCACACACAGGTTACAAGCATATGGTGAGATGAGGCCCCTGCAGGCAGATTTCCACTGCAAGGTATCTCTTGCCACAGCAACCAATCTGTGCGCCTGCTAGGCTCCATCCTGCCTGGTCTGAGCAAACACTCAGAGGCTGAGATGGCAGCACCAAAAGAAGTTAGTGGGAAGGAACAGAGGCGCCAGGCAGCCCTGCTCATCCCAGCATGTCCCACTCAGCCCTTGGCATTTTTCTGCAGGAGCAGCTGGCTGGCGGGTCTGTGCAGTGAATTTGCAACAACTTTTGGAAAGTCCTTTGATGTCATTCTTTTTCTTAGGATGTCTCCATAGGATGTCAACCCTGGAACTGTGGCTGGGAAAACAGGGTTGAACTGATACAAAAAGAAGCCATGTGGTTTCTAAAATTTGTCTGAGGCTCCTGCGCTCTACTCCAGAAGCCCCTATTTCCAGCACCAAGAGTGTGCGTGTGTGGAGAGAGAAAGGTACTCTGCACTTGCTCAGAGGCACACTACAACTCGAAGCCAGGGCAAAGCTTAAAGCAGGGCACAATCCTCTTGTCCCACATTTTTTGCTAACTCCTTTGTAAAAGAGCCGGGTGGGGGGGAGTGGAGGACGACAAACCGCCCTCCCTGTCCCCACTGAGTCACAGCGCTTTTGGGAAGAGAAGCCCCCTGCCATCCTCCCCACCGCCGAGAGGAAGAGGAGCTGGGAGACCCCCCCCCTTAAGCCCCAGGCACCAGTGCCTGTGCAGGGAAGGATCATGTACTTGTGCTCCGGACCTGGCTCTGTGAACACAAAGCGGGGGGGGGGGGAGAGAGACACCGAGGCGCCTTACCTTTGCAGGAGGCGCCCGCCACAAGCAGCAGAAGCAGCGCAAGCCCCGGACACATTCCCATGGTCCGGCAAGAGTCCGATGCGGGCCCCCGCGATCGCAGGCAGGCAGGCAGGCAGTCCCTGGGCTGGGGCGCTCCACCGCCTGCCACGCAACTTTGCTGCGGCCAGCTCACTGGACCAAAACAAAAGTTCTCGGGCAACTTTTGGAAGAGGCGGACCGAGGGGGGTGGGCTGGAGGGAGGAGGCTCCTCCTTCTCCCGCTCCGGGGCTGGAGGGGGGGCCGGGCTCCCTCTTGGAAACAGGGGAGGGGGCGGCAGCAGCAGCACTCCAGGGGCCCTAATCCCTGGAAAGGGGGCGCCTTCCAGTCGTGCTGCCACCAACGAAGGAGAGTCTTCTTGGGGCACCTTAAGGACTAGTACATTGTCTCACCCTCCCAGTCAGAATCACCCCCCCTCCCGCCAAAAGCAAACAGTGAAATGCGAGGACCTCCGCCCTGCAGGATACAAAGTCCACAAGTTCAGAACCTCCCCTGCTTAAGAAGGGGTTACGTTCCAGGTGGCCTTTGGTTCTTAAGTCCAACATCACTGCTCTTGGTTGCAAACATGTTGTGAAGTATGGGGAAAAAACACAATTCATGTATATATAACGTAATATATAAAAAGTATTTATTATAATACATCTACAGTACAGAAACTTAATACCTACAGTACAGAAACTCAGTAACTTTTCTTTTTTGTCCAGACTTTTTGTGAGGGTTGGTAGGACATAGGTTTTACCTGCTGCAGTGTACCTTCTATTTATTGTTTAATTTTATCTGGGATAGATATTTTTAACCTGGACTTTTCATGGTGGATGAAAAGTTTGCGCTGCTGCCTTTCCTGATGGATTTTTGGGAAAGTTTTAGGTGGGCGAGGGGAGGGTGCTCTGTTCTCTAATTTAGTTGATTGTGCTGCTAATTTTTATATTTTCATAATTTTTGTAGTAGTGTTATTTTTCTGTGTATATTGTTGTATATGTTTTAATGTCATAAGCTGCTATGGATGCCCCACTGTGAAGGAGAAAGGCGGGATAAACATTAACTAAATTAATTTGTACTTTTTAATACTTGTTGTGCCTTGAGAGTTATATAAGTTTTGTGACAATGTCATGGATAGGTACAGCCCTTTTGATTCAAATACAAGAAGACATCTTTCCTTTTTCCCCCCTTCAAAAATGGGCATTTGGATTCCTAAGCATTTCAAGATGCTCTTCATTAGAAGAGACCAAAGTTATCCTCTTAATTTTCAGTTATCCTCTCAGTTTTGGAAGCTGAGGATCACATTTGTGAAGTCTATTTGAGAAATTTAAGTGATAAGCAGGCAATCTCTCATCTGCATGCTGGTTGAAAGTGCTATATAAGAAACACCCTTGCAACATGAATGTATGCATACTTTCCTGAAAGTTAAATTATGCTGAAGGTCGAACTACCTATGCACATAAGGCATTATTGTGTTTCTGTCTATTTTTTTCCTAAGAGGGGACTTCTAAAAAATTAGAGGACTAGTTAAAAGGAAGCTGAAAGGGAAAGTTAAGAGGGTCAATGTCTCCTTACTGCATGAGGGTTATTTAAAGCCACAATAACAGGAGTACAACTAAAATGGATACCACTTAGGGCACCAGGTCTATTCAGAAGTAAATCCTATTTGGTTCAATGGGATTTACTCTCAGGAAAGTGTGGTTAGGATTGCAGCCTAAGTATGGAAGGCACAACCAGGTTCAGGAGGAGGCCAGTATGGCTCACAAGTGGCATAAAGGAAGCTATAAACTAAGGAACACAAACTCTTGCAGAAAAATGTAAATTGACAATAAGATATGAAAAAAGATATGAGGCACGCCCAGCAAGGCTGACAATAAAAACTGGTTTAAATACATCAAAAGCATGAAACCTGCCAAGGAAGCAGTTAGACCATTGGCTAATGAGGAAGTAAAAGGAAAGTTCTGTCACACAGTTTTCACACACCTGGAAGCATGGCTAGAGGGACATTCTTTTCCCTCTCACACAACACCAGAACCAGGGGACATGCACTAATATTGAGTGTTGGAAAAATTAGGACAGACAAAAGAAATTATTTCTTTACCCAGCATGTAATTAGTCTGTCAAACACCATGCCACAGGATGTGATGATTGCATCTGACCTAGATGCCTTTAAAAGGGGATTGAACAGAGGAAAAGTCCATCACAGGTTACTAGCCATGATGGGTATGCCTCCTGATCTTAGAAGTAGGCTACCTCAGAATGCCAGATGCAAGGGAGGACACCAGGATGCAGATCTCTTGTTGTCTTGTGTGCTCCCTGAGGCATCTGGTGGGCTGCTGTGATATACAGGAAGCTAGATGAGATGGGCCCTTGGCCTGATCCAGTGGGGCTCTTCTTATGTTCTTATGGGACTTCTGGTTTAATTTAAAGGGACTGTGAAGGAGCTTCTGGGTTTGTCAAAACTGCACAACAGAGCATGGTAAGGAAGTGGGTGATCTGCTTCCTGCTTGAGTGAGTGGGAATTGGATAGATAGATGTGGCTCAGGTCTGCAGCAGTCTGAAGCAAGGTGGCAGTCAGGGTGAAGGGCACCCTGAATCCACTGTCCTCTTGCCCCCCCCATCTGCCACTGACACAAGCTACATCAGGTCACTTCATGGCTGAGGCAGGCCACAGGTGGCTACTGTGGGAAATGGGATGCTGGACTAGATGGAACTTTGGCCTGATCTAGCAGGGCTTTACTTATGTTGTACTGTTCCTCCAAAATCTAACTTTATTTAAAACAAAAAAGCCAAAAGCAAAACTTCACTTTCTAATATAGACTCTTATAAGAAATAAAAGTGTTTTTCAAACACTTTTTTTAAAAAGTGTGAATAATGTAAAACTGGATCGGTTTTAAAAATGTCCATGATACTCAGAAAGACCAGCACTACATATAATCAAGTATATAGTATTTTCCAGATACGAAATTTATTCTTAACAAATAAGGTAGAGGCGGGGGAGGCGGGAAACCTAGCAAATTGTTCCCAGATGCCTTTAACGCCAAAAAATGCTTATTCGGTATAGAATCCAAGCTGCACAATTGGTAGATATTGAGTTTCTCCTGTTCCCTTTTAGCCCCTGTGAACTTTGAACATCTTGAAGCAATCAGCTGCTAAGAAAAGGTGCGTGCTTCCAGCAACTGCCAGGCAAACTAAACATGATGGTGGCAGATCCATGTGTCAGAAATGGGGTGCTACCAATTTCCTATAAAGGGAGGAGTGGGGAGGGAGCAATCTAAAGCACAGAAAGCTGTGATCAGACTTGCTTAACCTTCCCCTGCCTAAGCTGTTACTATGAAGGTACTTCTCTAGAGCCATTTTTTCTCCCTAGTTGAATTGACTCTGTCATACAAAAACAAGTTGGGGAAAAGTAGTTTCAGGTTGCTGCTTTATAAGAAATTGGAGGTGATCTGATTCTGACACATGGGTCATGCTGTTGTAACATATTTTTAGTCTTCAGAAGAGAACAAAAGTGCAGAAAAGCTGTTCTAGGAAAACTGGAAAATGTCTCTTTCCAAACTGTTTTGGTCTGTTTTGCCAAACCCCTACAGGATGTCGCTTCTGCAGTTCCATAGGTGCAGGGTCAAGGAAAGAGAAGCTTGAAGCCAGGTTGCTTATTCCTTTTAATGAAGTGGTTCCTTTTTTCTTCTTTGGCTGTTTAGTTTTTGCTTTAGTCTAGGGCTTTCAAACTGTCTCTAATTACAAAGATCTGTTAAAACTATGCAGCTTCAGGAGACCTTTCCACACTGACTTGTCTGCAGAGGAACTCCTGCATGCAGAATTTAATATATGAGCTTTAATACAAATAAGAACTAATACAGGGGCTCAGCCCCAGAACCTGTTCAACTCTGGCTACAAGAAGAAAACAAGAGCAAGTGTAGAGGTTGTTTCTCTCTACTACTAACTACAGAGTTGGCATCAGGGATTAGGGGGAAGGGCTCCGAGAACAGAGGCTGCCTTTTCCACAGTCCTGAGCCCTAGAATCTTCTTTCTGGAATTTAAGCACTGTCTGCACATCTGTCATAGAACCCATGAGTGTCGCAGAAGATTGTGGGAAATACTATATTCAGATCAGCCTACAGGTTATGCATTGAAAAAGTAGTCACATGTAGCCAAACACTGCCTGTTGAGAATTCTGAAGACTTTCCTAGAGAGGCATGCAGAGCAAGCTGGAGGAGATCATAAGTAAACATACTGTACAGTTGTTTCTTTCTGAATATTTTTCTACAGTACTTAGTAAGTACTTTCTCCTAGGGAGAAGGAAGCACAGGATAAACTTGTTAAACTATTAAAGGATGAAATCCTAAGGATGAAATCCTTAGGGGAGAGCACCAGGATGAGGTCTCTTGTTATCTGGTGTGCTCCCTGGGGCATTTGGTGGGCCGCTGTGAGATACAGGAAGCTGGACTAGATGGGCCTATGGCCTGATCCAGTGGGGCTGTTCTTATGTTCTTATGTAAGCACACTGAAGACAGTGGAATACTTCTGAGTAAGCTTGCATAGGATATTGTGCTATAAATGTATAGAACTATTAAAGGTATATAAATTCTACCTTTTCATATAGTCATCCCAAGGGAAAAAGCTCCTTCCAGCATGTGCAAAGTTCTTCCCCCAAATTGCTGATTAACCTCAACTAACCTCCAATTATCATGAAGCAGACTTGAACCCTGGGACATCATTTTAGAAATCTGGCATGTGTGCTGTGGTTACCTTTTAATCAATAATGGGGAATTAGTTAAGAATGTGTTAGCTTTTATTCTGAGAGTTTCTGCTTCAGTCAAACAGTTCCTGGTTAATTAACTACTGACCTGATTGCATTAATTAACCTTTTATTATGAAATAAGGTTTGTCTTAGTTAAACTTGGGTGTCTTGTTGGCTACATCCTTGATACGTAAAATACAATTTCTTTCTTAAGGACAAGGTGAATCATGTCAGAAGCCACACATTTTAAAGTGTAACTTCTGTGCAGTTTACTATAATGTGACCATATTGTTTCAATAATCTCTGACATGATTACCTTTGCCTGCAGTAATAAATCATAGAGCATAATGATGGCTGACTGACACCTAGTGCCAACAACTGGAGATGCAATTGAATTTTCATTACTTCATCCCTTGAGGATGACATCATTCACATACATCCTGATTTAGATGCCATTAGATATGCAATTTAGGGTGCAATCCTGGCTTGTGCTGTATCCAGTGCAGGATTGGGGCCCAAAGTGGCTCAGCCAGAAGTAAGAGGAAACTTTTCTCCTTACCTCTGGGTAAGCCACCCTGGCCCCAATGGGTCTCCTCAGACTTGTGCTACCTCCTGAGGCTTGAAGCTGCTCCACACTGCTCAGGGAACGGGGTTGGGATCTGGCATAACTGCTGGGTCCCAGCCCCTCCTCCTGCTCTCCACCAGCCCACACCCAGGGCTTTTGATACCAACAATTATGCTAGCCTTCTGGATAAATTGTCTGGATTGGGGATTGAGGCACTGGACTTCACTGGTTCCATTCCTACCTAAATAGCCAATGCCACCCATTTGGTGTCTTGTGCATTTTAACATCTACTCTTTGTGAAGTAGTTGGTGGCATAGTTGATGAAGTTCCACTTCTTTGCATTTCTCACCCTGTCCAGCTAGGAAGAGAGACAGCAGGTGATTAGAATAAGTCTGATCTCTGCACCTATGATTTGCTTCACATTTCAGGGGAAATGTACTAAAATAAGTTCTTTTTGGACTTTAACAGATGTATTGGCAACCTTCAGTCTCGAAAGACTATGGTATCGCGCTCTGAAAGGTGGTTCTGGCACAGCGTCTAGTGTGGCTGAAAAGGCCAATCCGGGAGTGACAATCCCTTCCACACCGGGAGCAAGTGCAGTCTGTCCCTGGTCTGTCTCCCTGGCTATGGGCCTTCCTTCTTTGCCTCTTAGCCTCAGACTGTTGGCAAAGTGTCTCTTCAAACTGGGAAAGGCCATGCTGCACAGCCTGCCTCCAAGCGGGCCGCTCAGAGGCCAGGGTTTCCCACTTGTTGAGGTCCATCCCTAAGGCCTTCAGATCCCTCTTGCAGATGTCCTTGTATCGCAGCTGTGGTCTACCTGTAGGGCGCTTTCCTTGCACGAGTTCTCCATAGAGGAGATCCTTTGGGATCCGGCCATCATCCATTCTCACGACATGACTAAGCCAACGCAGGCGTCTCTGTTTCAGCAGTGAATACATGCTAGGGATTCCAGCACGTTCCAGGACTGTGTTGTTTGGAACTTTGTCCTGCCAGGTGATGCCGAGGATGCGTCGGAGGCAGCGCATGTGGAAAGCGCTCAGTTTCCTCTCCTGTTGTGAGCGAAGAGTCCATGACTCGCTGCAGTACAGAAGTGTACTCAGGACGCAAGCTCTGTAGACCTGGATCTTGGTATGTTCCGTCAGCTTCTTGTTGGACCAGACTCTCTTTGTGAGTCTGGAAAACGTGGTAGCTGCTTTACCGATGCGCTTGTTTAGCTCGGTATCGAGAGAATGAGTGTCGGAGATCGTTGAGCCAAGGTACACAAAGTCATGGACAACCTCCAGTTCATGCTCAGAGATTGTAATGCAGGGAGGTGAGTCCACATCCTGAACCATGACCTGTGTTTTCTTCAGGCTGATTGTCAGTCCAAAATCTTGGCAGGCCTTGCTAAAACGATCCATGAGCTGCTGGAGATCTTTGGCAGAGTGGGTAGTGACAGCTGCATCGTCAGCAAAGAGGAAGTCACGCAGACATTTCAGCTGGACTTTGGATTTTGCTCTCAGTCTGGAGAGGTTCTTTTGGTTGGTGGCATAGTTGGTGGCATAGTTGATGAAGTTCCACTTCTTTGCATTTCTCACCCTGTCCAGCTAGGAAGAGAGACAGCAGGTGATTAGAATAAGTCTGATCTCTGCACCTATGATTTGCTTCACATTTCAGGGGAAATGTACTAAAATAAGTTCTTTTTGGACTTTAACAGAATAGTTACATTATATGTCTAGATCCAGTAACCATACTTTTTGTCACACAAAGTCAGTTGTACTATTGGAAGACCAAGAATTGATTACACATTTATTAACATAAGAACAGCCCTACTGGATCAGGCCATAGGCCTATCTAGTCCAGCTTCCTGTATCTCACAGCAGCCCACCAAATGCCCCAAGGAGAACACCAGATAACAAGAGACCTCATCCTGGTGCCCTCCCTTGCATCTGGCATTCTGACATAGCCCGTTTCTAAAATCAGGAGGTTGCACATGTACATCATGGCTTGTAAAAATCCGTAATGGATTTTTCCTCCAGAAACTTATCCAGGCCAGACGCCATCACCACATCCTGTGGCAAGGAGTTCCACAGACCAACCACACATTGAGTAAAGAAATATTTTCTTTTGTCTGTTCTAACTCTCCCAACACTCAATTTTAGCGGATGTCCCCTGGTTCTGGTGTTATGTGAGAGTGTAAAGAGCATCTCTCTATCGACTCTGTCCATCCCCTGCATAATTTTGTATGTCTCAATCATGTCCCCTCAGGCACCTCTTTTCTAGGCTGAAGAACCTAGAAACCTAAACCTAGGCTTAAGAGCCTTTTCTAGGCTGAAACGCCATAGCCTTTCCTCATAAGGAAGGTGCCCCAGCCCAGTAATAATATATAAATAATAATATACAGTATTTATATACCGCCTTTCTTGGTCTTTATTCAAGACTTTATTCAAGGCGGCTTTACATAGGCAGGCTTTTTAAATCCACGCAGGGATTTTTACAAATTGAAAGAAGGTTCTTTCTTTCAAGAACCACTGCATTCAAGGTGTTACACTCCGATCTGGTTTAACATTCTGGCCTCCATCCTCCCACGCTCCGAGCAGATGGAACAGCTCAGCTGCAGCTTGCCAGCTGCTTCAAGGTCACACGGTGCCGGTGGCCTCGAACTGGCGACCTTGTGGATGTTAATCTTCAGGCAAATGGAGGCTCTACCCTCTAGACCAGACCTCCTGCCCAGGAGGAGGAAGATTAGACTAAGACTAATCATCTTAGTCACTCTCTTTTGCACCTTTTCCATTTCCACTATGTCTTTTTTGAGATGTGGCGACCAGAACTGGACACAATACTCCAGGTGTGGCCTTACCATAGATTTGTACAACGGCATTATAATAGTCATCAGATTATAGTAGTCATCAGATTGGTCGATGGTAAGGGGTGAAGAAATGTACACCCTCCATATATCAGATTGGTTATAAAACTTTGGAATAATTCAATTTGGGATGTAGTGGGTGTGTATTTAATCAAATGAACCAATACCAATTTAAGAGTAGGGCAGAAAGATGACAGGCAGCCCAATCCTGAGCTGCTCGGAGCGTGGGTCTGCTGCGGCGCTGAAAATGGCAGCCACGGCATTCTGAATTCAACCAGGCAGCTGCTTCTCAGGGGAAAGGGATGTTTGTTCTCTTCCCCTGGGTAAGGAAAGTAGCCCTGCAATGGGACTACTCTTGTGGCAGCTCAAAGAGTAAAAACACAACTGCCTTATAGAACAGAAAGTGGATTTTCTTAACTCAAACTGACCTATGAGACTGATTGTTCTGAGAGCCAATGGGATGTTATTATGATACAGTATGGAACCAAAAAGGTGTTAATATGAGTCCACTCTCATTTCCATGTATCATAATACAGTTACCATGCTAACTGGGTAAAGAGACACTTTTTCAAGTGGTGTTCCTCTTATATTTAGCAGGGGGAGAATAACTGTCCCTCTTCAGCCCAGCACAGCATCTCTAACCAATAAGAGGCACACTTTTAATTTACTTAATTAAATTTTCTTTTGTTATGGGAAGGCTACAAAATCTTCTTTGACCCCAGGTAGCAGATAGATTATGCCAGATGCAAGGGAGGGTACCAGGATGCAGGTCTCTTGTTATCTGGTGTGCTCCTTGGGGCATTTGGTGGGCCGCTGTGAGATACAGGAAGCTGGTCTAGATGGGCCTATGGCCTGATCCAGTGGGGCTGTTCTTATGTTCTTAGATGCATTAGCTATGCCACTGATTGGGAGGTTGCGGCAGAGCAAGAGGGTGATGAGCTTCTGGGGCGAGGATGCAGGTTTTCCCCCAATTTTCACTTTTTTAAAAGACCAGGTGTGACATCACTTCCAATTGTGACATCACTTCTGGGGCATCCTTTTGAGCTTGGCACCGGGCTACAAGATCATTAGCTACACCACTGCTTTGAGGGTTGCTATGTCTGCATCTGCAAGAAAGGTTGTATGTTTTCACTGCATACGGGTTCATATAGTCATGTAATTGTTGATGTATGTTCCTGAGCCAGATTACCCTTTTGAATCAGCACTAATGCCTGCCTTTGACTCTCCTCTTTTTTTTTTTTTTTAACCAAAATGCAACTGTCTTATGAGCTTAATTGCTTATGTGACAGTTTATAGGGTCAGAGTGATAAGGGAACATTTTTCTTTGAGAACAAATACAGTGACACAGTGTTTTTCAAACTGTGCGTTGGGATCCACCAGGTGGATTGCAAGCCATTTTCAGATCCCCATTCATTTTAATATTTTATTTTTAATATACTAGACTTGATGCTACCATGGTGACTGCATTTGGTAAAATATTACACATCTGTACTTTTAACAGGCTAATATGTATATGCTTTTGACAATGACAGTAAATAGAACTTACTCCTGAGTAAGTGTGGGAAGAATTGCAGCCTAGGATTGTTAAAAATTTTGCTGCTTGATGATGTCACTTCTGGTCATGACATTACTTCTAGTGGATTCCAGCAGATTCTCTTTCTAAAAAGTGAGTCCTGGTGCTAAAAGTTTGAGAATAACTGCAGTGACATTCTCTTCTTTGTTGTCAGTAACTAGCACATGATGCTAAGTAAGCATTTATAGTTCAGTGTTCCAGTAAATGGCATCATACGTGTTTAGTTCTCAATTAATTAAGTGGAGCATGACAGTCCAATCTTGTGGATGTGGTATTAATATTTCTGCAAGGTGGGAACGCTTCTTCCTGAGGATATGTGGAACATAAAGTTTTAAATTAGTTGAGTGTCTTCTATATTGTGTCAATAGTTGCAGAATTACTTTTTGCATAAACTGAATGGGACTGCTACTACGTTAATTGGTTCAGCCTGCAGGTTTTTAATGTGAGGCTACAGTCCAAGGCACAAATTGCATGCTTGGCATAATAACTTACTGGATGTGCTCCAGATGCTTCTCATGACGAAAAGGGTTTTTATACAGCTGAGCCTTATTAAACGCTTGCATAATTGTGGCTTTTGTAGTACACTTGGTGAAAACAACTTGAACTAATAATATAGCACTGAAGAAAATAATGAAGACTTGGATTTGGAGTATGTTGAAATTTGAGAGGCGCGCTTCTGTTACTGGAACACTGGGACAGCCAATGCTAACTTTGCAGCAAGCAATGCTAAAAACAAAGGAGCAACTCCACTGTACAGTTCCAAAGAAAGACCGACGTACTTGTGTTGGTCCAATTCTAAAAGTTGACATATGAGCAATCAGGCTCACAGGCGCCAGCAGTAGCACCTCAGTCTTGATACCAGATCAGAAGGGGCTTTGAGACCAGCAACTGCCTAGGACAAGCACTTTAGCACTGTGCATCCTTTTTGCCCATGGTCAGAACTGTGCCTAGGCGAGGGGTGATTTCTCGAGGCCCAAGCCTAACCATCTTTCCACAGCCGTGCTCACGGGGTGTGTGCTGCATCTTGCGGTGGGGAGGGCAGTCATGGTGGCCTCTTCAAGTAAATGCATGTTTGTTCCCTTATCACAGGGCAGTGGCGTAGCTAGAGGGGTGCAAAGCCCTATGTCTTGTAGGGGAGTCTCAGGGAGCGTGCAAGGGGCCCCTCCCCCTCGGAGCCACTCCCGGTGATGGGAGCAAAACAGAGGCATTTGCAGGGGGCAACAGCAGAGGAGTAGTTCCCTGCTGGGCCAAGCAGCCCAAGCCAAGGCTCGCCTCCCTGGAAGCAAAGGGACTCCGCAATGAGCTTGCACAGCACTGCGGGTTGGAGTCCTGGGAACAGTGGCCGCAGAGGAAGGCCAGGGATGCTGCGGTCCAGGTCCAGGGCCCTCTTGCTATGGCGACGGCACTGGCTGTATCCTCAGGGGCCCCCGGCCTTGGCGCATCAGAGCATCTCCTCCCGACCCGGCTCCCTCCGGTGACAGCGGCCCCGGCTTAGTCCCACCCCTGGCCTATCGCGGGCGGTGATGGGAGTCCCAAGATGGCTGCGCCCGTCTGAGAAGCAGGAGAGAGGCTGCCTTCGTCCCGCTGCCGCCGCCGCCCAGGGAGAGACGCGGGGAGGAGCCGCTGGAGCCCCGGCCCGCAGCCGACCGCGCTTTCCTGTGTCACTCAGGTGCGTGGCGCCCGCGCTGCCCTTCGCGGCTGCTCTCGCCCCCTCGCCCGGCCCATTGTCAATCAATGACTCCCTTCCGCCCTGTGCGCACCAGGTTCCCCCCCCCCCACATCAGGAGACATCCACTAAAACTGAGGGTTGGGAGAGTGAGGGCAGACCAAAGGAAATCGTTCTTTACCCAGCATGCCGTTAGTTTGAGGAACTCCTTGCCACTGGATGTGTCATGGCACCTGGTCTGAGTGTCTTTAAAAGGGGAATGGACAAATTTCTGGAGGAAAAGTCCATCACAGGTTCCAAGCCAAAAGGAGACATCCCCTAAAACTGAATGTTGGGAGAGTTAGGACAGACAAAAGAAGATCGTTCTCTACCCAGCGTGTAATTCATTTGTGGAACTCCTTGCCGCAGGATGTGGCGGTGGCATCCAGCCTGGATGCCTTTAAAAAGGGATTGGATAAAAAGAAGTCCATCACAGGTTACAAGCCATGATGGGCATGTGCAAGCTCCTGATTTTAAAAGTAGGCTACCTCAGAATGCCAGTTGCAAGGGAGGGCACTAGGAGGAAGGTCTCTTGTTGTCTTGTGTGCTCCCTGAGGCATCTGATGGGCTGCTATGATATACAGGAAGCTAGATGAGATGGGCCCTTGGCCTGATCCAGCAGGGCTGTTCTTATGTTCTTATGAATGCCTCTACTTTGCATTCCTCATAGCTCTCATGCTCTCATTCTGAACTTGTAGTAGCCATTCAAATTACATTCTCAATTACGTCTTCTTTCTTTTAAAAAATGGTGTATTAATTGTGCTTTTTCACCAGGACTCTCAAAAATGATCTGTCAGAAAAAGCATGAGTAATACATGTGTGCTTTTAAATTAAAACAAACCTTTTGAAAAGCAATGCTAGGGCATTAGCAATAGTAAAAGCAAAACAGACACCGAAGTATGAATGCCTTGGAAAGAGTGCTCATGGTATGGGAGAGATCCCAGCTGCAACCATTCTGAACTCTAGATGCAACGAACTGGCTAAAGAGGATTAAGGGCAGGGCTGGTTGCACAGTTTGATTAGGTTCATCACTGGCCAGGGACCAGACTGATCTCTGAATCCTCAGTGCTGGTAACAATGGTAGTGTCTAGTATGCCATCAAGGGGTGGATGGGGGTGTGATGGGGGGGGGCTCAGTACAGGCTTTTATGCAAATACCCGAAGAATTAAAGAATGAAGTTGCTGATCTCTTGACTAAAATATGCAAAATGGCCATGGTGCCAGAGGATGGGAGGATAGCAAACGTCACGCCGATATTTAAAAATGGAAAGGGGGGGAGACCTGGGAAACTATAGGCTGGTCAGTCTAACATTTATACTGGGTAAGATGGTGGAATGCCTCATCAAAGACAGGATCTCAAAACATATAGACGAACAGGCCTTGCTGAGGGAGAATCAGCATGGCTTCTGTAAGGGTAAGTCTTGCCTCACAAACCTTTTAGAATTCTTTGAAAAGGTCAACAGGCATGCGGATGCGGGAGAACCCGTGGACATTATATATCTGGACTTTCAGAGGGCGTTCGACAGGGTCCCTCACCAAAGACTACTGAAAAAACTCCACAGTCAGGGAATTAGAGGGCAGTTCCTCTCCTGGATTGAGACCTGGTTGAAGACCAGGAAACAGAGAGTGGGTTTCAATGGGCAATTTTCACAATGGAGAGAGGTGAAAAGCGGTATGCTCCAAGGATCTGTCCTGGGACCGGTGCTTTTCAACCTCTTCATAAATGACCTGGAGACAGGGGTGAGAAGTGAGGTGGCTAAGTTTGCAGACCACACCAAACTTTTCCAAGTAGTGAAGACCAGACATGATTGTGAGGAGCTCCAGAAGGATCTCTCCAAACTGGCAGAATGGGCAGCAAAATGGCAGATGCGTTTCAATGTCAGTAAGTGTAAAGTCATGCACATTGGGGCAAAAAATCAAAACTTCACATATAGGCTAATGGGTTCTGAGCTGTCTGTGACAGATCAGGAGAGAGATCTTGGGGTGGTGGTGGACAGGTCGATGAAAGTGTCGACCCAATGTGTGGCGGCAGTGAAGAAAGCCAATTCTATGCTTGGGATCATTAGGAAGGGTATTGAGAACAAAACGGCTAGTATTATAATGCTGTTGTACAAATCTATGGTAAGGCCACACCTGGAGTATTGTGTCCAGTTCTGGTTGTCACATCTCAAAAAGGACATAGTGGAAATGGAAAAGGTGCAAAAGAGAGCGACTAAGATGATTACTGGGCTGGGGCACCTTCCTTATGATGAAAGGCTACGGCGTTTGGGCCTCTTCAGCCTAGAAAAGAGACGCCTGAGAGGGGACATGATTGAGACATACAAAATTATGCACGGGAAGGATAAAGTGGATAGAGAGATGCTCTTTACACTCACATAACACCAGAACCAGGGGATATCCACTAAAATTGAGTGTTGGGAGGGTTAGGACAGACAAAAGAAAATATTTTATTATTATTATTATTATTATTATTATTATTAACAACAGTATTTATATACTGCTTTTCAACTAAAAGTTTACAAAGCGGTTTACAGAGAAAAATCAAATAACTAAATGGCTCCCTGTCCCAAAAGAGCTCACAATCTAAAAAGATGCAAAAGAATACCATCGGACAGCCACTAGAACAGACGCCGCTGGGGTGAGATGGGCCAGTTACTCACCCCCTGCTAAAAAAAGGAGCACCCGCTTGAAAAACTGCCTCTTACCCAATTAGCAGGGGTTCTTTACTCAGTGTGTGATCAGTCTGTGGAACTCCTTGCCGCAGGATGTGGTGATGGCATCTGGCCTGGATCCCTTTAAAAGAGGATCGGACAAGTTTCTGGAGGAAAAATCCATTATGGGTTACAAGCCATGATGTGTATGTGCAACCTCCTGATTTTAGAAATGGGCTTTGTCAGAATGCCAGATGCAAGGGAGGGCACCAGGATGAGGTCTCTTGTTGTCTGGAGTGCTCCCTGGGGCATTTGGTGGGCCGCTGTGAGATACAGGAAGCTGGACTAGATGCGGCTATGGCCTGATCCAATGGGGCTGTTCTTATGTTTTTAGGCCTTGCATCTAGAGCCCCAAAGCCTGGAGTCATCACTGATTTGGGGATCTCTTATCTGGATTGTCATCCTGAGTATGTGTCCCAGAATATTCACCAGTGTATTTTTATTTATTTTTTACCTCACTTTTCTTAAAAAATAACTTGAAAGCAACCTATGATACAAGGTATAAAGGACTGTTAGTTATGCTATAGTATGCTTACCTGAAACGTAAACAGCATGGTCCATCTCTCTGAATGTTAAGTTAAAAAAAAGAAAGCCAAGCGGGTGTCTGGACTTGACCACATGCCAAGTTCTCTGCAGAACAATGTTGATACATTTGAACAAAGGCACTAGTGTAACAGGCTTCATTTGCAACTTCTTAGAAGAGTAAAAGAAATGTGTTTTCGTTTTGAAAATTTGGTTTGAAAGTTTTGGTAAGAGCAACGGGCTGCACGCACATGCTGGAAAAAGTATTATGGTCAGTATTTACACTATATCTTATAGCCATACCACACAGAAGAACACTAGTCAGCTTAGTTCTTATTCTTCATTTTAAAACCAGTTTTGGTGCCTCAACAAGTGTAACTAACATTAGTCTAAGTGAGTTGTAGTGGTCTAACTGTATTGTAAGGGTCTATGAAGACATAACAACAAATTATAGTCATTTCCGGTTCACATTGCAAAGGTCAAGTTCCCAAGAAAAGCCTGAGGTAGCAGTTTTTGTGTTTTTAGCGGAGCCCGCAAAACCCCATGGTAAGTAAGTTACATTTCGAAGGCCAAAAGAATGTCATGATGAGATGAGGTCAGCTTTTGAACAAAGGGGTTGCAGTACCACCTACTGCCTGCTCAGATCTGTATGATGTTATGTATGGAATTGAGTAATCTGAAATAACTGGTGATTTGTAAACCAACCAATGAAATGTCTCCAATGAGAAATGTATGTATTTCAAGGAGGGAACCCCAGATTGTAATAAAAGCAAGTCCAGGAGGACGCTCGGGGTGATTTCTCTCACTTTGGATTTACAATAAAGGCCTGGATTTGATCACCACTGCCTTCTAAGTTTGCTTTGGAATCTTGGGATCTTTTGCAACATCTGGGATTACCTTGGAACATCTGGGCTTACCCTGCAACATCTGGGAATATCCTGGGTACCTTGCAACACCTACATTTAAAAAGCACACAATATCTAAAACAAAACAAAGCATATCAGTACAGCAAGTCCAGTATGTATTCTGTTGCTCTTCTACCATTTGTCCAAAGGATACCACCACTTATACTCTACGTGTGTTAAATGTGTCTTTGACCTTGGTTTGCTGGGGGGGATTAGTACTGTGCTGCGGGGGAAGAGGAACCTTAAGTTGTTCCCCCTGCAATTCCAATTCTGAAACTTTCCTCCACCCCACTTGCCATTTACACTAGAAGAGAAGCTCTCACCACACCAGTATGCTGTGTGATCTATTTCAGTGTTTAGCTTGCCTGTTGAACTTATCCCTCTATGTGTAGCATAGTGATGATGAACCTATGGCACGCGTGTCAAAGGTGACACATCATAATATTTTGAGTGGCATGCCAGTGTTCACTAACATACAACAACTGAGTTTGTTTTATTCATATTTCATCTTTTTAATTATTTGTTCTTTATATAATACATAGCACCACACATGATTGGACTGTATTATTTTTAAATAAATAAATATGTAAAGAATTGTTTCTCTTTTGTTTGGGGACGGCGTGACATGCCAGCAGGGTCAAGTTAGGCATTTTATGTATTTTTGACACACCAAGCCCAAAAGGTTCACTATCACAAGTATAGCATATGTTATATGTCCATGCAATTCCATTAAAAAAGCTTGCTACCAATTATAAGCCCTAACATCTGCACTAATATAGTTAGCTTAGCCATTTTCAGGTTGGTAATTTTCAGTGCAGCAGAAAGATTGTTAAGTTTGGATGCAGGCAATCCTGGTTCAAAACCTTTTACAGTTACATGGTTCTTGGGTAGCTTTGGTGAAATCACCTTGTCTTGCAGGGGTGTTGATATAAATGAGGGTAACAGAGGACTGTTGCTGTAATCCTATACACTCTTACCTGAAAATAAGTAAGTCAGTGAGGCTCACTTCTGAGTAGACATGCATAGGATTGTGGTGTAATAAGAGTTGTGAAATATTGCATGCTGAAAAGTCACGGCTTAAAATATTCCAATTTGTATTTTGATCTTGCTTCAGAAATAATGTTGATATTTGGAACTCATGTCGAACATCTATGAAGAGAGGGCAACGATGATTGCAGCAGGGGATTTGCAGGAGTTTGTCCCTTTTGGCCGTGACCACTGCAAGCACCATCCTAATGCATTGAACCTGCAACTTCGGCAGCTGCAACCAGCCTCAGAATTATGGTCGTCAGATGGAGCAGCTGGTTTGGTGGGATCCCTTCAAGAAGTTACGATCCATGAAAAGCACAAGGTAGAGGTGCTTTTTAAGGCTTAGGAAGCATATACAGTTTTGCACCGTATAGCAATGTTCTGGCCAATGATGGACCAATGGTGGTCCTGCTGAACTCACTGGGCTAGTTTCCTTTCCTCCTTCCTTGCCAGCTCAGTAGGCTAATCTGCACTTTGCATGCTTTTCAGTCACACTTTTGCAAGCTAACTGCCTTCTTCCTGGCCCTGCAAGGCACTCTTGGGCACTACCTGGTTGCCATTTGAGGTTGTCCAGACAACAGCAAATGTACCTAACAACAGAGTTTGCAGAACTTATTCCCATCGCTAAGCGGCACATACCTGTGTTCATAATAATTACCAGCCCAAGCAACATTGGACAAAGAGAAGGGATGATGAATGAGAGGGCTGTATAGGGTTATTAAACTCAGTCCTAAGAATGTGCAGTATACATTTTGATGTCAGAAAGTTTGAACTCTCTGAATTTTTTTTTTAATGAGCAGTTGTACAGATGATGAAATAGCTAGCATGTGTTGGCATGCTAGGGAATTGTGCATCGTTGCAGGACCTACAGCCTAATCTACAGATGGTTGCATTGGTGATCATTCCTATTTTAGAGATTGCTTCTAGTGTCACATTACTATGTTGCTGATGTCTTCAGTCTTCTCTGTACGAATGCTAAATTTGGGGCTAGTGCAGGTCTTTCATTGGCAGACCAATGAAGGCAAATAGTGGGACTTTTTCCTTTAATAGTACTCATGGTCAATATTATAAAAAACTAAATTTAGAATGAATTTGGAAAATTCCTGGAAGTCAGAAATATCAACAACTGTATATAGGCTTCTAAGGGGCATGCATTCTAATGCCAAGTCTTAGGGCATAGTCTAACTTAGTTAGAATTGGGCTGTCTCATTGCTGTCAGAGACTGGATACTGGGCTATACAAACTTTCCTGAATGAAAGCCCCACTGAACAATGGGACTTGCTTCTGTGTAGATATGCATAGGATTGCACTGTTTGACTGCATGATATTTTTAGAAGCTCACATGATTGAGCCTGATGTGCTATATTTGTAATGCTTCATCTGTGGGTTTTTTCCCATCCAGGAAAATTGGCAGCTAAGGAAGGGCATTAGTGATGTTGGGGAAGAAGTCGAATATGACGAAGAACTGTATGTTGCTGGCAATATGGTTATCTGGAGCAAAAGAAGCAAAAACCAAGCTTCAGCAGTTTATAAAGCATTCACTGTTGACAGCCCTGTTCTTCAGGTATGGAAACAGACAGACCTACAGGAACTACTTAGGAGCCCAATCTTGAGCTTGGTGCTCCAGCTTTCTGCTGGAGTGCACTGTCGCAAACATGCCATAAGGCACAACTGCGAGGCTTAGCCCCAGACCAGCACTCGTGCTAGTCCAGCACTGGCCGGCACTGGGCTAGCGCTGGGCGGTCTCATGGACCGCCGAGCTGCGGCACAGTAAGCAGGGGGCGGGGAGGGGGTGGGGCGTTCTGGGAAGGGGGAGACAGGTGGAGGGTGGAGAGAGGGCAGGGAGGAGGCATGACAGGAAGGCAGGAGGTGGAGAAAGGGCGGGCCGGAGGCGTGCTGGGGGAGGGAGGAAGGGGGGTCCTGTGGAGCTCTGCTCCATCGGATCCAAAGTGTTCGTGTGGGGCTCAGTGCCCTACACAAACGCCTTTACCTTACTGCCAACCTTTTGGTTGACAATAAAGTGAATAGCCCCATTGCGGGTCTGCTTCCCTTACCTGGGAGAAGGGGATGAAAGCACTGTATGAATTTTGTCTTTAATGTGCAGCTCTCTAAGAACATCACGCAATTTCAGTTAGCGGCCTATGTGTATGTTTTGCCCTTGCAAGAATCAAAGGCTTCTGAGGTTGTGGATGTATGGGGAAAGCAGGATTTTTGAAATATGTAGGGCAATTGTTAAATTCATTTTCTCACTGAATAATTTGATTTCAGGCATTATGGTGTGATTTCTGTATACCCCAGGATAAGACTGACAAAACAGAAGGCAAGTTTCCTTTCAATTTTGTTTCATTTGATGTCTGGAATGTGGAAGGCACCATTTCAAAACTGTGTACTTTGCGTATACAGATGCACAGCATATCATTCTGTTTTGTGTGCAAGGCAGTTGAACTGAAGATTATTACAATCGTTCTTATTTTGTTTCTCTATTTTTAGATAGCATTGAAATAGTAGAAAAGTGTATCTGCATATTACAAAGCTCTTGCATAAATATCCATAGCATTGAAGGAAAAGATTACATTGCTTCCTTGCCCTTTCAGGTAAGTGTGTGTCAAATAAAATATTAGAATTTATTTGGATTTATGAATAAGATTTATAAACCTGATGAAACAAATGTGGTTATTGTGGAGGACTTTCCCTCCGGTTCTGAGGTGCTTCAGGTTCCAAGGGGAGCTAGCCAGTTAGAGAGCAGAGGAGGCAGGACCAGAAAGAGAAGATCACCAGGCTTGAGAAGTCTCTCTCTCTCTCTCTCTCTCTCTCTCTCTCTCTCTCTCTCTCTCTCTCTCTCTCTCTCTTCTGCTAGCTTCTGACTGGGCAAGACAGGGAGAACTGACTCTCTGGGAATCAGAGTGGAAGGCTACTGGGGAGAGCCCCAGGTACATAGAAAGGGACCAAGTATCAGCCAGGAGCATTAGTGCTGTTTACATTGGTCTGTCCTCCCCCTCCAGATGTTGGGAGCTCTTGGTTCCCTCAGCTCAGGCTAGGCTGAGTTGGGATCCAGGCTCTCGGCCTAGTGCAGCAGGACCTGCACATGTGAGGCTTCCCTGCAGAGCCAACACCATTAAGGGGACGTTTATCTGTGAGAAACCAAGGCTGTTTACATATTTTTTTCCCCTCATCTGTTAAAACTTTTTTTGTTTAAAACCTGATGTGGGCACCAGGATGTAGGTTTCTTGTGTGCTCCCTGAGGAATCTGGTGGGCCATTGTGAGATACAGGAGGCTGGACTAGTTGGACTTTTGGCCTGATCCAGCTAGGCTTTTCTTATTTCTCTGCTGTGTTCTGGAATCAGAGGATTTGTCAGCCTCCTCACTCTGCAGGTATTACTGGCAGAGTGAGCATTTTAACAATCCTAAATAGCATTCTTGGGGGGGGGGGGGTTTGCCCAGGAAACCCCTCCGGGAACTGGATATCATGGTCTAGTGGCACCGGACTAGATCTACCAAGCCTTGTCCCACCAAGCTGCACATCCAAACTGATCGGAAAAGTGGAGGATGGGAAGGGAATGATTTATAGCCAGGATATTATAGATCATGGCCGATATTATAAACAAAGCAGAAAATATTGTGACGCAGTTGAAGATGTGGGATTGTTGTCAACTTGTTCAATGAGGAAAACTTTCTAATACCGCAGCTACTGGCAACTGACTGCTTAACCTAACAAAAACTGATCCCTCACTTTAATTTCTTTATAGGTAGCAAATGTTTGGCCAACAAAATATGGCTTGTTATTTGAACGCAGTAGTTCGTCACATGAAGTGCCTCTCAGTCCTACCCGGTAAGCAGTTACCCCTTTGATAGCAAAAGGAAGATAATCTCTTTGGTTAAATTTTAAAATTAATATCCTCAGAAAGTGTGATGGTTTACAGATTCCATGTCTCTTTAATGTTGTGTCTCAGCATGTTTTCATCAGGATAATTTTATAGCTACAGGATGGGTAAAAACTAATTATTTAAAAAGTCATTTTTATTAAGTGTCAAAATAACCTGGTTTAAAATTGTATCTTATAATTATGTAATACTAGAAGTTTGCACTTCTAATTTCTCAAAACTGCATTCAGATCCCTCTGTTAACCATATTGAATTCAGCTGCCTTTTTGTAAAAAAATGAGGTGGGGGCACAAATGAGTCTTGACCTCAAGACCTCAAGACCTCATCACTGATTTCAACCTCTTGCAGATTAAAGCCGATTTGGGGTCTGGGAACGATGTGTGCCTGAGACCTTGGAGAGAACCACTGTCTGTCAGGGTAGACGGCAAAGGGCTGGATGGACCAACAACCTGACTTTGTGTGAGGCAGTTTCTTTGGTGTATAGATTCATACATCAATCTCTTTTTCATGTCTGGATCAAGACTAATAATTCTAGAATAAGAATGCTGTAGAACAGGTCTTCTCAAACTGGGGCGTCGTGACACCTCAGCCTGTGGGCCCTGAACTCTGCCCCCTTAAGGGGTGGGGGCTGGGGGAAGGCAGTGACGCGATCTCCAGGAACACGTCACTAAGGAGTGCGGGGACTGGCATGCACTTACTAGTCCCTGCTGCAGCCTCCTAGGAGCGTGACCCTCTGCAGGGCTCCCTTAGAAAGTGAAAGAGCCTTAGAAAGTGAAAGTGGAGTGATCGCACTCCACTTCCGGTTTTGCGGAGGTGGGGTGCGATTGCTCCGCTTAGAGTTTCTAAAAGATTCCTGGGGATTGTGTCACTGCCTTCCCCCTGCCCCCACTGCCTTCCCTGCTCCCCTGCAAGGACTTACTGTGGTCCTCAGACTCCCTGCGATTTTGAGAACCACTGCTGTAGAATAAGTACATAATGTCCATCAGCTATCATTAGTTAACTGTCAATTATATGTGCATTTTTTTTTACCAGCTCATGATGCTGGGGATGTGGCCTACAATTACAATCCTATGCATATTTACTCAGAAGTAAATGCCACTGTGTTCAGTGGGGCTTAGTCTCAGGTAAGTGTGCATAGGAATGTAGCCTAATATGATTTTCAACAGTTACAGTGCTTAATCCCCTTTTTGTTCCTTTTCTTTTCAGAGAACCTTTGCCTACCATGTTCAGCATGTTACACCCATTAGATGAAATAACACCAATGGTTTGTAAGTCTGGAGGTAAATTATATGCTTTGTAAAAAAAAACAAAAAAAAACAGCCAAGTAAAAAAAAAAATCAGATTTACTTGTCAACTGCCAGGTGGCCCCTTCTTTCATTACATTTAAAAATAGAGAATTTGGAGCATGAATTGAGCACTCTCAGTTACGACTTTAGATTTCCAGAGCGGAAGCTGTTTTAGTCTGTTGCAATAAAAACACCTTAAAGACTATTTCAGCATGCGCATTCATGGACTACAGTCCCCTTCATTAGATGGATAAAGTGTCGTCCTCAATAGGCAGCTTTATATCATGAGAATGATGGGGTTTCACTTTGTATGGAGTCCTTTTGCGTTTTTCCTGTCTTTTTCTACCTCCTTGACAACTAAGTATGACATTATGCATCTGTTGAAGTGAATAATAGCCTACAAAGGTTATGCTGAAATAAATGCAGTCATCTTTAAGGCAGTACAAGACTCTTGTTGACTGTAGGTTTGGATTTTGTCAGCTGATCCCCATAGGCCGGGCTGTGGAGTTGGTATACAAAACCTCCCATTCCACCCAGAATTGCTTCCAGTACAGACTCTGGAAGCAATTTTGGGTAGGATCAGAGTCAGATGTTTTATGTATCGATACCACAACCCTGCCCATAGGATTGATCATGTTATGTAGTTACTTGGAACAACAACTTCTGGATAGCTAACAGGCGATCAGAATAAAGAGATATATTTTAAACAGTTGCTTGATGAGACTAAGGGCACAATCCTAACCCCTTATGTCATTGCTTCCCAGCACTGGCACAGCAGTGCCAATGGGACGTGTGCTGCATCCTGCAATTGGGTGTCACTCAGGGAGGCCTCCTCAAAGTCAGGGAATGTTTGTTCCCTTACCTCAGAGCTGCATTGCCCTTATGTCGGTACTGGAAAGCACTGACATAAGGGATTAGGATTGCGCCCTAAGAGCCCAGTCCTGAGCACGGCGCTTTGGTTTTCCACCGGAGCGCTCTATCGCAAGCATGCCGTAAGGCACATCTGTGAGGCTTACCACTGAGCCAGCGCCCGGCAGTCTCATGGACCGCTGAGATGCGGCACAGTAAGTGGGGGCGGGGAGGAGGCGTTCTGGGGAGGGAGGAGGCAGGTGGAGGGCGGAGAGAGGGCAGGGAGGCGGCGTGACAGGGAGGCGAGAGGTGGAAAAAGGGCGGGTGGGAGGCGTGCCGGGGGAGGGAGGTGGGTCCCGTGGAGCTCCGCTTCACCAGATGCAAGGCGTACGTGTGGGGCTCGGCACCCTGCACGAATGCCTTTACCTTACCGCCGACCTTTTGTTTGGCGCTAAAGTGAGTAGTCCCATTGCAGGGCTGCTTCCCTTACCTGGGAGAAGGAGAGGAAAGTCCCCTTCTTCTGAGGCGCCGCCTGCGGCAGGCTGAGGCACACAGCATGCAGCTCAGGATTGGGCTGTAAGGCCACAATCCTAACCAACTTTCCAGCCCCAACATAAGGGCAATGAAACTCTGAGGTAAGGGAACAAACATTGCCTTACCTTGAGGAAGCTTCCATGACTGCCCCCCACTGGCACAGGTATGGCGGTACTGGAAAGTTGGTTAGGATTGCGCCCTGAAGCAGTTATTATCTTTAATAGCTGATTTTACTAAAAAATTAGGCCTCTCTGGTATGCTGGGGGGTAACGTAATTATAAAATGAAAAAGTGAGGCTGTATGCCCCAGGCATAAAAAAAGAAAGAAGGCACCGGACAAAAGACAGATGTCTGGTGTGCGTACGTTTTGGAGCTGTCGAAATCACAAATCAGCCTTTTATAAGATAGTTAAGCCAAAAATATAGAAATCAAAACCATGTTGAGCTAACATAATAAATGCTTCTTCTTTCTTACCTTACATTCTTTAAAAAAATTTTAAGTGCTAAAAGATAGCATGTGCATGGTTTTTGAAAAACACCTATAAAGTATACTACTGCTGATCTTAGGGGAATTGCTGGAATGTATTCGTGCAGATCTGTTTCAGCAAATTTGTTAATCCTTTAGGTGCCCCAAGACTATTTATTGTTTTTATTGCTACAGACTAACATGTCTCCCCCTCTGAAAATTCATCCAGTTGTATTTAAATAGAAACAGTTCAGTTTAAATAGAAACAGTTCATTCTCTCAAAAGTAATCACTTTTTGTGATTAAGTAATTAATTTGGAAATACAAGGGGAGAAGTTTGTGATTGACCTTCTACTGAACTCTGCAGATTAGTTTGTCATAGGTTATTGAAACTGATTTCGTGTGCCCTCAAATTAGCACATGTATTACAGTAGCTTTTCTACACTGAACTGGACCACTGGCTTCAAGTTTGAAAATATCCAACAGCATATCCCCCAAGCCATACAGGAGTTATTGTTTTTATTATGTACATCCTGTCATCTGTAAGCATGGTGCCTTAGAGTAGCATAAGCAACAGAAACAGGTCTCCACTTCTATATAAAACAGAAAATGGGGAAACAACAGACTGAGTGAGAGAAAAGGTTAGGGGAGTAAAGGTTATGGAATTGTTGTTTAAGCTTGGTCACAACTGGGAATGAGAAGGGGTCTTCACCAGCTTGCCTTTGTCTATGCAGTCCCTGCAACTGTTGCTGTCAGCAGCACAAAATCCTTGCTTTTCTTCTTCTTCTAATAACAGGACTAAGCCAGGAAACTGGGAGTAGCACTGATTAACTGCCAAGTCAGCTGTTCTCTGTCTTTGTCTCCTTTGATTTCATTGTTGCTCAAAAAAGAAAAGCACACCCTCTGCAGAACCTTTGCAGCAAGAAGGTTCTAAATTTTCTACCCCAGGGTTGCCTGTCTGATAAAATGGGAGACAGAGGAAATGCTGTAGACTGGCTCAAGGCCCTCTGAAGCTACTCGGGTAACCTATTGGATGCAGTCCAGCCCCATTAAACTTAGTGGATGCTGTGTCATTAACTTGGTGGCGATAGATTTGCTCTCTTTGGGTGTTATTAAATTAGATCACTGCTTTCTTGTCCATGAGTAGTGAAGAGTCCTATGCATTCTTATTAACCCATTTCTGCCCAACCCACAGGTGTACACATTTGATTCCTGTTGCATATATGCAACATTGGGCAGAAATGGCTTAAATCAGGAAATTTGATTTCCACTTACTGTGTTGTCAAAGTCTAATGCATTTTCATGCTTCTTAATTTTCCACTAACAAAGATACATTGTCTCATCAGAGTTGGTAAAGATACTTTATGACAGTAAATCAAATCTCTATATATCACACCATGACATGAGATATCTACAGGAACTCCAGCTGTTTGTGTATCTAGTGTTCTTTTTAACCCTACCTGCTGCAAAACATTTTTCTTGGATGCCTATTCTGATCTTTCCTTTTCTTAGCAGGTTTGTTCGGCTCTGCCAGAGTCCAGTATGTTGCCGACTACTCAATGAGAATTGTTTTCCTCAATGCTAATCCTTCCATCATAATGACATATGATGCCACTCAGAGTTTGCACACCATCTGGGCACTACGTAGAGTAAAAGCAGAGGTAAGAAGCCCATGGCAAATACAGACTTGAAAATGATAATTTTAAAAACGAGGAGGTTTGTTGATCTCTTGCATGGTCTAGAGTGGTTCACAGTTTCATACTCTATGTGGATTAATTTAAGTCACTAAAATTCAGTGCTGGGCAAGATATACAGGTGCAACCTATTTATCCACGGGGTGGGGGAACCGAAAGTCACACACACCTTTGCCCTGCACTGGTGTCTCGCTCCATTTCCAGGCAGCCCAAAACACTGCAAAAAGGCTCTGCCTCACCTAGGCAGGGAAATAGCCCTGGAACCCTGGAAGAGGTTCCCCTTGCAAAGGAACAGTAACACGCCTGGGGCCCCTGAGCCAGCAAAGAGGCTGAAGAGGGGAAGGGGGGGCCAAAAATCTCTGTAGCCAGAACATGTGCAGCAAGGTGAAGCTCTCTCTCTCTCTCTCTCTCTCTCTCTCTCTCTCTCTCACTCACTCACTCACTCACTCACTCACTTACACAGAGCCAGGTGTGGTAGCAACAGAGGGGATTGCTTTAAAAAACCCAGGGAGTGTTTGCCAAATCCCCCCCCCCAATTGAGATGGTGCAGGCAATCCTCCCCCATAGTTCAGGCATTCACCGACACAAGCAAGCCTTCCCACCAAGCAAAGCATGAGATATAGCCTACAATCCTCTCCACACTTAGCTGGGAGTAAGCCCTATTGACTGGAATGGGGCTTACTTCTGAGTAGAAACGCATAGGGCTGGACTCTTAAAAGATCAGCATCCCATGTGAAAGAAGCCGGGCAGCTGGCAACGGGGAGGGCTGAGTACGGAGGGGAGGAGATTGATAACGGCTGCCTTAGTTTCCTTCCATCCAGAAGTATCAGGCTGCAGCATATTTGCGTAACTCTAAGGAATTTAGCACAACACATTTTTTGTTAATCGCGCCAAGTCACGGACAGGAGCTAATGTGGATAAATAGGCTCCACCTGTATATCACCTTTGATATGTCAGTCCCTGTTTCAGGAGCTTGTGGAGAATCTTGGGTATCTGGCGAGGCCAGATTCTGCCCAGTTTTTCTGTTGATATTCAGAATTGGATGTGCAACATCTGTCTAGTCCAGGGGTGCTCAAACTTTCAACTTTAGGGATGCTGGACCTTTAACAAGTGTATAGAAGAGAGAATTTCAGCAGGTGTAGCTTGTCATCTGTGGGATGACAAGTTGCACCTGCTGCAATTCTCTCTTCTATACACTTGTTAAAGGTCCAGCATCCCTAAAGTTGAAAATTTGAGCACCCCTGGTCTAGTCCACCCCAATGTCCCTCTAAGCTGAAGGTGCATTTAAACCACCATCCAACAAAATTTGTGACGTTTCCTATTTTTGAAAGTTTCTACTCTTGTGACTTCCACTTACACTGCCCCATAAAAAATATTTTGTGGGTATGCATGTTTAAAGCATTTTCTATGCTGCATGTTAGATTCTGCATTTGTACAGTGAACCCACAGACCTGAGGAGTAGATACATATTCCCAACTGAATCTGCCTGAGCCTTAAGATTGTGGCTTCTCTGTGGCTTGCCACTAGCAGAAATTCAGTTGGTGGGGACCAGCAACAGAGCCTTCTCCATGGCAGTACCTCAGTTTTGTAATTCCCTTTCCAGGGAGATCAGGTTGGCTCTTTTGCTTATCATCTTTAGTCTGATCATTAAGATGTTCTCCTTTTGGAAGACTTTTTGTATTGCTAAAATCAGATTTTATACCTCTAATTGTTTTATTCACTACTCCTTCTGTTGTGATTTTAATGACATTTAGCAACTCTCTAAGCCCCTTTGTTATCTACGGAATGAAAAACCATAAACAAGTACACAAAATTATTAAATACATCCTTGTGGCTATTTTTCTCCCAGCTTTCTGACCTTTCATACCACAACAGCAAATACTGAGTCTTAGGGTAGGTAATCTTCAGCCTTTTGAGAATCATAACATGCTTTTAACCCAAAGGTTCACAAAGTGTATGCTATGGTGCCTTAGAACATGACATCGCAGTTACAGGGGTACTGCGCAGCCTCTTCTTCCCAGCTTGCTGGGCCAATGTCGCAAGAAATCTCACATGAATAGTGTGAGGTCTTGCATTATTCTCATGAGATCTTTTGCAGTGTTGGCCCAGCAAGCTAAGAAGAAAGGCCGTGCAGCGCCCTTGTGAGTAGGAAGGGCACTACAGCCCTGGTGAGTTTGGGAACCACTGCTTTTAACCCCAAGGTGCAAAATGAGACTCAATATTCTGAGTACCTGTGTCCTTCTCTTTAGGGTGACCAAAGAAGACCCAGTAGAGCTTCTGTATCTTTTAATAATTATGTAGAAGATGTGGCTTTTCTCATTTTTGCAATATGAGCTGCAGCTGCCACAGTGTCCTCTTTTACACAAGTATTAAAGGTGTTTTGTTCTCCTTTTGCACCTGGCCTCTCCCTGTCTCTTTGTTTCACTCTTACAAAGAACCCTATATAAAAAATGTGTGTGACACCTCTAGTATAATTCCTTTGGCCAGGATGTGCCCCACTTGAGATCTCAGTTCCCCAATTGAAGACTAATGTCTTAAAGAATCTCTTCAGAGCAGGGGACACAGCAGCACGCCCTTTTTTCCAGTTAGATCTGGGCACTTAAGAAGATGATGTGTATGTTTAAAAGTGGAACGAGCATATGCTGCTTTGAATGACATGTGCTCCCATTGCTGTTTTATCTTCTCTCTTAGGAGCAGAGTGCTGTTTTAAAGTTCTCAGAGCAGGTGGGAACTCCTCAGCACTTAGCCACCAGCGGTTCCTTCACTGTCCATCTTAGGAATCTGTCTAAGGGTGACTCCCCCGTGGCTTCCCCTTTCCAGAATTATTCCTCCATTCACAGTCAAAGCAGATCAACACCCTCCCCCAGCATTCACTCCCGCTCACCGTCCATATCCAACATGGCAGCTTTGAGGTAGGTGATGAGCTTGTGGTGTTTGTGGTTGTGATAAAGGGGTTATAAGTGGTACATTCTTTCATACTGTATGACCTTAGGGTGCACCTAATGGATAAGCAGACCCTAATGTATAAGCACCTTGACTTTCTACTGGAATGGAGTTCTCAACATAAAACTCATCTCAGAAAAAAATTCTATTTTTGTTTGCAGCCGGTCTCACTCCCCTGCTTTAGGGGTGCATTCTTTCTCAGGTGTGCAGAGATTCAACTTTTCTACTCACACACAATCTCCGAAGAGGCCCAGTGCCTGTCATTCTCCAAACAGTGTTTCCACTGACTCCTTTCTTGCTCCAGAAACAGAACTGATTGTTCCAGAGCTTTGCATAGACCACCTGTGGACTGAGCCCTTCAGTAATATAAGGTTTGGAAGCAGCCATTTATTCAAGAAATGACCATACTATAGATCTGACTTTATATACACAAGGCAGTTCCTTATATTTTCTCTTTAAATCATTTGATTTAAAAAATGTTAGTTTACCCTCTCACTAAAACTTAAATACATTTGCATGTTATTCAGAGTTTGGTATAATACCTTTGAGTTATTAAAGGCATTGTAAAAGAACATGCAACCTAATAAAACAAAGAGCAGCATCAGCTGTGCAATCCTATGCATGTTTATTGAGACGTAAATTCCATTGAGACAGTGGGACAGTGGGACTTACTCGACTGTAAGTGTGTATAAGATTGTAGCCGAGGTTGAGGTGGGCTTCTTATCTGGACAAGCCTAATTTTATTATTATTTAGCTTATTATTTTATTTTTGCAGGGAGAAGAACTCTCAAGCCTCCAAAGTATTTATCACAACTGACCTTTGCGGGCAAAGGTTTTTGTGCTACTTAGTGGATTCCCAATTCCAATTGAGGTAAGTGCATTTGGATGTGTGAAATATTTGGCTTTAACTGTGGTCACATTGAACTGTTGTGCAAATATTGGAGCTATAACAAAATGGAACTCATATTACAACAAGTATCTTGGCAGACCATATTGAGCACAAACAACTTCAAACCATGGTTTCTGGTTCACTGACTGATTTCAAACAGTGGTTTATTAGTTCAGACACTGCCTGATAATTTCTCCCTTCACTCTTAGGTGTGTCAAGTTTCAAGAGAGTAATGACATGTCACAGTTGATCTTTGGTTCTGTTACCAACATTCAGGCAAAGGATGCGGCACCAATAGAAGTAAGTATGAGGATGGTAAATGTAGACCCTGGATGAGCTTTGTCAGTTGATAGTGTTTTCTCAGGTGTCAGCAGCTTAATGTGGCCTCTATTTGCTTTTTACAGAGCATTGATACAATGTTGGTTCTGGAAGGCAATGGAAACTTAGTCCTCTACACTGGAGTGGTTCGGGTATGCCCAGCCTTAATTTTTGTGGAGAGCCTTTGTGTTCTCATGTACATTTCCATGGTTTTACTTCAACAAATCTCTCTTTTTTTTTTGTATGGGTATGCACCCTCAAGCCTTTTCATGTCCATATCCCCCCCCCGCTCTTTTTTCCTCAATTTTCTTCATATAATTGCATTTTGTTACTCCCCCTTGCTTTTCCCTGCAGTTATATCTTACTTGAATCCTCTGATTTGTAGAATGTACTGTATTGTATTTATCTGTTTCAGGGAATTAAGAGCCAAGCTGTGTGTGATGGTGTGCATTATGTGTAGTTTCTCAAGAAATCTGTTTCATCTACCTGGCTCAGTGGGAAGATGAATTTATTAACTCTTTCCTCTCTGGGAAAGTTGTCTGCTGAAAATCATATCCCTTAGGGATGGAATGCAGTTTGGGGGAAAGGGCAGTGTTTAACAGGAAAACTCACATTGGAAAGATTTTAAAAGCCCCTTCCCCCTCCTACCCATTGTGTACCTTCCACTGCAGATTTCAGTCCCATGCTTGTGTTTTATTTTAGAGAACAAAAACATGTTACCAGTAGTTTGGCTCTTGATATCTATTTTTTAAGAAATGAGTAGGCAGCTATGTCTTCAAGTAGTGCTATCCAATTTGATGTGTTTTAAGCAGTCTATTGATTGATTGTATAATGATGTTTCAACTGGTTCTCTTATTTTTGATCCGTTGCCTAGGCTTGTCTTTTCAGAACCATGTTATGCTTTAAAAAGTTAACTCTCTTGAAGCTTTGCATAACTTTTCCATTTCTTGCCATCCCCAGGTAGGGAAGGTTTTCATACCTGGTTTGCCAGCTCCATCATTAACAATGTCAGCTCAAATGCCCCGCCCGAGCACTCCTTTGGACAGTATCAGCACACCATCCAAACTTTTGAATAAGCACCTTGGACCCTTAGATGAGGTAAGGGATGTAAAGATTTCTTTTGTTGAAGAGTGTTTTTCTAGAATGTTTCTGTGTTTATATGTGTGGATTAAAGTACCTTCACAGCTGAAACACAGAGTGGTTCAAGAATTCTACCTTACTAGTCTACAGCTGCCTACCAGAATTTTTCAGTGCTAAGTTTGCTTAGCGTGGAAGTCAAACTGCCTGTTGCCACCCCAGTTGCCTGATACGTGCTTGATGAAGACTTGTGATTAGGGACTTTTGGGAAGGAAGGACACCTAGGGGAGCTGACAGTGAAGGGGTGGCATGGAGGATCTTATGTAAAAGTCAAGATTTCTGGCATTCTATTAAGGTTTCTCACACAGTTTGCTCATACAGTATGTGCCTTGGGAGTCCACATGTGGTTGGGAGTCACATCTGTCTTAATACTCCTCTGAACCTGGCAATAAAGTCCTGAATTTGGACTGCTTGTTTATTGGATTGAAGATTGTGAAGAATAATTAGGAGGTCAGGAGGTCTGGTCTAGAGGGTAGAGTCTCCATTTACCTGAAGATAACATCCACAGGTCGCCAGTTCAAGGCCACCAGCACCGTGTGACCTTGAAGCAGCTGACAAGCTGAGCCGAGTTATTCCATCTGCTCTGAGCTCTGAGCTTGGGAGGATGGAGGCCAGAATGTGAAACCAGATCTGAAAGAAACATCTGAATGTTGTGGTTCTTGAAAGATAGAACCTTCTTTCAATAGTAAAAATCCCTACGGGGATTTAAATAGCCTGCCTATGTAAACCGCCTTGAATAAAGACCAAGAAAGGCAGTATATAAATACCTGTATTATTATTATTATTATTATTATTATTATTATTATTATTATTATTATTATTATTATTATTATTGCTTAAAAATTATGTTGTCCTCTCTTAGCAGGGAGTATTGTCCCCTGTACCAGAACTGAGGGATTCTTCCAAACTTCAAGACTCCTCTTATATTGATGATTGTGCATTCCAGCAGCTAGCCACTTTTGTTCATTCTGTGAGAGATCCTGTCCAGAACAGAGTGACCTTGGTAACTATTGTACTGTAAATTGGATGAGCCTACCTTAGTCTAGATCCAGTGTGGTTTACTTATTAGAGTTTCTAGTTTGGGTATATTTCCTCTGAATACCAATTCCTGGGAGCAGGGTGGTGAATTGGGGGGGGCTCATCTTCATGCCCTGGCTGGCAACTATTGGAAACAGGATCCTGGACTGGATGAACCCTTTGTCCAATCCAGCAGGGGTCATCTAATCTTCCTCATATAATATGGGCGTAGCAGGTAGATGAGATGACTCAGGATTTGAATATTTGAAAATTAGATGTTCAGGCTCCTATTTCAGTACAGAATGGTCTGCACTGGCACACACACAAATGCACTCATGTTGAAACAAATATTATCATGTAACCTATCTAGTATGATCAGGCTAAATGAAGAAAGGTCAGGTTTCTCCATAACTAGGGTACTTTGAATCACAGTGCTCTCGGAGGCCACACAGCATGACATTTGAGATTGTGTGACTAATGTTCAGCCAATATTATCTGAGCCAGCAGGATTCTTCTTATATTCTTAAACGCTTTCTCATCTGCAAACTCTCTTTCAATGTTGTAAAGGTGGTTTTGAGGATAAAACTGCTTTGCAGGATGGCAGAAAACAGAGTGAATTTGTTTTCTGTCATAAATGCCTCTGTAAGGTGAATTTGTTTCCTCCATTCTGTCTGAAGAAGAAGTGTATACAACATGTCAGAGAAACGGGGTCTTTTTCTGTTGGCCCCATCACTATGGAACATATTGCCCAAGAAGGCAGATGTTCCCCAGTTTGCAAGTTTTTAGGTGCCATTTAAGAACCTCTCAACTAGTTTTTAAGTATGTGGTATGATTAAATGACTGGTCTAATTGTACTGTTCTATGAACTTTACATGTTGGCATACATTGTCAAGCACTGAAAATCTTGGCTGTGATATATTTAGGACGCAATCCTGCCCTTCACTTGGGCCAGCGCAAGTCCCTTGCGTCAGCCCAGGAGAGTCACAAACGTGCCATAAGACACGATTGTGCTTCCTTTGGAGCAGGAGTGCCCAAACCCCGGCCCTGGGGCCACATGCGGCCCTCAAGGCCTCTCAATGCGGCCCTCAGGGAGCCCCCAGTTTCCAATGAGTCTCTGGCCCTCTGGAGATTTGTTGGAGCCCGCACTGGCCCAATGCAACCGCTCTCAGCGTGAGGGCGACTGTTTGACCTATCGCATGAGCTGTGGGATGAGGGCTTCCTCCACTGCTTGCTGTTTCACATCCGTGATGCAGTAGCAGCAGCAAAGGAAAGGCCAGCCTTGTTTTGTGCAAGGTCTTTTATAGGCATTGAGCTATTCTAAGACCTTCATTCATTCATATAAGTTCATCTTTAATATATTCATTTATGTATACTTATGTAAATGTATTCAAATTTTAAATGTAAATTAATTCTTTTTTCCCCCCGGCCCCCGACACAGTGTCAGAGAGATGATGTGGCCCTCCTGCCAAAAACTTTGGACACCCCTGCTCTGGAGTAAGCTGTGTCGGTGCACAGAGGTGCGCCAACACACAGATGCTGAATCCAGTCTCCATGGCAGCTTCCTCGCAGAGGCTTGCGTCAGCCCAGCTGAGCTGACACAAGTCTCTGGGGTGGGCAGGGAAGAGGTGGGAGGGAGGTATTCCTGGGCGGGGGGAGGGTGTGCAGCCCCGGGGGTGGGCAGGTGGAGAGAGAGAGGCGGGGCTGTGATCCAGCACTTATGCTGGATTCCAACCACCCTTCTGGGGAGCTTGCAGCGGCTTCAAGCCACTCTGGTCTCCTCAAACTTGCGCCACCTCAGGAGGTGGTGCAAGTCCGAGGAGACCTATAGGTGAGAAGGCACCTTACCCGGAGGTAAGAGGAAACGTTTCCCCTTACCTCTAGCTGAGTCGCTTTAGGCCCCTATCCTGTGCTGGATACAGCACAAGCCTCTTGGCTTGCCTGTTCCAGCACAGGGTATAATTGCGCCCTTAATTGTTTTGCACGTTCAGTTCCTTAAGTAATTTTTGGAAGGCCTGATAGGAATTTTATCTTGTTTATGGAATTCATTTATAACTATTGAAGCCTCTCTAAGTGCAACTTAGCATAGTAGAAAGATCAATCCAGTGTTTTCCACTAGACTTTGAGGATACCTTGAATGTCTTATGGATCAGTCTAGTTTGTGCCACAGTGCTTCATAAGTTGTAGAAGCTGAATGAATATTTGCTGGGGTTGTGCACCTTCCTAGCTGACATTTGTCTTTTCTGCTTCTAGGAACTCAGCAATGGCTCAATGGTCCGAATTACTATTCCTGAAATTGCAACTTCAGAATTAGGTATGATGGGGGGGGGAGAACATGACAAGGTGCTATTTTTGGTTCTTGATTGGTTCCCGTTCTCCTCTTTTTCTGTCCAGGACCATTGCAAATTGCAGTGCTGCAATACTGTTTCTGATCTCCTAACCCAGGGGTGCCCAAACCCCAGCCTGGGGGGGGGGGTCACATGGCCCTCAAGCACCTAATCTGGCCCATGGGAATCCCCCAGTCTCCAATGAGCCTCTGGCCCTCCTGAGACTTGCTGGGCCCACACTGGCCCAACGTGACTACTCTCAGTGCAAAGGCTGACTGTTTGACCTCTTGCAAGTGCTGTAGGCCATAGGTTTCTTCCACCTCTTGCTGTTTCATGTGTGTGAAGCAGCAGCAAAGGAAAGGCTGGCCTTGCTTTGCGCAAGGTCTTTTATAGGCCTTGAGCTATCGAAAGACCTTCATTCATATGTTCCATCTCTAATGTATTCATTTATGTACATTTATTCAAATTTTAAATGTAAATTAATTCTTTTTCCCAGCCCCCAACACAGAGAGATGATGTGGCCCTCTTGCCAAAAAGTTTAAACACCCCTGTCCTAACCCAAAGGTTCACGAACTCTCAGTGAGAATAAGTAGCTCAAAAGGAACATGATTAAACAAGGCTTCCTTAAAAAACAATCCATTTTCCATTACCGTAAGTTCACTCTGTGAATGTAATAGAAGAAAAATGCTGACCTTTGTAACTCTTTGTAGGAGGGGGAGAGGGCAGTGACGCCATTGCCACAATTGTGCCACCACCTGGGACAGAAGGTTTTTTTTTTAACTTTCCAGGGTCACTATGGCCATTGGTAGGGTCCAGGAAACCTGCAGCCCTCTCTGCAGGCCTCCTCACGCCTCAGAACTGCTCTAACCCACTTCTGATTTTCTGGCTCATCAGAACCTCTGGATGGCCATAGCAACCCCTTGGTAAGTAGAAAAAACCTTTTCTACTTTTGTCCCCAGCAGCAGTGCGATTGTCCCTCCCCTTAAGGCAGCAACAGAATTTCCCTGGCTGGGGCATTGCAACACCCCACTTTGGGAACCCATGTCCTAACTACTTACATTTATACAGCACCTGCATTTGCATCAGTAACTTCTCCATTGTCTGAGAGTCAACGTTTTTCTTCTATTACATTCATAGAGTGAACTTATGTTAGTGGAAAATGGATTGTTTTTGAAGGAAGTCTCACTTAATCATGTTCCTTTTGAGTTACTTAGTCCTGGAAAGCCAACATTGTGTAGTGTTGGTGCAGTGCAGCTGCAGGGCCTGGGAGCTTGCAGAAGGTCATGGGGCTTCTTTCATGATACTTACCCATATCCATTGCATTTATTCTCACGAAGACTGGCCTTTCTTTATCAGGCGTTGTGCTTATTCGGAAAGATTCTTTGAGACTTGCATCCTGACCCTAATCATGATTAGCTCAATGACAAAACATAATTTGTCCATTTTTTTTCTTCCTACCCTAAACAGTGAGAAGATGTTTACGAGGCATTAAGTATATTCTGCCCAAAGAGGTAGCTGTGCAAATGCTTGTCAGATGGTATAATGCTTACAATGCGCCGGGAGGACCAAGTTACTACTCTGAGTGGAACCTATTTGTGACCTGTCTCATGAACATGATGGGTTACAGCACAGACAAAGTGGCATGGACCCGTAATGTAAGTGAAATGGCAGCATCCTCAGTATGATTTCTAACCAGTTGTAGGTGCTCTATTGCATTTGTACTTGATTTAAACATTCTGAAAGACTGAAAAAATTAAACCAGCAGATTTAGAAAAATAAGTAATTCTTTTAAATATAAGTTCTTATAAAAATTACAGTTGGCAAGCACTATCTTAACTGGCATTCCCTCTCAGGTCAACATTAATTGTGTTTTTTTGGAGGTCATACAAAAGCATCAAACAGAAGTAAACAAAGAAGGGGGTCTAACTCAACTGCATGTGCTTCAGTGTTTATGGGATACTGAATTTCAGTTTTAAAATACCCACATTACAGCTACTATTTGGTGAGAAGTCAAGCTGACCTTGAATTGTTCCTATGTACTCTTATTGATTGATATAATTTGTGAGTTTAATCAATAGAACAAAGTACTGGGAAGTTAATTTTTATACATGCTAATCTGCAAGCCATTTAATTGTAAATTGATTTTTCTGTTTATTTTAGCTTGACTTTGAAGGATCTCTTTCTCCTGTCATTGCTCCTAAGAAAGCCCGGCCTTCAGAGACAGGATCAGATGAAGTAAGAGAAAAATAAATTAGCAGTTCAAGACAGAATTAGAATCCTCCAACTTGTAGAGTTTTTTAGGCTTGTATGGTAGTTAGCATCATGATGCTGTGACCTGTTTTCTCTGATTTGCAATGTGAGTGGTTACTGCTGAAAGTTTGCACACACTCCAGGTGTGATATTTTGGCTAAGAGGGCAATCCAGAGGCACCAATGGGCTGGCACAATTCCCTTGCGTTGGCCCAGAAGGGTCACAAACATGCCGTAAGGCACGTTTGTACCTCCTTGGGAGGAAGCCGGGCTGCAGAGGCTAACACAAGCCTCTGTGCCAGCTTTCTCGCTGAGACTTGCGCAGGCCCAGTAGGGCCAACACAAGCTTCTGGGGTGGGTGGGGAGGATGCAGGAGGAAGGCATTCCTTGGTGGGAGGCAGGCAGCGGGAGCGGGAGGCGGAGCTGGGGTCCTGTTCCTGCAGAGCTTGGAGCGGCTTCAAGCTACTCTGCTTTCCTCGGACTTGTGCCACCTCAGGTGGTGGAGCAAGTCTGAAGGGGAAAAGGGGAAAAGTTTCCCCTTGCCTCTGCTGAGCCGCCTTGGTCCCCTATCCTGCGCTGTATGCAGGGCAAGCCTCTTGGCTTGCCTGTTTCAGCACAGGGTAGGATTGTTCCCTAAGTCTGATTTATGTTCATGGACATCAGTTGGAGTAGAACCAAATGGGAAGCTAGACGTATCTTCCATCCTCTCAGTGAAAATGTTAGCAGTGGGCATGGGAGGACAGTGAAGATCAGACCATGGTGCATCACCTCCATCCCTTTGAATAGTACCGTCTCCCTAAAGTTATTATATCCCTGGTAGAGAAACTCCCATTGATGCCAGTGGCTTCTTCCCATGACATTTTCTTAAATTGGTTACTGATGGAAGATTTTAAAATAGTTCCAAGGACCTTAAAAAAAACAACAATGTTTACGGCGGAAACGTTGAATGTTCTAGAGAATAATTTTCTGTCTTTTTTAATCTTATGGCACACTGACAAGGCACTAAAATGTTCAGGGCACATCATCAGTTTTTTGGCAATTGACAGGGCACACTGTGCTGCTGGTGGGGGCTTCACATTCCCAATGGCCTACTAATAAATTAGTCTCCCACAAACTCCTGCAGCATACTTGAGGACTGTTCACACTGCTCGAAAATCACTGGAATAAAAAAACTAGTGCTATGCTTCCAGCCATAAATGTCGGGCCAAGCACATTCTCTTGTAATGCCACATATTCTTAGGAAGTATTATGGCATCCGTTTTTTTCTTGATCAAGAATAGCTGTATTCGTCAACTGAACATAAAATGCATGCCCATTCAGTGCTTTCTGTGTGGTTGGAGCTGGGCATGGACTTGGAGAACAAGTGCTCTTTGGACATCTTATGTGAGCTGGATGAATTGTGTGCGTGACATGCATGCGATTTGTGAAATATGCATGATCATCCCTCCCCCCACATTGGGCAAATGGACTGAATACCTATTTGTGCAGTTGCTTTGTTCATAGGAGACAGCATCTGTATGATGCCAGGCACACGTGCTGCTGAGGCTTACTCTTGGCTCTCACTGCATGGAGCAGTGTGTGGTGTGCTCCCTGGGGCATTTGGTGCATTTGGGGCATTTGGGGCATTTATCTGGTGTGCTCCCTGGGGCATTTGGTGGGCCGCTGTGAGATACAGGAAGCTGGACTAGATGGGCCTATGGCCTGATCCAGTGGGGCTGTTCTTATGTTCTTATGTTCTTATGTTCTTATGAGCATTGTAATGGGCCCAAAAGTCAGGATTGAACTATTAGAGAGCTTCTGAAGGCTGCTGAAGTAGCAACCAGTGTCTCACAAAATAGGCTCCGGTCCATAAAAGATTATGCCACAATAACCTGGCTTTATTTAAGAGGCAACAAGGACTTTGGTGTGTGTTTGGTGAAATTTAAGTAATACATCCTATTAACCTTTAGGCAACTTAAGATCTGTTATGTAGACCAAGTTGTTTGATAACTTGTTATTTTGGAAATTTCTTTTTTACTCACTGATTTGCATTTTCTTTTAAAACAGAAAATGCTAACTATAGTTAGTAACTAAATCAATTTCATGTATGAATTTACACCACATGCTCTTTCTGTTTCTAGGACTGGGAATATCTACTAAATTCTGACTACCATAAATATGTTGAGTCCCACCCTTTGGCTAAAGGCCTGCAGCTGGATCCTCTGGAAGCAAAATTTCCAAAGGACAACTTTTCCCACAGCCACTGCCTGGATTCCTCCACTCTTCTCTTTCCTCATATCCCAACAATTTTCTGTGTTCTCCATTTAATTTATGAGGAGCTCAAACTGAATTGCCTGATGGGTGAAGGAATTCGTTCCCTTGTCATTCTTCTGGTTCAACTGGCAAGGTATGCCCTCACAGAAATGAACACAGGCTAGTCATGTTTCCTGGCAGTTGTTAAGAGAATTTGGAGTCAGCCTTTAAAACAAGGCCAAGCTTCTTACACATTTCAGTAAGCAGAATGAGTAGATGGGTTTGAAGGGGTCTGGATTCTAATGAATTCTATATATTTGATTTGCTGTTTTGTATTTTGGCACAGTTAATTTTATTGTTAGCATATCAGTGGGGTTATATACTACTTTGAGAATTAATTGGGATGAATAATGTGAAGTGTATATTCTGGAAATAAATGTTGGCTGTAGAGAAATACCTTTTTATATATATGGCACTTTGCATCCTTACTGGCTCCTGGAGCATTGCCCCTAGGACTGGTTCACATATTACTGCTTCCATATGGAGGACTGTTTAACTCACTCCACAAGTATCAGGGCCATATTTACCACTAGGTATATTGTAAAAATACCATCAGGTATATTTTTCTGCCTTTCAGTAGTACCACAAATTACAATTGTCTGTTTTATTATTCTATTTTTGCCACCAGGAGGATGACTGTTCTGCTTCTAGTTCTCCAGTGTCTTTGGCTCTCCTCTGGCATAGGCACTGTGACAATAGGTTAGGCACCCCACAGCAAAGTTTTCTTTGTGTTCTTTTGAGCTGCAGTAGCTAAAATCCCCATTCTTTGAAGAGACTAATCAGCAGCTCCACACTGTCTTTGCATTTCTTTTACTTATTATGCAATTCACATGTTATTCCCTCTTTTAGGGACTTGAAACTGGAAGCTTACCTAGATTATTACTACAGAGACTATCCAGTGCTTGTAAAGACTTCCAGGCAAACATGCATAATTGATCCAGGTACATTTCAAAAGCACTTGAATTCTTTAGTAGATAGTTTTTCTTAATGGCATTGGTGACAGCATCAGTAGATGACATTTGAAGCCCTATTTTGAACACAGCTTTCTCACTGCAGGGCATACCTAGATCTTTTTAGCTTTCTCCAGGAGCTGTGTCATATACCAATCAAGCATCATCATGTGTTCTAAATTGCATTGGCTTCCTGAGATACAGATGTCTGAGTTATGGACAACTGCATTGGTGCTTCAGCACAGGAGCAGTGTGTCCCTCAGTGGTGCTTTTGTACAGGTGTGATAGTACTGGGTCAGCAAGAACCAGATGCTTCAACTTACGTAGTTGTTCTCCTTCTTTCCGGAACTTAACCTGTACTAAAGTAGGGGAGAGAAAACCAAGTCTTACCTAACTCCCCATGCAGTGAAGCAATGGTGCCTACACAGCATCTGCTGCCTCTCGCAGGAGAAGTATTTGCCTTGGGAAGCCTCCTCAGAGTAAGGGAACATTTGTTCCCTTGCCCTGGGATGAGCCTTTGTCCAGCTGCTGTCTCTCCTCGGTCCTGAGCCAGTGATATTGCTGGTGCAAATGTGGATTGGACCCAGGAAAGGGGTCCGGATTTGGCAGGCACTGCTGCTGCCAAACCCACACTCTTCCCAGGCGTGATCTGCCCTCCTTCCCACCTCTGTTGCCTCCCTTTTCCACCATCCCTCCACCTTGTTCCCCGCCTCGCTCCTGGTCTCCTGCATGGCTCAGGCGATGGGCATCCCTAATCCGTTGCTGCGGACCCAGCTGCGCTCTCCGATGTCACATTTGCAACAACCGGAAAGCATGTTCTCGCAGCATAAAACTCTACTAGGATTGGGCCTCTATTGTAACTGCAAAACAAGAAACAAATCCCAGTTGTCATGATACTCCCTTATTCTAAAGAGGAATCTCAGAAAGCTGATGACAAACCTCATGCATTATATTTCATTATTTTAAGGCAACTTAGCCTTAATAGTTGTTTTTCATTTTAAATTTTGTTTACTCTTGCTCTTTGGAAACTCTGTTATACAAACACATATTTTTGGAAATTGAAGATGGTGTTGATTGAGGTTTGGGCAAGCAATGCTGCCTATATACAAAATATGAGATGGAATTCTGCCTTCAAAAACTCTGTCCACAATAAATTTTATACTTTTATATACAAAGCTTCCATAGTATGAATGTCACTAAAAATTACGCCTTGGTGGCAGCCTCCCTCAACCATCTGTGTATTGTATGAACCAATACACAGATATGTTAGACAGAGGTTCTCATGTGGGCAGCAACAGGAAAAAGCAAGTGCGGTTGCAGTTGTGGCAGTTTGGGTTGGCTTTATCTGTGAACCACCCAGTTTGTCCATTGTTGAGTACTACAGTATAGTTAAGTGATTGAGGACAGCTGAAGGCTATGTGGATAGACCCACCAGGGTCAAACAATATGAATTCAGATTTGTGTCTTTACAAATGGGAAAGCGGCTTTCAGATTTTTAATGCGATGTGCGTGACGAATATTTTATTTGTTTAAGCCCAAACAGGTTTCATGCATCATCCCTCATTCTTTTCTGCTGAGCCTCCAAGCATCTTTCAATGGCTGAGTTCCTGCTTGAAGGGGGAAAGTGTGTCACCTTACCCTTACTTACCTGGAATCTGTGAAAGGAGCAAGCTGGTTGTGCTGGTATGTACCACAGCCTTTGCAGGAGGAGCTCAGTTCTGCCCATATTTATCCGCATTAATCTGCCCATTCTGTGAGGACATCTTGTGTTGAGAACATCATATGAAGCTATGGTTGGTGGTGACTAATGGCAGCACTTTCTCTGTCCTCTGGAATACTCTCCAAGTGAAGACAAGAACAGCTTCTTCTTTGCTAGTGCTTTGGAGGGGAGTTAAGGTTTTTAAAAAAAAAAATTCCAACTGATCTTTGATTTGTGTTTTAGTTTGAAATATTTTGATTTTAATTGTTTTTTTAAATATTGATTTGAATGCTTTTAGATTGTGAGCCACCTTGAACTTCCTTTTTATAATTGGAATGGTGGAATTAAAAAAATTCCTTAAATACAAATACATAAATCAATAGAAGGCCCTAGGCTCCATTCTTGTCATAGCCTTTCATGAACTAAACCTGGAAAAGGTCGTGGACAGCCATTGCCAGTCAGAGTGAACCCTGGCCTAAATGGGTCTGGCTTGGTACAAAGCAGCTCCATAAGTTCATATGAATTGGGTCCTCTCTCCTCTATTAGTTTGATTCCCCTGGTTTATCTGGTTTAGGGCGCAATCCTAACCCCTTATGTCAGTGCTTTCCAGCACTGACATAAGGCTAATGCAGCTCCAAGGTAAGGGAACAAACATGCCCTTACTTTGAGGAGGCCTCCGTGACACCCAACTGCAGGATGCAGCACATGACCCATTGGCACCGCGATGCCAGTGCTGGAAAGCACTGACATAAGGGGTTAGGATTGTGCCCTTAGTCTTTCATCCTCCTCTCTCCTCCAAGATAAATTTACTGGATCTTTTGTAAGAAAACTCTAATCAGGAATTTTTTTCTCTGGGACAGAGTGTTGTGCTGTATATACTTGGTGATGAGAGAGCTGTTTCAAACGAAGCATCCAACTATCTGTCCAGAATTACTTCAGGTAACATAACTTCAAAAGTATTCAAAGGGATGCATATATGTACTTGTTTCTTGATGTTTATCTTCCCAAGTAAAGGTTGGATCAGTGTGTTTTCATTCTTGTTTTCCCTTTCAGGATCGCGGAAGCAGCAAAGTGAACAAGAAGAAAGCCGGTGTGTTAGAGAACAGCGTAAAATGGCTTTTGGAAAAAAGTTTTTAGTTCGTCTTGATTTGTCATCTTCTCCCTATGCAACATGAGCATGCACCTGGGAGGCCTGTTTTGGTGCTTTTTCCATTAGTGTAACCCATCTTCTGGCTGCTCTCTCTCATTCATTCATTCATTCATTCATTCATTCATTCTGCCTTTCTCCCCAAAGGGCACCCAAGTCCATGATGGCTTCTTCTCCAAAGGTCCTCTTAATCTTTGTGCTGGTCTCCATCTTTTCCCTCTTCTCCTTCCTCATTGTGTACTTCCTGAATCACATTAGTAACATAGGAGGCAACAGGGTTTTCTAAAAGCCCGATGGAAATCGGTACAGGGGGAAGAAGGAATTTGTTCCCATTGATATGCTCTGGTCTGCAGCCCTTCTCCCCTCTGCTTTCCTTTCAGGCAGTGCTTAATTGAGAAATGCCTGGACTCGAAGCCTACCTGGAAATGGTTATCCAGTGGCGAGGGAAAATTAGTCTGCATATGCTCTCAGCCACTTGCATAGAAACAAAATGGTAATTCAGAGGGGGTATCAGCCATGTCTAGAGGTGTTTGTTTCCAGTGAGTAAGAAGATTATAGTCTAAGTCTTACTGAACACAGTGGGCTTACTTCTGAGTAAAATAAACACCATTTTCAGACACCTCTAGCCATGTCTTATGTCAGTGTTTCTCAACTTTTGTCCTCCACCGTACCACTTCACATGGTCCACCTATTCGAAGTATAACTGGAAGTAATTGGCAATTACATCCTTGCCAGTTACTTCTGGGTTGGGAGGCCAGATGTGTCAAACACTAGCAAGAGGCTCAAAGTGGATGGGAGGGCTTTTTTGAGTGCAGAAAGCATGCTTAAGAACCTCCTACTGCTGTTTGTTCCTGTTCTCGCTGCCAGGCAACAGGTTCCAGAGCTCCCATGAGTACCACCAGACACCACCTCAAGTATCACTGGTAATACCTGTACCACTGGTTGAGGAACACTATCTTATGTAACAGCAGCAGGAACCAGAAGAGGAAAAACATGCTTCTTACATTCAGCCAGGCCTTATTCCCAAATGCATACCTGCCAAAATATTAGCATACCTACCCTGTGGATGTCATCTGACTTCTCTTCCCTTATCCTTTACCCATTTGCCAGTCTCTCAGCATATTCTCCACTGCTGCTTTGCCCATCAGGTGTGCGTGTTTATTATATTTGCCTCCTGAAAGCTCACATTAGTCTATTAAAAGCCACAATGAAAAGAACAGTTGGCACCAAATTCAAAATGCCCAGCAGCATCAAATCATATTAAGAGTAGCAGGAAGTCAGCAAGGTTTTTGAAGTTCTTTTCTGTAAGGGGGAGCCTGATGGGGGAAAGCACTCTGAAGGGAAAGGTGAGTGTTGGTAAAAAAACCATCCAGAAAGGAAACGTGTTGCTCCTGCGTATAGTGCCCAGTGTGTTTTTGGTCCTAAGCAGATGTAAAATAGTAGCAGGAACATTGCATTGCATTTAACCTGTTTCCTTATTGTTGTCATGCAGGTATAGTTTTAAGCACAGCCCCTCTGCTTCCAGCCTTGCTGAAAAGTTAGTTATCTGGATGACGAATGTAGGTAAGGACATTGTTGTCTTTTTTGTCAGGAATAGATATGGTATGCCTGCCAACAGATTGTCTTGTGTTTCTAAGCGTTAATCAGCTTGCAAGCATTTTTAGACTTCTCTCTGTCTGTGCCAGTTAGAAACTTACCTTTTAAGTACGCTGAAAGCGGAGACTTGAGATGGTCGCAGTTCTCCCCCCCCCCCGAGAGTTCACCAGAGTGGTGTGAAAGAGGGATTACTTCTTATGCATGTTCACTTCTCACTTTTTTCTTCTCTCAGGCCACTAAGAACATAAGAACATAAGAACAGCCCCACTGGATCAGGCCATAGGCCCATCTAGTCCAGCTTCCTGCATCTCACAGCGGCCCACCAAATGCCCCAGGGAGCACACCAGATAACAAGAGACCTCATCCTGGTGCCCTCCCTTGCATCTGGCATTCTGACATAACCCATTTCTAAAATCAGGAGGTTGCGCATACACAGCATGGCTTGTACCCCATAATGGATTTTTCCTCCAGAAACTTGTCCAATCCCCTTTTAAAGGCGTCCAGGCTAGACGCCATCACCACATCCTGTGGCAAGGAGTTCCACAGACCGACCACACACTGTCAACTTTCTTAAAAAACAAACTGTCTGCCTCCAGCTGGTTTCTCCTTTTTTGCTACTGAGGCTTTGTAGGGAATGTTCACAGTTGTATGTTTGTGCGTGCAAACTATAATGTTGTGTAGTTGGGCTTTCAATGGAGTTATAGGAGTTAGTGTGTAAAACCATTCCTATGGTTGTTGTCTTTAGGATTCACCTTGAGAGATCTGGAGTCCCTGCCATTTGGAGTTGCCCTTCCAATTAGAGATGCTATATATCACTGCCGACAGCAGCCAGCTTCTGACTGGCCAGAAGCTGTCTGCCTTCTGATTGGTCGTCAAGATCTTTTTAAACAGGCTTGTGAAGGAAACTTGCCCAAGTGTAAAGCTGTAAGTATCAAAATAGAAGGTTGGAGGAGGTTCTTCCAAGTATGTAGGGCTTGCTATTAGCTTTCTGAAGTTTTAAATTAAAATAAATTAATATTTTTAGTTTAGCATTACAGTTTATTCAATGGAAAGGACATATTTTCACCTATCTGTTAGCATGCAGCAGTCCCTTATTTGGTCATAGTTGCAAGACAAATGACAACCATGTTTGGCAACTGAATTTTGAAATGTTTGAATTTGTAGCTTATCCTACTTTCTTTTAAAGATGAGCTAAAGATGAGAGCCAGGGTGGTGTAGTGTAGGGAGATGGACTTAGACATGGAAGATCCAGGTTCAAATCCCTCCTCAGCCATGAAGCTTCCTGGGTGACCTTAGGCCAGTCACTTACCTCACAGGGTTGTTGTGAGGACAAAAGGAGGGGAGCAGCTGTGTACACCACCCTGAGCTCTTTGGAGGAAGGGCGGTATAAAAATGTGAATAATAATAATAATAATTCAAATTAAAACAAAAAGTTTAAATGTGCACTTTTGCATTTAGCAGCTCATCTCCCCAAAACCATTTTTTTCTCCCTGAAAGTCTGACACACAGGTGCTCTCATCAGATATGCCCTCAACAGCAGAGTCAGAAGAGGATGATGATGGAATGAATGATATGAACCAAGAAGTGATGTCACTAATATGGAGTGAAGACTTGAGAGTGCAAGAGGTGCGCAGACTTCTCCAGAGTGCTCATCCTGTCCGTGTCAATGTAGTTCAGATGCCGGAAGTCAGCGACCATGAATATATTGAAGAAAAAGAAAACCGGTAAATTGTCCTTATTCCTAGCAACTAGTTTATAATAGTGTAACAGTACTTGGGGTCCTCAGACTTTGGGGTCCTGGTGGTCTCTGTTAACATAGCTTTGTTTCATTGTGATTTGCTTTGAACAGCTAGAGAAGAGGTGTACCAGTGTTTTAAATAAGCACACTTTTAAGTAGTGAAGGCTAATTAGTTTTTCCTTAGTGGTTTGGTTTTCTAAATTGATCCCTACATGCTTTCCACAAAACAGGCTGCTTCAGTTGTGTCAGCGAACTATGGCATTGCCGTTGGGAAGAGGAATGTTCACTTTGTTCTCTTATCACCCAGTTCCTACAGAACCATTGCCCATTCCCAAGCTGAACCTGACAGGTATGTTCTGCAGTATTATTTACTTCAGAAAGAACAATGGCATAGAGTGGTGATTTCGTACACCACCCCTGCAGTCTGCATCTCTCCTTACTACTAGGCAGCGTGAGATCTGCCATGGTGAAAGTGAAAAGGGGACAGTTAGGGATCTTTTAAATTGCAACAAAAAGAATTAAGTAGTAGCTCATGGAGCACTTCCCCCTCTCCCCTTGTAAAAGAAGGTATCTGCTACATGTGGGTATTCTAACAACCCAAGGGATGTTTGTATATTTAAATTCCAAAGTGATAATATATTCCAGAATGAAGATCAGTCAATGACAACAGCAATTGAAAACACCAGATAATTGCAAAGATTGTCTTTCTGTAAGAAACTAGTTTGTATAGAAACTATTCAAGATCTGATTCTGAAATGTGTGGGTTGCTCTGCACAGTTCAGAATTAAGCAATATGACGGTGTGCACCTACTTGCAGTGTATCCTCATAATGTGTGGAGCAAATATGCACCTTTTTTCCTGATGCAGCTCCTTGCAGTGTGTGCATGGGGGTGGGGTGAGCAGTCATAGCCAAACCAGAGTTAGAATTCAGTTTTTGAAGTGAGTTTCCAGCTCTGGTTTGGTTATGATTTGTGGTAACCGAAGTTTGCCAAAATTGACTTTACTGTAGAGTTTAGTTACTCTGAACCAAAAAGAGAGCATGCAAAGGGAGAAGGTAGCATGTGAAGCTGAGGTTTGGCCCTGATGGCTAAACCAATTTGTTCATGAAAGCTGAACCAAGGCACTTGCTCTTAATATGTCATTTCACTTGAAAGTTGTTTCCAAAACAAATTAATCATTGAATTCTCCATTGATGGAGGAATAAGAAAACTGTGGGAAAAAGCTATTCCCTCCCCTTCTTTTTACTTTTTCAGAATCACCTATATTTAGTTGATTATTTTACTATCCTTTGCAGGACGGGCTCCTCCTAGGAATACTACAGTGGATCTTAATAGTGGGAACATAGATGTGCCTCCTAACATGGCTTGTTGGGCAAACTTTCACAACGGCGTGGCTGCTGGGCTAAAGATAGCACCAGCTTCCCAAATAGAGTCGGCATGGATTGTCTACAACAAACCCAAAAATGCAGAGCTAGCCAATGAATATGCAGGCTTCCTTATGGCACTGGGTTTGAATGGCCACCTCACAAAGCTTGCAACGCTCAACATCCATGACTACTTGACAAAGGTGAGGTGGAGGGTATTTTCCTTGGGGTGGTCTACACATTATCTTCTCAACATTGATGTAGAGGCACCAAGGTCACTTCAGCATTGCAATCACTCCTTGTCTTGATTTGTACTGTCTTGAATGTGATATAAACTCTCCCGACTGAAAAATTTCCCAGCCCATTTCTATAATTCTTCATAGTGTAGAAACTCTCATCAAAAGGTCACAGTACAGTACTGTGGAAAGTACAGTTGATGTTATGGCCACCAAATCATGGTTTGAGCTTGCAACAAATAGGAAACCACAGTTTATTACTGCTTGTCTGATTTCTTGTTCAATCTGCTTAGTGTTTCCATCTCTAGCTGCAGAAGCCTCTGGAAGTGGAGTAATGGCCATAATCATGGGTTGTCAGTTCAGACATCAATCACACCATGCCACATAGCGGACCGAAACTATGGTTTGTAAGCCCACTTCAAACCATGGTTTCTTGTTCTGCCATTCAGTTGCGAACCATATTTTGCCACTTTCATTCAGTCCTGAATGATTAACTGATTTGTTGCACTGTCTGAATGGAAGTCCAACATCTGAGAATTGATAAGATCTTGTTAACTTGTAAAAATTTCATTCAGAAACTTGAAGGCTGTAAAATCTGCCTCATCTGTGGTAAATTATGTAGGGTGCAATCCTAACCCACTTTCCAGCACCGACATAAGAGCAATGCAGCTCCAAGGTAAGGGAATAAATATTCCCTTACTTTGAAGATGTCTCCGTGAGTGCCACCCAACTGCAGAATGCAGCACACATGCCATTGGCACAGCTATGCCAGTGCAGGAAAGTTGGTTAGGATTTCGGTGTTAGTTGGTTTAATTTGAGGTTTCTCTGACAATAAACTTCATCAGGTTTGCATTTGGCTGCTGCTGTCTTTTATATAAGCATCAGTGTAAAAGAACATTACTGGATCACACTTAAAATACATTTGTCCAGTATCACAGTGGCCAACCTTCTGGGAAACTCACAATCAAGGCACAAAAGGAACAACATTACCACACTGTTCCTACCCAGCAATGGATATTCCATAGCATACTGCCTTTGTAGGTTCCGTATAATTGTCATGACAAGTAGAAATTGATAAATCCATCCTCTATGAATTTATCTAGTCCCCTTTCAAAGGCCTCTAAGCTAGTGGCTATTGCCTCATGATAGCCAATTCAGGGCCAAATCCTATCCAATTTTCCAGTACCCGTGCTGCTGTGCCAATGGGGTATGTGCTGCATCCTGTGGTGGGGAAGCAATCACAGAGGCCTCCTCAAGGTAAGGAAACATTTGTTTCCTTACCTTGGGACTGCATTGCGGCTACACCGGTGCTGGAAAGTTGGGTAGGATTGGGCCCTCAATAAATTAATTATACTTCCTTTTATTTGTCCTGAATCTACTGTCAACACGTTTCTAGTTGAAAGGTACCATTGCAGTGGAGGAGTTATCTTTTGTGCAGCTTACAGTGAACAGCATACTTTTTTAACCAGGTTCAGCTCCTGTCCAGTCTTCCATCTTGCTATAAAGTTTTTAAAGGTTGATGAATGATATTGTTGCAACATCAGTGTAACTGCATCATGTTCCTTTCTTATCCACAGTATATGCAGCAATATGTTTGAATTTAGAATGCCATAAGAGAAAATATAATTTAATAAGCATGAGCTAGCACTCCCTAATATTTTCCGTTTCATTTTTTATTATAACACAGAAGAACCGAAATCGCCTCAAAAACAGATGACTCACCTCAATTCATAAAAATTTGTCCTTGCTGATTAATCAATTACTTTTCCTTTTATGAATCTGTCAATTATAGGCTGCTGCTCATATGTATTTCAATTATACTTTTAAAAAAAATGGCCGCTAAAACACTGTTCAGTCATGCTTTTTTATTTTGGGACAAATTTCTTGGGTGTGTTTGCTGCATTTTCAAAGCCCTCTCCAACAAAAGTTCCACTTTTCACCAAAAAAAATTCTGTTCAAAGCTTTTGATTGCTATCTTCTCTTCCTAACACAGGGCCACGAGATGACTAGTATTGGACTGTTGCTTGGGGTTTCTGCTGCCAAGCTTGGCACAATGGACATGTCTATCACGCGACTGCTCAGCATCCACATTCCGGCTCTGCTGCCACCAACTTCCACGGAGTTGGATGTTCCTCATAATGTACAAGTGGCAGCTGTGATAGGGATAGGCTTGGTGTACCAAGGAACAGCTCACAGGCACACTGCAGAAGTTCTGCTCTCAGAAATAGGTAAAACACTAATGTGCCTTCATTCCATGTTTGTCTTCTCCTCAACTCAGTCCTCTCAGATTGTGAGAGGGAGAAGGAAAAATCCCTGTATTCCTCATCAGCACTGGAAGGGAGTATAGGGGAGGGAGAGTGTATGTGTTTGCTTTTGTGGCTTATTGTTAGTCTAACACAGTAGTTTCCAAAGTCCTTTTTTAGGACGTGGGGGAGGGAAGGGGCAGCAACACGATCGAGACAAAGATGCTGCTGCTGGGGAGGGAGGGGTTTTTTAAACTTACCTGGGAGTCACTATTGTTGTAGTTAGCAACAGTATTTATATACCACTTTTCAACAAAAAGTTCACAAAGCGGTTCACAGAGAAAATCAAATAACTAATGGCTCCCTGTCCCAGAAGGGATCACAATAGAAGAAGTCACGAAAGAACACCAGCAGACAGCCACTAGAAAAGACATTGCTGGGGTGAGGAGGGCCAGTTACTCCCCCTACTCAATAAAAGAGGAGCACCCTCTTGAAAAAGTGCCTCTTACCCATTTAGCATTGCTCTCTGCTGGGAAAGCTTGTGAACCCCTCTGCAGCCCTCCCAGCAACTTCAAACTGCTAGAAAAAAGAAAAAAAACACTTCCTGTTTTTGTCGTGAAACTGGATGTGGGTTTTTATTTTCTTTTTTCCAGTTCCCTTGGTGGGTCATGACCCACCAGTTTGGGAACCCTAGTCTAACACACAGTGGGTTCATTCAGAAGAGAGCTACCCATGTGTCTTTTACCAAAAGGTGGGTGAATAGAATTGGGCACAAAATAGTTGTATAAGTTGACTTTATAGTAACAGGCTAAACAGCTTTGCAGATTGGACCTTAAAAAGATGTAATAGTTTGAACTTGTTAGTAGTGAAATTATTCTGTTTATTTGGTATTAATTTTGACAGTGATAGCGTTTTGCAGAATATGTCCAATTTGTGACCACTCTTTGCAGAATATGAATGGACTGTTTAAACCTTATTTGAGCAACAATTGTGGTGGCCAGAATATTTACTTGCTGCTTTCTTTTGACTTTCTGTTACATTGGATTTGTTTTGCTTTGTTCTGTTTTTAATCTAGGTCGCCCACCAGGTCCCGAAATGGAATATTGTACTGACAGAGAGTCCTACTCACTAGCTGCTGGGTTAGCTTTGGGCATGGTTTGTCTGGGGGTAAGTTTACCTTTTTTTTTGTTAGCTTTCATATATGGTTTCTTTTGAATTAAAAATGGGAGTCACCTGCCTGCTTACTGAGTAACTACATGTGTCAGTTTCCCTGACTGCAATCAGGAAATGCCTATGTTTTGCAAAGTGTGAATGGTTTGGTTAACCCTTTCTTGTTGGCTCTTCCTGCAGCATGGCAGCAACTTGATAGGCATGTTAGATCTCAATGTGCCTGAGCAGCTTTACCAGTATATGGTTGGAGGTCATCGGCGTTTTCAAGCTGGAATGCACCGTGAAAAACACAAGTCTCCAAGTTACCAAATTAAGGTGATTTAGTTTTCCAAAACTGGGACTGCAATTATAGTAACTATGACAAAGAGAGTCCTTTGTGCACTACTGGCTATTCTGTTTTTTTCTAAGGAATAGGTGTGGCTAACTATTTATTTGTGCATATCACACTTCATTAATGGAGCACCGAGGTCTGGCCCAGGCCTTATTTGTTTCATGAATTGAACTCAATCTGATGCTTCTTGGTCCAGCTGTTATGCAAAGGAAACTTGTTTTGAACAAGCTATATGTTATGCCCACACCTAATTTATCCACAGTGTAACAGGTTTCTATGGTAAATCAACCTTGAATGTATGCACTTTATTTTGATAGGAAGGCGATACTATAAACGTGGATGTGACTTGTCCAGGTGCAACTCTAGCATTAGCGATGATCTACCTCAAGACTAACAACAGGTATTAGATTTGGATTTATGCTTATGAGTAGAAGTTAGGAAGATCTGAAATGTTCCTCAAGCCATCCTTATAGGTATTTGACTGTGTACTTCAGACCAGAGTGTCCATAATACCAGGAACTGTTGTGTAGTAGTTGTACTACACCAAAGCTTCTTGCAGAACAGGAAGTTCTATATTGCTGTGAAAAAGGAGTCAAGCCACTTGGCATTGAGTCCCGAGCCAGGCATTCTAAATCCTGAAGATGAAATGTTGTTCATTCTGCAGAACCTTCAAAAGGAAAGTGTTACTGGGGCTGAGATGACTTTTAATTCTTGTACAGTTTTGCTTCTTTTTTTACTTTAAATAAAACTGCTGTTGTATTATCTCACTCAATCAGTTACTCTCTTCTCATCTGTGTTCTGCTAGAGACATAGTATTTCCTGATCTGGCTAAGGGATTGTGAATGTCCTGTGAGCTTCTGTGTAAATTCTCCCTTTCCTTCTCTTTTCTGTGTTAGCATTTTGTCTGCACTGAGATTTTTGCTAACAGTGATTTTAAACCAGAGTTTGAAATCATGGTTCAGACAATGGGAAGTGTTACACTTCAGCACGATGCGTGCTACAAAATACTTTCAGAGGCATTTTCTAAATTTCTCTATAGAAGTTTCAAATAATGTTTTGGGCCTTGATCACATTTTCATTAAAATGATAGCAAAACATGTAAAAATGTTTGATGCATAAGGGTTCTGTCCTAGACCTTGGACCTACACAGTGTGCTCTTTGGAGTATGGTGGAAACAAATGCTACTCAGTAAATGGAAGGAACCTTTGCAGAGCAGAGTGAGCAATGGCATTATACTTTTGCAAGTCCCATTGAAATGAGTGAGGATTCTGGCAACAGAGCAATGGCATTTGGTGATAAGAGGAAGTCAGCAAAATAGCAAGCAAATTCAGCCGGTCAAGACATGCTCTGCTGAAGCATGTCTTCACGCTTCATTAAATAAGTCAATTCATAATTTTTTTGTACTTACTGCATTTTGCTAGGTCCATTGCTGATTGGCTTCGAGCTCCAGACACAATGTATTTGCTGGACTTTGTGAAACCAGAATTTCTGTTATTAAGGGTATGTTTTTATTCTGTTACAATTCGAGCTATTCAAAATGGAATGACTTACTCAGCCTTATTAAAACTGAGGTACTACATCCATTAAAATCATTCCTATGGAACTGCCTTTGTGAGTTTCACTCAGACTTGGAACATGACTACCATCCTTTTTTTCCCAACAGTACCTGTTTTGAACCACCAATACCCCATCCTTCCAATAGCTTAGGGTCATTTTGCATATTGCAGAGTTCTTAGATGCAAGACCAACTGTGGCCAGCAAAGATATATGCTGCAAAAATGAAGTGTGTGATTATCAGTTGACAATTTGGGTCTTGCTAGAATTTATACTCTCAATTGCCTGCCTTGTAGCAGTTTTATACTGTTTCAGTTGTCCTTTGATGATGATTTTCAGTACCATAAAGTGACACTTAAAAAAAGACAAATTTCACAAAGAAAATACAGCATCTTGGGTTATTTGAATAGGAGTCTTAGAGTCACACAATATTTCTGCAGCATAGTCTGGTCCCATTGGGTGGTAATTTAGCTGGTGTAGAAACCAACCGGAACTTGGCACCTGCCCATGTCATGGTTCTTTACAAATATTATGGGAGTGGCATGGTATTGGACTACCCTATCACAGCTCTAATTATAAAGATATTGTTTGAATCAGGCAACTTGTAAGTTAAACTCAGTTAAGGGTTTAGAGGTAATTCTAACAGAAGTACAGTTGAGTCTGTTCAGAGTCTTACATTTTAAACTTTTTTCTGCCAAGACGTACCAATGATTTTATGACAGTTTTATTCCTCAAAAGATATTTCTGGTTAGTTCTAGGTAACAATAACACTTCAATACAATTTTTGTCAGGGTCCTTTTAGGAAGGCCTGCCAGCAAACAGCCAGTAGGCAAGTAAATAGTTGGGGTCAGACAAAGTCAAGATCTAAAACAGCAAACAAAGGGGCAGAGGGGCCAATGGAGGAGCTTAGGTCAAGCAGATGGTGAGGTCCCAAAAGGTGGCAGTCTAGTGAGGCAAAGCAAGGTATGCCCAGGGGTCTCTGTGGCTACTTGGGAATGAGTTACTAAGACTGAGGAATCATATCTGCAGCAGTGGTAACAGAAGGCCAGCTAAACCATTGTTGGCTCCCTAGTCCATAATTGGACTATAACACGGGTCAAAAACTATCTGGGTGATACAGCAGTGCAGCAAAGACCAAGCCAACAGTTGCCTCTCCTAGTGGTGCAGGAAAGAAGGTCCCTGGGCCCTGCTGCCAGAGTTCCTAGTTCAAGGTCTCTGGTGGCTTATTATTTCAGAAGCAGGAAAAGGAATAGGTAATGAGTTTATGTTGAAGTAGCTATTAAGAAATTAAACTGCTATAGTGTCTCTATCTGTCTGAAAACTATTGTTTGATTTTGTGGAACACAAATAACCCAAATCAGCAAACTAACAGTGAAGACTTGTGCAGTGGAACATTGCTGTAGCAGGTCATACTGTATTCCTTTGTTGAGTATCTGAATTCTCTCATAAAATTAAAAAATTTGAAGCACTTTTCAGTATTCAATTTAAAATGGAAGTATCTTATTCTAACTTCCCTGACCACACAGCTTGATTTTATCAAAGTTATTAAATGGATGTTATTTCTGAGTTTGCTTGACACACTCTTTACCCTGTTGTGGTTGTCTCTTTGTTTGAAGACCCTCGCTCGATGCTTGATTTTGTGGGATGACATACTTCCCAGCTCTAAGTGGATAGACAGCAATGTTCCTCAAGTAAGTAGTAAATATGCAGTGTTGCTCTAACGGTATGATTCTAGAAATGTTGATTCGAAAGTGAATCTTTCTGTGTATTCATTGGGAAGATGATTCCCAGGAATGGGTGTGCATAAGACAGCAGACTGAGTGAGCAATTTTCAGACTTCTTACTTTTTCAGTTTCTTCTCAGCATCGGTTCATCAACTGAGGAACTATTGCATGTCTGTCAAAGAACTTTACCTGTAGCAGAGAAGTCTAGTGACCAGGAGCATTCTGGGGCATGCAATGAATGTGTATGGAATGCTTCCAGACCTGTTGAGCCTTGCTTTTTCCTTTTGTGATTTGAGATTACCTCCCAAAACATGTCCAACACTCCCCAGAGACTGCATTGTACAGAAAGATTAGTTATTGCAGACAGTCATGCAGGAAAGTTTGTCCCCTTCTACTGATGTTCTCAAATCCCTTATGTGTCTCAAAGGAATCCCTTGAATGCGGTTTGATGTCTTGGCTAAGGCATCGAGGCAGTGCTGTAGCCATGACTGAACTGTGAATCCTATGTCTACTTACTTGGAAGTAGGCCTCATTGAATAAAGTGGGACTGACTTTCAAGTTTGTACACATGGAATCATGATTCAGTTTTCACCAGTGAGTTTCTCTTCATCAGTATATCATAAATCAGTATATCTCTTCATCAGAGATATCAGAGATCAGTATATCTCTTCAAGAGATCAGTATATCTCTTCAGTCAGACAGCCAGCAGCAGGGTGGGGGCTATCCAGTGTTCTGCATAGAGTGCCACATGTATGATTATATGCCTCTGGGTCATAAGTCATGGGTGTGTCCTCAGTGCAAGGAGCTCCAGGGTCTAAGGGAACATGTCTGCTCCCTTGAAGCCTTGGTGGCCGACCTGGAGAAGCGCAGACAGGCAGAGGAGGACCGTGGGGAGACTTCCGGGGACAATCAGGCTTCGTCCCAACCTCAGGCGTGCAGCTCCTTGGCTGCCCGGGTGGGAAGTCTCGGGGCTGGAGGACGTCATCCTGGAGAGGAGGGAAACAATTCCCTGGGGGGACCCCTTCTCCAGGGGACGGGCCCGTATCCGAACGCACTCAGGATACTCCTCGGCGGGAGAGGGGTCGGGGGCTTCTTGTAGTGGGGGATTCGATTATTAGAAACATAGAGAGGGGGGTTTGCAATGGATGTGAGGACCGCATGGCGACTTGCTTGCCTGGTGCGAAGGTTGCGGACATCACTTCTCTTCTAGACAGGCTGGTAGACAGTGCTGGGGGAGAGGTAGCGGTTGTGGTGCATGTCGGCACCAACGACGTGGGCAAGTGTAGCTGGGAGGTCCTGGAGGCCAAATTTAGGCTTTTAGGCAGGAAGCTGAAAGCCAGGACCTCAAAGGTAGCATTCTCTGAAGTGCTACCTGTTCCACGCGCAGGGCCATCTAGGCAGGCGGAGATCAGGGGTCTCAATGCGTGGATGAAACGGTGGTGTAGGGAGGAGGGGTTTAGATTCGTTAGGCACTGGGGAACGTTTTGGGACAAGCGTGGCCTGTTCAAAAGGGACGGGCTCCACTTGAACCAGAATGGAACCAGACTGCTGGCGCATAACATTAAAAAGGTGGCAGAGCAGCTTTTAAACTGAATCCCTGGGGGAAGGCCGACAGGAGCCGAGGGGCATCCGGTTCGGGACTCCTCATCCCTATGGGATGAGGATGGGAAGGTTAGAGAACAACAAGACAAAGGCAGAGCAGGAGAAGAAATTGGGAAAGGTAGCGTGATGGGATGTGATAGACGGTTTGGCACAATGAGAGGATGCGGGGACAAAGGAGCAAATAAGCAGCCCATCCTGGGGCATTTCGTGTACAAATGCTTTTATGCGAATGCCCGAAGTCTATGAGCAAAGGTGGGAGAACTGGAATGTCTGGTGACAAGGGAAAACATTGACATAGTGGGCATAACGGAAACCTGGTGGAATGCGGAGAATCAGTGGGATACCGCAATCCCGGGCTATAAACTCTACAGGAGGGACAGGCAGGGACGTGTTGGAGGTGGGGTGGCTGTTTATGTTAAGGAAGGGATAGAATCCAGCAAAGTAGAGATTGAAGGTGGGTCCGACTCCACCTTAGAATCTCTGTGGGTTAAATTACCAGGCTTGTGCAGCGATGTAATACTGGGGGCGTGCTATCGTCCTCCAGACCAGAAATCGGATGGGGACCTTGAAATGAGAAAACAGATCAGGGAGGTGACAAGGAGGGACAGGGTTGCAATCATGGGGGACTTCAATTATCCTCATATAGACTGGGTCAATTTGTGTTCTGGTCACGATAAGGAGATCGGATTTCTTGATGTGCTAAATGACTGTGCCTTAGAGCAGCTAGTCACGGAGCCCACCAGGGGGCAGGTGACTCTGGGTTTAATATTGTGTGATACACAGGACCTGGTTAGAGATGTAAATGTTACTGAGCCATTGGGGAACAGTGATCATGCTGCGATCCGTTTTGACGTGCACGTTGGGGGAAGAATACCAGGCAAATCTCTAACAAAAACCCTTGACTTCCGACGGGCGGACTTCCCTCAAATGAGGAGGCTGGTTAGAAGGAGGTTAAAAGGGAGGGTAAAAAGAGTCCAATCTCTCCAGAGTGCATGGAGGCTGCTTAAAACAACAGTAATAGAGGCCCAGCAGAGGTGTATACCGCAAAGAAAGAAGGGTTCCACTAAATCCAGGAGGGTGCCCGCATGGCTAGCGAGCCAAGTTAGAGAGGCTGTGAAGGGCAAGGAAGCTTCCTTCCGTAAATGGAAGTCTAATGATGAGAATAAAAAGGAACATAAATTGTGGCAAAAGAAATGTAAGAAGGTGATATGGGAGGCCAAGCGAGACTATGAGGAACGCATGGCCGGCAACATTAAGGGGAATAATAAAAGCTTCTTCAAATATGTTAGAAGCAGGAAACCCGCCAGAGAAGCGGTTGGCCCTCTGGATGGTGAGGGAGGGAAAGGGGAGATAAAAGGAGACTTAGAGATGGCAGAGAAATTAAATGAGTTCTTTGCATCTGTCTTCACGGCAGAAGACCTCGGGCAGATACCGCTGCCCGAACGGCCCCTCCTAACCGAGGAGTTAAGTCAGATAGAGGTTAAAAGAGAAGATGTTTCAGACCTGATTGATAAATTAAAGATCAATAAGTCATCAAGCCCTGATGGCATCCACCCAAGAGTTATTAAGGAATTGAAGAATGAAGTTGCAGATCTCTTGACTAAGGTATGCAACTTGTCCCTCAAAACGGCCACGGTGCCAGAAGATTGGAGGATAGCAAATGTCACGCCTATTTTTAAAAAGGGAAAGAGGGGGGACCCAGGAAACTATAGGCTGGTCAGCCTAACATATATACCGGGTAAGATGGTGGAATGCCTCATCAAAGATAGGATCTCAAAACACATAGACGAACAGGCCTTGCTGAGGGAGAATCAGCATGGCTTCTGTAAGGGTAAGTCTTGCCTCACGAACCTTCTAGAATTCTTTGAAAAGGTCAACAGGCATGTGGATGCGGGAGAACCCGTGGACATTATATATCTGGACTTTCAGAAGGCGTTTGACACGGTCACTCACCAAAGGCTACTGAAAAAACTCCACAGTCAGGGAATTAGAGGACAGGTCCTCTCATGGATTGAGAACTGGTTGGAGGCCAGGAAGCAGAGAGTGGGTGTCAACGGGCAATTTTCACAATGGAGAGAGGTGAAAAGCGGTGTGCCCCAAGGATCTGTCCTGGGACCGGTGCTTTTCAACCTCTTCATAAATGACCTGGAGACAGGGGTGAGCAGTGAGGTTGCAAAGTTTGCGGACTACACCAAACTTTTCCGAGTGGTGAAGACCAGAAGTGCTTGTGAGGAGCTCCAGAAGGATCTCTCCAGACTGGCAGAATGGGCAGCAAAATGGCAGATGCGCTTCAATGTCAGTAAGTGTAAAGTCATGCACATTGGGGCAAAAAATCAAAACTTTAGATATATGCTGATGGGTTCTGAGTTGTCTGTGACAGATCGGGAGAGAGATCTTGGGGTGGTGGTGGACAGGTCGATGAAAGTGTCAACCCAATGTGCGGCGGCAGTGAAGAAGGCCAATTCTATGCTTGGGATCATTAGGAAGGGTATTGAGAACAAAACGGCTAATATTATAATGCCGTTGTACAAATCTATGGTAAGGCCACACCTGGAGTATTGTGTCCAGTTCTGGTCGCCACATCTCAAAAAAGACATAGTGGAAATGGAAAGGTGCAAAAGAGAGCGACTAAGATGATTACAGTGCTAGGGCACCTTCCTTATGAGGAAAGGCTACGGCGTTTGGGCCTCTTCAACCTAGAAAAGAGACGCCTGAGGGGTGACATGATTGAGACATACAAAATTATGTAGGGGATGGACAGAGTGGATAGGGAGATGCTCTTTACACTCTCACATAACACCAGAACCAGGGGACATCCACTAAAATTGAGTGTTGGGAGAGTTAGAACAGACAAAAGAAAATATTTCTTTACTCAGCGTGTGGTTGGTCTGTGGAACTCCTTGCCACAGGATGTGGTGATGGCGTCTAGCCTGGACGCCTTTAAAAGGGGATTGGACAAGTTTCTGGAGGAAAAATCCATTATGGGGTACAAGCCATGATGTGTATGTGCAACCTCCTGATTTTAGAAATGGGTTTTGTCAGAATGCCAGATGCAAGGGAGGGCACCAGAATGAGGTCTCTTGTTATCTGGTGTGCTCCCTGGGGCATTGGTGGGCCATTTGGTGGGCCGCTGTGAGATACAGGAAGCTGGACTAGATGGGCCTATGGCCTGATCCAGTGGGGCTGTTCTTATGTTCTTATAAAGCTCTCAAGATATGGAGTGCTTGTGGAATGTATCGGTGATAGAGTACCACATATAGGCTTAATGGGTTCTGAGCTGTCTGTGACAGATCAGGAGAGAGATCTTGGAGTGGTGGTGGACAAGTCGATGAAAGTGTCGACCCAATGTGCGGCAGCAGTGAAGAAGGCCAATTCTATGCTTGGGATCATTAGAAAAGGTATTGAAAACAAAACGGCTAGTATTATAATGCCGTTGTACAAATTGATGGTAAGGCCACACCTGGAGTATTGTATCCAGTTCTGGTCGCCACATCTCGCAAAGGACATAGTGGAATTGGAAAAGGTGCAAAAGAGAGCGACTAAGATGATTACGGGGCTGGGGCACCTTCCTTATGAGGAAAGGCTACCGCGTTTGGGCCTCTTCAACCTAGAAAAGAGACGCCTGAGGGGGGACATGATTGAGACATACAAAATTATGCATGGGAAGGATAAAGTGGATAGAGCGATGCTCTTTACACTCTCACATATCACCAGAACCAGGGGACATCCACTAAAATTGAGTGTTGGGAGGGTTAGGACAGACAAAAGAAAATATTTCTTTACTCAGCATGTGGTCGGTCTGTGGAACTCCTTGCCGCAGGATGTGGTGACGGCATCTGGCCTGGATGCCTTTAAAAGGGGATTGGACAAGTTTCTGAAGGAAAAATCCATTATGGGTTACAAGCCATGATGTGTATGTGCAACCTCCTGATTTAAGAAATGGGCTATGTCAGAATGCCAATGCAAGGGAAGGCACCAGGATGCAGGTCTCTTGTTGTCTTGTGTGCTCTCTGAGGCATTTGGTGGGCCACTGTGAGATACAGGAAGCTGAACTAGATGGGCCTATGGCCTGATCCAGTGGGGCTGTTCTTATGTTCTTATGTTAGTATGTTATTGCAATCCTCTCATTTTAATGGATTTACAGGCTTGTTTTAACATCCAAAATTAATAGTACTCCTTGGTCCTAACTTGGAGTATGCTAATGTGATAGTGTTGGAACAAGAATGTTAGAAGAACATAACCTGATGAAAAGCAGGTTCTCATTTTTGTTCACGTTCATAACACTGTGGAAACATTTGTGGGATTGTGAAAGACTCTTTGCACCCAAAAGCTTAATGATCACACTCGTTACAGATTGTAAGAGAGAACAGTGTATCTCTTCATGCAACTGAAATGCCTTCATCAGAAGATCTGAACTTGGAGACCCTGGCGTAAGTAATGAAGTGTAACCACTTGGTCAAATAGTAGGGAATGTAGAGCCTAAGGGCTTGATCCTGAACAGTCAGCACCGGCCCTCTGCTGACCCTGAATGTTGCAAATGTGCTGTTAGGCACACCAGCAACACTCAGTGCTGAATCAGCACTGGTGCTGGGTCAGCGCTAGTTCAGAATGAGCCAGTGCCAGCTGAAGGCCCACTGCACACCACTTGGAGCAAAGGACAAGCTCCGGGTGGCAGAGAGGTATGGCAGGGGGGAGGAACCGGAGTGGGAGGGGGTGGCATTTGCGGAACTCTGCCAAATCCAGAATCCCACGTTGGGCCTTCCAGCTCCACACAGGGCCTCTCAGCTCTGCACCAGTAAAATAACCAGTGCAGACTTGAGTAGCCCCATTGCTGGGCTTGGGCCTTTCCCTGAGGGAAGGGGATGAATCCTCCAAGGAGACGTCAGCAGCTCCCTGAAGCAGCCCTTAGGATGCAGCAGCAGTCATTTTGGCGCCAGGCAGCTCAGGATTGGGCTGTTAGTCTTTCAGTATAAAGCCAATACAATGACAGTATCAAACACCTTGGAAAAGGAGATGATGTTTTGAATGTTTTGTTTCCTGCTCTTCTTACTAGAGTCAGTCCTGAAAAAACCCTATGTTCTACAAATCTGGATTCCCTTTTTAGTCACCTTTGTGTGGTCTGGTCTGGAGGCAACTGTCACAAACTTAGGGGGGTTTGGAGTACTCAGAGTTCTTGGTTCTCGAACCCTAAAGCCCTCAAGGCCCCCCTGTCCAGTAGTACTGCCACCACCCTGTATGTGCCAGTGCCTCAGTCCAGGGACACTGAGACCCTCTAGGCCCTTCTATCCCTTGCAGGCACTGAGCACTTTCTCCAACCAAAGCTTCAGTCCTCAAGTTACTAGACCTCAATGAGTACTTGGTAGCTTGCTGAACGGCTAGGCAGGATTCTGAACCTTTGTCCCCAACAGGCAACAGGTTTGAAACAACTTGGTAAAAGAGATTGTAGTTTATTAAGTACATAAGGCAGCAAATGCTAGAGGCATAAACATCTAGGAAACATATCAGCAATAAAATAATAAAGCTAGCTGGCTATCTCTGTTAATCCTTAACTCTCACCTGGGTCAGCTTCTCTTGTAGATCTTTTAGCTCCAGGCTACCTGTGAGGCCAGATGCCCATGTTGGACAGTGAGGCTCACAGTGTACAGGATGTGCACCCACAGCCTCTGCCCAAGAAGAACCGGACACACCCCTTGGGGCACTCATTATTATACTTCTTATGCTAATAGTACTGAGGTGACTTCGTACTTATTTAGACTGTCCAATCAGAAACTTCTGAGGACAGAACCTTCTTGGAGTGGGTCTGGTTGCTAGCCCTCCTAGTTCTTACCACTCCCAACTGGAGTTCCATAGCTGCATTTCATTCTACTTGATCAGGCGCCCCTCAGTCTACTGAAGTGTTACATTCCAATGGGTTGTAATTCTTTTTGTCTGTCCTTTCTGGCTAGCAAAGGAGAGACAACAATCTTTTTGTTTGTTTACTTGCATTCTTGCAGCTAGGAACTGCTAGCCACTTCTCCGTTACTGACTTAGTTTGGTTCAGGCTTCTACTGTCCACCTAGGACTAACATGTACATATTCATGACAGTTTGGTTCAGGCTTCACATGCTAACCTAGGCCTAAACGGTACATATTACAGCAACCTCAGTCAATGAGTTCTCTGATATTCTCCTGTAGAGTGTTTGAGGAGGATGCAGCCAGCCTATTGCAGAAGGCACTTCAATCATCATGTTTGCCTAGGGAAAAACTGAACACCCCTATAATATTTCAAAATACCATTCATATTATTTGAAAATCATGCTCAATATTTCTTTTCAGGCAAGCTCATGTCTACATTATTGCTGGGGCCTGTTTGTCTTTGGGTTTTCGATTTGCTGGTTCAGAAAATCTGGCTGCTTTCAATTGCTTGGTAAGTAGAGATCAGTACTAGCCTGCATATATCACAGGGTTACAGAGATGGAAGACATACTTACCTGAGATCTCTGGGTTTAGTTGGTTGTTTTTTTAAAGTGAGTTTCAAGTTCTTGTGGTTGCATGGATTCCTATGGAATCCGGGTGTCAATACATACTGAAAGGATGGAAAGGAAATGTATCCTCTTCCAGCTTGTTCATTGCATACAGCCTGTCTCACTTGCTTGAGCTATGTGAGTAGCTTCTTGAAAATAGTAATGAAATGCGTTGACATCTTATGCCTGGGACAAAGTGCTTCCTCCCACACTTTTCTTGTGGTACGCTAACTCACGTAATTTGTATTAAAATATATAGGAAGCAAATACATGGATGTTAGTTTTGACCATTTTTATATATATATATAGGAAGCAAATATATATATTCATCCAACTAGAGTTTATTTTTATGGATGGATTTTATTTGCTATCTTGCTTTGTATACCACCCTTTGATTCAGAAAAATTGCCAGCTTACACAAAATTACACTGGGGCTGCTTCTCCCCCTCAAATGTATAATGATGTTGTGGGGTGGGATATTTACCCTCCCCCCCAAACCAGTTCTCACTGAGTCACTTGAATGTGTTGATGGCCTTTTATTTCACCTTGCTCCCTTAGCTATGAGCAGCTGGGTGGTCCATTACCTCACTGTGTGCTCCTTCTTCCTAGTCTTTCTTTTCACTGTCCAAGGGGTAGAGGGGGGGCAGAGGGGGAGGAGGAGGAGAGGGGCCTGAGAAGGGGGAGGAATGGGAGTAATGAGGAGGAGGAGGAGAAGGAGCAGGCTCCCAAAGGCATCGCTGGCTGGCTGGCTGGCTGGGGGGGTTTCCCTGGGAGTGGGTTTCTCTGGATTTGATTTCCCTGGGAGTGCAGACTCCAGCTGGCCAGGGAACACAGAGGAAGGGAGTTGGAGGCAGTGTGGCAGCAGGAGAGGGGAGAAACAATATGCTCAACCCCTAGCCCTGGTACCCCCTCCCCAGTTGGCAGGATTGGGCCCCCTGGATGTGCTCTTCTAATGCCCAGGGGTGCAGCAAGGGATCCAGGCAACCAGGTTTTTACACCCCTTTTGAAGAGGGAAACAGGCAGCATCTCTGCTGTCTTACTGCAAGCTGCCCACCTGGGGAGAAGCAATTCCAGAAGTTGCAGAACTGGGTCCACTGTAGCCAAGTACAGCAGGTGTAACCCCTGACTTTGACAAAGAGCAGCAGCAGCTTTGTCCAAGGGAGCCCTCCCCCACCCCACACTTGGCCAGTTCCCCTATCTCCTCAGATTGCAATCCTATGCATGCTTACCTTGGAGTAAGCCCCATTAACTATAATGGGACTCACTTCTGAGTAGACATGCCTAGAATGGGGCTGTTAGTCACACTGGCTGTGATGGACTTCTCCAGAAATTTCTCCAATCCCCTTTTAAAGGCATCTAGTCTAGACACCATCATCACATCTTGGGGCAAGGAGTTCCACAGACTAATGGCAGAGTAGGCAGCTGTTGTTTTGTGGCTGCAGCCTACCTATAGGCTTGCTCACACTTTCTTAGCTCCAACCAAAATAGTCCACAGCTAGAGCATGACAGCAATTAGAACAGGAAATGAAGAGAGGCTTTTTCCCCCCTAAAGACCTTGCAGTGCACACCAAAAGGACTTTTTTCCCTGAGACATGCAGCAGCCATTCTGAGATGTCGCTCTGAGCTGGTGCTTCTCCTTCAGGACCGACCTGCCTAAATTGTGTTGAACACTTTCCTAAGGACTCTGGACTCACAAGTGGGGGGAGCAGGGCCAGAGCTGTGTAACAAAAGGAACTGTGGAGGGATGTGTGTGCTTTTTGTTGTCTCATTTAACTACCTTGCATGACTTGTCTGTAATCCCCTTGTGCTTACTGTCTCCCTTTTTGAGGTGTTTTTCCACACTTAAAACAGGCAAGGGCTGTGTGTAATGTGGTCTGGTGTGGGGGCAAAGAGACTGGATTGAATTGGGTGGGTATGAAAACCTCTGAGTTGGGGGGGAATTATTTTGTGTTCCATGTATTCCATGTAAACCCAAGACTTTCACAGCTAGTGAAGCAAATAAAAGCACAACCATCACATTAACTATTAAATAATCTTCTTATGTATTACAAATTTAATTGTATTTTTTGTGTGCGAGGGTGGGGGGTTGCATGTGGTCCCCGCCATCTCCAAATTTTGCCTTAGTGGTCCCTGAGCTTCTAAAGGTTGGGAACCACTGCTTTAATGCATGTGTTCATTTTGAATGTTTCTTTCTAGTACGCGTTTGCAAAAGATTTCATGAAGTGTTTATCCTCGGCTACAGCTTCCATAGTAAGTTTCTGCAGATTCACTATTAATCAAAGTGAAACTTAACACTGTCTTGGTTTAATCATATATTGTGGCTTGTTTAGATCATCACCCAACCCACACATCCCCAAGCACTGCAGTGCCTACCTTCCCCCACCAGCCAAAACAATTGATTGTATGGAGGACAGAAATGGGTACTTGCACCAATATTGATCACTGGCATGGGAGATCTCCAGGAGCATCCACAGGTGTGCAGGCTGTTGCTGTACTTGTGGACCATTGGATCAGGGCTCCTGCTCCTACAACCAGGGCTGGTGGGAGGTTGCTCTCTCCAGCAGTGACCTATGCAGATGTGGTAGAGATCCTTGTCTGTAAACCTCAGGGCTCCTGCATATGTCAGCCTTTTCAGTACTGTCTACCAACTAGATTTTTCATCCTTTCACTTGCCAAAGTTTCTCAGATGGATGCCTAAAAATACCATTACTGATTTGTTCCACAAAGAATTTTTTCCTGTTGCAACATTTCCCTAATGCTTCTTGTGAAAGAGAAAATGACATTTATTTATTACGGTGTTTATATACCACCTTTCTAATAGACACAAGGCAATTTACGTTGGCAGGCTGAACATAAACCCCATAATTCAAATTATTAGAATAATTATTACAATTTTCCCATTAATTAAAATACCTATTCTGATATTTTCAGTGGAATCTAATAGCCAAAATCATTAACGTGTGGGGGGGTGTGTGTGTGTATGTGTGTGACTTAGGGCGCAATCCTAACTCACTTTCCAGCACCGACATAAGGGCAATGCAGCTCCGACGTAAGGGAACAAACATTCCCTTACTTTGAGGAAGCCCCCGTGAGTGCCACCTAACTGCAGGATGGAGCACACCTCCCATTGGCACAGCTATGCCAGCGCTGGAAAGTTGGTTAGGATTTGGACCATAGTGTGTAATCCAGGCTATGCCCCTTTGTGCAAGCAGGTTGATGTAGAGAGCCATCATACAAGCAGAGTTCTTTACGTACATGTGGGGGAATAATGGAGGACAAGCTTTGTGGTTGGAAATTTTTGCATGTGTGGGAGGAAGGCAAAAGAAAGCTGTAAAGGACAGCTAAGAGTATACATTTTTAAAACTGCTTAAATTAAACCTATTACTACTCATTAAAAATTACGTAATTTAAAAAAAAAGTTTGTCGTTGCTTCTGGAAAATACTTACAACCCAATCCTAAACTGTGCTAGAGCAGCCAGGCTTCACAGCCTGCACTGCATCCAGTGCAGCTTAGGAGGTGGCTGGAGGTCTCCTCTGAATAAGGGGATATGTTTCACCTTACCCCAAATAAAGGCCCAGCCACCCCTGTGGGGCTTCTTGGATCTGTGTCAACTATATAACTGGTGCACATCTGGGAAGCTCATGTAGGGCTGCCAAGCCTGGGAGTGGGTGTTAGGATACAGCAAAGGAGGCCTCCGCTGACCACCTACTGGGCCCAATCCTCCCCTGTTCTGCCCTCCCCCGCCACAAAATTCTCCCTCCCTGCCTCCAGCACGTCCTCCCATCCCCCTCCCTACATCGCCTGGCACACACTTACCTGTGCCTTTTGGTGCATGGTTGGGATCCAGCACTGCAAAGTCAGCATGGGCCTCTGTGCCAGCCCAGTCTGCTCTCTACGAGGCTCAGATGTGCCTTATGGCACACTTACTACACTCTAAGCTGATGAGGGGACAGCTGTGCCGGCTCAAGTCAAAGATAGGATTGTGCTGAACTTGGTGGGGCATTCACTGAGAGAGGTAGACTTCTATAGAGACAGGCAGTTTTAAATGTTAGTCCTGTTAACGACATTAAGGCCTGGTCAGATGTCACATTCCCAGGCCATCTAACTATGCTTTTTTAAAATCAGGAATGAGTGCTAAGTTGCCTCCTCTCAAGAGGTAACTCTGACTATCCTGAGAGTATCCTCTGACTTCAGAGAATACTTTCTGGTTTGTTGAACCACAGATTGCTTTGATAGTCAAACTGGGGTTTATGATCCTGGTTTATAAGGAGTGCTCAAGCCACAGTGTCCCTCTTTGGGTGTCACAGCAAACTGTGGTTTAACAAACAGGAACTCTTCTGTAAAAGGACGCTCATGAGGAGAAATGGGAATGTTACCTCTGAACCAGGTCCCCACTTTTTTCTATAGATTGTAACTTTGGGGATTCTATCAGAGGGTCACAAGGAAAGCATTTTTCTTTCATGAGTTGGTTTTGATTATACTAAAGTCAGAGGAACAAGAACATGTGAAGTTGGTGGACCTTGGGCAGTTGTGGTGTGTTTTTAGAAATGAGCTTCTTGAGTTTCAGCTTTCTTAATAATCACTTTACTGCTTGAACTTGCGACTGTTTCTCTTGTATGCTTAGAAACCTATTCAGAATGCATAAAAGTGGAAATGACAGCTTATATTTTCCATGTGTATGTATATATTAAGGCAGGCCACTATAACCTGGAGACTTGTTTGAGTGTGGTGTTACTGTCCCTTGCAATGGTGATGGCAGGGTCGGGAAACTTGAAGGTCCTCCAGCTTTGTCGTTTCATGCACAAGAAGACTGGTGGAGAGATGAACTACGGATTCCATATGGCACATCATATGGCTCTTGGACTCCTCTTTTTGGGAGGGGGAAGGTAATAGATCATGTCAAAGGTATCCCCTTCTCTGTTATTGTTAATATCCATTCAGATATTCAGGAGGCAAAATGCCACAGGCCAAGCTGTTATCCTTTGTATTCAGGAAGGTTACAAACAGGGATGGATGTACTGTCCATGTCCACAAGATTGCAGTACAAGCATGAAAATGAACATTTGGGTGCAACCTTCAGCACAGAGAGAACTTCAGTCTACAAATTTAGTTTATTGTGTTCTTTAAAGACAGCAGACCATTATTCTTTAACTTAGGAGGGAAAAAAACGCTCATGGGCAGGTGCCTAGTAAACAACTCAGATGGCCAAGTAGAAGAACCAAGGAGATATTTCAGTGTTCAGAAAGTGAGCATCACTACACTGCACAGTTCCACATGTCCCTGCTATGGTTATTGTTCTCTCTTATGGTTTTCCTGCAGCCCCCTTTTTTTTTCTGTTTCCACACCATTTCTGCCTTATGCTTCTTTGAAGTGGATAGAATAATAAACCCAGATCTTGCAAGGAAAAAAAAAATGTTGCAAAGCACAGGTAAGCAAGTACAGTATGCTTTGTTAAGCCATTGGAAAGGACTATTCCCTCCCCCATGATGGACAATGTGTCCAGTTCCAGGCCCCCCCCTCCCCCTAGAGAAAATCCAGATCCAGGCCCTGGCGTAGCAAGTTAAAAGGATTGCATTAGGAAATAGCCTGGGTCTAGAGAAAACTACTGCCTGATGAATTCAACAGGACTCGGCTAGGTAAACCAGGTGTCTGATTCAGTGTAAGGCAGCTTCTTGTCTCATTAGCAGAGCTTTGGTATTACTTTGGTGTGGAATTCAGAGGTGTGGATTGTTTGTGTTCTTAATTAGGTTACAAAAATTGTACAGTATTTTAAGGTTTTTTCACCTCCTGCACTTTTAGTACCCTGCCTTTAATTTCTTTCTTACAAGGACAATTATGATTAGTAATTCCATTTTCTGTGTTGCCTTGAGATAAAAACAAAGCCTCATGTTTCTTTGCAGGTACTCACTTAGCACTTCCAATTCTTCCATTGCTGCTCTTCTTTGTGCTCTGTATCCTCACTTTCCTGTTCACAGTACTGACAACAGGTAAGGTTTAGCCATTTGATCTAATTAGCAGGCTGAAAACAAGTTTGAAGGAGTGAATAGAGTCTTCTGTGTGAGAGACTTGGATTCACCGCATGGGTGTCCGATTAATGTGATAATGTTAAGAATTGAGGCCTAAAATATTCACATGATAATTGCTCTTTTTTCTTCTTTTTGAGGTCCTTTATTTTTATGCTTCGGCTCCTTGAGTTTGACTATTAATGGAATTGGCTGCAGTGTTAATTATTTTGTGGGTTGGGTTTTTTGCTCTTATTGTATTGTTAGCTGCCCCAAGCACCTTTTTGGGGGGGAAGGGAGGGGTTGAGGTGTATACAGATCACTTAAAATAAATACCATAGATACTCACCTATAAGGCAAGAAATTTCTGCAAATAAATCAAGCTTAGATCATCTCCTTGCCTTATGTTTGAGGTCACTCAGGGGTCAGGGCACTGGGAAGAACAAGAGGACAATGCAGAGATAACTAGAGGGCTATTTGTCTCCAGGCATAAGTCTCTGCGAACTGCAGCCAAAGTTAACTTTATTTTCCTCCTGAGATAAAAAAGCAAGCCAGGGCTCAAGGCTTCCATTTAAATCAAGCAAGCCTCGTTCTCTTTAGCAGACCCTTCTGCAGCCTCGTTCCACTACGCAAATGTTTGACAGAGGTTTGGTTTTTTTAAACACCAGGATGTAATCCTTGTTTTCATTTGAAACGAAGTCCAAGGTTACAGTTCAGTGCACCATTATTTAAGAACAACACTCATGGAAAGCAATGGGGTCTACTTCTGATTAAATAGTGTTGCAATATGTGTAGCTGCACTTGCTCATGCTCATTCCTTGTTGCTTATCTGTCTGCTGTGAATTGAATTGCTCACTCCCAGTTATGTGTTATATGTTGTAAGTAGAGCCACTGGCTTAACACACCAGGCACCTTAAAGAAGGATCTGATTAATGGTTCTACTGGTATGTTGTTTACAGTGCACTTACTCTGATAGTGTTTACAAAAAGGTTGTAAAGACCAGAATTTAAAAAGTTGGTGAATAAAAATGTATCTTATGATCTTTTACTATATTTTTAATAAATTAGAGACCGTACAGTTCTTAGGTAACAATTACTGGTAGGTTATGTTTCAGGATTTGGCCTCAGGTAAAATCAGATAAAATTATAGTCAGACAGCCCCCAAAGTTTAAACCCCCCACCTCAATTTATCTGAGGGCCATCAAAAATTGATTTTTAGCTCAAAAATGATTTTTAGCTCAAAACCTACCATCAGCTTATCAGTGAGATGGACTTATACTCAAGTATCTACAATAAATTATAGTAATCAAATAATAACCTAGCCATTTGACATTGTCACCTTGTTTCTATCGAACTGGATGATCTGCTGAGGAAGACTGTGTTAGTAGGTGAATAATGAGAAAGCTTCAGTGTTTGAAGATTCTTTGCACTGGACTGAATTACTAGACTATCCCTTAAGTAGTTGGTTGGTTTATTCTTAAGACATTTAATCCTATTTTTCCCCCAGCTAAGAATTGCCCAAACTGGACGTGACTTTAATTACATCTTTAGCAGTAGGGTGCTTGCTTTTTCTTTGTAAATAACACATGTGTAGATGGGAGAATCAACCTGGATTAGGGTAGGTGGGTTTTAACCCTACATGTCATGCCACTGTCTCACAGTGGATTCAAAGGCTCCACATTTGCTGTTTGCTCTGTAGGGACAAGCTGCAGTGGAAAATGATGGGATATCTCCCCCCAGTCAAATGATGTGTGAGGATCCCGACCTAGCTCAGGAAAATGAAGGAATAGGATTAAAATCCTCTCGCATTGTATTATTACATGTTCTATTTACGGAAAGAAGAGCACACTGGGGCCAGTGATATGATTAAGGTCACATTTAGTGTGATCCAACAAGAAATTTAAAGCAAGTGAAAGTCAGGAGCATTAAACAGGAAATTTAAAGCAAATATCAGTGAAACAGTCAGGAGCAGTGCAATCAATAGAATCCTGGCAACATAAAAGCAGCCATCAACTTCTGCCAAAGGTCTTGCCAAAATGCCACCCAATGAAATGTATGCAATAATGGGGCTTCAGGACAGTCTTCCAAAGTATTGATGACGTGAATGAAAAGGCCCAGCTTCTCCTAACTATCCACTACACCTTATTCAGCAGAGGTGCATGAAGCAGAATCTTATGAGGTTGCTCTGAGTGCATGGGAGGTAATGCACAGGAACAGGCAGTTCTTTTGTGGAAACTGTTCAGTGCCTTTTTCTCATAATGCACAATGCAAGAAGAGGCGGGACGGAATGAAGATTTCTGAAATCCTAGTTTTCTTAAGTATTATATCCAACCTGATCTCCAGTAGCCTCATAGACTCCCATTGGAGCTAGAGTCTCCACTGATGTTTGCCAACTGCAGAATTTGGTTGACTATCCAGCTTCCACAATCTGTGAAACCTACTGCCAACAGTCCTCGAAAGCCTTCCAGAAACCTGCAAGTCTTGTCTGAAAACTTCCACCTAAGCAAATGAAACTTGTTCTTTCCTTTTTCACTGTAAGAATGAGAGCAGTGGCTGAAGAATACAAAACCCGGGTTATGTGGGGAACATTTGTTCATCCTCACATCAGAAAACCAACGTCCTTATCTTCCCAAGGGTTTTCAAGGTGATACCCTTTCACCCTTGTCCCTCTAAGCAAGAACAGAGTACATCCTATGCATTAAGTTTTCATGGAAAAAGGGCTGCATTCTCAGCAACCTTTGGGCAAACATATATCCACCCACCAATTATAAATCTAAGGACTCCTTCTAAATTAGATTGGCTTAAAAAACCTCCGAAATTATTATTTGTTAACTCTTTTTAAAAAAATCCTGATTAGGATGTAGGTTAGGGCTGAAACTGGTCACTCGGGGGAAGGAATTCCACAGATGTGGAATCACAAAGTAGATCTACACATCTCGCCATTTTAAGGGGAAGGTGCTTTAAGTAAGGCTTGTTGAATTGATTTCAGCAGGCAGATGTGCTTCTCTAGAAGCCAGAATTCACTGCGGTGTTGTCTTTGCACACAGGTATCACCTGCAGGCCTTACGGCATCTGTATGTGCTGGCAGCAGAGCCCAGGCTCCTTGTTCCTGTGGATGTGGATACAGATACCCCATGCTATGCACTCCTTGAGGTTACCTACAAGGTAATTGGATTCTTTAGCGCATCTGAAACCTAATGAAAAGAAAGACATTTCATTCTCTGAAATGTATGGAGAGTTAACACAATGTGTCCCTTCTTAAATTGTCAATTGCTCTTCCTCAGATTGTAACATTGAAACAAAAACATGAAATCTAGAGAGAAAACCCAGGCAGAACACAGATTTGTACAAATATGTTTTTACCACATCATAGAAGTGGGAAGGACCCACAAGACCATCAAGTCCAATCTCATGCCAAGATTAATGTTAGGTTAATGAAACTATTTTTTAACTGGGATCATTTCAAGCCTCTTGTGTTTGTCCACTGATTAATCGTGAAGAGTACATGGTGAAGCTAAAGGAAGGATGGGGTGGGGGATTTTGGAGGCCTATTACTTTTCTCCTATCTTGGACAGTTATTACACAGTGTACGGGGAGTAGCTAAAAGATGCTGTTGAAAATGACATACAGTGATCAGTGTACTGCTGGCAGTGAGAATATGCTGTCATTCTCATGTGTTGGGCTTGTAATATTTGAAGCATGTGACTGGCAATGATAGCTCTAATTTAGTGTTATTGCTAATTTGAGCACCATGTCAAGATGTAGTCATTTCTCTAAGTAGCGTTTTGTGTCCGGCATAATAAAAACAGAATGTCTGTTCAGCACTCTAGAAGCACTAAATGACTCAAAGCATCTCACTGGCATTCTCTCCGTCATCCTTATAAACTCTGTAAGGAAGACCAATATTGGTGTCCCTCACATTTGAAGATTGGTGGGGGAGGGGAGTGTTGTGAGGAGACAGGCAGCCCAATCCTGAGCTCCCTTGGCACGCAGCTTCAGTGGCACGCAGCTTCAACCAAAAATGGCTGCCACTGTATCCTGCACACCTCGGGCTACTGCAGGCAGCATCTCGGGAGAAGGGGACTTTCGTCCCCTTCTCCCGGGTAAGGGAAGTAGCCCTGCAATGGGGCTACTCAATTCATCACCAACCAAAAGATTGGGGGTGAGGTGAAAGCGTTCATGTAGGGCGCCAAGCCAGAGCGGAGCTCCACCAGACCTGCCTCTTTCCCCGCTACCTCCCCCCCCGGCACACCTCCCACCCACCCTCTTCCCGCCTCCCGGGCACGCCTCCTCCCCACCCTCTCTCTGCCCTCTGCCTACCTCCCCCCTCCCCAGAATGCCTCCTCCCCGCCTTCCTCCCTGCCCCCACTTTCCTCACTGTGGCCCGGCCACCGTGGCCGGCCTGGCATTAGGCCTTGCAAATGTGCCTTATGGCATGTTTGCGACAGTGTGCGCCAGCAGTAAGCCGATGTGTCAAGCTCAGGATTGGGCTCCCAGACAGCAGCTTTCCTACTCTCTCCCAGAGTGTATGTGGCTGAGGAAGGATTTGCCACATAGTCATCTTGTAGCCTGTCTTTTTGGACAGGGTACCTTAACCATGCTTGATAAGACCAACTAGTATTTATCACATTTGGAACTACGTGACTCATCTTAAACATGTGTATTCCTAAATCAAAGAGCATAAATTAGTCTTTCTATGCTGCTTGGCTTAATGACAAAAGCACTAATGGAATATTCTTCTCACTGTATGTGAATCTGTGCAGTTGGTCTGAATTGGAGCTGAACTTATACATTAAATGAAAGTTTGTGATTGGAACTTGCAACATCTTTTCCTTTTTCAAAAACTGCTGCAGGAGAGGGGTCAAGTCTTTGGCGTGATCTTTGGGGGGTCCATGATGATTCCCCAGCTGGAATCAAGCTCCCAAAGATGCTATTCACTGTGGAAGGGAAAACTTGTAGCTGAAAGTTTTTCCTTCTTCAGCTAATGGGGCATGTGAGAGTGAGAGAGAGAGATTTGGAAAGCGTTCAGGAAAAGGTTCGACTTACTTTCCCTGCAGCATTCGAAATCAGCTTGCCCCCAGCTGCTCTGTGAAAAAGATATCAGGAATTTAAGTACAGAATTCTCATGTCACATCAAGTTTAGCCTCTAGTGTGGTTATAGTGTGCATTCTACAGTGTTTTGACAAAAATTATTCTTATTTCTTGTGTTTCAAAGGGAACCCAGTGGTATGAACAGACAACTGAAGAACTAATGGCACCCACCCTTCTGCCTGAATTTCACTTGTTAAAGCAGGTATGTAACATAGTTCAATTTTTGAGCAATGTTAATCTAGCAAGAAATATTATGTGGGCTGAAAGAGCCCCTCTTTAACGGGTAGCAGAGGACTTTTAAGCCCCTTCTCGGCACTTGAGTTTCAGCTGTCTTGACTCCTTCCTGGCAAGAAGGACCTGATTTAAATAAAGACAATTCAAGTAATAATTTAGACCACTTGGGAAGATGGCTGTCAGAGAATTGACTCCTGTCTTTCAATTCCTTATTTCTCTTATACAGATAAATGTCAAGCTGCATTAGAACTGAGATAGCTGGATAAGGGAGAAAAATATATTTCCAGAACAACAGCTAGAAGTTTTAGCATATTTAATTTAAAGAGTTAAATTATAATGTTAGAAATGTGTATTATGTAAAAGTCTAGGAATTTAATCCTCTTTCCACCCACTGGTGCAAAAATCCCTTCTGTTGCATGCATGGGTTCAGTGTTTCTTCTGGGGCAGCTATGTGATGCAGCTCCACAGAACCCAAATTTGGGGAGAGGTGTTGGAAGAGGCAGCATGGGGAGGTTGTCACTAGAAAAGGTGTCCTGAAAAGTCTCCGTGCCCAAATAGACTACCACCTGCAGTGCTTTGGATCCCATTCAGTATGTATATTTTTCTGACATGTAGCTAACAGCTGAAATGTTTTCTGTTTCCAGATCAGAGTGAAAGGCCCCCGATACTGGGAACTGCTGATTGATCTAAGTAAAGGCATGCACCATTTGAAGTGAGTATTCATGATGGAGTGTCAGCACAGTAAACCAATGCCCGAAAGTTAGAGTGACTCTGGATACTCAAATCTGACCTGCTCTTGCAGTTGTAAAATCTACTTGTCCTTGGGGGTTGTCAGAGTTAAGTGAGAGTGGAACTTCATTTTACATGTTCATATTTTGAACATGTTAACCTTTATTTCACAGTTCTCTTTCATGCATGAGATCCCTATGAAATTCTTCTCTGAAAATAGGACAGTTTGTTTTTTGTTTTCGGCACGCTATTTATTTATTTTAAAAATATTATATACCGTTTTTCCTGAAGGTCAAAGCCACAAGAGATCCTATATGCATCCACGAATATGTATAGATTTATTTTCTTGCTCAATTTATAGCTCAAATTAGTTTTCAAAAAATTAACAGGAATAGCAGTCATAAACGAATAATAATACAATATCTATAGTCACTATACAACAGCTTTAAAAACTCATATAAACAAGAAGTTCCTGCAAAATAAAAACATTTTAAGCTTCTTACTAGAAATTGCAAGTGTAGAGGCTGTGCAGATCTTTCTGGGAAGGGAGTTCCACAGAAATGGGGCCATCATTGAGAAGGCCCTGCCTTTTGAATCTACTAGCTGGATTTCTGTTAGTGGAAGACCAGAGAACAAGTTTTCTGATGCTTATTGTTGGAGCTAGGCAGGCTGATATGGGAGACAAAGGAACCCAATAAAAATTTTATTTTACTTTTCTCAACCACCTGTTAGTGAGAAGATGGGATACAAATTCTGGAAACAAGTAAATGCTTGCTGAAACATCTGTCATCGTGTTATGTGATTCTTGCTTGTACTCCAGATGGCCATGAAAAATAAAATAAAAAGTATTATGTAAAAACTGATTTTCTTTCCTTTTCCAGATCGATCCTCTCAAAAGACGGTGTCCTGTATGTAAAACTGAGAGCTGGGCAGCTTTCCTACAAGGAGGATCCAATGGGTTGGCGAAGTCTGCTAGCACAGACCTTCACTCACCGTAATGCAGATGCCCGTGCATTCAAGGTGGTTATTGTACAACTGTCAAGTTAAAAGAGCTGACCATGCCTGTGGGCTGCCTTCTGATCTTACTAGCACTTGCTAGCAGAAATAATGTTTAACTATGTCTCACATGCATGTTGGCAGAACTTCATAAGCAAACTGTACTTAGGAGCTTGGGTTTTGCATTGAGTTATGAGGTCAGACTTACAACTGAGAAATTAATGTAAGCTGCAGAGTGTCCATTGCCCTGCCATTCCTCCACCTCCCTGCAAGCACCTTGAATTGGTTTATGGAGTGTTGTTGGAATGGTCAAAATGCTAGGTGCCATTAAAAAACAAATTACAGAGTAAACTTCCAGGCCTGGAGCTGCAAAAAATAAAAATAAAAAGTTTGCAAATGGGCAGGCAAAAATTACTAAATGAAAAGCCCAAAGTCATTGTTCAGCTTGTCCCACTTGCAGATCTCAAGGTCTTTCAAGAATTGACTTGAGTTTTTCACGTCTGTGAGTTTCACTGTCAGAATGAAAGAGCTGAGGAATATTAAGCTTAAAACCAAATGGGTACAATCCCAACTCAATTTTGCATGTAGTGTCAGCAACTGGAAATTGGCTTTCTGATACACACAAAGTAACACTGTGTTCATTTGCTGACACTGTGATGTCTCCTTTGGGCAGTGGGTTAAATAAGTGCTGCATAATGGTCAGCTGTTTGCCATAGTCCAAGTTCATAAACATACTGTGAAAATAAACTAAGGACGTTGGATTAGAACTGTGCAGTTTACATTGACCATCACAGCTGTCAATACCAAATAGGTTTTTCACCCCTGAGTTGGGAAGTTTGGGGTTTTCTTTGCACTTATGTCCTGCAGAATGGGAGGTGCTTGGGATCCCAAGTTGCAGGGCTGAATAGCATGACCTCAGGCACAAGATTGATCATGTGGCTATTTCCCATGCCAAGGTAAAGGGCCTGTTTTCAGCCATCCTCTTTCAGATGTGTGTCATGACGTCAGGTGTGTGACATTTTGAGAGGAAGGTCAAAGAATCATGACAATACAAACATTTTCATTTCTGAAGGCTGGGGGAAGGAGAGTTTTACAGAGCAGAATTTGAATGAATATTGGAATCATAGTTGCACATTTTACTGCATACATGCAAAACAACCAAAGCACTGAACTCCTGTTGCAAAATTAAAATGGCCTGTTTCACTTGCTTCAGAAGGGTTCAGAAGGTACAGTTTGCTCAGCTGTGTCAGTATGGAAATAAGTTTCTGAAATGCATATAACTCTTCTTCAGACTTGAACTTTGTGCTAAGGCAGGGGTGTCAAATTCATGTCATACAGAGGGCCGAATAGCATTCATGATGCCTGCTGAGGGCCGGAGTTGATGTCATTACACAGAAAGTGATGTCATTAAATGAGTCAAAACCAGAAATAAACACTCTGTTCTCGTGTGGGAACTCATTAGCTGCTAATGACAGGAGAGAAAATACACAAATCCTGATCATATTTCAAGATATGGGAGAGCCCAATTATCATGCGGGCCACCCTTTCAGCAGTGTCACCTCAGAATTGCTCAACGGCTGAGAACCCGAGGGCCAGATAAAAAGCTGCCGTGGGCTTTATGTTTGACACCCCTGTGCTAAGGGGTGAAGACTTTTTTGGTTGTTCCATTTTTCAAGGAAGTGATAGATTGTAGTGAGAAGCGTTGTATAATTTCTGGTTGCCCATAAAGAACAACAAAAGAGGAAACAATATATTAATTTAAAATTTCATTTTATTTTCAGCCAGAAGCTATTTCTGCTTTCACATCTGATCCAGCACTGCTCTCATTTGCTGACTATTTTTGCAAACCAGCTGTGAATATGGGGCAAGTACGTTGTCAATGTGTATAACTAGCTTAAAAAAGAAATGAGTTCTCTACAAACCAGCTATGGTAGTGATGATGGAATAGATTTTAAAATAGTTTGATTATGGTAGCAGAATGTATGTCGTCACAGCAAGCGGCTCTAGCCTCAGCTGTTTCATATGAAGAAGTAAATTAATTCATGTTAAAAAGAAACATAAAAATACAAGTGTGACATTGCCCATTGTTGAAAGAGTGTGCTTGGGACAAATTGAAATGGAACAAAGTAATGGCAGAGGCTTATGTATTAGCAAAGGAAGAAATGCTGAGATTTTCAATCTCGGTTCCAAGATAGAGAGATTGCTTTTGGTCCGGTACTTAAGCTAATATCAGACTGAGATTCCCTGAATTCTTTGTGGCTGATGAACAGCTTACTTAAGGCTACCAATCACTTAAGAGTCACTTGTAGACTCATTGTGAGGCTGTACATTATTTAAATGCTTTTTGGGGAATTTCCCAGTTTGCCTTGCATTCTGGCTTCCTAGTTCTTGATTATGATCCTATTGCATAATAAAACAAACAAAAAATCAGATCTAAAGATTAGAACACGTTATTCCATAGAGTGCAGACTCTCTCTTTATAGACAGAGATGGAGGGTAATTTTTAAGTGTGCTAAGGGAAGATATTTTATTTTAAAACCTATTTTTGCATATAATTTTTTAAAGATTGGATAAGGAACACCCATTCCAGCTGACAATATTGGCCATTCAAGTGTAACAGATACCAGCAGAGTAAGGAAATATGCAATCAATGCATTGCAAGGTGTACACTTTCTGGATTATTTGTTTTTCAGAAACAGGAAGTGTTTGATCTCTTTTCATCTATCCTATATGAGTGTGTCACTCAGGAGAATCCAGAGATGCTCCCAGCTTACATAGCAATTGATCAGGTAACGTAAATAAATATACCTTTCTGTCACATTTTTTCCCTACTGCTTATGTCCATTTAAAAAAAACAAAAAACCGTAAATTTGTGGTAGAAAAATGTAAAGATGGTGAATTTGAAATTATGCTTTGGAAGCTTGCAGGATTCTAATGATGAGTTTATCTGGTGAGTTTTTTGTAGCAACTGGGAGATATTTCCCTATATTCCTTCTGTGGTTCTGTATTGTTGTTGTATCTTGATTTTATTATTTATTTATTTATTTATAGAATTTATATCCCGCCATTCTTGAGTAAAGGGCACTCAAGGCGACTTACAAAAGAAATCATAAAAAACATTAAAAATATAAATATGTATAAAAAAATTTCAAAAATAAAACACAATAAAACTTGGAACCCAAAATTAAAATTAAAAAAAAAATCCACTCACTCTATTAATGGTGACTGCACTCACACACGCAACTCCCTCGAGATGTCAACACATTACCCTTCGGCAGGGTTGACCTATAAACCACACAACCTCGACCACACACTCCACTCGGCATTCAGTCACTCTCACTTCAGTATTAAATTATTACTACATACAACACCCCCTCTCACTGAACTCTCTCGCCCCCTGTCCCCCTCTCATGGCGCCAGAGGTTTCCACCCTCTCCCCCATTGCTCTCTCATCAAGATAGAGAACACCAGCTTCTCCTTGAGTTCCTTAATTCAAGACCAAAGGTTAACACTTCTGAATCACAACCAAAACTCACTCGCAGGACACCTCCTCAACCACCCACTCACAATCCTGCATTGTCTCACACAAACCCTAATGCTGACACAATGCCTCCTAACCCCTCCCAGATGTCCAATCATTAAACAGCATGGCACTGCATAAAAGGGAAGGGTATAGTGCAGGCGATCAGGGATCCAAAGATGATGAGCCACTCAGCAACAAGAGCCATAACAAAGAGTCATACAGCTTCCTGATCCACGGGCAAAGAGTATTTTAGAGTACAGAATTGTTTGTACAAATAACTGATAAGAATGCAGTCATCTGTGACACTGATCACATAACCTCATCCTGCATGCCCTCCTGTTTAAAGATAGTTAGGGAAGGGTAAGTCCACATATGTGAGGATTTTGCAGAACAATAATTAGCAGTTGGAGAAATGTTTCCTTATTCCTGCTGTATTGTATTCATCTGCTTTCTTTTTCCGTTTCTGGTAGGCTGTGAGAAGATTAGAAAGAAGAGAATTGTCTGAGGCATTTGACTTATGGCAGATAAAGTTGGTTCTAGAATTTTTTAATTCCAGAAGTCACCAGGAGAGAATGAGGAAAAACCCACACCGAGGGCTTTTCATGAACTCTGAGTTCTTACCTGTGATGAAGTGTTCTATTGATAATACCTTGGATCAGTGGTTGCAAGGTAAGAGGAACAGGGATTTAGTGCTAGATAAGTCTGAAACAGTCGACACGACTGAAGTATTAGAAATAATGCTTCTCTGCATAGCAACACAGCTAAGACAGTGGCGTGAACTCCTGCTCTAAAACCATGTACCTGGTTGTCATGAATATGTACAGTTTAGGCCTAGGTTAGCATGTCAAGCCTGAACCAAACTCAGTCAGTAACAGAGAAGTGGCTAGCAGTTCCTAGCTGCAAGAATGTGAGTAAACAAACAAAAAGATTGTTGTCTCTCCTTTGCTGGCCAGAAAAGACAGACAACAAGAATTACAACCCATTGGAATGTTTAACACCTCAGTAGACTGAGGGGTGCCTGATCAAGCGGAATGGAATGCAGCTATGGATCTCCAGTTGGGAGGGGTAAGAACTAGGAGGGCTAGCAACCAGACCCACTCCGAAAAGGTTCTTTCCTCAAAAGTTTGTGATTGGACAGTCTCCAGAGTTTTTGAGTGCAAGATCCTGCAGGCTGAGAGCTCCATTGTCCACCATGGGCATCTGGCCTCACAGGTAACCTGGGGCTAAGAGAGCTACAAGAGTAACTGACCCAGGTGAGAGATAGGTATTAATAGTGATAGCCAGCTAGCTTTATTATTTTATTGCTGATATGTTTCCTAGATGTTTATGCCTCTAGCATTTGCTGCCTTATGTAACCTTATGTACTTAATAAACTAAAATCTCTTTTACCAAGTTGTTTCATTGTCTGTTGGGGACAAAGGTTCAGAATCCTGCCTAGCCATTCAGCAAGCTACCAAGTGCTCATTGAGGTCTAGTAACTTGAGGACTGAAGCTTTAACTGGAAAAAGTGCTCAGTGCCTGCAAGGGATAGAATTAAGCCTGGAGGGTCTCAGTGTCCCTGGCACTGAGACACTGGCACATACAGGGTTGTGGCAGTACTACTAAGCAGAGGGGCCTTGAGGGCTTTAGGGTTCAAGAACCAAGAACTCTGAGCACCCCAAACCCCCCTAAGTTTACGACACTGGTTTGGCACATGTCATAAATCCTCCTTTAATAAGTCTTTGTGGACAAACCAGAACATTTTAAAAGCCACACAACCATTCTGTTCTGTCATGAATTGAAGCCATTAAGAACAAATCTGGCTAAGTAGATTTCTATGATTTCACTTAGTACTGTGTGCTACCTGCATCTCATGCAGCGTAGTATAGATTTCAGTGTGCAGAAGTTGATGGGGAAAAGACAGGCAAAGGCAAAAGTACCCTACCTTTGTACCTTTAAGGGAGGATTACTGATTGGCAATTGGCTTGATTCCTTCCTATCCCTGTATATTTCTCCCCAGGGAGATATAAATACTTTCAGAACGCTACAGCTGAGAGAGTAGTTTCTTGTTTTGAAGAGAATTGAATGACACGGATTTCTTCTACCCATATATTTTTTCATATTTTTATGTTGCCCTTCCTCCAAGGAGCTCAGGATGCTGTACATGGCACCTTTTGTCCTCACCAGCACCCTGTGTAGTAGGTGAGGCTGAGAGATAGTGACTGTCCCAAGGTCACCCAGGAAGCTTAATGGCTGGGCAGGAATTTGAACCTGGATCTTCCAGGTCTATGGCCAACACCAGAATCACTACACCATCTGAGCTTTGACATCTAGTCAAACTGTTATCCAGCAAGTAAAAAAAATGTCCACTAAATCTGAGCCTGATTCTCTTGTGTATTACAGCTGGAGGTGATGTCTGCCTGCACTCTTATTTAAGTGGACAACCTACAGAGGAATCTCAACTAAGTATGTTGGCCTGCTTCCTCATATACCACTCTGTCCCAACTCCAGGGCAGCTGTTAGCAGGAGGTTTGGAAGGTAAAATGAAACATCAAATTTGTTTTAAAAAGGAAATTGACAAAACAGTGCAACATTGTATTGCTGTAATAGTTCAACAATTGGTGCATCTTGCCTTAACCATGCATTTGCTAACCCAGCAGTTGACAGGCTATTGCTCTCTGTAGCAGTACCTAACCCATTGTAAGGAACCAAATGAGTTCATGGCAATGCAGATTAAATGTGCCTCCTGGATAGCCATATGGAGCCTGTTTATTCACAGATTTTATATCCTGGATCTGGCTCATCATGGGTTGCCTGGCCCTCGTTAAGCTAGATTTGGCTTCACCTGAACCCTCTGAAGGGGACTGAGGCTCTGTTCCGGTCACCTCCAGAGGTCTTTCTGAAACCTGCAGTGGCTGTGTGCATCTGCCTGTGGCCTCTGGGTTTCCAAATGGCCAAAAAAAGTTTGATTTCTGGAGACCTTATCTGTGGTTTTTGGTTTTTTTCCAGGGGTCCAAGAACGAATCCCTTGCAGATACCGAGGCCTCATCTCTGTGTGTGTGTGTGTGTGTGTGTGTGTGTGTGTGTGTAAAATGATAATAGGTACCAAAAGGAATGACAAAACTGTTTTACATTGAACAAGAGCCATATTCTGCTTCCATGGTCTTTTGATATGCACACTCTGCTTGAAGATGCAATCAATTTTCTCATTTTTATTTTTCTAGGTAGCGCAAGCTTTTCTGAACTGCTGTTGAAATTCAAGCCACTGAAAATGCCAGTCCGTGCACTGCTAAGACTTGCACCACTACTGCTGGGAAATCCACAGTCAATGGTTTTGTGAGACATGAACATGAATTTGACTCATCTGAGTGACCAAATGACAGTACCAACATAGTATTTAACGCTGAATGAAAAACATGTTGATAAATTTGGCTGCACTTTCTAAGTTTACAGACCACATTCAATACCTATTTTCATTCCCTTTTTGTTTTGAGAGTGATAAAGAGAGGTTTATATATTGTTGGACAGTTGAGGTGTCCATGCAGATTAATACGTTTACTTTTTGTAAATAAAGCTTGTTTGCAAAAAAACAAAGTCCTTGATGATGAATAAGGAAAATAAACCACCTGGAATGTATTTGTCAGCCCCATTCAGTGCAGTGTTCTTGGGGCAGAGGCACTTGATTAAAAACCATTTCTAATCATTAGAGATAGTTGTTCAAAATCTACAAAAGCAACCAAAGCCAAGCTGAGCTTCTTCTTGGAAGACTTTTTGCATGTAAATTTTCACACATGGCTCAATGCAAGTAAAAAATATAGCAAAGGCTTGGGATGCTGTGCCACTGACCTTGCCTTAGATAATCCTTTAGTATAAGAGAACAGCAAGGGAAATCATTGGGAAGAGGGTCAACTCTTTCCATCAGGCCTGCATTGCATGCTTGGCTTAATGGTAAATCACAGGTTCTCATTGACACTTTTTAGAGTGGGGCCAAGTGTTTTGAGAAACACAAGATGGCACTAAAAATTGTAACCCTATGGTCAGCCCTCCTTCCCTGCAATATCTAGTACAATGTATCCTGTGTCTTGAGGAGATGAGAACATATTTTCTTTGTCCCACGTAGTGACAACTGGGGGCAGGAAAAAGCACAGCATGATGAATGGCATTGGGTCATGGGGTGAGTTGCATTCCACGTCAGGAAAGTGACCCCTTGACATGGGGTATTCAGCATTGTAGCTCAGTTTTTCTTACCATGTTCAGCTCTGTGTTGCAGAGCATTATAGGCCCTGCTTGTTAGTGTTGTGGGGAAAGGCAGCCTGGTTTCATTACTGTCCCATACCAAGTTGCTGCGGTCCTCTGCATCATGAATGCAAAAGGCTCAAAATGGTGGCAAGTGTTGCAAAAAATCCACACTGTAAGAAGAAACAATAAATTGTATGGACATGTTCTGCTTGGGGAGGGTGAATTTAGTGCTCTGATGAGGAGGAGAACTCAATAAGAGAAAAGCCCATCTCAACTAGGTCCCTCTAGGGAGAAGGGCGGGGTATAAATAAAATTTATTATTATTATTATTATTATTATTATTATTATTATTATTAACTGGGCATTTTTAACCAGAATCCTGTAGCAACAAGGTTTTATGTTATCAAATAGTGCAAGCACACTTATCCTTGTGCACTTGCTTTCTTTTTCAATTGTTCCCGCTCCCTCCTTTGAATGGTGTTAATGCTTACAATACATAGATACAGAGGGTAGGACCTTTGCATAATCCTATCTGAGCAGAAACTCTGTGGTGGTGGTGGTTGTATCTCTTTTAAGGCCAAGGGCTCAGTGGATTTATAAAGCTGCCTTATACTGAGTCAGCCCTTTGGTGCATCTAGCCCAATATATTCTGACTGGCAGAGGTTCTGCAACATCTCAGGAGGAAGTGCTAGTGTTGCTGCTACCTGACATCCTTTAACTGGAGATTTGGGAACCTCATGCATAGAACGCCATGGATGCAGTATATGCCCACAGTTTCTGGTATAAAATGCCCGCATCTTATCCATTAGGTACTAGCACTCATTAGTTTTGTGTGAGTTCAGAAAAGTTTTACTCCTTTAAGTGGTGACTCCTGCAGGATGCATGAAATCCACTCCTTGTGAAATGGACTAATAGGGTCAAAACTAAGGCCAGTGGTGGTTGCATTTGTGCCTTCCCTTTTTTATCAGTCAGTAATCTCTACCCAGCACAGCTTTTTTTCCTCATTACTTTGAACTGGTGAGAGTCGGCATCTCCCCCAAACCACAGTATAACGTCTATGGCAGATTGCTACCATAAGGCAGTGCCTACAAAACTATCTGAAGACCTACAGTATCATGTCATGAAGTGACCTGCTGGGTAGTGTGAAGCATTGTGAAAATAATAACAACAACAGTATTTATATACTGCTTTTCAACAAAAAGTTCACAAAGAGGTTTACAGAAAAAATCAAATGATGCGCAACGCTCTAATTCAGTGTAGGGACAACAGTGTGCAGCAGAAGCTTCTACTGATTAGTAAATGACAGGCCTTCCTCCTCTGTTGCCCAAACATGTTCCACAGCTCTGCAAGTCCCTAGAGAATCATCCTGAATGAGTAGCCCAGCACCACAGAATATGCCCTGAAAGGTATATTGAATAAACATCCTGTATCTGATTAACCAACAGTTTACTAGTTGGTTTTTACAGGGCTTCTTTAAGCTCTGTGCCAGATTCTGAGGAGGGTCTAATCTCAAGAAAGACTTGTTTTGACTCCTTTCACTGCAGTTGTTTTGTCCCATGCTGTCAACTGCTTCACAAAGCAAAAAGTTGTGTAGGCTGTGGAAATCCTGTGATTAAAAAATATATATATATACTTCTTCATTTGATTCTATAAATCAATTCAAGTCACCAGCCTTCCAAGCAACGTACGTAAATACAGTCAGTTCTTGTTATCCATTAGGGGTAGGTTTCTGGAAAACCTAGTGGATACCAAATTAGCAGATATGAAGCCTATTGTGCCTATGGGGAAAATGGGGATAGATTCCAGGGGACCCTCTTTACCATGTACTCTATGAACTTTATGAACCTGAGCCTTAACTTCAAGTCTATGGGGCTAAATGATAGCGAGGCCTCATCAGTATCTCCAACATGTGATGCTTCCTTCTCTGTGCTGGATATCCCTTGATGGTTGTGGCAATGATGATTTCTCCATGCTGGCAATCCCTTGAATCATTAAAGGTTGCTTACCCAACAACAATGCAACAGAGTTCAGCAATGGGTAGGGGGTTGCTTCACCCATCCTCCTCCTCCACCACCTTTCTCACCTAACCCCTTCCCTGGGCTTACCCCAGCCCCTGAGAAGCTCATAGGTAGCCTTCCAGAGACCTCTCATCATCACCAGGATTGTAAGGGTTCAGTTGGAGTCCCCGAGATAGCACCTAAGATGGTGAGGCAAGTCTGGAAGCTGACACAAATTTGTCCAATGATTCTCCTTGGGCCAATACCAATGCCAATTTGATGCAGAAAATTTATCCAATCCAGACAGTGGATAATGAGAACAAAGTCACAGATAATGACAGTAGGTAGCAATTTTGCCCTTAGCAGATAGCAAATTCACATATAAAGAGAACTAACTATACCAATTCACAATATAAGCTGCTCAAAACAATAAAGGGAACACTTAAACAACACATCCGAGATCTGAATGAACGAAATATTCCTATTAAATGCTTTGTTCCTGACATAGTTGAATGTGCTGACAACAAAATCACACAACAATCATCAATGGAAATCACATTTATTAACCCATGGAGGTCTGGGTTTGGTGTCATACTCAAAATTGAAGTGGAAAAACACACTACAGGCTGATCCAACTGCGATGTAATGTCCATACAGCAAGTCAAAATGAGGCTCAGTAGTGTGTGTGGCCTCCACTTGCCTGTATGACCTCCCTACAATGCCTGGGCATGCTCCTGATGAGGTGGCGGATAGTCTCCTGAGGGATCGCCTCCCAGACCTGGACTAAAGCATCCGCCAACTCCCGGACAGTCTGTGGTGCAATGTGGCGCTGGTGGATGGAGCGAGACATGATGTGCTCAATTGGATTCAGGTCTGGGGAATGGGCGGGCCAGTCCATAGCATCAATGCCTTCATCTTGCAGGAACTGCTGACACACTCCAGCCACATGAGGTCTAGCATTGTCTTGCATTAGGATGAACCCAGGGCCAACTGCGCAAGCATATGGTCTCACAAGGGGTCTGAGGATCTCATCTCGGTACCTAATGGCAGTCAGGCTACCTCTGGCGAGCACATGGAGGGCTGTGCGGCCCCCCCAAAGAAATGCCACCCTACACCATTACTGACCCACTGCCAAACTGGTCATGCTGGAGGATGTTGCAGGCAGCAGAACATTCTCCCTGGCGTCTCCAGACTCTGTCACATGCTCACTGTGAACCTGCTTTCATCTGTGAAGAGCACAGGGCACCAGTGGCGAGGTTGCCAATCTTGGTGTTCTCTGGCACATGCCAAACGTCCTGCATAGTGTCGGGCTGTCAGCACAACCCCCACCTGTGGACGTCGGGCCCTCATACCACCCTCATGGAGTCTGTTTCTGACCATTTGAGCAGACACATGCACATTTGTGGCCTGCTGGAGGTCATTTTGCAGGACTCTGGCAGTGCTCCTCCTGTTCCTCCTGGCCCGAAGGCAGAGGTAGCGGTCTTGATGCTGGGTTGTTGCCCTCCTACGGCCTCCTCCACATCTCCTGGTGTACTGGCCTCTCTCCTGGTAGCGCCTCCATGCTCTGGACACCACACTGACAGACACAGCAAACCTTCTTGCCACAGCTCGCATTGATGTGCCATCCTGGATGAGCTGCACTACCTGAGCCACTTGTGTGGGTTGCAGACTCCGCCTCATGCTACCACTAGAGTGACAGCACCGCCAGCAATCAAAGGTCACCCAAACATCAGCCAGAAAGCATAGGGACTGCTAAGTGGTCTGTGGTCACCACCTACAGAACCACTCCTTTATTGGGGGTGTCTTGTTACTTGCCTATGATTTCCACCTGTTGTCTACTCCATTTGTGCAACAGCATGTGAACTTGATTGTCAATCGGTGTGGCTTCCTAGGTGGACAGTTTGATTTCACAGAAGTGTGATTGACTTGGAGTGACATTGTGTTGTTTGAGTGTTCCCTTTATTGTTTTGAGCAGTGTATAATCTCAAATGAAAAATAAAAAGTAAAAACGCTACAAGCAACCTAGATGTGCTCCAAAATGCAAGCAAGAAGTACAATGAACAATTTCCGGGAGACTTCCAAAATTTCAGAATTGCTTTGAAAAGGGCCTGCAGCTTTCCCTTGTGGTTTGCTCCACTCTGAATGATCCTAGATAACTTTATGAATATGGAGAACTTCATCAGGTAAGGGGGTTCAAGAAGAGCAGCTCTCTCAGGGTTATATTGATTAAATGACCCATCATTACAGAGACAGGGAGACAGAAGTTCCCCCTTCACACATCTGAAAGCGTTTTGTAGCGTGGGAGGGAAGATAGGCTGTGGCAGCCAAGAGTGACAGTTGAAAGGCTAGACACAAGTGCAACAGAATTAAGAGGTGGAAAAATCCCCCCTTTCATACACTTTAAGACACATATACACATACAGAATATACCTCCAGTGCTCACACTATTTCACTGTGAAATATATGCAATCCTATACTTTCCTGGAGTAAGCTCCACTGAACACAAAGGGACTTTCTTCCTCAGAAGATACACATAGGATTATGCTCTTAGAAATCTTTACCTTTCTAGTAGCAGCCAGAACTACATCTATTCTTGCAGAATATAAGTTGCATTGCATTTATTAATATATAGAAATAGTTAGAGATAAAATGCAGGGGAAAGGTACAGTGGTGACACTGGGGAAAATGGGCACAAACTATATTGATCGCTGATGACATAACATGTCATCATATAAACATATAATTGATTATTATACTGTATTCCCAACCATCTAGGCAGGCGCTCATTCTCACAGTCCCTTTATTGCAGCAATATTGCACCAGTTAAAGACTTGGCTACCAAAGATATATCATTTATCTAAATAGATGTCCAAATAATATGGCTTTTAGCCAGAGGCCGCAGTGATCAAATGCATTCACTGAACTACCAAAGCTGTGTGTTCAAAATTTGAAGGGGTGCAAAACCTTAAGAAAATATCCAAGATTGCATGCAAATCTGATTTAAAATAAAACCAAAAGGTGGAGAACGGGTTTCTCCCGCTTCAGTTTCATGCTGAGAGGAGCAGATGGAAATACACACAGCTGGCTGTTCAATCCGTGCCTGGTATTTTGCAGGGCAGCAAGAACATAAGAAGAGCCCCACTGGATCAGGTCAAAAGCCCATCTAGCCCAGCTTCCTGTATCTCACAGTGGGGTGCACACAAGACAACAAGAGACCTGCCTCCTGGTGCCCACCCTTGCATCTGGCATTCTGAGGTAGCCTACTTCTAAAATCAGGAGCTTGCACATGCCCATCATGACCTGTAACCTGTGACTGACTTTTCCTTCAGAAATATGTCCAATCTCCTTTTAATGGCATCCAGGCCAGACGCCATCACCACATCCTGTGGCAAGGAGTTCCACAGACCAAACACACACTGAGTAAAGAAATATTTTCTTTTGTCTGCCCTAAGTCTCCCAACGCCCAATTTTAGTGGATGTCCCCTGGTTCTGGCTTGTAACCTGTGATGCACTTTTCCTCCAGAAATTTGCCCAGTAAAGCATATTCATTCAGTCATTCAGGTCCAAGTGGGCAACAGCAACGTTGGAGGCACCTGAGACCGAGCAGGCTGCAGGGCGGAGGCACTTGGACTGGAGGAAGTGCGCTGAGCGAGGCGTCCTGAGCGCACAGCCTGCTGCATGAAGATCGCGGAGGGAGAGAAGCTTCCGCTTCCCCTTCTTCTTTTAAAGCTGCCACCAAATTTGAAATCAGCCGGTGACGTGACCCGGACCAATGATCAGGGCAGAGAACGCTGGAGTTTCATTTCTGGCGCCCGTTACAAATGCTCTCTTGGCACTTCCCTCTCGCTGCGCACACGTGGAGGTGGCAGAGAAGTTCTGCAGAGGACCTGCTGCTCCGCCCGCGCGGGGGGCTGACAGCTGCCCATCCGGGATGAGCCAGGCTTCGCCCGCGAGCTGCACTTCCCCGCTCCCCAGGCAAGTTGCAAAGGACTCGTTGGACCGCTCGCCGGGATGGACCTCGCTCTCGCTGCAGTGATGCTCTCCCACGAGGTACGCCCAGTAAGTTAAAGTACTCCGCAGCCAATGTGTGTGAACAGGGACCTACTCGCAGGCAAACTGCCCTGTGTTTCGTTTCCACATACCGGATCTCAAGTCAGGGACCATCTGATCTGGAAAGCCTTTCCCCCAAATGCCATTGTGCAGGGGTTTCCTGTAGTCGTGAGGGGTGAAATGCACTCTGCACCCGCTCCAAATCCAACTCCATCATGGTGAATCATATGGCTCACCGTACTTCAAACACCACCAAATAAAAGACACTCAATTTTGCAAGAACTGAACAGACAACTAGAGTGAAACAAAACAGAAAGCCAAGCCTCAGTCCTTGTGCAGAATCAGCACTGCAAAACCAGAGTCAAAGGACATCTTTTTGCAAGAGCCCAGTTTCTCTTTATCCTGTAACAGGTTTTGCAAAATCTGGTTCACTTAACATAGGTGAACCATGGAAGTCCTGTTTGGATGTAATGAAAGCATGGACTGTGTCCACAGTGATGCAGGGCGAATGAGAATGTGATGGCAGGCCTTACCCCCCATGCTAAAAGACACTGTAGTCCATTCATCCCCATATCTTTCATTTCTTCTGAACAGGACTCAAGCCTTTAGCTTTTCTGGAAGTGGGATGTGGGGGTGGAGGAAAGGACGACAAACTTTGTAGGAGAGAGCAACGCAACCAATATTTACATCTAAAAGGAGGGCAGTATGAAATGTCTTGCACTTCTGTTTACATATGCTTTCAAATTAGCCCTGTTGAAATCAGTGACACTTATTTCCAAGGAAACATGCAAGGATCAGGCTGTCTGTTTTGCATTCAAAATATATTTGAGATTAAGTAAAAAGCTCATTGTTTGGACAAAAACTGCTTGAGCTGCAGGCAGAGCTGACCCATCCATGAGGCCAACTGAACCAGCTGCCTCAGGCAGCAGATTGGGGGGGGCGTGGCTCATCTCTGTGCACCAACTTTCTCCACTGCTCTTCCTTGTCCTTCCACTCCCTAGATTGGGAAAGGAAGAGGATGGCAGGGAATGTGGAGAGAATAGGGAGGAGCAGAGGTTGGCACATCATTGGGTAACGGGGTAGTATATGACATGCCATCTCAGTCATCAGAAAGTCTTGGGCCAGCCTTGATTGATAGTTAATTTGCAGCTAATCAACATTGTCAGTACTGGGCTTCAGGGGTGGGGATCTTCTGCTCACTTCTTCCTTGTCACCTGTTACCTGCTCTGCTGCCATTTTTCTCTGCCACTGCTACCTAGCTTAGCAGCCGTGTGCAAAGAACACCACTCCATTCTCCTTGGTGCACTGCCTTTCAAACAGAGGACAGAGTGGAACAGGAAGTATAGAGGAGAAGACAGTGACAGTCTAGAGCACCTCTGAGGAGTTGCCTCTGCTCCACATTTTCTCTTCCACTCTGTTCCCTTGATATTTTGCTATGCAATCCACTTTGTTAGAAGACAATTCTGAATAATATTTTTAAATTCAGGCAAAGGAAAGTGAGCGGAGGACAGCAGGTGGCAGAATTCAGAGCAGCATTTTTTTCTCACAGGAACCTGAGGAGTTTGATAAAGTTTGCTGGATAGTGACTTGCACAACATTTCACAGTTGAGCAGAGACTTGACCTTGGGTTTTCCACAACTAAGCCTTTTGCCCTAACCACTACACTACACCAGCTCTTTGTTTTTAGCTTGAATCAAAGGCAAGTGAAACTCTACGTTTGGAGAGGAGTTTAGATCTTTAACGTTTATTTTTCATGATTTTAGTCCAATGTAAAGTTACATGCAAAATGAAGTAGATTAAACCAATAATTGGAAAATGCAGGGTGTATGTGCTTGTTATACTTTAATGTTTCAGTGTAATTCCGAAACCAAACATTACCCTTAACAAATACAGCATTTTCCTCTAGAACTGTTTTATGGTGGGAGAGGCAGGTGGAAAGCAAAGGGGAAAAGGAACATAATAGGCCGTGGTTAGGGAAACCACAACCTCTCACCTGAGAGAAACCTCCCCCCATGGTCCCTTCCCTGAAGGGACTGCATGAGGGAAGTGGCACTGCTTTGAGAAGCGGTTGGCAGTCATTAGTCATTACACCAGTCCATACAGTCCCATCTCAGATCTAGATGCATGCACAGTGGGGGAAAGACTTTTTAGACCTAGATGCTAAGCCCTAAGAGTCAATGTGGGCACACAGGGGCAAGCAACCACCAGTATCCTCAACTATAGACTCTCTTTACAACCACATTTCCATCTACTTTTGGTGGGCCTACCACCAGTATTTCATGCAGTGAATGGCTTTGAGATTATGTTGGATGAATCTGAGTCATTTTTTGATTTTTTTTTTTCCTATCGTGACTTGGGAATTGTTGCTGCTCCTGGTGTTGTTCAACAGTTAGCTGGTTTGCATATTTAGAGGCAACACTGACAAATGTGTCAAGCCATTGAAAAATCTGGCCCAGCTGTTTTAAAAAAGTTTAGATGTTTTGATCTACAGTTTAGATGCAACAGTTTAGATGCAACAGCCTTTGTTGCAGACCATTGCTGCCACACTTGGATTGCTCAGGGCATCACCTAATAGTGGTAATGGCATTACTGTACTTAAAGTCTCTTTTGCCTTGGAGTTGGAAACTGAACATGGAGCAGCCCCAATTACTGAGGGGACATGTCCTTCCCCTTTTCTTTTTGAGGCTATGCCTCAAAGTTCACATTGTGTAGCACTTCCATGACTAGACTAAGGCATGTTCTGGGGTGGTGTGAGAACAGCTTACTATAATTTTTCTGAAAAGGTATGAGCCTTGAGTTTTTCAAACAATGTTGGAGCCAAGTGTATCAATTCCTAGTGAATGTCTTAGCATAGCATCCATCCATCCAAGGTATGGTGTGTGTGTGTGTGTGTGTGTGTGTGTGTGTGTGAGTGAGAGAGAGAGAGAGAGATTGTTTATAGGTGTTTATTTTCAAAAGCGACTGTTGCCCAAATTGATGGGAAATTTTCCTGCTCCAATTGGGGAATCTTGTGTACACTACTCACAATATGTGAGGAGAAGCTGTTGGGTGTGGCTTATGAACCCACCTCAGGGCTGGAGGTTCGACCTTTAGATCACCTTCAAACCCACTTGCAGGCCTGGTAATTAAAACCTTCCAGCTCACCTGATCAAAGGAAGGTGACTGGCAACCATATAAGGTAAAAGGAGAACAAGACATGAGTTCTTCCCCTCTCAAGTATACAAGCAAAACCTCTGCTTCCTCTGGTACTCTTCCTAATTTTAGTCTATACTAAAGTAGCAGCAGTTGTAAAGTTCTCAGGCACCTTTTAAATGTTGGCTTGCCAAATGACCAGAAAAAATGGCCCAGTTTGTTCTTGTGCTTTTCAAAGCAGCTTGTTCTGCAGAAAATCAGCAAGTGAAGTGGCTGAAGGTATAGAGTTCAGCATTATTAACTGCGAATCCCTGCAGTTCAGCTGCTGTTGCAGAGACAGGAACAAGTAGAGCAGAGGTTCTCAGATGTTTAGCACTGGGACCCACTTTTTAAGAATGATCATCTGTCAGGACCTTTTTGAACAATTTTGAACAAATTTTGAACAATCCTATGCTGTAATCCTACCCACACTGACCCAGGAGTAAGTCCCATTGACTATCATTGTTCAAAGAATATATATAGCAGCCTGTTAAAAGTACAGAGCTGTAACATTTCCCCAGATGCCGTCACATACATGGTAGCATTAAGTCTAATATATTAAAAATAAAATATTGAAATGAATGGGGACCCATCTGAAATTGGCTCACAACCCACCTAGTGGGTCCTGACCCACAGTTTGAGAAACACTGAAGTAGAGGATGAAGTGTGGCAGCCTTTGTTGCCTGGTTTAAACCCCAAGAAGCCTCCTGTACCTTTTACAAAATAAGAAGGAACTTGCTGGACCAAACCAAATCTCCATCCAATCCAGCATCCTGCTTCCAAAGTGCCCCTGGGAAGCCCACAGCCTTGCAGCAATCGGTATTCAGTGGTCTCTGAATCTGGAGGTCCTTGTAGGGTATCATGGCTAACAGCCATGGATAGACCTCTGCCACTAATCTGTCTAAGGGCACAATCCTAACCCACTTTCCAGCACCAACATAACAGCAATGCAATTCCGAGGTAAGGGAACAAACATTCCTTCACTTTGGGGAGGTCTCTGTGAGTGCCACCCAACTGCAGGATGCAGCACACATCTAATTGCTATGCCATGCTATGCCAGTGCTGGAAAGTTGGTTAGGATTTGGGCCTAAACCTCTTTCAAGCCATCTATGCTAGTGAGCATCACCGCATCATGTGACAGTGAGTTCTGTAAACGCACATGCAATATGTGAATAAGTCATTTCTATTTTATTTCTTTTTTTCTGGTCTACCCTGACTCTACTGCCATTAATTTAATTAGAAATTTCATTCCAGAGCTGCATAGGAGGGGCTGCTTCCCCAGGTGTACGTCGCACCCTCCCATTGCTGAGCAATGGGAAAATCTGCACCTGTACCTGTTCTTAAATGTGCAGGGTCTCTTTCCATCTCTGAACATGACAGCTCTGGAGGTCATTTCCTTCTCAATATTTCATCATCATATACTTCAGCCTAGTACTAATATTTACTGTAGTGCCACCAGAAGTGCCAGGTGTCATACAGGGCACAAAAATGGCACAGTGCCAGTCTAGAGAGCACACTCTACTACATTACATAAAGAAATAATGGAAAGGTTTGGCAATGGACAAATGAGTAGCTGAGATGGGCAGGATAAATGACTAAAAATGTGTCCAAAGTATGCAGGGCTGTCATGTGTGTGTGTGTGTGTGTGTCAGAGGCCCAGTTCAGAAAGAAACGACAGCTAAACTTTTGTGTAAAGCTGTTGTCGTGCTGGAAAAATCTGGATCTGTTGAATTTTTGCCTGCCAGGCAATTGCTAAAGACACAAGAAGATTGCCATAAAGAAACGGCAACCCTGCTGGCAGCTCATGTGCTAAATTAGGCCCATTGAGGCAGCCTGGCATATCTGCTACTGAATGTACAGCATTGCTCATTCTTTTTTTTTTATCCATCTGCTCTTCCTCCTCAGCAGACTAAGGAAGACTCAAGGCTGGAAGATGAGTCGTGCTTCCAGCTGGGGCTGCTGCCCTCAGAGGCAGTAGTAAAAGAAAGAACAGCACCCCTGCTGCCACCCTTTATAAGCTTCCTGAGCACTGACGAAACATACATGGATCTACCAAGGACAGTTATACATTCCCCCCCCCCTCATGCTCCAGCCCTCTAGTCTCCTCTCCTCCACACTTTCTCTTCTGCTCCATTCTCTTCTTTTCCAATCAAAGGATTGGAGAAGCAGAGGCTGGTGCATTACTAGGTAAGGAGGGCAGGATTTGGCACATTGCCTCAGGCACTGGGGAGCTTGGGTCAGTCCTGGGCACTACTCTATGCAGCTGGAAACACAAGATGCTTAAGGAAACAAAACCAAAGTAGTTAAAGGACATCAATCAATCAATTCTTGAAGGGGATGTTGAAAGGAGCAAGTGGCAAGTCATGACAAATTAGTACCTGGCCTGGGGCATGATGCTTGGGTGCTTGTTCTGCCTAAGGAGCAACCTTCTGTTTCACCTTGCATTTTGAAACTTTGAGGTTTTGATGGCAATTAGTACATATCATATTATTGCCTCAAGTTAAATGAGGCACACTGCTGTTAAATGGAGCCAGTTCATTCATTCAGTTTCAAGTCATCAAGTGATGAGAAATCAAGTGATGTATACATGCAAGCATGAGTCCACTTATGGGAGGTACAGAAGAAAGAGTTTATGATGATTCTAGGCATATTTTTAATATGGTTAGTGACTCTGAAGGGCAGAAGGAGGAAAATGTCATTACTGTTTGTGAAAATGGTTGCCTGATTTGTCTTTAGGGTTTTGTTTCCCCAGTTATGATACAAAACAAAAAAGCAACCCTAGAGATTGTATCATAAGTACATTGTATTAACAATGCAATACTTTTGTCAGTCAAATAGCAACTGTTGTAATGACAAACCACAATACTGATTTAATCACATGCTCTTCCATAACTTTCTGTGCTCATTCACAAGCTGGATTGTCTTTAAACACCTCAATAACCATAGGTTCAGGAAACACTATATGGATTCCTTTGCAGCCTTTGGTTTTGGTTCTGAACAAGGCCCCTAATACAAGCATTCATTGCCGAATAGATTCCTAGCACTTGGAGATGTCAAAATTCTGGGCACATCTGACAAATCATCTTCTTCATTCTCTCTCAAATGGTTGTATTTTGGCCTGTATCCATTAGCTACAGTGAGTTTGTCTTCCTCCTTGTACTTGTTTAGTACTGTACTTTAAAATAAAGCAACAGAAAACAATCATTTGTGTATTAAGTCTGGGGGTGTGTGTGTGCACGTGGCAGAGATGATTCTTTCTGCCCACTTGGGAGCTTCCCCAGTCTCCCTCTTATGTAGGGAATCCCCACATATGGTTGCCACTCCCCCACCCAGATTGCCAGGGCTTTTACTGAAGTTTTTAGTTTTGTGTTAACAACTCAGAGCATGATCTAGCCATTGTTAAGCATTTTGAAGTTCTTTTGATTTTAATGGGAATAAATTGAGCATGTTGAAATTAACGGAAATTTAGGCCAAACTAAATATTGCAATGCAGGCAGTTGTAAGTTTAGCCCAAAACTGCTTCTTATTTGAAATATGAAATTTGCATGAGAGAAGCTGGTAGAAGAGAGGGAGTGCTTAATTCTTCCCCTGCCAGCAGCTTTTGCTCTGATTCTCCTTCTCCCATTTGCTTCCATCCCTGCAGAGTTCCAAATTTATCTCACAAATACACCTTTATCTCACAAATACACAAATACACCTCCCTGGGACAGGAGACAGATTTCAGGGCAAAGACAGCAAGTGGGGAAAAGAGTGAAATACAGGTAGTTCCCAACTTACTGATGTCCTGACTTAGGGCCCAATCCTAAAGGTAGCAACAGTACCAGGTGTAGTGGTACCACAGCAGTGACTGCTGCATCCTGTGGCACTGTGGCGGCCTTCTCCTGGGGAAGGGGACTTTTGTTCTCTTCCCCTGGGGAAAGCTCCAAGCTCCACAATAGGGCTTCTCCCTGCAATGGGGCACAGTTAAGAGACTCTGTATTGGGCCTTATGGCCCAATATGAAATTCAGGATCCAGCAGAGCAAAGGTCCACTGGTCCTGCCCCCCTCCTGCCCGGTTCCTTGCCCCCCTCCTGCATGGAACTCTTCCTCCTGTCCCCGAAGCACTTACCACCACCCCAAGCACTTACCCAGCTGTGGGTGGTCTGGCCAGCACTGGGCTCAGCGCCAGGTGGTGCTGGGCTGGTGCTGACTTGGTACAGCGTGTTGCAGGCATGCCTTATGGCACATTTGCAACACTCGGCGCTGGAGCTTAGTGCCAGCGCTGAGAGCCCATAGAACTGGGCTCTCACAGACAACTGTGTTGGTGCTTTTGTGCAGGCACAGTCTGTAAGGCCTTGTACAAGCCCTACTATGACTCTGTGCGAGACAGCGGGTTCAGGCAGATTCAATGGACACCATGAAAGGAAGGCAAAGTATCAGTTACTGAATTGGTTATACTTTTGTACTGGGCAAGAGATTGTTGCTTCAGGATTTTTGCTTCAGAAACCAAAATGTACACAGTATTGCATTTGTTCCTAGCCGTTATGTGAAGCAACTGTAGTATTCACCTAGCTATATAAAGTGAGTTTTCAGCTACCTAAATTTACTGAGGTATTAACTGACACACTACTATGGTCATATCTGTCTCCACAAAGCTCATATTCTGTCTTAGGTCTAACAAAACATCATTATCCTTTTGGTGCTAGGAAGGTAGGTTCTCCATGGGCACAGGCAGGTAGGCCCCTCCATGAGGCCAATTGAAGTGATTACCTCAGGCAGCTGATGGGGGGGCACCCATCTCTGTCCACCTTCTTGCTACCATTGGTCTTCCTTCTTCTCCTTTCTAGATTAGAAAAGGAAAACGGGGACAGAGAGGAATTGTGAAGGGGAAGAAAATGCTGAACTAGAACATCAGAGTTTGGGAGGAGTAGAGGCTGGCACATCCTCAGGTAAGCCATTTGGCATGGCGCCTCAGGTGGTAGGAGGGCTTGGGCCGGTCCTAGTCGTATGTATCCTTGGCTCAAAGGCAGTGTGAATATTTTTCATTCAGTGTTCCAACTTCAATCCCTGACTTTGCCAGACAAAACAATTTGAAATCTCAATACTCAACAATTTTATATGGCCATAGATAGCACTAGTATAGATAGATCACTCTTCTTCTGATTCCGAAGAGGCAGCTTCATATATTTAGTATTTGGTTTTTTAATACATACATATTCCTTTTTATAAAATCTTACACTTAATTGAGATATCTGCTACATTTAAGGTTAGCACCATACTTGTATGCCTCTAGAACAGGGGTTTCTAAACTTTTAGGCCAGAGGGACACATAAAATATCTGGCATGGTGTCGAGGGCCAGAAAAATAAATAAATTTTAAATATAAAATTTAAATAAGTACATTAGAAAGCCTCAGGAAGCCTAAGGCCTTCAGATGGCCCAAAAACATCACTTCTGGTTTTTCAGGAGAACCAGGAAGTGATGTTTGAGATCTTTAGAAGGCGTTCTGAGGGGAGGCGCATGGCCTCCTCAGCCCTCAGAATACCCTCCAGACTCAACTGAAGCACAGCTGTGTTCACTTTCAGTTGAGTGGGCCAGAGGCTTGCAGGGGACCAGAGGCTTGCTGTGGGCTGGATAGAGGCTTGTTGGGGGCCGCATCCGGCCCCTGGGCCAGGGTTTAGAGACCCCTGTTCTAGAACTGTTTTTCTCAGACTGAGGATTGGGACCCACTAGGTGGGCCACAAGCCATTTTCAGGTGGATCCCCATTCATTTCAATCTGTATTTTATTTATAATATATTAGACTGGATGCTACCATGGTATGCGACTGCATTTGGGGCAGTGTTACAGATCTGTACATTTAACAGGCTACTATGTATATGCTTTTGACAATGGGGCTTACTCTTGGGTAAGTGTGGATAGTATTGCAGCCTTTGGGATGTTTGAGAAATTTTAAAAAATAAGCTCAGCCACTGCTTGGAAGGGTTAGGAGGGTTCTTCTTTATTTTAAAGATAACTTTTAAAACTTACATTTATTATAAAATTTTTAATTTAATTGTTTTGATTTGATTTTGTCATATGAGGGATGTTCAGTTTCCAGCTTGATACTGTCACTTCTGGCCGTGACATCACTTTCAGGTAATGACATCACTTCTGGTAGGTCCTGACAGTTCGTCATTCTAAAAAGTGGTTCCCAGTGCTAAAAAGTTTGAGAACCACTGCTCTGGAATGTTATTTATATTGTTCCAACATCAAGTATGTCACACTTTCCAGTCGCTTTTTATGGTGATGTTCTGCCTTTTTTTCTTGCCATGCTCAGCCTGTTTTCCAGTTCTTCTGCAGCAGCAGTGCCATCTGCTGGGGAAAGCAATGGGACTTAAAGCCACAAAATAGTTTTGTGTTTTTTTCATGTGAAGCAGACAGTTCAAAAGTGGATTTATGTAACTGTCATGTGGCTGTATAACTTTGGAAAGGCGCATTTACTTTACAAAGTCTGTTTCCCAAGCTCCATTCTCTGAGGCTGATTTGTTTTTTCCCCAGAGCTGATGGAAATTTGATGGAAATACCTTCTCCCCTATGTTTTCCTCCATACCCTGCAGTTCTCTGGGATGCTCTGCTTCAAATGTCTGGCCTGTCTTATCACCCAGCAGCAATGCATTCTCAGTGGTGGTTCTAGTCTAGTCCTTGGAGAACACCATGCCCTGTGAAAACCAGGCAAAACCCCCATCCCCAACCACTGTATGCTTTTTGGAACAGTGCATAGTTCTTCAGGAGGGCATCTGGTATCACTTGACCTCTTACCACTGCCAGTTGGGATTCTGGATGATGACTTGAGCATTGCCTGCTGCTAGATTTGTACTGTGTCACTTATTAATCTGTTGCTGCATTTTTGTATTTGCTTAAAAGAATTCTTTTCATAGTTTGTTGTGAGACATTTTGGGTCTCCTAAGTGAAGAAAAAAAGAGCAGAAGTTTTCTAACCCATTTCTGCCCAGCCCACAGGTGTACACATTTGATCCCTGTTGCATATATGCAGTGTTGGGCAGAAATGGAGCTAGATACTCTGCCAATCAGCTCCTGTTTCCTATTAGATAGCCTATTAGATAATGATGTATTCTATAGCACTGAATTTTACTGTACACTTTCCCCACATTATGAGAGGTGTTACTGTAGTCCAAAAGTTGTTTGACCAGGGCCAACAGCAGGACAAAAATAAATATTCATGGGAAGCGGTACCTGTCATAAGCCACTTGCAGTTCAGTGATGCCTGACCTGCAGTAACTACATTCTTACCTACACACAAATAGCACATGGACTATTTGAATGTCACATCTAAAAATGCCCTTTCTGTTTCTGCAAAGTGCTATGACTTTCTTCTCACCTATGTGATGGTTCAAAAAGATAAATTCGAAATGCTTAATTACTAGGTGTGCTCTTACATGATTTTCAGATCAATTTTAATGGGGCTGTGCACTTCCTACAGTAGCATTCCAGCAACACAAATTCCTTCATGGTTGTTGCAAAATGCAACAAGCAATTCAGCTCACAATCTGACAAAAGGGACACCAGTAAACAGCAACAAGAAAAGACACACTCATGGGAAAAATGTGCTATCTCCTGCTAAATATAAGACTTCACTTAAAGGGTACCTCTTAGACAAGTCAGCAAGGACTAATTTCTGTGGCAGCTTTGTGTGTTGCTGTTGAACATACAGCGGGAAAGGAGAAAAGAAACTCAGTGATGATGTTAAAGCTTAGAAGTCTGCAGTTTGTAACCATCTCAAGGTGGAGTGTAAGAGACTTGGAGCCCAATCCAATCCAACTTTCCAGTGCTGATATAGCTGTGCCATAGGGCTTGCACTGCATTCTGTGGTTGGGGAGGCAGTCATGGAGACTCCCTCAAGTGAAGGGAAAATTTGTTACCTTATCTCAGGGCTGCATTGTGGTTGAATAAGATGGGAGCCTTGGTTAGATTAGTCTCTACCAACTGCTAGCCAGATTTCAGGTTGCATTGAGGGCCCCTGGGATGAGGAAGCAATGTCTGTTTCCTCTTTTGTTTTTAAAAAGAATGACTTGGTTCTGCCTCCAGCATTAAGTAGAACACACAGTTCTCAGGGTCAGTAGGAAGCAAAGGGTGGAGAAACTAAATTCCATGGGCACACTTTCACACATGCTACGCAATGGATCCCATCCTATATTTTTATTGCAGCTAATTTTGTTGTTCATTGTTTGTTTTATTCCCAGAGTTAAGGCCGACCCATCCATGAGTCTGACTGTACCCACCTCCATCTGCCCACTTGCTTTACCACTGTTGCCCCTCCTCCTCCCAACCTCTGGAAGGACAAGGAATTATGGAGGGGAGGACAAGAACTGGCGATGCTCTAGCCCACCACCCTCTCTTGTGACCACATATGCTCTTGGATGCATATAATAAAATGCACAGATGGGGTATAGGCACTTGTGAAGGGACTACAGCTGTTGTCTCGTGAAACACTTCCATGGAAATAGGCATTTAGCAATGACAAGAGAGACAGATGTAAACAAAGCACAGGACATGCCTTGTTATCCACTGGGGTTCCATTCAGGAACCCCTAGTGCAGGGGTCTCTAAACTTTTCAGTTGAAGGGCTGCATCAAATATCTAGAACAGTTTCGAGGGCCGGAAAAAAATGAAATATAAAATTTAAATAAATACATTAGAGCTGGAACTTAGATGAATGACTGAAATGAATGAATGGGCTCAAATGTCAGGATTTCTCCGAGCACCAACACAGCCCAAGAAATTAAGCACATACACTTAAATGGACCCCCATTCCCCCCCCCATAAGCACAACTCCGGTTGCGTTTGGTCAACTGGGCCAGAGACTCTCAGGAGATCAGAGGCTGGCTGCGGGCTGGATAGAGGCACTTCACGGGCTGCATCTGGCCCCCGGGCCGGGGTTTGGAGACCCCTGCCCTAGTGGATAAAAAAAATTCGGTGGATACGAAAAAAGTGGAAAAATAATTTTAAAGGCTCACTTCCAGGTTTCTTGCTCCTCTATTATATACCAGAATGCATTGGTATAGAGGTGCTATGCCGCATTCAACCACTACACAGGGTGAATAATGGAGTCTAATTGAATAACATTATAATTATTTAACAGTGCAAAGGTGGAAAATGGGATTTGGTGCTTTTTTCATTATTACAAGGCATTTAAAGATGGACCCCAGTATCACTGGTGAGACAAATCAGTGGATACCAAGATCCCACCTGTAATATTGTTTGGAGTGATAAATGTACAATAAGAGGGGAAATCAGTAGCAAAATACAATAGAATAACTGAGCAGCCATTCAAAAGGATAAACGTATAATTCACACAAATACATGCATGCGACTAAAGTGGTAAGGGAGTTGCACTTAGTCCTGGAAGATCCATGTACAAATCCCCTCTCAGCCATGAAGCTTCCCGGGTGACCTTGAGCTAGTCACCATCTCTCAGCCTCACCTACCTCACAGAGTTATTATGAGGGCAAAAGGAGAGCAGGAACTGCGCACACCATCTTGAGTTCCTTGGGGGAAGGGCAGTTAAAAATGTGAAAAATAAATAAATAAATCCTAGGTAGTATTAGGGCGCAATCCTAAACTGCAGTTAGGCCAGCCCAAGTTCCTTGCACTGGCCCAGGAGTGTTGCAAAAGTGCCGTAAAGCATTTTTGTGCCACTCTGGAGGCAATTAATCGTGGGCCCCAGGGAAGATGAGTTTGCGTCGGTCAAACTCAGCTGATGCAGGGGTCTGGGGAGAGCGGGGAGGAGATGGGAGGCATTCCGGGGTAGGAGGAGGGCAGGTGGTGGGCATTCCTGGGGGTGGGCAGGTTGGGAATGGGAGGCGGGGCCAGGATCCAGCAGTTATGCCGAATCCTAACCCCATTCCCAGGCAGCCTGGGCTGCTCGGATTTGTACTACCTCTGGAGATGGTGCAGATCCGAGTAGCCCCATTGGGGCTGCAGTGGCTCTCCCCGGGGTAAGGGGAGGCGATTCCTCTTGTCCTGGACTGAGCCACTGAGTGCCTGAACCCTGCACTGGATACAGTGCAGGCCACTGGCTTGCCTGTTCCAGTGCAAGTTAGGATTGTGCCAATAAAGATTAGATGAAATGAAATGAAATGAAGTTAGGATTGTGCTGCACATTAGTTAAGGCTGCAATCTTATCCACACCTACCTGGGAGTAAGCCACATTGACTATAATGGGACTTAGAAGACATGGATAGGATTGGGCTCTAACTGGAATAAGAGTGTAGGGGAAAGCCTAACTCCCTGAAAGCGGAAGGAACCCTGGAGACACACAATGGAAGAGGGGAAGAGGTTAAGGGGAAGGCGGCTGATCCAGGTGGAAAACAGACCTAACAAAGTAGCACACAGGCTCTAGAAATGTGTAGGAAACATACCCTTCTCTCTTAAAAAGGCAGAGGAACAACCACTAAACTGAACCCAGTGACGTACCTAGCCTATGTGCTGTCTGGCGTCAGAGGAAAATTTGGCACCCCCTCATACCATCTTACCTCTGCTTGCCATCACTGCATTTTATACTGCACCAGCAGGAAACTTTGGGAAGAAAAGAAGTAGCAGAAAAGAATCTCGGGAGCTGCTTCCATTTCTTTATTGGAAGACTGCCTGAGTGAATCCCAGAAAGTCTCAGACACTCTCAGTCAGTCGCAAACAGTACAGGCACTGGGAATCAGAACATGGAAACAGAAGCTGTGAGAGGCTAGGAGTGGTGCAGACAGAGCAGCAGGTCACTCAGGAGACACTGGGAATGGCGGTGGTGGCAAATCATAGTCACTGAGCAGGGAGGGGATTTGGAAGATGATAGAGAAATGGAATGGAGCTGTTGGTAGCCACAGCTCAGAAAAAAAAAAGCCATGCAGGTGCAGAAATAAAGCTGAAGATCAGTGTGGGGGGAGTGCCACCAGCCGCTCTCCCCCTTGGTTGCTTGGGAGCACATGGACCCATGTACCCCCTTTAGGTACGCCACTGACCCTACGCCAGGGAAAGGAGGAGAGGAGGACAGCAAGAAGAGGGCTTTGCAGCCGAACACACCTCTCCATATTTGCTGTGACAGTTTCATTGGGGCATGTAGTGAGGCAGGAGTCTATAGCTTCCAAATTAAGGGGGCGGGGAATCCAGAGGAGGCAATGGAGCAATGAAGGGTTTCCTGGGTAAACCCAGTGGGTGCTAGGCAGTGGCCTGGCTGGTTTAGGTGAGGGAAGCAAGACAAGAGCTGAGGGTGCTTCTTCACAGGAAGGTTCTCAATGGGGGGTTTGATGGAAACTCGGTAGGTGCCAGGCCACAGCCTGTCTGGTTCAGAGATGGAGTCAAGGGAAGGAAGGAAAAAGAAGGGGAACAGGAAGAGTGGCATATATTGTACGATATTTGTAAGCTGCTTTGAATACCCAACAGGGAGATAAAGCGGAGTATAACTTTGCAAGCAAATTAAATAAATACATACATAAAATAATAATAATTTCATAATTTGTTAGCTATCAGAACAAGCAGCCTGGGACTTTGAGGTTCTACTAGAAATGAGACGGTTGATCTAAAATAATATAGTTGCAGTTTTGAGCAGTAGATGGCGCCTACAACACACGGCTGCTGACATGAATGATAATGTACTGATTTTTCATGTTTTTCTTGTGTGAGGAAGGCATATATTTTCAGTCCACAACAGGGTCATACACACAAACACACACGCACACCCAACCAGTGCCTGGTATGTCGGTAAACACATACAGGCCAAAGAGCAGCTGCCACTTCTGATCAGAACCACAGAGCAGTTTACCAAAAGGTTGTCTAAGGACAAGGGGAGAGAGGAAAAAACACAATAAAGGAACTCCTCTAGGGCTCTAATTTAAGAGCCTTGTAGTCAACGTCCATGACTCATGTAAACAGAAGTGGCGCAACTGGTGAGTAATCCTGATAGTGCCTTTTTGTAAATATTTAATTGCTGTCAGGCTTTCAGTGAGCCAATCGGATTTCGGGTATTAAGATAATTACAATGGCAGAGAAAAGACGTCAGGAATAGGAAGGAGCTGTTTTCATCACACAATCTGTAGCTTGGATTAGGACTATCAGCTAGGGAATCATGGCCCTTTTGGTGCTGCTAGAAACATATTTCAGCATTTGGCTCTTGAAAATGTGCATTTTCACCCACAAACATTTTCAGAACAAAAAGAGGACTTTCAAAGCTGTCTGAAGTGTTTCCCAAAATGCTTCACTGTACCCTTTTCACTTTTTTAAAGATCTCAGCAGTTGTTTTTCCTCTAAGCTGCTGCTTTGGGTACCCCACACACACGAACACACATGCCACTCGCCAGCCTGCCCGCCAGCTGTCAGTTCACTCTCCTTGAATGATCTCAGTCACTCAGGCATCACATAAGGGAATGCAATGGTGTCAAACTGCTTCACTGCCAGTCACATTTGGTGGTGCCCCTGAAGGCAATTGAAGCCAGTGCCTCTTGCAACCATTTGGGGAGGACCTGTTTAGCATTCCTCACCACTGAGGTGAGTTTGACAGTGATTCATAAGCACCCTTTCCTTCACTGGAAACCTAGTCTGTGGAACTGCCTGCTACAAGAGAATCTCTAATTGCCAGTATACTTTTGCCTCCCCAAAATGCTTGTATTCTGAGCAGCTTTTTCAGTTCTGTGATTTTTGCTTTAGCCCTCTTTGATTGATAGGTGTTTTGCTGCTGCTTAATCATTGTATTTTTATTCTTGTGTTGTATCAGCCACCTTGAACACCTGCAAATTAGAGGGCAATGGCAAGATACACAGAACATTCTTAATAAAATAGATAAATAAATGCCTGCTTTATGCTTGCACTAAATTAGGGAGGGAATGCCCCTGTTGCCAAGGCAACTACATTGTGCTGGGGTAGGGGGAGAGAGAGAGAGAGAGAGAGAGAGAGAGAGAGAGTCATCCTTGTTGCCTTGGCAACAGGGATGCCCCCATAACATATTTACTTACTTTCAAGGCGCTCCCCCCCCCCCCCCAAAAAATAATCATGTAAAAAAGGGGCACTTTTTCCAGGAGGCAAAAATGTTTACAACTCCCCTACTGTTTCAGCTGTGCCCTACTGTGAACTGATTCGTGTTTTGGAGTAAATAATATGTGCTGCTTTAACCAACTCATTACTGGGTTAATGAATTTATTTCTAGCCTCAAAAGCTAGGAAGGATTTATGCAATTCAATAGACTCATGGTTCTGTCTGCGGACAGTTGCAGGAATTCCAGATGCCAACTTCCCTAGCGACAGAAGCCACAAAACAGGAAGTACGTCATTGAACAGATCCCACTTTCACACACCAGAGCAGTTCCATTCCTTCCCCCTCCCCTGGCAAGGTCATGGCCTTTGCTCTTGGGGCTGACTCTGGAGCTCTTCACCATTGGGCCATTTTCAGCAAGCTGGTTGGACTGAGACATCCGATCAAGGACAGAAAAAGTATCATTAGAGGAGGAAAGCTGAGGTCATTTCCTAAAAGACAGGCTGGGCTGGTGTGCAGAGAGAAGCAAGTAGTGAGACAGGGCTGAGGAACCAGGGAGAATCTTTGCAGAGTCAGGAAGCAAGGCAGAAACTGGCCTGGCAAGATGCTGCATGCAACCAGTGCTTTGTAGTATGGCCAGTGTCTGCTACCAGAAAGGAGGTTTATTTAGAGAAAGAAAAAGGCAGTGACTAACCACCACGAGGAGAGGCCAAAGGCAGCCCAGCCCAAGGCCTACTATTTGACCCCATCATGGTTGACAAACCCAATAGCTGTTTAGTGTGGTTGTTGCTGATCTTGCTTGACAATTGCTTTTTTTTTCTTCCCCCAACACCCACCACTAATCCTGTGAATAGGTTTGACTGGCAGCAGCCGTGAACCTCTGCAGCCCCACGCCCAGGGCAAAGCTCTGTGATGGCGTCCCCCCATAGACTGTCGCCATCCCCCTCGGGCAGAAATTCACCCCCCCCTATTTACCAGAGGCTCACGGAGCCTCGCCCAACCTCCTCCCATGCCGTGAAAACCACTGTGAGGTTCCCTGGCGCTATAAACTGTGCTTCCGGAAAACCGGAAGCACAGTTTCCACCCCCGTCTGGAGCCTCAGAGAGGCTTCTTCGGGGCCCTAGAGGCTGGTGCTCAGGGCATTTTCCCCAGGTCAGCCTATGGCAGGCACTCAACTGACTGGCAGCAGTGTAATCAGCATGAGAATGGGCACCATAGACATCTGGATTGTGGGTGTCCAGTCTGCTGATATGTCAACATACTGATCACCTGTAGAAGCATTCCCATTGCTGGAGAAAACCAACTGCCTTTATAGCCATTCATACATGCATGTGCATACTCAGTATGTGGTCAATGGTTTGACTCTATTGAGCCTCTGCACCAGCAGCTACACTGGCTGCTGATTTGTTTCTGAGCACAGTTTAAGGTGCTGGTTTTAATTTTTAAAGCCCTTTAAGGTTTTGGACTGGGGTATCTGAGCGTGCTTCTATATATTCTTGCCTGGACCCTATGATCATCTGAGAGCATCCTTCTGCAGGTGCTGCCCTTGAGGTAAGGGAACAGTAGCAAGAAGTAGAGCCTTCCCTGTGGTGGCACCAAAGTGATGGAATTTCCTCCCTTGTGATTAAGGGTAGCAACCTCCTTCAAAATGTTCCAGCAGGTTGAAAACCTTTCTGTTTAGGATAGCCTTTTTGTGTACTTAGAGTACATAATGGGATAAGTTTTAGTTATGTATATTTATTATTGTGCATGGCTTCTGATTGAACGTTCTATTTTAGGCTGCTACCTGTTAACTGAAGACTTTAAGCTACTGCTCTGTCTAATAGATTTTATATGTGCTGAGGATTAGTTTATATTGGGAGCCATACTGATTTGTCTGTTATTTTCATTATGGAATTATTTTTAAAAAGTTTTAAAATTTGTAGTTTTTATTAGTGATTTTTGTTTTCAATGTTTATTGAATGGTGTTTTATATTTGTGAGCTGTCCTCGGTATCCTTTGTGGGATAAAAATCTATTAAATAAATATTCCTTTTCAGATGTGCTTTTCATCTACATAGGAGTCTGTGGTTTGACCTTCAAATGAGTATGTGTAGGTTGAAGTGTGTACACTGTGCATGATCCCAGGTTCTCCAGGTTCATTTGCTCATTCTGTGCTTATGGGTGCTGAAAGGTTTGGAGTTTCATCAACAAAATGCCTTCAGCGGTTGAATATGTTTAATATCTCAGTCAAAAGAATAGTACTGTGAAGTGATTTGAAAGCTATTTCTGGAGTGTTTGAGATCTGTGATCGCTGTGTCCAGGTCCTCTTAGCTATTGAGATGGTGAATTTTTTTGGTGCAATGGTCACAGATGTAGTGACTTTTGCAGTCACTTCATGCATCACGTTTCTGGAACCCGGGGCAAAGCCCTCCTTGCTGGTGCATTCATACAACCAGGTGCATCCTCTTAAAGGGCACAAACCCTTGGCCACTGCCTGACCTGGCCAACCCCCTGACTTCATGCATTTGATGAAGTGCACTCTAGCCCGCAGAAGTGTGGAGAGCAGTAACTGTGTGGGTCTTTAAAATGTCACACGATGCTTTATTGATTTTTAATACCAGCTTGTAAGGTAAAGCCTTTCTGGGGGAGGTATTCTTCTCCTATTTCCACTTAAGACTGAAGAAAAAACCACTTTCAGATGGATTCTTCCTTTTGTGAAATCCTAAACAAAAGAACTTGCATTTATTTTTGAAAGTTACTTTGTTTACAGGGCAATCCTATGCATGACTACTCAGCAGGCCAGCTGAGTTCAGTGGGACCTACTCCCATGTAAATGTGCACAGGATTGCAGCCTTATGCAATTATTTTGTTTATCAGTAGCCTGACTCACGGACAGGCGTGCGCACGCGCACACACACACACACACAGAGCCTGTAAAGCGCTGCCTGTTTTCATGGTGCTATAGAACTATTGTAAAAAGTATGGATCCCTGCAGGTCCGGTCATTTTAAGTCCTGTTGTTCTGGTGGAAGATTTTCTTGATCAAATGATGAGTGAAATGTTCCCAACCTTACTTGATTGCAAGCGGTCTGGAGAAATCAGCCTCACTAAATCTTGTCTCTTGTCCCTCAATGATCTCGGCACACATAGGCTGTTGTACCTTCCAAGCCAGAGATTAAGGCTCCACCAACTGTGAATGGATAGAGAAACCTGATCTCTATAAAAACAAAGACTTCCCCCACCCCTTTTGCCTCTCCATACAATGTGAGCTGTTGGCTTCTGTGCCCAGGCTACTCCCTCCCTCTCCCTGACAGGCCTGGAATTACCATCCAGAGTCTCTTATCTGCCAACAACAGTCAAACCAATAAAAAAAGGGCTGAATAAGACAGAGCTTATCTGGAGAGTGAGGCCTTATCTCTAGGGTGTCTGGGATCTGGCAGCCCAGTGTGTTTACAGTGAGGGGAAATAATTTTCTGAGAAGCCAGCAGGAATTCTGCTGCAAGTTCTTGGGCCTTCCTGGAGACTTAAGTCCTAAGGAGGAAAATGCTAGCTATACAAGCCAACCAGTGGCATTTGTTGCCAAACAGTCAGTCACTTGAAAACCAAGTGACTTCAAATCTTGGGTAGCGGGAGGCTGGAACTCCCCTGTTTCTTTTGTGGTTCAGCATTTGTACCCAAAATCAAGGCAGCTACGCGCACACAGGAAATGACATCACTCACCAGCAGGTCCGGTTGGATTCTATGTTGCAATTGTGCATCCCTCCAAATTGTAATAGTCTGCAAAGAATATTGTGTTAATATCAGCGGAGGTGCAAAAGAGATAGAACAATGTCTTTTACTGAATTGACCTAGACTGGTGCAAAGGTCTCCTCATTATGAGGCTTACGGAATGCTTCATCCAGCCATATTCAAAGAAATGGAAGAACATATTATTTGGCTCATATTATTTGGTAATGAACAGTTGTAAAAATGTCATTTTTTAAAAAAAATTATATATCATTGTCATATTTTACCAACAACATTAAAATCTCTTTCTAAGGCTTCTTTCCCATTTAAAATGGGCTCATTCGAAGATTGGGTTACAGAGGCTTGACTTTATACTCTAGCTTTCTTCTGACTTTCTTATCTGACTTTGAAACTGCTGCTATTTGATTAGGCCTGCTTAACTGCTTCCCTTCTGGATTTCCAGAATGTTGCATAACCCTCTGCTTGTTACTTGGTCCTTGCTTGCTTAACCCTTTACATGCCTGATTCATTTGTTGGGCCCTGACAGCTGCCCATTTAAGGGGAGTACTGTAGCTGTGTCTTGCCACTTATATGTGTGGGGTTTGTTTTGTGGATGGAACCAGACTAGGATACCAGAAAACCTCTGCATCCAAACAGTAGAAACTTCAGGTGTTAAAACATTCCCTAATTTCTAGCCCTCAGGATGTACACTTGAGCATGACTGTACAAGTACTAATCATCCATCCATGTGCTCAATCCACACCCCTGGTGCCCCATATAAAAGGTGTATCCAGCAGAATCAGACACCATGAAGCTAGCTCAGTGTTTCTCAGCCAGTAACATGGGTACCACCAGTGTTACCTGAAGTGGTGTCTGTATTTGTGCAACCCCTACTGCCCAGCAGCAAGATCAGAACATGACACAACTGTGGTAGGAGGCTTCAAAGCATGCTTTTCTTAGCTTGAAAGCCCTCCCATCCACCCTGAGTCAATTACTTGTGTTTGTTGCATCACATCTCCTAACCCATTTGGCCTCCCAACCCAGAAGTAACCAGCAATGATGTCATTGCCAGTTACTTCTGGTGGTACTTCAAATATATGGACCATGTGAAGTGATACTGTTGGGGTGTCCTCTGCCCCGCAGGACCCAGACTTACCCTGCAGTGGGGCCAAGGAGGTCCAGGGGAAAAGAAGCCCAGCCAGGCAGGAGGTGGGGCACCCCCTCTTTTTGCCCAAGGTGCCTGAGATTACAGGAGGACCTGACCCGGTAAGCAGTCAGTGGGGGGAGAGAGACAAGGGAGGTAGTACCAGGGAGGGAGGCCCCAAGCAGGTTCCCTTTTATGCCCCACCCCAGCAGGGAAGGGGTGGGGCTGGAGGAGGAAGTAGCCCATATAAAGGGCGGGAAGCCAATGGTGAGGAAAGAAAGCCAGGATGGGAGAAGCAGGAGGCTGTTTCTCCAACAGCGCCTGCCCAGGACCCAGTCTGAAGGGCTATCCCAGAGAGGAGGGCCAGGGTGTCTTAACCCCCTCCGCCTGAGGTCTCCTAAACAGGGACTATCTCCCCCAGCCTGCCTGACGCCCTACAGATACAGAATAGGACAAACATTGAGAAACAGGGGGCTACTGGTTTCATGTTCTGCAGACAGTCCTGTATGATCAAGCCCAAGAGCACAGATGGTCTCCTTCCAAGTGTAATTCTTGGAAATGTCATTATGCACCATTGTATAGTGGGAAAAAGGAAACAAATCTGAGTCACTTGGACAATCTTCATCCAAAAATTCAAGTTCCTACATCAAAGAGCTGTGCAGCTGTAAAGCATAAAAGAGATCCAAATTAGCAAGAAGGTCACTTCAAAGTTCAGATAATGCCCAGGGCGAATGCATGAGGGATACCCTTGAGAGTGGGGAATCCACAAAGCAATGGCCATGTTGACCAGGCAATTCCTTGAAAGTTGCCATTCCAGAGAAAGGGGTGCCTCTTCCCTGTCCCAGCAGATGTAAATCCATGTTGTCAGAATCAGCCAAAATCAATAGACTGTGACCTTGTTCTTATGAACAATTGCTTCACAGTTAAACACTTAATGTACTTTTTTACTGCTCATCTGCTCTATCTGGAGGAGGGGAATTAAAGTGACAGGCCAGCAGAACAGCTTGCATATAGTATTTCAGGGTTGGAATGTTTTTGCCCTTCAGAATGTACCCAAATTTATTTTAAAAATTTATATACTGCTTTTGTTGTAAACGGCATTCTTGAAATGTTCCCATCTGTTGGATGCGTTTGCATCGACCGGGCCTGGAAGAGATTCCTCAAGCACTCGTGCAAATTCCTCCACTTTTCTCTGATCCCGGGTCTTGCTCGTATCAATGTGAGGCCTTCCTTCCTTTTTTGTGTGGTACAGTCGCTTTGTTTGCAGTTTTACTCTGCTGCACACCAGCGAGTGGTCGGTGTCACAGCCAGCAGCCTGATAGCTGCGTGTGATCTTGATGCTGGGAAGGCTGGAGCGTCTGGTGAGAATCAGGTCGAGCTGGTGCCAGTGCTTTGATCTTGGGTGTCTCCAAGAGACTCTATGTTGGGGCTTCGCCTTGTCCATATGTTACGCCTTTTCCATATTTGGCAAGAAGACCAACAAGACGGCAGACTGGTTTGAAGCCCACTCTGAGGAGTTGACACCAGTCATTGAGGAAAAGAGGAGAGCTCAAGCAGCATACAAGGCCTGTCCCAGTCAGCGCAACCTGCAGGTCCTCCGAGGTGCTCGCAGCAAAGTCCAGCAGACTGCCAGGAGATGTGCTAATGACTACTGGCTCCAGCTCTGTTCCGAGATACAGATAGCAGCTGACACGGGCAACATCAAGGGGATGTATGATGGTATCAAGCAGGCCCTAGGTCCAACACAGAAGAAAATTGCCCCTCTGAAGTCTGCCGCAGGCGAGGTCATCCAGGATCGGGCGCAGCAGATGGAACGCTGGGTGCAGCACTACTCTGAGCTATATTCCAGAGAAAATGTAGTCACCGAAGAAGCGCTGAACAACATTGAGTGCCTGCCTGTGCTGGAGGAGCTTGACAGTGAACCAACCCTAGAAAAACTTCACGTGGCCCTGGACTCCCTTGCCTTTGGCAAGGCACCTGGAAAAGACAGCATCCCTGCTGAAGTCCTAAAGTGCTGCAAAGAGATCATCATCACTGAGCTGCATGAAATCCTTTGTCTCTGCTGGAGAGAAGGTGGAGTACCTCAAGACATGAGGGATGCAAACATCATCACGCTGTACAAGAACAAAGGCGACAGGGGTGACTGCAACAACTACCGTGGCATCTCTCTCCTTAGCGTTGTAGGAAAGTTGTTTGCCCGAGTTGCACTAAAGAGGCTCCAGGTACTTGCAGAGAGCGTTTATCCAGAATCACAGTGTGGATTCCAAGCCAACAGGTCCACCACTGATATGGTATTCTCCCTTAGACAACTGCAGGAGAAATGCAGGGAACAACGACAGCCACTCTTTATAGCCTTCATAGATCTCACGAAGGCTTTCGACCTGGTCAGCAGGGATGGCCTCTTCAAGATTCTCCCCAAGATTGGATGTCCACCCAGGCTCCTCAGCATCATCAGATCCTTCCACAAGGACATGAAGGGCACTGTTGTCTTTGATGGCTCCACATCAGACCCCTTTGACATCCGAAGCGGCGTGAAGCAGGGCTGTGTTCTTGCACCAACCTTGTTTGGGATCTTCTTCGCTGTCCTGCTGAAGCAGGCCTTTGGAACTACAACAGAAGGCATCTATCTCCGGACCAGATCAGATGGAAAGCTCTTCAACCTCTCCGGACTGAGAGCAAAGTCCAAAGTCCAGCTGAAATGTCTGCGTGACTTCCTCTTTGCCGACGATGCAGCTGTCACTACCCACTCTGCCAAAGATCTCCAGCAGCTCATGGATCGTTTTAGCAAGGCCTGCCAAGATTTTGGACTGACAATCAGCCTGAAGAAAACACAGGTCATGGTTCAGGATGTGGACTCACCTCCCTGCATTACAATCTCTGCACATGAACTGGAGGTTGTCCATGACTTTGTGTACCTTGGCTCAACGATCTCCGACACTCTTTCTCTCGATACCGAGCTAAACAAGCGCATCGGTAAAGCAGCTACCACGTTTTCCAGACTAACAAAGAGAGTCTGGTCCAACAAGAAGCTGACGGAACATACCAAGATCCAGGTCTACAGAGCTTGCGTCCTGAGTACACTTCTGTACTGCAGCGAGTCATGGACTCTTCGCTCACAACAGGAGAGGAAACTGAATGCTTTCCACATGCGCTGCCTCCGACGTATTCTCGGCATCACCTGGCAGGACAAAGTTCCAAACAACACAGTCCTGGAACGTGCTGGAATCCCTAGCATGTATGCACTACTGAAACAGAGACGCCTGCGTTGGCTCGGTCATATCGTGAGAATGGATGATGGCCGGATCCCAAAGGATCTCCTCTATGGAGAACTCGTGCAAGGAAAGCGCCCTACAGGTAGACCACAGCTGCGATACAAGGACATCTGCAAGAGGGATCTGAAGGCCTTAGGAGTGGACCTCAACAAGTGGGAAACCCTGGTCTCTGAGCGGCCTGCTTGGAGGCAGGCTGTGCAACATGGCCTTTCCCAGTTTGAAGAGACACTTGGCCAACAGTCTGAGGCTAAGAGGCAAAGAAGGAAGGCCCATAGCCAGGGAGACAGGCCAGGGACAGACTGCACTTGCTCCCAGTGTGGAAGGGATTGTCACTCCCGAATCGGCCTTTTCAGCCACACTAGACTCTGTTCCAGAACCACCTTTCAGAGCGCGATACCATAGTCTTTCGAGACTGAAGGTTGCCAACTACTGATACTGCTTTTCTAGTGCTCAAAGCAGTTCATTGCATAGAATAGAATTTTAAAATGTAACAAAATACATGGAATAAAATAAAATAATAAAATCAAATAAAAACATTACAAGCAATTAAAATGATACAGATGCAATTAAAAAATGTAAAAACAGCAACAGCATAACAAACAGCAACAGAAGCCCTGTAGGTGATAGTTGAAAAATTGGTCTGTCTTCTTACCAGCTCCCTTTTTACCTGTGCCAAGTCCTTCCACATACCATAGAAAAGTTTCCTACTTGCAGTGAAACTGATTGGAATAACCGCAGTTGCAAGGATTTCCAAAGAAACATAGCACAGTAGGCACCTGAAATATTTCTCATATATTTCTCTCCACTTGCCCCCCTTCATGGGAATGAAGACAGAAGATACTCTGTGTGGAAAGCATGTGTGAAGAGTGTAGAACTGAGGACTCTTAAGTATGCTATGAAAGTTCTTTATGTAAATGTAGCATGATGCGCTCTTTGTCTACATGCGGCTTCAGTAGGTTTAGGACTTGGTTTAGGACCCAATCCCATCCAACTTTCCAGTGTCAATGCAGCCACAATATAGACCCTGAGGTAAGGGAACAAATGTTTACTTACCTTGAGAAGGCTTTCATGACTGTCCCACCACCAGAGGAGGCAGCACAAACCCAATTAGCATGGCTGCATCTGCACTGGAAAGTTGGATAGGATTGGGCCCTCAGTTCCATTTACTGTGTGGACAAAACGGGGAGGAGTAGGGCATATGCATTGCCAACATAAGACAAGTGCAATGCTCAACACCTGTCATTAAAGGGCCACCTGTCCGGTAGCAGGGCTGGAATAGATCTCTGCCTGTGTGAGATGTATGAAGGCTACTTTATGTGTTAGTTCAATAGGCCCAACTTGTGCATTTTATATGGGCTTAGCTGCTTTCACTCAAAATTTAAGCCATCCTTTTCAGAGGCTGAAACTTTTCAGTAATTCCTATGCCTAAGATATTCATAACCACAGGGCATGTACTCATTTAGAGTAGAAGAAGTAGAGGGGGAAGAATCTCAGATCTGGAGGGAAAGCATATGGGGGGGGCAGGAGGAGAGGTTAAGCATTCATTCGCTGCAGCTTCTCCACTTTAAATTTGACCTTTCCAAACTAGTTTTGCTGTAATGATGATAGGGCACTATGGCACACATTAGTGTGCAATACTGAGTTTATTCCTTGGCTAGCTTTCCATTTGAAGAAATTAAAAAAAAACACACACACATTGGGGTGGTTTCCTCTTCCCCATGCATGCACACAAAGGAGGCTGCACATTTCTGCATGCTTGAATTAGCTCCGAGTCCATTGGGATTTGGACTGACATCTCCCTGATCAAAATTCATGTGTGTATCCTGATGGAACATTATGTCAGAACTGTATCTATATAACTTTTCCAGTGGCAAAACCATGAACATAACACCAAATGAGAATATAGGATTCTGTTCACAGATCATCTCTGGATAATGTCATTGGGTAACATTTTACAGCCTAACCTTTTATGCGTGCACAGACTTGTTAGGCTGATTCTAAAATGTTAGCCCAGGAGACCCAATGCTATGCCTGAGATGAGCCCACATTTTCTTCCCATAAAGTTTCCAGTAGGTATATAGTAGCATCAGACTTTACCGACCCATTGGAAATCTTTGATTGGCTTTTATATCAACATGAGTAATCTGATGTACGGGGAAGATATGAAGGAGGCGTACAAGCTGGACATGTTTTGGAGGAGATGCTTCTCAGCAGTGGTTTCTTTTTTCAGAAAACTTTGGTGATGACCACAGTACTCTGTTTATCTTTCAAAAAAAGAGAAAAAATGGTTTTTGCGGGAGCTTTTCCAGGATTCCGCCTAGGGGGAGAAGGCCCCCGCCAGTTTCCTTAATCATTAGGGCTTATGGGTGAATGTTTTCTGAAGAAGGCTCCAGCCATCTGGGCAATACACGGACATGTAATTATACCGGTGTTTAAGGCAAACAAAAGACTTGCTGATCAGCAGTTTTTGTGCAGGCTGCAGGTGGCTGAGAGTTTTTTTGAGGAATGTCACAATGTATGAGGGGAGGTGGGGAGGGGGATGACTCAGAAGTGCTTGGTCACTTGTGGTTTTTCGTTCATGGTTTTGCTATGACTATTGGCTTGTTTTGACTTTAACAAGAAAGCAGGTGTTTTGTGTGTGGGTGCAAAACAGTATTTTGTAACAGGGCTGCTACTGTTCATGCAACCCGTAGTTTAGCTTGCCAAGAAGGGAGCTTTCTTCTTTTCTTTTTTTTGATACACCAGGGTCACGAATGATTTTCTGTAACTGTTCTGCAGGATCTGTAATACATGAATGCTTGAAACTCACCTATAGACAGACAGATCTGTCTAAGCACAGGAACAGCTTGCCTAACTACCATACAGGGCGGTTCAGAAATTGCTGAAATAATGTATGGGAAGCAGTCTGAACATTTAAGAGGAGAAGAAAAAGTTGGTAACCTACACTGCCTAGTCTAGACCCTGAGAGGGCTCTTGTACCTTTTACAAGATAACAATACTACTACAGTACTAATAAACAGGGCTATATCCTGTGGCACCTGATGGTGTAAAGAAGTCCTGTGATAGGTGGGGGAGTTGGGTTGCAGACTTACCACCCAGAGAGCATTCCTGTCTCTTTAATTGCCCAATAAATCTGGAGACGAGGCAGCTGTGATGCATACATACATCTGGGCACACCTCTACTGTCTCAGAAGTCACTATTCTGGCAGCTGCTCAAGTCATTACTTGCTTTTCACTGCAGGGCAGCACTAGAGACTCACCCACTCACCAGTGGAGTCCCATTTGTTTATTCACTACAGTCCTTTTATGGACTGGGCAGAGGGGAAGGAGCACCCAGATTCTCTGGCTGCCTGCTGACTCCTTCATGCTCTCTGCTCAGCATCACAATGAAAGGGTGTGCACGGGGATCTCCATACACTAGCAGTACTGTGTCACTTGCAGCCCAGTCCGATTCCTCTAACCCTCCATAGCAAGGAGCTATGCCAATGTAGTTAGAGCCACATGCTATGGTGAGGTGGCCGATCAGACAGCAGGTGAGAGGTAAGTAAAACACTTACGTCACAGGAGGCCATCTGATGTCTTATGGGTCTCTTCAGATCCATGTCAGGTGTAAGTCTAAGGAAGAGGTCAGGGCAGGTTGCAGAATTGGGGATATCATCCAGCATGCAATTTTGCCACTGAGATTCATCTACTCCAACCTGCTGCCCACTCCTGCCCTTCCCCACCCTGAATCTCTCCTGAAACTGCCTATGAACAATCCCCTCAGTTACCTTACCTGGGCTTGCAGAGCATTTGGGTGATTCTAGTCTGCACTCAAAGCTGCTGGGCATTTCCGCCAGTGGCTCCATAGTGTGCAATAGTAGCATGCTGTTTGTGCCATTGCAGGTCCATTTACTGTTCAGCAGTGGATTTCTTGATCCATGTTGTAAATGGCCCATTGGATTGGTCTGTTACCCATGTACACTTCTATCCAGATAAGCTCCACACCACACAGCTGCCAGTGAGTTGTTGACAAAGCAGCACTTGCCACTGCTCTTCCTGGCTATTTTCTGCCCAATCTAGTGATGTCGCCAAAGTTCATCATGACCTGGTTTGGAATTCAAATATGATCATCTCTCAATTGATATGGCCAATGCTCTTTTAAAGCACATATAACACATGCACATGGGGAAAAATTATTTCTGACCAGTCACTCACTACTGGACTCTAGAAATGAACAGTTATTAGATTGCAAAAGAGAAAGAGAGGGAGGAAGAGGGAGACAAGGATGTCCTTAGAAGGAGAAAGGAGGCAGAGCGAGAAGGAAGAATAGACAGAGGAGAAGGGATATAGGCAGATCAGGTGGCTTCACCAGATAGACTGGTGAAGAAAGTGAGGATTTTGTAGTGTTGGGAGATAAGAAAAAGAGAGAACTGGGGAAATTAGTAAGAAAGAAAAGGAGAAGAGGTCTTGAGGTGAATGGGCTTAGCTGGGGAGAGAGTGGGTCTTGTAACCTGAGTCAAGGTTACAAGCAGGGGGTGACCCTAGAGGCAGGCAGTGAAATCACTTGTGGGGAGGAGCTAGTTTGTCCCACTGAATAAACACTCTTAATCCCAAACCTCTGAAAGAAGATAACCAGAATGGGGGATTCTCTTTGTTCTTGAAGTCCTGGATGGATCAATGGAAGCCTCAGGCCCTGTGTGATGGAGACCTGAGACTGATCTTGGGTCTCCCCTAAAACAGTGGAAAAATAGGCTAAATTCACTCACTCACTCACTCACTCACTCACAGAGAAAGCCACAAATACTAAGTACAGTATGTCATCAATGTGACTAAACATGAGATGGGGACGACGACAGGACTTGGTGGTCTTTTGCAAGGTTGCACAGCAAACTAAAGTTACCTGTCCACTTCTGTGAATCTTGAGTGTGTAGCACTGCAGGGGCTATGGGGCAAGACAGATAAGACCTTGTGAACCTCCTGAGTAAATCAGGGTCCTACAGGCAGAAAGAAAGCTCTGAAGCAAGCCCTATCTTCAAATCAGTAAAGAGGGCAGGGTAATTACTAAGCTGGTCAAAAGTGTGGCCCTCCTGGCCTGTAGATCGGAGGCCTTTTGTCAGCAGCCTAGGAAATAGGCATGTTACTGGCCAGGTCTGTGCTCTTCTGGCAGGTACCCAGGGCCATGTATCTGCATCCTGCATGCCTAGAAATATAAAGAAATAAAAGCGTGACTGGATAACACAATACCCGGTTGCATTATGAATCTAGCAGTTCACCCTCTATTTTCCAGCTGGAAATGTAAAATAAGATTTCTGTGAGATTCAGCTCAGGAGCCAACAGCATACAGACCAGGTATCCAAAGGTCCCTACTTTGTTGGTACATGTGCAAATCTTCAACATCTTGTTTTTGTCAGTTGCTGTGATTTATGAGCAGCTCAGCTAAGGAGCCTTTTGTTTGGGAATTGACAGCCCAATCCTATCCACACTTTCCTAGGAGCAAGCCCCATTGACTCTAATGGAACTGACTTCTTAGTAGACATGCATAGGATTGGGCTGTGGCTTCTCTATTTGGGCCAGTTCTTTTTTCAACTCTTTGATGTGGCTGTTGTTTCCCATTCATATCTAAAATCCTCTTTTATTCTTGGATATGTTTGGGAAGGGAGAGACAAAAGGTGGGGAGGCAATTGAATTTCCAAGTGGATCTCCTTGATGGCTGGTACTGGAAACTGCAGTTCCTAGGGGCAATATAGGGCACAAATGTGTGCATGTACCAATATTATGAACCAGAAGAGAACTCTTGGAGAATAGATGAGCTTGTTCTGAGAGTTCTCCAAGAAGGTTCATAAACACCCAGCTGATTGCAAGTGGATCCAAAGGGAGTTTGCCAGTCCTTCATCTGATGTTGTTGTCTACCTTTCTCCCTTTCCTGGTGCAATGAGCAGGATGGCAGCAGGTGTCTTGAACTGCGTGTCAGGAAGGAAGCCTACTCATTTCAGAAAGCCTGGGGTGGGAGGAAATTCCATCAAAATCATTAACTGATAAACTTAAATACATGAGTGGCAAGTTATGGTCGCCTTCTCAGATATAGCTAGATGTGGATTGCCAAGTACTCTGTTTTGGAGCCCTTTACCAGGAAGTGTCTGATTTACATAGCATAAAATCTGAGGATTCCAAACAGTGCTACTCATGGCATGTTTGTGTACTTCTGGTGATAGACAATAGCTTTCCCTAGCTGTTGTCACTGCAGCATGCAAAATGTGTGTGGCTCATGGCTATTTAGCTGAGACTCTGCCCACTTACAAATGAATGAAAAAAGTCATTTTTGATTGCAACCAGTCATCTAAATTGATAGATCACCATGAAAAAGGAGAAAACCCTCACTGTAAAAGTATTCCGAACTTTTAGCCAATGGCAATTGGATAGATTGTACCTCCAGCATTTCACAAATGAAAATGAGGACACGCTTGTAACACGCTTATTGTCATACCTGAGCCCCTCTCCCAGTTATATACAGAATTGCCAAAAGATCTACTCTGCCTGCCAGATTCATTTGTTGTTCAGTAGCCTAACTGCCAGTACTTGAAAAGTGAAGAGGATGTTTATTCTTTTGGTTTTCTAAGATATACAGAAGCTCCCCTACTTAAGAACATTCCACTAAGAACTTGCAAAATACAAACATGCCTGGCCATATGTCCATAGATGGTGTTAGCATCCATTCCCAAACATTCCCCATCCTATTCCAGTAAGCCCCTTTGGCCTGCTTTTCAAGATAAGATCACACAATATAGAGTACTGCACTGTAGCTGTAGCGTTAATGTTTATTTTGTTTTCATAGTTCACAACATGTTTGCTACCAATAATAGTGATGATGGACTTAAGAACAAAACAACTTAGAAGCAGACCTCTGGAACCTCACCTGTGCTTAAGTAGCAGCACTTCTGTAAGAAAAAATACAGTTGTCCTACAAACTGCTAACAGTTCAAAAGAAACAAAACCTCCCTGGCTGCAGCACATGAAGTGGCAGACTGTGCACACAAAGGGACCGTTGGGCCCAATCCAGAGCCCTGCACGCCACACTGTTGCAAACATGCTGTAAGGCATATCTGCGACCATTACCACGGGCCCAGCGCCAGAGCTGGCCCAGCGTGAGTCTGCCCTGGGCCAGCTCCGGTGCTGGGCCTGCATTCTGCTGCCCAACAGCTTGCCTGAACCGCTGGGTGGTGGAGAGGTGGGGGAGGTGCTCCAGGGCAGGGGGAGGTGGGAAGAGGGTGGGCGGAGGATGGGGAGGAGACATGGCAGGGGGAGGGAGCAGGGCGGAAGGGGGTGGGATCGGCGGAGCTCAACTCCACTGGATCCTGAGTCCTGTTTCAGGCCTTGTGGCCTGACACAGGCCTTCTTGATTCTATGCTGGCTGAAGAGCCGCCGCAGAATTGAGTAGCCCCATTGCGGGGCTACTTCCCTTACGCAGGGGAAGGGGACAAAAGTCTCCTTCCTCTGAGGAGCTGCTGTGGGCTGCCCGGCGCACACTGGATGCTGCAGTAGCCATTTTGGTGCCATGGCAGCCTGACACACCAGGCAGCTCAGGATTGGGCTGTTAGTCCTCATGTATACTTATTCATGTGCATATGTGCTAGGACTGCACATATTTCTAGCTCCCACTCCCACCTAACTGGAGACCTAGGGAAGGGAGCTGAAATCTGAAAAAAGAAAACTCTAGCAACTCATAAATAAAATTTGTGTAAGACATCAGGCAAAAATAGGGGCAGTGATTTATTAGGGACAGGTTCCCTTCCAGGAAATAGGAATGTAGGTCCTAGTACATTGGAGCACATGTCGGTTTACTGTCTAAGCATCCTGCCTCAGAGTTATAAAGAGGAGCAAAGAATTGTGTTTTTAAAATGCATACTTCATACAATAGAAGTCTCTTTCACTGTCCCAGTGACCTGAACTAGGATAGGTTACAAATATGTGACATCTGGCAGGCCTGCTGTTTGGTCTATCCTTATTTGATTAACAGGTAATTTCATTGGCTCCACATTTTTGTAACACCAAAGGCTTGAAGGGATCATTCTGAAGAAGAGTGAATGAAGTTTCTTTCCAAATTACAACACAGCTCAGAGGAAGTCACCCTGCAGTACCAACTAGGTTGCCAACTAAGTAACCACCATGAACAAATACCCTTTAATAAGCACACATACCTCAGAAAATGAGATGTCTGGGGTGGAAGGTAGGGGCGGGAACGAGACCCTGGGCAGATCAAAGGTAACTGTGTCCCTGATTAGGCTCCAGCCCGTAATTACGATCCTGCTGTTTCTATGGTTTCCTAATCACACAGCAATGTCTCCTCTAGGAGGACCAGTCACTTTTAGAGGGGGCAGCCCTGCCCTCTGGATCTTGACTGCTTGTTTAAGGTCCTTTCCTTTCTTGACAGTGCAGAGGAAATTCCACCAAAATCTCATTGTTGTCAAGAGGCTTGGAAGAAGTCGTGGGGGAACTACTGGTCCCATAGTGGTCAAAGAGAAGACCTCTCTGGGGCAGAATTCATGCCACTTGTATTCATGATCTGTGTGTCTTTGGATAGTTGATGGGTGCTTATGGTTCTTCACTATGGTTGTGGAACTAGCAGATACATCATGGCCACCGTTAACATATATTGTAACATGTAGCATGAGTGCTGTTTTTCCATCACATGTGTACGTATGGTGTGTTTGTTGGCAACCTTCAGTCTCAAAAGACTATGGTATTGCGCTCTGAATGGTGGTTCTGGCACAGTGTCTAGTGTGGCTGAAAAGGCCGATTCGGGAGTGACAATCCCTTCCACACTGGGAGCAAGTGCAGTCTGTCCCTGGTCTGTCTCCCTGGCTATGGGCCTTCCTTCTTTGCCTCTTTGCCTCAGTCTGTTGGCCAAGTGTCTCTTCAAACTGGGAAAGGCCATGCTGCACAGCCTGCCTCCAAGCAGAACGCTCAGAGGCCAAGGTTTCCCATCTGTTGAGGTTCATTCCTAAGGCTTTCAGATCCCTCTTGCAGGTGTCCTTGTATCGCAGCTGTGGTCTACCTGTAGGGCGCTTTCCCTGCACAAGTTCTCCATAGAGGAGATCCTTTGGAATCTGACCATCGCCCATTCTCACGACATGACCAAGCCAACGCAGGCGTCTCTGTTTCAGCAGTGTATACACGCTGGGGATTCCAACTCATTCCAGGACTGTGTTGTTTGGAACTTTGTCCTGCCAGGTGATAACGAGGATGCGTCGGAGGCAGCGTATGTGGAAAGCGCTTAGCTTCTTCTCCTGTTGTGTGTGAAGAGTCCATGACTCACTGCAGTACAGAAGTGTACTCAAGATGCAGGCTCTGGATCTTGGTATGTTCCGTCAGCTTCTTGTTGGACCAGACTCTCTTTGTGAGTCTGGAAAACATGGTAGCTGCTTTGCTGATGCGTCTGTTTAGCTCGGTATCGAGAGAGAGTGTTGGAGATCGTTGAGCCAAGGTACACAAAGTCATGGACAACCTCCAGTTCGTGCGCAGAGATTGTAATGCAGGGAGGTGAGTCCACATCCTGAACCATGACCTGTGTTTTCTTCAGGCTGATTGTCAGTTCAAAGTCTTGGCAGGCCTTGCTAAAACAGTTCATGAGCTGCTGGAGATCTTTGGCAGAGTGGGCGGTGACAGCTGCATCGTTGGCAAAGAGGAAGTCACGCAGACATTTCAGCTGGACTTTGGACTTTGCTCTCAGTCCGGAGAGGTTGAAGAGCTTTCTGTCTGATCTGGTACGTCTCGTCTGATCTTTTTTTTTTTTTTTATACCTCATGCACACCATACCGTATCTCCGGACCAGATCAGATGGTATGGTGTGTGTGAGGTATAAAAAAAGACACAGTACAGGGCACACGCAGTGCATATATATATATATATATATATATATATATATATATATATATATATATATATATATATATATATATATATATATATATATATATATAGTGCATGAGCAAATGTGTAAAACATGAAACATACCTATGTGGACAAAAGTATGCCGTGGTATCTGCGGGAGTTCTGATCCAGACCCCCCCCCCCCCCGGGTCTGGAAACCACAGATATCAGGGAATTATACCACCAAATTGAAATCAAAGTGTGTAGTGGAAAAAAAGTATGTTCATGCTTTCACTTGAAATGAAGAAAAGGAATTAGACTATGTATATTTCATATACATTTGGTTGAGATTGCTATCCCATGCACAGTCTGGATAGAGCATGGACCACTGCCACTCAGCCTCTTGCGGGGATTTTTCAGAAAGCATAATTCCCTCATTCCATCCTTCACCTCACTCTGTTATTCCATGCCATCTGAATGCATTACTTTGTTTCTGGAAGCCCTTTAGCAGCCATTCATCTTTTTCTTTTCTTATTTTCTAAAGCTTTTGCTGGACTGTGTCAGTGCAGGTCTCAATGGGGGGGGGGGTCTGCATATTTAAATGCTCCTCTGTTTTATTATTTTTGAAAACCTACTTTCTTGAATGCCAAAACCCAACACAGGTAACTTATGGAATTTGCTGCTATGGAATATGGTGAGGGAGTAGTTGAGGTGGCGTTAAAAGGAGAGTAGACAAAAGCATGAAGGAAGAAACATCTTTCCCAGACTTTTACTGCCCAATCGTGTTCCCTGCCATAGTATAGCATGCAGCTGTACCAACAGAATGGAGGTAGGGGTGATTGGACAACCTATTTACCTGCAGGAGGTAAGTACTGCTCAAAACAATAAAGGGAACACTTAAACAACACAATATCACTCCAAGTCAATCACACTTCTGTGAAATCAAACTGTCCACCTAGGAAGCCACACCGATTGACAATCAAGTTCACATGCTGTTGCACAAATGGAGTAGACAACAGGTGGAAATCATAGGCAAGTAACAAGATACCCCCAATAAAGGAGTGGTTCTGCAGGTGGTGACCACAGACCACTTTGCAGTCCCTATGCTTTCTGGCTGATGTTTGGGTGACCTTTGAATGCTGGCGGTGCTGTCACTCTAGTGGCAGCATGAGGCAGAGTCTGCAACCCACACAAGTGGCTCAGGTAGTGCAGCTCATCCAGGATGGCACATCAATGTGAGCTGTGGCAAGAAGGTTTGCTGTGTCTGTCAGTGTAGTGTCCAGAGCATGGAGGCGCTACCAGGAGAGAGGCCAGTACACCAGGAGACGTGGAGGAGGCCGTAGGAGGGCAACAACCCAGCATCAGGACCGCTACCTCCGCCTTCGTGCCAGGAGGAACAGGAGGAGCACTGCCAGAGCCCTGCAAAATGACCTCCAGCAGGCCACAAATGTGCATGTGTCTGCTCAAATGGTCAGAAACAGACTCCATGAGGGTGGTATGAGGGCCCGACGTCCACAGGTGGGGGTTGTGCTGACAGCCCGACACCGTGCAGGACATTTGGCATTTGCCAGAGAACAACAAGATTGGCAACCTCGCCACTGGTGCCCTGTGCTCTTCACAGATGAAAGCAGGTTCACACTGAGTACATGTGACAGAAGTGACAGAGTCTGGAGATGGCAGGGAGAACGTTCTGCTGCCTGCAACATCCTCCAGCATGACCGGTTTGGCAGTGGGTCAGTAATGGTGTGGGGTGGCATTTCTTTGGGGGGCTGCACAGCCCTCCATGTGCTCGCCAGAGGTAGCCTGACTGCCATTAGGTACCGAGATGAGATCCTCAGACCCCTTGTGAGACCATATGCTGGCGCGGTTGGCTCTGGGTTCCTCCTAATGCAGGACAATGCTAGACCTCATGTGGCTGGAGTGTGTCAGCAGTTTCTGCAAGATGAAGGCATTGATGCTATGGACTGGCCTGCCTGTTCCCCAGACCTGAATCCAATTGAGCACATCTGGGACATAATGTCTCGCTCCATCCACCAGCGCCACGTTGCACCACAGACTGTCCAGGAGTTGGCGGATGCTTTAGTCCAGGTCTGGGAGGTGATCCCTCAGGAGACTATCCGCCACCTCATCAGGAGCATGCCCAGGCATTGTAGGGAGGTCATACAGGCACGTGGAGGCCACACACACTACTGAGCCTCATTTTGACTTGCTGTATGGACATTACATCGCAGTTGGATCAGCCTGTAGTGTGTTTTTCCACTTCAATTTTGAGTATGACACCAAACCCAGACCTCCATGGGTTAATAAATGTGATTTCCATTGATGATTGTTGTGTGATTTTGTTGTCAGCACATTCAACTATGTCAGGAACAAAGTATTTAATAGGAATATTTCGTTCATTCAGATCTTGGATGTGTTGTTTAAGTGTTCCCTTTATTGTTTTGAGCAGTATATTTACTCACCCTGAGGTAGGCTGTCTGATCACCTGTGGGTCTCCTTGGACCCATGCCAGCCATTTTGCTGGCATAAGGAGGCAAAAGGAGAGGGGAGGGTTAAAAATGAGGGGAAAGGATCCTGGCACAAATTGCTTTTCCTTCCCCAAAACTTCCTCCCCCTTCCCCCCACCCAACATAAGCCTCTGCTGCCAATTTACTGGTGCTGTCGTAGTAGGGATCTGGAGCCGCCGCCGCCAATTTGTGGCAGTGCACATCAGCAGCCAGGCTTTCACGCCACCGGAAAGCACCCTGCACTGCTGGAATGCAAGTTCTGGCAGCACAAAGTGATCATAAGATTGGGCCCTTAGTCATGGTGGAACGGTCATGTTTCAGAGGTAGAACACCACTGTATACCTCTGTGTGTGTGGGGGGGGGCAACAGTCAGGAAGGGTTATTGCCGTCACACCCTCATTTTAGGTTCCCAAGGGCATCTGACTGGCCACTGTGGGAAACAAGATGCTTGACTAGATGAACTTTTGGCTTTACCTGGCGGGTATTTTCTTATGTTTTATGTTCTTAATTCAGGAATAAGGGTTTAGGATTTCCTGACATGCTACTCCTCTATATCCATGGATTTCTTCCTTGTCACGGAGGCCTTTTCAAAATCACAAGACTCACCTTACAGCCCAAAGTGACACAGGCCAGGTGAAGTTAAAGTACTCAGTTACGTCGAATGCAGAAACTGAGCCTTGGAGAAGGTTCCACAAATGTGATTGCCAGATCACAGCCAGCTATCATGAATTGCTTCTTTCTTGACACCTCCTTGCCCAATCCTAGCATGGAATGAGAAGCTGCACTCCTCCCCCAGGTCTTCTTCACATTGCAGATGACTAGGACAGGAAAGAAGTTCCTTATTTTGGTCCAGGTGGAGCTTGGTGGAGGAGTCCCCAACCTAAGGGTCTCCTGACTCTTAGAAGTTGCTTTTCAGGGGAACGGGGGTTTCTGTTGGGAGGAGGCAGATTATTTAAATTGTATGAACTTCCTTCATACCTGCAGGGAATGGAGACAAAATGTGTTGTTCATTAATTCCTAAAATAATAAATTCCCACACACATAATAATAGTCTTTTGCAATCCAGCAAATCAATTCCAATAGATCCTGGCCAAGCATTTGGGGACTGGCAGCCCAATCCTATCCACACTTTCCTGGGAGCAAGCCCCACTGACTCTAATGGGACTTATTTCTGAGTAGACATGCATAGGATTGGGCTGTGGATTGGTTTGTTCTTGTGCCCGGAGAACCGAGTCCTAGTAATTAGTAAATACATTTATTTATTTGATCTTAAGTTAATAACAGCAGTACTAAAATCCAAGAGCAGCACTTCTGTACTATAGTTACATCATGCATACATTTGTCTGGGGCAAAGGACATTTGATAAACAGGACACCAACATCTGTGTAATCATTAATACATGAAGCAGTCTCATACAGTGTTGGATCATTGGCCCATTTTTCCACTTTGACTGTCAATAGTTTTTCAGGATTCAGACTATATTTCTGGCCCTGCTGCTTGAGATCATTCTGGATACAGAATTGAACCTGACACTTTTCCCATGTAAAGCATGTGCACTGCCACTGACCTATAGTCCCTTCCCCAAAGCAAGCCATTGTATGTTCAGAAAAGAACTGTTTTGGTATACATTCTCATTGCAAAGGCACCCCTTGATATATACTTTTTTGTTCATCTAGTGCTGGCAAGAAACTATTCCAGACACCTGGGCCTTATTTCCTTGAAAATAGGGCAGCGCAGCCAACAGTGGGGTAAATTTTCTTCTGTATCAGCCTGGATACAGACTTTGCTCTAATATTCTTCTCAGCCAAATGTGTTCCTGGAAAATAAGACAACTGTCTTCAACATCTATTGCTTTGGTATGTGTCTGGAAAAGAACAGCTCCCCTTGTCATTTTAAAATGTGAAGTTGTCCATTAGTGCACCTGAATGGTACTCTTGACTTTTCAGGTGTTTAGTGACTATGCAGGGGGTCTAGATGCCTAAGTGCTAAGTACAAATTATCAGCAGTATTGTAGAATCAATGGTGAATGGCTTTTTGCAACAATAACTTGAAGAGCATTCATTCTAGACAACAACCTGTGTTTTTCATTTACCCCCAGAAGAGCTTTGGTCTGTCTCCAGCTATCTACCAAGAACCATAGTAAATAGTTCATAGCAGAAGGCAATAATTCGGGCTGATTAGCAGGGTAACCTTAGCTTAGCATATTGTTTACAGCTTATGGTGAGACAGGAAATCTGGAAAAGGAGAGAGGGGGAGAGAGAGAAGTTGTTTTGTGGATTCCTCCCCCCCTCACCCCAGCATGTATGGACCAAACACTATGGACAAAATGTGGCAGCTCTTAAGATATTTGTGTATCAATGAAGCGATTGGGAAACTCTTCCTGGTAAAAAGATCACATTGCACATTGAAATTCAAAAGGCTTTCCATAGATGTCCCCACCTTTATTTTACTGGAGAGTTTTTCGTAAGTGTATCCTAATCCCATAAGAAATGCAAGTCTCTGGGTTGCAAGTCTTGGGCCAGGAGGGCACTGATAGTTCATATTGATATTGATTTTTTGCATTCAGTTCTTTTGTCCTTTTCTCCCACTGGCCTCCCTAATTGGCTGCCAGGGTCCCTTTGGAGATTGCTAATAGTGTGAAAGTGCATCTTCCCAAGATCTCACATTCAGCAGGAACTGAAAAGACAAAAGGGAGGGGGGAAAAAAACCTTACTAGGAGACAAAGCTTACTGGCATCAGTTCTAAAATGCACTTATTTTATTAGCTGCACAAATGCCCTTTCCAGATGTGTGCTTGAATGGCTCCTGGATTTTCATTACATTTCTACAAGCCATCAGTGTTTGCAAGTCTGATTATTAGATTAATGATTTTAGTTGTAGAGTAATGGATTGATAAAAAGGGCCTTATCACCGTGTGTGTGCGTGTGTGTGCGCGCGCGCGCGCGCGTTTATACATATATAAATATATAAACATTTCCTTGTAGTATTTTCATCTTGGAATAGGTTTTGTAAGTTCCTAAGCCACATTGTTTCACTTATGTCATCTTTTCCTTTATGTAACGAAGGAAGATTATTATCAGGTAGCCATAAGTTATGGCAAGACTATAGGCTACAATAGATTTTATGACTTAATGCACGATGGGGAAAGTATAAATTTTCAGGCTGTTTATTAAAAGCTCAGGAATAATCATCCACCATGGTTTCAACTTCTGCAATTTAAAGGGTTTATTTTATACTATGAAGGGGGGGAAAACAGAAAATTTGGGCATTTGTCTTACCTTTTGAATTGATTTGTTAGGAAAATTGTAGTTTTAAAGGATTGCTGTCCAAAATCCCCAACTTGTTGATATCCTGAAGATATTGGACTTGAATCAAAATAGTGGACCGCCAGGCATGGAGCTCGTGTACAGAAAGAGATGGGAATTCAGTGTAGGGATTTTAGGAAGCGTGTTTCATGGTATGCACAAGAGAAGAGTGAATTATCTCGAGTTAGTGTAGTGTAGTGGCTGAGACTTGAGATTTCCCTAATTTGACTGTCACATCCGCCATGGACTCATTAGATGGTCTTAGTTGAACTACTTAGCTGCATTATGGAGATAATTTCATCAGTTCATATCTTTTCATTTATTTTGCTCTGCAAACCACTTTGTCAACTTTTCTATTGAAACACAGTGTATAATTTTTCAACAACAATAATAATAATAATAACAATAACAATATTTAAACTAGGCTTACCTAACAGGGCTTTTTTCAAGACTACATCAAGATGATACATATGAACGACTTTGCACATTCAAAAAGTGCTGTGCAAATGCTCTGTATTTGTTATCTTAGCCTTGTGTTTCCAGGAGAGTACTCTGCATTCTGATGGTGATTTCTGTCTAGATGGGCTCCCATCTTTGTTCTTGTGGTCCAGGAGATATCATGGAGGTACTATGGCATGAGTGAGAAGCAAATATTGATAGGGGCTGTATGTCTGTGTAGTTGAAGGACAGGATGTCCTTCATATCAACTGCCCCATAGCTCCTATGAGGAGCAGCCAACTTCTCCTGGTACCAGCATGGTATCAACACACTACAGATGGATCCTTCTTCTCTTCTGAGGATGTCTGACCAAACTGAGGGTCCAGGAGTGAGCAGGTTCTGATATGTTCTGAAACAATTTTTTCTGGTTTCCAGGCTCCACCAGATCTCCCTCCCCTTAATGCAAGCTCTGAAAAGGACAGGGATAGATTGTAGTAATTCCAACCTTCTCTGTCATACTTTCCAGACACCTAGACCAGGGGTGTCCAAAGTTTTTGGAAGGAGGGCCACATCATCTCTCTGACACTGTGTCAGGGGCCAGGGGAGGGGGAAGAATTAATTTACATTTAAAATTTGAATAAATTTACATAAGTTTACATAAATGAATATATTAAAGATGAACTTATATGAATGAATGAAAGTCTTGCAATAGCTCAAGGCCTATAAAAGGCCTTGCACAAAGCAAGGTTGGCCTTTCCTTTGCTGCTGCTACTGCATCACAGATGTGAAACAGCAAGCAGTGGAGGAAGCCCTCATCCCACAGCTCACACGAGAGGTCAAATAGTCGCCCTCACACTGAGAGCACTTGCGTCGGGCCAGTGCCGGCTCCAACAAATCTCCAGAGGGCCAGAGGCTCATTGGAGACTGGGGGCTCCCTGAGGGCTGCATTGAGAGGCCTCGAGAGCCGCATGTGGCCCCAGGGCCAGGGTTTGGGCACCCCTGACCTAGACTGATACTGCAGGAAGTACCAGCTGAGCCCTTTGGGGGAGTGAGCCATAGGAGTCATTCCCAAACCCATGCTCCCAAGGTAAACATCTAAAATGTATTGGTTTGTTAAAAAAAAAAATTACTGTTCATCCATCCAAAAAAATCTTTAGCTGTGTGAGACAAATTCCAGAGGGGTAACGCCATGGTGTTAGCCTGCTGTAGAGGCAAAAATAACTGGAGTCCCATTTTCTGGTCTTTCAGGTTCTTTGTAGTTTTGGCCACTGGAGGGCATTGTCACTGTTCTGCTTGTAAATGAACCATGGAAGACTGATCTTCATACCCTAAAGACATATCTCTGGAAGTACAATGAATTGGTTTTAAGTAGTGCTTACTTCCAAGTAAATGTGCTTAGAGAGACCCATGGTACCTCAAAGGCTAACTTGTTGATTCAGAAGCAAACAGCAAATGCATCATACCAAATGCATGCCATCCATTCTGAAGGTAGGCTGTTCACATCAGAACTCACATTACCAGGCTGGGGGTAAAAGAAGTCCACTCTGCTTCACCTCATGCATCAGCCAACGTGCAACGCAATCCTATCTTGCGCTGGAACTGGCAGGCCAGAAGGCCTGCACGGTATCCAGAACAAGATAGGTACCCAAAGTGGCTCAGCCAGAGGTAAGGGGAAACTCTTCCCCTTACCCCCGGATAAACCACTGCAGCCCCAATGGGTCTTCTTAGACTTGCGCCACCTCCAGAGGTGGCATAAGTTTGCTGCTCAGGAATGGGGGTTGGGATCCAGCATAACTGCCGGGTCCCAGCCCCACCTCCTACCCTTTGCCCGCCCTCCCCCTGCCCCAGAACGCCCCCCTCCTGCCTCCTCCCCACCCTCCCCAGAGCCTTGTGTCGGCTGAGCTTGGCCAACACAAGGCACCTCAATGAAGTCAGCGTGAAGACTGGATTCAGTCTCTGTGGGCTTGTGTGTGTCTCTGTGCCAGCCCAGCCAACTCCAGAGGAGGCGCAAACATGCCTTATGGCATGTTTGTGATTCTTCTTGGCCGATGCAAGGGACTTGCACTGGCCCAAGGGTGCCTTAGGATTGTGCCCTTAGATGCTGTTTTATAAAAGCTACATGCAAGGGTATGATTTGGCTAAAATTGGAGGGAGTCACACAATAGAGCTTGTGGATTTCATGAAGGACTTATAAAATGCTTGTGTGTGTGTGTGTCTCTGTGTGTGTGTCTCTCTGTACTGCACTAAGACCTCCAGCAGTAGTCAGACCCAGGCACCTCATATCCTGTGCTACATAGCAGCTCTCAGACAGAGAGAGGTATTGGCTGTATCTTTGCTTTGCTTTGCTTTGCTGCTGCATCAACCAGATGATGGCCAGAGAGGCTGCTGCTGCTAGCCAGGTAATCTAGGGAACCAATCAACTGGGTCCTGCCTAGCCCTCTGTAAGTGTAGCTTCAGGCTAGGGTCTTCAGTCCCAGCAATTTGTTAATACAGCAGGAGCTAAAATGCCTTGCCTCTTCTGACTGCCACCTTTGGGAACTTGACCACCTGCCTGACCTGGTAGTTACCTCTTTCCCTCACCTCTCTGTGCTGGACCTCATGTGATCTGGCTCTTACCCCTGAGATGTGATGAGGCTTACTTACCCCCTCATGTGATGAGGCTCTTACCCCTGTCCATGGTTGGTTGGCAACCATCAGTCTCGAAAGACTATGGTATAAGCCTACAGCACCTGGTACTCCCAGGTGGTCTCTCATCCAAGTACTAACCAGGCTTACCCCTGAGATCCCTGAGATCCCCTGAGATCCCCATCTACCTACCTGAATTTGACCTGGAATTTGACCTGAGTTCCACTGCTTACTTTTGAATGCAGCTAAGAACTGGTAGGACCTCCTATCTTTTCACCCATGATTGAAACACTGACCTGCCTGCAGAATTTGAGCTCCCTGAATGTGAATAGGCTAGGTAGGAGTGAAAAAGGGTCTCTTCCCCTAATCTTGGCTGCAACACTAGGGGGCTGTCCTCACCCGCCCCCCAACTGTTTCAGAGAAAGGCTACACATGCTCTCTTCCTCTATGCTGCTTGGGAATAATATCTCTCCTGAGGCAGATCTTGACCCCATGAGAGTGGAGGGATGATTCTTTCTGAGAGGAAATGAGCACACACACTTCCCATCATCGGGATGACTTTGTATGTTGCCTTCTGTCTGCTCCCTCAGACTGTGCTGCAGGTCTTCCAAGGGTCCTCCAGCCCACTGGTTCCCATCATCTTCTGGCTGGGAAAACTCCAGCAAGTCCTGTTGCTGTTGCCTGAAGGATTCAACAGGAATTCCTCTCAGACTCTGGTTCCCTGAAACCCAGCTCTTCTCCTCCAGCAATCATTGTGGGAGAGAAGGGACGGGTGGGCTGCTCCACCCTGCCCTACTGAAGCATCAGAGAAAGCTTTGTTTGAACCAGATCCACCTTACTGTAATAAATGTGTGGAGATTAAAGAAATAAGAAGCTCTTTGGCCCTCTCCTCCCTTGTAATTCCTTGTGGGTTCCCACTTGTAGATATAGACTACTGCACTTGTAGACGACCCACTTGTGGTTATAGACTGTTTTCCAATGGTGGAAAATGAGACATAATAATTTTAAACCAGATTGCTTTAACAGAAATTTTTTAAATTTTTTTAAAAGATGACCTCTTAGGTCAACTGAGGAGGCTCTTCTACAAGTGCTGCCTCTGTCCCAAGTGAGAGGGTGGCAGCTCGGGGCCAAGCCTTCTCTGTAATGGTGCCACAAACTAAGGAATTCCCTTCCAGGGGAATTGAGAACTACTCCCTCCTCATGGCTTTTTGTTGAGGGCTCAAAACATGCCTGTGTCATCTGGCATTTGGATGCTGAGTAGATATTGGCCCTCTGTGCCTCTGAAATACTGCTGTGACTTGACTGCCTCCCTGAACTTATTTGTTCCCCCAATAGCTCAGCAATATGTGTTAGGTCTTGCTTTGTTTTTATGTTTCATTGTTTAATGTAAAAAGTAATGTTTTTAATGCTTCTTACCTGTTATGATACTTTGTACTTTATTTTGGAGCGTTGTAACAGCCCAATCCTAAAGGTGCAGCTGCCGGAGGTCTCCTCGGGGAAAGCCCCAAGCTCCGCAATGGGGTTTGAGGTCTGCATTGGCTGTTTTGTTGGCACAGACTTGAGACACTCCATGTTAGGCCAGAAGGCCTGACACGAAGTTCAGGATGTGGTGGACCAGAGCTCCACTGTCCCACCTCCTGCTCCTGGTCCTCCTGCTCCGGTTCCTCCCCGTGCCCTGGAACGGCTTCCTCCGCCCCCAAAGCCCTCACCGCTGCCTGGAGCTCTTACCTAGCTTCAGGTGGTGGCTGGCCATCACTGGGCTCAGCACCAATTGATGCCGGGCCAGTGCTGACTCAGCACAGGGTGTCACGGGCATGACGGCACGTTTGCAATACCCAGCACTGGTGCTAAGCCAGCTCAGGACTGGGCCCTAAGCTGCCTTGGACATTTGCTTTGGCTTAGGAAAGGTGAGTTATAAATTTCTCAAATAAATAAATAAATAAAAATTGGATTCAATTATAACACACACTCATACACAATTTTTATTTTTATCCATGCTGAATTTTTCCAACCTCATTCATCTAATAACACCTAAATAGGGACGTGACACTAAAAACCATGAACATTTTCCAATAAGTTTGCTACTTTTTCAAGAACCATTTACCTAACAGCTGCATGACAGGTTGACTCTAGCAGGTGCATTTTCCCCAACAAGTCACTTGTATTGTAGTGACTTGTTTATTTTTTTCCAGCTCAATTTTGCACAGCTAAAGACACAAGAACTCCATCTTAAAAAAAAGAGCATGCATACTACCATGTGTACCATATGTTCTCATTTAAGTACACAGATTTGAGTTTCAGAAAAGTAGTTCCACAGAAATACACGTAAGTGTTGCTTATGATGAGGAAAACCCTCAGAACCCTTCCAGAACCAGGGTTTGCAAAGTGGGTTTGCAGGCAGGTGGATTTGCACTGTATGCCTATAGCACAAATAGGTTCTGTGCCCAATATGATTCTTCCAGCTCAAGTCCCACCACCATCTGCCCCAATTTTCCTTGACAGCATGCCAACTTGGCCACAAAGTAGCTTGCCAGACTGTGTAGGGTTTCATCTACTAGCATACTGAACTAGTTACGAAGGAGGGACATTTTCCTGTTTCTTAAACTTCAGAGTGAGAAGAAAAGGACAATGTTGCAGATTACAAGTATCCTTACAGTCTCTCAGCCATTCCACAACGCGGCTGTTGTCACCTGTAGATTTACAGTGCAGAGGCCAAGCCTTAGAAGCAAGTAGAGGTTTAGCTGTCAGCTCCGGGAGTTTCAGGATTCCAACCTTAAGTGGCAACATGAATCTTTTTGTGGTGACCTTAATGGCCAAAATGGCCCCAGATGGCATAGTGGGAGGCAGCCCTGCAGCTGCTGTGATTTAGGACAGCTCCGCAGAAGTCACTGGAGCTCTGGAGATTTACAGCTCTAACCAGGGCTTGCCCTTGACATATAGAAAGGTTAATGCTGCCTTCCCTTCCTAGGAAACTTACATCATTCATGGAATTAATGTACCTCTCTGCAGCAAGCCAGAACTTTTGGAGAACTTAATATATAAGGACAGACCAAAATGGCTGACCTGTGAGGATACCATTGGTGTTACAAGCAGCGGCTTAGTCAGGGGCTGTGCTACCTGGGTGGTGACATCATGACATCACACAATGTTGTAGTGTCACTTCCAGGTCCAGAGGAGGGCAGTGGTTGTGTTGCAGTGTGGCTGCTGCCCCCCTTCCTTCTCCAACGAGCCACTACAGGCCCCCAAACACAGTGCTGTACTGTTTAAAAGCCAGTTACAAGCTGTGTTGGGAATATTCTTAGCACCTTGTCCTTTTGGGACATAGTTGTGGAAGCAGAGATCCCAGGGAATTTCCATCCCTGCACTGCATCTCCCTCCTGTCCTATCCTGTTCCCCAACAAGAAGTAGATCAATAACTGTTAATGTCCATTAATAGCATTAAAAGTACATTTATAGTGCTTTGTAATTGATAATAAAATTGAGATCAGGTGAAATGGAGATTTCTGCCTTGCTCATTTGTTATCAGGCTATGGATGCAGTACCAAGGTATGCTGTCTGTGGGTTTGCGTGTTGAAATCCTGTCCTGTACTGATGAACATATTTAAACCCCACAGGCCCCAAACCTTCTTGTGACAAGGATGCCAAACACAGGGGGAAACTCTCCACATGTCGACATTTGTCACTGCTGGCAAATTGTGGGGTTGGCACTTCAGCGCACAAACGCATCAGCATGGCAGTGGGGCTTCAATATTGGTGTGCTCAGGGCGCAATCCTAACTGCGCCCTGGGCTGGTGCAAGCCCCTTGTGCCAACCCGGGAGGGTGCAAACGTGCCATAAAGCATGTTCGCACCTCCGTGGGAGTAAGCTGTGTCAACGCACAGTGGTGCGCTAGCCCACAAAGGCCAGATCCAGCCTCCATGGCAGCTGTGGTTAGGTGCATTTGCACCAACCAAGCTTGGCCAGCACGGAGATGTGGGGGGATGTGGGGAGGAGCCGTTTCAGGGTTGGGGTGGGGAAGGTGGTGAGCATTCCTCCGGGTGGCAGGCAGAGAGCAGAAGGCGGGGCCAGGACCAGGGCCTCTGAGAGGAATTTTATCAGGGTGTACAAAGTTTCTTCTGGGCCACTTTGCAAAGAGGGAGGGATGAAACAGAGCCAGGGAGGGTGGTGACCGGCAAGCAGAATAGGGGCAGGGAGGGGTAAAACAGGGTAGGGAGAAGGTAAAGACAGCTGGAAAAGTCTTTGGTGCCCAGGTTTACCAACCCATGTGGCATCAGTAGTGTCCCCAGCATCCTGTGCAGGCAACAAGTCTGAGTAGATAGGAAAACATAACATCCCGAGAAATTTCTGGGCCCCCTCCTTTGGCTCCTGGGCCCCCCTTTGGACCATGGGCCCGAGTACAAATTACCCCCTTTACCCCCTCTCCTAGGCCCTGGCCAGGACCTGGCAGTTATTCCCAGCAGTGCAGCAAAGTGTGGGTTGCTCTGTTCTAGTTGGATCTGTGCCACCTCATCAGGTGGTGCAGATCCAAGTAGACCCATTGGGCTGCTGCCATTTACCCAGGGTAAGAGGAAAAGGTTCCCCTTGACTTAGGCTGAGCTGCAGTCAGCCCCAACTTTGTGCTAGATACAGCGCAGGCCTGCCTGTTCCAGTGCAAGTTCAGATTGCGCTGCCCAGTACAGAACTCATGGAATTATAACACCTGAATAGGGCTATAGGTTTTCCTTTTTTTAGACAGTGCAAATGTAACTGTGTCACTCACCATGCATCTCTAGGCCCCTTTTCAGATATACACACTTAAAAAAAAATCTGTAAAGGGCTTTTGAGGCTTCAACATCATGCCGAAACTTTTCTTTCTCTTTTGCCATTTTGCTTAATGCTGAGCCTGTAAAATAGAGATTTTGGAAGCCTGATTACCACTTTTGTACCATTGTAGTTGTTCCTAATAAAGATATTACCTACTGTGGTGTTTGGATTTTTTTTCCAGTGGACCAAAACGGCTGCCTACATGCTTTGTGCATTTTGCGGAATCTTCAGGATGTTGAGGTTTTGAAATACAGCAAACTTGGACCATAATTATGGCCTCAAGCCAGTAATCAAAGTGTAAAAGGGGAGCGATAGCTAAATAGTACAATGTTTTTTTTTAACTGAATCTGATTTTAAGATTAACTCAAAATGGAAAGTTAAGGATTTCTTTCCCCAGATGAAATGTCTCTTTAACTTACAGCTACTGGATAATGTAGAAAACCCATAGAGCCCACAAGAAAAGTGAAATCAGATTGCAAAATCTACAGGCTGTTGCTTCTGATATACTATCATTGTGGGAAATGATGATCAGAAAGCAAAACCGTGAGTCCTGCAGGTGCACTGGGACTGGAACGAACAGTGCAAGTGAATATAAAAACTTCCATGTCCATACAGCTGAGCATACATCAATTCACTGTCCAAAGAAAACAATATCCCCCAATTCACCACACATCTAAGAATATGCCTTCCTTATTTTATTTCTTGGATGACATCAATATTATGTTCCCTTTGGAATCATAAGGTCAATGGATTTATGTGAGGCTAGAGTGTCTTCAGCATTAACTCACATATACTATTTTGTCTGAAGAACAGATAGAGGGAAATCAAATACTTGAGGGGTGGCCATAGTCCCTAACTTTAAAAACTGCAAACCGAAATGTGACTCAGAGCCATGAGAGCCACATTTCCCCCCATCTCTCTCCTATAACCTCCACTCACATCTACTCTTCATTCTGTGAAACACCAACCACATCACTGTTGCTCTTCCCCCTTCTTACCCAAGAATCACCCCCCCCCAACACACACGAACTTTACCCATTGTGGCTAGTTATTTCATCCCAACACGTTCCCCCAATCCCTTCAGTTTCACCTGAAGCAACAGCTCCAACCATAACTGACTTAGGGAGTTTCCCCGTTTCCACTGTCCCCCTCCCATCACATCCTTCCTCCCCATCCAATTATACTACAATTAGTTCTTTCTTTATCTCTCCCATCCTAGTCTCCTTCAGGCTGGGCAGTGTGTTGCTGTCTACAGCTCCTCTCTCTCCCTTTTTAACCCCCTAGTACCTCTTAGCTTATGTAATTGCAATAATTTATGCTGATATAAATCTGCATTTATTTATCTGCATTTAAGATCTGTCCTCTTAATCTTTGTATAGCGATGGCACTATATGACAAAATAATAATCATTGTCATCCCAGGATCCAGTGGGTGGAGGAGGAGTGGGAAAAATCAGAAGTACACGTACCTTTCTCAAGCCTTCTGGAGGCCTTAGAATGCCTTCCGAGGGCTGGAGAGGCTGTGTGTGGCTTTTCCGGCCCTCAGAAGACCTCCAGATGCAACCAGCGGGGGAGAGCGGAACCAGGGGGCAGGGGGAATAGGGCTGTAGACTAGACTTTTTCCTGGTCTTCTTCCTGCTAGTTTTCTGATTGCAAGGATTTTTTTTTTACCATGAAGGAACACTGAGTCATGAGAGCCTGCACAAGTAATCTGAAGTTATACAATTATTCTGACACAAAGTTTACCATGTCAGTGGTAGCATTTTCACTGACTTTTTTTAGTACAATGCACCCATTCTAGCACAATAAACCATTTCTAATCCTGTGCCCTCTTTCCCCCCCTTTAGATTCATGTTAACAGACTTTTAAGGATTTGTTATAATGAAAGCTTGTCTCTTCTATGTCAGCATAGCAGTGCATTGAGAAAGGATCACCCAAAGGAAAACAACATCTTTGTCTTTTTTGGCTCTGTTTTACTGAGTGTTGAAGCCACACTGCTTACTTCCCTTGCAACACCTTAACTGCATTTAAATATACAGTATTACTGTAATGTTTATGTATGGTTTATGCAATAATTTATTGCTGGCACCACAAGCCTCCCCCCTCTTTTGCCTTTATGTGGATCAACATATTGAGTAATACGATAGAGTGGTACCTGTCTTGGTGGAGGGCTGAGGTTTCTGTACTTTTCCTGAACTTTGGTAACATTTGTGCTACTGATCCTGCCAGTCAGGTACTACTTGACTGAACTGAAGTGCAGTATGTTTTTTAAAAAAGTATTCCAAGATAAATTTGCAACCAAGATGGTATCTAGTTGCTCTTCTTGTTATTTCACAAATAACAAGTATGCCGAATCAATTTTTCCAGGTAGGGAAGTTATCATAAGCTATAAATAGTACAATAGCCTCTCTTTAATTATCTGGATTGGCTAGAAGTTACTGGATCAAAATTGGCAAAGTGAATAACAACAGATATATTAAATCAACAAGGCTAAACAGATTATTTTACTTAGAGTGACAAGCCATAATGAGGGATAACACCTGATAATAGCTTGTAAAGATTGTAGATATGAACCGAGCAAATATGATTCCAAAGCTGCTGAGTAAAGTATTTGTAACAGCCTGGGGGGGGGGGGTAACCTGCGCTGGCAGAGCAGTAGGGCTCTGTCCTTTTCTTGACCTTTGCAACACTTGTTTAACTTGCCCTGCCAGTAACATAGCTCCACTGAACTGAATTGAAAGCACTATATTCCAAAGCCACTAACTGGGCAAAGTTGCTAATAAGATATGCATTTTATTAAAAGTGCACACTGCTTTCTCCCCAAAGAGCCCTTTAAATACACAGGAACACACGGAATGATAAAGTAGCAAAACTTTAAAATGTTTTGTTAATACAAATATCTGCACAAAAATGAACCCTTTTGGGCAAGAGGAATATTTTTGGTTTTGGTAGAAAGGGTGCAACATTATGTTTGGTAAATTATTTTAAATTACATAGTTTGAAAGTAGGAATAGAAGTTTTCACTTCTCTGGACCTAAGCCATTTTACCTTATTCATTGCCATGTACAATGACTAGATTCAGACATCATATGAAACAACGATTTGAAACCTTGGTTTAACATGGCCATTGTAAACCTCAGGTTCACACATTCCCCCCTTCATGTGAGAGGAAAGGAAAATTGCAGTTTTATCCCTGGTTTTTAAATCAAGCAGGGATTTGCCATTGCTTCCAAACCTGGCAAATACTGGCTTATTCTAACTATAATTTGTGAACAAGCCACAATAAACTAGGATTGCATACAGGGTCAGATGCAATGGCAAATTGTGGTTTGTTTCAAACCAGAAATAAAACCTGCAAAATTTCTACATTTGCTTATGAAAGGAAGGGGAAAGCGCATGAGGCCTACTCTCATTAAAGTAATACTAATCAATGTTTTAATCATGGTTCAGCATGACATCTGGAATCAGCCAATACAATAACTCCAGAGATGAGCTTTGTTCTTTGTGCTCTGATACTGTCTTAGGACAGATGTGGCACTGCCAATTGTTTAACAAATTCTTAGAAAATGGGGAGTAGATGATCCAGGTCCCCACTTCCTTCTTTCTTCTCTAAGGAAAATTATTTCCCTTCTCAATGGTTGAATGTTCCACCTGCTTTGATATAGATGATGTTTAACACTAACAAAGGATTCCATCTTAACCAGGATTTGAAATAGAGGTGTAAAAAGGACACAGAAGGAAGAAGGGGAAATAGCAAAGAAGCTAAATTATGGGAAGAAAAAGAAACAAAATGATTTGTTTTCAATGCAAAAAGTTGCCCACACCTAACTATTCTTTTTTCCTGGATGAAAAAAGCGGTGATTGGTCTTATTAACACTGTGATGCATATCAAGATCATGGTTCACCACATCCTGGAAAACCTTTGAATGTGGCCAGGAATTGATGTGTCTCTTCATTATGTGGAGCATTTGTAAAACTTACTCAGCATGGTTAGCTGAAAATAGCAACTCAAAATGCTCCACCACATTAAAAAAAAAAAAAAGATAGTGCAAAGCAGCCCTGAATTTCTTATATGAATTACATCAGATGGAATTTTAATTTATGTGCTGATGATGTCTTTTTACCTGTTTAAGCTCATGACCAGTTCAGATGTTGTCCTCTGAATAAAAGATTGTATGGAATCAATCTCTTGCTGATGTCTTGACCAGCAGAATAAAGCAGCAGACTCTCTTCCTCCAGCAGCCAAGACAGGTTCTCTGCCCAAAAGGAAGTAACAAATGGAAGGATCCAACCCTGGCTATTGCTTCTTACTTTGGGTGCCGGAGGGAAGTAGCCTTATATCTAGCCAGTATCTGGCACTCAGGACTAGCACCAGTGGGGGACAGATTGCTTTCAGAACCAGCTGTTATAAACTCCTATGGGCTGTTTGTAGGCAGGAAGAACATTCCTTAGATCAATTACTAATTTTGACTTTTGAAGAAATCAGGGCATATCATCTATCTGTTCTGGTTTACCATATTAATTTTTTTTTTTTTTGCCTTCTGTTAACCTGAATTAGTACTGCAGATTATTCTTTCGTCAGAGTAGGATGACTGGTCCCACTGCAGGCTTGTGACCAGACCATGCATTTCGTCATTAAGAAAGTCAGTTGGTCCTGAGGTTGACTTCTGTGTAATTCTGCTTCTGTGTTCAGATCCCATGCGAAATCATGGTTTAATAAAATAATCACAAACCATGGACTCACACACTCCCCGCTCATCTTTGTGAGAGAACAGGAAAGTGTGAAGCATCTAATCTTGGTTTAAACAAGGAGGGACTAAAATTTGCATCTGAAATGGCAAATTCTGGCATTTTCTAAACACATTTTGAAAGCAAGGCAGGATATGAAACAGGGATCATGGTTTGTCTTCAAACTTTTGATTGTACAAGTCAGGATTTTTGGGTTCAGACTGAAAGTAAGTTTTTCCTTCACTCATGCCCCAAGTAGGGGGCGGGGGTGGGGTGCATGCGCTCAAGACTAGGGAATGTTGCACAGAACCATGGTTTGATCCTAGTACTATGTGATATCTGAACTTAGCCATTATCCTTTTATTTTCTGGGTTTCAAGCATTGTATGATCTCTTGAGGGCAGTTATGCAAACTTCTTTTGTATGAGTTGCTTGTAAATCCTAGACTGAGGACTTCACTTCAAGGCCATCTAATCAGTCAGATTCTATAATAATTGATAGAGGGCTACAGGCTCAATGACTGTACCGGTTAAACCAGTCCTCTTATCTCTATTTCCTGGAGCAGTGGGATATATTGGAAAAAACGAAGAACTACATCTCTCAGCTGCCCTGTTGGGCATGTTTGGACAAGTTCTTCAGAAGTGAAAGACACACTGAGGCTAGTATGATTGTAATTTGTGCTTTTCCTCTGCATATTTTGTGCCTCCCTCTGGGTGCACTGAACAGGACTATGTGCAGAGTGTATGATAAAACTCTGTATTTGACCCCAAAGAAACTCAAACTCTGTCATTACAGTACATTAGCTTGTTTTGCATAATCCTAACTCCCAGCTGTGATATTCTTCCAATATCAAGAATTCAAAAGTTTTTTTGAGGTTGGGGAAGCCAGTGAGAATGTGAACAAAATTGTCAACATCTGCAAACTTCCTCAGAAAATATACTGTATTAATTATTATTATTATTATTAGTTGTAGTAGTAGTAGCAGCAGCAGCAGCAGCAGTAGTAAGAAAATTGTATATACTGCTTTTCAACAGAAAAGTTCAGAAAGTAGATTGCACAGAAAAATAAGTAAATGATTCCTTGTCTCCAAAGGATTCACAGTCCAACACTACACAGAAGAAACACCAGCAGATAGCCAACCAGAAAAGACATTGTGCTGGGTTGAAAAGGGACAGTTGCTCTCCCCTTGCTAAATGTCAGAGAATCCCCACACTTTACAAAGTGCCTCTTTGCTCAGTTAGCAAAGCTGTTAATAGAGAGTGAAAGGGCACAGAAAGCACAGATTCACTAATAATTTAATCCTATGCATAGACTGTGTGTTATGTATGTAAGCTATGCAGGATTGAAATCCTGCATAACCGATTGGCCCAGACTTATGGCTGGCCAATCAGGTGATGGATAGAAATCCTACAATCCGATTGGCCCTCTAGTTAAGGTTTCAACTGCACCAATCATGGGGAGTCTGGGTGGAGCTAAAGGCTATAAAAGCCAGGGGTGTTTGCCTTGTGTTTCATTGCCAGGTTCTGTTCTGAAGATGGAATAAGCATGTTGAGATGTTATCTCTATGCCTTCCTTTATTTGCATGGACATAACACCGTGCATAGCCTTTTACCTTGGAGTTTGTTGGCAGCCTTCAGTCTCAAAAGACTATGGTATTGCACTCTGAATGGTTCTGGAACAGCTTCTAGTGTGACTGAAAAGGCCGATTCGGGAGTGACAATCCCTTCCACACTGGGAGCAAGTGCAGTCTGTCCCTGGTCTGTCTCCCTGGCTACGGGCCTTCCTTCTTTGCCTCTTAGCCTCAGACTGTTGGCCAAGTGTCTCTTCAAACTGGGAAAGGCCATGCTGCAAAGCCTGCCTCCAAGTGGGCTGCTCAGAGGCCAGGGTTTCCCACCTGTTGAGGTCCAATTCTAAGGCCTTCAGATCCCTCTTGCAGATGTCCTTGTATCACAGCTGTGGTCTACCTGCAGGGCACTTTCCCTGCATGAGTCAGTGGAACTTACTTCTGAGTAAACAAGCACAAGATTGCTTTGGAAACCAGTGCCTTCTTTATAAAGAAAGGCTTATGAGGCTGAGACTTTTTAGTTTTTAAAAATGATGACTAAGAGGGAAACTGACATGATGTAGAGCAGGGGTGCTCAAACTTTCAACTTTAGGGATGCTGGACCTTTAACAAGTGTATAGAAAAGAGAATTGCAGCAGGTGCAACTTGTCATCCCACAGATGACAAGCTACACCTGCTGAAATTCTCTCTTCTATACACTTGTTAAAGGTCCAGCATCCCTAAAGTTGAAAGTTTGAGCACCCCTGATGTAGAGTCATAAATGGTTGTAGAGAAAATGCACACAGAATATGTTTTTCTCTCAGTATACTAAAACCAGAGTTGTTGACTACAATTTACAGTTTGTCAGTAAGTTCAAAACAAAGACATTCCTTCATGTCATGCCAACTTAACTTATAGGGCAATCCTATCCACACTCGAGTAAGCCCAATTGATTCTAATGGGACTTACTTCTCAGTAGAAATGCATAGGATTGGGCTGTTAGGGTCTAATCCTATCCAGCTTTCCAGCACTGATGCAACTGCAGAACCCTTACCTTGAGGCTCAATTGCAGCTGTTTTGGTGCTAGAAAGTTGGTTAGGATTGGGCCCTTATGCAGGTTACTACCAGTACAGAATAGCGGCTAGTGTTGAGTTGTGATGATAAATGTAGGTTCATGCACCATCTCACTCATGCAAGTTACTAGGAATTTTAGAGTCAGTCTCTCTCTTTCTCTGAGTGCTGGCACTTGGCTTATGGGGGCCTGGGGCAAAGCCCTGCCGTGAACCTCTCATGGCACCTCACCTTGCCCCTGATGTTTGATTCTGCTTTTCATACTCAGTGCAGTTGACCCAGCAGCATAGATCCTTGGATGGGCATGGCCCTTGGCATTGTCAAACCTGGTCAACCCCTGACATGAGGCCCCCCCCATAGCCTAACCCAGGGCTTTTCAAACTGGGGCATTGCGACGCCCCAGCCTGAGGGCCCTGGCCTCTGCCCCCTTAAGGGGTGGGAGCAGCGAGGAGGCAGCAACGTGATCCCCAGGATCGCATTGCTCAGGGGGCTGCAGGGACTTGGCTGTACTTACCAGAGCCTCCTGAAGCCTCCCGGGGGTGCAGGGAGCCCTGTGCAACAGTCTGCAGGGCTCGTCAAAAATTAGAAAGAAAAAGCAGAGTGATCACACCCCACCTCCACAAAACTGAAAGTGGAGTGCAATCGCTCTACTTCTTATGCTTCGGGGAGCCCTGCGGATAGTCTCGCAGGGCTCCCCACACCCCTGGGAGGCTGTAGGAGGCTCTGGTAAGCACAGCCAAGTCCCTGCAGCCCCCTGAGCAACGCGATCCTAGGGATTGCATCCAGAAGCATAGCTAGTTCATTTGACACCCGGGGCACATAAATTTTTGTCACCCCATATGACTTAATTAGTCAGTTAGTTAGTTGATTATTAATTATATTGTTTAATTAATTAACTCACTTTTTATACCACCCTTCCTCTAAGCAGCTCAGTGTGGTGTACATGGTTCCTCCCCTTATTTTGTCCTCACAACAACCCTGTGAGGTAGGTGAGACAGAGGTAGTAATAGTCATGACATGGAATGAATAATAATAATGGCCAAAAAAATAAATGCAATGAATATTTCCCCACAAGCAATTGATGAAATTCTGCATCAAATGGTATATAACATGATGGTATTATTCCTAAAAGTCACAGTTTCCAGAATTTTGGTCACTAGGGGTCACCCCCCTCCCCCCGGATGTCTCATTGGCATGTTTTGAGTTAAGGCAGTGGTTCTCAAACTTTTAACACTGGGACCCACTTTTTAGAATGATAATCTGTCCAGGAACCACCGGAAGTGATGTCATGGCTGGAAGTGACATCGTCAAGCAAAATAAAACAATAATAAATAATTAAATTAAAGAAAAACAGATAAATAAGGGGAAGCCAGCCTGTTTCACCAAGTGAATTTTGTCTGTAGCCTGCCTGCAATAACACCCCCCCAAATAAAGCAGTGAGATTTTCAGCCCTCCCCAGTGCCCACCTTACCAGCTCAAGCCTCTGGTTTATTATTTTTTTTGGGGGGGGGCTCCCTCCTGGAGCATTTGTTGAGCTCCACTTTCATTAGATGGGAACCATGCAGCTAACCTTGCATTCCTCTTTGCCTGGCTTGACCAGGAGCCAAGGCACATTTGCTTACTTGCGAGTAAACACGACCATGTGGCTTACTTTTGCTTTCCATAAGGCTCAATACATTCATCTGCTTGGAGGGAGGAACTTCCTTCTTGTGTGTTTTTTGGGGGCTGTTTTCATTGAATAGGAACCATTCTGGTTGGATTCCCCTCAGTCTGCCCTTTCCGATGAACTATATCAAGTTCGCCTACTCACGAGTAAATGCGCGATATGGCTCAGTTTCATTTTCCACAGGGTTCAATGCATTTTTTTGGTTTTTGGCCATAACTTTTGATGGGGAGGAGATATTTCAATCTGTTTTTTTGCATTGCATTCTGCTGGAAATTCCACATCCAATGGTATATAGCATGATGGGGTTACTCTGAACCTTCACGATGTTAGCGATGTTGGGGCATTTTTGGTGTTACACCCCCCCAAGGGTGGTGCCTGGGGCAGACGCCCCCCCCCGCCAGCTACACCACTGATCATGTTGTTGCCTTCCCCCTGCCCCTGCAAGGACTTAGAGCTGCTGAAACTCTCCCAGAGAGTTTGAAAACTGCTGGTGGAACCTATCTGACAGTGTTGGTGTAAGGCTAAGAAGGGGGTAAGGGGACCACTCTGAGCTTCATCAAATAAAGGTGGGATAAACACATAATAAAGATGGTCCCCTTTAGGCTTCTAAGCTGGTGACCATCATTCCATCTTATTTTATCTGCGATTAATTTTTTTAAAGGGATAGAAAAAATTCAAGAAGGAAAGCAGTTGGAAGACAGGCACCATACTAACATGAAAGAATGGTCCTACCGAACAATGTAGAGTTAATGAAGGGAGGTTGGTCTGGCAGGGGAATAGGGAGGGAACAGAGGCCATGACAGAAGGCAAAAAGAAAGTCATACAATCAGCTAAATTCATTCACCTTCTTACCCAGCTTCTAATCTAGCTGGGTGGGGAGGAACGATGGAACAGAGACAAACTATAGAAATTGAAGCAATTGCCCATTTACCTCTGCAAAATTAGTAAACTTGACCAGTACAGGGACCAAATTATCACAACAGAATCAGATAAATTGAAAGTACCAGAGGGTATGAGAATTTCCATTTTGTGGTAATCGTGTTTCTGCTACATATTAATACAGAAATTCACACCCACATTTGACAAGCAAGTGACAATTTTCACAATCTCCATCTGTAGTGTCTTCTACTTTACACCTTTGCCTGTCACTAGAGACTCCAAAAATAATAATTTAAAATCATTTAAAAAGAGATTTCATCACCTCTATATACATACCTCTTTTATACATGTCTTGGGCATTGTTGCATCCCTTGTATTTCCTCTAAGTAAGTTATGTCTGCTACCTCTGAGTATTATGTGACAAAGGAATTCCTCAATTTTGGCATCTCTTTGGGGCCCTCCAGCTGCCCTAATAAATGTCTGCCACAACAGCTGCCCTGGCTTCCTTATTAGTACAGATCCCAATTTTTCCATTTTCATTTAAGGGTGACTTTGAAGACAAGCATTGGTTGAACTCTCTGATGAATCTTGGCACATGTTAAAATTCATTCCATTTTGTAGTTAGTCATTTCCTGCAGCAAAGATATTTGGAAAAGTCCCTCTGAGTTTTTTTAAAGTAGCTATTCAGCTTTTACTTCCACACGTTAAGATTGGAAGAGAGCACATGTAGATGAATCTTTTAACTAACAATCAGATGGTGTTACCTGATCATCTGCATGTGCCATCATAAACTGTTAGTTTGTTGTCTAATTATTGTGAATGGCTCTCACAGTATGTTTTGCCTAGAGCAGTGATTTTCAATCTGTGTGCCATGGCACATTGGTGTGTCATGAAAGGTCCGTAAGTGTGCCATGGGAGTTTGGAGCACAATGGTTGAAAATAGCTGAAAATCTCTTCTGGGTTCTGCAGCTCTGTTTTTAGGGCAATGGTCTGTAGTAACAAATAGCCTGTCCCTTGTCCTCTGCCAGCAGAGAGAGGCTTCGGCTCAGGGTTAGAGTTCTGTTCTTCCTCCCCCCCCCTCAGGTAACAGCACACTGCACAGCTCACTCCTGGAGAGGTGGAGGCAGGAAAGCTGAGGAGACAGGAGCATTTGCTCCAGAGGAAGGTTTGCAGGTGGGAAGTGCATCTTTGCTTTTCTCATAGCATTTTTAGCCATGAGTAGCCACTTTCTTTCCCAGCAGCCTCCCTCGTCAACTTTCCCCCTGTACCAGCTGTTCCAAACTGTGGATTGCAACCAGTCTTTGGTAAGTTGCAGGGCAAAGCCTCCAACAAAAACATGGGTAAACAACGAAAACAAGCTGTACTTACCAGAGCCTCCTGCAGCCTCCCAGGGGTGTGGGGATCCCTGCGCGACTGTCTGTAGGGCTCCCCGAAGTTTAAGAAGTGAAAGTGGAGCGATTGCACTCCACTTCCGGTTTTCACTTTGCTTTCTAAGCTTTGAGGGGGCCTGCAGACGGTCGTGCAGGGCTCCCCGCACCCCGGGAGGCTGCAGGAGGCTCTGGTAAGTGCAGCCAAGCCCCTGCAGCCCCCTGAGTGGCGTGATCCTGGGGATCGCGTCGCTGCCTCCTCGCTGCCCCCACCCCTTAAGGGGGCAGAGGCCAGGGCCCTCAGACTGGGGCGTTGCAACGCCCCAGTTTGAAAAGGCTTGTCTGAGGCTGTTAAAAAACCAGCTGCTAATTGCCATGCAAAGAGCTCAGCTCCTGCAGGTTTCAAGCATGGTTAAATACAGGGAAATAAATAAAGAAATAAAATAAAACATTAGTATGTAAATAAATAAAACATTATTTCTTTCTAGATAAACTTTTAAAAAATGACTTGTAAACTTAGGTGGGTCTTGATAATGTGTTGTTTTAAAAAGTGTGTCCTAGCGCTAAAATGTTTGGGAACCACTTCCCTATACCTTATTAGGCAGGCAGATGTCATCAGCATGTTAATTGACTTTTCCCCTAACCCAGAGCAATACCATTGTTTCCTATGGAAAAAAAATGTTTTAAATTATTGCATTTTTCAATATATGCACAGATTTCTAGGAATGCAACCCCTGCATAAATTGAGAGCTCTCTGTATTTGTTTTATCTTTTGGTGCTTTTATCACAATAAAGGCAATATTGGTGAAAAGCAGCAGAATGTCATGACAGTAGCAGAGCTGGGAGGGGGTTGCGTGTGGAGCTGTAAGTCCTGCATGGTTCTGATTGCTGTGTAAGCTGTCCCTCCCCCTAGTTCTCTGAGCCTGTCCGGGAGCAAAAGCAATGTGGAGGAGATGCCTCCACGTTGCTTACACTCCTTTGAATGGCCCTGAGAGAGGGGGGGAGGGGCAGCGTATACTGCGAGTTTCAGAGCTATGTGGGACTTACAGCTACAACCTCCCCGCCAGCTCTGCTACTGGCACCTGACACCACTTGTCTGCTATCGAAAAGCATATTCTGAACGCTTTTTCGTCTCTTGTTCTCATTAGAATCTTCTCTGGTTTTGTCAGCATTGTCCTTTAAAACATTAGGTCCTAAATTTGGATACACAGTACTCCCACTGAAACCCAGCAGCCGCATGGTGTTTAGTGCAGCGTGTTCTGTAAGCTGCTCGTTTCTCTCCAGGAAAAAAGAAACCCAAGTAAATCAACATGCATTTGCAAAAACAAAAAAAACCCAAACTCCATGCATAACAGTTTTTGGTTCTCTTTCTCTTCAGAAAACCTCTGTGTACGTGTTCCCTTTTCTTTGTAGAGTATAGTCCTCCCTTGTTATATGAGCAATCGCTTTTCAAATTCATGCCCATAAACTTGCTGTACAAGCATAATTTTAATAATAGAAGATTTCAGCTTGTAAAGCACTGTTTTATATGCCCTAAAGAGTAAGGCGTGCAGTTTCCACAAGCTACAAGGGGAGCAAGCTGGGAACTCACATTGGTGCTTGATAAGATATAAGAAGCACACTGGAGTGTCAGTAAGTTCCCAGCATGCTACCCTCATAGTATGTGGAAACTTTACATTTTACTGTTTAGTGCATGCGTTGGTCTTGCACTGTCTTGTGCTCTCTGAAAACCAATACACCTCTGTACATGACTAAGGTAGTGATGGTTTGGCAAGTGTTAACTAGCAGTTACATTGTTATACTAATAGTCCAATCCTAAGCATGCATTATGCTAACGTGTGTTCCAGTGGCATAATATGCTGTCTGGCTGTCGCAAATACAACCATGCCGGAGAATGCAGAAGCAGTGAGCAACCAGGTCCACATGGTGATGTACTACAGATGCCTACCACCTCAGGAAAGACTGCACAACAGCTGAGAGGGAGGCGGGAAGGGGGTAGGAGATGGGGCGAGGAGGAGGTCAAATTGGGTCCACCAAAGAGGTGAGTTCAGAGCAGCTCTGTCCACCAAATCCTAACCCCTTTCCTGGGCCTAATCCACCTGCACAGGTCAAGGTTGACTTGCTTACTTGTGCAGGTTTGAATTGACCCACCATGCAGAGGCTTATCCTGGGGGAAGAAAACAAATGTTCCCTTACCCTGAAGAGGCCTCCTGAGACTGAAACGTCTCCATGGGATTAAGTGGATCATCACCACACCATCACTGCTGCATCACCACACAGGGAATTAGGTAGGATTGCCCCGTGCTTATTAATTATATCAATAGTAGAGTAGTATTGTTTTCATAATTGGGTATGTGGCATCTGGGTCAATTTTTTAAAAATTTTAGAGGTGAACTCCTGGACTCAGGAACCAATCAGAAATTACAACATGGAACCCTGTGGGAAACACACTTTTGCTATACAGGTTTTTCCATACAAAGCAGTTTGTTTTTGTGGATTGAATTAAACTGATAAAATGAGGAATTTCTGTATGTGCACTGCATTGCCAGCAATTTCCCCTCCAGTGTTCTTAATTGCCATCTGTGCATACACATAGGCTTTTCTGCAAGTCTTTGCTCCTCCTCCTGTGCACAGGGGTTGTTGCACCGTGGCACTGCTGCTGTGTCTCATGCCTTTGCAGGTGCACGTCACCTGTTGCAGGAAGATGCAACTAAGAGCCAAACTAAACATCACTTAAGAATGTCATCAACATTGATGGGGTTAAGTTTTCTCCAGGTTATAAAAAAACAGCAGCCTCAGGGGATTCCACTCAGGATCAGACCACAACATCTATTATAGTGCCAGTTCCTAAGCAGACAGTAGTTGCTTCTCTCAGTGATTATCGACCTGTGGCTCTAACTACGGTAATGATGAAGTGTTTTGAGAGGCTGGTGTTGAAACATATTAAGTCTGGTCTTCCACCTACCTTGGATCCTTGTCAATTTGCATACAGGAGTAATAGGTCAACTGATGATGCCATCTCTGTTGTTTTACATACAGTCCTGCGTCATTTGGAACAACAGGGTACATATGTACGGCTGTTATTTGTGGATTATAGTTCTGCTTTTAACATCATTCTACCTAGCAGGCTGTTTTTTAAAATGAATAGTTTGGGCATACAGCAAGACATTTGTCTGTGGATAAAGGACTTTTTGACAAATAAGCCACAGTCAGTTAGGATGGGCTCTTATCATTCTTCCACTCTGATATTAAATACAGGAGCTCCCCAAGGCTGTGTGCTGAGTCCCTTCCTCTTTTCCCTGTATACACGTGATTGTCCCCCATCATATAACACCAATGCAATTATAAAATTTGCAGACGATACTGCAGTGGTGGGGGTTGTTAGCGGGAATGATGAGTCTGCTTATAGGAAGGAGGTACAGGAGTTGTTATTGTGGTGCAAAGAAAATAATCTCTCACTTAGCATCAAAAAAACTAAAGAACTTATAATTGACTTCTGGAAAAAGAGGGATGTACACACACCATTATACATAAATGGTGAGGAGGTGGAGAGGGTTGCTAGTTTCAAATTGCTAGGTATTTACATCAGAGAGGACCTCTCATGGACTATTAACACCGCATGTTGATAAAAAAGTGGTTCTATTTTCTGAGGAAGCTTGGGAGGTTAAATTTGTCACAGCAGCTGCTTGTGTCTTACTATCGTTGCACCATTGAGAGTGTCCTAACCTATGATATCTTGGTATGGTACGGAAATTATTATTATTATTAACAGTATTTATATACCGCTTTTCAACTAAAAGTTCACAAAGCGGTTTACAGAGAAAAATCAAATAACTAAATGGCTCCCTGTCCCAAAAGGGCTCTGCAGGGGACAAAAAAGCTCTGCAGAGAATTATTAAGATCGTGCAGCACATCATCAACCTTCATCTACTGGCTTTGGAGGACATCTATACATCTCGCTGTCTGCAGAAGTCACACAGTATTCTGAGAGACCCCTTCCATCCGGCTCATAAGTTCTTTGAACGGTTGCCTTCGGGTAGACTATACAGAACTATTAGAGCAGCACCACACGACTCCTGAACAATTTTTATCCCACAGCCATAATTAAGCTGAATAAGGTGATATAGTTGTTACCATGCTCCTGGGCATTATGGTCTGTTATACTGTTTTTATATTATGATGCATGTTGTATAGAATGTCTGGGTGAGTGTGTAGAGTGTGATTGTTGGAACTGTAGTATATATTTATGCTTGTATCTCAAAGATGCATAAATTTCGTTGTGCTGTAGCACAATACCAATAAAGTTACTACTACTACATGGGAGAGGGGCTTGCGCCATCACTGTCTCAAAGGCCTTCCTCCTCCTGCTTTGGTCCTGATCTGGATTGGGCTCAAACACAGCACCTATTTTTGAAAGAAAACTGAAGACTGTCAGTGCTAATGATGGGCTCCATATGCTTGGCTATTTCTGAAGAGGTATGGCTAACAGCTCAGTTCTATCCAGTACAGGAGCAATGGTTCCAAACAGTTACTGTTGCATCCTATGCAGGAATTGAGCAGGCTCCTCAGGGTAAGTGCATGTTTGTCCACCTTGGCCTGCTCAATGGGGCTTCTCAAGTCTGCACCAGCTATTTCACTGGTGCAGACTTGAGAAGTCCCATGTTAGGCTGCCAAGCCCAAACCTGCCCCTCCCCCATTCTGCCCTCTCTCCACCCTACTTCTGTCCAGGAATGCCTCTTATATGCCCTCCTGCCTCCCACCCCACAACTTACCTGTTCTTACCTGCTCTCCACCAGTGACCAGGACTTCCACTGTGTTACCACTTATTCCCTAGGTGGTGCAAACATTTGCACGTGTTTGCGACTCCCAGTACTGGTGCTGTGGTCACAGTGTCTGGTACGGCAGCATTGGATCGGGCTGCCTGTGTACCCATTTTCTCCTGAAGAAGGTTATTGAGGGTGCTATAGAGGAGTTGAAAAGAACAAAGGTTAGGAATACGTAGCCTTTTGGTATGAATAACTTATTTATTAATTTCCATCCCAATTTTTTGAAACAAAGGAAGTGGTTTCTCTTGAAAGCTAAGAACAAAATAGTATTAATGTTTTTATTTTAAAGGTTTAAAAAGTTTTATAGAAATCAGTAGGCTTCATTTGCAAGCCTCTCTTTCATATTTTACATTTCTGTTTCTATTGCTTCAACTTTTTGTTACAGTTTGGTTTTTCTGAGTGCAGTTTGGGGGATTTTATTTTTTTGTAGTGAAGTCAAATATGCCATATGAAGCTGAGCTATTATATACTTCAATCCTTCACAATGTTTGGAAAAGCAGTGATGTTTTCTGATCCAAATTTTCTTGGCATCACTTTGTTAAAGCACCTGCAAAAAAAAAAAATAGTTATAACCCCCGCAAAACCAAAACCTCACTTCCATCTGGCTTAGTTACATATGACCTGGCCACATTATGTCAAGTGCAATAAAGATAGGAATAAAAACAACTATCAGGCAAATGACTTGCACAGACAATCTAATTTTATAAGTCTGGGAAAAACTTCTTACCCAGGCTAGCTACATTAACAAATGTAAAACAGGGTGAATATGAGAGAGCGAGAGAGTGTACAACACAAAACCTGTGCAGCAAGTCTGTCTCATAAAAGTTACAGGGGGTGGGGTGGGGAACATGACAGGAAGGATTGCTGCCAAGGATGGGGGGCTAAATCTGCACTATTGTAAAAATTAAATTCTGCAATGCAGAAGCAGTCATCTTTTGCAAGAACAAACCTTTAAACAATACCAAAATTGTATTTCATGGACAAGTTCTTCAGTGACTATCCAGTAGATGTATGTGACAATCACGCTGCTAGGTTCCATAGTCATATTATAGAGCAAAGCTTCATCACTTTGAGCATCAAAAGGAACTCTGGGGGCTTGTAATGCTTATCTCAGAGACCTTGAATTTGTCTCTGACATGGATTAAAATTTGAACTGGAGAAAAATTCCAGGTTTATTTCCCTCAGCCCACCCACCCCCCTGATCCCCTCCCTTCAACCCATCCAATCTCCAAAGCCTCTTCCACCTGACTAAACTTCAACTAAACTTACCCATTCAGGACTGCAGTAGTGGCAATGGCCTGGCCACTGTAAGAATGAAAGGACATCTGATATCTGCCCATTTTCTCTCTCCAATGTGCTGGTTGCATGCCAGATGGAAAAGCCTTGGTGGCCCTTGGGAGATGTATTTTTCAAAGGGATTCTGCTAAAGCAGTGCATCTCCAAAGGTCCATCAGGGCTCCCCCCCTTTTTCTCAGCATGTCAGAGAAGAAAGGGAGGGGGGGGTTCAAATCTTCCCTCTTATTGCAGCCAGAGTGCTGTTGCCCCTGCTGCCATAGATGGGTGAGCTTTGATCAAAGGGAATGTGGGAGGAGAGCTGGGAGCAAATGGGTGGAGCTTGGAGGGCAATTGCTGAACATCAGATTGGCTCAGAAAATAAGTCAAATTATTTCTGCTTTGTTTGAAAGTTGCTTGGCTTGTTTTTCAAGCCAATCTGATCTGAATGGAGGGAAGCTCACACATCTCTGCTGTCACAGGAGCTTAGGCTGTGCTAGCTCAGGACTCAAAAAGACATGATATGAGCAGTCACAGGGGTCTATTCACATGTTCACATGGTCACATGTTTTCCCTATTCAAGTGTAAAATTGGGGGGGGGGGAGGTTCATTAGTAAGGGGAACTGAACCCTCATCATGAGGTGGTATAGCAAGATTTCTTAAATGAGCAAGCATAGCAATTTTCCAGATCCTTACAATCCAGGCGCTAGTTGTTAAAGAGCCTGAGGACTAAGAGGCATTTTTAGCCTAGCAGCTACTAACACATTTTATAGCAACTCATCTGTTTTTTTGACAGCCTGATCCAAAAAGCCAAGAAGATAAGATGAAAATGGATAGCCTGTAACATCTGGAATGATCCGAGTTACCTGTTGCTGGAAACTCTGGAGAACTCAGGAACATCCTAGCACTCAGGCAATCCTAAGAGATCTGTCCCCCTCCACATTTGCATTCTTCCATTTATTTATTATGCTTATTTTAAGGAATTATGTCTTGCCTTTTCCTGTAAAAATGAGCCCAAAGCAGTAAATGGATTAATTAAACACCAAATAAAATGGCAGAAGAACAAAACAAAATACAGTACAATTCAATATAAACAGCAATCTAAAAGCAGCAGTGTAAGATCCAAACCACAGATTAAGTGATTAAAACAGCAGAAATTCAAAGGCCTTGTGGAATACAAATGTTTTTAATAATGACTCTAAAAGAGTACAGAGGGAGCAAGTCAGATCTTTCCTGGGCAAGGAAAGTCATTCTGGGTCTGGTTCTAGTTACCTGAATAAGGACGTCCTGGGTAAGAACATTCTACTGCTACCACTTAAAGTGATGTGAAGGGCATATTGAGGCTCTAGAGGTTTTTCCAAGCAATATTCTTCCAACAGAAAAGGTGCATAGTTGCTATCCAGTTGTTGCAGATGATCCAAATGCACATCATCGAAACTGCAGCTCTGTTAGCTGCTTCAGGGAATGAGGTCCATCCACAATTCTGTTGGCATTAACCATTTTTAAAAAATCTTACAATGACTCCTAACTAAACTTAAATTGGAGGCATCTGGAGAGGTGGTGTTCAAGGGGTTGCGGGCTGCACTGGGTGATGTGCACGGCGGGGGGGGTGACACTGCCACTCACCAACATTTTTAAAATCTTGGTATTGTTGAATAATGCCATCATGTTATATATCAGGGCTGTCCAAGCATTTTGGCAGGAGGGCCACATCATCTCTCTGACACTGTGCCAGGGGCCAGGGGAGGGGGAAGAATTAATTTACATTTCAAATTTGAATAAAATTGCATAAATGAATTTATTAGAGATGGAACTTATATGAATGAATGAAGGTCTTGCAGTAGCTCAAGTCCTATAAAAGGCCTTGCACGAAGCAAGGCTAGCCTTTTCACTGCAGCATCACAGACGTGAAACAGCAAGTAATGGAGGGAGCCCTCGTCCCTCAGCTCAGGTGAGAGGTTGAACAGTCGTCCTCATGCTGAGAGCAGTTGCGTTGGGCCAGCACTGGCTCCACAAGTCTCCAGAGGACCAGAGGCTCATTGGAGACTGGGGGCTCCCCGAGGGCCAGATTGGGAGCTCCTGAGGGCCACAAGTGGCCCCTGGGCCAGGTTTGGACACCCCTGTTATATATCAATTGATGTGTAATTTAATGCAGAATTCAATGAAACAAATTGTGTTGAAATATCTCTATTCTATCAAATGTTATAGCCAAAAAAACTATTTTTGTTTCTTCAGCATGCCCACTGCCCGGGGAATTGCCGCGCCCACTGCATGGGAGGAGGTCCATTATAGGGGTGACGCACTGGCCTCCCGCACCAGGTGATGCAAACCCTAGTGATGCCGCTGATCTGGGGAAAAAATAGCAGTTCTGCTAAGAGGAACTCTGAAGAAAAAGAAAAATGTTTTTGTTTTGTTTTGACAGACCTGCCACTGCTGCCAGACTGAGTGACCCCTGAACCTTATGGGGTCCACCCACATATGGAGAGTGGTGGGCACTTTGCCAAAAACCCATGGGAAGTTTCATTTGTGACACAACTGTTCCAGACAGGCAATGTACCTCCTGGGCACTGAACAAGATACTGTAATTGGTCTGGTGTACTTGGATACTAACTGCAAACGAGTTGTCCCTGTGATTTCTGGACTACCAGGACATTATAGTTGCGTTTTCTTTTGGTTAATATAGTTTTCTCCATAGAGGTTTTTTTTCCATGAGTTGTGGCAAGCATACATTCTTTTCATAAATTAATTTGTCCTTGCAAAGCATAATGTCAGCATCTTTTTATTCCCTTTTGTGCCTGACATTTAATAGGTTTTTGTTTTCCATGGCAAAAGATACTGCTCTGTTATTTAGGTAGTAGAGGAGGAGAGGGGAAGGTTAAGCCAAAAGCAATAAAAAAGCATAACCGCAATTAAATGTCAGCTGATCGGCTTTTAGAAAACAGTCGGCTCCTTCTCTCCCCTTCTCTGCTCTCTTTCCTTCAAAGTGCCGTAATTTAGCAGAAAGCCAAAGCAGCAAATGAAGTGCTTGTTTCATGCAGCCAGTTTTGTGCAATGTGTTCTTGGTTATTCAAAGGCAAACTGAGATGTGAAACATGAACTGTCTCTCCTCCCCGCTATGGGTCCATTAAATTATAGAGACAATATTGCACTGCTTAGCTGGCATATTTATTGCAAGATGTATCTCATTATTATATATTAGAGAAATGAGTACTTGTAATGAACCAATTAGCAAGGAGACAGCTGTTCAGTTTGGATTATTACTCCCATTTCATAGGTGGATAAGCAGATCTTTCTCAAGGTTGTATAGTCAGTGGCAGAGCTGAAAAAGGAGCCTCTTGAACATACTACTATGTACAAATTAGAAATTGCCGTTTGAAACATACCAGTATTGTAGATTGCAAAAGGAGCATATGAGCACTCATTGCACAGTAAGCTTGCGTGTTCAAAGAGAAGTGTTAGTTAATTTTGAAGGTGCAGAGTAAAATACAGGGTGGCACTCAGGATCCACAGGGGTTCTGGGAATGGCCCTCAGTATCTGCAGGTTCGGTACCTGTGGATTTGAATATCCCTGGGTTCCAAACTCACAGGGTGGGCCACCTGTAGATCTCCAAACCCAACCAGAACAGCTCTGGTCAGGTCCAGAGAGCCTTTGGAGGGCCTGGGAGGCCATGTGCCTTTGGAGGGCCGGAAAGCACAACCGGTTTTCAACTGAAAACTGGAAGTCATGCTTTTTGGTCCTCTGAAGGGTTTAGAAGGCTCTCTGAAGGCCCTCTGGACTCATCCTGAGCACAGTTCTCATCAGGTTCAGATGGCTATAGGTGATCCACCTGCAGGTTCAGAACCAGTGGATATTCAGATCCATGGGTACCTAATCTACGGATACCAAGGACTGCCTGTAATTTTGTACTTCGAATGAACTGTACTTCAAATGCAATTTAAAACCTTGAATTGAGACAATTCCTGTTGGTTTCTTGTTACATTTCAAGGTTAATTAGCAAGGACTATCCTTAGGCAATTTGACCAATTTGGCCAAATTGGGCCCTGCATCCAGAGGTCCCCTGTATTGGGGTAGTGAGCAGAGCACCAGAAGTTGCAGTTGGCACCTCACTCTGTAGCTGGTGCTCCAACATGGAATCTTCCATGCCATGGTGTCATGAGAAGAGTGTGGTGAGTGGAGTTTTTTCCCACCTGTTCCTGGGTCAGATTGGCTTGAAATCCCCCCCAAAGCAGTTGGTGTGATGCCACTGCTAGATGCCTTGCCACTGCCACTCATCCTGGTGAGTAGGGGGCTGCAGGAGTGGGGGCGCCTGCAAAAATGTTTTGCATTGGACCCTGCAGTTCCTAAGCTCAGCCCTGACTGTGACTTGTCACAGACTATACCTCTAGCCTTTCATAGCACTTTGGCCCCACAGTTCACAATTGTATGGTTTTCCTTTATACAGTCGTGCACCACTTAACCACAGGGATGCGGGATGTCAGAGGCTTGGGGGTGTGTGACCTCCTGACCAGCAGCAGCTGTTGCATATGTGACCTGTTGCTGGTGGAAGGTTATTAAGGGGCACATGCCTCTAACAATTTACCATATATTCGTGCCTACTGAAGATCACTTTGTGCTTCTGATGATGTGGACTATAGATTGTAGAAAAGGCTTTGGCTTCAATAAATTTGTTAGCTACAAGGCTTGTTGTTGTTGTTTCTGTATTTTCAAAGACTCCCATTTGGAATCCATTATATGTGTGCAGAAATTTACTTGTTTGACTACACTATTTTGGTTGCACAATTTTAATTCAAAAAAATTTTTTTTTAAAGAGAGAATCTTATTTTTGTTTTATGGTTTTTTCTTTTCTTTAACAGTGGAAGCATACTTGGGAGATTCAGGCTGCAATTCTATGCACATTTACCCTGGGGATAAGTCCCATTGAACTTAGTGGAACTTACTTGCAAGTAAACATGTATTGGCTTGTGCTGCCAGTTTGTTGAAAGGTAAAAGGTCTAAGACAGCCCTTTTCAATCTTTTTTAGCTCATGGCACACTGTCAAGGCACTAAAATTGTCAAGGCACACTCCCAGTTTTTTACTTACATTTAATTACTATATTACAATTAATTTTTAATTAATATAATTAAATCATTACATGACAAAGGGCACAATCCTAACCAGGTCTACTCAGAAGTAAGTCCTATTTTGTTCAATAGGGCTTACTCTCAGGAAAGTGTGGTTAGGATTGCAGGCAAAGACTGGGGGGGGAATGTGCCTATGGGACTTACTTCTGAGTAGACATGCCTAGGATTGGGCTTTTGGTTGCACTCTTTTTTCTCAAATACAGGAGGAGGCAATGGCACTTCTCTCTCCTCCTCTTCCCCACCCCCTCCCATCATCTCATAATTGCAGTTAGCACCTCTCCTGCTGTCCCTCCCCTCACTGGTCCACACCTTCCAAAGGTCCAGAATCACTTGCCTCACATTTCCCCCCCCCCCCATTGCCTGCTCTTGTATTTCAGAAAAAAGTATGACCAAAAGCCCAATCCTAGGCATGTCTACTCAGAAGTCCCATTATAGTCAATGGGGCTTACTTCCAGGAAACTGCGGATAGGATTGTGGCCCAACGCCCCTCCTCTGAAAGGCAAGGCAAAGGCAAGGCAGGGAGGGTGGCTTTGGTGAGCTGCACTTAGAAGGACCCTCAGCCAGCCTATTCTTAGGCTGGTGGACTCAAGCAGACTTGCTGGCTTCCTGCCTCTGGCTCCGCCCAGACCTCCTCCAGGATTTTCTGGTTGCCCAATCAGCAGGCAGGGCAGACAAGGGACTTGATACCCAATCCTAGGCGTGTCTACTCAGAAGTAAGCCCCATAATAGTCAACGGGGCTTACTCCCAGGTAAGGGAGGATCGGGTTGTAGCCTTCCTCTTACAGCAGGAGATGCTGCAAAGCAGCCACAGCTGCTCCTTTTTCACCGCTGCCGCCATGTGAGAGTCAAAGCAGCCACTTCTCCCCAGCGCAGCTGCCTGCTTCCTCTGGCCCCGCAGCACACCTGAGACTGCTTCAGGGCACACTAGTTGAAAACAGCTGGTCTACGAAGACAGGGAAGGTGATGGGAGGGGGGGGGGCTTGGATTGTATTGATACTTGTACTGAGTGAAGAGGTTAATGTATACAGTATTGATGACAGAAGCTTTACCCTTCTCCCTTGCTATTTCCAAGTAGCACAATTAAACTGATTCAGGTGGTCAGGAGAAAAACAAGGAAGTGATACAGTTCTCTTAGGCCTACATTATCCAGTCCTCCTGGTAACTACAGAATTTGTTTGGGAGATTGGTTATGCTCTTTCCGATCAAAAACTCTACACATTAGGGAAAATGTTTCTGACCATTGGAGTCTCCATGATTTGCTGGTTTTCCATCTGTATGGTATTTTCACTATTCTACAGAGAAAGTACTGAAATGTGCTTTTTCTGAATGATTTAATCTCCTCCCATAGTTCTAGTATTGGAAGGGAGCCCCTGGATCATCTAGCCTGATTCTCTATCCTGGCCAAGAAAGAAGCCTGCCCAAAGATTTTTTTTTTTTGTTAAACTCCTAACAAAGAAAGGGGATTCTGTAACTTCTCAAGGCAGCTTATTTCACTGTTCAGTAGTTTTTTTTAGGAAGTCCTCTGTATTGTTGAATTTAAATCTACCTCCTTGCAGAGGCAGTCCCAGGCTTTCCCCCACCTGGGGCCACCTCTGCCTTTGCTGTTCTCCCTGCCCCTCACCCAGAAGCTGCCTCCTCTATTCCTCCTTTGAAACAAAGGGGGAAGGGAGGGGGCCATGCAGGCTCTGATGGAGCCTTTTGCACTGCTTATAAGTGGTGCGAAGGGCTCCATTGGAGTGTTTTGGGGCAGCTGGAAGCAGTGCCCAGCATAGAGGCAAGGGGGTGGTGGTACTCGCTTCCTGGGTGCCACTTTCAGCGACCCCAAAGCGCTTCAATGAGGCCTTTCATATCGCTTAAAAGCCTCTGAAATTGGAGGAGGTGTGTGCCACTTCCCACCACATCTGAGGGCAGCCCTCCTTGTCTCCCCTGTCAGGGGAGGAGAGGGGGACAGCCCTCAGATGTGGCTGGGAACCACTCCTGGCACACTGACTCTCTAGACCAGGGGTGCCCAAACCACGACCCTGGGGCCACTTGTGGCCCTCGAGGACTCCCAGTCCAGCCCTTAGGGAGCCCCTAGTCTCCAATGAGCCTCTGGCCCTCCAGAGACTTGCTGGATCCCACGCTGGCCTGATGCAATTGCTCTCAGCGTGACGGCCAACTGTTCGACCTCTTGCATGAGCTGTGGGCCTAGGGCTCCCTCCACTGCTTGCTGTTTCACATCTGTGATGCAGCAGCAAAGGAAAGGCTGGCCTTGCTTTGTGAAAGGCCTTTTATAGGCCTTGAGCTATTGCAAGACCTTCATTCATTCATATAAGTTCCTTCTCTAATATAGTCATTTATGTAAATTTATTCAAATTTGAAATGTAAATTAATTCTTTTTTTTTTCCCTTGGCCCCTGACACAGTGTCAGAGAGATGATGTGGCCCTCCTGCCAAAAAGTTTGGATATCCGTGCTCTAGGCCAATCTCTCCTCTCGAGGTCGGCCTAAAAATGTTGTGAGCCTTGGATTTGCAAGTGACTCCTGGTGTGCTGGCTCTCTAGGCTGCCCATTTCCTCTCCTTCTATAAAGGAGAAGGGGTGGCCCTCTCCAGCAGTGATTCTGGGCTGCCTGCTCCTCCATCGAGAGGGGGTTTTTTTTTTAAGCAAAAGAAGCCTGCAGAGTTGCCAGCTTCTTTCACTTAAAAAGGCAAACAGGTGGCATCAGGGCAAGGCTGGTGGTAGGGCATTTGCCCCTCTTGTCCCCCTCTAGATCTACCACTGTCTTCTTGCACTTTAGAACAAACATTTCTGGTGTTATTCTCAGTAATTTAAGATCCTTGTGTCCTTTCACAGCCACTTTAAAAAAACTACAACACGATTTGCATTCCTCTTATCTGTAATTTAATTTGAATGTGAAACCTAGCTTATATATTCATTGGGTTGAAGTGAACTGTCTATTTTCATCTATGTAACTCTGTAAGACAGTATAATACTGTACTACTACTAATGCAGATTTGATTTAAAAATGTTTCTTGTCCATTATTGATTCTAGGGGACCAGTGCCTCTAAGGGAGGGGCTGTAGCATGCAGAAGGTGAAGGTCTTTTGCATGCAGAAAGTTCCATGCTCAATTTCCAGCATTTCCAAGTTGGACTGGGAAGGATCACTATCTGAGACCCCCTTGCCAGTTAGCTCAGACTATACGGAGCTAGATGGAACAATAGGCTGACTGCGTGAGGCAGCTTCATATGTTCATGTCTTGCATTAATAACATTCCTCAGTGCACACGGTGCACAGTGCACCTTGAGAAGCTCAAGGTAGTGTCAAATATGCTTTTAGCCATTACTAGTCAGCAAGGAAAGAGAGGGTGGGGGGCCACGTCCTATCCAACAGACCTTCTTATGCAGAACCAGCCCTGTGTATGGATCTTAACCAGAAGCACATAAATGAGTGGCATACTAAGAAAGCAGGAAGTTGCTTGTCTCGGATTCACAAGATTTTCCTAGAAAAGAACAGAAGAGCTTATCTCAACAAGATTGTAGTGACCCTCAAAACAGCCACGCTGTGAGGTTACTGCCAAGATACATTAGAGGGGAAAATGGCAGTTACAGGTGTCCAAAGGGCAGAGAATCGTTCCACAAAACTCTCAGAACAGAAATGGCTGTCTTGCTGAGGGAGAGTGCCTCTTGTGAGTTTTCAAAATGCTGCTTTTGTATTTTAAAAGGCTGTCATCATTTGTGCCTTGTGGACAGCACTTGGAACAGAGAGGCTAGGCTATTTACGGTCTTGGCTTCAGTTTTGTATTAACGAAACAAGGCACAGTTGCATTAAGAGCACTTGGAAGAACTATAGAATGAGCTGGCAAAAATCTGATGTGGGTTTGATGGTTCCTGGTTCAAATCTTGCCTTAACTCAGCCTTCATCCTTCCATCCTCAACCTCCTTTTCCCTACCTATGAACTGTTACTAAATGCATGTGAAAAGGGGTATATACATATGCAACTAGTTCTTTTTACATTCCTAATGTCTATTTTACTTTTTCTCCAGGGAGTTCAGAAGAATCTACATTGGATTGTCTTCTTGTATCCCATTTGCAACGCCATAAAGGTCAGTGTTGTTGGAAGAATTTAGGAATGTGAGGCAGGAGTGTAAGCTTATTGGCTACAGACAACATTGTTAACAGCAGAAAAGATACACAGTTGACACATCTTGAGTTAATGTTTAATGGCCCAATCCTATCCAACTTTGCAGTGCTGGTGCAGCTGCAATGCAGTCCTGCAGAAAGGGAACAAACATCCCCTTACCTGGAGGAGGCCTCCATGGCTGCCCTCTAACGCAGGAGGCAGCGTGTGCCCCATTGGCACGGCTGTACCGGCACTGGAAAGTTGGATAGGATTTGGCCCTTAGTCAGCATCATGAGTAAACATGTGTAATGGGGGATAAGCGACTTTAAAAAAGTTAAATCTCTTCCCTCTGAGGTAAATATTTCCTGCCCTTTTCCAAGTGGCAGACGATGATGGAATACCTTGCCCAACTGACCCTCGTGGCTATATAAGGGTAGGAGGCTGGAACCTTCTGGCCTATGACCAAATGTGGACATGAACTTCCAGCAACAGTGTATAAAAGGAATACTCTCAGGGCTCAGGGCTCTCAATTTTCGCAAGCCAGTAGGAGGTGTTAGTCAGCAGGCTCTGAGAGGTCAACCAGAGTGTAACAGCCGAATCCTATCCCTGGTGGCACCTGGAGCTCCAGTGGCACCAAAATGGCAACTGCTGGATCCTATGGGCACTGCGCTAGTACCAGGAGTCTCCTCGGGGTAAGGGAGTGTTTCTTCCCTTACCACAGGTAATGCAGCTGTGCCACCAATATGTCTCTTCGGATCTGCTCCTGTGAGCGGACGGAGACCTGAGAAGTCCCTTGTCACACTGTCCAGGCTGGGAGAGAGGTTAGGATAGGGTAGCAGACCTTGCCACTCTCTCTGCCCCCTTCTGGGACTGATCCTCCCCTCCTTCCACCCCCCTTGCCCCATTCCACCCATTCCCTGCCTTTCCCCGCCTTGAGAAGACTTACTGCTGGCTGGTAGTAGAAGAGCTCAGGCTAGCCATCCATGTGGCACTGAGGCCCAACGCTGACGGCCCCTCCTCCTTGGGTGCCACAGTGTGCCAAATCCCTTTCTCTATACTTACAATCAGTGCTTTTTTTGTAAATAAAAAGGTGCAGGAACTCACAACTTGTTAATCTTTTATTTATTTATTTATTTATTTATTTATTTATTTATTTATAAACCATTTTTTATTGGAGAAATAAAATATTTTTATGTGCTTCCCCCCTAAAGATGAACTTACTTCTGAATAGACATGCATAGGATTGGGCTGTCAATCTCCACATCCCCTTCCCCCTAGCTATTTCTTCTACACAGAAATAGAACCATGTTTGTGTGTGTCCTTTCTGATTGTTCTGCCAAGCCAGCATAGCAATAAAGCAGGTCCAGCACATGAACCATCTTGTTTGGGCTTCTTGGTCAAAATTTGGCTTACGCTACTATTCCTGTACTGCAGATGGAGTAGTGGGAGAAGAGGAGCTGTCCTAAGACCATAATGAATTCATAGCAGAGTCACGTTTTGAATCTTGCATTGCTTCACCCCCTCTTATTTCTCCACTCTTATATCCTGACACATTTCTTTCAGTGACCCCTACCCTTGGTTGTCCAAAGGCCTCCTGTACCTTCAAACGTCTCCACCCCTTCTCCCTTGCTGCCCCTTATGCCTGAAACTGCTGTCCACAATGCCTCTGCAACCCCACTTCCCTTATTTCCATTAAATCCCTCCTCAAAGTCCCCCTTTTCTGTGAAGTTGTTGGCCCAACCCCCTGGTTTCCAAAGTATATTTAAAGTAATCCAGAGTAAGTCTGCATGATAAATAACCTGTCTCCAACCTTTTCTTGCATCCATTTCCTTTCTTTTTTTCTGTTGCCTTCCTTCTGCCTTTTTTGGGTTGTGAACCTTCAGAAGATCAGGAATCTGTGCTTGCACTCCATGTAAAGCAGCATGTACACGAATGACACTACATGCATGCAGAATGAGAGACTTTCTGAGTTACAGCTCTGACTCTGAGACACTCGTTTCTGTGTGTGGATTCAGTAGCATCACTTGGGGATGCTGGCCACACCAGGTGATGTGTGTTTGGGGGGGGCGGGGGTTACACCACTACTGGCCAAAAAATTTTAAATTTTGGTATTTTTAAATAATACCATCGTGTTATATATATATCAATCAATGTGTCATTTCGTGCAGAATGCAATGAAACAAATATCTCTGTTCTGTCAAAAGCTATAGCCAAAAAAACGGAAGGGGTGGGGTAATGGTACATCACCATGCCCACCTTCTGGGGCGTTGCCCCACCCACTGCATGGGAAGAGAGCCATCATAAAGGTGGCCTCCTGCACCAGGTGACGAAACCCTAGTGATTCCACTGTGCGGGTTATTTTCCAATTATAACCAAAACACTCAAAACCAAATCAATGTAACATTGATTTCAAATTACAGACACTCCAATAATTAAAAGTTGAAAATAAGGACATGCTTGCAAACCTCCTACCCTCCCTGCTCAAGGCTCTATTCTTGCTGTTGCATGCTGCTATATTAGTTTGCTTTGCAAGAGCCTGTCCTCTACTGATTAAAAACCAAGAGGATGTTTGTTCCCCTGATTAAAGATATATCTGAAAAAATAATTGCTCTGCAACTTATTTCTAGAACTTCAAAATATACTATATCAGCTGTCCAGCATGTACAATGGACCCTCACAGTAAAATGGGTTTATATACCATGGACTCTCTGTAGTAAAACAAGGTTCAGTATAAGATAAATTGAGGTGTGGGTTTTTTGGGTGATAATGCAATAAAACACACACAACGTGGCTTTCTGCACTTCTCATTTTTGTAAATTAACAACAACAACAAAATTTGAAATTATGAAAAAACAAGACCATTTTTCAACACCTAATGATTGTAGCTGCATCTGCTGACATTATATCACCTATTTCACCTACCTAGTACACTTTTAAAGCTATTGTAATTTATAATGATAATTTATAAAAATGTGCCCTTGGAATAAAACACAAAACACCACTTTCTGCACATTTTCCTTGGGAAAAAATGAAGACTGAAAAAATAAAAATGTTTAAGAACACCTCTAATGAAAAGGTATTCACTTTGCAATGGGCTCACAGTTGACACCAACAGAACCTCATGGGTGATAGGTAACACCAACAGACCTGTGCTGTATCCAGCACAAGGTCGATGCTAGCTGCAGGGCAACTCAGGGTAAGGAGATATTTTCTCCTTACCGCAAGCAACACCCCAGCCAGCCCTGTGGGGCTACTTGGATCTGCTCCTGTGATTTTGTGGGCGCAAATCTGAACAGCCAAAGTAAAGCTGATCAGACCAGGGATTGCGGTTAGGATTTGACCTGTGCTGCCGTGGCTGATCCCACTTACCTCTCTGGCCCAGTCTGCCTCCTGGACTGCTCTCCCCGCTCAAAAATGCCCTCTCTGTCTTTGTTCTGCCCTCCCGCCACCCTCTCCCACCACTGGTGCTGGCTGGCCTTAGCCGGCACAAACGTACCCTGTCCAGGTGCAGAACTGGCATCGGTGGGCTGGCACGGGCCAGTGTGCTGGCCCAGCCTGCTCTAGAGGAGGCGTGAACGTACTTTATTGTACATTTACTACATGCTTAGGACAGTACAGGGGGTCTGCGCTGGCACAGTGAGTGCTGAGGATTGTGCTGTAACCCAACTAGCAGTGCAAATGTAAGCATTTGGTAGCATCTCAGCCAATAGCAGAGTTTTAAACATTGTGGCTATTTATATAGAGGAAATGACATAGCCGATGCAAACACAAGCCTTCTGGGTAGCGTCTTAATTAGTAACAGTGTTTTTAACATTGTGGCTGTGTGTTTGGAAGGAAGGCTACAGCCTTGTAATTTGTGTTTTATAATTACAAAATTATGTAGACCAGTGGTTCCCAAACTCCTACAGGGAAGTTGGGAGCCAGATAAGTGTTTGCGTGGATGGGAGGGGGCAGCAACAGAGCTGCAGCAGTCATGGTGCTGCCGCTACCAAAGGGTTTGTGTACTTACCTGGGGAGCAGCACTGGCCTCTGACAGGATGTGGGAGGCTCACAGCCCCGTTTGTGGGTCTCCCTGCTGCTATAAAAAACCCGCATCTCAGATCAGCACTTCCTGTTTTCACGCAAAAATTGGAAGTGCCTTCTGATTGGAGATAAAGGCTTTTTACAATAGTGGGGACTACGAGCCTCCTGCACCCTGCCGAAGGTCAGTGTTGCCTCCCCCAGTACACAAGCCTCTGCTTCCGGTTCTCCTGGTCAGTCACAACTCACCAGTTTGGGAACCACTGATGTACACCGATAATCATGGCCCCTAAAGAATGCAGTAGACATCTTTTAAATCACATTTTAGTTCGGAAAATAGCTTAATTTCTGTGGCAGAAACTTCAACTTCTGAGTGTTGGAACGAATTATCAAAAAACAATGTGTTATTGCAGAAATTCTCAAACTGGGGTGTCGTGACACCCCAGCTTGAGAAGCCATGCCTCTGGTCCTTTATGGGGAGAGAGAAGGTGGAAGGCAATGATGTAATCCCCAGGATCGCACTGCTGCCAGTAACAGCAGGATTTTTTTTTAACTTACTTTCAGCCAGCATTGGATTCCTGGCATCCCGGGGAGCCTTCTGTAGGGCTCCTATGCCTACAGACATCTAAAAATAACAAAAAATGGGAGTACCAGTTTTTTGTCACAAAACCAGAAGTGCCCCTATTTATTTTTAGATGTATGGAGGCATGGGGAGCCCTGTGGAGGGCTCCCTGAACCCCCCGGACCCTGCAGAACTCTGACACTGGCTACAGCTTAAAAAAATCCCTTTCCATCCTCAGCAGCGGCATGATCCTGGAGATCACACCGCTGCTTTAGCCCCTCCCCTGTACACATTTACCTTGGGTCTCAAACTCCCAAGGAACTTGAGAACCAAGGGCAATTGGGTTCACATTACAATATTTTTGCAATACAATGGTGTTTCTAGAATGGATTCCTATTGTAAAGCGGGGATCCATTGCGTACATCAGTAGTAACCATAGTACGCATAGGCCTAAGGAATTATCTGTGCTGATTGATCTGTTTCTTTACGTCCTTCCTGGCCTTGATGGTTCTTGGTCATCCTCTTTGTAGGTTCTCCTTGTGGGTTTTCTCTCGTATTTGAAATTCTCTCAACTGATATCACACAATTCAAGAGATTTTACCTGATTTGCTTTCAGTTAAACTGTTATGTCTTCAGTTTTATTGGGGCAGATTTTTATTTGTTGCTGGTGGTTCTTTTTTCCACATTAGCAGTTAAGGGGATTGTTTTCCACAGGGCCTTGCTCCAGATTCCACTGCAGTCAGTCAGAGTTCTGAAAGTGACTGCAAGTGTGGGAATGAATGATCCGAAACATTCTCATAAAAGCGTTTCTCAGGCTCTTTCTTCAAAGGTCTTTAAGTTCACTGGGAAGTAGAACCATATTTTGGGTTTATTTTTGTCATTTTGTTTACTCATCCCCCCCACCTACTTTTTCTTTAAGAAGACCCAGCTTTAACCCCAGTTCATAATTTAGTGGCTTCACTTTCTTATGGGGACAAATTTCTGCCTTTTTGAAGAGACAATAAAACAGCAAGTGGCTATAAAGTGTGGGAAAATTATTATCCTTTCCTTTTACCTTCTCCCACTTTTTGTGTGTGTGCAGAGATTGACATGGGACCTATTATGGTTACCGTTCTCACAACAAGTGGCCGACATTGCAGTTGTTTCGTGACCTGCATCATTGCCAGGTGGGAGCCACAGAAAGGAAATCAAGGGTAAGGAAAAAGCAAATGACTTTCTGTAAATGAATGTTTTATTAATGAGACTAATCATGTAGGGCAACCATATTTCTAAAGGCATGGGGCTTCTGTTGCTTAGAGCTCTGAAATAGGACATCATCCTGTTGGCATGGCTTTCCTGTCTCAGCAACATGGTGCATTGCTGCACCTGTCAGAGTTTCCCCTTCTTCAAAGCAACTAAAGAAGACTCAAAACTATGTCCTAGTTGGAATATGATTGCTGTAGAGACACTTGGTAATTATCCTCTGCCTGATCATGATGAGCTAGATGTTAAACATTATATTTAGTGAAAGAAAAAAGGTAAACAAACCCCATTTTATGATCTAATGTTATTGTCGTTGAAGATACTTCTATCCCACTACTCCTCTGTGGAGCTCAGCATAGTTTACATATGGATCCCTGGTGGGTTTCCACTCAAGCATCTTAAAAGGTCAGACCTGTTTAACTTTTCTTTGAGGATCCCTGAGCTGAGTGGCAACAAGAGGAAGGCCTTTTCAGGCATGAGTCTGCCTGTGGAGTCTGTCTCCTGGGTGGCTCACTGAGCACCTACATCTCTTTTTGGCACCAAGCAAATACAGTACGTTTTCCCCTGGCTTTTAATATCTGCTCAGGTTTAATATCTTTTTTGCTGCTTTGTTTCACTGCTCTTAACAGTGAATGACTATCACTGTTGTTTTATAATTTTGTATGATTGTTGCTGTTCTTTTGAGGTGATTTTATTGCTATATTAGTGTTATTTTTTGTGGCTTATCCTCAAAATGTCTGTTTGAAGGGTTGTATATAAATCTGTTAAATAAGGATAGAACTTTGACAGTGGATTGTACTGTGAGCTCCAAGAACCTTTTTGATCTTTTCCTGAACTTTTGAGATGGAGCAAGAGACAGGTAGTTTGAGAGCCAGTGCAGTGCAATGGCAAAGAGACTCCCTCTCAGTGTCAGCAACCCTGTAATAATGCTTGGAGTGTAATCCTATCCCTGTTTATCAGGAAGTACTTCTCACTGCATTCAGTGGGACTTTACTCTCTTATAACCGTGTTTAGGATTGCAGCCTTACCATAACAGGGCTGTAATAAAGACCACATTAGTGCAGTATATGTGAAGCACTATACAAATTCTAAACATTATTAGTAACTAAATACAGAAGTTAAATTAGTATACTTAGCATTTTTAGTGTGAAATGCTAGTGTGAAATTGTCAATCATCTTCAAAAGAAATCCACATTTTTAGAGATGTGGAGGCTGAGAACTACTGACTTGCTAAAGCTAGCAATAAGTTAATGACTGAGCTGGAATTTGAACTATAGTTACTTTCATATTTGATACTCTGCCTATTAATAGTGGACAAATAATGGCTCTTTGTAATATTTTGATGATGTTTTCTTGTAATGAGTGATGAAATCACAAGAACATATGTACTGTACAAAGAGGAGCAGATGAAACTGAAGTGAATCATGTACAATTTCCCCAGGAGAGTTTGCCTTCGATTAAAACTCAGCCAGAAACCATTTGATAAATAGAACTGTTAATAAAAGTTAAAATTATTTTAGCTAGAGAAAAGCCAATATGTGATTAATCCATACATCAGTTCAGGGAATGATACAGAATGATACAGTACTATAGGATGTTTCTGATTTTTAAATAACTTGTCTTTGTTTCCACACATTAAATGAAAAATCTGTGGTTCTATGGAAAATGAAATGGAACTGCATGAGCATGTTTACTTATAAGTAGGCAAATGTGCCTCAGTCCACTTCTAAGGGCAGGCCAAGCAGAACACAACACCACTAGAATGGTACCAATCTGATGAACGAAGGCCCCAAAAAACACTCAAGAAGGAAATCCCCCTCTCCAAGCTGACAAGGAACATGTGCTCATTTACTTGTAATAGGCAAACATGCCTTGACTCTTATTGAAGGCAAGGCAAAATGGAATGCAAGGCCATCAGAAAGATCCCAATCCAATATAAATGGAGCTCAACAAATGCTCCAGAAGGCAGTGCCCACCCCTGCCCACCATAGTAAGAAGGATAAAAGCAGAGGCTTGAGCAGCTGGTAAGGCAATTTTTTAAAAAATCTCATAAAGCTAAATTGGTCCATATGTAGACAAGTGGTGGGCAAACTTTCAACTTTAGGGATCCTGGACTATTAACAATTGTATAGAAGAAGGAATTTCAGCAGGTGCAGCTTTTCGTCTCAGATGATAAGCTGCACCTACTGAAATTCTCTCGACTACACAATTGTCGAAGGTCCAGGATCCCTAAAGTTGAAAGTTTGCCCACCCCTTCAAACTGTTGTTTTAAAAAGTGGGTTCTGGTGCTAAAAAGTTTGGGAACCACTGCTTTAGTGTATTACACCTTGTGCAGAGTTAATCAGGAGGGCATGTCTTAACCACTGTAGTGATGGTGTAAGGGTACTGAGTATCCGTTATGACAGTAGAACATCAACCAGTCATTTTGTCTGAACTTGGCATGTGGAGCTATTCCACCCCTCTCTGTATTTCAGACCACATGTGATCAGGTTCCAGGAATGTTTTTATACTGCTAATTTTTCTGTCTGTGTTCCTCCTCCTCCTGTTACTGATCTGAAATGGTACCTCAGGCCTAAGGCTACTGCAGTTGTGACCTTAGGTTGCCTGGCAACTACATTAAAAGGCCTTCTCCTTTCTCCCATTCTTTGTTAGCTTGTGTTTTGTTAGTTACTGTTTTTACAATGGCAATGATGGCTACAGGGGGCAATGTGGGGAGGGAAGCATAATGAGCCAGGGACTTGTGTGGATGGTTGGTCCTGAGACAGAAGTTGCCCAGTGTACCAGATATTCCTTGTTACATTTATATACTGCCTTTCTGCTATTAAGTCCAGTGACATGCAGTGAGATCCAGGCCAGGGGAGGCAACACACATTTACTGTCTCCTCTCCTTTCTTCCCTTAAGCTCAGTCTCTGGATCACACACACTTCACCTCTCCAGCCTCCCCAGAAATAAATAAATAAAGCTCAGTCCCTGGAACACTCTTTTTCTCCAATAATTTTTTTTAAACTCTGCTTTCTTAACTCGGAGCTAGAGAGAGTTCAGCACAGGCCTCCTGAAAAAAAACGGCCACTGCTGGTGATTTGGAGATCCAGTCCATTGCATAGGCTCCCTGATTTTTTAAAATTGGTGTGTTTTTTTAGCAGAAGAGAAGCAACTCTTCCAGCTGCCTCCCCAGAACTTGCTGATGCAGGTGACCTGCTATTTTTTGATTGGCTAGCCAGCTATCCTGCATTTAAAAAAAAAAAATTGGAAGACACCCATGATTCCAGCTTAACCTGCTGGAGGGATATCTTCTGTTGCCTCCCCAGAGGCAGATGATGCAAGTGCTGTCTTTTTTCTTACTGTGCAAACAGAGGTAGCTCTTCCTGGTTGCACAACTGATCCTGCCTATTTTGTCCCTTGCAAGCCACCATGGTGTTTGAGCTTCTTGGCAGCTCTCCTTGTTCCCTTCATGTTTGTGTGTGTGTGTACTGCTTTAAATGACTGCGTGCTGCAGCAGAGAGAAGCAGCTTGGGAAAGGCAAAAAGTATGTTTTTTTTCCCTTTTACTTGTTGGGTCCTTTTTTATTTTTACTTGCTGGGTCAGGTGAGGCTCTGCCTATCCTGACTGCATGTCACTGATTAAGTCACTGTCAGCAGCTTAGATAGGGTTTCCAAGTGGTTTCCCCTGCAGGCACTGACCCTGACCCAGACTTGCTGGTGTCAGTAAGCTCACTGCATCATGTGCCCTCAGACCATGTCTTATTCTTTACCTACAGTAGATGTGCTAAAACACCTTCAGGTCCTGTTCCAGACACTGAGCAACTGGCCATAGAGTTGTCCCGTACACAAGATTCACTGATCATAAGGGATTCCCTTGGAAGTAAAAGGGTGGCAACACCATTTTTATGGTGAAAACTTTCAGGGTCAGAGGTAAACATGAAGGTAAAGAGGAACACATGCTTTGGGTCTCCAAGAGTAAGTTGTATTGATTTGGTGCGGCTGTAGCAATGGCAGCTGTCACACAGCCCAATCCTATGTATATCTATTCAGAAGTTAGTCCCATTATAGTAAATGGGGCTTACTCCCAGGTAAGAGTGGATCTGATTGCAGTCACAGCTTTCTGCTTTCTCAGTTATAGCTGTTGCCTGGTAGCATTCAAAAGAAGTCCTGGAACACCTCAACTGACAGGCTGAGGCATGCTGGTTCATAGGAGCCTCACTTGTGCCTTGTTTGTTCCTTAACAAAGTTCTGGTAAACCAATATGTATAGATATTGCTGTTTCTCTACAATTAAGTCACATGTAGCAAAAGTATCAAATTATACATTATTACTTTTAGGCTGCAATCTTAACCACACTTTCCTGAGAGTAAGCCCCATTGAACAAAATAGGACTTACTTCTGAGTAGACCTAGTTAGGATTGTGCCGTAGTTAGTTAGGAAACCCTACACTGTTAACAGTAATATTTTCAGGTTTGATAACTAATTTGGACTTAATTTTTGTTTCTAAGATGTAATCAAAGGTGCTTTGGGGCCAAGCTACATAATACCTACAAACACTAATATTTAAATCTCCACAGGTTTTATCTTCATAAAACTAGTTTTTGTGGTTGCTGACTAGAGGCTTCACATAGTTAGTAAACTATCTGGTAACTACCAGGTTTACTAACAAGGTTATACATACAACTACCTAGCCAAGCTCTTAATAGTTACCTGCAGAGGTACTTCTCCTAAACCAAAAGCAGAAGGTGAATGTGGAAATTGGGTTACTGTATACATAAGCGAACAGTGTACAGTTAACTTGAATACAGAGCCTGAAAACTTGAATAAAAACAAGAAAGGATAGGAGTGGTGTTGTTGGCAATGTCTATGCAGCTGTATGTGCACCAGTATTTATCACAGACTTCCCATTCTTTGGACTTGATTGGTGACGGGGACTGGGGGTGCGCGGATTGGTCCCAGGAGGGTGATGGTATCAGCAGTGGATCTCCAGTCTCATACTTTGTATATTTATCTTGGGGGGTTGTGGCATAAAAAAAAATTTGAAGACCAGTTTTCTATGACATCATAATGAAGCAAAATCAGAGTGAGAGTTTCACTCCTCTGACTTTCTACCCTTTGGCATCTTCTAGATAAGAAGCACTGAAGCAAAACAGTACTCAGCGGCTGCAAGGCATATGACCACTGCCATTAGTAAGTGGGGTCATCACTTTGTTCCTGTTCTCACACATCTTAATCACCAAAATGCTTTCCTCTGTGCTGCCTGTGAACAGGGTGGCCAATGGGAAGTTTTTTTCAGTTCAGTCTTACTTTCAGCATGCCCAACTGAATGAAGGGAGGAGATCTGGGAGCTGCATATCAGCTGTGGCACAGGCTTGGCTCTCTAGTATCACCCAACTTAACAGACCTGGAAGGTTACGGGCAGTTCTATTTTTTTTCCCCCAGCTGGACCTTTGCCAGAGGAGCATGTGTCATTCTTTAGCAGAGAATGTGTCTGAACTGCAGTCTCCCTGTTCAAACCTCACATTGCCAGACATCCACATTTTGAACTGAGAGACAACTTTTAAGGCAAGATTCCTGTTTAAATAAGGAACATGTTGTTTTGAGTGTGTTACATCCCCAAAGTCTCTACTTGAGATTTATGTCTTTAATTAAACCTTTCCTGAGCTGGTGAGGTAGCATCTGTCCTGAAGCTAAGTAAGTCTGTGCATCTCTTCAGTGTCTGGATGGGAGACTGCCTTCCATGCCTTCATCACCTTGAACTCCATTTTGGTAGAAAGGTGGAATATTATAGAAATAGAATTACATTGGAAGTGAGATATGTTTCTCATTTCTACAGTGGCTTCTGCTAATAGTGTTTTTCTTGTGTGAATCAGGTAAAGGAATCTGATGTTGTATGGCATGCTGCTTGATGTACCTTGGCCATACATACATACTTCATGTGCATTTTCTGTAGTTCCAGATATAAGAACAAAACAATGCAAAGAAAAAAAAAACACCCAAGTGAACACATGCACATTATTTCTTGAGTGGTGCAGTCTTTGGATGGAGTGGGCTGTCTTTGTTTAGAGAGTGCTGAAAATATTTCTCTCCCATGATATGGGCTAAAATGACTTCTTCCTGGAAGAAGTTAAGATACAGAGATCCTGAGAAGTTGACTAGTCATACTCGGAAGTATGAAGAGAATGTAAGGAGAGGAAGTCGTGGTTGGTGAGTCAGCATGAGTAATCTGGTTACAGTGAGCATGAAGGCTGAGTTAGTTTTTTCTCCTCTCTTAATCATTTCATGAATTTATTTTTAATGGAGGGAAATAGGTGATATTAAGCCTCTGCTGCTAGCAGTTCTTTTTAATCCATATACAATAAATCTCTAGCTGCACAGTTTTCATCCCTGTGGACACCCTCCTTCAAAATATGGAGAGAAGAAAAGAAAAACAGCCCAATGGTAAGCATGTTTCTTTGTCATTTTCTTTTTTTTCAGATTGTGTTACTTAAGCATAAAATGGAATCTTAAGGCTGAGTTCTTCCCAGAGGAATGGTTTAGAATCCAGTGCATTGTCACATGAGCAGAACTTATATATAAAAGTATATAAATTTTTTTGCAATCTAATCTATTAGTGTTTCAGCTTGAAATTGATCTAATGTAGCTTTAGGATCTTGCCTAGTTGAGAGCAGCCTAGCAGACAAAAGTTTATAGACAGATTGAGCACTGAGCAGTTAATGGACAGAGAATTGCTTGTCTTGTCGCTTGGGAAGCTAATTACAGAATTCAGTGCTGGTTATTGCACTAACATGGCAGGAGCTGAGTTATAGTCACTGTATGTCCCTGATTTTAAAAGAGTTCATCTTCAATATAGACATGTATATACAATGCTGAAATGGTGATTCTGGCTGAAACATTTGTATTTCATTGTATGCAACAAGGAGGTTGGTGATTTAACCAGCTTGCTGCTGTTCTGTTGAACTAATAATTCAGCTCAGTGAGAATCTTGCAGTTGACTTCAGAGGGATCAGTTCTGCATTTGTTCACCTTCAAAGGCCACAGGTTTTGCACTGGATGCATGCTAGCCTGCTGCCAGTCCATGTGAATTGTTTTATGTCAAGGAGTCACCAGGGAGACCATATTGTTCATGTATTAGGTACCTGACATTTGATGCTTGTCCACAGTATAGACAGGTGGACAGTCACCCCAGACCAATTTGTAATCAATCATCCAGGTGTCAGTATTTCACCCAGTATCCAAAAAGAACCATCTAGTTCAGCAATCAGACCTACCAGATACAAAATTCAGCTTTGGCTCTGGTCTGAAGAATTATCAGTTGGCTTTCCTGTCCACCAAGCTGGCTGCTTAACCATTCCAAATCCAGCTGTCCAGCTTCAAATGTTTTCTGTTCACATGCATCCTGATCAGGTGACTGATCAAATGAATCCTTATCAGGTGATTCCTGATAAGCTTTTGATTGGGTCCTGCTCTAATGAAACTGAAGTTTTTGTTGCACTTCTTTCTTGTGGTGACTACCAGTTGCTCAGGAGTCACCACACAGGGCAACTGCTTATATAGATATTTTGTGTACAATATGCTGCAAAAATACACATTTCTGTTTTACTGTGTGTATATAGTTTTCCAATGAGGAAGTGATAGTCTTGCATGGTGGTTTTCTCATTCATACCTACCTAGATTGCTAGACCTTGTATCCTTACCCATATTTTACCCAAATGGAGTCAGAATGAGACTGTATGGTATTGTTCCCAAGATATGCTGTGTACTAAAGAATTTCCTTCCCTGTCTTTCTAATTCCTTTGTTACTCCGACTCCAAGACCCACTAGGGTAGAAATTCCTATTATGATATAAATATGGGGTTCCCAATTCCATGGTTCTTTGTAATTCTCAGTACGTATAGGGATATTTGTGACATTGAATTTGTGGTATGGGGGATTCTTAGCTCTTCCTTTCACCTGCCAACTAATTATCCTTTGCAATTGACATCTAGGTCATTTTAGTCTGTTTTCTCTCCCAGTTGGGCTCCAGTTCTGGAAGCAGCCCCAGCTAATTTGGTTTCAGAGTAGCATTTGTAGAGAAGAATCAAAGGCTGCAGGAAAGTTTAAGCACTCCTCTGCTCCCATCTACCGATTCTTACTTTTCCATCTTAGCAAACATGGATTTGGGAACATTTATTTGCCAACATGTAGTTCCACCCTTAGATTTCTGATCTGTGCACAGCTGTGTTTGGGCAAGAATGAGCCATTTCAAATGGAACATGCCTGGAACCACACACAGGACTGCACTGTTAATTTGGAGCTACACTGGCTTTTGTACACCCTAAGGCAATCAGGAGAATACGTTCCAAAGATTCTGTAGAAAGCATCAAAGTCATAACATGAACTAGCTGCCCTATGGAACATCCTTGTTTGTTTCTAAATTTAACCATAAAGACACTTCCTCTTTGTCAGAAAAGTACATTTCTGAATCCATTCTTACAGTCAAGGATGCCTGGTGCTATGTTCTGGGAAAGATGTTTATGTGTGTGCAGTGGTGTTGCTAAGTCAGGGCCAAGCAATTGCCCAGGGCTGCTCGGGGGCAGCAGCCTGGTCACCCCTCCGTCACACAACCACCATTTTAAAAACGGTTCCAACTCCAATCATGCTGCTTCTTTCTCCAAATGCAGAAAAGGAGAAGATGTTTCACCTCCCCACTCGTTGGTACTCTGTCCTGGGAGAAGGGTCGCTTGGGAGGAAGGGGCTGGGCCGAGGTGGGATCCCTGCTGAGTAGATGCACCTTCCTGGCCCACCCCTTGAATCTCCTTAGAGAAAAGCAGGACGTTGATGACAACAAGGAGTAAAAAGGAAAGTGGCCCTTCTCTTTTCAGTTGGGGGAGGACTGGGGAGCAGAGACGATGGGGGCAAGCAGTCTTAAGGTGGTGCAGACCCGAGTAGCCCCATTGGGGCTGCTGCAGTGTTATCTGGGGTAAAGGGAATGAATTCCCCTTGTCCCAGGCTGAGCCATGGGCAACCCCAACCCCACGTTGGATAAGGGTCAGGCCAGCTGGCTTCCCATTCCAGCTCGGGCTAGGATTGGGCTGTTAAGCACACACAAGACAGAGGACCAACATTACAGTGTCAATGTAGGTGAAAGCAGAATTTGAAAGGTAGTGGCTACCAACATATTGCTTATCACTTTGCTGCTCTTTTTTCTTTTTACTGGTGGAATTTCCTTGTGTGTGTGTGTGTGTGTTTTTTTAATTGGCTGTAACTTACAGTAAATGTAACTGGGTCTACAGTGTTAACATTCAGAAGTTGAGTCTTTTTTTCCTTGTCATGTGCATGCTGGTGAACTCCTGATGACCTAATGGGGGAAGAGTGCTCTTTTGTCGCCTCTGTACAGTCAGTCAGGTGTGTCAGCTTTCTGGGTTAAATGAGTAAGTAGCACGCTTTTAAAACTTGCCTCATTACTGATAAAAGAGGTTAAATCTTACTTCATGAAATAGAAAGTTCATGCGTCTTGCCCAATGGCACCTGACAATGACTTGCTTAGCATTTTTGGGAGTCAGTACAAGAGGTAAACAGTGTCTTTCAGTAACATGAACCATGTGTTTGGATATTGGTTGTGAGGAGCAATTTAAAATGCAACACATTATAGGAATTTGGCAGAAACCCTGTTATGAAACCCCATCATGCCAAGTTCGCCCCACAAAAACAAATCTTTCATGTTGGATCCTCTCTGTGAACTGTTTTAGAGCCTCTGAACTGTGTGATTTCTGTTGCAGTTAGTAAAATGTCTTTGTAAGAATTTTTTTCTAAATTTTTATAAGTTCCTACAAGCAGTACTGATGGTATGTGAAGAATATCACATAATATAATAATAAACTGAGTTAATTGTGAAGAAAAAGATGAAGGGAACCTCTAGCACCGTCATTAAAAGAATGACAGAAATGACTAAACTGAGTGAAAATGGTAAAAGATAGTGATTTTTTTTTTTTTTAGCAATTTGCAGCCATTTGTGACATTTCTGTGAGCCGGATGCAGCTTAGACATAAATGTTAACCCATTTTTGCCTGACCCACAGGTGTACACATTTGGTCCCTGTTGCATATGTGCAGGGTTGGGCAGAAATGGCTTAAAACATTTTGATTACCAGTTTATGAAAAGCATTTTTATGCGCAAATGTATTCTCAGATATGCAGGTATTAGTATGCGACTAGGGGTGCAATCCCAAGTGTGCCTTCCAGCCCAGGAAGGTCACAAATGTGCTGTAAGGCACATCTGCACCTTCTATAGAGTCAGCTGGGCCAGCGCAGGGATGCGTACCAGCCCGCAGAGACTGAATTCAGCCTCCCACTAACTTGGGAGGCTTGCATCGGCTGAGCTTAGTCAACACAAGGGTTGGTGCAGGCAGGGAGGAGGCAGGAGGAAGGCATTCTGGGGCAGGGGGAGGGCAGTCCCAGGCCGAGTGGACAGGGAGCACGAGGCAGGGCTGGGACCCAGCAGATATGCTGGATCCTAGCCCCCCGTTCCTGAGCAGAATGGAGCGACTATAAGCCACTCCACTCTCCTTGGACTTAGGCCACCTCCTGAGGTGGCCGAAGTCCAAGGAGACCCATTGGCTGCGGTGGCTTACCCAGGGGTAAGGGGAAGAGTTTTCCCTTACCTTTGGCTGAGCCACTTTGGGCCCCTATCTTGCGCTGGATACAGCGCAGGCCTCCTTGGCCTGCCTGTTCCAGCGCAAGATAGGATTGCAATGCACTTATACTTAAGAATCTTTACATTCTCTTACACAGTGCTGACTGAATGCACCCTTTAGGAATTTATACATTTATTGGTTTTTATTTAGAAGTATAGATACATTTTGTGTTATTATATATGTATAATAATCACATTTTGTAAAAAGAGTGTCACCTGTGCTCTAGGGCAGGGGTCTCCATACTTTTCAGTGTGAGGGCCACATTTTATATTTTATACATTTTCACTAGCCAAAAAAAAATCAGTTTTATTTATGAATGAACGAAATTTAAACGAAGGTTATATCGGAGCAATGTAAAGATTAAAATTATCTTTTAAAATTTGAATGATTCAGATTTGTGCAAAGACCATAGTTACTCAAAGAGATGATACAAAAACAAGGCTCAACGTGATGCATTCTGGGGCAATGCTGAGAGGAACCAGGAAGCTCTCTGCAACCCAGAAGTGGGTCATTAGTGCTATTTGTAGCTTGGAGAGGCTTGAAAACTATGCAGTTTGACTGTGTGAAGGTAAGAAATGCTATTTTGCATGCTTTTTAGAAGGCATTTAAATAGTAGCCGTGGTATCTGCTGGCATCCATGGTGAGTTAAATCCATGGATGCTGTATCTGCAGATACCAAGCTTGCACCTGTAATCGGTTGTTGACCAGTTGCTATCCCCCGTCAATAACCCCATTTTAAGCTTGATTAATCCCACAGTTCTACCTAGGACAGTGGTTCTCAAAGTTTGAGTTGCGACCCACCATTGTGATTCAAAACTAGGCCATTCCCCCTTAAGGGGAGTGGCCCAGGAATGGGTCCCTGATGACACCACAGCAATCATGGCGCCAAGGGGATCCAGGAACATCCTCAGGTACCTGGGGGCGTCCTGCAGCCTCCTGGAGGGTCCTGGAGGCTTGCAGTTGACTCCATGACCCTCTGAATGGTAACGGATTGGAGCTCATTTCACCATCTTAGAAGGTCGTGGAGGTGGCTGCAAGCCTCCAGGACCCTCCAGGGGCTGCAGGACACCCCCAGGTACGTGGGGGATGCCCCTGGGTCCCTGGGGTGCTGCGATTGCTGCTGCCCCATCGAGGCCATCTCCCCACTCCCGCCTCTGCAACAGCTGTCCGAGTAGGACCTGGGATACTGCTAGCCTTCTTTGCAATATGGGACAGCCACATTTCTAGATCAGTCTTCAAATACATGAATTGAAACCAATATGCACTTACGTAACAATCAGTAGTGCAAGTGGTGCAGCTCTGAGGTGCTTGAAGTCCTGGCCTGAGTAAAGCCTGGGTACCAGGGAATAGAAGTGTACATAGTACAGTACTGTATTTCTGTTTTTCTCCTGGGATTTTGCTCCCCCCCTTCCTCATGTGGCTAATGAAGGTAGAAAGGGAGCTGTACAATTTTCAAATTGTGGAAAGAGAGGAGAGGAGCTGCCACTGCCTGCTATATCTGTCTACAACAGTGCTGTTCTTGAATAGTCCCTGAATAAAACGTTAAGCGAGTATTTGGCTTCTGTGAGGATTCAGTCTCAAGCAGGAAACTGAATGCTTTCATAAAGAGCCCACCTAAGTGTATTGATGTTTTCTAGGCCCGTGAAAGCCTGCCAATTGATGTCTTCTTGCTTGACAAAGGAGCACCTCACTGAGAGGTGTTGGCAGAGGCAGCAGCATTTCAAATGCTGCTGCCCTCTGTAGAGTCCTCCTCCTGCCAGCCACCATTGATTTTCCCTGAAAGTACCCTGGGGAATGATGGATTGGTCTGCAACAAGATTACTCGTTGGGAAGGGAGAGCTACCTGGCACTATGTCTATGTTCGTTTATGTGGACAGAGGTGCCTACATTTCTGTGAGACAGGCTTAGCTGTGTGTTTGGGGACTGGCATCACACATATGTATGTGCTTTCATACTTTGCCATTCTTAAGTGCTCTTGGGGGAAAAAAAAATCCCCCTTTGGCCCCGATGATTGTGAGAATAGCAGGGTTTTTGAAAGAACAATGGGCAAAGATCATTTGACGTTGCCTCCTATGCCCTTTATGCACCCTGCTCAACTCACTATCATAAATTCTTAAGTACTCTTAGGAAAAAATCCACTGGAATCTAAGCATATTGTCCAGAGTTGTACATGCCACATAACAAATGCACTGTAATGTGGTGCAGTGGTTTTTCTGATTAACTGCCATGATAGGACAGTTTAGCAGAAAATGAACAGATAGTTTTGTCGAAGGTACTGAAAAGAGAAACTAACCCGGTTCACACATCTTTAGAGTGCAAATTCATTTAAAGAACTGAGTAAAGCTGAAACATTCAAGTGAAAATGGACATCAGCTTTTGAAACTGAAAAATTGTGAGTTGTTAGAAAGGCCCTTTGGAGCAATGCCTCAAGATACAAATGAATAATATAACTACTGTTCTCTCAATATTGATTGTTCTTCCAATCACTCAGTCTAAGGCTGTTTTCAGTGCCTTCGATCAAGTGTTTTCCAAACTTTAGCACTGTGGTAATGCAAATACTGTACATTTTAATCAATTTGCAAATAAATTTTTGTGTCTCACTTTTATATTCTGTCCTCAGATATGGCTCGCAGGCTCCCAATAAGACAGAATCAGATCTGCTTAACTTCAGCCACAGTACTGCATTGTATCTTTGCAGACCATTGTCTCTAGGCACTCTCTCTTAACTTTCCCAGTGACCAAGCAGCTTGACCAACAGCAATCCTTGCCTCACCCTAGCTCCCCCAACCCTCTCACAAAACAGGCAGATTAAGTAGACAAGGAGAAGCCAAAACCATATGATCTTATGTTGGATGTGGGGAACACTTATATATTGATCTTTCTCTGCTAGAAATGAGCTAGGGTTTTAATCTGATTCTTAAAGGCTATGATCTGCACCTTCTGTGAAGAAATGTGTTGGTCTCTTAAAGCAGGGCCTAGGAGAGGGGGTAAAGGGGTTAATTTGTACCTGGGCCCAGGGTCAGAAACGGGGCCCAGGAACCAAAGGAGGGGGCCCAGAAATTTCCTGGGATCTTACATTTTTTCCAGTCTCAACCAGGCTCCCTGCCCATGCGGGATGCTATATCTATCTGTCAATACCAGGCAGGCAAGTAGATCTGAGCTCTGCATAGGGAAAACTGGTAGTCTTGGGCTCCAAAGGCTATTCTGGCTGTTGCCACTTCTCCCCTGCCTGTTTTGCTCCCATTCTGCCCACCCCTATTGCTCCCAGTCTGTTTCACACACACCCTTTGGGTAGGGGCCCAAAAGAAACTTTGTACCCCCTGATAAAATTTCTCTCAAAGGCCCTGCCTTAAAGCAAAGAGATAACAGATTAGCTCTGCCTGGAATCAACTGATCCCTATGTCTTTTAAGGTACTGTGAAGGGGATTTGTCCCATTGGTTGGCCAATCTTCTGTCCTGTGTCTAAAATTAACATAGGTAGCAGGAGTTTGCAGTCCTGGACAAGAGCAGGAGGATTCACTATCTTGGGTATGACACAGAGGCAAAGCTACGATCTTGCCTCCACTTGTGATGCTGTCCTGTTGCTTCCTACGTCTTTGTCATCAACCTAACATAAGCCTGCATAACAAATCAGAAGGAACCAGGGCCAGCTCGTCCATGAGGCTAACAATCTCATGGAGCTATCATCTCAGGCAGCGGGCTGGTGGTGGGGGCTCCCATTTCTATCTACCTATTTGCCTCCACTGTTCCTCCTCTTCCTTCTGGTCCCTGGATTAGAAAAGAGGAGGACAGAGAAGAAGAGGAAATGTAGAGGGGAGGAGAATGCTGAGCTAAAACATTGGAGAGTGAGAGGAACAGATGCTGGCACATTATCAGGTAAGATGGGGGCAGCATTTGGCATGCTGCCTCAAGAGGTCTTGGGCCAGCCCTGGAAATAGCCCCTTAATGAAGTTCAGTGCATTGTCTAGTGCAGTGTTTCTCAAACTGTGGGTTGGGACCCACTAGGTGGTTCGCAAGCCAATTTCAGGTGGGTCCCCATTCATTCCAATATTTTATTTTTCATATATTAGACTTGATGCTACCATGGTATGTGACTGCATTTGGGGAAATGTTGCAGACCTGTACTTTTAACAAGCTGCTAAGTATATTTTTTAAACAATGATAGTAAATGGGACTTACTCCTGGGTAAATGTGGATAGGATTGCAGCCTAGGATTGTTAAATATTTTCCTGCTTGATGTTGCCATTTCCAGTCATGACATCACTTCCGGTGGGTCCTGACAGATTTTCATTCTAAAAAGTGGGTCCTGGTGCTAAATATGTGAGAACCACTGGTCTAGTGATTATCAGTCATCCTGCTTTTGGAGTTACAATGAAGTTGCATATAAAAGCATGCTGTTTATAGGAGACTATATAGACTACTGTATATCACCATTGGGGTACATTTGACTTAGGGAGCAATCCTAACCCCTTATGTCAGTGCTTTCCAGCACTGACATAAGGGTAATGCTTTCCAGCGCTGACATAAGGGCAATGCAGCTCTAAGGTAAGGGAACAAACATTCCCTTACTTTGAGGAGGCCTCTGTGAGTGACACCCAACTGCAGGATGCAGCACATGTCCCATTGGCACTACTATGCCAGTGCTGGAAAGCACTGACATAAGGGGTTAGGATTGCGCCTTTAGAGAGTGAATGAATTGTACAGGTCTGGATTAATCAAAACTAGTGCCGTGAGTTATGTGGGTTCCCACATTTGGAGTTCATACAAAGCACCCTGAGGGAGATGTGTGGACACCCGTCCCCAGTTTTGAAGCAACCAAGAAGTCAAGACACATGTCACTCACACTTGCCATTCCTTTTGTGAGATGTAGTATCCAAAGCCTATCATAGTGTGGGGTTGTGCTTTGGCATAGAAAACAGGCCCTGGGTCTCAGGCCTGTCTGGAAGTAAAATACATGAAAACTAGAATTCTGGCAAATTTGCACTGACCCTAATAAACAGGAAAATATTTCACTAATACTTTTGCTCTTTACCTGGCTGTTTGACAGAAAGCCTCTCTAGGTAGATCCCTGTTTTTTTTTCTTGTTGACATGCTTTATATACTATTTAAGATTCCACAGGGAGCACGTTCTTCAATTTCACAATCTCTGATATATATGCTGAGATCATGCAACACAGTGTCTCTCCAGAGGGCGCTCCTTCCATTATTGTCAGATTGCCCAGGAGATATGAAAGCTGATGACTTACAAATGTTAATAACTAAAGAACTCTTTTAAAAACTGTTTTGATTTGCTGATGACATTGCTTGTAATGTTTTCACCAGCATTTGAATATGTTCTTGTCAAATTGAAATCTTCATCTAAACTGTACATTGAAAAAGGTCTGGTAAACATTTTGGCAGCTGAATTTTCATTTTGGCGCTCAGAGTAATTCAATGGCAGGCAAAATGTTTTCACCATTGTTCTAACACAAAGGAATATGATTGAACATAGCACATTCACATCGTAAGCTGTGCTTTTAAATTATCCTTTGTTCAGCTTAGGTTACCACTTTGCCACCTGGTTTGTTGAAGCCAGCTTTCAGTTTAAACTCTCTCCATGCTTAAAGTTACAACAATACGATTTTTGAATTAGCCTGATTTTTGGAGAATACTGTATTCTAAATTTAGGCAAATTTTCAGAATAGGTAATGGCATACAGGGCCTTAAAGGAATGGGAGTCTCCTTGAGGTCAGGAGTTTGCAACCTTAAGTATAAATCTCTAATGATTCAGGAGACTGGGTGACCTGCTTGAGTTGTAGTTTCTGCTATGCACCCTTCAATATTGAGCAGGAAATTAAATACAGATTCCTGTGAAACATCAGGAAACTCTAGGTTGAATATATTACTATCACTTCATCCTGTTGTCATGTTCTGTTCCTAGGGAGAGGAGGAGGTTTACAAGCAGGGATCTCTACCTGTTCAGTGCCTTATCTTAGGGCCAATTATGCTTTGTATTAGGGACTAGTTCTATCTTCCTATTTAAGGGATGAGGATGATGTTTTAGCATTGATACTGGATGATTTTAATGGAAAACATATTATATGTATATAGTACTTGGGCTTGCCTTTGATTTTTTTTTTTTTTTTTGGTCTTGCACAGTGTTTTTGTGGGCTGTGCTTTGATTTATCTCACATTGCCATTCAGTGGAGGCCATTATGACGATTCTGGGAGTCAAACTCAAAGTACAAGGTAATGCCACTCTAGTACAGTACAGTACATTCAGCCTTTGTGCCTTGATGAAGTTTTGTTTCTAGTGTTCTCACCACAGGAGCAGGCTCTGTGAAGTGTGACATAGGCAGGAATAGAAGTCCAACTCTTTGCCTGTAGTTCCTGCCCAGGAGCTTGTCCATAGGCTTCTGCTATCAGGGGCACCTATGTTGTGGGCTGACCACTGATGTTATGGATGTGTGATCCATATGGATGTGTGATGTTCACACATATGTGATGTTCACACATATGGATGTGTGATGTTATCAAAACACATAGATGAACAGGCCTTGCTGAGGGAGAGTCAGCATGGCTTCTGTAAGGGTATGTCTTGCCTCACGAACCTTATAGAATTCTTTGAAAAGGTCAACAGGCATGTGGATGTGGGAGAACCCGTGGACATTATATATCTGGACTTTCAGAAGGCGTTTGACACGGTCCCTCACCAAAGGCTACTGAAAAAACTCCACAGTCAGGGAATTAGAGGACAGGTCCTCTCGTGGATTGAGAACTGGTTGGAGGCCAGGAAGCAGAGAGTGGGTGTCAATGGGCAATTTTCACAATGGAGAGAGGTGAAAAGCGGTGTGCCCCAAGGATCTGACCTTGAAGAAGATCACCCTTCTTCATAAATGACCTGGAGACAGGGTTGAGCAGTGAAGTGGCTAAGTTTGCAGACGACACCAAACTTTTCCGAGTGGTGAAGACCAGAAGTGATTGTGAGGAGCTCCAGAAGGATCTCTCCAGACTGGCAGAATGGGCAGCAAAATGGCAGATGCGCTTCACTGTCAGTAAGTGTAAAGTCATGCACATTGGGGCAAAAAATCAAAACTTTAGATATAGGCTGATGGGTTCTGAGCTGTGTGTGACAGATCAGGAGAGAGATCTTGGGGTGGTGGTGGACAGGTCGATGAAAGTGTCGACCCAATGTGCGGCGGCAGTGAAGAAGGCCAATTCTATGCTTGGGATCATTAGGAAGGGTATTGAGAACAAAACGGCTAGTATTATAATGCCGTTGTACAAATCGATGGTAAGGCCACACCTGGAGTATTGTGTCCAGTTCTGGTCGCCGCATCTCCAAAAAGACATAGTGGAAATGGAAAAGGTGCAAAAGAGAGCGACTAAGATGATTACGGGGCTGGGGCACCTTCCTTATGAGGAAAGGCTACGGCGTTTGGGCCTCTTCAGCCTAGAAAAGAGGCGCTTGAGGGGGGACATGATTGAGACATACAAAATTATGCAGGGAATGGACAGAGTGGATAGGGAAGATGCTCTTTACACTCTCACATAATACCAGAACCAGGGGACATTCACTAAAATTGAGTGTTGGGCGGGTTAGGACAGACAAAAGAAAATATTTCTTTACTCAGCGTGTGGTCGGTCTGTGGAACTCCGTGCCACAGGATGTGGTGCTGGCGTCTAGCCTAGACGCCTTTAAAAGGGGATTGGACAAGTTTCTGGAGGAAAAATCCATTATGGGGTACAAGCCATGATGTGTATGCGCAACCTCCTGATTTTAGAAATGGGTTAAGTCAGAATGCCAGATGTAGGGGAGGGCACCAGGATGAGGTCTCTTGTTATCTGGTGTGCTCCCTGGGGCATTTGGTGGGCCGTTGTGAGTTACAGGAAGCTGGACTTGATGGGCCTATGGCCTGATCCAGTGGTGCTGTTCTTATGTTCTTATGTGTGTGCATAAGTGTTGGTAAAGAGCAGAGAAAAAATCTCTTTTCTTCAAAGGAGAAATGTTTTGTTCTTCTTAAACCTCTACAATCCATAAATGACAACTTTGCTGGGGAAGAGAACCATTTCCTATAAGCTCAGAGAGTTTCCTAATAAGTTTGTATCTCACACTTAAAATAGTAGGTAGATATAAAATGAAGGATTTACAAATATGCTAACCCTGCTTACTGGTACTCTTAACACTTTATGGTTAGTTAATATATTGACCAGTGTCTGCACATGTGAAGCTGCCGCATACCAAGTAAACTACGTATTAGGCAATCTACATAGTTCAGTATAATATACCCTGACTGTTGGCAACCCTCCAGGATTTGAGAGGAGGAGTGGAGTCAGGGGGGAATCTCATCAGCAGGAGACTTTGGAAAATTTGCCTTTGAAATTTTTTTCAAGGCACCTAAGCTGAGAAGAAGCATCAGACAGCAAGAGGCAAACTGAGACATTTGCTTAGGGAAATACAGTATGTTAATGTCTACCATTGTCTTTCCCAAGAGCTCCATAAGAGACATTGTGTAGCTCATGTTACTTTAATGCTACAATCTTATGCATACTTCTCTGGGAGTGATTTCTACTGAACACAGTGGGACTTACTTACAAGTTCATATTTATTTAAAGATTTTTATCCTGTTTTATCCAGAGCCCAAATCAGCATACCACTACAATACAATATATACATTTATTTTATTTTTCACATTTTTATACTACTACTACTACTACATGTATTTATATACCGCCTTTCTTGGTCATCAGATTTCTCCTCAGACTTTATTCAAGGCGGTTTACATGGGCAGGCTGTTCTAAATCCCCATAGGGATTTTTGCAATCGAAGAAAGGTTCTATCTTTCAAGAACCACAACATTTCAGATGGACCTTTTTGATCTGGTATCACATTCTGGCCTCCGGTTTCCTCCCACGCAAGCTGACAAGCAGCTCCTTCATCTCTCACATGGAGGGCAGCCAAGACACTTCTTCACTCACACCAAAGAGCAGATGGCTCAGCTTGTCAACTGCTTCAAGGTCTCACCATTCACGGTGCTGGTGGCCTCGAACTGGCAACCTGTGGATGTTATCTTCAGGCAAACAGAGGCTCTACCCTCTAGACCAGACCTCCTGCCCACCATTTATACCACCATTCCTTCAAGGCAGTGGTTCTCAAACTGGTGGGTCGTGACCCACCAGTTCGTGTAAAGGTTCCCCCATCCCTTTAAGGGGCAGGAGAAGGGAGAGGCAGGGAAGCAATCCCCAGGATCACGCCCGTATGGGGGGTGTTTGTGACTTACTTTATGAAGACAGGGCTACAGCAGGCTGCAGGAGGTGTGCGCAGCCCTCTGCAGCAGTCCCCGAGGCTTGGAACGTTCAGATAAAGCAGGCACAAAGCACTTCCGTTTTGCAGGATCATGTCACTGCCCTAGCCTGTCCCCTGCAAGAACTTACTGAGGGAGTAAAGTTCCCTAAATGTTTGAGAACCACTGCTCCAAGGAGCGCAGGATGGTGCATGTAGTTCCTTCCCCTTTTGTCCTCACAACAACCCTGTGAGGTAGGTTAGGCTGAGAGATGGTGACTGGCCCAAGGTCACCCAGGACATTCTGTGACTGAGCAAAGATTTGAACCTGGATCTTCCAGGTCTAACTCCAGACTATTACATCATCCTGTTCTGCCAAATCCCCAGTCCAAGCTCCACCTGGAGAATTATGCCCACTTTTAGCTAATTAGCTCCCCTTCTTTTCTCAGAAATGACCCTGGTTCTGCCCTGCAGTCCTACTGGACCCAACCTCCAGGGTAGCTGGCCTGTTCAACCCACAGAGGTCCTCTCTCCTGCCAGCAACACCCCCCCCCCCACACACAGCAGCCCCTTGGTCCTCAGCAGGTCTTGGTCACAGCAGCCACACACTAAACTCCAGTGTCTAAGTCCATTCACCAATCAGTCCATTAACCCAGTCTCTCCTTCCTCAAGCTTTGCTCCTGCTACCCATACCAAACTCTCCCTTTAGCAGGTGCTTTTATGCCTGAGAGCCTTATTGCCTTCAGTGGCTGCAGCTGTGCAGCACACCCTTTGCTGAAAGCCCAGGCCTTAACTCTTAAAGGGGCCACTGCAGACACCACATTCTATCTCCTTGCCAGATCTTTTGCTATTCTACTACACATCCTAACTGTCAAAATTAAAATCAAAATATATAAAGCAAATATACAAAATACCATTTTAATATTTTTAATTTGTATACATTTGTTTTAAACTGTTACAACCCACTTCAAGAGTTAGGTATGAAATGAGACAGATCATTAAATGAAGTAGAAATCAGTGGCAGATGAAAACACTCAAAAATTGTTAGTTTTTTGTTTTGCTTGTGTGGCATGTCATGACAAGTACCTGCACTTCAAAATTGATCACTATTCTGCTGCTTGAGATATAGTTGTTGTTTTTTCCCCCCCAGATCTCCCTGGAGATGGCCTGGGGTTGAAGTTGGGACTTTTTGCATGCAAAGCAGGTGCTTTACCACTAACCAGTGACCCCTCTCTGAAACAATTATACAGTTTGTAGAGATTTCTGTTATTATTAGCAGTTAAGAATATAAGAACATACTTTTAGATAAGGCCAGGGGCCCACTTAGTCCAGCTTCCAGTGCTTCTGGCAACTGTATCCAGTTGCCATTCCTTTGCATCTGGCCTTCATAGATAGGCTATTTCTGAAACCTGGAGGTTGCCTATTGTCATCATGGCCTGTAACCTGTGATGTACTTTATCTCTATAAATCTGTCCAGTTCACTTTTAAAGGCATCTAGGCCATTTAGGCCAGGTGCCGCCATAACCCTGTGGCAACCAAGGAGTTCCACAGATTAATTACCCACTGCATTAAAAAAGATTTCCTTTAGGTTCTGACTCTCTCCAATTTTAGTAGATGTACCCTGGTTCTGGTGTTGTGCGAGAGGGAAAAATTACTTTCCTCCATCCATCCCATGCATATAGGTCGTCCCTCGTTATCCACTGGGGTTCCGTTCCAGAACCCCTAGTGGATTGAAAAAAAATCCATGGACAAAAAAATAGATTTATAGTGGAAAAATAGTGGGAAAATAGATTTAAAGACCAAGGTTTCTTGCCCCTTCATTACTCCTAATGGAATAAGATCATGCCTTGACATCTCCAGGGGTTTGATTCTGGGACTCCCTGCTGATACCATAAAATGTGTTAAATAAAAGCAGTTTAAAAAATTAAAAAGTGTGTCCCTTTACAATTGTGGTTTAAAAACAGCTTTTCTTACTGTTGTAGAGAGGCAGTCAGCAATCAGAAAAGCAAAAGACCCCTTGCCTTTGCCTGGCTCAGTTGAAGAATGGAATGATTGCTTGCATGACTCTCTGTAACAGTAAGAAAAGCAGTTTTTTAAACTGTGATTTTAAAAGGGTGCATTTTTCCCCTTCTCCAGGGATCAGCACATTCCTTGTCATTTGCAGTGGCCATTCCTGTTGCATCAAATCCGTGTATAAAAAAATCCATGTATAGCAAGGTTGGACTTGTAATTTATTATGTCTCCAATCATGCCTTCTGTCAGGCACCTTCTTTCTAGACCAGGGGTGTCCAAAGTTTTTGGCAGGAGGGCCACATCATCTCCCTGACACTGTGTTGGGGGCTGGGGGGAAAAAGAATCCATTTACATTTAAAATTTGAATAAATTCACATAAATTTACATAAATTAATATATTAAAGATGAACTCATTGGAGACTGGGGCCTCCCTGAGGGCCGCACTGAGAGGCCTTGAGGGCCGCAAGTGGCCCCAGGGCCGGGATTTGGGCACCCCTGTTGTAGACTGAACAGCCCCAAACATTGTAGCCTTTCCTTGTAAGGCAGGTTTCCCAGTACACTAAAGGGTAAATAGTATGCAGATGTAGTATATTGATGTAGGGTCAGATGTGTTACATTATTACATCTGATCCCTGCAAACTGCACAGCATCTGTACATAGTGATCACTGGGGCCTACATCACGTGTTACAAAATCCCAGCTTGGAAGGCACTTCCATATAAGAACGTATAGGGAACTCCTATGAGGCTCAGAATATGTGGATGGATCATGCAGCGGGTGTTTTGTTTTTTAACTACTCAGTCATTGCATGTTACAATCTACATTTGTGTCTCCTGCAAATGCCTACATTGGAAATACTTTTCATGTACACATTTTGTAATGTGTGGAACTGTCCTGATCATGCAGTAGGTATGTTATATGTGTGCACAGCGAACCAGGCAGGAGGTCATGGTCTACACAGGATTAGCCTTGTGGTTGCACAAAGGCACATTGTACTCTTTGCAGGAGGGGGATTTTGCTGCACTTCCACTTTTTTTTCTGCTCTCTCATTTGTCTCTTTCAATCTGTAAATTGGTCATTTTACAATTCTTCACTTTCTTCTGTCTAGTGCACGGCTTTTCTAGTGCACATATCTCCATCCTTTTTTCTTCTTCTTAAGTTTTTCTTATGAAATTTTACTTGTATCTAGATCTTCCTTTTGCTTTTCTTCCTTCCGGTTATGTATTGATAACTAATCCTGATCTCTTAGAAAATGCCCTGTCTTATGTTGTCTTCTTTTGCATCCATCCTTGCCCCTCTTAATTCCGTCCATTTTTTAAAAAAATCGTTTTTCCTTTCTGTCCAACTCACTTTACATATTCTTCGCCATCATCACTTGTGATGTGTCTGGTCTCTTCCATTTCTAAATGCATGTCAAATTCACAAAAAGTTCCATGCAGACTTTTTCTTAGACTACCAGGAGATTGGAATAAAGACCAGTTGATAAAATCAAATTGCCTTTGCTGGACTGTACCCAGGAACACAAGAAGCTGCCTTTATACTGAGTCAGGCAACTGAGCCATGTAGCTCAATATTGTTAACACTGACTGGTGCTGAATCTCCAGAATTTCAGACAGTCTTTACCCACCCACAGATGTTGGGGTATGAACCCAAGCTCTTTGGCTTACAAAGCACATGGTCTTCCACTGAGCTATAGTGGCATCATTTGGGGAGATGCAGATGGCCCAGTGATCTGATCTCAGTTAGGTAGCTGTTGTATTTTAGGGTTCTGCTTTTTGAGATGCAGGAATTTAATGAGTCATGCTACCACTTTCAATCAATCTGCTTTCCAAGTGTTAATTTTTCAAGCTTAATTCTTGTGAAAATCACCCAATTTTTAAGTTAATGAGACCTGGACTTTATCACACTGCTGGGGTTGACTGAAGAGGCAGGGCACCTCCACCCTGGAGATCCTGGATTTCTTTTACATCTTCAAAGTGAAATAACAAGTGGTAAGAACATTAAGAGGAACAATGTGACACAAAACCAAGCAGTAAGGGGAGGCACTCCCTGGCTCACTATTCTGCTCATATATACCTTCAATAGAAAAGCGAAACATTACCCCATTCTTTACCTACCCACATCATAAAAACCAATGAGCCATTGCATCACACTGGAAGGTACACAGAAGCTTACAGCTATGGAAAACTTCAAAGGTTTTACCATTTTAAAGCTGTTGAAGCTTGCCCAAAGCAAAGATTACAGGCAAGAGCTAGGTGGCAGGTAAAGATTCATAGGTGATAAGGCAGGCTGGAAAACAGCTCTTGCCTATTACCAGAGTTGGCAGGTTTGGAAACATGAAAGTGGATAGAGATAACCAATGAAAGGAAATGACATGGCCCAGTACAGGGACTTATATAGTCTGCAGATGACCAGCACCATCTTAGAAGAGACATTCCCTCTTTTTGTTACACTGAAAGAAATGCATTTTCTAAGATGATGTCTGCTTCCACACACACCCTTAATAACAAAGAAAGTGTTTGGTTTTTGCTTCAGGACAATTGTTTTCACTCTTGCACAGGGCAGCCCAACTCCACATGTGGTGATGCAGTGGTGCTAACGTGGCATCTGCTGTATCCCGCAGAGGAATTCTGGCATGCTAAGGCTACCTCAAGGAAACATTTGCCCTCCGAGACTTTCCTAGGCCTCCCTTTTTAACTAAGGCATTAAAAAGTTGCTTCTGGTTTTCATGGAGAAACCAGCAAAAGCTCTTTTTTTGCTATTTAAAGTCATTCTGAGCCCAGTAGAGGCTGCGGGCAGAAGCACACAACCTCTGCTGGGCTCGGAAGAAGACCCTCTGAAGGCAAGGGGAGCACAGCTGCCCTTGCCTGCTGGGGCATGGGGGAGCCCTCCCACATCCATGGATAAGTGAATCCATGGATTCAGGATCTGCGGATACTGCACCCCCCTGTACATAATACATTCTTTACCGGAGCTACTTATCCCTTATCTCTTGCTTTCTCTTTTGTGATCCTACAAAGTACAACAAATATGAGAGCATGTTCCAAAAAATATGAGAAAATGTTCCAAAAAATATCCAAAAGGGTCTCTGACCTAAAGTAGCTACATACATGTAAACCTATACATCCACATCCTTCATACTTCTTATTTCCACAACCCTGTTTTTAACAGCCACTAATTCTTACGCTTCAGTGCCATTGCAGCTGTGCTACCATGCTCAGATTTATGAAATATGTTCCTTTTTTATTTCATTCTCTTGCTTGTTCTAGTAATAGATTTAGAGAGAGTAAACATTTTACTATCTGACTGGCCACAGGTGTCATGTTGACTCATGCACTGCCTCGCAGGTCCCCTGGCCCCCAGGGAGGAATTCCCAGCATATGACTTGAAATCTTTATTTGTATATGTCAGTAAAACTTGCAATCTCACTTTTATTACTTAACATTATTTTTGTAGTAATGTACAATTTTCAGGTCAAGCCATTTCACTGATGCCTATGCAAATACAACCTAGATGATGATCCCATGCTCTGGAACATAACTGTGATAATGAATAGCCCTCTGAAATGTTCCACTATAAGCAGTTCATTTATAGGTCTTGATTCAGAGATGTACAAGTCTTGGATCAGAGGCCAGACACACACAAATCCCACCAGGAGTCAGGGGTAAGAATACTGCCAAACACTAGATGCTTAAACACAAATGATGGTGGAACGCTGTTGTGTTCACGTCCTTCTTTTGCACATGCTTGGTTGCTCACAAGCTAGCAGCCCTTTGAGCATCAGCAGCCACAACCAGGCTGGTTAGCCTGTCCCAGGGCCCAATCCAATCCAACTTTCCAGCACCGTTGTAGCCACAATGCCGCCCCAAGTTAATGGAACAAATGTTTCTTTACCTTGAGGAGGCCTCCGTGATTGCCCCACCACCACAGCTTGCAGCTGTGGCGTCCCTGTTGGCATGTCTGCATCAGCATTTGAAAGTTGGACAGAATTGGGCTACCAACCATCCATAAGCATAGTGTTGACCTTGCTGCCTCCAGCTTCTTCACTACTGTTTCTCAACAGTTATCAGTAAAGGATGGTGTTTCCTGTCCCCACTCTGTCATCCTATAGGGGAGGAGACTGGTTCTCAGGAGTGGCTGCACTGCAAAACTCCAAGAGTTCTTGCCTGTTTTAGTAAAATTTTCCATATGAATTGTGCTTAATCAAAGTGCTTCCATGAACTTTGAGAAAAAAGATGGCTTTCTGTAGTGTATGCTTTAGCAAGTCCCAACACAGTGGGACTGATTTCGGAGTAAACATGCATAGCATTATGCTGCCTATATATAAATTACACGGCACACCTCCTATAAAGACTGCAATCTGGATGCTTTAAAAACAATGGTGACATTGCCATTGACTTCAATGTATGCATTGTACCCCAATACAATCCATACAATACAATGTACAATATTGTACCCAGTACCACACCACAGGTGCTTTGCTGCCACAGCAGCTGCAGGTCTCAGCCTCTCCTTCTGTACTATAACTACTAATAAAATGGCCCTTTCTCCCAGGTCTGTTGTCTCAAGTGTTCATTGGGGGGTGCACAAGCAATAGGAAGTGTGTATGTGTATTACTTATGTATGAATTTTGCTTAGAAGAGCTAATGCTGTACATGAGCTGAATTTATAAAGTGATCGCACATCTACTTTCTTATGAGTTTGGAGTAGCAAACATATGACTTTGCACTGTAAGCTTAAAACATGTACAAACAGGAAGCTTATGAAATACATTGTCTACAGTTGCCTTTAGAAAAAAAAAGTATTTCTGTCTGGTACTTTCTGTGCAAACCTCAGATGCTTCTTTGTCTTACAGAAACACTTTCAGTCAAAAGTCTGTAGGGGGTGTTATTAATAAAGGAATCATGTTTATAGACAGTCTTGGATTAACTGCTACATTTCAGAAGATTATCAGAAATGAAATGTTTTTCTGTATATCAATTTATACAGATTGCACTGCAAATCTAAGGGAGCGCTTTGCACATAGATTAAGTTATTCCCTTTTAGTTTATGCTTTCCAAATTTTTCTGGACTTTTCTTGAAAAAAAAGATGCTGGTATGATTGGACTAGCAACCAACATGGTGGGAATCAGCACTTTTAATGTCTGGATTGCAGGTATCTGGTATTCTAGCACACCAGCATGCAAAACATGCTCATCACCTGCCAAAACACAGTGATCACTGGACAGAGCTAGTACCTGGAAACGTCTATCCCAGAGCAAAATTCTAGTACTATTCATTTCCTACTGGTAGGCCTGTTTAGCAGAGAACTGAATCTTCACAGTATCAAGAATGTCAGACCTTTCCAGTTCTGTTCAAACAAGTGGAATGTAACATGGAAGGCAGGAAGAGAACAATTCAAAATCCAGGCACTGAGAAATGCTATCAAATGTATTAATTAATGTTGATTATGAAGTCTCCAGTTTCAAACACCCTTTTACATTTCTTCTGTGTTAATTGATTTTTTTTCTATGTTAAAAAATTGGCTCAATTCAGATATCACACCCAACTGTGGTTTTCTGCTAACCATAGTCAAGAACTCAAACAATAGTTTGAGTTTCCATATGTACAATAGGCAAACCATGTCATATATATTTGGTACATATATGGTACACACGCACACACACACACACACACACACACATATATATATATACACATATATATGTATGTAATGTTTGTATATGTATATATGTGTGTGTGTGTGTGCACCATATATGTACCAAATATAGTTATGATCTTGAGCTGCACCTATGATTTTGTTTTCTGTCCTCTGAAATGTTAGCTTTATATGTTCCTAATGCTGCAATCCTATACCAAAGTTGTACCAATGTTACTGCTGTGTTAGCATGATGCCCATCATACCAGAAACTCGTCCAGCAAAGGAGGAGTGGGAAACAAGAACCCAGGCACCTTCATGCTGGCACTGCCCTCCCAGTAACTCTGCCACTGTCCATGGAAGCTCCAATACAGCTCACCAATCATGGAGTGGTGACCTGGCTTGATGTCAGCCCAGTATCAGCCCCCCCCCCCCACAACTATCTGCTTATATATTTGTACATACATATTTGAAAACAGGTGACTCATGACCAGCTAGAGGCTTCCCCCCTCCTCAGATCCTGAGGCAGAGGGTTAGGATGCTGCAGATCCTGAGCCCTGGTAGCACTGCTGCCAGGCATGCTGTGGGATTCTTTTGTGATCTTGTGAACTGGCTATGCGGAGGATCCTGTGTCCTTTTCCCCATTAGACAGTTGCCTGTGTTAGACAGCCAAGAGAAACACAAAAGAGCACAGCAAAGACACAGACAAACAGCTTCAGCAACATGTGGCTTCTGCGTTGGAATGCATACTTAGTATTCGCACAGGAGGGCGGTACTACCAGGGTGCACCTGCTACAGTGCCCTGTGGGGGTAAGAACATGGCAGCCTCCCTTGATGGAAGTTGCAGTGGAACTCTGGGAGAAATGACTGTTCCACCTCATGTGGCCATGGTGCAGTTCTGAAAAACAAAGGCTTGAAATTGTTTAGCCAGCAGTGGCAATGGTTGGAGAGAGAGAGAGAGAGAGAACTGATGCTCACTGCTGTTTGCTGTTGTGAAAGGAAGGGATAGTTAGGCAACACAGTTTATAGCAAAGACACATTTGAAAGTATTATTATTAACATTATTAACAGTATTTATATACCACTTTTCAACAAAAAGTTCACAAGTACTGAAGTACTGAAAGTACTGAAGATTCAGTATTAGAGTCAGGGTGACATGAGACAGATATGCAGCATCAGTACTTTGTGATATGGGATTCCCTTTACTATTTTCATTGGGTAATTTTAAACCTCCCTCTATGCATATCTTTCAGTTGAAGCCCTGTATCTTGATCGCAAAAAATCATGTGATAATAAATCAGTCACGCATACCTGCCTGTTTCTGTTATAATGCCTGTCCAAAATTTGGAGAATATCAGTATTCACATGTGAATGCTGATAATCTCAGATTCATCTGACAAATTTTGGACAGGTCGTGCTTGGCCTACCCACACCTCAGAAGGCTTCCTGAATACTTCTAAAAGGCACTTCCAGTTTGCTGGAAAAACTGGAACTGCCTTTCAGAAATGTCCAGGAGGCCCTCCACCCTCGGGGTTGGCATCCGCTTATATTCAAATCCATGAATTCTGAACCCACAGATAAGGAGTGCCCACTGTATTTTTAGCTGAATAATTGTGCGCACACTATTTTAAAAATTAAAAATGTGATCAACCAGCCTGAAGCATACTAGGAAGGGCAAGATAGGCAGTTGTTATTTTTAGTATAAAGGCAGCCAAACTTACCCTGCGAGAAGAAAATACCTAGCAAGGCCTGTCTTTATGGTGCCATTGTATGCAGCCTGGATCCATTTATGTTGGACTTCCAAACTGTGTTGCCTAAAATTAAGAAGTCCTACAGTTCAGTCCTAAACAACTTTCCAGCAACGATGCAGCCGCAATGTAGCCCTGAGGTAAGGGAACCAAGCGTACAAACCCCATTGGCATTGTTGCATTAATCCTGGATATTTAGTTAGGATTGTACTGTTAATCAGAATTTGCTTTGTTGTTGTTGAATGTTTTTCAGATGTGTTAACCATCAGCAGAATGTCAATGATCAGGCAAAAAGGTCTTGAAACTCTGCAGTCCTCAGGTTAGATCAGGCCAAGTCAGTGTATTCTGTGCTCAGGCTCTTCTCATCAACCCCCCCCCCCCCAACACTAACGGTTAATGAAGAATTGCAAGAGAAGCAGCAGTATCAGGAGGGCACTGTTACACTTATGTACATAATATGTAAGGAGTTTTTGTCTTACTATTTAATTGTTGTTTACTATTTAATTTTTATTATGTAGTTTTATGATGACTTGTGTTTTATATTTTTGCTAGCTGGCTTAGGGCCCAGTCCTGTCCAACTTCCCAGCACCGATGCGGCCACTGCAGCCCTGAGGTAAAGAGAGAAAAGTGCCCTTACCTTGAGGAGGCCTCTGTGACTATCCCCCCACTGTAAGGTACAGCACATGCCCTACTGGTTTAGCAGCATCAGTGCTGGAAAATTGGATAGGATTGGGGCCTCAGGCCGCCCACATTCGGGGGAAAAGGCAGGGTATAAATTGATTCATTTATTTAAAGCAGTTTTCTAATCTGGCTTTCCCTCAATGATATGGGTACCCAAAGTTGTTTACATAAATAATAATAGCGCCACTTTAAATTAAAACATTGGTGTTGACTTTTAAGGGCAGACTTAATAGAGATATTTGTTGCTATTTTGGTTTCCTACAATATGAATGGAATTTATTTTTCTTTTTAAATTTCTTTTAATAGTTTTCTTTATTTGACCTGTTAAAAAACATGCAAAACTTTTAAATAAAAAGTGTTTTTAAATAGGGTACTGGCATTTTAAAAATATATTAAGCTTCCCTTTAACTTACATTACAAATTAAAATTATTCTACATGTTCTGCAGTATCTCGGAAAGGCACCTATATGGGGGTTTTGGTAGAATGCAGATGTATTTAAATTTAGCTGATTAATCAGTTAAAAGGTAAATGATTAATCAATCAAAACATCCTTACTGAGTTGTCGGCCCTAGTAATAATTGGTGTAGCAGGAAATGATCTGTCTTCTTCCTATCATTGACACCACTGTAAACATCTGATATTATGTGATTTGATCTCACATTTGGTTGTTAGAGCTTCCTGGTGTCAATGTTTGCTGTGCAGTCTTGTATAGGACCAAAATCCTCATATGGGTGAAAGCTGCACCATTTTAAAGTTACTATGACAAAGCTTCACAAGATTGCAGGATTTAGGTATTCTGGAGAATCTGCAGTGGGGAGCTCCCTTGGTCATTTGGTCTTGAGACAATATAAAAAATATGGCTCTAGAATAACTTCCTGAAGGGCATATCTGTTTGGAATGTGCTGAATAGAAAGGTGTCTGATAAACAGAGGAAATTAGATAAATAATATTCTTAAGATGCTGGAAGGCATATGTTGCAATATTCTATTTTGCTTCCTTTAATGAATCATGAAGGCAGGACAGTTGTCGTCAGTGGTGAGGAAAGGCATTCTGTTATCTCCCTTTCACTGGGACTGTTTTTACTTATTTTCACCTTTGCTCATTGCAAAACACTGGTCTTACCCATGCACGTATCTGAGAGAAGTGATTTGTACAGGTGTAGATTCATTTAACTTATTTTTTGTTTGACTTCTTATGATTTTCCGGTTTCCTGCATGTGAATGCCAATTTCAGACACTCTCTAACTGCATTCAGTCTGCTGAAGGTGTCTGATACAATGTTACCTTGCTGATTATTACACTAGTTTGAAGGGGGGGAGCGACAAAGAGAACAACAACAACAACATATAATAATTCTTCAGTTCAACAGATAATGTAACAAAAATGTTACATTATCAAAATTGCAATTGCAAAAATTGGAGGGTAGTCCTTGCCAGTCTCTTCAGAGCACTGTTTTTGTCCTACAACTCCACATGGCTTGTATTCCTCAGTCTTAATGAGGTCAGTTGACTTGTAGTATTTCATGCTTCCTACTAGTGAAAACTAATTCTGGTGTATACTCTGATGTATTGGAATCAATTTGTATCCCACTGACTTGCATGGGAAACTGACCAGTACCTTCTGTTAAGTATTATTTTAATATGTTCAAAAATATAACTATTATTTTTGCCTCTGTCCCATTTTAATTATGTATTGGGGAAATACTTACTAAAAGGTTGGTATTTATTTGTTTTGTTTTTACAGCCAGCGTCATGTTCAAGGCAAGTTGTTATTTTTATGACTTACTCTGGGGCACACTTGATCTACACATTGGGTTGACAAAGCTCCAGCAGCAATAAGCTACAAAGTTTGTTAACAGGGTTGCCAGGAGATTTCCCCATAACTTTTAAATTATCAACTGAATAAGGAGAGGAGAGGAACCTAATTCGACTTAAAGTATTTTCTTCTCCAGATCCTGTTCTCCATTCCCTCCCCTACCTGCTGTGTGACTCTTGCTGAAACCTGCTTTCTACAGCAGGCAGGAAAGGGGTAGGCAAAGAGTGGGATTGGAGAAGTGGACCACATGCAGCAGAATCCATAGGTGTTTTGGATCACTGTTAATGGATGAACTTTAAAGGGGAAATTCCAGGTTACAGCCTGGCAACCATATTTGTAAAAGGGCTTATTTAACAATTTCTGTAAAAATTGTCTTGAACCTTAAGGAGTGTGCAGGGAGGGAAGCTTGCAACAGTGAATTTAGCTCCTCCTAACATAGCAACCCTCTGCCCACCAGAAATCTGCTGCAGGGGAGAATCTCTCAGAACTGGACAGTATAGGGCAGAGAGGACTGAAGAATTAAGGGAAGATCATGAAAACTGCCTCCTCTTTGCATGAATGGAAGTACCTGTTGTTAGGAGAACAGAACAGAAATTTAGGATACAAGCCATTAACCCAAACTAGGGAGGAAATAATACATTAATGGTAAAGCATCTGCATTGTCCCAGGTTCCTGATCCTTCACACCTCCAGGTAAAGCCCCCCTTTTTGGAACCTGGAGAGCGGCTTCCAGCCAAGGTAGACAATACTGAGCACACATGTAAAGATATTTGGACGGTTTTTATTGACTTGGGGGCAAATCACTTCCCCTCACGAGACACTAAAGCACTGACCCTGTTAATGTAGGATGCTTCACAGGTTGCTTATGCTATTGAAAAGACACTCATTGACTGTTGTATATTTATGCCACAAAGGCCTTTTGCATGCCCTTTCATTATGCAGGACATCTTAAACAATTTCACAATGACTCAAAAACAAATGAACAGGCTTGCTAGAAGAAACCACTGAGCAGAAAACACAGCTGCATTTTTTAATACCGAAAGGAAGAAACAAAGGGGATAGATCTGATTAATGAGAACACTGTTGTGTGTTTACGTAATTTTAATGGTGTAATGATTCAGAAACGAAGTAGAAGACAAGAAAAAGTGTTGGAAAGTGATCAAGTGATAGTTAATGTTGGCACTGGTATACCCGAAACCATCCACAACAAATACACTCTAATTCCTGCTTTGTAAACAAAATGCAATTGACTGCTGATTGATTCCTTGGATTATATTTTCACAAACAGAGTTAATTGGCATTAGATGTACCAGGATTAAAGTGTAATAACAGTTAAAACCGGGTGGGGGGGGAGTAGTATATGTAAAAAGCATATGGTTGCCATATTGCACACTTAGATAATTGTACCCGAATCACCTTCCTTGGGGGGGGGGGGGGGAGAGTTGCTTTTTAGTAAGGAGCAGGTTTGCAAACAGATGCACTGTAAGTTTTTGCTAAATGATAGCCAGAAACTCAGACCCTGAATGCATAAGGAAATCTTTAAGTATTTTTATTAACAACTGAACATTTGATGTATTCACTCAATTTATATCCTGGTCCATTCTGAAGATTCTAAGCAGTTTAATAAATACTTAAATTTTTGCTTTATTAAAGATCAGTAACAAAGAAAATTCTTCCACTTCCTAAAGTTCTTTCTGGGAGGCAGACTGTGATAGTCAAGAGCCATAGAATGGGCAGCCCAATCCACCATAACTCCCTGCAGGGGAGTTTCAGCCTTCAGAGGCCTCCTTGGAGTAAAGGAACATTGCCCCAGGGTACGTTTGTGCCAGCCCACTGGGTCTACTTGTGTCTTTGCCAGTGATATTGCTGGCACAAGTCCGCTTGAACCCAGGAAGGCAAATTGCGGTGGGGAAGGTGTTTACGCTTTGATGTGTGACATTCCACCATTTCTCTGCCCTGTTCCACCTGCCACTGCCTCCCTCCAACCCCCTTTGCATACTCACTGAGGACAGCAGGTGCCAATAGTCCGCACAGAGTGGTCCTCCTGTGGTGGCATCTCACCCTTTGTGGCAGCTGGAAAGTGTAGTTTGCTTAAATTTTTGCATTATTTATTTGGACTTCATGGGACCATGGAACAGGAAGGAGCTATTGCAAGGTTCTGAAACCCGCTCCCCATCTGCTGAAAACCTTCTTTAGCCACCTCTCTGACTTCTGTGGTTTCAGTAAGCATTGTCTCACACTTTCTAGCATGTCTTTGCAGCCACAAGGGCTAGGAACTTGCTTTCTTTTAAAGTGAAAGTAGAGATCCTCAAGAAGTGAAATTAGGCCCTTTTTTTGTATTCCTGCAGAAATCTGGCATGCAAAACAGCTCCAATTGCATATTGGTGTATATTATTATTATTATTATTTAGTGTCTAATTTATATGCATTGGCACTTTACAAAGAATGTTCCAGTCCAAACTGTGACACCAGGCAGATAACTGACAAAGGGGAACAAAGTGATTGGCCAGAAAGGAGTCAATGTACCATACCTTTTCACCCTGATTCTTCCTCTGTTGGATTTGCTACTGTAAAAATGCTTCAATTTAATTGGGTTGCCAAAGTGCAAAAAGCATACATGTGAACATTCCCTTAGCTAGCAGAAGTTGAACAAAACTGCAAAAGCCAAAATAGGGTACTCCCTTTGTTAGGAGCAGCTACAATACCAAGAACCTGAAAGCCAATAATTTGGTTGACATTTTAATTGATCCTATTAAAGATATTTTCCTACTTTGAATTGTTGGTATGAATTGATCAACATGGTTACCTATTATTTTTGAGCAAACAGCTGACTTCCCCTTCCATCATCCCATCTGTTTAGGAGAGGGACACTCACAGAAACAAAAAAATCCTGTCTGTTTGAAGAAGCTTTGGATTTACTTAAACACAAAAGTCACATGCTTGAGACACAGAGAAGGCAAACAGATTGACATTTTAAGCATCCGAGGGTTTTTATAACTGACTCTGAGGACAATGCATGATTGACATAAGCACTGATAATGTCTCTTTAGCACATAAGACCACTTAAGTGATGTAGCTTAGCATAAATCCCACTGTGTATGTGTTCGACTGCTTCTGCCAAATATGGGCTTTTCTTTCCAACAACAGGCTAGAAAAGTACATCAACAGTATACATTTGAGAAGAAAAGCTCAGTTGACATGCATTGTGATTTAATAAAGGCAGGATGAGTGCCAGTTGTTATAGTATCTCAAAGCCATTTTCCCCATTACTGATGTCCAAGACACATGTGAACACTACCCTCAAGTTATGAAGCTGCCTAATTTTGAGTCTGTTACTCCATTTAGCTTGGTATTGTCTGCAGCCGGGTTTTTTAGGGTTTCAGACAAGGATCTTTCCTAGCCCTACCTGGTGATGCAGATTGAACCTGCGTGAAAAGCATGCACTCTGCCACCGAGTAGAGCCACTACTTTAATGATAAGTCAGAAGTATAAATGTAACAGGACATTTACAAGATCATTCTTTTATTATACCACAGCAAGGGAGCACACAGAAACAGGCGGGGCAGAACATTTGGGAGCAAGAGAGGAGTACATGACACAGGGCAAAAGTCAGTCAGAAGAAGAGTGAGGTAACTTGTAATATAAACCTAACCTGATTCTGCTGTGGATAGTCCCATGTTTCACCTTATCATGCCTCAGTCCTGTTCTGCTGGCTTTGAACTGAGCTTATCTGGGATTACATTCTTTACTCTTGTCTCAGTGACTCCATCCTCCCAGCGACCTTGCAAACGGGACCAGAAAGAGAGTGCTGCCAGGGTGGTCAACAACTTGTGTTTGGAGATAGTTGGTGGTGCCTGCTCTTGTTATGTATCCCTGAACTCATCTATTTTGTCTCTTTGTGTCACATTGCCATGCTCCTATTGTTAGCATGTTTTCTGCCCACTTGCCTTATCCCCACTTGATTGCCCTAGTTTTCAAAATCCTCCTGATCCTGATAAAGTTTACATCTTGGGTCCCTAAGTCCATGTCAGATTGTGCTGTACTCCAGAATGGACTGCTTTTGCCTGACCTAAACAGTTGCGACTGGATTGAAATGAATTTTGTAGGTCTCCAGGTTTGTGCAGAAATCCAGTTCAGAAGTAATGCAAAATTATGGTTAAGTGTTATGTGAATGACCCATAGGGGGCTTGCATATTTTCCCACCCTCCCATTTCCTTTGCTCAGGGACCCTGGCTGCAGCTGTCCCTGACACCCCTCTGTGGCCAACTCTCCTAAGGTAGGGCCAGGTCCACCCACAAAAGAACTCTGGCCTGGGATCTATGCTATTCTTGAAGACTCTACTTGGGGTTATGTTATAAAAGAAGAGCCTCCGCATAAGGACCACAAGGAGAGCAGGCCAGAGTGCTAAGAGGTGAAGACAACTGGGGAGAAGGGGCAACCCCTCCCCTTTTTTGTTCATTTCAGTGTTTGCTAAAGGGAAACTTCAGCCCTTTACAGCCCTAACCTACCTAAATTGCCCCCATTGATGCAGCTGTAACACCAAAATATGTTGCTTCCTGGAAAGTGGGGTGGTAGGCCTGGAAGTCTCCTATGGATTTGGGAAAATTTGTTCCTCCTTCCCATCCACCCATCCTGCCTCCCCTGCTCTCTGTGCTGTTTAATTGATCCTGGGTTTTTTTTGGCCGGCCACTGGTACACTGCTGAAGCCACTTGCTACTTGTAGTGGTGGCTTGGCCATGCCCAATGGTGTGACAGCTGTAAAGGACCTTGTATTGCTAGTTCTGGCAGTGCAAGGTCCCAACAGGATCGAGCCATTAATTTTTTCCTAGTGAATCTGTAAGCTTGAGGTGACGACATGGAGGCCAGCTAAACTGGTTTATTTACTTATACCACCCCTTTTCATCCTGCTTAAGGACCCTCAAGGTGGTTGTAGTCTGTTTACACCGAGTCTGTGTACACTGTGTACAGTCTGTGTACATTGTTTACACCAATGTAAAAGGATTACATTTGTATTGTGTTCAATGTTTTATGATGCCATTGTGATGCTTTGTGTGTGACTGTTTAGCTCTCCTTCAGCATCTGTATAAGAAGCCTGGGCAAGAGTTTTAGCAATAAATGTAGTGATAACATCATATGCAAAGAAAGGCTGCAGTGGACTTCTCTAGAGGAAAAGGTTGCAGGAAAGCGAATATGGGTCTTGGTATTAAACTACAGTAAATTTGATTGGGAAAGATAGGCTGCCTCTTTGCAGAGGCAACACATTTATCATTTTATAATTTGCTGCTACATAAATCATAAGACATTTTAGGAAAAGTCAACCAACCCCCAAACACTCTACCGTTAATGAGAAGAATACATTAAAACACCTCCGAAGTGCAATGTTAATCAGCTGTGTGTGAATCTGTAGGAAGCTCGGCATTCGCTTCTTCAAAGGGTGAGCGCTAAGCAGAATGCAAGTGTTCCTGGTGGATGACAGAATGGGGTTTCTTGAGATCCCCTGTGGATTGCGGTGCAGGGGGAGAAAACCCAAAGGTTGTACTTCCAGTCCAGTCTTGCATAAATTGTCCTATTTCTCCACAAAGATTGCCAAAACGTGGGTAAAAGGACAGGAATATACTTTGAACAAAATAGAATTTGGCAAGGAAACACATGAAGGAATATCTTAGTGCAGATCCTCGGGTCTTTTCCTAAAATACAAAATTACCCACAAAAGAAACCCATATTGATAGAATTGCAATCATTCTAGGGCAATAGCACTCACTGGGCAACCCAGGGATTGTATGTGGCTTACAGTGATGCCTTTGTTTTAACCCCTGAGCGTGCCTGCACCATCACCTTGCAAGTTTGCCTTATTCCTCCATCTCTCTCCTTATTTTGTTTCAGTAACCTTTGAGCCAATCTTCAGAAAGGGATGCTAGATCTGGAGCATGTAATTAGTCTGTAATTAGCAAGTAGTATGTGGAACTCTCTGCCACAGGAAGTAGTGACGGCATCTTGCCTAGATGCCTTTAAGAGGAGCTTGGACAAATTTCTGGAGGAAACGTTCATTACGGGCTACAACTCTTAGTAGGTATGTGCAAGCTCTTGGTTTTAGAGCCAGGCTGCCTCTGATTGCCAGATGCAGGGGAGGGCACCAGGATGTAGGTTGTGTCTGTTGTCTTGTGTGCACCCTGAGGTGGGCCACTGTGAGATACAGGAAGCTGGACTAGATGGGCCTTTGGCCTGATCCAGCAGGGCTCTTATGTTCTTATGTATGAGATTTGAAGTGAGGGATATAGATAGAGGGGGAGCAGAAACAGATGGAGGCTCCAGGTGGAGTAAGGAGAGAAGCTGCTTGTGTGTGTGAAAGGGTGTTTGTCATTTTTTTCTTTACACTTAAAAGGGAAACACTACAGTCCAGTAAAGCCACCTACACACATAGAGATGCTTCCATGAACCATAACTTTTTGTTTGGAGTAGACTCCATTTACCTTATCAGAAGCAATTTTTGGGGAAGTTGGCACAGAACTTCCCTCTTGCTGCTGTGGATTTGCAGCCACTACACAGGTGCACTGCAGGGCATATTTTCTATCTGTGCGATTCTCCCACCCACACAGAGATTTGCACTTGTGAAAAGGAGTACTACGTGTATTTTTAGTTACATGCCTCTTTTGACAACACAAGTGAAAAAAGCAGCTGCAGGCTTGCTGGTATGCTATGGTATGGCATGCGGGGGCAGTGCTGCTAAAAATAATTATTGTTTGTTACCATGAATAACATATGGATAATTTGCATGTCACCATTCTGGTTCTGGCCTTGATAGGACCTCAAGGCTGGTTACAATAAAATCCACAGGATATTAAAAACATCATTTTAAAAAAATCTTAAAATGGTTGAGGTTGGTATCCTCTTTTTTACATGATGTGGATGGTGGTGGTGATAAGGAGAGCACAATGAAGTGCAAAAATGGTCATTGTGAAACAAGCCTGTGGTTAACTGTACTAGGGTTTCATTTTGTTGGTTGATTGCTAAATTTAGATATTATATATAAAATTTACCTACCTCCACTCTGGTGCTGTTCACCAGAATCAGCTGAGATGTTGTATAAAAATTCTTTACATAACTTCCAGGAGTCACACAGGGTGAAGCGAAGACAGATGTATAAGCATGGTGTGGGTAGTCTGAATGCACATTCCAAATCCCTGCCCTGAAAGCAAATTCCTTGGAATGCTGTCAGTGTGTGCTGAAACCATCCCCACCACACTTAATGATGGCCAGAGGCGTGCCTGGTGGGGGGTCCAGGGGGACACATGGTCCAGGGCGACAGAGGAGTGGGGGCGGCATTCTGGGCTCCCCTGCCAGCTTCCATTTGCCTTTTATCTCAAGCCGTGGCTTGCCAACAGCTTTATCGCCCCCCCCCTCAGTCACCTGGCTTTCCGACAGCTTCGCCTGCATTAATTGCCACCTGTCCCTTCCCTCAAGTGACCCGCTGTGCTGCTGCTTCCATGTTGATTCCCTTGAGCAACTGCGCCTGCGCTTTTGCTTCATTTTGACCTGGCTCAGGGAATCTTGGTTGAAACCAAGCAACAGCGCAGGCATAGGGAATCAATGGCTGCCTGCTTCCCTGATTGTTGGACTTCCCTTGGAGATTCCTGAGGCTTTCTGAGTCTGGCAGGCATGGAGCCAGGCAACCTTTGATTCCCTGGCTGTTGCTCGTTGGGTTTTTTGAGTTGGGGGGGGTGGAGAGGGTGAGAAAAAGTTCAGCTAACTGCTTGGCAGTAATTCCATTTCTGCATCCTTCCTCTAAGTAATTACTCTAATTACTAAGCAAGTACTAAACAGCAGTGGTGATGGTGGTTAGGGTTAGTGTTGATGCTTCACAGTTGACCAATAATATTAAACCTAATAATAATAATGTTATATAATTTATACTCTGATTTCAGTGAGCTCTATTGCAGTGATTTAATGATGACTATAATTGCTGAAATTGCTAATAATAACAATTAATAATTAATAATATGAGTTTAATGAACTGTATCATTTCATGCAAGCCTTATATGGGGGTGATGTAAGCACCTGCTTGTTGGATAAGAATAACAATATTATATTATGTCTGTCTTGCATAATCACCTTTTGAATCAATGTACACTCATAATGTATTCCTGTACTCATACTCTATTCATGATATTAACAAAAAAACCCAATAAAATACAATATTACTATATTTCCATTTTTAATAAACTTTTAAACTCACATGCTCTGTGATTTTTTAAATTTTTTATTTTTATTCATTTTTAAAATTAATTAATTAATTCTATTTTGTTGCATGGGGGGGGGGCAGCAAATTTTCCTGTGACCCTGGACAGCACATGGGCTAGGTATGCCATGGACGATGTCTACATCATATGTAGATTTGTCATGTTTTTTTTTTTGGGGGGGGGATGTCTGTTTCACAGATGAGGAACAGTCACCCAGAATGTCTGTTCACTTTTGCAGTCCTAACCCACAGGAACATAGATGACCTGCCTAAGGGTCCAATCCTTTCCAACTTTCCAGCACTGGTGCAGCTTGCCAGCGGGGCATGTGCTGCATCCTGCAGTGGGGAGAGGCAGTCACAGAGGTCTCCTCAAGGTACGGGAGCGTTTGTTCCCTTTCCTTGGGGCTGCATCCACACTGGTAAGTCTGCATCAGGCTGGGTTATGCACTGATTGTGAGCTGATCATCACCACTACCACCACTACTATGTGCTTCCTTCATAGACTCCCAAAAATTAGCAGTGGAAAAGGAGGGGGAAGTGGTGAACATAGTCCTGAAATGTATCTGTGGGACAGGGCTGTGCAGGATTAAAAACAACATCTTCTGTAACCAACAAAATGATCTTTTCCCATCCAGCTCCATCATCTTCAGCTGTCCAAAGATGTCTTTGTCCCTCTCTGTCTCCCTTCCTATTCTATATGTGGAGAACTACCTCCTGGAATGCATTTTTCATGTCACTTATTTCATACACATTTCTCAAAATTCACCCTACCCATGTGGCCTTTGGTAAGCCCCTTGAACTCCATACCATCTGTGGTGAATGGGGATGCCTCACTCTCATAGAAAGCCTTCAATATGTGTAATGTGGTATTATCTAGGATGAGTCATCTCTGGCAGTTTGAATGAGTTGTGTATTGGAACTGCCACTGTGTCTAACACCTGTTCATAGTTGAACTAAGCACCAGGAGGCAAACAGTGGCTCCCCACTGAGTTTGGCCTCTGTCTGTCTGTTGGTCAGGTTCAGCCAACCTGACCTTAGTTAAGGGGAAATTCAGGCGGCTGACTTGGGGTTTCCTATCTTTGTACCAAGAATCAGAATCGTAGAATCTGGATCCAACAGAAAAGCCATATAAGGCACTGGCTAGCTTTGAACTAAATGATGTGTTCCAGAATTTTCAGGGTTAACCTAGACATTGTTAAAAGCCACCTCTTCTTTCCTGGAAGATGAACCATGGAACATCGGAAATGTATTCAAAGCATCCTATGCAAGTCAAGGTCTGGAAGAATTAAGTCAGATAGAGGTTAAAAGAGAAGATGTTTCAGACCTCATTGATAAACTAAAGATCAATAAGTCACCATGCCCTGATAGTATTCACCCAAGAATTATTAAGGAATTGAAGGATGAAGTTGCTGAGCTCTTCACTAAAATATGCAACTTGGCCCTCAAAACGGCCACGGTGCCAGAAGATTGGAGGATAGCAAATGTTACACTGATCTTTAAAAAGGGAAGGAAGGGGGACCCGGAAAACTGTAGGCTGGTCAGCCTAACATCTATACTGGGTAAGATGGTAGAATGCCTCATCAAAGATAGAATCTCAAACCTCATAGACGAACAAGCCTGGTTGAGGGAGAATCAACATGGCTTCTGTAAGGATAAGTCCTGCCTCACGAACCTTATAGAATTCTTTGAAAAGGTCAACAGGCATGCGGATGTGGGAAAACCCATGGACATTATATATCTGGACTTTCAGAAGGCATTCAACACGGTCCCTTACCAAAGGCTACTGAAAAAACTCCACAGTCAGAGAATTAGAGGGCAGGTCCTTTCCTGGATTGAAACCTGGTTGAAGACCAGGAAACAGAAAGTGGGTGTCAATGGGCAATTTTCACAATGGAGAGAGGTGAAAAGCGGTGTGCCTCAAGGATCTGTCCTGGAACCGGTGCTTTTCAACCTCTTCATAAATGACCTGGAGACGGGTGAGCAGCGAGATGGCAAAGTTTGCGGACGACACCAAACTTTTCCGAGTGGTGAAGACCAGAAGTGATTGTGAGGAGCTCCAGAAGGATCTCCAAAATGCCAGATGTGTTTCAATGTCAGTAAGTGTAAAGTTATGCACATTGGGGCAAAAAATCAAAACTTCACATATAGCTAATGGGTTCTGAGCTGTCTGTGAGAGATCAGGAGAGAGATCTTGGGGTGGTGGTGGACAGGTCGATGAAAGTGTCGACCCAATGTGCGGCCGCAGTGAAGAAAGCCAATTCCATGCTTGGGATCATTAGAAAAGGTATTGAGAACAAAACAGCTAATATTATAATGCTGTTGTACAAATTGATGGTAAGGCCACACCTGGAGTATTGCATCCAGTTCTGGTTGCCACATCTCAAAAAGGACATAGTGGAAATGGAAAAGGTGCAAAAGAGAGCGACTAAGATGATTACTGGGGTGGGGCACCTTCCTTAAGAGGAAAGGCTACGGCGTTTGGGCCTCTTTAGCCTAGAAAAGAGACACCTGAGGGGGGACATGATTGAGACATACAAAATTATGCAGGGGAAGGATAAAGTGGATAGAGAGATGCTCTTTACACTCTCACATAACACCAGAACCAGGGGACAGCCACTAAAATTGAGTGTTGGGAGAGTTAGGACAGACAAGAGAAAATACTTCTTTACTCAGCCTGTGGTTGGTCTGTGGAACTCCTTGCCACAGGATGTGGTGATGGCTTCTGACCCAGATGCCTTTAAAAGGGGTTTGGACAAATTTCTGGAGGAAAAATCCATTACGGGTTACAAGCTATGATGCATATGTGCAACCTCCTGATTTTACAAATTGGTTATGTATCAGAATGCCAGATGCAAGGGAGGGCACCAAGATGCAGATCTCTTGTTATCTAGTGTGCTCCCTGGGGCATTTGGTGGGCTGCTGTGAGATATGGAAAGCTGGACTAGATGGGCCTATGGCCTGATCCAGTGGGGCTGTTCTTATGTTCTTAAGGAAACAATCTAGATTAATCACATTAGGATTTATTATTTTTATTTGCTTCTAACTCTGCAATCCTGTTCGTACTTGCTTGAGAGTAAGCCCCATTGAATACACTGGAACTGACTTCTGGGTAATCAAACATAGGATTTTTTCCCCCTCTCCAATTGTAGGTGCCTATTATCCATTTAATCCTTTCCTATTCTTTTTATTTTTGTCCTTTTAAATGATTTTTTTTTCTCCCTTTAAGGTCCTTGGCCATTTTCTTTATACGCATATTTTCAGCTAAGAGCTACTAGCCTCACTCCCTGACAGCCTGTACAGTACTAATGTTACTCAGGGTAAATGTGGGTCCTAAGGATTTGGGACTGGTCAAATTAGTTGGCTTCCCATCACCTCTATAGCTGCTGGCTTTTTCAGACAGAAGGTAGATCACCACACCCTCCTCTGATGAAGCTTAAGTAAACATAACAGAAATAATTGCGTATTCTTCTCCTGTTTACTCCTGCTTTCCCCTTTCTCTGTTGCCTGAGATACTACTACATTATAGATTGCAAGCCCCTTGGGGCAGAGATCAGTGTTGTGTGTTGTGGTCAGTATAAAGCACAGTGCACGTCAGCAATGCCGTATAAATACAGAATGCTAATAACAAAATTAGTAGAGGTGGTGAATAAGTGGATCCGTGAAAAATCAGATTTACCAATGTAAAGAAAAAAATCTGAGATGCCATGGGAACATTGGTATCTCTTTTATGTGGCACTAATTTTCATGCTAAAGGTCCAACAACACATTATAAGGAACATAACAGTTGGCCAAGGGAGTTTTGATTCTTTTTTTTCACACTCAGGGTGTGTGTGTACATACAACATGGTACAAAGACCTGGTGGGCAGAAATGGGGCTTTAGTACACAGGAAAATGTTCAAGATCAGAACCACAGCAGGGTTAAAGTGCTAAAACTCCCATATGCCCCTCTATGGTTTTGCCCCATTTTGAAAACACCCTGGTGTGCTATTTTAACAAAAGACAGGCTGATTAATGCATCTATCATAATGTATTGCTTGCTCAGAGTGGACAGGCAATCAGAACAGTTGACACAGTGAAGGTCAAATGTTTCTTGCTGTTTTTGCTGTTTTGCAGGTACAAATCAAGTAGGCTGTTTTACTAGGGGCATTGCAGTAATCATGACTGTGGAATAAAGATGCTTCAGTTTTTGTTTAAACACCCAACAATTCTCCTTTTCGGCTAAGCAAGTCTGCACAGAATTTGCTTTCCTCAAATTTAGATTTTGAATCTTTTTTTAAATAAGCAGAATAAACATGAAAGGCTTTCTAAATTTGAAACTGGCAACAACTTGTCTAATCACGGAATCTCTTGAGTGAAGTTTCATCTCAGGATCACTTTAGTCACTAGGTGTGTGAAGCTGATTATCAGCTGACCTGTGTGCCGATAATTAAATGTCAGGTACATGCAGCACATGCTGTAAATGCTGCCTCTCACTCAAAACCAGAGTCCTTGCTTTATTTTACAAAATATTTATGTAAATTTGGTCTTGTAAAGCCACAAGCTGTTTCTCTCAGTTTTGTTTTCAACTACCTTTGATGAAAAGATTGGCAACCTACGCATCAGTCAACAAGTACTCCACAATAGATTTAAATGAATATCCCCACAGAACTTTCCTTTATAATTTTTTTAATCTCCAGGTGTGGAATGCAGATATCTGGGGAAAGGGTGGTTTCTCCAGCTTCTCTTAGAGCAGGGGTGCCCAAACCCTGGCCTGGGGACCCCTTGCGGCCCTCGGGAATCCTCAATCTAGCCCTCGGGGAGCTCCAAGTCTCCAATGAGCCTCTGGCCCTTTGGAGACTTGCTGGAGCCTGTGCTCACCTGACACAACTTCTCTCAGCATGAGGGTGACTGTTCGACTTCTTGGGTGAGCTGTGGGATGAGGACTCCCACCACTGCTTGCTGTTTCACATCTGTGATGCAGCAGTGGCAGTGAAGGAAAGGCTGGCCTTGCTTTGTGCAAGGCCTTGTGCTATTGCAAGACCTTCTTTCATTCATATGTTCCATCTCTAATATATTAATTTATGTAAATTTATGTAATTTTTTTCAAATTTGAAATGTAAATTAATTTTTCCCCCAGCCCCCACACAGTGTCAGAGAGATTATGTGGCTCTCTTGCCAAAATGTTTGGACACCCCTGTCATAGGCAAATGGTTGCTTGAAACTACTATAAAGGTACTGGGTCTAGTGAAATCTGGGTCTAACTGCTAAACAAAGCATATTTCACTTAAGGAATTATTACTGCACTGCACATGAACTTCCATTCCTGGAAATATTAATCATATGTTTTGTTCCATGGGTCAGTTTAAATGCACTAAGCAATGAAAGCCAGTGTAGCCCAGTGGACAGTGTTCTTCAGAGCTGGTTTGACAGGCCTTTTCATTCATGGACTCACAGAGGCCCTTCAGCACCTCAGCTCTGGTGTTACCATAACTAATGTCCCTAAGAGACATGCACAGGATCAGGCTGCATATGTATAATTGAGCTGCAGGTGGGGATGTTACTGCATTCCTTTCTGTAAATGAGATACATGTGTGCTATATGAACATTAAAAATCAAAGTGAGGTACATCATCAATAGGCATTTTGTAACTTTCCATCTTAACTGCAGGAAAGACGCTGAAAATATTGCTGCTGTTGTTTTCAACCTACCATAGATGAAATGCTTTTACATCAGAAGTGCGTGGGCATCATTCTGTTGTGAAAGGGCTTGACTCTCTTTGTTTTGTAGGGTTGCTGGGTTTCTTAACTGATTAATCAATTATTAGGTGAATCAATTACAATTTAATTGACAAGAAGGTGACCCTAGTTAATTAGATAGCAGATATTAAAATATATTTTAGCATAGTACGTATAAAACTTTGGCTGGCCACTGCCATCTTAGAAGAAGCATCCCCCTTTTTCCACACATGAAGGAAAGCCTAAAATGAGGTTTGCTACAATATATGCATGCATAATCTAAAAACAAAGAAAAGATGCTTTTTTGCTTCAGTAATATTCCTTTTGCTCATATGCAAATATAATTGATTGATCTACAAACACTCACATGATTAATCAACAAATATTTCTTAAATCAGGAGACAGTCCTATATTTTTCATTAATCAAGCATTGTATATTTTTAAATAGTGCTAATAATTTTGTTTTCTGTATTCTGAACGTTGCAAATCCCTAAATGCATTTAGTAAGGAGGAAACCTATTTTGATTAATCATCCAACACAGTCTTGAAAAGCTTTCTTGCTTCTGATTTGGTTCTTGTAACATCGCTGTGTTTTGCTCTCTCACAATATTGAAAGATTACATGTTTCTGGAGCCTTGCAGCTAACACTTTCTGACTAAGCAGCATATACAAATCGCAGCCTGTATGATTACCCTCTGTGAACTCATTTTGAGTTTTGTTTTTGGCAAGGCTGGATTACAGTAAATTGTACCCACTTGAGGAAAGAGTTTCAATAAATGGACGAGTCAAAAGTTGAGGATGTAATAATTTAGCAGCTCAATTATTAAGCAACTTTAGCAAATGTGAAAAGTCAGATAGGATTAGGACCATGCTATGCGATATTAGACTGTATAAAGTATAACAATTGTGTATATTTTTGTTAGTGTACTGTGCCAGTGAGACATTTAACAGGCTGGCATGTGAGTATCCAAGGTTCTAGCTTCAATGTTACTTTAGTTGTATCCCAGGTGAAGATTTAATTATAAATAGGTGGCTTTGTTTGTTTAGTCTTTGGTTCTTTGACGTATAAACAACAGCAAAAAAATACTGCTCAGGTTAGTGGATAGCAGCATGGGAAGTGAAGAGGGTAATGGAAGAAAAATGTTTTTGATTGAGCTAAGAGTCAGTGATGGACTATGTTATGCATAGTTACTCAGAAGCCATTTCTACAGGATTCAGCCGGCTTTCACCTTGAAAGGCTTGCATAGTATTGCAGCCAAAGCCTGATGTCTATTCTGTTTCAATTTGACAGAAGACGAGTAATCTTTCGTTGCTAATAATAATATTAAAAAAAAAGAGAGAATGTGTGTTCTGGTTTGCCGGAGAGTGGATAGAATGACGTCCTTTCTAAATCCAGAAACAAATGAAAGGAAACCAGCTCGAATGCAATGATTTCTGAGTTGGTTTGCTGTGTGTTTAACTGCACCCACATTTAGAATCATGTTTTCAACCTTTCAGAATCGGTTTAATTCAATTTTGACTTTCATGGTTATTAGCAGAAAAAGGAGCCTTAGTGAATGGTTTCAGAATGTGTCATTTTGCCTTGACTCACTCCAAGAGAGAGCGTGGGAGACAGAAGTGCTTTAAAGAGCCGAAAATACTTTTAAAATTATTACTACAGATATTGCCTAGCTGGGAATTTGGGTTTTCATAGTAGGTGTCTTTTATTGTACCACTAGATTGTCTCATTATTATCTTAACGGCATTGCTTTTTTCTTATGCTTGAAGAAAATGGTTACTCGATTTGTTTCTTCAGTTGAGCTTTGTACAGTGTACTGTAGCAAAGCAAGAAAGTAACTCTTGGTTTTTAAGGGTAAATAGCAACTTAATTTCACTGCAACATGGATCAAAATTACTGTTGCAGTTCATTCTGTTTTGTGTTACTTCTGCTGTACTTAGAAGCAACTTAATTTGGAGGTACGTTTTCCTACTTGGTTAAAATATTCTTACCTCAGGTTTATAAAAGATTTTTACCTCAGGTATCTATATTTTTTCCTCTGTGGTAACTACTTCAGAGACTTCTGTGCTAGTACTTATTTGTCTAATGATTTCATAGCAACACATAAAATAGTGTGGCATGCTGGTTTAATAAGGCATCTTAATTCTAAATCAGAGCTGAGTTGTAGTATTGAACCATTGGAAATTATGTTGAATTTTATTCAAAGGGTTTTTGAATTCTGTCATATGTGCTAAGAGGTGTGTGGTTAGCTTGCAGGTAGTTTGATACGTGCTAGGGTCATAATAGGAAAAAAAATTTAACTGTTAAAAGAAAAATTGATTTATTTTAACTAAAAACTACCAATTATTTATTCTCTGCTACTTTAAAAGTTAGGTAAAGTATCAGTCTCTTGGATTTGCTGTATCCTTTTCTGTTCTCTGTCTATTTGTCTCCCTCCCTCTCTCTCTCACATACACATACACAAAAATCTTGTGGCTTTCCACCAAATTGGGTGTATTGTGGGGTAGTTGAAGTGTTACAAGAAGTTCAGGAACAAAATGTCTACCTAAAGCATGAGAGAACTGGCCACAAATTGCAGATGGAACTGATAACAAAAGCCAACAACATCAAATAAGTACAAAAACAACACATTACAAGCTGAGAGACCACTAGAGAAGTGTGTGTGTTTGCGCACATGTTTCTCCCTCTTTCTTAGTGATGGGTCCAACCCTTGAAAAGAGTCTGCAGTATTAGGTGTTGTTTGATGAACTGCCTTTGATGAGGAATCTTTGAAATAACCCCAGTGACAGCAATTGCTTCTACTGTCTGTCTGCTTACAATTCAAAATCTCCTCACTGCAAGATAAACCATCTTTATTTAAAATGAAATGACTTTTCTGTTCTGTGACTGCTGTTTAGAAAACTTTATTCAGCATCTGAATGTTTGATTACAGCAGTGATTGCTCATAAATTGGATTATCTGACATCTACTGTGGAGCATTTGAATGCCTGCCCTGTCATTTGTAATTGAAAAGAACAACTAGTGATTAAAAAAGGCAAAAGCCAGTGGTATAATGAAGGATGTGCAGGTTACATTTAAATGTGTATTTTCCATAGTAATGCAAAGGTAGGGAAAACCCTCAGCATGATTCATTTGCTATATTCAGAAGAATTTTTCCTACAAATCACAGCCTCTGCTGTAGCAGTTATATCGGGCTCTGTCCTCTTTCTCTTAAAGTGTGTGGAGAAAACAGTTGTCCCCAAACAGGCTATGGATACAGCTGTCTGTTGAAATAAGCCAGTTGTAGAACAGAAAATCCAGGATGAGGTTTTTGTTTTTGTTCTGCCACTGTAATCTTTTGTTTTTTACAAATAAATACAAATAACTCAAATTGAAACTTGATGACTTTTGGTGATACTAAACAAGCAGCCCTTGGGGGAAATTTTCTTCATTAACATGGCTCTTTCACAACCCACACTTGGTTTCCCTAGGAAAATTGTTTTAACCTTTTCATCAGCAGAAGCAGAAGCTTTTGAAGTCTAGACAGGCTACAACCTTGGTTCACTATTTGGGCCCTTCCAAGTGACCATAAAAAGTCCCAAACAAACAACCTCAAAAAGATGTTTTTTATATTGGAGCTGTAATTGTTATTGTGATCTAGCCCAGCAGCAGAATATCCTATCTCCGTGTAATGTGTGAAGACAACCTTGCTACAGGGGGCATAGCTTAATAAATTAATAAAAATGGTGGGAAAGGAAGAGAAGTTAGGGCCCAATCCTAATCAACTTTCCAGGACAGCTGTAATGCAGTCCTAGTGTAAGTGAGTAAACATTCCCTCACCTTGAGAATGCCTCCATGACTACACCACCACCACAGAATGCAACACATGTCCCACTGATACTGCTGGATCAGTGCTGGAAAGTTGAGGCTTGCTCTTAAAAGGCTTTATGTGTGTTGATACACTTGACTTATACAGTGGAGTGCCTGGACTCTTTAAAATTTCGCCCCCAAGGTAAAGTGAGGCTTTTTTCCCTTAAGGTCAGAAAAATGAGTGACATTGGTGGAGAAGGGAGTGCACTAACCATATTAACCATATTATTAACAGTATTATTTGGGTACTAACCATAACAATATGGTTATTCTTTTTACAGGAGATATCAGTTTAAAATATGAAATAACTATATGTAAAATGTGAAAATGTCAAATAACGCTAGCTACTGCCTGCTTGGACAGGCTGATACAATGTTTACTTGAAATAAATCTCACTGTCCTATGTTAAATGGGCTTAAACAGCTTTACTTAAAATCAAACAAATAAATAATAAAACCAATCCTAGTATTACTGTGTTTTCTAGCCAATTTTAAAGAAAGCTGTTTGAAAGAGATTGGTGCTCCAGTATAAGACAATGTTCAGAATTAAAAACTGCATAGTGTATTTTAATGCATCATATTAGGTAGTGTCTATTTTCCTTTGTTTATCTGTTCTGTGTTTCCCCCCCTCCTTTAAATGTGCCTGGCAATATGCAACTCTTTTTTTTTTCTTTTTTTTTGCAAGGAATGAAACTCATGCTGTTCATAAGAAATAAGCAGCAAAACAACTGTTCTTAGCAGCTTGGCAACAGGGCTAGTGGCAAATGATGACTTCTGCCATTTTAATTACAGTGATCTGCTGTAATGGATACCTAAGCAGTACAGTTAAAACCCCATTAATCCAAAATGCCAGTCCTGGAAAACCCTGAATTCATTGTATGTGTGTGTCCCCAGGTATACACATTTGAGTTGTCATGTGTTCAGTGTTTAACCATCCTGTCTAGAGTAGTTAGTCATTTTTTCTTCCAGAACCCTTTCTCTTGAACTCAGGAAATGGAACATTTTAAATTTTCATGGATGGATGAATGTGTACCAGTGAGCAATGGCTCTTTTGACTCAACCCCATCTGTGGATTCAATAAATTAAGTTATAGGCCAGCACTGAGGGTGACATTCCAGACATAGGTAGGGGGCCAGAGAGCTGAGGTAAAGTTACACATGTTTACATATGCAGTACTTTTTAGTTCTAATCTGCATTTGTCTCAGCTGAGAAAAACCTAAGAGCCCTTTGAAAAACTTGCTGCTTAAAAATCATGAGTGAGAAAAATAAAACAAATGTGAGATTTGTAAAAAAGAATCCTGCCTTCTGATCCTTTCAGTGCATTTTCCTGTCATATTTTCAGCCTTACATCTGCAAATCATAAGGACCAGTAACCTACTTTAAAAAAAAAAAATGCAATCTCTAGCTAGAGCCCAGGGCCAGATACAAACCATGGATTGACTTATGTTTTCCACCTGTGCTATAAACGTACACTGTTAGCAAGCTAACAATAGTTTATATATGATGTGTTGAGGAGGCAGATACCCACAAGTTTGTGAAGGTTCTCTCCCCCCTCCTTGTGTGTGTCTCATATGTAGCGGTGATATTTGATAAACTCAGATGTTACCAAGTTAGACTGTGAGTTTCTGTGAGATTTTCTCATTAGGCCTGACCCCATGTCCTTTCTCTCTGGGACTCCCAAGTGAAACATCTTCACTTTCCGGTATGGCTTTTCATTCCCGACAAATGTGGAATAATTAAAAGTTTGGTTTGTGTAGATCCAGTTTTGTTTTCTATTGGTGGTAGTTTTTCTCTTCTTACTGGCAGATATGAGGCTAAAAAGAAGGATGATGTGTTTCCCCCAGGAAAGATGGAACATTAAATGTTATGCTTAATATTTATGGAAATGCCAGGTTTTTTGGTTATGTGTGTGTGCACATGTGTGTGACAAATAGAACACTAATAATGAATATCCACGCCCTTGGGCACCAGTGGTGATAAAGATTCCCAGTAAGAACTTGCATAACTTGGAAGCTTTGCACAGAAATGTTGCAGCCTCTTGCATTTCATGGCCTTTTCACCACTCTTTATAATTGTTTCTCTAGTCTATATTCATCCATGTACAGGTTGAGTCACATTATTCATGAAGGTTCCATTCCCAGAACACATTAAAGCAAATCCATTTAAAAAATAGTGATTTGCTAGGTGATTTCAAAACAGACTTGCTGACCTTTGTGATGTAAGACAGAGTCATTAGGCAGACAATCCATCAACCAATCTCTATCTAGGCACTTAGAAAGGCTTCACTCTGAGCCAATGACCCCTCCCTTCATGCAGAGCACAGCACTGGGGTCACTTGTCTTGGAATGAAGCTGTTCTAAGTGCCTAGAGAGAGAATGATTGATGAATTGTCAGCCGGCTACCCTCTCTCATATTAACGAGGCTATTGTTAAACAACTTTTCCCCTTTAATTTAAAGGGCCCTTCTCAAAATCCGTGGATAATTAGATTCTACCTGTACGTACTTACTATGTAGCTACGCCTGTATCTATCTATAACAGCCAGTTGAGAATAACACTTTATTCATCTGATGATGTGGGTTCTGTTCCACAAAAGAGCTGATGCCACATGAATCTCATTAGTATTTAAAGTGCCATGAGATTCTTTGCTCTTTGTTAAGACTGCTGTAACAGTCTACGGCTACCCACACAGAATAAGAATTATTCTTACTGTAGTGAGACTCATCATCTCTCTTTTCTTCCTTTTAGGCCCCAAACAACTTGCTTCAGTATGTGTGGGTAGACAGGCGAGTGTGTGAATGATTGCAGGCTTATTTCCAGGACTACTGTACAGTAGGTGCACTGCTGGCTTTCAGACTCCTTGGTTCCTAGTCCAGATGGATTGACTAGTGTGACTGACCATCTTTGCCTTTCTCTTTTGTGCATTCTAATGAAAACTGAATAAAGTTAGCTGAATTCTTAGGGACACTCAACACTTGAAACACTTTCTTATCTTCTTAAAAACTATGTGTGCCTACCTTTCATCTCATGTTTGCTCACAGACACTTATCTACGTAGTTTTAGTCATATAATGTTTATGTGGCTAGCTCAATTATTTTGTTTCTTAAATGGATATTTAAGGGTTCTGCTTCTGAGAATAGCATGTGGCTATGAAAATAATTATCCTCATAAGATTACTGTATATTTACACAACAAAATTAGGACTTCACCAGCTCTCTTACGTGTTGACTTTCTGTATTTGCCGCTCACTCACTTCCTGTGAGGTTGAGTTTGTTTACCATGAAAAATCCTATTTTTAAACCTGTTTCTGCCAATAAGTCATTTGAATGTTAATGCCAGTCATTTGATGGTGTTTCATTTTGATACATGGTTGGGCTCTGCAGCTGCTTCTTTGTGAAATGTGATGCTCAGAATCATAATGTGCAGGGGGGAGGAACAAAAGACATGTTTTCTAATACGTTATGAAGGGAAATCAGTTCTGCATGGAAAAGATGACTTCCTAAACCTATCTAAAGTCAAATACTGTCCTGAGACATCTGGTCTGGTTCTATTCATGCAAACTAATCTCTGTGGTTTACAATATATTCGATATTTGAGGAATTAAAGAGTGTTCATATTAGGCCTGAGCCTGAATCATGCTATTCTTGCCAGTTTTTAAACAGCTGGACAGTTCAGTCACGTACAATAAACTCCATGTGGTGATAAACTGCAAGTGGTGGCGTGTGTGAATGGATCAAAACATCACATGCAGAACCATCACGTACTATGTTTACTTTTCTGCTACTGTTTTATTTCCATTTTGTTTCTTGCTTGATGTTTATCTTACTTTTATAATTTGTACACTGCTTCAGATTTTTTTGTTTGATGAAGTGGGGCAGGCTGATATAACTATCACCTCACAGACACCATGCTTTTCAGGGAGTCCATTCACACAGTCTACTATGATTTATCCAGTTTTCCTTTGCCAGCTGATAACTTAAAGGATCGATGCTCAACAACCTCCCAGATAGCTTTAAGGAAGGAGTAGTGAAGCACAAAGGTCAGGAGACCTCTGTTCCCCTCACAAACATGCTCCATCTGAGCAGATCCTGCCGCTATTCAAAATATTCAATAGTAGGTGTAGAGTCATACAGTGTTGGAAAATATGCTAAATTACACCCACAATTTGCAAGGCGCAACTCTAGATTTTACTTGTAACTATCTCTCTTCATGCCGCAAGGTTTCTGTTTATGTCAAATAAGTGAATCCTTGCAGGAACCCTTTGACTAACAAAGCTACCTTTGTAGCATATCTCATCATTTTTATTTTAAGTCATGTGATTTAATAAGAGATATTACTATTGTTTCAGACAGATAAGCTACTGATATCTGAGTATGTATGTAGAGAGAGCCCAACTATGTTTACCAAGAAGTAAGTCCCACTCTTTACCTCCTACCAAAGATTCTAACTTTTGGGTCTTAGTAATTCTATCATTGTTGCTGACAAAGTATGTATAGTTATATGCTTTAGATAGCTTAGGAAAGCATACACCAATGCTGCTTTTTTTTTTTAAATAAACACCTCTTTATAATTTTTTAAATATATTTTTATATATTTTTATATTTTTTTTAATTTTTTTAAATAAACACCTCTTATTAATTTTTAAAGTGATATGTATTTAAAATTAGTCTCACTGATTTCAGTAGGATGTGGTGCCAAGCAAATGTGTTTAGGATTACAGCCTGAGAAATACAACATGTTTCTGAACTTGGAAGTTTCAGTTAATATTAACCAGTTAATTAACCTGGTTAATAGCAAGGGATAGGCCTATCTTTCATGAATTTGACATCTTCAGCCCCTTTAGACCCATGGCCCACTTTGAATCCCAATTTCCAATATGTGACCTAGTTTAAATTATTTATTGCGTATGTCTCTTTTAGGGTGAACAGATGCAAAAAAGGATTGTGGTACATCTGATATGTTTAATCTTTTTGGAGGAGAGGGGATGTCAGTAAGGGGTAGCTCACCATATGGGGTGCACCTTCTGAAATCACCTCCCTTACAAAACTACAAGAGGCATGGGAGCTCTTTCTTTCTTTGGCTTCTGGGTATTCTCTTTCTCTTCTTCTGTTGTCTATTTAAAGCTAAACAGCAACAAGAACACGCTGGTGGTACCTTTGGTACCTTTAGTCAATGTGTGACCCATTTGTGAGTCTTAGGTTTTAATTCTATAATACATTCCTGAGAGTAAGCCCCATTTAGTACTTCTAAGTAGGCATGAATAGGATTGTGCTGTCAGCCTACCAACTGAAGAGAAATAGCCCAATCCTAATGCATCCCACAGAGGATTTTTGGCTTTTGAAGGTCTTCTTGGGGTAAGGGGACATTTATCAGTGCCACCTATCCCACCATCTCTCCTGGGCCTGATCCGTCCCACCAACCTGTTCATCCCCCTCCCTGCCCTTCCCCCATCCTTGCGCTTGGACTTACCTGGTCAAGCGGGTCTCCAGACAACCACCACCAAGCATGGAAATGCTCCGATCTTCCTGCTCTGTGCACTGTTGCAAAATGCTTTATGGCACTTTTGCAACAGTGTGTGCTGGCGGAATGCATGTTCCGTTGGTGCAGAGTTTAGTTAAGATTGCGCTATGAGCCTTTTCGAAGCCATCTAAAAGAGTAAACGTGTCATCTGTTAAACCTTGACTGTTGAATTCAGATTCCAAACAGGTGTTGGTAATTGGACATCTATTCGCAAAATTCTATACTGCTCCAAGGGACCCCAGTGCTTCTGCTAGTCTGAGGGAAAAGGGAGAGGCTGGAGTTTGGGTTGTCTTTAAGGGAACAGTGCACCTTTCATTCATTGTGCCTGAATAGGGCACAAACATAACTTCTTGTAGTAGTGAATTCCCCAAGTTAATTATGCAGTATGTGAAAAAGTATTTTCCTTTGTCTGGGGAGTGCAGAATGTCTCAGTCCCTCCTACACGATGCTTTGATGCTATCTCATCAGACAGTGATGGTTGGGATTTGTGCAGAAAAGTGGTTGGGGCTATTCCAAATGGTGTGGCTCTGCCCACACCATGCTGTCACATCACAGCATCATGAAGTGTGGGTTGAGCTGTGCTAAAAAGATATTGTCTCAGCCACTCTATGCAGAGTTTATTGAAAGGTGAAAAACCATCCCTGACAAAATGCCATCCCTGACATTTTATCCAACTTTTTCTTAAAGGGGGGTGGGAGAACTACATGAAATGTTTCTAACTTAAAAAATACCACCAATATTGTGAAATGCAGCATTTCCTGTTCCAAACAGAGAGACTGAAAAGCACCTTCTTTAATTTCAAGGCAGGGACACAGGCAGTCTCAGGGCATTTAACATAAGTTGTTTGTTCTGAGTTATGCCCTGGAACATTTTTCTCAGCAGCCAACATTGCATACTAGCTAGTTCCTTAATTTAGAGGTTTACTTTGAAAGAACAAACTATTCAAAATTTAAACTAGTGTAGATAATGCAAAGAGATGAACAGTTTCACTACAACTCCACCCAATACTGCTATGTTTATTGCTGGGAAGCAATACCCGTGCCAGGAAAAAAAATGGGTGAGGAAGAGACAAAGTGAATTGGGGGGGGGGGGAGTGCAATTTTTGTCCCACATATTTGTGAAAGAAAAGTAATGGTATAGTTCAGTGCTCCCATCCTAAGCATATTTCTCTGAAGAAAGACCTGCAGACTAAGATGAAGTGAAAATTTAATCCATGGGGAACAGTTCTTTATGTATATTGATTGACAGGCTTGATTGATAGTCCTTGGGGGTGGGGTCATAAGAACATGAGAAAAGCCCTGCTGGATCAGGCCAAAGGCCCATTTAGTCCAGCTTCCTGTATCTCACAGTGGCCCACCAAATGCATCAGGGAACACATAGGACAACAAGAGCACCCTGCATCCTGGTGCATCTGGCATTCTGAGGTAACCTAGTTCTAAAAACAGGAGGTTGCACATACCCACCATGGCTTGTAACCTGTGATGGACTTTTCCTCCATAAATTTGTCCAGTCCCCTTTTAAAGGCATCCAGGCCAGATGCCATCACTATGTCCTCTGGCAAGGGGTGGATATTTGCTGAGAAGGATTGGCAGGTGGGAGGGAGTTCTTAACAATTAACTTCCCTACAAATTCTCCCCATTGCTCGTTCCCCCATCCCATTAGTTCTCGAACATTTACCACTGGGACCCATTTTTTAGACTGAGAGTCTGTCAGGGCCCACCAGAAGTAATGTCATGACTGGAAGCAATATCATCAAGCAAGAAGAGTTTTAACAATCCTAGACTGCAATCCTACCCACACTTACTCTGGAGTAAGTTCATATATTATCATTGTAAAAAGTATATACAGCATAGCCTGTTAAAAGTACAGATCTGTAACATTTCCCCAAATGCAGTCACATACCATAGTAGCATCAAGTCTAACGTATTAAAATAAAATATTGAAATAAATGAGGACCCATCTGAAATTGGCTCATGGTTTGAGAAACACTGCCCTAACCAGTCTTCACCATAGTTTTGCCTGTGGCAGGTTCCTAGATAAAAAATGAGCCCATTTTTGTCTGAAAGGGAAGGATTAAGCACCATTTCCCCCCTCCTCCTGCCTGCCAATCATTTCCTTTCAGTATCTACCATGCAAGCCTCATTATTTTAGGTTGGGATCATGCATTTGACCATCTCCCATATAAATCTGTCCAGATCTTAAGGTTGGCAACAGAGACTCTGTGACTCTCTGGGCCACCATTAACTGAAATTTATTTAGTGGATATTTATTTATAAATTTATTAAAAGTGGGGTATAGTGATGTTTAATTAATAAATACAAAAGTGACCTGGCTGTGTGCCAGTAAACAGATGCTTGTGTGTATTTTCACATGGTCCTTGTACAATTCAGCTGCCCAAAATATAATAAGATGATTCAGTGCTGGAAGTCATATTCACAAAGGCTCTGCAACAGTTGTCCAAGAGCTGCCCAGCCACTGAACAAAAGGCACTGATGCCTGCTTGCCTGCCTGCCTTTATGGCAAAATACATTCTATGATGTAGGGCACAAGTCTAACCAGGTTTACTCAGAAGTAAGTCCTATTTTGTACAATGGGGTTTACTCTCAGGAAAGTGTGGTTAGGATTACAGCCTAAATCCTAGAAGGTCACCAACCTTTCAAAGCATTCTATTAAAACATACATGTTCTGAATGAACAATAATATAGAAAATGGTAATCTTGTTTCCTTCTGTTTTGTATTTATGTTGAGTGGTGTGTGAGTCTGCCTGGGAGGTGTGGTGGGCAAGGGAAGGGAGAAGTGTTAAACCATCCTTCAGTTTAAGAAAAACATATTCTGAGATTAAGGACCCAATCCTATCCAACTTTCCAGTGCAGCCTGAATGCAGCCCGAGATAAGTGAACAAATATTCCCGCACCTTGAGGAGGTCTCCATGACTGCCCCCCCCCCCCCGCAGCAGAATGCAGAACCCCTCCCATTGGCACAGCTATATCAGTGCTGGCAAGTTGGATAGGATATGACCCTAAGTCTGCAATCCTAACCACACTTTCCTGAGAGTAAGCCCCATTGAACAAAACAGGACTTACTTCTGAATAGACCTGGTTAGGATTGTGCCCTAAGTCACTGTATACCAAATTTCATTTTAAATGGGGGAGGATATGGCTAGAAAGTGATACAAAAAATCCAAGAAGTAGCATGTATGACGTTTGTAACCACAAAGCTGAGTCTGAAGTATAGAGCCTGTAGGCTGCTCTCTCTTTGGGTAAGGTTAGTTATCCAAAGTGGTCTGAGTCCTAGAGGTAAAAAACTCAGTTCACATTGAACCTTTGCACCAAACAGCTGTGTATATTTTTAATTGACTTTAACTTGGAACAGTTTTGGGCCTGATTCTGAGCCCTGCACATTGGCTTATCGCTGGCATGCACTGTCGCAAATGTGCCCTAAGGCATGTTTGCAAGCCCTTATTGTGGGCCCAGGGCCAGAGCCAGTCCAGTGCAAGCCCGCGCTGGGCCTACATTCTACTGCACGGCGGTCACCCAGACTGCTGGGCAGTGGAGAGGTGAGTGAAGGCTTGAGGGGAGGTGGGGAGGAGGCATTTTTGGGGCAGGAGAGGGTGGGTAGGGAGGAGGTGTGACAGGGAAGGGAGCGAGGCAAGAGGGGCATAACTGGTAGAGCTCTGCTCCACTGGATCCTGAGCATGGTCCAACACGGGACTCTGATTCTGCGCCAGCTCAAGAGCTGCTGCAGAATCAAGTAGCCCCGTTGCAGGGCTACTTCCTTTACTCGGGGGGGGGGGAGGGGATGAAAGTTCTCTTCTCCTGAGGAGATGGCAGCGGCTTCCTGGGGCACACAGGATACTGCGACAGCTCCACACTCCAGGCAGCTCAGAATTGGGCTGCCCAATATCATTTGTATCTGTTTATTGCCTTCAGGGCTAAATGTTAGTGGAAAGTAATTGTACTGAGTGAAAAGAACAATGGGCTAGATCCAAAGATGTCCTTTTTTTTTTGACAGAATGAGTCTTTCTCCAGAAGAAGATCTTCCTCTGAAATAAGACTCTTTCTGTTGGATGAGAAGAGCCTAGATGCAACCCTACTGCTATTGGAAACAGAACATGCATTCATGGTCTACAAACAGAGTAAGGCATTTTTTTCCCCTACAGGATGATTGGTTTATTTACTCATAAGCAAATAGCATTCATATATGAAGGCTGCAGTCCTACACACACTTGCCTGGGAGTAGGTTCCATTAAAGTCAATGACACTTCTGATTTGGCTGTTAGATGACTTTTGTCATGGAACAGGACAAACCCTATTGGTAGATAATTTAAAAAACAGACACATTTTGCTCTTACCTCCTACATAGATTGAATTTTAGAAGACTTGTTTTTAGTAAATTATTTATCAACAAGATAAAAGTTTCAGGAAAGGAACCATATATTTACAGCAGTTAATTTCACCCAACTGAGTGTGCTCTAAAGATTATTAACTCAGATATTGTACTTTTCATTGTATTTATGTGGTGGGAATGTGCTTATTATTAACTACAGACCCACTGCTAGGAAGGAGTGACATTCATTTTTATTCACTGTGTCTTGCATGACTAGGCCCCTTCAAAGATAGTGTATTTATGGCCTGAGCCTCAAAATGCTGCACCAGCTAAGAGGTGGTTCAAATGGTGCCATTCTAGCTCCAGTTGTCAAAATCATGGCAGTTCACTGGTATTACAAGAAGATACTCTAGTGTATGTTGATGTATTCAAGATTAGACATCCACTATGCAAAGTGCCCTACTGAGTGTGCGCTATTGGACTTCTTTTGAGATGAAATGCAAAGGTGGGATTTAAAAATATAGCATACCAATGCAATATGCTAATGAATCCCTGCATTTCTGTGCACTTTGTCCCCCCAAGGCTCCTGCCAGCACTTAGATCTGTCCCAACACATTTTGATCCATTGAGGCAGAAAATTCATCGTTGGCACCCAAAATCTACTAACTGAGGCAGTGGCCTCAGTCATGGTATGGCTGGTCCTGCTAAGAGAATTGGGCAGGGGAACCAGTCATAAGAACATAAGCCCTGCTGGGTCAAGCCAAGGGCCCATTTAGGGCACAATCCTAACCAGGTCAACTCAGAAGGACCAAAAAGTCCTATTTTGTTCAATGGGGCTTACTCTCAGGAAAGTGTGGTTAGGATTGCACCCTAAGTCCAGCTTCCTGTATCTCAAAGTGGCCCACCAGATGCCTCAGGAAGCAAAGGAAAGAGGCAGATCAAGAGGGGTGAGAAAGGGTGAAAGGAGGTACTGCCAAACTGCTGGGAGAGCCTAGCTATCACACAGGCCACCCTTTCAACAGTGCTGCTTCTGCCAGTCACTTTGCAGAGCACCTCTCCACACTGAGCTGTGAAGTGACACCTCAACAGAAGAGGTGCTGCAGAAACAGTGGCCTGTGTGATATTTGGGCTCTCTCATATCTTGACAATATGACCTATCTACCACACAGGGTAGCTGTGAGGACAAAAGAAGGGAAGGAACCATGTACACCACCCTGAGCTCCTTGGAGGCAGGGTGGTACATAAATGTGAAACATAAAAATAAACATCAATGAACTGGTTCTACAGCAGCATAAATCCAACACATAAGAGCATGTGAAGAGCCCTGGTTGAGCAGACCAAGGTTGCAGCTAGTTCAGCATCTTGTTCTCTGCAGTGGCCAGCCAGTATCTGCAGAAAGCCAAGAAGCAGGACCTGAATGCAATAGCTCCCTTCTGACTTCTGCTGTTACTCCATAGTGGCTGGCATTCAAGGGCATACTGTCTCTGAAGAAAGAGATTTCACATACAGTACAGTATTCATTTCTTTAAGCCATTTGTAAGCTGTTGTTCAATACAGTATAGTATGTGTTTGAAAGAAAGTAACATCTCAGTACCAGCTAAAAACATTAAAATCCCAGACAAACCAGAAAAACAAGACTGGGACTGCAATCCTATCCACACTTACCTGGGAGTAACTTCCATCGACTATAATGTGACTAAGTAGGCATGCATGGGACTGGGCTCTAAAGCTGCAATCCTATACACCAGTGGTTCCCAAACTGGTGGGTTGCAACTCACCAGCCAAGGAAGCACTTGTCCCTGGCCCCTTAAGGAATGGGGGGATGGTTGGCAACCTTCAGTCTCGAAAGGCTATGGTATAAGCCTACAGCACCCGGTATTCCCAAGCGGTCTCCCATCCAAGTACTAACCAGGCAGCAATATGATCCCCAGGATTGTGCCGCTGCTGAGGACTGAAGGGGGGTTTATTTACTGAAGTGAGTGACGCCCTCCAGGGAGTGTGGGGAACCCCACGGACACTTCCGCAGGGCTCCCCAAGCATCTTAAAAGCTAAAAGTTGTGATCAGAACTCACTTCCGCTTTGCAATTGCAATCCTGGGGATCATGTCGCTGCCATTGCCCCCCTCACAAAAACTTACTGTGGTCCCAAAGTCTGAGTAGGACTTTAGGAACCACAGCTAGGCACACTTTCTTGGGACTAAGACCCACTGAACACAATGGGGCTTGCTTGTAAGTAGGATTGTGAGTAAGATTGTGAGTAGGATGCAGAGGATTGTGCTGTAAAAGCAACTATAAAAAGGTGCTGGAAGGCCTAAGCAAAAAAAAAATTATTCAGCAAGAGCAAAAAACTTATCAGAGTTGACACCAGGTGAGCTTCTCTGGGGAGGTCATTCCACACTTGAAGTGCCGTGACTAAAAAGGCCTCCCTGGGCACTTCTTGTTTTGCTTTTGTGGAGGGTCTTGGCTGAAGAATGAAGAGAAGGACCATAGAAGTTCCAGGAAGCAGCAACAAGCAACTTTGACCTTTGATTGCATGTCCACCATTTGTCCCCTGTGACTTTAGAGACCTGCACCTCCTCCCTTTATACCAGGAAGTAGCAGTCATACATGTGACAGGCATGCCTGCTTAGTAAAGTGTGAATCAGCCTCAATAGTCATTTTGAAACAAACTCCTATGACCAAAAGAAACATTAGAAGCTTTATCACTGTGGGCTGATGGAGTGTTTTGAAATGGGACTTTTTCTCCCTTTCCCTTGCTCAGCACCTCCCCCAATATAATCCATTGTTGAGTAAACAGTCATAAATCTGTTGCAGACGGCTGGGCTACGCCTACTCAAATTGCCTACTGCTGCAATTTCAGCTTCAAGCTTTAATGCCCTAAACATGAATAACTTCTCTGAGCAAAGGCATAGGTCTGATTAATGACACAGGCTTGCCAACTGCAGTATTCAACAACTGCTTCCCCCTCACACCCACCCACCCTGGTTCTTTAACTAACTAAATAAGCACATTTCAGCACTGAAATATACAAGAGCACCAGAGCTTAATAAACTGTAGTCTAAAGGATGTGGCACATAAGATTTTGTAGCCCAGCCTGACTAACAAACTCAGCAGACTTGTTCATTTAGCTTTCTGCTCTGTTTTCTGCTTTTGTCCTCTTAGGTCATCAGAGAAGGCCTTTTTACAAGTGCCGCCGCCTAGGGAGGTACGTGGGGCGGCTGCAAGAAATAGGGCCTTCTCAGAAGTGGCACCAACGCTATGGAACTCCCTTCCCCCTGACTTAAAAATGGCTCCCTCTCTTGAGACCTTTCGGCTAGGCCTGAAGACCCTTCTGTTTAAACAGGCCTTCTGAGTTCTCGGCCTTTTAACATCTTTTTAACATCTTTTAATATTTTTTACAGGCCTGATTCTTTTATGACTTGCTGCTGCTCTATGCTCTTTTTACCTATTTTTTTTACTCTGACTGCTGTTTTTTTATGATGTGTTAATATGTTTTTATTTGTTTTTAAATTATGTTTTTATATGTTGTAAGCCTCCTTGAGTCCCTTTGGGGAGAAAGGCGGGATAAAAATAAAGCTATTATTATTATTTTGTTTGCCAACTTTTCAACTGTTAATTCAGACACAGGAGGAATGGTGTGTGGTTATTTGGTTAATTAACCATCTAAAGTAGTGCTCCACTTGCAGACAGACAGGTGCTCCCAAGCCTTCTGCCAGGTTGATTAAAAACTCAGAGAGAGAGGTTGGATTAACTATGACACTCAGTACTGTATATTCTAGAGTGGGACCACAGTGCTGATGTCATTGAGAGAGATTTCCAGTTCATATGGGCATGTTTGCAATTGTTGTTTACTATACCTTGGTGCAGATTTGAGGCTCAAGTTGCCACTTTTTTTTCCTGGCAGGGCTGCTGTGGCTAACTTATCGCATGACAGGCAAAAATGTATGTATTTACATACCCCACTAGTATCCCAGTCTTTCTCCAAGGAGCACAGGGTACAAAATACGAGATTATCCAATTTTACAACATTGTTAAACTGAAAGTTAGTAATGAGTCTAAGTACATCTGGTGATCTCCATGGCAGATCAAATCTTCCTTTCTAATGATAGCTAGTGTCATGGACATGCATGGGGCAGTGATGTGCTGGAAGGGGAGGCAGAGCTTCACTTGAACCCAACTATGTATTGGCAACCTTCAGTCTCGAAAGACTATGGTATCGCGCTCTGAAAGGTGGTTCTGGCACAGCGTCTAGTGTGGCTGAAAAGGCCAATCCGGGAGTGACAATCCCTTCCACACCGGGAGCAAGTGCGGTCTGTCCCTGGTCTGTCTCCCTGGCTATGGGCCTTCCTTCTTTGCCTCTTAGCCTCAGACTGTTGGCAAAGTGTCTCTTCAAACTGGGAAAGGCCATGCTGCACAGCCTGCCTCCAAGCGGGCCGCTCAGAGGCCAGGGTTTCCCACTTGTTGAGGTCCACTCCTAAGGCCTTCAGATCCCTCTTGCAGATGTCCTTGTATCGCAGCTGTGGTCTACCTGTAGGGCGCTTTCCTTGCACGAGTTCTCCATAGAGGAGATCCTTTGGGATCCGGCCATCATCCATTCTCACGACATGACCAAGCCAACGCAGGCGTCTCTGTTTCAGCAGTGAATACATGCTAGGGATTCCAGCACGTTCCAGGACTGTGTTGTTTGGAACTTTGTCCTGCCAGGTGATGCCGAGGATGCGTCGGAGGCAGCGCATGTGGAAAGCACTCAGTTTCCTCTCCTGTTGTGAGCGAAGAGTCCATGACTCGCTGCAGTACAGAAGTGTACTCAGGACGCAAGCTCTGTAGACCTGGATCTTGGTATGTTCCGTCAGCTTCTTGTTGGACCAGACTCTCTTTGTGAGTCTGGAAAACGTGGTAGCTGCTTTACCGATGCGCTTGTTTAGCTCAGTATCGAGAGAAAGAGTGTCGGAGATCGTTGAGCCAAGGTACACAAAGTCATGGATAACCTCCAGTTCATGCTCAGAGATTGTAATGCAGGGAGGTGAGTCCACATCCTGAACCATGACCTGTGTTTTCTTCAGGCTGATTGTCAGTCCAAAATCTTGGCAGGCCTTGCTAAAACGATCCATGAGCTGCTGGAGATCTTTGACAGAGTGGGTAGTGACAGCTGCATCATCAGCAAAGAGGAAGTCACGCAGACATTTCAGCTGGACTTTGGATTTTGCTCTCAGTCTGGAGAGGTTGAAGAGCTTTCCGTCTGATCTGGTCTGGAGATAGATGCCTTCTGTTGCAGTTCCAAAGGCCTGCTTCAGCAGGACAGCGAAGAAAATCCCAAACAAGGTTGGTGCAAGAACACAGCCCTGCTTCACTCCGCTTCGGATGTCAAAAGGGTCTGATGTGGAGCCATCAAAGACAACAGTGCCCTTCATGTCCTTGTGGAAAGATCTGATGATGCTGAGGAGCCTGGGTGGACATCCAATCTTGGGGAGAATCTTGAAGAGGCCGTCTCTGCTGACCAGGTCGAAAGCCTTTGTGAGATCTATGAAGGCTATAAAGAGTGGCTGTCGTTGTTCCCTGCATTTCTCCTGCAGTTGTCTAAGGGAGAATACCATATCAGTGGTGGACCTGTTGGCTCGGAATCCACACTGCGATTCTGGATAGACGCTCTCTGCAAGTACCTGGAGCCTCTTTAGTACAACTCGGGCAAACAGCTTTCCTACAACGCTAAGGAGAGAGATGCCGCGGTAGTTGTTGCAGTCACCCCTGTCACCTCTGTTCTTGTACAGCGTGATGATGTTTGCATCCCTCATGTCTTGAGGTACTCCACCTTCTCTCCAGCAGAGACAGAGGATTTCATGCAGCTCAGTGACGATGATCTCTTTGCAGCATTTTAGGACTTCAGCAGGGATGCTGTCTTTTCCAGGTGCCTTGCCAAAGGCAAGGGAGTCCAGGGCCACGTGAAGTTCTTCTAGGGTTGGTTCACTGTCAAGCTCTTCCAGCACAGGCAGGCACTCAATGTTGTTCAGCGCTTCTTCGGTGACTACATTTTCTCTGGAATATAGCTCAGAGTAGTGCTGCACCCAGCGTTCCATCTGCTGCGCCCGATCCTGGATGACCTCGCCTGTGGCAGACTTCAGAGGGGCAATTTTCTTCTGTGTTGGACCTAGGGCCTGCTTGATACCATCATACATCCCCTTGATGTTGCCCGTGTCAGCTGCTATCTGTATCTCGGAACAGAGCTGGAGCCAGTAGTCGTTAGCACATCTCCTGGCAGTCTGCTGGACTTTGCTGCGAGCAGTTCGGAGGACCTGCAGGTTGCGCTGACTGGGACAGGCCTTGTATGCTGCTTGAGCTCTCCTCTTTTCCTCAATGACTGGTGTCAACTCCTCAGAGTGGGCTTCAAACCAGTCTGCCGCCTTGTTGGTCTTCTTGCCGAATATGGACAAGGCGGTGTTGTAAACTAATGAAGGAAAAAAAGTATCTTGCCCTTCCACACTGCTCCTTTCTTCCCCAGCACCGCAAGTGAATTAAGCAGCATGCATGCGTACATTGCACACATGCACATGCAATACATTGGGGAGCGGCTAGCAGCTGATACGCTGCAATCATGGCTGGTTTCCAATGAAAAAAGGCTGAAAACCTGCATCAGCAAGCACTGGGGAGGTAGCAGGCAGAATGGCCTCTGTACTGTTCCTAAAAAAAGCCATGAAAGCCTGTTGGAGTCAGGGAGCCTATGCGAAGGGACCAACTCTCTAAAGCACCAGGAGAGGCAGCTATTGAGCTGCCTCATTGGGCTCATGATGAGCTCCCCCTAGATATGAGTGGGGGAAGAAGAGGTGAGGTTTGTAAAAAAAATTATTTCTGGGAGGGGGGAGTGTTTGTGTGTGTGTTTCAAGGAAGATAAGATCCACTGAGGGTGCAATCCTAACCCCTTATGTCAGTGCTTTCCAGCACTGATATAAGGGCAGTGCAGCTCTGAGGTCAGGGAACAAACATTCCTTTATTTTGAGGAGGCCTCCATGAGTGATACCCAACTGCAGGATGCAGCACACGTCCCATTGGCACCACTATGCCAGTGCTGGAAAGCACTGACATAAGGGGTTAGGATTGCTTCCTGAGAGACTGAGCTGCAGGGAGAGACGAAAGGGAGGGAGTGTGTATTTGTGTGGCTGTGCCTTTCCAGGACTGAACCTCAGTTGTGTGCCTACCATAGACCTGCCTGGGGCAAATACCCCAGGCGCCGGCTGCTGGGACCCTGCAGAAGCCTCTCTGAGGCTCCTGACGGGAGTGGAAACTGTGCTTCCGGTTTGCCGGAAGCACAGGTTATAGCGCAGGGGAACCTCACAGAGGTTTCCCCGGCGTGGGAGGAGATCACGCAAGGCTCCGTGAACCTCTGGTGAGTAGGGGGGGCAGATTTCTGCCCAGGGGCTATGTCAGAATGCCAGATGCAAGGGAGGGCACCAGGATGAGGTCTCTTGTTATCTGGTGTGTTCCCTGGGGCATTTGGTGGGCCACTGTGAGATACAGGAAGCTGGACTAGATGGGCCTATGACCTGATCCAGTGGGGCTGTTCTTATGGGGGGGGGGCGGTGATAGCTCACGGGAGGGCACCATCGCGGAGCTTTGCCCTGGGCGCAAGGCTGTGGAGGTCCGCGGCTGCTAAACTTCACCGCATGTCACTGGTAGGAAGTTTCATTCCAAGCCAAACCATTGGCTCAATTGTTCTAGCTCACTCAATATTATTTACAGTGCTTGATAGTAGCTCTCCAGAATTTCAGATATAGCAGCATCTTTCCCCAGCTCCAAGTAGATATGCAAGGAATTCAGGCTGGGACCTTCTGCTATAAAGCACCTGCTCTGCCACTGACTGGTTGGAGTGTTGGACTAGGAAACCAGGGTTTAAGTCTCTGCTTGGCCATGGAAATCACAGGGTGATGTTGAGCTCTTGATTTTATAGGATTGCTGTCAGGATAAAATGGGGGGGGAGGTGAATGGAAGAGAGAAGAATAATGTATGCTGTCTGCATTCCTTAGATCAGTGATTTTCAACCTTTTTCATTTCACAGCACACTGGCAAGGCATAAAGTGGTCAAGGCACACCATCGGCACACCTTGACAATTCACAAGGTACACTGTGCTGTCAGTAGGGGACTCACATCCCCCAATGGTCCTATTGATAAATGACCCTCTCCCAAATTCCCATGGCACACCAGTATGCCACAGCACAGTGGTTGAAAATGGCTGCCTTAGCTAAACTATCAGGGTATGGCAACAACAAATTCAGTCTAATATTTGTTCTGTAGGTAAAGCTTTTCCTCAGTGTGGAGAGGCACTGATGCAAAACCTTCATCTGTTGTATTTCTGCCTGTCATCCAGCTACTAAAAACAGAGGACCCTGCTCAGGGTGACCAGCTGTCATCACTGCAAAAGAGGACAAGGTACCCCAATATGTAGGACATCCAAGAAAAATGTAGGACAAGATAAAAGCTAAAAACACTCATATATTGATTTCATGTGGTTAATTTAAACACTATATTACTTAATTTTAAATTTAAACTATATTACATAGAATTTATTCCATAGAATTTATTATTTACAAGAAAGCTATGCGCTGCCTCCTCACAGAGAAAAGGAGGGCATTTAAGTTCTTTTCCAAGACACGAGGCTAAAAAAAGAGGACATCTGGTCACTCTGCCTCTGCCAGAAGAAAAGTGGCAACACTATTTGAGGCATCTGCAATGCACACCTGACCTGCAGTAACAGCACTGATGGCACATGGAAATTGGCCTTAGGGAAAGCCTTTTCTAAACCATTCTCACTTTGTCTACCACCTGCTTTCTCCCCCAACGCCACCCATGTGCAGTTCCTGACTTCTCTCTTTTCTCTGCCCAAAGTAAACTGCAAACCCTTTGAATAAAGACTTGGTCACTTCTGTGCCTAAATTCCCAAGTTTGCATTGGCAAAGTAATACTATGGTTTCTGGTGGGCAGTAGTGTTCCCAGAATGGGGCCACAATACTAAGTTTTGCAGGCCCCTCAACATGCTGTGTAAATAGCTCCTCCCCTCACCTTCGAAGTCATTCTGGGCAGTGAGAGCAAAGCGGAAGCAACTCCTCTGCTTTGCTCTTGCTGCCCAGAATGGCTCTGAAGGCCAGGGGGAGGCACTGCTTACACAGCACATTGAGGGACTGGTCATATCCTAATTTTTGAATCCTGCCGACTACGCCAATTTGTCCCGTCCAAATATCCCAACTCCCTTCTAATGCCCAATTTTTGGCTAATTAACACCCTCTTTATCTCTAGGAACAACAGCTGTGGTATGCAAAGGAATGAACACAGAACTCCTTATCTATAGCAACTAACCAAATTTATTGCTATAAACACAGACACTCCCTGCAAGTCCTCTTGTCCAGAGGCTTTCCCTCCCCAAAACTCCACTTAACTCAGTGGTTAAAGGTCCAAAGCCTCCAGTCCAAGTACAATCCAATCTCCACAGCACAGTCCAGTCTTCTGAAGCAGAGTCCCTCCTCTCCAGCAGTGGTCTCTCCAGCAGAGCGTCTCCTCCAGCAGGGTCCTGGCAGTCCTCTCTTCTGTGTCCTCCAGCAGGGTCCTGGCAGTCCCCTTCTCCTATAGGTCTGGGTCAGGTAGCCCTCTTGGTCAGGGTCTGGCCGGGTCAGCATCCCACTCCTGGCCAGCTCTTTGCACCTTCTGAAGCTGCCTTTTATCCTGCAGCCCCTTGTTAAGTCCAAATGCAGCTCAGCTGTGAGCTACCTCGTTAGCTCATTCAAAGCCCCATCAAGGTCAAATGAAGCTCAGGTGTCCAACCAGGTCTCCATTGGCCTTGATTGATTACAGCTGTGGAGCCAGTCCTGCCCTTCCCCGAGCTGTCAACCAGCTGTCAAAACATGGAATCGCTGTCAACACCACATCATCCACCTGATGATCTTCTGATCTTCCATTACAGTACCTGCAGAACCTTTGCCATTCCCCCCCTCCTGAATGCTACTGTTGCTAGTGACTACTGTAACACATGCTGCTTGGAGCTGCCCCTGCAGACTGTCTGGAAATGGAAACATGCAAAATGGGGCACCTAGGGTGCTTTCAGGCAACTGCTGATTGGAGCCCATGAGACTTGTGCTCTGTGAACTGTACTGATTTCCAGGCACAAAGCATAGTACTGGTAATTACTTACCTGGCTTGGATTCTGGGTACCTGAAAGATTGTCTCCTCCCACATCAACCTAACTGCATAGTGCCATAGTCATCAGAGTCCCTGATTCACATCCCAATGCTTTCCAAGGTGCGTGGGGGTGCAAGACAGGACATTTTCAGTGGCAGGCCCCAATTATTGAACTCCCTCAGTAAAGTCAGGGTGGCCCTATGCTGCCCACTTTTAAGCAAGTACTTAAGATCTTTGTGTTTCAATTGCCTTTTCCCTGAGTTTTTTATTAATTTGTTTCCAACACTTCTTTTTGGTTGTCATCTGCTCACTGTTTCTGCTCTGGGTATTAGTGTTTTTTCGATAGTTGGTTTTAATATTGTTTTGTGGAATGCTGTAAGTTGTCTTGAAGGCCTCTTAAGTGGGACTGAAAGGCAGCCTAGGAATATTTTAAAACCTATATTAAAAAAAAATTAAAGAATCCCAGCCTTTCACAAAGTGATTTTCTGAATCAGGCTTCGGACTAGGTATGGAAAAAAAATTTCTGTGTTTTCTTGCAAATTCAGAATGTATGTTCTCTTAGGGCCAGTTCACACAAGCCCCAAGTGTGCTCTGTACACTGTATTATAATATAAATGGGCCAACTAGAAGGGTACTGGGGCCCCGTTGGTACTATAAGGAATACAGTGCAGATGTCCAACAAAGACCTTCATATACACATACATAGACTGAAAAAGAATTTAGTGGTTCCTGCAGCTTGTTTTGAGTATGTATTTATAGCCAGGATGAGAGATAGAAACCTGCCTTAAAAAAAGTAGAGAAGAGATTATACTAAAACCTCCACATTCTGCACTAGAGCCTAAATTCCACATTGCCTGGCACACTCACAGCTCTGCCACTTTCTAAACTCCCTGTTAAGCATGACGCTTTCCTTGTGATTTATTTTCCCCCTGGAGTGCTGAAGTGAACAGTGTCCAGAAAAATTAATTCCAAGGGAAAAGAAACGTGTTCAAATCTCCTGAGATCCGATTGCTGTTTTCCTTGGGGAAAGCATCCTCGCTGTTTGAGAAATGTGCCTCTTCCTTGTTGCATTTTTCATGTGCTGCATATTAGCAAATTAAAAGACAGCAGATTTATACATGCTGCAGGAGGCAGATACATAACCAGAGTTGGCTAGTTTGTTTTCCTATTTATTTGGACATGGTAATCGGCTAATAAAGATGCAATAATCTGAATGGCAAACTTGTTGCATGAGAAGTTTCCAAAATATTGAAACGTGTCTTTTTGCTCTGCCAAGCCCTGTTTGCTAATCTCCAACATATGTTATGGTAATAAAAGGCTCATCCACTCAGCACAAAGCTGTAATGCAAGATATTACTGTGGTCCTAAATTTTGGTCAGCCATCAGCACAGATGCCAGGTCTTAAAAAAGATTTGCAAAAGGGAGTTACTGTACAACCTTTTGGTGATGCCTGTTACCTCTGTTGACCTTCTGTCTGCAAATTTTCATTTGCAGAGAATAGCACTATGCTTTTCTGTTAACTGTAAAAACTGAGATTGCTTCAGCGTTTGAATGGGGGATTGCCCACATTTCACATTTTAAAATGTCGTAATCTACCTTTCAATTTATGCTTGCATGGTGCATACCAACCGAACATCTTGTAAAACACTTCAAATAGCATAGTGCAATAACAGTATATATAACAAATACTGAAATCATATGAAAAGTAAAACAGTTGTATTGAGTTTATTTAAAAATATATTCACAAAACTCCTGAGATATCTTTGAAGATCATGGATTCAGGGGATGTGTTCATAGCACATGCCTTGCAGGTAGAAGGCCCAACTTCAGTCCTTGCCATCTCCACCTGAAAAAGATCTCAGGTAGATTAACTTGGAATGGTATGTGCAATAGACCTAGTCTCCCTATGGGCATGTGCTATCAACAGACGATAGTGGGCTAGGTGGACCAATCTGAACCATATCATCCTGTGTTCTTTTACATATGTTGTGCTCAATCTTAGTTTTTTAATGATTTTTTTAATTCTCTTCATCTGTTTCATGGATTGTAATTCAGTAGCTGGATCCCTTCATGTACATTCCAGTTTAAAATAAATGAATTAAAGTACCAACTCTTGACTTCATGTAAAAAAATGTTTTAGCAGACATTTACTGCTCTAAATATAGTTTTCAAGGTAACTGTTTGAGCTCTGAGCTCTTTAAGGATGAGAATACTGCAATGGCAGGGGATACATTTTATTGTTTCATATAGATTGAAATGTCAGCAAGCCCCTGGGTCCAAGGCAGAACCTTCAATCCACTGGACTTCCAGAAATCAGCTTTTGCAATCTGGATTGCAGTGTGGGTTGTAGGTCATAAACAGAGTACTGACTTTTCATACAGAAGATCTCAGGTTCAACCCCTGCCAGCTTCAGGTAGGGCTGGGAAAGACTTGTGCCTCAACCCCCAGATAGCTGCTTCCAGTCAGATTTAGCAATAATGACTTATAATTCAAAATAAGACAGTTTCAGATGTGTAACAGAGCACAGAAGTTCATACATAAAAGTATCTGCAGAGCAAATATTTCCAGGTGACTTAAAAAAGTGGGGTCAGTTCCCTGTTTTAAACAACCAACCATGAGAGAATGTAAATTTGCCAACCTGTCCCTGTTGGCCTTTCTTCTCTATCTCATATGTGCTCCTTTGTTCAGTAATAGGAGACAAATGGCACAATAAGTGCATGCTTAAGTGTATCCATCTTTACATAGCTGAGAATTAAGCACATGAGCAACCCATCCAAAATTGGCCTTATGCCACTGGAACTATTGTTTTGGTGGTGTAGGGTCCTTTATGGCTGTTGCAAATGTGACACACTGTTTGTAGCAGCTGGGCTGTCACCACAAGCAGTGAACAATGGCAATGGTCCACCGACATATATTCAATATCCCCTGGCACTGGGAAATCAGCATAAAAGGGAGGGAGGCAGGGAGGGGGTGGAATGGGGTAAGGAGGGGGAGGAGACAGGGCAGAATGGGGGTGGAATGAGTGCTGGAAGGGTGTGATATTGGTTCTGGCAATGCCCCTGATATCCTATTCCAGGTCTTGATCCACTTTCCCAGGTTAACTTGGACTTGCATCAGCGAAATTGCTGGTATAGGTTCAAGTAGACATGTTCCTGTGCTAGAGGCTTTCCTCCAAGGAAGGGAACAAATGTTCCCTTATGTGGAGGAGACCTCTGGGACTTTCCCCCTGCAGGATGCAGCACATGCTCCATCGGCATGGTTGCATTGGTGAGGGAGGGAAAGGATAAGATTGGGGCCTTGATTGTGTACTCTGTTAATTTTGCACTTAATTGAGCATTCTGCACCTTTTTTCTTCTGAGTGAGGATGCTTATGATTACATCACACAGTTACAAACCAATGCATATTTACTTTGGAGTAAGCCCTAGTGAACTGACTGCATCCATTTTCATACAGAAAAGAATTAAGCACATGGGCAGCCCAATCCTAAATTGACCTAACTACTTTCAAGTAATGTGCAAATGAGTGGGCTGCACATGTTCCATTGTTACACAGAGCCTCTCATGTTTCACCTTTCATTGCCACTGGTCTTTCAGGCCATATTGCATTTCTCTAGCACTCTATTTTGATCTGGCATTTGAATGCCACTTCACACACGATGTGTTTCCTGCATGGAGATAAATCAAAATTTAAAGTGCATAAATCAAAATAAATCAAAGTGCATGAAATTTCTGAGACAGCTGTGTGGTAGATTCTTAACATAGAGAAAATTCTGTTGATGAACCCTTAATGCCATCCTCATTTGAGGCATGCTTAGGTCCTTCAACTCAGCAGATGAAACCTTTGAACTCTTGGGCATTTTGGGAGACCAAGGAAGCCAGGGAACTTCCAGAGCCTCTCCCATGGTATTTATGCACAATCTTTGTAATGCAGAAGAGAAGGCCAAAGCAAGGCATTTGTCATTCAACGAACATTCTGGTTTTACATTTGCATTACTAAGCAGTTAGTTTTCCGATCCTCCTCCAGGATTTAAGTTTAATGTGCGAAAATATCCTGACAGAACCATGACAGATACTGGAGCACTAGGGTAATATGCTCTCAGCATGTCACCTCTGTCAGGAACAAAGGTTGCAGCCTACTCACCAGGTGGTGTTAATGAAAAGGATGAATTGCCCATTGCTACAACCTGATGATCCAGGTTCAGTGATCCATCACCAACAGAAGGCTGGAAATCCTCAGTGACCAGGACAGAGTAAACAGTCTAGGGAAAAATCCAAGGGTGCAAAGCATCTGAGAATATTTATTGTCAAAATTTGTTTTGATTTATCTTTCTTGAGCCCTTGATCCCCTAGAGAATCCCCAGAAAAGCAGAGTGATACAGTATGTATTCTATTTATCAGGTAGCAGATAAGGAAATTTTATAGGGATTGCTTAGCTGAGTCAGTTCTCAGCCACCCTAATAGTCAAGATACTTTTCCTCACCTCTTGAAAAGAGTGTTCAAAATCTGAACTTTGTTCAGAACAATCTGAAGAGTGTTCACGATCTGGACACTGGATGCGTTGCCTCCTTGTTCTTTGCCTGTTTGATACAAACAAGATTAAGCGGTGGAATAACTGCAAGTAGACCCATTTACATCAGGGTTTATTAGCCATCGTTACTTGAGTGAGTCTTATCCAGTCCGCCAATCTTGAACTGACACTATGTAAGATGCAGAAGTGGGCATAATGGCATCTCACTCCAAAAGTCTGCATGACATCATCCAGCATATTAATGCATACATTCAAGAGAGTCAAGGACAAACTGGAGTCTGTGCCACTTCTCTGGGGAATTCCCTGGAAAGATAGCAAGCCATCCCCTTTTCAAGAATCCTGCCCAGAATAAGCATATCTGTTCAAGGCCAATCACACAGACTTCTGCTAGATACCACACTGAGATCATCAACATTTCATATCAAAACAGGTCATCACCAAAAATGTTCCTAAAAACAAAAGAGAGCAGAGGGAAATTGCAAAAAAGAGTAAGCAAGCAAGGCTACAAAATTCCAGGGATTGATAAATACATGCATATGCATATCTATAATATATGCACCCAAACCATCGGCAGCTATGACTTGGTGTATAGATTCAGTCTGAGATACTTTTCTTGCATTTGAGGTTCTGGTCTTTTGGAGTTAACCACAGTGACAATTTCACATCATAACTCATGCTAGCTGAAGCATTCATATTTCTACTGAAAAAGTCCCTCCATGGAGCTTTCCAGACCTGAGAAGTATCGCCAAACTGATGTGATGTACAGGCAGCTCAGCAATTACACTTTTGTGGAACATCTGCTAGAGAATCATCTGGCTATATTCAGTTAATTACTTTCTGCATGTGGGAGGGGAGGGGGCTCATAAATTTCAGTCTGAATGCTGGCAACTTGCTTTATTATTTTATAGTAACTGTCTCAGATTTAAGCTACTATTGATGCCCTGTTTAGCACTGATTTCTGGAGACATTTGGTAGGGAGTTGTATTGAAAGTCAGTGTGGTGCAGTGAATAGCCTGTAGGAGTGGGAGTGAGGCGGTCCAGGTTCAAATCCTCGTTAAGCCATGAAGTTCTTTAGGTGACCCTAAGCCAGTTATCATCCCTTACCCTACCATACCTCACAGGGTTGTTGTGAGGATTAAATGGGAGGGAGAGAACTAGGTGTGTTGTGATGAATTCCTTGAAGGAAGGGTAGGATAGAAATGTAACTAATAATATTGCTGAATTAATTTCAAAAATGATAAAACAGACTGCAGGTTCCAAACTACCAGTAGTGTAGCTAGAGGGGGTGCAAAGCACTAACTTCTGCATGGCGCAGCATTCAAGGGGCCCCCCTCCCCTTTAGAGCTATTCCAGGCTGCTAGAGCAAAACAGAGGTGTCTTTGTGCAAAAAAGTGCTTTGTACCCCCACTAGCTACACTACTGCAAACTACTTTATTTGAGACAATCTCATCAATTTGTTGTTACTACAATCCTATTCACACTTTTCTGGAAATAAGCCCCATTGAACTCAGTGGAATTTACTTCTGAGTAAACATGGATTAAGCTGCAGCACTACACTAAGGGTGCTGACTAATGGCGCAGCCACTTTCCAGCACTGACATAAGGGTAATGCAAGCTCCTAGGTAAGGGAACAAACATTCCCTTACCTTAAGGAGGCCTCCGTGAGTGCCCCCGAACTGCAGGATGCAGCACTTGTCCCATTGGCACTGCTATGCCAGTGCTGGAAAGTTGATTCGGATTTGGGCCTTAATCAAATACAGTATCTGGAGGACTGTTGCCAAAGTGTATAAGAGGATTTTTTTTGTTGGATCCAGTCTTGGTTGATGTGTTCTTGTTAAGAGAATGTGCCAGTTTTTGCTGATTACCTGCCAATTAGGTATTGTATTGCCAAGGGCAGGAGGTCTGGCTCAGTTGGTAGAGCTGCTGCCTTGTATGCCTGAAGATCTGAGGCTGCCAGTTCGAAACAACCGGAAGTACCCGAGAACTGAAGACACGCTGATATACTGATGAGCAGACCCTTGGTGGCAGAGAGGAGTTGCTGTCAAGTGGAGCATGGGAGGTGAAGGGCCAGAGAGAGGCCAGAGCGGGAAGTAATCCAGCTGGAATGAGGAGTTCTATGAAAGACAAGAACTATTCAATTGTAAAAATCCCTGCGGGGGTTTAGAACAGCCTGCCTATGTAAACCACCTTGGATTAAAGGCTGAGGAGAAATCTGACGACCAAGAAAGGCGGTATATAAATACCTGTATAAATAAATAAATAAATTACTGGCTGCCTCAAGGACTGTCTGCCCCCCTGCAAAGCTGCTATGACAGCAATCTACTCAATGATGGGTTCTCTGGCCTGTTAAGGTAAAGTAGATGGTGATGGGGAGATGGTCCTCTGCAGTGAAAATGGTTCAGATATTCTGCTGTACTATGGTGTGTTTCATACAAGAGCTTAGATTGTTTAAATGATCTTTTAATTCAGATCTTCTGCTACAATGCTTTTGTTTTTATGTGGTTTTAGCCTATTATATATTTTATTGTCAATATTGTTTTGGGTGAGATGCCTTGAACAATTCTTTGGAAAGGCAGGGTATAAGTTTTGTAGAGTTTTATTTAGTTAGGGTACAGACAGATCTTCATATCCCTAGCCCCAGTGGCATAGCTAAGGGGGTGCAGGGGGTAGCAGTTGCACTGGGCATCAAGCTTTATGGGGGCAACAAGCTGAGCTTGATACTAGTGACCAAAATTATGAAAATCTCGGTATGTATGAATAATACCATCATGTTATATATCATTGGAAAGTTAATTTAATGCAGAGTGCAATGAAACAAACTGCACTGGAATATCTGTATTCTATCAAAAGTTATGGCCAATTAACCAGAAAATGAAAACACCTGTCTTGTGGAACAAAAAGAGGATTTGCTTAACTCCAAACCGACCTATGAGACTGTTCTGAGTGCCAATGAGATGTTATTATGATACAGAATGGAACCAATACTTTTTATTTATTTCCTTAATTAAATTTGATTTTATCGTGCAGGGGGAGCTACAAAATCTTCTTTGACCCCAGGTAGCAGATAGATGGCTTAGGTATGCCACTGACTGGGGCAGCAGAGCAAGTGGGTGGTGAGCTGCTGTGGGGAGGAGGTGTGTTCCTCCCAATTTTCACTTTTTAAAAAGCCCGGGTGTGACGTCACTTCTGGTTGTGACATCACTTCCGGGGCAACATTTTTAGCTTTGCACTGGGCTACAAGTTCATTAGAGGCCAGGAGGCCAGGAGGCCAGGAAGCAGAGAGTGGGTGTCAATGGGCAATTTTCACAATGGAGAGAGGTGAAAAGTGGTGTGCCCCAAGGATCTGTCCTGGGACCGGTGCTTTTCAACCTCTTCATAAATGACCTGGAGACAGGGTTGAGCAGTGAAGTGGCTAAGTTTGCAGATGACACCAAACTTTTCCGAGTGGTAAAGACCAGAAGTGATTGTGAGGAGCTCCAGAAGGATCTCTCCAGACTGGCAGAATGGGCAGCAAAATGGCAGATGCGCTTCAATGTCAGTAAGTGTAAAGTCATGCACATTGGGGCAAAAAATCGAAACTTTAGATATAGGCTGATGGGTTCTGAGCTGTCTGTGACAGATCAGGAGAGAGATCTTGGGGTGGTGGTGGACAGGTCGATGAAAGTGTCGACTCAATGTGCGGCCGCAGTGAAGAAGGCCAATTCTATGCTTGGGATCATTAGGAAGGGTATTGAGAACAAAATGGCTAGTATTATAATGCCGTTGTACAAATCTATGGTAAGGCCACACCTGGAGTATTGTGTCCAGTTCTGGTCGCCACATCTCAAAAAAGACATAGTGGAAATGGAAAAGGTGCAAAAGAGAGCGACTAAAATGATTACGGGGCTGGGGCACCTTCCTTATGAGGAAAGGCTACGGCGTTTGGGCCTCTTCAGCCTAGAAAAGAGACGCTTGAGGGGGGACATGATTGAGACATACAAAATTATGCAGGGAATGGACAGAGTGGATAGGGAGATGCTCTTTACACTCTCACATAATCCACTAAAATTGAGTGTTGGGCGGGTTAGACAGACAAAAGAAAATATTTCTTTACTCAGCGTGTGTTTGGTCTGTGGAACTCCTTGCCACAGGATGTGGTGCTGGCGTCTAGCCTAGACGCCTTTAAAAGGGGATTGGACAAGTTTCTGGAGGAAAAATCCATTATGGGGTACAAGCCATGATGTGTATGCGCAACCTCCTGATTTTAGAAATGGGTTATGTCAGAATGCCAGATGCAGGGGAGGGCACCAGGATGAGGTCTCTTGTTATCTGGTGTGCTCCCTGGGGCATTTGGTGGGCCGCTGTGAGATACAGGAAGCTGGACTAGATGGGCCTATGGCCTGATCCAGTGGGGCTGTTCTTATGTTCTTAAGCTACGCCACTGCCTAGCCCTTCCCAGTCCTGAACTCCAAGTTTTTATTCCTCTATATCTTTTTCTTGAACAAGAGCTCTGTGAGTTGGAAAACTTGATTTTACAGAATCTAACAATCTGAAACTAAAAAGGGGATGTTGTTTTAATATTCACCTGAAAAGTAGGTCACCAGAAAGAAAAAATGAACCTTCCTCCTTAGCCAAAATATGGATTTCCTTTTTGTCTCTAAAACCAAGCTTCTCTGTTTCAAGCTAATTTTTGAAAAGATAATCTGCTAGACTGTGTAATTTTTTATGTCTTGGCAGGAAAATCCTAATACACATACTAATGCAGAAACATACAATAGGAGGAATACATAGATTTAAAGCTCTGGCAGTGCTCCACAGTTATGAGGGCTAAGCGCCAGCCCAGGTCAGAGTCCCAGAAAACTTTCTCCCTCACTTTCAGGGCTCTGTAGTCCTTGAACCTGACATTTCAGGATGGAGAAAATCTAAGACTAGCTTTGTTTGAGCACACTATCTGGTGTGCTCCCTGGGGCATTTGGTGGGCCGCTGTGAGATACAGGAAGCTGGACTAGATGGGCCTATGGCCTGATCCAGTGGGGCTGTTTTTATGTTCTTATGAATTGGTAATTCCTGGCTCATTTGGCAGCTTTCAACATCAAGCTACAGTCCCTTGAGCGCAAGGAGATTAACATGCCAGCACACTGATTTTATTCTGAAGAACGCTGGAGCAAATATAGAGTAAGGCAATGACAATGCACCAGTCCTTGTAAAATGGTGTGGCTGCTGCTTGAGCCAGCTTAGCTTCCCCCTCCGCCCACTGCCTTGTATCAGAGAAGAAAAAAAATCTAACAAAATGTCACTCCAATTAATCATTCTTATTAAACGTAGAGGAGTAGTTTTAAAATAAAAATACACTTTTAACTTCATGCTGTAAGCTGCCAAACAGGAGTTCTGCCAGAAATGTCATGCTTTGGACTTATATGATGTCATTGAGCTCACAAAAGAAAATGCAAAGTTAATGGCACAGGCTATGAACTATCTAGGATTTTTCTTTTGGTATAAACCTCAATGCTTCTTGCGGTGTGGCATTGTGCTATTGGCAGGGAGAGCACCAAGCAAAGACGTATATTTTAGCTTGCAAGCACTTGCTTCTCCAGTCCCATAAGAATGATGGTTTTGGATGGTTATGATCCCTGCCGGGGCCTGCTTTAACCTGAAGAAATAACAGACACCCCCCCCCCACACACACACACACTATGTGGGCTCAGATGCACTCTCACCAAGACATAACGTATTTGTATTATTATGCACTCTCTGATGCTGCCTTCTCCATCTCAGACCTGTCTAGTTCAGTACTGTCTACAATGGCTGGTGGGGACTCTTGGGGTTCTCAGGAGGGGAGTCTTTCTCATCACCTCTCATCTTTCTTTCTCATCACATCAACTTCTCATCGCCTGGTTACTCATCCTTTTTTTAAAATTAACCCTGCCAAAGATTGAAGTCGGCAACTTCTGTATACAGAGCACTACCACTGAGCCTATGGCTCTCCTCCTAATTATTAAATTAACACAGTGATTATCACACGTTTAACAACAGGACCACTTTTTAGAATAAGAATCTGTTGGGACCAACTGGAAGTGATGTCATGACCAGAAGTAACATCATCAAGCAGGAAAATTTTTGACAGTCCTAGGCTGCAATCTTCTTCTCCAATTTCCTGATACCCACAAGCCCTTCTCTTGCCCCTCCCCCTCATGTCAAGGGACATGAGGGATGCAAACATCATCACGCTGTACAAGAACAAAGGCGACGGGTGACTGCAATAACTACCGTGGCATCTCTCTCCTTAGCGTTGTAGGAAAGTTGTTTGCCCGAGTTGCACTAAAGAGGCTCCAGGTACTTGCAGAGAGCGTTTATCCAGAATCACAGTGCGGATTCCGAGCGCCTGATATTCACATTACTCTCACACACTATTCATATACCACTTTCATGCACATACAACATTCAAATACATGGCCAAACTGCTGACCAAACACTTTGGTAGTACTGCCTCCTATTCCCTTTTCTGTGCAAAAGCCTATAATGCTGACACTTTTTTTTTTTTTACTTCTGAGCAGCTAAACTGTTCGTAAACATTCTATGACACTTCAGCCACAGACTTTTGATGGTGGAGAAGGCCTCGTTTTATTGTACTGAAGTCAGAGTTCTCAAAGTTAGTAGCAAAAGAGGTTTCAGGTGTTACAGTATTTAACTCAATGTTATTGGTTTTCTCCCCCTCTTTTGTCAAGTTTGTCTGATTTGGGGGCTAAATTGGCAAATGAAACTATTTTGTGGTTTACATCTGATACTTCATTCATCTCTCTCTGCAATCATTGTAAGAACCTTAAAAGAGTCTCAGTGCTGGTGCCAGGTTATTCGGGTCCTTGAAACAAAGCCCTACACTGGGGCCTCCATGACAACACTCATACACCCTTTGCTGGCACATTGGATACTTCCACTTTCATCTGGCTCAGCTGGATGGGCCTTCTGATGGCTGATGTAACCTGACTTGGCTAACCACCAATACTGCTCCTCATCCAAAGTTACCTTCTAAAATACTCGATGCTAGAGTTTCATGCCTTCAACTGTCTTTTCTCCAACTCCTTCACCTCTTCATGAGCTTAGCTTGTTGGACAGCTGTACAAGCCTAATGGTGTGCATAAGGCAGTAATTTTCAGTCTTTTTCGTCTCATGGCACACTGACAATGTACTAAAATTGTCAAGGCACACCATCAGTCTTTTGACAATTGACAAGGCACACCATGCTGTTGATGGGGGGCTCACTTCCCCCAATGGCCCTACTAATAAATGACCCACCCTCAAACTCCCGCAGCACACCTGCTGACCATTTGCGGCACACCAGTGTGCCATGGCACAGTGGTTGAAAATGTCTGGTGTAAGGGATCAAGAGGTTTGGATACTAGACCTTTTACAAAAGAAAACCGGAATACAAAAAAAAAAAATTTAAACCCCAAATGACTTAGAGTTCAGACTTCCAGCCCAATTCGGAACTTCCAGGAACTCACTGGAGCAGTGCCACCACAGCAGCTACCACTGTATCCAGTGGGCGCCAGGAAGCAGCCGGAGGTCTCCTCGAGGGAAGCCCCAAGCCCCACAATGGAGCCTCTCAAGTCTTTGCTGGCTATTTTGCGAGACTTGAAAGACTCTGTATTGGGTCAGAAGGCCCAACATGGAGTTCAGGATATAGTGGAACAGAGCCATAAAGCATATTTATAGCACCCTCAGAGTAGGGAGCCGATCCTGCCCCCCCCGCCCCACAGCTCTGATCCTTCCCCACTTGCCCCACCTCACAGATCCTCACAGATCCTTCCCCACTTGCCCCACCCTGTTCTCCCCATCCTCATTCTGCCCTCCCCCACCCCCCAGAGGCCTCACTGCCACCTGGTGGTCACCCCCAGCAGTGGCACGTTCTCCTTCTGCCAGCACTGGGCCTGGCACCTGAGTAGCACTGGCCCAACACTGGTGCTCCCTACTCTGAGGGTGCCATAAATGTGCTTTATGGTACATTTATGGTACTCGGCACCGGTGCTGGCTGCCCACTTTAGGATTGGACTGCAAGTCGTTTGGGGTTTAGTTTTATTTTTTGTACAGTATTCCACTTTCTTAATCCACATTTGATGTGGTATTATGAATGGTACCTAAGTTTCCTTTTATCTGTAAGAACATAAGAGGAGCCATGCTGAATTCTGCTTTCCACTCTGGCCAACCAGATCCTCTGGGAAGCCCATAGGCAGGGCATAAATGCAAGAGCCCCCACGTCCTTTTGCTCCCCAACAAAAGGTATTTCGTGGTATATTGACTTGTGATCTTAGAGATGCACAAGGGGGGGACTTACTCCCCCTTGTGCCATTTTCTTGCTGAAAATTCAAACCCTCAAACTGGCTATTTGAAGAAAGTTGCCACAAGATTCCTGTTTGTGTTTGTTGAAACACAGAGTAGCACAACTGCTATCCTTCTGGAATCTAGAGTGTGCTTTGCCATTTAGAGGTGGACATGTGGACATGGCTCAGCTTCCTGTGACTGGAGTCAGTGATTTGTAGCCTTCTTTGATTTGGGTTTGAAACAAACAAACAAACAAACAAAAAATCCCAATAAGAGTCCTCCTTTCTTGATTTCCTTCATTTACTCTTTTGTTCAGTGCATTATCTTACACTTTCCAGCTACAAACTGTTGTGTGCAGGCACTGCCTACTTTTCTCCCTGAGGCAATCTCCTTCTAATGGTCTGTGATACTGCAAAGGTATTTTTATAGCAAAACCGGTGAAAAATGAAGGATATTTTTAGGCTGCGAGGTCGAGGGGGAGTCTGCATCTGGTAGATTTTAACCATAGAACCTTTCTATGATGGGGTCAGAGTTTGGAGTGGCTGGAGGCCAGAGGCACACAGGAGTTGGCGCTTTCCTTTCTTCTCCCTTCAGAAGCAGCCAATTTAAAAGCCAGTACTAACCCTTATAGTGTCAGCTTTTTATCTTGATTTCTGCCCTGCTGTTTGAGGCTCACAGATTCTGCTGCCCTCTCTTATACTGAATAGTCCTTTTACTCTGGAACTATCATAACTGAAACCCATATTGCTCTTCATGATATAGGCAGCACCTCCATATGAGAGAGCACAGCAAAATTAGAGTATGTTGTTATGCATTCTTATATGAATAGGATTGATTAAGCAGCACAGCTCGGACCAGACTTGCATTCATCTTGAGATAATTCATTTTTGCTCTTACTTTTAAATAAAGGCAGCTTCCTGCCTGACCTTTGCCTGCTGCTAAAAGCAGCGTGTCCCAAAAATCAAAGCAAATATGGCTGTTTTGTATTTATGTAAGAAATTGTATTGGGATGAAGAAGAAGGATTTAAGTTGCTGAGAAGATAGTCCCTGTCCCAAGGAACTCACAATTTGAAAAGAAACACAAAGGAGGCAACAGAGGAAGGAGAAAGAAGTGGAGGCAGAGGATAACAGGAAAAGATACATGACTATTTCATTTGTGAGTATATACTAAGGACTTAGGGCCCAATCCTATCCAATTTTCCAGCACTGATGCAGCCATACCAACAGGTAGTGTGTTGCAACCTGCTGTGTGGTGGGGGGAGCCATGGAGGCCTCCTCAAGGTAAGGAAATATTTGTTCCCTTACCTCTGAGCTGCATTGCAGCTGCATTGGCACTGGAAAGTTGGATAGGATTGGGCCCTAAGTAGTAAGTAATAATTACTATATCACAGTAATTGATATTAACACAGGAAAAGAGAGGGGCTGACCTCATGATAAGAAGAGGCAAGGACCCTTTTATCTTTTATTAGTATGTTGACAGGTCAGGTCTTAATAACCAGAGCTGACTTTACCATTAAGCAGAGTGGAAAAGCTTGGGCAGTGGGCAAGGAGAAGTGGACAAGCTTGGGCAGCAGATTTTGGGTGCCGTTGATGGGCAGCCAATTGTTAGTTATTGTTATTGTATACATTCATTGTAGGGAGAGGAGTTTGGATTTTCTGACTTGGATACTTAAATCTCAGGAGCCCATCCTATTACTGTTTCAATTTTTATTCAGAGAAATGATTTTTGGATTTCTATTTTATAATGTTAAAGGTGTGTGATGCAGCAGAAATTTGTATTATAGAAAGCCAAGACTATGTTGCATTTTACCAATGTTGGGAAAATCCAGCTGGACTTGACTTGAGATGAGTCGCAGAGTCATGGCCCCCCCCCCCGCGACTCAACTCAAAAAAGAGTCCTAACGAAGTCCTAAGGGAGCCCAGCCTTTTGTGACTCTAATGGACTTGAGTCAAGTTGCCCCCCCACACTTTAAAAAGCCTGCTGCGGAAAAAATTTGGCTGCTTTCGGCCACTGTTTGTGCATCAGAGTTCTCTTTACTCGCTCTCCCACTGTGCCTGCCCATCTGTAAAGAGGGCAGGGGGGGTGAGAGGGACTGCAAAAAAGCAAGACAGAAGCAGCAGGAGGGTCACGCGCAGCAGCTGGGAGGCTTACCAGTATGACTTGATCCTTTACAGCCTCACTCAGAAGTATACCCACTGTAGCCAGTCATTCAATGAGGGTTGCTCCAACAAGTAACAGAGCCAAGAAGCCATAAGGTTGGAAAGTAGAATCAGGCAAAAGAGTTTTCTCTCCCTGTGCTTCTGCAGCCAGTTGTAAGGCAAGAAACCCCTTGGGCTCCTCCTCCTGCTCTCCCTCAGCCAATAAAAATATCTGAATGCCCATCCTTTGTCCAGTGATCATTGGTTCCTTCCTTCAGAGATGAGGAAAAAGAGCTTGCTCCCACCTCCCCCCCCCCACTTCCTGATTCATTAACTCTTCCCTGCCTCCTGGCTGGAAACTCCCTGTTGCTTGCCGTTGGAATGCTAGCCCCACGACATTTTTCACATGGTGAAAACAGTAAGCAAGCACACCCAGATACAGGCAGACTCAAGTCGGCATGCGTGGGGATGAGTGCTGAGTCAGGGGGGCCCTGACTCAAGTCTCTTTCAGAGTCTTCCATGCATGCGACTCATGAGTTGCTGAAAAATGCGCGTTTTCACGACTTGAGTCCGAGTCACCTGACTTGAGTACCCAACACCGCATTTTACTGTTGTAAATTTTCTCAGGCATTTTGATATAGTGGATTAGGAGACAAGCTAAGGAAGAAAATGTATGGCTAAGACTTAATTTGTTGTGATCAGTTGCTTATATCAAGAGGAGGCAACATCTGGCCCATGAGTCAAATGGCAGCCTGCTACTGGAAAAGCTTTCTTCCTAATGACTGGCCTGCAAGTGAATTATCACACAGTGGCAATATGGGGCTGCAGTGATGCATAGAGGTGAGGCATATACATATCTTGACCTTCTCCTGTATGGGAGGGGTTGTGCCTTGCATTCAGAAGGTCACAGATTCAGTGTCTGACAGGGCTGATTGGAAGGAGCTCAGTGGCAGAGCTGAGAACAACCACTGCCCCAAACCCTAGACAGTACTAGGGGAGACGGACCTATGGTGAGATGTCCACTAAAAGGCAACTTCATATACTTCATGGATGTCAAGCTGTCCTGGACTGGAAACAGACCATTGTTGAGAGGTGTGAGAGGAGCATTGTTATCACTGCAGTATGTGCAAGTATCTTTTGCCCTACTGTCATCTCAGATGAAACAGGTTCTGCCAGTTTTCAAAATGTTACAATGGATTGCAAAACCTGTCTTCCAGCAGTGATAGTGGAATGATTTCTGTGCACCATGGACAATTCTGTGTCTGCCATGCATTCTTCAACTCTCAGAAATCACTTGCATCCAGCCTTACTCATGCCTTCCAAATTGTTGCAAAAGCCCTCAAAACTGCACAGTACCACAGAAGTTTAGAGTTCAGTAATCGATGCATGGGAGGAAACTTGGATACATAGCATTTTATTGGGAGATGACAAGTTTATTTTCATTCCTCGTGGATGGCTATTTTTAGATTTTCTTTGGCTGAGAATAATTTAATCCTTAAAAGGGAAAATCTGAGGAATACAAAACTCATCAAGGAACTGTAGTTTTGGGTGCTTTAATCTAAAGAGTGTCCCATTTGGATGCTTTAATCTAGAGAGAGTGTCCCAACTTGGCACAGTTGGGATACTTTCTGCTGAGTGCAATGAAATTGCTAAAACTCTCTCAGAGCTGGAGTTCTGAAGAGAATACCAAGATCTGTATAAGCTGAATAAACTTTGAGATCCTTTCCTCACCAGCCCTCCCCCCTTCAGCCACAAGCTACACTTTTGATATGAACCATGTGTTCCAATTATTGAAAACAATATGGATCACGTCTATATCAACAAGAAGAATGTTGCTTTATACTACTTCAATTACTGCAAAACAGAACCAGTTCCACAGTTGGCAGAGCACCTTTAATGCAGAAATAAACTAGGTGTCACCTGGCCAGTGGCCAAAGCAATGGCTGGTTAACATCATCAGTGTGTGTTTGCTTTATCCTAATCTGACCTGTTTTACAACATTTGGGGAGCTTAGTAGTGTCTTGTGCCTGGAGCAGCTGGTGTTATCCTGGCCTCTGTGTTATCTGAATGAGTTGCTGTACAGACATAGGCTCCTGGCCAGCATATAGCGTGTGGGGAACTCAAGATGCAAAGAACAAATGTTGCCTGCTTTGTACAGGGAAAGCAGAGTGTGCTGCTAAGGCCAGTTAACTCGATCCAACTGGCCTCAACATGATGGGTATGCCGGTAACACCAGTCTGTGAGGAGTTCAGCATGTGCTGGAGCTGCGTGATTATTTCAGCATGAGGCAGACTTGTAGTATCTCAGATTGATCGAAGGGGTTCTTCAAGGATTGTGGGGAGAAGGGGGAAACTGTGTGTGGGGAGGCACTTAGCTTGTGTCACCATCCGTTTTTTGGCCTTGCTCTTCTGCCTTTTAATAGCAGAAAAGATTAAGCTTTCTCCATCACTTTCTCTCCCCATGTCAGGAAAGGTTTCACTTGCTTGTTTCGTGGTGATAGGCCCAGAGGTGGGGCCAGAAAAACAAGGTGGCAACTGTGGTCTTTACCATACAAATAATTCAGTATGAGGCTTTTTGGGTTAGGATTTATGCGCACCCTGCTGTGGTCTGAGAGGGCTGGCTGTTTGCTTTTTATAGCTCTCTCTCTCTCTCTCTCTCTCTCTCTCTCTCTCAAATTTTGTTTGCTTTGCTTATTGTATGTTAAATATATATCCTCCCATGACTGTGGTTAGGCTTTTTTCTTGTTAACTCTCTGTTGAAGACTAACATACAATGTATAGATGCAAGGCATAGCACTGCAGATCAGGGACCTGAGTCAGGATGCATCTGGCAGCATGGGAAATGATGGCATTTTCAGGGTTAATCAGTTATCCAGCACATTGAAGAACATGCCCAGAATGCAAATGGTCATGGGACATTTAAGACCTGCCCTTTGTCTTGACCTAAATCCATTTGTGTAAATATTCAGCTTGTAAACTGAAGGCAATACTGCTGTAAATGTCAGCATTGAGGTCATAAATTGCAAAGGAAGGGATGGTGTGATTGTGATACCCCTTTTTCTGATCATTCCTGACATGAAAATCTGTTTGGATGGGTGAAAGCTTATAGGATACAGAATATCCAAAAGGCTTCAAGGCAATCTTAGCCACACTTAACTAGAACCAAGAAGTAATGAAATCAGTGGGATGTGGGGTCCAGTACAACATTACTTTAAACACATGACTGATTGGGTAGTGTGCTTGTTCTTTACATAGCTGGATTGTGATTGGGTCTTTTGCATGGGGGAGGGGCTTTAGCCCTGCAACCTAATCCAGATCAGTTCTCCTGCACTGAGGAAGAAAATCTCCCATTGGCAACTTTTTTTTCTCAGAGCAAATAGCTGTTGCAGGGCAGGAGATGATAAAGACTGGACCTGCAGCAGAGCATGTTGAACTGATCCAGCTTGATCCAACTGTTGTGGATTTACAGAATAAGGAATAAGCATGCTAACCCTAATCAAGTGCTTAAAGTAACATCTAGTTGACCCTTACTTCTGAAGTGACATGCTTAGTATTGGCTTCTCTCCTTGGCTTTCCAGTTACCTTACCTCCCTCATTTGAACCACCGTGAAAGAAAGCTAAGAAAATTGGGATATGTATTTGAATATTTGTGTTGATTCAGATTGCATTCCTCAATGTACAGGGTGAACCAAAAGTAGGTGGACAGTAGGTGGAATAGGGTTTGTGTCTGGGTTATACTATAATGATGGTGTTCATTATAACTATGGCATTTGTGTTATATTATATTAAATTGTACTAGTAAATATAATTGTATATGTAATCTCAAAAGATAACAGTATATGTAATCTCAAAATAAATGTTATCATTTACTGTCCACCTACTTTTGGTTCACCCTGTATATTGGGCAGCCCAATCCTAACTTGTGCTGGGACAGGGAGGCTGGCTGGCCTGCCCCATATGCAACACAAAGTTGGGGCCAAAAGTGGCTCAGCCTGGGGCAAGGGGAATTGGTTCCCCTTAGCCTGGATAAAGTTGCAGCAAGCCCCATGGGGCTACTAAGATCTGTGCCACCTAAAGAGGTGGCATAGATCCAAGCAGCCCGGAGCTGCCCTGGGTTGCCCGGGAATAGGGATAGCATCCTAGCTCAGCTGCTGCGAACTCACCTTTTGTGCCAGCCCAATGGGGCTTGGGCTGGCCTCCCTCCTCTCCTGGTTGTGTGAAAGTGCTTTATGGCACTTTCATGACACTAGTGAGCCAATGCAAGGTACTTACGCCGGTCCTTCCCCTTCTCAGGATTGCACCCTAAAGCAAAAACCATGGAAAATGTTCCTGCCGTGGCTGAACAGCAGATTCATGTACTTTGTTGTTCTGCTACTCCATACATTCTGATCTAAGAATCATTTGCTGAATTCACAAGCAGTGCATCTGTATTGTAAGGATATATGCTTGCCAGACCTTGAATCTGAGAGCAACATTGTTTGTTTATTACATTTTTATCCTCACAACAACTCTCTGAGGTAGGTCAGGCTAAGAGAGGACGATTGACCCAAGGCCACAAGTGTACTCCATTGCTGAATGGAGATTTCAACTTACATTTTCCCATTCCCAGTCCAACACTTTGGTTCTCAACTAGGAATTAAGAGAATTAGAAGAAATTGTAAGGGACACATCATTTGCTGTATCTCTTTTTCCTCTCTTCCTTGTAACAACCGACAACACAATGCATTGTGGGACATTATTGATCTGCACACTTCCCCTCCCTTATTTCACATTATTGGTTGGCAGAGTCTAGAGAGACACTCAGTGCAATGACATCCTGCATTTTGTTGCAATACACCTTACAAAGAAGGGAGGGCAAAGCCATAATGAGCACCTTGTTCTGCTCTGAGCTAACATGAACAGCAGCTGCTGACTTGCAAGAAGTTTAGTTTTGAACTATAAGTTCAGGTGGTTTGGCGTAATGAGCCATGCATGGTTTACAGAATCCCAAATGCACTGCAACATATATGTACTTGTGCACACACAGTGGTATATGCCTGGATATTAAATTTCATGAAGGTAATATCTCTGTTGAAGGAATACAGGCTCTAGCTATCTTTCCTCTGCATGACTGCCAGATCTTTTCTATCATGCTCTGATAGGTTAACTGGAAGCCCTGAGACTCTAATCTGCCACTTGCCAGTTAGTGAATCCTTTGATGGTGAAAAAACCCTGATTTTCTCCAATTTTTAGAATATTTTCTTCAGAATATTAGAATATTTTCATCAGAATATCAGAATATTTGCCATGGGGCGAGTGCAGTTCAAATCAGCCACTTGCAGCCCAAGAGGGAGGAAAGATCACCCCTGGAGAAGGATCAGAATAGGGTCTGTTGCAGGCATCAGGTGCTGCATCGGGGAGAGGGAGGAGAGCAGGCTGCTTGGCTGGAGAAAATGCACCTCTGGTCCTGTTTGGGAGCTGCAGGATCCAGAATTGGATCCTCTGCAAGGAGTCCTTCCTTGAAGGTGGCAGGCACTCTGAGAGTTAAAAAAAAAAAGCAACTCCAGATTCTTAGAGGGGCAAATGGGTGTGGGTGGGAGAGGGATGAGTGGGGAAGCCACTTCTTGCTCAACCTGTTCCTTTGTCTCTGCCACCCACTTTGCACCCACTTGTGCAAAGCCTGTTGGGGGGGTGAAGGTGCAGAGGGTAGAAAAGAATTCAGGGGTGTGGGAAAGGATCTCCCAGATGGTGAGGGAAGATCAGACTCATAGCCTATCCAGTAAAGGGGGCTGAGAAGGCAAACTGCAACTACTGCCCTTTGCATGCTGTGCTATGGCTGGTGCTTGTCTCCTGCAAAGACTCTTAAAGCTCTTAAAGACTCTTAAAGTAGCCAAGGCAGTAGCACCAGAAGGCAAGCAGAGCAACTTCCTGCTTGCTCACCCAGAGAGGACCAAAGCTGGGCAGCCCCAGCAACAGCCATGCTCCACCCCATACCCCTCCTGGCAGCCAATGGGCGGTTTTATTGCTGCTGCTACCACCACTTCTGCTATTAAGATCCTAAGAGCTGCCAAAAGATCCTTGGATCAGGCCAAAGGCCCATCTAGTCTAGCTTCTTGTATCTCACAGTGGCCCACCAGATGCCTCTGGGAGCACTCAAGACAACAAGAGACCTGTATCCTGTTGCCACTCCCTTGCATCTGGCCTTCTGCAGTAGCCTACTTCTAAAATCAGGAGATTGCACATACCTGTCATGGCTTGTAACCTGTGATGGACTTTTCCTCCAGAAATTTGTTCAATCCCCTTTTAAAGGCACTTGGCCAGACACCATCTAGCAAGGGGTTCCACATACTAATGGGAGAGGGGAGAGCAGATGGCTTGGAATCAGTTGGACACTACAGACAACATGTGCATAGCTTTGAGCAGCAGTATAAACTCAAGAATTTCACAGCTAGTGAACCAAATGTATGCACAACTATTCGCATTAATTCTAAATAATCTTCTCCATGTTATTATGAATTTAATTGTATTTTTTGTGTGAGGAGTGGTGGGTTGCATGAGGTCCTCGGTGTCTCCAAATTTGGCCTTAGTGGTCCCTGAGCTCCTAAAGGTTGGGAACCACTGATTTACAGCTTACATTTTAACCTTCATGTCATCCTTTGCCTAGCCCATTCCACCTAAACCATCCATTGTCATTCTGGACTTCTTTAAGTGCTTTACTTTTGCCTTTTTACTCCCCAATCTTGTTGTTTTGATGTTCTTCACCCTTTTAATAAAATACAACTTCACTTATTGTACTATTTTCACTTGCCTGGTATTAATTCACTTAGGAGGGAGTTGCTTGTCTCCCCAAATCATCAGTCTTAGCTACTGTTGAGCTTTCAAGGGTATCCCCAGGATTTTGAAGGTCTCCATTCTTTGGGGCAGGAGGTTTCCCCAAGGCAACCTTCTTCTATCTGGTTTTTCTTGGCCTTGGATGGTGACAAAAATTTACCCAACCTGGTTAAGCCCCATTTCAGAACAAGATGCTCATCCATCGAACTACCACACCTTTAATCACAACTGTTATACAAAAGCCTTATTCTGCTGAAATCCATGGCAAAACTCCAGTTAAGTCACCCATTAAGTCTAGACAAAAAGATTGAGATCTCTTCTACAAATAAAGTAGGGGTGGCTGCTAATAAAAGCAGTTATTTGCTAACAAAGGCAGTTCAATCACATAACGAGTGGGCTCAGGGATGCTGCAAGCAGTGCAACAGACCTTCCACATAGGTTTATGGGGGAGAAAAGGATGCCATAGTTATTAGTATGGTTAGTGGAATGGAACAGGAAACATGAGAAGGTTGTGACATCACCATCTCAACTTGACACATACCATCTATCAGTGATGGCTTAAGGATAATGAAATAAATCATGGCATGAAGCAACGAGATGGACGGGATGACCCACTACCACTTCCTTTCAGCACTAATAACTCTGCAACTGGAAAAACCACAGTCTGCCAAACATGCCGTAGAAATCTCACAAGCTGCAGTTCACTGGTTCCGAGGGCATCGTTCCCACAGGTACACAGTTATTTAGTGCCTTGAGACAAGAAAAACATTATCCATTCTTTTTGACCTACTTTTCCAATCTGTGTCTATTATAAGAGCTTTTACTATTCCTCTCTCCCCCCCCCCCCATTCCAATCACACACATGTTTCTTAAAATCTTTTTTTACAGAGATATCTAGGAGACATTTCTAGGACAAATATAGGTCAGAGATAAGACAGTAGTTTTTTAAGACAATGGAAAGTGGTTTGAGAGGGACATCCTATGCAGCGTACATGTACACATTTCTTGTGTCTTTCTATCACCTCTGGTCAAACAAGGTTGGCAGCTGTTTGAAGCAACACAAAACCCTGCAAAACCTGTTGACCAGAGTATGGGATAAGTAAACACATCATGAGTAGGGGCTCCCTCCCTGTTGCCCTGCACATGCCCGATCTCGTCTGATCTTGGAAGCTAAGCAGGCTCAGGCCTGGTTAGTACTTGGATGGGAGACTGCCTGGGAATACCGGGTGCTGTAGGCTTATACCATAGTCTTTCGAGACTGAAGGTTGCCAACCAACCATGAGCAGTAATCCTTCTTTCAAGTGGCTTTCAACTCTGAAGGAAAACCTCTCCTCAGCCATATGGAGCTGTTACTTCTATGGTTGTAGATCATTGGGAGAACCCAACTACAGCTTTTTCTTTAAAAATAAAATAAAAAATAAAAAAATAAAAATAAAAAACCAACACAAATCATGTAACCAATTTTACAGGGTAAAAAAGACCCCCAAATTAGCTCTGAAAAGAAAGCAAATAATATGCATTTTCTATCCTCTGCATGCATCTAAAAAAATCCAAATCTAATGAAACTTGTCATTCACTATTGTTTTCTGCTGTGTCACTTATTAAAAAGGGACTTTATGATTTAATAAAGCAGGTGAAGATCCGCAGCAGGGTGTAGTGGGAAATGAAAAAATCTGCTCTGGTAATGTCAGACCTCCTTAAAGAGTTTGTTGGATGGCAATTTTAGTTTATTGTCTCTGATAGCACAATTTTAATACCTTCACTTCATGTGGCGCATTTTTATTCCATAGTGCCAAGTTCTGTATATGAGTAGAGGATATTATATTAATCCACAGTCCAGGACAGGATGATCAAAGACAACTAACAGCAGCACTTTAAATCAGTATAACTGTCATTGCTCCCCAAAAGGAATCCTGAGATTCGTAATTTGTAGAGGGAGAGTCCCTTCCAATAATTCTTGTTACAGCTTCCCTAGGCTCGCAACAGCCTAAATACATTTGGTAACAGGATTAAATCTGTAGCATAACCAAATACAAAACTCATAGCTGTGTCTTTTTGGCATGTTTGGAACAAGAACCAGGAACCTTCATGCCTGCACTCAAATTGTTGCCATTTAATAATAATAATAATAATAATAATAATAATAAACAGGTATTTATATACCGCCTTTCTTGGTCTTTATTCAAGATTTTATTCAAGGCGGTTTACATAGGCAGGCTGATTAAATCCCCGTAGGGATTTTTACAATTGAAAGAAGGTTCTATCTTTCAAGAACCACAACAGTCCAGGTGTTTCACTCTGATCTGGTTTCACATTCTGGCCTCCTTCTCCCACGCTCAGAGCAGATGGAATCGCTCGGCTTCAGCTTGTCAGCTGCTTCAAGGTCGCACGGTGCCGGTGGCCTCGAACTGGCGACCTTGTGGATGTTATCTTCAGGCAGTCAGAGGTTCTACCCTCTAGACCAGACCTCCTGCCCACAGATTTGCTTTGTGGTTGGTTACCACGTTGCATAGCTAGCATTCAACATTAGGTGGATCACCCAGCGATTTGGATGTCCCATTCCTCAGAACTTGCATGGTATAGTGCAGTGGTTAATAATAATAATAATAATAATAATAATAATAATAATAATAATAATAAATAACAGGTATTTATATACCACCTTTCATGGTCTTTATTCAAGGCGGTTTACATAGGCAGGCTTTTATTTAAATCCCTTATTAAATAGGGATTTTTACAATTTGAAAGAAGGTTCTTTCTTTCAAGAACCACTACATTCAAGGTGTTTCGTTCCGATCTGGCTTCACGTTCTGGCCTCCATCCTCCCACGCTCAGAGCTGATGGAATGGCTCGGCTTCAGCTTGTCAGCTGCTTCAAGGTCGCACGGTGCCGGTGGCCTCGAACTGGTGACCTTGTGGATGTTATGTTCAGGCAGACGGAGGCTCTACCCTCTAGACCAGACCTCCTGCCCAGAAAAGTCTGGTTCTCAGACTTTTAGCACTGGGACCCACTTTTTTGAATGAGAATCTGTGAGGACCCACCAGAAGTGATGTCATGACTGGAAGTGACATCATCAAGCAGGAAAATTTTTAGCAATCCTAGGCTGCAATCTTACCCACACCTAACCAGGAGTAAGTCCTATTTACTATCATTACATTTACTATACATAGTAGCCTGTTAAAAGTACAAATCTGTAACATTTCCCCAAATGCAGTCACATCCCCATGGTAGCATCGAGTCTAATATATTAAAAATAAAATATTGAAATGAATGGAGATCCACCTGAAATTGGCTCATGACCCACCTGGTAGGTCCTGACCCACAGTTTGAGAAACACTATACTATAGTGACAATGCTGCTAGACAGCTTTCTGTGGCACCCATATTTGCCATGGGGCTCCTAGACATATGCACACACATTTTAAAGGACACATGACATCACATTCATTTGTTGCAGGTAGAATACTGGTGTGTGAATGGCAAACATGATTGCTGTAGAAAGTGTGTGTGCTGGAAAATCAGGATTCTACTCTCAGATCACCCATGATCTCAATGGGGTGTCTTAGGCAAGTCACCATCTCATTCTGCCTCAGCCCCTCTGCAATAACAGAATAGTAACAGTAGCTTACATTCCTGGGCAGTCACATGAATTATTGAGATAATCTATACAATTTGCTTATTATCACTCACTAAGCACAATAAGAATGCTTATTATTATCATCAGGGTCAAAAGATGGCCAGAACAGCAGTCTTGATCTCAGTTTGAACACAAACAGGAAAGGAGCCAAGTTTGTCTCTCGTGTACCCACTCAACATATTTAACCATGGTGGTTGGCCACAGATAAGGGTCTTATCCAAAGAGTGCAGTGAGCAAGTAGTTTCATATGGATGGAGCTGGTCTTTGAAACAATGAAATAGGTAGTTTTGACCTAGGCAGTTTCTTGCTTCAAATTCATATCTGGGTGCAATCCATCTATGCAAAACTAGTGTTCCCATAACCTCAATTTACATATTCAGGTCAATTTACATATTCTGATATGTCACACGGAAAATCTTACCAACAGGCCTCCCCGTGATGGCTTCTCTGTGCAGTGGTCATAATGTTGAAGAGCAGCTTCCCCCATGGATTGCATTCATTCTATGGAGAGTCTCCACCATGCAACTGCAATTGCAGTTTATTATGCATGGGAAGGATAAAGTGGATAGAGAGATGCTCTTTACACTCTCACATAACACCAGAACCAGGGGACGTCCACTAAAATTGAGTGTTGGGAGAGTTAGGACAGACAAAAAAAAATATTTCTTTACTCAGCGTGTGGTTGGTCTGTGGACCTCCTTGCCACAGGATGTGGTGACGGCATCTGGCCTGGACGCCTTTAAAAGGGGATTGGACAAGTTTCTGGAGGAAAAATCCATTATGGGTTACAAGCCATGATGTGTATGTGCAACCTCCTGATTTTGGAAATGGGCTATGTCAGATGCAAGGGAGGGCACCAGCATTCAGGTCTCTTGTTATCAGGTGTGCTCCCTGGGGCATTTGGTGGGGCTGCTGTGAGATACAGGAAGCTGGACTAGATGGGCCTATGGCCTGATCCAGTGGGGCTGTCCTTATGTTCATTCTTGAGGTGATGATGTGGACACTCTGGAGGCACCACACTTTGAGTTTTTTTTTTAAATTGAGCATCTACATGTGATTGTATACCACACCTATAACAAGATTGTGGGAAAGTTTTTTGAAACTCTAATTTTAAGATGGCTTTTTAAAAAAAACATATATCCTTCGTGATCATTTCACTCAAGTTGTCAGTCTCTTGGTATCCTGCAGTAAAGTAAGGAGTTGAATACTGGCAAGAGGCTGGGACATCTTGAATCTGTTTGCCACTAATCTGGAAATGCTGAGATTTTCCTAATTCTCAACAAATTTTGGTCCTTCTCAGCAACATATGAGGTAAAATGTTCTGGATATGTGTGGAAATGGAGTTTTAGAAAGGCTTACTTTTTCCATAGTTAAGTCAATTGTTATCCTCCAAATTGTAATCTTATCATGTATACAAGCTGTTCCATATAAATAGACCCATGTATATTTTCAGTAGTTTCAGCTGAAACCCGTTAAGAGCAGATGTGCATATGGTTTCCTGGCAAGAATCCCTCTAAAATGTATTTTTCCGTTCACAACTTTTCTCCCTCCCACCCCATCCCTGCTCCTTCTCTGTCCTAGGGAGGGGGGAAGGATTAGGGAGGCAGAGGGTGGTGCAGACTGAAGGAAGGAGAAAAACAGTTTCATTCATTATTGTAGCAAATCTTAAACATTTTTTAAGCTGGCTTGGTTCATGGCTTTCGTTTACTGGCCTTGAAGAGCTTGGCAGTGCTGAACAAGCAGTTGTCTACAAACTTGTGAAGCCAAGGGGCATCTTTTCCCCACCTCGCTCTTTTATGTTACTGTATAAAACAGGGATGCCTGGGGTCAAAACAGATATCACTTCAGACTTCTTTCTTTCCACTTTGAAACAGTTTGAGGGAGAGTTCTGTGTTTATTTCATTTTTATCCTAACTTTTCTCCAAGGAACTGATGGTGGCATATGATTCTCCTCCTCCCCCATTTATCTACGTAACAACTGTGGGGTAGGTTAGACTGAGAGCAGGTGACAGGTACAAATTCCCCCAGTAAGTTTCATAGCTGAATAGGAGTTGAACTTGAGCCTTCCCATTTCTAGTCCAGCACTCCCAACTGCGACACCATTCTGGTTCTCTTAGAATAAAACCATGCATGTTTTGGCCTGAGATTTTCCCTTCTTTTTTTTTAATAGTACAAGGGAGGGGACTGCTTAAAATCACTGTTGGGAGATAAAGGACCTTTATTACTTTGCTCCTGCTACAAATGCAGTTGTGCCCCCCCCATGCATGCTATTTTAAAGAGGGGGGGAAAGCTTCCATTGAAAGCCAATTGCCAATAAAAGCCAAAATGCGCAGGAGGGGACCACCATCACAATTACTGTGGGGGACAAACTAAAGTTACCCTGCCCCCATTGCAGTTTGAACCAGTTTTGTGCTTCCTCCCTACTAAAAGGGAAAAGGAAGAGCCTGAGGCCAAACACATGGCTGTCATAATGTGTAGTTTGCCCCTTACTTCGAATATGAAGTTTCGGGTACAGTGCCATAGGAGCAAGATAATCTGTACCCCCACATGTGAGGATCACATGAATTTAGTTTGCTGGGTGCACACTCGTTGCTGCCATGGAATGAGTGAAACAGTCCTCAGACAAATCTGACAAGTGAACACCTTCTTTGCTTAATGATTGATTGTGTCTAAATGGTTTCAATTTGTATTCCAATTGCGCTGTATTTTAACTTATGTTAACCAGCTTTGGGGCCTGATCTTAGGGCTGAAAGGCAGGATAAAATGTAACTAATTAACAGAAATATGTCCAGAGAAAGAAATGCTGTGTGTAATTTGCTTCTCCCATGACAGTGAACAGAAGAGAGGGAGGGTTGCCTTGCACCAATGTGCCCCTGTCTAGGGAGAACATCATGTGTGGCATGGCCTTGTCATCCTGGATCTGGAAGTGGGTAGAATGAGGGACATGTATGCATAGTGACTGTTTTAGGGTTGGGTCAGAGGCTTTTGCTGTCCTGCCTGTCCACCCCACTGAATGGCATGATTGTGAGACCAGGTGATCTGCATGTACAATTTCCTGCTATCTACATGGGAAGTGGTAGCTTGAGGGATAAGGCAGCAGTTCTCATTTGGTGTTAAGACAAACCAGCAGTGTGGGCAGCTGCCAGGTACATATGTCCATCAGAGAGGGAACGATATACATGTGCCTGTTGTATGGTATGGGTATGGGTAGCTGCATTTATTTTGGCCCTGCTTCTGTGCCAGTTAGATGATGGACAGCAGTTCAGTGTTGTTGTTCAGTCATTAAGTTGTGTCCAACTCTTCGTGACCCCATGGACCACAGCATAAAAGGCCCCCCCGTCTACCACTAACTTCCGGAGGGTGTCCAAATTCATGTACGTTGCCTCCATAACATGATCTAACCATCTCATTCTCTGCCGTCCCCTTCTCCTTTTGCCTTCAATTTTTCCCAGCATCAGGGTCTTTTCTAAAGAGTCCTCTCTTCTCCTGAGATGACCATAGTATTTAAACTTCAGTTTCAATAGGTGGAGCTTTTTTTGAATAGTAGTTCAATAGGTGGAGCTTTTTCCAATGTGGAGATTCAGTCAAGGGGAAGTTGCATCTGTTGATCTTCTACCTGTTAAGGATGCAAGAGTCCTTCTAGAAAAAGAAGGTTAGCAACCTTGGCCTGTGAGATGACAGCATACCCAGAGAGTTCTTTGAACAACCTCAAATATTTCCAGCATAGTTTAACTATATAAAGTCTAGGTACAGTACCTAAATACAAAATATACTTCATGTCAGTTTCGGAATGGTGCGTGCACATTTTAAAGCCTCTGCTTTTCTTGGCAATATACACAAGAGCTGATAGTTTCCTGCTCAGCCTTTCTGAGTCATACAGTACCTGTACTGATTCTCACTTGAAACCTTTGGTTGTCCAAATAGCAGATTGTATAAACTGTGCAGCCAGCACCAGTCCAACAACTGGCAGCAGCGCTGGCTAACCTTATTATCTAGGTTACTTGTGCTACTACACCGCTATTTCAGGGACTCTCCCCACTCCACTTTACCATGAGATAAAGAATTCATCAGTAAATATAGCTGCTCTTGCATTTCTCTGGTCAATACCACAAGTCACTGAGAACAATGCATTCATAGCCTGCAATCCTATAATACTGACTAGAGAGTAAGCCCCATTCAATGGAACTTACTTTTGAGTATACATGCATATGAACTGAACTGCTAGTTGCTTAGCATCATGTATTACGTACCCTTTAACTGCCGATTCAGGAGAGTATGCATGTGTGCATGTTCAGGCTCATGCAAAGTTTCAGTTCACCCCAGGCAACCAACCTCTTGAGGCAGCCCTGACTGGCAAAGCTTTGCTCAACCTGCCATTTCCCCTGCTGCTGTTTCCTACAGTTCTGTTTTTGTTCAAAGGGCTGATGTACTGTACTTGTGTGAGACAAGGGTAGACCATAGCTGAAGGGTTAAGATAAACAACAGAATCACAGGTTCCATGCTCAGGGTCTTCTTGCCATACTTGGGACCAGCATGGGAGCCTGTATCCTCTTGTTATTGGTGTTTGCAGAAGGGTGGGAGAATTGCCTCTGTTGTACTGCTACCACTCCCACATAGCTGGAGGGCTTGACTCAGCTCTTTTGTTCTATGGTTTTACAGTTGCTTCTGTTGTGCAGCATCTCATTTCAGGACCTTGTTCTGTTGTTACTAAGGGTGGAACTCTGGGCAAGGGATGTGTCTTGGCTGTGTAACACTTGCTTTGCATACAGAAGGTCCCACGTTCCATCATCATTCAAAATAATCCTCATTCAAAATAATCCTGTGATGGGGAAGACACTGCCTCCCCCCCCCCATGAAGATCCTGCTGAGTCAGGGCAGATGTGTAGTTCTACCCTCAGGGCCTCTGTTATGGTGTCAGCCTAAAAATGTAAGCAATGACTACAACAGATAGATATTTGGAAACCCATGTATCATATAGACACTAGGTTGCTGGGATAGCCAGCAGTTCTCTGTTGAGAATATAGTTGATGACAAATCCAGGTTTTGTTGGTGTTTGTTATGTGAAATGACCCTGAACATCAAATTATATGTTGTGCCAAACCTGTCATTAATGAACAGGCTTTCATGGGAAGTAAGCTGGAAGCGTTCTTTCTATGTAAGAAAGCAGGCACAAGAGGGCCGATCTAGTTCAGTTCTATGATATGCAAGGAGGGGATGTTCAATATGTTCCCCCCATGCCATTCTCCTGGCAAAAATCTCCCCTTCGAAGCAGGTATTTGCAGCAAATACTACTTTGGGAAGGAGTGGTTTTCAATTGGAAAATGGCATAATAAGGGAAAGGTGTTAAGCCGTCTCTCCGTATGCTGTGAAACCAAGCCAGATATGGTACCCTGTGACTTATTTTTATATCCAAGAAGCATTTCCAGAATACTTCTGGGATTAAGCTCAGCAATTACTGATGGATTTAATGTAAACTTGGCTCCAAGTGAAATGTTACCTTTGAGTAGGGATGCATGGATCTCCCTGTTTCCATTCCATCCAAGCCTCTCACCATTTCCTTTGATTTATTTTCCACTCTTTTCCACTTACAATCCCTGGAGTTGTTTTTTTTCTCTCACCAAAAAAGATTTAAATATGTACTTAATTAATGAATATATATTTAAATACATTTTTTCATGTATTTTCACATATCTTCTAAACAGCTGGTATGATAATATGTTGCAAAGTACACTTTTACAGCACAGTCCTATGCATTTCTACTCAGAAGTACATCTCATTTAAATCAACAGCACTTACTCCCAGGAATGAACATAGATATAGAACTGTAGCCTTAAATGTATATTTTTCTGCAAATGTATGAAATGCACACAGACCATAGAGGTTCATATTGTGTACCATCTGATCAACTGGGGGCGGGTGTCGAAAACCACATATTGCTGTGGATTTGGGCAACGGATTAGTTCAGTACACATCCCCAAATTTGGGGGTTGTGCACAATGGTCTGCTTACAGTCTGATGTTGTGGGTGCTAATGGATGCACATATTTCATCAAAGGTTTGTTTTCTTTTTCTGTCTTCTTAGGTTTTCCAAATGACACACGCAGTCCTGTTACATCCTCTTGCATCATCCAGCCTGAACCATAAGCTTCCCCCCAGAACAAGCGGCTCCTTTCTCACTGCCTGGGAACAGCTGATATTTCAGAAGAGGTACTTCCCCATGTCTAAAAATATCATAAAGTGTGTGAAGGCACATATAGTGCACTAATGTCAGGAACTTAGCGAGTTGCTTTTCCTCATTTTGAAAACACAGATGGTGTGTCAATCAGCACTGAGCTTGCAGCTAATTGCCCCCAAGGAAATGGCCGATCCTGTTACTAATGGTGCAGTTTCAGTTGTGTTCTAATATAATAGAATGAGGTCATACAGTATATATTATCTGGACTTTGTCCTTGAGTCGTCGGTACTGTGAGATCTTGCTCCAACTCAGCTTAAGGTCTGGGAACATGAGCTGTATTTTGGAAACTTACAGGATTATACTTTACGACTCAACTATTGATTGTTTCTTTGCTGACTGTCTCTGGGCATGCAAAGGAGCATTTCCTGTTTTGCAAATATAAAATTGGAGCTATGGAGCTCACTGATAGAAGCTTGGCACTGTGTGATGCCAATGAAATTTGTGTGATGGGGCTCTGCATAGAAGTCAGTGAAGGGTTTGTGTTGTGGTATGTATCTTGGTGTTAGTTATGCAGAGCTGTTTTACAGGTTGTTGATTCATCATTAACGTGGATTAATAATTCTTGTTTACATAGGCAAGAAAGAATCCCAAAATGGCATGCTGAAGATCATTTGTCATGAGCAAACTTTCATCACCCTCTTGCATATGAGGAAAGGGTTGCTCCTTCCCACTTCTTTGATACATGTATATTAAAACCCATTTCTGCCCAGCCCACAAGTGTACACATTTGATCCCTGTTGCGTATATGCAGCGTTGGGCAGAAATGGCTTAAAATAGTAGGTAGCATACTTGTTAGTGGTAGTGGTGAAGCAGAGAGTGGCCAGCAGCAGAGTTCTCCCAAAATGAGAGCTAAATGTCTGGAGCAGGGAGACAAGCCTCCTGGGCTGCAGTGGATTAGCTAAGGGGGTAGTAGTTGCTCCGGGTAACAAGCTTTAGGGGGGGCAACAAGCTGAGCTTGACACTAGTGGCAAAAATTGTGAAAATCTTGGTATGTACAAATAATACCATCATGTTTATATATATGGGAAGGTAATTTAATGAAGAATGCAATGAAACAAACCACATTAGAATATCTGTACTCTATCAAAAGTTCTGGCCAGTTAACCAGAAAATGAAAACACAACTGCCTTAAGGAACAAAAAGCGGATTTTTAAAACTCAGAACTGACCTATGAGACTGATTGTTATGAGAGCCAATGAGATGTTAGTATGATACTGCATGGAACCAATAAGATGTTAATATGAATCAGCTCTCATCTCCATGTATCATAATAGCTATTCCTGCTAACTGGTAAAGAGGCACTTTTTCAAGCAGTGCTCCTCTTATATTTAGCAGGGAGAGAATAACCCTCTTCACCCTAGCATAGTGTCTCTAACCAATAAGGGGCACACTTTTTATTAATTTAGTGGAGGGGGGCTACAAAATCTTCTTTGATCCCAGGTAGCAAATAGATGCCTTAGCTGTGCCACTAGCTGGGGGAAGGTGGAAGATCAAATGGGTGATGAACTGCTGGGGGGAAGAAGGCAGGTTTCCCCCCAATTTGCACTTCTTAAAAAGCCCAGGCGTGATGTCACTTCCGGTTGTGACATCACTTCCGGGGCATCATTTTGAGCTCTGCACCGGGCTACATTTTTATTAGCTACACCACTGCTGGGCTGATTCATAAAGTATCCTCCCACAAGATTATCCAACAACCCAGATGTTACTGGTTTCATCAACATTTTTCCCTTCTGAAAGAGGAATAGGACGATGTAAAGCTGGTGTGTGTCTGTATGATGTTTTTGATGTTTCTTTAAGACACATTGTTTTAAAAGAATGGATTATACCTTTTAAAGGAGACAATCTGCATGCATATTCTTATATTTACTTTTAAAAGTTGCTTTTTATCTAAAGGTAAGGAGGTACTGACACCTGTTTAATAGCGGCTTAGCAGTTAACACATTTTTACGATACTCCTCAAATCTTCCCAAAAGACAAAATAGGGGTAATGATTTAACAGAAACTGGAACTATCCCTGATAAATAGGGACCACAAAAGTGTCAGGCATATCTAAAAGCAACAATCTGATAATAGTGTTGTTCGGACCAACCAAAATTACATTACAGTTTATGGTGAGCACAATCTCACATGATTCAAATACAGACTGTGGCACTTGGATGTTTTTTATGGACCAGAATGATTTCCTAAAATTTTTTAAAGGCATATATAAACCTCATTAGGGAGTTGTGAACTGCTTCCTAGAAAGGGGGCAAAACAGAGCAGCCCATATACATAGGTAGCTGGAACCTTCATACGTCCAATCTCAAATCCAGGTGTGTTCCATTTAGGCTGCAATTCCATACATGCTTACCTGAGATTAAGGGTGCAATCCTAACCAACTTTCTAGCACTAGAATAGGTGTGCCAGCGGGGCACATGTTGTATCCTGCGGTTGGGGGGCAGTCATGGATGCCTCTTCAAGTTTGTTCCCTTACCTCGGAGTTGCATTGTCCTTTCCTCAGTGCTGGAAAGTAGATTGGGATTGCATCCTAAATTCCATTGGACTCAGTGGGGCTTACTTTTGAGTAGATACACATTGTCTTGTACTGTTAATGACATTTGTCAGTAGTTCATGTTGCGATGAGAAGTAAAGGACCAGATTCTAGAAAAGATGAATCACTTAACTCTTCTTTATGATAACATCCTTTCCTTCCCCTCACCACACACTCATCCTACACTCTTCTCAGATCTTGAAGTGTAAAGGGCTTTTGTAAAGCTCATATTGAAAGAACAAGTGAAAAATAATTTAAAAAAATAAAAAACCTCAATCTGATGTGTTTTGACTACTATGTTGTTTTTGAGACTCTTGAAGGTACTCTATTTTTTAAGAAGGTGGTGGTTTTGGCTTTACAAATATTGTTCTCAGTGGGTTAATTCATATGATAAATAAGATGCAATATTGTTTCATAGCATAATTGCAGTGGAGAAAGCATTGCAGAGTCAGAGTAGTGAGGTGGGTTTCCGGATGGGAGAACCAAGAGTAAATCTCAACAAGCAGCTCAAACCTAATATTGCTTTGCACTGGCACAGGCCCCCTCCGCCAATTTCCAAGTGTCACAAACATGCCATAACACACTTTGCCCTCTCAAGAGCCAGCTGTGCTGGTACAATGATATGTGCTGACCTGCTGGCACCAAATCCAGTCCCTGCACTGGCCAGAGCAGGTAAGATTGTGCCAGGTGGCGCAGGGAGTGGGAGGGGGTGGCAGGAGGGCATTCGGAGGGTGGTGAGGGGTGTTTCTGGGTGGAGGGAAGGTGGAATGGTGGAATAATTGGGGCTGGGAGGGGGCTGGATTGGTGATGGCAGCACATGCCATTTCCTATCCCCCACTCTTGGGCCTTGGAGCACTACACAGACTGCTTGCATTTGCACCAGATCTGAATAACCCCATAGGGCAGGCAGGGTTGTTACATGGGGTAAGAGGAAAAATCCTCTTACCATGAGATGACCTCCAGCAGCCTCCCACCCTGCACTGAATACAATGCAGGCCATGTGGCCTGACTGTTACTGCGCAGGTTAGGATTGCTCTGTCAGTTGTTAAACCTCCAGTACGCCTTTGCCCAAATATCTACCTCTCACTGTCACCTATTTCAGAAACTGAGTGTAGGAAAAAAAACAAAAAAAACTTAACACTTGAAGATTATACAAAACATCCTTGAAGTTATTAATAATTGACATGAGTTGCATGAATTTAAATAACACACCATGGTCCAACACTGCAGTCCTGTACAGGTTACTGAGAAGTATTCAGTGGGTCCACCTCCCAAGTAATTGTGTACAGAGTAGCAGCCCAAAGGACATTAGACTGTTGTGTGTGGCTGAACTACATTGGGGGATGTGGTTTTATATTTAAAGGAAATGATCAGAAGTGAGGCATAGTAAGTGTGTAAGAGAAAAAGGGATAGTCCTTTAGAGTTATTCTTCAAGTGTTATGCTCTTAAATTGTTTAAAAGAGAAACACACTCTTCTGCTGCCTCTTCACGTCAGCTTCTCACTTAGACATTGTTTAAATTTTGAGTAAAAGCTTTTGGTGTAGAGACCTTCCAGGACAAAATCTGAGAAGAGAATTGTGTTTTTGAATGGCTTCCCCAGTCAAAAACAGAATCATGTTTGAAGTCTTAATGTGTCACAGGTTCCAGCCTAGACTTCTTCACAGCACCTTCAAAGATCTGCTCGTATATTTTAAGATCCTGTCTAAACCATGTCCACCTACTACACTACTACTTTTAATAACTGAGCAGGCTCATGTCTGCAGCTGTGCTTTCTGCTTCGTCACCTACTGTGCAAAGGCAGCAGACTATTAGAGGCTGCGCATGTTTCCTTTCAGAAGCTTTCTTGGCTCTGGTTCCAGTTCTGCCTTGCGAAAGGAAGCTAATGGGGCACCTGTGGAAAGCTTCTGGGAATGGATGTTGTATAGCCATACCCTTTCAAGCCAAGTTAGCTGCTTTATTTATTTATTTTACTTTATTTATTCAGCAGACAGGAAACGTTATCCTTTGAAGAATCAGCAATTATAAATTAATAATGGTAACTCTGGAAAGCAGAAGATTTTAAACCATGTGGAATTGGAAAAAAACAATGTTTAAAAAAACCCAGGGCTGCAATATTTAGGCAGCAATCTTTACCTGGGGGTAAGTGCCAATGAAAACAGTAAGTGCTAATGTACACTTCTATCTAAACATGCACAAAATTGCTCAGTTAATTAATCAATTAGTTAGATTAATCAGTTTTAAAATAGGTGTGATTAATCAGGCAAGTTATTTTGAAAAAAATTATTTTTAAGATAAGTGCTGCTAAAAACTGTAGATGACAAATTTGTTAAGTCTATCTGTCTTGGACAAGTCCAAGATGCTATCTTAGAAGAAGCATTCTTTCTTGTGAGGCAGAATGACTCTTTAGAAGCATCCTCTTCTAAAATCAAAGTAAGTCTGTTTCAGTGGCAGTGCTGGGGGGGCACTAAGTTTTTCAGGTTCCTCATTGTGCCCTGCAAGCAAGGAGGAGTTTGCCGCTGTATCCTATGCCCTCTCCTGAGCATGGAGCCCCTACACCAGGCCTCCTTGGTTCTGCACCAGCAAAATAGCTGGCACAACTTCAGGAAGACCCATTGAGGCCACCAGAGCTTTACCTGCAGAAGGGAACAAACATTCTCTTATCCAAGGAGACTCCAGCAGCTGCCCCGGGACCAACGGGATACAGTGGTGGCCATTTTGACACCACTCCTCCTCTGGGTGTCAAGGCAGCATTGGATTGGGCTGCCCATCAGTTCTGAGATTTTAGGGACTGAATTGAAGACTTCATACATATAAAGCATGTTGTTGTTGTTGTTGTTGTTGTTAGTTGCATTTTTTAAAAATCTCACCTTAAGCTAATGTCTCGGTGTGGTTTACAAACATCACTGCAGATGAACATAATACTATATCAATAAGTAAGGCTTGTGCTGTACCACATAGCCTTGGTCTTTCTCATTTGCTGCTTGTAAATGAATAGTTAAAGATTTGTTTAAAGCAGCAGTAGGACCAAAGAAGATGGCTGTAAACAAGCACTGCCCCCCCTAATCATTAAGGAACAGATCAGATGTCCTGAAAAAGTTCAACATGTATGGATGCAGGATGCACTGGTAAAACAGTAGCACTATTGTACTACTACTGAAGGAACAGACGATGATAATCTGTGAATACTGTGTTGTTATAAATGCAGTGCAAGTGATGGGAGTCAACACTGCATCAAATAGAAGTGAGTTAAGTACCCATACAGATGCAGTATGAGTGAAGAGGTCTTTGGCTGCTCCATCCATATTCCTCAGCAGCTGTCAGAGTGGTTCCTTTGTAGACCCTAACAGTTTGTGTAGTACAATCCTTCCCTGATTTATGACCAGGAACTGGGCAGATTCAAACCTAGAAGTGTAAAAGTAGTTTGAATACATCTTTGTAGGCTTATGTCCAGTGGTAAGTTATGCCAAGCAAATCACAGCTGCATCTCCACATCTGGGGCAGTATAACATGGGCTGCTCACACACTCTCTCTCATACCATACAGTTGTATGTGTAGCATACATATATGTGTGTATTATATGCACACACATTGACAAACTAATTACTCCATACACTCAGCAGTTCATTACTCATCTAGTGAAACTGCTTTCCAGTGTCATGTTGCTGCAGTCCTGGGCAGTTATAGTTTGGGTTTGCAACTCCTGCCAAATTGTAGATCAGCCAGAAGTTTCTTGACAGTTCATTAAGAGTAATTCTTGTTTTCTGGAGCCACAACTCAGGTTTATGTGTCTCCTTTTGGACCAAATAAAATAAAACTTGACTGCCTGTAACCACACTTAACAGTTTGTTTTGTGTCAATAATGTAACTGTAGATCTCTAAAAATGTAAATTCTGTGCTGAATGCCAACAAGCGACAAGGAGAGGCAAGGAATGGATCTTATTTTTTTAGGGGCTGACATTTGGGAATCACATACATCCTTTGTTAATGTTTGTCAGTAATCTGCAGCATACAGTTTGGGGTTTCTTTCGTGACATCTCTTTCTCTTAAGTCAGTCTCAGTCGTAATTGTCATTCTGCAATTATGTCATTTTATATAGATATATTGTATTTTTAAATATTTATTTCCCATCTTTAAAAATCATTCAAGGCACGTTACAAGTCATATAATAAAACAGAATTCAGTAGCCATTAAAACGAAATAAATCACAATCTCAAGCAATGGTACTAAAATTATAAAAGATGAAAACAGCAGCTGATAAAACAATTGCCTAAAACGTCTTGCCCCCTCCTAAAAGCAGCAGCAGCAGCAGCAGCAGCAGCAGCAAAACTAACTAAAAACCTGAATTAAAAGGCTTGGGCAAACAAAACCATTTTAACCTGGAATCTAAAATCATGAGGGCCAGCTTCAGACACATGGACTTTTAACCATACAGCAAGGAATGTGGAAAGACCAGAATGCAGGGGTTTGAAATGAGATCTGCACTGTCCTAAACCAGAAAGAGGAATGAATTGTTAATTTCATTGTAGACCATTGAAAAGCTATCTCATGCACACATCTAGAATTTTGCAAAATAAAATCTGCACATGAATGTATGTGTTTTTATTTAATCTGCCCATCAGTTAAAGATCTCAAAATCCATTCAGATTGTTGAAAAGCTGGCACATATATCTCAATGTTTTACATTCGTTCACATATAATATAAAAAAGCCATTTCCTGGGTTTAGTATTCCTGTCCATGCTAGTGTGATCAACAAGTGGAATGGAGTTGGGCTGTGCTTCCACTGGACAAGCTCCCATTGGGTTCAATGCAACAATCTTTGTTTCACCAAGGAAACTTTTCATGGAACTTTTCATGGAAACATGAACTTTTCCTTAATCCCCCACACCCCTGTTTTCCTGCACCACTGTCTTTTACACATCTTTGACCTGGACAGGGGTCAAAACTGAGTGAGCCATGTGTCCTTATTGCATTGATTAATGGGAGCCTGGGGCCAATATAAAATGCACAACAGGGGATGAAAAACAGCTGTAAAAGAAAAAACCACAAAAAGAAAGAGCTGTAGAGGGGGGTAGTGTTGTTCTCAACTTATTTCAAAACACTTTTATCACAAAAAATTCTAATATTCATGTCTTAGTATACACTAACAGCCCAATCCTATCCAATGTTGGTGCAGCAGAGCCACCAGGCCCATGCTGTATCCAGGATTGGGTTACAGCAAGTGGGAGGTCTTCTTGGGGAACATTTGTTCCCTTAACTTGTGTAGTGCCCTAGCCTGCTCAATGGGGCTACTCAGATCTGTGGTGCACCAGCTATTTAACTGAGTAGCCCTGTATAATGCTAGCCACATGTAACAACTGTCCATGCAGTCATATGACTACTTATATATCATGTGAACAAAGCTGCCATTAGAGCAAGGCTGGGTGAAAGCAGCTGGGAGAAGGGGGCTGCAGAGGAAAAGGTGGGATAGAAGATGGCTAAGCCAGTTCTCCCCTACAAAAGCTACATACACTCTCACATAATACCACCCATTACGGGTTACAAGCCATGATGTGCATGTGCAACCTCCTGATTTTAGAAATGGGCTATGTCAGAATGCCAGATGCAAGGGAAGGCACCAGGATGCAGGTCTCCTGTTATCTGGTGTGCTCACTGGGGCATTTGGTGGGCCGCTGTGAGATACAGGAAGCTGGACTAGATGGGCCTATGGCCTGATCCAGTGGGGCTGTTCTTATGTTCTTAACGCCACACACACAGCTGCTGTCCCTGCTTTGCCCCTCAGAGGCAGGCAGAGTATTGGGTAGGAGGGACTGCTGGGGGAAAGTGTGTGGAGCCCCTCTCAGCTTAGTCCAAACCCACTCTATATTTGTTTGCTGGCAAAGCGACACTAACATCAAAGGCATCCAAAATAACAACTCATCTCTTCCTGGATGGGAGGGGAGAATTTGATTTAGAGCTTTTGAAGTGGGTAGCAGCATGTGAGGATGGGGAAGTCCCTTTCTATTAATGTACTTTCATTGTGCAGCAACTCAGCCTTCCAATATTCTGTCTTAAAAGTTTGGAGACAAGCTGGGTATATTAGTGAATTGCTGACCTGGTTGCAGCTGATCAAAGAATTCCTGCAGGGTAGTTTGTGTGGAAGCATTTATAATGATGTTAACTGCCAATACCAGAGGAAAGCTGCAGGAGCCTCCTCCTCAAGCCATCCGGCACATCTAGAGCAGGTTCCAACAAAGCACAGTTGGCATTAATTGTTGATCTCTTCTCATTTATTCAGCCAAAATATGTGGCGAAAACACCACAATGCAGATACCTTTTATACTGCATTCCTACACATTTCAGCCTGCAGAGCTTTGTAATGCAGATAACCTTTAATTCAGTGCCATAATTTTGTAATAACAAATGGGACTGATGGCTGGCTCCCTTCCCAAAGCTATTCCTATGATATTTTTAATCATAGATTGGAAAATTGCAAAATGAGATTCATTATAGCTGATGGATACAATGCACACATCACTTCAGATCTGGAAGTCTAAAATCATGAAAGGGCGTTCAAGGTCATGAACTGTTTTGAGATCCTGTGGCAGTGAGGGAGCACAGCGTGGGTCAGTCATTGTGCTGGCATGTGACACAGGGCACCACCTGCAGTGGCCTTCCCATCTAGCCACACCCAGACACACACCATGCCTTTTACTGTATGATTGACACCTGCCAGTATGACTGTCGGTGTGCTACCGTGGCACTCACATGCAGTAGCCTGCCTCATTGACTATGGCAGCAGGAAACAGAGGGCTCATGACCACTAAAGAGCACCCCCCCCCCTTTGAAGCACTTGGAATCAAAGAGTGAGGGTTGGGGCAGGGCTGTTGTGCCATTACAAGTTGCAGCTATTTCAGGCTGCAGGTTTTCCTTGGGGTTTGCACAGTGTCTTGCTGGTGGGACAGCTGCCTATGAAACAGCAAGACACACACAGAGAACAACAAGGAATCAGTCACATCTATTCTCTGCATTGAGGGGTATTCTCAGTGTTTGTAAGAGAAAGTGGTGTCACCTGAGTTGTGCCCTGTTGGGGTGAAAGCATGATGGCTTGGAACATTACCTTTCTCTCAGGGGGGAGGGGGGGGCTGCAGTGGAATTCTGCAGAAGATCAGCCTTGCATGGCAATAGTGCACTCCTGAAAAACACAAGGTATTTAGATGAGTGTTTGGCCAGCAGTAGCAATGGTTGGAGTCCCCGGCATTCACCAATTGGGAGAAGCCTCTCCCTGCTGTTTGCTGTTGCAAAAGAAAGGGATGGTTAGGCAACCCAGCTTATAGTAATTTGATAATCCTAAAGGGTCAGAGGGGTAGAGATATGACTGAGAGGTGCAGCATCAAGATGTGGTGGTGTTCTCCCTTTTGTTTACCTGGTGGAGTGGCTTTGGAGTCCTGGAGATTCCAGTTGGTGTTTGTGCATGGAGTCCTCCTGGGGCGGAATACCTGCAATACAAATTCTGAGAAGGTGTTAACCAAATATCTTGTCATACATGTTTTGAGGGACAAGAGGTTGTTTGTGCAACACGATCACTTTGTTTACTGTGGTTCCCATAGAAAGGTAATGCTTTACTTTAAGGTAAAATTACCTTAATTTTGGTAAAATTACGTGCCATATCCCCAATCATCTGAGCTGTAGTCTTCCTGATAGCAGTTTGTTTACTGGGATTGTTATGCTGTATTGGCTGTGCTGCATGCTTGGCTGCATTGTAGGAAGTGGCCAGGAGGGTAGCAGGAGGTGTGATTTTCTGGTGTTTTCCTGTCCCAATTTTCTCTGTAACTGTACTCCTACTTACAGCAGCTCCCTAGGTCGTGCATGGATGCATTTGTGTGTGCCCAAAGGAGCTCTTTGGATTGATTATTCTGTGGAATTTGATATAGTTGCATATTAATGCCTGCCAACATATTTAAATAATACTACGAGAGAGATGTTGAACTTGCCTCTGATTCCCAAGGCCCCTCATATCACCACTGTGGCTGCAGCCCTGAAGCTGCTGCTTTTTGTTGTTTGTACATCTACACTATGTCTACAGATGGGAGCTTTTTTTTTATCTGTGCATGTGCACACAGCAGGTTGTGTGCTTACAGCAGGAGCAAAAGCAGAGTTGGGGCCAAGATTCTGTTGGGCAAAATCTGGAAGTGGTTACCCTTAAACAGCAAAGAATGGAAGCGGAGTGGGGCATGTCATCCAAAAAGACGTTTTAATTCATGAACACACACACTCACACACCTTAAACTCCTAGAGAAAGAATACACAGGGCAGATCCTCCCCAGATGAACTTACTAGACAGGAAGCCTCTGTTTTCCCTCTCATAGCCAGTGCAGACTTGAGAAGCCCCATTGCAGAGCCTGGGGCTTTCTTTGGGGAAAGGAGACTAAGGGGTAAAATGGTCACCATTTTGGCGCTGTTCCTCTGGGTGCTGGGAAGTATAGGTTTGGGCTGCCCAACTGGCTCCAGCCTTCTAAGAATAGCACAGCACAGTGGGCTTCAGGGCTTCTCCTTGAGCCCAAGAGTTTCAGCATTTGTCCCACCAACCTCTGGTACTGTCCATGAACAGCAGGGCATGGGTAATGGCATTACAGTCCAGTCGATTTCATAGCAAAGGAGGTCACCCTTACAAGTGGTACTTTCTTAGTAGAATTTGGCTACTGTGTATAATGGACATTCTCTCTGAATTAGAAGTCATGACATGCTGTATTGTAATCCATTACTGATTTTATGCAATAGTGCACTGTACAGGTCAAACAATACAAATAAAACATTGGGTGTGGAAGTTTTACAAAAACATTATCATACCATGCTAAACTGGGAGTTTGTTGTGGCTGAGTGATGTTGAAAAATCTGTAACTAATCTGGGTGCCAAAAGAGAGGCTTTAAATATCTTTGAAAGTTTGGACCTTGCTGTAGGCAATGAACATTTGAAAATCTGGGCTCCATCCCAGCCCACAGTTCAATTTGCTTAAATCCCATAGAACCCAATGGGGCTTAAACAGGATTAACTGTGGCCTGGATTGCAGCCTTGGCCTGTTAAAACCAAAGGGAAAGAGTTATCAGTTACATCATGGAAAATAGAAAAATCATCCAAAGGGCTTGTTCACCAGTTTCCAGTGCAAGGTGTACAATCAATTTCTGTTCTAATGAATTCCAGCTTCAGCACCAAGAGTGCACTGTCTTTGGATGTACCTAAGAGAAACAGGGAATCTTACTATGATCTTCCATAGACAAACAAGCCTTGCTGAGGGAGAATCGGCATGGCTTCTGTAAGGGTAAATCTTACCTCACAAACTTTTTAGAATTCTTTGGAAAGGTCAACAGGCATGTGGATGCGGGAGAACCCATGGACATTATATATCTAGACTTTCAGAAGGCATTTGATATGGTCCCTCACCAAAGGCTACTGAAAAAACTCCACAGTCAGGGAATTAGAGGGTAGGTCCTCTCCTGGATTGAGACCTGGTTGAAGACCAGGAAACAGAGAGTGGGTGTCAATGGGCAATTTTCACAATGGAGAGAGGTGAAAAGCGGTGTGCCCCAAGGATCTGTCCTGGGACCGGTGCTTTTCGACCTCTTCATAAATGACCTGGAGACAGGGGTGAGCAGTGAGGTGGCTAAGTTTGCAGGCGACACCAAACTTTTCCAAGCGGTGAAGACCAGAAATTTGTGAGGAGCTCCAGAAGGATCTCTCCAAACTGGCAGAATGGGCAGCAGAATGTAAGTAAGTGTAAAGTCATGCACATTGGGGTAAAAAATCAAAACTTCACATATAGGCTAATGGGTTCTGAGCTGTCTGTGACAGATCAGGAAAGAGATCTTGGGGTGGTGGTAGACAGGTCGAAGAAAGTGTCGACCAAATGTGCGGTGGCAGTAAGGAAGGCCAATTCTATGCTTGGGATCATTAGAAAAGGTATTGAGAACAAAACGGCTAATATTATAATGCTGTTGTACAAATCTATGGTAAGACCACACCTGGAGTATTACATCTAGTTCTGGTTACCACATCTCAAAAAGGACATAGTGGAAATGGAAAAGGTGCAAAAGAGAGCGACTAAGATGATTGCTGGGCTGGGGCACCTTCCTTATGAGGAAAGGCTACGGCGTTTGGGCCTCTTCAGCCTAGAAAAGAGACACCTGAGGGGGGACATGATTGAGACATACAAAATTATGCATGGGAAGGATAAAGTGAATAGAGAGATGCTCTTTACACTCTCACATAACACCAGAACCAGGGGACATCCACTAAAATTGAGTGTTGGGAGGGTTAGGACAGATAAAAGAAAATATTTCTTTACTCAGCATGTGGTTGGTCTGTGGAACTCCTTGCCGCAGTATGTGGTGACAGCATCTGGCCTAGATGCCTTTAAAAGGGAATTGGACAAGTTTCTGGAGGAAAAATCCATTACGTGTTACAAGCCATGATGTGTATCCTGCAGTTGGGTGTCACTCACAGAGGCCTCTTCAAAGTAAGGGAATGTGTGTTCCCTTACCTCAGAGCTACATTGCCCTTATGCCAGTTCTGGAAAGCACTGACATGAAGGGTTAGGATTGCACCCTAAGGCAAGGAGTAGAGACTAAGCAAGATGTAGATTCACTGTAGTCAGCATGAGACTTGGGGAAGTGGGATGGTTATGCTGGCCAGTCCTCAATATTCTTGCCTGGAGTTTAACTTCTTCTTAAGCGAGCTCCACGCATAGGGTAGCATTTCCCTGAGAGCTGGTGGTCACCATACCCAGTGAGTTGGCAGAAGCAGGATTCAGGGGTCTGGCTGTGGGTCAACGGCAGCCACAATACACCAGTCTTCTAGAGGTGGAAAGTTTTTTGATGTGAGAACTTCTAGATATGTTTTGAACATGCCAGTGAAATGTTTGGTTAGCAACACATTTGAAAACCTTCCTTGTATTGTATAAATTTTTCCATCTACAGGTTCTTTTTAAATTCATCTAAAAGTTTGCAGTAGGCATGGGCAAAATAAACCTCGTTTACACCCCTTTGGATAGCAGACCAGGAGTCATTCTGGCCCAAAGTTCTGTCTAGTCTAACTCCAAGGTCTTAGGGCCTACATGTTACATTAAGGTCATTATTATGGCTGATTGGCTTGATTGCTATAAGTACATGGGAGTTGGATTAAGGTGTTTTATGGATTACAAATTAAAGGATAAACCAGCTTCTGGACTAGCTAGTCCTTTGGCCTGATCCAGCAGAGCTTTCTTATGTTTCTCTCCCCTGTGCCACAGGCCCCTCTGATCTGACTGCTATTTACTTAGGAACAATCAAGCTAATTAGTTCTAAGCCATTTGAAAATGTAGTCTGCTTCTCAGATAGGCCTGCTGAGATTCCTTTTTTTAAAACTGGAGATACCCAGAAGTGAACCTCGGACATTCTGGATTCAAAGTGTATGTCTTGTCACTGAGCCGTCACGTCATCCTTTCTGAATTAAGGCTTCTAGAATGATTGTTAAGAAATTTTATTTGACCAGTTGCTGGTTATAATTATAACAAATATTTATATACTGCTTTTCAACAAAAATGATTTTTATATACATTTAAAACTGACATTCTGGTTTCTTAAGACACCTTTTTATGTTTTATGTATTTCATTCTGCAGTTTTATGGGTCCTTCTGGAGATACGCATGATATAATTTTCATACATAAAGTTTTAAAGTGTATTGTAGACATTATAGACAAGGCCCTAAATTTTCATTATTTTTTATTTTGTTTAGCACTGGAAATCCTGAATCAAGCCATAATTCCAAAATATCCTTGAATAACAGTCCAGTAGAAACCTCCAAAACATTCCATCTTCTTCCAGAACTCTTTCACTGTTCACTTTGTCAAGTTCCTTGTGGGGATCACTGACTTATCCTGTGTTGGCAATGGAATCATGATGTGGAATTATCACTTGATTTGATTTTCCATTGTGCATTGCCCAGGCTCTGTTAAACACTGAGTAGCTAAAGACAATCTTAGCACCAAAGGAGTAAAAGTCTTGCAGGAGCACAGATGTTTCCATTAATAAATTGACTTTTTGGTCTTCAGAATACAGTAATACTTCTGATAACATTGTTTCTTTTAGCACTGTTTTGCTACAGTGCTCTTCATCCTAGCTTGATTGACAGCTGTTGTAGCTAATGGAAGCAGCACGTTCTGGGCAATCAGCACTAGTTTCTTTCAATGACATCTCCTACAGTGGTGTTTCAAACAGCAAGTGACTTTTTAGAAACAGATCTCCAATGTTAACAATGAAAATGTTGACAATTTGTAACAGTCCGGGTTCCCAATTAAAGAAATACCGTATTTTTTGCTCCATAAGACGCACCTGACCATAAGACGCACCTAGTTTTTAGAGGAGGAAAACTTACTTTTAAAGTAAGCCTACCCTCCCCCTGTGGTGCCTGCGCAAATGAGGACCTTGCCCCCGGTGCGGACCTTGCCCCCTTTGTTCTCCGCCTGCCCTCCCCCTGTGGCGCCTGTGCAAATGAGGACCTTGCCCATGGTGCGGATCTTTCCCCCTTTGTTCTCCGCCTGCCCTCCCCCTGTGGCGCCTGTGCAAATGAGGACCTTTCCCCCGGTGCGGACCTTGCCCCCAGTATTCGCTCCATAAGATGCACACACTTCCCCCCCCACTTTTTTTGGGGGGGGGAAAGTGCGTCTTATGGAGCAAAAAATACGGTAATTAACATCCTGAAATGTGCCATTGCCAATGCCAATCTCTTAAGGGCACAATCCTGACTTGCACTGGAGCAGGCAGGCCAGTGAGCCTGTGCTGCATCCAGTGCAATTTTGAGGCCAGAATCGGTGCAACCCGAGGCAAGGGGAAAACCTTCCCCTTACCCTGTGTCACACTGCACTAGCCCCAATGGGTCTAGTTGGATCTGAGCCACCTCAGGAGGTGGTGCAAATCCAAGTAAAGCAGATTGGGCAGAGGCTGCTCCACGCCACCTGGGAATGGGGTCGGGATCCAGCATAACCGCTGAATACTGACCTAGCCTCTTGCTCCCTGCCCGCCCACCCCCAGGAATGCCTGCCGCCTGACCTCCCGCCACCCCAAAATACCTCCTCCCCACCCTCCCCTTGCCCCACGCAAACTCCAGCATCAGTCAAGCTCAACCAAGGCAAACTTGCCCCTCTAGGCCTGGATTTGGCATGAGGAGGCCAGCGCAACTCCTTGCCCTGGCCTCCCTGAGTCAAAAGTCAGCGCAAATGTGCCTTACGGCATGTTTGTGACATCCCTGGGTCAGCACAAGTGACTCATGCTGGCCTAACCTGGGGTTATGATTACGCTGAACATATGGTTAAAAGGTTGGAAGCCTGTATGCTCTCTCTTTGGGGTCAGAACTGCCATGAAGGGGACAATGAGACTCATGAAGGGGACATAGACTCATGGGCTAAGGGAAGTGGCTAACAGACCTGCACCCCATCTGTTGTCTCCTCCCTTCAGTGTACCATGGATGGAGCTGCTCCAATCTACTTTGGGAAGTGTATTAGAAGGTGGTGATATTCTTCCCTACGCCCTTACCTTGGTCCTTTCTTGCAGGCACCCTTTAAACAAAGCAGGAAGCACAAGACAAGTTTGACATGCTGCCAGCACTTTACACTTCCTGATTTGTTTAGGGAAGGTGTGAGATAGGGATTGCTGATGCCACATGCACTTGAAAAATCCATGCAGAAGACACTGATCTGCTTTCCTGTCTACTCACTTCTCTCCTCCTTCATGTCCTCTCAACATAACAGAAAGGGCAGAATGTGCTGTCAGGTCATTTCCCATTTCCTGTTTGGTTTAAAGGGGCCATGCAAGGAAGGTGTGAGGAAAGAGGGAAGGTGTCTGGATTGCTACCTTCTGCACAGTTTTTCCTGTGAGGATGGGTACATAGCAGTGGTTTGTAGAATTTGTGCCTTAGCAGCATTTTGGCTTGGGCTAGACCTGGCCTTCTCTGTCACTCTCCAGCATACAGTTACATTCCATTCACTTGGCAGTCTTAACTGTGTCTTTATATTAGATCCACATTGGCACCTATCATAGAGCTTGTTCAGACTAAGTTTTTAGGCTCAAACCAGCTGCATGCACTTCAGGATGTGTGCACATCCTGTCCCCTTACTGCTTACCTAGGGCAGGGGTGTCCAAAGTTTTTGGCAGGAGGGCCACATCATCCCTCTGACACTGTGTTGGGGGGCCAGGGAAAAAAAGAATTAATTTACATTTAAAATTTGAATAAATTTACATAGATTTACATAGATGAATATATTAAAGATGAACTTATATGAATGAATGAAGGTCTTGCAATAGCTCAAGGCCTATAAAAGGCCTTGCACAAAGCAAGGCTGGCCTTTCCTTTGCTGCCACTACTGCATCACAGACGTGAAACAACAAGGAGTGGAGGGAGCCCTTATCTCACAGCTCACGGGAGAGGTAAAACAGTTGCCCTCACGCTGAGAGCAGTTGCGTTGGGCCAGTATGGGCTCCAGCAAATCTCTGGAGGGCCAGAGGCTCATTGGAGACTGGGGGCTCCCTGAGGACCACATTGAGAGGCCTTGAGAGCCGCAAGTGGCCCCAGGGCCGGGGTTTGGGCACCCCTGATCTAGGGGAATTTGGGACAGTTTCTTTATGGGGGAGGGTGATTTTTTTCCCAATTACCCACCCTATGAAATGAAAGAAAGTGCTCCGAATTCCCTTAGAAGTGAATGCTCCATGAGTGTGCACATCCTTTGCCACATGGGGCTGGTTCAAAGTTAAAAACATTGTCAGAGCTAACCTCTGAACAGCCAGGTTTGCCAATTCTACTTCATCCCTGGTTTCAAACTCTGGTTACAATGGGGCCCTTGTGAGAATCAGCTGTGGTTATCTCTGGAGCAGATATCACAGCTGACAAGGGAAAGAAGGGGATTCATGGCAGAGAAGGGAAGGGGAGGCAGAATTTTATTTTGCAGCCGGTTGCCAATCTCTTAACCAAAGACCCACAGTGTTCACAGTGTTCAAGCCTGCGATGGCTTGGTCATGTTGTGAGAATGGATGATGGCTGGTTCCCAAAGGATCTCCTCTATGGAGAACTCATGCAAGGAAAGCGCCCTACAGGTAGACCACAGCTGCGATATAAGGACATCTGCAAGAGGCATCTGAAGGCCTTAGGAGTGGACCTCAACAGGTGGGAAACCCTGGCCTCTGAGCAGCCCGCTTGGAGGCAGGCTGTGCAGCATGGCCTTTCCCAGTTTGAAGAGACACTTTGCCAACAGTCTGAGGCAAAGAGGCAAAGAAGGAAGGCCCATAGCCAGGGAGACAGACCAGGGACACACTACACTTGCTCCCAGTGTGGAAGGGATTGTCACTCCCGAATTGGCCTTTTCAGCCACACTAGATGCTGTGCCAGAACCACCATTCAGAGTGCGATACCATAGTCTTTTGAGACTGAAGGTTGCCAACAACAGTGTTCACTTCAGTGCTTCCTCATTCACCATCTGCAAATTGCATTGTTGCATATTAGGACCAGGAGCCGAATTACAGTAATGCTGCTGCCCTCTTCATACTGAAAAGTGCTGCAGGGCTCTTCCTGCTGTCCCTCTGAGATTTTAATGGACTGCAATGTAGGCGCATCTGGTTAGAGAGAGACAGGGACAGACAGAGAGACAGAGACAGGCAGTAAAGAAGGCCAATTCTGTGCTTGGGATCATTAGAAAAGGTATTGAGAACATGTTGTTGGCATCCTTCAGTCTCGGAAGACTATGGTGTCACGCTCTGAATGGTGGTTCTGGAACAGAGTGTCCTCTCCAGTGCGCAAAGCCTGGGTAAAGTAGGTATGGAGGATAGGCTGTTACCCATGCAACAAATCCCCCTCTCTACGTCGCTGCAATGGTCCAATATATTGGCATAGGCCAATACAGTTGGTTCCAGCGGCGTCACAGGAGTTGCCAGAACGTGACTGTGTTCAGCCAAGAACTGCCTCAGGGACTCCGGCTCTGGATTTTGCCTCGAGGTTGACTCCTGAAGCCTTTTCCATAACTGGATGTAGCCACAAGGCAGTGGAGGTTTGGGATCAGAGTTTCCCTTCTCTCAGATGAGCTGCCTTCCCAGGCTGACGAGTCCCATCTACCCCGTGGCTGTTTAGTCGCCTCTTACGACAAGTACAGCCAAACTGAGGGCCTATTCTTATCCCCAGTCCCCAGGGGTAATTGAGAACAAAACGGCTAATATTATAATGCCGTTGTACAAATCTATGGTAAGGCCACACCTGGAGTATTGTGTCCAGTTCTGGTCGCCGCATCTCAAAAAGGACATAGTGGAAATGGAAAAGGTGCAAAAGAGAGCGACTAAGATGATTGCTGGGCTGGGGCACCTTCCTTATGAGGAAAGGATACAGCGTTTGGGCCTCTTCAGCCTAGAAAAGAGACGCCTGAGGGGGGACATGATTAAGACATACAAAATTATGCAGGGGATGGACAGAGTGGATAGAGAGATGCTCTTTACCCTCTCACATAACACCAGAACCAGGGGACATCCACTAAAATTGAGTGTTGGGAGAGTTAGAACAGACAAAAGAAAATATTTCTTTACTCAGCGTGTGGTTGGTCTGTGGAACTCCTTGCCACAGCATGTGGTGATGGCATCTGGCCTAGATGCCTTTAAAAGGGGATTGGACAAGTTTCTGGAGGAAAAATCCATTACGGGTTACAAGCCATGATGTGTATGTGCAACCTCCTGATTTTAGAAATGGGCTATGTCAGATGCAAGGGAGGGCACCAGGATGCAGGTCATGTCTTGTGTGCTTCCTGGGGCATTTGGTGGGCCACTGTGAGATAGAGGAAGCTGGACTAGATGGGCCTGTGGCCTCATCCAACGGGGCTGTTCTTATGTTCTTAGGGAGCACTGCAGTGCCAGTAAGAGAGAGGCAAGGTGGCACAGGAAGAGCAAATAACTGCTGCCACTCAACTGCTTGCCCAGGAGCAATTTGTGCAAGGTTCTTTGTACTGAAGTTGAAACTATGTGTGATGTAGGAGTTTGAGCGGTCTGGCCGTGAGTCAGACCGCTCTGATCCATCTTACCCAAAGCTGTCTAATTGGACTGGCAGTGGCTGTCTTCCAAGGACTCTGTCTTGGCCTTGTTACCTGATATCCTTTTGCCTGAAGATGCCAAGGATTGAACTTGGGACTTTCTCCATCTAAAAACCTGTGCTCTGCTACTGACTTATGGCTCTTCAAGAGGTAATATGCCTGCAGCAACAAGCCTGTGCTGGACTGAAAGTTGTCACGTGGGCTTATTCCAATTTTTGTTTGTTCACTAGAAGCGCACTGAGTTCCAGACAGCTATCACAGGTGAAGGAAAAGCAGCCTATGAGCATGTGAATTGGCCTTCCTTCTACCAAATTGGGGTTGAGATTGGAATGAGTGTGGGGCCAGGTCGGAGGGGGATTGGTTGTTTTTGTCAAAGAGGGGCTCGCCCACCATTTGTTGGCCTTGCTGACTGCCAGATCCAACACTCCTAAGGAACAGCCTTACCAGCACCAATCATATGCCGCTAGTGATGGCACTGGCAGCTGTAGGCTGCTTTCAGCACAAAGCCGAGCCGTGGCTGAGCACTTGGCTTGTGAGCAGGCAGTGTTCCTGTTTGTACTCTTTGGCGGATTTTATATTCAAATTGCCTCTTTTTAAAACCTTTCCATGAGCTCCTCTGGGAACCAACTTATCTTTCACCCTGTCGTGAATTTCATGGGCCTGCCATTGATGAGTCTTATTTCAGATAATATAATGCGCTCTTTGCTATCCGAGGATTTATACTGAAGTTCAGCCAATTGCTCTAGCTCCTGCTGTTGTTTGCTTATTAATTGCACAGGGCTTTCAAGACAGCAAGAATTATTTTGAATGTTGCATGACGTTATTGCTTTTTTCCCAGTGTTTTTTTGTAGCACATTTTCTCCTACCAGATCACTTTTCCCAAAGAAGCAAGATCAGAAAGGCACTGGTAATGGCAAGACATAAAATGAAAAGCTTTCTCTTGTGTCTATCGTCTGTATAAAAGGTCCCAAATCAAATGCAGTTGCACAACACAGCACATCTTCTCAGAGGTTACCTGCACAGGAGGAAGCCATAATCTGCAGTGGCTTTCTTCTCTTCTCCTTTTCCCTCTAGATTTCAGTGCTGCTCTTTCTTTGCAGTCCTCATGCAAGATTGACAAGCAGGAGCTCAACTATGTCTGCTGACACATAGGTGCATCAGCTCACCCCTGGAAATAGAAGGCTGGGGTTCCAATCCACTTGTAGGTACCCAGCACATAAGTTGTTTCAAACTTATGGGGGCAATATTCAAATAAGGCAAACCATTTCAGGAAATGTCATACTTCTTTGTTTTTAATGAATTGCTGAAACCTGGAACAAAATCCAGAAGTGGAACAGAATGTGGTGCAGTTTGGACAGTTGCGTGCCTATCATAGACCTGCCTGGGGCAAATGCCAGAAGCACAGTTTATAGCACCAGGAAACCTCACAGAGGTTTCCCCAGCGTGGGAGGAGGTCGTGTGAGGCTCTGTGAGCCTCTGATGAGTGGGGGGCGGATTTCTGCTCGGGGGCGGCGATAGCCTGTGGGGGGCGCCATCACGGAGCTTTGCCCCGGACGCGGGGCTGTGGAGGTCCGTGGCTGGATTGGACTACCTGTTCTTGGGAATTGCAGAAACATGGACTTATTTCCACAGTTTTCCCTGCCTGCTGCTTTCTGGTCATGAATATGCTAGAACTGTGTGGAAAATGGTAGTATGAACTAGGTTCTCTACAGATTTGAGGTTTTGCAATAATTACACTGGCTGCCTTCCAACTTGAGAACCTAAGGGCTGGCTCATGCAATCAACTTTCCTTCAGGCAAGTGGCCATGGTCCCTCAGCCACAGGCAAGCCCATAATCATAGAGAGAAGCATTAGCTTCAACCAGGCTGTATATGGCCACTGCTGACAGCAATTTTTCCAGCCACCATAATTATGCAAATTGCTGCTGACTGATACAGCCTCTTGACACAGGATTTGACTGGGGTTGACTATTGTATTGAAGACTGATCCCTGTAGAATGTGGTGATGGAAGCATCAGAAGGATAGGAGAGGTTGAGATGAGTGGGTAATGGGATTGGCGCAGAGGCCAGAGTCATGGGGAGGTAGGGAAGTGGATGGGCATGGTACAGATCCCTGTAGTTTATCAATGAACTCACTAGGTGAGTTTGGGCAGCCATTATCAGCCTGAGTTTGCCTCCATCATAGGACATGAACAATAATATGGCACCTCCCCCCCAACAGGGTTCTAAAAATTACTGTAAGTTAATGTATTTAGTCATAATAAAATACTATAGCACATCTCTCCTTAGAATGATGCTCAAAACAGCTAACAGTCTACAATACACACACACCCCAATCATGTAGTACTATACAATTCCTAATAATTATTAGAACTGTAATGTTTAACCAATTAACCAGTAGGATTAGCCAGTTAAAAACTTTTATTGGCAAAAAAAAAAAAAAAATGGCCAGACTCTTTGGACAACAGATTTTTGAAAATCAGTATTTCTAAACATAAGGATTTATAAAAACAGCCAATGGCAAGCACCACCAGAAAAGAGGTATCTCCCTGTTACTCTTACACAAGAAGGAACAACTCTTTCTATAGCACAGATATGGATAATCTGAAAGCAATGAAAACCATGTTTTCTTCCTGTAGAACTATTAGTTTTACTCCATGCAAGTTGATGCACATTTTAATTGATTTATTAAGAAATTAAACATCTAAAGTTCATGCTAAGTTTAATTGACTGAATTTTATGTAATTATGTGACAGCCATCATCATCATCATTATTAATATTAATAATAATATTATTAATAATAATAATAATAATAATAATAATTAATAGTCATTATCAGAATGAAAGCATCAGCCTTGGGGCCTGTGGTGTATGTCTCTGGTAACTTTTTCACCAGTTGTGCAGAAGAGAATGTAAGACACACCACATTCACTCCTGGCCTTCCTCATGTAATGGTTGTGCAAATTGGCCCTACCCACATATCTCACAGTGATCCATTCTTTAGGGACCGTATTAAAACTAAGATATGAAATAAACCCTGGTGAAAAGGACTTGTCTCATCTTAATCCTTGGCGGATTTATAGGCTGTTTAAGCAGCTTGTTTACCTAGCTGCGTACAAGATTGCAGCCTTTGGAAAGAGCTATGCTTCCCCCCAATCTCCAGCAGAAACCACGGCTGTTCCCCCTCTGCCACTGCAGACTAATTGTGTTCATTAGAGCAGACGGCTCAGCAGGTTGCCTCCTTTCCTTGACTGGACCTGCTGCAGCCTCCTGCTGTTCGTTTACTTGATGTGGCTGGAGTTATTAAATGGTTGTTTTCATAATGACATCAGCTCTGAATTAGATAAGGCTCATCCAGGAAAGATAATTAGCTCTGCTTCAGAAAGAGTGTGCATGAACTGAGAAGAAGATACAGGGCTGGATTCTTGAAGGAGAGCTGACTATAGTCTAAACCCTGGTGTTTCAGAATAAGGCCATTATCACGCATGATATTAAAAGTGTGTTTTTCTATTTCCCACCTCTGTAACTCAAACATTACAATGTGCCCAAGTTTGACTCTGAAATGACTCTTTCCTTCTTTCTATCCTACGCTTGAGAGCAGCATCCATGCATGTGTCATGTTGGCAACCTTCAGTCTCGAAAGACTATGGTATCGCGCTCTGAATGGTGGTTCTGGAACAGCGTCTAGTGTGGCTGAAAAGGCTGATTCGGGAGTGACAATCCCTTCCACACCGGGAGCAAGTGCAGTCTGTCCCTGGTCTGTCTCCCTGGCTATGGGCCTTCCTTCTTTGCCTCTTTGCCTCAGACTGTTGGCCAAATGTCTCTTCAAACTGGGAAAGGCCATGCTGCACAGCCTGCCTCCAAGCGGGCCGCTCAGAGGCCAGGGTTTCCCACCTGTTGAGGTCCACTCCTAAGGCCTTCAGATCCCTCTTGCAGATGTCCTTGTATCGCAAGGACATGCATGTGTAGCATGTACATGCATGTGTAGCAATAGTGTTAAAGAAGCTTACAGGTGCATTTAGTGCCACTCATGAGAGTAGCATGGAATACTTGGGAATAAACTCAGGAGGATTTCCTCATTAGAAATTAAGATTTTAATTATCATCCTCATCAAGCTGATTAATTAGAGATTTGCTTATGCAAGTAGGCAAAGAGGTTGGAAAGGGACAATTAGGAAAAAGTGTTTTCAAGCTGTCCTGTTTATCCATTTCACTGGCATAACTTCAAAGAGATTCTTAAGGTCATGTTCAAACCCAAGCATGAAGTGCACCTTGTCAGCTCTTGAGTAAGATGATGACACTCACAGCTGATTCAAACATGTAGCAACAGCCGAAAGCTCTCTAAAAATCCACCAATATAATGCCTACCAGCACATGTTTGATGACTCCCTTAGTGAATTCTAAAACATTGATTGAGGCTGGACTCACCTTTGCAGATATTATTCTGATTTTTCTTCAGCACATCTTCTTCTTCTAAGATCCAGTTTATACTTTCAGATAAATTGATCAGAGCTCCTGGTTTTATTGACCAAACAAAAAGTAACAAAACACCAAACAGTGAGCTTTCAAGTCCTACAGAATTCTTCATCAGATTAGATGGTAAGCAAAATGACAGAACAGGGAAAAGTGAGGCATGCTGGAAGCACACATGCTGCTTCAGGTTTGTATGTAATCCATTTCCACATAATAAAAAACTTTCCATAATAAAAATCTTATTCCCAATGAAAAACCAGCATGCAAGGCAGAGAGTTTTAGCCTAGGCCAGGGGTCTCCAAACTTTTTGGCCAGAGGGCTGCATCAAATATCTGGCACGGTGTTGAGGGCCGAAAATATAAAATTTATTTAAATAAATTAGAGATGGAACTTAGATGAGTGAATAAATGAATGAATAGGATCATTCATTCAACCTCTCTGGCCCTGGAACACCTTCCAGAAGCAACCAGAGCATAGTTCCAGTCATGTTTGGCCAAGTGGGCCGGAGGTTTTCAGGGAACAAGAGGCTGGCCGCGGGCTGGATAGAGGCTTGCCACAGGCCGCATCTGGCCCCCGGGCTGGGGTATGGAGACCCCTGGTCTAGGCTATCTCCTGCTGAGTGGTTTTCTGATCTTGGAGTAGTATTTAAACATTCATTCCTCACCTGCTGTCTGAAATGGTACTGTCCTAGGAACTCTGCGCCATCTGATTTATATGCTTATGTACATTGCCTTTAAATGTGTAACAATGCTCTGCACCAATTTGTTTTGGACAAGTCTGAAATTTTCTGAGTTCTCAATATTTTGTTTTTTTTAAGTAGATGCTCATAAATCTCAAGCCTTTGATAAAGAGGCTATTTTAGCAGTAAAAGCACAATTTTGTGAAAAGATGAACCATTTCAAATTTGAGTTCCTTAAGAACTCTTTTTTGCTAAAAAATTATATAAATCATTTAAAATGCATAAACAGTACTAGAAACTCATCACATTTAGCTATGTTTAATACAGTTAATGATTACATATCATGAAGACTACTTTTAAAATAAGACAAACAAGATTCAACCTTTCATACTAAATACAATAATAAAAATTAAAATTTTAAAAAGAGAACTTTTTAGATTAATGCCTTCTGGCCACAATATATTATTATTTTTGTCAGTCAGTTCTGAAATGGCATCCTTTATTAACTCTGTTTGGTATTACTTCTCCAGATTTACCCATCCCCAAACACTGTTTCTGGTTTATCTTATCTCTCCAAAGTTTCTTGTTCAGTAAAAGCTAATGCAAAGAATTACAGGTCCAGCCTTGTTATACATGCATTTTTTTTACACAGATTTGACTCAACACGAATGGCCACTGCAAATGAAAGGGAATGTGCTGATCCCTGGAGAAGGGGAAAAATGCACCCCTTTAAAATGCTTTTCTTACTGTTGCAGAGATTTTTATCTCAACATGATGAGAAGGGCCCTTTAAATTAAAGGAAAACAGTCCTTTACAATAGTTAGAGAGAGGGCAGCTAGCTGACAATCCATCAATCATTCTCTCTCCAAGCGACCCCCTCCCTTCCCCCTGAACATGTGAAGGAAAGGTAATCCTTTCTAAGCGCCTGGAGATAGACTGATTGTTGGATGTAATCTTAATGACTCTATTTTAACATCGCAAAGGTCAGCAAGGCTGTTTTTAAATCACCTGCGAAAAGGGACTTTGTTTTTTAAATTGATTTGCTATAGTGGGATTTTTGCCATCCACATGAGTTCTGGGAGCTTTGAATAATGAAACTCAACCTGTACTGTAATTTGACTTCTCTGCAATTTCCCTGCCTTCCCAGTCATCCTTGTGCACTTTTGTCAATCAGCTATCCTTCTTTTTCTAGTTGCCTTCTTGCTTCTAATAATTTAAATTTGTTGTTATTACTATTAATTGTTAATAATTTTAACAAATGGGTTCTCAGATGTCTTCTTGGCTTGCCTTTATTGTAGATTTTACATTGGTTTATTAGCAGTGGCGTTCCTGGGGTTCCCCGCTCCCGGGGCAACCCCCAGTTTTCCGCCACCCCCACCCTGTTTCGCCCCCCTTCTCCACCCCCTGACCTAGAAGTAATTGCGGTGATGTCATTGCCACCGCAATTACTTCTGCGCAGCTGCCTCCTCCGTTCCCCCTTTGAAAACAAGGGGGAACGGAGGAGGTGGCCGAGGCCCCCACGGAGCCTTCCGCGCCACTTGCAAGCAGCGCGGAAGGCTCTGTGGGGGCCTGGGAAGCAGCACATGTCTCCTCCAAACGGAGGAGGCGCTTGCCACTTCCCCTCCACCTCTGAGGGATGTCCTCAGAGGTGGAGCAGGGGCTCCCCGGACCAGGAAGCAGCACACATCTCCTCTGAATGGAGGAGGCGCTTGCTGCTTCCCCCTGCCTCTGAGGGATGCCCTCAGGTGCAGAGCAGGGGCGCCCAGAAGCACTCCTGGGAGGCAGCGTCTCAGCACTAACTGGGCCACCCCCCCTCTCCCCTCCTCCTTTATAGGAGGAGACGAGATGGGCACCCTAGAGCTTCAGTGCCTCTCTAGGGCACCTGTCTCCTATCCTCCTATAAAGGAGGAGGGGAGGGGGGCGGCTCAGTCGGCACCGAGGTGCTGACAGAGACGCAGCAAGCTGCCTCTCTGCAGTACTCCTGGACGCTCCTTGGGGGAGGGGGCCCGAGAGGCACCCCTGGAGGGTTGGCACTCTGGGCATTTGCCCATTTTGCCCCCCTCTAGGACTGCCAGTGTTTGTTAGCATTTGTCTTTTATTCAGACAAGAGAAGAAAGGCTGAAGATTTGCGTGCAATTCCCAAGCCACTGTTTGGTCATTCCTAAAGCAGAAGTGGCTGAGCAGGATCTTTTGAAGGTCAGAGGCTAAGACAAGTATGCTCCAAAGAACTCCTTGTTCCACCCACAACCAACAGAAAGAAAATGCATTATAGAGAAGTTGTCAGGTCTATGTTCTGGATAAGGCAGAAACACAGCCAACAAGGTGGTTCAGGAACAGGTGCAGACTGCTGGAGTCAGCAGGATCAGCAAACACCTGTGACTGCCTCACCCTGGGTGTGGCTTAACCTACACTGATTGGCCACTCCAACTACTTAATGTTTGGTCTGTTGAGCTTCCAGGGCAGCAGTAGGAGTGTAGTAGGAGACTACTGAACTGCTGCCAGTAATGTGGGAGGCTGGATGTGAGTATATACATGTTGTTACTGACCATGGAATGAACTTTGACTGTGTATCTTGGAAAACTGATTTGGATTTGTTGTTTATGGACTGACTGCTCATCGTGCTGACTAGGACTGTTTACTGATTACTCTACCTGTGATAACCCTTGCTCTGAAATATAACCACTGCATTCAAAGAACTCTGCTGGTGTATGCTGTTTTGTGTGCCTGCTCATCCAAGGTTCCATACAACTCTTTTACCAGACAAAGGGTTGCAACTCTAACAGAAGTAGTTTGCCTGTTTCGTTTGAATCACAGAATTTGGCCTTCTTTATATTGTCCTGTGCATTTCCAAGTGTTAAATTCATGGCCAGTGCTACAGTCTACCAGGTCCTTGGGCACCAGTAAGTGTGAAGATCCTATGTGTACATATTCCCCACCACTCATCCACTCTTGCTTGTCCATTTCATCTCTCTCCTTTCTGGCTCATCCTCTCTTCCCCCACTTGCTGTGCACACACATGGGTCTGTTGGTAATGAGATGGTAAGGAAGGGCAGGTCCTTCTTTTCCCACCCTGGCATGCTTGCAGCAGTAGAGATACCAATGCTTCTGGGAGCATCCATTCCTGGCTGCACAGTCTCAGGAGTTGGGAGGGAAAAGGAAATGCCCATTCAGACCCTTCCTCTTCCCTCCCCTACATAGACCAATGGGGATTCTCTCAGGGCCCTAGAACTGAAGGCACACAGAAGCATCTCATTGGTTGCTGCAGGAGTCATGGTAGCCTTGCAGTTCACTGAAAAAATCTAGAATCTCAGTAATTCTAGACTTTCTCAACTTTAGGATATGATGCAGAAGAGAGTGCAGCTCCAGCGGGGGGGGGGGGGGAGTGGCCTTGGGAGGGGTCCTTTCAGAGAATAAATTGCAGACACAGGAGAGGTTTAGTATCTCTACTTTCCATTCTCCAAGGCTCTCTTTAAGTGACCCCACATCATCTCAGCACTCATGGGGTAGGGATCATGACATTTGCTGAACAAATTTCAGTTTGGCCCATAGGTACAACATATTCACAGGCTTGCCCAGGCTGCAAGGCCACTACGTGGGAGGAAAGAAGGTCACTCTTATTTATGTTCCTTGCAGGCAGTGTGCTTTTATGGCACTCTGTAAATAAAAGACCACTCATCCATTAACCCCACCCCCCACGAAAACCTGCTGTCACAATTCTGTGGACTTGTTGGAACAGAAACAAAAGGGAAATGGGGGGGGGAAGAGCTTGAGGGAGGAAAGCAGATAAATCCTAACCACTCCTCATATTTTACAGCCTTGTTTCTTTCATTCTTTAGCAAGCTGGAAGAAATGGGTCCCTTTAAATAAAAGTTGTAGGAGAAGAAAAAACTGATTTAATGATTCCCAAATCCTTTAAAATGCTAGTTCTTCATAGCTAGTAAGATCTTCAACATATATACCATTAAAATTAAACCATCATTAAAGATATAAAACAAAGCAAAAGTTTTCAGCAAAAATTCTGGTCTTCAGAAAAGTGTGTGTGTGTGTAAGTAATGTGATGCAGCAGTTACTATAGCAATTATCTCTACACAAGCTGAACTTGTGTCTGACAATTCACATTTTATCAGATTAAGAGGTTTCAGCATTGGTTCTAAATAGGATTTCTCTGGCCCACTGACAGGTCAAGCTAGCACCTACGACCAGGGTTCTGTATATGCTGTGCTGAAAAAACAAATTAAAATACTCTGCCACGGTAGCCCAAAATCTGCACCATGAACAGTGAGATTCTGTACGTATGATGCAAACTGAGTAAATTTATGTGTGTTCCTTATGTAGTGTATTCTGTTTTTCCTGGCTGTGAGATGAGCAAAGCACTTTCCAGTCTATCTGACAAAAATACATCATTTTGCAATGAGCCTGCTATGAAAGCTCTCTCACTGCTTCTGGTTGGCTGTGCCTAACACCTTATCTCTGAGACTGAGCTCAGGGAAAACCTTGTTTCAACAGGAGACAGATTTACAGAACACTGATTGGCTGACTCCTTTACCAATTACAAGGCCACATACCATAATCTCAGGGCAGGATTGGCTTGCCCTTGCATAAGGCACAGAATCACTACTCCATCTTCACTGCAGGTTTATGTGCAGTATTGAATGGCTGACCCTTATGTCCATTGCAAAATCTCTTCTCCCTCCCTCAAACAGGTTTGAAAAGTATTTTTTAGGAGTTACAGAATTTTTACAAAAATAAAGTGTAGAACAAATATTTGAGCAGAAAAGAACATGGAAATGACTTTTTTTACAAGAGCAGATTGTCTCGACAGTGCTATGATAGATTCTACACAATGTTATTTCTATGTGAACAAAGAAAAAAGTACGACTAATTTGTGTCCTTGTGAAGAGGCTGATTCTGAGCCAAATTTTACATTACAGGAGTAACTCCTTGCATGGTTGTGCTCTTCTGTTCCATTCCATACTGCTCTAGTAGCATGGCAATGTACAAATATAAGCCCCATGGGAGAAGTGATATCTTATGGGACAAACCACACTAATCTGCCCTCTTTATCTTCCTGCATAATCCCCCATGGTTTCTACATTCTTACATTACCAGAACGGCGTAGTGGCAGCATGGAACCATGAGGAATGTGATCACACTCTTCTGTAATGCAAGAACTATCTGCATCATATGTCCAGAGCATGACCTAAAAGCTCATGACAATACACAGTAACCTTGCTGAAGCTAGAGAGATCTGCTCCTGCTCAGTAAGTGAATAGACTGCTACTTGGTGAGAGACTGTCTGGGAACCCTTTGTAGGCTACCTTGACTTTCATCATGGAAGAAAGGCAGGATCTAAATGTAATAACCATATGGTGACAGTGACTAATAACAGAGACTGCAAAATGGTTTGATGTGACTCTGATTGCCCTAGTACAGGGGTGTCCAAACATTTTGGCAGGAGATCCACATCATCTCTCTGACACTGTCTGGGGGGGCTGGGGGAAAAATGAATTAATTAACATTTCAAATTTGAATAAATTTACATAAATGAATATAATAATAATAATTAATAATAATAAACTTTATTTATACCCCGCCCTTCTCCCCAAAGGGACCCAGGGTGGCTTACAACATGTTAAAAACAGATTAAAACATATGTTATAATATTAACATAATATTAAAATTAATAAACATAATATTAGAGATGGAACTTATAGGAATGAATGAAGGTCTTGCTGTAGCTTAAGGCCTTGTACAAAGCAAGACTAGCCTTTCCTTTGCTGCCACTGCTGCATCACAGACGTGAAATAGCAAGTAGTGGAAGGAGCCCTCATCCCACAGCTCAGGTGAGAGGTTGAACAGTCATCCTCATGCTGAGAGCAGTTGCATCAGGCCAGCACAGGCTCCAGCAAGTCTCCAGAGGCTCACTGGAGACTGGGGGCTCCCCAAGGGCCAGATTGGAAGCTCCCGAGGGCCGCAAGTGGCCCCCGGGCCGGGGTTTGGGCACCCCTACCCTAGTAGCACAGACTTGGCAAGGTAAAAAGAGGCAGGTTTGCCCTATGTATATTAGCTACCTGCCTGTTGTCCATTCACAAGACAGGATTCCTCTTTTACAAAATGTGTCTTGCCGTGAGGAAAAAAATGGTAATGTGAATTAGTCCTTCAGTTGTTTACTGTCCCAGTCACAGATGGTGTGACAGGATGCTTCCCGATGTCATTCTGCCCCTGCTGCTGCCTTTGCTGTTGTTGACTTAAAACAAATCCTTACTGTGCTTACGGGCGTGGTTTTCCCAAACCAGGAAGTGCAGGACTTCCAGTTGAATGTAAAGGAACTGTGCAAATGAAGGAGCCCCTTCATTCATGTGGTTCCTTTACATAAAACTAGAAGTCCTGCACTTTCTGGTTTGAGAAAACAGAGCATGGTAAGGAACCAGATGATCTGGTTTCTTCTCACTTTAAGCAAATGGGAAGCAGATCAGTATATCTGTGGTGGGCTGGAGGGAGGCATCAGGAGACTTGGCGTGAAGGGCACCCTGACTCTGCTGCCCCCTCATTCCCCACCCTCTGTTGCCTTGCAAGCCCATCAACCTGTAACTGTAAACCAATCATGAGACTGAGGTGAGATTCAGCCTGAGTCAGACAAACCCATCTGCAGAATCCTCAGAGTTGTTTATATACTACACTGTGTTATCTGACTGGCTTCAATGAGCCTTCACCTGTCTGTGGAAAAGCCTGGAGGGATTTCCTGCAGCAGGCACTAGCCTGTCAATTTCACCTGAACCCAACCAATGAAACTACCGATATTGTTAGTGTCACTGTCATTTTCAGTGTACCAGTCACTGGGCTAGCCTGTCAGTTAGGCAAATAGCTTTTTGTGCAGATGCTTCTTTTGTAAAAGGATCCAGTAGTTAACTTCAAAAGATGCCTGCTATTGATGCAAGCCTAAACTTCCAGCATTTCAGCCCCGGGCTAGCTATTTTTGTCAGGTGTAGGAGAGTGGATATGTGCCTTGTACTTGAATGATAGAGTGGAAAACAAGGCTAGCAAACTGTGCACAGTTGTGGTTCCCATCCTTTGGGAACTGTTGGACAACTAGGGCAAAAATTGGTATTGGCAAGGACCACATGCAGCCAGGGCCTCTGAGAGGAATTTTATTAGGGGATACAAAGTTTCTTTGGGATCCCTTCCTGAAGGGGGAGGGGGTAGAACAGAGTGGGGGAGGGTATTGGCAGAGGTGGGCTGAACAGGGGTGGGGAGGGGGCAAAACAGCGCAAGGGGAGGGTGGCAACAGCTGGGAGAGTCTTTGGAGCCAATTTGGAGCCCAGGTCTACCTGCCCAAGCAGGGTTGGCAGCTAGCGACAGTAATACAGAAAACAAAACATGCTCCTAAATCTCTCTAAAATCTTTTAAATATAGAAAATCATTGCAGAAAATTAGCATCATCATGTTTAGGCTCACACTAGAATAGGAAGTTAACTGTGCATACCAAACCTTGCTTCTGCAGTCATGGTAGTCTAGCAGCTGTGTCCCTGAGCTCCTATACACTCCACTACTATGCATCAAAAAACAGCTTTATCTTTTATCTGGTTTCCCTCCATAAGTTGCTTTTTTAATGTTTGGAATTTTTTATAAGGATGCACAGTTTTTAAAACCTGGAAGATTTTTTCAATGTTCATTTTTGTCAGAAGCCATTTGAAATGTTGGGGTGGGTCATACTCCTGGTTTCTGAAAAACCTCCTAGATGCATATTCTGAAGTTCGAACTTCCCCGCTCCAGTATGTTGTTTGTTTTGTTTTTTGTTATTGCCTGTAACAGTGCAATTCTAGGCCTTACTTACTCAGAAGTAAATCCCATTAAATTCAATGTGACATTTCCAGGAAAGTAGGTATAGGATTGCAGTTTAAATTAATGATAAATGCATCAACACCTGCCTTTCTAGAAAACAAAATCTTACAGCATAATATACAAGTAATAAGAAGCTATTTATATGATATATTAAAAAGGCTTTCTGATGCATTTATATCCCGTAGTTCCTCCAGGAAACTCAAAGTGGCATTCTTCATTTTATCTGCACAACAGCCTTGTGAGTGAGTTAGAGTGAGTTAGGTTAGAGTGAGAGATTGTGAGTGGCCCAAGGTCACCTAGTAATGTTCAAAGCAAGCATGAATTTAAACTCATATCTCCCTTGTACAAGTTCAGCATTCTAAGCAGTATGCCACCACCATTTTCTCAGGTGAGTACGGAAGTACAGCATAATTGATCACTGGAACTTCTGTCAAAATGTTCAAGGTGCAACACCAATCTAAAGACACCAGTTTGTATATAAAGGCAACCATGTGAACCTACAGACTCGTAATGCAGCTGTATGTACAACTTGTTCCCAAAATGATCATCACCGCATGTTGAAGTGGGGCACTCTGTCTCAATTCCAGCTGAGATCTTGACAAAATTGCCTACCAAGATCTTGACAAATGGTGTTTGGACTGCGACAGGCACTTGTGAGGCCTTTTGTTGGAACAGGTAGAAAGAAGCCTTGTTTTTATTCTTAGGAGAACTTCTTGACAGTCCACAGATATACCCAACTGAGGGCCAAATCCTATCCAATTTTTCAGTGCCCGTGCTGCTGTGCCAATGGGGCATGTGCTGCATCCTGTGGTGAGGAGGCAATCACAGAGGCCTCTTTGGGACTGCATTGCGGCTACACCAGTGCCGGAAAGTTGGATAGGATTGGGCCCTGAGCTGTCACAATGTCGTCTCTAACCCTTCCCCCATTCTATGCATTTCGCCTCTGCTCTAAGTCCTCTCATTTCCTGTTTCAGGACGCACATACATCCTGTGAGGTTTTTCCCTCCGCCAAACTGACCTTTAAGCCCCCTCAATGAAACGGTACAGTTTGTTTTATATTATATAATTCACACTTGTCCTTTGTATACAGTGATCATGAGTATTTTGTACTGTACTATCACAGCAGTGCAGGTAGGCTCTAGGCAAGAACGGATGCTTCCAGATGAGGCCGACACTCCAGAAGTGTCACTCTCTGAATTTTGAAAAATAGTCAATGGAACAGTGCTAGCTCAGAATTAAATCAATAATTTTTCCACTAATTGCAACTAACATCGTGTCAATGTTCCTGTCTGTAAGGAGAGGACTGTAAGTGAAAGATTAAACAAGAGTATTCTTTTGATTATTTAATTTCCTTTTACGTGTGCTATCCATGCACCTGGCACATTACAGAGGAATCTTTCTTTCCTGAAGAGTTTACAACCTAAAATTTGTATGATCAAGTAAACATTGTGGTTTAATTGGTAATCAACTAGCAGTGCAAACCATATGCATGTTTAGTTCAAAATAAGTCTCATTTTGCGCTCAGTCCTATCCAACTTTCCAGTACTGATTCAGCTGTGCCAGCTGGGCGTACGCTGAATCCTGCAGTAAGGAGGGCAGTCATGGAGGCCTCCTCAAGGTAAAAGAATGATTGTTCTCTTACCTTGGTGCTGCATTGCAGCTGCATTAGCACTGGAAAGTTGAATAGGATTGGGCCCTGAATTTAATAGGACTTACTTCTAGGTACGTCTGTAGATTACAACCAAAGTTTACTTTGCCCTTTCTCTCTTGTGGTCCTTTATGCATGGAACTGTATTCCTGAATGCCTCCGTTATGCTATGACTCTTATTTCCTTCCCCCAAAACCTCCTACTTTGAACACGCAGTCTTAGCCCTCATGCCCTACTGTATTTTAGCCTAAGTGCATAAGAAATTATTTTATAAATAATAATGCAGGTGACTGAAATGAATACCTGCTCTTCCCTTGTTTTGTTCCTGTCTCATATCAGTTCTTTTATTCTTTGCAAAGTACCATGTACATAGATAACACTATTATTATACAGTAGTCGCTCGGTATCCTCAGGGGATCTGTTCCCAGATCCCCCTGCAGATACAGAACTCTGTGAATTACTAAATCCATGGGAGGGCATGCCTCCAGTCAGAAGTGCATCTCCAAGCACCTAAGAGACCTTCTGAGGCACAGGGAAGCTTTCGCATGCAACCTCCCTGAACCTCAGAAGGTCTCCCAGACACTGCTGAAAATCCGAAAGTGTTTTTCTGAAGCATTCAGGAAGCTTTCTGAGGTGCATGGAGCTCGATGGGGCTTCTCGGATCTGTGCCAGCTATATAGCTGGCACAAATCCGGAAAGCCTGTGTAGGGCTGCCCGGGCTGGGAGCAGGGGTTAGGATACGATAGAGGAGGCCTCCTGCCCCTGCTGGGCCCAATCTTTTCCCTGTTCCACACTCCCTCACTCAAAAATGCCTCCTCCCTGCCTCAAAAACCACCCTCCCTATGCCCCTGTGCTGCCTGGCACAAAGTTACCTGTGCCGACTGGCAAGGGGATCAGATCTGGTGCTACCAAGGCAGCATGGGCTTCCACACCAGCCCAGCCAAATCCTGAGTAGGCACAAATGTTCCTCATAGCATGTTTGCAATACTCTGGGCCACTGAGGGGACAGCCACACTGGCTCAGCCATTGGTTAGGATTGTGCCGTAATTCTGATTAACTAAAAGGCAAATGACTAATCAGTCAAAAAAATTAATTGGTGGACAGTCCTGCACATTGGAATTGCAGGAAAAACTTGGTTCTTCTTATGCAAGCAGTCCAAAGGAAACCACCCATCTGGCAGTCTGTTCTTTTTCTAAGCAAAATCCTTATATATGAAGGTTTTGTTTAAAAAAACAAAACATAAACCTCTGGTAATTTGTCAAGCACACACTTTTTAAAGTGGTAGCTCTCATATTTAGCATGGGGAAACTGACTCTTCCTTTTCATCCCAGCGTAAAATCTTTACCCGTCAGTGGTTGCTGGTCCTCCTCCCTTGTATAAGTATGAGCCTTTTTGGTACAGAAACCCATTTTTTCATTTTTCATTTCTTTTCCTCCCTAAGCTACTTTTTTGTTGAATAATGGTATATCAATATTCATGGCCATAGTCGTCATTGTCCTCATCTGTTTTCCTCACTCTTTATCAAGAACAGATTGGTTCAAGACTGGTTTTTCTGGCAGAGTCCCCATGATATATATTTCACTGCCATGAGCAATTTTAGAAGTATTTTTAGCTTCTTTAGCTAGTCCAGTATTAAACTACAAGGTGCTATTAAAAATGGCATGCTGCAAATGTTTGGATTTATGGCGATCTACAAAATCCATTTACAAATCATTCAACAGACAACCTTGCATTTTGCAATAAGCCCTGGCAGAGCCATCCTCAGAAATCCTTGATGTAATGTTCAGATCACATATAGTGGCATAAATTAAATCCTTCCTAAGAACATACCCTGGGAGGATGCTGTCCCTGCTGGGTTAGAATATTGCTGTCATGGAGAGTTTTATCTGTAATGTAGCCTTGTCCAGGATGGCTATAAAGTAGAAATACCTGATTTTAGTACTTCATTGTTGGGGTCAGTAACATCAAACTGGTCTGAAAGCTAATAGCATCTGTCACTGTTGACACTGAATTGCTCTTTGGAGGGCTGTAATGTTAATCAGAGATAATCAACTCCAGTTAGGAAACCTGAAAAATGTCCAGATCTGGAGACTTAAAACACAAAAAACAATTTTTTTTTCTTTTGGACAGTCCATTTTAAGCTGTTTCTGCCCAATGATGCATATACGCAACAGGGACCAAATGTGTACACCTGTGGGCTGGGCAAAAATTGGTTAAATGCACTCTGTAAATGGCTGTAACTTTTGACTAGCACAGTACGAAGGTAGCATTTGATCAGTAAAGACTAAGAGGAAATAAGTAGGACCTGTCACCCAATTAAAGAACTTTTGATTGATTAATAAAAAATGTTTTAATTAAGAGCCCCATCCTATGGGCTATGAATGCCAGTGCTGGGTGTTGTAAAAGTGCAGCAAGTAAGCTGTGCTGGCAGGAAGGCCTGCATCATCCTGTGGGTCCCTGCCTGGCGGTCCCTGGGGCAGATAAGGTTTGCGCTGGGCAGCAAGGAGGGTGGTGGGAGGGTATTCGGAAGCGGGGAGAGGTGTTTCTGTGTGGGGGAGGCTGGAATGGGGGGAGGGGACACTACATTCTAACCCCTGTCCCAGACCTACTAGTGTTACACAGGGCTACTCAATTCTGCATCAGTTAGATAGCTGGTGGAGATCCGAGTAGCCTTATTGAGCAGACTGAGGTGCTACATGTGATAAGGTAACAAATATTTCCTTACCCCAAGGAGATCTCCTGCCTGCTTGAATCCAATGCTGGATGAAGCATGGACCCAATGGCTGCAGTGTGCCAGTATTGGATAGGATTGGGCTGCCAATCTACATAAATGTACATATTACTCAAACCATTCTAAGCTAACCTGCTTTGGTACAAATGGAAGGCAGTTCCCTTTCGGAATAATGAGGAAGACACCGTTTGAATTAATCCTCCCTTCCCAGCCCTCCGCCATGTCACATTCCAACCTTCAGTGGATCCCTGGCTCCTCACAAATAGTTTTTGGGGAGGTGCGGAGGGCTGCTGTGGAAGTTTGTCAGCACTGTCAGCTCCCAATTTGTTTTGCTTCACATACAACCTGAAGAAGAGTTTTAGAAAACTCAAAAGCTTGCTTGCTGCTTTGTGACATTTTAATTGGTCCCAATAAACTAGTACTGCCGATTTTTGTGTCTGGGTTTCTTTCTATAGAACCAACAGAGGTTTCTAAGACAGTTCGTAAGGAGCCTTGTATGCATTTTACCCTCATGGACCTATAGAGACTTATCTGAAGCCATCCAGGATGATCAAGACAAGGATTTGAACCCAGGTTTCTTCACCTCCAGGTTTTTATTTCAGCACTTAGTCTTTCCAAAAAAGAAAAAAGGTGGTGGTGGTGGTGAGAATATATTCAGCTATCCCATTTTATTCTAACAAAATACCTGTGAAATAGGTTTGGCCATAGGATTGGTGATGTCCGCTCCAGACAACAGGCTGGACAAAAGACAGGCACATATCAGCGAACCACAGAGAAGCTTGTTATGGCTAACATAACACAATAAAATAAAAAACATGACACAATAGAATGGAAATAAAATGTTCCAGAACCACCTTTCAGAGCACGATACCATAGTCTTTCGAGACTGAAGGTTGCCAACACATTCAACACAATAAAAGTTTTGGTTTGGCAATCAGTGCAACAGTTGGATGTTTCTGTTGATTCTATAACTATGAACTGGACCTATAATAACACAGTTATTTATAAGAGCTCCTATCAGTGAATACATCTCTATTTTAAAGTATTAAAATTCTGCTTTCCTTTCTCAAAGTGATGGAAACCTGTTAAGACACCTGTTTTTCTTACTGTAAGACTAACTAGTAGAGAGAGACTCCTGTACTATTTTTGCCACAAATTCTGTGCTGTTGCCATGCTGCATGTTTAGCGTATATGCTTAGCATTAATTTTCTCCTGCTCTTGCCTGTAACCATGCTGAACACTATATAAGAAGCTATTCTACACTGTTGTAAACACTCGCTAGGTAGGAGAAATGAGACCCGAAGGACAGAAAAAGATAGATGGTACTGTATTTTGATACTATTATCACTTGCTTGCTAAGTGCAGGACCCTTCCAGGACATAATAATTCTAGGTATTCCAAAATAAGACCCATACAGATGTAGTGGATACCCATACCTGAAACACTGGGGCACATTTTAAAAATTATTTATTTTTATGCTCTCCCCATTCACTGTCTCTGGTGCAGGTATTTCCCATGTTATATTCCAGAGGTCTGTACTTAAGCTGAAATATTTATTTATTTATTTATTTATTTATTTATTTATTTATTTATGCAGCATAAACAAGAATGTGAACAATTTTCTCTAGTTCCACTTTCTTCCACTTTGGGTTTTTAGGAAAGTGGTATTGAAATCTAATAATAGTGGTTTTTAAAAAGTATAGAAATATTTATTTCTATCGATAAATTACTATAAAATATATAATAATTCACTCCCTACTGAATGAACACTCTGTGGAAACCTTGCATTTTTTGTTGTGCAATAAATAATCAAAATCTGGGTGCTCAAAATCTGGAAGACAGTGAGACAAGGATACTTCCTGGACTTCTTCCGCATTCCAAGGAATCATTATCAGAAGGGTGCCTGATCCCTCAGTGCTCAAAAATATGCCTTCATGCTCAGGGTCATTCAGCACTTTCTAGAAATAAAAGCCATAGAGCCAGTTCCTTAGCAGAGGCGTTCCACGGTTTACTTAAACCTTTTTTCTGGTGCCCAGGAGGAAAAGGGATGTAAGAGGCCATCCTGGATCTCAAATGGCTGAAACCAACAGATGTTTCAAAATGGAGATGTGAATGGGACAGCCTTGGAGTTCATCAACTTTTATCAGGAACAAGGGGACTTCCTGGTCCATCAACTTGACAGAGGCCTACCTACACATTCCAGGAATGCTTCATATGAGCTGGACTTGTCCATTCTGCATCCAAAACCATCTGGAAAGGGCACCAATGCTGGCTTGAAAAAACCCTGAGATAAACCCACTTTGGGGTCCGTGGATTGCAGCATGGCTTTGCCCTCAGCTGCCAGAGCCAGTTAGAGGATGCAAGTGGCTTTAGCTAACAGGTTTGGAGAAAGAGTGTAGGAAAGAGCCAATCCATATTAGCCTCCTGTCTGCCCATCTCCTCTCCTGACAATTCACATTTATTCTTTGGAAGACAATAGGACATCAAATTCTGAAGGCATGGAATTGCCCAAATAGTTGTCTTGACCCATATAGCCCTTTCCCCGTGCATCAGTACAGGAGGAATAGAAGGCACTAGGCTCCATGCTGCTGTACTTTTGGCCTTGCCCTTGGTGGGCTGTTTATAAGTAGGTGCAGGACTCCTCAACTCAGTGTTACTCTGCTCTACTCTGTTACAAGAGCAACCATGCGCTTTGCCTTTGTGTACCCTACAAGATGAGCCGGTGGGCGTGAACTTGCCACACACTCCACTTGCCTCCTGACTGATAGCTTCTTGTGCCACCAGTATATTGATCCAGTTCAGTTGAAGTGTACTTGGTCCCTGGCATGGTCAGGAAATGGTGAAAGTTCTCTGTGCTGTGCACAGAGATGAAGATTGAGTGCCCTGTCCTGGTGAAAGTCACCTCCCAGAGGTTTCACCCCCCTCACACACACATACTTGCGATTGGGACAGGATATACAGTAATAGGGAGAAAAAGAAGGTAGCCTGCCAAACAAAGCTGGGCTCTGAAAAGCTCAGCAACACACAACCTATTCCCAGCAAAGACAGGGCTGGACCGAGGGTTTGGCACCCTTCAGGAAGAGGAGGTGACATTCAGGTTTTGGTGCTACCTCCTGGTAGTGGGAGGGGGGTTCACAAAGTGTCAGGAATGCCTCCTTCCTCTACCAGAGAGCTATACATCATGAACATTTTACTGCCTCAGCCACATGTATTTGTATAGCATAGATACTCACCTATAAGGTGAGAAATCTGCCAAAAAATCAAACATAGACCACCTCCTCACTTTATCTGCGAGGTCACTCAGCGGTTAGGGCTGTTCAGGCAAGTCACAGCAGCCAGGAGAAGCTCAAAGGAGAGCAAGAGGACAGGGCAGAGATAACTGGGGAAATTAGTCTCTGGGCAACCCCTCCAGGGCAAGTTACAGCCAAAGTTAACCTTTTCACTCCTCCTGAGAAAAAAGGCAGCCAGGGCTCAGCACTTCCATTTAAATCAAGCAAGCCTCGTTCTCTTTGGCAGGATCACACCCGACCCTTCTGCACCCTCCTCCCGTTTTGTAAATGTTTGGCAGAGGTCTAGTTTTTTAAACACCAGGATGGAATCCTCATTTCCATCTGAAACAACGTCTGATGCTACAGTTCAGTGCACCGTTGCTTAGGAATAACATCCATTGACAGCAATAGGTCTACTTCTGAGTAAATCGGGCCTCAAACTACCGCAGACGCTGCCCTATAAGTCAAACTCACGGATACGTCGAGGGGTGTCTTTGAGCCAACAATGGAATTTTCTATGAACTTGGATAAGTCTGGGGTAAAACTGTGTGAAATTCTTTTAAAATGACTTGCCAGGAATTGTTCTGAGGCAGCAGCAAAAAACCAAAAAGAAAAAAAATAAAAGGAGCCATTTACCTTATTTTCTAGAGGAGGGGAGATAAAGGTGCTTAAGAGAGTTGTAGGCTTTGTGAGGAGTAAGTGCAGCACCTCCATAGCAGCAGCTCTCATACAGACTACAATTCCCATAAGCGGCCACTTATCTTCCTGTTGGGGAAGAAGTTAAAATAACTACCATTTTTGTTACTGCCTCAGAACAATTACTGATAAGTAAAATTACAGGTTGAGCCTCATTATTTGTGTGGGTTCTGTTCCAAGCACTCACATGGATGGCAAAAAACGAACTATAGCAAATCAATTTAAAAAACAAAGTTTCTTTGCTCTTGTGATTTAAAAACAGCCTTGCTGACCTTTTGACTCTAAGATAAGAGTCATTAAGAAGACAATCCATCAATCAGCCATCCACTTCACTCAGCCCCTCCCTTCACCAATGCAAAGTGATCACCCTTCTTTCACATGCTCAGGGGGAAGGGAGGAGTCCCCTGGAGAGAGATGGATTGATGAATTGTCAGCCAGCTGCCCCCCCCCCTCATTAAGGAGCCTATTGTTAAAGGACTGTTCAGTTTTTTAAACTGATTTTAAAGGGATGTACTTTTTCCCTTCTCCAGAGATCAGCACATTCCTTCTCATTTGCAGGGGCCATTCATGTTGAGTCAAATCCATGTATAAAAAATCCGTGTATAACAAGGTCGGATCTGTATCCTTTTTTCCCACCCCCTTGTGTCCTGCTTCTCAGCCCAGTTTCACCCCCACCTCACCAGGCAGCTGCTCTTAGAAGCTTCATTCACTGTATTGGTCCATGTATAAGTCAACCTAGGTTTTCAGGGTTAATTTTAGGTATACATTTTTCAGCTTATACACAAGTATATATGGTATGTGTAGCTGCACTTGCTCACAGTCATTCCTTGTTGCTTGTCTCACCGCTGTGAATTGAATTGCACACTCCCAGTTATGTGTTGTATGTTATTTGTAGAGCCTCTAGCTAAACACACCAAGCACCTTAAAAGAATAATTTGATTAATGGTTCTACCGGTATATTGTTGACAGTGCACTTACTCTGGTAGTGTTTCCAAAAAGGTTGTGAAGACCAGAATTTATAATGAATAAAAAGGTATCTTAGGAACTTTTATTATCTTTTTAGTGAGTTAGAGACTGTACAGTTCTTAGGTAACAATTACTGGTAGTTTATTTTTCAGGATCTGGCCTCAGGTAAAATGAGACAAAACTATAGTCAAACCCCCCCTAAGTTTAACCCCTGACATCCGATGGTCAAATTCCATGATTTTGAGCTCAAAACATGCTCTCAGCTTATCTGTGAGATCGGCATACTTACATATCTGTGGTAGTAGGAATTGCAGATTCATGAAGAACAAGGAGGAGAGAAACTGGGATGGCCTTGGAAGCCCAGCGTAAAGCAGAAGCAACCACCTCTTTTCTTTGGTAGATGTTGCCTGAAGTAGCCATATATGCCATTGCAACAGCTATGAAATATCATCCCCATATAGAGGTAACACAGGTGTTTAAATAGTAGGAGTGCCTGCAGATCCCGAGAGTCACAAGCTGTTTTGCCCTTTGAGTTACTACAACCAGCAAAGAAATTCAGTCATAAGGACCAATGTGCCATTTCCTCTTGATTTTGCTTTCTGGTTCAGCCTGTAGTAGCAGCAAGCGGTGGGCCCACTGCAGTCCTTAAAGCTCAGGTTACAGCCAGTTAATGACCAGGCCAGCCATGACGAATTTGATCACAAAGATGATCTGCCTCTGAAAACACCACACCAGTTTAAGCTCCATTGAAGTTAATGGGGCTTGTGCTTTCACCATAAGGCAGCCCCACAGGGAAATCTTAATCCCAGCTCCATCTCAGCAGCGTTTTATTTTATAGACCACATGGAAGATGGCACAGAGAGATAAGGCAGTATTTTGCAGAGGTGGGGAAATGAAAGCCAGCTATGGTGAAGGTCTGTTTTGGAAAACACAGGTGCTGAGTGTAAACAGAGACAGGCTTCTGTCTAGACAGTTTGCTACAGGTCTGCAAAAGGGAGCTGCTGAGGCTGAGTACACCTAAGTCCCTTGAATGATAGCTATTCATGAATTTTAGTGCTCAGCATTTATATAGGAGTTGCACTTAAAAGAGACCAAACTGGCTAGACCAGTAGATCGGCTGACCTCTTCCCAACACTTTCTCAAAAGGGTGTATATTCAGGGGGGATGAAGTCACTGTTGTTTTTATCCAAACAGTGTCTGCTGTGATAAAGTTTTATCTCTTTCTCCTTTAACTGGGGATAAAAAGAGATCCTGGAAAAATGAGTTGAGTTATTGCTAGAGAGTGACAGAAGCCTAAGCGGGTGTGCACACGTGCATGCACATTGCGTATTACCTGGTATTAAGGAATGAAAAAGAATTAGGAGTTCCTGTTCCTTGGGCTACGTGCAGAAAACTGTGATTGCTAAAGCCAAAGGAGCAACTTCTTGGCACAAGGTACATTAGCCCCTGACCCAGGATTGGTAGCTGGGTGAGTGTACAATCTCAGGGCACAATCCTGCCCCTGCTGAGTTTGTGCAGAGCTGCAGGGTGTGGAGGTTGTGTCTGCATACATCAGGAACTAGGCTGGAACTGCTGCCTGTGTTTGTCCCAGTCCAACTCCCAGTTGCAACAGAAATATGCCCTCCCCCCCCCCAGTACTGCGATCATGCCATGCCTTCTCTGGCAACACAAGAACTTCATGTGGTCCACTGATGTATCACCAGAAGTAACTGGTGATGATATAATTGCCAGTTACTTCTGGGTTGGGAGGCCAGATGTGACACAACTAAGACCATTAAGTGGCTCAGGGTGGATGGGAGGACATATCTGAGCTGAGCCTCCTACTGCTGTTTGTTGTGTTGCATTCCTGGTCTTGCTGCCAGGCGGCAGGTGTCCAGGAGTCCTGCAAGTACCATCAGTCACCACCTCAAGTACCACTGGTGGTACCTTTATCACTGGTTGAGAAACACTGGTCTAGAAGGCATACCTAGGCCTCCTAAATGTGCTTCTGGCTGAGATTCAACCAGGGAGGAGGAAGGCAACGGCTCCAATGGGAATGGATCGTGTCCAAGGCTAGAAAGAAAACCCACCTTAAATGTGATTTTTTTCATTAGTCTCCAGTAATAAACATTGTTTTATTACAACATCTTTCAGCCCCACTTATTAAAATTGGTTTGATTAATTGTATTAAGAAGCTCTTTAATCAACTAAAAATTAATTCCAATTAGTCAGGGCAAGATGCAGGACCTTCTACACATCAGGACCCAGTGGCAGCACCAGAGGGGTGCGGGTCGAACTGGGTGATGTGTACAGGGGGTTGAAATCATGGTTTTTAGGAATAATACCATCATGTTATATATCATTTGATGCATAATTTCCTGCAGAAATTTGATCTTTTAAATTTTACCATTTTTTACCATTTTACAAATGTTCTGTTCCATCAAAAGTTATTGCCAAAAAACCAGCGGATGGGCAGGGTGAGGATGCATTGCCATGCCCGCCGCCTGGGGCGTTGCCTTGCCCACTGCATGGGAGGAGGTCCATCATGGGGGTGACATGCTGCCCTTCTGCACTGGGTGACGCAAGCCTTAGTGACACCACTGGTAGGGCCTCGTTCAGAAGTTCTTGCATGAGTTTTCCTTAATTTTGGCCCACAGACTGTGAATGCTGCCCCTTCATTTGTGCTGGAGAGCAATACCTAGTTTGTGCAGTGGGTTCTGTGGTAACGTATGGGAGTATTTCAATATAAGCTTAATACCTTTTATTCTTACATAATAGCACGCTTCAAATAACTAAAACATAAAAGCTAGGCAGAATGAAGTAGCCATCTAAATGAAAACCACAAATGTCATGGCAAAATATGCACATTTTAAAAATGTTTGTATTTCGGACAAGAATAGTATCATGTTTGGGGGAGATATTAAAGCTAATTCCAGATATTTCATTTCATTATCCTCTTAACTTTTCTAGAAGATTCTGCAGCAGTAACCAAATTCTCTAATTGTTGTGTGGTACAAAGTTGGTATAGAGCAGGGGTGCCCAAACCCCAGCCCTGGGACCACCTGCCGCCCTTGAGGCCTCTCAATGTGACCCTCAGGGAGCCCCCAGTCTCCAATGAGCCTCTGGCCCTCTAGAGATTTGTTGGAGCCCACACTGGCCTGATGCAACTGCTCTCAGTGTGAGGGCGACTGTCTGACCTCTTGCGTGAGCTGTGGGATGAGGGCTTCCTCCACTGCTTGCTGTTTCACATCTGTGATGCAGTAGCAGCAGCAAAGGAAAGGCCACCCTTGCTTTGTGCAAGGTCTTTTATAGACCTTGAGCTATTGCAAGACCTTCATTCATTCATATAAGTTCATCTTTAATATATTCATTTATGTAAACTTATGTAAATTTATTCAAATTTTAAATGTAAATTAATTCTTTTTTTCCCCCGGCCCCCTACACAGTGTCAGAGAGACGATGTGGCCCTCCTGCCAAAAACTTTGGACACCATTGGTATAGAGGAAGATTTTCACCCAAAGATCTGAATTGTGTGAGAGAACACAAGGGAGAACCTAATGTTAAAATAATTATCCTCTATACACAAAGGGACTAGAAAACAGGGCAGGAAAAGAAACCAGTTCATCATTTTGATCTCCTTCTCTCCTTTTTTTCTTATGCCTCTCACGTGAGTCATTTTTCTATTCCAGTCATCTGTGTTCCTCGTTTCCACTCTTGGCAGGTTAAGCCTTGATTCTCTCGCTAGCATGCATCTTTCATTTCTTTGTCTATGCAGCGATCAGAACCATTATTGGTGTTTTATGGCCAGATACATTTCATGGTAAGCGCCAACAAAATGAGAAAAATGGGACTGCTTTGAGATGCAAATTTCTTACACTCCTTTGCTGTCTATTGCATCACAGGTGAGGCAATTGATAATATCAATTTGCAGTTTGGAACAATGTTCTGCTGCATTTGTTATTAAAATGTTATGGGTAAGTTAAGTGGCTGTTGTAGCTATCAAGTCAACTGAGTGGGAGTACAGCTGAAATGGCGTAATAAAGAGGCTTAAAGGTTAATAATCCCTCCTAACCGAGCAATTAAGCCAAACAAGTGTAATTTCCAAAAATTTATGGTTGTACACTGTTTCTCCTCTTTGGCCTTTTTATGTGTTGTTCATGATCTCTGATTTTTAAAACTTTTTTCACAGCCCAGTCCTATTGGGCATGAACGCTGGTGGAATGAGTGGGGGAAGTGGGAGGAAGGCATTCTGAGGTGGGAGAGGGCGGGGGAAGGCATGGTGGGGAGGAGTGGGGTGGAACCAATCCATAGCCTACTTCGAGCCTATCGATGCGGCCCGACACAGAACTCCATTACTCTGCGCTGGCATTGCGGGGCTACTTTCCTTACGTGGGGGAAGGGGATGAATGTGTGTCTTGACAATTTTAGTGCCTTCTCAGTGTGCCATAAGATGAAAAGGGCTGAAAATTGCTGCTCTAACCACTACTTCATACTGGTTCTCAGTTACTAGCTTTTCCACAGGCACTTTTCTCCTTAAGTTCGAACACTAAAGGAAGCCCAGAGAAAGCAGGGTTGGGGGGGGGGAAGAGTTACACAGTAGGTGTGGGAAAGGTTTAGCTCTCCCCTTTAGAGACCCACCCTTCAATTTATGTACAATTGTGGCAGATGCAGAGTTAATCAAAACAAGGCAGTCACCATCACATTTAGTTCAGCCTTCAAAGCCACAGATATGTATGCGCAGTTCCACAAAGTGAAAGCTGAGATCTTCAGAGAAATCCATGGGAATTCCATGACCATATGAAATGACTAAAATGCCATCACAAAGGTCCATAATCGTTTTTGAAATTGTTGGCTGTAATTATTGGTTTGTACCAGGACAGCCCACCTGTGTCAGAGGCAAAATAAAAAGCCAACAACATGATCACCCCACCTGGCTCCTTAAATGGGAGTTTCCGCATTGTCAAAAAATACATAAACAAAAATTAAACCAAGATTCAAATCACATTAAAAAACAAAAAAACAAAACAAAGCAGCACACTGTGCCTGTGAACTTTGCAAGATGAATTCAGTAACACAGAAGTTGTTTCACGCTTATCTTGAAAAAGTTGAAGCAATGCATTAATTTGCATCTAATAAAGGACTGAAATTTTCAGAGAACATATTGTGGCAACGTCTGTTTAGGTAACTAGTTACAATTAGAGTAACGGTTGATTAAGAGACTTTATGAAAAACAGGCATTCATCCTAATGCAACATAACATTTTTCCAAATTGCAACGGTCATAGTTGTGTGCTTTCATTCCTGCTAGACTATCTAACAACTACTCACTGGAGAAGCATAACATCAGTGGTGAAAGTGTGCAAGAAATACTTAAAATAAGGGGAAAGGATTCGTCACTTCATCACATGGAAGTGAGCCAGACTAGTTCTGGAGTTGCAATTAGACCCACTATGAGTCAGATTGTGAAGGATATGTGGGTCTTTAAGAAGGAAGGGCTAGTCCCCATGTCCTGTATTTTGTTGATGTATGGAATTGTTGGTGTCTTTAATGCTGCTGTGAGAACATACAATGTGCATTGCATTCCAGAAATCAATCAGGACTGAATCTTATCCAACTTTCTAGCACTGATGCAGCCGCAATGCAGCCCAAAGGTAAGAGAACAAATGTTTCCTTCCTTAAGGAGGCCCCTATGACCCCCCCCCCAGGATGCAGCACACGTCCCATTGGCATGACTGCATCAGCACTAGAAAGTTGGATAGGAGTGGGTCCTCAGTCACTCCTATGGACTTGACGACCAGTAAAAACTGGGACTTAAATCTTTCTTCATGATCCCCAGTTAAATGCAGACCCTATGTAATGGTTGTACTTGTCCATGTTTTGTGGCTTCTCATTGCATTGTATCTTTCATATCTAACAAAAGTGTAGCTCACTACTATCCACATAACTGGGGTACTTTTTGTGCACAGACTTCTCTAATGCATGAAGTTAATTTATTGACATGACTTTTATTCCTCCCAGTTCTATCAGTCACCTACTTCCAATTCCTATAAGCCTTCCTTTCTCTCTTGCCTCAGATCCTCCAGAAAGTACTACAGTTTTAAAAGCCTGAATTGAAATGATACAATGCAGACTTTGTTTTATTCACAAGATAGAACTGAACATCCCAAAGCAGCAGCATAATAAGCAGAAAGAAAAAGCTTAAATCAAGTCACTTAAGAGATTTACAGCCCAATCCTGAGCTGCGCTGCCACAGTGCCAGATAGTTGCTGCGGCATTCTGAGCGCTCCAGGCAGCCACCGGCAGCTCCCACAGCATACTTTCAGACCATTTGTAGCACACCATTGCGCCACACAATAGTGGTTGAAAATGGCTGAGTTAGAATGTTGAATGGAGAGTGGAAATATGTGAGTTAAAATTGTAATGAAATTCACTGTGCTAGTGAATTGGGTTAGTCACTAGATCTTGAGACTAGTCGCTATCCTCAGCCTAACCTGTCTCACCAGTGGCATCACTAGGTGGGTGCGGGGGCTGTGGGTTGCACCCGGAGGTGCACATGGGGGGGTAACACCACTACTCCCCCAAAATTTTTAAATCTCTGTATTTTTGAATAATACCATCATGTTATATACGTCGAAGCATAATTTCATGCAGAATACAATGAAACAAACTGCGTTGAAATATCTCTATTCTGTCAAAAAACCAGTGGGGTGCGGCAATGGTACATCACCACACCCACCACCTGGGGCATTGCCATGCCTACTGCATGGGAGGAGGTCCATGGGGGGGGGCTGGCCTCCCGTGCAAACCCTAGTGATGCAACTCTGTCTCACAGGGTGGTTGTGTGGCTGAAATGAATAAGGAAGAAACCATATAAGCTACCCTGAATTCCTTGATGGCAGTATGAGATAAAAATCTACTAACTGACTAAAATAGATTGTGGAGAAATAAACTTTGGGTGGGGGAGGATATAGCATCTGCTCATCTACATGCTCCCTATAATCTAAAATTCAGACTCCTAACCCCTACTTCATGTATGCTGGCACAGACCCAGTTTCAAACGAGGGGATCTTGTTTGGTCTTAAGTAACTGTGTAGCAAATGAGCAAATCAGCAAGAGAGCCAGGCTACAGTTTCTCCCCCCCCCCCCAGAGATGTATGTACTTTTCTGCATGTAAGGCTTTTTTTCCTTTTAAACATGGGAGATATTCAAAAATATGAAACATACACACACACTCCTCAATTTGGAATTAAACAGTGACATAAAAGATTATTCTTTTGTGATTTTGCTTAATGTTACTTTGCACCTAAGTAAGCTATCCATGTGAAACAGTTAAGAGATTGAACAGTGAACCAGAAAGCCTCCAGCATGAACACGAAGAGGCCTTAGGCAAGAGCCCAGTTCAGCTGTTCCCATGGTGAGTGAACAAGTAAGGAGCATCTTTAGAACATGCACTATAGTCCTGTCCCCAATAATGATCCATGTGGTAGCCTGCCTCCATTCTCCCCATGTTCAGCATTTGCCTGCAGACAGAGGCACTAAAGATGGGGAGAATTTCTCCCTGTAATTGGAACTGGGGTGGTGTCAATTTGCACAGTGCCCTGGGGTGAGACATGGGGGAAAGTTGCTGTGCCCATGTAAGGTACAATCCCCCCACAGCTGGGCTCTCCCCCCCTCATGCTTTGCACTCCCCGACCTGTCTCCAGCTCACTTGCATGGGAAGTGGATTGGTTGTGGGTGAGGGTAGAAGAGCTTGTGTGAAGCTCATGCATGCTCTTCCTCCTGTGTTCCCTCCCAGCCAAGTACGCTTGCTCCTGAGGGTCCCTTAGGAGTAACCTGAATGGACAAGTGATAGACACAGAGGAGGGACATCACAAGACTTGCTTTAGCCCTTTTCTCTTCTCCTGTCCCCTTACCAATCATGCCTTGAACATAGCAACAGGTATGTTCAGCTAAGTGTGTTGTTCCAACACTACTCACTGTAAAAGTAGTACTAGGATTGTCAAAGATCAACAGAATGGGTCCTTGTCCATCCCCGACCTGACCAAACTCTGGTGCTGACACTGATTGGGACTCTGGAACGTGCCAGGGTAAGGGTGGCACCACCCAGAACACTACCCAATACCACCTTGGGTCTGCCACTGCCGCCTCTGCGCTCTTTTTTAAAGAACCTCACTGTGTTCCTTTTGCAGTTTCATCAATTGCAGAACCTCTGGTTTTATGTAGTTGAACCGTGCACATAAAGGAGCTCCTTTATTCGCTTGGAGCTTGGAAATCAAACCAGAATTCCCACACTTGTGCATTTGAAGAAACTGAACAAGGGGCATGGTAAGGATGCAGATGATCTGTTTGCTTTTTGTGAGTGGAAAGCAGGCCAATGTGGCTCGCATCCATGATAGACTGGAGGGAGCAGTGGTGGCAAACCCAGAGTGAAGGGTACCCGAAAAATGTCACTCTCCCAAGTCCCCCCTCACAATCCAAAGATGATGCATTTTGCATCACCTAGCCTCATGGAGGAGTCAGCCCTGGTCCAGGGTTCCAGTCATGAGAAAAAACTCTCCCCATGAGAGAGGACCCCCCACTCTCCCCCACTAAGCAGGCGCTCGAATGTGTGAAGACTGGGGTGTAGGGCTAGTAAGCACATTCTAGAGAAGCCTCTCATGTGTCCTGTCTCTGTGAGAGTTACTGAAGAAGGCTTAAGACATAATTCCATATCAGCTATTTTTGGTATTGGATGTGTGAGGAACACGTGTGTGTGTGTGTGAGAGAGAGAGAGAGAGAGAGAGAGAGATTTCAGGCCATCCTGATAACTGTGGGGGGATCTTCCTCTTTGCCTCAAACAATAATGTTGAATTGCGGGGCTATTTTTACATATGGGTTTATTTTCACACTATTCCAGTAATTTTCCAGAAAGCGGTGAAAATGCTGAGGGGGAAATCAAACACAATGGGGTCTGAGGCCCTTGGAGGTAGACACAATGGGGCAGACAGAAATGTGACACAGGTCATATACTCACTGCTGTTTAACTCGCAGCTGTTTATAGGAGCACTCTTGGGAGTTACTGAGCAGAAAACGGGGGTGGGTTTCTTTGTTTTTGAGGTGAAAAATGAAACTTGTCTTGTTTTGCTTCTTTTTGTTTACTTGCAGCAAAGTCCTCAAGTTGGCTGACACATTTCTGTGGTGCAATTAAAAGGGCAAGAATATTTTCTATAACTATTGAAATTAATTCCTGAAACTTTTAGTTTGCACTGCCATGCTAAACAGAAGCAGCAGAAGTGGTGAACAATAGAGGTTATGAACGAATGCCTACCAAATTGTGGGTCTGCGTGGAAATGGAGTAGCTGCATAGCTTGGTGCTCACCAGTGCAGGACCACATTCGTTAACCTTCTCTTTCCAGGCAAGTTAAGCATGACAAATGGTCACTCCAGTCCTAATAACCTCCCTTGAGGTGATGAAACAGTGCCACTGTGGCATCCATTATATCTCATGGGGGGGGGGTTGCAGCATCTGGAGGCCTCCTCAGAGTAAGGAAACAGTTGTTCCCTTGCCTTGGGGTAAGTCCATGCCTGGCTGATGAGTTTACTCAGACATGCACCAGCTCTATAGCTGGCTCAAGTCCATGTGGACTGGGTTTTGGAGATCAAAGTCAGGAAGGGAATTAGGATTTGGTGGATGCTGCTGCCACTGAACCTGCCCCCTTCCTGTCCCAATCCACCTTCCTTCCCACCCCTGCCACCACCTCATTCTCCCCACTCCCCCCTTCATTCCACCCACCCCTCCCTCCCTTCCATCCCCTGTGCTCATTTACTGGAGACAGCAGGCATCCATTGTCTGCTAGCCCTCAGTCAACCACTTGCCGCTTATGGTGGCAGCCAGGCAGTGCAGTCTGGCATATCACCATGCTGGAAAGCACCTAATGCTGCCAGAACACTTGTTCCAAAGGCATTAAATGGGACAGGGATAGATAGGATTGGGCTGACTATTCCTCAAGAAGTGTGTTGGTTTCCGATGCAAGGGAATGCCAGTTGCAGGGAATGGCAACAGGATACCCGTATCTTATTGTCTTCAGTGCTCCCTGCAGCATCTGGTGGACCGCTATGAGATACAGGACTAGATGAACCCTTGGCCTGATCCAGCAGGGCTCTTCTCATGTTCTAATTTTCTTAGTGCTGCATGCATTGTTCTGGTCAAGCAACAGGGAATTGGGATCTTCATTTATTGTATGGCAGATCCAGCCATGCAAGCCACATTTGTAGCTCCTTTTGCATGTGTGGTGCACAGTTTATAAAAGATCTGCATGGACACAGTACACCCTTCCTGGACTGAGATGAGTGAAATCTGCCTATAGACTGGAAGTTGTTCTTTGTTTCATAACTGGTAGTATTAATTTACTAATTCAATGACTTTAAATATGGATCAGCTTTACTCTGTTGTTAACAGAGTAAAATTTAAACTCTCTTTAAACATAGGTCTTTTGAGAAGCACAAAAGACATGCACAAAGGCTACCTCTCCCCCTTCATGACCTTCTCTCTTAAGGGGGCTGGGACTGCCTGCAGCAAGACTCATTATGACATGAGAGGGTGAGTCATTACAGGGATTTATCTCAGTGGGCCTATCTCCCCAGGGTACTGAGGAGGGGGCATAGACATTTTTGAGGGTTTTTTTTCTTGTTTTTCTTTCTTGTTTTTCTGCTATGAAGACTTTTCTTTCATCATGTTCCCCCCTCCACTTTCCTTTATTCCTTTGTCCCAGCTGCATGCAAATCCTGAATCCACTTTACCAAAAACCTTAACACTTTTTTCCAAAAAGTGTATACGAAGCATATACCAAATCAAACAATTCAGAAAGTTTCAGACTATCCATCTTTAATAGAAAACCTGTCTCTATGCATTTTGAACTAATCAGGGTCCCATACTATCCAGCATCAATGCATCTGCAATGAAGCCCCCAACATTCACTTACCTTAAGACCTCTGTGACAGCCCCCCCCACCACACCTTGTTGTGCATTGGCACTGGAAAGTTGAATAGGATTGGACCCTTATGCCCTTCATCAAGTGATGTGAAAGAAAATGGAAGGATGAAAGCTAAACTCCTTGATAGGTGTGGGATTAGTTTGATGAAGTGTGTGGAAATAGACTGAATCAAATGTTAACAGGCTCCTCTTTTTGGCTACAGCAGTGGTTCTCAAACTGGTGAGTCGTGACCCACCAACTTGTGTAACACTTCCCCCATCTTTTTAAGGAGCAGGGGAAGGGGAAAGGCAGCGGTGCGATCCCCAGGATCGTGTTGCTAAGGGGGGGCAAGAAGGGGTGTTTTGCACTTACTTGTAAGTAATTAGGGCTGCTGGAGGCTGCAGGAGGCATGGGGAGCCCTGCGCAGCCCTCTGCAGCACTCCTTGAGGTTTGGAATATTAAGTAAAAGTGGGCACAAAGCACTCCCGTTTTGCAGGTGGTGCTTTGTGTCCACTTTTACTGAACATTTCAAGCCTCAGGGAGACCTGTGGAGGGCGGCAGGGGGGTGACACTACTAGTGACCAAAATTGAGGTTGTTACAAATGATACCATTATATTATATATTGTTCGATGCGTAAATTACAGCAGAATGCAATGAAACTAACAGGAGTTAAATAACTCAATCCTATCAAAAGTTATGGTCCCAAAAACCAGAAAACAAAAATGCAACTGTCTTATGTTAACAAAACGTACAATTTCCTTAACTCAAAACGGACCAATGAGACTGATTGTTCAAAGAGCCAATAAGATGTTGTTATGACACAGCACGGATCCAATAAGGTGTTAGCAAGGTGACACCCTGGGGGGGAGGAGATACCAGGGGTGGATCTAGTGTTTATGTTTGGGAGAGGACATGAACACTACCTTAACTCCAGAGTCCAGGTCAACCAGGCGGGTAGAACTGGACTCTTGTCCAGACTTGGAGCACAGATCTACCTGCTGGGTAGACCTGGGCTCCCATTCTAACTGCCCTCTGGAGCTTCCTCTTCTAGGCAGGTAGTTTGGGTTCCTGTCCAGACTTGGAAGACCTGGGCTCCCTTTCTGATTGGCACCTGATTTCACTCCCTATCCTGTGGGGTGCTTTACCCGCTGACCAATTAATTTTGTCATATGGGGAGGTGACAAAAATTTATGGGCCCTGGGTGTCAAATGATGTAGCTACGCCACTGTGGGCCACTGCAATATACAAGAAACTTTATTAACTTCCTTTGGCCTGATTCAACAGGGCTCTTCTTATGATGGTAAAATGCCTTTAATAGGTATAGGGGTTGTTTGTTGTTGTTTTTTAACCTGTGGTTGGTTTCTGAGAGGCAGTTTTTGCATTGCACTTTCAGTCAGCATGGAGATGAAACCTTGCCCCCTCATTCAGCTGCTCATAGCAACTGCCCACACTCTCTAGGGAGGCCTGCCCCACATGATGTGGGTTAGAGAGCTAGAGAGTACATTGATGACAGAGATGTTACTAAACATCTTGCTTTCTGCCTCTCACATGTCTTAAGGTCATTCCGTTTGTATTTTTGATCCAGCCTCTGAGTTTTAAATGCTCCAAGCCTGTGATCTACACATAGGTGGGAGTAAGTCCCAATAAACTCAATAGAACAAACTTCTGAGTAGACATGTATAAAATCTGTAGCAAGTGTACTCTGTACCTACTTATCAAATACAGATCCCATCTTCTCAGTTGTTATATAGTACCAGTTGCTGGTGGTGCTTACCAATAGTGTGCCTAGCACTGGAGTCTGTCATCCAACTATTTGATACAAGAATAGTTTTCTTTGGCACCAAAGCAAGCAGTATTGCTAGCGCCCTGAAATTCTTAAGGCAAGAGCATTTGAAAGCAAGAAAAGAAGCGGTTTGATAATAATGGTATTGTGATAATGGTGTTAATATAGAAATCTGCCAAGTGGCCCTCAGGTTATTTTATATATCAGTGGCTCTTAAATGTGAGATGCACCTGAACAAGTGGGGCACCTGAACAATGAGTGTCAAGTTTCAGGGCAAACTAAAATCCTGATGGAATTGGTGTCTGCTTCCCTGCCAAGCTCTGGGTAGGATGAATGCCCTCTGGCTAAGGACCCTGAGTGATATCTATTAATCACCTGATTGGGGGTGTCAGGTACTTCCTGTGCTGCTGCTTTATTCTGTTGATGATTCCCTTCCCTGTGTGAGGTTTTAGGAGGAGAATATGCCCTGTTCTGTTCATCCTCTAATGCCAGTGTTGAATTAGTTGAAGAATAATGTTGAATTACACCACTCTTGGGGTCCTGGCATGCAACAGCAGGCTGTGCAGATCTGCATAGAAGGAACACCACTGTTGAACTGTAGAACAAATTATTCGTGTTGGGTGGGGCAGGGAGAGTGCAAACGAGACTAAATTTAGATGGTGTGAGTCAGTAAAAAAAAAAAAAAAAGTTTGAGCAACACTGCTTCTTATATACAAAATACAGTAAGTCCCCAGTCAGGGTTTGTACAGATACGGTCAGAGATGGGAAGGTCCAGCATGGCTTGAGTCTTGAGTCCCTGACCCCCTGCAGCTTGACTTGAAAACGAATCATAACGGGGGCACTTTCCAAGTTGCTGAGTCACCCTTTTGTGACTTAGTAGGACTTGAGTCACTCTGTCTCGTTTAAAAAGCTCGCTGTGGAAAAAAACAGGGCTGCTGCCAGGGTTTGTGTGTGTGTTGGAGTTCTCCTTTAACAGTTCCCTGCTGTCCCCACCCATCTGTAAACAGGAGAGAGCAGACAGAAGCAGCAAGAGGGAGGAGGGTCACGCACAGCAGCTTTGAGGCTTACTAGGATGACCCAGTCCATTGCAGTTCTAGTCAGAAGTAGTCCCACTGTAGCCAGTCATTCAGTGAGGGTTCCCCCTCCCAAGTGACAATGGAACCCATAGAAGCCACAAGGTTGGAAAGCGTGATTGCTACAAATTTCCTCCCCCCTGCTTCCCCACCTTCTTTTCCCCCTCCAGTCAATCCTAAGACAAGAACACCCTTTGGCTCCTCCCTCCTACCCTCTGTTTCTCTGACATACTGTGGTGACTTGACTGCCTCCCTGAACTCATTGGTTCCACATTGGCTCAATGAGTTCTTTTTTCTTTTTCTCTTAATTTTTTTGCTCTGTTTTTGATATTGTTTTACACCATGCAATGTTAAAATTAATGTTTTAATGCCTTGTTTGATGTTTTTGACTTGTGATTGTACTTGAGCTTTGTAAGCCACCTTGGGCATTTCCTTTGGCATGGGAAAGGCGGAGTATAAATTTCTTAAATAAATAAATTAGACGCCCTTCCTTTGCCCAATGATCATGAGTATCCTTCCTTCCTATCAGAGATGGGCAAAACAGCTCACTTCCCCTCCCCCTTCCTGCTCAGATGCATTATTAACTCTTCCCTGTTTCCCAGCTGGAACTTCCCTGATGCTTGCCCTTTCTGAAGGATGGCCCCACAAGGTTTCCACGCCATGAAAACAGTAAGCAAGCACAGCCAGACACAGCCAGACTTGAGTCTAGCAATCTCACTGTCTGCTTCCTGTTCCTCAGAGTTAGGGCCCAATCTTAACCTGCCTCTGTGTTGGCAGGTTAACACGAATTAACCTCGTGTTCTGGTGGCACAGCAGCCTTTGTGGTGCTGTAAAGTGTGATGCTCTATTGTACAACCAGACTGCTGGTGGAAATAGTGGGCGGCCATGGCTGTGCGACAGTGGCCTTTGAAGATGCCCCAGCACTGGCAAGTTGGTACAGGCAGGATAGGGGAGGAGTGGGATGGGGACTAGGGTGGACAGGGAGTATTTGAGAAGTGGGTGGTTATCAGTGGCAGTGATATCCTGCCCACTTTCGTGGCCTTGATCCACCTCCCCAGATCCACTGATAGTTGCACCAGCCAGAGTTGGAGCAGGTCTGAACACACTTATTGGGGAAGCTGAGGCTTACCCCAGGTAAGGGAACAAATGTTTCCTTACTTTGAGGAGGTCTCTGGGATACCCCCCCCCCACACACACACACACAGGCTACAGTGCACACTCTGTTTAATTGAACTAGAAATTTGTCTATATTTTCCTAAATCAAGTGGCTCAAGGGAGAGCTTATTCAACAGCTATTTCCTTACTGCTTCTTTCAAGTAAGCCAGAACAATTCCCTCCCTTAATGATATATCACACTGTCCAGCACTTTCTCCCACTCTGTTATTAACCATGATGGGTAAGGGTAGACTTGTTGTAGAACTGTCCACATGCTCAAATGCCAGGTGTTTAAGTTATGAATCATATTAATAACTTAATAACTTATTAACATTCAATAAAATCTGACTGAAGGAAAGCCTAGATTCCTCTGCTGTCAACTCTGTAATGACAGGGCCATGGTCACAGCAGATGCAAGCAATTTGATTCGCAAAGAACTTGGCAAAATTGTCACATCAACACGCAACTGAAGACTTTAATCTTCCACAGAAGTAAGACAGACAGAGAGAATGGTCAGTGGTCAGCTAGACAAGATTATGTGGATGCAACGGTGGCAGAAAAGTAAGATTACTTTGCTGTCCTCATTGCTGTTAAATGAGTTGCTGCTAATTACAGTGGACAATGCTAAGAACATAAAAGCAGCCCTGCTGGATCAGGCCATAGGCCCATCTAGTCCAGCTTCCTGTATCTCACAGCGGCCCACCAAATGCCCCAGGGAGCACACCAGATAACAAGAGACCTCATCCTGGTGCCCTCTCCTGCATGTGGCAATCAGAGGCAGCCTGCCTCTAAAACCAACAGCTTGCACATACCTACTATGACTTGTAACCCGTAATGGATTTTTCCTCCAGAAACTTGTCCAATCCCCTTTTAAAGGCATCTAGGCCAGATGCCGTCACCACATCCTGTGGCAAGGAGTTCCACAGACCAACCACACGCTGAGTAAAGAAACATTTTCTTTTCTCTCTCCTAACTCTCCCAACACTCAATTTTAGTGGATGTCCCCTGGTTCTGGTGTTATGTGAAATTGTAAAGAGCATCTCTCTATCCACTCTATCCTTCCCATGTATAATTTTGTATGTCTCAGTCATGTCCCCCCTCAGGTGCCTCTTTTCTAGGCTGAAGAGGCCCAAACGCCGTAGCTTTTCCTCATAAGGAAGGTACCCTAGTCCAATAATCATCTTAGTCGCTCTCTTTTGCACCTTTTCCATTTCTACTATGTCCTTTTTGAGATGTGGTGACCAGAACTAGACAAAATACTCCAAGTGTGGCCTTGCCATCGATTTGTACAACGGCATTATAATATTAGCTGTTTTGTTCTCAGTACCTTTTCTTATGATCCCAAGCATAGAATTGGTCTTTTTCACTGCAGCCGCACATTGGGTCAACACTTTTATTGAGCTCACCACCACCTCTCTCCTGATCTGTCACAGGCAGCTCAGAACGCTAGACTAGACTAGAATGCTAGACTAGATGGACAAACAGCAGTGCCTTATACTTTTTATGTCATTTCCTTTTCCAGGAATCTTGCAAAACAGAGGATTAGATGTTAAAGGAGATTAGACACATTTGTGGAGGCTAGGTCTACAAATGATATGAGGTGTTTGAAAATGGTGTTATTTTTTACTCAGAAGTAAGCCCATTGTGTTCAGTAAGGGTGTAATCCTATCTTAGGGCCCAGTTCTATCCAACTTTCCAGCACTGGTGTAGCCACAATACAGCCCTGAGGTAAGGGAACAAATGTTCCCATACCTTGAGGAGGCCTCTGTGATTACCTCCCCACCACAGGATGCAGTGCATGCCTCATTGGCACAGCTACACCGGCACTGGAAAATTGGATAGGATTGGGTCCTGAGTCTCCAGAAACAAACACCTCTAATTCTGAGTCATGATGGCTACATAGAACATTCATGCTCAGAGGTAGAATACCAGCTGCTAGGAAGCAACAATGGGAGAAGACACCTTTACGTTTGTCCACTTCTTGGTTGGCCACTGTGACAAGTAGGCTGCTGGAATAACATAAGATCTCTGGCTGGTGCAGCAGGGCTCTCCATTTGTAGTCCTGGTACTTTATTCCATTTTCGGGATGGAGAAGCATAGGCTGAGTGAGGCATAGACTAGGGTCAGAAACTGAGCCCATTCCAGATGCATGACAGAAAACCTGAGTGCACATGGCAGAGAGTTTGGTCCCAGTCTTGGATTTCTGAGTGTATCCATTTCATACATGTATTTCCAAACATGTGTGTGACCCTAAACGCATGAGCAACTTTCCGTTTGAGTTTTTTGTTTTTCTTTTTAAAGAAATTGCACTTGTGGGGAGGGGCAAAATGTGAAAAAAGTCACAGTGGGGGATACTGGTGCTTTACTACACTGCTTGGTTACAGTTTCCATCTCAGTTGTGGCCCACCCACTTCTATTTTTGATGGAATGAAAGCTTCATCTGAAGCCCAATGGAATGGAGGTTTTTTCTGTCGAAAATAGTATGCTAGGTTGTGTGTTTGTTGTGTGTATATGTGTGTGCAGGATGGATTGGAACTGCAGTGGGGGTAAAGTAGTGCATCTCCCGTACCCCCATCACAGTTTAACCACATTTTTCCCTTCTCCCAAGCCCTATTTTGAAAAGCAAATAAAATACCCTACTGGAAATTGAAATCATAGGTTCTCTTCTAGTTTAGGATCACTTCGAGGTCACTTTGATCTTAGGTATAGGCATCAGTATATGTATACTAAGGTTGCATTCTTAGGCACAGTAACTTGAAAGTAGCCTCTATTGAAGACAATGGGACTTACTTGTGAGTAGACATGCATTGGCTCATGCTCTTAGTCATGTTTTTAGCTGTGCTCTGTAAAAAAAAACTAACCCCTACACATCAACACCCTTCGCCCTTCTGGGGACCAGTCCAGCAGATACCTAATTTGTTCTCTGCTTCTGTAAAACATGTAGCTAATCAGGAGTTACTATTATAGCATCTGTAGTAATGAAGAGGTATTGCTTCTATATACACAAACTACTACTGCTGTATCCTGAGCACCTGTGGGATGTGAGTGGTTTGGTCATGGCAGTGCTTCTCCACCATGCGCCACAGCTGTTCTTACCATTACCACTAACGCTGCAGTGCTTGGTCATGAAATTGTTCTTGACAGGCCTTAATGGAATACAAATGTGTTACAACTGTCAGAAAATGGTTGTGTCCATGTGGCCTAAGCAAGGAGGGGCTCTTTTATTACATTGCAACTCCGCTGAAGTGTTTTTTGATCAAGCACTATACTCTAAGAAACTGTGGCACTTTATGAAGTGCAGCCCATACCAGAACCTTTCTTTATAATTCAAGTACGTGACTAACTTTTTGAAAGTTTTTTTTGGGGGGGGGGTGAAGGGCAAACTCTCCCTTGATAAAACTTCTACTGTCTTTTCCTCATTGCATACCATGCCTGAAAACAAAAATGAATTGAATTAGGATCTGCTAATTTGCAATATAGACCAGGGATCTCCAAACCCCAGCCCAGGGGCCAAATGCGGCCTGCAGAGAGCCTCTGTCCAGCCCACGACCAGTCTCTGGTCCCCTGAGAGCCTCTGGCCCAGTTGACCGAACACAACCAGAGTTTTGCTTGTGGGGTGGGGGAATGGGGGTCCATTTAAGTGTATGCACTGGCATAGTTAGAGGGGGAGTGGTGTAGTAAGTTTTGCAGGGAGCCTCCCTACAGCGTGCAAGCAGCTCCTCCCCCTCCCCTTGGGAGCCATTCGCCTCCGCCCCCCCCGCCTACGTGGCTCCAAACGGGAGAAAAGGAGCCGCTTGCACACTGTAGGGAGGCTTCCTGCAAAACTTAGTGCACTACCCCACCCTCTACACTCACACCCTCATACACTCACGCCAGTGAGTTTACGCTTTATTTCTTGGGCTGTGTTGGTGCTTGGAGAAATCCTGGACATTTGAGCCCATTCATTCATTCATCTAAGGTCCATCTCTAATATATTTATTTAAATTTTATATTTAATATTTTTCCCCCGGCCCTCGACACTGTGCCAGATATTTGATGTGGCCCTTTGGCTGAAAAGTTTAGAGACCCCTGATCTAGACTAATGTTGAATGGACTTCCCCTCCATGTCAGGTTCAAAATCAATCAGAAAAATACGGTTACTTTAGCAAACTTCCAAAAACTGATCTGGGCTGAGTAGATGGGTGGATTAATTCTGAATCAGCAAGGCTCTAGGCAGCACATTCATTTACAGTGATGTCACTGGTAGGGACCTCTCTGCAGCTGGCATGTCACTCATCTCAAGTAAACAGTGAAAGGATGCATTTGGGGTAGTGATGGGAGACAAAAGGGTCTCATCTAAGTCAGGAGGGTGCAGGTAACAAGGACCCTGGGCCTTTGAGCTTATTGTGCTTCCTCCAGCAAAACTCAGGAGGTTCCAACTATAGCTGCTACTCTCACAGAGTCACTCTGGGGCGGGGGCACTGGAGATACCCTGATTCATATGGAAGGGATGAAGTAAACTCCATCCGATAGACTTGCCTCTGCTGATGTCAATTGGAGCACGCCTGAGACATGCTGACTGGAAGGGGAAGTGCTGAGGGGGAAAGAGAGGGATTCAGACTTGCCTCTTTGCCATTTTAAAGGCCCAAATGCCCCCCCCCCCCAACATTTGACTTTGACATTTGAATTGACAGCATTTGAAGTGACAATTTGAATGCCACATTGAATGCCTGTTAGGGAGATAAAGTGGGATATAAATTTATAAATAAATTGAGAAAAGAAACAAATCATGGTTTTTGCCTTTAAAATGATCTGTGCAGGGCTGAGGAGAGGGGGGTAAAGGGGGTAATTTGTACCTAGGCCCAGGGTCAAAAAGGGGGCCCAAGAGCCAAAGGAGGGGGCCCACAAGCATGCAGCTGCAGCTACTGGCAAGCCATATATGCTTAGGAGTGTGTTAGGTTTTCCGTATTACTGTATCTATCTGCTGATGCCACATGGGTGGGTAGACCAGGGCTCCAAAGACTTTTCCAGCTGTCTCCACCTTCTCCCCATCCTGTTTTGCCCCATCCTGTTTTGACCCTACCCTATTCTACTTGCCATCACCACCCTCCCCCGCTCTGTTTCACCCCTCCCTCTTTGCAAAGGGGCCCCAAAGAAACTTTGTACCCCCTGATAAAATTCCTCTTGGAGGCTCTAGATCTGTGTGTGAACCTCCCTTTCCCTGTGCATTTTAGTCCTGACTGGGCTGGAATGCATTGATTGTCCCACCATTGACAGAAGGACTTCCAGTTGGAACTGTGCTTAAATAGCACTTGTTCACATGCACATCAAATGTGATAAGCCTACAATGTGGTGTCTGTGCCTTTTTTTTGGTCACAGGTTGTGGGTTGTTCATGCCGCCCATAGGCTTCTGCTTGCAAACAAATCAACAGGCCCCTCTGCACACACACCCTCTCCAAGTCCTGACTGCCTGGTGGGATGTACAAGTGATAATGGAGCAAGGAAGGCTGTTCCAGGCTCCTTGATGAAGGAATACTGCCAGAGCCCAGACAGCCTGCTGATTCAGCAGAGTGCAGAGGCCTGCTGAAACCCTATCTCTTTCTGTTTTCCTCACCAAAATGCAGCTGCTTGGAAGCGGGAGCCTTTCATCGTTGGGTCTGTATCTAGAAATTCTGCACCAGCATGTACAACTTTTGCAAACATTTGATCAGTAGACTTATTGCACAGATTTCCCAGTGGCTTATTTATTAGGATCTTATTGAGGATACACATTTCATCTTACTTTTTTTTTAAGCAGAAGAAAAAAGTACAAATCAAGCACCCTTTTTTCACTACTCATACAGCACACATGGAGACTGGGAAACCAAAGTTTCCAGAAAAATAATAGCAAACTGCATACAAGACCAAAGAGTCAAATTAAGAAACCACAAACCCTCTGATATTTTGGTGCTTTTACAGAGAGTCATAATTTCTGGCAATTTTCCTGTGGGGGGAGGGGAGCAGTACTCTCTCAGATATTATGTTCTTAATAAAAATTAATGACTTGTTTTGGAGGCTGGTGGTTTTGATCTGCGGTTGTAGAAGAAAGTTGGATTTTTTTCTGCTTGAATCAAATACTTTCTAACTGCTTAGGAACAGACAAAAACAACTTTGCAAAGGTGCGTGATAGACCTCAAAGGAGGTTACCCTGTTAGTTTCAGATCAAGGCAACTAACTGTGCTTGGTTAATTTCCCATTGGGGAAGGGAGTTATTTTGTTTCTTGATTCAACAGTTAAATGAAGACAAAGACTTGGCCAAGGGCTGCTGCTGATATTTCAGAATTTTTTTCCACTTGGAACACATTCTTCTGTAGTAAAGAATGCACAACCCACATGTAGATTGTCTTCTGTGAAATGTGTGTTTCCCCAGGACTCTGAGAGGGCATTCATAATGCTTTATCCCTCCAGGGTTGATAGGCAGGGCCAAAGCTTGCACCATCTCCTTCCAGAAGAGAGGTGTCCACATACCCAGACCTGTCTTGGCTAAGGATAGAGAAACACGATTTTTTTTTAACTCTGCTTTTTCTGCAGCTTAAACAATCTGGGATGCAGGCCATCCAGCTGACCCTAGTAAGTCAATGTGTAAGTAGATATGTGCAGTTTCACATGGAAAATATATCAGCCAGACTCACAACTCTTAATTGGGAGGTCTGTGCCATCCTAAAGCGGGTGGAATGTCATCTGTCATCCCTCTGAACAGAAGGTCTGGTGGGACCTTTAATCAGGTGGTGGACTGACTCAGTCACTGGTTGCTTCAGGTAACTGAGTGTTTCCGACATTCAGCAGTATTCAGTTAGATTGTCTAGCACTTCAGCTGTCTGGTAATGGACCAGTTTGCTGCAGCAGAAGGCATAGGGTGCCAGTGTTTACAGCAAGACATCCACATCTGGACACAGCCACAGCTGCTTCGGTTTACTAGCTAGAGCCACAACGGCTGAAGGGTTTGGGCTATTCAGAAAGTGTTCTGGATGCAGCGTTGGCTTCATGTAGAGTATACCACAAACAGGGTGTATAGTATCACATGGTGCACACTTCTGTCATGATATTGTCAACAGGATAAAGATCCTGGAAGGAGGCAGATTCTCATCATACTGGATTTTCTTCAGGCCAGGCTTGTCAAGGGGCTAAGTGCTAGTTAATGACAGCTTTTAGCCTTGAATAGCATTTTAGGGTGCTTAATTCACAAACAAAAACCCTTAATCTGCCCTTGGACCCCAGGTTTCCATCTTGGAACCTGAACTGGGTCTTCTCATTGCAGGCGGGAATGCATTTTCAGCCATTGGGAATATGTTGATACTAGCAAACTAGGAAGGTGGCAGGTTCTTCCACTGATTGATTGAGTGATGGTATTTATTTATTTATTTAGAGGGTTTATACTCCACCTTTCTCCACCATTGGTAAGGGCAATCCAGGTGGCTTACAAAGTTTAAAACATGACAGTAATGAAACATTAAAAACAATTAAAGCAATAAAAACAAGACAAATGCAAATGGATCACAAAAAATGTTTAAAAATTACATTTAATTAACATGCCAGTCTGTCATGTCAGCTATTTAATGCCATCCTGAATAAATGGAATAAATGGTCTGATATCCAAGGTGGGAGCTGTTTTTAATTCTAAGGGGAGAGAATTCCACATTTTGGGTGTCACCACTGAGAAGGCCCCGTTCTTTGCTGCCATCCCCTCACCTCCATCAATGGTGGCATGGTTAAAAGGGTCCCCTCTGACTACCTCAGAGGGTGGGGCAAATTATATATTCAAAGCCATAAAAGGCTTTGAAAGTCAAAAATAGCACCTTGAATTGTGCCTGGAAATGAACCGGCAGCCAGTGTAGCTACTGAAGCAATGACCTGAGTCAAACCGATGACCCCTCACAACCATTCAGGCAGCCACATTCTGTCCTAATTGCAGCTTCTGGACAGTCTTAAAAGGCAACTCCACCTAGAATATGTTGCAGTAATCTAATCTAGACGTCACTAGGGCCAAATTTGGTCACTATGGCCAATTCTGAGTAATTCGAGTATGGTTGTAGCTGTCAGATCAGCTGAAGCTAAGCAGTTTCCCTTGCCACAGCTGCCACCTGGAAATCCAAGAGCAGCTGTGCATCTAGACTGCAGATATGCTCCTTCAGAGGGAGTGCAACCCCATTCAGAGCAGGGCAATTGTCCTGCATCATGGACTGCAGGACCAGGACAATCTCTGTCTTAACAGGATCTAATTTCAGCTTGTTTACCCACATTCAGCTCTCAGCTGCCTCCAGACAGTGATCCAGGATCTTGACTGCCCCTTGGAATCAGTTGGAAAGGAGAGAAACAGCTAGTGTCAACAGCGTATGAATGGCTCTCTGCTTCAGATCGCTGGATGACCTCGCCAGTAGCTTCATATAGATGTTTAGCAGTACGGGGGTTAGAATCAAACCGTGTAACACTTATTAGAATCGCCCCTTTTCCAACAATTACTTGATATCCCAAGTAATTCCTAGATTTTATATTTTTGTTTTAAATGGAGGAACAGCCATGACTGCTTCTTTGATTCACTACCCCTGGTTGTGTCCTGAAATGTATTCTAACACCTAATGAGGCTAATCCTGAGGTTCTCAAACTGGAGTATCATGATGTCCCTGCCTGAGAGTCTCAGCCACTGACCCCTTAAGGGACAGGGGAAGGGGGAAAGCAGCAACACGATCCCCAGCCTCGTGGCACTAATGGGAGCGAAGGGGTTTACAGGGGGTGCTGCAAGGTACAGGAATTGTGGGAGCACCATGCAGCCCTCTGCAGGGCTTCCTTAGTTTTAGAGTACTGAAAATAAGCAATTGCAAACCGTAAGTGGTTTGTGATTGCTTATTTTCAGTATTCTAATACTCTGGGAGCCTTGAGGAGGGCAGTGTGGGGCTCCCTGCAACTTTTCTCCTGCAAGAAAACCCCCTTTGCAATCCTTCATTCCCCCCCCCCCCCCGGGCAATGACTTACCTCAGGAGATTTACTCCCAAGAGGTTTGAAATCTCCTGGGCTAATCTAATGGAGTCTGCATGACTGCTCTGCTCACACCTTAAAACTGTTATAAAATGCGAACTTTGGGGCTTCAAAATCTTGTCATTTCTTCTCGTCCCCTTTCCTGTCTTGGTCCATTTTGTTTTGCTTAACATCTAAGCTGACGAAAGTTCATGAATCCAGACAGCCTTGACCTGTGACATTTTTTGTAACTCAATTTAGTCGAAATAGGCATGAAAATGAGAGGAACTCTACATCTCAATGCACTGTGGAGTTACATTACAGAATCATAAACCTATTTAAATGTCTTTGTTGCAGGCTGAAGCATTCTGAAGTGTTCCTACCATTCTGGATGTGGGCAGCCCATTTTTAGATCCTTGGAGCAGGACTCCTCTGAAGTTACTCACTTGCCTGTCAGCACAGGAAGGGCCAGATGGAAAGTGAGAGGTGTTTGTGGTTCCCCACTCTTTGTTGTAATGTCATAGGAGAAAAGAAAGCTGCCTTATACTGCGTCACTTTGGTCCATCTAGTATTGTCAACACGAACTGGGAGCAACTATCCAAGATTTGTCAGTAATTCTTCTCTACTCTACCTGTAGATGCCAGGACCTTTTGCATGTGTTCTACCAGTGGGCCATACGCCTTCTCGTACTTGACACTTTTGTACCTTAAATATTTTAAAAATGTCATAAGCACACAAGGAAAGACCTAGTCCAACATTCTTTTTCCAATACAGGGGACCCCCATATCCATGGATTCAGTTATCTGCGGATTGGGTCTGCCCTGTGTGCATCCCCTCACTGCCAGTGGCACTTCTGAACTGGGCAGGCAAAGAAATGCAACTGCCGGCTTCACTGAGAAACTGGAAGTGATGTTTTTAATGTCTTACAAAGCATTGGGAGGCCCAGGGAAAGCCTGCCGAACTCAAAAGCCGCTCTGGAGGCAAGTGTGACGGCCTCCCCAGGACCACAGAGATGGTTATTCACCCGTATCTGCTGTTTTAGCTATCCATGGGGTGGTTCCCCTGTGGATAAGGGGGCATGCCTGTGATAGTTAGCTAGATACCTGTGGGAAGCTCACACACTGGCTGTTAAGATGATGGCAATTCTCTTTTGTTTTGTTCCCAGCATCTAGCCATCATGTTCTGAATGTTCAGCTGTGATGGCTAATAATTATTGATAACCTATTTTCCATGAATTTGTCCATTACTTCTTGTTTAAAAAACACAGAACCTAAGAACCATCACATCTTGGCCTCGTGAATTCTCACATTAATTATGCATTATATTTTGTGTGGTCTGCCCTGAACCTATTGCTGATGAAATACCCTGGATGATCCTGAATTCAAGCATTATGAGACAGGAAGAATTTTTTTCTATATACTCTGACTATGCCACTTAGTTTTAAATCTTTTATCATCCCCCCTCTCCCCCGGTAGTTGTGTTTCTTTTCTAAATTAAAATTCAATCACTTTTGCCTTTTCTCGTAAGGAAGATGTCTAACTTTGTGGTCCTTATAGTTACAGGTGGAGCCTGTTTATCCATGGATTTTTCATCCATGGATCTGGCTCAACGCGGGTCCCCTGAACCCATGTTGAGCCAGACTCAGCTCCTCCTAAGCCCTCCGAAGGGGAACGGAGCTGTGCTCCAGAGGGCTTTCTGAAGCCCACAGAGGCAGCATGTATCCACCCGCTGTCCCTGAAGGCTTCAGAGTGACCCAGAAGTAAAAAAACACTTCACCCAGAAGTAAAAAAACTCACCAAGTGAAAAAACATCATGCACTTTTTTTCTGGACATTCCGAGGTCCAGAGAAGCACTCCAGGAGCTTCCCTAGGCCTCAGAATGCCTCATACGGCAAAAAAAGTCACTTCCAGTTGCCCTATGGGAAACCAAAAGTGGCATTTCTTCACCTCTCCGGGCCATTCTGAAGCCCGCAGAGGCACTGGGTGGACATGCGCTGCCTCTGTGGGCTTCAGAAAAACATCCAGAGGGGACTGGAGCACAGCTATGGTCCCTTTGGAGGGAGAAAGGGAGGAAAATTGCAGATTTGATTACCTGCAATTTTCAGTATCAGCAAGGGGTCCGAGAACAGATCCCTCATGGATACCAGGGACTACCTGTACTTTGTTCTGTTCTTTCTCTGCTCTACACTGCAGAGTCCTTTTTCTAGCAACAGAAGTGCATTAGGAGTTGTGTTCAGGCTGCCCATGTACCAGAATGATTATTATAGGGATTTTTTAATCTGCACATTGGGAGGAACGGGTATACACGTCTGGACCAAGTCCAACATTCATATATTCAAGATCAACTTGAATATGTGTGTGCATAAATGGAGTAAATAAATTTTTATAAATCAGCTGGTAAGCAAAAGGAAAGTACACGATGAACAGTTGAAAGTTTTATTCATATAAAATTCATTATTAAGAACATAAAAGATTGCATCTTAAAAAAAAAAAAGATCTGCAGTTATTTACAGCAGTATTGCACAAGTAAAGTGGCAATTACCCTGTCAAAATTTCATCAGTGCAAAACACAAGTAAGCCAGGGAAACTGCAATAAAAATGCTACATACGCTGGGTTCTATGAAACACATTAGTGATTAATCAGTACAAGATCAGTGCTACATTGATGTTTGTACCTGACAATGAGGTGCTGCCATACAGTAACTAGTGGTATCTCAAACAGGGTGCAAAATTCACTCTCCCTAAAAATTTAGTAGTTCTTGAATATATTGCAGATACTTCTTGTTCATGAGGTAACAGCCATATCCTGTGCTACATCAACCGGGTCAAGGCAGGAGGTCTTAAAAGCCCTAATACAAGCACAATTGAAGAGAGAAACAGGAAGCACCAACAAGATTCTGAACCAGCATCTAATGAACTCTCTGCATAAACCTATTTTGAGATGGGATGCTTGGGGCAGCCAGATTCTCTGTGAACACATTCTGGAAGGGGGGGGTTATGTGTGGGGTAAATGAGTGAATTCTCAGGACATTTATCATTCTTATAAAGACTGACTAGCTCAGAGCACTGCATGTTGCTTTAATACAACTTCTTTGTAAGCCGCCTAAAGTCCCTAGAGAATTATCTGGAATAGATTCATGTGAAAAGTTACAAATGAGATGCTGAATGTGGTCCTTGAACATGGGCGATTCCTCCTCAATCACACACTGGAATTCCAAGCCATGCCCTGCCTTTCCTTCATATTTGATTGAAAATTATTAACAAGATAGAGAAGGTGGCAAAACAAGTATTGTAGAAAATGAGGAATTTAAACAATACCTAAAAGCTCTTTCAACTACCCCAAACTAGTAGACAGTGCTCTAAACTGATCAATCACTATTTCCATATATACTAAGTAAAATTCAAAGGGAAAAAAAGACTTTACAAGAACTTAAATAAGCAGAAAATAAATATACAACATTTCTACACGTTACAGCATTATGGAACAGTAGAGTGCATTAATTACAAAGAAAAAAGGAATCTACAGTATTTAACAAGGTCAGTTCTACAAAAAAAGGTTTAGAAATCAATTCATTTTATTTCTGCTGCTATACAAAAAATCTTACATGACATAGTCAGAAAAAGGGAGGAGACATTGCACACAGGTGACATTTGGCTCAGATGAAAAGAACAATTGCTCTAATCTATAAATATTGAAATATTTACAATCATTGAAAGAAAAAAAAGCATAGAAAGTCTTACTAAATGGAAATCCTCTAGAAAGAAATTTGAATCTGGTTTCTCAGCAACCAAAGAAAATTCTTCAAAAAACATTTTGGCAGAAATGCTTTAAAAAAAAATTAAGGATTTCTAGAAAAGTTTTAAAAATTTTCTCCAGTAGGCAAAAGGTTAGATACATTAGCTGACAAAGTTTTTTAAACCCACAAGTCTATTGTGGACACAATGGGGGTTATCAAGGCACAAAACCTGCACTGAATATGAAAAATCAAATGGGCCTTGCTTGATTAGCTTTTTAAGATATAGATATATATAGATATAGATATATAATAGGTAAATGTCTGGCAGAGATTTCTTGATAAACAAGATTGCTTGGGTATGGGCCACACAGTGCCAATATTATATCTTTTCCCATTTACATTATAATTCACAGAATTTTAAAAATATTTATTAGGCTTACAATAAGTTTGCCTGAAGCCATGGCAGCAAGCTCGTTGTACTCCCATGTAGCAGTTAACACATAAGGATGTGTACACATCTCAAGGCACTGGGCCAGCCGAGCCTTACAAGGAAGGGGAGAAAAAATGATGGGGGAAGGGAAGAACTAAAGGGTCATGCATGAGCTTCAGCTTATGCAATCAGAACTTTTCCATCTTTCCCCCCAATCCCTTCCCACAGCAGCTCCTTATTCTCCTACCCCTCACCCTGCTAAAAAGCCACTCCAAAAAGCTCAGAAAACCCTGAAGAGCAGCATCTGTTACTATGTAAATGAAAAATAGGGAAGTCCTCATGTTTTAGGTGCATGCATGGAACTCTCTGGATCCCTACTACTGACAGCATGCATATATGAGAATTTTGTATTAAAAGGAATTAAAACTAAAGTGCTCAACATGCAGAAGCGTGAGCAAAAGATTCCACTGCAAATGGAAAACACTTTGGTGAGTTCAGAAGGACAAATTCTGGGCACCGATAAACTTTATAAAGCACAATAGCATGTAGGTAGTGACAACCACCACAAGTGAATTTGGCCTCCAAGAGATTTCGGATCACTTTTCCCATTACAGACATGGTCAAATTGAAACAAGGGATTCCTAAGTGCCTCTGGTATACAGACAAGATTACTGGCAAACTCCAGGGAAGGAAAAGTGGATTTGTGATTAATAGCTATGTATCAGCATTGCTAAAACTGGAACAGAAAGGATGTCTTTGTGTGTCTCTGGCTTTTTGAATGCCATGAGAAGTCCCTATTGCACTGCATTAACTTGAGCCATATAATGTCAGCAGATACAATCCACTTCCTTGCTTTTTCAATAAACCAGCTTTGTGTGTGTAATATGTAAAGATACAGTTAAGAAAGGCCAAATTCCTACTTGCATGGTTCAAATTTCTTCTTGAAATTAACAAAGCTGTTTACCAAAACTAGCAGAAGAGCAAAATACAGAAATTGCTACAAAATGACCAAGGCTTTGTAGCCTTGTTCCTGCATTTTAGCCCACATGTGGACCACCTGACTGAATAAGGACCATGCAACAAGTACAAGGAAACAGACTCCTGCAAATCTCTCTCTTGTGGAAATGGAATTGCAAAAAGAGAATGCTGCACGTCCAGCTTCTGAGATTTGATTTGACAGTCCAGCATTCCTGGATGCACATGCAGTTTCCAATACAAAACTGCATGAAATGAAAACAGTGCTGTCAATTTTAATAGAGCCACTTGCATGTTTAGAAAAGCAGGAGACCAAATACAGCACGACTTCCCTCTCCTTCCTCATCTCCAAAGGGTGACTGGTGCTATCAATGCTGACAGTACCAAACAATTGTTGGGCACCTACGTGTGTGTACTTGTAACATGAACATTCCTCCATATTTGGGACCCAGTGCGGATTTTGATCCTTTGAGCTCAAGTCTCGGTAGAAGGTTACAAGGGACTGGGGTATCACTAGAGGAAAGAGACTTCCATGGACCCAGGCAAGCCCTGGTGTCCAGGACTGCAGTGGTATACTACAGAGAGATGCGATTGTAGTTAACAAAATTCAATGGTCTGTAATAGCACTTAGGATAGCTTTGACAGCTCAACACAGACTGTTACTTTTGAAAGAGCCTATGACATTTTCAGTGGTGCTGGTGAAACCAGAAATAAAAAGCTGTCGCATTTTGAAGTATTTCAAATCAGATTAAATTGAACCATTGCTTTATGCAAAGTCTCTGCACCATCCTATGTAACTTTAAAAATGGCCAGATAATATCATGTGGGCAGAGTGGAATAAGGGACACTTAAATACTCTAAACCTTTAAAGCAACTATGCGTTTCCAGGAATTTGTCTTACAGTTCTCTCCCCTGGAAAAGGAAGAACTCTGTTCAAATCTACAAACAAATGATGTGGTATTACCATGATGTGGTACGTTACAGGTTTATAGCTGTCCTCCTCCCATGAAATCATTATCACTTCCTGATTTGGTTTCTCAAAAATGTATCATCCATTAAATTCTAATTAAAGTTGTACTACTATCCATGGAATTTGGAGAATCAAAGATAGAAACAATTTAGTATATTCTAACAAATCAGGAAGTGTGCTGAGGGATTTTACAAAAGCTAAATGTTTATTTGTTGTTTTAAAAAAGGAAGTCAACATGCACATCTGCACTGAATGCTGGCTGCAGTTCTGCTTGAACTTCTTTGGCAGGACAAGTTCACTTTTATTTAAAATCAGGATTGTGTGCATTCCATTATTCTTCCCAAGCGTAGAATTTGTTGTAGGGCACAGAATTCAGTATCCTGAAAAATCCAGTTTCCTTTTAAAGCAACTTTCTAGCAAGTAGAAGCTTGAAAGTGTCTTTGCAATGCCTGGTTAAATTTCTAAAGCCAAAAGGAAGGCTGGGCAAATTCTTTCCCCAGCTTTTTGGCTTCAGTGCCCAGTCCAGCTCCTTATCCAGTGTTTTCCAAACTTTTGCTACCTGGGCACAGTGCTGTTTTTTCCCCCCTTGATTAAAATGGTGTACCGCCACCCTTGCACTCAAATTATACATGGTGCTTTCCCAATCAGTTCCAGAACTACGGGCATTCCTCTTGCAGCCAAAGGTATCTCAATTACGATTGCTTCTCTGCATCCTGCCCTTCCTTTTGCCCATTTATTTATATATTTTATACAGGCCTTTATATACTACCTTTCTTTGGTCATTAGATTTCTCCTCAGACTTTAATCCAAGGTAGTTTTACATAGACAGGCTGTTCTAAACCCCTTACCCCCCCCCCCCGGTAGGGATTTTTACAATTGAATAGTTCTAGTCTTTCATAGAACTCCTCCTTCCAGCTGGATTCCTTCCTGGTCTGGCCTATTCAGGGATAGGCTTTCCAGAACTGATTTTGGAATTTCCCTGTACATGGAAGATGTACCATACCATCCTTCTCTTGGGATGTCACTGCATATAAATTGGCAGAGAATGAGGATGAGCTTCCCCCAGTCCAAAAAACAAGAAGTGGTCATTGCATACAATATGGAAGCTAAATTTTTTAAGATACACTTCAACATCTTCCATTGCAAACAACCGTGCCCAGGCCCACAGTTTGGGAATCACCACCTTATCACTTCCTATTTTTTTACAGAAGCAACTTGCATAATTTTTGCTGGTTGCATCATTTGGCTGCTCTTAATGGGTTCCCTTGTTTTTTCTTATTTTTTTAGCACAAGTAGTGATGATTAAAACCATCAAGAACCCCATTGGATAAACCTAGCCAATCACCTATGCTGAACATATGATTCTAGTGCCTCAAAAAGAATGAAAAAAGAAACCCAAAATGGGTTCCACTACTTTTAAAAGATTTTAACTACCTTTTGTAGAGGTAGACAATTTGTTCTTGCTTTATCTTTAGGGGTTTTGACCCCCCTGTTACCAATTTCAACACTGTGCTGTTTGTTGACCTCAAATTTATGCAGTGAGTCAGTAGTCCTTATACATTCCACATTATGGTTGCTAGGTATATCCTAAGAACAAAGGCAGCAATCCAGAGTGCTTTTTTTTTTTTTTGAAAACAAACAAAACAAACAAAAACCAGCCAAACTGGACCTAAACAACAGTAAAATACCAAACTGAGGATCAAAACAGCGCCTGAAATTATGCAGTAGGACCCCATTATAATATTGGAGCAATAGTGCACAGGTGTAGGAACTGCTTTCACCCACATGTGATGGACTTATTGCTACATTGTCCCCGTCCCCACCTTCAGTACACATTATAGAATACACACATTTATCTATACAAATAATATAGGAAGAAAATGGAAAAAAGGCAACCTGGTGTCATTATTTGGAATATTAAAACTTTCACAGTTTAACGTCAACTTTCAAATCAATTTCAGGATTTCTCCTTTGGCCTGCAAGAGGCAGAAACTCCAACCAAACTGGAGATCCAAAATGATGTTTAACAGCAGGTGGGTGCATATTATCTTGCAAACCCTTTTTCCTTGGTGCAAAAAGCACCAGGGTAGCTGAATTTCAGGTGGCACAAAACTGTTGTTGGGAGCAATCACAGACGTCTGTTCCAACCGTTCCATCTTGCTTCCACCAGCTTCCCTTAATGACCTGCCCTCTTGCATATGAAAGTGGTTTGGAATGAACAGAGGACTCATTGCCAACGTGTGGCTTCTCACTGCTTGGGAAGGGAAAAAAACTGTACATTGTCTCTAATATATAAAAAGGCAGCTTTACAAAGTAGCTGGCTCAGTCAATTCCACTGTAGGGCAGAAGCAAAAGTAATCTACATGTTTCCAAAAGGGGACAACATGATTCAATCTTTTTTTTTTTTTTGAAAGCTTTATATATAGCAGTGTCTTTAAAAAAAGTTTCAGCAACAACAAAATAATGTCTGCTCTATTCGCACATGAAATCCTGCTTCTGAAAAAGATTTCTTGCCCTTTTCCAAAAATCCATCATGATTTAACAAGGATCTTGATTTAAAAGCTCATTTTCTCAGAAAACAGGCAGAACCGCCAGATACTGGAGTCCCAACGCTCCTTCTCATTCACTGGATGTCCCCTTGAAGGTTAGGGCAGGCCTGCTAACTGTATCCAGCACTGTTCATGGTTGCTGTTTCTGGAAACCAGTAAACATTCCCAATTGCTTCTTTAAGCAGCAGTCACTGCATTCTCCATATGAGGCGAACGATGTAATGCAACAGGCGCAAAATTATGATCTGGTGGTTTACTGCTTGGTAATCCAAGAAACCCTGTAAGAGGAAATGAGAGGTTATTCATGAAGTTTTCCTGTCTGTAGATATGATGGCAACATTTCCAGCCAGAACTGATGTGCTAGTTTATTTACTTACTTACTTACACAAGTCCTAGTAGACCCTTCTGACCCCCGTTAGGGAATGAATGTTCTATTATGCATAGGAGACCTTTGGGACTGCCCCCCCCCCAAAGGATGCAATGCAAGTCATTTTGGCACATTTTTTTGGGGGGGGGGGAGCGTAACATTGGGCTGTAACTGGTAAATTCCACATGTGAATAGGCCTACCTCAGACATATTATTACTTACAGAATGTTCATATTGTCTCACATTAAGGACAGTGCTTTTCAATGGAGACACTTACACATTCACCAGCCAGTCATCAAGTATAAAAAAGTCAATTGATGTGGATGAATGTGTGAACCAGTCTTCAGACTACCCAGTACATCAACTATGATAAACCTGAGCTCTGAGCTGGGAACTCCCAGATTAAATTCAGTTCATTCATAAACTCAGTGGGTGGCACTGAACAACAAGGGTGACCAGACATACTCTTTTTCCAGGACATGTCCTCTTTCTTTAGCTTCGTGTCCTCTGAAAGAACTGAAATGTCCTTTTTCCACTGAGTAGGCAGTACCTAGCCTTCTTGTAATTAATAAATTATATGCAATATAGTTTTAAATTTAATAATAAGCACTATAGAGTAACCACATGAAATCCATATATGGGTTTTTTTTAGCTTTTATTTTATAATGCCCTACATTTTCTTGAATATCCTACATTTTGGAGTGCCTTGTTCTCTTTTGGGGTTATGACACCTGGTCACCCTGTGAACAGATGTAATGCTAAACTTTGGTTTAGTACTATGCAAATCAGCCTAAGGTAGCCATGCACATGAGCATGCTCTCCTTCTCTCACACATATACACACACAGAATGAAAGCTTTCGTTTTCCCTATAAAATCACAATTCCACATGAAAATAGATGAAAATATTTTAAACTATTTTAAAATTGTTTATTGATCTGCAAGAGGGATCTGAAGGCCTTAGGGATGGACCTCAACAGGTGGGAAACCCTGGCCTCTGAGCGGCCCGCTTGGAGGCAGGCTGTGCAGCATGGCCTTTCCCAGTTTGAAGAGACACTTGGCCAACAGTCTGAGGCAAAGAGGCAAAGAAGGAAGGCCCATAGCCAGGGAGACTGGCCAGGGACAGACTGCACTTGCTCCCGGTGTGGAAGGGATTGTCACTCCTGGATTGGCCTTTTCAGCCACACTAGACGCTGTGCCAGAACCACCTTTCAGAGCGCGATACCATAGTCTTTCGAGACTGAAGGTTGCCAATACAATACTTATTGATCTGCGGCATAGTGATACAGTGGGATATAAATCCATTAAATAAATAATGAACTTGGAAAACTGTGTTTTGTTAACTATTACTTTTTTACATGTCTACCCCCCCCCTTTCCTCCAAGGAGCTCATGGTAGTATGTATGGTCCTGAATGGAGATATGAAGTAAGTCTCCTAGTCTGACACACCTACCACTGCACTTCACTGGCTATAGCAGTGATGGCAAACTTTTTGGGCTCCGTGCGTCAAAATGCCTCACTTGACTCTGCTGGCACATCACCCACCCTCCTGACCAAAAGAGAAACAATTCTTTACATATTTATTTATTTAAAAAAATACAGTCCAATCATGTGCGGGGCATATTATGTAAAGAAACATCAAATAATTACAAAAATGAAATATGAGTAAAACAAACTCAGTTGTTTGCTGGGTGTTGGTGAACATTGGCATGTCACCCAAAACATCATGGTATGTCACTCTTGACATGTGTGTCAAAGGTTCACCATCACTGGGTATAGTATTAGAGCAAACCAGGCTATCATTGTACAAAATGTGGTAATGAGGTTTGTCAATTGCTCTCCTTTTTTTCATATGTGAAAGTGGAAAGAGGAGTGCACAAGCCCACAGTTCCCTTGGGCTGATTCATGTAGCACAAACCATACTTTTTTAATATGAGGGATAATAATACTAGGCTACATCATTGAATCTTTGTAAAGATTATGAAGATAATATGAATGGCTTGAGCACTTAGCAAAAAGACTGCCATTGACTGCAATAGTGAACAATGGCTTCTCAAGACAAAATTTTGCATGTCCTATGTTCTCTAAAAACACATTTGAGTGACATAGGTCGCAATCCTGACCCGGTGCTGGGTTGGCACAAGTCTCTTGCACCAGCCCAGGAGGGTCACAAATGTGTTGTAAAGCATGTTTGTGCCTCCTTTTGAGGTGGGGAGCCCAGCGCAAGGATGTGCGCTGGCCTCCAAGTGCCGACATGGGCCCCAGGCTGGGTGAGTTCATGCTGGCCTTTCCAGGCCAGTGTGGAGGTCTGGGGGGCATAGGGAGGGCTGGAAGGAGATGGGTGGGAGGCGTTCTGGGGGTGGAGGGAGGGCGGGCAACAGGCAGGCCCGTGGGCAGGTGGAGAGCGGGAGGCGGCACTAGGATCCAGCACAAGTGGATCCCCATTCCTGGGAAGCCTGGACCAGCCCTGGGCTGCTTGGCTTTGCGCCACCTCTTGAGGTGGCTCAGGTTTGAGTAGCCACATTGGGGCTACTGTGGCTCTTGTTGGGGTAAGGGGAATTTTTTCCCGTTGCCTTGGACCAAGCCTCAGCCAGCCCGAAACTTGTGGTGGATACAGCACAGGCCAACTGGCCTGCCCGTTCCACACTTAGTTAGGACTGCACCAATAGGTAGTTCTAAAAAGAGGCAGGCAGCAAGCTACCCAAATTGCTCCAAGAATGAATAATCCTGATAGCCAGCCATCCCACTCAAAAGCTAGCTACGTGAAACATTAGACTTTTTAGCCCTAACAAGTTTAGTTTTCCTTTAGCCAGTAACAGCCAAATGGAGCTGCCCATGAATCAAGATCACAGCAAAGTGTCATTAATGCCCCCTTTACCAGGGCCCTCACAATTGGGTTAACATCTGTTTGTTCTCTGTAAATGCAATAAATAGGTCAAGCAATACCATGAGAACCAGCCCCACGTGCGCACATCCTGCTCCTTCCCTTCACGTGCTGGTTAATTCTCCTAATCGTAAGGAGAACAGCGAGTTCATCTAAACCCTTTTTAAGTGTGCTAGTTAATCTACCTTTTTTTAAGCAGGTACTTTTAATTCAGGAAATGGACAAGAAAGCAAGGGAAGGGGCCAGGACATGCACTTGCATGATCAACCTGGTCTGGCTCTAGACTCTCTCTCTCCACACACACGTTTCAGGAAAGGCTCAAGAAGCACTATACCCACTAGTGTTTTTGCAGTGTACATGTCACTCCTCTGTATCTCTCTTCCCTGTCACAGGGATGGGTGTTTTGCTTGCAGTGTGCAACAACACATTTACCAGGCAGCATGTCCTTATTCTTAGCCCCGGGACAAGCAAATAAATCATGCAAGTGGGAAGCACACAGCCACACAGCAGTATTAAAAATTCCTAGGGTATATATTCCTCCTTATGTGCGTGGTTGCTTTGGCACTCCACCTCTTGGTCAAATGCAGATCCACCCTAAATGGAAAAGCTCACGCCTCCCATGGCAACTAACCCCACCTACTGACTGAGGCCTGCCTGACAGTTTACTGCAGGCTGACAACTAAAAGCAAAGAATTATGTAGTTTGAGAATGCTTAAGCCTCTTTGACAATGAATTTGGAGCAACTGTAGTTATATTTAAGCTTGTTCTACATTGCTTAATTGGCTGCCACTGACTTTAATGTGAGGTTTGCTACAACCAACAAATGGTATATAATTTATGAGATCTGGTACAGTGGACAGAAGAGGAAAAAATACAGGAAGCCAAAAACAGAATGGTATTCTCAGAGTATAATTGTATCATTGTCTAAATGGTTGACTCAAAAAGGTTTGGGAATCTCAAAGAATGAATCTGGTAGCTATAATTTATCTGAGAAACCAGTGATTTGGTGCAGTTTGTGCTAAGAACCTAAATAAAGCTATAGGCAATCCATGCCAGAGCTAATGAACTAGTGAACCTCTAAATTATTCTCAAGTGACTCCACCTGTGTAAACAATTGGTTCAGTTTTGGGGTGTGTATGCATTTGAGAAAGATGTATTTGTAAGTGGATACAGTAAAAAGGAGGGAGCCATGTAACACAAATTAGGCAGGCAAATTTTAATATGCTGGCAACACTCAACATTAGATAAGGTCTACATGCGGCAAGAAAGAGGAAACTAAGATGGCCAGTCATGCTAATAAAAATAATTTTCTGTCCCTAACAAGAAGGTATTTGTTCTGAGAGGACTAAAGGCCTCCTCACCACCTTGAACTGTTAAGGTATTGCTGTGCAATATTTTACACGTATACCTAAAAATATCATGTCCAAAAGTGACAAATGTATGCTTTACAGGAACACAACAGTTTATGAAAAGTTCCAAAAGGATCGTTTTGAACTAGGCAAATGGCAACAAGATGACAAGTGCAGAATGATGCATGTTTCAACAAAAAAAAGCTCAGGTTCACATAAACATTGAAAAATGTCTGTGCTCCAGGTGACAAACCAGGAAGGAGATCTTAGGGCTGTAGTAGATAGCACAATACAAACACGGATCCTGCGTGCAGCTGCTATGAAGGCAGCAAATTCCACGCTAGAGAATCACTGGAAAAGGTACTGAAAATAAAACTGCTAGTATTTTAATGCTCATGTGAAAATCTATGTGGCAGCCTTTCTAGAATACTCTGCACAGTTCTGGCTACCACACCTCAAAAAGGGTATTGTAGAGCCGGAACAATTCAGGAGGGCAACCAAAATGATCAGGAGGCTAGAGCACTTTCTTTTATAAGGAAAGGCTTGTAGTGTTTGAGACTTTTTAGTTTAGAGCAGGGCTTTTCCAACTGGGGCATTGTGATACCCCAGCCTGAGGGCCCTGGCCTCTTTCCCCTTAAGGGGTGGGGCAGCCCAGAGGCAGCGACATCATCCTGAGGATCACGCTGCTCAGGGGGCTGCAGGAGCATGACTGTACTTACCTTCTGCAGCCTCCTGGGGTGCGGGGAGCCCTGCGTGAACATCTTCAGGGCTTCCCGATGCTTTAGAAGTGAAAGTGGAGCAATTGCACCCCGCCTCCACTAAACCAGAAGTGGAGCACAATTGCTCCACTTTCACTTCTAAAGCATCGGGGAGCCCTGAAGACGCTTGCGGAGGGCTTTCCGCACCCCCAGGAGGCTCTGGTAAGTACAGCCAAGCCCCTGCAACCCCCTGAGTGGCACAATCCAGGGGATCGCATTGCTGCCTCCCCCATCCCCTGCTGCCTCCCCCTGCCCCTGCAATGACTTAGAGCAGTTCAAACTCTCCTAGAGAGTTTGAAAACCCCTGGTTTGGGGGGGGGGAACAGCTAAGAGGGAACATGACTGTAGCTTAAAAAATTACGTGTGATGTGGAGAGAGAAGAATGCCACAACACCAGAACTAGTGAGCCATCCAATGAAACTGACTGGTGGGAGAAGAATGGACAAGTTGAGTTCTTCACTTGACATATATCTATGGAACTCCCTCAAGATGTGGTGATGGCCACTGGTCTAGATAGCTTTAAAAGGGAATAAGGCAAATTCATGGAGAATAGATCTAACACTAGATCAGAGGTTTTCAGACTCGGGCGTCATGACGCCCCAGCCTGACGGCCCTGGCCGCTTTGCCTTAAGGGGCAGGGGCAGCCAGGAGGCAGGGAGGAGATGGTGGCACAATCCCCAGGATCGCGTCACTTAGAGGGCTGCAGGGGACTGGCTGCACTCACCACAGCCTCCTGCAGCCTCCCGAGGGGCCCTGTGCAACCGTCTGCAGGGCTCCCTGAGGCTTCCAAAGTGAAAGTGGGGCGATCACGCCCCATCTCCTCTAAACCGGAAGCGGAGCACAATCGCTCCACTTTCACTTCTACAGGGCTGCAGGGACTGGGGTGCACTCACCAGTCCCTGCAGCAGCGTCCTGAGGGTGCAGGGAGCCCTGCGCGAGCCTCTGCAGGGCTCCCCAGGTCAGCAGCAGTGAAAGTGAGCAATTGCACCCCACCTCTGGTTTTGCAGAGGCAGAGCATGATCACTCACTTTCACTGCTGCTGACCTGGGGAGCCCTGCAGAGGCTCACGCAGGGCTCCCCGCACCTTCAGGACGCTGCCGCAGGGACTGGTGAGTGCACCCCAGTCCCTGCAGCCCCCAAGCGGCGTGATCCTGGGGATTGCATTGCTGCCTTCCCCCCGCCCCTGCAAGGCCTTACTGCAGGTTTCAAACTCCAGGAGAGTTTGAAAACCGAAGCACTAGATGTTACCACCAGGTTAAGAGATTCAGTATGGTATTCAGTATGCCTCTGAATACCAATTACAGGAGAGCAATGGTGGACAGGGGTTATAACGAGGGGCTCCCACAGGTAATTGGTGGACCACTGTGGGAAACAGGATGCTAGACTTCATGGGCTTTTGGCCTCATCAGAATACTAAACATATTTTCTCCAAAGTTGTTCTGGGTTCAACGAGACTTTTGGAGGCATCTGGTGGGCCACTGTGAGATATAGGAAGCTCTTCTTAAGTTGCAGTAAAAACAATAAATAATCTTGTATAATCTAAAAGGCTAATAGAGTGATTATAGCATGAAGTTGTCATGGATGACAGCCCATTTCATCAGATGCCACAGTAAATCAGTTACCCCTTCAAGGGACGCAAGATTCTCTTTTGTGAAGAGATAAGAGAGGGGACGGAAATGTGTCAATATTACTGCACTCTATTTCTTCAGCTAGAAAAAGCAAGTGCTCCTAGAAAAAGAGCCAGGAGCAGGAGGTGCAACTCACCTAGGTACAAACTGTTACATGCCACAAGACACTTCCCTTTGGTTTTCAAGCCATGCAACAATTTAGCTGCAGAAAGAATACAGCTGACATTTCCAGAGACAGTGCAAGGGAGGCATAGTAGCAGCTGCAGAGTATGTCAGCTACCCCAGGCTTTGCCCCAACTCACCTGACAAAATGAGACTACAATAAGACCAAGGCACTTCCCTTCCATCTCTACATAACAAGATGGGAGGAAATCAGTTTTGTGTCAGCAGTTCCTGTAGAAGTACTCTAACAACAGCCTGTGATTTTTATCTTGGATGTATGGGATTGTTCCAAAATTAGCCTCTTGCAAGTTGACTTTCAAAACTGTAGGGGCTTTATTTTAAGCTGTAATTTAAAAAAACAGACTGCACTGCTGCTCAAAGCAAGCTTAAGGAAGGCTATCAAAGGCAGCAGAAAGACTGAATAAAATCAGTAGGGTGCAATCCCTCCAAATGCTAAGTCTAGTATATGGAAAGCCACAAAAAGAGGGTGATGCTGCCCAAAAAGCATGCTAAAAAGACTTTTTAAACATACACAGAAAATACATATATATGAATCCAAACCCTGATTTAGACACTTATCAGGGTGCTGATGGTCTTCATGGGACAGGGAAGTGGGCATGCGCCCCTTCCCTGCCTCTAGACAAAAAGTATCAAATAGGTCTGCTTTGCACAGACACCCGGTTTGTGTGACCTTCCTTTTCTAAGGGGAAGAAGCATGCTAATCAGGAACTCCATGTGCCATAAATACTACCTGTGTGGCAAACAGGAGATGGGTATATTTATTCCACCATGCGATGACTGTCATGTTGCCCCTGTAAGTGCCTAAACCAGTGCCTAAACAATCCCAAATATTATTTCCCTAAGGCAGTGGTTCTCACGCATTTAGCACCGGGACCCACTTTTAGAATGAGAATCTGTCAGGACCCACTGGAAGTGATGTCATGACTGGAAGTGATATCATCAAGCAGGAAAATTTTTAACAATCCTACCCACACTTACCCAGGAGTAAGTTCCATTTACTTTCATTGTTAAAAGAATTTATATAGTAGCATGTTAAAAGTACAGGTCTGTAACATTTCCTCAAACACAGTCACATACCATGGTAGCATCAAGTCTAATATATTTAAAACAATATTGAAATGAATGGGGACCCATCTGAAATTGGCTCATGACCTACCTAGTGGGTCCTGACCCACAGTTTGAGAAACACTGCCCTTTCTGGAACACTGTTCCTTTCTGGAACCCCCACTGGATAAAAAAAAAAAATCAGTGGATACCAAATAGTGGAAAAATAGTTTTAAAGACCCACTTCCAGGTTTCTTGCTCCTCCATTGTTGCCCCAGAAAGCATTGGTATAGACGCTACATGCCACCAGATGGGGTGCATATTGGAATCTAGTACAATGAAGTCATAATTACTTAACAGCATGAAAGTAGGAAATTGGATTTTGATGCTTTTTTCCTTGTTATAAGGCATTTAAAGGTGGACTTCAGTATCAGTGGTGAGTCAAATCACTGATACCAAGTCAGTAGATACAGAGGTCCCACCTGTAATTGCCTTAGATCAGCCATTTTCAACCACTATGCCATGGCATACTGGTGTGCCACCAATGGTCTGCACGTGTGCCATGGGAGTTTGGGGAAGGGTCATTGGGTGATCTGAACCCCCCCACCAACAGCATGGTGTGCCTTGTCAATTGTCAAAAAACTGATATTGTGCCTTGACAATTTTAGTATCTTGTCAGTGTGTTGTGAGATGAAAAAGGTTGAAAATCACTGCCTTAGATTCAGAAGACAGAGCGTGGCAGATATTAACACACAAAAAAAGAATTCATTTCCTGCAATCATTAAGGCTGCAGCCCTATGCACACTATCCTGGGAGTCAGTGCCACTGATTACAACTGGAACTTACTTCTGAGTAAACATGTACAGTATCATGGTTTTTCCTTCAGCACATGGACTGTTTTTCACACTGGCCTAAAGGCACATCAGGCAACCAGGCTAAAGCCAAATGGGTCTGGATCTAGTCAGAGCATGGTGGGAACTCCCCTGGGAGCCCTTTAAATGCAACTGCTCTTGAAATCCCCCCCCAAAAAAAGGAAAGATGGGATAAGAATGGGCTACACAGATGGACAGACCCAGGATTTTCATGGAAGCCATGAAGGCCTGAAGATCCAGGCTCAATGCACCAATTGCACCGGAGTATCACATACAGGGCTGGGGCACCTTCCCTATGAGGAAAGACTACAGCGTTTGGGCCTCTTCAGTCTAGAAAAGAGTCACCTGAGGGGGGGACATGATTGAGACATACAAAATCATGCAGGGGATGGACAGAGAGACGCTCTTTTTCCCTCTCACATAACACCAGAACCAGGGGACATCCACAAAAGTTGAATGTTGGGAGAGTTAGGACATAAAATATTTCTTTACCCAGCGCGTAATTAGTTTGTGGAACTCTTTGCCACAGAAGGTAGTGATGGCATCTTGACTGGATGCCTTTAAGAGGGAACTGGACAAGAGGGAACTTTTCTGGAGGAAAAGTTCATTACTGGTTACAAGTCAAAGTAGGTATGTGCAAGGTCTTGGTTTTAGAGGCAGGCTGCCTCTGATTGCCACATGCAAGGGTGGGCACCGGGATGCAGATTGTGTATGTTGTCTTGTGTGCTCCCTGGGGCATTTGGTGGGCCACTGTGAGATACAGGAAGCTGGACTAGATGGGCCTTTGGCCTGATCCAGCAGGGCTCTTCTTATGTTCTCAATGCTGCAAACTGTACGTGGAATCTGCAGAGGTGCAAACAGAGGTACAACATATGGCCCTCCAGTTTGTCTTGAGTCTCCAATACTAGCACAAGTGCAAAATAAAATGCCCTTATGAAGTCAGACCCAGAGGTGGGAGACAAGTGAGTGGCTGAAAATACACAGGTTGCGGAGGATGCTAAAGCTTCATAAGGAGAGTATAAAATGAAACACTTGAAGTTGGTATATAGATGTAGAATACTACTACAAAATGCATCAAAGATAAGCAAGAGGAGAACTGGGGATGGAGGGAGACATGCTCAGGCATAAAACCAAGCCCTGTGAAACTGTGGTAGAGTCCTTTAAACATCAGGAAATAATAAACCTGTACATAGTTAGCTGGATTCCAGCTGGAGCAATGCCAGTTAAGGGTGATGCAGATGTAGGTGGTAATTACTTAACCATCACAGTGGTTCTTGCCAACGCAGCTCCTTTCAGTGGCAGTGTTTTTCAGGGCAGGTGCAGATGTGATGATGCAGACTGCCAAAAATGTGTTATTTCAGGCATAGAGTTCACCATATCCAAAGGGTGAAATCTTGAGGCTCCCTTCCCCTTCAAGGCCTAGCTATACAAAGGAAACCCAGGTCAGGGTGTGCTCCCGGTCCTGTCTACACTTCAGAGGAAGACATATGCCAACCTTTTAAATTATTTGCTTCTATTTTAAAACAGCACCAAGGTGAAGGGGAGCTGACCTAATAACTAGTGGCAGGAGAATCAGCACAGGGGACAGCTTGGTGTGTCATGACAATGCTGGTTTGAATCCAGGGAAGGGGAGCATCTCCCTACCAGAGTGGAAAGGGTGGCTGTACCTTTGTTTTTTCAAGGCCAGCGTGATATAGTGATTAACTGTTGGAATGACAACTGGAGAGAGATTCAAAACCTCACCAGGTCATGAAGCTCATTCAGCATGGCCTTGGGCAAATCACCATTTCTGAGCCTGACTTGCCTTACAGGCTTGTTGGGAGGATAAAATGGAGGAATGGTGAGGTAGGGATACTAAGGGACAAGGACCAATAGTGACCATACAGAAGTCTATGAAGAAAGAGAAGAGCCAGTGAGAGTGTCAGCCCAACATTTGTGACAGCATATCTGTGGGAGGCACTGGTGCAATGTTCCTCCAAAACTGATATGCTACTTTTGGAGACATTACAGCTGTGGAAATTGTGGCATACCCCATCTCCATGGGTCAGTTTAAAAGTTTGAAGAATTATGGGTGACAGATGCTATAATCAATTTGCAAATACGTTTGAGGTGGGAAGGTTTAAAGGTGCCTTAAGAGAACCCAAACACATACAGTCTCCAAACCGGGACAGCTGTAATTCTCTTGAGTAATCAGTTCCTCAAGGGTTAATTTCAGGGCTGTAATCACCTTTACGTACACGGAGTGATGCAAAGCATCTGAACTGGCACAGCAGAGGAACGAAGAAATATCAAATCAAAACAAACTGCAAGTTCAATCCAGGGAAGCAGGTGCATCGGAAACAGACCTTGACAGCCACTCACTCGTTCTGAAGTCTCTTGTGAGTTTACTATTGTTATCAGTAGTAACATTTGGCTTAACATTCTTCTTGAGTTTCCAGATATGAATGAGGAAACCAAAAAGCTTTCTGAAAACCCATTTCATACATAAACCAAATGACTCATCACAACATTTCACTATCACACACCCTTTTGCACATTTTGCTGTGACAAATCAGGTGTGTGATGCTTTGCCAACTGAACAGAAAAGCAACATGGTAGGAAAAAAGGCGTAAAAAACGGGAAGGAGCTAAATATAACACACTCACTAAACAACCAGAGAAGTTTAGCCAAAACAAATAAATAACGGGAAGCAAAACAGTATTGAGGAAATATTTCTTAAGCTGAAAATTGCAGCCTGGAAAACACTGCATTTAACTTGAATAACTTCAACAAATGATGCGAATAACGTTGGGGCATCAGAGAGCCAGGGCTTAACCCTTCCTGCAGTCACTTTTCCTCCACTTAAGCTTTGAAATTGGAAACAGCCCAATTGATGGGAAGTTGGGGGTAAGGATGATCCTTACCCACTTGCCCCTTTCCCCCTACAAATGTCTTCTCTTTCCCAAACTCCTCACAGTCAAGTTAGGTGGCTAATATAAGGATTCCTTAATGGAATTCTACTTGCAAATTCTTCATATCCCCTGTGGGAATATCATGTCGCTGTTACAGATCAGTTTGTAGTGATAACACAAGAGCTTTCAAGTAAGGCTATTTGGTCTGCCAACACTGCATAAGGAAGAACTGCACTCTTAATGAAAATGAAAAAAGGCAATAGCAGTATAACAGTAATCCCAAGGGATCTTCCTCCCAAGATCATTTTGTAGTAAAATGGGAGACACTACCATTAAAAAAAACTAATCCTAAAGTTTAAATGCTTTTGAAAGTTGGTTTCATTGCAGCAAGAGGCACCAAACTGCAATCTCCTCACTATTTGTAAAAAGAAAAAAAGAAGAAAGCATCAGACTGTATTTACTGGTAGGTGTACATGTCTGTACATGTCCAGGAGAGAAACAGAAGACCTGCCTCCTGACAAAGATGTAATGCTACTCCTGTGCTTCTGAACAGTAGCAAATAAAGTGAACAATTCTGAAATACCCAATTTCCAATAGAGTTTAACAGGAAGTCAATTTTCCCCCTTTGCACATAGTGTATACCTCCAGACAGCTGCAGGGTAAAGGCAGGGAATTAACCTGTTCAGAGCCACAGTCAACCAGTGACATCCTATGTGCACTTGCATGACATGTAAAAGTGTGCCTCTGCCACATTTTCAATAAAAGCAATCATGATTTTGCTGGTAAGCAGTAAACCTAGGGTCAGTTACCTTTCTACTGGGCCTGCTCCTCAACCTGTAATAGCTATTTGAGACATACAGACTTAATAGTTCAAGCTTTCCCCACAGTTTCATCTTGATGTCACAAACAAACAAACAAACAAATAAATAAATAAAATGCGTGAAAAAAACTTTATGTGTTTAATTTCTCAGTGCAAAAGTGTCAGCAGAGCAACTGAAACACTCAGTAAAACTTTTGTGACCTTCATTCAGTTAAGGTCTCCTTTGGTATACTGCCACCCAAAAAGCAAAAATGCACCAAATACTTATAAATTATACTGTACTTTCTGGAGGTCCAAAGTGCTTCATATGTGTTCTCTTTATGTTGTCGGTGAATAATATTATCCCCATACTGAAGCTGGGGAAAAAAGGCTGAGGAGGACTAGCTTGCCCAAGACCATCTAGCAGGAATTCATAGCAGAGACGAGATTGGAACTAGGGGGAGTCCCGCAGCTCAATTCCAACCACCATACAAATTTGACAGGGAAAGTACAGCAGTTCACATGTTTTGCCTACTACATTTTCTGATAAATATGTGCTTTTCTCCCAATGCTACAACTGAATTTGTCTACAGTTAAAAACCCTGGGTTTAAATGTTGCATTTTTAATACTGGACCATACGTTAATGTTTTGTATATTTTCCATTTTAAAGATGTTATACAGCCTCAGACCTGGGGAAAAAAGTTTGAAAAACCATATGGAACCAAACCATGTCCATCCTCCAGACTCGGCCGGTGTCAATTTTTCCACTAATATGCATAGCCTTTGCTGTTGAACTTAAGGCAATTCTGAACTGAAAACTGCTGATGAACTCACTTAAGTACCTACTCACTGATCTGTTTATCCTCTTCCCACTACCCACAGGCCTCTTTCAAAAAGACACCAGAAACTTTAATAGTGATTTTTAAGAGTTCATGAGGACCCTAACCCTTTCCTCATGTATGTCAACCTTTATGAAAAAGGAGTGAGTCTCCTTTTTTCTGAACATTTTAATTTTTCCCACAATTATATAACTATACCCCACTTAAATACTAGTCTATATACATGTATTAGTGAAATTCAAACACAATGCTTTTTCTATCAATTTTACTTACAGGCTCACTCATGTCAAACTCGTAAGGTCCAAACTAAACAATTCAAATATGACATCCAAGAAGTCTTAAATTGCTGTTTTAAGTGCAATTGTGGAAGTTTGAATAGAACAATTATTGGGGAAGGGCTTTTTAACACTCCAATGAAGGTAACCTCTCACTAGCTATTTTCCCAACAAGTAAAAAAAAAAGAGAACCCTGTATCTTTCCCTTTGTGAATAGAAAAGCAGCTGGTGTGATTCTGATGACAGAAAAGGGCTACAAGGGAAGGGTTAAGCACACATACCCTACCCCTACTGTTCTGATCAAATTCACAAGGTCCCACAGCTGCTTTTCAAATTTAGGAAAGTTTTTAAAAGGAATTTGGGATATTCTGTCAAGGAGGAGATGAAAGGCAATTAATAATCCGTTTTGTACACACAATTCTAATTTTAAGCTAACATCTACTTTAATGGCTGTTGCTAAAGAATGCCCACATTGTGATGTAATTTATTTACTCACAGCTGTAATGGGTAAACATGCAAGAACATCAAGTGAACCAGAACAGGACTTGTATACCTTATATTGAATCTCATGTTGATTTTTTGTTTGCTTTTCAGCTAGCTGAAAACAGATTTAGTAATTTTTGTTATGCCCACTCGACTCACCCCTGCACTACAAAACTGTATAGCAGCACAAATGTCCTTAGGATTATTTTACACAGTGTCTGTTTATGCTGACAGGAAATTAGATTGCTAGAGAAAAACACAGATCTGATTATGGTATACCTTGCAATAATTCAGAAATTCAGCCCCTATGATGAGACCAAAACATGATCTCATCACTAGATTGATAGTGTCTCATTGCTTTTGAAAAACCATCAAGCTTACCATTTGCATATATCACTGAGATTCAGTCCCAGTTTCAACTTCAGGATCCTGTTTTACTTGTCCCCTGATCATTTCAGGTGCTACTCACCTCTGTCCTTAGCTCTCAAAGTTAATTTGAAAAACTCAGCCTAGCCCCATGCTCTGAGAGCTATGCTTCCCTGAACTCACCTAGCCCAGCAGCCAGAAATTACTTCTGCATGACCTTCTGCCTAGTTTGAGGCTACTGTGTTCAGTTCTCTACTCCAGGCAGGAGCTGCTCAGTTGAAATGAGACTTTAAAATTTCTCAGCCAAAGTACTTCATGCATTTTTAGCATGAAATGCTCTTACCAATAAGCAAAGGAAGAGCACTAATGATATTAATCTGTATGATAGTTCTAAACTTGATGAGACAAGAGTTTGTAGTATAACATAGTGTAATGTGTTTGGAAACTTCAACTGATCCAGACTATGGCAACCAGATTCTTAACTGGGACTTCTGAGAGATCACATTCTATCAACATTTAAGATCTCCACTGGCTGGGCACAGTTCAATATGCTCATTCTAACTTATTAAATCCTATTTGTGTAATCACAGCCATGTGCTTCTCCTGCCATGCCTCCAGATATAGAGGAACACAGAAGGCTGCCACATACTGAATCAGATCAACGGTCTATCTTACTCAGTAGTGTTGATACAGACAACACAGAAGCTCTCCTGGGTTTCAGACAGAAATTTTTCCCTGCCAAGGACTGAACCTGGGGTCTTCCGCATGCAAAGCAGGCATTCTGCTATGGAACTGCAGCTTCTCCCTTTGGTACAGAGTGCTGTATAAAGCTTCAGGGTGAGAAAAGAGAGGTCTGGGATATAGGCAGGTTCCAGGAGTGAATAAGTAATTGGGTTTCACTTCTGCTAAAATAAATGAGCATCTATGCTTGCTGGATGCAATGGAGCAGATCCAGCATAAGAAAGAGGTCAATAGCTGAGTGGTAGGAAATGTCTGTAGAGGGGCCAATAGCAGGTTTGCATACCACCTGCAAGAAGAGCTGAACCTGTTTTTATGTGTTGTATATAAAATCAACTCTGTGCAATGTGCACAACAGAACAGGAACAGAATGCAGATCTAAAAATCATGAGATACAATCCAACACTAAGAGTCACAAAAATCTTATATTAAAAAACACCCCCACCTCCAAAAACCCCCAGTATAAATACCAAACGGAATAAAACAGTACTGATTTAATGGAGATAGGAGGTCCTGAAGTAACGGAAAGGAGCATACAGAAATGGAGTGGGGGTCAACAACAAACCATAGCATGTGCTATGCCATTTCCCAGTGCACATGCATTTGTATGTATGTATGCACTAGCATGTTGGCAGTTAGCCACCTGGGCAGATGCTAATGAACATATCAGCTGCTATATGGAATTAGTGCATTTAAACATGCCTTGTGGCACACATGGGGAATGATAACGTGGGTAAGGCCTTTCTCCATGACCTGCAACACATATACATTGTGCTTTAGTGATTTACCAAAACAATGAATTTAATGCCTGCCTCTTGCCTACAATGTAGCATGTATCTGAAATGTATTTTGTATCTCATTCCACATATCTCTTCTTCCTGCCCTGGGACACAGTGACAAACCTGAAACCTTGACTGAGAATTTGTTATTATGCTCTAAATGTTACATGTCAAAATGTGAATATAAATATATAGGTGAGCAGAGCTGCAATTTTATGCAGTTTCTGAGACTAAGCCACACTAAAAGCATACTTAATTGAAATTTTGTTAGGTCAGAGCAGGGGTGTCCAAACTTTTTGGCAGGAGGGCCACGTCATCTCTCTGATACTGGGTCGGGGAAAAAAGAATTAATTTACATTTCAAATTTGAATAAATTTACATAAATGAATATATTAGAGATGGAACTTATATGAATGAATGAAGGTCTTGCAACTCAAGGACCATAAAAGGCCTTGCACAACGCAAGGTGGGCCTTTCCTTTCCTGCCGCTGCTGCATCACAGACGTGAAACAGCAAGCAGTGGAGGGAGCCCTTGTCCCATAGCTCATGCAAGAGGCCAAAAAGTTGGCCATCACAGTGAGAGCAGTTGCAGCAGGCCAGCACAGGCTCCAGCAAGTCTCCGGAGGGCCAGAGGCTATGTTGGAGACCGGGAGCTCCCTGCGGGCCGGATTGGGAGACCTTGAGGGCCACAAGTGGTTTGGGCACCCCTAGGTCAGAGCTTTAGAAAAGGGCTGATATACTGTTGTGGGCACTTTTCCCAGTGTCTGGGGTTGGACTCACCTTCATCAGCGAAGGAGATAGCTGGCAGTGAGGACAGTGCAGGCTCACCCTCGGCCAGGCCTGGATGTGGAGAGACTAACCTTGCACCAGCTGCTGTGTCAGCTTCCCTCGTGGCAAACAACATTTTGTGGCCTGAGGAAGCAGTAGGAGGAAGCTCCTCAGCTGACATGACAGCAGCGGAGGGGGGAGCTCAAGCCTGACATTGTCTCCCATCAGCTCAGCTGGCTTCATCGCTGATACCAGCACATGGGTGGGAGGAAGGGCAAAGAGCCATGTCAATTGGCTCACAGGTGCAGCAAGGGAAATGAGACTGGAGAGTGAGTCTGGTGATGGGAGGTGGGTGGGATACTCTTTGAGTCCCTGTCTGAGCCTCTCTCAGAGATATAACCACCCTGGCAAGGGATGAGGGGCTGGCTAATTCAGGGAAAGTGCCAAATAAGGGGCTGGTTGGAATTAGTCGACCCTACTGTCATGAAAAAGCACCTTCGACAGCCAGACAAGGAAGTGAGTGGTTGTCAACCCTCTCCCTCAGCTATCCTGTGAGGCCTTCATTTATGGAGATCTGGGAAAGACAAGTGGAGAGGACTGCACACTAGATTAGCAGGCAGTGCTGACCACACCTTCAGAGAAGGACACTTCCCCCACACCTACTTTATCCCAAAGTTAAGAGCCCCCCTGTTTGGGCATACAGGGCAACACAACAGGATTGCAGCCAAGAAATAAAAATATTTAAAATTACCCTTCTTGGACAGTATGAAGCATTAAATTCATCTCCAATGCGCTGCAATTCCTGTGCAATCCATATTTCTGGCCGCATATCTTCAGGGATTGGCTGCGCCTGCCTTCTGGAAGCTAGATCAAAGCAACATTAAAAACACATTTATAAGTTTCCAAAAAGTGTTCTCTCATCCATTAGAAAGTTTTGTTACATTTTTCTGTCCAAATCTCAAGATAGAGAATGACAGCTGTTAATAAAGATATACAGAGAGGATAATTATTCAATACACAAGCCACCAAAGAACCTGTAATTATGTTTTATATTAAAATTACTATGACATCAGAACTCCTAACACTTTTGTTTATTAAAAACTACTTCTTCAAGTTAACTTCCTAGCATACAATTAGTGGATTCGTCATGCTCTTAGGATTAGAAGTTTGGCCCAAGGGTGGTGGTAAATGGAGCAAAGTAAAATAAAAAGCTACCTACCCTGTTCACCCTGAGACGGCGTTAACTGCCGTTTTCCAAACCATCCAAGACTGTTGAATCAACAGCACAAAATATCAAATTCTCGAAAGAAGCAAATTAAATAGAATATATAGATTTCATTAAATACAAACTCAGACACTGACCATAAAAAGAATGGAAGTACAGGATGACCATCTCTCAAAAAAGACATTGTGAAACAGGTGCACCTGTACTGAACATCTCCTAATATCACAGTACTCCACAGCATCCCCACCAACCAACAACAGTAATGATAACTGAAGTGAGAACGACAATGTAGAACATCATGATATCTGGATGTCAATAAATTCTTCTAGATGTCACAGCTGACAGCTAAAGATACAATTGCCATTTCTGGTGGCAGCTGTATGTATCTTAGTGTTCGGTTCTCAATCAAGACGTCTGCTTATTAGTTAGATTTGTATCTCGCCCTTCCTCCTAGAACAGGGTTCTTAACCTTTTTATGTTTCCAGACCTGCTATGGAGTGCCCAAAATGTCAACATACCCCATTTACCAGACATCAAAAGCATGACTGGGGGGGGGGGTTCAGAACTGTGGATAAGCGAAATGAAAGATATGGGATCTACGGACATGGGGGGGTGCCTGTACCCGATTCCTGTTGCCACTTTCTTACATGTAGCATTCAGAGATAGGCTACTTCTAAACCTTGGCAGTTGCATGCAGTCATCATGGCTTGTAACCTGTGATGGACTTCACCTCCATAAATCTGTCAAATAATTGTCAAAAACTTTGGTTCCTTGACATAAGGGGTTTTCCACGTATAAAACAGGATCAAACAATATATAAGCATTTACCTAATAATAAAGGACTCAAGAGACCTTGATTAGGGAAATTCCACATCCAATTTAATGATGCAGTCCATCGTGGCTATGAAATACAAATATTCAATAAAAATAACTGCAGGGATGCCTGAACACCAGTAATCATTAAGCATGTCTGTACTCATCAAATTATTGTCTCACAGGAAAGGTAATAATTTTTTAATTTTTATCTGTGATTCTTCAAGATGCACTGCTGTGAATCTTTCAAACAGCACACTAATGTCTCCATTCATATAAATCTGTGCTACAGGATCCATAGCAATGTGCCATTTCAAGCAGTGCATTGTTACATCTACTCAAGAATGCGTATGCAAAAGAAAACATGGCGACCTGCTGCTTAATCCCTAAAGCGGGGAAGGCAACCTACGGGCTGGATCCAGCATGCCACCCAAAGTCATCTTTGGAGTTTAGCTTAGTGTGGAGCTTAGCTTAGGAGACAAAGCCTCATGCCCAATTTGCTGCATCCTGGACAGGACACAGCAGAGCTTCATGCCCGGGCTTATGGAGCCCCTGTGCCACGGCATGCAGCAAATTGGGTGAGAGACTCAAGCCAAGCTCCCTGTAGTTGCTTCTGGGAGCTCAGCTACCTAAAAGTTTGGCAATAACATGATGATGTCATTGCTGAGTGTCTGGCCCCTTTGCCTGAAAAATTTGCCAACTCGTGCCCTAAAGGGACAGTCCTTTGTGAATTCAAGTGCCATATTGCCACTTTTTGCTTGGATTGCTCACACTGGCTCCTTGAATCCCAAAGGATCTGAAATGCTCTTCTCCTTTAATGCAATGCACAGAGGTGGCATTTCAAGCATCTAGTCTCAAGTAAATCTACTCAGCATGTAGATGCTGCAGCATGCCATTTAAAATTGTACAACTGATTTGTTTCTATGCTGCTCTCTGCAGTTACACACCACTCTCAAATTGCACATGGACAACAATATAGAAGAGGCAAGCCAGATCAGCAGAAAATGTAGATTTTCTGATATTGAGATACACATGCACTTTACTAAACAAAGGCTGATTTGGAAAAGAGTAGAGGAGTTTTCAAAATGGAAATGCAAAGAGCATAGCTGCTCCACACATCACAACTCTTTCCTACTGGACAGGCAGGAGTCTTATACAGTATTTCCTGATCCCCCCACCACTTGATTCTGCTTTGGTACATGAATAAAAATAAACTTAATTTTGAGGGAAAATATAGGCTAACAATTTGCTAGAACTGTCATCTGAATGAATAGTTTATTTGGCCCTTCAAATTAGGGAGTAATTCACTTACAATTGATAGATTATACATTTACAGGTATGGGGGACACACACCTGTACTCTAATTCATTTCACAGAACAAAGCACCATCAGTGTTGAGAAGCAAGTTTTAATACTAACCTAAACCTCTGTGCAACCACCAGGTAAAGTGTAAATCAAGCAACTTTCAATTTATAAATATCTGTTTTCCTAGAGATTTTTAGAACATATGAACAGCTCTCCAAGATTATTTCAGTCAACACAACACTACCACTGCAGGGGGTCTGATGAAATTATCTTCAAGTGCTTCTCAAATCTGTGGTCTTGGGCTGACTTTTTCCCCCTTCAGCAAACATCTGAGAATGTAAGCAAGCATGACGGCACTTTTTACACCAAGTATTTGACAACTTGGCATTAAAACCATAAAGGGTTCACAGGGGAATATACACAGCTTCCAATCTCGCAACAGTTAGCAGAGCAGTGAAAATTTCAGGCAAATGCGGTTGGCTCCAATCTGGGCAGAAAATTTATTTCAAAGCCAAACAAACATTTGTTTGACTTATGGATGTATTGTTTTCACATTATAGTAGTCCGATAGGGTCTTTTTCAGTTTTCAAAACAGAATTTTCAACAGGCCCAATTTTAGTCCGTTGCTTAACAGCTGAATTTCATTCATCAAAATTCTTGCAATACTGGCTTAAAATTCTTAATCTTTCTGTAGTTTTAAAGTACAGGAATGAGGCGCCAACCAACAATCTTACCACAGTAAATTGCAAAAAAGGAGCACTCTGCAAATAGCATGCTATAATGCCAACGAACTCAATTTTTCTTTTTGTTTTTGACTCAGCCAAAATTAAGCCATTTCACTTTGTCAATCGTTCCTGTTGTACCATCGTCACAAAGCATAAGAGGCAATCCCCAAGAAAAGCATAAAGATGAAAGGACCACTGGCAGTGTTCCATGCAAGGCTGTGCACATCTGGGCAATGACATAATGTCATCACTAAGCATCCAGAGACAGCATCATGCACTGGCACGGGCCCCCTAGAGGGAATATAGGCCACCAGGCACCTTTCTACAAATCAACAGAGTTCTCAATAAATAGCAATGAAAAGTGAAAAAGATACAAATATCTTGCATGAAGATCACACTCATGCCAGTAAAGCATCAAAAGAAGCCCCTCTCCAAACTCCCTACTCTAGACAGTATCCATTTTACTCATTGACGATATGAAACTTATCCTAGTTCCCAAATGTCATTCAAGGAAATTCTAACACCAAATGCAACATGCAAGTTGCACACAGCGCAACAGCATCCCGTGCCAGCCCCAAAACATTTTGGTGCCTGAGGCAAAGAATTCAAATTGGCAAGGCTGACACAGTCACAAATGTCATGAAAAGGGACATCTAACTGCCCACTAGCGCTTCCCTCCATGGGATCAAGCAGAACCAAATCTCAGAGCATCCAGGCCAAGAACACTACTCATTTCGCATGCACATTCCCTCTGGCAGATAGGTTCAGAAGCCCAATGGCTAAAGGACAACTTCAGATTACAGGTTGTGCCTAGTTATCCACTGGGGTTCCGTTCGAGAACCCTCAGTGGGAATCAGTGGAAAAGTAGCTTTAAATGCCTACTTCCAGGTTTCTTGCTCCTCCATTATCATCCCAGAATGCATTGGTATAGAGGCTATACTGCTCTCAGTTGGTATAGCATCTATCAGTTCAGTAAGACCTTTATTGGCATAAAATACAGAGAAAGAACAAAAACAAAAATATACAAAGACAACACAACATAAACATCAGTCTTCTCCTCACACATTGCCCAGAGTCCCAGAGCTCTGCCTGGCTATTACCCCAGATAAAAAGGAAGCGACATTATCCAGGGTCTCAGAATCAGGTGTGGAAAGGAGAGACTGAAGCATGATTGAATCCTCCCAGCCCTGCATCCTAGCTAACAATGGGCCTAGATATTTCTTGCGTGACGCATCATGTAGCAGGCAGTGGAAAAAGGTATGCATTAGAGTCTCAATGCAATCCCTACCACACTTGCATTTCCTCTCTGAATAGGAAATACCACTGAACCTGCCCATTAACAGGGCTGATGGAAGAGCGTTACATCTTGCAAGTGTGAAAGCTCTCCGAGCCTACGGGCGCACCAGGTGGTAAAAGAAGGAGCCCGGTTTCCCAAAACTGACTGGAATATGGAGATGGAGTGGAGAGCATGTGGTTCTGGCAGCACTAAACAGCTCTTGTTGTATAGCATCTATCTATATTGATGCATTCTGGGGCAACAATGGAGGAGCAAGAAACCCAGGAGTGGGTCTTTGAAGCTATCTTTAACTCCAAGAGACTTGCAACAAGTGCAGTTTAACAGTGCAAAGGTAGGAAATTGACTTTTGGAGCTTTTTTCCCTTGTTACTAGGCATTTAAAGGTGGACCACGGTTTCAGTGGCAAGTCAAATCAGTGGATAACAAGGCACGACTTGTAGTACTATCTTCTAGCCAGGGGAGGTCTGGGTAAATATGCACTGATTAGGTCAAGGCCACACTGCTTTTTGCACAGGGGTGTGCAACATTATTTGAAGAGTAAAAGTGAGAAGCCACAAAAGACAAGTTTCCTATACAAGAAATCACTTTCATGTTGAAAACTGTGGAGATCCAAATGTAATTTGCCATGTGTTGTTGCACACATTTATTGTGTGCGCACACAATTGAAAGTGCAGATCAATACAGGAAACCTCATATTATGCAAAGTGGCTCCTGGTTCTCTGTAAAAGTGCAAACTTTGTCATAAACCAGGAAAATCTGTGATGCTTTCAAGACTTGAGCTGAAGTGTTATTTTCTTCTTGATTAAGTTCTCTATCAGGAAAGAAGATGCCATCAAATGGATTTTTGCATATTATACAGAGGTCTCGCATATAATGGACCTCCAGGAAGAGAGATGCTTTTTTCTCTTGAGAAGCCACCTGCTCATGCTTTGTACAAGATGTTAGTTTCACATAAGCACACAAAAGCAGAACTGTGCAACTAGCTTCAAAAAAATATAAAGCTCATAATAGGACCTAAGGGACTGTGTACATATCAAAAAGCATATATTGACTTCAAATGACAGGTTCTGCAAGTCAAGAAATTAATATAATGTTTCATGTGGTTAATAGTGAAATCAATCTGAGGCTTTCATAAAGGACTTTCTGTGGTACTATGAGATCAAAAAGATCAGGAGTGTCAAGTCATTTAGTTATGCAAAGTTGAGATACATTTTCAACATTCATATTTAATATCATCCCTATACAAAACACAATAGCTACAATCATATTCAAACAATCCTGGTAATCTTGCATTGCTTCACTGACATTGTTAAACAAAAAGTGATTTTTTTTTTTGTTTTAAATGTAGGTATTATTGCAGAAAAATGATGCCCAATATGAATCCTATCTAGCTCTTTCTCTTAGACCAGACATCTCTGACAAGACCTGAAGAGCCTCAGCTCTATTGTACAGAATAAGTTATTTGTCCTCAAGTGAAAAAAATCTTAAAAGTGTAACTGCCTTCTCCAAAAGCAGTCTTAAGAAGCAACCACCAAGCTCCCTTACAAACAGCCTATGCAGACAGCAACTCTAGCAAAGCTCCCCTTCATTTCAGCAGGTTTTACATAGGATAACTTCTGTCTAGTCCAGCACTCTGATCTCAAAAGTGGCCGGTCAAATTAACTTAACAAGGGTTTCCTTCTACATTTTGTTTTACATTTAACTTCTCCAATAGTGGTGCCTTTTCTTATGATTTGCTGATCTCTAAATTGGTATTTCTGGAAGGGGATATGAATTACAGAATGCTTTGCTTAGTTTTTGCACAGAAATTTATAAACTTGTACTCATTAACTTCAAGTTATAATAAAATTAATGCCAAGAAAGCCTTACAACAGCTACTGGATCCCCGTCCTGCAAAGCACAGCACACTTGCATCTCAGCCTCTACTCAGAAATATAAAGCCATCTCTTTTGGCAGTCAGCCTCAAACACACACCATGGGGTATAACTGTCCCATCCTCAACTTTGTTATGCCAGCACTCAGATGGGCCATAATTAACTCCTGGCAGTGTATGAAACAAAACTGTGGGAACACAAAGACATCATTCCCACATTGTTGCAATACACAGTATCATAACTGGTTGGGTTACAGTTGTAAAACAGAGAAGACAAACAAGGTTGTAAAATAATTTGTAAATGATAATTAACTTAGGATTTGAAGTTCATATGTTTGGTGATGCTGCATCCTTAAGACTGTCTTGACAATTTCTAAAATGGGCTTATTGGGTAAAATATGTTTATGAGCCAAAAAATGGTTTTTCCAAATACGAAGCTTCTGAAAAGAACAGGTATTCCGCACTCACAAGACACTAACCATTCAGCATGAGAATCCGCAGTAGGGAAATGGTAGGCAACTACTTTCTGCTCTTTGAGTTATGTGGAACATCTCTCTAGAAGTACAGTAATCAGTATGTGGATCACATATTTCCTAAACACATGACAATCAGATTTCAGAAAACCCTCCCCCCCCCCCATAAGGAAAAGCATACTGGGTATTGATGCTTTGACTTCTTGGAAGAAAAATAAAAGAGATAGCAAGAAGCCTGCAACATTCTCAGTGCACTGTACATGACACCTGAAGCAGTGACATTAATACAACACATCACTAAGAACAGCTGCTGGAATGTGATGCTGCTGGTCATAAATCCTAAGAACTGCAGCCAAGCACTTTATGCTTCTAGACTGAATTGCTTGTTTGCATTTATTAAACACCTGAAATTACTTCCAACAAGTCTTCTAACCTTAATATCAGAGATCTACATGCCAAATAAAAAGCATAGGAGACCAAAGTAAAATATTTGTAATTCTTCAGCAGAATATTTTCTTTTCATTTGAGAATCTCACAAACCACCACATCACAATGACTGGCAAATTTACTGCAATATCTGGCGTTTTTAAGTCCCTGTATTGAAACTGAGAGAATCTGAACTTTCACTTAATTAAAAAGTGTTTAAATCACGCAAATGCTGTAAAAGATTGTGGAGTGCCTTTAGTAGCACAGAAACCAAATATCTCATTCTTCGTAGTGTGTCTGACTCATAGTTTCTGAACAACTGAGGCTGACAGCACAGTATCAATATGAAACTAACCTCATGTACCATACAAAACTGTGCTACATAGCACTCTAAATGAAGTGTGCAAACAGAATTCTAACGAATAGGTTCTTTAGGTCAAAAGATGTGTGATCTTCAGTAGAGGCACAAAAAATGTGAAAAGCATACATGAATGTATTCAATTTAAAGAAGTTCAGAAAATTCTCAATCCTTGCTGACATGCAGTTCAAGTGAACATTGTTCTCTCCTTCCAAAGAGGGTTGTAACTTTTTACAATAGGAGATTGATACTCAGACTAGATGGCAAATTAACAGTGCAATCCTATGCATGCACTGAGTGTAATAGGCCTTACTTCTAGGTAAGTATTATAGAACTGCAGCCTATAAGCCCCATTTAAACACTAATTGAAATCAATATTTAAGCAAAGTTCCTTAACACATACAAAGTTTCACATCAAGACAAAAAGCTTTTGAACTATATTATGCATCAGTTTTCTAGCACTTTTGCTACTTCAACACATCCACTGTAAACTTAATTATAACATTACATAATGATATTAAATTATATCTATTAGGACTGCAAAATGGTTTTGTTTCACTATGTTTCAAAATACAGGTTTGGTGATGCTTCCAACACCAAACACAGACATTTCTTTGCAAATAACCCATTATTACAAAGTATGTCAATTATCCATAACTGTTTTTGCAACATCCCAAATTTGGCCCAAAAGAAGTCAATGTATTTTTGTTGTTTAGAATATGAAATCCTAGGAGAAACTTGTTTTAAGTCGTTTTTATTATGCTTTGTGGGCTGAGGCAGTGACTGTTAGCAGAGCTAGCCACTTCTAGGAAGTAACCTGTTTCTGTCTTATGCCTTTTCCTCCCTGTTCTTCTCCACAGGAAAACCCAACAGAAGGAGCAAGAAATAGTGAAAGAGTTGGCAGATAGGTCATTTCACTGTCCATGGAACAAGGAAAACTATGACTGCTTCCAACTGCCAACATATGTTGGACTGGAGTCAGAAGGACCTCTAGTGAACTCCAGAAAATGTAGCAGCAGCATCCCAGCAACAGGAGAGGAAAACATTACAACCATATTTTGATGCAAGCTAAATTCCATTAAGATTTGCAGAAGTTTTTCATTACTATAAAAAAAACACACTGAGAACCCTTGTTCTATACCACTTAAGGCTGCAGGTGGGGACTCAAATGAACAAATGCTGCCACATGCAAAACAAAAGCAAAATCTCTCCACACAGAAAACCAGATACCAGAGAGAAGGTCAGTTAGAATCTCTCTCCTTGTATAGTTTTTTTTTTTCCTGAGGAGAAAATTTTTGTCAAAGAGACACACTTAAGCATTGATCATGAAGTGGTAAAACCTAGACACAGGTTTACAATCGCAGTAAGAACTGGGTCCATAATCGAAGCATTTTTCTGAAGAAATATGCTTTCTGAATTTCATTTTGAAATTGAAAATGTTACATCTCAAAATCCAGATGTTGGGAGCTTCAGATGTTACATCCAAAGAAAAAGCTGCACTGTTCTTCCCTAAGAACATCAGACATGGTAAAATGCATGATGCACAGGGAGATGCACAATTACCCTCTTTGGATGTTATGTTGGAATTACAGAAAAGAGGATAAAGGCATCACCTGTACTTCTGCTTTCCCTACCAGATCCTAATATCAAAAGCCACTTGCTGTTATGACATGAAACCTTAAATACAGTTTCTATACAATCAAGCCCTTTGCTAACCAAGATCTGGAGAATATAATCACTGTCCACTAGAAACTTTAGCACAAAGTAATGTTATCTTTCAAAAAGATGAGAACAAGTTCAGAACAAGTCTAGTCCAAATGAATTTTCAAAAGAAAACTTTTAAGGCATTTCAAGAACTTTTAAGACACTTGAGTACATTTCAAGAACTGAAGTTTCCCCTCTTCCTCAAATACAAAGGAAATATTTCACACCCATGTGTAATTTAGTATAAGCAACATGCGTCATCTTAATTGTCTCCTTTGTTGAAGGAAGCATTTTATGTCAGTAAGCTTCTATTAATCTCCAAAACCTATAGTAGTGCGAGAAAAACATTTCTTAGGGAGCATTTTACTATGGCTACTTCACAAAGCACTGGGTATAGATTTTGTATTCCAATGTTTCTATTTGAGTTTACTGTTCAAAAGAAATTTTAAAGATATAATCCTATGCCATTTATGTTAATGGGATGCATTTTTTAACTGATGTCGCAACATCAATTAGGACAATTGTTTTCAAATTGATATCTCATTTTGAAAACAAATCAAATTGAAAATCAGCTTTCACTGGAATATGAAGGGAAGTGGTCATATAAACTGCTCAGTGTAAAAAACTTGCCCTACCTTTTATCATTGCAATTTCAGACATAAAATTTGCCTGAAGCTACAGGAAAACAAACCACATTAAAAGAAATTAAAAGTAACATCTTTGCTATGGTTTTAGTTACCATAAATGACTAAAGGATTAAGTTTCACAAGCCCCATTCCTAGTGACAGCAGCTGTGTGGCTAACTTGCCTACTTAATTCTGAATGGTACATTCTGCATGATCTGTCATGCACGTATGGCAAACAGCCATTATTACAGTAGTATTACTTTCAAAAAGTGCCTACAGACTTAAATGCAGAGAGAGAATTCAAGAACTTCTCTAAGTGCATGGACAGCAACATCATCCACAAATGAATAGGACAGCCTTCTGTGCAGCTTTATAAGACAGAATTGGGAGGTTTGAAATTTATCATGCACCAACAAGCCACGATTAATTTGCAAATCCTGGCTACATGTGTACCAGTTTCAGAATAGTCAAAGTTAACAGATGGTTCTGCTGAACTTTCTCTACAGCAGGGGTTTCCAAACCCTGGCCAGGGGGCCAGATGCGGCCCGCGAGAAGCCTTGACGCGGCCCGCAGCCAGCCTCTTGTCCCCTGAAGGCCTCTGGCCCACTCAACTGTATGTGACCAAGCTGTGCTCTGGTTGTGTCTGGAGGGTGTTCTGAGGGCCAGAGAGGTTGAATGAATGAGGCCATTATTTCATTTATTCACTCATCTAAGTTCCATCTCCAATTTATTTATTTAAATTTTATATTTAAATTTTTTCCCCAGCCCTCAACACCACACCAGATATTTGATGCAGCCCTCTAGCCAAAAAGTTTGGAGATTCCTGCTCTACAGTATAACCAGTCTGAAACTGTTCCCCTATATGGTTATTAATTATTATGAATTTATATAGCACTATTTCTGTGCAGGGCACTTAACAGAAAATGAGAAGATGTTCCTGCCTAAAGGAATTCACAATCAAAAAATGACATACGGCATAACTGAGGAAGTGGAGGGAAATAGAGGCAACTAGAAATTTAAAAATGGGATTGATGAGAAGATGTTTTTAAAAACTTGCCTCCCTATTTTCAAATATTAAAAACATTTTTGCCATCTTATTTCCTCATATCTCTTTGGCAAAACATGAGAGTTGGAACCATGTATTTAAGCATTAAGAAATTTTGAATTCTCAGGGCTCCTACCACAGTCTTCAGGCCACATAGATGCATCTCTGAGACCTTATGCATACTGCCAGTCGTATGCTACCCACAACTGGCTTACGACTTTGCCAAACTTTCCCAAGATTGTACTACATTTCTCAATTATGAGAACAAGTAACCCAAAGTATTATAAATACCATTAATAAAGGATTCACCTGGCACTGAATATTTCTGGCAGTGCATAAAGTTCAAAAGCAAGTCCGGAAGAGTAGTGTTACTTCTCTTAGTAGTGCAAGTGCAAGTAGTGCAAGTACTGCAAGTGCAAGTAGTGCAAGTGCAAGTAGTGCAAGTAGTGCAAGTGTGTTACTTGCAGCCCTGAAACCTAAAGTAGAAGCAGAAACAAAAGCCTGTACCTAGCACCAATGGAATTGGAATACAGCTTGTGTTCTGTACTGAGGATGCAGCAGCATGTGTTTTCTCTCCTACCTCATTCTAGCTATACATACAGGAGTTGTATGCAGAAAAGCTTGACCCACCTGAGAAATTTTTTGGAATGCCTGCAGAAATGTGGGACAGAACTAACAGAAGTGTATTTCTTGCTAAAAGGAATGCTCGGATGCAAAACTCTTCAGCTCAGGGTAGTGGTCAAAGGCTGCAATCCTATAGACGCTTACAAGGACATGCTTCCAATGCATAGGCTCAGTGTACTACCACTAGTAAATATAAGCTGAGAACACTGTCATTCTAAAAAGTGGGAACCGGTGCTAGAAGTTTGAGAACCACTGGTTTAATATGTTTCACTTATTATTACCTTCTCATAACATGGAGCCACACTCCTTGAACAGGGTGAAAAACAAGAACCAATATTGTCTAAGGCAGTGGTGCTCAAATTCTGAGGGAGTTTTACTCCCTCAGTAAGTCTTTGTGGGGGAGGAGGATTAGAATTTAGGATCCTCCTTTTGAGGACCACTGGTCTAAGGCAATGGTTCTCAAACTTTTAGCTCCAGGACCCACTTTTTAGAATGACAATTTGTCCAGGACGCACCAGAAGTGATGTCATTAACCTGGAAGTGATATCATGGCCTGAAGTGACATCATCAAGCAGGAAGTGCTTTCCTGAGAGTGCAGCAAGCACTGAAATTGTGCTATTTTCTCTAGATAGGCAGACTTTAAATAAATTAAAATGAAAATTAGAAATAATTAAAGTAAAACAAACAGGGGAGATGAGATGGGGAAGCCAGCCCTGTTTCACCAAGTGAATTCTCTCTGTAGCCTGCCTGCAAAAAAACAAAACAAAACTCTGTAACCCCCCCCCCCCCAAAACACTGCAAGATTTTCAGCCCTACCCAATGCCCAGTTCAGTTTCTTATATTTAAGCCAGTTCAGTGTGATTTGGGACAAATCAATTTTAAATCCAACTTCTTTTTTTGTTTGGACTGTATTGTGATTCAAAGCTTCCCTCTAAACAGCATTAGAAAGCCAGAATGATGAGGAGAGGAAATGAGACTCTACTGAAGGGGGGGGGGGAGAGAAGAGAGGAATTTGTAAAAGACAACAACCCTTTTCAATCAAGCAGTGGTTCCAAACATATTAGCACTGGAGCCCACTTTTTAAAAATTACACACCATCAGAACCCACCTAGATTTACAAGACTAAAAAAATAAAAAAGTCTTACCAGCTCAAGCTTTTTCTTACTGTACTATTGTAGGGGGGTTGCCTTCCAGAGCATTTTTGAGCTGCGTGTGCATAGGATTGGGACCATTCTGTTAGCCTTGCGCTCCCCTTTGCCTGACCTTCCACACAAGCCAAGGCACATTTGCTTACTCATGAGTAAACAGGAATGTGTGGCTTAGTTTCATTTTCCATAGGGCTCAATACATTTGTCAGCTTGGAGGGAGGGACATTTCTCAGGTGTTTTTGGGGGGCTGTGTTCATCGGATCAGGACCATTCTGGTGGCGTTGGATTCCTCTCAGCCTGCACCAATGGACCAAGGTATGTTTGTCTACTTACGAATACACATGTGGTATCACTCAGTTTCACTTTCCATAGGGTTCAATGCATTTTGCTCATCTGGTATCAGCTTTTCAGCTGCAGCTTTGCAACCCACCAAAATCAGGTTGTGACCCACCAAGTGGGTCACAATCCACTCAGAAATGCTAGTCTAAGGGCAGTGTTTTTTATTCTTGTGAAACTGTTAACCTAACCAATTAAACACACTCCCATTACCAGCAACTGATAATTTACAAGTCGAACCTCCAATATTCTTTATGCTTGTTCACATCATTCTTTACTAGGATTGCCAGTTTCCCCCCTCCCGACAGTGCCCTGTTTACAGCTGCATAGCAGATAAGGGATTCAACAGGTGCAGTTTCCCTTACTACTTCATCTCTATGCCAGGAAAAGCTGCAACTGAATTATTATCTGTCATACAACTATTAAAGAAAACAAAGCCTCTGATGCCAAAAAAACTATTCTGTACATCATTTTCACTGTAATCCTATAAATTACTATAAGCAGGCAAGCCATACTATTTTTACTCTAACATCATTACCATTTTCATCCTAATAAATAGGCTGCACCAATAATTTCCCAAATGTGTTTCTAAGCAGGAAAAAATGTATGCCACAATAAAATTTTGAAGCTTTTTTAAACATATCAAAACAAAAAGACTACTGAAACACAAACATAAGCCATTTTATCCAGATTCTGATTGGTGGAGTTTTCAGGAAGTGCCTTTAGTTTCCATGGTAAAAATGGAAAGATTAATGTGCTTGAAATCTTAGACTAAAATTGTTAAAGCACTTTGAAAGGGTACATAAGCACTTGGAAATAAACTGGCTTAGCAGCATGTCCATACAGTATCTTCCCATGTATTTGGTTCAGTGCTCTATAAAACAAATAAAGAACACTGAAAGGATACCTTAGAAAGACAGCTACTCTTTTTCCCCAGGATACTGCAAAAGTTCAAAGACGAAAAATCAAGCAGGCTGAAGCACCCTGACCATAAGAACCATGAGGAAAGGATGCAATGTAAAAGCTCATGCAGTTCCTAAGAAAGAGCTCAGTGAGACAAGCCTTAAGCACTCTGTACATTATATTGTCATTGCAAGGTTCCAAGTTTGTATTCTACATTGATCAGAGAGTATCACTGTATGCAGTGGCATTCTCAGGGGACAGCATTAAGTTTTGAAGCTGCCCCAACCTGCTTCTCACCTCCAGCTTCTCACCTCCAAAGCTATTTCAGGTGAAGAGAGCAATGGTGAGAGGAATGCAGAGGCATTTCCTCCACATCTGAAATGGCTCCAAAGGCAAGGGTTGCTTACACAGTATGAGGAAGAGCCTGCATAACTTACTGTTTTGCCACCCTCCCCGCCACTGACTGAATGTAAGCAATGCAGTCTCCTTGGACTGGATATGAGTGAACCAATACCTATCTTGTGTGCTTTTCTGCACAATGATACCCAAGATATCTTCCAAACCTTGCAATTTACAGGTGATCTGTACTCTGAAACTAATCACTGATCTCCTGCAAACTACATATTCAGGTAGAAGAAAGGCAGTTTTGCAAGCCCACATGGACTAATTGCCACAAAGACCTATCATTACAACTGAACAAAAGCCTAGGATTGCAATGAACAGGAACTCTTTAATAAGGCACTTTCTATTTCAGAAGCTCTCTTCCCTCACTCCTGTTATCTAGAAATGGTCTAAGTAGCTAATTGACATAATTACTTTGAAGGTCATAAGTATCACAATCTCAGTATATGACCAAACATACAACAACTTCCTGGATGATTTTTTTTTAATTATTTTAAATCCAGAAAATTATTCCCTTTTGTTTTTTTTGCCCATTACTCCTAAAGCATCAATACTGTGTTCTCAATATCAAAGCATACTGGTTATTACAATTAACACTAGCAACTGTATTACTTTTTAGATTGTTTGAACACTTTACATACTTCCTCTCAATCTGTACAACTCCTCTGTAAACTAGATTAACATTATCATCCCTAGGGTACACGCCATGGTGGCTTGCAAAAAGCAAAAATCAACTGTGTTCATGACAAAGGGACGTGCAAATGTGGGGGCAGCAGGTGAGGAAGAACAGCCCCATCCTTGTCCATGACAACCTGTCCATGGCTGCAGCCATCCCACCCTCTTACACCCAAGGAGGCTCTCCTTACACTTGAGAAAGCAGGTGTAAGCAGGTAGGGTGGCTGCAGCACTGTTCCATAGACAACAACGGGATAGTTATGCCTCACCTGCCAGCCCCACAACATTCATGCATTTGAACTGGGAGATAATTTTGGTCACAGCTGAAACTCTTTGCCACTGCATTACACAACTCAGGGTGCAATCCTAACCCCAGCACTGACATAAGGGCAATGCAGCTCTGAGGTAAGGGAACAAACATTCCCTTACTTTGAGGAGGCCTCCATGAGTGACAACCAATGGCAGGATGCAGCACACATCCCACTGGCACCGCTATGCCAGTGCTGGATAGCACTGACATAAGGGGTTAGTATTGCGCCCCTAATTCCTTCAGGTTTAAGATAAGGACAAAGAACATTACACACAAAAAATAGAACAGGGGCTTCACAGGGCAAGGGGGTTCAGAGCACAATTTGAGAAATGTCTTACCATAGTCTTGCTTACCCATTGAGCTTAGATAGTGATTGAAGGCTTGACAAGGGGGGCTTGGAGTCTGCGTGGCCTTGTCGCAACTCATAGGTGCAGGACTCCTGTCGGTGTCAAAAGAGAAATACCCACTGGAAGACCTGGACAGCAGTGGAGATCTTCTTACAAACATGAACAGCGGGGATCTGGTAGCAAATGGACTGGGGCTGGAGGGTGCTGCCAATGGTCCCTGAGGGCTACTGGGTGAAGAACTGTCCCGCTCACCCAAATGATTACCTTGGTACTCAGTTTGTAAGGAGGTAGGGGCCCCAGGTCGAAGATGCTGAGGATGAGCTGGCCTTTCAGCAGGCTGCAATTGTCCACCTTCTCTATTGCACTCAGAATTTAAATCAGAAGATTGTTTCGCCATCTGGCCTTTTTTTCCCCCTTCCTGAAAAAAAGAGCAACACACACAACAAGTTACACATATGGTTCACCCAGACTACATAATGACTTATTAGAGTCTTTATTATCAGAGGAATTAAGACGCCAGGACACTATTACACCAGGACACTGTTACTGTCAAATCACTCCCCATTTTGGGATTTTGACTGCCAATTAACTTTGCAAGCCAAATTAAAACACAGTCAAACACCAGGAACTGTTAAAGGTATCAAATGCTATCCAGACCAACATCGCTGAGGGAAAGCCTTGGGGACAAAAAGAAGAAACTTCTAAAGACAGAACTTCCTAGCCAGCTGAGCATTGCTCCAAGGCTGCTCATGTTTACAGATGGGGAGAAAAAAAGGCACAATCCAAAACATTAGTTCCATTGTTTTGTTTTCTGAAAAGAGTATTAAACTTGGATTCCCTGCTCTTCCCCCCCCCCCATTAAAAAGAGGAGGATCAGACACAGTGTTGAAATGTTAAGGGACCAATGGATGCAGTGATTGTGTAGTCGGGGGAACTCAGCCAGGCTCCCGCTCCATTGTTCTACAATATGCTGATCACAGCAAGTCTGGAAGGTTTGGCAAGAGCCATCAGTTGTAGTAAAGTGCGTCACAATAGAGTTTGTACACTGCAAAAGTAGCTCCTCGGCTCACTCCTCCTCCCTCACCCTTTTAAGGCTGGCTCAATAACCCAAGCCTGCTCCTTCTTGCTCCACCATGGCAAGGGGGGGGGAGAAAGAGAGTGCACTTGGGAGGCTTGCAGGAAGGAAGCCCCAGAAGGAACTTTGCTGGTGGTTGGGGGTTTGCAGTATTTGTTTGTCTTTTTTTTGAGGGGGGGGCAAGTCAACAAGATGAACGATGCTGGGTCACTCCAGGGGTGATGCAATGCATGACACTGCCTCCCCCCCGGCCACATCCCCCCACACAAACTCACAAACACACACACATTCACAAACTCCACACACACACACTCACAAAGCCCATACACAAACCCACACTCACAACCCCCCCACACAAAAACTCACAAATCCACACTCACAAACCCACACCCCAACACACAACCCCCCCACAAACTCACAAATCCACACTCACAAACCCACACACTCACCTGGAGGGACTTTCCTCGCACGTCTACACTGTGCCCCGCTAAGCGAAGCGCCCCATCGCTGCCCTTCCCCGCAGGGGGAGCGCCAGGCTTGCAGGCTGCGGGTCGCAGGCGGATGCCAGCCTCGCAGGCACGCCGAGCAAGAGCATCGCTAGCAGCAGGGGCCGGGACGACAAGCAGCACCCCAGCAGTCCCGCAGCGCGACTTCCCGGGGCAGGGAGGGAGCGACCAGTCCCAGCAGGTCGCTCGCGGCGGGCGTGAAGGGCGCCCAGAGACGGCGCCGGCCGGGAGGGCGAGCGGAGGACGAGCGCCTGCCTCGCACGGGCAGCCCAACAAAGGAGCGCGAGCGCAGGCAGGAGAATAACAGACCGAGCGGGGGGCAGGGGGAGGAGAGGCGCACAAAGGGGGAGGGGTTCGCCCGGGGAGGTGGAGACAGCGCGGAGACCCCGGCCCGCCCGCCACCTACCCCTCAGGGCTCTTGAGTCATCCCTCCGAGGCAGCCCCCGCGAGCTCCGCCTCAGCCGCCTCCGCGCAGCACGACGATAGGCGTGCGCCTCAGGCGCTCTCCCTCAGGTTGGCGCCGCCGCCGCTGTCTCCGCCACACGCCGCCACAGCCAACCAGGAGGGCGCCGCCGCGCTCTGACTGCAGTCGCCTTCCACCGCACGGGAGACGGAGACCTCCTCCCCCCCTCCTCGTCGCCACTGACAGGCATTGGCTGAGGCCGACGGGCCAATCAGGGCGCGCGGGGGGCGGTCTCGCCCCGCCCACCTCCAGCGCGAGGACACTGTTTACAAACTCAGCCTGAGAGGCGGCGGGGGCGCAGACGGGTTGGCGCGCGCGGGGTGTGTGTTTGTGTGCGCGCGCCTGGCCTGCCACAACCCCGCCGGGCGCCTAGCCCCGCCCTCCCCTCTGCCTGCCCCCGCGAGCTTCCTGCAGCCGCTGAGCTTTGCCTTCTCCGGGCGCGCGGCGGCGGCGGCGATCCGCATTCCAACGCTGAGGTGCAACTGCGGAGCTCGTGCCGCGTGATTGACAGGGCGTTGACTGTGGCGCGAGCCGCTCCCCAAGCCAGAGCGCGAGCCGCCTCGCCCAGGAGGATGGACTCCTGCCCCGCTTCGCTCCCAAACCCACACCCAGTGGCGTAACTAGAGGGGGGGTCAAAGCACTAAGTCTTGCAGGGAGCCTCAGCGCAGCGTGCTAGCGGCCCTCCCCCTCCCCTTCGGAGCCATTCCGGGCCGGGGGGAACAAAACGGAGGCGAATGCCCGGAATGGCTCCGAAGGGGAGGGGCCGCTTGCACGCTGCGCTGAGGCTCCCTGCAAGACTTAGTGCTTTGACACCCCGGCCCGGCTATGCCACTGCCCACACTTGAAGGCCTTTTGCTGCTGAACGTGCCAGACCCAGCAGCAGCCCCCCACCTTGAACCACCGGCTTCAAAGAGCCCACATCACCATCTGGGGTCCAGCCCCCCGTGTGACCTGCTCACCCATTCCGTCTGCACCACTGTTCCCCACTGCCTGACCCACCCCATTCATCCTTGCCCAGGTCCCTGGACTTCGCCCACCTGCCCTCACATTTCTCCACCATACCCCCGTTCGCCTCATCCACACTCTACGGCAGTCATTTTTAACCACTGTGCTGTGGCACACTGGTGTGCCACGAATGGTCCCCAGGTGTGCTGCGGGAATTTGGGAGAGGGTCATTTATTGGTAGGGCCATTGGGAGATGTGAGCCCCCCCATTGGCAGCATGGCGTGCCTTGTCAGAAAACCGATGGTGTGCCTTGACCATTATAGTGCCTTGCCAGTGTGCTGTTAGATAAGAAAGATTGAAAATGACTGCTCTACACACAAACACAAGTTGCTTCTGGTCCAGACCACCGTTGCCATTCGCACCAATTCATGCAAGCCACCCCTCCTCTCCTAGAAAGCCAGCCACCCACTCCCCATTTACCCTACCAACATGGAACACCACCAACCCAGGCTTCCCACAGATCAACGGTCCTATCCTCACAAAAGTTCCTTCCACAACTAGCTTCAACCCCACCAACCTGACCTGGATGCCCTTCATTCCTGTTGGCTTTCCCTTAGGGGTCAGATTAAAAGCTGACAAGGAACCCGTTGCCACATGATGTTGTGATGGCACCTGGCCATCACAACACCAGGGGATTAGCTTTATGGAGGAAAAGTTCACCACAGGTTACAAACACAACCTCCTAGTTTTAGAAATAGGTTAGCTCTGAGTGCCAGATGCAAGGGAGTGGCAACAGGATACATGTATCCTGTTGTCCTGTGTACTCCCAGAGGCATCAGGTGGGCCATTGTGAGATACAAAAAGCAGGACTACATGGGCCTTTGGCCTGTTCCAGCAGGGCTCATCTTATGTACCAAACACTACACAAGTACCTAACTCCACATAAACCTCAAGCTATATCCTCATTCACCACTATAGACTTAGTCAACCTCCATAAATTGTTCCTTCTGTCTTTCATCTCAGTCCCACTTTACAGAAAAGCACCCCACTCCTTTACCACATCAAAAGCCCCTCATCATAATCATACTTCATCCTGGCCCCCGCGCCCAGCACTCCCACAGTCTCATCCCAAGCACTCATGCAGTAACCTGGCAAGAACCCAACATTCCCAGTACCCCACCAAAGCCTTCCAAAGAACCAAAGTCACACACAACTTCTCCACTGTCAGACCTTTGGCCTTGCCCTCACAGCTTCACTGAGATCCAACATGATGCTTGATTTGAACTGAGCAATCCAGGTTCACACCCTCACCTAGTTATGAAGCTTCAAGAGCTCAGGCAAATCCCTCTCAGCAGAACCTGCCTTGTAAGACTGCTATGAAACTGAAATGTGCTCTGAGCTCCCAGGGGAGCAGTGGATGTGAATGTAGTGATATCCGAAGCCTGCTTTTCTCAAATTCGAGGCGTCGGTGAGAGAGGCAGTGCAAACAATTTTGTATGGCTTGTTGGTAATAGACCTAAGAACTGTAAAGGCTGTGCTTATCTCCAGGTGTTTTTCTTGTCTTTTCTTGGGCAAAATCAGCTGCCCATCCAGACAAGCACAGTGCTGATCTGTTAGGAAATGCCAATAAGTCCAGATGCCCTTTCTCTCAACTGATTCTCACAGAGGCTTTAACAAAAAAGTCACCCTTTACTTAGGATGTCCTGGACTGTGCATTGTAAGCCCACAAGGATGGCTAAAGGGGAGGAGTGAAAGCTGTTGCTGAGGCAGCAGGAGGAGTGGGCAGGGTGACCAGACATCCTCTTTTTCCAGGACATGTCATCTTTTTTAGCCTTGTGTCCTGGAAAAGAAATTAAATGTCCTCCTTCTCCTTGTGAGCAGGCAGCGCACAGCTTTTTGTAATTAATAAATTATGGGCACATTCCTAACCCCTTATGTCAGTGCTTTCAAGCACTGGCATAGCTGTGCCAATGGGATGTGTGCTGCATCCTGCAGTTGGGTGTCACTCACAGAGGCCTCAAAGTAAGGGAATGTTTGTTTCCTTACCTCAGAGCTGCAAGGGGTTAGGATTGTGCCCTATATGTAATAAATTATATGTAATACAGTTATAAACTTAATAACAAGTAATATGATGTTGGCATCCTTCAGTCTCGGAAGACTATGGTGTCACGCTCTGAATGGTGGTTCTGGAACAGAGTGTCCTCTCCAGTGCGCGAAGCCTGGGTAAAGTAGGTATGGCGGATAGGCTGTTACCCATGCAGCAAATCCCCCCTCTCCACATCGCTGAAATGGTCCAATGGAAAGGCAGAGGCCAATACGGTTGGTTCCAGCGGCGTCGCAGGAGTTGCCAGAATGTGACTGTGTTCAGCCATGAACTGCCTCAGGGACTCCGGCTCCGGATTTTGCCTCGAGGTTGACTCCTGAAGCCTTTTCCACAACTGGATGTAGCCACAAGGCAGTGGAGGTTTGGGATCAGAGTTTTCCTTCTCTCAGATGAGCTGCCTTCCCAGGCTGACGAGTCCCATCTACCTGGTGGCTGTTTAGTCGCCTCTTACGACAAGTACAGCCAAACTGAGGGCCTATTCTTATCCCCAGCCCCCAGGGGATCAAGTAATATAGTGTTCAAATTAATCACATGAAATCAATAAATCAGTGTTTTCAGCTATTATTTTTTCATGTCCTACATTTTTCTTGAATGTCCTACATTTTGGGGTGCCTTATCCTCTTTTCCTGCTATGGCATCTTGTCACCCTGGGAGTGGGCAAGTGGGAGAACTCCTATGGTGGAGAAATGCCAGCACCAAGTCACCATGAGCTGGAGTACAGTCATGAACTTCCTCCCATGATGCTCCCATTTGGAACCTAATAGTGCATTGGTCACTGGCACTGAGGATTCAGGGGTGAGCTTAGCTCACTAAGTAGCAATCGTGGTCCACAATTGCATGGCCCACAGTACACCACCAAACAAGCTGCAATGGAATTTTTGCAAGGACAGCAGATATTACTCATTTTTCAACTCCCTTTTACTGTCCTATAATAGTTCCAGTTTTCATCATTTGCTGCAGTGTTCCAAGATGCCAATTATTTTCATGAATTTCTATTTCAAGCACATTCTATCCCCAGAGGGAACAGGATGATTTTTGGATCATAGCCGTGTTTACTCAGACATCGTCCCATTGGTTTGGTTTCACAGGCCACTAGGACTCTGGGGAGTGTCTCTCAGCATTGCCGGACTGGACATAAAAATGGGGAAAAAATGTGTTTAAATGACTAAGTTCAAATGACCCCTAGTCTGTACTGAGCTGAGCTTGCTGAAATGCTGAAATCCCCTTCAGCCTTCTTCCTCTATGGAATCCCCAAAAACCCAGCAACGGGGGTTACAACTTGCCATTAGTCAGCATTTGTTTCCAGCAATCCTAGTCATGATGGATCACTTGCATTCACCTCTTCAGTGCTTGTCACAATTGCAAAGAAAACTTTCTGTTATCTAGAATATCTCTCCAAGGATATTCCCATACTCCCAACTGAACATGTTAGCACCACACCAGAAATACAGGAAAAATGCATCCCCCACTTATCTGGAAAAAAGTATGGTTTGGCACAGAAAAACCCCATATAAGTTGCTGACCGTATGAACTGGACAGCTATATTGGTTCAGGGTTTTGCAACATAATCCCATTTATTTTTACCAAGAAGCAAGTCCCAGTGTGTTGGCTGGGTCTTACTCCTGTAAGTGTGCAATGAATTGCAGCCTTCACACAAAACTTTTGCAGGAAGCAGTACCAGAAGAAAAGTGCTATTTTGAACAGATTTTGCATATCTTTCCTCTGGGCTGATTCCACCGCACACAGTAACTACCCAGATCCCCTAGACTAGCAAAAAATAACAACAAGGGATCAACAAGCGAACAGCACAGGAAGAATGTCCGGTGTGTCTCAGGTGTGGTTTGAGGGCACATGCCATAGCCACATTCCTGAAACTAAGCAGGGAGCAGTCTGGTCACTGGTTGGGTAGGTGACTGCTGGGAAGCCCATATGAAACACCCTGAATTCCATGAAGAAAAAAGTAAGATATAAATGTCATGGTGAAATATGTGATTTGTAAGGAGAAAGAGCTCAAGACATCGGGATGCTCGTGGCACAAAATCCAGTTGGCTGCACATACAGAGAAAAATAAGGTGGAAAACTATAATAATAAACTAAATAACCATTTGTTGTCCTTTCATGGTTCCCTGTAACTGGTCACCTGAGATAAGTTGCTTTATCCTGCCTAACAGCAGGAATCTAATGAGGTCCAGTTTGGCCTTAGAAAGACAGAGAAGCACTGTCAAAATGGCATTTCTTTACATATATGTATTTTGGTCAGACCTTCAAATGTACATCATGATCTCCTATCTGTAGCTATTTCAGAAGCTCCCTCAACCAAACTTTTGAAATGCTTTTCTGTCTCAAGGAAACAGAGTTTATATGACAGTTAGAAGAATGCATGACAGGTGGTGAGAGTTTGAGTAGGGCACTCACATGCTCACACCCTAGGATGCGCAGTGTGTACAAGCACACATGCCCCAAATGTATCACCTTGAGAGCCAGGTCACCCAGTGTCAACAGGATCCCCAAGGGCAGTTCTTTCAGCGCACATTGTCACAAACATGCCATAAGGCATGTTTGTGGGGCTTGGTGCTGACCGAGTGCTTGACCTAGCCCAGCACCAGCAGGCACTGAGCTAGCACAGGGGGATAGTTGTTGCTCTGCTGCTTGGTGGTCACCCAAACCGCTGGAGGGTGGAGAAGTAGGAGGGGACGTGGGGGGAAGAGGCGTTCTGAGAAGGGGGAGGCAGGTGGAGGGCAGGGAAGAGGCATGGTGGGGGAGGGAGTGGGGTGGGCGGAGGGTGGGACCAGTGGAGCTCACCTCCACTGGATCCTGAACTCTGTGTCAGAGCTCTTTGATTCTGCATCAGCCCAAGGGTTGCCGTAGATTTGAGTAGTCCTATTGTGGGACTACTTTCCTTACCCAGGGGACGGGGACAAACATCCCCTTCCCCTGAGGAGCCACCAGCAGCTGCCTGGTTGCATGTTGGATGCCACAGTAGCCATTTTCAGCACCGCAGCAGCCCGGTGCTCTGGGCAGCTCAGCTCCAGGCTTTCAGTCTCTTATACGGGAGAACCAAAAGGAAAGCAGCCAAGCCTCTGATCTGCCTAACTGCATAGCTTCAACTTAGGTCCTGTTTCTTAGCTGGAAGCTCCCTTTTATACATATGTGTATGTGATTTTCTGCTGGGCTGATTTTGTGCTGTGAATTGAACTGGCTTGATCACTGTGAATGCACAGCCAGGGCCTTGACAAAAGGTTAATGTGTCTTATTGACTGTGGAGGGTTTCCTGCAATTCAGCTGCAACAGTCAGGTCAGAGACAAGTGCTTAACTGATACATGTTTGAAAAACAGCAGTTTTGCTGTTTGGGTAGAATGAGAATGAGCTTTTGGAGCTTTCTAGAAGAGGCAAAACATCATGGGGTGCAAGGGGGCCTCTCTGGAGGTTTGCTGCTTACCAAAGGAGTCTCTCAACCCTTTTTAATTTTTGTAACCAAATATTGCAAAGACACCATTTGTCTCTGGGGCGCTCTCAACCAAAGGAAATGAAACACAGTAGGAATGCCCCACGTCCAATTGTTTGGGGACTGGGGGGTAGTGGCAGAGAGAGACAATGCACCAAGATATTGGTCTGATTTAATTAGATGTTTTATTTTTGTTTGAATCTTGCCTCAACCATGAACTCACAAGATGGCCTTAATTAAGCAAGCCCCAGCCTCAGCCCCCATCAGTAATCTGGGGAGAATATACAGAAAACCTTTTCGTTACAGAATTTTTGAATCATGAGAACACATGTGAAGCCACTCAGGCACGCAGTCCCAATGCAAAGTATTATTTTAAACCTGTATAACCATTGCAATGATAATGTTGACGTAGTTGTGTTACGTGCTCCTGATGAAGCAGGCTCTTGTTTATGACAGCTGATGCTCCAACAGCAGAACAATCCTGTGTGTATTTACTTGGAAGGAAGACCTGCTGTGGGCAATGGGACTAAGGGCCCAATCCAGCGGTTTTCAGACTGGGGCGTCACAACACCCCAGCCTGAGAACGCTGGGTAGTTCTCGATTAAGGGGAGGGGCGGGGGGAAGGTGTGCCTCTGATCTGGGCACAGGGGCACTCTGCCACTCACCCCTGCCTGCAGCAGCTTCCCAGGGGTCAGGGGAGCCTGGCGCCAGCCTCAGCAGGGCTCCCTACACAGTGCAGGGTCCTCCAGAAGACGACTGTGACCATATCCAGTTTTGCAATCGTGAAACAGAAAGTGGTCACGATCATCTTCTGGAGGGCTCTGCGCTGCGTGGGGAGCCCTGCTGAGGCTGGCGCCAGGCTCCCCCGACCCCCAGGAGGCTCCTGCAGGCGACGGTGAGTGGCAGCGCACCCCTGCGCCCAGATCAGAGGTGCAATGCTGAACGTCTCTGCCTTTCTCCCGCCCCCACTGCCTGCAGCAAAGACTTAGTGGCTCTCAAACTCTCTGGGAGAGTTTGAGAACCACTGGCCCAATCCAATCCCCCACCACTTTATAACATGCAGCTGTGTCAACAGAGGCTGCACTTCATACTACGTATGTTGGGGAGGGGTGCAATTGGATAGCCTGCAGAAGGTAAGTAAAATTATTTTAAAACATTTCAATATTTTGAATTTTTTCTTTTTACTTATCACCCAGTAGGTTGCCTGATGGGTCTCCTTTGACTTGTGCCACTTATATGGTTAGCACAGATCTGATGAGAGCCGGGGGAGGGCAGAAAAATAGGGTTTGGCATGCGTGACTGCTGCCAGATCTACTCCTCTTTTCCCTGACACACCCCCAGTTCCTCCTCCAGCGCACCCCTTCCCCACTTACAGCCTTCTCCCCTACTGCCAACTTATTGGTGCCTCTTGGAGTCACAACTGCATGTGCCACACCTCTCACTATTTCGCGTCAGCCTGGCAGCACCTGACAGCGGCCTGGTATTTGAGCCACCACAGAAGATCTTATACTGCTGGAATCCAAGGATCCAATAGGATAACTCCCACAAAAGCTTGCCTAGAACTGTAAGCTTCATCTATTTGTCTTTCAGATTCTCCATGATAACATGCTCTTCTCTCACTAACAATATGGATATACTGTTCCTGGTTTTATTCTGCAGACTGGTGATTTTAAACATTAATTCACTTTGATTCTAAGAGAGTATGTGAAGAGGTAAAAATACACATGGCTAGAAAGGCTTCCTGTGTGTTATTGTTTTTACACTGAATTTTTGAGGAGGTGGTGTCTTTTTTCTCATTTGCAATCCACAAACATTTGCTCCAGAAGACCCAAAAATAACATTTTTTTGCATAGCCATTTCTTCCCTGTGCACATTGGCCAAATATTTTTCTCAGAGCTTGGACCCAGAGCCCATGACGAGTGTTCATTCATTTGTGTGGGAATGAAGTATGGTCAGCTTGTCCCATAAGGGATTCCGAATGAATTTGTATAGATCCAATGCTTTGTTTTGCCTTTAAAAGCCATTCCATGAGAGAGTGCTTATGTGGCTTAAAGAGCAATGAGTCACCCGTTCTCCTCCTGGTTCCCATGAAGTCAGAAGTCACTTCTGGTGCTAATATTGACAACTGAAAAGAGACAAGGGGCAGTGAACAAAGCCCACATGACCACAACGGACTCTAGGTACACTGAGAAAATTCACACACAGTTGCCTGTACTGCCTGCTGCTTTGTCTTCCCTGATTCCCAAGAGAGCTGGGCATTTTTTACAACAGGCCCCCAAGGTATCAGCTACACAAGCTCTGCTCCATTTGCAGCTTTATTTTGGTGTCTCCTGGGACAGCATCACTGTGTTGAAGTAAACAGACCTGTCAGCAATTTTTTTGGAAGTTGATCCTACAGATAAAGTTCAGCATTGTCAGTGATGCAACAATAGGAGAGAAACCAATTAACATAAGACTCAAGAAAGAACTGGAGAGAAATGTTTGAGTGTAAGAATGCTACCCCAGATTCTGGGATATTTACAGAAGAGTATTCATCTCTGAAATATATGTGTTTGCATGCTCAAAGAGATGTAAAAGTTGAACCCACAAAACAGTCTAAATGCCTTGGTTTCCAAGAGCAGGAAAATCTGTGAAATGTAAAACACCAGAACAAAATGACAGCCATCATCTGAGATGTTATTAATCCCTAAATCAGCAGTGGCCAGCAAAAAGCTTTCAAGAATAAATATGTGCTAAACTGCGGATGGCAAGTATGCAGAAAGAGGAGTAACTGAAGCAGGCTTGGACCAAAATGAACATTCCTTCAAGAACAGGTGTGAGATTTTCTGCTGTGGCCCCCCTCCTACTGCTTTTTCTTCTCTGTTAACACATGTATCAGACTCTAGGCCAACCAATCAGGACTCTGCACAATTGGATGGGGAGGGGGGCAGAAGGAGGGAGCTATGTGATTGTCGCTGGAGTCAACCAATCAGCATGCTGCACAGGCACTTATTAGAGCATTGCAGCAGCACTGACAAGGGGCTCCTGTTTTCATAGTTTTCACTGATTCAAAAGTAAGCACTGCTCGCACTCTGAACTGGTTTCATTTTGCTTCAGTGCTATCAGCAGATTACCAAGTCTGATTTGCTACATAGTATTATGATGTCATCCTGGTTATTATGTGATTCTCAGGTGACTGGGATCACCCTGATTTAGGAAGTGGGACACGAACTGCTGCTGCAGTCCCAGGAATGGTGACCTCTGTACCAAGAGTGACCAGGGGAGGAAGTTTTAGCAGGCAAATGGCCTAGGGCTGGTCTTAGAGTTAGGTCATGGGGACCAGGTTCTGGCAACCTTCTTTCTCTTCCACAAGAATGGTGGCTCCTTCCTATGGCTCTTGTCGCTTGACCCACAAACAGAGCCTCCAGGCTTTAATCCTCAGGCAACCTGTCAACGATCCCCCTCATCACTAGCCTGGCTTCCCTTATATAACCTTTTCCATCCTAATTGAGCCCTGCCCCTTCCTGCACATGAACTTCCTCCTGGAAGTACAGTAGGGCTTCCTCCCAGACCCATAACAGTCTCCTGCTTGAACAAGGCCAGCAGCAGGAACTTCTGAGCCTCTGGACTTGGGTGAGATGAGATCCCTCCCTCTTCTTACTTGGTGCTGCACATCTGCCTCTCATGTCACTCCATTTTGGCCAGCCCTGTTCTTGTAAGAGCACTTGCAACACTGAGGTATGGTCATGTCTCCAGAGGAGACTGCAGGAAGCACTGCTGCTGATGGGCCAAAATGGCTCACATCACAGTCATGCAGCATCCAGTCCAGGCCACCATAATGGATTATGGCATAATCCACCTCATCAGACATCTACTCCAGCCCCAGACCAGAAGGACAGGAAGCATCACTGTTATTTCAACTCTCCCTCTTTTGTCTTCACTGATTTTGTCAAACAACTCTCTTTGGCTACATAGCACTGTGACATCATCCATTCACTACTTGATCCCTTTTTGGCTAGGATCACCCATGTGACTAATCAAAGAAAAGGAAAAAATGGCATTGATGCAGCACTTGATAGGTGAAATAATGGCAATAAACAGGACCCTCACCCCAAACAAGCATTAAGGGATTTTTAGGAAATATTTTTGACCCCCAAACACTGCTTTCAACCCCAAAGTGTGAGAATCTTGTGCACAACCCATGCTTTTTTCATGACTTTGTATTTCAGAAAAAGCTTCAGCTGCTTAGGGCTCAATCCAAACCTTGTCTTCAGCCGGCCCAAGTCTCTTGGGCTGGCCTGGGAGGGTCGCAAACGTGCTGTAAAGTACATTTGCACCTCCGTGGGAGGAAGCCAGGCTGGTGCTCCCAGAAGCACCAGCCTACAGAGTGCAAAGGAGGCCTCCCGGTTGGCTTCCTCCTGGCTCCTTGCTTCTGCTCAATGAGCTGACACAAGGGTGACAGGAAGGCGTGGGGGAGGCGGGGAGGGAGGCCTTCCTGGGCAGGGGGAGGGAGGGCAATGGGTGGCCCCGAGGGCGGGTGCATGGGGAGCCGGAGGTGGGGTTGGGATTCAACAGTTATGCCAGAGGTGGCACTTCTGGAGGTGGTACAAGTTCAAGGAAACCCATTGGGGCCAGCAGCCCTTACCCAGGGGAAAGGGGAAAAGTTTCCCCTTGCCTCTGGCTAAGCTGCTGCTGGCCACAATCCTGCACTGGATACAGTGCAAGCCTCCTGGCTTGCCTGTTCCAGCGCAAGTTAGGATTGTGCCCTTAGTTCCTGAGTATCAGGCTGCTGTTACAGACACAGGAGCACAGTCAAAAAAGGAAAAGAAAAGATGGCAGTCCTGTATGCTGTTAGTAGCCCTTAAAGAAACTGCTGTTTATTATCAAATGCCAGGCTATCAGAACCAAGACAAAGAGGGCTACTGCTTCTTCAGGCAAAGTAGCCCAGCCCCTAACAACAGGGTATGGATTTAGCTGTAGCAGTTAGGGTTTGCATCACTGTAGCTGAAACATTTAAAGGGACAAGCTGTTAATCTCATTATATAATTGGTTGTATGGGATTCCCAGATTTTATCCATTTTTGCTGAAATTCAAATAAATGGCTGTGGTGACAAAACTAACTGTAGAGAAAGGTAGCCATTGTTTAACAAATTACAAATGTGGATTTCTTATCGCCAGTTAACAACTTGCTTTTCAACACCTCACTGTGGACTACTGTGCAAATGTTGACTGGGGCATGAAACTTGACGAAAGTCCTGACTTATCCCTTTTCTGGTCTCCCACCATCAACTCTAACATAGGTAAACATTCCTATAAAAACACAGATGTTTAACATTTTTGTTAAGGCTATTACTGAAATATGGTCTAGGCTAGTAACATTTGCCCAATTAAAAGCACTAAATTATAGATCCACATCAGTTAAGGAATGTTAAGAGTGTGGCACAAAAATACAAGGTAGTGCAATGCAATACCTAACCAAAGCAGTTTGGTTTTTGAAAGGAAGTTTTACTAGCTGCTAACTCCTAATTTCAATTCCTTGCATTTGCTTTTCAGAAAAAAATATTAATGAAAGTGAGCCACAATGGGCACCTGGTTGCAATGATTTATGCACTTGGTTAATATCTCATGCTGTGAGTAAGCTCCTAAGAACATAAGAACATAAGAACAGCCCCACTGGATCAGGCCATAGGCCCATCTAGTCCAGCTTCCTGTATCTCACAGCGGCCCACCAAATGCCCCAGGGAGCACACCAGATAACAAGAGACCTCATCCTGGTGCTCTCCCCTACATCTGGCATTCTGACTTAACCCATTCCTAAAATCAGGAGGTTGCGCATACACATCATGGCTTGTACCCCATAATGGATTTTTCCTCCAGAAACTCGTCCAATCCCCTTTTAAAGGCGTCTAGGCTAGACGCCAGCACCACATCCTGTGGCAAGGAGTTCCACAGACCGACCACGCGCTGAGTAAAGAAATATTTTCTTTTGTCTGTCCTAACCCGCCCAACACTCAATTTTAGTGGATGTCCCCTGGTTCTGGTATTATGTGAGAGTGTAAAGAGCATCTCCCTATCCACTCTGTCCATCCCCTGCATAATTTTGTATGTCTCAATCATGTCCCCCCTCAAGCGTCTCTTTTCTAGGCTGAAGAGGCCCAAACGCCGTAGCCTTTCCTCATAAGGAAGGTGCCCCAGCCCCGTAATCATCTTAGTCGCTCTCTTTTGCACCTTTTCCATTTCCACTATGTCTTTTTTGAGATGTGGCGACCAGAACTGGACACAATACTCCAGGTGTGGCCTTACCATCGATTTGTACAACGGCATTATAATACTAACCGTTTTGTTCTCAATACCCTTCCTAATGATCCCAAGCATAGAATTGGCCTTCTTCACTGCCGCCGCACATTGGGTCGACACTTTCATCGACCTGTCCACCACCACCCCAAGATCTCTCTCCTGATCTGTCACAGACAGCTCAGAACCCATCAGCCTATATCTAAAGTTTTGATTTTTTGCCCCAATGTGCATGACTTTACACTTACTGACATTGAAGCGCATCTGCCATTTTGCTGCCCATTCTGCCAGTCTGGAGAGATCCTTCTGGAGCTCCTCACAATCACTTCTGGTCTTTACCACTCGGAAAAGTTTGGTGTCATCTGCAAACTTAGCCACTTCACTGCTCAACCCTGTCTCCAGGTCATTTATGAAGAGGTTGAAAAGCACCGGTCCCAGGACAGATCCTTGGGGCACACCGCTTTTCACCTCTCTCCATTGTGAAAATTGCCCATTGACACCCACTCTCTGCTTCCTGGCCTCCAACCAGTTCTCAATCCACGAGAGGACCTGTCCTCTAATTCCCTGACTGTGGAGTTTTTTCAGTAGCCTTTGGTGAGGGACCGTGTCAAACGCCTTCTGAAAGTCCAGATATATAATGTCCACGGGTTCTCCCGCATCCACATGCCTGTTGACCTTTTCAAAGAATTCTATAAGGTTGGTGAGGCAAGACTTACCCTTACAGAAGCCATGCTGACTCTCCCTCAGCAAGGCCTGTTCGTCTATGTGTTTTGAGATCCTATCTTTGATGAGGCATTCCACCATCTTACCCGGTATGGATGTTAGGCTGACCGGCCTATAGTTTCCCGGGTCCCCCCTCTTTCCCTTTTTAAAAATAGGTGTGACATTTGCTATCCTCCAATCTTCTGGCACTGTGGCCGTTTTGAGGGACAAGTTGCATACCTTAGTCAAGAGATCTGCAACTTCATTCTTCAATTCCTTAATAACCCTTGGGTGTATGCCATCAGGGCCCGGTGACTTATTGATCTTTAATTTATCAATGAGGTCTGAAACATCTTCTCTTTTAACCTCTATCTGACTTAACTCCTCGGTCAGGAGGGGCCGTTCGGGCAGCGGTATCTGCCCGAGGTCTTCTGCCGTGAAGACAGATGCAAAGAACTCATTTAATTTCTCAGCCATCTCTAAGTCTCCTTTTATCTCCCCTTTCCCTCCCTCACCATCCAGAGGGCCAACCGCTTCTCTGGCGGGTTTCCTGCTTCTAACATATTTGAAGAAGCTTTTATTATTCCCCTTAATGTTGCTGGCCATGCGTTCCTCATAGTCTCGCTTGGCCTCCCCTATCACCTTCTTACATTTCTTTTGCCACAGTTTATGTTCCTTTTTATTCTCTTCATTAGGGCAAGACTTCCATTTACGGAAGGAAGCTTCCTTGCCCTTCACAGCCTCTCTAACTTGGCTGGTTAGCCATACGGGCACCCTCCTGGATTTAGTGGAACCCTTCTTTCTTTGCGGTATACACCTCTGCTGGGCCTCTATTACTGTTGTTTTAAGCAGCCTCCATGCATTCTGGAGAGACTGGACTCTTTTTACCCTCCCTTTCAACCTCCTTCTAACCAGCCTCCTCATTTGAGGGAAGTCTGCCCGTCGGAAGTCAAGGGTTTTTGTTAGAGATTTGCCTGGTATTCTTCCCCCAACGTGCACGTCAAAACGGATCGCAGCATGATCACTGTTCCCCAATGGCTCAGTAATGTTTACATCTCTAACCAGGTCCTGCGTACCGCACAAAATTAAATCCAGAGTCACCTGTCCTCTGGTGGGCTCCGTGACTAGCTGATCTAAGCCACAGTCATTCAGCACGTCAAGAAATCCGGTCTCCTTTTCGTGACCAGAACACAAATTGACCCAGTCAATATGAGGATAATTGAAGTCCCCCATGATTACAACCTCCTCTGAAACCAATAGGGTTCCTCACAGTATGTAAAGTTAAGCTTGCATAAATCTTTTCCAGAATGAACATGGAAGAAAGGAACAGCACTAACTCAGAATGCAAAATCCAATTGGATATTGTGGTTGATATATAGGAATAAGAATTCTGGAGCAAAATTGCATTGGAAGTTAATCTGCTTGCAAGTGGATCAAAAAACAGTCTGCTGATAGTTGCTTCACCCTGAGGTTGTGAAGGTGCTGCCAGATCAGAATCTAATAAAAAGGGTTGTAATTTTCTCACCAGAGGGAGCTGCTGAAAGGCATGTGTGTCCACCAGCACAACCTAGAATTTCAGGAGCAGTGGCTGCTCCAAAGCCATCCTTGTAACCTACAGAAGCTAGAATCAATGGTGTTGCTATAGACATTGTCTATTGATCACAAAGCCTGACTGTCATCACTTCCACCATGAATTGGGGCAGCCTCAGATCATACTAAGGATAGGGTGAGGATTCATACTACAACCACCCAGCTGAAACTAAGCAGATTTAGGCCCAGGCCATCTTGACTCATGTGAGATTGCGCAAGATCTCATGCAATCTTGTGAGATCTTGCCTGATTCAAGATGGTGGCACCTGGGAGAGCTGGGCGATCTAGTTTTAAGCCTAGGGATTCAGCACAGGTGGAAAGGTTGGTCTCCTGTACTCATGAACTGAAACTAAAATCCAAATTGCCTTTACAAGAAGCAATTTTCATCAGGAGTTCTAGTTATGGAGCTCCAACAGAATGTATCGCTTGGCTCTCAGCTTCTAAATGCCACTGGATCTCCACAGGGAAGGTTCTGAAGAGTGGATGGATGAGTAACCATCCATTGCAACCCTTTGGGATCTCCCTGCCAGGAACGAGCTGTAGTCACAAGATTGAGTGTAAGTGCCAAGCCCAGATCAAAAGCAAGACTGAGAGTGATCAAGTAAGCTGATGATATTGTTACTGGGTGTGCTTTCAGAACACATATAACATTCGTACACCAGAGAAATCTATCTGTGTGCTGGCATCATGTGCTGTGCCCAATGCCACAGCTCACTGCTAGGGAAGGAGGGAAAGTAAAGGCAAAGGTGCAATAACAAACACTTTATTTTGGTGGAAATTTTACAATTGCTGGGAAGGGGATGTTGCACAAAAGGGTTTATGGATATAAAATACAGTAAGCAGAATCACATGGCAGAAGAACTTTTTTGCAGTTGCTCCCCATCAGCGCACTCCCTATCACTAGTCTGCTGCTAACAATAAAACAGGTGCAGAGGCAGTAAAAAGGGGTTCAGAGAAGAACCTTTTATCTACTATAGTTTAAAACCATTTATGTTAGTAGTACAGGTCCTAGACATTAGAACACAGAAACCTAAAGCTATTCCCTTTGCATGCTTGTGAGCATGGCTGCCCCATGCAGCTGGCAGAGCTCATGAAGAGAGCTGGTACCTGGTGAAAGATCAGAAGGGAGGGACACACCCGCACAGGTCAAAGAGAAAGGGGTGGCTGTTAAAAGAGGAGATAGGATCCAGAGCAGCTGAATTCACAGCTGGAGTCTTGAACCCCCATCCCTGCCTTACCTTCTCCAGCAGGGCCTGTTGGCAGGGTTGGATTGCTGTTGCTTCTTGCAACAGCACTCAGAAAATGGAGTGTTGTGTGCTCAGTTGACAGCCATTTTATGGCAGCAGAAGACTCTTCACCCTGGGAATAAATAAACTTTTTTATTTTAATATACAACAGTACTGGTCACCTAACAAATCAGTTAACCACCCAAAAATCAGTGACCAACTTGATGACACTCACACAACTGAACAAGCGTTCTAGTATTAATCAGTCTCATTAGTCTGTCTTGAGTTAAAGAAATCCAGTTTTTGATACATAAGGCAGTTGTGGTTAATTGGCCATAATATTTTCTGGTTAATTGGCCATAATATTTGATAGAATATAGGTAATTCAATGTGGTTTGTTTCTTTCCATTCTGTATGAAATTACCTTTCCAATGATAGATAACATGATGGTGTTATTCATAAATTTAAATTTTCCAAAAGGTTTCCAAAATTTTGGCCACTAGTGGTGTCAAACCCCCCACTCCATTTCACCTGGTGTGGTCTGTACCCCTGCATCCCTTAGTGAATGCCACTGGTTGTAGTTGTGTTTTGTTCTGGATGCATTTGTATCCTGCCCATCATCTAAAGAAAAGCAGTACATAGCTCTCGCGTGCTCTCTCTCTCACACACACTCACACACACAAAACCAGCTAAGAGACTGTGACTGGCCCAATGTGACCAAGTGAGATTCATGGCTGAGCAGCATTAGAAGCCAGGTCTCCCTGGTGACAGTACAAGACTTGCACTGCAATACTATCCACTATCCACACTTACCTGGGAATAAGCTTCACTGACTATAATGGGACTTACTTCTGAGTAGACATGCACAGGCTTGGTCCATCTATCAATTATATCACAGTGGCTCTTCCTTTGCTGAACTGCTTTTTGCAAAGTAAAATTATCTTGAAAAGTATTAACTATGTATTCTCAGTGACTCACTACAATGAGTTGCATTACAGATTTGTCACTTCACACCCAAGTGTAGTTGCTAAGTTTGAACACACTGAACAATCTGTTTAGGAAGGTTGAATGGGCCAATAATTTTTTCACAGAGAGTATTGGAATCTGGAAGAACTGGCAAGGAGGTAGATGTGGTGTCAGCAGTGGCCCCTTTAAGGGTAAGGCCGGGGCATCCAGCAGAGTGTGCTGCACAGCTGCAGCCACTGGAAGGCAATAAGGCCCTCAGGGATATAAGGAGCACCTGAGGCAGAAAGGGTTGGTGGGTTTTGAAGGAGTGCAGGTTGGAGAGGAGACTGACTTGGCTTATTGAATTTGGAATCTGACTGTGGATTGTGACTGGGCTTTGGACTTGGATACCCTGATGGATTTGACTGACCTACCTGGAACCTGACCTTGGACTGTAACTTGGCTTATTGGCTCTGGACTCTGATTTGGCAACTCTAATTGATTGGACTGGTTTACGTGGCATCTGTGGACTGGAATTGGACTCTGACTTTTGCTTACTGCACTGGTGAGTTGCACAAGGGGGACTGATCAGCCTTAAGTGGGCATGAGGCCCAGTGGATTGGGATTTGGCAGAACACAGAGCAGGAAGTAAGCTGTGGGACTGGAGGAAATTCTAATTGTCCAGAAGAGTGAAGGGTATGGATAGTGCCACTAAGTTAACAGCACTTGTTTGTAACATAGTAGATGCTGCCAACATTGAAAGCTTCCTCATTTGGACTGGCAACAATCCAGAGTGGAACCACCAACACTGCAAAGCTGAGAAGGCACTTTTTCCTAAGTGCTCCACAAGAAGATCTCTTCGATGAACACATGTGGAAGAATGCCATGTCTTGCTTCTCAGTTGGTGGATAAAAACAAAAGTGAATGCCCTGGACTGTTTCCTTAAACCCACTGGCCAGCAACTGGACACTGTTTCATTGGCCCAAAGCAGGATAGGCAAATAAGGAAAAAATGTGTGAAGAATTGGGATACTTGAAGAAAGAACTTCATTTTGAGGTATGATGAATGGTTAGTTGCTGATGACTAACAACCTTGTTGAAAGGTCTTGCAATACTGAAAAGTTCTGACTAGTCAGCAAACTATATAGAATGTTTGATGTAGAGAGAATGAGATAGCAAAAATATACAGTTGTGTCTTGGGGTGTGGGTGTACATAGTGCAGGGTGAAATTTTATTGCGCACTTTTAAGAACATAAGAACATAAGAACAGCCCCACTGGATCAGGCCATAGGCCCATCTAGTCCAGCTTCCTGTATCTCACAGCGGCCCACCAAATGCCCCAGGGAGCACACCAGATAACAAGAGACCTCATCCTGGTGCCCTCCCCTGCATCTGGCATTCTGACATAACCCATTTCTAAAATCAGGAGGTTGCGCATACACATCATGGCTTGTACCCCATAATGGATTTTTCCTCCAGAAACTCGTCCAATCCCCTTTTAAAGGCGTCTAGGCTAGACGCCAGCACCGCATCCTGTGGCAAGGAGTTCCACAGACCGACCACGCGCTGAGTAAAGAAATATTTTCTTTTGTCTGTCCTAACGCGCCCAACACTCAATTTTAGTGGATGTCCCCTGGTTCTGGTATTATGTGAGAGTGTAAAGAGCATCTCCCTATCCACTCTGTCCATCCCCTGCATAATTTTGTATGTCTCAATCATGTCCCCCCTCAAGCGTCTCTTCTCTAGGCTGAAGAGGCCCAAACGCCGTAGCCTTTCCTCATAAGGAAGGTGCCCCAGCCCCGTAATCATCTTAGTCGCTCTCTTTTGCACCTTTTCCATTTCCACTATGTCTTTTTTGAGATGCGGCGACCAGAACTGGACACAATACTCCAGGTGTGGCCTTACCATAGATTTGTACAACGGCATTATAATACTAACCGTTTTGTTCTCAATACCCTTCCTAATGATCCCAAGCATAGAATTGGCCTTCTTCACTGCCGCCGCACATTGGGTCGACACTTTCATCGACCTGTCCACCACCACCCCAAGATCTCTCTCCTGATCTGTCACAGACAGCTCAGAACCCATCAGCCTATATCTAAAGTTTTGATTTTTTGCCCCAATGTGCATGACTTTACACTTACTGACATTGAAGCGCATCTGCCATTTTGCTGCCCATTCTGCCAGTCTGGAGAGATCCTTCTGGAGCTCCTCACAATCACTTCTGGTCTTTACCACTCGGAAAAGTTTGGTGTCGTCTGCAAACTTAGCCACTTCACTGCTCAACCCTGTCTCCAGGTCATTTATGAAGAGGTTGAAAAGCACCGGTCCCAGGACAGATCCTTGGGGCACACCGCTTTTCACCTCTCTCCATTGTGAAAATTGCCCATTGACACCCACTCTCTGCTTCCTGGCCTCCAACCAGTTCTCAATCCACGAGAGGACCTGTCCTCTAATTCCCTGACTGTGGAGTTTTTTCAGTAGCCTTTGGTGAGGGACCGTGTCAAACTTTTCCTCATACAAAAAATCTTCTCAAGGTAAAATACACTCCCAAATATTTCTTGGGACAGAATTCAACCCCACTTCTCTAAACAAGTTTTAATAAGGTGCAAATCCGCCCCAAGAAACAAAGAGTGAGCATGATAAAGGACCATTCTTTAGAAAAGAAAATTAAAAAGTAGGGAGGGGAATCAGTAAGCAATGTCTCTTCTCCCTTTTGGAAGCAGAAATTGACATTGGGAAAATTTGGAGAGGCTGTTCAATGACCAATTGCTCACTAATTCCTCAGCTGGGATCAACAGGAAGCAATAAAACAAGTGGAGCCTGCAAAGAATATGTCTTTAATTTAAAGTCACAGGAGCCCTGAAAAGCCTCATTTGCTTTGTCTGCTCACACTGGATAGGCTTGAACTGTAGTTGTATTTTCTTACCAACAAATTGTGACAAATCATGAGAAGCAAACACAGGCAGGGTGACCAGATACAATGGAGGACATAGTGCCTACACCTTTAACTATTGTATAAAAGAAGGAATTTTGGCAGCTACAGCTCAACCTTGAAGGGTTTAAAACGCTGTACCTGCGAAAATTTCCTCTTCAGTACAATGGTTAAACGTAGAGGTACTTTGTCCTCTATTGTATCTGGTACCCTGAACACAGGAAACCCTGGACTGCAACTATTTTACAATGGTGTCAGCTGGAGGATAAGGGATTGCAATTCCAGAGGAAAGGACTAGTGTGGAAGCTATCTAGGTTTCTTGTTTTTCACAGAAGTCTGTCACTGTGGTTTTGCCTCCATCTTCCTAAATTCCCAGAACTCCCAGAAAAAAATGTAAAGAACTGGACTGCTTGCAGAAAGACTTCAGTTTTGAGAGATGAATGCCTTTAGTTGCTGGTGGCCAACCTCCTTGCTGAAAGGTTTTGCAGTGCTGAAAAGTTCTGGTTAGTCAGCGAAACACATAGGGTGCTTGTAGAGAGAATGAGTCAGTGAAAATGTACAGTTGTGTCTCAGGTGTGGGCGGGCAAAGTGCCGGCTGATCCTATCTAGTGTCAGATAGGAAAGAATGGAAACATTCACCCTTTTAGCACTATCTTTCAGGTTTCTGCCACAGAGGGTTCAGAAAAGCTATATAGTTCAAGAGAAATGCTAACAAGTTCTTTGTTGTTTGTTAGAGCTTTTAATGTGCATTTTTTTCTCAGCACAAGACGCAGCAAAGCTTCTGCATTGCAGGAGTGTTAAAATCCAGTTAAATCTGTGCTGAAAGAGGAATTATTGCTTCAATTGCTTGGCAAATCTGATTAATGCCATGTAAGATTATTTCTGGCACAGGAGGGAATCATATTTGATGCAAAGCAATGCAAACATTTGGCAAAATATCTACTTCATTTCAACAGATGTTTAGGTGGGGATCTCATACGGAAACAATCGTTGACTGTTAGCGGGACCAGCCCAAGACCTCCCAGTGCCTGTGGTGAAATGCCAAATGCTATCCCCTGTTACCTGGTGATGTGTTGGCTTCTACTCCTCCCACTCGCTTGATTAGAAAAGGAAGAGGGGAACAGAGAGGAAGTGTGAAGGAGTGTCCTGGGGTCACCCCATTATTTTGGGGGTGCACTGACACATAGCTCTGGACCAAGGCAAGTACCAGGATGCTATGGTGCTCAGGTGAGACTCAGACCCATAGAATTGGGTTGAAAGCCACTCTTTGTTCTTAATGTGACCCTCTAAGAAGAGCCCTGCTGGATCAGGCCAAGGGTCCACTCCCACTTCCAGCTGTACTAGAAGAACAGCTTCCAGTATCTCACAGTGACCCACCAGATGCTTCAGGAAGCACTCAAGAGAACAAGACATCCAATACCTAATATCTGTACCCATTCATCTGGCATTCAGAGATTGGCAACCTTTAAAACTCAGAGGTTGTGTGTACTGTAGTCATCTTGGTTTATAATCTGTGATAAGACTTTTCCTCCATAAATCTGATCAATCCCCTTTTAAAGGCATCTCAACCAGGTGCCTATCAAAATCTTCTCAATTAATAGAGCTGAGGGACAAACTAAAGAATATGCCTATTACATGATTGGGCTTAAGTAGATGTGTGGGTGAATGTAATCTGTATTTGGACACAGTGAATGTGGGGCCTTACCACCACCACCCGCTCACAGTACCAATCTAGACTGAGGCCTCCCAGAGTTGCCCTTTGCCCTTGAAAAAACCTTTCATTGGTGCCAGTGGCTACAGTCCTCCTTGAGGATGCTTATCTATCCCTTTCAGGCATAGAGCCAGAACAAATTACCTACAATCACAGTTTTTTTGTTTACTTATGATTTTTATGGTTGTCTGATTATAATTCCATGTGGATATTCTCAACTATGGTTTGTTTTTCTGCAGAGTTGACAGGGTTCTTTCCTCCCCGCAACCGTGATTACAAGATTTTTCCATTTGGTTCAATAAACGGTTGACAGGGAATTCATGTGATAATGTGTCATGTGCAAGTGTTCAGCAATAGACATGACTACCTCCACAAGCTGGCTGACACAGGCCAGGGCAGGGCCTGAGATGTCCCATAGGTGATCAGTGCCATAGTCTAAATGTTTAATTGCATGCTCACATGGAAATCAACAATAGAACAAAGTAGTTTACATGAGTACATTCCCACACAAGAAATTGGACAATTGTTCTGGCTGCAAAGTCTTCTCAGTATGCCCTGCAACACACATACGTAATTGAATCAGCTAGCACAGGATCATTACGACTCTGATAAAGATGTAACAAACTGTGCAAGCCCAAGACATTTTGCTTTTGGGGTACCAAATGGCACCCCCTTCCTCCTCCTTTGGTCTTTCTATTAAAATCAAACCCCACTTCCTTTATTCTTCACATCTCTCCCTCTTCCTTTCTTTTGTATTGAAACTTCCATCCTTTTCTTTACATCTGCTTAGGGGAGGAAATGTGAAACTCAGGGTTTCCATCCAATTCTCTCTGTACAAGTGGCAGAATACTGAGTCCCCTTAAAAGGGAATAACAGCCCAATCTTGAAAGTGGTGTCTCTGCCAGGTGCAGCTGTGCCAAAATGGCTATTACTGCATCCAGCAGCACTACCGAGGCTGCTTGAGGAATTCTCAGGGGAAGGGAACTTTCTCCTTGGGGGAAGAGGACTCTTAAAGGAAAGGGAAGGTTTCCTCAGGGGAAGGTAGTCTTCCAGTCCAATACAGAGTTCAGGATCCAGAGAAGCAGAGCTCTGGCGGTCTCACCCCCCTTGGTTCTTCTCCCTGCCCGTTTCACTCACTCCCTGCCTCCCCTCACCCTGAAACTACTCACTGTCAGCCAGTTCTGCTGGAGCTTCCCCAGCACAAGCAGCCCCTCCTCTCCAGGTGCGACAGATGTACCTTGTGCAGTGTTTCCCAAACTGTGGGTTGGACCCAGTAGGGCCCCCATTCATTTCAATATTTTATTTTTAATATATTTGACTTGATGCTACCATGGTATGTGACTGCGTTTGGGGAAATGTTACAGATCTGTACTTTTAACAGGCTACTATGTACATGCTTTTAACAATGACAGTAATTGAGACTGACTCCTAGGTAAGTGTGGGCAGGATTGCAGCCTAAGGTTGTTAAAAATTTTCCTGATTGATGATATCATTCCAGTCATGACATCACTTCCAGTGGGTCCTAACAGATTGTCATTCTAAAAAATGGGTCTTGGTGCTAAATGTTTGAGAACTGCTGCCTTACAACATGTTTGTGACATCCAGTGTCACTGCTGGAGCTCAGTGTTAATGCTGAGAAAGTTCAGGATTGGGCCCTAAGCAAGCTAGTCTGACAAATGCCCCTCCACCAGCTGATTGAAATGGCCTGATTCATCCTGCTTCATGGCAGAGCTGGCCCAGACCCTAAATAAGGCTTTGTTCTCTGTATCCAATTGCATATCCTCCAGCTTTTCACAGATGAAGTGTCTTATTTCACAGAAATAAAGGAAAGATTTCTACCTAACTTGAAATACCTAACATCCAACACTTCCGGTGTTACATTGCTGAAGGGGCTCTTGTGCTGGCTGTACTTGTCTACTGCTGCAGCTTGTCTCCCAATAAAGCCAAGCCACTGTTACTTCTTTGGGATCATAGACATACTTGATAGAGACACATAATCAATATTGACTGATTTACAAATTGCTGAAGCAACTGTCCAAGATAACTTACAAAATTTTCATTAAGACAGCCATAAAACAATGAAAAACATACAATATATAAAAACAATTGGGGTCAGCAGATTCAATTTAACAAATATAACTAACAGCCCAATCCTAAGCTGCGCTGGCACAGCCTGGCCACATGCCCTGCACTGCATTCAAAGTAGTTATTAGGTATCTGGAGATAACCTCAGAATAAGGAGAAATTTTTCCCCTTACTGTGAGTAAATCCCTAGCCACCCCAGGGGGCTTCTTGGATCTGCACCAGCTATATAGCTGGTGCAAATCCAGGAAGCTTGTGTAGAGCTGCTCAGGCTGGGCCATCATGAGTCCCACACCCTTCCTTGGCCTGACCCTCCCCAGTTCCACCCTCTCCTCATTCAGAAATGTCCCCTTCCCACCTGCAACACGCCCTCCTGCCACCCTCTCCGAGCCCCCAGAGTGTGTAGAAAATATATCTCCACAGCTACAGTGTGTGAAGGATCAGGCTGTGTACAGCATAGCTCCTCAGTCATCATGCACATACTACACCAAAGCAATAATACTGAGAGGTCCAGTCATAGTACTCCCATGTTGAAATGAAAGCTATAGTTGTTTCAAATTAAAGGCAACCCATCTGCTAGCTTTGGCTGTATAATGGAAGGAGAAACCAGCGCTGGCCCATCCATGAGGCTGACTGAGCTGGTCACCTCAGCTCCCACTGCTACTCCCACACCCTGGATTGAGAAAGAAAGAGGAGAATATAGTGGAAGAGAAGCAGAGAGATCTATCCCACCATTTTTTTCTCCTCCCTCTTCTGCTCCACTTCCATATTTGTTTTCTAAGACAGAGAGTGGAAGGAGCAGAGGTTGGCACATCACCGGTAAGGAGGGGCAGCTTTTGGCATGCCATTTCTGGGGCCAAGAAGTCTTGGGCTGGCCCTGTGGGGGGACGATGACATTCTTTAAATTGTTCTTTGTTGCATCAGTTTACTGGAAAGCAAATTTAAGTGTGTGGTTCAAGTTCTCATTGGTTCATTGCATCAGTCATCAACAAAAATGCTTAGTGCTTTTACTAACATGAGACACTCAGAACCAATGAAACATGATGTCACAGACACATGTAACATTAACCCAATATCTGCTTCTCCTGTAAAGCATCCTCTGGAGGGGCACTTGTGAAACAGAGCAGTGATGATGATAGAGAAGCAGGCATGCAACTCTTATCCCCACTGGCATCGCTAGGGGGGTGTGGGCCACACCAGGTGACGCGCAGGGGGGGTGACGTGTCCTGGGGGAGGGTGTGCTACCTTCACGGCTTTTGGAGCTACCCCATTGTGCCATACACCGTTGGATGTGGAATGTCCAACAGAGTGCAATGCAAAAAACAGAATTGAAATAGCTCCTTTCATTCAAAAGTTATGGCCAAAAAATCAGAAAATGCATGGAGCCCTATGGAAAGTGAAACCGAGCCGTATCGCGCATTTACTTGCGAGTAGGCATAGTTGCCATAGTCTGTCGGAAAGGGCAGGCTGACAGGACTCCAACAACACCAGAATGGTCCTGATCCAATGAATGCAGCCCCCCAAAACACATGAGAAGGAAGTCCCTCCCTCCCTCCTGCAGTCTGTTGAGCTCTATGGAAAGCAAACGGCCACATGGTTGTGTTTACTTGCAAGTAGGCAGACAAGCCTTGCCTTTTAGTCACGCCAGGCAAAGGGGAATGTGAGACCACAGAAAGGTCCGGATCCGATGGAACTGGAGCACAACAAATGCTCCAGAAGGCAGCTGCCCCCCCTCCCCACTAAAGGACAAAGAAAAGAGGCTTCAACTGGTAAGGGGAAGGTTTTCTATTTTGCACTTGCTTGAAATAGAAGAACTTTAAATTGAGCACTGGGGAGGGCTGGAAATCTCACTGATTCTTTTTTTTGGGGGGGCGGGTTATTGCAGGCAGGCTACAGCGTAAGCTCCATTGACCACTATGGGACTTATTTCTGAGTAGACATGCATAGGATTGGGCTCACAGGCTGCAATCCCACCCACACTTTCCTGAGAGTAAGCCCCATTGACCACAGTAGGATTTACTTCAGAGTAGATTCACTTGGTGGAACAGGACCAGCTCCCCCTTATTTAATTATTTCTTTTATTTTAGTTTAATTATTTATAATTATTTATTTTAATTTGCTTGATGATGTCACTTCTGGCCATGACATCACTTCCAGTGGGTCCTGGACAGATTGTCATTCTAAAACGTTGATCCCAGTGCTAAAAGTTTGAGAACTGCTGCAATATGGTGTTAGTAAATTGACATGGGCGTGTGTGTGACTCTACAAGTTTTCAAAATCACTAAAATCAGAGTTTGGAGGAATAATACCATAATGTTTTATATCAATCAATGCGTAATTTTATTCAGAATGCAATGAAACAAACCACATTGAAATAACTGTGTTCTAACAAAAGGTACAGCCAAAAAACCAGTGGGTACATCACGCCCACCACCTGGGGCGTTGCCCTGCCCACTGCATGAGGTGATGCGCAGGCCTCCCGCACTGGGTGATGCGAATCCTAGTGATGCCACTGACTTATCCTATACACTTCCCTTCTTAAATCCTCCCTTTCAGATGATTTTACCACCTTTGGGGTTCAAAAGCTGTGTTTATTTCACAAATGCAGGTCTGTAACTCTAGGAAGTTGGGAGTTTGAGGAGAAGGAAATGGGCAGCAAAAGAGTAAAGCACCCCCTCTGCATCACCTTTATATAAATCATCCTCTCCCAAGGCCACTTTGGCACATAGCAGCAGCCATTTGGGTTGCATTACACCTGGCTGTAATGTCACATGCCACTTGGCCCTTCGAATACCCAGGATGGAAGACAGGAAACCTGGTCAGGCATTAGCTCTGCTCAATAATCAAGCCACTGTCAGAGAAGTTAAAATAGAGAACCAGCTGAGATCTCTTGAGAATTGACTGCATTCCCTGCTAGTACTTGTTGACACCCACTTTCCTGTCATACCTAAACTCGAGAGACAGCAGTTGGGCTCATTAACCAGCAGCCCTCCTACTCACCGATGACAAGATTATCCCTGCAGAACTCAGCAATGATAAATGTGCTTTTGTGTTGCAAGCCGAGTTCTCCCCAAGAGCAATTAAAAATGTTACTATCCCAGTAGGAGCTGTTTAATTTAAGTAACACCTTCTCATTAATAAGTGTGATGCTCTGGGACTGGACATTCTTTCCCCTGATGATGTTCAGAATAGTTTGGATGGCGCAAAAAAATTAAAATAAAAAGCTAATCTGAAATATGTATGTTGTCCTATCGTACCTTATGAGCAACAAATGACATCTGTCTGCCTCTGGGGCCAATGGCTTCCCATCCAAAGCTTCGGAAACTACTCAGTTGATCTGTATCAGGAGTTGACTGTGTGCTTGAAAGTGCATAGTTAATGACCCAAATAGAGAAGATTTACAAACAAAAAAGACTGCTTTGGGTAGTCTAGAGCAGGGATGCCCAAACCCTAGCCCGGGGGCCACTTGTGGCCCTCGGGGACTCCCAGTCTGGCCCGCGGGGAGTCCCCAGTCTTCAATGAGCCTCTGGCCCTCCAGAGACTTGCTGGAGCCTGCGCTCCAATGCAACTGTTCTCATCATGAGGGTGACTGTTCAGCCTCTCACATGAGCTGTGGGATGAGGGCTGCTTGCTGTTTGACATCTGTGATGTGGCAGCAAAAGAAACATGAGGCTTACTTTGTGCAAGACTTTTATAGACCTTGAGCTATTGCGAGACCTTCATTCATTCATATAAGTTCCATCTCTATTATATTCATTTATGTAAATTTATTCAAATTTTATTTCTGGCCCCCAACACAGTGTGAGAGAGATGATGTGGCCCTCCTGCCAAAAAGTTTGGACAACCCTGGTCTAGAGCACAGTGCTGGGGGGGGGTCTAACTCAGAAATAAGTCCCATTGTGTTCAAAATGTGTATATAGGATTGTAGCTCTAGTAAGGTAATTCACAGCAATTCAAGAGAGGTGAGGTGAGAATAAAAAAAAAATTGCATTAAGGAACTGTTGTTCATGCCTCTACAGGACATCTGGTGTTGGGCACCTTGCTAATGTTCTTGTAATAGCACTAGAGAACATTTTTTGACATGACAAACCTGTGTAAAAAGAGGGGCTCCACCTAAATTGCTCTGGAACCATATTGTGGGAGCATAGTATAAAAAAGGTTGCAGAAAAGCTCTTGAACTGAATTCTTGGGGAAGCCAATTCAAGCACAGGAATATTCCATGTGGCGTGACTTATCCCCATGAGATGATGATGAAAATGTTTCAAGTCAACTAAGCAGGAGCAAGGTAGGACTTGGCAATGAGCGTCCTTGATTACAGCTGCTACTCCTGGGGTAACACGGGGAAGAAACCACAGGTTGAAGGAGTAGTTGCATGCACAAAGAGCATTTGGAGAAGAATGTGATGTATAGGCATCCATTCACTAATGCTAGAAGCCTCTGAGCCAAGATGGGGAACTGAAGTTCATGGTTCAAAAGAAGATATACTAGGCATATCAGAAACTTGGTGGAACAGGGAATTATCCCTGGAAATAAAATCTTGAAAGGACACCAAAGGATATAAGATGGTGCTATAGATGTCAAAAAGCATGGAGTCCAAGAAGAGCAAACTTGTCCACAGAATTTCTGTGCATGGGGAATACCAGCCCCCAATGTAACTTAGGGACCAATCCTATGGGCACTCTCTGGTGGTGCAAAAGTTGGGTCGCTGTGGAGTGCTGCTGGGCTGGTGCAGCAAGAGGTGAGCAGTGTGGTGTGAGTGGCTTTTCTCAGACTTACACCAGCTATAAACCTGGCGTAGGTCCAAAGAGACCCGTAGCCATCATGGAGCCAACGCAAAAGTTAAGATGATTTTTTTTAACCTCTTGCAAGTCTCCTGATCACCACCTCCCACCATAGCATGCAGTGTACGCATTCATGGCACATCTTCATGCTACTGCATGGCATGGGGGACAGGATTGGGTTGCTAGTGCTGGAGACATATTATCACCTCCAAACTAAGAGCATAAGAAAAGCTGTGTTGGATCAGGCCAAAGGCCCATCTCCTCCAGCATTCCGTTTTCCACACTGGCTTACCTGTTGCTTCTGGGAAGTTCACAAGCAGGAGAGAAGGCATCCTTCTCTTCCACCTTTGCTCCCCTGATAAAACTAAAACTCTGAGAGCAATTTTGAGATGGAGAAAGAAATCAGAGTTACATCCACAGCAGAAAGTGCTGCAGTAATATAGTACATTACCCAGTAACTGACTGGGCAAATTTGGTGGGTTGCGACAAGGAGACAAAATGTTTAGATACAATAAATGACACTGTCTGTGAACCAACCAGAGGAGAGGCAATGCTTGACTTAGGAACTTGAGTGGTTTGTCAGGGTCTGGTGGGGGATGTAAGTGTTGTCAAACTGGTTGGGAGCCGTGACCACTGTGTTTTCAGATTCAACATTTCTGTAAGTGGAATGCTACCCAGAAAGTGTGATCATATTTAATTTCGAAAGAGGAAACTGCTCAAAAATGAGGGGATTAGTTAAAAGGAAGATGAAAGAAAGTCAACGCTGTTCAGTGTTCAGTTAACACCTTTCAGGATACAGTAGCAGAAGCTTAGATAGAATGTGTACCAACCCTGAAAAATGAATGAATGCACATATCAATACCACATTTTGAGAAAGATATCAACAAGGTATGAACAAGGCCGAAAGGATGCCAGCCTGGTTAACAAGTAGAACCAAGAAAGCTGTAAAGGCAAGTAGTCTTCCTTTAAAAAAAAAATCTTAAACAAATGACTTGAAGAAATGAGAAGAACAAAAGGGAGCACAAACTTTGACAAAACAAATGCAAGCTGACAACAAGACAAGGAAAAAAAGAATTTGAGGAGCATACTACACATAATAAATACTTATTTAAATACTACCAAAGCAGGAAACCAGTCTGGCAGGTGGTTGGACCATTAGATAACAAATGAATCAAAGCATTAGCAAAAGAAGATAGGAAGATAAATTAATTCTTTTAGTTGGTCTTCACAGTGAGAGATATTGAACAAGAACTGATGTTTGAATTTTGGTTTTCTTTTTTTTTCAGAGAGGGCATCTCAAGAACTAACTGCCCAATCCTATCCTCCACCTGTGCTGCCAGAACTTGCACTCCGGCAGAGCAGAGCAGAGTGTAGCAAAACATGAGGCTGTTGTTGCAAATAGTGAGTGGTGCTGGCTTTGTAGCAGTGGCTTGTCTGACTTCCCTGGTGCTGTCAAGTTAGCATAGGGGTGGGTGGTAGGCAGGAAGGGGGAGTATCAGGGTAGAGAGGGGGAGGATCAGAGCAAGGATTGGGGCTGCCAGGAGATGTGTCAGGGACTGGCAGTGGGTGGTTATTGGTAGTAAAGGTGGCACTAATATTTTATGCACCCTGACCCGGCCTAGAACCACCCCCTTGGATCTATCTGGACTTGCACCAGCCAAAGAACTCATGCAGATCTGAGTAGACCTATAGGGCAATGTGGGGCTTATCTGGGGGGTTGGGTGGCAAACAAAAGTTCCCTTACTTTGAGGACCCCTGATCGGCCCCCCCCCATCATAGTATGCAGCATGTGCCTCCATAGAGCAGCTGCATTGATGCAAATGGTGGAGGATAGGATTGGGCCATAAATCAAGTAGAGGTGAAATGAGCAGAAGTTCTTTGGATCACAAAACAGTGGAAAATTAAAAAGTCATTGGATCCAGACTGCATCTACTGTATTTCAAGTATTTCAATACGTAAAGTATTTTGTTGTGAAATTGCTGGTCTTCTAACAAGAATATGGAACTTGGAACTCAATTTGACCAGGTGATCAGGAAGTAGACAATGGAATAACACTTTTTGAAAAGGAATCCGGGGAGTTAAAGGTTCAGTACATGAGCATCTGTTCCAGAAAAAAATTAGTCGAAAGCATGACTAAAGTGAGCATTATTAAGCATGTATCAAAACAAGAATAGCTGAGGAAGAATCAATGTGGCTTCTAAAACAGGAAGTCTACCTCATCGAGCTCATGGAGTTCTTTGAGAATGTCAACAAACATGTAGGTGCTGGTGAGGTTGAAAGGCACATACTGTGCATGAGCTTCCCATGAGCATTTGATGCATTCTTTCACCAAAGTCTCCTGACTAAACTTGGCAGTCATGGAACAAGAGACTAGGCTCTCCTGTGGACTGGTAAGAAATTAAAGGCCAGGAAGCAGAAGGCAAAGTTATGTGGGCAGTTCTTGTGATGGAGGGAAGTAAGTAGAAGATTTCTCCATAGCAGCTTAAGCTATTTATTTGCAAATGCTCTAGAGTCAGCATGAGCATTGAGGTTTGCTGATAACACCAAATGATTCAAGATCGTGAAAACCCAAGCAGACTTCAAAGAGCTTCAAAAAGATCTTTCCACACTGGGTGAGGAAGTAACAAAGTGTAAATGTAAAACAGTGCACAAGAGGGCAATCCCTGCCTCCGCCAATTACCAAAAAACTGATGGAGCCTGCACTAATGGCAAGTAATCGGGAGAGATCATGGAGTCATGGTGGGCAGCTCAGTCAAAATGTCAACTGGGTGGTGGGGCAGTGAGAAAGGCAAACACCATGCAAAGGATTGAAAGCAAAACTGCTGGTATCATAATGTCCTTAGATAAATCTGTGATACATGTCAGATTCACACAGCTGACATGAGTTTGAAAAGCTGAGTGGACCTCAGTGAAAAAAGATTTCAACCTAACAAGCCCCAAACCACATGCTGCAGTGAAAAAGGCTGCAATCCCATAGGCTTTCCTGGGAGTAAGGAATAAACCCTATTGTCCAATGGGAACTACGATACTTCTGGATAGCTAGGCATGGTATCATGCTCTGAATCATCTTTTGTGCAATTGTAATGCTCCAAAGTAAGTCAGAGCAGCATTCTTTTACAGCTACAATGCAAGTCAATAGGACTTCTGACCCTCTAATTCCCAATGGTGCGTAAATGCAACATTTTTCAGGCACATAGAAACACCTGGAACTTTTTCTGGCAGCATAAATCTCTAAGGCCCAAATCCTAACCAACTTTCCAGCACCAGCATAGCTGTGCGAATGGGGTGTGTGCTGCATCCTGTAGTTGGGTGGCACTCACAGAGTCCTCCTCAAAGTGAAGGAATGTTTATTCCCTTATCTCAGAGCTGCATTGTCCTTATGTTGGTGCTGGAAAGTGGGTTAGGATTGCACCCTAAGTTGAGATCTTCTGACAAGGATTCTACAAAAAAAATTGGAAGATTTTATTTTTTTTTCTACTCTCGTTTCCCAATGGTTAAAAGTGACAAATCTGTGAAAGTGAATAGGTCTATCAGTGGTTATTAAACAAACCCTTCTTGTTGGTGGTGGAAAACAAACAACCAAAGGGTAGCTTGGGACTCTTGGATGAAACTGGTTGACCATGAGGGGTGACAGGATGCAGGGCTACATAGACCTTCTGATCACAACCAGGAGGGCTCTTTTTCTGTCCTTAGCTAGTCACTTCAGAGTTCTCCTTTTTTGTAGCTGTATCTCTCACTTTGTCCAAGCTAGCATAGCATAAGGGTACACACCAATGTAAGCAAAAGCCCTGACGAAAGTGTTTGTTCTTGACAGTGATTTTCAGAGATGGACAAATCCAGCACAGCATGACTCAAGTCACAAGTCTCTGCCCCCTTTAACTTGACTCAAAAATGAGTTATAACAGGCAGACTTTCGGAGTCACCCAGAGCATTTGGGGACTCTAAAAGACTCAAGTCCCAAGTCTTTTCTGTAAAAAGTCAGCTGCGGCTCCACGGAAAAAACCGGAACTGCTGCTGCTGCTGGTGTGTGTGTGTGTGTGTGTCAGATTCCCTTTAAATACTCCTCACCTACATACCCCAACAGTAAACAAAAGTCATACTGTTTTTTCAAGAGTTAGTGATGCAATGAGCACAAAAGCAGTGGGTGGCTTGTTGCTCCAGGAACTGCCTCCCTCTGGCTTCCCCATCTCCTCCTGTCCCTCCCTGCTTGCAAAAACCCACTTGCCCCTATGGCCAAAATTCCCTTTCTCCATCTGTGAAGCTCCTCTTCTCCCCTCCCTCTCCCAGAGTCACAAAATCAGGGCACATCCTTCATCTAGTGGTTAGTCTGTGGAACAAGAAGAAGCATCTCCCACCCTCATGTTCTGGACATGTGTAGTACCCAGCTAGTTACTTCTGCAACTAGTTACTTCTGCAATCCAATACCTTTAAACCCTAACAAAAAAATTAACCATTTCTCTCCACCCCCAGCCCCTCTCTCTGCCTCCTGGCTGAACATAACATACCTTGGTGCTGTTGCTGCTGCTTACACAGATCTGAATGCCCAGCTTCCGATCACCACACAAGGTCTTTGGGAGTCACAGAAATGGCGCAACTTCAAAGTACATGAGCAGCACCCCCAAGCCAAATCCAGGCAACTCGTTGTCATCCAAATCATGGCGCTTTCTGAGTCAGTAGCCCAGGGATGGGAAAATCCAGCAGGGCTTGACTCGAGTCTAGAGTTACCACCCTCCACGACTCAACTTGAAAAAGAGTCATAATGGGGGCACTTTCCAAGTCACTGAATCACCCTTTAGTGACTCTAAAAGACTCGAGCCACCCCCCCCTTTAAAAAGCCCACCACGGAAAAAATGAGGCTGCTGCCAGGCTGTGTGTGTGTGTGTGTGTGTGTGGGAGTTCACTTTAAAGACTCCCCTGCTGCCCTGTCCCAACTCTACAGAGGGCAGGAGGAGGTGGGAGAGAGCAAGGACAGAAGTAGAAAGAGGGAGGAGGGTCCCACGCAGCAACTGCGAGGCTTACCAGGATGACTTGATCCTTTGCAGCTCTACTCAGAAGTAGTTTCACTGCAGCTGGTCATTCAATAAGGCTCCCTCTTCCCAAGTAACAACAGAGCTTATAGCAGCTATGCCATGTGGTTGGCAAGCATGATCTCTACAAACTTCCAGCCTCCCCCTCCCTGGGCTTCTGCAGCCAATCTTAAGGCAAGAACCCCCTTGGGCTTCTCCTCCTGCCCTCTCTCAGTCAAAGATCCAATGATCATCGGTTCTTTCCTATCAGAGACCCGCTCCCACTTCCCCCCTCCCACCCTCGGCAAAAGCAAGCATTAACCTTTCCCTGCCTCCCAGCTGGAACTTCCCATCTGCTCACCTGGTTGGAATGCTGGCCCCACAAGGTTTTTCATGCCATGAAAGCGGTAAGCAAACACACTCAGACAGAGGCAGACTTGAGTCTGAAAGCATGGGGATGATTTGTCAAGTCAGGGGGTCCCTGACTTTTTCAGAGTCTTCCATGTGCGCAACTCACGAGTCAGCAAGTCACCAAAAACTGCATTGTAGCAACTCGAGTCCGAGTCACTAACTGAGTCACTAACAAGTTCCCATCCCTGCAGTGGCCCCAGACTCAAGTGTTTGGCCGAGTCTTGGACAAGCGTGACTTGAGTCCGCACGAGTCAGCAAGAAATGCATGTTTTCGTGACTCTAACAAAAGTCACTTAACTCAAGTTCCCATCCCTGGCGATTTTAGTTTTGTCCCTTACCTGCATGTAAAAAAGATGGTCATGCTGTTTTGTGCAATATCATTTTGCAATTTTAATGGAACTGCCTCAATTTTTTCCTTATGATAGGTGAAAAAAACCTCTTTTACAGTGGCCAAACTCCAAAGTATCACTTTAAACCTAATGAGAATTTGCATCTGAGTCCTTAGTGTATTGCTTGTGTGTCTGATCTGAAGTGATACTTGTCATTTGATTATCTCAGCTGCCTGGGTTTGTGGTTTGACATTAAGGCAGCTTCCTATTGCTCTGGGATGTTGTGAGAAAAACAGGGGTTTGCAACTTAACCAAGCTTGTTTGCAAAATTATTCCAGTTTCCCATCAGAATTTAAAAAATCTAGGGGTCTTCTGTCCAGGGTTAAAAAGTATGTTCCAGTGAGCTGTTACGATGTTAGTGTGGTGATTTTGATCTATTTCTCATTGCTAACTTTGCCATAGGTGATACCTGACAGCTGCACATTACACTTGCACAAACCATATTTCACATGGCAGTCCCTGGATGCACTACTTGGGGAAGAATCACTTTCCAGGACCAGGCAAAACCTGATTGTAATCCAGGTTTATGTACTCATGAGGATCGGATTGGATTGGGCTCCTAGGGACCCAGCAAAATTGGACTTCTATCTTAATCAGAAGGCACACATTGGGCAAAATCATGAAGGTAAACATAGTACAGGATGATCTTTTGTTAGCCTTCGATTACTCTGTGCAAGCAATGAGGAATTTTCTCAGAGAAAGTAGTGGGGGTACTTCTGTGAGGGTCCCTGCATGCAAAATTGGAACCACATACTGGAGTGAGGTGGCTGCTGTTGACAATTATATCATTTCATGGGAAGAGCCCTGCTGGATCTGATCAAGGGTCCATCATTCAGCATCCTCCTTCCTAAAGTGGCTAATCAGATGCTTGAGTTACTAACATCCTCTTCTGCTTGTAAACTTCATGACATGCAAACATTGGTAGATCTGTCCTTCCTCAGGAGTTCATTGAATCCTCTTTCAAAGCTGATCAAGATCACTACATCTAGAAGTAGTGAATTCCTTAAATTTATTCTGCACTGTGGCTGTGAAGAAGTGTAGTCAAACCGCATCTCAAGCAAGAATTACATTCCAAGGTTGGTGCATAAAGCCAAAATTATGTATAGTAAAATCTCTTAACCCAACATACTATCACTTTACAACTAAAATTACAAGAGATGCACAGGGACTGAGATGACTGAGGGAATAGCAGCTTCATTCTCTCATTTCAGGCTCACTCTGAGGCATAAACAAAGTAAGTCAAATGGTGGGCTGAATTACCTGCACTATTTAAACTGTTGTTTTTCTCTGTTTTTTGGTGGGGGTGTGTGGAAGGAGGCTGAGTGTTTATACTTGAATTCATGCATCAGGTGCCCCCACACCATTGACTGTTTGTCAACCTTAAAGTGTGAGGAAAAATTGGATTTTTGACTCCCTATGTGGCAATAAAACTTTCTAACAAAAGACCTGTTTTGTCTTTCCAGATCTTGCCAGATTATAGACAAGTGATGGTTTTGTGTAAAGACGCATTTTCTTTTCTTTTTTATTGAAATAGGACAACAGTTTAAGGCACTTTCTATTTTCTCCTTGCAGCTTGTTTTGGTTTCTGTGTGGGTGGCTCATGTGAGCCAAAGTGTTATGGGGTAAATGTTTTGTGAGTGGAGAACAGGGTGTCCTTTACAAGTTGAAATTTAAAATTTGCATTTTAACGATATTGTCAAGGGTAGAGAACATGGCTGCTTCTCAACCTGCTTATGTATTAGCATTTGTTAGTTGTCCCCATGAAATAAGCTTTCAGAGGCAAAAGGGGAATAACAGCTTGTGGAAATAAACGATTCCAGAGCTATTCATAGGATTTTCAAACTTAAGGGACTGCAAATTGTTATATCCACCATATGAGATTTTCTGCTCAACTAAAAGCCATTTCACGCCTTACCCAGAGACAAAGGTGACTGAGCCACCTGAGGATACACATCAGGGAACTGTAGCCACACAACGGCAATCTCTATGATAAACATGTTGGCAAAACATATTAGTTGTGTTCGCACATTACAATTTAGGTGTTTGCTGAAATGTCTTAAGTGTATATCTAAGATTGGGGTGGCCAACCCATGGCACGTGTGCCACTAGTGGCATACACACATACTACTTAAGTGGCACATGCAAGTTGCCACACTGGCAGACCCAGGCCTCCACAGGCACATGGCGCTTTTCCCAGCTCAGAAAGAGAATGACAAGGCAAAGATAGCTGGGGCGGGCAAAGATAGCCAAGTGGAGGCTCTGCAGATCACATGGGTGGGTGAAATTACTCAGCAGGTCCAGGGTTGAAGAGGGCCGCAATAAGGTGGAGTGGAATGTTCAAGATTCTGTATATAAGAAGTGGCATGTGGCATGATGCAGGTTGGCTGCCCGGATCTAAAACATGGCATGATGAAGTAGCCCTTAATGCTGAGCCTGTGTGAAAGTGCATAGCCCTCCCTTGCTTCACCTTCACTTCACTTCACTTCACTATCCTTCTGGATCTTCTAGGACCTTAACATTTTAGGGCCAAGGCATTAAACTAGGCATTAAATGTGTCACTGTCTAGTTAGGGGCTTATTTTTAATTTAAAGCAGCAGCTGCATAGGTGACAGACCCAGATGAAAACCATGGCACTTAACCCTCTATTTCCATGATGTTTGCTCGCTGAAAATGTCCTTGGAGCTCCTATAGGTCCCAAAGGTGCTGTTTGCTACAATGAAATTTTCAGAGGGTGGTGAATTTTCAGCAGGATAATGGAACAGAGGTAAAGAGATGAATCTGCCCTCCCTTCCTCCCTTCATTTGAGGGCCTTAATCTAGATTGAATTCCTGGGAAGCTACAGCTTTACAATGAAACAAGCCCCTACACTAGCTAGGTGATTTACTTATGCCTCAGTCCTATCAGGGATTTACAGCAGTGGATCTCACAGCCTGCTACTGTAAGATGTGGTCTGGCTCCACAAAAGGCACAGCACTATCATATGCTGTGGGACTGCCACCACAAACGAGGCCTTGCGTGCACACCAACAGCTTACTCAGGTCTCACCAGAACTGGTGGTGATTCAGGGGACAATTGGGACAGGGAGTGGAATGGGCAGGGGGTGGTTCAAGGCCTGGAGAGGATGGATCTCAGAGGCATTTGTGATCCTATTCCCTTTACCCGTCTGACATACCTTCTGAGGGTCCTCAGACTATTTAGCTGGTGTAAATCTGAGAAGACCCATTGGCAACTAGGCAGCTTACAGGAGGTAAGAAATACTTTACTTTCCTCTCCTGGGCAGTCTGATTGCCACCCCCATCATAGGATGTAGCGTATTCTTTGTTGGTGCCTTTGCATTCATACATACATACTAACATAAGACCTTTATTGGCATAGAGCCTTTGCATTCCATAGGCTGTTGGGGAATAGGATTGGGCTGTTTTGAGCACTCTGCCATCCTAGGCACGTCTACTCATAAATAAGTCTCATTTAACTCAGTGGGATTTACTCCCAAGAATGTGTTTATAGGATTGTAGGCTTAACATCACATCTAATTTGGTCTTGAGACATAGGCCTGATCCATACATACAACAGAATGAGTTGGTAGCAAAACAGATTGCCAGATTTCAGGTAATTGCCACATTTTTCAGTGCTTCTGGCATAATAATTCACAACAAATAGAAAACCAGTGCATCAGGCAAAGGACTGGGCAAGCACCTTTCTCCCTGATATGCTGGTTTTCTATGTAGAGGGAACTTTTTCTTTCATGTGAGAAAGCATTCAAATGTAGCATGTCCCACTTGTAACCTGAAGTGGTGCAGTTCTTTCTACCACCTCAGCCCTCTACCACTTCATTCTGAGACCCAACCATAGGTAATATCAATGAGATACACAAGGTTAACATACCCTAGATTAAGTACAGTACTCAGACTGTGTAGGACTTTAATTGTACCAGCACACTTCTTGAATTCTTGCTAACTACCCCCAAACTTCCTGCAAATAGAAAACTAGCATGTCAGGGAGAAAGCTGAAATGAGTAAACATCTCTTTGACAGCTAGCTTTCTGTGTGGAAGGGATTTATTTTTTTTTGGTATGGTGAAGAACTCTCTCAAGTGAGCCTATGCTGCACTCTGAAGTGAACATAACATAAGAACAGCCCTGCTGGATCAGGCCAAAGGACCATCTAGTTCAGCTTCCTATATCTCACAGGGCACAATCCTAACCTGCCCTGGAGCAGGCAGACCGGTGGGCCTGAGCTGCATCCAAGGCAGGATTGGTGCTGCAAGCGGCTCAGCCCGGGGCAAGGGGAATTGCTTCTCCTTACCCCGGGTAAAGCTGCATTAGCCCCAATGGGACTTCTCGGAATTGCCAGATCCTGGCCCCGCCTCCTGTTCACTGCCTGCCCGCCCCCTGGAACATCTGCCACCTGTCCTCCCCATCACAAAATGCCTCCTCCCCGCCCTTCCCATGCCCCCCAGACCTCTGCATCAGCTGAGCTTGGCCGACGCAACCTACCTGCTTCCTCGGGCTCACGTCAGCATGGGGAGGCCAGCGCATGTCCGTGTGCGGACCCAACCCTGCTTAGGTTGTTGTGAAAGTGCTTTACATCACTTTCACAACAGCCTTGGGCCGGCGCAAGGGACATGCACCGGCCCAAGGCCCGGTTTGGATTGGGTTCACAGTGTGCTTCAGGGAGCACACAAGACAACAGGAGACCTGCATCCTGGTGCCCTCCCTCACATCTGGCATTCAGAGACAGCCTACTTCTAAAATCAGGAGGTTGCACATATAAGAAGAAGTGCCGCAGCCTAGAGTCAGGTTTACTACTCCAGAGAGAGCTAAACTGTAACATCTAACTGGAAAAGCCAAAGTCTGCATTGCTGATATTGGTGGTTATAGTGGTAATGGTGAATTTTCACTCCTATTTCAGTTTTAGAATCAGCAACAGTAAGAGATGGTCACCATGAGCTTCTCTTCACATCTGCAACCTATTTGTAATGAGTTGGAAGAGTACTCATCTGTCTAAACTCTTGTTCTCCAGTCACATTCTTCCACTGTGACTCATGTTAGCTATTCTTTTGGAACAAATCCATTCTGATGTCGTCCTCCTCTCTGATGGAAACTAGTTCAGATAATGAAGTCAAGTGTTTGTTTGGAAATGGCATCTCAAGAGTCACATGACTGAAACCAAGCTTTAGCCATCATGACAAAAAACACAGTTTTTGTTTAATGACACAGTGGACCTCACAATGATGTTGCAGGTCAATTTCCGGTTGGATGAATAGGAGCATCATAGGAAACTTGTTCAATAATCCTGACCCAGCCCTGACAACCTTGTCAAACTGGCAGACTTTCATGGCCTGAAATGAACTGTTATAACTAAACTGTCTAACTGGAAAAGCCAAAGACAGAGCATGAACTTCAACAGTAGAGAGAGGCTCACTTCCTGAGAGAACAGGGAACTGCAGACTGGAGCCGAAAGGGAGTAAGATCCATTAATTCCAATACCATAGAGTTTATTTAAAGAGTGTATGAAGTTATTCTTGCCACAGAGCTACTTTGAGGGGGGAAAAAGTAAAAATTAATTTTTTTAAAAAATGATTGGCTCTCAAGGGAAAGATGATGCCAGTCTAGCTGGACCTTTGGTCTCCTCCAACATGGCTCCTTATATGTTCTTAATGCATATGTTATGATAACCTGTATGGAGCAGTGGTTAGAACATCAGGCTATGACTGAGAAGACCTGTTCAAATGTACTGAATTTTCCCAGTGACAATATATCAGGTATCAGGAGGAAAATATGATGGATCTCATGCAAGTATCTTGTGGTCTTGTGTGCTCCCTGGGGTGGGCCACTGTGTGATACAGGAGCTGAACTAGATGGGCCTTCTTATGTTCTTATCTCTATCTTCAGAATGCCAGCTTGCCATTTTACAATGATACATAGTTGTAACACAAGCTCATCGTTTGGAAAAGCCCTGAAATACTGTAAAGATTGTACTGTCAGGAGGGGCTGTAGCTCAGAGCACATGCTTTTTCAGGGAGAAAGTCCTAGCTTAAATCCCCTGCCTCTCTAATTGAAGGCCTTTGGTAGCAGGATTGCAAAAGAGCTTAGTCTTCAAAGATGTGAAGTTCTAGATCAATGCATCGTGTTATTTGTAGTTATTTTAAAAATGGGTTTCTTAAGGGCTAGTCACATATTATGTTGTATGCATGTACAGATGTCTGTACACTTGCACATATTTATTTTTGTGTAAATGACTGTTCAAGTATTCATTTTATTAAAAGCCAACTGAATCCCACGAAAATGGGGAGTACAAATCATCTGTAATGCATAATGTACATAAGAACATAAGGAAAATCCTGTCTGAATCGGGCCAAAGGCCAGCATCCTGTTTCCCAGTGACTCACCAGCTGCCCCAGGAAGCCCACAAGAGGGAGAGAAGACATACAGACATACTTGTCTCCCATCATTGCTGCCCTGCAACTAGTAGTTGCACTGATCCTGGAGGTAGCACATAACAATCATGACTAATAGCAATTGAGGGACCAATCTTCTATGAATGTTAGTCCTCTTTTAAAGCCATCCAAGCTCTAGTGGTCATCACCACATCTTATGGCAATGAACAGACTGATGATGTGCTGTATGATGCTTTCCTTTTGTCTCTCCTAAATCTCCCACCAACCAATTTCACTTTTAGGATCCCTAGTTCTATTATTCTCTCTCTCTGTGTGTGTGAGTGTGTGTGTGTGTGTGTGTGTGAGAGAGAGAGAGAGAGAGAGAGCATACAGGAGGAATCTTCCAGCCCCTTTTCTTAGGTCAGTACTATTCAAACTGGGGCGTCGCGACGCCCCAGCCTGAGGGCCTTGGTCTCTGCCCCCTTAAGGGGCGCGGCAGCCTAGAGGCGGGGGGAAGGCAGCAGCGCAATCCCCAGGATTGCGCCGCTCAGGGGGCTGTAGGGGCTTGGGTGCACTTACCCAAGCCTCCTGCAGCCTCCCTGGGGTATGGGGAGCCCGGCGCGACTTCTGGCAGGGCTCCCCGCAGCAGGGAAAGTGGATGCGGAGCAATCACACCCCGCCCCCAAGTGGAGCGCGATTGCTCTGCATTCACTTTCCCTGCTGCGGGGAGCCCTGCCAGAAGTCGCGCCGGGCTCCCCATACCCCAGGGAGGCTGCAGGAGGCTTGGGTAAGTGCACTCAAGCCCCTGCAGCCCCCTGAGCGGTGCGATCCTGGGGATCGCGCTGCTGCCTTCCCCCCATCCCCGCTGCCTCCTACCCCCGCCCCTGCAAAGACTTACTGGCTCTGAAACTCTCCCAGAGAGTTTGAGAACCACTACCTCAGGTTGCATACCTATTAAAATCCATATAAGTGAAAATCCAATCATCACCTGAGACAGCAAAGATAACTTATATTACCATGTGGCTCTTCAATGGCATCTTATCAGTCTTTTTCTGGTTAGTTGTCACGTTAGCATGACCCTGCAAGACATTTTGGAAGGGCAGAGGATAACGTGTCACTGATGCTATAGCTAACTGATGCTATAAGGATTCATCATGTCAATTACAGAGAGGCAAGGTGGACAAGTCCAGTACTTTGGGAATTGCACAAAACACAGCTGTTTCCTTCAAGCTTCAGGTAGACACCATGTCAAAGAACTCTGTGCTGTATTTTTTTAATCTCATCTGGTGACACTGACACAAGGTTGGCCAACAAGACAGCCGTGAAGCAGTAAATGGGCATGCCTTGACGTGTACAATCAGACTGCAGAGTGAAGTACAAGACTAATGGCCAATTAGAAGTGTTCCCTTTGGACGTGGGCTTGCCCAAGTGGTCATGTCAAAAGAAGCTTCAGAAGTTTTGGATTCTCCAAGAGAGAGAATTTGTCTTCTCAGAGCTGAAGGGTTGACATTTTAAAACATGTTCTTGTTCCATTTGCAAAGGAAGATGTCATAGTACCAGCAACATATCTAGTTAAGACAGTATTCGGACCCAGGCAGGGAATGGATTTCATTTTGTATATATGGTTTATCACTTTCATATTGGCCGCCACTGCCCTTTCCACACGAAGAAGTCCAAATGGGTAAGAGACACAAACCAGAGTACTGAATTCTAACAGCATTCACTTCCTATTTAACAGAGAGGCCTGTTCACTTTCTCAGAAACATTAAGTACTATTAAATCTTGTGCAAACCTACCTAGGAGTAAACCCCATTAAACACAGTTGGATTTACTTCTGAGGAAACATGCATAGACTTGTGTTGTAAGTAGTGTAGAAATAAAGTGGTAGAGACTTCTGTAGGCTAAGGCCAGACTTTTCAAAATCATCTAAGGCAAATCATAAGAATATTGTGAAGGAGACGTTTTTGAAAATTGCACCCTTCCACCTCTCATGTGAAGAGGAGACTGCCCTTGGAAAGACAGGATATGAATCCAGCCCATTAAACATCAAACAGCATACAGTAACTGCAATCCTCTGCTTATCCAGAGGTAGATTCCATTGATCTCAGTGGGGCTTACTTTTGAGTAGCCATGCACAGGATTGGGCTGCAACTGTCCTTGCTTGGGGTAAAAGACAGAAGAACAGGGTACAATATATCTGTCTAATGATGGAGTAATACCTTACAATATACTTGCCTTATGATGCCCATAGAAGGTATTACTCCACCATTAGACATCTTTCTTCCTTCTAGTCTACAAGGCAACACAGGCATCTGTGTCATCAATTAGGCCACATAAGATCTTCAAAAGGAGCTTTGAAATGGAAAAAACAATGCCTTCTTTTACAACATGTTCAACATTTTGATTGAGGTACAATGAGCGACTTTGGGCGCAATCCTAACCCCTTATGTCAGTGCTTTCCAGCACTGACACAAGGGCAATGAAGCTCTGAGGAAAGGGAACAAACATTCCCTTACTTTGAGGAGGCCTCTGTGAGTGACCCCAACTGCAGGATGCAGCACACGTCCCTATGCCAGTGTTGGAAAGCATTGAGATAAGGGGTTAGGATTGCGCCCTTTGTGGATCAAGGTTCTGAGCCTTTTTCATATATATCAAATTTATTTATTTACAAATTTATATCCTGCATTACCTCCCCGAATGGTATTTAAAGTGGATTACAAACATAAAATCATATTAAGAATTAGAACAAATACACTCCAAGATAAGCCACGTGACTTATTTCCCCTCGTGGCTCACCAACATCCCCTTGCAAGGCTTTAACAACTCTGTAAGGGCCCAACCCTATCCAACTTTCCAGCACCGGTGCAGCCACAATGCAGTCCCCAGGTCATGAAACAAATGCTCCCTTACCTTGAGGAGGCATCTGTGAATGCCTCCCCACCACTGGATTCAGCGCACGCCCCATTGGCACAGCTGCACCAGCACTGGAAAATTGGATAGGATTGGGCCCTAAGTCTCCAGTTCCAGGCTGGCTAGAGTCCTTGTAGGAATGTATTCTTCTTAGGGGCTGGAATACTCTGCAACCAGAGATGACATCAGGGATTGACCAGGTGAGGCCCATGTCCATCATAGGGCCTACATGGCTGGGTGACCACTGAACCCTCAATACCAGTGGCAGAGGTAGTGTCCAATGTACCACCGGGGGCAGGGGAGGAATCCAGTGTGAGGCTTTGCTGCAGGGTCTGCCACATCCGGGCACTAGTATTGGTTGCAACTTGCAACCTTTTGTTTCAGATTCTGCCCATCTATCCAGTAAGTGACAGCTTAACAATCCTACTGGACAAGAAAAAGACTGTGTTTAGATAAACCTGAACTCCACTTTTATTTCTTTATTCTAAAAAAAAACATGTATAGCCTTTCGACTATTCTACTAATTCCCAAGGTGGCTTATAAAAATACTGAAAAACAAACTAAATACCTCTGATCGTGGGTGGGCTGGCTCTCACTGCCAGATTCTTAAGACTTGTCAAGTGTTTCCATATCATTTCTGCTAATTTAGAGAGTGGACATTAAAGGAGTGCTGAGCTGGTATCAAAACAAGAGAGAGAATGAATGATCGAATACTCTGTAGCCTGACTAAGAACCAGCGAGATTACATTTCAAGGATGTGGCTGTCCAGGCTGGGCCCTTGTGAGTGTTCCTGCTCAGAGCCTGGGTCAGTGGCTGGCTCTGGAGTCTAACAAGTAGAAGTATTATTCTATTACCAGGCAAGAGCAGATGGCACAGGCCAGGCCAGGCCAGACTTCATACTGCCTGCCTGCTACTCATAGCAACTGATGTTGCATGTTCTTTTTCCTCCTGCGGCCAAAGATTGCTCCTATCTGAGCACATACAGTCCTACAAGGCAGAATTCCAGCCTCAGACTGAGGTTCTTGCTTTTGATTGCCATTTGCTGTAGCGGCTCTTCTGTTTTTAATCTATGAAATATTTAGTGTTATTCTGGGTAAGTATATAAAGCTATAGATACAGGATTCAATCCTAACCCCCGGGTTAGGCCGGCGCAAGTCACTTGTGCTGACCTGGGGGTGTTGCAAATGTGCTGTAAGGATCCAGGCCTGGCACGGTAAGATTGAATTCGCAGGGGAGGAGACAGGAAGGAGGCATTCCAGGGTGGGAAGAGGGTGGGCGGTGGGTGTTCCTGAGTCACAGTTGACCCCAAACTTGTGCTGGATACAGCACAGGCCTGCAGGTCTGCCTGTTCCAGTGCAAGTTAGGATTGTGCTGTAAATTAGATATGAAGTTGCTGGTTCAAATCAAACCCATCAATGGCAAGCACCCATCAAAGGGATCCTGTGCTTTTAGGAAGCTACCTATTGATTTTGGTGAGCAAGGGAGAAGTCTGTGCACGTGTGGAGTGAATGCCTGTGCCCCTACAGGGTTTTGGATCACATCCATACTTCTATTACCAAGTGTGAAAAATGTCTACCAGGTGATTTCTGCCTGCTTGGCCATTCAGTGATTTCCCTCCAAAAGCTCACAAGGTGGTGGCTTCGGATGCATTTGTTTTTTTCTTAAGACCACAAGCAATGATCCTTGAAGCATGTCACAGGTCTTTAGAGATTAGACTGATCACGTGACTTATATTTTCTGTTTCCAGCTGCCACATAACATTAAAAGAACTAATGCTTTCCTTAATATTACTTTCCATATTTCTTCAGAGTTGCCATGGGGATGTTATGTGATCATGACTACAAGAGAAAGTGATCTAAGAGGAAACCATTTCCCTATCTAGCTGTTATTCATGCTAATTAAATAGCTGAAAACCACTCTCACTTCAACTGGCGTAGAGATAGCATTTTTCTTTTCTTTTCACTCTTCTGCTTTGCCATTTGTGGGGAGGGGAAAGCACAACCAAGCCTCAATCCTTGCACTCATTTTTTATTGCTTACCTTAGAGCTGTGATTTGCAAACTGTGTTCCTCGGAACACTCGAGTTCCTCGGACGTTTTTCAAAGGCTCTTCAATGAGAAAATTGGAAATTGCAGCCAAAGTGCCTTAAAGATAGCAGCCCCAAATTCAGTGAGGGACAAGTGTGTGCAGAATCAGACTAGCTGGATAACACATGCATGGCTGCTATGCCAGCAGTTCCTTTACCTACCCCATTCCCCGGCTGGGCCTGTGTAAACGTATGCTCTAACAAGGCTGGCCCAAGACCTCTTGGTACCTAAGGCAGCCTGCCAAATGTGGTCCTGCCTTACCTGATGAGGCCGCCAGCTTCTGCTGTTCTTTCCCACTCCCTGGCTAGGCAAAGGAAAAGGAAGAAAGAGGAAATGAGGTAGAGAGTAGTGGCCTAGTACAGCAGTTCCCAATCTTTCCCACCCTGTGACCCACCTCGTCTGGCCAATGATCCTGGTAGTGCCAAGGAAGACCTGGAGGTCTCTTTTGGGTTGCAACGGGCAGAGGCCTCTTCTGGGTTGCGCCAGGTTGGCAACCCACTCTATAAGCCTGTAGGCCTCTGAATGGACTGCAGAAGGAGGCAAACTGGAAGTTGCCTTCCAAAACATGGAAGTAGCTTTTGGAGGTTTCTGTAGGCCATTTTGAGGCCTGCAGAGTGGGTTGCCAACCTGGCGCAACCCAGAAGAGGCCTCTGGGGCCACCACATGCCTTCAGAATGGCTCTGATTTGGAGCCACTTGGAGGCAAGAGTGGGTGGGAGGGCCCAGGTTGTGACCCACCTGGCATGGGCCCACAACACACTAGTGGGTCACGACACATAGTTGGGAAATCCTGGGCTAGTGCATTTCTAGCCCACCACACATCTCTCCTTCATACATCCTCTTTCACTCAATTGTCCCTCCTTTTTCAGTTCAGGGAGTGTAAGAGTAGGAGGAACAGTAAAAGCCAGTGGGTAGATGGAAGCAGGCGCTCCTCACCAAACTGCTGCCACCTGAGGAGACTGCTTTTAGTTTGTGTCAAGGATAGGCTGGCCCCTGGCCCTAGCTAGAGACTGATTACTGTATATTGTCTGCTTGGAAGCAGGAATTGGATTTAGTCTGCCCCCGTTTTCTGCTACCTCTCAAATAGCTGACAGCATGGCCGACTCTCTCAAGTGAAATGGCCACTCTGGACTGGAGAAGACCCAGCAAATTAGTCGAGGAATGCCCATGCTTGCCTGTTGCCTCCATCAGTCACCAGTGCTTGCCATGCAGCCACGTACCCAGCCAGTCATGTTGCCACAGCAGTCCTCTTCCCATTCACTTTCCTTCTAAAAAGGGAAGGTACGCAAAGTTGAAAAGGATTGGGGTGGTACTTCCCACATCTTCCAGGACAGACAATTCATTACTACAGACAGTTTGCCCTAGAAACAGAGCTGCGGAACCTGAAAGAGTTTTTCAGCAATGTTCAATGGTGTGTTCCAAATTCCCACAGCACACCTGTGGACCTTTTGGGGCACACCAGTGTGGCACAGCACACTGGTTGAAAATCACTGGTGTAGAAAATACTGAGTTCAGTGGACCAGTTATCTGACTCAGTATAAAGGCAGCTTCCGGATTGCAGATGTCTGAATAACCTCCAACACACCCCCTCTGAGGAAAAAAAAAATCACTACACATGAAAAACTAGTAGGCCCAACTCAGCACTTCTTTTACCTGCTTATTTACTTTTTACATAGACCAGGTGTCAAGCCTCTACTAAATATTCCATCACCTTAGTTGCAGGAATTCTCAGCAACCGTTGAAATTTCTCTACATCTTTTGTAACCACAGAATCTGTTTGACTCTTTCCTTTGACTGAGCTTCCCATCCCTTTGCACTGTTAAAGTTTAACATGCACACAAGAGCCCCCCCCCCCAACAATTGCTGAAGGTAACTTTATCCCAGATCTTCAGATTACATTGATGGCTTCTCTCCAGCTGTTTTATCAGTTGTTGGCATCTGCCATGGTCACCACTGGAGCCCTCAGCACTTGCTTGTAAAGTTACAATCACAAGGGAGATATACTTACCTCTAGGACATTCTTACACAGATTTCTTTTTGAGATTTAACAGAAAATCAAGCATCTCCAACCCATTCTGCTATCACCAAAAGATCTCTTAAGCTTATCTCTGCAGATAAGAATCAGTTTAAGCCACATGTGCCAAATGCAAGCTTAAGTTGATCCTGTTTTTGCAGTTTGACCTTTAAGGTACTGCAGCACCAGACCAAAGCAGTGTATGACAAATGCCATCTGAACACACAGATGTTTTCAACATGCAGCAAAGGTTGCACCTGCCATGCTTTCAAGAAGTAAAATGGATTGTTAAGCAGTAAAGGTTTTGCTTAAGAAGATCGTGTCTCTTCGGGACACGATGCCACCTACAACAATGTTGTACTGTTCAGAGGCATTATATTGGAACATGAAGGTGAGTGGTCCTGTTATGTCTCTATTTGAAAAGCAGCCCTCTGGCTTTTCCAAAATCAGTTCAGCCCCCAGCCCAAGAAAGTGGGCACCCAGATGACCCCATTATTTGGCAATCACTTTAGGACTGATTTGGAACGAAATCTGCTACGGAAACAGGGATAGAGCTCCTTCAGACATTCAAACTTGTTATCTCTGGAAGTGTGCTGATTTTGTGCTGGTTTCACTGGGGTTTGGTAACTGGAATGAAGCAGGCATGATACAGGCGCGCACTTTATGATTTATCCAGTTCACAGAACTTAAGCCACTGCTCTTCAGATCCATGTTGACAAAAAATCCCTTGGTCTACCACAAAATTAGTGATACATATGAAAGATTTCATAGTTTAATGTGTTTATAATTTGTTGCTGTGTAATTGCACAAGAGCTGCCGTTATCGTGCCTGTTATTTTTAGTACCTTTTATATTTTTAATATTAACTTTTTCTGACTCTTCAGGGACTAAGCATTTCTCTGCTGTTGTATTCAAGGAGATAACTCAATCAGCCTTTTAAACAAAGAAACAAAAAGTGGCAATGATTAGCTAGTTTCCTTCTGCTCTCCTCACTGTTTCACAGACTATCTCATTGTTTGAGGGCTTCAGATAGATTTTCAGAATGTTGGTTTTACCATAAGAGAGAGGTTAATTTAACTTCATTTTCACATGACGCCTCTTTCTTCCCCCTGATCTAAATTGTACCATATGGGGAGTGGATATGGTGGGCAGTAGAGCTAATGAGAGGATCAAACCAAGCCAAAAGTTGCAGCTGAGTCTTGTTTTTCAAGATTATGATGGGACATAAAGAAGGAGGTGATCTGTAGCTCTTAACAGATAACAGATGCCTCCCACCCTTCTCTTGCCCCTGTTCTGCCCTCCCACACTGACTCACCTTCGTTGGAGGTTGTCCTTTCCCCATCACTGGAAGCTGGGCTTCCATGGCCTCTCTGGTGGTTGTCCAGAAGCAAGCAGCTGCAGCTCTGCACACTTCTAGAGGGCTATTTACAAATAGCGGTCTACAACTATTGGAACAGTAGTTCTGGTATGGTAGATCCCAATAGGCTTGGGCTGTTACTGCCCCCTTTTTCTTTTCAAAGAGCTCTATGAATACATGTATGGTTAACCAACAATCTGTGAGAATGTAACAACATAAGAATCCCCAAATCGATTTAAGCCAACATCCTGTTTCCAACATAGCCAATCAGATGTCTCTGGGAAGCCCACCAGCGAGGCATGAAGAATAATTTAAAATCACTTTAAAAATAATTCTAAAATGGTCAGGGGAATTTTGGGGTCATGGGTACTATCCAGCAAGCTCTCCCGATCAACACATTAAAACAGCAATGTTGATTGAACTTCCAAGGGTCTAGTTGTGGTTGTCTTGGTATACAGCTCAAAATTTCTATGGAAACTTGCAGAACCGGCTCCATCAGAACCTATGACAGGTAAGACAGTGAAAAATTCCTGGAGGGAATAACTGCTCTGCAGCACCACATCATCATGTGTACACACTGTTTCCAAAATACGAGTATGATCATATATTGAAACTTGCCGCTGTGTGAAGGAATCTAGAATCTGCAAGGAATCTACAATCTGCAAGCCATCCATCATAGTAAAAACACATATAAACCAGGGTGACCATTGAGGATGTTGTGGAAGTGAGAAAAAAAAATTTGTTTTGAAGGAGGATGGCATGTGTGCTGGAGTGGGTGGATCATTTTTTCCTGCTGCTTTGATTCTCTGGCTGGCTGGGTTCATTTGCATGATTGCTTCATGCTTCTGTCTGAGTACATTTATTTCTGTGATAATTTAATACTACTGCTGATACTTTTTACAGTAAGAATATAATGTCAGGGCACAATCCTAACCTCTTATGTCAGTATTTTCCACCACTGGCATAGCGGTGCCAATGGGACCTGTGCTGTATCCTACAGTTGGGTGTCACTCACAGAGTCCTCCTCAAAGTAAGCGAATGTTTGTTCCCTTAACTCAGAGCTGCATTGCCCTTAAGTCAGTGCTGGAAAGCACTGACATAAGGGGTTAGGATTGCGCCCTTATTTTACTAATGTTCTTTAGTGAAAATTAAGTAATCTCAAATAAATCCAATTATATGTATTTTGATTTATGCGTTTCACATTGATTTACAATGCCTAGCCCCACTATGTACACACTGACACCTCAACCACCACTAAGTTTCTAGGGGCAAAAAGGCCAGGACTACAATCGAGGTTGTCTGGTCAGCAGTCTGGGCTAAGTCAAAGTGAAAGAATGAGATCTCTTTAGAAGCCAACGTACTTTGGTAAGATACAGTACAGAAGGGTAGATTTGAAGCATGGGGGGGGGGGAGAGAAAGAGCTAATTTGAAACTTGTAAGACAACACCTACACTCCAGGAAATCTTACTTTGCTGTGTAGGTGGAGGTTCTGAGATGTATTCTCTCTAAAGGGCAATTCTGGGGATGCCTTCATAAGCTTCTTTCATGTAGAAAATGGCTCAGGCAAAGGATGGAAATTCAGCTGTGGCAATTTCCAGTTTGATGCCATTTAACAAAAACACACCTGTATTTAAAAAAACAAAAAGTACACACACACACAAACAATGAAAGTGTCATCTCAGCAATCTCTGTTCTCAAATGGCAAGCTGTTCAACTAGACCCAACAGCCAAATTTATCAGTGTGGAAGGAGCACTATGAGTCATGTGCAAGAAGGACTCTTAAAACTGTGCACTCAATTGAAATTTAACTTAAGATGTCAGCTAATGCATCATTCTTCAATGGAGCTAAGTTAATATTATTTATGAAGGTATAAAAACATCTCACTTTCAAGGACACAAAGCACTTCTTCAACCAGCTATTTTCTCATTTCAGGACTGCTTAAAGCTACTTGGGGTCATGAGAAAGTCACAATTTCGGGTCTCTTCCCACCAGCTGTTTCTGTCTGCCTAATCTGTGTACCTGTGATGAACACACACTTTGGCCACCTGTTGTACATTACACAATACACTTCTTCTCCAGCACAAAGATTAATGTTCGTACAGGACAGCGTAAGACATAAAGCAAACTTCAGAGGTTGTCTACCCTTTATTTGAGAGTCTTTCTGCATGATCACTCTCAGACAAAAGTAGTACAGCTACCAGGAATGTATTTATTAAGTTCAGACCCCCACTCTCCACAACTTCCATATGGTTCCCAGGCAGGCACCTTACAGTACCAGAGCTGCCTAGCTCCAGTGGTAGAACCAGCAGAGCATTATATGGGCAAACTTAAGTACCTGAGCATATTTATGATACAGACTTGAATAGGTTTAACAGACATTTCCTTTCTTGGGGAGTCCTTGGAATCTGTAGTAAGTAGAGGAGCTGATAAATAATTCTCTGCACTCCAATAAGGTGCAGTGAGGCAGCTATCTCTGGTGGTAGGTTGATAGAGACCATGTCCCCTGCATGCCTTCTCTGGACTCTTTGCTGATCCTCTGGCAGGTGCTCCCCTCCAGGCATTCTAACTCCAGCTACTCCTGCTCTTGCCTCCTCTGTCCCATCACTATTCCCACCCACTCTGCTTTTTGAGAAGGCACAGTAAGGGCCAGGACAAGAGAGGAGTAGATTGGGGAGCTAGGTCATCTCCATTCTAGCCCAGAGTTCTATCTTGTTTCAGTCCCTGCTCCTGTCCACTACCTTTCCAAATGGCAGAGTGGGTGGGAATGATGACAGGTCATAGGAATGATGACAGGTCATAGGTCATAGGAAGGGATGAGCAGCAGCCACCACCTAGCAGTTCTGCCAGGTAAAATAAGGAAGTGAGGGGGGAGGAAAGGATCGCCATGGACGGTCTGGAGGGAATTTAGGGGTTGAGACACATGTGATGAAGCTACATCTATCCTTAAGGTTTTTAGAAGTAGGCTTCTTCAGAATTCCAGGTGCAAGGGAGTGGCAACAGGATACACGTATCTTGTCTTGTGTGCTCCCTGAGGCATCTGGTGGACCACTGTGAGATTCAGGAAGCTGGACTAGATAGACCTTGGCCTGATCCAGCAGGGCTCTTCTTATATTCTTAAGATTTTACCGCTGTTCCATCTTCCCCACCCTGCCCTGGTAGAATGTTCTACAGTCTGAGGAGAGATGGTTTAAGCATGGGGACAACAAAGAAGGACAACAGTTTAATGTCCCATAGATGCCCCATGAAAAGTGAGTTCAAGAACTGAGGAAAATCCAGAGTAATCAGGAAACAGCTAAAGAGAATGAGATATTGGCCCTTTAGTCACCTGTGTGGTTGAGACTCAGGCAAGTGAAGCATAAATTGAAACACAAAGGAAAACTGATTTGTGTATTTTTGTGACTTACAGGACAGGCTTTCCTCTTCTACCTGATGAGCTTCCCTGTCTAACTTGGCACAGTCTACTGGGCATCCTGATGTTTCATATCAAATCTGAAGAGCTTCCATATGAAAGAAAGACCACAACAAAAGAGGCCCACCTGATTGCACTAAAGAGTAATCTGAGATTAATTTGCTAGGAAAAAAAGATTTAGAAGAACATCAGAGGCAGTTAGTGGTTCTTACAAATCACATGGGCTTCATTTTAAAAAGTAAAAATGGCAATCCATGTGAGAAGGACAACAAGTGGAACTTACAGCAAAATGTGGTATTACTCCAAGCTTAATATGCCCATCTCCAGGATGCAACAAACTGTCAGTGACTCAACCAGGCTAATTCCCTCCCCACATATACATATTGGGATTTCCTCCCCCAGCAGACACACCTGCAACATTGGGGGGAAGGAATGTCACACTGAGGATGTTCCCCCTTGGAAGACTCTTTTTGGGTGTTCCCACCTTTCTTTCAGTTTACAAAATTAACTTCTGCATCCCAACAGAGTCCAAGTATGCACAAACCACTGACTACATTATTTGAAGGGAGTCCAATTTGGCTTCTAGTCTGTCAGGCATTCAGAGCCCAAACCTGAGTTCGGTGTGCTTGCTCACCACCTGCATGCACTGTCGCAAAAGTGCCATAAGGGACATTTGCGGGCCCTAGTGTTGGTGCTCCACTGGTGCTAGCCTGGTGTTGGGCTAGTGCTGGGTGAGCACTGGAGCTCCGCTGCTTAGCGGTCGTGTGGACCGCTGAGCAGCAGAGAGTTAGGTGGAGGCATGGGGGGAGGCCAGGAGGAGGTATTCTGTGGAGGGGGGAGGTGGAGGAAGGGCAGGGAGAGGGGGGAGGAGGCATCCCGGGAGAGAGAGTGTGGTACAAGGGAGGCGGGACCAGTGAAGCTTTGCTCCACTGAATCCAGAGCCTCCATGTTGGGCTGGCCGCCCTGACACAGAGGCTCTTGATTCTACGCCAACATTTGGGTTGCTGTAGAATCGAGTAGCCCCATTGCGGACCGTGAAAGATCCATCTGAACCGTGAAAGACAGTGAACGATCCATTTGAAATGTGCGGTTCTTGAAAGATAGAACCTTTCTGTTATTGTAAAAATCCCCTCGGGGGTTTAGAGATAGCCTGTCTATGTGAACCGCCTTGAATAAAGCCAGAGAAGTAATCTGATGACCAGAAAGGTGGTATATTAATACCAGTTGTTGTTACTACTACTACTACTACTACTACTACTACTACTACTATTACTACTACTTGTTTTACCTGGGTGAAGGGGACAAAAGTCTGCGGCTGCTTGGAGCACACAGGATGTGGCGGCAGCCATTTTCAGCGCCACTGCAGCCCCGCATGCTGGGCAGCTCAGGATTGGGCTGTAAATCTCTTGTTGGCATCCTTAAGTCTTGGAAGCCTATGGTATCGCACTCTGAATAGTATTCTGGAACAGAGTGTCCTCTCCAGTGCGCGAAGCCTGGGTAGAGTAGATATGGAGGATAGACTGTTACCCATGCAGAAAATTCCCCCTCTCCACATCACTGAAATGGTTCAATGGAAAGGCAAAAGCCAATACGGTTGGTTCCAGCAGCGTCGCAGGAGTTGCCAGAACGTGACTGTGTTCAGCCATGAACTGTCTCAGGGACTCCAGCTCTGGATTTTGCCTCGAGGTTGACTCCTGAAGCCTTAGGCAACAGTGGGGTGAATGTGTTAGAAAACATCTATCCAGCCTTGATTTTAAGCAATTAAAAATTCACATTAATACCAGCCTAAAAAAATCTAAGCTATAAAAAAAAATTGCCTTACATGAAAAGAAATTTCTACATTAGGAGTGAGGAAATTGATACAAGAGATGCCTGGAGAGCAAAAGAAGTGTGGGCAGTTTACAGGGTCAAGTGCATGGGTTGTAGTTTCATAGTACTGTAAATGTCAACTAGCTGTGCAGTTGGGTTGGGTTGGGTTGTGGTAAAATGGTTCCTTTCAGAATAAATTGAATGCTTGCTGAATTTTGTATTAACAACCTCTAATCATGCAAAAGGAGGTGGGGTATATTACAAAGCAACACATGTATACCTCTTATTATTGTTCCATCAGTATCTATGTGCACAATCCTAACCAACTTTCCAGCACTGACATAGCTGTGCCAATGTGGCGTGCACTGCATCCTGCAGTCAAGGGGGGCCTCCTCAAGGTAAGGGCATATTTGTTACCTTACCTTGGGCCTGCATTGTGGCTAGGTCAGTGCTGGAATATTGGTTAGGATTGTGACTTAAGTGTCTTATAGCATTATATTGCCAAAAAACAAGGAAGTGGGAGGGGACTGACAGAGCTCTGCTCTGCTGGATCCAGAACTGCATGTTGGGTCCTCCAACCTGACCCAGAGTCTCAACTCTGCTCTAGCAAATAGCCAGTGCAGACTTAAGAAGCTCCATTATGGGGCATGGGGCTTTCCCTGAGGAAACCTCCATCGGCTGTCATGGTGCTGCAGGATGCAGCGGTATCTGCCTTGGCACTGCTGCACCTGGCAGCAAAGGCACTGCCTTTAAGATTAGGCCCTTACACCCTAGTAAGAGTGCATAGGATTACGGTCATGGTGTTCTTAGCAGTGTAACATTAATCAAAGAGTTTCCACCTCTGATGGTTCTCAAAGTTCAGGTATTAAGCATACTACTGTTCCTTTTATTGTTATGGTCCCTTGGCCCAAACAATGAACTTGCATACTACTGTATTTATTTATTTATTTAAAATGTGTACCCATTGTCCTTCTGCAGAAAGCTCCCTATTACAGAATTGCCAAAAGTTAAAAATAACATATAATTAGGAAGCGAGTAGCAGCATTTGCTATCTAAATGACTGGCAGAAGGCAGTTTTGATCTAGAATGATTCAGTTCACTCTGAGGTGAATGTCCAGGTTGATTAGAAAAAAAGGAATGGAGTGCTAGAAGGTAGTTTTTAAAAACTTATTGTTTGCCACCCTCTTGTGGAAAAATGGAAAATTTAAATGAAAGCCAGCCTAAATAGAGATTAAATGATGAATAAACAACATTGTAACAATAAAGAATTCCATGACACCTTGAAGACTTATATTGCAGAATAGGTTTATGTGAAAAAAAAATCTCATTTTTGTCCAATAAATGAATTTGCCTCCTTAAACCGACGCGTTTATACAGACATGCTTTGAAACTGAGAAAACGAAGGAGAGGAGAGGTTGACACAGAAGGCTTGAAGAACACAGCAGATGGCTGGGGTTTTCTGTCCCCCTTCTTTGCAAAATACAAATGAATGTGTGAGATGATCCAGGCGGCATTCCTCTGCTTTCTTACCTGAGTGAGCACTATTGAACTTAGTGGGAAATACCTTCTGAGTAAACATGCACAGAATTTAGGCTGCCAGTTTTGGGGATGGATGGTGGGTGGGTGGTCCACTTCTGATTATCAGTTAGCATAGCAGGAAGGTTTTAAAAAGAGAAAGACCCATATTAGGTCTGCATAAGGATTTAAATGGCTTCAGCGCTATTCACCTCATGAATCTGATGGACAGTTTAGAGCAGTGGTGCCCAAACATTTTCAAGTGGCAGCTCCCTTGACCTACTGAACCATTGGCTGTGGGTCCCCATGACGGCAACACTACTATACATTGTATAGGACTGGTTATTCGCAAGGATTCTATGGCTCCCTGGCTGGTTTTTGCAGCTATCTGGGGAGCCACGGCTGTTTATCTGGGATTTATATGTCGCTTTTCTTTCCATCTCCTAAGAGGCCCACATATTTTATGCTTTGTATTTTTTTACTGTACATTTCTGTCTTGGTAAACTCCCTTGGATCAGTGGTGAGAAAAAAGAAAATTAGCTTTTAAAAAACAAAGTCATCCATAACGAAAGTGAGGTGCGTCCTTCAAAAGGTTGTTATGCCATTATGAATTTGTTAAAGCGGATGCCTTCAAACAAGCAAGCCCCACTGAGTTCAATGTGATTTACTTCCAAGTAACACCTCCTTACATGGCTGCCCCTCTGAAAGTTTAAGGGGCATGAGGGATCTTGTGTAGGAGGAATCCACGCAGAGGTTGTTGGCAACCTTCAGTCTCGAGAGACTCTGGTATCATGCTCTGAATGGTGGTTCTGGAACAGCGTCTAGTGTGGCTGAAAAGGCCGATTTGGGAGTGGCAATCCCTTCCACACTGGGAGCAAGTGCAGTCTGTCCCTGGTCTGTCTCCCTGGCTATGGGCCTTCCTTCTTTGCCTCTTAGCCTCAGACTGTTGGCCAAGTGTCTCTTCAAACTGGGAAAGGCCATGCTGCATAGCCTGCCTCCAAGCGGGCCGCTCAGAGGCCAGGGTTTCCCACCTGTTGAGGTCCACTCCTAAGGCCTTCAGATCCCTCTTGCAGATGTCCTTATATCGCAGCTGTGGTCTACCTGTAGGGCGCTTTCCTTGCACGAGTTCTCCATAGAGGAGATCCTTTGGGATCCAGCCATCATCCATTCTCATGACATGACTGAGCCAACGCAGGCATCTCTGTTTCAGCAGTGCCTACATGCTAGGAATTCCAGCTCGTTCCAGGACTGTGTTGTTTGGAACTTTGTCCTTCCAGGTGATGCCAAGGATGTGTCAGAGGCAGCGCATGTGGAAAGCGTTCAGTTTCCTCTCCTGTTGTGAGCGAAGAGTCCATGACTCGCTGCAGTACAGAAGTGCACTCAGGGCGAAAGCTCTGTAGACCTGGATAAACTGCTGCTTCCCGTGTTGTGCCGACGCCGTATGGCGAAGTTGGAGTGTCCTCTCCAGTGCGCAAAGCCTGGGTAAAGAAGGTATGGAGGATAGGCTGTTACCCATGCAGCAAATCCCCACACTCCACGTTGCTGGAATGGTCCAATGGAAAGGCAGAAGCCAATACGGTTGGTTCCAGCGCCGTCGCAGGAGTTGCCAGAGTGTGGCTGTGTACAGCCACGAACTGCCTTAGGGACTCCGGCTCCGGATTTTGCCTCGAGGTTGACTCCTTTTCCACAACTGGATATAGCCACAAGGCTCCCTTCTATTCCCGAACTAAGGCTGCCATCCTATCCACACTTCCCTGGGAGTAAGCCCCATTGACTATCTTGGGACTGACTTCTGAGTAGACATGCATAGGCTTGGGCTCTGAGGCTGCCATCCTATCCACACTTCCCTGGGAGTAAGCCCCATTGACTCTAGTGGGACTTACTTCTGAGTAGACATGCATAGGCTTGGGCTCAAAAACCTGATGCTGCTTGCAAGGAGGGCTCACAGGCTAAAGCGGGTATCCTATCCAGTTACCTAGGAGTAAGTTCTATTGAAGTCAATGGGATTTACTTCTGAGTAGACGCCTGGGCATGAAATGCATGACTACCGTTGTAGTGTTTATGGAAGGTTTTTTTCCCCTCTCTAACTTTCACATTGTCTCTGGCCAATTTTGCTGCCTGTGCCCCGCACGTGGGTGGAGTTCGAATGGAACCCGGAAGCGACGACTGTGTACAAAGCGCTCGTCTCCCTGGTCCCAGGCAAGAGCCAAGTTCTTCGCTATCCTGATTGGCTCCGCCCACCTCTGCTCCGTTCCGATTGGTCCGCGGACTGGCCAATCGCAAAAAGGCTAGGATGGCTGCGCGGCTGCTCAGGGAGGTTTGAATCTGCTTGGGCCGTTATGGCTGATGCTGCCGAGCTCGCCGTCCGGGACTTCTCCTCGCGCCTGCAGTGAGTGTCAGCCGGGAGCGAGGGCGTCCTCGCCCTCAAGGGGGGAGCTGTAGCGAGCCTGGGGTCGCCCTCTGCCCCCCAGAACCAGAGAGGCAGGTGGCTGGCGGGGTCCTGGACGGGAAGCACCACCAGGAGATCAGGGTGCCTTAAGACTAGCCAGTGCACAGGGGGAGGGGAGGATCTTTGCACATGCTCGGGGGCTATAGTGGTGAGGTGGGGGGCTGACTGTCTGCCCATGCTCTGGTGTGCTCTTGTATCCACTCAACATACCAGTAGAAGGTAGTACCAGGGATGTGTGGTGGGTGGGGAGGCAGGTGAGGCAGTGCCTCCCCACCGGAGTCCTTCAAAAAGCACTGCTGCCATGTGAGGTGCCCAGGCACCCACCACCCATGTGTGGAGGCAGGTGAGGCAGTGCCTCCCCCTTCGAGTCCTTTGAGAATTACTGCCACTGTGGGAGGAATCCAAGCACCCACTTCATCCCAACCCTTGGACCTTAACAGACAGGCTTGCTACCCAGTGGACAAGGTAGCTCAGTCACTCAGCAACATAGCTGCCCCAAACAGAAAGATGGACTCTGAATCTACGTCCAATACATGACTGTCCTGGATAGGTGTTCTTCAAACAAAAGCTACCTGCAGTGTATGCTATCATGATTATCACCCAAGGAGTCAGGGAGAAATTGGGAAATTCCCAAACCCTGGCAGAACACCCTCTTTCACCAGCCTAATCCATCTAACCTTTGAGGATAATGTGGTCTGCTTATAACACCAGAAGCACCCAGGTTCTTTTGAAATACATTCCCTTGGCCAATAATCTGAGCTGCACTTAATCTTCAAAATAGAAGAACTCTAAGAAAAGGTTAGTTCTTAAGGGAGTTCTAGTTGCTCCATAAACATTAGTATCATGCATTTTCAGTAGCATACAAAATAAGAAAGTTCAGCTAGCTGACTCTTAGGATATTAAGAGTAACCAACATTACAGGACAGTCAGCTGCATAATACTCCTTCTAACATACTCTAGCATAGGGACTGCTAACCTAAGCTTCCTTCCTCTGCTGTTCCCCCCCCCCCATGAACCCACACCCAGGTTTTATACTCCAAATTACCAATTAGCCACATCTGAATAGCCTCATGTCTTCTACTTGGCAACCAGCTTAAAATCTCTCTTAAAGAAAAAAGCCACTTGCCCAACCCTGTGACATGCCACAGCAACTTTTAGCTACTGAACTTCATAGGGTGTTCTAGGAAGTCAAAGTGTCCGAAAAAGGTCAAAAATGGGAGGGGGATTCATCACATATAACACCTTGGGCATTTTCCTTGGTAAGAGAATGGAGGGAGTAGACATTTTAAAAATACACACTGTTGATTTGTGTTCTATGTCAGCTATATAGTCTTCAGGCAGCCAATTATATCATATGCATGACTATGATATACTTTCATACTCTGTTGTGGCTGGTGCAAATATTGACATAACCTTATCTGCTTTACATCATAGCATATTTGAAGCTCATATCCAGAACTACAGTGGAGATGATCCACTTGATCCTTGGGACAGGTTTGTCTTTTAACCATATTCTGCAGTCCCCTTCCTGAATTTACTATGGACATGGAACTGATGAATTCATCTTGTTCTTAGGTACTTTCAGTGGTTAGAAGGGACTTCAGAAGCTGAAGGAAAACAATATTATGTATCACATTTGCTAGAGCGCCTTGTGAAAACATTCTTAAATGATGAGAGGTACCAGCATGATGCAAGATTCATCAACTGCTGCGTCAAATTTGTACGTACACTTGGTTGAAATACAAATTTACAGACTGCTAGCATATGTAGTAGATAACTTGTATAGCTTTCCTTGATCATGTAATATTTGAGGGAGGGTCTGTAGCTTAGTAAAGGAGCTCTTGCCTTGCATACAGAAGGGTCTAGATTCAATTCTTGGCATCTCCAGGTAGGATTGGCAAAGACTGCTGATCAAATCTTCAGAGACCCACAGCATAGACTGAGCTCGATGGAGCACAGGTCCATTGACTCAGAAAAACAGGTTTGTATGAATTAAGGACCATATGAACTGACAAGGTTCATGCTTAGTGATAGAATTAGACTGATCTGAATTTAAACTGATTGCAAATAGAATGTTATGCGGCAGAGAAGGCGTATGTTACCCATGATACTTATCTGATCTCATGTTCTTTCCATCCAGCATCCCAATGTAGTTGTCTGTTTCTGTTACACCTCCACCCCAGTGTCAACTGCAACAAAAACTCTGAAGTCCATACAGATCACTCTACCACACATTATACTTTATATCTGTACTTAATGTGTATCCTTTGCACTTCGCAGACAACCAAGTCTGGGCTCAGAGTTCTTCCCTACCATGCCTTGGCTGCTTAGTCCTATTTGCTTGTTTCTTGGCTTCCAAGAAATATTAGCACCTGATGTGCATAAGGAGAGAATTTTCTGCTGTGCCCAGCAAGAAGGATATTAAAGAGTGTTTTGCTTGCCTCTCAGCTCATGTGAAGATGAATTGGCAAGCAGAGCCAATTTTGCTGCCGCCAATTCAGCCCATGATCAATTCAGAATTTGATTCTGGTTAAAAATTAGTTGCTGATCAGAAATATAATCCTGGCCTGAAAGATTTTTCCTGACATTTTAGTGTCAAGTAGTATTGTCTGTTGCTTTCTTCTCTTGCATACAAAAGATGTAATCACTGTTGAGTTGATATCTCCCTCTTGCTATTCGAGCATTTTAAAAAATGTATTATGTTATATATATTACCTTTCTGCCAAAGCTCTCAATACAGTTTAATGTAATGGCTCCCATTCTGAGGCATGGCATGCAACAAAGGAGGGAGATCAGTATATTTAGGTACCAGGTCTCATACTGTTGGGTAATGGTCTAGTTCTTCTGAGCAGCAGCCCATTGCATGAGAAGTGAGTGTGCGGCTCTTCTTGCCCTGCCCCACCTCTGTGATCATGTGAGGTTTGAATGTATCAGCTGTGAGTAGAAAATTTCTCTATTTAAATACTCCTATTTAGTATTTAAGGGCACAATCCTAACCAGGTCTACTAGTAAGTAAGTCCTATTTTGTTCAATTGGGCTTACTCTCAGGAAAGTGTGGTTAGGATTGCAGCCTTAGTCACAATTGAGTTTTCACACCATTTGACTCAAATGTTCCAGCCTAAGTGATCATGTAGAAATGGGGATGGTGTGCAGGGATACTCATGTGACAGGCCATTGCATGTAAGATAATCTATGAACAGGTCCTATGAAGTTATGACCCAGTAGAAGTCACTGAAAGGGAGGAGCCGACTGGTAGTTTGTCCTGATGTTGCTGTCTCCTTCAGGTAATGTGTGTGTCCATATTTTCTCTAGGCACACTTCACTGACAATCCAAGTAAATTTTTTGACTATATGTATAGCCAAGGAGTTGGTACCAAGTCATCCATTCTGTTTGTTGCTTGGGCTCAGCAACTTAGCTTGCAAGGAAATGTTCCTCATGCCAGTGCTGTTATTCAGAAGGGTATTCACATTGGAGCACAACCTGTTGAAAAACTGCATCAGCAGCTCAGGTATGTGTACATTAGTATGTATGACCTTTGATGGCTAATTTCTAAGCAGGTATATCAGTATGTTGTGTTACATACAGAAGTTGGTCAAAAATATATTTTCCAGTGTGAAAAAATAAACTATGCAATTCCCAGTGAGCTGTTGGTGGTGGGTTTTAGTTCTTGAAATTGCATACAAAATATAGGTGGCCCAGTGAAGCAATATTGGGGGGGGGCAATGCTCCATTATGATGCTTACCAAATTATGGTAGTTCTGATCTTACAGTATTTACTTCTTGCATTCATGTTCTTATTTTTGTAGAATACTTCAGTAAAGGAAAAGGGTATTATATGAGCTGCCGCAGGGTATGAGCTGCCGCAGATTCAAGGAGTCCCATATCAGTCCTAACACGGGGCTCAGGAACTGGTAGAGCTGAGCTCTGTTGGTCCCCCCTGCTCCCTCCCCCACCCCGCCTTCTCCCTACCCTCCACCTGTCCACCCCTATCCCAGAATACCTCTCCCTGCCTTTCCCCACATTCTTACTCACTTTTCGCTGCCCAGAAGTTCAGGCAAACTGCCGGGTGGCAGAACGCGGGACCAGGGCTGGAGCTGTCCACTGGGCTAGCTCCGGTGCTGGGCCTGTAGTAATGGTTGTAGATGTGTCTTTTGGCACTTTTGCAACAATGCGCGCTGATGGTAAGCTGGCATGCAGGGCTGTGGGTCAGACTCTAACACACTCTTAAGCCAATTGATTGAGCTTAAACTCAGTGTGGGATAGCAACCTTTAAATTGTTTTAATGGTTTTATTTTAACATTTGATTTCAATGTTTTATTAAGTGTTTTGTCTGTTGTATACCATTTTGGGTTTTAGAAGAGTGGTATATAAATGTAATAAAGTAAATAAACTTGGGGTCCTCCTTTTTAACGTATTGTTTTCTTGACAATCCTCCCTGCATCCCAAAGTGTCTACTGTTGGTTTCTTTACAGGTGTGATATGCTTGTAAGCTTTCTTTTAACATAAGGAGTTAGAAAATAAGAAATGAGTAGGAAAGAAATGTATATCATGTCTTATTTATTATTCTCTGACCTCCTTGCTTTTAATATTCAATATCAGTAACAGCATCCTCTCTTCAACCTAGATTGCTACAAAGTTCTTTTCCCCAGAATCAAATTGCAAATCAAGGTCAGTCTAACTTTGTTTTTGCTAATGTCGTGTAACAAAAAAAATCTAAAATCTAAATATTAAACAAGTGAATGTGTGTTATTTCTTTATACTTCATTTAAGTGAATATCTTCCAGGAAATTGGAGTGTGGGGCTGAGAAGATGTAAACTGTGGATCAGGGCTTTTTGAAAAAGCACTATGTTTCTCCTGTAGATGGCCATTAGTTTCTAGACCGACAACTTTGTATCTTATACATTTTTTTCTTTCCAGTAACTAGTAACTGTAAGGGATAAGAAACTAAAATTTGTTTTGAAATGGTTTTGCTCATTCTGCACTGAAAATCTGAACATAAAATAACCTGGCCTGAGTGTTAAAAAGCAGGCCCTTCCCATCCTCCCATACTCTTGTTGTAGAACCAATTGCAGCTCCATCCTATAACATTTGGAACTCATTTTAAATTATCTAACTCAGTGGTTCTCAAACCTTTTTTGCAACAGGACCCACTTTTAAGAATCCTAATGTGTTGGGACCCACTGGAAGTGATGTCATGGCTGGAAGCGACATCATCAAGCAGGAAAAGTTTTAGCACCCCCATACAACACAATCAAATCTAGAACCCTCCAAACTGTCCCAAGCAGTTGCTGATCTGTTTTAAAAAAATTTCCCCAAACATTAAAAAAAAGCTGCAATCCTACCCACACTTATCCAGGAGTAAGCCCATTGACTATCATTGTTAAAAGTACAGTAGAAGTACAGATCTGTAACATTTTCCCAAATGCAGTTATATATCTTGCTAAGATGAAGTCTAAAATACTAAAAATAAAATACACATTGAAATGAACAAGAACACACCTGAAATTGGCTCACAACGCACATAATGGGTCCCGACCCACAGTTTGAGAAACACTGATCTAACTGTTTTTCTTTGCACAGCTGGAGTCATTCAGCCACTTAATTCCCAGTTGTCCAACCAAATGCCTTCAAGAGATGATCCAACCTGTGTGTACAAAAATCAGGTATCTGCAAAATAGTAGAAAGTGTTAAGAATGTGGTATGATGTTGAGTCCAATTTTGTTTTCCATTCTTCATTTGAAAGCTCAGATATAAATGTGTACAGAGGTAGGTTATCTATTGGGATAACTAATGGGAACTCTTTTACTTCATATTTTTTCTGTTTATGGCATCGGTGCTTAGTATTTCAATACTACTGCATGCTGTATAAGGCTAGCGTGTACGCCCATAAACATCTGTTGCAATCCAGTTTGCCGTCACCAAATGTAATCTGAGTAGAAGGATAAAAATATTATGTGTTGTACGTTTTTCAGCTTTAGGGATTTTTCTATAGGAACATAGGAAGCTGCCACCTACTAAACAGACCCTTGGTTCATCTAACTCAGTGTTAGCAGTGATTCTTCTGAGATTCAGATGGGACATTTTCCTTGTTCAAGGACCCAAATGGAAAGAACATTTTCTTTGTTCAAATTCCTTCCCCTTACTTTCCCAGTCCCACTTGAAGATGCCAGGAATGGAAACTGAAAATGGAAACTTGCAAAGCAGATGCTCCACCTGTGAGCTAAGCTTAGTTCCATAGCATTCTGAAATTCCAAGTGAATCTAGATATTCTTGGGTTAATATTTTCAAACAGGGAAAATTCTAATTGAACCCTCATCCATCACTTATTTTTACAATATTGATAGGCTGTGGGGGTCCAGTAGACTCCTTTCACTGGTAGAGATGAGACTGCCTCCAGATTAAAATTAAAAAATAGATGTTGCTGGATTCACATTTCAAAGCTGTAGTCTTTGGGGTAGCTGAACACTGAAGCACTGAAGCTATTGGGGTAATTGCACCCCATATTTTTAAAACATAAATTCCAGTAGAAATAATGTTTTTTGAAATAGCAATACACATATTGCATCCTTCTACCAGTAGCTTCTTAACATTGAACACACATATCACAGCTAACTACTGCATATCCTGGCGGAGGGAAAGACTGCAATGTTATTACTATCATGACTTTGTCATCTCTTCTAGGCCTGGTCACATACTTGTTCTTTTCTTTTGAGTCTGGCTGAATACCCAAGGTGTGAACAGCTGCCTCCATTGAGGGCCAAATTATATGCCACCCTCTGCAGCCCTCAGTACCTTCCCTGATAAAGCTTCTCTTGAGCATCCCTGCTAGAGCCAATTTTGGGGCAACAAGTTACACAACCCAGCTTGAACTGTTCTCTTGAGCTGTAGCATTTTCCTTGTTCAAATTCCTTCCCCCATTTCTGAGGCCCTTTCTTGGTGGTGTGGCTCTGCAGCAGGGGCTGGCAGCCTGTGGATTGAATTTGGCCTTCCTGGAGCTCAGCTGGGGTAGCCTCCTCTCAGTTTGCCATATGCCAAGGAGAGAATGGCAGAGCTGCCTGCCAAAATTGGGCAGGAGGCTTCAACTCCTAAGCTGAGCTCCATTCAGCTGCTTTCAGGGGCTAGGCAACCTGGAAGTTTGTCAATAATGTGGTTATATCATCACTGAATGTCCAGCCCCTTTTCCCTAAAAGGTTGCCAATCTCTGCTCTACAGAGTGCCACGAAAACAGGTCTAGCTTCCTGCAGTGTCCCATCTCACTTTGAGATTTGAGGAGAGTTTATGAATTCTTCTTCTCTCCCACCAGTTGCACAGATTGCTGTGCCCTGTGCTAGAAGAATCCTCATTCTGAACTCATTTTCCTTTCTAGGGTGCAGCAAATTGTGAACCACAGTCTACTACTTTTCAGGGACTGCAAAAAATGTAAGTAGCAGTTTCAAAGAAACATTGCTTATTTACATTTGGTGTTTCAGGGCTAACTTAGTTGTGCCTGCCTTCCTTGCACACCCGAGGGAGCACCTTCACTGTTTTTAGCAGCGCTTTCTCTGTTGGCACCCTTTTCATAGAACCCAGTTGCAAAAGAGATTGACCTGCCACTCTTCTAGTTCCTTCTATTTTTCTTTCCCATTTTCCAGATAGCAGCATATGTTGTATGTGTGTCCATGTCCCTTTATCATTACAACAACCCTGTATAGTAGGTTAACCTGAGAAAGGAGAAGTGGGCCAAGATAGCCGAGTAACCCTTGTGGCTAAAAGATTGGAACCTAGGGTCAGTTATACATTTATAGCAGAATATGGTGGTTGAGTGGACTATACCACTTCAGACTGCAGATGGGGGATGCTATTGTTGAATGCTATCTTATAGTGATGCTAGTAATGTGATGGGCTAGAATCTTGCTGCCTGATGTGCTAATTTTCTAGTTGCAGGGCTTTTAAAATTAGTAGTAGAGATATAGATGTCCATGGGGGAGCAATCAAAATGGCATCCCATCCCTCACCTGGTAGTCTGAAGTAGCACAGTTGTTCTTCCCATCCCATCCCATCTAATTTTGCTGTAGACCAGGCTGAAACCCAGCACTCTAGCCACTAATACCACATTTCTTTCTTGGCAAGAGAAAATATTTCCATTTTTAAAAGATTCTTCCAGCAACTTGAGTGGGGGTTGCTGGGTGAGGAGACTAGCTACACTGCTATTTTATTAACTGACTGGTTGTTGGTATTGATATCCATTGGCTGTGTGATTGAAGACGCTGTTTTAGTTTGAGTGTTGCTTTGGATGACCTGGGCAGAGGATGCAGCAAAATTGGGCCCTAGATTGCCACATTTTCTTTCACAGGAATCAGCCTCGATATGTCACCACCATTTCCAAATCGGAAGTCTTGCCAAAACCTTCGGATAGGCCTGTCCTTGAGCAGAAGCCCATGTTTTACAAGAACCTTCTTTATTGTGATGGCTCTGAACTGTGCTTCGAAGAAGTAAGGGCCAAAATATATTTGAAGAAGGCTGAACGTCTGAAAAGGCATAAGGAATGGGGTAATTATTATTTGGACTTCCAGCTGGCCACACTGCAAATGCTGATATTGGACTGTGAGCCTTTTGTTGCTTACAGCTTTGTCCCCTGAGTAGGTGAGATGTTCTGTGTTCTCACTTAAGCTCAGCTTAATCAGGGTGAGAGGCTCTCTGTCAGATGCATAGTTCAACGGCTGCATTCAGACTTGGCATCAAGTATAAAGCCCGGCCGTGGCTTTTCACCTGAACCTGTGCCAGCTTACAAACCATGGTTTATTAGAAGCGTCCAGATCAGGGTATCAAAGGGCACTGGATTGGTTTGGATGATACTCTTTATCACCACTCAGTCCTATGCTGTAAAAGACATGGAGTGATTTGAATGAACTGTCCTCTTGTGGCTAGTATGATTTAAGGAGGGACTGGGCCAGGGTGTAATAGACATCAAGTGACAGGTGGGCATCTGTCAGTTTGCTATAGAGTTGAAGATCTACATATGGAACCTTGCCTCTTCTGAGACTAAAAAGATTTTTGTAAGTTGCCTTAGAGCCAAATGAAGGTAAGGTGGAATAAAAATTGTTAGATAAAATATGCATCCATAGCTATGCCCATTACTCAATTCCATCTCCATGGTTGTACCATGGAGATGGGAGCTGCGTCTTGAGCAAACAAAAGCAATCAAGAATGGTGTACTTGCCATGCATCTGGAACCTCAAACCATGGTGTAGGTTCTTGACTATGGTTGGTACAAACCTTGGTGTCATCTAATTTAATTAAATTAAGTGTTAATTAATTTAATTAATTAACTGTTAATTAAGTTGGTTAATTAATTTAATTAATTTAATTTAATTAAGTTTAAGTGTCAATTAATTGTTTAAACAATTGTTTAAATTATTTAATTAATTTAATTAACACCACATTTAATTGTGGTGTTGGATATCCTTTTTACAAGTTTTGATGATAACTTCAGGGGGAGGGGGAGGTAGAGACTTCCCAAAAATATTTATATAGACCCTTTGCTTCTTGCAAAATGATTTTTGACACATTCAGAGGAAGAAGACAGAGAATTTATTAAGAAGAAAGAAAAAGAACTCCTTGAGCTACAGAAATTGCAGCAGAAACTGGATCAGCTCTCCCAAACATCTTCGTCATTCAGGGAAACTCCAGTAGAAACATCTCACCAATCACTGCTCAGCACCACAATGGTATGCATGTGGTTTGTTTGAAAAAAACTTAAGTTCTTCCAGCTCATATTAACAGATAATACAATAAAACAAATACTAGAATCAAAACTAAAAGGGCTATAAAACAAGCCAATAAGGACTATTTAAAAAGTGTTTGGAGACTCTGGAGAGGGTGGTCCAAAGTTATGGGGGAGAGAATTTGTTTAGAAATTTCTGCAGACCAGGTGTCCTGTCTCCTGATTACTACCATAAGGAGCCTGGCAGCTGCATTCTGTGCTAGTTGAAGTTTCTGAGTAGTCTTCAATGGTAGCCCGTACAAAGATAGTAAAGCAGAGTGCATTACTGTAGTCTAATCTAGATGGGTAACTTTAATCAGATCCATCCAGTCCTGGAATGGGCACAGTCCTCAAACCAGATAAAGCTGTTGAAAAGTGTTCCTAGTCATGACCAACATCTGACAATCCAGAATCAAGGTCAGATCCAGGAGCACCCCCAAATTGCAGACTTACTCCTTCAAGGAAAGTGCTTTTCCATCAAGAATGAGATGAGAATTTGTATGCCAGGTCATTAGTCTCCTCACGAACTCTGTCTTTTCTGGATTTAATTTTAAGCTTGTTCACTCCCAGTCCATTGCTTAAGCCAGGCACTGGTTCAGGACCTCAATGAAATCCAGGACCTCCTGCATGTAATATGTTGTGCCCTACCAGTGAACCCTGTGCATATGTTTAAATCTGTAGAGAGTACTCTTTTTAAAAAAAACAACAAAAAAAGAGTAGTGTTATCACCTCCACCTGATGCTGTTTCTCTAGCTGGGACTGTGCCTTCTGCCCCACTAGAAACATCAAGTGTCCTGTGAACTAGAGGGGGTGGTTTATTTATTGGAGCTGACTGCTTAATGCCAGTACAGGTCTTTGAATTGAATTGGTAAGCCCTCTTGGCTGAAGAGCAGGGTAAAAATGCTTTTTAAAAATGATTTCAAATGCACTGTAGCCTTTAGAATAGGTCAGGAGCTAAGTTCAAGCAAACATTTCCTTAATGCAGCAGTTCTCATACTTTTAGCACCGGGACCCACTTTTTAGAATGACAATCTGTCCAGGACTCAGCAGAAGTGATGATATAGCAGAAGTGATGACATAGGAATTAGAGGACAGGTCCTCTCATGGATTGAGAACTGGTTGGAGGCCAGGAAGCAGAGAGTGGGTGTCAATGGGCAATTTTCACAATGGAGAGAGGTGAAAAGCAGTGTGCCCCAAGGATCTGTCCTGGGACCGGTGCTTTTCAACCTCTTCATAAATGACCTGGAGACAGGGTTGAGCAGTGAGGTGGCTAAGTTTGCAGATGACACCAAACTTTTCCGAGTGGTAAAGACCAGAAATGATTGTGAGGAACTCCAGAAGGTTCTCTCCAGACTGGCAGAATGGGCAGCAAAATGGCAGATGCGCTTCAATGTCAGTAAGTGTAAAGTCATGCACATTGGGGCAAAAAATCAAAACTTTAGATATAGGCTGATGGGTTCTGAGCTGTCTGTGACAGATCAGGAGAGAGATCTTGGGGTGGTGGTGGACAGGTCGATGAAAGTGTCGACCCAATGTGCGGTGGCAGTGAAGAAGGCCAATTCTATGCTTGGGATCATTAGGAAGGGTATTGAGAACAAAACGGCTAGTATTATAATGCCGTTGTACAAATCAATGGTAAGGCCACACCTGGAGTATTGTGTCCAGTTCTGGTCGCCGCATCTCAAAAAAGACATAGTGGAAATGGAAAAGGTGCAAAAGAGAGCGACTAAGATGATTACGGGGCTGGGGCACCTTCCTTATGAGGAAAGGCTACGGCGTTTGGGCCTCTTCAGCCTAGAAAAGAGACGCCTGAGGGGGGACATGATTGAGACATACAAAATTATGCAGGGGATGGACAGAGTGGATAGGGAGATGCTCTTTACACTCTCACATAATACCAGAACCAGGGGACATCCACTAAAATTGAGTGTTGGGCGGGTTAGGACAGACAAAAGAAAATATTTCTTTACTCAGCGTGTGTTTGGTCTGTGGAACTCCTTGCCACAGGATGTGGTGCTGGCGTCTAGCCTAGATGCCTTTAAAAGGGGATTGGACAAGTTTCTGGAGGAAAAATCCATTACGGGGTGCAAGCCATGATGTGTATGCGCAACCTCCTGATTTTAGAAATGGGTTATGTCAGAATGCCAGATGCAAGGGAGGGCACCAGGATGAGGTCTCTTGTTATCTGGTGTGCTTCCTGGGGCATTTGGTGGGCCGCTGTGAGATACAGGAAGCTGGACTAGATGGGCCTATGGCCTGATCCAGTGGGGCTGTTCTTATGTTCTTATAGCCAGAAGTGATGTCAAGCAAATTAAAACAAATAACTAAATAAGGGGAAGCCAGCCCTGCTCCACCAAGTGAATTCTCTTTGTAGCCTCACTGCAGTAACACCCCCTACAAAAAAATCAGTAAGGTTTTCAGCCCTACCCAGTGCCCATTCAATTTAAGTTGTTATATTTCAACCTTATCAAGATCAGGACCCACCTAGCTTTACAAGTCTAAAATTGTACACCTTACCAGGTCAAGCCTTTGTTTTATTCTTTTTATGGGGGAAAGGGGCTGCCTTCTGAAGCATTCGTTGAGCTCTACTTGCATCAGATCAGGGTCATTCTGGTGGCCTTGCATTCTTTATCTGACCACAAACCAAGGCACATTTGCTTACTGGTGGGTAAACACAACTGTGTAGCTTAGGTTTGCTTTCCATAGGGCTCAATAAATTTGTCAGCTTGGTGGGAGGGACTTCCTTCTTGGGTATTTTGGGGTACTGCGTTCATTGGATCAGGACCATTCTGGTGTCATTGGATTCCTCTCATCCTGCCCTTTCCAGTGGACAAGGCACAGTTGCCTACTTACAAGTAAACACATGATATGGCTCAGATTCACTTTCCACAGGGCTCCAGGCATTTGCCTTCTCAGCTATCAGTTTATCAGTTAAAGCTTCGTGACCCACCAGCAATCAGATCACAACCCACAGTTTGAGAAACCCTGCCTTAAGGCTTTAAGCACACTCTGCTAAACTTCTAAAAGTATGCACAAGGGATTTTATGCATGTAGTGGGATTATTTCTTTTACTTTAAACCAGGGGTGTCCAAACTTTTTGGCAAGAGGGCCACATCATCTCAGACACTGTGGCGGGGCTGGGGAAACACATTAATTTACATGTCAAATTTGAATAAATTTACATAAATAATATATTAGCGATGGAAGTTATATGAGTGAATGAAGATCTTGCAATAGCTCAAGGCCTATAAAATAGCTCAAGGCCTTTCTTTTCCCTGCCACTGCTGCATCGCAGACTTGAAACAGCAAGCAGTAGAGGGAGCCCTTGGCCCGCAGCTCACATGACAGATCAAATAGTCACCCTCACACCGAGAGCAGTTGCTTTGGGCCAGTGCAGGATCCAGCAAGTCTCTGGAGGGCCAGAGGCACATTGGACACTGGGGGCTCTCCGCGGGCCAGATTGGGAGTTCCCAAGGGCCACAAATGGCCCTTGGGCTGGGGTTTGGGCACTCCTGCTTTAAACCAAAATATATGTGAGATACAAGAAATCATGTATATCAGCATTCTCCAAAACATGTAATGGCCTATGTGGCTATTCCAAGGTAGCACTGTAATATATAATGCAAAGTTTTATTTGTCTAAATGTTCTATCCTCTACACTCAAAGGATCGCTCGTGCTTGCAATTCCGTGCAGCTGCGTCCCAGCCAGAATGGACATTGCCTTCCCCAGCTGGGCACCTACAGGATTCTGTGAACTTGAGAACACTGCATCAGAGCTTAGCAGAAGGTGCTTCTGCTTCCCAGCCTGTTGAAAATCTCTGGTATCAATCAACATCACTTTCTCTGTCAGCTACAAAGGGAAATAAAGACACATTTAAAGCTAAAGTTGATCTTGAAGAATGCAAGGATAGTCTGGAAAGACTTCAAGTCTGTAGCAAAGACCCTGTCCAGCCTCCTCAGAAACGTGCTACCATTTCCCAGAGTTACCACCATGGCGAACAGTAAGTAAGAACTAGGCTTCTCAACTCCTCCTCCTGATTTTTTGTAGCTTGACCGAGTAACTATATTCCTGATGCCTTTTTGCTCAAGTCTTGCTCACAGAAGCCTCTCGGGTATGAAGTGTCTGTAAGTGGTAATAAGATCACGTCCACCCCAATCCCAGGGTACATAAGGTGCAATACTGCACATGTAGAGATCAGTGTGTGGCATTGGTTTGTATAATACACTCACTGTCTACCAGTCCTATGGGATGAAAGATATGCAGGTGCTGGCCCCTCCTCTCACATCTGGGGAAATTTGGGACATCTTCTTGTCCCAATTGGGTGGTTTATCCGATCTGCCCCTCTATGCACTGTGATGTTTGCGCGGATGCAAGGGAAGAGGCCAGAATGTGCATACTTCATGAGCAAGCATATCCTTTCCAGTGTGGAACCAGCTGGACATTTAAAGTGTTATCCAAGCCACTCCTAATTCACTGTGCAATTTTAAGGAATCCACTGTCCCTGGTGGAAGGATATAATTCCATTCCTCCATTGCACATAAGCAGTATGTGCTGGAAGCTTGCTTGAATAGACAGAACTAGTCTCTTGTAAACAGTCTGAAATTTGTCAGTACCACTTAAATGTTAAAATGGTATTTGTAACACTCTTCTCCTATTTTAATATCTATACTTTGGTTTTTTTAATGCATTGAATGTTATAATGTTGGTCAGTTTTCTGTATCCTCTTTATCCTTGTAAGAATTAGCTTGTCGTCAATTGGAACTGATGTTGGAGAACTCACGTGTTGGCTTTTCTGTGCAGGAACTTGGAAATTTCCAGTCACAAATCGCAGCACTCCACAGAACTGAGAGATGGTAATTATCTTCATAATACTCAGTGGACCATGTAACATGGCAAGCTATTGATGTAAATCAGGATGTTCAACTTCTGTAGTGGGACTGCTCTGTTCTCCAGACTGTTAGCGGTAGCTGGAGTGAGGCCTCTACCAGGTGGAAACTTTCAGTAAGATTCCACAGTCATAACATAATGGAGATGGTATCATTTGTTTTCTTTAACATCCTAACTGGATCTACCTGAATCAAGTGACTGAATTATGAAACCAATATGATCTGTTAGTTGCTGTTGCTGGGGGAGGGTCCTTCTGTCCAAGAGGTTGGACATTCAGGTGTTAGACTACGAGCTTCTGTTTTTTTTTGTATTTGTCCATCTCATGCCTCAAAACTTGTGAACATCTCTAGGTGGGTCTGACCTTTCAGGGGGAAGCATTGATGTCCAGAAGACTTTACTAACTTCATTGATGCTTTTTGCAAAGTATTTTCAGTAATTTAACTTCATTATTCTAGAAACCCAAAATACTTTTAATAATAGAAATATGCAGTTTTATAGGTTTCTTCTTCTTCTTCTTCTTCTTCTTCTTCTTCTTCTTCTTATTAAAAGTATTTATATACCGCTTTTCAACTAAAAGTTCACAAAGCAGTTTACAGAGAAAAATCAAATAACTAAATGGCTCCCTGTCCCAAAAGGGCTCACAATCTAAAAAGATGCAAAAGAACACCAGCAGACAGCCACTATAACAGCCACTATAACTGCTGGGGTGATAATAAATCATCATCTGTTAGTCCCTTCATTGCTGAGTTCCTTCATAGCAAGACAGTGGTCTGGGTTTTTTTAGTAGGATTTATAGTCTGTTCTGAAGTAACATTGGACACTGAAAAATACAATTTAAATATTTAAGGTTATTATTAGGAGTGTCAACAGATGCACATCTAAAATATGATCTTGTTGCCCTTTGTTTCAGTGTTATGATTAATTTCAGTAGAAAAAAGAGCATGCAGATGTAATGCATTATTATTAAGGATGTTTATATTCCAAGTTTCAACCAAAAGTGGTTCACAAAGCCATTATCAAATTTCATAATTCAAAACATGCATTTTATTGACTGCTTCTTATGATGCTTTTTTGTATAGTTTTAGCTTCAGGTAGTGGAAGTACTTCTGTTATCTTTGAACATCATCAGGCTACCCCAAATACATCAAGAATTATGCAAGCAACTCCATCTAAAATGCAGCCATCTCCTACTGTCAACACACAAGAGGCTTTGGGTAAGTATATGATACCATAAAAAAGAGGTGTACATAAAATCTTTCCTCCTGTTTAATAAAACCTGAAGCATGCTGCAGATTGTAACCTAAGCTGACTTTAAGTGGATGTCTGTTCTGTTTGAGCGAGTAGCTCCCTTATGACATACTGTACATAGGGACCTAGGCAAGAAAAGCTAGTAACTTGGGGTTTATATCTGTGGGTTGAAACTCTCCCCGCCCCTCCAAAATCCACAAGGGTGGTTACCTCTTTTCTGGTAGGCCTTGGCAGGAAACAAAATCAGGGTTTTATTCTCTTACTGTGAACATAGTCAGAAGCAATAGGTTTTACTAACTGATACTGGCTTCCAGATTCTAAAACCAATAAAATAAAGGCAGTGGTAGATTTGACTCTGTTAAACAGTGGCTTATTTACATAATAGAACAATCATTTAGATACTGATATTTAAGGAGCAGAGAAAACTACTAAGAAAAACCACATCTGGCAGGATTATATTTAAAACATTAATATAGCTGTTCATCTGTTCACAAAACTCCCAAGGCATCTTACAACAGTTATTAACACCATTGCCTGGCACTGGTAAGGTATCAGGATTGGGTGTAGGCAAAGCTCCGTAAAGGAGGGCATTTCCCATGTAGGGCATAACAACTGAAGAGTTCATTTCTCTGATCACCACCCACCTAATGTTAGCAGGTGAGGAGGACTGTGGTGATGGCAGCTATTAACTAACTAGATGACGTTAAAAGAGAGATAAAATCATGTATGACGAGTCCATTGGTGTCTACCCGCCATGATGGCTATATGCTGTTTCCACATTCAGAGGCAATATGCTTCTGAATAGCAGGTGCTGATAATCATTTGTGTGAGGGGACTGTACCTACATGTCCTGCTTGTGGATTGCCCTTGGGCATTTGCTTGGCCACTGCAGGATACTGGATTAGGTAGACCTTTGCCCTGATCCATTAGGGCTGCTCTTACATCCTTATGACTTAATGGGTTTGGAAATAGCTTTCTAACTGTAATTGCATTGTGCATCCTAGATTCACAATTTCAGTTTGTGTTGTGTGTGCTAGTTCAACCCATAGTATGTTCTAAAGTAGACTGCGTAGGTGGTATCTGCAACATAACCATAGTCATTTTTAGGGGCCCTGGGTTACCACCCCTCTCCATCATTCAACTTCCTCCTTTCCTTGGAGACAGAAGACACACAGTTTATCAGTTAAGTGAACCTTGCTTAACCTAGCTCACAGATGGTTGTGTGGATGTGGTGGGGACTGTATCTATGTGGGTCTGTGCTCCACATAGGAAGGGCAGGATAAAATAATTCTCACTGATCTTGATTCTTTGGGGAAAATGGTTTAACTGGCTTCTGTTCATCACAGGAAAGGGAAATCCAGGCATTTTTAGTTGGCATGTTTGAAGCATTCAAAGCTGCTTTATACCAAACATTACGTCCCTCCACCATGCCTGGTACCATCCCCTCTGACTGGCCATGGATGGAACTTTCCTTTGCTACCTGAGATTCTTCTGTAACCAGGCATTGGGCCTGGAGCCTTCTGCCTGCAAAATGTGTTCTCTGCCACTCCTTTCATGAATATGGACACCAATTCCGTTGTCTCTTGTAAAGAGATCTCACCTTTGTCTTGTTAGGTTTCATCATGGATGCATTTCAAACATCATCGTCATTCAAAGATACAACCATGCTATCAGAAGAAGAGAAGGATGAATTTGAGGCTTACTGTAGAAATCAAGGTAGGCATCACTAGCCACAGATGCCACATAAACAAAGAATGTGTTCCGTAGCCTTGCATATTCTATTTGCTGACAACTTACCTTGTGTTCACCCACACTTTCCCTTGATCTTTCAGTTCTACTCCTAAATGGACTCCTACTGTGGCAGCTTCATTGGACAAAATGACTGTGCTACTTCTACATTTTCAAAGTTCTTCCTAGGCTTGATAAATACTTGTGTGTGTCTTTCAGCCCTGTACTGGTGAAAAACTATTGCCCCGGGGAACTAGACTAATTTCCAGGTTATTCAGGAAAATTAGAAGACTAAATTCCAATTTATTCAGAATAAAATCCTGGCTGAAAATGCCATTATAATAAGCAGAATGTATGCAGTATTTGTCATAATTGTGACCCAGGGAAATGACACTTGTTATATACTGACTAGGGCCAGTGTACTGATTAAGGTTTTGGGCTAGAAGATCCTGGTTCAAGTTGCCACCCAGACATGAAGCTCACTGAACTAGTTGCCACCTCCCAGACTAATTTACCTCATAGGCTTGTTGTGTTTGGAGGGGGGGAAGGGTTAAAAGGTGCCCAGGGCCTCAGAGTAAAAATGGGGATAAAAATATAATAAATTTCCTACCCAGTTCAGAATTATCTCTGAGCCCTTTTAGATATTGTGTGAAAGTTGTTTTAAGCCCTCGTTGCTCCTCTTCCTAGTAAGAGAAGAGTCAAAGCTCTGTATCTGTTTCCCCTGCTTGTCCTTTTTAGGGTCACATGGGGCTCCTGCCCCCAAGGCTACTGTTCCTGCGGGGCCACCTGCTTTTACAATCTTTGAAGATGAGAACGCAATGTAAGTTGAAGTTGTAAAAGACTTGTATGAAAGGGGGTCATGGCACACCATATAGTAGTCTTCAGTTGCCTCCTCACAATCAGGTTTGGATGTTTTGAATTTTAAAGAGAACACAGAGGCAAGGTCAGACAAGTTATGGAGAGTAGCTAGATATAAAGCCTATATCACATGCAGCAGATACTTGCCTATAAATCACTCTCACAAGTGCAGGATTTGAGCCAAAAATCATGGAATTTTATGACCCTTGGATAAGTTGAGGTTAAACTTGGGGGGGGGGGTACCTGACTATAATTTTGTCTGAACCATTAATCAAATCCTTTAAGATGCCTGATGTGTTAAACCCGAGGCTCTACACAGAACACATTACTGGGAGAGTGCAATTCAATTCACAGCAGTGAGACAAGCAACAAAGAATGACTGTGAGCAAGTGCAGCTCACATAGTTGCAACCCTACTGCAAGAAGCAGACTCAACCCTATACTCAGAAGTAGACCCATTGCTTTCCATGGGTGGTATTCTTAAGTAATGGTGTATGGATTTGTAGCCTGGGACTTTGTTTCAGATGGAAATGAGGATTACATCCTAGGGTTTTAAAACCCAGACCCCTAAACTGAAGGATGTGTGAAATTCTTTGAAAATGACTTACCAGGAATGTTCTGAAGCAGCAGCAAAAAGAAAAAAGAGGCATTTTATCTTCTCCAAGCTGGAAAGGAGTTGAAGGTGCTTATGAAAGTTGTAGGCTTAGTGAGGAGTACAATGCCGCACTTCCATAGCAGCAACTCTCATAAAGACTACAGTTCCCATGTGCCTTCATTTTTCTTCCTGTTTGGAGAAGAAGCTAAAATGGCTGCCTCTGAATACCATAATCACTAGTGAAAATTCTCCTTTTTCCTCCATCCCTGTGTCCTGTTTCTCAGTCCAGTTCTACCCTGCATTTCACCAGACAGCTGCTAAGCTTCCCAGAAGCTTCTGCTTTATTCACTGTTTTAACACTGTGTATAAGTTGACCCAGGTTTTCAGGGTCAGTTTAGACATAATTTTTTGACTTATAGGCAAGTATAGTAAGCAGCTTTGGGCAACTGAAGAATGGAAAGGCAAAGCATAAATGCCTACAATAAATGTATCATTGGAGCCTCCTTTTGTTGTGGGGGCAAACTGGCTAGCAACAGTTCTGTATGTCATTCCACGTAAACAAGTGCTGGGGGGGCCCTGAAATTTTGCTTGTATCACTGTTTATTGTAGCATTAATATACCAACATGCACACTCCTCGGTTATCAGTGGTGTTGGAATTCTGTCACACACTGCAGTCACTCACCTATAAGTCGACCCCACAGATAAGTCAAGGGAAGACTGAGCCAACAATCATGGAATTGTGACCCTCGGATAAATTGGGGATTAAACTTAGGGGGGTGTCTGACTATCGTTTTGTCTGGTTTTACCCAAGGCCAGATCCTGAAAAATAACCTGCCACTAATTGTTACCTAAGAACTGTAGTCTCTAATTTATTAAAAACATAGTAAAAGATCATAAGATACATTTTTATTCTTTTTTAAATTCTGGTCTTCACCACCTTTTTGTAAGCGCTATCAGAGTAAGTGCACTGTAAACAACATACCAGTAAAACAGTAGTTCCCAACCTGGTATTCATGTACTCCCAGGGACACTCAACAGGACCTGTAGGGGTACTTGAAAAAGAATGGAATAATGGCAGATAAAGGCAGGTCGTGCTCCAGAATGCTTTGCAGGGCCAGCAAGGCAGGAAGGAAAGTAGCTAGTTGACTGTGAAAGCTCCACCAATAGCTAGTTTTTGGTGATCAATTCATGTATGAAACAGTGATTGAAAACCAGAATAGTAAAAAAGCTGAAACATAATATGGAAAGTGATCAATCAGCCAGAATTTCTCAGCATACTTCTTGTGCAAAACAGTGCAAAGCCAGAGCCTTCTGTTCTTCAAACAGATGAAAAGAGAAAACACTGTAATAAATACATGAAGTCTTGGTTTTCATATGGGGGAGATGACGGCTTGTATTATTAATTACAAACATTTTGCTAATAGGAAGAGTACAATTTATGGAAATGGGCTGCCAAGGGATATGCAAGTGAAAAAGGTTGGGAACCACTGCAGGAGAACCAAGAATCAAATCCACCTTTAAGGTGTCTGGTGTGTTAAGCCAGAAGCTCTACGTACAACATACAACCCATAACACATAACTGGGAGTGTGCAATTCAATTCACAGCAGAGAGATGCAGCTGCATATATTTGCAGCCCTTTTTACTCAGAAGTAGACCCACTGCTTTCCATGGGTGTTATTCTTAGGTAATGCTGCACTGAATTGTAGCCTGGGAAGGAGGGTCCCATCCTGGTGTTTCAAAAAACAGACCTGCTTTGGAAACATTTGCCAAGCAGAACCAGGCTGCAGCAGAAGGAAGGAGATTAAAAGGTTAACTTTGGCTGGAATTTCCCAGTTGCGGTAGAAACGATCTCTACCCTGCCTGCCTGCTGCTTGAGAAACTTGCCACCTGCCCACCTGCTACTTGAGAAACGAAACTGTTCAGAATTGAAAGGCTCTGCCCTCTGATTGACCCGGAGATCAGGCGAAGTAAATTGGAGCTTGATTACTTGGCAAAAATTTGACGTACTATATGTGAGTATCTGTGGTAGTTTGCAGGAAAGATTTCCTGAAGACGATTGCAGTCTTGGGCCAACAGGCCTCTGCAAGTTGCCTCATCTGAATAATAATAATAATAATAATAATACAGGTATTTATATATCGCCTTTCTTGGTCTTTATTCAAGACTTTATTCAAGGCGGTTTACATAGGCAGGCTTATTTAAATCCCCATAGGGATTTTTACAATTGAAAGAAGGTTCTATCTTTCAAGAACCACAACATTCAGATGTTTCGTTCTGATCTGGCTTCACATTCTGGCCTCCATCCTCCCACGCTCAGAGCAGATGGAATAGCTCGGCTTCAGCTTGTCAGCTGCTTCAAGGTCGCACGGTGCCGGTGGCCTCAAACTGGCGACCTTGTGGATGTTATCTTCAGGCAGAGGGAGGCTCTACCCTCTAGACCAGACCTCCTCCCCCCAAGAGGCCTACTCTGGGTCTGAAGAGACCTACTCTGAACTGAATCTCTTTTTTTAGGGTTCCTCAGCCACACCCAAAACCAGCAGCAGTCAAAGTCTTGGGAGAGCGTCCCATGGTAGGTTATGCTGCCAGATCAGAAGTAAGTGAATGGTTTTTATATTGGAGGCATATTAGCATTGATAATAATGGTGCTCTTCAATGACTGCCAGTCTGAGCAGCAGCATTTTCTGAGACTTTTTGAGAAAAGTCTGCCTGTGTTCTGTGGTGGTCTTTAGGAGGAAAATCAACCAGCTGAGACCTTGACAAGCGACTGCACCATCTGGGCCATGCCCTGCAACAAAACCCTGGCTCAGAGTCCAAACAGCACAAGAGAGTTTGCTCCTGCTGCCTGCCTCACTTCCACACCCTTCAACTCCATTCCAGTTCATACTGGTCAAATGACGCAGAATAAAGGTAGAACAATGCACTAGGAATAGTGCATCTCTGTGCATGAGAGCTGAATCTATACTGTATATTTCTTGAATTTCTCCAATGGTAAAGGTTATTCTCCCAATTGCTTAGAGAGCTGAACTAGGTAAATTAGCCTAGACTTGTCTCAGTAAAGAGGAGGTCCTGGCCTCTTCACTGAAACAGGGTTCTCTGCAGAACTCCTGTTACGGCTTTCTAAATTATCATCTGGCAGTATAGCTGTAGCTGGACAAACTCCACCCTCTTTCTCAATCCATCCCTTTATCTTCATTTATTTCATGTGTATAACTTTTCAGTACATAGTATCTCTGTTAATGATATAGGCTTTCCCCAACTTATGTAAGCCTTGACTTACATAACTTCTATTTTTCATAAAGTTTGGGCTGTCTGCCATCTCAGTGCATTGTCTGTATCTATAACATCCTCTCAGGTGGGAAACGTCAGGAACAGTTGAGGGGGGCTAGAAGAAGCACTTGCCACTGTGTATACAAAACTGGGATTGCTCCCAGCATGCTCCACCTTTCCTCCTTTGTCTAAAGAGCCTGCATAGAGGGAAGAGTGAGATTGCTGCATTCTGGAGTGCAGCAATCCTGCCCCTTCCTCCATGCAGGCTCTTTAAATAAAAGAGGAAATGCATAGCATGCTGGGAGCAATACCAGCTTTGTTTACACAGTGTCGAGTGTGGGTAGCTCAACTTACAGTCCAGAACCAGAACAGTCCATTCCAAAGGAGTCCGCTTCCCCCCCCCCAAAAAAAAAGCAGTGGGTCGACATTATAGGATAAAGCCCCTTAGCACCAGAGAGAAGAAAGCTGGGAAAATAAAAAGGACTGTGCATGGTGCTGAAGTAACATAAGAGTAAGTGCCAGGGGGTCCTCCTGGGAAAGATGTTCCCTAAAGGGGCACCACAAGGCCTTCTGCCTGTTTGGTACTTCCCCATCAGACAGTGGTAGTCTTTCCAGTAGCTCACTGTGTAAGGCTTTCGAGATGAGCACACTTGGAAATAAATGGAAGGCAGTGTTGTTTCAGTATTGATTAAATGTTCCCAACTTAAGATGTACAGGTTAATTCATAGCATGAATTCAAATCCTGAACTTCCATGAAGGGTTGTACAGTTTTTTTGTTTAGGCTTTGCTTTTCCTGTGCTCATCCTGCTGCCAATGTGTGAGTCTTGTCTTTATGTTGATGACTTGCTAACCATCGTTTTCTTGTGCAGTCATTGAGAACCCTTGGGACTACAACTTAATCCACCAGCTTCTGTCTGGGCTGAGCAAAGGGATAAGTGCCTATTCAAATACATTTGAATGGAGGTCGAGTCTTCCAGTTCTCAAACCAAAATCTGAACTCAAATTAGGTAAGACATGTGTCCTGTTCTTATTTTTGTTTTTGTACTTTTTTCCTATATGATGTACATAGTGAATGTTCTGCCCATAGATGCCAGTTTAGACTCATTGGGCACTGTCCAGAGATCAAAAGAGAATATTAGGTTCGAATTTAGTCTTTTTTGCATTCTACAAGAACAGTGTGGATTTTGTTTTATTTTACTCCAAGTACATTTCTTGATGGTTTTTGTGTGAATAGCCAAGCATATATAGCTACTTGACTTTCATAATATTAAAGTTATCAGTACTGTGCATATTTTTCAGAAAAAGCATAGAATGCATTAAAGGCACAGAACTCGGAGATCTTACCTTTCATGTTTCTCTTGTCCATATGCCTACTGAGGTACATTTGGAAGCAAGACATTGATGCTTGCTGCAATCTCAGAAACCAGAGGGGTGGCTGAGTAAGATTTCCAGAGAATGGGGGATGTGATTAGCAGAAGCAGTAGCCAACACAGTTGAAGCATTCAGGAAGACCTTTAGAGAATGGAATACTGGGCTGCAATGAGGAAGATAAAGTTGAACAGGGGCAAATGTAAGGTTCTGCAGTTAGGCAAAAATAACCAAAGATGCAGGTACGGAATGGAAGATACCTGGCTTGGCAGCACAACATGTGAGAGGGATCTCACAGTTGCAGTGGATCACAAGATGAATGAGTCAGCAGTGTGATGCAGCTGCAAAGAAGGCCAACACAATTTTAGCCTGAATCAGTAGAGCTATCGTATGGAACTGATTTCCAAGGGAGGGGGTGGATTCTCCCTCCCTGGAGATCTTCAAGCATGGGCTCAGCAGGCACCTGCTGGTAATACTAGTCTAGCAAGACTTTCTGCTGCAGCCAGGAGTTGGGCTAGATGACCTTCTAACTCTGATTCTGTCTTTTAAACTGAATAATTTTTGCCCAATTCTAACCTAAGTTTCTCTTTTTTGTCTGCGCTGCTTATTCTGAAATGACATCAGCATCCACATCCTTCCATGTTGACAGTTTGCTTGGAAAAGGATCTTTTGCACTTGTCTATCAAGCTTCTGTCCTTGACATGGAGAACACAAAAAATAATCGGAAAGTCATACTAAAAGTAAGTAGGTTTGGTTCTAGTGTTGCAGTTGTTTAAAGTGCTAAGGTAATAGGGCGTCATGTGGGAGAGTAGGTGTGTCTTGGGTATATAAAGTATCTAGTAGCAAGCTAAATATGAATCTGAAGTCATAGAAAGTGCTCACCTTGATTTATTCAAGAAAAGATAAGGGAACAAAAAAATCCCAATATACCAGTGGTACTCAAACTTTTCCAGCCAGTGGCTCCCTTGAGCCCCGTTGCTGTTGGCCATGACTCCCCATCATGTTCCTGAGGGCTGGAAGTGACATCATTAAACAGGAAGTGGCCAGAAATATTAACTATATTAAATATATTATATTATATTTATTATAATAATATTAAATATTAAATATATATTAACTATATAATATTAATTATATTAATCATATCATTAATTAAATGCAGATCTTAAAAATATTTTAATACACAGCAATATACATGCTTTATAAATGATCAGCTGCTGATCAGTGTTGGAGACAGGATGCTGGCGTAGGTAGATTTTGTCATTTTTTTAAAAACTTTGTAAGCATAACAATAGAATTGTTTTATCAAATGAACATTGTGAACAACCAGTCTGACCAACATTACGCGCACACACACCCCCCATGGACCCCGATCCAACTAGTTATTTCTCCCATTCTCCTTGGATAGGATTGAACCCTTTATTAATTTAATGAAATTAAATTTTTCCAGCAGCTGGTGGGGAAAACAAAAATAAACCATGAAAATATATCAGAGCTGATAAGGGTTTGGTTAGGAAGCTGATTTGTCTCCTATACTAGGAGATGCACAGCTCAAGCCTATGCTTGTCTACTCAGAAGAAAGTCCCATTAGAGTCAGTGGGGCTTACTCCCAGGAAAGTGTGGATGATTGGGCTGGCAATCACTTCATCAATGGCTGATAAGTATTCCCTTCAAATAGCAAGATTCATCACTTTAAAAATACAGCCTTTCCTCTTCAGTTAAACAAGATTAATAAATCACTTTAAAACCAGTACCCTTTTTCTGCTCCTGGCCAAGTAAAGTGTGTGCTTCTCTCTCTCCCCTCCCCCTTTGCCAACTGCATGGAAGCAACTTTAAGACCCCTGGTGACTGGTAAAATAGGAAGCGTTTTATTTGGGGAGGGGGAGGAAAGTGGGAAGGTTTGGAGATTGAAAGGGGGAGTGGAAGAGGGAGGGGGTTGAAAAGAGAGATTTCACTAGTTGGAGTGAATTTGACCAAGATTTGACCAAGTTGGAGGCAGAGGTCCCACTTGATAGTATTCTGTCCTGACTCTACAAAGATGTGTAACAATCTGTAGAAGCAGTTCTGTCTTCATTTATGCTTCGTATGAGTAATAAACTGACAAATTCAGTAATACAGTGATATTATTCATTTATTCAATATCAGATTTAGTATAATATTAAATGGACATATTCTAAGTGGATAAGAGCTGTTGACCAATGGGTTCCTAATTTTAGTCACACTCATTTTGGATGTTGACTGAAAGGTTGGTGGTTCAAGCCCACCCAACGACAAGTTTGTATTTGGCCCCTCTCTGCTCTGGCTCCTGGGACATTAAAGAGTTCTAGCCCAAGAAGGCAGAGCGTAGAGGCCACACCATCAAAACACTCTTGCTCCATACCAACCAACAGAAAACACTGCAAGTAGACCATGCCTGCCTCCTCCCCTGCTTGGCATTAAAAAAAGCTCAGTAGTCCTCTGGCAGCTGCCAAAAAGTGGACTTGTTAGGAATACGCAGCTATACAGGGTGACCCAAAAGTAGGTGGACAGTAGGTGGAATAAATGTTATCATTTACTGTCCACCTACTTTTGTGTCATCCTGTATTTGCAAATAACACTTTTGGAGCTAATGGGTTGAGCTTACTTCCATTGATTTCACAATGGAGGGGGAAGGAATCAACCATAGCAGAATCACACTTCATAGCAATGGTTAAAAATCAGGACTTGGCGGTGGGGAGGGGGAGATGTAAGAAGTAGTTGCGCTACCTGTAGACATTTGGGAATTGGATGAGGATTAATAAACTGAAATTAAATTTGGACAAAGTCTGTTTTGTCGTCTTGGTTTGGAGGTCCATGATGCAGGTGGTTAACCATCGACCTGTTCTGAATGGAGTTCCACACTCTCTGCAGGAGCAGGTGCACAACTTGGGCTACTGCTAGATCATTAGGTGGCTAGGGAGGTTTTTGCCCAGCTTTGGCTAGTGCGCCTGTTGTGACTGTACCTGAGTCCATTGGACCTGGTCATGGTGGCAACATCTTGGTTAGATAGTATGGAGCTGCCCTTGAAGATGGTCTGGAAACTGCAATTAGAGCAGAATGTGGCAGCTTAGGTTACATTAGGGATTATGTGCTGTCAAATATGCCTCCCTGTCCCTTAAAATCATCTGGTCGTGCCCTGCTTTGAGTGCCCCCTTTAACTGAAGTTAGAGTGGCAACATGAAAAGCAGGGCTTTTTTTGTGGTGGCGGCACTGCAGCTGTGGAACTCTCTTGTGAGTTGGGAACTTCCCCGTCCTTAGAGACATTCTGATGGGGCTGAAGGCATTTTTATTTCAGCTGGTATTCTAAGTGTGCGTTGGGAGGTGTGAGCTCCCTTCTACTAGTAGTGCTTTTGGCTTCTTATTATTGCTTTTTATTACTGCTGATGATTCATTGTTTATATTGCTGAATTGTGTCTGCTCTATGCTACTATGGAGTCTGAGTGGTGTTGTCAGGGATATGTACTGGTTTTTCTTTGTATTTTAAAGTTTAATAGCGTTAAAATTTTATATTTGACTTTATTCTGTATTTATCATTAATTTTGTTAACTACCTTGAGCTCTTTTGGAAAGGTGGGATATAAATCTTTCTAAATAAAATGTTGTAAGCTCCTTTGAGGATGTGATGCTTGAAAAGTAGGATATATATCTAATTTATAAATAAGTATTTTTAAAAGTCCTAATTGTGGTAGTTCTTCTTCGGTCAATCGTTACTTTGGATGCTCTAGGTCAGGACTCTCCAAACTACAGCCTGTGGTCAGGATCTCGAGCTCAGAGAAAGTCATCTCCTCCATGAGCAGTGCTTACCATTCTGCCACGCTACCACATCTTTCCACCTGATCTGGACAAAGCAAGTCATGTCTGCTAAGTGAGCCTGCTGGGGCAATGGGCAACAGATGCAACTGCCTAGAGCATTGCTTTATCCAGATCAGGGGAAAGATATGCAGCAGCGCAGCGGAATGATATAAACACTGCTTGGGATGGGCTTTTTCTGTGCCCAGTGGTCTCCTCTTTGGAGATTGCTATTCTAGGAGTTTCATTCATTATCATGTACGTTGAACTTTTTTCTTTCTTTCTTTGTAGGTTCAGAAGCCTGCAAACCCCTGGGAATTCTATATAGCTGCTCAACTGACTGAGAGGCTTAATCCAAGCATGCGCCACCTTTTTATCCACTTTTATTCTGCACATTTCTTTCAAAATGGAAGTATTTTAGTTGGAGAACTTTACAGTTATGGAACCTTACTGGTAAGTTTAGTAGATGTTTGGCCTTAAGTCAAAGCATTCCTGTGGAGCTTCTGTTCTAATTGGATTCATGCAGAAAAATTTCTCAGTGGATTGTCCTTGTGCGGTTCAATCCGATGCATTTTTACTCACAAGTCCCACTGTGTTCAGTGGAGTTTGCTTCCAGGTAAGCTTGCATAGGATTGCAGCCTTATTCCTTTGTTTGGCTGATTGTGACTACATTACATATAAGCAAGCCCTCTTATATTTTCACCTTAGGATACCATAAACATATACAAAAAACTGACTGAGAAAGTGATGCCCCAGGCTCTTGTCATCTATTTCACCATAAAAATTCTCCATATGATAGAAGAGCTTCACAAGTGTGGAATAATTCATGGTGATGTTAAACCCGACAACTTTACCTTTGGTGAAAGGCAAGTATTTCGTGTTTGTGTGTTTAATCTGATATGCTGCACAATCCTCTACTAACTCTTCAACTTTCTTTTAAAACAAAGGTTTTTGGACAATGACACATGTGATGTAGACAGTGTGTCCCATGGTTTGACAATCATTGATCTTGGACAAAGCATAGACATGAACCTGTTTCCTGAAGGAACTGAATTCACAGGAAGGTGTGAAACATCTGGCTTTCAGTGCATAGAAATGATGACGCACAAACCATGGAGTTACCAGGTATGGGGGTATTGGTTGTAAATATGCATATAATTGATACAAATTTATATGATAGCACGTTTTGGAGACAGTCATGAGAAACATTCTGTTGCATTCTTAGATTTGTTGCATTATCAGGATTTCCTGCCACTCACTCTTGCATGTTCAGTGCCATTCAGAAGTACTGAAAATTTTGTTCTTGATGCTTTTTTCATGGGTCATCGTTACAAGACCATGCCAGCAAGTTCAAGTCTGGGGGAGAAGAGTGCCCATTTCCCTACTCAACCTGGAAGCTCACTGGGTGGCTCTGGTTATTTAACTTGTATCACTGGGAGGCTGAGAGAGTAAAATGGGTAGTGAGGCATGCTTGTGAGTTGTTCCAAGTTTCTGAGAAGGGTAGTGTCTTAGAGCTGCTATTGCTGGGCCAGACTCCAAGGAAGCTCAGGGGTCTCTACACATTTTCCTAAAAATAAATCCCATTGATCAATGGGATCTACTTCTGAGTAAACCTGTGTAGGACTGCAGTGTTGGTCACTACAACAGAATTCATCTCGAGATATGATGCTATTATATAATCTTTATTTTGATTACAAAAAGGGTATAGAGTTCATTTTGTTTTACCCAATCATATTTATTGTCATTGAAATCCTACTCTATTTGTGCTTATTCAAGCACACAATTTGGGGGTTTGCCCTGGTGCAGCTCAGTCCTTGAGGTGGGAGTTCTAATACATGGGTTGTGTCATACTTTTGGTGAGCTACTGCCCATGAACTGTTCTTTTGGGTTCCTTTTTAACCCTTTTCACTGGATCTTGTCAGACCATCTTGGATGCCATCACTTGCCCAGTCTGGTGTTCTCTTCCTCCTTCCTTGGATAGTTTGACTCTCAGACTTGGTCAGCTGTCTATCCTCATATTCTTGCCTTGTCTCTGTTCAGCCTGGGACTCTTGATGTTCTAAAGGCCAGCTAATTCTCGAATGTCTCTTCAAAAGGCCAAGCAAGACCAGTTAGCATTGCTGGAAGGTTGCATGAATTCACACATACTCTACTATATTCATCTAACATTGATTCAAAATCAGAAATGGTGGTGTAGCTCTGGTTGTTGGACTTAGACTTGGAAGATTCAGGTTCAAAGCCCTTCTCAACCATGATGCTTTTCTAGGTGAGCTTGGGCCAGTTCTGTCTCTTGCCCTAAGCCACTTCACAGGGAGCTTGAGGACAAAAGGAGGGACGAAATCATGCACACCACCCTGAGCTTCTTGAAGGAAGGGCAATATAAAAATGAACTACTTCAATCAATAATACTTTTATTGGCATATAAGCAAGCAAACAAGATCACAACAGTCACTAAAAGGATAAACATGATGGGGAGGGAAGATAGAAGTGATTTAATAGAAAAGGGAAGAAGAGAGGCAAAAAGTAATAAAAAATTTTTAGGAAGGGGGAGATATTTTAATAATTTGGGATAGAAAACTAGCAACTGCTATAGTAATGTTTGCCTGATTGTCACTTAGCAAAACAAAAAGGGGATCAATAAATGGGCCGGTAGGATGCTGTAAAAAGCAATCCAAATACAGTTTTCAAAGTGAACAATGCGCTGGACAATAGATCAGAATATGCTCAAGTGTGTCTGGTTCGAGATGGCAGAAGGAGCATAATCTGCAGTAAAATGAATGACTTGTTACAAGTAGAAGTGCAAAAAATTGAAATAGATCCTGAAAACTTTGCACAGTGGCTTAGACATTGTGTAAGTCCCCTACTTACATATAGGTTAGATTCCAGGAATCTGTCCTTAAATTGTAACATAACTCATAACATATGGTTCTTACCAGCCCAGCACTAGCGCCCATGTGAAAGTGCTGGCATAGCTGTCCATAACTAAGGTAAGCCAGTTTAGGTTAGGTTCACCTCTGTTTTTTACCCTTTGGAATAACTATGCAACTTTTTACAATTACTCCCTTTTTAGACAGATTATTTTGGAATTGCTGCAACGGTGTACTGCATGCTGTTCGGCACATACATGAAAGTGAAAAATGAACAAGGGATTTGGAAGCCTGATGCTATCTTCCGGAGGTAATTTTGTACTGCTTTTCAAACATCACTTGTGAAGTGGCTCATGTCCAAGAATAGACATGGGCCTCTAAAAAACATAATGCTCACAAGGGGAGGAGGGGCAAAGGGGAATTGAGAAACTGGTTTGACTATGCCAGAACAATGTGATGCTTTGTAAACCAGCATTTATATCCATTATCTTTCCTAACTGGGCTAGAGGGGTGCAGCTAGCCAATGCTTAGTCCTTAAGCTGGTGGCACTGGCCAGACAATCCTTTCCTTTATTTCTGTAGTCCAAGGGCATCTGGGTGGTAGGAAAGGAAAACATGCTGTAGCTTCTTCTCTAGCCCATGCCTAGGGCTGGACTTCCATTTGTCATGGTATTCCTCCTGAAAAGGCGACTACTTGGCTTCTCAGTGGGCCTTGTTCCACTGGTCAGGTACAGAGGCCAGAATGTACTTCCTCTTGCTGCTGCAGTTGTTGAATAACAGGATGGTCACTTCAAACATTTCTACCTCTTTCATATTTATCTGCTGAGCAAACTGCTCTGCTGTGGCTCACACTCTGTTGATAAGAAGCCGTAGTAAGATTGTCCCAGAATATTTATACGTTGCCTAGGATTTTCAACAGCAGTGGATAAGCTCCCCTTCAAGTGATACTGTTCACACTTGATCACCTTAGAGAGCAATCCCAAAGTTTACTAGAATACCCTTTGAGCACCACTGAGTGTCTGTTTTCTAGAGCAGGGGTGTCCAAACTTTTTGGCAGAAGGGCCACATCATCTCTCTGACACTGTGTTGGGGGCCGGGCAAAAAAGAATTAATTTACATTTCAAATTTGAATTTACATGAATTATAATAGAGATGGAATTTCTATGAATGAATGAATGAATGTCTTACAATAGCTCAAGGCCGGTCTTTCCTTTGCTTCCACTGCTGCATCACAAATGTGAAACAGCAAGTAGTGGAGAGAGCCCTCATCCCACAGCTCATGTGAGAGGTTGAACAGTCACCCTCATGCTGTAAGTACTCACGCTGGGCAAGCATGGGCTCCAGCAAGTCTCTAGAGGGCCAGACTCTCATTGGAGACTGGGGGCTCCCTGTGGGCCTGATTGGAAGTCCCCGAGGGCCGAAAGTGGCCCCCGGGCCGGGGTTTGGGCACCTCTGTTCTAGAGTAAGGCTAGGTACAGGTATACCCTGCAGTTAGACTTAGGCTGCTGGTACTAAACACATTCACTTAGCTAGAGGTGTCTTTCACCCAAAAGCCATTTATGATTTACTTCTAGGGTCTCAGTTATGGTCTGTTGTCCTTCTCCCCCTGCTTTCCAGGGCTATCATATAGCAGCAATTCAGGTGCAAAGATTCCTTATCAGCAAAAACAAGATAAAAAGGTTGAACCAGTCGCAAAATATTTCCCTTGGAATGCAGCCAGGGATAAGTTATTGGATAAAGTCTTTATTTTCTTGGTGGCAAGACCGATATTAGCCTCTTACACTAGATTAGAACGGGTTTCCACTGGGTGCAGTTCAGCTGACTTTCTTGTGCTTCTTCCCCAGAATCCCCCATGCAGAAACCTGGACCAATTTCTTCTATACCATGCTGAATATACAAGACAGCAGCCACCTGCCACCTTTGGGAGCCATAAGGGCACAATTGCGAGAATTATTTGTGAGCACTTATGCTAACAAAGTAAAAGCTCTCCGAAACAGGCTTGCGGTGCTACTTGTAGAAAATAAACGTTCACACAAGTAAATCGTCAAGAAGTTTGTGCACCAGATAGCTATTTTCTAAAGTTATGAGCTTGTACAAGCTACTGTGGAATAGTTTATATGTAACTGTTTATAAATAAAATAGACTTGTTAGCTAAAATCCTGCCAACAGTGTCAAACACTGGATGCTTTACTGGCTGTGAAGCAGATAGAGAAATAACATGAAGAGGGAGACTTTACATGTGGATCACTAGCTTAAGAATTTCAGAGTAGAAATGAGAGTACATTAGATAAAAAGTTTCAGTCTCTGAACTGCATACTATACGTGTTTGATGGTGGCAAGTAGTTGCTGTATTGAGTTTTCACTGGGGAAAGGACAACATGGATTTGGGGTAGTTTGTGTCTAATACAGGAGTAGAATGATCACTTTATCAAACTAATGTAAACTTGTACAAGTTAGATTAGCTAAATCATTCAGATGCAATACTGCCTATAGTTTAATACAGTAGGACATTTTGAATCTGTCAGTTCAGTATGGATCTTCACTAACAATAGATCTCAAAAGGCTAATGGCTCCAATTTACACAAGCTCTTGTAAGGTTTCCCCGAGATGCATGGGAATTAACACAAGAGCCTTGCAGGATCAGGCCACGGCCCCATCTAGTCCAGTTTTCTGTATCTCACAGTGGCCCAGCAGATACCTCAGGAAGCAAACAAGACAACAGACTTGCATCCTGGTCTTGTCCCTTGCATCTGGCATTCTGAGGTAGCCTATTTCTAAAATCAGAAGGTTGCATACCCATCACAACTTGTAACCTGTGATGGACTTTCCTCCAGAAATCTGTCCAATCCCCTCTTAAAGGCATCCAGGCCAGGTGCCATCACCACATCCTCTGGCAAGGAGTTCCAGACTAATTACACATATTTACCAGTATATCAAATCAGCAGTTACCAGTAAAACAAGTAAATCCAGTCCCACCAATGGTGACTAGCACCCTGTTCTGCAGCACTGGGGTCTCGAATTCCTGAGTTTAGGGAGCAGTCAAAATACAAATTTAAATGGAACAAAGCCAACTCTTTCCATAAACATGGAAAGTTCCAGGCCTCTCACTCCTCATCAGCTAGCACCAGTACCAACAAGGATAAGTCAGCACAATGCCAAATCAGCCTCTCCCATCATTCTGCTAGGAGCTAGACTATTGCAATTTGCTCACCTTTGGCCCCAATCACTCTGGATGGCTGAGTCTTGGACACTGTCAACAGGGGCTATTACTTGGAATTTCATAAAAAAAACCAAGGGCCAGATTCTGGCAGGTTCCAAGATCTATCATCCCTGCAAAGCACATAGCTATGGTAGCAACCATGAATCACCAGTCCAATCCCTTCTTAAAGGCATCCAGGCCAGGTGCCATCACCACATCATGTGGCAAGGAGTTCCAGACTAATTTCCAGTTCCCTACTAATAGGGGTAGTAGAGGAAGTTCCCTTTTTGGGAAAGAACACAGGGCTCTATTTTTTGTGGGGCCAAAACAAAATGGAGAGATGTGGGGGATCTAATATGGCTAAATCTTTTTTTCCTCGTCAAAAGGAAATTCAAAATGGAGACTGCAGTCCATCACCACAGCCCTCCAGGAGGGAGACTACCTTGCTTCCATTGATTTTTCATTCTCAGGGGAAGAGGACGTAACTGAGGTTCCACAAATGCACCAGTACTGCACTCTCCCTTTCAGGTTGGCAACCTCTCTGAGAGTTTTCACCGAAGTCTTAGTGACTCTGTGTCTTCCCCTACCTGGATGATATCTTGATAAAGGGAACTAGGTCTAACCAACACCAAACTTGTTCAGTGCTTGCAACAGTACAGGTTTGTCATCAATGAAAAGAAAAGGTTCTTGAACACATCTCAGCCCTTGGAACATCTTGGGGTCCTTTTTGACACCTAGGTGTTCTGAGCATCCCTCTCTGTTGACAGGCAACAAAAGATTGTAGCCCTATTGGCCCAGGTAATGAGGTCAGATCAGACAGAATTGATGACTTTAGCCTGAGTTCTTGGGATGCTGACTTCCTGTCTGCAGTTGGTCTGTTGGGCTCATTTTCACAACCAGAAAGATCCAACACCTTACTCAAGCATGACTGAAAGGAAGGCCCAGGTTCTATAGTTCCTCCATCTCTGAACCACCTTTGGTGGTGGCTGGACAAGGACTTACTGGCAGTGAGAGTCAATCTCCAGCTACAATCCACTGCCAGTCTCCTGGGATGGGGAGCTCATCTGGATGAGATTGATTTAAGGAAGGTCGAGACAATGCTGAGTATCAACATCCTGGAATTGAGAGCAGTCGAGCTGGCCCTTGCTCGCTTTGAGCCCCATTTCCGCCTCAAGCATGTTCTAGTCAGGACCAACAACATATCTGCCAAGGTGGTTCAAAGTCAAGGCAGTTAATGATGGAGGCAAATCTGATTATGCAGGGGGCAGCAAGAAACCACCTATTCCTAAGTGCCCAGCACTTAGCAGGAAAAACACAGAGATTGTTTAAGTCAAAGGCACAGCTTGGAGGCAGAATGGAGACTACATCCCCAGCCCTTCCTAGAGATTACAACCAGATTTTGTTTTCCCCTAGTGGCTCTTTTTACCATGTCAGAAAACTATGTCAAGTGGAGAGATTCTTCTCCAGGCTGAATGATGGGAGAGTGGAGTTAGTGGATGCCCTATTGAGCCTTTGGCCAGTAGCCTCTTACCAGATTGGTTTAAGAATGCTGTGTCTTATGCAAACTGTAATAAAGCTCCACTTGTTCCCTTTTTTCCTCTGAAGTCACTCACTGTCAAGAGTCCTTGTATACTTTTATTGGTTTCCTCCATCTTGGTTGATAATGCTTCCAAGAAAAGCTTCAGTATGGTTAGAGTGTCAAATACAGTCATTTACACAAATTATGTTGCTAGCATGCTAAAGCAAGCAGAGAGTCAAGTATTTTGGCATATTCACTGTGCTCTTCCCTTTATAAAAGATACTGCACTTTTCATGATTTATACACATGGTTTTAAAAAGATCGCTATGGAATGTTATTCTTGGGGGGGGGGAAGGGAGGAAGTAGATTGTCCTGGGGCAGCTCTGAAAGCTGCAGAGAGGTCTGAAGATAATATTCCTCCAATACATGTCCAGTTATTTCTACTCCTATTATGCAGCGCTGTCAAAGGTGGAGTTCTTTGGATAAGCGTCATCTGTGGAGAGGTTCATGATCTCATCCAGTGAAGGGCCTTCTTCTTCTGGAGGTATCTCTGCCTCAAACATACGCTGAAGCAAAGCATCCACAGTCCTGTATCCTGCAGAAGAAATAGAAATAATTTCTCTTATTACAGGGTTAGTTACAAGGGATTCCCCACTATAGGCTGAAGGGCTGCTGAAACACTGTTTTATATCATGCCTAGATAGCATTTTAGCTGATAGCCAAGCCGAGTACCTGGGTCAGGGCATTTCACATCCTGTGAAAAATACTTTGCATATGTCCCAGTCAAATACTGGTGGGGCACTAAAAACAGCCTCTTCCCCCTCCCCCATCTTGCATAGACCAGCAGGTTTGATGGATACCACTTTTCCTCCCAGCCACTAGGACAACATCTTGCTATGGTGTTAGGGATGATAGTTTCAAGCCTGAAAAGTCAATACTCTTCTACAAAATGCCTATTCAGGCCATAATGTTCAGCAGTAATAGTTTCTAAACAGGGCTCTTCAATAGTCTACTCACTTTTGGAAGCAATTCGGAACATCAGACCTTTAGTTTTCTTCATTGTTCCTTCGTCACCTCCAAGGTCATTGTCACTGGTTTCCATGTTGTCTATCAGTTTTCCATCCAGTAGTTCTTCCCTTTTTAAAAAAATTGTGGTATTAGGATGAAGCACCATCACCTTTTCCATATATCCTCACAAACAGCCAAATGATTTTTCTGTTGCCATTCACTGTTCAGAACAGGGTCTTTGTTCTCCTTTAGTACTCTATATCTCAGGGTCACTTCTTACTTAGAAGTGACAAATACCTGTGGTCATTTGTGAGAAAAATAAAACTTCTCCCCCCTCTTCTGACCTCCAGGGTTTACATGCTACAGATGGCCCTGACTAGCTCCCAATGCCATAATATTTAGCATGTGGAAGAGAGCCTTTATTACAATAACTTGACATGTTCAATTACCTAATCTATATATTTTTTGCAGATTCCCCATTTTGGGAATGGAATAATGCTACAATTTGGCAGTCTTATGTGTCTATAAAGGTCATGTTATGGCCAATTTTAGTGCCAAGAGCCCAATACAAATACATTTGGTCAGAAAGGGAAATGCCTCAAGCAAGCTATCAAGTAAGAAGGAATAGTTACTACACCCACAAGATTTGAGATGATTCAAATATGGAGAACAACCACATAGTACAGCCACTTCTGTGTATGGTAGCATATCTTACTGTAGATAGAGGATTGTGGGTTTAAAAGGAAAGCAAGTATTTCAGAGAGCTTGCTATGCTATCCATGAGCATTAACATGCAATGAACATTCCAGCATAGTTAACATCCCTCACACCTACTCCCATTGCCTGAAATGCAGTTCAAGAAGGGCTCCTTTAGTCCTATACCTACACATGCAGCCACTACCCTATCCTAGGAACTCAATCAAAATTACACGTGATTTGCAATCAGGTCTCCTAGGATTTGCTATAACCAGTTACAGGAAGGCTAGTTTGGATTAGGACTGCAGCACTGTTTAGTTTTACTATTGAGAAGAGTCTCTTCCCCCTCCTGCTACTAACAGTCAAGGAAGGAGAAAAATAGAGAACACATGTATAGTACTACAGTTCACAAAAGAATATTAGATATGAGATGTTGTCTAGGAGGCCAGGAGAATATAGTAGGTAATTATACCACACAGTGACCTATGGGACCACAGGGCAATGTTTTGCTCTTGATTTACTTACTCCTGAATCCCTACACCAAGTTCCTGGATTTTCTTCTCAACAGCTGTTTCAACTTCACTCTTTTCAAGAGAATACTCCACAAAGAAAGCCTCCAGAATGAAAGCTACAAAGATGCTGGAAATCAAAGCAACACATGAAACAAATGCATTTCAAATACCATCTCATTTCTCTTCCCATCTCCATACTTCAGTGTTCTACCTCTTCTCAGATGTGAACTTGCATATTTCTGCTCATTTATGACATATATAGTCTGCTTTCTATTCGCGGCATGCATCTGCATGTACATACATGCAAAAATTTGTATCGAGTAGTGATATCAAGCGCTTCCAATTTTATGTAAGCAAATGAAAAATACATAGGTGTTTCTCCCTATCTGCAGATCTGGTATCTGTGGATTCAGTTATCCACAGTGGAGGGGGGAGAGTAGGAAGCTTCCTGTTAACATTCTGTGACCTAATGTGCAGGCAGCCTGTCTGATTGTCAAGTTCCTGTTCTAACCGTAAAACCAAGAAACTTGCCTGCTTGCTTATAAAGAAAACCTGAAGTTAATGGGTGAGGGGGGCAGAGTACTCCTATGTAGTACAAGAGGGTTCCCTTCGTATCTTCCTGGGGAGAATGCCTATATAGAGTGTACTGCTGGGTACGGAATTCAGCTTCTTGAGAATCTCACCTTTTTATTAAAATAGTTTCTAGTCCTCGAAGAATATGAAGATGTACTTGGATGAGTGTGCGCATGCCCCACAATGTAGTGAATTGCAGGATTTTTTTAACATGATATGCACACAGTCCTGGACAACACTCTAGTGTCAAGTCTAAAATCTGTGCAACATAGAACAGGGATACCACAAGAGAGGGACCATAGCTCAGTAGTAATGCACATGCCCGAGTACCTCAGGTTCAGTTTAGAACCATGCCTGAAAGCTTGTAAAGCTGTTATTGACATGAATCAACGGTCCAATGTAAGGGAAAGGAATATATTCTTTTCCGAAACATTCTGAACAAAGGAACCAGTGAAAAAGTGGTTTTCAATTGCTCAAGTGGTTCCAAGGATCTTAGTTTCCTCTCTTTCAGAGTAGCTAGTGGCCAAAGAGAATGCAACAGAAACAAACTACAATGTACTTTAACTACAAGTGCATGCACAGAGAAAGAGAGACCCTTTTGGAAGATCTGAACCATTGCAGTTCCACTTCTGTACCTACCAAGGAGAAAGAGCACTGAACTTACTTGATAATCATTATGACCACAGCAATGTGGAATGTAATGAAATACAGCTTTGCAGCTTGATGGGTCACAAGGGCAAATCCACCAGCGATGAGTACAAAATTAAGGGATGTTGATGAAAGCAAGCACTATGCAAACTTAATAGATGTTAATCGATTACATCTGGTCCATCAAACCCAAGTCAGTTACATTTAATGCAGGAGATTTTCAACAGGGATTAGTCTTAACCCTCCAGTTTCAGTGTTGGTCCCATAATTGCAATCAGATAAACACTATAGGGAGAAGTTTAAAAGGCATCACCACTGTATTCTTACCATTTGAGAAAAAGCACTTTGAAAGCCTACAAAAGGCAATTACCAACTTTAAGTACAAGAACTGCAGCATGTTCTGCTTACAGGTATTGACAGAAACTTAGGGGAAATCCCCATTATGGAGATCCCTATGACCTTCACAAAAGTACTTCCCATTCCCATTGCAATATCCATGCTCTTCTCCCAGTGAAAGCAGTCCTTCATACTCTGTCAGTGGTGTCTGCTGGAATCTCTCACCTCAGTTTTAAGAGTAGCTTCTGATGAAGCACAAGAGGGCCACTATTGAAAGCAGGACCAAAACACCCCCTTCCAACACATACCCTACAGCAGTGTTTCTCAAACTGTGGGTTGGGACCCACTAGGTGGGTCACAAGCCAGTTTCAGGTGGGTCCCTATTCATTTCAATATTTTATTTTGAATAGGCTTGATGCTACCATGGTATGTGACTGCATTTGGGGAAATGTTACAGACTTGTACTTTTAACAAGCTACTATGTATATTCTTTTAACACTAGTAAATGGAACTTACTCCTGGGTAAGTGTGGGTAGGAGGATTGCAGCCTCGGATTGTTACAAATTTTCCTGCTTGATGATGTCACTTCTGGTGGGTCCTGACAGATTCTCTTTCTAAAAAGTGGTTCCCAGTGCTAAATGTGTGAGGACCACTGCCCTATAGGCATCCAAGCTCCACAGCCTCTCCGTTCTTTGGCAAGGGTTATTTACAAACCCTTAAATCAAGAAGTGGAAGTAACCTAAATACAATCAGCATAGGGAAGTTCCAGCCAAGAGTTTACCCACACTAGACATGTTCGCTTTTATACCAGTTTAAACATCATGACTTCCTTCAAATAACCCTAGAAACTGATTCTTAGTTCCTGAATCCTAGGAACTAATCCTAGAAACAGCACCTGAGGGTGCTGAGAATGCTTAGGAATCTCTAGTTCCACCTCACAGAACTACCATTTCCAGGAGAAAAATAATGATTGAACTATAGCTATCATCCTATACAACAGACCTGTGAGGAAGTCCTACTGAACTTGAATGGTTTCCACATAAACACACTTAGAACTATACTGCAACTGTGCCCTCAACAGACATCATTAGCAAACTTCTTCGCTACGCCAATATCCCAAAATGGGCTTTCAGGTGTTATATTTTGTCTCTTTATAAATATTGGCATGTTTGCTTATGGCGCTGTGTTACACAGCACAAATCAAAGGCCAGTGTGAGGTTTTCTATGACTTTCCAACAGGTTGGGGAAAAGAGCATACAACACACTCATCTGTACACATCAAGCTATTCCATCCCAAAGTGCCTTTGGTTTTGATTTGAGGCACACCGAGATCTACTGTATGTAGCGTAGTTGAAGGATGGGGTGGGGAGTTGGGGGGTGGTGGAAAGAGGTACTTGCATGCCCTTCCAAATAGATTGTTTTACATGGCGCATGTCTTGCCCACAAAAGGATATCATGCCACTGGTTGACAACAGTCAATTCCATGAGGACTACAAATGATGACGCAAGGTTATTAAAGTTGTTCTTGCAATATTTGGCTCTGGCAAATGTAGAATCTTTCAGAGCAGGATTTCCACAATATGAAGCATGCTGCACAGTGGTGTTTCCAGCAAAGAACTGGACCTTCCCTTGGAAGATTTCCATCCCAACTATGGAAAATATATAGTACACCACCTAATGGGAAGAGAGGACACTTATTAGTAAGCAATGCTAGACATTGCCAATTGAAGAGCATGCAGGTCAGGTATTATGTAGATAGAAGTCATTTCCTAGTCAACCCAATGGAGCTAGCCACTGTGCATTCCCTGCTTCTGCTACCACTATTGCAATGCAAGTGTGTTTGGTTGCAACCAGACATGCAAAAAGCCACCACACCCCTTAAATTAAGTTGTACAGATAAGACAATTCACAGTTACTTTAGATTTAATCAGACTTTCACGCTCTTTAGTAATTCTCCAAAGCAGTTGAGAGGTTCTACACTGCTTGCTGTCTAAGGGGTAGAAGAGTCTATTTCTCATGCTCTCAATTTGCAAGCCAGTGCCTCATTCTCCCCCACCCCCCGGGGCCTCTGACTACCACTAAAGAACACAGCTACATGGCTTCGTTTGCCAAAGTAGCTCTGAACATCAGAGTCTTTCAATCTGTAGCTACAAAGAGATAATGCCTTTGTACTTTAGGAAAGCAGAACACACACAAGAGTTGCTCACCAAAGCCAACCCACCAAAGGTTAGCATTGTAGGCATGATGTTTATTAGTGTATTCATGATGACACGAAACCTAAAAAATGGAATGGAATACATGAAAATAGTCCATGGAAAAGAAAAGTGCTTTTGGCACCACCAGTTAATACTAAACATTTTCATTCACTAGAAATCCTGATTAAAACATAGCACCACTTCAGTGAAAGTCTCTAGCCATGTCCCCCATCTCATTCACTCAAGAGGATCCTCTCACATACAACTAAATTATTTGTACCAATCTTGTCTCTACCAAATTCAGTAGTGTACCTTGGGGGAGCTAAGAAGTGGCAAAAGCTCTGGGAGCCACACCTGCAGGGGTGGCGCCACCAACCATGTCCCCTGCCGCTGTCATCTTCCTCTCAAAGGAGGCAGCCCTGAAGGAGCAGCCCAGAATTGCAGTCAATCTGAGAACAATTCTGCGCTGCTCTGGACCCTCCCCCCCTTTATAGGAGGAATGGAAAGACACTGCCCAGAACGACCTCATACTGGGAGCTGCAGCCCCTCTCAGCCTGACACCGCTCTGGGCCATGTCCTTCCTCTCCTTGGAGAAGAGGAAGGGACAGCCTAGAGTGGTGTGGAATTGCGTTGGGAGATGCTTGAACTCGTGGTGCAATTCTAGAAGTGATGTAGTGACATCAGAGATGATGCGATGATGTCACTGCAATTACTTCCACATGGGGGCGGCAAACTGGGTGGTGGCCCTGGGCGGAGCAAAGGCCAGGACCGCCTCTGACCAAACTACAAGCTTTGTTCATGAATGGAATAAATCTTAGTTCAGTGGCAGTAAAAATAGACTATTTACCTTTGTATACTGTCAATAATTCTTATGAGCCTGAGAACTCGCAGGATAAATACGATATCCAAGACTTGTTGGCTGTTGTATACTGTTCCTAAGGAGGAAATATATCACAAACTTTATTAAGATTAAGACTTTAGTCTTTTCCTCCATCCACATACTTTACCAGCCATGTCTCAGATGGCCAACATTTCATCTTCCTTATTTAAACATCATGACAGGTGGGGCCCTTGGTATCTGCGAGGGATCTGTTTTCAGAACGCTTGTGGAAACTGAAAACCACAAATCAACAAAATCTGCAGTTTCAGCCCCTTAAACCCTCTGAAGGCAATCAGAGCTGTGCTGTGGTCACCTCTGAAGGGCGTTCTAAAGTCTGTAGAGGCGACCCATGGCCTCTACAGGCTTCAGAATGGCTCTTATGGGGGGGAAGCTACTTCCAGTTTCCCTTGGGGAAACCAGAAGTGACGTTTTTATTCTGAAGCCCTCAGAATGTCTTAAAAGGTATAAAATGGTGCTTCTGGTTTCGTGAGCAAAACTGAAAGTAGCATGTTTTTTGCCTGTAAGGGCCATTGTGAAGCCTGCAGAGACCGCGGGTAGACACATGCGGCCTCTGTAAACTTCAGAAAGCCCTTCGGAGGTGACCAGAGCTGTGCTCTGGAGGGTTCGCCGTTGAGGGATTCAGGTGGGGCCAAGTCTGGCCCTACGTGGGTTCTGGAGATATAAAATCAGTGAGTAAAGACTCCACTGTACTGCTTGGTGCAAGTTATTTTAGTTAAGATCTTTTTTTTGCTTCGATCATGCACTGTATTCTCACATGGGAAGAGTCATATTCTAAAATCCAGTGTAGAATTCTTCGCTTATAGCCACTAAGATGTGTGGACAGATGGGAAGAATGAAAGCAAGAAATCTTATAAGCAGTAGTGATGCAGGACCATTTATGGAGGAGGGGGGTGTACACCTTCCAGTCTATGGCAACCTGGTCTGAAGCAGGCATACTCTCGTCCAACAACAACTGTTAGTTGTGAAGGAGGGTTTGAACTGTAGACAGGGCTGAGAACACAACTCTGATGAAAAAAATGTGTGTTTTTTGCTGACTCATGAGTCACAAGCAAGGAAGACTTGGAAAAACAGTCGAGTCAGGGTTCCCCTGACTTGGCACTTGTTATATGCAGACTCTAGTCTGCCTGTGTCTGGTTGTACTTGCTTACTGTTTTTGCAGCATGAAAAACCTGTGTGGGGCCATCGTTTAGACTGGGTGAGGTTCCAGCCAGGAGACAGGGAAGGGTTAATGTTTTCCTTATGCATGGAGTGCGGGCAGGGGAGGCAGGGGCAAGCACTTTTCCTCCCATCTCTGAGAGGAAGGAAGGAACCAACCTGTGATCACTGGACACAGAATGGAAGGTCTGATATTTTCTTTGGCTGAGGTAGGGCAGGAGAAGGAGCCCAAGGACACAGACGAACAAGCCTTGCTGAGAGAGAATCAGCATGGCTTCTGTAAGGGTAAGTCTTGCCTCACAAACCTTATAGAATTCTTTGAAAAGGTCAACAGGCATGTGGACGCGGGAGAACCTGTGGACATTATATATCTGGATTTTCAGAAGGCGTTCAACACAGTCCCTCACCAAAGGCTACTGAAAAACTCCATAGTCGGAATTAGAGGGCAGGTCCTCTCCTAGACTGAGAACTGGTTGAAGACCAGGAAACAGAGAGTGGGTGTCAAGGGGCAATTTTCACAATGGAGAGAGGTGAAAAGCTGTGTGCCCCAAGGATCTGTCCTGGGACCGGTGCTTTTCAACCTCTTCATAAATGACCTGGAGACGGGTGAGCAGCGAGGTGGCTAGGTTTGCAGACAACACCAAACTTTTCCAAGTGGTGAAGACCAGAAGTGATTGTGAGGAGCTCCAGAAGGCTCTCTCCAGACTGGCAGAATGGGCAGCAAAATGGCAGATGCGCTTCAGTGTCAGTAAGTGTAAAGTCATGCACACTGGGGCAAAAAACCAAAACTTCACATATAGGCCAGTGGCCTTCACATATAGGCAACTCATATAGTTCTGAGTTGTCTGCGATAGATCAGGAGAGAGATCTTGGGGTGGTGGTGGACAAGTCGATGGAAGTGTTGACCCAATGTGCGGCGGCAGTGAAGAAGGCCAATTCTATGCTTGGGATCATTAGAAGAGGTATTGAGAACAAAACGGCTAATATTATAATGCCGTTGTACAAATCGATGGTAAGGCCACAGCTGGAGTATTGTGTCCAGTTCTGGTTGCCGCATCTCAAAAAGGACATAGTAGAAATGGAAAAGGTGCAAAAGAGAGCAACTAAGATGATTACTGGACTGGGGCACTTTCCTTATGAGGAAAGGCTACGGCGTTTGGGCCTCTTCAGCCTAGAAAAGAGGCGCATGAGGGGGGACATGAGACATACAAAATTATGCAGGGGATGGACAGAGTGGATAGAGAGATGCTCTTTACAATCTCACATAACACCAGAACCAGGGGACATCCACTAAAATTGAGTGTTGGGAGAGTTAGGACAGACAAAAGAAAATATTTCTTTACTCAGCATGTGGTTGGTCTGTAGAACTCCTTGGCACAGGATGTGGTGACGGCAACTGGCTTGGGCACCTTTAAAAGGGGATTGGACAAGTTTCTGGAGGAAAAATCTATTATGGGTTACAGGAAAAATCCATTATGGGTTACAAGCCATGATGTGTATGTGCCACCTCCTGATTTTAGAAATGGGCTATGTCAGAAGGCCAGATGCAAGGGAGGGCACCAGGATGCAGGTCTCTTGTTATCTGGTGTGCTCCCTGGGGCATTTGGTGGGCTGCTATGAGATACAGGAAGCTGGACTAGATGGGCCTATGACCTGATCCAGTGGGGCTGTTCTTATGTTCAAGGGGGTTCTTGCCTTACAATTGGCTGGAGAAACCTAGGAAGGGGGAGGAGGCAGGGAAGTGGGGAGAGGAGTTCATTACAATCATGTTTTCCACCACATGGCATGGCTCCATTGTTACTTGGGGAGAGGAATCCTCATTGAATGACTTGCTATAGTGGGACTACGTCTGCCGATTGGGTTGTCCTGGTAAGCCTCACAGTTGCTGTGCATAATGCTCCTCCCTCTTACCACTTCCTTCTCCACTCTCACAGAGTCCCTCCTACCCCCTCCTGCCTTATTTACAGATGGGACAGGACATCAGGGGAGCATTGAAGGAGAACTCCAACATACACAACCCCCCAGCAGCAGCTCAGTTTTATCCACAACTGGGTTTTTTTTTTTAAAGGGGGCAACTTGACTCCTTTGGAGTCTTGAACGGACAACTCAGCAACTCTGAAAGTGCCCCTGTTATGACTTGTTTTCAAGTTGAGTCACAGGGGAGGGAACTCTAGACTCAACTCAGGCTGTGCTGAACTTTCCCATCCCTGTCTGCAGCCATTATTCCAATTTCTATGAACTCAAAACCACAGCTAAAAATCAGTTTCAGAATCACTCTTTCTCCCCCAAATGGAGATTCAAAGCAGCTTATGAAAATCATAAAATGTAAGCAGTAAGGCCAACAAACAATCTAAAAGTCTCATGAAAAGCCAAAGCAGAAAACCAGCAACTACTTTGGAGAGTACTCTGTTTAAAGAACCAGGTGGAAAACCACACTTGCTATCTACTTTTCCCAATAGACGAGATCCAAATATACATATCTTACCTGATTTAAGTGTAGTATTGAGTACAGTTGCTATTAAGGCAGCAATAATGATAGATGTATCAAACCTAGGTAGTAAAGGAGAGCAAAGTACAATGAGATGGCACTACTTAAAGGCACCTGCTTTATTTTAGAGGGCCCTTGCCAGAAAAAGTAGGTTTACATGGGGTAGAAAAAATGGTGGATCATAAGGATATGTCCTTAACCCATGCTTGCCCGGCCCACAGGTGTACACATTTGGTCCCTGTTGCATATATGCAACATTGGGCAGAAATGGCTTAAGCCAGTTGGGATCGAGTTCTGCATCTCTGGATGCCTTCTGGCCTTTGGAAAAAAAAGACTGGATTTACATATTATCTGGCTGGCTTGTGCACGGAAATTCCAGTCAGTGCTCACTTTCATTATCTGTCCATCACTTTATTCTGCCAAGTAGCTCAAACACTGTTAATGCATCAAGATTCCATAGTGAATATTCAGAACATCTGGACACAAGACAAAATTCTTGTTTCTTCAAGGAGAAGGCTGTACTTACCAGTTCCAGAACTGGCTTCTTGCAAAGAAGGTCCTGGGTTCATATGTGTAAAGTTTCAGGAGAATCTCAACTATATATAGACAAAGAAACACCCATTCTGCATAGGAAATAAGTGGATTTTTCTCATCCAGTGCAATGAAGACTGCATTGATTAGTATGATTATGTCATACACCCAAACAAATCCCCTGCAGGGGGGAAAAAAAAAGTTGATCAGAAACAGTCACCTTTCAGACATAGTTCACTCTGAAACCCAAGAATGCTAGTCAACCGAGCATATGGCTAGTGGAAGTATTCCACTAGTGGCCCTGAAACAGCAGCTAGACTTACTTGTGCTGAACCATACTACGTATGAACAAGCTGGGAGCCGAGTTGTACATGTGGGGAAGCCAGACCTCTAAGGGATGGCTGCGGAGCTTCATTGTAATCACCTGTATGTTCAGGAGATCAGCCAGACGTACAAAAGATTTTTTGTCTACAATACACAAAAGCATAGGAGACTCATTCAGAAGTTATGCAGGTCAATATTAAGATCTTTTGCAGATAAAGCAAAGCAACTGCTTTCTACTATTAAGGACACAATAGCTGACTGTGTTACTGGGTATATGCGAGAACTACTGCTTGCTGCAGTTTAACCTATGTGCTTTGGTTGAATCTCTCATCCTATGATCCTGCCTGGGATCTAAGGGGTGGTCATGAACACCACTAACAGTGCATTTCAACTTTTCAGCATTTCATGCATATTTCAGCAAAATTAGATGGCAGAATGGACTGGGGTCATCTCAAGACTGTAAGTGTGGGGGCAGGGCAGGGGGAAGGGAGACCAACATTCTGAAATGGTTCAACATAAATGCTCCTTGCACATAGAAAACAGCAGAGGTTCAAGCTGAAAACCACAGAAGGAGGGTTGCATTTTCAATCTCCAGTTGCATTTTCAGACACAACTGCCTTTTGTTCCTTCTGCCCATCAGTTCTGGCAAGCTTTTCTTCCGCCCACATGGCTCAGGGGACCTCAATTTCCTGCCACTCACCCACATAGCCTTTCTGTTCTTCATCACATATCCTTAACAAGAGCTCGCGATGGGATGCGCTGATATCAGGCGCCACCAGTTTTACCAGGCGCTTCCACTGATCTTCTTTGACCACAAATTCTTCTCCTTCTTTGACCTTCATGAGGTTGAAGGCTTCTATCATCTTGCGACGTTTCATGTAGGCGAGTTTGCGGATCTCGTTCTAGGGAGCATTATACAGTTCTCACTTATAAGTTGGAATTGCAACGTTTAAAAAGTTTACAGGGTGGCTAAACAATATGCTTCAAAGCTAGGGGACAGTGTAGGGGGTGCCTGGAGAGGTCTGGCTAGGCCAGTGTTTCGAATTTGACACCTGGAGCAGTTTTTTCCCCACAGATCCAAAAAGGCCATCTCACTCAACAGATGTACTTCCTTGATAAGTGCTTTTAACTAAATGCATGCATCTTCCTTACTGACGCATGACAGTCCAGTTAATATTGCCAGGCTCATCCCCGCTGCCCCCGCTTTGCCCCATTAGACAATGTTGCAGAATAGGTCCGTGCTTTCTGAGCAGCGGTGAGGCTTCTGTAATACAGGAATCCTGGTGACGAATGCATACTCTCATCATCCCACACCAAAGTCATTACTCACTGTAGGATAGTACTCCAATGGTGTTCTAATTTTTCACCTTAATAAAACCTCCAAGATACCACCCATAGCATTATTCGTTTGAGGGAATTGTTCTGCAAGCCCAGAATTACAGAGAAAAAAGCAGCATATGCTAGTCTAGCAGCAAAGAACTGTGGGTTGCGTCCCAAGGGAAGGGAGAAAATTCTGTTCTGCTGTGTTACTCCAGCCCCAACACAAAAGCTAGGCAATGTGCACACGAACACAAAAATAAGGAGCATTCAAACTACAGCTAAGAGAAAACTGAAAAGGAAATGAAACCGATCATCTTGTAGCAAAGTCACACCCCCCCCCCCATCAATGACAAGTAAGTTCTTGGAAATCCTGAAGACTTGTTGCCTTATGTTGGAGAACACAGCATGGGGTACATTTTTTGTGGTTCACCATCAGCACCAAAAGCAATAATATATCAGCTATGCCTCACTTATCTGAAGTAGCAGCTCCCAATGCAACTGCTAGGCCCACTACTACTGCCTGAAAGATGAACACCTCCCTTCCATGCTGAAGTTACCTTTAAGTTTTTTCTATAGTTGTTATACACAACAGCCAAGAACACCGACATGAAGATGTAAGTGTTGATGATCACGTAGGTTACGAAAAACAGGCAGTACCACCAGTTGAAATCATAAGCTGGCATCCTAAGCAAGAAATAGTGTTCTTTAAAAATCAAACATCCCACAATGGTTGCATACATAAGGGTCAGGTTGCTCCACAACAAAAAAACATAGCATGACAAGACAGAGTACAGAACTCATGGCAGCAAAAAAGTAATCAAGCACCAACTGCATTTTCCAGAGTGAGGAGGGATGGCCTTCATGCCAATTTGTCTCACTTTATACCAGAAGATGACAATATTCAAGTGTGGAGGGAGGTGCATACGTACATGACATCAGGGCTGTTTGCTGTTGTCACCAGCACATACATGTCAAACACAATTTCAAGGTAATTCGTAAAATATGGAAATCCTTCCACAGTCTTCAGATTCCTAAAAAGTGAAGATGACAAATTACCAAACAATCAAGGCAATCCTCATTGTGCTCAGGAGGTTTTTTTAGCCAGAGGACCACTCCAAGGGTGGATTTCCATAGCTGTATCACTACAGCAAGATACGCAGAGGCAAAAAGAATTGTCAAGGTACCCCCTTCTTATACTTCCCAAATTATAGTACAGTTTGGCCCTAATTGCCACAGAAACCCAAGAACACACAAGGATACATTTTGTGTCAAGTGTAATTACAGACTTAGCTCTACTCATGTGTAGGAGCTCACAAGTCCACAATTTATATCAGGACTGTGTCACAGTAGTAGACTATTTAATTCTTATCTCCATGCCATTTACCTACTGAAAGTCACTACTACAAAGCAGTAATATAACCCCAGAATTATATATACATAGGTGAGACCTTGGTATCCACTGATTTGACTTAACCACTGATAATGAGGTCCACCTTTAAATGCCTTGTACCAAGGGAAGAAACACTAAAATCTGATTTCCAACCTTTGCACTGTTTAATAATTATAATTTCATTCCATTAGATCGCATTATTCATCTCATCTAGTGGCTGAATGCAGTATAGTGTCTATACCAATGCATTCTGGGGCAACAACAGAGGAGCAAGAAACCTGGAAGTGTGTCTCTAAAACTATTTTTCCACTGATTTGGCATCCACTGATTTTTTTAATCCATTAGGGGTTCCAGGATGGAACCTCAGTGGATAACTAGGCATCACCTGTATACCGCTGTTAAGAGATAATTTTCAGCAGAAAAGCAGCAGAGAGGTAAAGGGTTAGACTCTATTGCTACACTGCAGCTCTGATCCAAATCATGGTCTCCCACAATGCCAACACATGTGTAAACAAACCCAAGTCTAACTAGAAATGGAGCAATCTGCTGTCATTTAAAATTTAAATTTAAAAAACAAGTTAGGATTCAAACTACAGGGGAAAGATTACCAACATTCCCCTACTGCTGCAGTTTGATGACCCCCTCTACTTGCCAACAGCCCATGGGGTCCAATAGCCCTATTAAGTGGATATAGAACCAGGCCCTTCATGTTGCACATGTGGCCTGCCTGTCCTTCAGAATATCTATCACCTTTGAACGTTCACTTTGTATCTCTGTCCAGGTTGTACTGAAGACAGGTACCTCAATCACTCCCCATCCTAATTATGCTACTGACAAACTTATTTCAGACCCATTTTATTTCCCTCTATCTGCCTTGTTAATATTTTATGGATAATCAAAATCTGAAAGAGTTTAAGGAATAATTTGTAATGTTCTCTCTGAGACAGTATTGGCTTTTTGTCCATTGTTTAGAGAAGTGTTTCTCAAACTATGGGTTGGGACCCAGTAGGTGAGTCGTGACCCGACTTCAGGTGGGTCACCATCCATTTCAATATTTTATTTTTAATATATTGAACTTGATGCTACCATGGCATGTTACTGCATTGGGGAAATATTCCAGATCTGTACTTTTAACATGCTACTCTGAATATGCTTTTAACAGTGATAGTAAATGGGACTTACTCCTGGGTAAGATGTAGTTAGGATTGCAGCCTAGGATTGATAATTTTCCTGCTTGATGATATCACTTTCAGTGGCTCCTGACAGATTCTCTAACCAGTGGTTCTCAAACTTTTAGCACTAGAACCCACTTTTTAGAATGAGAATCTGATAGCAATTTTACCTGTCCCCAAATAGCTTCAAGGCCATGAGAGAAAACATCAGGACACTGAACATGAACAGGAGGAAGACGTAGGTGATCTCTGGCAGAGTATTCCGGATGCTTCGAAATGCTCGTCGAATCTGTCAAGGAGAAACAGGAACTTGTTAGGAGTATATGTTAACAGCCACTCTCTCATTTCACACCATGGTTCCCATCATCAATCATCATCATCATCATCATCATCATGTGGTTCCTGTTGGAGTTGATGCAACTCTGTCTGCTGTCCAGAGGGGGCAGGATGCTGTCCAAAAGGGGTCAAGCTATGGCCCAGTGACTCTACTCTTTTTTACTCTTTTGTGACCCTTGTGGGGGTGTGGCCCTAACACTTTATCCTTCCCTTCTCCTCTGAGCACTTCCTCTCTTGTACTGTGACCACCGACCTGTTAAGATGGAACACAGCAGGGCTCCGATGCCCACGCCATCTTGAGCACATGGCATGCAGGGCGAGGCAGCTCTAGGGCCTTGCTATCTACACTCAATGGAACTGTAAGTAAATAACTTCTTTTTTGCAACTTTAACAAGCCATTGCCTCTGTCTTTTTTCATTGAATAGCAGTCAGCCAGGTGAGGGAGGTTCTCTGGGGTGATACCCAAAAGAGGGGGTTCGCTGCTTAAGCTACTCTGCTTCCCTCCAAAAGAGGAAACTACTTTTAATTTCCTCCAACAGTTCCCACATCAGTAAGCATACCTATGTATTTTATCCTTAACTGGGTATCACAATTATGGTGTATCCCCCTTCTCAGAGTGGAGGATTTTTCAAGAATAGATTGGGGGGCAGGGCTGTAGCTAGAGGGGGGCCAGGTTACTCCCTGCAAAAGTAACACATTATCACTGGGCAGTTATGCACACAATGGACCTTCATGCCCCACTTGCGAAGTTACCAAGGCAACTAGTAATCTACTACTGGAAATGAAGTGCTAGCTGTTGGTATGATCTGGCAAGGCAGGAAGAGTGAAAGAGTATGTTCTGTTGTGGAAGAGGTGCAGGTTACGCCTGGGATTCTTGCCTTGCTCACCAACCAGCAATACTTGAAGCTGCTCAAGGTCACAAAACCTGAAAATGTTTAAAAGTGCCATTATCTAGTTTTTATCTGTCCTGCTGAAGGGGATCTGGCAGCAAGTCAGACCCAGTTAAACATGCTTAGCTGAAGTGGTGCAGTGTATCTTGCAGTTGTTTCCATGTAAAAAACCCATCATACCTTCTGAGAGATGGTACATTTTTCACATGGGGTGCAATTTTTGCATGCAACTTGCACATGCGAGTCCCTCATTTCAAAAGCCACAAACCCAAAACTCAAAGCCAAGGCAATACAGCCTCCATGTGAAGAAATAATCCCCCACCATGTAGAAGTCCAACCACTTGATTAAGGGCCCAATCCTATACGTATCTAGTGCCAGCGCTGAGCCCTAGCACTGGTGCTGGGTGCCATAAAGTACATTTACGGCACCTGGAGAGTAAGAAGCACCAGCACTGGGCCCACACCAGTCTGGTGGCTGAGTTCAGCAACAGCAAGAAGACGACATGCTACCATGGGGGTAAGTGAGACTGCTGGACAGCGGTGCGGACTCTAGGAGCAGAGGGGAGGCTGGAACAGGAGGGTGGGCAGGGGGAGAAATTGGGGTAGGACAGGCGGAGCCCTGCTCTGCTGGATCCTGAACTCCATGCTGGGCTGGAAGGCCTGACACAGAGGCCCTCATGATGCACGAGTAAAATAACCAGTGCAGACATGCGAAGACCCATTGCTAGGGCTTTCCTTGGAGGAAAGGGACAGAATTCCCCAGGAGACTCCTGATGGCTTCCTGGAGTCTGCTGGATAAGCGGTAGCCACTTTGGCGCTGCTGCTTCAGCAGGCTCCAGGAAGCATAGGACTGGGCTGTAAGTTAGACCACTGAAATGAGTGACAGATACGTAGCCTGATTAACCTTGTAATTGCGGGATGGAAAGCCACCATAGTTCTTCCTTGTAGCTAAAGCATGTAGCATGTTTGGGTTTGGAGCAAGTCTATGCTATACACTCAAACCAAAATTTTATCCTGGCTAGAGGGGATCAGAGAGGAAGGAGAAGATTATTCAAGTCACTCCCTCGCACATGCAATCTCAATACTTCTACAATGAAAAGGGAGTAGGATGTATGTGGTCCTGCTCCAATTGCAGGGGAAGGGGGGTGATAACCTGGCTCAGATGGTTTATCCAGACCAATCCTATCATGGGGAGTATGGTTGTCCAAGGTCCAAGCTACAGAGCCACCACCACTAGCATGTTGCTACAGACTTTGGTTCTCAAGAGTATTAGCCATGCAGCACTTTTGGGGTTAATAACCATTTGCTACAAATATTTATATACTGCCTCTCAACAAAAATATTTCACAGAGTGGTTTACACAGCAAAACAAATCATTGAATGGTTCCCTGTCCGCCAGGAGCACACAGTATAGAAAGAGACTATGGCATTTCAGGGTTAAAATGGCTACTTTTGAGAAGCTATTCAACAGGAAACCAGTATGAACCTAAAGATTTCAGTACTCCTACTGTTGCAGTACTGGTCCACTGCAGTGGCTGCAACTCTAGTAAACTTAACCCTGAAACTACAAACACACATGTTATCTTGATCATTAGTAATTTTGAAGGATCTCTGCCAAAAAAGGAATGCCAACTTCAATTCTCAGGCTCAGTAAGGGGGTAACAATTGCACTGGGCAACAAGCTGTAGGGGGGCAACAAGCTGAGCTTGCCACTAGTGGTCAAAATTGTGAAAACCTTGGTATGTACAAATACCACCGTCATGTTCTAAGTCATTGGAAAGATAATGAAATGAATCAGACTGCATTGGAATATCTGTACTTTATCAAAAGTTATGGCCAATTAACCAGAAAATGACAACACAACTGCCTAATGGAACAAAAAGTGAATTTTCTTAACTCAAAACTGACCTATGTGACTGATTGCTCTGAGAGCCAATGACATATTATGTTATTGATATGATACAATGAAGAGTAACTGTCCTTCACTCCAGCATAGTGTCTCTAACAATAAAGGCCACACTTTTTATTTATTTAATTAAATTTGTTTTGTTGTGGGGGCGGCTACAAAATTTTCTTTTGACCCCAGGTAGCAGATAGATGCCCAGGAGGTGAGTTTTCCCTCAGTTTTCACTTTTTTAAAAGCCTGGGTGTGACATCACTTCCGGGGCATCATTTTGAGCTCTGCACCAGGCTACATAATCATTAGCTATGCCACTGCACAGACTCTTTTGGCAAGAAGCCACAACACCACCAACACCAGTTTTCAGGATAGCAGGCATGCCCCAAAAGACACAACAATTAGTACTGACAATGGACTCCCAGTTTTACACTAAATCAGAAAAGAAACATGTGATGGAGACCGCCCCTCAAGGATTCCATTTCAGACAGTCTAGTCAGAGCTCCAGGCTTAGATTGAACATGATGCAGAGAGAACAAGCACCATGAACTAGCTTGTACTTCTGTTCCCCAGCATGTCAGTTGCATCCAAAATCTCTCCAAGCAGGAGAGATGAAGAGCATTTTATCCACATTCCAAGCAGGAGATTACATGCACCAGAACATTTAGAAGGCACCCAGGTTTTCCATGTCCACCTCTTTTCACATCTGAAGCAAATCAGACTAGAACTGAGAATCCACCACATGAGGAATTTCTAGTACCCTCCCACTGTATTGTTCTGTTCTGTTTTCAGAGACCAAAAGAAGTCTTACCTCATGCTTCAGCTTTCCCAAAGCCAGGTCAGGCTTAAGCCTGCCCATTTGCATAAAGAGAAGAAAAAACAGAAGTTGGATAAGAAAGACAAAAGGTGAAACAAGGATATAAAACTATTAAGCAGTTAAAGTTACATAGCCACATTTCAGAGGGATTGTCTAGTCATGGAAATGAACCCACATTCATCTCTTACCTGGCGACTTTCTGCAAAGTTTATTAAGAAGATAGGTCGCAGGGGCCTTGACCACCGGACACTGCGAATGCTTGATATTCTAAGAGCTCCATAGATAATCAAGTCAACCAAAGTCACCTGGGAGGAAAAAAGAAGAAGACACCCCACTGAAATTCAACTACTACTACAATAGACTGAACACTGCAGAAACCCAGACTCAACTGCTTGGTGGTCACTCATTCTCGGTTCCCTTTATTGCCTACATAACCAGCATATCATTGGCATGTCAGATGCATCATGATTCCACAATCTGCTCACCTTCTACCATGCCCTCACACCAGAAGCAGATCCAGTGTTGGTGTTTGGGATGGCCATGAGCCCCAAATCCAGGTCAAACAGGGGTGGGCCTGGGCTCCTGGTTGACCTTTGGCCTCTGTGGTCAAAGTTCGCTGGGCATATAAACCTGCTGTCCTGCCTGGATTTGGATCTCAGGTCTACCTGCCAGGTAGACCTGGGCTCCTGGTTGAACTTGGCCTCCGTGGCAGTGGTTTGCTGGGTGGGTAGAACTGGGTTCCTGCCTGGACTTGGAGCCCACCGGCTGAGTAGACTTGGGATCCCATTCCAGCCAATCTTGCCAGTGTGCCGCCCAGTAGATGTTCCCTGGTGCCCAATTTTGTTCCCTGCCCCAGCAGGTGCCCTTCCCTGCTGGCACAACAGTTTTGGGGGGACATGCCCCCATGGCCCCCTCCCAGATCTGCCTCTGCTTGCCACAGTTTTAAGAAGCCAGCTGTAGACTCCTTAAAACAGGAGGCATAGAAGGTTTAATTGAAGCATAATAGAAGTGTAACTCTGAACATGGCTCTCTAAGATGGTTGCCCATGTATTTCCACAGGGAATGGAATATACAGGAGGTTTAAATGGATGTTAATGCAATGCACACAAAGCCTGATTTTGTTGATTGATTTTTCCACGCTCAGATAAGCCTTTGTTACAGAATAATAGTTACACTGTACTCAAGCAGGCTATTAAAAAATACACATGCAAAACATGGACTTGCAACAGACATTCATGTACTCCAAGCGCTACTTTCATCCAGTTATCCTTTATGCAAGACAGCATGCAGCATTGACAAATAAGAGACTTAAGGTGGAATACAGAACACTCCATCAAGCTACTGCTCATTCTGCAACAGTGCAAGGATTGCTCGAGGAGGCCAGAAATTGAAACCAACCAGTATTGTTATCATGATGCAGATATTCTTTGCATCTTTCCAGAACACATCTCGAGGAGTAACTTTTGCAAAGTGGATGAGTCTTCCAAAGAACACCAAGAGACATAAGACTTCAACCAGCGAGGTAACCTGTTCAAGTGGAAAGTGAATGAAGTTTAAACCAATAAGCAAGACACAGCATTCTGGGATTTGAGGTGCTGAGTCCAAGCAAACACAGTGCCTAGTCTATCTGCAACAAGGTAGATTCTTCTTGGGGAAACTGAAGAAGCAGGAGCAGAGCTGGGCACCCCCCCCCCCCGCCTATTTCTTGAGGTGACCACCCAAATGATTGGTGTCCAGATTGCCAAGATACTACCTTCTGGGCAATGGGAGTTTTTCCATAGTGCTCTTCCCCTTCAATAAAATTTGTTTCCAAAAATTCAGTTCTTTCCCCCAACCAAACTGTTTAAGAGATTGCATTCTGCCATGACACTCAAGTCTACCCTTATGAAAGGAACTCAAATATAGAACACAATGAGCCCTTTTGCTGTACAAGTGAGCTTAAGATGTGCTTGGGAAGGACATTCCAGCAATTATATTCTTGCAAAGAAGCCAAAACTGCTCTGATAAAGCAGGTTGCTCACCAGAAACAGTTCTGGGTGGGGAGAGGCAATTGCTCTTTAATACAGATATGTCCATAGCTTTTTCTAATGTCACCTGATCATAAAAAAGGTTGTCCCATTCTAGAAGCAGGTCAATTTAACTGATAGTCACAAGAGCTCTAAAAGGCTACATTTTGTACAATTAGATTTTGGGTTCAAGGCATATGATCAGCATATTTTTCCAAAACCCCTTTATGTAACTATTGGGTCTGGGAAGTTGCTTTTAAAGGCAGATGGGACTGAACAAATTATCAGATTCTACTAAGGACCAGTAGGGTAAGCAACAGGCCCTCTGTGCAAATATTTCAGTGGCCCAACTTGCATGAAAAGGTGCTTCCAGAAGGTGGTTAGATATCCCACACCTGAGCCAAAGGGAAATGTGCTTAGAGGCCACTTTGAATGATTCTGAATCCCCCCTTCCCCTGGAATCAACCCCATGTGGAAAGAGGTATGCACGTCTTAATCTCATCTTCGTATATCCAGCACAATTTTCTTTAACCATGTTATGGGATTAAGGCCCAAACCTTAATCAACTTTCCAACGCTGGTATAGCAGTGCGAATGGGACGTGTGCCGCATTCTGCACTTGGATGGCACTCACGAAGGCCTCCTCAAAGTAAGGGAATGTTTGTTCCCTTACCTAAGAGCTGCATTGCCCTTACATAGGTGATGGAAAGTGGGTTAGGATTGCGCCCTAAGTGAGTTCTCCAGAAACAGAATGAATTAGTTACCTCAATCACTCCCCATCCTAATTAAGTTACTGACAAACTGGTATTTCATAGCCATCTATTTCCCTCTGCCTGACTTGTTAATATTTTATTAATAATCAAAATCTGCAAGAGTAAGGAATAATTGAATATTTTCTCTCTGTATGAGAAAGTCTTGACTTTTTGTCCATCGTTTAAAGAGCGTGATAGCAATTTTTACCTTTCCCAAATAACTTCAAGAACACACAAGTGCAAGGAAATTTTCAGGGAGCAAATGCTGGGGGGAGATCAAGTATCATCTGAGTTGACCCTGGCCTTATGTTACTTATTGTGCCTATGAGGGTATCTTCAATTGCATACAGACTAATTCCAGTCCGATGCTGCAGACAACTACTCATGAGCTTGTCCACATGCTTACCAAGAATGGCAGTGGGTACACAGCAGGTTCTTCAAACAAGGCAAGAGCAAGGTCTACAAAAATAAAGAAGTAGGTGGCTGCTTGCATAGTCCAATGGTTATAAAGATAGTAAAGCCTGGGAAGACAAGTCATAAAAGCGGTTGAGACACATTCATGAAACAACAACTTGGTACAAGCAAAGTTTAACAGCAGTGGCTGCAGCACAGAGAACCTAGCCCATTCCAAACAAATCTCATAAGTTTTCGGAAGTGGCAAGAGATGCAATGTCCAGTGGCTCTACCTTGATGGCAACTAGAGATTCTCCTCCCAAGTTGGAAATGAAATTGGCATTTGTTGGAGGATCCTCAGAAGTTGTTTTTTAGACCAGTATAGAATCAGACACTAGACATACTTCCCAAATTTAAGAAAGCTATTACAAGGGAGATCAAGAAACCACATATCAACACCCAAGAGCCAGCCCCACCGAGTAGGTTTACAGGAAAATCCGATGCAACACTACTCAGAAATAAATTCCATTGTGTTCAGAGGCGGATAGAAGCAGGTTCATTTTAATGAAACTTCTGAATAGACCTGCAGAGGACTGTGCTGTTAATCGCTCAATGGAGTTATTTCAGTACTGTCCCAGAGACTTGAAACAGATGCATCAGTTTCATCCTAAGAGTACCCTAGTACTTCAGCACAAGGAGCACTGTAGAATTAGGGAACAAGGGATGCACTGAACACCTTTAGCTAGACCAAGGTTCTTGCAGATAAAGTGCTGCTCAAACTCCATCAACAATGTAAAATACTCGGAAAAAACCATCTGGGCAACACACATTAGACATGTTTGTTGTTGTTGGCAACCTTCAGTCTCAAAAGACTATGGTATCGCGCTCTGAATGGTGGTTCTGGCATGTTCACATGTAGACATGTTCACACGTACACAAACATGAAGTCTCATCTTATGTGGTATGATACTAAAGCATAATTGCTTCACCAGCTATTAAACCTCAATTTTAACAGCACCAATGAGTAGTAGCCAGGCACAGGATTCCAGCCCAGACAACACTGGTTTGAAACTACAGTATAGTAAGCCACAAGCCCCATTTCATTCAAGAAGTGCCTGCCTGCACACCCAATTGAAGGACAAAGCAATTAGTCCCTTTATTTAGGATCAAACATGACTGTTCAGCTTGAGGAATGAATGAGTCCCAAAAATGTGCATAACATTGTGGCACTTGGTACTAGTCATCTAAACCGTCAGTACAACCCAATACTATGCCATTTACCTGACTGCTTGTGGCAAGGTCTCAAATGGAATGTTTCTGTTGTACTGGGCATCGTAGACATATGCTGCTGCCAGGAGAAGGTCCTGCTGACAATAAGGAAAGAAGTTAAATTGCTACATACTCCATTTGAAAGTTGACTCTTCCAAGTAGAACATTTTGACTACTGTTCCCCTTCTACATATACTGGTCATATCTTTCCCTTTATGGGGTATTGTTTTCCTGTGCGCACACACATGGCCAAAGGCACAGCTCTATGGCTTGGCAGGAAAAGGGAGGCACAGGGGAAGGTTTAACAAATGCTACAACTCTAGGGAAGGGCAATGAAAAACAAAAATAGATGGCTCCTTAGGGAACAATCCTAACCAGGTCTACTCAGGAGTAAGTCCTATTTTGTTTAATGGGGCTTATGCTCAGGAAAGTGTGGTTAGGATTGCAGCCTTTGCCATCTATACAGTTAGGCCCTCAACATAAGCCATTACTAGAGAGAGGAAATCCCCCAAAGAGAAAGGAGGCACACAACAGCATCAGGACGGGGAGGGGGGGAGAGAGGGGGAAAGGGATGTGCAGAAATCAGGAAGGTTACCCAGCAGCAGCTGGGGCTGGAAAACTGGAAATTCTGCTGCAGCAGAAGTGGAGGAAAGCTGAAGAAAAGAGGAAGGCTCTCCAGGTCATGGCAGTGGCTGAATTATGGCTCTCTATAGCCTGAGCCAAGGTCTATAGCAGTGGTATTCAGACTGGGGCATTCTGATGCCCCAGCCTGAGGGCCCTGGCCTCTGTCCCCTTAAGGGGCAGGGGGGAAGGTAGCTAATGGGGCTGCAGGGATTGGGATGTACTCACCAGTCCCTGCAGCAACCTTCCAGGGTGCAGGGAGCCCTGCGCGAGTATCTGCAGGGCTCCCCAGCATGCAGAAAATGAAAGTGGAGCGATTCTGGTTCAGCAAAACCAGAAGTGGAGCGCGATCGCTCTACTTTCACTTCAAAGCGGCTGGGGAGCCCTGCAGGCGCTCGTGCAGGGCTCCCTGTACCCTAGGATGGCTGCTGCAGGGACTGGCGAGTGCATCCCAGTCCCTGCAGCCCCCCTGAGCAGTGCGATCCTGGGGATCACGTTGCTGCCTCCCTCCCTCCCCCGCAAAGACTTAGTGGCTCTCAAACTCTCCACTGAGAACCACTGGCCTATAGGCAAGGAGTATACCGCTTAGTAGAGGAATCCCTACTGAAGATCACACCTGGATGAGTAGAAATACTGCACAAAGGCTTGCTAGGAGGTGTGCTTAGCACACAGTAGAAACCCTATTAAATGCAACAGGATTTATTCTCAAGACTATATGCACAGGATCTGGCTGCAAGGATGGCCAGGTTTCAGGTGGCAAGAGCTCCATTCCTTCTTAAGACTACCATGGAAATTAAAAAGAAAAACCATGCACTGCACCATTAAGCTTGAGCAGGTAAGCAACAAACATTGTCTCTTCAGGCCATAATCCAAGAAGCATGTGCTCTCCAAGTTCAGAGGGCAGACAGAAAAGCGTTTTGTGTTAGCACTGACCCCCGTACACCAATAAGGGCTATGCAATACAACAAGGTCAGGGATTATTTTAACTGCTCGGTTTAGTTATTAAGATGTAATGATTAATTTTTAAGAATTCTTTAGTGGCCTTGTAAGGAAGGAGACATGTTGATAAGTGGCTCTGCAGCACAGGAGGTAATCCTGCATATATTTATAGTTTCAGAGGAAGAAGCAAATATCCATCCACGCACTTTTTAGCATAATAATGGGTCAGCCTCTAGGAATGTTTTTAACATAGCTGTCAATGTACTCCAAGGTATGCCTGGCAAAGCACATTACTAGTAGCAAAGAGGGGTCAGAGTAGTTCATGCGTATTTGACAATGTATGGTTCTGAGCCATTAGCAAAGGTACCACCCCTATAGCACAGAATAGGCACATACCTACTTGTTCTTTGTGGCAGGCCAATTTCATTGTGGGGGGGGGGGGAAGCTGGCTTGAAGTGTCAGCCTACGGCTAGTTGCCTCTGGGAAAATTCCTTCAGCCCCAGCAAATATGATGCTAGAGGCACATGCTGAATTATACAGTCAACCTAGAATATAGCTCTGAACATAAACCTACTCTAGCTGAATGACTAGAAAAACATGGCTTTGATCTGCAAAACCTGGGTTCAAAGTCTCAGATCTCATACCAACTCATTACATGGCCTTAACAGTATTTCTCAGCTTTAGTTCCACCATCTGCATGAGGACAGAATAGCAGCAACTGCCATACCGGATGCTTAAAAAGGCAAATATTTAGACAGGTATCCCAGTGGCCCCTGATTTACCCAAGTTAGTCCTAATTTCCCCATTATCAATACTAGTCCTTGTTAATCCACTGTCCCAGTATTGTCTTTGGGAATGTTAGGGGCATCCTTTCAAGGTTTTGTCAGCATTCATGCTGATCAAGGCCATAGTTGATCCTTGCTCCCTTCTTCTCATGAGCCATCCACTACTCTTAGCAGGAGCATACAGAATAAGAACAATTTTCATGGTTGGGAGCTTTGTAGTGTCAGAAACTCTGGCAGCAATAACAAGGCAACCAACAAAGCAGCCAACAATATTGCTCCAGGCAAGCAACATTGTTAAGGTCAAACACTCCAAAATGCCAGCTCTGGAACAATCTCCAGCAAGAGACAAGACTTTGTTGCAACAAAGTGATATTTCATACAGCCGGACTAACCCAAGTGCAAGTGGGCAGAATTAAACAAGCCCCACTTTATGCCTATTCAGTATTACAAAGATGTCCATTATGGCCTAGAGGATGAAAGAAGAGAAAGAAAAGAAAAAAGACCAAAAGCTCCAGACACCTTTCTTCAGAGCTGAACTATAACTGGGTTTGAGCCCCAACGCAACAATTGCTGTAACACATCACGCATTGCCTTCAGTGCTACAGTCCTGGACAAACATACTTTCTCCTGATCTCCCACATGCACTCATTCCTACAGCACTATCATGACCTCTTAGTGGCACGCCTGACGCAGCCACCAGGCTAACCCTGAGCATTTGTGTCACCTCTGTTCCCAACGCCTTTTCAAACTCCAAAGCCCACAGCTCAAGTCCTTAACCCCCAGGCTCCCAGGAACAAGATCCAAGTTTCAACAGGACTTTTATTCACATTCATCCCTTGTCACTCTTGCCTCTGTGTCTCACTTCCCTTGCTAATACACACAGCCAGCCAGCCACCACTTTTCTTCCAAGACACAACTCAGAGCAGCTTACTCAGAGTTCCCAAGCATTCTCCCAGCCAGGAGAGACATCAAACTCTGACACCTTCAGATCACACTCGGGTAAGCTTAAGCTCTAAATGATGTTAGAAATACAGACTTGTCCTTGCTTAAGTTACCCTCTAGATTACTATATAAGTTGCTGTCACTCTAATATTAATAAATAGCCCATTCCTTTAGATTAGGGGTCTCCATACCGCAGCCCAGGGGCCAGATGCAGCCCGCGGCAAGCCTCTATCCAGCCCGCAGCCAGCCTTTTGTCCCCTGAGAGCCTCTGGCCCACTCAACCGAACACAACTGGAGCTGTGCTCTGGTTGTGTCTGGAGGGTGTTCTGAGAGCCAGAGAGGTTGGATTAATGAGCCCATTCATTCATTCATTCATTCACTCACTCATCTAAGTTCCATCTCTAATTTATTTATATTAATTTTAGATTTAAATTTTTTTTCCAGACCTCAAACTTCACCAGATATTTGATGCAGCCCTCTGGCCAAAAAGTTTGGAGACCCCTGCTTTAGACCAGTGGTTCTCACACTTTTTAGCACCAGGACCCGCTTTTTAGAATGAGAATCTGTCAGGACCCACCAGAAGTGATGTCATGACCAGACGTGACATCCTCAAGCAGGAATTTTTTTACAATCCTAGCCTGCAATTCTACCCACACTTACCAGGAGTAAGTCCCATTGACTATCATTGTCAAAAGAATATACATAGTAGCCTGTTCAAAGTACAGATCTGTAACATTTCCCCAAATGCAGTCACATACCATGGCAGCATCAAGTCTAATATATTAAAAATAAAATATTAAAATGAATGGGGACCCACCTGAAATTGGCTTGCGACCCACCTAGTGGGTCCTGACCCACAATTTGAGAAACACTGCTTTAGACAAGTGTTAGAGCAACTGTTACTGCAGAAAAATGAAACATTGTGTGCAAGATCTGTCTTGAGGACTTAAGTCAAAAGTAAAAGTAAAAACAAACAAAATAACTTAAACCAATGAGGTCATCAAGACAGGGCCATCAGCTGATGAGCCATCAGGGCCAAGACAGCCATCAGCAACTTATGCCAGCATTCTAGGCTCCTGAAAGTTACTTGTTTTACAGGGTTAACAAATGGCCTTTTTCATAAAGGCCGGCCATCAGTTCCAGTCCCCAAGGTTAGGAAAATCCACTGACATAAGGCAGCAGCTCTTCAAGTTGAGAAGCAACATTCTGGAGTTTGTCCAAGGCAGTTCCTTGTCTTTTCTTACAATGGCTTCCCACAGTCTTGGTCTGTCACCAAAGTTACACTGGAAAAAATGGTATTAACAACTCCCAAGAAGTACAACATGGCCTGGACAACACATGGAATGAAGTGGTGGCAGGAAGTACTGTTTCAGCCTGCAGGTGGGAATGGCGACACTTTCCCTTCCCCACATCAACTCACAACAAACTGAAATCAAAGCAAGGAACAGAAAGGCAGAGAAGTTCTAGCCCTGATTTATCTGCAAAGGGTGTAGGTTTCTGATACAAAGTGCTAAAAAAAGTACACCCCACCTGCAGTTTGCAGTACTACAGTCCCGTCTACCATTGCCAGATTCTATTGCTTCATTTTGCTGTACAGGTAGACACAACTGCTATTTGCACCCCAGACTGCACATGGACCAAGGTGACAGCATTTCTAGCCCACAAGGCTCACAAGCCCCAAACAAACGGAGTGCCTTGGATTCATGGAAAAAGACAACCATGAAAATACCCTTTACCTGGATTGTCAAAAACAAGAGTTTCTAATCACTGGGACAAAACAAGGGAATTATTCTCCTTAAGGGCAACAGGACTGCAGGACCTCAAAGTCAACTTTGTTGCAATACTACCTTCCACAGCACTTCCTCTTTCAAATCAGGACTTTGTGGATGAAGCTCCTTCCTCTGCCCTTGTAGCATCTTTTAGCATCAAGAAGAGATCTAGAGAAGTATTCTTCAACCTTGGGGTGGACAGTGGGCCCCCACCCTCATGCATGCATGCATGCTTTATTTATTTATTTATGGGAGTCATGGCACAAAAAAGGTTGAAGACCACTGATCTAGAGCACAAAATGAGAACACATTGTAGCCCTGAAAAAAAACAGATCTCCCCACCCCAACAGCTGCACTCCCATACTCGCCAGAAGAGGGCAGAAGAGCCAGCTTGCAGGCAATTGGGGCAATTTTGCCTGTTGGGCCCACACATGGTGGGGATATCGCTCTACCCTTCTGCCCACCGCTGCTTCCAATTGGCCTGAAATTGGTACCATGCATGTGCACCTTGCTCGTTCCCTGTCCTCTCATCTCCAGCACCATCCTCTATGCCTCTTGCTCCAGAGAAGGCTGATGTGGACAGGGGCAACGAGGGGTGAGAGAGTCAAGAAGCACTGTAGGCTGGGCATGTGTTCCTTCCCTCCCAGGTGCCTATTCTACACAACCACTAAAGGTACAGGAGTCCTATCCACCTGCACAGAAGTAACAGATTTTATTTTCTTGGTCTGGCTAAAAAATTCAAGAGCTAAAAAAATTAGTAGAGAGACCTCCGCAAAAGCATTTCCAATTGGGCCCCGCAGCTCCTAAGGCCAGCCCTGGAGGGCAGTCTCAAGTCACTTTGCCACCAGAAGCCAGATGTGGCACCAGGGAAGGCACTCAGCTTTGCCCAAGCTACGCATATACCCCAGAATGCCTGCGCTCTAGATTCCCCCTGAGCGTGCCAAAGCAGTAGAGAAGTCCTGCACTCAGCCCCAACCAGAGCCGCCCACCAGCCAGGGGTGAAGCCCGCCTGCTACTATCCCCCTTGCTGGAGCTGGAGCTACAAGGCACCAGCCAGCGAAGGGCTCGCGGCAAGAAGCCGAGCGCCTTCCTCCCGACACGCTGCTGTTCAGAGAGCAGAGCGGGCGGCGGCGGCATCCCTCCCTCCCGATGCCAGGGCACAGCGGTCCTTGGGGGGCTCCCTATGCGAGCCAAACCACTGCGGTGGGTGGGAGACCCAGCAGGGCCTGCAGCACAGCATCCGAGGAGCAAGGCTGGAACTGGGCTGCCTGCAGTGCGCCCTTCTTCCCAGCCAGCCCAGGACGGGTCCCTCCCGCCCCAGTCACCTCCTGCGCGGGCTCGCCCATGGCTATGGCGGCGTTGCTGCTGGAGAATTCGGTGCTTGGCGGAGCCCCGCTCGCCTCTGCCCATCCCCGGGTTCCATCCCCCCGCAGCCCCGCCGAGGAGCTTTAAGCCCCGCTCGCACGTGACTCTGGGCAGCGGAAACAGCTCCCCGCCCGGCGGTGGGGAGCGGGGCGAGGGCCGGGGCAGGCCAGGCGGAGGGACCGATCCGCTCCCGACCGGGGAAGGCAGGAGGCGGTCAAGGGGTTACTGGGGCGGGCGCCGCCGTCCGGGTCGTCGAAGCTGCAAAGCAGGCTTGCCTGCAGCCCCGTCTTCTGCCTGTTTGCTCGGACTTGCCCTCCCTAAGTTCACTGAGACTAACAGCACAAGCCTATCCATCTCTACTCAGAAGTAAGTCCCATTAGAGTCAATAGGGCTTACTCCTAGGTAAGTGTAGGATTCCAGCCTGAGTGCAATCCTATCCATGTCTACTCAGAAGTAAGTGCCACTAGAGTCAATGGGGCTTACTCCTAGGTAAGTGTAAGATTCCAGCCTGAGTGCAATCCTATGCATGTCTACTCAGAAGTAAGTCCCATTAGAGTCAATTTAGCTTACTCCCAGGAAAGTGTGCATAGGATTGTAGCCTTACTCCCCCATTAAATCTATGGGACTGTAGCCCAATCATACACATTTACTCAGAGTTGACCTGTGGAGTTCAATGAGTTTTATTCCCATGGGTATATATTAGGGCTGCAACTTTTACACCGTGATCTGTGTTTGCTCAGAAATAAGTCCTAGAGCCCAATCCTGTGCAGATCTACTCAGAAGTAAGTTGCATTATAGTCAATGAGGCTTACTCCCAGGAGTGCGTTCAAAGGATTGGGCTCCTAATGAATTAGGTAGGACTTACTCCAAAATTACTATGTGAATGAAACCTTAATCAGTTTGATGATCAATCAAAACCAACTTTAATTAACTGAAAAGGTGCAACCAGTTAATTGGGCAACATAATTTAAGCAAATTTCTAAAAAGGGTTACTCAAAAGTAAGCCCTACTAAGTTCAAAGGGGCTTCGGCTGCAATCCTATACACACTTTCCTGGGAGTAAGTCTTATTGAGCATAATGGGATTTACTTATGAGTAGAAATGCATAGAATTGGGCTGTTCATCCCTAGTATGTGTGTTTAGGATTGCAGCCTATGGCTACAATCCTGTACACACTTTACTGGTAGTAAGCCCCATTGGACATAAAGGAACTTCTGAGTAAACATGCATAGAATTGTGCTGTAAGACACTTAAGTGGAAGCAAGACTTATTCAACTCAATAGGACTTACTGCAGAGTAGACACACATATAATTGCACTTAAAATGTTTATAAAATTGCTGAAGGTGAGCATTATCTTACCAGGCATTTCCCCTTCACTCTCATTCAGGAAGGAATGCCTGTTATTCAGTGCAAGTTCATGCATATAAACTCCGAGTAGTAAGATCTACTGTGCCTAGTGAGGGAGAAGACAGGCATGTAACAGAAACACACAAGCCACATCAGGGCAAGGGTTTGATAGCAACTTTCCAGAACTGATGCAACTGTGCCAATGGGGCATATGCTGATTTTTGTGTGAGTTGGCTCAGCAGGCACTAGCGCTGTGGTTTGTGGTCACACTTAGGGGAAAGGTATGATGAAGAAGCGAGAAAGCACTGCAGGCATGGTGGTCCTTGCATAGTGGAGGGACTGGTGGCTCTAGATATAGCATCAGTGGGTAGCCGAGCAATTCATAAGCAATGGGCAACAGCAAGCAAGCAAAGAGCATGTACAAGGGGTCTGTGACCAGCATAGAGGCTATTGAGAGTGAACAAAACAAGGACCTCTCCTTTGTCTCTTGATGGTCCATATCCAGCTCAAGATGGATGCCTCTGTTTGACATCCTGCAGAGGGTGCAAAAGAGCATTCCCTGCTCAGGAGGAATGTGCCTTAATATCAAACCACTCTGGATTGAATTTGGCCACAAACTTGGTGAGAGAAGCTAAAGTTGAAGGCACCTCATTTGTGTCATTAATTTCAAAGTCAGGAATCTTGCAGGATGTGTCTTATTTACTGGTTTAACAGCCCAATCCTATCCATGCTTTCCTGGGAGAAAGCCCCATGGACTCTAATGGCACTTACTTCTGAGTAGACATGCCTAGGATTGGGCTCTCAACCTGTTAACTAAGCAAGATACTGCCAGGCATGGAATTTCCAAAAAAGAAAGGCAGTGCTTCTAAGCCAGCTAGCTAGAGTGAGGAATGGGGGTAGTTTGTTTGTTTATTAGATTTGTAATTCACCTTTCTCCCTGAAAGGCACCCAAGGTGGGTAGTTGCTCAGAACAACAAAATTTTTGCCTTTCCATAAGGCCTGTGGGACTTGAAGCTTCCACATCATTAGGCCCAGATCATGTGACTGGTCTGGGTCATACTCACCTGGCATGGCAAGTTGAGCATGGCCCAGCACCACACACAGATAAAGTAGTTCAGGTACTGCATCTGTCTGCCTTATGTATCATGGCAGCTCATGCCCAGCCAAGGGCTTCTCCCTTCTCCACTGAAGCCCACAAAGAGTGAGGCTATAGAGAGACTCTGAGCCCTGGCAGCAGAGAAGCTCCTCCACCCACCCTGCAGTCAGCAGAGAAGCAACTAGGGTGGGGAGAAGGTAACCCAATCTACTTTTAAAAGGGCAGTGGGCATGATTCAGTCAAAGTTTTTATTTCACAGACTCAAAGATGGAGCAGCACCTGAAAGAGAAACACACTAGGGAGTATGCTGCCTCTCAGCAATGCTCTTGTCCCTTTGCAAGTTGCTAGCCAGCCAGCCAGCCAGCCAGCCAGCCAAGTAGGAGGTATCAGTGAGGTCTGGCTGTATCAGTTCACTGTCTGTCGTGGAGTCTGCAAAGCAACACAAGACCAATCTGGGACAAATAAGTTAGCAGCACCACAAGGAAACATCTGGGATCACACTGGTCACTGCTGCCAAGCATGCTGTGAGCTTCCCTTGTGGTCTGCACAACTGACCATGTGGATGATCCTACATCCTCTTCCACTGTTTGGCTAGCTGCCTGTAGAAAGCAAAGGAAACACAGAGAAAGTGGCAGGACACAAATAGCACCATCAGCAAGACATAGTCTCTGGATTGGATTGCATACTCAGTGTCTGTGAGGGAGGGTGTCGCTACGTGGTGCACAAGCAGCAGTACCCTTGGGGGGTGAGAGCATGCTGTTTCAGAGCATTCCCTTTCCCTCCCTTGAAGGGGTCTTCAGTGGGACTCTGTGAGAAATGATCCCATCTGGCAATTTTGCAGTTCTGAAAACTTCAAGGGCTTCAGATGCATTTCAGTGCCAGCAGTGGTAGTAGCTGGGGTACCTGGAATTCACGAAGAGAGAGCAGGTACTTACTAAATGGTGTGCAAAAGGAAGAGATAAGTAACACAATTTATAACAAAGACATATTTGACAATACTGAAGGGTCTTGGGGAGAGGTACAGACAGAGGAGGTGACAGGAGTTGAGGTATTCCAGAGTTTTTCTCTTCCCCATTGTTTTTATGGATTTATCAGTTCCTATATCAGCTTTGACATTGGGGTAGCATTGCACCCACATTTTGGGCATATCTGGAGGGGATTTACAATATGGCATACATTGGCTTCTCCCCATCTTGTCCTCATTCTTTGCACAGCATCCTGTTTTGGTGTTTATATCAGCTGCAGTTGTGTGACAGTGAAGATATATCAGCATAGCATTGGGTCAGCATCTGAGATAACAGAATAATAAAGTGGAAGGTACTCATAAGATCATCCAGTCCAACTTCCTGCCTGCAGTAGGCAATTTTCCTAAAGCAACTCCAGGAGGTGCCTGTTGAGCCTCTGCTTGAAAATCTCCAGTGAGGGAGAATCCACTACCTCCCTTGGAAATTGTTTCCACTGCCAAATTGCCCTTACTGTTAAGAATTCCTTCAATCAGAATCTCCTCTCTTGCAGTCTGAACCCATTTGATCTAGTTCTACTCAGAGGCAGTGGAGAAAAAATTTGTTCCTTCTTCTATATGACAGCCCCTCAAGTCGTTGATATTTTGCAAATCAGATATGTCTGGCAGTGAAACTTGGGTGGCAACAGCAGTACTTTGGCCGCTTAAGTACAGTTATGGCAATATCTGCAGACATACACTATGGCTGCAATCCTAACCAGTCTTTCCTGAGAGTAAACCCCATTGAATAAAATAGGACTTACTTCTGAGTAGACCTGATTAGGATTGTGCCCTATATTTCTCAAAATGCCATTTTTAAACTATAGAATTGGGCTGTCTGGCTATGTGTACAAATACAGAAAGTAACATAAAGTCAAATATTAGTACTGTAGTTTCCTTATGTGAGGCAGTCCGGTCTGACCCTGAGCTTCGTAGTTGTGAGACTTCACATGTGTTGGGGAAACAGATCTATGTGTTTATAACTCTCACTGGCCAGTGTGAATTGTATAGCTGCTTTCCAGGCAATCTCTGTAGCTGTGCCTGTAAGAACTGCTTGTTGTACAGGAAGCAGCAGCTGAAGCTTTTCATAGTCTGGGGAACAACACTGTACCCTGCTAATTGCTGCAGAGCTGATCAGCCTTAAGAGCACAGCTACAGAAGCTGATTGAAAAGCTGGCCTTCAGTTAATGCCTGACTTCAGCTTTTTGTTTTGAAAAAGTGCTTTTGCCATTGGTGGGCTTTGGCATGCAGGAAAAGGAAGTTTGGTGTTCCAGTTAGCTTAATATTGTTTCTCTAAGCAGTGCCCCAGGAATGCTGAGGAAGCATTTCTCTGATCTGGAACATGCATAGGAGAATTCTACATAGGAAGAATATAATAAAGTTCATTCAGCTGTGTTTAGAGAATTAAAAAATTCATTAACTATTCATCTACCATGAGCCCCTTCCTGTTCTTATTAATACTAACATAAATTGAGAAAATAAGTCTTGTGGTACTTTTAGGTTAAAAGCACATATTTAATGCACATTAAAACTCACATTAAGAATTTTAATGCACACATTAAAGCACCTTTCCTGGTAACTGAGGCACTTTTCAGTTGGTGCTCCTCTTATATTTGGCAGGGAGAGTAACTGCCCCTCTTTAGTTCAGCAGTGTCTTTTCTAGTGCTGTTTGCTGGCCACTGGTGGTCCTGGCTACCCTGCTGCCCCAGGGCTGTGGGATAAAGTGCCGCCCCCTGACCTGAAGTAATTGTGGTGACATCATCACATCACCGCAATTACTTCCAGTATTATGATGTTGCTCTGAGAACCACCCCTTTTTTTCTCCCTTTTTCAAAGAGGAGAAAGAGGGTAGCCCTCAAATTGGTGTGGTCCAGAATCACTCCAATAGTGGCTACGAGCTCGCAGCAACTATTGGTGCTATTCCGCACTGATGTGAGGGCTGCCCCCATCTTTAAAAAAGGGAGAATAAGGGGCAGCCCTCAGAGTGGCACAAATTTTTTTAAAATCGAAAGAAGCCAGAAGCGCTGTTGGCTTCTCTTTTTAAAAAAGTGAAAAAGGGGTGGCAGGGAGGGCAGTGGATGGTGCTACCATCCCCAAAGATGTGCTGCCCAGGGGCACCTGTCCCCCTTGACCCCCTCCAGGTATGCAAGTGTTACTGGTATTCTTCTGCATTTTTTTTTTTTAGATTGTGAAACCTTTTGGGCAGCAGTTCCTAAGTGTTAGGACCTGTGCATGCAGCTCCTGGAAGTGCCTGGCAATGACATCATGCCTTCTGGGTTCAGAGACATAGTACACCACTTCAGTGGTCAGGAGGAGGTCAGGGTGGGCAGGAGGGCTTTCCCCAGTGCATGGTTTTTGTGCGCTGGAGCTCTTCCTGCTGTGCCAAGCCTCCGACTGCTGTTTGGAGTCTACCGGGTGAGGCAGTGCCTCCCCACTTCTGGTGAGGTCCTTTGAAAGGCACCGCTGCTGTGCGAGGCACCCAAGCACCCACAATCCACACGCTCTGCGAGGGAGGGAGCGCAGAGCACGTGGGTTGTGGGTGCTTGGGTCCCTCGCACGGCAGCGGTGCCTTTCAAGGGACTCCAGTGGGGAGGCACTGCCTCCCCCTGCCTCCCCACCCACCGCACCTGGCTGAGAGGTCGAATGGAATGTTGGCCACGCTTTGCTTAAACCCCGGCCACCGCTAGAGAGCGCTGCGCGGCGTTCCGAAACTAGAGACCCAGTGGTGCCCTCCCCGCGTTTTTTTGTTCCACGAGAGCGGCAAAGTAGTTTGGGCCTCGGAGGCTGCCGTGGGAAAGCGGGGAGGGGGCCACAATGGCGCTGAGCTCGGAGCCCCTGTCCGAGCGCTCCGTGCAGCTGGCGGTGCTGCTGGCCTTCGCCTCGGGAGTGCTGGTGGGCTGGCAGGCGAACAGGGCGCGGAGGCGCTACCTGGACTGGCGGAAGCGGCGGCTCCAGGACCAGCTCTCGGCCACGCAGAAGAAGCTGGACTTGGCTTGAGCCGGTGAGGACGCGGGTGGCGATGGTGGCCGGGAGCGGTCATGCCCTCTGCGGGCTGCTCGCCCTTGAAGCGCCCTGCGTAGCTGGCCCTTTAACTGCGGTTAAATGATGTTGGGCCTGGTGCCCTGACACGCCTCGTCCGTTTGCCTCAGAGCATGGTGGGCCAGGCCCCGTCCAGCCTTCCAGCTCTGATGCAGCCTGCCAGTGGGCCAGGCGCTGCATCCTGCCATGGGGGAGCCCTGGAGGCCTTCTCAGGGGAAGGGGGGTTTGATCCCTTACCCCAGGGCTACCTCAGCGCTGCGCAGGTCTGTCCTCACTCTCCCAGCACTCACTTGTAGTGGGTGTACAAAAGAAAATAGTTCTTTGCCCAACTTGTCCTTAGTCTGCAGAACTCCTTGCCACAGGACATGGTGATGGCATCTGGCCTGGACGCCTTTGAAAGGGGATTGGACAGATTTCTGGAGGAAAAGTCCATCACAGCGTCCAAGCCAGAACCAGGGGACATCCCCTAAAACTGAGTGTTGGGAGTTAGGACAGACAAAAGAAAATACTTCTTTGCCCACTGTGTAGTTGGTCTGTGGAACTCCTTGCTACAGGACGGAGTGATGGCATCTGGCCTGGATGCCTTTAAAAGGGATTGGACAGATTTCTGGAGGAAAAGTCCATCATGGCTTAAAAGCCCATGTGCAATGTCCTGGTTTTAGAAGTGGGCTACATCAGAATGCCAGATGCGAGGGAGGACACTGGGATGCAGGTCCCTTTTTTGTCTTGTGTGCTTCATGAAACCTCTGGTTGGCCACAGTGAGATACAGGAAATTGGGCTAGATGGGTTTTTGACCTGATACAGCAAAGCTTTTCTTACATTTTTATGGAAGTTGGATAGAATTGGGCCCTAAGTCTCTATTAAAGGGCACCCCTTTCTAATTTTTTGCCTTGGTCCTTCGTTATGGCAGAAGGTTCGAGGCAAAAAACCCCACAGGTCCAACTAGGGTGCCACTTGGCTCAGAAAAAGCAAGCCAGGCCAACCCTTGTCTAGTTTGGAAAAGACTTGATATACAGAAAGACAAGGTTTTATCTCAAACATTTTCCTCCCTTGCAGGGCTTTGATAACTGTGACAGAGCAGGAGAAATTCAACAGGTGAAGTTTTCCCCATCATTGTAGTTTGTGAGGTGGGAAGGAGAGCAGATTTGCCTGCTGGATTTCTGGCAGTAATTTGGTTGTTATTTAAAGAGACTTTTCTGGTGAAAAAAAGATGGTGGGAATTGATCTCCATAACTATGTCTTAGCAGTGGTTTGATATTCAGGCATTAGCAAGGTGTGATGCTTGTCTCTGTTCAATGAAATGGAGTAACTTGCTGATTTCTGCACACCAAGCTGCTACTGAAGGCACAGCAGCAGATTAACCTGCTTGTTCTGTTTAGCTGGCAATTATATGGTAACCATGCAGGTTACAGAAATGTTGCCGACTTCTATAGTGCCAGTGTTCCCCTGCCTGACCAGCAGAAATTCAGCAGGTGAAGCTTTTTTCTCACCAGTTGATCTCCACACCAAAAAAGGAGCACCACTTGCTTCAATTCCAAATCTGGATTATTGGAAAAGACAGAGGAAAATGGCCTGTGTAAAGTTTGCGACTGCATCGAGGTTGAAGTTCTCCATTTTCATATACAAGCATTGAGGCTTGTCGTTTTAGGCACTACATGGAAATTACATATATTACTAACTGATAAACTTGTACCTCAGTTCTAAATATGAGTCTGTCTGTACACCAAAATCATCAGAGGAGGCTTTGCTTCTTGTTCCACCAACATCTGAGGGAAAGTGGTGGGTACTTGGGTACTTCTGTTGCTGCCTCCATCAACTCTCATTGGAACTCCTTCTCCCCTGAGATGCTCAGCTGGTACCTTTCTGACTTGACTTTAGAAATTTTAGATCTGGTGTGCTTCTTTGATAAGCTTTGTTGGTTATAATTTTTAAATTTTTGTTGAGTTGCATTTTGTTATTGACAGAAGGCACTGTGAGAAATTTATGAGTTTATTGCATATTTGTGCTGCAGTACTGGACCCTTCCTCTCACTTGTGCAACTACAAAGCTGACACTTGCAGCTGAGCACTCTGGATGAAGGGAGAAGTCAAGCTCTTCTGGCTAGTGGTTAGAGTCAGGCTGATCTCTTCCTTGTGGGTGTTTCATACTAATTGTTTGCTCAACTCTTCTTCATTTCTTCATTTTTGTTAACATGTCCACTTTAACTTTTGGGGAAACTTGAATGATTGATTTTCATTTTGTTTCTCTTTCTGTCAACAGATGCACACAAATGGAAGCCACGAGAAGCACTTGAATCAAGTCTTCTTAAACTATATTAATGGACTTTATAAATGTTCTTAACAGAGGCTTATTCTGAGAAAAGACACTGATGGAATTCTTTTTCAGTAAGACTGAACTAACATCTGCAAAAATGTTTAACATATTTAGAAGTCATCTAAACAAATCTTGAAATTCTGATGTTTTGCTTGCTTAGATTGTGAGAAGCTATTGTGCCAAGTTTATCACCAATTTCCTTGTTGAATTATGATCACGGAATATTACTAGCAGTTTCTGAAGATGGCTGAATAAAAACATTTTATGAAGTTATTCTGACTATATTGTTGTGGTGAATTATCTACTTTGGTTGTAAGGGTGAAAATATCTAGACCCATTTTATTTCCAAGGATGTTTGTGCACAAAAAGTTTACCATCTTGTAAATGCTTAAGTTTGTTCCAAGTTCCTTTTGTCAGAATCAACAGTCAGCACTTGGACAGCTCAGGTGCTATATAGTGCTATGATTTCTTGTTTCCTTAATTGCATAAAGGATTGGAGGTGGTAAGTATCAATGTATGTGGATTGACAAAGAGAACTATATAACCTTATTTAACTTGGTTTGAGCTGTTATATGTCAGCTTATGTATTCATTATATACTCAATCCATTTATGCACCTGACAAAATAGGCTATAAACATGCTACAATAAAATGAGATTAGATGCTTATGAGATGGCCCTTGAAAGGAATTTCAGAGGAGGTGGATTCAAGAGGATGGAATTATTCTTTCTCCAGAAACAAGATGGATGTGGAGGGGGAGACAGGGTTTCCAAATTATGCAAGTGAGTGTTTTATCAAAGAATGTAACATTCAGTGTTCTTGTCTTGGAGAGGCTCAGGTGAGTATTTCACTCTGCAATTGATGAAGTTATTTATTTATTCATGACAATTTATACCTTGTCCTTCTAATTGATAAAGAAAGCCCAGGCCAACTTAGGGCCCAATCCTATCCAATTTTCCAGCACCAGTGTAGCCGCAATGCAACTGCAAGGTGAGGAAACAAATGTTCCCATACCTTAAGGAAGTCTCTGTGACTACCTCCCTATCACAGGATGTGTAGTGCATGCCACATCCCCAGTGCCCCATGTACAGTGTAGTGCATGCCCCAGTGGCTGCACCGGCACTGGAAAATTGGATAGGATTGGACCCTTGTTTAGTTAACATCATTATACAACAAAATAAAAATAAATAATAGATATTTGTGCACCTGTTAATACCATTTTTAAGACAAAAAAGCAATAAACGTGAGTGTGTGTTCACTCAGTACTGTAGAGAGTAAACTTTTATTTACACATAAATACATACATACAGTCACTTCTCTTTATATGCGAATTAGTGGATAGCGAATTTGCTTATCTTCAAGGGCAGAATTGCCACCTATCTCTCTTTATCTGTCACTCTGTTATCTGTGAATACTGTGCTGGTGCTTCATCAAATGGACTTTGGTATTGGCCCAGGGAAATTTGTCAGACAAATTTGTGTCTGTTTCCAGACTTGCCCCAGCATCTTGGGCACCATCTTGAGGATTCCAGTTGCACCTTTACAACCCTGGCAATGATCAGAGGTTGATGATGAGTGGTCTCTGGAAGATTACTCAAGGTCTCTTCTGGGGCTGGGGCAAGCCAAGGGAAGGAGTCAGGAGACAGGTGGAGAAGGAGGATGGATGAAGCAAACCCCTCCCCACTACTGAACTCTTGTTGGGCCAGGAACCTTCAATGAGTCAAGGAATAGCCAGTATAGAGAAATTGCTATTGCCATAACCTTCAACACATCAAGTGATGGCCAGCATGCAGGAGGATGCATCAGATGTTGATGAACCCATGCTGTTACCCAGCCCCAAAGATTTCAAGTTAAGATTCAGGTTCATAAAGTTCATAGAATGTAAGTTGAAGAGGGTCCTCTGCACCTAACCCTATTTTTCTCTTAGGCTCAGTGATTCAGTATCTGCTAATTCAGTATCCACTAGGTTTTCCAGGAACCTAACCTTAGCAGAAAAATGACTGTACATACATATGTACTCTGCCTTTCCAAAAGCTCAAGGTGGCTTATAATACTTAATACATTAGCACTGCATACCTGTATTACACTTATATTGACACTGCATTATCATTTGGCTGATGTTTCACTGACGTCAGGTTGCTGTTCCAGCATTGGTAGGCTGTGTTGGGGTTTCTACAGACACTGATAGGGTTACTGGGATATGATGGACATTGTACCTAGTAACAATGTTGGTAGCAACTTTGGCATATGATTATTAGACTGTGACAGGGCATCTTAAGTAATCTTGGGAAAAGTGATGAAAATGATAAAAGTTCTGTTAGAAATCTTGAGTCCCACCTCCCAGCACTACAACTTCAGGATTCGTTTAGAAAATGACACGACCAATTTAACATTTACACCCCACATTTAGTAACATTTGTGCTCCATTCAAGATCGTGTACATGAACCTTCAGTCTGCAGTAGGCTAGGGCAGTAGTTCTCAAACTCTTTAGCACAGGGATACACTTTTTAGAATGACAATCTGATGGGACCCAACAGAAGTGATGACATTAATCTGGAAGTGATATCATGGCCAGAATTGACATCATCCAGCAGGAAAAATTTTTGACAATCTGAGGCTGCAATCCTATCGGAACTTACCCAGGCATATGCCTCATTGACTATCATAGTTAAAAGCATATGCACAGTGAACATAAGAACATAAGAACATAAGAACAGCCCCACTGGATCAGGCCATAGGCCCATCTAGTCCAGCTTCCTGTATCTCACAGCGGCCCACCAAATGCCCCAGGGAGCACACCAGATAACAAGAGACCTCATCCTGGTGCCCTCCCCTACATCTGGCATTCTGACTTAACCCATTCCTAAAATCAGGAGGTTGCGCATACACATCATGGCTTGTAACCCATAATGGATTTTTCCTCCAGAAACTCGTCCAATCCCCTTTTAAAGGCGTCTAGGCTAGACGCCAGCACCACATCCTGTGGCAAGGAGTTTCACAGACCGACCACGCGCTGAGTAAAGAAATATTTTCTTTTGTCTGTCCTAACCCGCCCAATACTCAATTTTAGTGGATGTCCCCTGGTTCTGGTATTATGTGAGAGTGTAAAGAGCATCTCCCTATCCACTCCGTCCATCCCCTGCATAATTTTGTATGTCTCAATCATGTCCCCCCTCAAGCGTCTCTTTTCTAGGCTGAAGAGGCCCAAACGCCGTAGCCTTTCCTCATAAGGAAGGTGCCCCAGCCCCGTAATCATCTTAGTCGCTCTCTTTTGCACCTTTTCCATTTCCACTATGTCTTTTTTGAGATGTGGCGACCAGAACTGGACACAATACTCCAGGTGTGGCCTTACCATAGATTTGTACAACGGCATTATAATACTAACCGTTTTGTTCTCAATACCCTTCCGAATGATCCCAAGCATAGAATTGGCCTTCTTCACTGCCGCCGCACATTGGGTCGACACTTTCATCGACCTGTCCACCACCACCCCAAGATCTCTCTCCTGATCTGTCACAGACAGCTCAGAACCCATCAGCCTATATCTAAAGTTTTGATTTTTTGCCCCAATGTGCATGACTTTACACTTACTGACATTGAAGCGCATCTGCCATTTTGCTGCCCATTCTGCCAGTCTGGAGAGATCCTTCTGGAGCTCCTCACAATCACTTCTGGTCTTTACCACTCGGAAAAGTTTGGTGTCGTCTGCAAACTTAGCCACTTCACTGCTCAACCCTGTCTCCAGGTCATTTATGAAGAGGTTGAAAAGCACCGGTCCCAGGACAGATCCTTGGGGCACACCGCTTTTCACCTCTCTCCATTGTGAAAATTGCCCATTGACACCCACTCTCTGCTTCCTGGCCTCCAACCAGTTCTCAATCCATGAGAGGACCTGTCCTCTAATTCCCTGACTGTGGAGTTTTTTCAGTAGCCTTTTTTTTTCAGTAGCCAGTAGTTTTTTCAGTAGCCAGTGAGTAGCCTGTAAAAGAACAGGTCTGTAACACTTCCCCAAATGCAGTCACATTTCATGGTAGCATCAAGTCTATTAAAAATAAAATATTGAAATGAATTGGGACCCACCTGAAAGGGGCTTGCGACCCACCTAGTGGGTCCCAAGCCACAGTTTCAGAAACACTGTTAGGGGCTAAGGCTACCATCCTATCCACATTTTCCTGGGAGTAAGCCCTATTGACTATAATGGGACTTACTTCTGAGTAGACATGCATGGGATTGGGCACTCAGGCTGCAGTCCCATCCACACTTACCTGGGAGTAAGCCCCATTGACTATAATAGGACTTACTTCTGAGTAGACATATAGAGGCTTGGGCTACAAAACAGGCCACCCAATATGTTACTTCCAGAGCACTGCCCAACATTCCACGACTACATGACATCACCTCTCAAGTTCAAGCCTAGACCTAACCACAAGATCGTCTTCAGTGTTTCTGGAGCCAGCTCAAGTCAGGAAAGGCGGGCGCACTGCATTCCGGGACATGTAGTTCGGCTCGCCCCGAGGCTGTGCAGGGAGCGCTTTCTCGTGGCGCTCAAAGATGACGCGAGCACCCGGCGCCCAGCTTTCCGTCTCCTTGGCGACGGGTGGCCTGGCTTCTTCGGGCGAGGTGTTGGGAGTACAGTTTTGCGCGGTCCCGAAAATGACCGGGCGGAGGAGTCGGACGGGCCCGTTGCAGAACGCGCTGCGGCAGGGCCGAGAGCTGCGGGAGCAGGTACCTCCTCACCTCCGCCCTGACTCCTGCGCCGTCAGTGCCCGGCAGGCTTCAGGGACGCTGCGTGTCCCTCGCCCGCCCCGTGGGTTGGCGCTCTTCCAGGCGCAGTCTCAGGCTGCCGTCCTGTCCATGCCTTCCTGGGAGGAAGCCCCACTGACTCTCCTGGGACTGACTTCTGAGTAGACAGGCATAGGCTTGGGATGTCGATCTTTCATTAATGCATCTCTCTTTTTATACAGTGATCACTAAATAGAGTATATATATATGGTAAGGCCACACCTGGAGTATTGTGTCCTGTTCTGGTCGCCACATCTCAAAAAAGACATAGTGGAAATGGAAAAGGTGCAAAAGAGAGCGACTAAGATGATTACTGGGCTGGGGCACCTTCCTTATGAGGCGTTTGGGCCTCTTCAGCCTAGAAAAGAGATGCCTGAGGGGGGACATGATTGAGACAAACGAAATTATGCATGGGAAGGATAAAGTGGATAGAGAGATGCTCTTTACACTCTCACATAACACCAGAACCAGGGGTCATCCACTAAAATTGAGTGTTGGAAGAGTACGGGCAGACAAAAGAAAATATTTCTTTACTCAGCATGTGGTTGGTCTGTAGAACTCTTTGCCGCAGGATCTGGTGATGGCATCTGGCCTGGATGCCTTTAAAAGGGGTTTGGACAAATTTCTGGAGGAAAAATCCATTATGGGTTACAAGCCATGATGTGTATGTGCAACCTCTTGATTTTAGAAATGGGTTATGTCAGAATGCCAGATGCAAGGGAGGGCACCAGGATGCAGGTCTCTTGTTATCTGGTGTGCTTCCTGGGGCATTTGGTGGGCTGCTGTGAGATACAGGAAGCTGGACTAGATGGGCCTATGGCCTGATCCAGTGGGGCTGTTCTTATGTTCTTATGCTCACAACCCATGCGCAGAGCAGGGAGGACAGAGGAGCAGGCAGGCAGAGCACGTGGGTTGTGGGTGCTTGCAGTCCTCACACTCAGTGGCGCTTTTCAAAGGATTCAGGTGGGGAGGTGCCTCCCCACTCAGGTGCCTCCCCACTCAGCATGTCTCTGTCGTGCAGCTGTTCTCAGCGACTTCTCAGCAGAACCAACAGACCCCTCATTTAAAAAATTTTTATATTCTGATGTTGACAGCTACTTTATTTGCCTTGTGTAAGTGTGTGCGGATCTGGTGTGTGTTTTCTTTCTTGCTGGTTTGTGCAACTTTTATCCAGTCCTTCTGCTATTGCACCTGTGAGAAAGCATAGGACATAATGAGCCTGTGCAAAAGCACAGGGCACTGCTCAAGGCAGTGGAGTGTACAAAATGATCTGTTCTATCCACAGCTCTGTAAAGTCAGTAAGACTGAGAGAGAGCAACTGGCCCAAGGCAGAGTTGAGTATTGTATGGCACATGCATATGCCTGCAGCCCCTGGCCAAGTTTATGTTAGGAGTGTGTCCACAGTAGTTTGACTTTCTGTGTTAATGCTCGCCACAGGAATCTTCCCCATATTGTTTAGTACAATTCACTGTATGATTTGTTAACATTAGTTTCACTTTGTGGAGGAGAATTAACTATATATGACTATAGTTATATGACTATAATTATATATATGACATATATGACATAGTTATATATGACTATAGAGAATTAACTATAATGACTCTAGCCCATCCTGTGTTTTCTGCTAAGCTGGGTGGGCCTTGAAAGCTCACTCGTGGAGGTGCTGATTTCTGAGGCAAGTCTATAATTGAGCTCAAATTTTTCTACATATTCTTACTCATGTACAGTCAGATATATTTGAAACTTACAATTATTTTACTTTTCTGTTTATTTTAAAATATTTGGATGTTCATCTGAAGCTTCAGAAATTCACAAAAAGCACCCCTGAACAAAGCCTTCAGTTTGACAAACAATATGCTGGTTCCCTGAATTACAGCTGCCAAGTTTTGGATGCCTGAGACACAAATGGCTGCATTTTTTTTTTTGCACAGGCTCATAATGTCCTATGGTGCTTTCTCGCAGGCGCAGTAGTTCTGCTGGCGAGAACTGGCTGTTTTGACCTAAGCATGTCTCAACTTACATACAGACCTCTGGAATCTAACCATTATGTATGTAGGGGACTGACAGCCCAATCCTGTGCATGTCCACTCAGAAGTAAGCTCCATTGTGTTCAATGGGGCCTACTCCCAAGAAATATGGATAGGACTGAATCCTTAGTACAGCAAAATGAAAAGCAAACAATAAAGCAGCCACAGTATCCAAAAAGCCAACAGGGCAATCTAGGGCAAAGCATGGTGTGTTGACTGGCAAAAATGAATCTTTATGATATTTTAGGCAGATGCCTTCTTTCAAGAATGCAAGAAAGCAGGAGATCTGGACCCTGAAAAAAAGAAAAGTCTTAGTCAGAGGTAATGTGTAATTTAAGAACTGCCGTCAGGAGAAGATATCGAATACATTTATCATATGTATTTATGTATCAAGGTTTCCTTTATTTAATGTCTGTTTGTTCCAGATGTTAACAGACTAGAGTGAAGATCTAAAAATATCTTAGGGCGCAATCCTAACCCCTTATGTCAGTGCTTTCCAGCACTGGCATAGCGGTGCCAATGGGACATGTGCTGCATCCTGCAGTTGGGTGTGACTCATGGAGGCCTCCTCAAAGTAAGGGAATATTTATTCCCTTACCTCGGAGCTGCATTGCCCTTATGTCAGTGCTGGAAAGCACTGGCTTAAGGGGTTAGGATTGCGCCCTTAGGTGCCAATTCTGAGCATAGTTACCTGGAAGAAAGTTTTTATCTAAATCCATGGAACTTATTTCTAAGTAAATATTTTAGGTTATATGTGGTGAAAGCTTATAGTTATGCAAGAACGTTCATGGATGTAAAAATTCAGAAAGTATGGTGGGCTAGAGAACCGTTTTATGATTTCTTTCCAAATGAGTATAAAACCCCCAAAATGACTTGATAGAAGTTCTTCTACAAGGAATCATGACATCCTTTTTTTCCAGAGAAAAACGTGTTGAGATCCTCTTTCCCCTGAGTTACCTAGGTAGACTTGCTTCCGTATTGCACGGTTTTTTATTTGTTTCTTGGAACGTGCCCATCAATAGGCACTATATATGCAAAGCAAGAGTATATGCACAGTTAAGACATAATCTATATTCAGTGATCTTTAGTTCAGTACTTATAAATGTTGAAGCCTTCAAAGTTTACATTTCATATTAATGGGTTATAGTTTCTCAGAGCCATTACACAAATGGAAAAAGGAATAAATGGGAAGAGGAAAGTAATCAAATTCAGGTATCAGTTTCATGTTTCATAATGGACAGGTGGAATGGTCATGAGATGGAAAAGATAGTGCTCTTAGTTTCACCAACTTTCCAGTGCTAATGTAGCCCTGAGGTTAGAGAATAAACACTCCCTTACCTTGACGAGGCCTTCATCACTGCCCCCCCACAATAGGATGCAGTTCATGTCCTATTGGCACAGCATTGGAAAGTTGAATAGGATTGGACCCTAAGGCCGCAATCCTAAACAACTTTCCAGGTCTGACATAAGGGCAATGCAACTCCGAGGTAAGGGAACAAATATTGCCTTACCTTAAGGAGGCCTCCATAACTGCCCCCCAACTGCAGATGCAGCACATGCCCCACTGGTACAGTTATGCCAGCTATGCTGAAAAGTTGGTTAGGATTGCGCCCGAAGTAATCAAGACATTGTGCCTTGTTTTCTGAACCAAGGAAGCCTAGCTGAACACTGTGTTTGTTCCTAGTCTTGGTACACAGCTTCTCTCTGCACCAGAAAGAAACCCATGTAAATAAAGTATGAGTATAAATAAAGTATAATAATGTACATGAGCAACAGATATAGTGCTCTGCTGTCTTTCCTTGTCCTTTTTTTTTTTTTTTTTTGCAAATTTTTGCTCTCCCAAGTTCAGTGACAAAATACATGGCTAGCATATTAAACTAAGCACAATAGCTTTTGTAAAAGGTGGGGCTTGACTGCTGTCAATATTTGATTGTAGCTTGTACTGTACCTAGAAAATGCAGTCTTTGTCATTTGTTTTTATTGAAGATGTTTGGAACTGAAGAAGTCTGTTGATGAAAATGCTTATACTCTTCAGAACCTGAAGAAAGTAAGTGCTTTTAGGTACAGGATTTCTTGTTTCCACAAAATAAAATGCAGAAAACGTAAGAAAACCCCTGCTGGATCAGGCCAAAGGCCCGTCTATCTAATTCAGGATTCTGTTTCTTACAATGGCCCGCCATCTCCTTCTGGGAAGCCCACAAAATCATGCCTGTCTCCCACAATTGCTCCCCTGCTGCTGTTACTCAAACTTGTCTGCTATTAATTTGTCTAATCTCCTTTTAAAGCCATTGAAACTAGTGGCTGTTGCCACACCTTGTGGTAATGAATTCCTTGGATTATGTGCTATGTGAAGAAGTTCTTCTTTTTGTTTTGACATATCTCCTAAGTATCATGGACAGGATCTAACGTGAGAAAGCCCTTCGTGCCTTGGCCTGAGTAACCATAAACTATGTCAGCATAAATCTAGTGCACAATGTATACACAGAACACCATTACTTTGGACAGTTGTTACTGTGCAATTGGTAACAATATTCCATAGGCAAAATAAGACTATGCAGATGTTTGCTTGTATTTAGCATACTTTCTGTGAATAAGATGATGCCAGGCTATACTGTACTGAGTACAGATTATTTTTATGATACACTTGGTAGAGGTGTTTGAAAATGGTGTTATTTGTTTTACTCAGAAGTAAGCCCATTGTATTCAATAAGACTTAGTAATCCTATCTTATTCAGCAGATACAAACTCCTCTAGCACTTGGATGTCTTTAGAGATCTGACATATTATTATCTTACAGGCAGATGAGCCTGCACCTGTGGGAAATTATAATCAGCGAAAAGAAGAAGAAGAAAGACAGCTGTTAAAGCTATTGCAGAAGCTGGAGAGACTTTCTGCATTCCTTAATCAGGAAAATGAGGTCAAAGACTCCAGTGTGTAAGTAGATTAAAAGTGCAGTTCTAGGTCTGTTTACTCAGAAGGACGTTCCTGTTGTTTAATGAAACTTCTCAAGGACTGAAGCTTAAAATAGGAATTATACAGAGTAATCAGGTTGGTCTATTGCAGGTCTTATATATTGGTTCTGATGTAAAACTTTCTTATAATGACCATGGAAGAATATACTGGTGACAATATTTTAAGTGTCTCCTACAATATTTAAGTTATTTGTTGGATATTTATTAATGGTTACTTGCGCTGTTAAAAGGTTGGGAAAGCTTAGAAATCTAACTGCATTCAAAATATGAAATTGGGGCATCATTGTGACATCTAGTTACTTCTTGTATTTCTAACAATTGGTTCCATCCAAGTCTGTATCCCATGATGATGATGATCTATGTACTACTTTCAACAAGAAATTTTCTGAAAGTACTGTAGTTTTACATAGTATAAGGATTGAAGAAATGGTTCAATTTTCTAATGGGGCTCGCACTTTAAAAAAACAAAAAAGAACTTACAAGAATCACCAGCAACAGTCACTGGGAGAGATGCTAAAAATACAAATTCTGATTTTCCGCATGTTTGATGTGAGAGCCACCACTTAAAAAAATTGTCTCATTACCCCAGGTAGCAGAGGACTAAAGTAAAATAATTATCAAATGGCCACTGTTCTGTTTCTTTCTTGCTTAGGAATGGAAAAAGAAAAGACAGCCCAAAGACACAGCAAGAAAATGAAGAGATTGAAGAGAAAGATGACGAAGAAAGTATTGAAGATGAGGATGAAGAAGAAGAGGAAGAGGAGGATGACAGCAATGATTATGAGGAGGAGGATGACGAGGAAGACAAACTAGATTATTCAGCTATTAAACATTTTATCAGTCTTGGTGATTTTGCTGCTCAACAAGAAGGGGATCTGGCATTTAAAGCAAGTTGAATGTAACATTATTAGAAACTGTGAGCATACTCCACCAAACACTGAGGTCATGTAATCTCTGTTATTGTAGTGGGGCTGCAGTCCCACTGTCACTCAAATTAGCAATTCCTAGTTACCTCTCATCTCCCACTTCCTTCACCCATGTGCAGCACTTTGGTTTGATTCTACACTTTTTTCACTATAGTGGTTGTTGCTGGAACAGCAAAGCTGATTGGGATGCTGTTGGATATGATGCCAGTTCATTTCTACAAGTTGTAACACAGATGCGAGCATAGTAGTTGTTGCAATCACTCCTAAACATATAATTGCTGGCGCAGGGCTTTGTGGTATCAGGTTTCATAATGATGATGACAGTGGTGGTCAGGGAGAGGGCTTTTAAATTGCCATGGAGGAGGGTGGCAATGTGACCCTTCCTTTGGGCCACTTTCAGGTTGCTGAGCTGCCTAGTATTACAAATTGGGATATGGCTTTATTTATTTATGATTTTTTTAAATTTATTAGATTTATTCTCTGCCTTTCTCCCTGGAGGGCACCCAAGGCTCAAAAGGGAGGGAGATCCAAAACACAGGCGCCACCACAGAGAAGGCCCTGTTTGTGGACACCATCCCCCTAACCCTCCCTCAATGGCAGCACAACCATCAGAGGCCCCTCTGATGACCTAAAAGAATGGATCGGATTATACAGAAGAAGGCATTCTCTCCAATACAGTTGTCCTAAGCTGTTTAGGGCTCTAAAGGTCAAAAACAGCAATTTAAATTGGGTCCAAAAACAAACCGGCAGCTAGTGCAGCCGCTGGAGTAGCGGTGTGACAGAGTCAAACCGTTGACCTCCAGCAAGTGCACAAGCCGCCGCATTCTGTACTAACTATAACTTCCGAACCATCTTCAAGGGCATCTTTACCCTGACCAAATTGTTTTCCTAAGTTCAGCACTATACTTTCCCATATCTGCAACTCACTCTTATAGGAAAAAGTAAGAATGCATACTCATGTAGGTACTAAATATGTACCAGCTGATCCCAAATTCTTTGTGGGTAGGTAAGAAAAAGATTTTGTCTGCGTCTTGTAATTGCAGCCCACCAGAAATGTGTCTATATAGTACATAATAGCAATGGTAGAGAATCTACGCCCCTCTTTCATCTGCTTAGTTTTACTCTGGATTCCATTTCTTGGTCACTAATGAAAAGACAGAAAGCATGATCTCTCTCTCTCTCTCTCTCTCTCTCTCTCTCTGTGTCTGTGCACAATTATATGATGTTGCAATTGCAGCTTAACAATATTGAATTCAGTTCATGTTTGTTAAAAACATTTCCCTTTGATCAGTAGTTCTCAAATGTTTTAGCTCTGGGACCCACTTTTTGAAATGACACTGTATCAGGACCAACCTAACTTTCTGAGACTTTAAAAGAAGGTGATCTAGAAAGAAATAATATCTTTATTTATTTACAAGTAATATTTTATTTATTTATTTGCAAAAAACCCAAAAAAGTTGGTTACATTTCTCATAATGAGGCAGAAAGAAAGTTACATTTCTCGTAATGAGGCAGCCCTAATGAATAGCTTCAAGGCTTGAGTTATGTGACCCAGCCTTCACTTACCCCCACTTCCTGTCATTGATGAACTTGGAAAAAAACACAAGAAAAAAGACACATAATAATAATATAATATACAGTATTTATATACCGCCTTTCTTGGTCTTTATTCAAGACTTTATTCAAGGCGGTTTACACAGGCAGGCTTATTAAATCCACGCAGGGATTTTTACAAATTGAAAGAAGGTTCTCTCTTTCAAGAACCACCACATTCAAGATGTTACACTCCGATCTGGTTTAACATTCTGGCCTCCATCCTCCCACGCTCCGAGCAGATGGAACAGCTCAGCTGCAGCTTGCCAGCTGCTTCAAGGTCGCACGGTGCCAGTGGCCTCGAACTGGCGACCTTGTGGATGTTAATCTTCAGGCAAATGGAGGCTCTACCCTCTAGACCAGACCTCCTGCCCATCTCCCTTTATTTACACAAGCTTGCAAACTACAAGAGCTCAGCTCTTTGCAGGGCTTCTATCTGATTTTTGAATAGCCTTCGGGCTTGAGGCAATTCGTTATCTTTCCACCACCCATGTTTTCATTGGAGGCTGTGTGGGACTCACCAGAAATTGGATCACAACCCACCAAGTGGGTCCCAATTCCACAGTTTGAGAAACGCTTTCTTTATCATTGAATGGAATATGTCTTGCATCTGTGAAACTGAAACAGCTTTTCTGGTATGCTGTATTGTTCAGCACATATGCAAAACAGTTTAATTAGTTTTTTGTTTACATGCCCAACTCTAGTATTTTCGATGACGATATTTATAGTAGGAGAATACTAGTCAGTTGGAAATGACATAGAGCAACTATTTCTGTCACAATGTATCCCATATGCATTCTCTGCCTGTATGTTAAAGTTATTCTCCCCCCCCCCTTCTTATATCGAAGAAAGGTGAAGTTCTTCTCATACTTGAGAGAAAACCTGATGGCTGGTGGCTGGCTAAAAATTCTAAAGGGAAGAAAGGCCTTGTACCGAAAACTTATCTTAAGGTGAGTATTTGTCTCTCTTTTTATTCTTTTGAACCAACAACAGCCTGCCTCCCAGTCAAAAGCTTGGTGGAATAGAAATTTGCCACTTAGTTGCCCATGCACACAGTTTTAAGAGATCCTGTGGCAAAAATCCTTGATTTTTTCCCCCCCATATTTTCTGCTTAGTTTTGTCTGTTCTTAGTCCCTTGTATTCCCTACCCCAGTCATCCTGAAAAGCTACCGAGACCTCCTCCCTGCTGTTCTTGAGTTTGGTAACATTACAGAAAGGACCACATGGCATCTCTGACAAATTCTGTGGATTAAATGCCTTCCTGGCTAATGTCCCTCCAACACAGGATTCTGACTGATACTCCTGCTGGGATTGGCATGTATCGACTGACTGGGCAGCCAAGTGCCTCTGGTTAGATAAAGGGATGTGATGGGAAGCCCAGGTGACCCTACTTATCCAACTGAATGACACTGACATTGACAACCCAAGTTGTTTTTTTTAAGTTCACACATAGGAATACTCTGAATTGTTGCCTCTGGTTCATTGTTGATGTGCTGTGTCTGTGCATTAATGATGAACTCATCTCATTAGGAGTGTAGGAACCCCTTCAGAGTGAGTAGCTAAGGAAAAGTATCCATCAATTTGCATTTAGAGTCTTTATTTGATTTTCTGCTTGTTTTTTGAGCAGTATGCCAACTTTTTGTTAACCACCTGATTTGGTCAGTCCTGTTCTATCTTTGACATGAGACTTGCTTTTTGATCCTTTTCCTCCTCCTCTCTTTTATTTTGTTTGTCCAGCAGACTGGATAAACAAAATAAAATAAAAGAGAACTCTGGTTTATTGTTCTTGATTTAACAACCTGGTCTCAGTTTTTAGGGTGTGCTTTGGCTGTGCTTCCTCAGATTGCCACTCACTAGTACTTGTTTTGGTTTTTGTGTAAGTGCGAATTCTCTCGAGGTTTGGCAACCCTTTACAGATTGTGAGGAGAGGTTTTCCAAGATTGGTTTCCTCTGTCTGGTTGGTGATGACAGTGGAAACCTACCAAACCCTCAGATACCTCTAATGGGGATAAGGACGGGGAAGAGCAAACAGCAGGTGTGCCAAGAGGGTAGACATTTTCTGCTATTCCCTAAAAGTTTAGGATTGCACTTTTGAGTGACTCTGAAACAGCTTTCTAGTCTCCTAGTGTTGCATGGTAAGTTTCACCAGTCTAGAAGAGGCAACATAAGACCCCACTGCCTGTTTTTGGCTCACCAAAGTTTTCTTCCAGTCTGCGAAGCTATTCGGAGTACTTTTTCCAGGATGAGGGGGAGATGGGGGTGAAGAACCTTTCCTATAGGAAAACCCTTGGCAGACCAATTGTGGCCCATTGTGTTATGCAGAACTCTGAAACCTCCAGCTCATAGCTCATGGTCTTAGTGACTAAGCTTATTCACCACTTCATCATTGGAAAGTCTCTTCCTGGGGGGGGGGGGGAGGCCACAGTGTGATTGACCACTGTAATGTCTGTTAAATTTTCAGATTCATGACAGTGAAGGAGAGGGCCAAGAACCAAGTGAAGAGGAAACGGAGGAAGACATAGAGGTGGCAGATGAAACAGCAGGAGGGGCCAAAATATTGAAAAGGTTAAGAGACAGTGGCTTTGACTTTAGATAAATTATACTAATTATACTTTAAAATTTATTTTATTTATTATTTGTGTTTAAATATTTAAATCCCACCTTTCCCTCCAAATAATCAGTGCTCAAAGCAGCATACAGAATAGAAGAAAAAAACAGTAAAATGCAAAAAAAAAATAGGAATGAAATGGGGACTTAATCATTGCAGCCTTGCATATTCTGTTTTGGGTCCCCTCAGGGGAGAAAGGCAGGATAGAAATGCGGTAAGTAAGTAAATACCGGTAAGTAGATGAGTAATAAGTAAATATATTCTGTACCACTAGTTCAAACACTGGCCATCTCAGCTTTTGTCCATCTATTCCTTTACTGTTTTGATCTGTCACAACAGTGAATTCAGCAAAAGTTGGGTAAAGCCACTTGTATGGGACTCCTTGTAATAGAAAGTCAAACTGGTTGTAGTACAGATACTGAAGTTTGAGTGATAAGTAACATGTAGGAGTTATGAAGGAGATGAAATCCAGAGAGAGGGGGCAAAATGCATACAAACATAGCTATGCTTCTAATTTCTCAGTTCATCTTGTTGAAAATTGTGCATGAAAGGTAGATACATGAATAAAATCTGATCAGGCCATTAGCTGTATATGTTAGTGAAAGCTGGGCATTAAGGAAGAAAACTAAGCACCTATTTCTGACCTGAGAGAAGGCTCTTTACAAAATAGGAAAGCAATAACTAGAGGTTTTGTAGAAGGACCCAGGCATTAATTAGTAACCCTACTGCAATGTGAAAGCATAGAGACTATTGTGATTTGGACATATTCAAACAGCAGGAGTAGAAAGTCTATGGAAAAGAGCACTGGAAATAATGTGACAAGTAGAATAACCAATGCATAAGTGGTGTTAAGATTTAAGTACTTTGGGAGTATATGGGCAGTGCAATCCTAATGCTAGTTGGAAGCCAGGTGAATCTCCTTAGGATAAGGGGATGTATTTCTCCTTACCCTGAGTAATGCTCCAGCCAGCCCTATGGGGCTGCTCTGATCTCTGCCAGCTACTCAGCTAGTGGAAGTCTGAGTGGCCCTGTGTAGGTCTGTCTGACCCAAGAAAAGGGTTAGGATATGGTGGAGGAGGCCTATGCTGATCCTGCCCTCTCCCTAGACAGTCCCACACCTTGTTCCACCCTCTTCCGCCCTGTTACACTGCTTCCCGGCTCCGGAATGTCTTCCTGCCACCCTCTCCCAGCCCCTGAACTGCCTGGTGGTGTACTTACCTCTGCTGGTGCCTCAGGGTCTGAATGCAGCGCTGGCAGGGAGACACAGACCTCCATGCCAGCATTGGTTGCTCATGCAGTGTTGCAAACGTGCTTTACAGCAGGTTCATGACACCTTTGGCCCATGCAGCGGTTGTTGCACTGACTGAAGTGGAAATTGGATTGCACTCTGAGTTGATGAAAATGCAGACAGAAGTTTTGTATCTATTTTGGTTAGGTTGTGAAGTCAATTCAGTAAGAAATGTGCATGTTTACTTGGAAATCATGTTTACTTGGAAATTAGAGTTCAATGAGACATAGAGCCACATTCGATTTGCATGCAAACATTGTTTAAAAGAAAAAGGAACTGGGTGGTTCAACTTTGATTGGGATTGGGCCATGCAGGGAGGGGGAATTTCACTCTTCCCTCCTCATAGTCACCTTGAGCTTTTGGAAAGGCAGAATATAAATACACACATACATACTATTTTATGGTGCAAATGGTCCGTCCATCCGTCCCCCCCAAAATATCATTTTCAGTCCAATCCTATAAAATGGCATAAAAGAGAAAAGTTAATTTCCCCAGGCAGCCCAGTCCTGGTTAGGGTTACTTCCCTGATCAACCAGTTTTATTAAAAAAAAACACCAAATATTCCAGTTGGATACTCACATTGCATGTATTTGTGTGTGTGTCTGATGTGGTCCTTGCTTTGAAATTGTGCTTAGATTAATTTTTTTAACTGCAAAGCAGAATTAGTTAAAAGTTGCCACTTCAGTTTCCATCTTGGTCAGAATGCAGATTACTTTTTTGTTTCCCATTGGGATCATTCACCTAATGTGCTATTCAGAAATCACTGATGTTGAGTAATAGTTTGTCCAGCTTCATATCTGCAATACGTTCATTTGTTTTTCTTGGTGACATTCTTATTCTTACATCATTTGCAGAACAGACTCACACTGGAGTGCTGTTAAAAAAGCCATTACAGAGGTAAAGCTGTGTTTTATATATTCATGTTGCCATTAATGATTTTTTATTAATGACAATAACTTGATTTTGCTTGAAAAGCTAAATAGTCATTTATTCCATCTGATTTAGCACTTCATTGCCCAGACATTCAGGCTGTGGATTGCACAGTTAGGAAGCTAGGAATCTTTACATTGTGGAGAAGATTTCTACTTGTCCAGCCAGAGTGGCTATTCAGAATGCTTGGTGTTCAGTGATTTCTTTGCCCTAATAGTTGCAGAGTAATATGGAGACACAAATGCAATGAAGGAAGATAGCAGTAGAAATGAAATACTGTATCTCTCTTCTGAATAGAATAATACCTTAGATGCATTGACGACCATGGGAACAGTTCCAGCAGGATTCCGGCCTTCAACCCTTGCACAACTCTTGGAAGAAGGTATGAGTTCTGCAGAGTGGTTCAGTTAAAGACAGACTTCTCACAATGTAAAGCAAATTGAATGTGGTGTGAACATTTACCAGAGGATGATTGGCAATCTGATTGTAACATGAAGTTGCTTCTAATAAGTGTGTTGGTTTTAAACAGTATTTTCATTGACATGTTCGTTCATTTACACTTGGACTTCAGTGGTGATAGGAACTCTTTAATGTAGTTTAAAATGTCTCTGTTCCTTTTCAGTATGATAGGCTGGCTAGTACCACATAGGGGTGTTTTCATATGACATTTCTTATAAACACATGATTTTTTAAAAGTATGTATCTAAGACATTTTATGTAGTCCTAAAGATGTTGTGTGGCTATGTATGCAAACAGGGCTATCATACCAGTATACTTGTCAGGGTGTTGGCATTGACTTCAGCTTCCTCTGGGTTGCTGCTATACAATTTGTGAACAAAGCCTTAGGCTCTGACCATAAGCACATTAAAGAAAATCCCTATACAACTAGTCAACCAAGTCAGGGTGTCTAGGGTTGGGATGTTACAGGCTGAAGTTGTAGTCGACAAAAACCCATTGAAGGCAACTAGGAGACATAAAAGGAGAAGGAAAATACCATACTAAATAGTGCATATTCTCCTTTTAGGAATTCAGTTTCGAGCCCCTTACTTCCTACAACCTGAACTCACCCCTTCTGATCTGGCTTTCCGAGATCTAGTGTGGAACCATGAAAAGAACACTGTAAGTATTTGCTCTCAATAAACCTACAAACACTGATATTTACAGGGTAACAGAAGATGAGGAATTGGTTAGATGTGAAAGAGTAAAACCTCGCTATTCAAGTGTTTACTATTCCATGGAGAAAGAACATGTGAGGGCTTTCCTGGATTGTGTCTGCTTAACATTACCCCCACTGTTGCTTAGCAGCGACCAGGGTGGATTGAGGCTAGGAAGGAGACAGTATTGGGGGCAGAGATGCCTCCTATCCACTCTGAATTGCTTGAGCAAAATCGCACGTCCAAGTAGACCCGTTCAGATGGTAGAGACTTACTCCCAGGTCAAGGGAACTACCTGGTGGAGTCCTCCATAACTCTCCTCACCCCACCCCACAGGATTAATGCATGCTCTGATAGCACCACTGCATTGGTGGGGGGAGGGGAGAAAAGGGAGGGATTGTGTTGTGAATCTTACTAAGACCAGAGTAAAAACTGTGTATCTTTCCAGAAATTATGGAATATCTCAAAATGCTAGAGTAGACCTGCTCTATTCTACATCCCTGCTAACTGGTAAGAGGCACTTTTTCAAGTGAGTGCTCTTCTTTTCTTTAGCAAGGGGAGAGTAACTGGCCCGCCTCACCCCCGCAGTGTCTGTTCGAGTGGTTGTCTGCTGGTATTCTTTGCATCTTTTTAGATTGTGAGCCCTTTTGGGACAGGGAGCCATTAGTTATTTGATTTTCTCTGTAAACGGCTTTGTGAACTTTTTGTTGAAAAGTGGTATATAAATAGTTAATAATAATAATAATAATAATAATAGATTTCCTGCCATTGTTTTATTTATCAGATACAACCAAGGCCAACCCGAATATCGCTGATCTTAACCCTGTGGAACTGTAAAATGATTCCTTTTCCTGGACTGAGCATACAGGTTCTCAGCAGACATGTTCGACTCTGCCTTTTTGATGGTAACAGAGTAAGTTCTAGAAGTCCACTAATTCAGTGAGTCTCAAACTTTTAGCATCGGGATCCACTTTTTAAAATGACACTTTAAAATGACACTTTTATGAGACTTTTATGAGACTTTAAAAAAAGGTGATCTAGAAAGAAAAAATTTACAATTAATATTTTATTTATTTATTTATTTTTAAACTTGATCCATTTCTCATAATGAGGCAGCCCTAATGAATAGCCTCAAGGATTGAGAGGCTTAGTGATGTGACCCAGCCTTCTTCTGCCCCCACTACCTGTCATTGACAGATTTGGAAAAAAACATCCCAGAAAAAATGTGCTCAAACATTTTCTCCCTATATTTATGTAAGCTTACAAACTGCAGGAGCTCACTTCTTTGCAGGGTAGTTAGCAGCTATCTGCATTTTGAATAGCTTCAGAGCTTGAGGCAATTAGTTATCTGATTTTTCCATCACCCATGTTTTTGTTGGAGGCGCTGCAGAACCCACCAAAAATCACGTCATGATCCACCAAGTGAATCTCGACCCATAACTTTGAGAAACACTGCCCTAATTCAAGATATTAAAATTGAATTCTGTTTAATACCTCTGTCAGATTCATGAATTACTAAAAATGTATCAGAGTGGGGTTTTTTTTGGTGTTTTGGGGTGGATTTGTACAGTCACTGAATGATTCAGAATATATACCAAGAGGAGTACACAGCTGAGTAAATGGGTGTAATTTTTTACTACACCGTTTTTGAGCACAGTAATTAAGTTAATGTCAGTCTTCTCATCTCACATCATTTCACATATAATATTCTTTATCTTACAGTTTCAAAGGTTTCTTGGCTTTGGTGAATCTGTGTTATTTTGCTGCAGTCCCATCTTCATATCTACAGCATGTTACCTGATTTTCGCCTGTACATTCTGCTGTTATTTTTCTTGAATATTTTTCTTGAAACATCAAGTAAATAGGTTCACTTGCTCTCCCTTCTATCACAGTGCTAAAACAATCAGTTTCATCCTCCCCCCTCCCCATGTTTTGCTGCAGTGCTGAAACCTCAAATGCTGCAGTTGGTACAAGAGGAGGGGAAGGCTGATAAACTGTGGCAACGTTCGCCAGCTCCAGGTATGATGGGAAACTAAGGTTTAACGAGTGTGCTCAAGGAAGCTGTGGGCTCATGCCCTCTTTTGCATATGAGAGGGGTACGCTAAGGGCACAGTCCTAACCAACTTTCCAGCACAGAGGTAAGGGCAGTGCAGTGCCAAGATAAGGGAACAAACGTTCCCTTACTTTGAGGCAGCCTCTGTGAGCACCCCTCAACTGCAGGATGCAGCACACGTCCTATTGGCACAGCTATGCCAGTGCTGGAAAGTGGGTTAGGATTTGGGCCTAAAAATGCTTATTTTCACTCTGACAAACTGCAATAGTTAAAACAAACCAGGATGTTGAACTGTGCTGGTTGTCATTTTTGTTAATGTTGTTTTATTTCCACTGGGGAGAATGTAATCAACATTGTAGTGGAGATTTCAAATAGCTTGTTTTTGTGAGTGGTTCAGATGGCATGTCTGTAAGGTTCAGCAGACTTTATACTTGCTTCTCTCCAGATTTAGGTCCCATCTCATCAGCTGAACATATATCTAGAGTTGCACAAGACCAGGTTTTGCATGGATCTTTACCACAAAATGAGTTGAAAAAGGTTCACTTGACTACTTTGTTTCCTTATCTTGCTTTAGGTCTTGAGTAATATTCATACTGTTAGAGCTACATGGCAGCCTAAAAATCCTAAAACATGGACATTTTCTCCACGGGTATGTATACAGGAGTGATTATGGACATATTGGTACATAATGGTACATTTTACGTTACTTTAGGATAGTGTTTCTCAATGTTTCTCCTCTGCCGTACCATTTCACATGATCTACCTATTCGAAGTACCACTGGAAATAACTGGTGATGACATCATTGCCAGTTACTTCTGGGCTGGGAGACCAGATGCAAATCAACAAACACCAGTAAGAGGCTCAGGGTGGATGGGAGGGCTTTTTCAAGCGCGGTAAAATATGCTTTGGAGCTCTGCCTTCTGAGACGATTCTCCTATCACTATTCGTTGTGTCACGTTCCTGGTCTTGCTGCCAGGTGGCAGATATCCAGGTACCACCTCAAGTATCACTGATGTTACCACAAGTACCACCAGATACCACCTCAAGTATCACTGATGTTACCCATTCTACTGGTTGAGAAACATTGCTTTAGGAGGATATATACTGTAGTATATGCCAATGTTTTTAGTATTACCTACTGATATATCACTAAAACCTTCATTATTATTATTATTTATTATTTGGATAGCACCACCAATGCACATGGCACTTAAGATAGAATGAAAAGGCAGGTCTGTGCCTTAAAGGGCTTACAGTCTAAATTTTGACTCAAGGTAGTCAACAGAGGGTGGAAAGGAGATTGAGGCTGGAAAAAACAGATGAGAATAAACCAGTGTTTCTCAAACTTTGAGGGAGCTTTACTCCCTCAGTAAGTCTTTGTGGGGGAGTAGCTAGGGAAGTGATGCAATCCTCAGGATTACGTTGCTAAGGGGGAGCAAATTGGGGTGCTTTCTATTTTTATGTAGGTAGGGCTACTTGAGGTTGCAGGATATGCGGGGAGCCCTGCACAGCCCTCCATAGGTCTCCCCGAGGCTTGCAACATTCAGTAAAAGTGGGTGCAAAGTGCTCCTGCAAAAGAAATTGCTTTGAGCCCGCTTTTTCTGAAGATTCCAAGCCTTGGGGTGCACATGGCTCCCCACATCTGCTGCAGCCTGCTGTAGCCTACCTACATAAAAGTGAAAACACCCTGCCTTCGCCCCCCATAGGGATGCTATCCTGGGGATTACTTCCCTCCCTCTCCCTTTCCCCCACCCCTTAAAGGGATGGAGGAACCTTTACAGGAACTGGTGGGTCGTGACCCTCCACTTTGAGAACTGCTGGAATAAACTGTTTCAGTGGCATCTGCTTAGCAGTATGGAATGGGGACTAAAACATGCTGCCAAAGGCTTGGTGGAAAAGATAAGTTTTGAGAAGTAATTTGCAGGAAGTGAGCAAGGAAGCATCCTGCAGGTATTCCAGGTGGCAGTTTGAAAAATTAACTGGAGAAAGGACAGAGTTATTTGAGACAAAAGTGAGGGTTAAACATTACTTGTTCATAGTATGGGAACCATGGCAAAAAGAAACATGTATTGCCTTGTCTCAGTGGTCAAGGTCAGTAAACCTAAATGCTGTGGTATTGTATGACGTGAAGTAGCTCCGCTTCAGGTTGTATTGACCAAACCTTTCTAACTGAGAGCCAAACTAGGCAAGAGCTGGGAAAATAATGATCTTCCAGTGAAAGACAGAACTTCAATAGGGCTTCAGTTTTTTACTTTGATCTGCTACACTGGATGCTTCTAAACCATTGTCATATTTTAACACAAATATATGCTAAACTGGCACTGGCTCCTTGTTTTTGCCCCCCAAAACAACATAACTGAGGAAGGGGGAAAGAAGCATGAATTGGATTGGGGCCATGACACTGGGGGATGGAGGCTAAGCCCTTTCCTCTGCATTAATTTTTCTGGTCTAAATCACCTGCACCCCAAGCCTCACTAAGGCAAAAAGAAAAAGAAAAAGAAAAGGGTGAATAACAGGGGGTTGCAGTGGAATTTAGATCAAGAAAATGACTTTAATTGGGTTCGTATTCTGTCTGCTAGAGACTTGGCTCTGATTAAATTTGGACTCCTTTCTATAGTAGCTTTTGTTTTGTTTATTAAGAAATTAGGAGATCCAGTCACATTTTTTGGGTCTCCTTGTCCAGTTTGGCCCTAAATAATAAATAGTGAGCTCTATATAAACCTAAGGGTTTGAGTAGCATGGATTCTTCGGTAGGTGGCGATCTTTCCTTTGAATTGATACTAAGTGTCTTATAGAAAAGAAGGGAAGAGAGTCCCTTTTTAAGGAGTCATCTGCAGACTGATACTCAAATAATATATTTTTCCTTATGCATCAGTTTAAATACCACATAATTGATACATAAGGGGAAATATATAATTTGAGTATCAGTCTGCAGATGACTCCTTAAAAAGGGACTGTTCTGTTCCTATTTTTATATGACTCTTACCTTAAGTAGGACTTCAGTTTTTTTTTATTTATTTTGAGCTGCTACAGTGGAGGCTCCTAAACCATTGTCATATTTTAAATTTCTGGGTGTATTTGCAGATAGCTCTTCAATCCTGGACTGAGTAATTCAGACATGAGTATATGCTAAACTGGCACTGGCTCCTACTTGTTTTGCCTCTGAACTATTTATCTCCTATTTTATATTGCACTTTCCCCTTTCTTTTGAAACAACAAAAACTTACCTATATTAGCTATATGAACAAGAAAGCCAGCTTTAGTCAACAATGCCAGCCTTTGTCAATGGGGGTAGAAGGTCTTGAATGTGGTTGGCAAAATTAACTGAAGAGGGAAGCTCAAGGCAAAGAAGCCGGAAACAGGCAAATCAGTCATTACAAAGTGGTATTCATTGATGGATGGTGGGTACATCTTTGTATTGCATACTATATAAAGTATCATGTCCATCTTGTCATGTAGTTTCGTGAATGCTTAACGTTAAAAAGCGAGTTAACATTTATACAACCAGCTGGGTAGCATGAAAATATGCTGATTGTTGATGTTTACATGTCTTTATTTCCTATCAGAAGAAAACCAAAGAGAATGATACCATTATTCTTAAAGATCTCCTAAAAGACTTTTGAAATCCAATGCTTGCATCTGTTTGTTATTCTTTTCTAATTTTGTAGGTCACTGGCATCTTACCATGTTTGCTTGATGGTGATTGTTTTGTTCGATCCAATTCCCCATCTTCAGATATTGGTCTATTATTTGAACTCGGAATTACTTACATTCGCAATGTAAGTTCATGAAAATGGCTCAGTGTGGCTAAGTGGTCGAACCACTTAGCATTCAGTGGTGGTCCATGTCAGTCATTCTCAAACTGGGGTGCCACGATGCCCCAGCTTGAGGAGCTCTGTCTTTGCCTCTTTAAGAGGGGGGAGGGGGAAATACAGTGATACGATTCCCTGGATCACACCACTGCCAGGCAATTGAGAACAGGAAATGGGTCGTGATCTTTATTTTTAGATTTTGTGAGGCTTGGGGAGCCCTGTAGAGGCTTCCATGGACTCTCCACATCCCTGGCAGGCTGCTGCTGCTAGTGAGAAAAATGGAGCCCCTGTCGCCCCTGGCAATAGCGTGATTCTGGGGAACGTATCACTGGCTTTTTGACAGAGCTAGCCCTGGGAATGAAGAATGAGTAGGTTTCAGTATGCAAAGAATGTCAACTTCCACTGAAAGTCTCATGTCTTAAATTTTTGTTTTTACCCATCCTCTTGTAGAGTGATCTGGCAGCTTAATCAGAAGTGTTATAATCAAACGTGTTATAGTCTTGGACATTTAAAAGTTTTAAAACACTTTTAGTATTAAAAAGTACTAAAAAATTGTCATTGATGTACAAAAAAATTAATAAATCAAATTGATAATTCAAAAATGAAAATGATTATGAAAAGTATAGGAAATACCAAAGAATTCTTGAATTGTTTCTTTACCTAGTATTGTTTTATAAGGCCCTAAACCTGATTCCCTGCTCAGCAATATGTAGAAATGCTCAGTTGCTCAGGATTGCAGTGGTATAAAGCAAGCCTATGCAAGGTTGATTGCCTTGGTAATATCAGTAGCCTGTACAGTAGTCATCTCTCTCTAGGCCAGTGGTTTGCAAAGTCCTCCTTAGGAGGAGGGAAGCACCTAAGTGCTTGCAGGGGCTGGGGGATTGCAGCAACATGATCTCCAGTATTGCGCTATTGCTGGAGACAGCGGGGGGTTCTGGCTCACCTGAAGTCAGCAACAGGGTCCAGGGAGCCCTGCAGACACCTTTGCAGGGCCCCCCAAGCCTGGAAAATAAAGAAAATTACAATCGGAAATCACTTCCATTTTCCTATTGCAAAAGTGACTTCTGTTTGCTATTTTCTTTATTTTCCAGGCTTGAGGAGCCCTCCAGAGGTACCCACAGGGCTCCCCAGGCCCCGTCTCTGACTTCAGGTGAGCCAGAAACCCCTCTTTTTTCCCAGCAGCAGCATGATCTTGGGGATCATGTTGCTGCAGTCCCTTTGCCCCCGCACCTTAAGGGGATAGACCTAAGTGCTTCCCTAGCTGATGGGTTGTGACCCCATCAGTTTGGGAACCACTGCTTTAGGCATATCTATTTGTATGATGGGCAGCCCAATCCTAAGCTACCCTGGTGCCCAGTAGTACAGTGGTGCTGAAATGGCTGCTGCTGTTATCCCATTCAGTAAGGAAATGTTTGTTCCCTTACTCCAGGTAGAGTCTCAGCAGGCCCAATGGTTCTCCTCAAACCTGTGCCAGCTCTTGAGCTGGCAATGAACCAAGGAGGCCTGTGTTGGGCTTCCAGGTTCAGGAGGGGGCATAGGATTCGGTGGCAGAGTCTGCTGCTGTCCCCATCCCCCTCCTGGGACCTATCCTCCCCTTGCGCCACCCTTAGTTCTACTTTCCCCTTCCCTCCCCCACCCTGAAAAGCCTTGCTGCTTGCTGGTGGTAGCACTCAACACAGGCTGCTTGGTGGAAGTGTTGTCCCAGCACTGAGGCCCAGCGCCAGCTGACGCTGGCCTCGGTGCCACATCCTCTCTGCTGGTGCAGAGGTACCTTATGGCACTTTTGTGATGGCAGTTGCTGGAACATCGTAGCAGCTATCATTACTGCCCAGCAATAGGATCAGGCCCTAAAACTCCCTAGTTCTGAAAGTTAAGCATGTGCTGGGTATTCCTTAGATGGTGGGAAGAGGCAGCATATTGTTGCTGCACCATGATCTCTTTAGTAGTTAAGTGGGGACCAAGAGTTGAATTGCACTCAGTTATTAGACTTTGCAGCAATCTGAATATCTCCATTTATTCATCGTATTTTCTAGTCAACAGGTGAAAAAGGAGAATTGAGTTGTGGCTGGACATTTCTAAAACTTTTTGATCCCAGTGGACTTCCAGTTTCCTCCAAGTAAGTTCTTTGGGGGGGGGGGAGGAAGCAAAAATTCAACCAAGATAAAAAGAAAATTAAAGCAGGTCACATTATTGACTTGGCCTGCTGTAGACTCAAAAAATCAGTGAGATTTATTTATTTAAAATACTGTCTCCTTTTCCTCTGACAGAACTCAAAGCAGCTAACAATACATTTGAAAAGAACCAACATCCATAAAATAATAGAGTAAAACAGCTAACAGGAAAATCACTAAAATCACTAGGACACATGCCTCAACCAGTTTTCAATGTTACCCAAAGGTTTCATGAAAAACTCAGGTCTCAGCAAGTCAACAAAATATATAAAATGTCTAGGCTATCAGATCTTTTCTGAGGTGGGTATTCCAAAGCATTGGGGCCACTACTGAAAAGATTCTGCCTTTTTGTCTCTACATTACTCCATCTCTGATTGGGAGGAAATCTAGCAGAATTTCTGATATTTGTCAGAGTGATAGGAGAAGGTGGTCCTTTAAGTTTTGGCTAGACTATAAGTTTTTAATAGATTATTTAAAATTACATCTCTTTCAGTTTAAACATTTGTTTATTTACTGAATTGAATGGGACTGATTTACAAAAATCAGACATACGATTGCAGCCTTAAATATGCAGTCACTAAATGCCTTCCAGGAGCAAACTACTAGACTTTAAACTTGTGGAGTGTACTTTGTTTCCCAATAAAGCCCCGAGGTCCACCAGCTGGAGTGGGGGGTATAAAATAGTGGCTTGATTTAGGGGCAGTCCTAGGATGGAGGATCACATACTTCACATAAGCACATGCTTGATCCACAGTTTTTTTTTCTGTAACAGAACTAAGCTCACATGAAAACCACTCATGGTTTCCCCTTTCAAACTCTTTTGGTTTTAACAGTCTAATTTGGGACAGGGGTGAGGCTTTTTTGTTGCTATTAACTATGGGGAGTTGGAAACACTTGATGGAAATGTAGACTGAGCCCTAAAATTTTCTGTCCGACTCATACTGTTTTTTAAAAATGTAAATGTGTACCTTTCCCTGTCTGTCAAAAGAGGCACACAAGGCAGTTTATTAATTAGTGTGTATTCTTCTTTCCTCTTCCCCAAAAACGTTAAAAACAACTCTAACTGACCTGATGTGATTTTTAAAGCTCACGCAAAACAACACCTTTTCTGAAAAAGCAAGGCAGGACCAAAACTGACTAATGTCAATTGACTACATTTTGCCACCCACACATTCTTTAGTTTCTGCATTCCAGGTGTTCAACTCAAGGAAGTTCTGGAGATTTACTGTTTTGCCATCCTTGAGCTGGATTTGATATTCATTCCTACAGCATTCATAAGCTGGGTTGTCTGGGTTTAATACTGAAACATGATGTCATTTGATTAGTATGCAGCCTCTTCACAATTTCTGAGAGTGTTAAACCAGTCAGACGAATCTCACTCCTTGGTCTGTTTCAAATGTGGTTTGAAAATAAATCAACCTTGAAGATTTTCTTTAAAGGGGGGGGGAAAAAACCACCAACAAACCAACTTTCCTGTCGACTTTTTGTATGACTACTTGATCAGTTGTTCCTGTTATTCCATCAGTGTTGAGTAAAGACTTATTGCAGATACTCACCTATAAGGGAGATACTCACCTTTTAAAACCCTTCCATGTTGAGCTGCACCTGCCAAAGTTCCCTCTTCTATACAGTGGTTAAAAGTATAGGCACTCTGTCCTCAATTGTATCTGGTCACCCTGCCTGCAGCCAAAGTTAACATTTTCACTGAATATTAAGGCTTCCATTTAAATCAAGTGTGTGCCTCATTCCAGTGGCGTAGCTAACCAAGTTGCTGCCCGATGCAAAAAAAATTCTGTATGCCCCTCCCGGAAATGACATCAAATTTAATTAATTACATTGGGTCTTTTTATTTGTTAAAGTGAGTGAGAAATGTTAGCTAATATTTTAAAATGGCAACACTTGTTGAAAGTACTTATTGCACTTTTACAGCGCAATCTATTCATGTCTACTCAAATGCAAGTCCCATTGTGTTCAATGGGGCTTACTCCCTGGTAAGTGAAGTAAGGTAGGATTGTAGCCTTACACAGTTTGAGATGTGCAGGAGGGGACTGGAGACAATCATAAGAGCCAGCAGCTTACCTTTAGGAAGTGGAATTGAGGAATTATGTGAATAAATGATGAGGCCAAACCACCTGCTGCTCAGTGCTCCTGCTGCAACTTGCCTCCCAGGTTGCTGTGCCTTGCTTATGACCCACTTCAGGTTCCTGCACATGCGCAGGTAATCTATCACAATCAGCCAACTCAGAGCCCAATCCTCTGCCTGTCTACTTGGAAGCAAGCCCAGTCTAGTCAATGGGGCTTACTCCCAGGATAGTGTGGATAGGGTTGCAGCCTCAGAGCCCAATCTCCTGCATGTCTACTCAGGAGCAAGCCCTACTGGCTTAGATTGTGGAGACAATTGGGCTGCTTCAGCCTTGCCAGGAGGAGAGAGGAAGATAAGGGAGTTGGCAAGTAGAGAGAGGACTGTGACGAGCAGAGTAGAGTAGGCGGTGCAGGGGAGTGGTGAACAACTGGTCCCGCTGCACAAGGGGAACCCCCTCCTCAGTCCAGGCTGGACGCCACAGGAGTCTCTGGGGGCTATGCCTGCCTGTTGAGGGCTCCATCTCTCACACACACACCCACACCCAGTGTCCTGATCAGCATCCAACAGCCCCCCCCCCACCAACACACTCCCTTCCTTCCTTCCTCCCTCCCTCTCTACAAGCACAAACACAAACAAGCACTGACACGCTCCGCTCCCCATGTGCCTCTCTTGCTATTTAAGCCAAACAGGGCTTCAGAGGGCAGCATGTTGAGCAGGACAGGTGGAGGAAATCACGGAGGGAATGAAAGCTGGCAGGTGCATGAAAGGAAGACTCCGAGGAGCAGTTTCGCCCCTCTCCATGACTGTTGCCCCTCCTCCATCTGGAGTGCCTGGCACTGGCAGGGCTGCTGGCAGCAGCCCTATTGTTGCGCACAGGTGCTGTTGCCTGCAAGTTGTTGCCCCCTCAGCCACATTGTTGCCCCCACCCATCCTGTAGCCCAGTGCACCTGCTATCCCCTGCACCCCTAGCTACGCCACTGCCTCATTCTCCTTAGCAGGATCACATCTGACCCTACTGCACCCTTGTTCCGTTTTACAAATGTTTGACAGAGGTCTGTTTTTTAAACACCAGGATGTAATCCTCATTTCCATCTGCAACAAAGTCCCAGGCTACAGTTTGGTTCACCATTACTCAAGAATTACACCCATGGAAAGCACTGGGGTCTACTTCAGAGTAAATAGGGTTGCAGTTTTGTGTAGCTGCACTTGTTTATGCTCATTCCTTGTTGCGTGTCTTTCCACTGTGAATTGGATTGCATACTTGCAGTTATGTATTATATGTTGTATGCAGGGTGACCAGATACAGTGGAGAACATAGTGCCTCTACCTTTAACCATTGTGTGGAAGAGGGCATTTGGCAGGTGCAGCTTAACATGAAAGGCTTTAATAAGTTGTACCTGACAAAATTCCCTCTTCTATACAATGGTTAAAGGCATAGGTACTCTGTCCTCCATTGTATCTGGTCACCCTGTTTGTATGTAGAACCTATTGCTTAACACACCAGGCACCTTAAAGAAGGATTTGATTAATTGGTCTACCAGTATGTTGTTTACAGTGCACTTACTCTGATAGTGTTTACAAAAAAGTTCGAAGACAAGAATTTAAAAAGAATAAAAATGTATCTTATGATTGTTTGTTATATTTTTAATAAATTAGAGACTATACAGTTCTTAGGTAACAATTACTGGTAGTATTATTTACTATCAGTTATTTTCAGGATCTGGCCTAGGGTAAAATCAGACAAAATTATAGTCAGACACTTCCCTAAGTTTAACCCCAGCCTGACTTATCTGAGGGTCATAGAAAATTCCATGAATTTAGGCTCAAAACCTGCCATCTGTGAAATAGACGTATGCTCGTGTGTCTGCGGTGCCCTGGCTTGGCTGAGTAAAAAAAAAAGTGTATTGTCTGCCTACTGATGGTCCTGTACTATTCTTTTGTAGCACTTTGAATTTGTAAGTTGCTTAAAAACCTTTAATATGCTAGCCAACTGTATGAGGTAGGTCACTTATAGAGTTTTTCTACGTGGAGAGTTTTTGATGTGCACGTTGCCCATTTTAACATTCCACAACTAGATGTCTTGCCTCAACACTGCATTTCTGTGGCAAAGATATTTCCTTTTCCAGGCACTGGGTTTATTGACTTGGATTCAAGAACCTCCCTTTTTTCTGTGTGATAGCTGTTTAGAAACTTGAAGACTGTTATCATATCTCCCCTTATTCTTCACTTCTCCAGACTAAACATGCCCAGGTTGTTTATGCGGTTCTCCTAGGACTTGGTTTCCAGTCCTCTCACCATGTAGGTTGCCCTCTTTTGAATCAGTTCCAGCTTGCCAATGTCCTTTTTAAAATGTGGTGCTTTTAATTGGGCTCAGTGTTCAAAGTGAGGTTGGAATAGTCCATAATAGAGTGATTCCACTCTATCACATCACAAGATGTGATATCACATCTGACATCTGAGATCACATGTGACAAGATGTGATATCACATCTTGTGATCTGGGTTTTATGCCTCTGTTAATGCAATCCGGTGCTGCATTAGCTTCTTTTTTTGGCACCTGCATCACACTGCTAGCTCGTGTTCAGTTTCTCATCTAGTGGGGCAGCACTGGTATACACACTTACCTGGACTAAGGGCTGAATCCTATCCAACTTTCCAACCTGATGCAGCTGGATGCAGCTAAGGAAACAAACCTTTCCTTACCTTGAAGAGGCCTTCATGTCTGCTTCATGACTGTCTCCCTACTGCAGGATACAGCACATGTCCCATTGGCATGGCTGTGCCAGAACTGACAAATAGGATAGGATTGGGCCCTGCCACAAATGTGCCATAAGGCACATCTGCAACCCTCAGCAGCAGTTCAGCTGGTTGGCACTGGGTTAGCGCTGGTGGACCGCTGCTGCTCCACCGCTCCGCAGTCCTGTGGACCGCCAGGTGGGGAGCAGGTGTTCCGGGGTGGGGGGTGGCGGAGAGAGGGGGGAGGAGACATGATGGGGGAGGGAGCAGGTCGAGAGAGAGGCAGGACTGGTGGAGCTGCTGGTGCTACCCAGGTTGCATTCATGATGCTGCAGCAGCCAGTTTTTGGCACTGCTGCAGCCCCGTGTGCTGGGCAGCCCAGGATTGGGCTGTAAGTTCCTTTGAATTCAGTGGGGTTTATTTCTGAGTAGGCATGCATAGGATTGTACTGTTAGATACCTAGATCTGTGCTTGCCAAACTTTTTAGCACTGGGACCCACTTTTTTATATGACTCTCTATCAGGATCCACTTGGTTTTACCAGACTTTAAAAAAGGAGTTCTAGAAAGAACTATTTTATTTGTTTATAAGTAGTAATAACTAGAAAAAGACTCTCAAACACTTTTCAGCCTATATTTACACATGTGTGTAACTGCAGGAGCTGTGCTCTTTGTTAGGGTCATTAGCAGCTACAGTATCTGATTTTTGAACAGCCTCGGGGCTTGAGGCATTTAGTTATTTGATCTTTCCATCACCTTTGACAACCCACCAAAAATCAGATTGTGACTCACCATTGGGTCCCAATGGACAGTTTGGGAACCACTGATCTAGATACATTTTACGTGTGCGCTGGCTGAGCCAGGTCTCCCCCCTCGTGTACCTGTGTTTTTGACATTTTGTACCTACATGCGCAACTTTAGATTAGCAGATTTGTCTCTGCTGAAGTTCTTGTGTCCTGAGCTAATGCCATTTCCAGAGACTGTGAAAGCTTGTGGTGCTGCATAATCTGCTTGTGAAATTGATTAGCAGTTGTGAAGGTTTTTTTCCCCCTTCCTGCTTGCAACCTGAAGTGCAAGTTGCAGCTGCTGTTTGATGACTGGTCCACATTTCAGATTGTTTCTCTTAAATCTACTGTTGAAATTTGGCAGGAACAGGCAGGTACAGAGCATACGGGCAAAACATTTCGTTCACATTTATCTCTAAGTTCAGAATACCAGTATGACATTATGTGGATTTTCTGAGTGATTCACATTTATCACTGCTGTACAGAAAATCATGTTAAATCACTTGTGTATTTTATGGAACACCTTCCCTAGGAAAGCCCAGCTGGCCTCATCTTTGTATCCCTTTTGATGCCTTCTCTTGAACTGCTTACAGTAGAATTCAGGAGTAAATGTAGCGCTAGCGAGTCCTGCCTTAAATGACATTTATGAATACAGCCAGGGTCTGTTTTTAGTCTCAGAAGGCCTTCAGGTATTTGCCTGATGGACTTGATAGTTTGGCCCATGATCCAGAAAGCCATGCAAATAGTGCCACTCCCCTGTTAGACTTTGAACTGGAATTTCTCAAACTGCAGCCCCTCATGCTGCACAAGTAAGCTACTTGCTACTTTTGAAGTGTAGGAGAGTTTCAAAAGGAGCATGCGATGCACCATGGGGTGCATCAGTCTTCAAAAACATAGAAACGCGAACAGCATTCCCAGACTACGATGGTATGTACATATCCATTCATATAAATGTAACAAAACTGTCAGATAATATCTGAGAAATTATTTGCTGGATACTGACTTATGAAGGATGACTAGTAATTACAATTCTGTCATCTTGGGCTTGCCTGGATTGATGGGTCTATTTTGCATCATCTTTTATAAGTCAGCACTTAATAAATATTTTTTCATTTGTTGTCTGGCAGTTTATGATATCTGTCTGGGTGGATTTATACATATTATAATCATTTGGTTCACAGGCTGACAAAGTATATATATTTGCCAGAGTTTGCCCAAGTTCCTACAGTTGTCATTACTGTTTGTTTAATGCTGTCACTGTACATGGCACATGACAAAACACAGAAGGTGTAACCTGGGATGGTGGTGGCAGATACAAACTACCAAGGTTCCTCCCCTCTTTTTCAGCTGCTGGTCCACCAAAGGGGAAAGCAGAAAACAGGAAGAGGTTTGTGCTTGTTAACCACAAGGTACTAGTGCCCTTGGTCAGCCTGTCTTCTCCCTTTCTCTGCCACATGCATATAAAATTTTCTAAGTAATCCTTTTTTATGTACCGACGAGTAGATTTTTATGCTAAGAAAAATGTGCACCAAGACATTATTTTTTTTCAAATTTAAATTATAAGGTAATTCAGAAGAGGGTTAACCCAGATTAATTAATTAATTATCTTTTTATCATTTCAGAAATAAAGAATATAATTTTGTTGATTTTTTTCACCCCACTGTGAATTGTCATAAAAGTGCATATATTTATATATTTTACAGAACATATGAGCTGCTTTTGAATGGTGGAACTCCCTATGAAAAAGGGGTTGAGGTAGACCCATCAATTTCAAGAAGAGGTATAGCATATCTCATTTCTTATCTAAAAATGAATGTAAACCTATGCATGTTTTATTGTTTATGGAAGCCATTCTAATGTTGTGCTAAGTTTTTTATTCATATTGCTCCTTTCTTCCATCATGGGTGGTATACGTAGAGTTCTCAAGTTGTCTCTGATCCAGACACTGACCAGACCCTGACTGAGCAAATTTGTAGCACCGTTGCCTTCAGATATGCCTTGGTACCTAAGTAAAAACTTAAAATATGAGCAAAATGCATCAATCCTTGCTAGTGACGTATAGTCTAACAATGAAAGCTTCTATGGATAGGGAATGTCAAATATCTTTTAATAAGTGATGATTGTTTAGAAAAGGTCATTTGAGTATAGAGAGAAACTTGCAGTAATTGTCAGTTGTAAAGAATTTTGTCAGGAGAGGAGACGAAGGCCAAGTAAATGTTTTAAGAAATTGTAGTGTCCAACTATGAGAAGCAAAGCAATTCTGTGTGTAGGAGGGAGTATGGGAGTAAGTAGGCATGCAATTGGAACCAAAGTGCACTACTTAACAAGTAGGACAGAATTTGCTTAATGGAGAATAACATTGGGGTAAAATTTTGAAATACTTGTAAACTTAGAAGCTGAAAAGGTGCTGGAAAAAATGAATGAAGGATTTATTTGGGAATATATAAAGATGCCTTAGTGATCACTGTAATATCAATATGCTTAATGATGTGTTATTTCTTTTACTAAAGCCAACAGTGGGGTTTTTCAGCATATTGTAACGCTGAGGAAACAGCCTCAACTTCTTGTGAAACTGAGGTCATTAAATACTCAGTCTAAAGTCATACTGAAGTAAGTGAGCAAAATTGGTGGTATATATATATTTTTTACATTGTGTACAAAATACAATCTTCTTTCTCTTAGGCTGCTATTAAATGTCAGTGTTAAATACTGATATTGACTATCAATCATTTGGTTCATGTTCTACACAAAAATCTGCAGAACTTGATTTGGATGAGATATTATGGGGGCAATTTAGGGTCAGCTATGGTGTGGACTCATCAAACGTTAGCATGAGGACCTCCAAAGAGAATATAGGAAGTGAATGCGCCTTTGGGGCTGCTTCCTACCTTATTACCAAACAAGAAGGGCTGGTCTACCATGTCACCCGTCCATTGCTTCCTCCCCACTTCCCCTAGTGGGGCCCAAGATACTTTGTAACCATTGTTCAAATGCTGTGGGCACAGAGAGAGTCCTTAGGCAGTTGCAGTAAAGAGCTAAGTGCTGCACCACATTACTCCATTCCTAGTATCCATACTGCTATTTGATGTTTATTTTAACAGCAACTGTCTGCTAGGCTGTGAATGCTATTAAAAGATACGACTGCTTTCTAGGGAGTGGTATCTTTGCCTGGTGGTGCATGAAATTGTTCTGTCAAACGGGCAACGTTTCTATTTCAGCAAGAATTAATGCCAGGCACTGGTTTTGGAATCTGGCCTAGTGTACACCTTTCCTCTACATGTATTTTGCATGGTTCTGGGAGGGCAACTACATTTTCATGTGTCTGAAAAATGCACCCCTTTTTCAAAGTAGCTTGAGAATCAGCCTATAGTGGAAGGCAGAGAAACAGAACTGGGCAAGAAATGTGGGGGATTAAGAGTGGATGATGGGGATTATTTTAAAGGAGAACGTGTAGGGATAAACCAGAGAGGAATGAATTGGGAAAGGAGTAGTAGAACGGATGCATTGGCATGTGCTCAGGAAATGTAAGAAGTCCCTTCCATGGAGTGCATGAGAAAAGTGTAGCTCTATGGCAGAATACCTGCTGCATGCTGAAGGCCCCAGTTCAATCCCTGGCAGGTGTAAGAATGGGAAGTAATCTGTCTGAAACCCTGGAAAACTGCTTCCAGGCAGCATAGACAGTGCTGAGGTAGGTGAGTCAGTATACCAGCTTTATGGCAAATTCATGTGTTTACATATGGGCATATAGAATGCAAAGTAGAACCTTGTTTATCAGACAGAATGGTTTCTGTTCGGTTTTCCCCTCTAAGATTTTTTCCTGTCTGCTAATTTAGTACCAAACTTAGATGTTTAGTTACATTTCTCTGCTAGCCTTCTTCCAAAGTGCAAAAATGGTGTAAGTGGTTCTCCACATTCTCCTGCCCCCTCAGTTTAGCCCAACTACTACTCTGCAAGGAGGGTTAAGAAGTGATAGCTGCCCTGGTCAGCCTGCGAGCTTCCCACATTTGAGCCTGGGTCTCCCGGTCCCTAGACACTGTAACCACAACACCATGTTGGGTCCTTTAATTGGCTGCAGTGGGGCAGCTGGTCACATATTTGCCCTTGTAAAGCAGGGGTGGTGAGGTCTGTTATGTACATGAAAAGGAGTGCGTGGGGGACAAAATTGAGCCTTCTCATCTGCTTTACTTTGCTGTGTGTCATAGCTTTAAGTGGTTATTTTCCAGCTTGGCCCCAATACAACAAGCAAGGCAGGGTGGGAGTAACTGTTTAAAGCAAAGGAGCACATGGAGGTAAGGCAAAGGGAGGGAACCTTTCTGTTGCCCCACTTTTTCATGTTAAAAAAAAGACCTTTTTGCCCTAGCAATATATATGGGCAGGACAGATATATGGATAAAAGCCTGTGTTTGCGCCAGCCATATAGCCTTATATGTTATTTGACCCATGGAACAGAATGAGAATGTAAATATGACTTATTATGAGGGGAACACCTCTCTCTGCAATGAAATGTGCAGTTATATAGAGCTTGATGGTTGCAGGCATAGAAATCTGTCTAGGGAGATTGGGATGATTTTACAGAAAAGCAAGTCTGGAAAGTGAAGTTCATGTCCCCCATAGTGTTGGGATCCTTAATACTTCACACTGTGAGGCCCAGAAAAATGGAATGCCCAATATTTCTTGGTTAGGGCTTGATTCAGAATGCATTCTGGAAACATCCAAGTTAACAGTTCTGCTTACCTGTCAGCTTTTTGGGTCTTTAATGCCGCCAGAATTTTTAATAGCCAAGGAAATGAGAGCAGTAAGCTTATGCCTGATTAGAATGCAGTGCACGTTATACTTCTGTATTCAGAAATCTGGCCTGTTAGGATTTGCTAAAATATTTCAGAAGTACGTTTTACTGACTCTCCTCTTTTGTTACACTCTTTACCAGTCTGCTTCCAGAAGTATTAATTGGCAGTATGTGCTACATGCATCTCCTGCTGTTTTATCGTCAGATTCTTGGTGATGTGCTCCTCAGGGACAGACTGAACATGCAACATGCAGGTAAATGTGATGGTCTGAGAAAAGTAGGAGGTGCTTTCTGCACTTGGTCATGCACAGAGATGTTTCTGGAATCAAGAGCAGCCACCCCCTGACACTGGCTTTTTTGTAGATGTTTGCTGATGCAGTGGCTGGAGTGCCAGGGGTCTCCGCACTTTCTCCTGAAAAGCCCACTCTCAAGTTTTAGGAGCTCCTTGGAAATGGTACTGGACATGCCAGGGTTGCAGGGGACGGGTTGAATCCCCAGAAACCAGGCACAGGTGCCTTCCACACAATTCTCCACTTGCAGAAAATACTTGTGCCATGTTTCTGCAATTTCCCTCTGCACTTCATTCCAAGCTATTCCTGAGGGTTCCCTGAGCCCCAGGAATGTTGTTTTGGGAGGATCAGCAGTAGTGGGAGGGCCCCACAGAAAGGTCTCATTCTGTTAAGTGAACTTAAGTCTGGATTCAACCCACTTTCTTCCAACTCCTTTAAAGCAGATGGTGGACTGACTTCAGCCTTGGTTCAACTTCTTTTATCCTCTTAGTAGAATCCATTATTAGATGGTCCATCATTGTGTGTTAGATTTTTATGTGTATGTATATTTTCTATTGTGGCAAAGAAAAAGGGTGTTAAAATAAAAAGTGAATCAGTTCATATGGAGTATTTCTTAGCATCACTGATATGATCATCAGCATCCACTCTTGATTAAGAACATAAGAAATCTCTCGTTGGATCAGAAAAGGTCCTTCAGATGTTTGGTGTTGTCCAGCATTGTTTGTTGAAACCCAGTCACTAGCAGTCACAGAGTGATGACAGTGGAGCACAAGATATTGTGGTTAAACTTGACCTGGAAGCATGATGGAGGGATTCAGTGACTGCTTTGCTGCACAATTAGCTGTACTGTGCAGTGAATTCATCCCACAGCTGGAGCCAATATTCAGTCCAGTCAGTACCTTACCCTAATAAAAGGATGCAGTCCACTTATGGCTGGTGAAGAAAGAAGCTTAGATAAAATTTGAAGGGGAAAAAATTTTAAAAGTACTAGTTCTGAGGCTTTCACAGAGTTCATGGATAAGCAGAGATTTGATCCCTAGAATTCTGGCTCTTTGTTTCGTATGTAAATCACTTAACTGACTGCAGCTTTCAAAGGTAAATATTCAGTGGTTGCAGCCTTTGTGTAGCAATCAGGTCACTTAAAATGCCTGTTAACCTTGGCAAAGAATCTGACAATATTTGCTCTCTTTACAGGTTTGTAGTGTATATTATGTAGCATGCTGCTGGTGGTGTGGTTGACCCCTGAGTCTTGGGTTCAAAATACATACTGATATATTGGTGCAGTGCTGCTTGTGTGTGTGTATGTCTTAAACTTTTATTGCTGCTGTGTTAGAATTTTATTGGTGTTTTATCTGGCTTCTTTGTTTTGTTTTCTGCTGCTGTCATTTTAAATGTGATGAATTTTATATATCTGTTGCAAACTGCTTCAGTTATTTTACAGAGAGGCAGGGTATGGATTTATTAAATAAAGTGGGGTATATTTATAGATATGGGTACACACCTGTCTCAGATATAGAAGCCAGTGCTTTAGAATTTACTGGATTATCTTGTAAAACACTCTGTTAACCTACAAAGACTCCTACATTTTGTACCTCTAAGCTGCAAGCCCTGGAGGGTCACTCTTGTTTCCAATGTTTGGCTCTGAGCTGCCTGCAATTGTTGCTATATCAGGGCCAGTCATAGCTGTATGCCAATGTGGTCTAATGGTTACTGGGGAGTTTCAGCTTAATATATACAGTTTGCCGTGAAGTTTAGTGGATGACCTTGAGCTATTCTCTCTCTCTCTCTCTCTAACTGAATTTGCAGGATTGTTGGGAGGACAAAATAGTAACCGGGGGTTGGGGGAAAGCCATACAGGTCAGCCATCCTAAGATCCTTGGAGGAAGGTTAGAATCCTCCTGAATTAGAATCCTGGGGAGAGCACCAGGATGAGGTCTCTTGTTATCTGGTGTGCTCCCTGGGGCATTTGGTGGGCCGCTGTGAGATAGATGGGCCTATGGCCTGATCCAGTGGGGCTGTTCTTATGTTCTTATGTTCTTAATAGAAAGGTGACTAATAATACTTGTGACACCTGAATGGATGGAGAATTGGGTGCCTTTCTCTCAATTTCTTCCCCCAGTTTTCAAAGCAATGACCTATCTTCCTTCTTTTTACCAGATGCTAAGAGTAAGACATCAGATTGGCTGTCTTATCTTGTTTGTGGACTTCTGGATGCAAAAGAATTGCATACATATAATGCTGTGTAACCATTCTTTACAGAGTAATATTACACAGGCCAACACACATTTTGCTTCCTTAAACGTTACACCAATTCTTAGGTATATTTGGGGTGCTGATTCCAAAAATGGCATCCGTCTTGCCCTATCATGTCTAGTTTTGGAGACACGGCATAGCCTCTAGTGAATGGTTCAAGCAGCTTCCTCATGAGGAAGCCCACACCATGGGTTCCTCATGAGGAAGCTGCTTGAACCATTCACTAATGAGGCTATACTGTATCTCCAAAACTAGACGTGATAGGGCAAAATGGATGCCATTTTTTGAATCGAAACCCCAAATTCATATCAAACCACCATAAAGTTTTGGAAAAACTTTTACTGACCCTCAGTTTTGTAGGCCTGTGTTATTAACGCACAGCCCAATCCTGAGTTACCTGGCACGCAGGGCTACAGTGGTGCCGAAAATGGCTGCTGCCGCATCCAGCATGCTCCAGGCAGCTGCTGCCTCCTCTTCCCGGGGACAAAAGTCCCCTTCTCCTGGGTAAAGCAAGTAGCCGCGCAATGGTGCTGCTCGATTCTATATCGACCCAAAGGTTGGTGTAGAATGAAGGGCCTCAGTGTCACTCCCTCCCCCCAGAACGCCTCCTCCTTGCCCTCTCTCCACCTCTCCCCCACCCTGGAATGCCTCCTCCCCGTCTCCCCCCACACCCTCATCTACCTCTTTGCTGATCGGCAGTCTGTGCAATCGCCAAGCAGTGGAGCTGTGGAGCTCCACCAATGCTTACCCAGCGCTGGGCTGGCACAGGTGCTAGGGCCTGCAAACGTGCCTTAAGGCACATTTGCGACAGTGCGCACCAGTGGTGAGCCAGCACACACTCCATAGGACTGGGCCTACAGTCTAAATTTACTGTCTAAATGAAGACTGCACATTTATTAGGAAGAACGTCCCATAGAACACAGTGGGACTTACTTCTGAGTAAACATGCATTGGATTATGGTGTAGAACAGGGGTGCTCACACTTTTTTGGCTTGAGTGCTACTTTGAAACCCAGCAAGACCCGGAGATCTACCAGAGTTTTTTTACAATGTTCACGCCATCATAACATATAACATTTATGTGTACAATGTATGTTGGTGTACCTTGCATAACCGCATGAGCCAATATTGCACAACACAACATAATTAACTATAAACATTTTTTGTAATTACTTGAGTTTACTTTGATGACTTGCACTGAAGTGAATCAGCCAAGGATGCATAGTCCGGACAGTAGCTGCTGACAGCCGGCCTCAAGCACACTTCCAAATGTTCATCAGTCATGGTGGAACGGTACTTGGACTTAATGATCTTCATGTAGGAAAAGGCTGACTCACATAAATAAGTGGAGCCCTTTCTGCCTCAGGTGCTCTTATAACCCTGAGGGCCCTATTGCCTTCAAGTGGCTGCAGCTGTGCAGCACACTCTGCTGGATGCCCAGGCCTTACCCTTAAAGGGGCCACTGCTGACACCACATCTACCTCCTCACCAGATCTTCCTTGATTCCAATACAAGTGGGGGGGGGGGGAGCACATCTTTATACAGACCAGTGCAAAAACAGGAGAAAGGTGTGGGGGAGGGAAGATCTCTATATAGACATCACAGCAAGACCAGTGCAAAACCCCTTGCACACAGAACCAACAGATGGAAGTTGGGGGGGGGGGCAGATCTCCATACATACCAGTGCAAAAACAGGGGAAAGGTAAGTCAGCCCCAGTAGAGTCAACGGGGCTTACTCCCAGGGATGTGTGGACGGGAGAGAAGCCTGCCAGCGGCTCCTCTCCCAGGGAGGAGCCTGCCAGGTGCTCATTCCCTGGGCTCACTCCCTAGGCTCACTCCCTGGGCTCACAAGCCTGCCAGGGGCTCACTCCCAGGAATGCGTGGACGGGAGAGAAGCCTGCAATCTCATTTTGCGACTCATTTTGCCTCGCGATCGACCAGTAGATTGCGATCAACGTACTGAGCGCCCCTGGTGTAGAAATTCTGTATATTGTAGAAACATGTTTTGCTGCTATACTTTTTAACTTCTGTATTTTGAGATATTGTGTTGGACAGTGATGTGCAGTGAGATCCAGTCCAGGGAGGTAGCACACATTCACTCTTCCCCCTCCTTCTTCCCCCATAAGCTCAATCTCTGGAATACACAATCTCTCTCCCACTCCCCTCAATAAATTATTATTTTTTTAAACTTACCTCTTCTTCACACCACTCAGAGCTGGGGAGAGCTCAGCACAGCCCTCCTGAAGCAACTAGAAAATGGCAGCTCCTGGTGTTTTTGATAGTTAGCCAGCCACTGCGCAGGCTCCCTACTTTTTTTCATTGGGCTATTTTTTTTAACTGAAGAGAAGCAACTCTTCCAGCTGCCTCCCCGGAGCTTGCTGATGCAGGTGACCTGCTATTTTTTGATTGGCTAGCCAGCAACCCTGCTTTTTTTTTTTTTAATTTATTGGAAGTCACCCATGATTCCAGCTTAACCTGCTGGAGGCAAGTCTTCCTGCTTTCTCCCCAGAGACTGATAACACAAATCTTTTTTCTTACTGTCTTTTTCTTACTGGGGAAATGGAAGTAGCTTCCCTAGTTGCACAGGAATCCCTGCCTACTTTGTCTCTTGCAAGCCACCATAGTGATTGAGCTGATTGGCAGGTCTCCTTGTTCCCTCCATGGGGTGTATGTTCATGTTGGTAACCTTCAGTCTCGAAAGACTATGGTATTGCGCTCTGAATGGTGGTTCTGGAACAGCGTCTAGTGTGGCTGAAAAGGCCGATTCGGGAGTGACAATCCTTTCCACACCGGGAGCAAGTGCAGTCTGTCCCTGGTCTGTCTCCCTGGCTATGGGCCTTCCTTCTTTGCCTCTTTGCCTCAGACTGTTGGCCAAGTGTCTCTTCAAACTGGGAAAGGCCATGCTGCACTGCTGCCTCCAAGCGGGCCGCTCAGAGGCCAGGGTTTCCCACCTGTTGAGGTCCACTCCTAAGGCCTTCAAACCAGTCCTGGAACGTGCTGGAATCCCTAGCATGTATTCACTGCTGAAACAAAGACGCCTGCGTTGGCTCGGTCATGTTGTGAGAATGGATGATGGCCGGATCCCAAAGGATCTCCTCTATGGAGAACTCGTGCAAGGAAAGGGGTGTATGTGTGGTGCTTTAAACACACTGTGTACTGCAACAGAGAGAAGCAGCTTGGGAAAGGCAAAAGGTACTTGTTGGGTCAGGTGAGGCTCTGCCTACCCTGATTGCATGTCGCTGGTGTTGGATATTTTGCCACCATAGTGGCATCACCATTCTTGTTCCTAAGCGATCCGGCCAGCATATTTAGTGCAATTTAAACTTTTTAGAATCACAGCAGCTTGTTGTAGCAGGGTTTTATATTTAAACTCTTCTGTAAATTGCTTCTGTGTTATGCAAAGCATAAAGCTGACAAAACTAACAAATATATTTTCTGCCCTTCATGCAGATTTGATCGGCAATCCAATTTTGGCCACTTTCCCCAAACTCATGGAACAGCCTGATCTTATGGATGCGCTTAGGGTGGGTGAAATATATTGTGTCACTAATCTGATAGGACAGCTCATATGAAAGACTATTACCAGCATGAGTGGATTGAATGCCTTTGCATACCTTTTTGTCCTTTTGCTGTTTTAGGCTGCTGCTATGATGATGCAAGGCTTTGGTAAATATACTGGAAGCTTAAACAAACAGAAATAGAACTTCATGTTGTTTTTTGAATGTGCCCAAAGTCTTTGGAAAGATGGTTTAGGAGGGGCTGGAATGCAATGGCAGGGTGCGGTGTGCTGAAAGAGGAGCTCAGAAATGTTTGACTTTTCAGTGGTCACTGAGGGAGGAGTGATTTCCACTGGCATGTAGGGACTTCAAATATGATCTCTTTAGACCAGGGGTGGGCAGACTTTCAACTTTAGGGATCCTGGACCTTTAACAATTGTGTAGGAGAGAGAATTTCAGCAGGTTCAGCTTGACATGTGTGAGAGGTTCAGGATCCCTAAAGTTGAAAGTTTGCCCATCCCTGCTTTCGATTAAGTCCCCCTGTGTCCACGAACATGGGAATGGCACTACCAGAGGAAAATGCAGACAGGCTAATCTAGAGACTGAATTGAAACAACAAAATAGCTTACAGGCAAGTAGCATAAACTTTCATGGACCAGAGTCTACTTCATCAGCTGCCTGAATTGTTGCCTCAGGTGGCAAATGTCTGTACATTTAAACATGCTTAGGTATGGGGGAGAGTAAATGGTGGGGATTGGGGGCTATGGAATGCAAGAGGCACAGTCTGTGGCTATTTATATAAAAAGGAAGTGCATGAGATGAACATAGTGATGACAATCACAGTAATTGGTAATACTGCAGAATCCGAAGTGGTAGTACCTTTATTAGGACAACTAAAATACCACAAAGGTAGGCAGCCAGATATCCAGTTCTTGGGAGTGGTTCTTCAGGCTGAATGTTAAGTATAATGGGGAGGAATAGTCAAAGTGGGGCATGATGGAAAGTCCCCAAAGCCTGCAGTTTGTAAAAGTAAAAGAAATACTGCCTCCTGGATGCATTCAGACTTCTTAATAAATTCTCATTCAGCAGTTTCATACTAGAGACTTCCTTTGAAGTTCCTTTGTTGCAGAATGGTGACTTTGGGCTCTTGGCAGTATCCTGAAAGACTAAAACATTCTCCCACTGGTTTCTGAAAAGTGCTTTTTTCATAGCTGGCCTGTTTGTCATCTCTGCTGTAATGGAGTTCACCCATCTCTATTTTACCATGCTAATGGGCTTCCCAAGGGCATCTGGCTGCTTTGAAGGCAGAGGTCTGGACCACATGGATCCTTGGTCTGATCCACCACAGATAGTTTTAGTGTTCCTGCTCACCTGCTCTTGGAGTCTGTCAAAATAGAAATGAAAGTGAATATGAATATGAACCTTTGGGGAAAGAAGGCAGTGGCTCTCAGGGAAAGGTTGCACAGGTGTCTCTCAATTGCTTTGTGTTTGAGTATCTGCCATTAGATCTGGATTTGGAGACCCACATGGACAACTCTGTGTTATTGTGATCCTTCAGTGATTTTTCTCATATGCATCTCCACAATTTTTTTGTCTCTCTGTGCCTGTCTATAAACTATTTAAAAACACAACATGATGTAGAGTCTTTGTTCTTTATTTTTTAGAGTGCATGGGCAGAGAAGGAAAGCACATTAAAGAGGTCTGAAAAGGTAAGGAAGTAAAGGGATTTTTCTGTAATCAGAACTGTCTAATATACAGGTGTGTGCCACTTAACGATGGGGATATGTTTTCTTGTCCCTGTTGTGCAATTAGGTCATTAAGTCAACATTCAGTCCAATCTATTGCCTTTGTTGTGTAAATAGATGCTCCCTGCCAGACACTAGCTGGCTGCACAGGCTTCTGGAGATAGAAGCTTCTTCTCTGTTCCTAGAAGATGTATTGCAAGTGTTACTCTCCCTGCCTTTTTCTCTTTCAGCCACATTTGTAATTCTTGGGTAAAGAGCAGATGTGATACCAATTTGTAATTATTAAATGACTTGTTAACCTATAGTTAAGCATATGAATGAAAACCAACCCCAGTCAGTTTATAAGTGTAATTACCCACTACAGTTGTGTTTTTATCAGATATAGTACAGTTAATTAGTCTGTGGTTTTAAAATGTATTGTAATGTGTGTTTTCCCAGCTACAGCACATCTTCCATCTGCTAGATACTATAAGAATGGTTGCTGCTTGCTTGTTCTGTTAATGCTTGACTCCATTAACAATAAAATAAAACTAAAAATGCACACCTCAGTGACATAACCATTCCTTCTTTGATATGCGGTTTTGCTACATACACCTTTTGTATGTGAGGAAGCATTTAAAAATGTGATTAGCGCTTCCACTCTGCAGAGGTGATCATGTAGTAGAAAGAACCAAGGTGAGGTAAATAGGTTATTTCTAGGCTGTATCTGAATAAAGTAGACCAGTGATTCCCAAGCTGGTGGGCCATGACTCACCAGGGGAATCAGAAGCAGGGCATTCCCCCTTAAAGGGAGTGGCCCTGTAGCAACACCAGAGTGCTGGGAGCCTGCATACGCCTCCGCTGGGCTCCCCAAGCCTCAGAATATCTAAAAGTAGCAATTGCAACCCACTTCCAGTTTTGTGATCACCTCTCCACTGCAAATACTTACTAGGTTCCCATTGTCCCTGTAGAACAGGGGTGCTCAATAGTTGGATCGCGATCTACCGGTAGATCGCGAGGCAAAATGAGTAGATCGTGTAGCCCTGTCTCTCCAAACTGTTAATATGTCAGTTTTGTCTAGTCACTAGACGAAACTGACATATTTAGCTAAACTGACACTGAAACTGACACTTTAGCTGCTCTTCAGGCATGTAGCAACAAAACTGAGGAAACTGACTAGACTCCAGCAGGGGCTCCATACATTAAAGGGGGTGTCTGTCAGACGCTTCCTTCCCCCCTGGTAGATCTCCAGGCCTTGCTGGGTTTCAGAGTAGCTCTCGAGCCAAAAAAGTGTGAGCACCCCTGCTGTAGAAGTTTGGGAACCACTGAAGAAGACCATCTGCTGGTGCCAGCACCAGAAAATAGATCGAATCTTGATACGCAGAATCAGATAATTTTACTTATTTTACTTTCTCTTTAGAGAGACCAAGAATTTCTGAAGTCCATGTTCATCCTGGTGTACCACGAATCTGTCTTTCCTCTTCTCCAATCCATGTTACTCCCAGAATACAAGTGGGCAGAAGAGGAGTCTGAAGGCACTCGCTGGCGAATGATCTCTGACTTCTTGAAGCAAAACCGTGAAAGTGATGGTATTCTGTCCTCTCTGCTTTCGTCAGAAAGCCTTCACAAAGCTTTTGATATCTCTGAAATAGCATATGATTTCTTAGGAGAGGCAAGGAAAAGCAGTCCTTTATAAATGGATTTTAAGGGTGTGAACCTCTGTCAGTTGCCATACTAATAAATGGAATAGACTTGATAACCTGGCCATAAAATGAAGAACAAGAATTATGAACACTTTTATAGTTTGGATTTTCTATTTGTATACCAATTTTATAAGCAAACTATATTGTTATATCTCATTTTTCTTGTATTTAGATATAACGTTATTCAGACTATTATTTTTTTACGAAGCTGTAAGATATATTTGCCAGCTCTTTGATAAAAATTTGTTGATGTGTTATATATTGGGTCTCTTCATAAAGTGATCAATCCGTTTTTTTCTCCTGGAGACATTTACAGTAAATGTCATTTGATAAATTTTGATTACTGCTAATCCTTAATATTTTAGATCAGGGGTGTCCAAACATTTTGGCAGGAGGGCCACATCATCTCTCTGACACTGTGTTGGGGGCTGAATTAATTTACATTTAAAATTTGAATAAATTTACATAAATGAATTTATTAGAGATGGAACATGAATGAATGAATGAAGGTCTTGCAGTAGCTCAAGACCTATAAAAGGCCTTGCACAAAGCAAGGCCAGTCTTTCCTTCACTGCTGCTGCTGCATCACAGGCATGAAACAGCAAGTAGTGAAGGGAGCTCTCATCCCACAGCTCAGGTGAGAGGTCGAACAGTCGTCTTCATGCTGAGAGCAGTTGTGTTGGGCCAGCACGGGCTCCAGCAAGTCTTCAGAGGGCCAGAGGCTCACTGAAGACTAGGGGCTCCCCACGGGCCTGATTGGGAGCCTCTGAGGGCCGCAAGTGGCCCCCGGGCCGGGGTTTGGGCACCCCTGTTTTAGATGAATGGAATATGTCCAAAAATTCTGAGCTTTACTAATAAATCTCAAGAAGTACTGTCTGTTGTTTTAGCCACAGACAGTGCTTCTAGGTATCAGAACTGATAGAGGTGATGACTTGAATCATGGGACTTGTTTTGATCATTTGCAATTTAAATGACTGCAGTTACTAGGAACTGACCAAAATGAATATGATGTTTGATCACTAGACAGGTACATGGTAATTCTTGCACCTGGCTGGTAAATGTGATGATAATGTTTTCTACTACTCTTCTAAAATGTTGACATTTGCTAATAATTTTCAACTTTTACTGAGTTTCCAACATGTATAGATGCTAGATGAGCTGTCCAAAAGCATGAACTATTTTGGGTTCAGTTCTTGCCTTGGACCTCTGCCATCACCTTGTGGGATTTGTACTGTGATGTGGATTTTAGCATTAAGATAGAGATAATAGACCAGCTAACAGAATTCAGGGCCTCATCCAAAGTGTGTTGCGCCGGTGTGCACTGTCGCAAACATGCTGTAAGGCTCGCCTGCGACAGTCTGTCAGTCTGGTGCAGGCACTGTGCGAGCCCATGCTGAGTCAGGACTGGGCGGAGGATAGAGAACTGCCACCTGGAGCTCCGGGCAAGCGCCGGGCAGCAGAAAGGTAAGTGTGGGTGGGGGAGGGGAAAGGCATTTCCAGGGCAAGGGAGGATGGGGGAAGGCATGGCTGGGAACGGGAGGGGCGGAGATGGCAGCAGGCCCTGTAGCCGTATCCTAACCCCCTTCCTTGCCCAGGAGACCCAACTTGGGTCTCCTCAAATCTGTGCCCTCAATAGCAGGCACAGATCCGAGGAGACCCATCAGGGCCGCCTGGGGCAAGGGTGCGTAAGCTCCCTTATCCCAAGTAGCCCCAGCACTGCTTCCCAGCCCAGCTGGCTTCAGCAGTAGCCATTTCAGCATCGCTGCAGCCCTGAGCGCTGTGAAGCATAGGATTGGGCTGACAATTGTGCCCCTAGGGAGTGTGCATGATTGAAAACTCTGTTATTGGGGATTTTACCACTCTGCAGTACCCCACAACCTCTATTCCCACTGCTGCTTTTTTGACAGAATGTTTTAAGACACATTGTCACATTGGATGGAACATTCCAACACCTGTTTCACTGACACCAAACATTGACACTCCAGCACTGCAAGCAGAAATGCTGGTGCTTTGGATTTTTTCTTTGCAGAATGAGCTGCTTCAGATATTGTCCTGCCACATACCTCATTGTAATGAGAAAGGCAAGCTTAAGAAGTGGTGTGGACATTGCTGTGTCAATTCACATTGTAGCTATTTTAGATGTCTGTTTAATGAGCCCAGAGCAGGACTCTACCCATGGCAATGAAGTGGAGGCAAAACTCGTTCAGCAAGGCTAACCAGAAAGAAGTTCCACTTTTTGGATGTGTTCCTAATCATTTAACAAGAAGACAATGGAACCCTTCAGAGGAGCACGTCTGTCCTTAAAAGGTTTAGAAAGTGTGCTGGCGGTAATGTTAATAAAAGGCTTGCTTCATCCCCTGAAAACTGCCACAGTACTAAGCAGTTAATAGTTCATAGCAGTCTTCCCTACCCTATAGCAGGACACAGAGCAGGCAGGGAAGGTGAGCAAGACATTCTCCATGGAGTCTTCCTTTTCTCCCTGTTGCCAGCTGTTGCTTCTCGCTGTTGTAGCCTCTTGCTTTCCAAAGAGAAAGTTGGCTTGCAAGTGGGTGAACATTCAGTGGCAGTTGCTTCTCTTTCTCATTGTTTGCTCCTAGAGAGAAAGGCTAGAGAGAAAGGCTAGAGAGAAAGGGCAGGCAAGGCAAGGGAGGGTTCTTGGTAAGGAGGAGCAGGGGGCTTTTGGCAGCTGGAAGCCTGAAGAAGTATGAACGTCAGAAGCTGCTTAGCCATGCCAACTCTGACATCAGTCCCTGGCTTCACATGTGCATTGCTCCTTTGTCTTGCTGCTGAAGAACTCGAGCAGGTTCATGTGCTGAGATAAGTACGAGCAAATTCGTATGTGCAAATTAATTGGCACTCAACCCTATCTGGCTAGGTTTCAGTTAAGCGGGAAGTCTCAGGTGGTCTTTGCTCTTTCAATTAAAAAGGCAGATGAGCCTCACTAATCACTCCTTCAGTTACTTAAGACAGAGCTCCAAGCTGTTCTGTGCTGTTGTTGCTTCTCACACACACAGGATCATTGTGTGTATTGAGATCTAGTCCAGCTCCCAGGCTGGGGGAAGATGAAGTAATGAATGCCAAGGCATATAGCCACTTTTTAAAATGTTCTGCTTAAAAAAGGACATGGAGCACAGTGAAATTGTTCCCCCCAGAAATAGCATGCAGAGGAATGGTGCAATAGCATGGAATCCCACTTGAAACCAAAGCAAGGGGAAAGTATTAAATCCTACCACCACCACTAGGGCTGGCTTGTCCTCCTGATGCCTGAGACAGAATGCCAAAAGCTGCCTCCCATACTTGATGATGTGCCAGCTTCTGCTCCTCCCACTTTCCAATGTTCTAACTCAGTGCTCTCCTCCCTTCCACATTTCCTCTCCACCCCCCCTCTCTTCCTTGACCAATCTAAGGAGTGCAAGGAGAAGGAGGAACAGTAGAAGCAAGTTGGAGGACAGAAATGGGCATGCTACCAATCTGCTGTCCGAAGCAATAGCTTCCATTGGCCTCATGGATGGGCCAGCCCTGACCCCTGCTACCACCGGACAGTGATTTCACTGCATAAAATGTGTTTTAAAAAATAAATTGCCAAACACACGTTCCCCGTAATGGATAGTTTGGATCTAAGCAAGAACCTTTCTAAGCAGGACTTTAGATAAGGCATGGCAGGATTTTCCCATGTATGATCAAATGCAAGTGCCTGTTTGTTTCTTATAATTTCCCTTTTCCTATTTTCATTGTTGTACATCTCAAACAGCTTGTGTTATTTTCTGAAGTTGCTTGCTCAATCACAGCCCAACCCTGAGCTGCCCCGGGCGTGCAGCTTCGGCAGCACCGAAAACGGCTGCTGCCAGATCTTGCGCACCTTGGGCTACTGCAGGCGGCACTTTCGTCTCCTCCTGGGTAAGGGAAATACCCCACAATGGGGCTGCTCAATTTACCACCCACCAAAAGATCAGTGGTAAGGTAAAGGCATTCATGTAGGGCGCCAAGCCCCACACGAACACGAAGGATCCAGTGAAGTAGAGCTCCACTGGACCCGCCTCCCTCCCTCCCTGCTCCTGCCCTGGCACGCCTCCCACACGCCCTCTCCCCGCCTCCTGCACACCTCTCCCGCCTCCTGCCTTCCCATCACACCTCCTCCCACCCTCTCTCCACCCTCTGCCAGCCTCCCCCTCAGAACACCTCCTCCCCGCCCCCACTTACCATGCTGCGGCTCAGCGGTCCATGTGACCACCGAGCGGCGGAGGCTGGGTGCCCGCCCGGCACTAGCCCAGCATCGGCCAGTGCTGGGCTAGCACAGGCGCTGGCCCGGCGGGAAGCCTCACAAACATGCCTTATGGCACGTTTGCAACAGCGTGCACCGGAGGAAAGCCAGCGAGCCGAGCTCAGGATTGGGCTCTCAGTCTGCTACAAGCAAAGAACTATTTCCCCTCATCCTTGGCAGTTTCTCAGGACCTCTTCTACCAAGAGGCAAATATGGGTGCTTAGCAGTTGGGGGTAGTCTGGTTGGTTGGGTTTTTAGATAGCTCCTGTAGCAGCTGAGAGAACTCTGGTTGTTTGGGCTTATGTGATGAGATATGGAAGGGAGCCCCAGCTTCCAGTAGGTTTGGGGTTACAAGTTCTGCTTCCTCATGGCAGCATTTCTCAAGGTTTTTGTGTAACAATTACCCCCACCCCCACCCAGTGGACCATGAGGTCATACCCTGCTTTTGAGCTTCTTGGAGACACCTGACTTGATACTTTGGGCAATTAAATGCTGGACTAGATGGATTCTTGACCTTGATCCAGCAGGGTGGTTCTTATGTTTTCTGGTTATGTTGCCTGGTTTTTGCCCTAAGAGCAGAGGAAGGGATACAGAGGGGCAAATTCAATTGTTAAACCTTGCAGAGAACAGTGAAATTGGTGTGAATCTTCAAAGTATGCACACCTGGGGAGAAAGTTACAAGTCTGTAACTATTTGATAGAGCCCTCCTTTATTGGGGAAGGGTCATGTATCAAGTTATCAGGCAAATGATGCAATTAGAAAAAACTTGGTCCAAATCAGTTTATTTTCATCCCGTGGTATTGGGAAGGGTTACAAGAAAGTTGAAGATTCTACTAGGCAGAACATTCTCCTGGGAGGGGTAATGACTGATTGAATAAGCCCGCAGCCATACCAAAGCTCACTGACTCTGTGAGAACAGGGGACCCCCGCATCCATGAATCCCATATCCACCATTTCAGTTCATCACAGATCGAATCTGCGGCCTCTCATATCCTCCTCCTTGACGCCCCCTCTTGAGGCAAGAGCAGCTGTGCTCCCCCCACTTCTGGAAGGTGGGGGGCATCCCCACTTATCCACGGATTCAGCTATCAGCAGGGATGGGAACTCGAGTCACAAGTCCAAGTTGTGAAAATTAATGTTTTTTGCTGACTCATGGAGACTCAAGTCATGCGCGTGCAAGACTCAGCAAAATACTTGAGTCAGGAGACCTGACTCATGAATTGCCATTCCCTTGGGCAACTTGAGTCGTCCACCAATGGACACGGGTTGCACTGCCTCCATGTTTTCCGCAAAAACCCCTTACAATGATCCGGAAGCCATTTTTTGGCGCATGTGAGCAGAGTATTCTATGTTCAGAGATAGTCTGGGGGGGGGGGTGTAGCAAAATGGTTAAATTATTTTGTTTATGCTTAAACATACTTGCCAGGGTCTTGTGATGCAGAAATTGTAACAGCTTCTGCAAAAGTATGACTTACGTGGCTTGAGTCGCCTGCATGTCTGTAGAACCCTGGGGAGGGAGGCACCTTCTCTGGTCCCCCAGAACATCCAGTGGATGGAGGATGTGTCTCCAGGAGAGGGAGGGGGACAGGAGCCGCCATTTTTTCTCCATAGGAACAAGTGGGTTTTGCAAGCAGAAGGAGGGGCTGCAGGAGGAGGAACAGCAGGCGAATATTTAAAGGGAATACTGAAGCATGCACAGAGCCAGGCAGCAGCCCTGTTTTCTTCTGTGGATCTGTGGCGGGCTTTTTCTTGGTCACTCGTGCTGCCCCTGTTCCATGCCCTCCTGCCTTGCCAAGCTGGGATGCATCATTGCTCCCTCCCTCCCATGCCCGTAATATGAAGGGGGGGCTAATATGAAGGACAGGGTTCAGTGTGTTCTGCACTGCTGCTTGACATTGGGATGAGCAGGGGAGTGTTTAAAGGGAATGCTGAGACACACACAGAGCCCAGCATCAGTCCTGTTTTCTTCTGCGGACTCCTGGCTGACTTTTTAAAGGGAACGACTCGAGATGCAAGCCTTTTTTGAGTCACGAAAACATTCCAGGTAACTCAGAGAATACCCCTGTTATGACTTATTTTCGAGTCAAGTTGTAGGGGCGGAGACTTGAAACTTGACTCTAGTCAAGCCACGGCTAACTCGCCCATCCCTGCTATCAGTGGGGATTCTAGAATAGAACCCTCATGGATACTGGGACATGCCTGTACTTGCCTCTAGGCAAAACCCTTGCACTGATCTTTGCACCAAAAAGACTAGTAGAGTTATCAGATGCAAAGTGGGACAGAGCGTCTATACCTTTAAACACTGTATAGAAGAGGGAATATTGGCAGGTGCAGCTTCTTAAACCTTTCCATGTTGAGCTGCACCTGCCAAAATTCCCTCTTCTATACTATGGTTAAAGGTATAGGCACTCTGTTCCACTTTGATTCTGGTTACCCTAGAGACCAGGGAACTTGTTGCAGTGACAGCTATTCTTTTCCTTGTTCTCCTATGTTAGCCGTCCGTCCCATCACTAGTTTAGAAAATGATGCAGTTGTTGGGCTGCTACATGAGCCCTGATCTATGGTGTACTCATTAGTGTGCTGGACCAGTGAGAGCATCAATTTCCACTCAGCCATGAAGCTCTGAGCCAAACAAAACATCATGTCATGTGAGAGTTCTGTGTGTTTCAGATTCATAATGCCCATTTTATTTAAATCCAAAAGCAGTTCAGGGAGAGTACGTTGAAGCCTTAGCTCCCATGCTGGGGCTCAACTAAAATCCCTCCTGCCCCCCAGGCACATGGCACTAGTAACCACAAAGAGAAAACTTAAGGACACCATTTTATATCCTTTTAGCCAGATGGGGTGACCAAGAAACTTTCTTTTACTAATTGAGTGTGACTTGCTGCAAAGTGGCTCACTTGTTCATTTATTTTTCATTTAAACTGTAAGATTTTTGCAGACAGGGAACCATTTATTTGCTGTGTTAACTGCTTTGCAAATGACTTTTGGTTGAAAAGCAATACATAAATGCCCTTATTAACAACAATAATTCATAATAGACAATACATTTATTTAAAGCTAAATAAACCTCAACCGTGTAATGTTCAGATACCTAACATCTTTAAGCTAGCTTTAAACTCACAAGATGAATTAGCCTGAACTATTTTTGGATCAAAATATTCTGTTTTCTAAAAATGTCCGGCCTTTGAGCATAAACTGTTAAAAGCACTTCTCTCTCCAGTTGTGATGGCAAGAATTTTTTCTTCGGTCTTTAGAAGACTCATGGCCCAGTATAAGGACCTTTATGGCAAGCCCTGAAGTACACAGACTCTTTGCAACCAGAACATCCTTTACATACAGTACGCATATTTCCTGTAATGCACCTGATCCCAGATCCCTTTTTGATGGCTTTTATTAGCCTTAGCATAGCTGATGATTCTTCGGTGATGAATGGAGGAGCTACCTGCCAAGCTGGAACTAGTTTCACCTTTGACGTCCACATGGGTGTGTCAGTGGATACTATTTTAAGCTTCACATGCCAACAGTGCTGCAGAGATCACCAAGTGTGGTGGAGCTGGAGCTTCTAGCCATTTAGACTGTGTAGAAATGGATACCAAAACTTCAGGACCAGTCCCTGAAAATATACCTTCTGGACTAGATGTTTTTAGAACATTACCGTATGCCTTGATTCTACCAGAGCTGGTAAGTTAAACTTTCTTAAATGTTATTTTATTATAGTTATTCCAAAAAGTCTTACATTCTAAGGATCACTTCACACATTGCACACTAAACACAAACAAGAAGTGTAGTCAATTCCAGCGTAGAAGTGTAGCTGCATGATACATACAGCTCAACACACATTTGTCAAATGCACATCTCACACAAATGCCCTCATCCAGCTAAGAAAAGCCTTGCAGGTCGGGAGCGTTGCTGGATCAGGAACCCTAATTCTTATACATGTGTTGATGCCATCTATCTATGCTGCATTGCTTTTAATGGGATATGCACCTGAATGCATACCCATATCCATGTTCTGGCATAACTACTAAGTGTAGGCACCAAGATCCGGATCAGGGTGAAAATGTGATACCTTCCTGAGCTCAATGCACTGATGACCACAAAAAATTTACCTGCATGCAATTTGATGTGTGAATCTAATCTAAAACTCTGCAACTAACACCAAGATTGATAGCCAGGGTGGGGGACGCAAGGCTGGGGAATACTGTTAGCACTTCACAGTGTTGCCAAATACTTCAAGCTTTTGAAATATCTGTTCATGTTTGACAAACCATATATAGTAGTTGCAATCTGCTTGATGAATCCTGAAAGGAAAAAGCTCCAATAATGGGCCATCTGGAAGTCAAAGAGGGAACCTCAGAACAGGAAGCAGGAAAACCATAACACCCCGAAAGCTATATGGATCAGGCAAGCTGTGTCAATATATTCCTAGAAGCAGACATGCCAGTGGGAACCAATCTGGATCAGTTAATATATGCAGCATTGCCAATCCATAGATCCCTTCATTAGTTACAGAGCAGGGCACCTGTCCTCTTTTCTCCACTGTGTGCCTCTTGTCTCCCAGGGAACAGGAGAGCAGGGAGAGCCACCTTCACAAATATAACAATATGGACTGGAGCTCTCACAGAGGTTATGGTAGTGCCATGAGCTCTTCCTTTCTTCACATATGTAGTGAGGTGTTCCGGAGGCAATACCACTTTGTTTGCAGGAGTGATAACTGGACATTCAATGTGTCTTTATGTACAAGTTGTGTGTAAGTGAAGGCAAACAGGCATGCCTACAAGATGGATCTCCAGAGAGCAATCCTCAGTTCTTAGCTAACATAGGATGCAATTCTATGCATGTTTTCTGGGAGTAAGCCCCACTGAACGCAACAAGACTTATTGCTGAGTTGACATGCATAGGATGGTGCTGTTAGTTCTTAGCTAACATCACCTAAAAGCTCTCTCTTGTGCATGCCAACACACACATCTCCTAGCTCCCACTGGCGAACTATTAACTGACCATCCCGGACCATTATCTAGTAATCTACCAGGCATACAGTAGTGGCCCATTGCCATTAACAGTACAACTGAGTATATTTAAACGGGTTTATCAAGGCTGGCAAACCATGTCTCTCCCATCTGTAATTATTCATCTCCTGGAGGCTGATGGCTATGAAGATATAGCAACATGTTCTACTTCTGTAGAACTATCTGAAGATCTTACTGATTATTTTGCCAACAACTAAGCTGGGAAACAACGGTAGCTTGATTGGATCACTTTTGTGGCTGGTTGCAGTGTGGATGGTGCTGAGTGACTTAGGCAATCCTAACCACACTTTCCTGAGAGTAAGCCCCATCGAACAAAATAGGACTTACTTCTGGGTAGACCTAGTTAGGATTGTGCCCTTTATCAAGATTGCACCACAGAGGCAGAATTTATTAGAGAACTGGAGGTCCCCACTTTATAAGGAAAGAGCAGGAAGGTCTATTTTGCAATGGCCTACCAAGAGAACACAAAAACTTCACGTGCAAAGTAAAAAACAAACAAAAAAACCCCACACAATTATTTGGAGAAAAATCCATTGATTTCAAAACAATTTCCTGCCATGTTAATGTGCTTAGTGTTTTGGCCTATGCATGCCTTCAGTTTATCTCACAGTGGGGACAACTATTCGTTCAGAATATTTCTTTTGGAACTCAGTGGCATCACTGCCCCTCCACCCAAGGCTGCAGACCATCTCTAAGTGTGTCAACTCAGCTGGGGCCAGGACTTCAGATGAAAACAAGGCAAATAGAACCTCCATGATTAGAGGCAGTAGACCTCTGACTGTCGGAAGGTGACAGTCATGGACACTCCATTTGGCTCACTGTGGCCTAGGCGTGTCTTTCATGAATATCTCTAATCTAAAAAAAAAATGCACAACATCTAAATCAGGAGTAATCACTACATGTTGTGGCAATAATTATCCATGGCATGTGATAGTCATGGTTGCACTTTGAGACCTTGCAAGAAGTCATAGCCACAATAACAATTTTGAAAACACAGCACAGCAAAGTTGTTACTAGACTCTAATCAGGGAGTTATATGATGCATGGAATTTAATGTAGTCAGACTTTGCCTGGGACAAGGGCAGGGCGCGTTTCATGAGTTATGTGATGCAGCAAAAAACAGCTGTTGTCACAAACTGAGCTGGTTGGAGGAAATGACCAATGATGTTGATCAGAGAGAACTCTCACCCTCTGTGATAAGACGGATGCACTTTCCTCACCTCATATGGCTAGCATGTCCAAGAGCTTGGGCAGTGTTTTTTTCCACCTGGAAAAGATGCAATGGAGGTAGCAAGGGAGCAATGGCTGCTAACAGGCACAAAAAACGTAGAGACTCACTTGCAGGGGGGTGTTGCTGTTTTCCCGCAGACCTTTTTGAACGCTGTACCTTGCAGGTTAGGTTGAGGAATGGTGACTGTCCCAAGATTACCCAGTGGTGGGGTGGGGATTTGAAACCACGTTGGGAAAACATGGGAAACCATCTATGGTTTCAACCACTGTTCCGTGGCACATGGGTGTTCTGCAAATAGTCTGCAGGTGTGCTGCAGGAGTTTGGGGGAGGGTATATTAGTAGAGATCCCTGTGCCAGCAGCCTCATGCCTTGTCAAAAAAACCGATGTGCACTTTGAAAATTTTAGTGCCTTCTCAGTATGCCATGAGAGGAAAAGTTGAAAATTGCTGCTCTATTGGGGGGGGGGGGGGAGAGGACACCTCTGTTAGCAAGAGGAAGGTAACAATCTTTGCTTGAGCCAGTGACTTAGGAATACGGCTGGCGATACAAGGACATCTGCAAGAGGGATCTGAAGGCCTTAGGAGTGGACCTCAACAAGTGGGAAACCCTGGCCTCTGAGCAGCCCGCTTGGAGGCAGGCTGTGCAGCATCGCCTTTCCCAGTTTGAAGAGACACTTGGCCAACAGTCTGAGGCTAAGAGGCAAAGAAGGAAGGCCCATAGCCAGGGAGACAGACCAGGGACAGACTGCACTTGCTCCCAGTGTGGAAGGGATTGTCACTCCCGAATTGGCCTTTTCAGCCACACTAGACGATGTTCCAAAACCACCTTTCAGAGCGTGATACCATAGTCTCTCAAGACTGAAGGTTGCCAACAAATTTTAAACCATGCATGTTTCCTCTGAGGTGATGGCATTTGAGCCACCCTCCTTGCTGCAGGACTAGTGAAACTGGCAATTGGCTCCATTCAGTTTATTGCTGGAGTAACAGTGCTTGTTTATTTGTCTGCCATCCCATGTGATCTTGCAACCATCTCTCCCCTGTGAGCTGTCTGTGCTCCTGGGCACCTGTCACCCTGACTCTTGCCATGTATGGCCAGTATTTCCCTGCTGGAGCTCAGCTTGCAACAAATTACCCTATTGTATGCAGGGTGAATAGATATAGATATAGATATAGATATAGATATAGATATATATATATATATATATATATATATATATATATATATATACTATTAGAACACATTTCACTCTCAACTTCCTTCCCTCTTTGCAATGAGTGACTAACAGCTAATGCAAAGTCTTCAGTCATCAGTCTTGCCTCTCCCCAGATGCTTCTAGTGGGACACCTGCTTTTTAAAAAGTCACATTTATACTCAAAATACTTATATGTCCATATTTTGCTGAATTTATTAAAAAGGGGCAACCTTCCTTCAAGGAAGAACATCTGCTGGGAAAGGTTATAAGTCCTATCAAGACTTAAGAAGGGCGTTTCAACTTCTGCACTGAATTCTAGTTTTTTTTTGTTTTAAAGGTAAGCTAGCTTTTGTCTCCCTTCCCCACCCCCAAGAACCTGTCTGATTGCCTCTCAAGGGTGGATGGGTCCCTCCCTTGCAAGTGATACTTGCTCATCTGCTGAGTGGAAATGGGAGCAAATCTCTGAGTCATCCAAAGTGCCAATGTACCTGATACTGGATATGAAAAATTCAGTGTCTGATTTTTCTTTCTTTCTTGACCCTGAAATGGTAGCTCTGGGGCGATCTGGAAACACCTTGGAAAAGAATGTATTTGATTGTAGTGGGACTAAAGAATGGTATGCAGGAAATAACATCCAGAGTAGATTGCATGGAACTTGGCACATTCTCATGATCTCAAAGACTTCTACCTAGTCTGTTTCTAAGGCAGTGTTTGTAAAAATGCAGAGAGATAGCCTTTAAATATAATGACCAGAGCCCCCCCCCTTTCTGCCATTATTTTTCTAAATTTTCACCTCATTTACTGTGTGTACCCCAATTTTTCTTCCTGAAGAACCCCAATGTGGCTAACAGCAAGCAAAAACAATAACAAAGTAGGATTTTTTTTAAAAAAAGGCAAGAACAAACACAAACGTAATGCAAACAATAAAGAGATAATTCAGTAAATAATTTATAATGAGCAGTATCAATAATACATAACTGGTTCAAACCCAGTGGTTCCCAAGCTGACCGCAGTCACAATGCCCTTTTTCTATGGCGCCCACTTTTGGTGGTGCCATTGTATGACATCTCATACAAAATGGTGTGAGAATCACATGAGCTCTCATAAGCTGAGTAGTTTGGGAACCATGACTTAAACCAATAACAAACTGATAACACTACTCTTTACAACCTGTGCTTTCCCCAACTTCCTGATTGCCTCTTCTGCATGGTGATATGAAAGCTCTGTCTGTGGATCTGGTCCATGATACTGCTCTGCACAAACACAAATCACGAGACTGCAGTCACCAGGACAGGAATGGGGGAATCTGGCCTTTGCAAATATGCACACAATTAATTGACATAAACAAAGCCAAGACTGCAAACTAAGGGCCCAATCCTATCCAGTTTTCCAGGGCCAGTGTAGTGGTGCCAATGGGGCATGTGCTACATCAGGGGTGCTCAAACTTTCAACTTTAGGGATGCTGGACCTTTAACAAGTGTATAGAAGAGAGAATTTCAGCAGGTGCAACTTGTCATCCCACAGATGACAAGCTGCATCTGCTGAAATTATCTCTCCTACACAATTTTAAAGGTCCAGGATCCCTAAAGTTGAAAGTTTGAGCACCCCTGTGCTACATCTTTTGGTAGGAAGGCAGTCACTGAGGCCTCCTCAAGGTATGGGAATGTTTGGTCTCTTACCTCAGGGCTGCATTGCGGCTGCACCTGTGTTAGAAAGTTGGATAGGATTGGGCCCTAAATGGTTAGATAGAAGTGTGCCTTAAGCAGATTTGGTACCATCTGCTATCAAATCTTGTAAGTGAAAGGAAGAAGCTTGCATTTTATAAGGAGCAATCTGGGAATATAAAGTCAACTTTGAGATAGATTTTCAAAATATTTTTTCTAAGAAAACTGTTGATCTTGCCCAGAGAAAACTGTTGATCTTGCCGAGGGCTGCTCAGAGACACACCTAAGAGCAGAAACCCAACCTAATTCCATTATTTGTGGCTTGTGCCAAGCTGAATTACTATTAGTAAATCATTATCTCAGCCCCATTATTGAAACTGCAAGAAGAATATCATATAAATTCCTCAGGAATTTTTCTGCTTAACAGAAATAGAGCAGAATATACAACTGCTTGAATTAGAAGTGTTTTTGCCAGTATCAAATTGTGTTAAAATAAGGCTTAGCATCCTCCTCTAAAATAGTCCTTTCTGTGAGATACATTCTGAGATGAATTTTTTTTTTTTTTGCTTGAAATATATTTGAACAAACCACTTTGGTTTAAACTGCAGACAGTTGATACAAGAATTAGGACTGCAAACACAATATTCTAATAATCAATAAAGTAAGCTTGGTAATAGAAATAGGAGCATATGTTTTGAACTCTGCTTAATGTAAGATGTTGAAGATTTTCACTCAACTATATCCATTTAGTTTTGGTTGCATTAAGATACAGATGGATTTTCCTTATTTTCAAGAACAATTGCTTTTTAACTCATTCTTAGTTTCTGAGAAGCAGATGTTTTTACTGGGCAATAAATGCCTTTTGCTAATGCAGCTATTTACTTGCAAAAGGAAAGTCAGTGTCATGCAGTGCAGAGGATGCCAGATTTGGGCAGGAAGTCCTGGGCTCAGATCCCTACTCCTGGAGGTGTTCTAGAGAATCAGGAGGAATCTATTGCAGTGGTGTCACTAGGATTCGCGTCACCCAGTGCGGGAGGCCTGGGTGTCACCCCATGCAGTGGGCGGGGCAACGCCCCAGGTGGTGGGCATGGTGATGTACCATCACCCCACCCCCACTGGTTTTTTGGCTGTACCTTTTGTTAAAACACAGATATTTCAATGTGGTTTGTTTCATCGCCTTCTGCATGAAATTACACATTGATTGATATATAACATGATGGTATTATTCCTCCAAATTCTGATTTTAGTGATTTTGAAAACTTGTAAAGTCTCTCTCTCACACACACACCCCGTGGCAACTTTCTAACACCTTATTGGAGCAGTTCTCAAACTTTTAGCACTGGGACCCACTTTTTAGAATGACAATCTGTCCAGGACCCATTGGAAGTGATGTCATGGCCAGAAGTGACATCATCAAGCAAATTAAAATAAATAATTATAAATAATTAAATTAAAATAAAAGAAATAATTAAATAAGGGGGAGCCAGTCCTGTTCCACCAAGTGAATCCACTCTGAAGTAAGTCCTATTGTGGTCAATGGGGCGTATTCTCAGGAAAGCGTGGGTAGGATTGCAGCCCGTGAGCCCAATCCTATGCGTGTCTACTCAGAAGTAGCTCCCATAGTGGTCAATGGAGCTTACTCTGTAGTCTGCCTGCAATAACAACCCCTCCAAAAAGAAATCAGTGAGATTTCCAGCCCTCCCCAGTGCCCAGTTTAAAGTTCTTCTATTTCAGGCACATCAAGATAAAGACCCTCCTGGCTTTGCAAGTGCAAAATAGAAAACTTTCCCCTTACCATGCAAGTCTCTTTTTTTGTCCTTTTTTTTGGGGGGGGGCTGCCTTCTGGAGCATTTGTTGCACTCCAGCTCCATTAGATTGGGACCCTTCTGGTGTCCTCACATTCCCCTTTGCCTGGCCTGACCACCAGCCAAGGCACGTCTGCCTACTCATGAGTAAACTCGACCATGTGGCTGAGTTTGCTTTCCATAGGGCTCAATAGGGCAGCTGGGTGGCAGGGACCTCCTTCTCAGGTGTTTTTGGGGGCTGCATTCATTGGATCAGGACCATTCTGATATTGTTTGGAGTACTCTCTGCCTGCCCTTTCCAATGGACTAAGGCAAGTTCACCTACCTGCGAGAAAACTCAGCCACGTGGCTTCGGCTTCGTTTCGGGCTCAATAGATGCAGCTGGGAGGGAGGCAGGGACTTCCTCGGGTGTTTTTGGGGGCTGCATTTATTGGATTGGGACCATTCTGGTGTTGTTGGATTCCTCTCAGCCTGCCCTTTCTGACGGACTATGGCAAGTATGCCTACTCGCGAATAAACACGCAATAAGGCTCACTTTCACTTTCCATAGGTATCCATTCATTTTTTTCTTTCCAGTATTTTGGCCATAACTTTTGAAGGAAAGGAGCTATTTCAATTCTGTTTTTTGCATTGCACTCCGTGGGGCATTCCGCGTCCAACGGTGTATAGCACGACATGGTAGCTCCTAATGCAGCAGTTTTGGCGTGTCACCCCCCAGGGTGCGTCACCCCTCCCCAGCGCGTCACCCGGTGTGGCCTGCACCCCCAGCGACACCAGTGATCTATTGGCTGCTAGTGGTTGTGTCATGCAGCTATAATGGAACAGCGAACAGTAATGCTGGCCTTTGCCCCCTTCTTCTTTGACTCTTTCTGCAGCCTTGAGTGGCTCATCACAAGGGAGCCTAGTAGGCTTCTGCTTTGGCACCTGGCTGATCCTGGCACGTGCCCTTCTGAGAAGTTGCCAAGCCATGCCCACACACACATCCAAGCTCATCTTCGTAGCCTGAGGGGTTAGAAACCTGGTTTTTAAACATAATAAACTGAGAGAACAGATCCTCTGCATGTTCTTCCTGTTGTAGGATAAGCCCTGGCTTTGATGGCTCTAAAAAGCCACTAGACAAATTTATGTAGGAGGGGTCTATCAACATCTATTAGGCAGGTAGCTTAATAAGTTTTAATGTTCAGCAGAAGTTCATGTTGTCATGTTGGCAACCTTCAGTCTCGAAAGACTATGGTATCGCGCTCTGAAAGGTGGTTCTGGAACAGCGTCTAGTGTGGCTGAAAAGGCCAATCCGGGAGTGACAATCCCTTCCACACTGGGAGCAAGTGCAGTCTGTCCCTGGTCTGTCTCCCTGGCTATGGGCCTTCCTTCTTTGCCTCTTAGCCTCAGACTGTTGGCCAAGTGTCTCTTCAAACTGGGAAAGGCCATGCTGCACAGCCTGCCTCCAAGCGGGCCGCTCAGAGGCCAGGGTTTCCCACCTGTTGAGGTCCACTCCTAAGGCCTTCAGATCCCTCTTGCAGATGTCCTTGTATTGCAGCTGTGGTCTACCTGTAGGGCGCTTTCCTTGCACGAGTTCTCCATAGAGGAGATCCTTTGGGATCCGGCCATCATCCATTCTCACGACATGACCGAGCCAACGCAGGTGTCTCTGTTTCAGCAGTGCATACATGCTAGGGATTCCACCTCGTTCCAGGACTGTGTTGTTTGGAACTTTGTCCTGCCAGGTGATGCCAGAATGCGTCAGAGGCAGCGCATGTGGAAAGCGTTCAGTTTCCTCTCCTGTTGTGAGTGAAGAGTCCATGACTTGCTGCAGTACAGAAGTGTACTCAGGACGCAAGCTCTGTAGACCTGGATCTTGGTATGTTCTGTCAGCTTCTTGTTGGACCAGACTCTCTTTGTGAGTCTGGAAAACGTGGTAGCTGCTTTACCGATGCGCTTGTTTCGCTTGGTATCAGCAGAAGTGAACCTGTCAAAATCAGTTGCTGAGGGACACATGAGAAGACAGGACTTTTGCCTTCATGTCCTTTATGTCCACATATGCCCACATGTGCTTTTTGGGTTTCCCAGAAGCATCTGATTGCACTCTCTTGAAACTACCGTGCTGGATTGAATGAACCTTTAGTCTCTTCCAGCAGGGCTCATTTTAGGTCAGATTGCATCCTAGGATTGCAGATACATACAAGCAGGGGGGTCTCTACATTTGGGCCTGGTGGGGCCTATGCTAGGTCCCATGTCCACACAAGACTCCCCCTCTGTGACTGGGCAACCCCTGAGACAATGAAAGCCCATGCTTGCCACTGCTCCCCACCACTGCTGGATGAGCCCTGGGGATGCTGATCAGGCCATTGTGGAGCGGCAGAAACAAATCACTTGTTTTCTTCTTTCTCTACTACCATTTTACAATTCCTGGATGTTATATATCCATGACAATGCGTTATTGTTAAATTGTGCGGGGAATAAAAGGACCAGCTGTGGCTGCTGCCTGCTTCCTAGTAAACTTGTTGATTGCTTCTTACTAAACCTCCCCATTGGGTGCTGGGCCTCTGGCTGGCTTACCAGGAGGCAATGGGAGAACAGAGGTGGCAGTGGATCATCTTTTTCCCCTGGTGCCATTTTACACATTCTGCTTCCATGGCTCCCCACCAGTGCCCAGTAAGCCAGGCAGGTGCCCAAGTCCCAATGGAAGGGCTTACCAGGAGGTGGTAAAGAATAGGTGATAGCAGCAGACCAAGTCCTCCTTCATCCCACAACCTGTGACTAAGTGACTGATTATAAGTGATGGTGAGGGAGGGCTGTCACCTGTTCACTGCCTGGTCCCTGGGTTGGTTCCTGAGAGTGCTCGCACTTTCCAAAGCAAAGCTTTGACCTCAGGGACCCCAAACACTCACACCACCACTGCATAGAGTAATAGGTTCAGGGAGGCTATAATGCTGTAAGCAGAATAACCCCAGCTCATCACACCTTTATGTAGTTCTAGCATTTTCTCACATAAAGTACCTTTTTCTAGAGCAAAATAGAGGACTAATCACTAATCAAAATAGAGGGCTAATCACTAATCACTCATCCAACTATTTGTATATTGTTGTTTTATTACTGTAGTCATTTCAGTTCTATTGCTAGAGCGGTAGCTCTGCTAAAGCAATTTTCAACTGGTGTGCTACAAAAGGTCTGCAGGTGTGCCACAGGAATTTGGAGCACAGCACTGAAAATTGCTGAAAATTCTTCTGGGTTCTGCAGCTCAGAGCTGGTGGAGGGTTAGATAATTCGTCACTACAGATAGTTTCCTAGAAACAGAGCCACAGAACAAAGAAGAGTCTCCTGGAAGTCAGAAGTGACATCACAAAAGGTGAAGACCATAGAGGTCTGTGTGTCATGAGAAGAAAAGCATTGAAAATCGCTCCTCTACTATCACTCCGTGGTAGAGTGCCTCCTTTGCATGTAGATCTTGGGTTCAGTTGTTAGCCTCTCCAAGTAAGAGTGGGAAAGACTGCTGCATATACATCACAGTATGAACTTTGATGTGTTTTTTCATTCATCCATTCATCCCTTATTAATTTTTTGTTTAAAGGCGCAAAACAGTTCTGGAGATTGGGAGGGCAGTTTCTTGGTAACCTCATAGAGAACCAGCCAATCAATGCTGTGCACAGCCAAATTCCCTTTAAACATGAGAACTATTTTCCCCTCAGAGCTGGTACATGAAATCCTTTCTAGAGTGGCCCCACCACTCTAATAGTGTTACATCTGAATAGTGTTCACCCATTGTTTAATATAGGTAATAACCACAGCTGTTAGAGTGTTTTAAGTGGTGGACTTTGGCTGGGAAGATCAGAAGTCAAAGCCCTGGTCAACAGTGGAACTCCTTGGGTCATTCTCTCTAAGCTCAGACTATCTCACATAGTTCTTGTGAAGATAAAACAGGATAATCCACTTCCATGTATGGAGGAAGGGTGCACTAGAAATGTAAACAATAATAACTATTCATATTGATTTGTTCAATAAATTTGTTCAACAAACACATTCATTGTTCAGAAAGTTGAAGAAAACTAAAATTTGTGCCAATTTTTTTTTGAGGAAAATATTAATTTACTTGTTCATCCTTTAATGATTACTTTTGAGTGTTTATTTAAGATGCTTGAATTAAAAAAAAGCTTGACTAAAAAAAGGAAAAGACAAATTATAAGCTTCTCTTGGGTAGAAATCTGAAAGAGCGCCAAGGAGGCCAGGAAGGGAGGGAGAATGGGTGGGGAAAGCCAAGAAGGGAATCAGTCTCAAAAAGTATGACAGAATGTGTTGCCTTAGTAACAGGGCTGGGAGAAATGAAATATGATTGCCGAGGAATCCGTAAATAGCTCTGAAGCTTGCATGTAACACAAAGATGGAGGTTAAATGTCCAAGCCGACAGCGGGTGGAGAACACAAATGTCCTTTATACTTGGGTTGTGGGCTTAGATTAATGATTATGCTGAGTAATCATTACTCAGCTGTGTCGTAAACTTAGGGGAGTTTGGGGTGCTCAGAGTTCTTGGTTGTCGAACTCTAAAGCCCTCAAGACCCCTCTGCTTAGTAGTACTGCCACCACCCTGTATGTGCCAGTGCCTCAGTCCAGGGACACTGAGACCCTCTAGGCTTAACTCTATCCCTTGCAGGCACTGAGCTCTTTCTCCAATTAAGGCTTCAGTCCTCAAGTTACTAGACCTCAATGAGCACTTGGTAGCTTGCTGAATGGCTAGGCAGGATTCTGAACCTTTGTCCCCAAAAGACAATGAAACAACTTGGTAAAAGAGATTTTAGTTTATTAAGTACATAAGGTTACATAAGGCAGCAAATGCAGGAGGCATAAACATCTAGGAAACATATCAGCAATAAAATAATAAAGCTAGCTGGCTATCTCTATTAATACCTAACTCTCACCTGGGTCAGCTTCTCTTGTAGATCTCTTAGCTCCAGGCTACCTGTGAGGCCAGATGCCCATGGTGGACAATGGAGCTCATGACGTGCAGGATGTTGCACCCAAAAACTCTGCCCAAGAAGAACCGGACACACCCCTTGGGGCACTCATTATTATACTTCTTATGCTAATAGTACTGAGGTGACTTCGTACTTATTTAGACTGTCCAATCAGAAACTTCTGAGGACAGAACCTTCTTGGAGTGGGTCTAGTTGCTCGCCCTCCTAGTTCTTACCCCTCCCAACTGGAGATCCATAGCTGCATTCCATTCTGGCGCCACTCAGTCTACTGAGGTGTTAAACATTCCAATAGGTTGTAATTCTTGTCGTCTGTCCCTTCTGGCCAGCAAAGGAGAGACAACAATCTTTTTGTTTGTTTACTCACATTCTTGCAGCTAGGAACTGCTAGCCACTTCTCCATTACTGGCTTAGTTTGGTTCAGGCTTCACATGCTAACCTAGGCCTCAACTGTTCATATACATGACAAGCTGCTCAGCTACTAGGGTTCCTCTTATGGCATAATTACCTGAGAGTTGCCCAATGTACAGTGTGTGTCCACCCTACTCCCTGCACTGGCTTATTTATGGATTCTTCCACACAGCTCTAATTATGGGGGACTGATGCACTATATCAGACATGAGACGACACTCCCTATCTCAGGGATGAAGGAGTCTTCAACCCACACTGGTCCCCTAGGGCCTAGGGGCATGTATGTCCCTTGGTCCAGTCAGCAGCAGCAGCTTTCCCTCTGTTCCATTGCTTACCCCTCTCTCCAAAGCAGGACTCTATGGCAGCCAAGGAGGGGGTGGGCAATGGGACCAGAGGAAGTGAGGCATGGGAAAATCACGACTTCATCCTGTTTTGCTGCTGCAGAGCTGTAAAGAGATAGTGTGATCTCTGGGGTGTGATCTGGTTTTGGGCAGAAATGTAGTACTGTATATGACTGTACATGGAAATAAATAAATAAATAAAATTCAAGAAACCATCCGAGTGTAGGCGGTAGAGTGTGGACTTTTGTGGAAAAGAGTTTTGTATTGGGTACAGAGGCATCATGGACTCCCTCCCCCAGGATACTTTGAGCACTCCTAAGAGGGTACCGTGGGCAGTCTCTATTCTTTGTCCCTGGCAAACCATTATCCTTTTGGCGGTCTTGTTTTTTCCGTTGAGAGGATGCTGTGGTGAATGTTCCCAACTGATTGAAAATAAGGAAGGTTCAGCATGACCGGTAAGGGGACTAGTATAGTGATCATTAAATTCCTAAAAATAAAAATGAAAATGAAATGACTATCCTGGTCAATGCATGATAATTTAATGTCCTATGGTTGTACTGCTCAGAATACAATAAGGCACAAAGGCAGCCCTGCAAGGTGGGGGGAAAGGAGGATTTTAATTTGCCTCTGGCAGCAAAAATCCTTGGGCTAGCACTCCCTTAATGCGAATGTACCTGTTTCTGCTCCACCCTGTGCTTGAATGAATGGGGTGGGTTTTAATTTTTATAATTGTCTGTACAAAGTGTTTGTACTTTTTAAAGAGTTTGTAATGCCTTACAGCAGAGCCTTGGGATGAAAGCACACCGGTTTTTGAGTGTTTTTTGTGCACATAGCTTTTGTTGACATTCGAGATTCTTTTGGTTGTAAGATTTTCTTGCTGTTGTTGGACGGACGGGCAAACTCTAATATTTCAAGGTTGCTTAGAAAGTGATCAACATAAGGTGATCTGGCCTCCGGAACAACCTCAGCAGATCTACCTGAGTGGGGCAGATTTGTCATCCCTGCTGGTTTCTTTATATTTTTATAAAAAGAAAAATATACAAAAACAAAAACCACACACCATCCAGGCTGCCCCGTGACCTGGTCCTCCCCTGCGCCACCTCCGAACACGGCTCTGGAGGGTGTTCTGAGGCCTTAAAATGTCACTTCTGGTTTTGCCAAAAAACTGGAGGTGATCTTCTAAGGCAGTGGTTCCCAACATTTTTTCACTTGCGTACTCCTTGGCAGCCCATTTCCATAAATTGTACCCCTCAAATTAGACCCACAAGGCATTCTAATACAGACCTGCCCTTTCCCGCCATTATTATATTCCTTTTCAAGCACCCCTAAAGGTCTTGACATATACCTCTGGGGGTACACATACCTCAGGTTGAGAACCACTGTTCTAAGGCCTTCTGGAGGCCTAAGAAGGCACCCTGAGGCCTGAGAAAGCCTTTCCAGGCCTCAGAAGGCCTTCTGAGATCTTAAAAGGTCACTTCCAGTTTTCCCCGAAAACCAGAAGTGAAGTTCTAAAACCTCCCAAAGGCCTCAGAAAACCCTCCTGATGTGATCAGAGCATAGCTCCAGTTGTGTTTGGAGGGGGCACAGGGTGAGTCAGAGGGCAGGACCCTGGCTGCTGCAGTGGGGGTGGTTTTGCTGCTCCCCAGCAGAATACCACCCAGGGTCCTATGACCCCTGTGACCCCCTCAGCTATGGTACTGCTGCCTCCTCCATGCCCACCTCCCTGCTTAGGGAAGCAGCAGGGAGGTGAAGCTGGTCTAGAGCCCTGCCAGCTTCCTCTTATCTGTAGCTCTGGTGCTGCCTTCTCTTGCTTATTCCCACCAGCCTTATTTGAAGCAAACTGGATGAATGGAGTAAGCAGGAAGAAGCAGGTAAGGGGAAGGAGGCAAGGGGGAGGCTCTGCCTCTTTCTTCTTCTCTCTCTTTGCTCTGTGGGCAAGAAGGAGAAGGAAGTGGAGCTGAGGAAGATTCTTTTGTTTGCTCACAAAACCGAGGAATCAAAGCAGGATTGCGATGCTGCTGCTTCTTGCAACTCCACCATTGCCGTTGCTTGTGGGGGCAGCAGTGGAGAAGGTGATCAACTGCAGTGAATCTGGAGGGGAGTGGCAGGATGAGGTGACCTCTCATCAGGTCACTTTGCGACTCACCACTCAGAGGGACTCCTTGACAGTCCAATCCTAGCCACACTTTCCAGGGAGCAAGCCCCATTTAATCTAATGGGACTGACTTCTGAGTAGGCATGCATAGGAGTGGGCTGTCAGTCAGCTTCGTGGGCAGGCCAGCCCTGCTGGGACCACATGAACATATGAAGAACAAACAAGATTTAAAAACAAACAAACAACCAAACTGTTAGTTGCACATTCCAGTCTTGCTTCTTGTACTTTGTCCAATATACACGCCTTTTACTGTGAGCCTTGCACAGAACACCAGTTTACATTCCGCTGTCAAGATAAATGTGAGTAATATGATGCTATCAAATGTGGTTGAATGAACTCCTGAATGTGGAATTTCATGGCCAGGGCCAAGCTGTCCATGAGGCTAATCAAGGCAGGCACCTCTAGCAATCCCTTGGGGGACGGTGAAGCACTTCTGTCTGCCCTTTCCCCTTCATTCCTGTTCCACTCCCTGGGTTGGAAAAGAAAGAGGGAAGGAGGGAAGGAGGGAAGGAGGAGGAGAGGTGAGTGCATTCCCCTGATCTTCCTTTTCCAAGTAAGGGAATAGGAGCAGCAGAGGCTGGCTGGCACATCACCAGGTAAGGGGGGGCAGCTTTTGGCATGCCTCCTCAGGTGCTAAGAGGTCTTGGGTTGGCTCTGTATATATTGTAACCGAATCCACGTTTTATGGCTGGTGGTTGTAGGAGCAAGATGTGTAACGTCAATGTAGATCTATGAAAGATTTGTTGTCTGTGAATTATCAGCCTGGGATAATCACTGTCTATTTCTGTAAAATTTTCTTCTTGGTAATGGGGAGGGGGATACTTAAAAAGTTCCATTTTAGAACACTGTTTATTTTCTGGGCTTCATCTCCTTTCATTCCAGGCCCTTCAGGTGCTTCTAATTCATTCCCCCATTTGTTTTCATTATATATTTCAAAAGGGTGCTGCCATGCAAAACCGCAGGTGCTATGCTATGCTATGCTATGCTAGCAGTGGTTTTTGTTTTTAACCCACACTGTCCTGGAATGACGCTGTGTCCTGTGCAGTTTTTAAAAAAAAGCCACTGCTAAGAGGTGACTTGCATTTGGTTGCCTGCCATCTGCCACAAACAGTGAAAACAACATAAAGCAAGATAATTTTTTAAAAAGAAAAATAACTAAAATGGACAATGAATGGAGCTCAAAAATGAAATTCCAGTTGTACCATTCACTCCTCAACTCCATTTATTTTGGAGCATATAGATCCAAACTGAAGGGGTTCCCTTAATTTTGGGTTCCATTTGTTTGAAAAACAAACATGCATCCCTATTTTTTTGTCAATTCATTCACATTTTCCATGCCATCCTAGAAATATGAAGAATCCCTGGTGTTTTATGTATACAGGCATTCCCTTGTATCCATGGATCCTATATCCACGGTTTCAATTATCCGTGGTTCAAAAATCCCCCCCATCTTACAAATGATTTATCTGCTTGTGATCGCAGTCTTCCTGTTACTGTCTCCTGTGTCTCGCTGTCTCTTTGCTATCTGCAAATGCTAACAGGAAGAAAGAAGCATTCACAGGAAGTGAGTTGGAGGGCTGAAAACAATGCAACACATATCAACCCTCCAACCCACTTCGCGTGAACGCTTCCTTCTTCCCGTTATCATTTTCAGATAGCAAAGAGCCAGTAAGACACAGGAGACAGTGACAGGAAGGATGCAATCACAGGCAAACAAGGGCCCAATACAGCTGGCCCAGTGCGAACCCCCATAGGAACAGTGCCTGTTGGTGGCCAGTGAACCACTGCCAGGCGCTCCATGTGAAGCACCTGGCAGTAGAGAAATAAGTCAGAGAGTAGGGGGAGGTGTGAAGGAGGCATTCTGGGGCAGGTGGAGCGTGGGGAGAAGGTGTGGTGGGAGAGGGAGCAGGACAGCAGCAGGCGGGACTAGTGGAGTTCAGCTTCACTAGATCCAGAGTCCTGTGTTGGGCCTTATAGCCTGATACAAGGCTTCTTGATTCTGCACTGGCTAAATAGCCAATGCAGAGTCAAGAAGCCCCATTGCAGGACCATTTCCCTTATCCAGGGGAAGGGGACAAAAGTTTTCTTCTTCTGAGGAACTATCGCCAGCTGCCCAGTTGTGTGCAGGATACCACAGTAACCATTTCGGTGCCGTGGCAGCCGGGTGCGCCGGGCAGCTCAGGATTGGGCTGTAAGTCATTTGTGTGATGCAGTTTTTTGGAAGCACTTTTTGTAGGGTTTGCTGCTATCCATGGTTTCCAGTGGCAGTTGCAACCTAGCCCCATGGATATCAGGGGACGCCTGTATTCTCCAGTAGGATAACTTTCACTACAATTTATGCACACAGCTGTCCCATGTGGGATAGATGTTTCAGTGGTTCTTGGGCAGATGGTTTAATGTATTTTTTGCTACTGTGTTATTTCATGACTCGCTGTAGTACAGAAGTGTACTCAGGACACAGTGTACTCAGGACACAGAGTCATGGACTCTCCGCTCACAACAGGAGAGGAAACAGGAGAGGAACACTTTCCACATGCGCTGCCTCCAACGCATTCTCGGCATCACCTGGCAGGACAAAGTTCCTAACAACACAGTCCTGGAATGTGCTGGAATCCCTAGCATGTATGCACTGCTGAAACAGAGACACCTGCTTTGGCTCGGTCATGTCGTGAGAATGGATGATGGCCGGATCCCAAAGGATCTCCTCTATGGAGAACTTGTGCAAGGAAAGTGCCCTACAGGTAGACCACAGCTGCGATACAAGGACATCTGCAAGAGGGATCTGAAGGCCTTAGGAGTGGACCTCAACAAGTGGGAAACCCTGGCCTCTGAGCGGCCCACTTGGAGGCAGGCTGTGCAGCATGGCCTTTCCCAGTTTGAAGAGACACTTGGCCAACAGTCTGAGGCAAAGAGGCAAAGAAGGAAGGCCCATAGCCAGGGAGACAGACCAGGGACAGACTGCACTTGCTCCCAGTGTGGAAGGGATTGTCACTCCCGGATTGGCCTCTTCAGCCACACTAGACGCTGTGCCAGAACCACCTTTCAGAGCGTGATACCATAGTCTTTCGAGACTGAAGGTTGCCAATACAAAAATATTTCATATATTGCATGGAGACACTGCATGTCTAGGATGCTTAAAATCTACATCAAGATACAGAACACAGGTGGGTTGTGGCTGGTTTAAGTGTGTTCAATAATGCTTATTGTTCATTTTTGTGTCCCTCTTGTAGTTCTTTGGCTGCTGGGTTTGGATTCTTGTGGCAGCTACTACAGTGTACTTCCCACTGCTGCAGGGATGGGTCATGTATGTGTCGATCAGTTCATTTGTCATCTCCTTGCTTCTTCTACTGTCCTACCTGTTTGGCTTCCACAAAAACTTTGAATCCTGGAGAATCCTGGTAAGGGGAGATAAAGCACACTCTTCCATTAAGCATGCCTTTGTTACAAATCAAGCAGAACCCACTAGAGAAACTTTCCTGAAAATCTTAGGGAATGGGCAGACTTATGGTGGAAGATGTTCCTTCAGGTATCTTGGTTCCTTGCCATTTAGAGTTTTAACCAGCTGTCAGGGAAGGAAACTCCCAAATGAAAGCAGGCTGACCAAGGGGAGTAATGCTTAGTGCAGGGGTCTCCAAACTTTTTGGACAGAGGGCCACATGAAATATCTGGTGCAGTGCCGAGGGCTGGAAAAAATAAAATTTAAATAAATTAGAGATGGAACTTAGATGAATGAATAAATGAATGAGTGGGCTCATTCAGTCAGCCTCTCCGACCCTCAGAACACCCTCCATAGGCAATCAGAGCACAGCTCTGGTCATGTTCAGTCAAGTGGGCCAGAGGCTGGACAAGAGGCTGGCAGTGGGCTGGATAGAGGCTTGCTGTGGTCTGCATCTGGCCCCCTGGCTGGGGTTTGGAGACTCCTGGCCTAGTGATTAGTGTATGCACACACCCTTCCGCTTCCCACTGTCCCTTTACTGGACAAACAGCTGAATGGTTAAATACCTTGGTGGCTTGTGTCTGCTGCCACCATTCCAGGCTAAGAGACCAGGAAGAGGAGGGCTGCCTGGGAACCCACCCCCTTCGGGAGAACACTGAGTCCAGGGTTCCTATTCAAATTCAATCTGCAGAGCAAGACATGACAAAATCCACTGAAGAAACCATGAACATGGGCCAGGAATATCAGTCAGAACATAGGCCAGTGTCAAAATATAATTAGTTTATTAAAAGTCTGAAAAAGAAAAAGAAAAAGATTAAACAAAATGGGAAAATAAAGGTGAATAAAGAAGAGATGAGCTTGTCAGGAAAGCTTAGTTCCACCAAAAAGATGCAATAACCATTAATGCCCAGCAGATGGAGCTGGAAAGCTGCTTAGTATCGTGCATCACATACAAACCAGAATCTGAGACGTTATGAATTGTGGATGGGCAAATTGAGGAGAAAAAAAAACCCAAACCTGACACAAGTGCCTATATCTGCGGTTTTCAAACTCCCAGGGAGTTCTGGTGGGGGCGGGGGGGGGGAGACAGTGGGGGCAGGGGGAAGGCACATTAAGGAGGCATTCTACCATCTATACACATTGTAGAAATTAAGAAAATGTATTTGCTAATTTGCAAAATTTGTTCTTCTGTCAGTCACAAGGAAGGATAAAGAGCTGTGCAGGGAGCAGAATGCTTTCCAACTGCAAAGTGTGCTTGCCCCACCCTCTGTGTTTTGAAATGTTACTAAGCCACACATTATGTTGCTTAAAAGACTAGAAACTGTTAAAAAAAATTAAAGGCTGAAATGCTCAGGATACTGAAATCAGCATCCTAACCCAGATTTTGTGATTGAACATGGAACCATGGGACACACGCAGTCTTGCTTATAAGTGGATGATATTAAACACTATATAGGTACCGGTGGCACATCTAATGTAGCTGTGCATCTAGGTCAAAATTCACGTCCCAAATCCAATTACCACAGTTTCCTGCAATGCACTCCCCTTGCATTAGGTTACCCTGAGGAGGCCTTAGCATGTTAAAACTCCCCTGCATAATATTGCAGTACCTGCCACTGCATCACTGCATGGGGAGCTATGGTGGATTGGGCTGCCTGAACAAGAGGGACACAATTAAATTCAGATATTCAACAATATGGATTCAGACATCAGATAAATAAAGCGGGGGCAGGGGGAGAAGCCACATGGATCAAGCATTGCAGGCAGATTCCCATTCTGCACACAGCTAGGGAGAAAGCTCTCTCCCATGTTCCTGCCACTTACACCTCTGATGGTGGCAGGACATGTAGGAGGGATCGGTTTGACACATATTGGATGCTTTCCTTTTCCAGGATAGTCTGTACCATGGAGCCACTGGAATCTTTTACCTGAGCGCCGCCGTCTTACAGGCTAACGCGACAATCCGTTCTGAGACTGAAGTGCCAGCAGAACATATACCTCGCTACTATCAGCTAAATGCTGCAGCCACGGTAAGCTCCCTCCGGAGGCCAGTGGCCTCAGGCTTTCTCTCAATGGAGCCCTCCAACAGCACTTCATCTTCCTTTTGATACATCCACTTTCTGTATCAGGCCTCATGTATTAAGCAGTCTCAAGAGCTCAAGTGCTCCACTGGATGAACTTGAATCATGTGTCCCTATTCAAGTTACCCCATTCCTGCATGAACCCATTGTGTTGTCCCAAGATGCTGTCATTTAGTCTCCATGAAATGCATCTGTAGAGTAGGTGTAATAATGATCTCAGTGGTTCTCAAACATTTTAGCACAGAGATCCACGTTTTAGAATGACAATCTATTGGGACCCATTAGAAGTGATGTCATGAACCTGGAAGTGATGTCATGGTTGGAAGTGATACTGTCAAGCAGGAAAAATTTTTACACCCCCATATGACAAAATCAAATTAAGTAAAAGTTTACAATAAGTACAATAAGTATATGTTTAAAAATGTAGTTAAAATAAAGAACCCTCCTAGCCCTCCCAAGTAGTTGATGATTAAATGCTATCACATACCATGATAGCATCAATATATTGAAAACAAAACACACATTGAAATGAATGGGGACCCACCTAGTGGGTCCTGACCCACAGTTTGAGAAACACTGATCTACTTCATAGGATTGCTGTGAGGGTAAACCCCAAAGGGCATCCTTGACCAATTCTCTCTTTCTTTATCTTTTTCAGTTCTTTGCCTTCATCACCACCCTGCTGTATGTTTTGCATGCCTTCAGCAATTACTACCACTGAAAACTGCTGGAAAGAAAGTGACGTGGGAGTGAAAATGACACCCATGAGTGTCACTTGGAATCTGAGCTGCAAAACAAATGGTGAAAATGGGTGTAAGAACAGAGCTCAGTTGGAACTGGGCTCCTTCAGAACGGAGCTCCTTTTCAATTTAGGTGAAAGAGATATTTGGATTGTTGAAACCTGTACTTTACTCACATTACCGTGTACTGTTGAGTTCCGTATGAAATGCAATAGATCCTTATCTGATCTATTATCTGATCCTTGTTTATCCAGTTCTTTGAGTTATCCAAAATTATGACCTATTCTCTGTCATTTGTAAAACTGCTTGTAAATAATACATGCATTATTTAAACCTCCAAACCTCCCAAACCTCCACTGCCTTGTGGCTACATCCAGTTATGGAAAAGGCTTCAGGAGTCAGCCTTGAAGCAAAATCCGGAGCTGGAGTCCCTGAGGCAGTTCATGGCTGAATACAGTCACGTTCTGGCAACTCCTGCGACGCCGCTGGAACCAACCATATTGGCCTCTGCCTTTCCATTGGACCATTTCAGCGATGTGGAGAGGGGGGATTTGCTGCATGGGTAACAGTCTATCCACCATATCTACTTTATCCAGGCTTTGCGCACTGGAGAGGACACTCTGTTCCAGAACCACCATTCAGAGCGCGATACCATAGTCTTCCGAGACTGAAGGATATTTAAACCAGTGGTTACTTTTTTTTCAAAAATGAAAACTACAGAGGCACCTTCTGCATTGACTCATCTGCTATAAGGATCCTTTGTGTATTTACCCTGGATCCTCAACCTACTGCAGGGGATTCTGGGAAATATTTGGCCAGACCTGTTGCCCTAGTATGCCCTGGAATACACTTTCTTATTGCTGGTAGTGGTGGGCAAGCTTATTCCCTGCCAGGAGGCACTCTGTACAGAAGTACACTGTACAGAAGTACACTCGTACCTTAGCGTGAAGCACATCTCCCCCCATTCAAATAGAGCAGGGCTTCTTATTCCCTGCCAGCAGAACCTCTGAAGGGAAGTAACTTAGGAGGAAGCACATCTTCCCCCATTCAAATAGAGCAGGGCCTCTTATTCCCTGCCAGCAGATCCTCTGAATGGAAGTAACTTAGAGGGAAGCATATCTCCCCCCATTCAAATAGAGCAGGGCTTCTTATTCCCTGCCAGCAGCCCCTTTATAAGGAAGTAACTTAGGGGGAACCGCATCTTCCCCCATTCAAATAGAGCAGGGCCTCTTATTCCCTGCCAGCAGCCCCTCTGTAAGGAAGTACCTTAGGGGGCAGCACATCTCCCCCCATTCAAATAGAGCAGGGCCTCATATTCCCTGCCAGCAGACCCTCTGAATGGAAGTAACTTAGGGGGAAGCGCATCTCCCCCCATTCAAATACAGCAGGGCTTCTTATTCCCTGCCAGCTTCCCTCTGTAAGGAAGTATCTTAAGCACATCTTCCCCCATTCAAATAGAGCAGGGCTTCATATTCCCTGCAAGCAGACCCTCTGCATAGTAACTTAGAAGGAAGCACATTTCACCCCCCCCCCCCTTAAATAGAGCAGGGCTTCTAATTCTCTGACAGTAGCCCCTCTGTAAGGAGGTAACTTAGGAAGAAGCACATCTGCCCCCTTTCAAATAGACCAGGGCTTCTTATTCCCTGCCAGCAGCCCCTCTGTAAGGAAGTACCTTAGGGGGCAGTGCATCTCAACCTATTCAAATACAGCAGGACTTTTCATTCCCTGCCAGCAGACCCTCTGAATGGAAGTAACTTAGGGGGAAGCACATCTCCCCCCATTCAAATAGAGCAGGGCTTCTTATTCCCTGCCAGCAGCCCAAAAGCAAACAGGAACTTAGGAGGAAGCACATCTACCACCATTTCAATAGCGCAGGGCTTAATAATGCCAGACAGTATCCCCTCTTATTCCCCTCTTATTCCTCGCCAGCAGCCCCAAAGCAAACAGGAACTTAAGAGGAAGCACATCTCCCCCCATTCAAATAGAGCATGGTTTCTTATTCCCTGCCAGCAGCCCATCTGAATGGGGTCCATCGGGTCCCTTTCGGGAGAAGGGCGGGATATAAAGTTTATTATTATTTATTATTATTATTATCATCTGAATGGAAGTAATTTAGTAGGATGCACACCAACCCCATTGAATGTAGTAGTAGGAGTAGAAACACATAGGGCTGGACTCTTAAAAGATCAGCATCCCATGTGAAAAAAGCCTGGCAGCTGGAGGGCCGAGTACGGAGCGGAGGGGATTGATAACAGCTGCCTTAGTTTCCTGACATCTGGAAGTGTATCTGCGTAACTCTATGGAATTTAGCACAATGTTAAATGTTTTTTGTTAATCACACTGAGTCACGGAATGGAACTAATGTGGATAAATAGGCTCCACCTGTATAGTATGTTTCAAAGTAAGAATAAGTGGCAGGAAGAGAATGCACTCTAAGACATTTAGAGTTGATATTCGTTGTTGTATACACTTAGGGCCCAATCCTATCCAACTTTCCAGCACCAGTGCAGCTGCAATGCAGCCCTGAGATAAGGGAACAAATGTTTCCATACCTTGAGGAGGCCTGTGACCGCCTCCCCAACACAGGAAGCAGTGCAAACCCCATTGGTACAGCAGCACCAGCACTGGAAAATTGGATAGGATTGGGCCCTTAGTCAAGTGAACCTATGGGGATGTGTCATGATGATGAGCTCTTGCACTTTAAAATGTACCACTAGAAAACCGATTCCAGAGTTATCTCGAACAATATGGATCTAAACTGCTGACAGTTTGTGTTTCTTAGGATATTTCGATAAAACACATGCAGCTTCTTGGCTACCAGAAACAAATAAATGATGATCTTGTCCAGATGGCTGTTAGACATATTTCCTTTACTTCCTGATGTAATTGTATTCTCACAAGATTATTTTTATCTCATCAACTGGTGGGAATTATTTCTTGAGACTGTGCTTACAGATTCAATTTACGTCAAAGGAGGACAAATATGCTTCTGCATGTATAAAGGTTAGTTCTCCTTGTGTGAGGTCACTACCAGGAAGTATCCAGCATGGTACATTGGTGAGGTAGTCATAATCTCATGATGATGTCACTGGTCAAAAGGCAATTGGCCCATACCTTTCAACAATGCCAATTTATGTAAACATTTTCTGTCCTTTATATAATGACATAGCATTTTTGTGTCGGTGGGGAAGCATGGTGTAACTTATTGGTAAGCCTGTGTGTATTTTGTATTCTCTCCATTTTGTATTGCTAGTTAAGTATCTTTTCCCAGTTCAAAAAGACTGAATTGTATTCCTTTGCATGGTTTATGTGTTTATTCTTTAATTTTTATTTTTAAAAGAAATCTGGTTGAATAATTGCTGCAATAATTTCTGGCTCCTTCTATAGCAGGGTGGAAAGTATTCTTTCAGGGTGGTATTGACCAGGTCAAACTGAGGGCCTGTGCCCATCATAACATACTGATGGCTGGACCAGCCCCAGAAACCTTGGAATTCTTTGTGGGCAACCATTATAATTTAACTGCTATTTATTTTCAGGACTAATACCCTACTTTTCCTATCCTGGAAACAGAAACTCAAGAAACTTATAAAATAAAAAGCCCAACATAAAAATTTAAAAAGTGAATTAAACAATAAAACAATCATACAGTAAACAAAAGACAACAACACAGCAAGAAGGGGATTGTGTTACCAAAAAGGGCTGTTATGTTTTAAGGGGAACCCTTTTGGAAACTTCAGGATTGCAGGCTAGATAACAAGACAGTGTAATGCAAAGAAATTCCTTTTTAGCTTGAAAAGAGACTGAGAGAAAGACAACTTTCAGTACAAGATTATAGTTTTATTACAAAAGCACAAAGGTAAACATAATGCACATTTCTTGGTTCTAGTTCTTGAATATATATTGTACCTAGCTTTCATGGTGGTTGCATGTGAGCAGTATTTGGTGCATCCGAGGAAATCAGAAAAGGATAGGTTGTAGGGAAGGATTTTAGGGGTCCCTGATCTGCCAACCCAGTTGCTGACTAAAGATGGGTAGAGAAGGGGAGAAAAAAAGGGGGGGAGGAGAAGGGAAAAGGTTCCAGACACAAGATATAGTTACCTGTCCTGAGGAGCAGTTGGATAGGAGGTGGGTGGAGAGTCCTATGGAGGACCCTCACAACACAGATGTGTTGTGTCCTTGGGGGGGGGGAGCCCAGAGAGAGCGAGCACATGGCAGGAGCCCTCTCTTAAATGGGTTTTTGCTGACTTGGATGCTGACCTGAATGACCCGGGTGTGGCCTAAAGCTGTCCTGGATGCGCATGCTCACTACACACAGTGGGGCACGTGGAGCATGCAAGAAAAACAGGATGATCAAGGAGTCAGCTATCAGCAAAGGCTGGCCTCCTGGGGGAGGGGTAGCTGGCTGTTCAAATCTGCATACGGTGATTGAGTTAAAACAATGAGACATAGGCAACAATTCACAGTGATTGAGACAACAATTAACTCTTCCAGACTCCTTGACTGGGGGATGGGGATGCGGTCACCATGAGCTTGACTTGATTGTCCTGTGTGTTGAGGTTTAATGGGTTTGCATAACAGTGATTGGATCAGGAGACCCTTTCTTAAAACAATACAATGCTTTAGACTTTGTTGCTAAAGTCTTTGTTGCTGTCTGCATGGAGAGGTAGAGGTTGTGTAAACTTGTGACTTTTACCAGGGTTTTGGAAATTGGGCTTGTTTGCTTGGCCTGTATGATATTTTAGTCCATAATAACATAACCAGATATAAAAATCACAAAAGGAAAAAGGGGATTTTCACGTAACAATTGTTTAACCAAAGACTTGCCTAAAGAAAAAGGGCCAACAAGGCAGAAGATGTTCTCTTCAGAGAAGGCCCTGTTGTGGGTAACTGTCAACCACACCTCTGTTGGAAGTAGCACAACAGGCCTCTTTAAGGTGTTCTCCCAGGACAGGCAGATTCTTGGAGAGAGAGGATCCAGAGTTGTAATACCCTCCATGCTGCCACTAGTGGCTGCTGCTCTTGGCTTCCACCCTGCTGCATTGTTGTTGCTGCCTGCTCACTCATTCAGTCTTTCTGAGCCAGAAGAAAGAATGGGTTGGTAAGTGAACAAGCAGGCTGTTCTCTCTCCTCGCTGTTTGTTCATCCACTTAACTCTTTTCTTCTTGGTGAAAGATTGTGAACTACTCACCAGCTGCTCCTAGCTTTCACCTGCTGGGTAACTGTGTAATTGGACCCAATTCCCACATGAAAGGACAAACATCACCTCCTTGCCACACTGCTGCAAAAAGTAGAAGAGCCCTGCTAGGCAGCCTTGGTCCTGGCCAGCATCACTAGGTATACCATATTTTCCCCACAACAAAGAAGACAAGCAAGACTTCTAGTTCTTTCTTCCAAAGGAAATCAGAAGTCCCTGGACCTGCTCAGGGAAGTAAGCAGACATAGGAAGTCTTCTTGTACAGTGTCAGACACCATTAAGAGCAAGGGCTCTCCAGGTTCATGGATAGGGGTCTCTCTCAGTTCTACCTCAAGGAGTTGGCATCTCTTCTACCTGTAAAGAGGTGCTCTGCTACTGAGCTAGGATCCTAGCCTTACCTTTATTTCAAGCATTTCTACCCTGTCTTTCCCAAAAAATAGGTTTACCAGATACAAATGGGGACAGAGTAGCTATACCTTTAACCCTTGTATAGAAGAGGGAATTTTGGCAGGTGCAGCTTTTTAAACCCTTCCAAGTTGAGCTGCACCTGCCAAAATTCCTTCTTTGATACAAGGGTTAAAAGTACAGTATAGGTACTCTGTCCCACTTTGTATCTGGTAACCCTGCCAATACATCAGGGGGCTTACAAAATGGCATAAAACAATTCATAAGAACTGTGCAAAAACACAGTTAAAACCACAGAATTACAAGGACACAAAGAAATAGCAAAAGAAAAATCAGCAAACCAATGGCCTTTGGAGAACCCTCCAGCCATCTAGTCAAAGGGTTTCAAGAACAGTGAGGATGTATAAACCTCTGTGAAAGTCAAACTAGAGGAGAGGTTGGTGATCCATGATTACATTTCCCATCTTTTAAATTTTTTGTTTTTTTTAATCCCACTTAGGGGCAGATCTTAATGTCCTGATTTGATATCAGGGCTCACACAGGCCATTCTGATTAGCACCTTTCCCCTTGCATCTCCACAAGCAGGAGGGCTAGACAGTTACTAATACTAATAATATAAACAGAGGTTCTCAAATTTTTTAGCGCCAGGACCCACTTTTTAGAATGTTGGGACCTGCTGGATGTGATGTCATGGCTGGAAGTGACATCATCAAGCAGGAAAAATCTTAATCCCCCACATGCCAAAATCAAGTTAAATGAAGCACCAGTCAATAAATTAAAAGTTTACAATAAGTGTAAGTTTAAAAAAGTTATTTAAAATAAAGAAGCCTTTTACCTGAACAAGAAGCTGAACATTCAATGGGGGAGGGGCTTGGGTTAGCTTTAGGAACCAGCTGCTGTAGCTGCCCCTTTCAACAGCAGCTTGACTTGCAGCAACTAGAAGATGAGACAGGCTCTCTTCAGGCATTGGAGAGCATAATTGGGGAAACCAGTGCTCTGTAGCCATGTCTACAGCAGTTCTTGCTGGGGGGAGAGCAGAGGACAGGGCTATGGAGCATCTTGGCATCAGATACGGGGTTTCTACAGTCTGTGTAGACTCCTGGCCATGTGTTCTATCCCAGGTTCAGATAATGTCTTAAGACGGCTAGAATATTTAGCCCAAAGCACAAATAGAGACCATGTATTGAAATGGTGTAGGAGCTGGACAAGGATTGTGAAGACAGCTTCAGAATCCCAGTCAACTATCATACTCACTGGCTGACCTTGGGCTATTCAACTACTCCCAGACTACTCTGCAGGGTTGTTGTGAGCCTAAAGCAAGGGCTTAGGAGGAAGAAACCAGATATGCCCCACAAAGCCTCTTAGAGAAAGGGAGGGAGGGGGAATAAATGTCATCTGCTGAGTCTGCCTAAAAATTCTCCGTTTTGGAGACAGGAAGAAGGCAGACTGGTTCTTTCTAGTCAGTGAGTCTAACTAACTGCTCCCTTCTGTTCTTCCATGCCTAGCAAACTTGAGATGTGAAGAGTTTCATTCTTCCAGCAGCAGGGCTGTGCCCTGTAATTAGCTGGCCGGCCACTAGGTGTCTGCCTTGCTCTGCTAGAACAGAAAAAGGGAACTCCAGTAAGCGGTTCCCTTTCTCCAGACTTCTCTCCATGTGGCTGCATTTCTTTGGAGAAAAGTAAGCCATTCTCTCCAGGCATTTGCAGCTGGTCCCTTTCATTCCTCTGTGGGGCTAATTCTCATTTTCCTTGGGATATGGTTATGAGGGTTGTCAATGCTCCGGGATTTAATCTGGAGTACCCGAGAATCAACATCAGTCTCCAAGTGACTACTGAAAGCAGTCCTAGAGATTTTGACTGAATTTTCAGAAATTCCCAACATGACATCAAATGGGGAGGGGGATACCGAGGAATAGCTTTAATCTGAATTGGCAATGCTGGGGATGGGAGAGGAAACAAGGCCTAATCACTTTCCCTGTCCCTTTAACAGAAGTTTGCTTTACATAAATCAGCCAGGCAAACTTTTTAATGATATGGGGCACATTGTTATCTACAGCAGATCAACATGCTGTGAAAGGGTCAATGAGTAGGGCAGTTTCAGAAGTTGGCAACCTTAGGGGATAGTCAAGTACATTAATAGACAGTACATTTTGGGGAAATGAGATCCTATCTTTCCCATTGGCTACTCAAATGACCAGAAACACTCGTTCCAGCTCTCCTTACCCATGGCCAGGTGGCAGGTGCTGGCAGATCCCAGTGTTTTCTGCTTGGCCAGGTGATCTACCAGAACCAGGTGCCAGCTGCACTGGCATGTTTAATGCCCAACTTTTGTTAAGGCTGCAATCCTATACACCAGTGTTTCTCAAACTGTGGGTCGGGACCCACTAGGTGGGTTGCAAGCCCCATTCATTTCAATATTTTATTCTGAATATATTAGACTTCATGCTACCATGGCATGTGGCTGCATTTGTGGAAACGTCATAGATCTGTAAGTTTAACAGACTACTTTGAAGATGCTTTTAACAATGATAGTCAATGGGACTTACTCCTGGGTCAGTGTGGATAAAATTGCAGCCTAGGATTGTTAAAAATTTTCCTGCTTGATGATGTCACTTCCTGTCATGACATCACTTCTGCTGGGTCCTGACATTTTCTCATTCTAAAAAGTGGGTCCCAGTGCTAAATGTGTGAGAACCACTGCTATACATGCTTCTGGGGAGTCAGCCCCACTGAACACAGTGGGACTTGCTTCTGAGTCGTCATGCCTAGGATTGTACTCTATGTCTTTCTGATGGCAGTGCAGGTCATAATGGCTGGTTGTTTTAGCTGACGAGCGCAAGTCAGCACCATATTGCATGTTCATAGGCAGGGATGGCATCACTGGTTGAGGGCCCAAGCTTATCGGGGGGGGGAGGGGTCCATCTGGCCATGCCAACTCCAGAACCTTTAGTACAAGTGATAACCAAAGTGCCATTAAGGGGTGAGCAGGGAGTGCCATGGGGGACCCAGTGCTGGATCTTGCCCAAGGGCACCTAGCAGCCTGGTGTGTTACCCATTGCACATCAGAGCTTTTCTAGCAGAGTGAAGGATTCCCACTGACCACAGCTGTCAGACTTCTACTAAAAGGGACAAGAGCAGGTTGAACCTGCTTTTTCTGGCTAATTGACAACTCAACCAGCGGGTGGGCTCGCCATAGACTGAGCATCTCCCTTCCTATCCTCAGGAATGTAGTTGACCCACTTCAGCTATGCAGATGAATCACATATGGACCAAAGGGACAGCTATTTACCAAGCACCTAGTTTAATAGGGGTGGGTGAGTCTGGTGCTGCAATAGCTGGAAATGAAAGAAATCTGCTCAAAGGGGACACCATTTTCAGCTCAAAGGAAGTACAATTTTTGTCCAAAAAGAAACGGAACCCTGGAGCAGATTCAGAAGAGGGAAGGGAAGATACAATCCCTGTGTTTTCAGAGGGGTTTCCTGTTCAATTTCCATATACAGGAATGTCCCCATCTGGAATAAAATTTCCTTCTGGACCTATCATGCCAGAGACCACAGAATAGTGATCAAGACAGCATTTTTGTACTAGAAACGCAAAATAGGCACACAAATTACCAGCCTTGCCACAGAGCAACAACTAAACATACCTGCTCAACTTCCAGAGGAAGTGATGTGCTCAGAAAGTGTGTGTGTGTGTGTGTGTGGGGGGGGGGGGTTGCCAACTAGCCTGAAAATAAAAGCCCAGCCTGCTCCTCTGCCTTTAACAAAATAGTGCTATGCAGAAATTGGCAGGTGAGGCTAACCATGATCACCAACTACATGCTGCATATCGTTAAAGGGACAGCCATGGCAGCCACCTCAAAAGTTGGCAACACCACATGAACGTGAGATATGAGGGAGGGGAAGCAGAATACAGTAATGGTCCTACCAGTGCTTTATTTAAATGCCTGCTGTCTAGAATGGTTTGCTGTCATGACTAAATGCTTAGGAAAGAGCTGGGAATATTAATCCTTTATGTTTTAATAGGCGCCTATCATTCACCTTCTGCCCTTGTCCTCATACAGGAGTTTCAGTGTGGCTGGGAAATAGGGTTTGCCTGATGAATGGGAGATCCAGTGCCCCAGTGCTTGCCAGCTGGCTGCCCTCCACTTGGCTCAACCTTGTGCCACGGCTGCTTCTTCTTTTACAGCCACAATATTTAAAAGGAGGGTGGCCACATCCTAGAATGTCAGATTATGAGAAAAGGAACACTTGTATGCACAACCTGTGGGGGGGGGGGGAGGCAGAGTGTGCTCCGGTGAACAGAGGTTAGGCCAACACAATTCAAGCTCAAAACATGCTTCCCAAAAAAAGTGCATATAGATTCCTTGGCAGTCAGATTCAGATGGAAAGTTCCAGAAGGCAGTTTTGGAATCACTGCCTCAGATTAGCAGGAAGAATGTGCTTTAGGGGCTCACTTTGTGTAAGTCTCTCCACTATGCAGAGGCACCTCTGTGAAATGGGAGACAGTTGTTATTTTTAGCAACACATTTCCACATATTATTTGTTCATTTATTCAGCACCATCAGGATACACAACTCATTAGAGGTAAATGCAAATGAATAAAGAGACAGGTCTCTTCCCCCAAAGCTTATGATCTAAGTTTGGCTACTGTGGAAGAGAACCAAGGAAGATGGTGGCAAGGGGTGGAAACACCTTCTCTGTGTGGAAAAGCTACAACATTGGGGGCTATTTTGTTCAGAAAATGATGATGAATGCTATAGTCCTATGCACACTTACCTGGAAGTAAGCACCAGTGAATACAGTGAATTGTGCAGAAAGATTGTGCAGCTTTAAGCACACTTACTGGAGAGTAATCCTGGTTGAACTCAGTACAAATTCAATGTGAACTCCTGAGTTAACAGAGGATTCTGCTGAATGGGTGGACATGACAGAGGTTACTAATATTATCTAAAATGTGGAAAAAGTGCATAGAGAGAAGCTTTACTCTCTCTACCACAACCAATGAAACTGGTGGGCAGGAATTTGTGAACAGAGAAAACAAAATCCTTCTCACTCAAGGAACAATCATCTTGTGGAATTTGTTTTAGTGGCATTGCTAGGGAGGTGCTGGGAGGTGCAGATGACAGATTGTGACACACTAGGGGTGGTGATGACGCCACTACTGGCCAAAATTGTGAAATCTTGGTATTTTCGAACACTGCCTTCATGTTATATATAATCTGATGTGTAATTTAATGTGGAATGCAATGAGACTAACCACGGTAAAATACCTGTTTTCTATCAATGGTTATGGTCATATAACCAGAAAAAGTAAACAACTTATGTTACAAAATATGAATTTTCTTAACTCAAAACTGATTGATGAGACTGATTGTTTTGAGGTGTTATTATGACACAGCAGGGAACCAATAAGGCTTTTGTATGAGTCAACTCTCATTTCCATGTAATGCGAATACTAGAACTCTTATTCAGTTCTGTGAGTGCCATCAAGTTGGCCACTGGTTTTTTTGTTACTGATTTGTTGAGTTACCTATAATGTCACTGGCATTGCTAGGGAGGTGCAGGGGGTGCAGGCCGCACCGGGTAATGCGCGGGGGTGGTGGTGACGCACCCTGGGGGAGGACTTGCTAACTTCGCGGCTTTAGGAGCTACCATGTCATGCCATATACCATTGGATGCGGAATGGCCAGCCGGGTGCAATGCAAGAAATGGAATTGGAATAGCTCCTTTCATTCAAAGGTTATGGCCAAAAAAACCGGAAGAAAAAATGCATGGAGGCCTATGGAAAGTGAAAGTGAGCTGTATCGCGTGTTTACTCGTGGGTAGGCGCACTTGCCATAGTCAGTCAGAAAGGGCAGGCAGAGAGGAATCCAATGGCTTCTGAATGGTCCCGATCCAATGAATACAGCCTCCAAAAAACACTCGAGAAGGTCCCATCCCTCCCAGCTGCAAGTCTGAGCCTGAGCCCAGACTGTTGCGGGTTCAGGCAAGGATGCAGGCAGACACCAAGGAGATTTCAAGGAAAACAAGCTTTTATTCTTAGCCGGCTGCTGGTCACAGAGGAATAGCTTCCAAAGTCTGTGACATCCGATTTCTCGGGGCTTTGGGTTGATATACCATTTGCAGCTCGGGTCTGGGGAATTTGAGGGACCGCCTCCTTCCCTACAATCCTGCCCGTGCTCTTAGATCATCTGGGGGGGCCCTTTTGACTGTGCCGCCACTAAGTGATGTGAGAGGGGTGGCGGCCAGGAAGAGGGCCTTCTCGGTGGTGGCCCCCGAACTGTGGAATACCCTCCCCTTAGAACTGAGAACTGCTCCTGCGTTGCTAACGTTTCGGCTGGACTGAAGACCTTTTTATTTCAAAAAGCTTTTAATTGTTGACAGGCTGGCTGGCGTTCTTGCTTTTTATATGAAAATTCACGGGGTTTGTTTGTTTTTAGATTTTTTAATTATTGTAAATTGTTTTTAATTGTTTTTCATGTTGCACTTTTAAATTGTAAGCTGCCTTGTGTGCCCGTTGGGCAAAAAGGCGGGGTATAAATTAATATTAATAATAATAATAATAATAATAATATATAGAACAAATCCTCATCGTAAAGCATCGGTCACATTTCTGATTGGCAAACAACATATCACATGAAGCTTTGTCCCTGCTTACATCTTCCACTATTCAACATGCTCTACCTTATATGCCATTTTAAAATATGTGAAATATTTCTAAACTGCAAAGGTCCCATCTCTTCCTCCCTGCATTGGCTAACAGCACGCTTGCAAAAGTCCCTGTTCTCCTCCGACCTCCTGCGGTTAAGTTAGCAGTTTCCTGTTTTCTTTTTAGAAAAGTTCTGCAAAACAACTTCTTGCAGTTAAAGCTTGTGTCTGCAACACCACTTCCTTTTTAACACAGGCACAGGGGTATGTCCAAGCATTCAGCTGAACTAAACAACCAAGTACAAGGGCCTACTTTAGCCAAGCACTCTGTACATGCTCAGAACAGGCTCAAATAACTCTGCTCATGTACAAAATTCCAGAAATTTCCACTAGGCTTGTCTCACAAAACAAAGCCATGTGGCTGTGTTTACTCGTGAGTAGTCCATCGGAAAGGGTAGGCTGAGAGGACTCCAAGGACGTCAGAATGGTCCTGATTCAATGAATGCAGCCCCCAAAAACACAAAAGGGAGGAGGAGGTCCCTCCCTCCCTCCCATCTGCAGTCTATTGAGCCCTATGGAAAGTCAAGCAGCCTCACGTCGTATTTACTTGCGAGTAGGCAGACTTGCCTTGGCTGCTGGTCAGGCCAGGCAAAGGGGAATGTGAGGACACCCGAAAGGTCCCGATCCAATGGAGCAGAGATGCTCCAGAAGGCAGCCTCCCTCCCCCCCCCACTAAAAGGGACAAAAAAGAGGCTTGAACTGGTAAGAGGAAAGTTTTCTGTTTTGCACTTGTGAAGCCAGGAGGGTCTTATACCTGAAATAGAAGAACTTTAAACTGGGCAGGGGGGGTGGGGGGTGGGGGAGGGCTGGAAAGCTCACTGATTCTTTTTGGGGGGTTGTTATTGCAGGCAGACTACAGAGTAAGCCCCATTGACCACTATGGGACTTACTTCAGAGTAGACATGCATAGGATTGGGCTCACAGGCTGCAATTCTACCCACACTTTCCTGAGAGTAAGCCCCATTGACCACTATGGGACTTACTTCAGAGTAGACATGCATAGGATTGGGCTCACAGGCTGCAATTCTACCCACACTTTCCTGAGAGTAAGCCCCATTGACCACTATGGGACTTACTTCAGAGTAGAAATGCATAGGATTGGGCTCACAGGCTGCAATCCTACCCAGACTTTCCTGAGAGTAAGCCCCATTGACCACAATAAAACTTACTTCAGAGTAGATTCACTTCGTGGAACAGGACTGGTTCCCCCTTATTTAATTATTTCTTTTCTTTTAATTTAATTATTTATAATTATTTATTTTAATTTGCTTGATGATGTCACTTCTGGCCATGACATCACTTCCAATGGGTCCTGGACAGATTGTCATTCTAAAAAGTGGGTCCCAGTGCTAAAAGTTTGAGATCTGCTGCAATAAGGTGTTAGTAAGTTGTCACAGGGGTGTGTGTGAGACTCTACAAGTTTTCAAAATCACTAAAATCAGAATTTGGAGGAATAATGCCATCATGTTATATATCAATCAATGCGTAATTTCATGCAGAAGGCAATGAAACAAACCACATTGAAATATCTGTGTTCTAACAAAAGGTACAGCCAAAAAACCAGTGGGGTGGGGGGATGGTACATCACCACGCCCACCACCTGTGGGTTGCCCCGCCCACACTGCATGGGGTGACACCCAGGCCTCCAGCACCGGGTGACGCAAATCCTAGTGACACCACTGTGTACTGTCATTTATTAAATAAATTAATTAAATAAATTAATAAATAACAGTTAATGGGGGTTACACCAACCCTAGTGATGCCACTGCATTTAGATGCTGTGTATGATATTGTAATTGATTCTGTATGGTTTGGTATGATAGGAAATCATTGTGGGGGTGATCCAATGAGCTCCTGCATTGGTTGACACAAACCCTAGTGAAATCCCTGATTTGCTCTACTGGGCAAATTCATGGGGGACAGGTCTGTCCCTGGCAGTTAGTCTTGATGACTCTGGGTCCAGGTAATAGGCTCCTGAATTCCAGCTTCTGAGGGAGCAACAGCAGGGAGGGCTAGTGCATTCATGTTTTTGGGCTTCCAGAAGGCATCTGATTGGCCACTTTGGGAAACAGGGTGCTTGACTAGATGACCTTGTGCCAGAACCAGCAGGGTTCTTCTTATTTTCTTAGTTTCATGTACTTTGGCTTCATTTCATCTGGAGAGAGGATGAAGGATTTAGACCAATGTGGGAGGGATTAAGCAAACAACCCTTTGTACATGTTCTGCTTTGTGAGGTGCAGCACTGTCCGGGTTCACGTTGGTTCCTCTCAGGGTTCTCAATAAGATCCAAACAAAAGGGAACATGAAACACAAGATTTATTAGGATCTAATTAATAATTACAACTTTAATATAAATTCAGTATGCAGTTAACTAGCACTTCAAAACAAAGGAGGCTCCTGAACCTGCAGGACTCCCCCCTCAGGTTAAACCTTTTTGTGAACTTGCCAAGAAAAGCTGCAAAGGAAAAGATTTAAAAACCTTAAACAGTCAGGAATTGCTCACAGTCCCCCAGCTACCCTCCTCCAGATCCCATCCAACCAAAGAGGCAACAAAACACCCTTCTCCACAGGATTTTATTCTCTATACTAATCAGCCCCATCCTTCTCACCTGGATCCTTTACTCCTAAGGAAACCCAACTGTTGGCAACCTTCAGTCTCGAAAGACTATGGTATTGCGCTCTGAAAGGTGGTTCTGGAACAGCATCTAGTGTGGCTGAAAAGGCCAATCTGGGAGTGACAATCCCTTCCACACCACGAACAAGTGCAGTCTGTCCCTGGTCTGCCTCCCTGGCTATGGGCCTTCCTTCTTTGCCTCTTTGCCTCAGACTGTTGGCCAAGTGTCTCTTCAAACTGGGAAAGGCCATGCTGCACAGCCTGCCTCCAAGCGGGCCGCTCAGAGGCCAGGGTTTCCCACTTGTTGAGGTCCACTCCTAAGGCCTTCAGATCCCTCTTGCAGATGTCCTTGTATTGCAGCTGTGGTCTACCTGTAGGGCGCTTTCCTTGCATGAGTTCTCCATAGAGGAGATCCTTTGGGATCCGGCCATCATTCATTCTCACGACATGACCGAGCCAACGCAGGCGTCACTGTTTCAGCAGTGCATACATGCTAGGGATTTCAGCACTTTCCAGGACTGTGTTGTTTGGAACTTGGTCCTGCCAGGTGATGCCGAGAATGCGTCGGAGGCAGCGCATGTGGAAAGCGTTCAGTTTCCTCTCCTGTTGTGAGCGAAGAGTCCATGACTCGCTGCAGTACAGAAGTGTACTCAGGACGCAAGCTCTATAGACCTGGATCTTGATATGTTCTGTCAGCTTCTTGTTGGACTTGCAGTTGGAAACCTTCTTGTTCCCAACAAGCTTCTTGTAACAAGCTTAACAACAAGCTTCTTGTTCTTGTTGAACCTGATGTTCCGTCAGCTTCTTGTTGGACTTGTAGTTGGAAACCCAACTACTCTAATACTAATGTAAGGAAAGTAAAGACCTACATGAAACAGCAGTTTCATGACAAGCACAGAGCACCACGTGAAAAGATCAAAAGTCCAGGTCTGAAGTGTCCATACAACTACATGTTTATCTAAAAGAGTTGCTTTAACCAAGCCGAAATTGGTTGGACTTGGTAACAGTGTCAGGAGAGAGAGAGTGGCTTTTGTCAAATCAGATGACAGCAAACTAAATGGAACTGAACAGGACACTGCCTATTCCTTTAGAGACTGCAGGATGAACCACTAGCCTCAGACCAAGTGGCACAGTTGTTGTTTTTTATTTAAACCCTGTCTCTTTTCCATGGGGGAACTCCAATGTGTATCCTTCCCAGGGCTGGCCTAAGACCTCCTGATTCCTGAGGTGGCTTGCCAAACGCTGCTCCCCTTTCCTGATGATGTGCCAACTTCTGATCTTCCCACTCTCCAGTGCTCCAGCTCAGCATTCCACATTTCCTCTTTTTCTCTGTCCCCTCTTCCTTTTCCAATCCAGGAAGGAGGAAGAGGAGCAATGGAGACCAACAGGTGGACAGAGATGAGCACCCCTCCATCTGTTGCCTGAAGCAACTGCTTCATTTGGTCTCATGGATGGGCTGGCATTGATCCTGCTCTGAGAAAGTGAGAATGGTGTCCAAGGTTCTTCCCTCCCTCCATTTTATCCTCCCAGCAATGCAGTGAGATAAGCTAGTTTGAGTTGACCTATGCCCACCTAAGGAGCTTTGTGTCTGAAATTTTGATACCAGGTCTCCTGAGTCCTAGTCAGGGCTAGCCCATCTATGAGACTAACTGAGGTCTTTTTCTCCAGCAACGGATTAGCAGGGCCCACACTCCTCTGCCCACGTGCCTCCACTGTTCTCCTCCCACTTCCTGGATTAGAAAAGGAAGATGGGGAGAGAGCAGAAGGGGAAGCGTGGACGGAAGTGTAGGGCTAGAACAGGGGTGCCCAAACCCCCGGCCTGAGGGCCTTTTGCAACTCTTGGCGACCTCCAATCCAGCCTGCACTGGAGCCCCCAGTCTCCAATGAGCCTCTTGTCCTCTGGAGACTTGCTGGAGCCCATGCTGCCCGATGCAACTACTCTCAGTACGGGGGCCGACTATTTGACCTCTGGTGTGAGCTGCAAGCCAAGGGCTGTCTCCGCTACTTGCTGTTTCACATCTGTGAAGCAGCAGTGGCAGCAAAAGAAAGGCCAGCCTTGCTTTACACAAGGTGTTTTATAGGCCTTGAGCTATTGCAAGACCTTCATTCATTCATATAAGTTCCATCTCTAATATATTCATTTATTTAAATTTATTCAAATTTATTCAAATTTAAAATGCAAAATTAATTCCCCCCCCGGCCCCCACCACAGAGAGATGGCCCTCCTGCCAGAAAGTTTGGACACCCCTGGGCTAGAGCTGCAGAGACATTCTAGCCCACCACTCTACACTCCTTCCTTTTTCAAATATGGGGCTGAGAGGAGGAGAGGCTGCTACCTTACCAGGTGAAGCTGGCCGAGCAGCATTTGATGTGCTGCCTCAGGGAGGTCTTGAGCCAGCCCTCCTCCTAGCCTTGTAATGTGTGTATATGATTCTCACATCAGAGCCATAATTTGACAACGCACTGTGGCAGAATACTTGTGCTACATAAATGCAAGTATTTATTAATCTTTTGTGTACGGTTTCGTTCTGAAATCCTGGAGAAGGCCCATTAAATATAATTAAATCTACCTTGATGTTTGCAGTTAGCATAACCCCACTGTTGTCACTAGTATTACACCCTGAGATGGGATTGTCCCCTGTAATCTTCGATTGAGATCCATTCAGGTGGAATCAAAGCACAGTCGGATTTAAATTTTATTTGTGGCACCTGCCTCTAGAAACAATCATAAGGTATCTATAACAATGTTGAAACAATGAAATGATGCCAACCACTTAAATCTCCTCCCGGGGCATAGAAACACAAGAGGGCAGTTACCTCTAGGTGGGCGGCCACACCTATGCTGATCTCCTTCCCTGGAGGGCGGGCAGCACTGACATAGCTGAACAGTTACGGGCTCACCTGCCTAAGAGGAACGAAGCAGCAGCAGGCTGGTTTCGCAGCGTGTGGACTTGTGTGGTGAATTTGGAAGGTGACCTGCAAGATGTCTTCCACCACCGCCAGTACTTCCTTACCCAGTGGCATCAAGGTCCTGGGCACCTTTCCTGACATCCTTGTCCTCCCAGAATTTGTAAGTATGCCCTGCTTTCCTTTTGGAAAAGTACTTTTAACACCTGGGGCTCTAACAGTGCCACTCTGCGTGTCCTTCTGAAAAATTGTGCCTAGCACAGTTTTTAGCACCAGCAGTTGCTGTCTCTTGTCTGCAAGCATAATTTTCTGGTTATACTACTTTGTTTGCCTGAAATGTATTTGCTGAATAAATGGGAGTAACATCACACAGTGTTTTCTGTTTTCAAATCAGCATGTCAGGCTATCCAGCAGGTACAGAACCTAGACTCAAGATGAGCTCTTTTTCTGATGCTAATGGGATGGGGGGGCAGGGGGTGCATTTTAAACTGTGTGTGTATAGCTTTTGCCTAGTAATTATTTTCTTCACTTCCAGAGCATGTTTTAGTTAGTTGACCCTCAAGGTTACCTGCTAATCCATGCCCAAAGCAGGCATCCCTTGCACAAGTGTGTGTTGTATTCAAGGAGCTAATTCTCCAGCTGAACTGGTTGGAAAGCAGCTCTTCAAGGGTCACTGAGTGTGCCGCTTGCTTCAGAGTCAAGGCTGGTGGCTCTGTGATAGAAAGGACTGGCAGGTCCTGCTTTAATGCGCTTTAAAGGAAACAGCTTGAGAACTGTATGGCTGGAGAAACTGCTAAAACCTTGAGAATGCTCAGGGATCAGTAACAGTGCCAACTCTTTTATTGGCTCTTCCTACTCTGGTGCCTCTTACAGCAGCCTGTAGTCAGACATTTAGCAAGTGAAACTTTTTTCTTTTCAATGACATGAGGCTCCTGCGTTTACTTATTGCATTTTCATCCTGCCTCACTTTCATTAGGATGTGGTTTCCTCTTCTCTCACCCAGGTCTGTGTAGATCAGTAATAAAGCACCTGCTTTGCATGCCAAAGGGCCCAGGTTCAATCCCTAATAACGCCAGGCAGGGTTGGGAAAGACCTCTGAGTGTGAAACCCTTGAAGGTCACTGCCAGCCAGTGTAACCAACACTGAGAGAGATGGACCATTAGTCTCAGTAGAAGGTAGCTTCATGCAAAATAGGTTAGGGCAGGCTGAGAGCCATAAAGCTCACTGAGTTATCTTGGACTAATTTGCATTGTGTGAATATCAGTGCAGGTCTCTGCCAACACACCACCCCCTATCAGTGACTCACTAGTCTGATCCTACATGGTGGCTTCTGGGTTCACACTCCATCCTGCAAGTGAAGCTACCTTCTTCTGAACCAGATGATTGGTCTGATGAGATGATCCAGCAATTCAGGCTGGATCTTTCCTAGCCCTATGTGCTGATGCCATTGCCGAAACCCAGGATCTTTGGCATGCAGAGCAGTTGTTGTCATTCAAGATTGGGAATAGGCTTATCTCACAGGTGGTTTTTGTGCCTTGAGCAATTGTTTCACAAGTAGAAATTGAATTATTGATGCTGTCAAATCACTCTGTAGTCCTGAAAGGTTGCAGTTGTTGAATTTCTGATATGTTTGTGCCCAAGGCACAAGATCCCCATTGAATGGAAACCTGAAGGTCATCTGAAGAACCTGTTATGGTTTCTCTTAATGTCTGTGTCACAAGAGAGACTGTCTCTTACCCAAACACCTGTGGGCCCAATCCTGAACAGTGAGCGCCAGCTTACTGCTGGTGCGCACTGTCGCAAACGTGCCATATGGCATGTTTATGGACTCTAGTGCCAGGCGAATGCCAGTGGTAGCCCAGTGCTGGCCAGTGCTGGGCTACTGCCGGGTGGTCACCAGAGCTCCGCTGCTTGGTGGTTGCATGGACTGCTGAGCAGTGGAGAGGGAAGTGGAGGCATAGGAGGAGCCGGGAAGGAGGCGTTCCCAGGGGAGGCAGTCGTGGTCGGAGGGCAGTGAGAGGGTGGGGGGAGATGTTCTGGGTAGGGGAGAAGCGAGAAGAGGGCAGGGAGGAGGCGTTCCAGAGGGAGGGAGTGGGGGCGGGACTGGTGGAGCAAAGCTCCACCAGATCCACATACTCTTCCATATTCTGCTTTCTGGAACTTAATGTAATTTCTTTCCCAACAAATGTGCATAACACTGGCTGCCAACCAGGGTGTAGGTATGCATGCTGAAATCTCATTTCGATTAGTGGGATTTATACGTGTGCCGCATTGCTGCTGGGAACTCTGATCAGAAGCAGATTGTCTCAAGCAATTTCTGAAAAGTGTTTATGGCACTGGGCTATTAACGGCAATTGCTGCTAAGTGGCCATGTTGGATATCAGGTATGACAGATATGGATGTTACCTGTAGGGAGATAGGATGCAGCTCAGCCCACCCCTGTTGAGCAATAATCTTCCTCGGTTGTATCTAATAAAGTGGCTTAAAATTAGTTGCTCTTCAGTGAACCTTTTCTACAGGAATCCCTTGCTTTGCTGTGGAATCCCTTGTATTGCTGAGGAAAGTATCCTAGGCCAGTCTGTCACTAGAAATCTTGTTGTACCACAGCCACAACATAATATTAAATTCTCTTATTCCATTGTGTTACTATGTGATAAGCTGTTGGGCAGAGTATTGAATGCATGCTTTTCTGTAAGGCTCCTTAGCAAAATCCACAAGCCCCATCCCCGACTCCCTCAAATTTAGCCATATCATGGCTTCCCTATAGCCTTCTGAAAGATAGTAACTAAGGGATACACCCCAAAAGCTAGGGTGAACAGGGTCCCTCTGGCCTCCCGGTAATAAGAGTACCACTGAAGACTTCATAAATGCCTGTCAGCATGTTCAATTGTGTGGTACATTGGTGAGGCCTATGTGAGTCTGTTTCCTTGCATGAATTGCGAATACCTCCTATAGCACAGCCAGTGCTCGCCTGGGCTTGACAGTTGCAGCTGAAGTCCAGTAGTGGTGGACAAGGTGTCTTCTGGGAAATCTTGTTCACCATTATTTGGTGCCTATTATTTGCTTAACTGTACTTCCATTGTGTATTCTTAAAAGACTTTTTGAAGCCGCTTTGGCGATCCTTGTGAAATGTGAGGTCAATAAAGAATTGATCTTCTTATTGATGAGCTCCTTGTAAGCTTCCAGGAGAGGCAGGCGTCTCTGGAACACAGTTGGAAGCCACCAGTCTAAGGCTGCAGTGGGCCTGGGAGGCAGGTGGCAGCTTTTGTCTTTGTGCCCTGCTGAAATGTGCAAAGAGCTTTCTTATTTTATTAACACAAAATGATCAAGGGGCACATTGTCCCAGGCAGAAGGTGCAATATAAAAAGCCTGATTGATTAAAGAACTTGAGTTGTGTTCCTGTACATAGTTCCCTATCAGATATAGGAGTCCTGGACCATGATCTTAATCTTGCTCAATTAGGAGTGCACTCCCTTTTAAATCAATGGGCATTACGTACACATAGAACTGACCAATGCATTCTCTCCAGATACCTTGAATATTCCTCCTTTCTGATCCCTGAGCATGACTTTGTTGCCTGTCACATGCAACTTAATTGCAGGAACCAGGAAAAAAAAAAAAACTACAATCTGAAGGAAGTTGGATGTTGACTCACAACCAGTTAGGTTTCCAGAATTCTGTATCGAAATTTGTCTGGTGGAACAGGGAATGTAAGACTGCTGTGTTGTGGTGCTTCCTAACTCTCCAGGTTCAAAACTTGAGGTCTACGACACTTCTTTCAAAGTCCTAGAGACCAAGTTATGGTGCATGAATACATCCTGCATGAGAAGGCCGACCTTCCAGGCCATCCTTTTTCAGGCTTGGCTATGGAAAAATCAACTGTGCTATAGGTGGAGAAGAGCCCAGTGGGGCAGAGAGTGGTGGAAGGGTGAGAGCAGGGTTTGTGTCCCTTTGAAATGTTGGAAGACATCAATCTCTTGCACATGGTGCAATCAGGATGGCCAACTCTGGAGCTATTCCTAGAAAAAGATTACTTTTTCCAACATGATGTAATGTAATGTCATTAAGCCAAGAAGGCCCTGCTAAAATCTACAGAATTGCTTTCAGAAGCTGCCTGGCAATCCCAGCTGATTCCTGGAGACTGGAGGCCAATACTGGAGGACTGACAATGTCAGCTGCAATGCAGTTTGTGTCCAAGCCACAGTAGAGGACCGAGTCACACATCTTCTTATAAACACAAGACATATGGAAAGATCATGCCTATGATCCAATTATGATGTGTATTGTTCTTCTCAAGAATGGCTTCTTTGTTTGACTTTCACACCCACAGTATCCTGGAAGCTTGTTTTAAAACTCTGTTTTCCTTCTCGGTGCATTGAATTGAGACTTCCATGCCATAAAAATCATTCAAGAGCTCTTAAAATCAGATTGCCAAGATTACTATGCATTTGCTTTTCAGTCCAGAAATATGTCATGACCTTTACTATCCTCTCCCCATCTTTCTACATGTAAGAGAAGTAAACATAGAACCAGTCCGGTGTACTGTACGTAGCAGGTGCAATCCGGTTTCTACTGAATTTAGGTTTCTACTGAAACTGCAACCCAAGGCCATTCCTGGAGGCTGCGCATAATTCCCCTGCACTCTTTACAGAACATAACTGGGGTTGTTAACTCTTGTGGGGTGGAAGAGAAGCTGGATTGTTTTAAATATTAATTGATGTATTAGAACATGAATGGATTCAGCAAAATCTTGAAGACGTTCAGGAGAAAAATATAAGCACAAAAGCTTACTCACAAAAAATTGCCATGTTGATTTCTTCCCACCCACCACATGTATAGTTATAAGTCTGGCTTCCTACTTCATCAAGTATGCTGTTTTAGGTCTGTGAGGGGAGCAGTTAGTAGGAGGAGGAGGGGGTTGAAAAAAGAGTCCCCTTCATAGTGTCTGATTTGTGGCTAGATTACAAGTCTTATCAAAAGACCAGAAGCATTCCAAAAGAATGTCATCTTCTGGGTAATGGGATCCATCTCTTGGTGCCAATGGCAGTGTTTCTCCTGGGGCATATAGCAGACGTGGGTGGGATATTGATCAGAGCCATGGCAGCGACAAAAGGCAAAGGCCCCAATATGGACTGAGCTCCCTGCAGCTCCTTTATAGCATAGGAAAGTACAGCATATCAACTCCAACAGTGTGCTTTTGTAAAATGTGTCATTTGGTCCCACACATTTGGTCCCACACTATAGAATTAATTCTATAGCTGTTGCTTGGGCACTTTGTCTTGGCACTCAAGCAGCAATATTTTACAATTTGAAGGGAAGGGAGAGTGCAATTCTTCCCTCTACAAATTTTAGTATTTTTTTGGTTCTAAGCTGTGTTGACTGCACTTACACATGTGCTTACTGGCACCTATTGGCTAGTGACAGATCAAGCTGGTGGGAGAGCCTGCTCCAACCATGCCACTCTGAAAACATATAAGCAGATTTCTTTAGACCAAGGCTTGTACAGGCAAAATGCTTCTGATCCCCTAACCATGTTTAACGGTTACAGTGACATAGATGGCAATACAGTTAACCAGGGCTTGACGCTCTTTCTATGTGTTTTGCATCTGTGCTAGCATAACCCATAGGGATGGTGGTGGGGGCAAGGTGTATTCGATGCTGAAGCCCTGTCCCTTCAGGGATTAGGAACTTTGTGTCTGTACTTGAGGATGTCCACCATGACCTTATAACATAAAAGAGTGTGGCTTTGCTGATAATGCAGCTTTAAATTCATTTGGGCATCTTAGCCCTAAAGTGATTTTTGGAGTTCAGAAACTTGTTTAATATAGTATACATCATGTTATATATGTATAACATGGTTTACTCATTTATTTATCCAGGTATTTATATCCTGCCTTTCTTCCTCTGAAGAGGCCCCCCAAGGCAACATTTTAAAAGTAAAATACAGTCATAAAACTCTTGTGCGAGTGCTGAGCTCTATAGATCTGGTGTTAAAAGCTCCTTATAGGATGGATACCTTGTCTTCTACATTTTCCTTGGAGCACGCACAGATCTTAAATAGTACCTGGGAAGTGGCGAAGGGGGTGCCTCAACAGTTAGGTCACTGCTGGTCTCTGTAGGAGATGATGCGTAGAGGATTCTGAACTCCTCTGTTGCGGGCACCTCTTCATTTTCTTTTGCACGTGGAGATAAATGGAGGAAGTAGTTTTTTCATTAATTGGGTTTAACGTGAAACTTGAGGTCAATACAATCATTTCTGGAAACGTTTTTGCTTGGTTTTGTATCAATTTTAAAATGATTGGCTGACCTTTTAAAGACCTTGAGAACCGGTTGCTGATAGATAGAACTTTTTGGTTTGTTTTTTCACATAAGCTGACCAGAAATCTAGATGTGGCTGCTTGTGTTGCAATCAAGTGTGTGGTGCAATGTGGTCTAAAAGCCTCTGGGTCATAAAATGTAGTGTTGACCTTCCTTTTTTCATTCCCCCAAATGACTGATTTTCATAGAGCAAAAATGGAGTTAATGGACTTGAAACATCCAAAGGACAAACCCAAAAGGAATTACGGGAACACCCATCCCAGAGGCCAACACCACTGACATCGGAGAGATGGCAAGGCTGTTGCAACAGCCCAAAGATTTTAGCACACACTATCTGTTTTCCTCCATTAAACAAACTGATAATACTCTGGAGACCTATTGTGGAGATAGCAAGAACTAAAGCCAGCACAGGTGGTGCCCACCTAGTGAAAGATTAGGGAAAGGGTGCAGAGTTTGACAGCTTAAGATCAACTTACCGCCCAGTTGATACAATAGCAGAGAATCTGATAGTGGGAAGAGATTAGGCAGAGGGTGGTGGCAAAAGAAGGGGAGAAACCAGCCCAGCGGCTCTGAAGCTAGGAGTAGGGGTGGGGTGGGGGAAAGGAGGTTTAATGGCTCACTTGAGCTTAGTTATGTGGCAGCAACCAAAACCTGCTATACCAGGTAGTCCTCTAGGAACCAGCACCCCTTTATGGCTGCTTTAGAGCAGGGGTGTCAAACATAAGGCCCGGGGGCCGGATGTGGCCCACGGAAGCTTTTTATGTGGCCCTCAGGCTTTCAGCTGCTGAGTAGTGCTGAGGTGTTACTGCTAAAAGGGCAGTCCACATGAAAATTGGGCTCTCCCATATCTTGAAATATGATCAAGATTCGTATATTTTCTCTTCTGTCATTTGAAGGTAATTAGTTCTTAAGTGAGAAAAAATTGTTTATTTTTGGTTATGACCTGTTTAATGACATTACTTCTTGCCCAATGACATCACTTCCAGCCCTCAGCAGGCATCATGGATGCTATGTGGTCCTCCGTATGAAATGAATTTGACACCCCTGCTTTAAAGGGTTTGGAATAAGCTCCTCATGGGATGCTTTGAAACATTGTGGATAGGGGCTAATGCTGTGATCAGGGGGTTAGGGGTGCACCCCTAGTTGCCTGCCTGGTGATGTCCCTCCTCTTTTTACCCTTTTGTTTCCATAAGGCATATAGCCTTCACAGAGGTTAACTGTTTTTGGACTCCAGAAGTCTAACCTGGAAGCAGGGCAAGTCAAATCCCAGATCCCTGCTCTGAGGACTTGATGTGGCTCTTAAGAACTGGAGAGTGAAACAACAGGGGAGAACTGGTGGGTGGGAGAGAGTGCTTAATCTTAATGGTCTTTTCTCTCAGTCAGGGTACAAAGGAAAAATAGGTGGTGAGGGCAGGGATGTAGCAGAGAATTGGCAGGTAAGGGGAGGGTTAAACACCCCTTGCAAATTTTGATAATGTCAAAATGATGAAGTCACCATTATGAAGTGAGGCAAACATGGGTTTGGGAAAAATACACCTTGGCACAAACCATGTACAGTAGTTCCTTCCTGAATTCCAATGAATGAGCAGATTTAGCCTCATGCCTGAGTTGGAAAGACTGTTTCAGAGAGAAATTATGCTACGTGTTCAGTTGCCACTTTCACATGGACTGGCAGGCGACACACCCTGCACAGCAGATTATTTGAAGTTCTGTATGTAGCTGCTTTCCCTCTGCCCCAGAAAGCCCTCTTGGTATTCAGCATCAGTCATGCTTGTCATGCTATTTTGCTTAGAAGTTTCATAACGACTGGAAAAAATGGTCAAGTTCAGTTTGTGTGCTAAGCTGAAACCAGTGTCTTGTCCAAGAAGAGGCTCAGGTAGGCATTAAGCTCCAGTATTGGCTACAAATCCAAATTATAGCAGGGCCATCCTGTTACCAACAGGCAAATGAGAAACCAGGCTATTTCCTGCTATGAGCCTCAATAAAGCACAGGTTCATGTGTGTCTCCTCCACACATGACACTGAATGCTTCCAAACCAGAGTTCCACATTATTATGAATTTAAAGAACGACTGTTTGTTAACAGACTAGAGCAGTTTGTTTGTTAACAAACTGACCCAAGACCTCTGGCCACATACTGCCCCCTCTTATCCAATGATGATGTGACAAGGGTATGGGTGGGCGGATCAGTCCTTGGAGGGGAGTGGGATTGACCATACCCCAGTGTGTACCATACCCCAAATCCCCTTCCTGGGCCTGATCTGCACCAGCTATATCACTGGCACAGGTCCAAATTGACCCATTGTGGCTGCTGGGGATACCCCCTTATCTGTCCCTTAACAAAATATGACCCCTTACCTCGCAGAGACCTTCAGCAGCCAAAAATCCCCTGCGTGATGGAGTGTAGCCCACTCTGGGGTGCTGCATCTCCATGTGGGGATTGCGTTAGGATTGGGCTGTCAGAGGGTAGTAGAACTGACATTTCCCATTGGGTCTAAAAGTGGCAGCCATCTGTCCTTTTCTCCTGCAGTGAAATGAGATGTGGGATGATTGTGTTGAAGAGTCTTCTTCAAACACAGTAGTAGTGAAGTGGGCAGGGAAATTTGAAACACATTGCCACTCCCTCCTTCATTGCCACAGATGAAAACAGGAACCCTCTTAAACACCCGCAGTTTCACACTAAGGATCTGCATGAATGACCTTCCCTCCCCCAACTATTACACATTGCTGCAGATTCTCTCTGCCTGCAGTATTCATTAACTTTGCACTAGCCTTTCCTGTGCTGCAGGAGTCAACTGGCCAGAACCATTTCCTCCCAACACATGTTTGTAACCCGAAAACAGCTGCAACTCGAGCCTATTCAGCATAGTTGATTAGTGTAGTTTTAGTATACATTTTTTTTACATATTGTATATTTTAAATTGTATTTTTGTAAGTGACCTTGGACACCCCTTGGGTTGTCAAACAAAAATTGATTAAATAAATTCATAAATTATTATCTCTGTATGTAAGTTGGAGGAAGGGAAACAGGCTTACTGGCATTTTAAGTTCATCCACAAACAGGCAAAGTCAAAGATGCATCTACCCTCACCCACCACCCCAAGATCTCAGTTCTAGAGACCCGAGTAAAGGGGCCTAAACCCAAAGAATGGCAGCATGCAGACATGGTTTTTAAAAGGGCACCTCTGAAATCTCTTCACAAATCCAAATGAGAATCATGTGCAATAAAGACACGCTTGGGTCATCTCGTCCAGTTTTGACAGCTGATCTTCAAGGACTCTCTTAGCACCTGATCCTTTTAGCTGGAGATTGAGGGCTGGACCTAGAGGCAGGCAACTGCTGGGGGTATTGGGCATTTCAGAACTTCATAACATTTAAGTGCTTCTACACAATTCAAGGAACAGATTTGTTTGTATTTGCTAATATGTGGCATGGAGAAACACAGATGTGCAACTCCATGCCTGGAAATATATCATCTTGTATAATGGGGATAAATCCTACATGCAGATGGTGCCTCAAAGTTGTGAAAGGGGCAGTGGTGTAGCTGAGGGGGTGCAGGGGGTAGCGGTCATACCGGGCAACAAGCTGAACTTGACACTAGTGACAAAAATTGTGAAAATCTTGGTATACAAATGTACAAATAATACCATCATGTTATATATCATTGGAAAGGTAATTTAATGCAGAATGCAATGAAATAAACCACATTAGAATATCTGTATTCTATCAAAAGTTATGGGCAATTAACCAGAAAATGAAAACACAACTGCCTTAAGGAACAAAAATCGGATTTCTTTAACTCAGAACTGACCTATGAGACTGATTGCTCTGAGAGCCAATGAGATGTTAGTATGATACTGCATGGAACCAATAAGGTGTTAATATGAATCAGCTTTCATTTCCATGTATCATAATACAGCTATTCCTGCTAACTGGTAGGCACTTTTTCAAGCAGTGCTCCTCTTGTATTTAGCAGGGAGAGAATAACCCTCTTCACCCTAGCACAGTGTCTCTAACCAATAAGGGGCACACTTTTTATTTATTTACTTAATTAATTAAATTTAGTGGAGGGGGGCTACAAAATCTTCTTTGATCCTAGGTAGCAAATAGATGCCTTAGCTGTGCCACTAGCTGGGGGAAGGTGGCAGATCAAGTGGGTGATGAACTGCTGAGAGGAAGAAGGCAGGTTTCCCCCCCCAATTTGCACTTTTTAAAAAGCGTGGGTGTGACGTCACTTCCGGTTGTGACATCACTTCCGGGGCATCATTGTGAGCTCCGCACCGGGCTACATGCTCATTAGCTATGCCACTGGAAAAGGGACTACGAATGCAATTTTAAAAAGGATATTCAAATATTGAAAAAAATGGAGGGGGAAGGAGCTAAAGACATTGTGGGGACTTGGCAGCAGCTGCATACTTCCCATCATCTTAAATTCTGGCCTGAGAAAATGGCTACTGTACCTTTTAAATAACCCTGAAATGCAACCTATGCAAGCCTATATTATTATTCATGGTAAGACATTTATAACTAAGCCTATGGGCAATTGCAGTAAATGTTAAGAGTACTAACAAAAATGTAGCAACCGTGTTACTTAAAAACAAAAACCTGCACCAGGAAGGAATCTGAAAACCTGTCTGTCCAGGAGGCGGATGTTTCTGGTCTCACTTGAGGGAGTTGTGGGCTAGCATCTGTAGCCATACAAAGACGCCAGCTTTCTGAGTTTTCTGATAGGGTTGCCAGCTCTTGAAACAAAGAAGCCAAAATCCAGTAGGTTAGGATTAGGCCCAGTTCAAAGCAATCTGTCCGCCTATTGTGCCTTCTTACTGGTCTGCTGCTATCAACGTATACCTAAAGCACCTGCACATAAATACGGGGACCTCCAGATCACGACATGGTCTGGTCTGCCGACTTCAGAAGAACTGTAAAGCGAGCCAAGCCACAGGCGAAGCTGCACACAGATGCAAGGAACAGACACAAACTCCGACTGCACATCACAGCATAAGCACCCACCCACAACAGCACTCCTGCCTATGCGTGTACACGGGGTGTTCCAGCCCCATCTATCAGCCCATGTACGGTACTCATATGGTGACAGTTATGAAGCTGCCTTAGACAGAGACAGACCATCAGTCTCTCTAGTCAAAATAGTCTCCTCTGGCAGCAGCTGTCCACGCCAGCTGACCCTTTAGCTTACAGATGCCAGGGACTGAACCTGGGACGCTCTGTGCGCGCTGTGCTCTGCCATAGAGCTATGGCCCCTCTCTTCAGACAAGAGGATAATGCAACTAACATGAAAGCAAAACTGCACGGAGTCCCTTCATGGTTCATGTGCAGGAGCGGCATTGACTTAGCAGATTGGGTACTGCTCAATGGTTCATACTCATCAGAGGAACCCCAGGGCCAGGTTGACCCTGACCCTCCAGGACTAGTGGACATGGTAGTGTGAGTCAGACAAGACACTTGTGTCACTGCTGCACTCAGCATCCAGGTCTACAAATCGAGTGGCTGCCCAGGGGTCGCTGCATTATTGCAGACTTTCTGGAGCAGCGATTTTCAACCACTGTGCCATGGCACGCTGGTGTGCTGCGAATGATCTGCAAGTGTGCTGTAGGATTTTTTTTTTTTTTTTTGGGGGGGGTAATTTATTAGTAAGGCCATTGGGGGATATGAGCCCCCCATCTGCAATGCAGTGTGCCTTGTCAACTGTAAAAAAAACCAACGCTATGCATTGACAATTGAGTGCCTTGTCAAGTGGGACATGAGATGAAAATCATTGCTCTAGTTTTCTCCTATTGGCTCCCTCCTATTGGGAGGGAGGAATTGCCATCAAAATGAATTTGTTACTCCTGGCAAATGCAGGTTTTTACTGTATACTTAGGGGTGAATCAATGATTGTGAGCATACATGGGAGGGGGTTGCTGTTCAGCTCTGTGTGCAATGTGAGGGTGTGATCTTGTGTACTGCAACGTTAGTCATTCTTCCTATAACCCAGTAACTAAGGGCCTTGTTGCTCTTTTCTTTCTTGTTTGCTCTTCCTTAGCACCTCATTAGCATAAAAGGCTGTCTGCATTGTCTGTCTGCTCTTGCAGAAGGTCAGGACTGCTTTTCATCATCCAATTTGTCTTTCAGACGGTCTGTTGCTACCCATTCTCTTTACTAACTTCGCTTCAAATGGTAGTCAGGTCTGGGGACAAGGTGGGACCAAGGGGTGCACCACCTCTACTCAAGGAATGCAGGGTTTTTTTTGGGGGGGACACATGTGAGTGGACAGCTTCCATTTTTCAAGATCAAGATGCTTCTGGTTAAAAATGTTGGCAATAGCTGGTGCTCCCTCCCCCGTCCCATAGAATGTAAACTCCACCTGGCTCTACCCCCTTTATGCTTAAATTATCCTGGGTGGGAGAAAGAAGCCCTTTAGCTACTATGCCTGTGAGCATGGCGGGGTATATGGGAACATTCAGCCTGCAGACTTGTAGCCTTCTCAGCTGTGATGTTTGGGGGATATGACCTCCCTGGCAATGGTATTTCTGCTCATCCTTCCATGCACATGGGTGAAGACAGAGCTGCAACCCCCATTGAAAGAACTGTCCAGCTGCTGAACAGAAACATGCTGGGGCACCTTCTCCCAGACTTGTAGCCTGGGGAATGCAGCCCTTACTTGACCAGCACTGCTCTCAGGCTTCCCTCTTGGTACCACCGCTGCTTTCTTCCTGGCACCCTCTCCACTCCCCAGAAGCATCTGTGCTCCCGCAGAAGCTTGAGGGTGTCACATGTATAGGATTGTGCTGATAATTTTAAATCTTCCAGTCACATGGGGGGGGGGGGATAGTGTTGAAGTTGCCTAGGGCACAAAATAGCCCTGGGTGGGATGATTGCTATCTCAGCTAGACTATGGTATTTCAGGATGGATTCATTTTAAGTGGGTAAAAAGCTCCTGAACTTTACAAATAATTTTCATGGGATTAATAGTGGAAAGAATCTCTCCTGCTGTGGACTTCCCAGTAGTAACTGGTGGGCAACTGTGAGACTGAAGGTGCTGAACTTTGGACCGTTGGCCTGATCCAGCCTTGCTTTTATTATTTATTTATTTAAAAGATTTTTACCCTGCCTTTCCTCTGCTGAAGCAGATGCCCAAGAGCGGTTTATGCTCTTAGGGTTACCAGCCTGACTTGTGCTTATAGCCAGACATGGCAATAGGGCAAGTCGTCGTCGTCATCGTCGTCGTCGTCTTCTTCTTCTTCTTCATTCCTTAGCTGGCGCTTGGGGAGCGGGTTGTTCTCTCAACCAATATGCAACTGTAGGTGCTGCTGGGATGCAAGGAAGGGCACCAGGATGCTGATCTCCTGTTGCTGTGTGTGCTCCCTGAGGCATCTGGTGGGCCACTGTGAGATACAGGAAGCTGGACTAGATAGTCCTTTGGACTGATCCAGTGGGGCTCTTCTTATGTTCTTATAGGATCCATGTGTCATTCGTGACATGCTTCCGCTCTTTGCGATTATTGGCAGATAGGGCAGGTATCTATGTTTAACTGAGTGATGTATCCCTGTGGCTAGGATGTGGTCTCAATTATTTGGAGACCAGACATTTAACTTATTAAGGGCTCAATCCTAACGCTTTATGTCAGTGCTTTCCAGTGCTGACATAAGGGCAGTTCAGCTCTGAGGTCAGGGAACAAACATTCCCTTACTTTGAGGAGGCCTCCGTGACACCCAACTGCAGGATACAGCACATGTCCCATTGGCACCACAATGCCAGTGCTGGAAAGCACTGACATAAGGGGTTAGGATTGCGCCCTAATTCACATATGTTCTGGGGCCTGTGAATCCTATCAGCAGCATTGGCTTCCACTGTCCCTAGGATCTCAGTGTCACTGATTTATTATAGGACTTGTCACTCCCTTTGGGTGCCAGTCAGCTTTGTACCCTTTGAGCTCCTCCTGCTCAAGGGAAATGTTGGCAGAAACCAACAGGGCTGGCCCTCTGAGGAGCCCCAGAGACACCATGGGTCCAAAGTAGCACATGGGGGGACAACTTGGTTATCCTTACTGGGAGGGAACAACACGTGGAACTCTGTTCTGCTGTCATAAATCTCCCTGTTCACTGTCCCAATCCTCATTAGGGCTGCTAACAACATTGTACTACTGGAAAGAAAATTCTTCAAGCATAGCTGCAGTCAGAATTGGCAACCCTGGTCATAGAATGTCTTTTCCCACTATGCACTTGTGCCTCAATGATTGTTCAACACTGTTCAGGAACAATTATAGCCACAGAGTTGTGCCAGTGGCGTCACTAGGGTTTGCGTCACCCGGTGCAGGATGCCAGCGTGTCACCCCCCCATGCAGTGGGTGGGGCAACACCCCAGGTGGTGGGCGTGGTGATGTACCATCACTCCGCCTCCACTGGTTTTTTGACTGTACCTTTTGATAGAACAAAGATAGAACACATGCTGCATGAAATTACGCATTGATTGATACATGCTGGTACATACATGCTGGTATTATTCCTCCAAACTGTGATTTTAGTGATTTTGATCACTAGTGGTGTCACTGCCCCCAAGGGGGGGGGGGTGTTTGCAGCAGTTCTCAAATTTTTAGCACTGGTACCCACTTTTTAGAATGACAATCTGTCCAAGATCCACCAGAAGTGATGTCATGGTGGAAGTAATATCATCAGGCAAATTAAAATAAATAAATATAAATAATTAAAGTAAAACAAAGAATTAAATAAGCAGAAGCCAGCTCTGTTCCACCTAGTGAATTTCCTCTGTAGCCTGCCTGCAATAAGACCCCCCCCCTCCAAAATCAGTAAGGTTTTCAGTCCCACCCAGTGCGCAGTTCAGTTTAACAACTTCTGTTTAATCCAGATCGCTGTCAGGATCCACCTGACTTTGCAAGTCTCAAAAAGGTTCACCTTATCAGCTGAAGCCTCTGTTTTGATCATTTTTAGTGGGGGAGGGGAGGCTGCCTTCTAGAGTACTTGTTTAACTCCAGGTGCATAGTATCAGGACCATTCTGGTAGCCTTGCACTTTCCTTCACCTGATCTTCCACATCAGCCAAGGCATGTTTGCTTACTTGCGAGTAAACGTGACCGTGAGGCTTAGTTTTGCTTTCCATAGGGTGCAATACATTCATCTGTTTGGAGGGAGGGACTTCCTTCTTAGGTGTTTTTGGGGCTGCATTCATTGGATCAGGACCATTCAGGTGTCGTTGAATTCCTCTCAGCCTGCCCTTTCCGACACACTAAGGTAGGTTCGCCTACTCATGAGTAAACGTGTGCTACAGCTCACTTTCACTTTCCATAGGGATCCATGCATTTTTTGTTCTCCAGTTTTTTGGCAATAACTTTTGATAGAAAGGAGATCGTTCACTTGGGTTTTTTGCAATGCATTCCGCTCAAAATTACACATCCAACGGTATATAATATGATGGGGTTACTCCTAACCACCGCGATTTTAGCGTGTCACCTCCCCAGTGCGTGTCACCCCCCCATGCGCGTCACCCGGTGCGGCCCGCACCCCCTCGCAACATCACCGAGTTGGGCAAGGGGGCATTGTGGCTGCTGGGGTGTGTGTGTTGAAGTATCTCTTCAATCTTAACCCATGATGTCTTCAGTATTAGTTATATACTGAATAGTCTGAGTGTTGGGAGACAGTTTGCAATAATGAATTTTCCCATCATGCAGGGACAATGCTGTGAATTTCTCAGTCCAAAGAAACTGAATAAAAACACACATTAATTGCAGTCAGAATAACATTCAGAAGAGCATTACACTTTGAACCATTGGCCTAAAGGCGGCTTAGCTGTTTTATTTGCATCCCTATATTTATTTCTTCCATTATAAAACTCAAGGTGGCAATCATTGGATTCCTCAGTTCTAGAGCTGTTTAGCTTCGATAAGGTAGCTGCATCATGTCCACCCAGTCCCGTGCTCTGAGACTTCATATGCAATCATACCACTAGACCAGGGGTAGGCAACCTTAAACATTCAAAGAGCCATTTGGACCCATTTTCCAGAGAAAAGAAAACCTCAGGAGCCACAAAACCCTTTTGACATCTAAAATGAAGATAACACTGCATATATAGGTTTTTTTTAACCTTCTCTGCTGCTCTGAGTAGCTGCTGTGCATTGCTGGAGAGGAGCTGCAAACGCTGGCTGGCGGAGGGCATGCTTGTGGGGGAAGGATGAGGAGGATCTCTGGCAAGGCTGGACAGCACATTGTACACACGTAGAATCCCTTTTCACCTGCCCTTAGCATGTGAAAACGGGTGCAGATATATATCTCTGCCAGGATTAAGAGCCCAATCCTAGGTATGTCTACTCTGAAGTAAGTCTCATTCTAGTCAATGGAACTTACTCCCAGGAAAGTGCCTAGGATTGCAGCCTAAGTGCCCAATCCTGTGCCTGTCTACTCAGATGTCAGTCCCTTTAGAGTCAATGGGGCTTCCTCCTAGGAAAGTGTGGCGTGGACTGCAGCCTCAGAGCCTCTCCTCTACCTGTCTCCTCAGAAGTAAGTCCCATTAGAGTCAATGGGGCTCACTGCACCCTTGCACTTGTCAGCCAGAGTTGCCTGGCACAGGAGGAAGCCTGCCTGGGAAAGGATGGGGTGGGGGGAGCCCTATGGGGAGGTTGTGCTGGGCTGGGTGGGGGAGGCTGGGGGGACCCTCGTTCAGTGGCTGCGCTTTCAAGGGGAGGGAGGGAGGCAGGCGCCGGGCTGGGAGGCGGAACTGAACGCAGCGGCTGCTTGTTGCGGGGGAAGCCCATCAAAAAGGTACGCTTTCACCCGGACTCTGGAGCCGCAGCAGACAGCTGAAAGAGCCGCGGGTTGCTGACCCCTGCACTAGACACTCAAGTCAGAGGGACAAACGTCTCAGCTATGACTGGCAGAACCTGAAGGTTGATGGCTAATGTTCCTGCTCCCCCTGTTTTTTGCTACCTGTCCCAATTATTAACCTTGGGTAGGGAAATGCTTTGTAAAAATGTCTGAGTGAGTTCACAACTCTAAGGTTTTTGCTCTCCTTTCTCAGGCTCTGTTAACTATGAGAGCGGGAGGCAAATGCAGCTTAACTAGAGTGTTTACGAAGACCAATAGAGCAAGGCATTTCATGCCCTGCTTTCCTTGCCTCACCTCTATAACTGCCTGTTCAAAGAATTAATGTTATTGAGTTTGCGTTTGCATTTTTTAATGGCAACCATTGCCTCCCTATAACCAGATTTGCTGTAAGATTATTACAAACATATTTATATGCTGTTTTGCCACAGAGAAGTTCTCATGGCAACTTCAAGTTTCAAAGGGGTGTGAGCAAACAACTAGGTAGTAAATGTTTTAACAGGGCCATATCACTTGGAGTGTGGCTTTGTGCCAGCTGGGTAAATGGCTCAACCCCAAAATATCGATATTCCCACAAGAGCGTTATTGCTCCAACTGTGCGTGCTGTGGGGTGGGAAGAGACTGAAGGCTGTTGACCCATATGTCAGAGCTCCCCTGGCAAAGAGTGAAGTGTATGGGATATGTTATCTAAAGAGTCTGCCAGCAAATCTGAGTTTGGTATTTGTGTGAAAGAGGCCCTATGTGTGGGAGTCTAGGACTCCTTGTTCTACCTTTTACTGTTTATGGCGGAGACCTAGAGGCCCATAGGCCTCCAGTGCACTATTTTTCTGAGACAATCCTTCCTTCCTTTCCTTTCCTGATCTACTTCCTTTCCCGATGCTTCCCCGAATGCTTCCTTTCCCAATCTACTTCTCAGAGACTTGGAACTTTAATTAGGAGCCATCAGGTGGTGGCATAGGAAAGCTCCCTCACTGCAAATGAGTGAAGTGTTGTCATGGCCCACCCAGAGACTCACTTCCTGCCTCTAGCCCTAGTTCCTCCTACAGAGAAGAAAGACTCCGCCATGATGTCATGTTGCAGCTGGAACCTTGATACTTTCCTACTTCTCCTTTCCAGCCCCTGGCTTTTTTCCTCTCTCCATCCCTTCACACTACTAGTACTTCAGCTCCTGTTTCTTCAGGGTAACCATCTTGATTCTCTTACTCCATTTCCTTCCTTTCTCCCTTCCACTTCTGCTGTTATGGACCCCCTTCTCCTTGTAAAGATTTCCTCTTTCCCTTTCCTTCTACCTAGCAACTGCTTGTGTGGTGGTACCTAGTTGTGTGAGCAATTGTTGTGTATATTGCACTGCATTTTATTTTTTATCCCCCTCCAGTTATTGTAATCTTAATCAGAACCTTTATTGACATAGTATATACATATATAATCAGACAGTTCACAAACCTAAAGAATAATTCCCCAAATGTACAGATGTACCACCCATTTCTCTGATGCTATTGGCTGAGCTACAGTGTCTCAAGACATGTTTTAGAAAAGTCCCCAATGTCTCAATTATTATTGGATCCTCAGAAGACAACAGATGCTTCAATTGAGTCTTGTTCGAACAATCTGCCCGCTTGTTCAAGTAAGTAGCTAAATGTTTCTTGCGGGGCATTAGATAGAGTGTACAATGCAAAATCATGTGGGACAAAGATTCAATCCTACCCTGCTCACATCTACAGCATCTTCCTTCCTTCCTTTCTTGATTTATTGATTTGATTTATACTCCACCTTTCTCCCAGAAGGGCACCTAAGGGGGCTATATGGGGGTCTTATTAAATCTTCCATACAGCACAGCTAAGGGAAATACATTGCACCTGTCCAAGGTAAAGGTCCTGCACTCATAAGGGCACTTTAACAGAGTGAAGTGCCATGGCATGTGACCAGCTCTGGTAAAGATCTGATGGCTCAGCAGGGAGTTAAAAGCCACATTTTATTTAGGATGCTTTATCCTGGCTTCTCATTAGGAGATGGCCAAGGCAATTGAAAAATAAAACTTGAAAAAAAAGTTGCACATCTTCAATTAAACAAAAAATAATAATAACACAATCAAAATGTGCTTATTGTGAAATGCCCAGGACTAAAACGAAATACTGTATTCACAAGGTACCAAGGTTTTATGCCTGGCATAATCTTCTGGGGAAGAAGATCCACAGCTAGGGTATAGACACAGAGAAGCCTCCCTGGTAGCCACCTGCTTCACCTCTGAAGGCAACCAAAGCAGGTGTTTGTAGAAGATCTTGGCAATTAGGCAGGTTCATGATAGCCCTTGACTTTATTTCTGTCTCCTGTTGATTGATGGGTGGAATTTGAAGGCCTTTGGATCTGATATCCAGATGAGCATTAATTCCCATGTTCATCAGGCTAGTAAGTACCATAAGTAATCAGAACCACCTTGAATGTAACCTCCAGACAGAACTAGCTCAAGTCAAATGTTGCCCCCCTTACCCAATTATCCCATTCTTTGATGCTCTAGCTCAGCACTCTGTTCCCCTCTTCATTTCCTCTTTCTTTCTGCCTCCCTCTTCCTTCTCCAATCCAGGAATTAGGAGGAGGGGGAGAAGCACTGTAGGTGAACAGAGACTGACACCCCCTCCATCAATATGCTGCCTGAAGCTACTATTTCAGTTGGCCTCACGGATGGGTTGACCTTGCCTCCAAGCTGCATTCAGATCAGCACAATTACGTGACAGCCCCAGCTGTATTGATAGTCACTGCTAACCACTCATAAATGGTTTTCTTTTATACAAAATCTGATTACGTAGATCTTCACAGGGTGCTTCCCTTCTAATTCCCCTTTATGCTTCCTCACAGGTTTTTGGTGGCCTCGTCTGGATCTTGGTGGCTTCTACCAAAGTGTATCTTCAGATATTTGAAGGCTGGGTGATGTTTGTCTCTGTATTCTGCTTTGTAATCTCAACATTGCTTTTGCTTCTGTATATGTGCGGAGCTCATGGAGGGAAGCCTAGTTGGGTTGCTCTGGTAAGTCGCAGAAGGGATATGAACACCAATGAATCAAGCCAGTGTGCTCAAAATATTATGTGAACTAGTGAACTATTTTGTTGTTGAAAAGTGGCATGTAATATAATATTCCTCGTACATACAGAGAAGTAAAGAAGGGTAAAGGCTTCCCCTGCACAGTCTTATCCAACTCTAGGGGGCGGTGCTCATCGTCTCCAAGCTGAGGGAGACAGAGCTTTCCAAAGACGTCTTCCATGGTCATGTGGCCAGCATGACTAAATGCTGAAGCGCACCGAAGGCTGTTACCTTCCAAAGTGATACCTATTTATCTAATTGCATTTACATGCTTCTGAACTGCTAGGTTGGCAGGAGCTGAGGCAAGTAACAGAAGCTCACCCTGTTCCACAGCACTGGGGTCTCAAACTCCTGGGCTGCTGACCAGTCCAGTGTCATTAACCACTCAGCCACTGTGCCTTGGGTATATAGAGACATCCACATATTTACTAGGTGTCTCTTTCCACTCCTGTCTCTCAAGAGTCAATTCAATTCATATGAATGGGTATGGCAGGAAAGTGGTTTAATGGAAGCAGTTATTCTGCAGAATCATCTGTATAACAAACTGCTTCAGATGTTGCAGACTCAACACTATAATTCCTAGTTTTTTTTGGGGGGGGGGGAACAAAACAGAATTGGTGCAGTAAGTTATAAAAATCCAGTTCTAGATTGCTACAACAACCCACTGCCCTTCCCTTGAAGTTCATTTACTCATGACAGCCAGATCACATACTTTTGTACCAGATACTGGTGACAAACATGGGTGATCCATGCCTTGTTGGGCTGCCTAAGCTGTGCCCTGAAATATATGGGTGTATGGAGCTGCCTTATATACAAAATCTCCTACTGAGCTCCAACCCCATCTCCAAATTCTCCTGAGTCCAAAGGACCCACCTACAGAGGAGTCAGCCTACTGAATCTGGTTTTCTTCTCAAGAGATGGGTTCCACTGAGAGTAAACCAGTGGGGTCACTAGAGTTTACGTCACCCGATGCAGGAGGCCAGCAGCACATTACTCCCATGACGGACCTCCTTCCATGCAGTGGGCAGGGCAACGCCCCAGCCAGTGGGCATGGTGATGCACCATTGCCCACTCCTGCTGGTTTTTTGGCTATAATGTTTGTAGATTAAAGATATTTCAGTGTGGTTTGTTTGATTGCATTCTGCATGAAATTGCACATTGAATGATATATAACATGATGGAATTATTTGACAATGCCAAGATTTTAAAAATTTGGCCAGTAGTAGTGTCACCCCCCCGTACGAGTCACCCCGTGTGGCCCGCACCCCCCGCACCCACCTAGCAATGCCACTGGAGTAAACAGTCCTTGATTGCTTTTGAAATGTGTACTTCCAACTTAGTTCAGCATTTCTGTGAAGCTATTCAAATAGCAATGGATTGCATCAAACTGACATCCTTGATGCAAATGCAAAACAACTTCTTGCTGGTATGGAATGTTCATTGGCTCAGGGATTGGGTGGGGGTTCCTGTTATTAATGCCCCTTTCCCAATGCTCTTAGGATCTTTCTGCTCCTCTCTTTTCCAGGATGCTTTCTACCAGGTTATTGCTTCTGTCTTCTACCTAAGTGCAGCGGTGTTGCAGGCTGGCACTACAGTCTCGATAAAAGGAATTCAAGACTACAGAATCTACCAAATAGATATTGCAGCATCAGTGAGTACTTATTTCTTACAACTTAACCTGCAACATTTAATAAGTTAGATTAATGACTCCAAAATTTTTAATTCATTTAAAAAGTACCCTCAGTGGAGCAACATTAGTATACATGTGCTTTACACAGGAACCTAGCAAAAGACACGCTTGTCACCCAATTAGCTTGGACAGAGGGAAAGGAAGAGTAATAAATAGAGGTGTTGAAAATTGTGTTATTTATTTTAGTCAGAAGTAAGCCCATTGTGTTCTGTAATACGTGTCTTAGGCTGTAATCCTATCTTACTCACTGGAGACAAATACCTCTAGTAATCAGAGATGAATGCAAGTGCCACTGATCATTGGACTGAGGTCAAAGCCAAAGGTGTAAGCATGGGTGTCATACAGTGGGCCGAATAGCATTAATAGCACCTGTCGGGGACCTGAAGTGACATCACGGAGCAGGAAATGACATCATTAAGCAAATGATGGCCGAAAATAAGCACTCTGTTCTCATGTAGGAGCTCATTAGCTGCAAACGACAGACTAGAATATATGCAAATCTTGACTGTATTTTCAAGCTATGGGAGATGCCAATTATCACATGGGTCAGCCTTTCAGCAGTGCTGCTTCTGCTGAGGCATCATGTCCCGGAGGCTGAGAGATGCTTTGCAAAGCGACAGCTCAGCAGAAGCTGCACTACTGAAAAGGTAGCCCACATGATAATTGGGCTCTCCCCGCACCTCAGCAGCATCTTCCTCTCACACACCCCCTTGCTCCACCTATCCTCCATAGCATTCCTTGCCTTTTGAGGCCTTCTTCTATCTCTCCCTCCCAGAGCTTCAGCTGAGGTGGTGCTGCTGAAAAGGTGGTGCAGGGAGAACCTAATTTTCACATGGACCAGATAAAGACCTACTGGGGGCCATCTCTTGGAAAGCAAGGAAAAAGAAGGGTTTGAATGGGAGGGTGCTCTGCACTGAACAGAAAAAGTTCAGATGTCAGGGACCACAAGGGCTAAGCTGGAGGAAGATCACATGGAGGCAGCACAGATGCACATGTGAATGAGGCCTGCCAAATCAACCTACAAAACCACCTTCTCTTTTCTTCTAGGTTTTTGCCTTCCTAGCCACGCTGACATATGTGATCCATATGGTGTTCTCATTACTGAGATGGAAATCCTCATAAAACCTCTAACCGCCTTTTAGAATGAATTTTGCAGGCGTATTTGGTCTGTTATGTCCTACCTTTGTTTAAAGGATTGTCTTACAATGGAAATTTTTTGTATACATGCCTGTGTGCTTTATCGTACACTGGCAAGAAAATTCAGGAGTATCTGTTTTTAGCTTAATCCCATCCCCTACCCCCTCTAGAGTCTTGGGTAGATAGCTTGTGAAACAGGAACCTCTCTTCAATGTATGTGTATTAATGCTGCTTTTATGTAAATGGGGATTGAATTTGTATAATAAAAAGCTTCAAGGAAACTCCATGACTGGGGCCTACTGCCTGTTCTTCACTTTTACAGGATTGCTTTATCAGTGCTTTGATCATGACATGTGAAGTGCTTTACAACCCAATCCTATGCATGTCTACTCAGAAGTAAATCCTATTAGAGTCAATACTTACTCTAATACTTACAATACTTATTCTGGGGCTTACTCCTGGGAAAGTGCGGATAGGATTGGGCTAACAATCACTCAAAGAGTGCTATGTGTTCTAATTACTGCAAAAGACTCAGCAAGTTCAAACTCTCTTGTATTTCAAAAGTTCCTTTGGAATGATGCTCAATAGTGTGCTGCAAATGTGAATTGAATTCTTTGAGCTCCTCCCATGTAGGACTCTGGAAGATCAGCATTTAGGTCACAGCAAAAATAATAATTACAACCCAAATTACAATTATAACAATTCTTTCAACCAAGTTCTCCATTGCTTACATACCTAACAAAAGCTACATGACAATTGAAAATGTTATCTTCTGTAATGCTAAAATCACAGAATAAAATTCTGTGCTTAGGCAGTCCAAATGCTGTACCGAGAAAAATCTAATGCTCTATAAAATATGTGCTTGTTTTTATTAAATGCTTCTTCAGCCACAAGACAACTCTCCTGTCCTACATATATGATGGCGTCCTAATTATTTATTAAGAGCATTTATATCCTGCTTATGAACCAAAGTTCTCAAGGTGGCTTACAATACTATAAAACAATCAAGGAGTTAACAGCCCAATCCTATGTGTGTCTACTCAGAAGTAAGTCCCACTATAGTCAATGGGGCTTACTCCCAGGTAAGTGTGGACAGTATTGTGGCCCAAGTGACACTCACTGTGCAGCACTTTCTTCCCTTGGCTGCTACCAATGTTCATTGCTTGGTGGTTGATACAAGGGGTACGAGCAGGGCGTGTTTAGAAGTTCCACCTCCCTTGGAAGCCTTTTTATGACTGGATAGACAATTTTAGATAAATAATATTGATTGTTTAGATTGATTACTAAATATTATAATGACAAATGAAGTAACATCCGCATGGATAATTTTATTTTCTCTAGACATTGTTAAAAAAAAAATTTTTTTTAAAGAATGCATGTTGTAACCAAGGCCATTACCCTGATGTGTAACCTGTGTAGTCCTATCCCTAAATCCATCCCATTTCCCTGTCCTGTATCTGTAATAAATGAACATTTTAAAAAATGTTCAGTTTTTCACATGCATCAACAATCTTTCTCTGTCTAAAGATCAGATTGACATAAATATTTTTGCTTCACCAGCTGAAGTTCAAATGCTAAAGGTTATGCAAACACTCAAACTGATCTCATCTCACTCCCAAGTGAAACCAGCCTCCTCAGAAGGGACCTGGAGCAAGCCCATCTGCCCTGGATTTACAATATGACTCCTAGGCTGGGTCAGTCTCAAGTGACAGACATTGGGATCCCATAGTTAAAGGGCAGCACACTGTCAGCTGGAGCTTGTTATGATTGGGCAGTCCTCTTAGATTTTCTACCGAAACGGTCTGGAGCTTTCTTGGCTCATCAGGACAGAAGCTGGAGTCCCCCAATCCTGCTAAGCCAAAGTTGCTTGAAACAGACACAAGTCATACGCATGTCATCGTTGTCCTGTCTTGAAACACAACTGTAGTGCCAATTGCACTGTTATACATGCCCAATAGCTGCCGTAAATTTTTTCTTCAGAACCTGTTCTAGAATTATTCCTGAAAATGTCAAGTAGAAGGTGCATTTTTATTTCACTTTGGAGTAAACACAGCTAACTTTTGGCCCTGCCACCCAGAAATAAGAGGAAAGGGCTTCAGATTACAATGACGATGGTGATGATTATGTCTCCTCCTTTCACCCTAAATCTCATTTTGATGAGTTCTTCACTCAGTTGGCACATGTGACTATTCAACTATAGAAATGCATGCAGAGCAGTTTCTTAAAACAAACTACACCTTGCCTACCTTACAGGGTTGTTGTCAGGACTACAGCAAAGTAATACAGTACAGGTTGAGCCTCATTATTCATGTGGGTTCCGTTCCAAGCACTCACGTGGACGGCAAAAAAACTCACTATAGCAAATCAATTTAAAAAGTTTCTTTGCTCCATGATTTAAAAACAGCTGTGCTGACCTTTGTGATGTGAGATAAGTGTCATTAAGAAGACAATCCATCAAACAGTCCTTGCTTCACTCAGCCCCTCCCTTCACCAATGCAAAGTGATCACCCTTCTTTCACATGCTCAGGGGGAAGGGAAGTGTCGCCTGGAGAGAGAAGAATTGATGGATTGTCAGCCAGCTGCCCCCCCCTCATTAAGGAGGCTATTGTTAAAGGACTGTTCAGTTTTTTAAACTGATTTTAAAGGGATGCATTTTCCCCCTTCTCCAGGGATCAGCACATGCCTTCTCATTTGCAGGGGCCATTTGTGATGAGTCAAATCTGTGTATAAAAAAATCTGTGTATAAATAGGCTGGATCTGTACTGTACCTGTAAAGTGCTTTGAACAAGCAAAAGTGCTATACAAGTGCATATATTATTAACACCTCTCATAATGCTGCAACCTTTAGAGTTGATTCATTACACTGCTCTTTTCCTAGTGCATGGACACTTATTCTAACCAGTGGCAGTAGGAGCGGTGCATTCTGGGCCAATCAGCTCCTGTTTCCTTCCTGTCAGATTAACAATATATTTTACATATTGTTTCATGCAGTGCTTGACTTTCCAGAATGGATCCCCTGCATTATAAGAGGTATTACTTTATTATATTAAATACATAGTTTAGTTTAAATAGTTTAGCCCTGTATTATTTTCTAGAGTTAAAAAGCAACTACTGGGGTGGGGCTCAGAACTGGGACCACACTGCACAGGGTACAGATCTCAACCTTTTCTCACTACGGCACTGTCCTGATGAAAACCACATTTCCAGAGCATCAGTTAGTGCTTCTGAACATCACATTAACAATTTTAGCACCAGATTTGCTTTAGGATAACAAACATTGGTACTGTGGTCCCAGTCCTGATCACTACATTGCCATGACTGCTGTTTATTTTCTTTACAGGCCATCTTTCTGCTCTGATAGAAGAGTTGCCAAGACAACTTAGAATGTCTTTAAAGCCTGTTTTAATGCATAACCCATAAAAATGCCACAAGAGCCACAATGACGAGATGCCAGCAAACAACGGCTGATCAATATGAGAAAAATGAACTGAGCCAAAACACAGCAGAGTAACTCATGAGGTTAACGAGAAAAAATAACTTACACATTTCTGCTTCATGCTATGATGTGGAGAGGTGGTGATTTGACAGCCTGGAGGAGGTATTTTTTACTTACCTCCTAGTAGGCTGCCCAGTCATCTATGGGTATCCTTGGTCATGTCCCAACCATTTTTCTGATGCAAGTTCGCAGAGAACTAGGGGTGTGTTGGGTTGGAAAAGAGGGGGATACGGCAGAAGTTGCTGCTGCCAGAACCATTCCCTCCTGCCCCTGACATACCCCTGGTTCCTCTCACTCCCCAGCCCATTATACCCCCTGCTCACCCTCCCCACCCACAAACCAGCCCCTGCACTAGCTTACCTGCCCTGGTGCTGTCTGGGTCCTGCAGCAGTGGGGTTCCTCTGCTGCAGCTGCTTTGTGGAAGTGGCCTGAATCTTCACACCATTGTAGGGCTTTTTACATCATTGAGATGCTAGTCCTACAGTCATAAAAGGCCCATAGGATTGGGTTGTAAGAGTAGTTCTTCAAAGCTATCCTTATTGGGATCTTCAATCAAACTTTGTTCTAGGAAAGTAGGTTGTAAATGAGCACGTGACAGGGAGCATATCTAGACTTAGCCTGATGTAAGCAGCTATGTCACTATGTGTTACATTCATATGCGTGGATTCGCGTGTGCATCAAGAGGCAGCTGCCCCTCCCCCCCACTTGGATATTTAACTTTTCCATGTGTGGAGGGAGGGGAAGGAGGCCTGTAGGACTTCAATGTGCAGATGAGTACCCTACTACTTTTGTGTTTTTCTAAAGGTACTCCCATCCTCTTCTCTTCCAAAGGCAAACCAGGATAGTGGTGCACTGGGGGTCAAAGAACAGAAACTCAGCATGGCTCTGATTAACCCTCCTGAATTATATTCTTATCTACTGCAGTGAGGCCCCTGTGCAATTCCACATAAATCTGAGTTCTTTATCTAAGGAGAATAGACTGCCTTTCTGTTTGTATACTGCCTTTGATGTCTATGATTATAACCACAGTTTAAAAAAAAGCAGAGTAGCACTGTTGTCTTGAGCCAGGAAGACCACTCTGCTAGATCTTCAAAATGCCACCCATTTTTTCTCCATGTGGCAATGGGTTGCATCTTATTGGCCTAGGCTGGCCTTTTTCAGTCTGCCAATCTTGTGTTCCAGCCTCTTGACTCTGGGGTATTTTCCACCATGAATGCATACGCAGAATTAATGAACTCTCAGTGACCCTAGAACGGAAGGGCCCTTACCGGACATTCTTACACTTATTAAATGGTGGGACAGCTAGCCACCTTACACAATAAATTCTTAAGGAACTGGTGGGACAATGGATACCGATGCGGTATCTACATGGGAGGAGAGGGCAGCCTTGTGAGTGCGGCTGCTGTTTTTCTAAAAGGCTGGCCAAGTTTCTAATAAATCTGCTGTGGTTTCTTAGCACCACCCCTGGCAAACAAAGAGAAATATGTGGCAAAACTGCTTGTGTGAGAAAACACTTTCTCTGGCTCTGGGCCCTGGTGCCTGTTACATACACACACCTGTGAAATGGCAGGTTCTTCCTTCAGGAAGGACAGCTATCCTGAGAGGTGATTCTAAGACTGGCAGGTTTTTTGTACTGTGTATCAGGCAGTGGTTTTGAATGTATTTCAGTAAGACTGATATCTTGTTTAAAATAAGAACAGAGCAAAGGAAGATGTCAGACCTGGAGGGAAAATAGTGCTTTGTCCACATTTATAGCATGGCCAGACATTTATTGCAGTGTTCTGTGATTTCATATACAGGTGTTTGCCACTTAACAAACTTCTGCTTAATGATGGACCGCATATACAATGGTGGTCAAAGCACAACAAAAAGGCTCTTAATGAGGCAGTCAGGTCTCCCATAGCCTACTGCAGAGTGTGTGTTAACACAACAAAGAGGCTCTTAGTGCAAAGAAGAAGCAATCTATCACCAGTAGCCTGTGCAGCCACCTAGTGTTTGGCAGGGAATGTCTGTTTACACAACAAAGGCACTAGATTAGGTTAAATGTTCGCTTAAGGATCTAATCGGAGAACTTATCCCTGTTGTTAAGTGGCACACACCTATACTTTGCATTCACATCATTTTCAACCACTGTGCCATGGCACATTGGTGTGCTGCGGGTGGTCCACAGGTGTACCACAGGAATTTGGGGAAAGGTCATTTATTAGTAGGACCAATGGGGGAATGTGACCCACCCATTGGCAGCATGGTGTGCCCTGTCAATTGTCAAAAACCTGATGGTATGCCTTGACAATTTTAATGCCTTGTCAGTGTGCTGTGAGATTAAAAAGGTTGAAAAACCACTGCTTCAGCCTGTTTAAAGTGTTTAGAGCCCTGTTTAAAGTGCACACATTCACTCAGAGCCCAATCCTATCCTTTCCCCCCCCCCCACCAATGCAGTCATGCCCAAAAGATGTGCATGGTAGCCAGTGGGGGGGGGGGGGGAAGAGAATGGATCAGGAGATTAAGGGAAAATGTCACCAGTGGGGTCCCTGGAAGTACACCAGTACACATCTCCTCCAACCTCTGTCATGCCCCCATCACACTCTCTGCCCCCCCCCAGTTCATCCTCCCCTGCTCCCACCACTACCTTACCTTTACATGATTTTGCTTGTTCTGCTGGTGCAGCGTTAGGATTGGGCTGTGTAAAGGCTTCAATAGGCTGCAAGCTGTATATCAAAAAGGTGTGTTTATGTGCCATTATGTTCCACATAATGTTGATACCTGTTGCTGAAGGGCTTCATTCAAAGTGGATTACAAAGTGTAGTCCCTTAATGTTAAAAATATGCCAAACTTGCATTTTTCAGTACAGTGGGGGTGGGGGGTGGGTGGGACGGGACTGAATGCACCTAATTAAATGGTGCAGTGGCCCTAAAACAGTGATACACCTTTTTGATGTGTAAAATGGGGTGACCCTAACAAATCTGAAAAGTTCAGGGAACACGTTTCATCTCTCAGCTGTCCCAATTCAGATCAGTTGGGAACCTCTCCATTTGCTAATGGAGCATAAAGACACCATAGGTCAAAATGTAGCTCATAGTTAACTAAATCTGTAGTCTGGACTGACAATCAGCCTGAAGAAAACACAGGTCATGGTTCAGGATGTGGACTCACCTCCCTGCATTACAATCTCTGCACATGAACTGGAGGTTGTCCATGACTTTGTGTACCTTGGCTCAACGATCTCCGACACTCTTTCTCTCGATACCGAGCTAAACAAACGCATCGGTAAAGCAGCTACCACGTTTTCCAGACTCACAAAGAGAGTCTGGCCAACAAGAAGCTGACGGAACATACCAAGATCCAGGTCTACAGGGCTTGCATCCTGAGTACACTTCTGTACTGCAGCGAGTCATGGACTCTTCACTCACAACAGGAGAGGAAACTGAATGCTTTCCACATGCGCTGCCTCCGACGTATTCTCGGCATCACCTGGCAGGACAAAGTTCCAAACAACACAGTCCTGGAACGTGCTGGAATCCCTAGCATGTATGCACTACTGAAACAGAGACGCCTGCGTTGGCTCGGTCATGTCGTGAGAATGGATGATGGCCGGATCCCAAAGGATCTCCTCTATGGAGAACTCATGCAAGGAAAGCGCCCTACAGGTAGACCACAGCTGCGATACAAGGACATCTGCAAGAGGGATCTGAAGGCCTTAGGAGTGGACCTCAACAAGTGGGAAACCCTGGCCTCTGAGCGGCCCGCTTGGAGGCAGGCTGTGCAACATGGCCTTTCCCAGTTTGAAGAGACACTTGGCCAACAGTCTGAGGCTAAGAGGCAAAGAAGGAAGGCCCATAGCCAGGGAGACAGGCCAGGGATAGACTGCACTTGCTCCCAGTGTGGAAGGGATTGTCACTCCCAAATCGGCCTTTTCAGCCACACTAGACGCTGTTCCAGAACCACCTTTCAGAGCACGATACCATAGTCTTTCGAGACTGAAGGTTGCCAACTACACTGAGTCTTTGGTCTATCGGTTTCTCAGCCTCAACTTTCCTTCCTCCCATCCAGTTTAAACTCTGGAAGGCTCGTTGGAACAGTCTTCCTTGAGAAAAAGACTGGACATGAGAATGTACACAGGGAATGTGTTTAGTTGTATGTGCAAAGGCACTCTCCATGTGAAATGTGCATACCTGCCCACCTGTGGCATGTAGCTCACAAAGAGTTTGATGTGTTGTATTTGCAGCAACCATCACCCACACGCTTGCTGAAGTGGTGTGGTCATGTGGAGGACTGTACCACATGCTTCCCTGTGTGACTGAATTGTTCCCTGGTCTGGCAGTGAAGCTCTGTTCCTTTGGGAAGGTACCCAGAGCTTCCTGAACAGGAACATCCTATCACCAGCTCAGCCTTCTCAAGGCACAGTGTGGATATTACACCTGTGTTGATTGGAAACAGACCAAGAATATCTCGACAGTAGTTTGTCCAGGATTTCCTTCGCTCAATACAAGCACACATCTGTGTTTTGTAATACAAAGTGCAGCTTTGAAAGTGTGTAAATATGGATTAAGGTGGCTTGTATGGCCACTGTTTGTGGGGACGAGGTCAAGGAAAGAAATCTAGCAAGCAAAAAAGGTACCTGACTTCCAGCTGTGTTTGAATACAAAATAAACACTTTTCTCCTTTTTTGTTTGTTTTGGCTTCCCATTTTTGCACTGTTTTTCTGTGCTCAGAGCAGCTCTTTTTGTATTCCGAATGAATATGGTCACTAAGCAGGCTATATAAGCCTGTGCGAGCCTGATTGCTGCTATATGAGACTGCCACGTTATGAAAATGTAAAGGATTCATGAAATCAACAATCTCATTCAAACATAGGATTGCCATCTCTCCTCCCTCCCCCCTCCCCAGTACCTCCACTGGCTGCTGACAAGCAGATGAAGCCCCAGCCACAGTTTCTATGCTGGGATTCACCACAAGAATTCACCACAATTCACAACTCAAGATTCACCACAAGAATTGCAGGGCCATGCAGACCTGCCAGCAGAGAAAAATGGTAATTCTACTAAAACGATAAGAAAATTACTAAGCATTTCGATTGCACTCTGGATTCTAATCTTGTGCATGGTGATTCAGAAGAGCATCTCTCTGAGGGCACAATCCTAACCAGGTCTACTTAGAAGTAAGTCCTATTTTGTTCAATAGGGCTTACTCTCAGGAAAGTGTGGTTAGCATTGCAGCCTGAGTGACGACTCCTGTGTAAGTGGACACAAGATTAGAGCTGAAGTGTTGTATGTGTAACATCTCAGTAATTCTTACAATAGCTTTGGAAAGGATGTCAGCATTAACCTCAGTTTGAAGTAATGAGGAGCGGGGGCAGGGCGGGAATGAGTTTGCAAGCTAATGAGCTAAACTACCTGCCTAAGGCCACTTCTTGAGTTAATGACAAGCTCAGTCTCTTAACCTCTGTTCTGAAAGAGGTCTCTAAAAAGGACTATGTTGTAAATTGGGCCTTTCCTATATCATGGAAATTCAGCCAAAAAAGATGACTGAGGGAAAAGGTGGGTCATCCTGAGAGGTACTGGCACTTCTACTAGTGGCATAATTTGTGCACATCTACAACTGGTGGTGTTTGCCAAGGAGGAGCAATTTAGGTTTAACCCTAGCAGGACTCCATCCTTCCCTATGTCATTATCAGTGTGTTGTGTTGACTGTCTGAAGGGTCTGGCTTCAGGTAAAATCAGACAAAATTATAGTCAGACCCCCCCTATGTTTAACCCCTGACTTATCCGAGGGTCATAGAAAATTCCATGATTTGGGGCTCAAAACCTGTCCTCGACTTGTCTGTGAGATCCACTTACAGGTGAATGTCTGCGGTGTGTCCCGCTTTGTCTGAAAGGAGTTCAGAGGAGCAAGCCTGTGACATAAGCCAGCCCGAGGGCAGCAACTTGCCCAAGGCAGGCTATCCAGGTTAGCTCCACAGCCGATTTGAATTGGAGCTTTCCACATCCAAATCCAACACACAGTCACTAACCTAAACTGCACAGCTGTCAATGCATTAGCATGTGTAGGACCAGTGAATCTACACCATTCCTTGATGTGATTCGTCAAGTCTTTCTTTCTAGCATGCATCTTGGTCCTAACACTTGCCACTTGCAAGGGACATTAAACTACTAGAACAAGAGTTTTTGTTTTTCAGACTAACCACATTCATACATGGGGGCAGAATGGATGAACATACATCTACCCAATTGTTTGCAGAGCAGATAAGTTGCCAATTGGGGGAGGGAGCGGGAGGTATTTTCAAGGGGGTAAAGCCTGCTCTCATGGTTTGGAAAGTCTTCGTGTGTACTGTATCTTGGTTTTTACAAGAGTCTGGCTAAGGCATGCCACAAAATGAGATTTCCTCCCCTATAACTCGGCTGGTTTCTGCAAACATATCCCTACACCATTATTTCCCGGCATGTGTCTGAAGACTCAGGTTGATGAAAAGTCACAAGGGAACTCACCCTGACTGAGTGCCTCTTCAATCACCTCCCTCTTTCTAAATTTCAGCTAACCGGTCATGATGTTATCACATTCTGCTCAAATGAGTCAGCCATGGTTTTTCCCTACCCACCCCACAAGAGCGACCACAGCGGATGGTATGAAGAGAGCCCTGGGAAAGGAATGCTGCTCCTCAGGCTGAGAAGTCAAAAACAGGGGCAGGTGTTGCAATGCCTGGTCTCTTTTGGGACTGATGCCCTGGGTTGTGCCTGCCTATTGTAAAAGCATAGCTGTGTTGCAACACACATTTCAGTTTGAAGTCATACCTGTGCTCAAAACCGGGAACACCCTAGGAAGCAAGCTCAGGGTCAAGTCACAGGGGAGCCTAAATAATAATAATAATAATTTATCACTTAATTTCTGCATCTGTCTTTTGAAAGTAACATCAAAATAGTGCTAAGTGCTCATATGCCATTTCTCCAAGCAGCAACCCAGTTTCACATATCCTTTGGGAGACAGAGAAGCCTATGGTGTCTGTGTACTGCATTTATGTACTGCGTTTATGTACTGCGTTAACAAATATAAGGGTTCAAGCACTGGATGGAGTTAGGTAGCACATTTTATACTGCCCTTCCTCCAAAGAGCTCAGGGTGGTTTACACAGCTTCTCCCCACCTTCTTTTCCTCACAACAACCCTGTGAGATAGGTGAGGCTGAGAGAAAGTGACTAGCCCAAGGTCACCCAAGAAGCTTTGTGGCTGAGGGGGGATTTGAACCTGGATCATCCAGGTCTAAGTCTACCTCCCAAACCACTACACCACTCTGGCTCTCACATGCTCTCACAAGCAATCAAGCTACATGATCATTGCAAGCATCTGTGCAACGGCCAGCTGTTCATCTTGTTTTCAGTTGCAGTCTTTGCCAGAGTAAATCTGGACATTTTCTGCCTCTTCCAAAACCTGCCTGCTCACAGTGCCCTTTGTATTGCTCATCAACCCAGAGAAGGAAAGAAGGAAGGAATCACTACAACTTAGCCCAGGGGTTCCCAAACTGTGCTCCCCTAGGAGCCACAGAAACCAGCCAGGAGAGCCATGGAATCCTCATGAAAAACTATACAGTACAATGTATAGGATTGTAGACCTAATGGGAAGCCACAGCCAGTGGCCCAGTAGGTCAAGTGAACTACCAGTTAAAAAAGTTTGGGAGCCACTGCCATAGCGTCTTCTCTCAGAGTGATGCATTTGAGACGGTCTTGAAAGCCCCTGATGCAGGCTTGCATTCAAGTTGTTCCTTGGGCCAGTTGCTAACCTTTGTTTGTTCATAAGCCCTGCTGGATCAGGCCAAATGGCCATCTAGTCCAGCATCCTAGTTCCCACATCAGTCCACCAGGTGTCTCTGGAAGACCAGCAGCAGGTCAGAAGGCACACGTTTCCCACCATTGCTCCCCTGCAACTGATATTCTGAGAGTGCCACTGAACCTGGAGGTAGCTCACAGCCTTCATGACTAGTAGCCATTGAAGGCTTGACCCCTTTGAATGAGCCCAATCCCTTTTTAAAGTTATCCCAGAATTTCTTGAATCCTTGTACAATGCCAGTGTCACACTGACTTCCTTCCAGTCCTCTGGCCCAGAGGCTGATTTAAAGGATAAGTAACGTATTTTTGTCAGAAGACCAGCAATGTCAAATTTGCTTAAGAATCTTGGATGACTGCTATCCAGATGGAGTGATTTCTTAATCTTTAAGTTGTCAAGACACTCTATGTATCAATACCTGTTGGCAACCTTCAGTCTCGAAAGACTATGGTATCACGCTCTGAAAGGTGGTTCTGGAACAGCGTCTAGTGTGGCTGAAAAGGCTGATTCGGGAGTGACAATCCCTTCCACACCGGGAGCAAGTGCAGTCTGTCCCTGGTCTGTCTCCCTGGCTATGGGCCTTCCTTCTTTGCCTCTTAGCCTCAGACTGTTGGCCAAGTGTCTCTTCCAACTGGGAAAGGCCATGCTGCACAGCCTGCCTCTAAGCGGGCCGCACAGAGGCCAGGGTTTCCCACCTGTTGAGGTCCACTCCTAAGGCCTTCAGATCCCTCTTGCAGATGTCCTTGTATCGCAGCTGTGGTCTACCTGTAGGGCGCTTTCCTTGCACGAGTTCTCCATAGAGGAGATCCTTTGGGATCCAGCCATCATCCATTCTCACGACATGACCGAGCCAACAGAGGTGTCTCTGTTTCAGCAGTGCATACATGCTAGGGATTCCAGCATGTTCCAGGACTGTGTTGTTAGGAACTTTGTCCTGCCAGGTGATGCCAAGAATGCTTCAGAGGCAGTGCATGTGGAAAGTGTTGTTTCCTCTCCTGTTGTGAGCGAAGAGTCCATGACTCGCTGCAGTACAGAAGTGTACTCAGGATGCAAGCTCTGTAGACCTGGATCTCGGTATGTTCCATCAGCTTCTTGTTGGACCAGACTCTCTTTGTGAGTCTGGAAAACGTGGTAGCTGCTTTACCGATGTGTTTGTTTAGCTCGGTATTGAGAGAAAGAGTGTCTGCCCCTGAAAGTAATGTATCCAGCCCCTATTATAATTGGGCTCTCTCATGTTTTGAAAATATGAACTGTTTCTCTTTTGTCATTTGCAGTTAATGAGTTTCTATGTGAGAACAAAATGCTTATTTCTGGCCATCATCTGCTTGATGTCACGTCCGGCCCCCAGCAGACACCATGAATGTTAACTTCAGTCATCTGTATGAAACAAGTTTAACATCCCTGCTCTAGAACCTTATCCCTGGTCTCTCCAATTGCACTCAGTTCTTCAGACTCCGTCCTCGAGAATGTCAGTTCAGGCCCTGGTATCCTGCATTCCACTCCAACAACAACCACCTAGTTGTGACCTAATAGGATCTAGCACCCTGAGGGTCCCCAGTGCAACTCTTACAAGTAGTTATTGGGGGGATTTTCCTCAGGGTTGTAGGATGGAGGGATAGGGCTAAATTGTGACCTCAACAGTCTCAATCCTGCTCCCTCCCCACATCTGCTTTTTCTTTTCTTTGAAAGATTAAAATACAAGTGCTGAGTCACTTGTAGTTTGCATCTGATTCATTAGCCAGAAAGTTACCAGCACACTCTTTTGTCTATTGTACTTTTGTGTGCCATTTGTGAGGACAGAGGGGCATGTGAAAAATGTGACCTAGCAGGAAGGGCCACACATGTGCAGGCCATATGGTGCAGCGATCTGAATGGCTATACTGAAATGTCACTCAAATATGTGAGTACAGTACACTGATCCCACCAGAGTAACACTGGGCCATCACACAAATAGTTCACGAAGATCAGGGCTGAGGCAGGACTCCCCCCAGCGTCTGAGGTAGCATTCAAAATGCACATAACATTAGAAAGGTGGCAGAGCAGCTTTTAAACTGATCCCTGGGGGAAGGCCGACAGGAGCCAAGGGGCATCTGGTTTGGGACTCCTCATCCCTATGGGACGAGGATGGGGAGGTTAGAGAACAACAAGGCAAAGACAGAGTAGAAGAAATTGGGGATGGCAGCATGATGGGATGTAATAGACAGTTTGGCACAGTGAGAGGATGTGGGGACAAAGGAGCTAATAAGCAGCCCATCCTGGGGCATTCCATGTACAAATGCTTTTATGCAAATGCCCGAAGTCTCCAAGCAAAGATGGGAGAACTGGAATGTCTGGTGACAAGGGAAAACATTGACATAGTAGGCATAACGGAAACCTGGTGGAATGTGGAGAATCAGTGGGATAGCGCAATCCCAGACTATAAACTCTACAGGAGGGACAGGGAGGGGTGTGTTGGAGGTGGGGTGGCCATTTATGTTAAGGAAGGGATAGAATCCAGCAAAGTAGAGACTAAGGTGGGTCCAACTCCACCATAGAATCTCTGTGGGTTAAATTACCAGGCCTGAGGAGCGGTGTATATACTGGGGGCGTACTATCGTCCTCCACACCAGAAACCGGAAGGGGACCTTGAAATGAGGAAACAGGTCAGGGAGGTGACAAGGAGGGACAGAGTTGTAATCATGGGGGACTTCAATTAGCCTCATATAGACTGGGTCAATTTGTGTTCTGGTCACGAAAAGGAGACCGGATTCCTTGACATGTTAAATGACTGTGCCTTAGAGCAGCTAGTCACGGAGCCCACCAGAGGACAGGTGACTCTGGATTTAATATTGTGCAGTACTCAGGACCCAGTTAGAGATGTCAATGTTACTGAGCCATTGGGGAACAGTGATCATGCTGTGATCTGTTTCGACATGCACGTCGGGGGAAGAATACCAGGCAAATCTCTCACAAAAACCCTTGACTTCCCAGGAGCAGACTTCCCTCAAATGAGGAGGCTGGTTAGAAGGAGGTTGAAAGGGAAGGTAAAAAGAGTCCAATCTCTCCAGAGTGCATGGAGGCTGCTTAAAACAACAGTAATGGAGGCCCAGCAGAAGGGTATACTGCAAAGAAAGAAGGGTTCCACTAAATCCAGGAGGGTACCCGCATGGCTAAGTAGCCAAGTTAGAGAGGCCGTAAAGGTCAAGGAAGCTTCGTTCCGTAAATGGAAGTCTTGCCCTAATGAGGAGAATAAAAAGGAACATAAGAACATAAGAACAGCCCCACTGGTTCAGGCCATAGGCCCATCTAGTCCAGCTTCCTGTATCTCACAGCGGCCCACCAAATGCCCCAGGGAGCACAACAGATAACAAGAGACCTCATCCTGGTGCCCTCCCTTGCATCTGGCATTCTGACATAACCCATTTCTAAAATCAGGAGGTTGCGCATACACATCATGGCTTGTACCCCATAATGGATTTTTCCTCCAGAAACTTGTCCAATCACCTTTTAAAGGTATCTAGGCTAGACGCCATCACCACATCCTGTGGCAAGGAGTTCCACAGACCGACCACACGCTGAGTAAAGAAATATTTTCTTTTGTCTGTCCTAACCCGCCCAACACTCAATTTTAGTGGATGTCCCCTGGTTCTGGTATTATGTGAGAGTGTAAAGAGCATCTCCCTATCCACTCTGTCCATCCCCTGCATAATTTTGTATGTGTCAATCATGTCCCCCCTCAGGCGTCTCTTTTCTAGGCTGAAGAGGCCCAAACGCCGTAGCCTTTCCTCATAAGGAAGGTGCCCCAGCCCCGTAATCATCTTAGTCGCTCTCTTTTGCACCTTTTCCATTTCCACTATGTCTTTTTTGAGATGAGGCGACCAGAACTGGACACAATACTCCAGGTGTGGCCTTACCATCGATTTGTACAACGGCATTATAATACTAGCCGTTTTGTTCTCAATACCCTTCCTAATGATCCCAAGCATAGAATTGGCCTTCTTCACTGCCACCGCACATTGGGTCGACGCTTTCATCGACCTGTCCACCACCACCCCAAGATCTCTCTCCTGATCTGTCACACACAGCTCAGAACCCATCAGCCTATATCTAAAGTTTTGATTTTTTGCCCCAATGTGCATGACTTTACACTTACTGACATTGAAGCGCATCTGCCATTTTGCTGCCCATTCTGCCAGTCTGGAGAGATCCTTCTGGAGCTCCTCACAATCACTTCTGGTCTTCACCACTCGGAAAAGTTTGGTGTCGTCTGCAAACTTAGCCACTTCACTGCTCAACCCTGTCTCCTGGTGATTTAATGAAGAGATTGAAAAGCACCGGTCCCAGGACAGATCCTTGGGGCACACCGCTTTTCACTTCTCTCCATTGTGAAAATTGCCCATTGACACCCACTCTCTGCTTCCTGGCCTCCAACCAGTTCTCAATCCACGAGAGGACCTGTCCTCTAATTCCCTGACTGTGGAGTTTTTTTAGTAGCCTTTGGTGAGGGACCGTGTCAAACGCCTTCTGAAAGTCCAGATATATAATGTCCACGGGTTCTCCCACATCCACATGCCTTTTGTCCTTTTCAAAGAATTATATAAGGTTCGTGAGGCAAGACTTACCCTTACAGAAGCCATGCTGACTCTCCCTCAGCAAGGCCTGTTCGTCTATGTGTTTTGAGATCCTATCTTTGATGAGGCATTCCACCATCTTACCCAGTATGGATGTTAGGCTGACCGGCCTATAGTTTCCCGGGTCCCCCCTCTTTCCCTTTTTAAAAATAAGCGTGACATTTGCTATCCTCCAATCTTCTGGCACTGTGGCCGTTTTGAGGGACAAGTTGCATATTTTAGTCAAGAGATCTGCAACTTCCTTAATAACTCTTGGGTGGATGCCATCAGGGCCCGGTGACTTATTGATCTTTAATTTATCAATGAGGTCCGAAACATCTTCTCTTTTAACCTCTATCTGACTTAACTCCTCAGTCAGGAGGGGCCATTCGGACCAGGTCCCCCTCTGATTTCTGGTCTGGAGAACATTTGTACACGGACATAAAAGCATTTGTACATTTGCAACATAAACTGTGGCAAAAGAAATGTAAGAAGGTGATACAGGAGGCCAAGAGAGACTACAAGGAACACATGGCCAGCAACATTAAGGGGAATAATAAAAGCTTCTTCAAATATGTTAGAAGCAGGAAACCTGCCAGAGAAGTGGTTGGCCCTCTGGATGGTGAGGGAGGGAAAGGGGAGATAAAAGGAGATGGCAGAGAAATTAAATGAGTTTTTTGCATCTGTCTTCATGGCAGAAGACCTCGGGCAGATACCGCTGCCCGAACAGCTCCTCCCGACCAAGGAATTAAGTCAGATAGAGGTTAAAAGAGAAGATGTTTCAGACCTTACTGCTAAATTAAAGATCAATAAGTCACCAGGCCCTGATGGCATCCACCCAAGAATTATTAAGGAATTGAAGAATGAAGTTGCTGATCTCTTGACTAAAATATGCAACTTTTCCTTCAAAACGGCCACGGTGCCAGAAGATTGGAGGATAGCAAATGTCACGCCGTTCTTTAAAAAGGGAAAGAGGGGGGACCTGGCAAACTATAGGCCGGTCAGCCTAACATCCATACCGGGCAAGATGGTGGAATGCCTCATCAAAGATAGGATCTCAAAACACATAGACGAACAGGCCTTGCTAAGGGACAGTCAGCATGACTTCTGTAAGGGTAAGTCTTGCCTCACAAACCTTATAGAATTCTTTGAAAAGGTCCACAGGCATGTGGATGCGGGAGAACCTGTAGACATTATATATCTGGACTTTCAGAAGGCGTTCGCCATGGTCCCTCTTCAAAGCCTACTGAAAAAAACTCCACAGTCAGGGAATTAGAGGACAGGTCCTTTCCTAGATTGAGACCTGGTTGAAGACCAGGAAACAGAGAGTGGGTGTCAATGGGCAATTTTCACAATGGAGAGAGGTGAAAAGTGGTGTGCCCCAAGGATCTGTCCTGGGTCCGGTGCTTTTCAACCTCTTCATAAATGACTTGGAGACAGGGTTGAGCAGTGAAGTGGCTAAGTTTGCAGACGACACCAAACTTTTCCGAGTGGTGAAGACCAGAAGTGATTGTGAGGAGCTCCAGAAGGATCTCTCCAGATTGGCAGAATGGGCAGCAAAATGGCAGATGCGCTTCAATGTCAGTAAGTGTAAAGTCATGCACATTGGGGCAAAAAATCAAAACTTTAGATATGGGCTGATGGGTTCTGAGCTGTCTGTGACAGATCGGGAGAGAGATCTTGGGGTGGTGGTGGACAGGTCGATGAAAGTGTTGACCCAATGTGCGGCGGCAGTGAAGAAGGCCAATTCTATGCTTAGAAATTAGAAAAGGTATTGTGAACAAAACGGCTAGTATTATAATGCCGTTGTACAAATCGATGGTAAGGCCACACCTGGAGTATTGTGTCCAGTTCTGGTCGCCACATCTCAAAAAAGACATAGTGGAAATAGAAAAGGTGCAAAAGAGAGCGACTAAGATGATTACTGGGCTGGGGCACCTTCCTTATGAGGAAAGGCTACTGCGTTTGGGCCTTTTCAGTCTAGAAAGGAGGTGCCTGAGGGGCGGCATGATTGAGACATACAAAATTATGCATGGGAAGGATAAAGTGGATAGAGAGATGCTCTTTACACTCTCACATACACCAGAACCAGGAGACATCCACTAAAATTGAGTGTTGGGAGAGTTCGGACAGACAAAAGAAAATATTTCTTTACTCAGCGTGTGGTTGGTCTGTGGAACCCCTTGCCACAGGATGTGGTGATGGCATCTTGTCTGGATGCCTTTAAAAGGGGATTGGACAAGTTTCTGGAGGAAAAATCCATTACAGGTTGCAAGCCATGATGTGTATGCGCCACCTCCTGATTTTAGAAATGGGCTATGTCAGAATGCCAGATGCAAGGGAAGGCACCAGGATGCAGGTCTCTTATTGTCTTGCGTGCTCTCTGGGGCATTTGGTGGGCCGCTGTGAGATACAGGATGCTGAACTAGATGGGCCTATGGCCTGATCCAGTGGGGTTGTTCTTATGCTGCCCCTCCTTACCAGGTGATGTGCCAGCCTCTGCTCCTCCCTTCCTTGGATTGAAAAGGAAGGTGATGTAGCAGAAAACCAGAAGTGTGAAAGAGGAGAATTGTGAGCTAGAATGTCTTTCTTTTCCAGTTCAGGGAGGGGGGGACGGACAGTGAAGGTGAATGGGCGGAAAGTGAGATGGGCAGCCCTTCCAATCTGCTGTCTGGTTGGAAGGCTAACTGCCTTGGTTAGCCTTGTGGATGGGTCAAATGCAATGCACAAAGAACAAATGTCACTGGTGCGTTCCACTGAAGTCAAGTGCTGTTGCTTTAGGGTCCAATCCTATCCCCTTTTCTAGCACTGATGCAGCTATGCCAATGGGGCATGCGTTGCATCCTGCAGTGAAGGGGGAGTCATGGAGGTTTCCTCAAGATAAGGGAACAAACATTCTCTTACCTCAGGACTGCGTTGTGGCTGCATCTGGAAAGTTGGCTGCATCTGGAAAGTTGGCTAGGATTGGGCCCTTAGTCTCTAAAGTCAGATTTTGCAATTCATCTGAAGAAAAAAAAATTGCTCCAACAATAACCATGCTACTGCTCACCTCCTATGCTGATGCTTCGTGAAGATCAGGCGGCTCTGATTCCTTAGGAAAGAAACAAACATTTTTTTCCACCTTATGGGAGAAGTGAGGATGGGTCATCCTGCTGCCAAAAATGCCTGTTTGATCTCTCCCATCCAAACCCTGCAGTTCAACAGCCCCTTGTCTCATGTCAGACAATCTGGGTTTTTTTCATCAGTGGTATTGACTCTCCCTGGGAGCTAGGCTGTCAGAGACTCACGTCGTCTAGCAGATGTCCAGAGCTAGACTGCATGAAAGATGATTGTCTCTGTGTGCTGCTCTGTCTAAATATTTGACACAGGCCCTCATTTGACTAAGAGAAACAGACTTTGTCTCTGTAGGGGAGTTTGTTCTGGCACGTAATTGTCAAATTGATGACCTCTATCAGCCTTGGAGTTATAGCTACAGACCCCCACTGGGGACATAGCAGAACAGCTCATTGAACTTTCAAGAAGCCCTAGCGACAGCCCCTAGGACAAATCTGAAAGAACACATTCCCCCCAAATCCTCTGCAGCCAGAATGGATGCTGTTGGATGACAGCTGAAGCCAGAAGGGGGCACATATGTCTCACAATGGCTAGACACACATGCTGATTTTGCTAGGATCAATGAATACATGATCATAGACTTATGCATGTACACACACACTTAGTATGCAGCAGCCTCTCCTGCACACTCAAAATGTTTATTTCAGAGACCTGTTCATTTTCAGGATCCATGTGCATTATTTGTTTCAGGAAACATTCTGAGTGTCTGAATTCACCCTTAATCTATATTTGCAGGGCCAACCCATCCATGATCAGCAGCAGATTGTGAGGAGTCCAAGGGAGAGTGGTTTATTGGACTGCCTTTCACCTTGAGTGCCATTTCTGCCATTGCCACTGTCCTCCAACCCACCATTGATGCAAGCTGTAATGATCTGCCTCCCACTTGCTTGAGCAGTGCTTGACTTACCCTTCCCTGCTCCCTGGGCAAAGGTCCATGATGTGACCTTCCTGGAGATGCCACCCCCCATTGTACAAAGCTGCCCCCACCTTTCTAGTGCAATGAAGCCTTGCGCAACCTTAAAACAGATTGGGGAAGCCTTCTGAGGCTTCCCTGCGGTCCTAAACTGCACTTCCAGAAAAATAGAAGTACAGTTTCCAACCATGTCGGAACCGTCAGTGAGGTCCTAGAGGCGTGTGGACAAACATTTGCCCCATTTGCCCAGTGCTAGGTCCACTGCACTTGAGCAAGATGCAGATCATTCCCCTCCTTATACTCGTCATGTGCTGTTTTCAAAGTTGGAAGTGCAGTGAGGGACTTCCAGTTTTATTTACAGGGACAGTGTAAATGAAGGATCTTAATTCACTCTATCAGCTTAAATAAAACTGGGAGTCCCTCACAAAACCTATGACCCATCAGCCCCATGCCCCTTCTCCATTAGCACAGCCGACAGGATGAAAATGGAGATGAGCATGAAAAACCCTTGCGCATACTGCACTTTAATTTTGGTGTGCCAGGTGACAGAGCAACAAAAAAATCTCCTCCCGACTGCCACTGGGGTAAGTAAAGGGTTTGTATGAGGGAGATTGGATGATTGGCAAGGAGCATGGCAGACATTTGCCAAACATGCATTGACTCAGATGTCATCCTTCCTTTTTTTTTTTTTTTTTTTTTAAAGTCAGCTAATGTCTGAGACAATACAAAGTGAGATGGAGACCATTCACCCATCGCTCATTCACTTTCTTTTTTTGGCCTCAGCTGAAACTATGTGATATTGTTCAACAAGAACATAAGACTCTAACCCAGAGTGGCCAACAAAATGGTTTCTGACATTTGACGGTGGCAAAGGGACACACTGTCACAATCTCTGCTAACTGGTAGTCAGAGGCATACATACATCTTAGAACATGGAGGCTGCATTTCTGGCAACTGGAGCATCAGGAAGTTGCCTTGCACCAAGGTCCACCCAGCTCAGTATTGTTGACACTGACAGGCAGAGGCTCTCCCACATTTCAGGCAGCAATTTTTCTCCTCCCCATCTGGGGAGTTGCTGCTGGGGAATGAACCTGGGAACTTCTACCTGCAAAGCAGAGGCTCTTCCACTGGGCTAAGGCCCCCTCGCACCCCGATTAGGGCTAACAGACCTTAGCAGTGGTCCTTGGATTGATCTTTTATGTTTAAACCACTTCTGCTATATCCTGTCAGAGTGACTTCCTCAGGATAATTAGGAGCCAAGCTGGATAATGAAGGATACTATTTTTCAGATGGGCAACTAGAAGAATCCATGAGCAGAAACCCATGTGCCTTGACAAATCTCTAAATAATAAATCTTTGAATAATAAAACAGCAGCACTGCAGTTATCAAGGCACACCATCGATTTTTGGACAATTGACAAGGCACGCTGCACTGCTGGCAGGGGGCTCATATCCCCTACTATATGACCCTTCTCCAAACTCCCACAGCACACTTGCATTCATGGAACACCAGTGTGTCATGGCACAGTGATTGAAAATAGCTGTGGTAGCTTGTTAAGAGGTTCTGTTGAAAAGGCAACCTTCTATTTGTGGCACTGGTGGTGCAGAACTGTAATGTGAGGGCCCAATCCTATACGTATCTAGCACCGGTGCTGATCCCAAGCACTGGCACTAGGTGCCATAAATGTGCAGTAAAACATGTTTACGGCACCTGGAAAGCAGGGAGAGCTGGTGGTTGGTCTATGCCAGTCAGGGGTCATGCCCAGTATCAGCAGGAGGAGGACATGCAACCACCCAGGGTGAGACCACCAGCAGCAGTGCTGCCTCTAGGGGACAGGCAGAACAAAGGTGGAACAAGAGTGGGGAAGAGAGACCAGCATAGCCCTCCGCCGCCATATCCTGAACTCCACATTGGGCTTCTGGGCCGACAGGGAAGCTCTTGCATCTGTGGTGGCAAAATAGCCAGTGTAGACATGAGGAGACACATTGCTAGGGCTGAGACTTTCCTTGGGGGGGGGGGGAGGGATGAAAGTCCCCTTCCCCTGAGGAGACTCTGGTGGCTTCTCAGCACCTGCTGGATACCACGGTAGCTGCTTTGGTGCTGCAGGCACTGGGAAGCATAGGATTGGGCTGTGAAACTCTCAACTCCACAATTTTCCATCATGCTCTGCATTTGGGCTTCCCAGCAGAAGAACTGCCTCTTCTCCCCTTACGAAGTGGCTCAGCCCTTGTGTCCAGCTGCAGGGGGGGGGGACATCTTGCATGTCCAACACTAGCAGAAATATGGCTGATGGTGATGCAGGAAAAGGGATTTGATTAGGAAGTGACACAGAGAGAAAGAGTTAAAAATCTTCTTCCTTAATTTTTTGCTTTGAGAAGCACCCCTCCCTCAGAGCAGAAGCATCAGTCAAAAATCAGGCCCCTCCCCCTTCTTTAAAGGAAACAACACAAGCCAAGGGATCCAATCACGTACCTCCCATGTCTCCTTCGGCTTAGTTAGCACCCGCCAGTGTGCAACAGCCTTCAGCTTTGTGCCTGTGAGTGCACAGCTACAGAACCCACTCAGTCTAGTGAATGAGGCCTTATGTTGTCATTATGCAGCTGCCATTTAAAATGCCTGCTCTTTCTGCCTCCTAGGAGCTGACATTAATGCATGGGCTCTTTCTTTTTCTGCAAACACTCTTAACATTCAATGAGTGGGATATTCTGGGCAAGCTGATTTATGCTAATATCCCCTTCTTCCACCTAACCAGAATCTATCTGTTCACTTTGAATCATACAGCAGGTTGATTTAAATTAGCTTGGGTGCAGACAACAGTATGAGGGGATTGATATGCAAAGCAGTCAGCTTCTGGGTCAGACATTTAACTTCTTCTAGAAATTCAACAGAAGAGTTTAAAGAGCCAAGGTGCCAACTTTGAGAGGCCTAAAAGGCATTTGTGATTGCAAGTGGATATAACTAAAATAGGTTTATAAAACTAAGCATTGAATGGAGAAAGTAGATAGAGGGAACGTTTTCACCCTGTCTCATAACATTACCACGGATCACCCAATTAAACTGAGTAGTGGTTGAACCAGGATAGGCAAAAGAATGTAAGTCTTCATGCAAGGCATACTTAGGTTCATTCAATTCAGGGCCAGACATGATAGTTACTAGGTCAAATGGCTAAAGGGGATCAAATAAATTGATGGTGGCTAGATCTATCATTGGCATGGTTCTCAGTGTTCATGTTCAGGGGTCGTATGTCACTGAACAGCAATTGTTGAGGCAACAGTGGGGTGGTGGTGAGATAGTTTTCACACACCTGCACGCACTTCTTTCAAGGTTCCAGCTGGCCACGTGATGGACCTTTGACCCGATCCAGCAGGGGCACTGCTCTTAATCCTTCTGTTCTCAATACAAATGCAATATAAATTATTCAGGTAAACATTCAAGAACAAGGCAATCGCTTACAAGACTTACCCTTTGTGTAGTATTTGCCTGTTAATAGTATGCTTGTTTGATTGCTGCTCTTTTCATTACTCTGTAGTTTTATTGTTTTGATTGTGGTAAGCCACCCTGCGTCTCACGAGAAGGGTGCAACATGCATTATTTTTAATATACACTAGAGAGCACAAAGCAGTTTGTGTTCCCAGATGTCACTGTTTTGTGCTAGTAGTGGGGGTGCTCTTGTCACATGATCCACTTCTCTCCCTCACTGTTGCTTGCGCTTTTGGGAAATCATGGTTCCAGATGGTGCAGAACTTTGCATGACCATGTCCTCTATGAGAATCATTTATCATGTGTATTGATATCCTATCCTCCTCTAAGAACTGAAGGTGGTTCACCGTCTTTCCCCATTTCTATTTACCCTCACAACAACCCTTTGAAACAGGCAGTCACTGGCTCAAGGGCACTCAGTGCACTGGATGGAGAGTCATCAACGAGTGTAGTAGATCTGAACTTGGGGCTGCATTCTAACCACTACACCACAGCTGAGAGAGGTAAAACACACATTTGAAATTCAAAACCGTTAAGAATAATTAAAAAAAAAGCCAGGATGAGAGTGGGAATGCTCAGCAAGACAACTAGAACACACATATTCAAAATAAAAGTAGTTTGGAGAAGAGCACCACCTGGTGGGAGCACCAAGTTCTAAAGTGACCTTCCAGCCAATTCTGAATCACAATGCTGTGGGGAGGACACAAAAGAGTGTTTCTCATTCGGTGGAGGGGAGGAGGAGTGGTGGGTTCCGAACCTCTCCCATGGCGACTGGGAGGACATTAACAGCATCTTAGAGGCAGTTGAAGAAGATAATTCTCAGGTGGAGAATGGTTTAAGTACCCACTCACTTCTGCTGCCTCCTTCCCCGAATTTAAATTTAAGCCTGTCTTTCCTGTAACATGTCCTCAGGTTATAGAAAAAGGGGTAAAGAACAATGTCAGCATTTGCACAATAATTTGTGCAATACCAAATTAAGGATGAAATTGGGAAATGGCAGACTAACCCAGATAGAGATGCAAAGTGGAACACATTGTAAAACAAAGTCATTACTATCCTCATCATCATCCCAGTATAGCACTTGAGGGTTCCTTGCAAGGACTTTGCAAGGACCTGATGGGAAGGGTGATTCCACCCCAGCACCATGCCTCCCCCAACATAATCTGCAACATGTAGATGCCAGAAACTGAACCTGGGACACTGTGCATGGAAAGCTTGTCTCTATCACTGAGCCGTGCTCTCCCCTGTCACTTACTTATATGAAAGAATGGGAAAATGGTTACCAGTGGGGATGGAGCAAAGTGCCATCCGCCCCTGTGCATCCCAGCTGCTAAGAATCAAGTTTTCGCTTTATTGGCAGGATGTTGCCTTGGGGTCTTCTTTCTCAGTCACATTGGTGTGACAAAATGCTGGGAACTGGCTTTTAAATACAGAGATTAGATTATGCAAAGATGTTTTAAAGCAGTGAAATCTCTTTGCAATACTGGACGTTAATACACTGAAGCGGCACCTGCTGGTACAGAATCATTATCCATCTGTGTCCTGAGAGTGCTCTTCAGACTTTCAATCAGAAAATGCCTTTAAAAAAAAAAAATTCACTGACACCCCAATGACCACACATTGAGAATCACAATTTTGTTATATTGAAAAACTAAACGCTAAGTGTTAGAAATTCCTTCCGGAAACAATACAAGTCTGCTAAATGCACTGGTCTACTTCTCCATCAAAAGGTTGAATGCAGGGAGTTTGGGAAGAAAATTAGATTGAAATGTCTGGCACAGCTGGGCACAGTTCATGAATCTCATTTTGAAGTTAGCTTTGCCCATGAGAAGTTAAATAACTCCTATGTCTGTGATACTCAAGGCATAAAGTAGAAACATCACTAGGTAAGGGATAACAGAAATGCCAGGTTCAAATCCCCACTCAGTCATGAAGTTTCCTGGGTGATCTTGTGCCAGTCAGCCTCTCTCAGCCTCACCTACCTCACAGGGTTGTTGCGAGGACAAAAGGAAGGAACCCTGTTCACCACCCTGAGCACCTTGAAAGAATATGAAAATGTGCAAAATAAATAAATACAATCCTCAGAGAGACAATATATATACACCATTCACAGTGCATGCATGCAAGTCTTCCTCAACTCTCTCTTCTCCCTGTACCCCCACATCAGTTTTGTTCTCCCATGTCAGCAAAGTGGGAGACGTGCCTTTTGTCACAACATGGCTTGACTATACAAGTAACAGTTGAAGTTGAGACACTTCTTCCTTGGAGACTACAAGAAGTAGTTTGAAAATCACAAACCTATGCAAAGGTTAGACAAACTGACATTAGATCTTTACTTTATTTCTGCCATAACATTTGAGTTTCCCCCAGTTTATTTGTTTAAAAAGCCTGGCAATTACAGATTTCTTTTCCTCGCGGGACAGCAGCAATGAAATAGATGCAATGAGCCTGCAGACGCATCAGCTGCTTTAGCTCCAACTAGGTTTGTCAACTAAAGAGAGATGGTCAAGCCCCTTTCAGCCTCCAAGTTATAAAGGAGGCAACAGTCACCCAGACAACTCACAGTGGGAATCTTCACCCAGCACTTGTCTGTGCAAAGGGAAAAGACTTCCCTGTCATGCAATTATGCTGGAACTTCACCAGTTGTGTGTGCCTACATACTGGTCCAGTCTAGAAAACTGTCCTTTTGACATTTGCCCAGATGCTCTTCTTCATTCCCTGAGCTGCCTTCACTTCATCCCACTCCAGTTTGGCATCGGAAACTTCATCCTCAGGCTCAGGATCTTCACTGACTGCCCCTTGGGGTGCAGCAACCACAATGGGCAGAGGGCCACACTCATCGCGAAATTCTACTACGTAGAGGTTTTTCTTATTTGCTAGGTCTTTATGAGTTTCCTGTTTAGGAGGATAAAAGGAGAGGGTTTTAGGACTCAAGAGTTCCAATTTATGCAGTTTCAGGAATGTCCCATCTAACGGTGCTGATATTTTGTATACCCTGCTCCAGGCTCTAACCAAGAGAGAGGTACTATTTTTTTTCCTAAACAGGATCCAGTATGAGTTGCACAAGTTCCACAAAGCACTTCTGGGAACCAAACACCAGTCAGGGCAGTGTTCATCCCAGATAGGGCTGGGGGAGGGGAGAAAATAGCTAAATTGCTAACCCTTATGGATACAAGGGAAAACATAAAAATGTGCAGGTGATCTGAAGCCAGAGAGCAAGTAAAGAAGCCTCAGGTCACTACATGTTTGTTTTCCACTCTCTCAAGATTTTGAGAGTGTTGTAGAGCAACACCAAATAATTAGATAACAAGATGAGAATGGGATAATCATTTCAAGGATGGATTTACCCAGATCCAGTTCTAACAGTCTCTTTGCAATAACTCAGAAATAGAGGTCATTATTTTTCCTTGTTCCTTCCTTGATTTCTTTATTGTAAGGCTCTCCAGAGCATCTTGATTTTAAACACACTAAATCATTTGTAATCAAGTTATATCTTTTATTATTATTTCATTCAAAAGGACTACCAATTTCCTTTTTTTTTTTAAAAAAAAAAGGGAAAAGCTGACATCCCAAGAAGCTGAATTCTGTATTCTAGATCACACTTTGTGTCTTTTCTATGCTTGCTCACACAGCTGGATGCATAAGCCCTCTTTACTTTGCATTTCTTTTAACGGCCAATATTTTAGAAGTTTTGATTAAATGCATCCATCTTTCCCTTCCTCCTGTTTTGTTACTTTTCATAACAATGCACTGTCAGTCCCACTAACAAAGGAGATTTCCAAAGTCTCACTTAGGGGCCTAACTCTTACTTGGGCATACAGAAGCTCTCTTTCACATCTATGAGTCATGGATTTGAAACAGAAAACACACAGTTTTAATGTTAGATTTATTTGCAATAAGTTTGAGTAGAAAACTCATCCCACTTTTGCAAGCCTCGTTTGAATGGATACAAGGTCATAAGCAAAGTAATCTGTTTCTCAGATATGCTGGAAATACTACTGACAGAAGCAAATGATCCATTCAGTATGCCAGTTATGCAGAGTGTAAATGGGGTTGAGGAAAATGTGGCAACATAATCAGATTTAAGCTTGATCTACTTCACAGTTCGATTAAATGACCCTGAATTTAAGAAGAGCCAGTCTCTTCTTCCCTCATTTAAATTTCTACAGGGCTGGCAGCAGGTGGCAGGAAAAGGGAAAACTCCCTTGCCTACATGTTAGTGTCTCTAAGGATACTCACTAAAGTCACTGCCATAGAGTCATTTGGAGCACCCACCTGCCTTTCCTCCTAACTATCATATTATAACCCGTCTCTATCATATAGACCAGCCATTTTCAACCATTGTGCCATGGCACACAGGTGTGCCGTGGGGGTTTGGGGGAGGATCATTTGTTAGTAGGGCCACTGGGGGATGCAAGCCCCTGCTGTTAGTGCGGTGTGCCTTGTCAATTGTCAAAAAACTGTTGGCGATATATCAAAATCACGGATACAGACACATCAAGAGTAACAGGGCAGTCTTCCCTACCTGTTTGCATCTGAAAGCCACTTTTTCGGTTGCAGAAGGGGGAGATTTGTACTTACTGTGAATCCCCCTTCTCAGTGGTCTCCATGTCTGTATTAGTCCTTACCAGTGGGTAGCTCCTCCCTCTCAGGTAGGCAAACCAGAGTCTTTTGGTCATCCTGAGGGGAGGGGCTGCCTGGACTCCCCAAACTGTCCAAGCTTGAAGAACCCCACCCGACACCAGATGTCTTGTGTCCATCTGGAGGCACTGTAGTGGCGGTCCTCTGGTGTCACGTGCTGCGTTGTGTGTTGGCTCGGGGGATGAGTGCAGAATGGGCCCAGGTGGCGTGGGACGCTACCCCAGATACTGTACTGCGTCCCCCTGACTTTACGATTCTGGTGTTCAGCATGTCTGTTTCTCCTCCTTTTTTCTGGACATGGAGTGGACATGGAGACCACTGAGAAGGGGGATTCACGGTAAGTACAAATCTCCCCGTTCTCCAGTGGGATCTCCATGTCTGTCTTAGTCCTTACAAGTGGGATGTGCCCAAGCAGTGCTCCTCAAGGGTGGGAGCTGCCGTAAGCTTATAGAGCCACGCTCTGGAGGACGTGCCTTGCGAAAGCTGCATCCCCAGAGGCGAAGGCGTCAATCTTGTAGTGTTTGATAAAAGTGTTAGGCGAGCTCCAGGTAGCTGCCCTGCCTACTGCCTCCAGGGAGGGGTGACCCCTGAATGTGGCTGGCGGCCCCCCTGAGGGAGTGGGCCACTATGCCCTCAGGGGGCTCCTTGCTGGATGCCCTGTAGGCCTCGGCTATGGCCTCCCTAACCCATCTGGAAATAGTGGGGGGAGGCACCTTCCTGCCTTGGTCACTAAGTCGGAATGAGACAAACAAGGCCTCTGAAGGCCGGTGGACTGAGGTCCTGGAGAGATAAAAGCACACCACCCAACGCACGTCGAGGGCATGCTATTCCCGCTCTCTGGGATGAGAAGGGTTGGGGCAGAACGTGGGTAGCACCACCTCCTGCAAGCGGTGAAACAGGGAGTTCACCTTGGGTAGGTCTGCAGTGTTGGCCCGCCTTTCTGGGGACTGGAAAACTCTGAACTAGGAGGTGTCAATAATTGCTCCCAGGTGTTCTATGGTGTGTGAAGGTGTCAGGTGACTCTTCTCCAAGTTGATGAGGAACTCGTGGTTCCGGAGACATTGGATGGTCTCGGGCAGGTGTAGGGTGCCCTCCTCTAGTGAGGCAGCAGCCGAAATCTCAGATCTCAGCTGTGCCTTCCGTGTCATGTAGCTGTGCCTTCTGATGGACATCAGGATGGAGTGTAGGGTCTCCATCTTGAATTTCTGTTGACGCATCCATCTGTTGAGCCACCTGAGGCCGAGGATGGTTCTGGTGCTGCCAGATGTCTTGGGCACGGTGAAGAGGTGGGAGTACACCCCGGACCCCCACTGCTCCCTTGGAACCGGTTCAATGGCCGGTAGGAGGTGTTGGATTGTCTCAAGTGTCTTGCCGTGCTTTAGCTGGCACTTGGGTCTGGGGACCTGTAGGAACCAGTTGGCTGGATGGCTGGTTGTTATTGAGACTTTGGGCCCTTTGCGCCAAAGCGCTGGGGCTGCTGTCCTCTTGGCTTGTGGGCTGGCCATCTTGGGTGCCAGATGGGCCTTTGACTTCTGAAAGGGGCCGCAGAGGGCGAGGTAATGGGTTGAGAGCTCGAGGGCTGAAAGGCGCTGGCACTGGGATCGCTGGGTGGGCCTTGGGTTCCTCTCCCTGGTGGGCAGCACCCTCTTCTTTCCCCTGGACTCCACCAGTAGCGGGTCCAGGGCGTACCCGAACAACTTGGCTCCTTGGAAGGGGAGGCCAGTGACCCTGGCGTGTGAGGCTGCATCCAGGTCCCAGCTACGCAGCCAGGTGCTGCGGCGCGTGGCAAGTCCTGTGGCCATGGCCCTGGGCATTTGCTACGAAGGCGGCAGCTGATATCTTTCTGATATCCAAGCTAGCCCTGGAGCGTAGCTTGTGGGTCTCACCGACCTGCTGAAGCCAAAGAACCAACACCCTGGAGCAGAGGCAGAGGCCCACAGCGCATTGGAGGAGGCCTCGAATTCCCTCCTGGTGGCTAGCTCTACCTTCTTGTCTGTGGGGTCCCTTGGGAGACCGTCACTGTCTGTGGGGAGGACGGCTGGGGATCCCAGTGCTGCTACTGGGGCTTCCACCAGGGGTGATTTGAGGTGGGCCATGATTTCTGGGGGCAGGTTGTAGAAGGAAACCAGTGGGGGGTTTCTTGCTGGTTTGGGAAGACTGTTGGGGACCCCCACTTGGTCTTGGGCCCCGTATCCATGTGGCGCTTGGGCTGCAGGTCTAGCACCTGAACCACCCCGAGACTAACTTGTTAAACTGTTAAACTGCTCAGCGTAGGAGAGGCGGGGCTTGTGTGCCTCAACCTTGTTCCCCAATATTTCTCCCTCTTCTGTGGATGAGGCATGGGAGCTCCCTTTGCCCTGCTTCTGCTCCTGGAGGTGGGTGTGTTCGGGGATGGCACTGCGCACGGATGACATCCGGTGCCTCTTGGGGGGGGAGTGTGGGTTCATCTTTGTCGTCCCTCTCTACCTCCTCCTCTGGGGAGGAAGCTGGGAGCCCATAGGTGGATGCTCTGGGGTGCCCCCCAGTGGTTGCTGGTGTGCCTCCATGGCAGCGTTGACGCTGGCCTGGACCATGTCCTAGATGGACCTGGACAGCTCTCCCCAGTCTAAGGTGCTGAGCCCTGTGCAGGGAGTGTGTGCATCAGGTGCCTCGCTGGGGGTGGCCATGTGTGAGGGGGTGTCCGCCAGTTTGGGGGGCCGCTCACTACTTCTCCAAAATCCGGTCCCGGGCTGGCGCGTGGCCAAGATGGCGCCTGCGCTTGTGGTTGTCTCCTCTGCTGCTCTCCTGCTGCGGCTGGAGGCAGCTCAAGCGGCTGGACAGCACCCACTGCTGGTGCAAGCCTGCCTCTGCCACCCCTGCCCCGCTTGGGAGGGCTGGTCTTTGTGCTCTTTGGACGCTAATCCAAGGTGGCACTCGCCAACCGCGTGGCGCCCTGGAACAATGGGGAGGGGAGGAGAAAACTCCGCACCCCCACTGCTGCTGGGGGAAAGCAGCTCCAGAGGCTGGCTGTGGTCGGAGCACTCACGAGCCTGCCTCACCCCTGCCAGGTGCAGGGGGGGGAGAGTGGCTGGAGATGTGGGAGCGCCTGCTGGGTGAGCAGCTGCCGCCACTTGAATAGTTGTTGTCAGCTAAGGGGGGCTGCCCTGGGGTCAGCAAGGGCAGCCCAGAAAGCGGGCCTGAGCTGCTGCCTCTCGGCAGAGGCATGGGGCTCAGGCGCAGAAGGGCACGAAATCTCTTAGCTTCTCGGGGGGGGGGGGTTCAGCAGAGCTGAACCCAGCTCTGTCCTGCTTCCCCAAAAGGCTAGGCCAGTCTGGGAAAGTCCAGGCAGCCCCTCCCCTCAGGATGACCAAAAGACTCTGGCCTGCCTACCTGAGAGGGAGGAGCTACCCACTTGTAAGGACTAAGACGGATATGGAGATCCCACTGGAGAACTGTTATGCCAACAGGGGGAGATGCTGTATCCCTATGTTTGTGTGGCACTGGCTGTCAACCAAACAGCCACACTGTGTGGGAAATAGAAGTGCCAATCAAAGCGGCCTTGCACCAGCCATTCCACTCATGGATGGTTCTGTGATGAGCTTGTAGCTGACCTGAACTCAACCATGCTTATTTGCCTACCAGGCAGAAATGCAACTCTGGCACCAATGCTGCTTTCAGAAATAGCCACTGGAGTGGACCATCTTGCCTGAACTTATTTAAAATTTGGGTAAGCTTCCATAGAGCTGAAGAATTTGTTTGTGCATATACAGTTAAAATGCCTATATCCACTTCCATTTCCTGACTTATAACCTACTCATTTTTCCTTACAGGCTGCTGCAGACTTATGCTCCCAATACTAACCCATGCTGGAAAAGACAGGCCAGCTATATCCAGTACAGGGTTGGGGCTGGCTGCAGTGCAACTAGAGTAAAAGGAATCAATTCCCCTTACCATGTGTTGTGTGGCAGTTGCCCTAATGAGACTACTTGGATCTGTGCCACCAAAATTGGTGGTGCAGATCCAAGTAGTCTGGTGTAAGGATGGGCTGCTCGGAAGGGGGGTTAGCAAATTTTGGTTAGTAGTGAACAATTATTAGTTTTAATCATGATTTACTGTAGGTGCCAATGGTGGTTAAGGCCAGCAGCCGGAAAGTGGGGCAAAGGAACGCAGAGGAAAGGAACACATAATTTTGGAGGCTATTCTTGATTCCTTGACAATGGTTAAGACACTCAACAGCACAAAAGATTTATGTGCCTTTCTCCTCCCTCTCAATCAGGAAGTAATTTCTGGTGTTGATTTAAAAATATTTTAACATCATTTCTGCAAACACTTTCAGCACAGGCCATGGTGACAAAACAGAAAGTAAGGTCAAATTATATTTAACTGTGGGCCACTGGATATCACTCTAACTCTTGTGAGCCAATAAGCAAGCCTGGAAATACCTACTGCATAGATTACCTGATTTGCCAATCCTTTGAAAAGCGCTCTGGTGAGATTTAGCAAATTCCTGGACCCGTAACGCTTGGCGTACATGTCTTCAATGCCAATGAGTTTGCACATGGTAATGATAGCTCGGTGACAGCGAAGACCATAACCTGGGAAGAGTAAGTGTTAAAACAACTGCTGTCAGCATGGTATTAAGCTGCAAGTATTGGAGGAGATAATTGAGTTATTTATCACAATCTATACTCAAGCATGAGAAGCCTGTCAAGAGCCAAAAGACTTGCTGATCCCCTTGTATGATCTTGCTAGGACAAGCTTTATCCAAGTCCTTCCTGCTACCTGTCTACCAGCTCCTTCTACCATCCCCACCTGTAAGAATGCTTTATAAGAACATAAGAACAGCCCCACTGGATCAGGCCATAGGCCCATCTAGTCTAGCTTCCTGTATCTCACAGCGGCCCACCAAATGCCCCAGGGAGCACACCAGATAACAAGAGACCTGCATCCTGGTGCCCTCCCTTGCATCTGGCATTCTGACATACCCCATTTCTAAAATCAGGAGGTTGCACATACACATCATGGCTTGTAATCATCATGGCTTTTATACATAAAAGGACACATCTTTTTTTAAAAGCTTCTCTGATTGTGCTCCTCTGTATTAGTGTTCAGACTGTTGGCCAAAATATCAGTTGAACAAGGAAATTCCACTGAATTCAGTGGTACTTACTTCCAGGTAAGTCAAGATTGCAGCAAAAGTAAAGCACATCTAGTTTACACTTCAGCCAATCTTTAGATGATTTGCAATATTCTGAGAGCAGTCCTTTCTACAAATTAGAGAATCTAATAGAGGGGCCATGGCCCTTGGGCTGTACTGCTGAGAAGACCCGAAATAGGAAAATACAACAAACCATAGGAACCAAGAAACTATTTACCCAATATCCGTTCCAGATTTAAATCATGCTGCTTGAACATTTTTTTGTTGATCCATGCTACAGGCTTCTGGACACCTTGGAGTCTTCTGCTCTCCATTTTTGAGCTGGATTATAATGAAAGACAGGGCCACGGGTTGCTGGGGATAATCCGCTAGGGCCCAGACATTAAATGGGGTCCCAAGAGGATTTCTGTCCAATGGTGTCGATGGGCAGACTTACTCCACAGGAACCGAGTGAGAACAAGTCAGGGTCCAAATGTCCCAAAGGGCATCCCAGTTGCTGATGCAACCAGGATGCTTCATCTGAGAGTGTGGAGGATGGAGGTGAATCAGGCAGGCACCAAAGGGCTTCCATTTAAAATCTTCTGTGGTACCCATCTAAGCAGTCTGCAGTCCTGATTAAAAGATTTAAGGTTAAACTAAAAAGGTTAAATTAGATTAAAAAGGTGGCAGAGCAGCTTTTAAACTGATCCCTGGGGGAAGGCCGACAGGAGCCGAGGGGCATCCGGTTTGGGACTCCTCATCCCTATGGAACGAGGATGGGAAGGTTAGAGAACAACAAGGCAAAGACAGAGTAGGAGAAGAAATTGGGAATGGTAGTGTGATGAGATGTGATAGATGGTTTGGCACAATGAGAGGATTCAGGAATAAAGGAGCGAATAAGCAGCCCATCCTGGGGCATTCCATGTACAAATGCATTTATGCAAATGCCTGAAGTCTCTGAGCAAAGATGGGAGAACTGGGATGTCTGGTGACAAGGGAAAACATTAACATAGTGGGCATAATGGAAACCTGGTGGAATGTGGAAAATCAGTGGGATACCGCAATCCCGGGCCATAAACTCTACAGGAGGGACAGGCAGGGTCTATCTCCACCATAGAATGGTGGTCAGACTCCACCATAGAATCTCTGTGGGTTAAACTACCAGGCCTGAGGAGCGATGTATATATTGGGGGCGTACTATTGTCCTCCAGACCAGAAATCGGAAGGTGACCTTGAAATGAGGAAACAGGTCAGGGAGGTGACAAGGAGGGACAGAGTTGTAATCATGGGGGACTTCAATTAGCCTCATATAGACTGGGTCAATTTGTGTTCTGGTCATGAAAAGGAGACTGGATTCCTTGACATGCTAAATGACTGTGCCTTCGAGCAGCTAGTCATGGAGCCCACCAGAGGACAGGTGACTCTGGATTTAATATTGTGCGGTACTCAGGACCTGGTTAGAGATGTCAATGTTACTGAGCCATTGGGGAACAGTGATCATGCTGCAATTGGTTTCGACATGCATGTCGGGGGAAGAATACCGGGCAAATCTCTCACAAAAACCCTTGACGTCCGACGGGCAGACTTCCCTCAAATGAGGAGGCTGGTCAGAAGGAGGTTGAAAGGGAAGGTAAAAAGAATCTAATCTGTCCAGAGTGCATGGAGGCTGCTTAAAACAACAGTAATGGAGGCCCAGCAGAAGTGTATACCGCAAAGAAAGAAGGGCTCTACTAAGTTCAGGAGGGTGCCCGCATGGCTAAGTAGCTAAGTTAGAGAGGCCGTAAAAGGCAAGGAAGCTTCCTTCTGTAAAAGGAAGTCTTGCCCTAATGAGGAGAATAAAAAGGAACATAAACTGTGGCAAAAGAAATGTAAGAAGGTGATACGGGAGGCCAAGCGAGACTATGAGGAACGCATGGCCAGCAACATTAAGGGGAATAATAAAAGCTTCTTCAAATATGTTAGAAGCAGGAAACCTGCCAGAGAAGTGGTTGGCCCTCTGGATGGTGAGGGAGGGAAAGGGGAAATAAAAGGAGACTTAGAGATGGCAGAGAAATTAAATGAGTTATTTGCATCTGTCTTCACGGCAGAAGACCTCGGGCAGATACCGCTGCCCGAACAGCCCCTCCTGACCAAGGAATTAGGTCAGATAGAGGTTAAAAGAGAAGATGTTTCAGACCTTATTGATAAATTAAAGATCAATAAGTCACTGGGCCTGGATGGCATCCATTAAGGAATTGAAGAATGAAGTTGCTGATCTCTTGACTAAAATATGCAACTTGTCCCTCAAAATGGCCACGGTGCCAGAGGATTGGAGGATAGCAAATGTCACACCGTTCTTTAAAAAGGGAAAGAGGGGGGACCCAGGAAACTATAGGCCGGTCAGCCTAACTTCTATACCAGGTTAGATAGTGGAATACCTCATCAAAGATAGAATCTCAGAACACATAGATGAACAAGCCTTGCTGAGGGAGAATCAGCATGGCTTCTGTAAGGGTAAGTCTTGCCTCACAAACCTTTTAGAATTATTTGAAAAGGTCCACAGGCAAGTGGATGCGGGAGAACCCGTGGACATTATATATGTGGACTTTCAGAAGGCATTCGCCACGGTCCCTCACCATGTCTACTGAAAAAACTCCACAGTCAGGGAATTAGAGGGCAGGTCCTCTCCTGGACTGAGATCTGGTTGAAGGCCAAGAAACAGAGAGTGGGTGTCAATGGGCAATTTTCACAATGGAGAGAAGTGAAAAGTGATGTGCCCCAAGGATCTGTCCTGGGACTGGTGCTCTTCAATCTCTTCATAAATGACCTGGAGACAGGGGTGAGCAGTGAGGTGGCTAAGTTTGCAGACAACACCAAACTTTTCCGAGTGGTGAAGACCAGAAGTGATTGTGAGGAGCTCCAGAAGGATCTCTCCAGACTGGCAGAATGGGCAGCAAAATGGCAGATGCGCTTCAATGTCAGTAAGTGTAAAGTCATGCACATTGGGGCAAAAAATCAAAACTTTAGATATAGGCTGATGGGTTCTGAGCTGTGTGTGACAGATCAGGAGAGAGATCTTGGGGTGGTGGTGGACAGGTCGATGAAAGTGTCGACCCAATGTGCGGTGGCAGTGAAGAAGGCCAATTCTAAGCTTGGGATCATTAGAAAAGGTATTGAGAACAAAACAGCTAATATTATAATGCTATTGTACTTATCGATGGTAAGGCCACACCTGGAGTATTGTGTTCAGTTCTGGTTGCCACAAGGACATAGTGGAAATGGAAAAGGTGCGAAAGAGTGCAACTACGAGGGTCGCCCAGAAAGTAATGCACCACTTTTTTTTTCTCAGCCTACAGTAATGGTATGAATGCGAAACTTTAGATATACATTATTTGAATTTTCAGGAGTGCGCACACAAATTTTTGGTTTCTTCAGACAGATAGCGTAGCTGCAGCAGTGTTTCGAAATGGCGTCTGTAAGTGATGTACGTTACAAGCAGCGTGTCGTCATTGAATTTCTCACTGTGGAGAAAAACATTTCTTCTGAGTTGCTGAAACGTTTTGAAGATGAGGGGGAAGTGTTCTTGTCCAGGATTGTGACAGGTGATGAAACCTGGGTTCACCATTTTGAGCCCGAAACAAAATGACAGTCGATGGAATGGCGTCATCCTTAATCTCCACAGAAGAAAAAATTCAAAGTAACCGCTTCCGCCGGTAAGGTCATGATCACTGTGTTTTGGGACTGTGAGGGCGTCATACTCATTGATGTGATGCCAAGAGGCAGCACCATTAATTCTGAAGCTTATGTGAAGACATTAACCAAACTCAAGAAGCGCTTCCAGCGACTTCGGCGCCATAACAACCCAGGTGAATGTTTGATTCAACATGATAACGCTCGGCCTCACACAAGTTTGAGGACTTTGGAATACAACACTAAACAGGGTTGGACTGTGTTACCCCATCCACCCTACAGCCCTGACCTAGCTCCCTCAGACTTCCACTTGTTTGGGCCATTAAAGGATGCCATTCGTGGAAGACATTTTGAGGATGACGAAGAGGTGATTCGCACAGTGCAGAAATGGCTTCGTGACCAGAAGGGCATACATGCCCTTGTGTCTCGCTGGAGGAAGGCCATAGAACTGGACGGAGATTACGTGGAAAAATAGGGAGTGTAGAAGAAACATCATTCTTTCTTGTGTGTAAGTTTCATTGTGTTCAAATTGTTGAAGAAAAAAAATGTGGTGCATTACTTTCTGGGCGACCCTCGTAAGATGATTACTGGGCTGGGGTACCTTCCTTATGAGGAAAGGCTACGGCGTTTGGACCTCTTCAGCCTAGGAAAGAGACGCCTGAGGGGGGACATGATTGAGACATACAAAATTATGCAAGGGATGGACAAAGTGGATGGAGAGATGCTCTTTACACTCTCACATAACACCAGAACCAGGGGGCATCCACTAAAATTGAGTGTTGGGAGAGTTAGGATGAAAGAAAATATTTCTTCACTCAGCGTGTGGTTGGTCTGTGAAACTCCTTGCCACAGGATGTGGTGATGGCATCTGGCCTGGATGCCTTTAAAAGGGGATTGGACAAGTTTCTGGAGGAAAAATTCATTATGGGTTACAAGCTATGATGTGTATGTGTGTCATGAATATGTACATGTTAGGCCTAGGTTGGCAGCAGAAGCCTGAACCACACTAAGACAATGTAACTGAGAAGTTGCTAGCCGTCCCTAGCTGCAAGAATGTGAGTAAATAAACAAAAAGATTGTTGTCTCTCCTTTGCTAGGACAGATAACAAGAATTACAACCCAATGGAATGTTTAACACCTTACTAGTCAGAGAAGCGCCTGATCAAGCGTGATGGAATGCAGCTATGGATCTCCAGTTGGGAGAGGTAAAGAACTACTTATAAGGGGCTAGCAACCAGGCCAACTTTAAGAAGGTTCTGTCCTCAAAGGTTTCTCACTGGACAGTCTAAATAAGTACAAAGTCACCTCAGCACTATTAGCATATGAATTTTAATAATGATTGCCCGAAGGGGTGTGCGTGTTTCTTCTTGGACAGCGTTTTTGGGTGCAACATCCTGCACGCTTGTTAGCTCCAATTGTCCACCATGGGCACCTGGCCTCACAGGTAGCCTGGAGCTAAAAGATCTGTAAGAGAAGCTGACCCAGGTGAGAGATAGGGATTAACAGAGATAGCCAGTTAGCTTTGTTATTTTATTGCTGATATGTTTCCTAGATGTTTATGCCTTTAGCATTTGCTACCTTACCGTAAGTTTATGTAACCTTATGTACTTAATAAACTAAAATCTCTTTTACTAAGTTGTTTCATTGCCTGTTGGGGACAAAGGTTCAGAATCCTGCCTAGCCGTTCAGCAAGCTACCAAGTGCTCATTGAGGTCTAGTAACTTGAGGACTGAAGATTTAATTGGAGAAAGAGCTCAGTGCCTGAAAGGGATAGAGTTAATCCTAGAGAGTGACCCTGGACTGAGGCATTGGCACATACAGGGTGGTGGCAGTACTACTAAGCAGAGGGGCCTTGAGGGCTTTAGGGTTTGAGAACCAAGAACTCTGAGCACCCCAAGTTTACGACAATGTGCAACCTCCTGATTTTTGAAATGGGCTATGTCAGATGCAAGGGAGGGCACCAGGATGCAGGTCTCTTGTTAACAGGAGTGCTCCCTGGGGCATTTGGTGGGCCACTGTGAGATACAGGAAGCTGGACTAGATGGAACTATGGCCTGATCCAGTGGGGCTGTTCTTATGTTCTTAGTTTCTGTGATACAAGTTCCCAAATTTGGATGGAACTTTCATGCACTCCCCCAATCACATTATTCAAATGCATGGAAGAACCCATTATGCATGGAAGTTCATAATGTATACCAACTACTGACTTTGAAGTTTTCACCACAGTTTTCTAGAGTAGACCTCTGATCAGGAGTGTTACTTAAAAGGTTAAGGCACCAAAGTTAGAAAAACAATGAACTGTTGCCTGCTGTGAGATCAGGTTTACACATTATGGACACAAATCATAAGCAGCAGAGTCAGTCCAACAGCAAAAATTCAAAAGCCACTGTAGAGAAATATCTATTAGGAACAACTTCTCATTATTCCTCTTTTTACTACTGTGGCTTTAACAGGTACATCCCATTACAGATACATTCCTTTGTGCATGCTATCACAATTTGTGTAGTAAGAACATTACCTCTCAAGCCTGGATTCAGATATGGGGCAGAAATTTACAGTCTGAGACAGTGGATGGCCTGGCAGCACTGGATGCCAAGGAAGGGTGGGCCTGATCTGTTCTGGGTCATGGAATGCTACATACAAATTAGCCATATTTCTGTATCTTAACAGGTGTAACATTTTAGCTCAATTTATGCCCTAAACAATTTCCTATGTAAAACACAGTAATTTTCACCAGTCAGAAATCATGCAAAGAAATTGAGTTCTGGACTGAGGTAGGAAAAAAAGGTAATTCTGAAATGGAGCATTTGGGACCGCTACCAAACGAAGCTCTTGATAAATAGTCTTTCAGAGATCACTCAGACGTAATTATGTTGAAAACCTGATTCCATCTCCAAGCATGAAATCGATACTTTCTCAAAATGGCAGAACAAATGGCTTTAGATGGCTATCACTTTTTTCAATTATGGGGGGGGGGAGAGAAGGGAAGGGGAGTAAAAGCAGGGAAATAATGGCACAGCAAAACTTGTGGTCTGCTAATAGATTTCCTTCCCTCCATTTCCAGGGCACCAAGCTTGCCCAGCAGATTGGAATAATCTTGAAGAGCTGCCTTAATGGCTTTTTAATAAAACGCATGAGATCACACTTGGGTTTTAAGAAAGATTTATGGGCCTGAGTCATGTGCCCAAGTCTTCCTTGGGCAACTTAAGAGGACAGTTTCATTTGAAGTAAATACCCAAGTAAAATATTTTTGTTTAACGATAACAGATTGTAATTTTGCAACAAAAATCAATGTAATAATTCTCAAGAAAGGAGACTTGCCAACCTCTCACACCTGATCACAGCTCCAATTTGTTATTAGCTCTTTTTTGCATTTAGCTTTATTTTAATATAAAAGGAGAACTGAGTGTATGCTGAGCTTAAAGGGAAAAATCCCTTGCTGATGCAATCCAAATTCTGTGCCAAGAAAAGCTGAGTTTGGCAACCTGCAGAAATTAAATGCAAATTGAACATGCAGAATTCTTCTCATTTTGCATCATTTATTCCAATATTGCCAAGCATGGAGAAGCACATTGACACCAAAACCTGACACCTAGCAATAGGCAATCTTAACACATCTGCCCTTGATCTTTAGAGACTTCAGAAAGGAGTGCTCAGACACTATCAAGTCAATCTTTGTAGCCATAAGAAACTAGACACATTTGATGCTTTAACTGAGATTCTAAGGAAGCCAAGTTCACCACTCAATATTTGTTATATTTATTGCTCCACTTTCTTTCATGCTAGAACTCTAGGCAGCCTCCCATCTAGACATTGATCAGACTTAGCCCTGCTTAGTTGCAGCATCGTGATTGCAGAATGTGCCCTCAAGACTATGTCCTGGGACACATCCTGCAATGTTCTGTGCATCCCCAGAATCACAACTACTACAGCTAGGGAGTTCTTTAGCTGCTGCTCATTTTTCTGAAATATAATTTATTTCTTTTCTTTATGACTTAATTTTTAAAACTATGCAATGCAACATATATAAAAGTAAACTATAAGCCTAATAAAGGTTTGTTGTATGTTGTATGTATAAAAGTAAACATAATCATAGACACAAACCATAAAACGATTCACCCCAAAGCAAATTTACATAAAATCAAGTCAGATTTTAAAAACATTGCCAAACAAAATTTTTAAAGTTCGCTGGTAGGTTTCAAGAGTAGGGGCCTGGCACATATCCCCAGGGGAGGGAGTTCTATAGTTGCAGCACCACCACCAAGAAGGCCCTGTCTCTGGTACTTGACAATCACATCTGGATGACTGGTGGATCAGATCAGACAGCAGCACCCAAGATGCAGATTTTAAAGCTACACTTGCTGTTACCTCTGTAGCATGAGACTTCCTCCTTCCAGATGACAGGTTCTGCACACCATTTAATTATGAGGGGCAGCATTACTGACCACTCCTTTGGCAGTGGGGTTTATATGACCTATACCAGCATTATCTGGCTGTTCAAGGGATGATGTGTGCGCCATTGCATGGTGTGAGAAATTAACAATGATGGACTACATCTTCCAGAAACAGAAATTCTTTCATTTGTCAATGTGCAACTCCAGCCCTAATATGTTCAGTGCAGAGATTTCTGGCCATCAAACATAATGGGAATTAAATTTGTTTAACAGTGCATGCTGGACTTCAATCCAGATTGAATGAATTTGAATGTTAGCAGACCCTGCTTCCCATTACACAGAAGATTATGTTAACAGAATGGAACATTGACCATGAGGATTCGGCCTCCAATTTTCATGCTTATGTTCTCTTTTACTTACCTCTGTTTTGCTTCTTCATTCGGATGGTTGTTTTTTTAAAAGTAGTTTCAATATCATGGTAAACTAGAAGGGCAAAAAGAAGTGTTATGGGTTAGTAGTTGATAGGATGACTTTCAGCTAGGAAAATGAAGCTAGGTGCTTCTAGCCGCAATGATGCATGCTGAAATCCCACTAATTACAATAAAACCTAAGCAAGCAGACAGTGTAACCATTACACGTTTCCTCCACATTTCTGAGTAAACAGCAGAAAAACTCCATGTAAGTCAGCACCCACAACAATAGGATATGGTGCACACACACTGACTGTTCACAACTTCCCAACAGTGAAATACAAACATACGCTATTCTCACAGATAACTTTGTTTTCCTACAGGCATGGAAACATATAGTGGCTATTTCCCCAGTATAATGGCTATTTCCCCAGTATAATGGCTATTTCCCCAGTATTTAGGATCCAGTGACGAGGCACTGCCTATTGACTCCATCCATCCTCTGGGTGACTGTCAGAACACCAATTCTTTAGAATAGTCTCCTGAGAAAGGGACATCTAGAGACCCCGATCCTTCCCATTCTTTCTAGGGGAAAATAAGACCTCTGCCTTTGACTATACAGTTTCTCATCTCCTCCTTTTGCATTCTGATTGTACTGGTATTGGTTGTTTCACTATTGTTGCATTTTCCATCACACACACACAAAGAAACAGAGGCTGGTTTGCAGCCATTGCTATCCTCTATTGATGCAAAAAAAAAAATAAAACTGCATATTTATCTAAAGGTTGTTTTAAACATGCATTTGCATCGCTCAATTCTGCATGTTTTTTTGACTTAACAGTTGAATTTGTGAGCTGACTACATGAAAAAAACTGTGCTGGAAGCAATATGAACGTTCTATTTGCAGTGTAGTGTCTGAGATAGGACATTCGCACAGGTTGCAGGCAGTTACCAAGTAACAAACATTCAGGGTATACATTCAGTCTGAAGGCACATGATACAGCCACCTTGTAAAACCTAAGTAGGTCTGGGTCTAGTTAGTGCCTGGATGAGAGTTACTAGGAACCTCGCTTGTTCCACCTTGAGTTCCATGATGTATTCCTTTGATAATGCCTTGTCAGAGGCACTATTGGGTATTTATCTGTTTAAAATAGCTAAATGGCCAGCCAAATTTAAACTGATTTTTTTTTTTCTGCTGAATGACACTTAAAAAATGGGAATGTATAAAAGTGGTATAATCTTCAGGAACACAAACTGAGAATGATGAGCAAGTGCACCATTTGGGTGATGAACATAATTGATGACAATATTTAACATTATTTTTTGCTGTACCAGCAAACTATATTTTTGGATATACTTGAAATCTCTTATATACTGTAAAGCAGTTTTCTTTCTGTTCAACCAAGAAAAGATTGTTTGAGTTCCATGATGAAAGAGGTGCAACAAAACAAAATATTAATTTAACAGCTGCAGATTTAATGCTTAGTGGGACAACAGCAAACAATGAAGGTGTGTGAACTACAGTAATGATAATTAGTGATAAAATAATAGATAAAATAAAGTGGCAAGGAGTTCCATTGCCTCCTGCTGGAGCAAGCTTTTGGAGTCTATATTTTGAAACCAACCACCCAAAGGACTGAGGAACTTCATATACTCGTGTATGGAACAAAAGTGGAACTAGATGGCCTTAAAATGTTAATCAGAGTTTAACAGAGTACTTACTCGTGTGATCTTCATATCTTTCAATATAGTGCAAGTAGTGAATGGCTCTGTTCTTTGCCTAGGGGAAAAATTCCATGGGAAAATAATTAAAAATATATATATATATATATATATATATATATAAAAGAAATGATCAACTAAATTTACTATTTCAATTTTACAGCAAAGCCAGATTAAAAATTAGGAAACACTAAAATACATCTATCATCTATTTCTACCTACCACCTATTGTACTGAAATCTAATGAGCTGAATCAATTAAAAGGGGATTCTAAATTAAGTTATAAAGTACTACCTAACTATGCTTAACAAAAGTTTATCAGCCTACCTGCGCACACATTCTATGTTATTTAGGATCTAATAGAGCCTAGTTTGGTAGGCTTTTCTGAATGGCCACCTTCAAGAGGCTCTCTCTTGCTACTGGCAGCCATACAAGGAATTATTCACAATCCTTATTTAATCCAGCAACAATCTGACCACTATTATTTAGATGGATCAGGCAGACACCGGAACATAAAAATACAAGGAAAATAAGGCATTTCAAGGCTAGGAGACTGTACAACGTATTTATGATTATGAAAAACAAGACACAGAAATTTAGCTGAAACATCTGAGTGCTAGATGAACTAAACTGCAGCCTGTAATCCCTTTTGACAAGGAAAAAAATAGATATATAAAACCAGCCTATGGGCAATCAAAAACTATCAATGCTAGAAAGAGCAACAGAAAAAAAAATCATATTTACACTGCCGCTTCTTGTTTTAAAGACTTTGTTCTCATTTGAATGGTGGGTTTAGAACTGATATTAGGTCAGGCAGGAAATCTTAAATGGACTGTGCAGGAAAAAATAGAATTGTTTCGCATAAAATCAGCATATGCTGACTTAAACATGAAAGAACTCATTTAGAGTCTAGAGGCCTGAGCTGCTGAGCCAGTGGTAGCAGATAATATTCAATGAGGCATACTGCACAAGGGATTCCTGTGTGGATAATGGGAGTTGGTCCCAAAGAAGACCCCAGTGTTTGCTTACTTTGGATAATGTGATCAAACTGTTGGGGTGGTGGTGCTGTGCTTTTGGCTGGAGGCAACCTCTCCTTGGTGAGGAAGCAATAAACTAGTAATGTTCAAGAACCGAACTAACAGATGTCACATCTCTCTCACGGAAGATTCAGTTTTTATCAAGTAGACAGTGTTAAGGGCAGATCGCATTCCCCAGAAACAAAGTTCCACACTGGCACCATTAACGCAAGGGCTCTGCTCTGGTTGTTGAATACAGCACAGCCTCCTGAACTGTGAATGGAAGCAACAGGAATGCTTCAGTGGCCGCAGTCCTATCCATTTTACAAACAGCTACTCCACAGGTTTCTCCATGAATGATGATTGTGGAATTTGTGGCAGTAATCTCAGCAGATGGTTGCTGTTTCTAGACAGAAGGAGACTCTGGAGGAGAGAATCCCCAAAAACCTCTACTCTTTTTTGCCTCAAAATCAGGGAAGGAACAGCAGACACTCATTACAATGGATTCAGAATAATGCTTTGATGACGTACCTTTCTTAATGCAACCACCCTGTCAGTTGCTTTCCCCAGCGCAAAACCTGATGTATACAAGCAGATCAGTTAGTAAACAAAAAACCACATACAGAAGCCTGCAAACAGGAGTCATCCACATGTCTCAGCACTTTGACCCACAAATTTTTGCAGCTCTTCTTTACTACAGCACAGAGAATTTGGAACTCCACGTCACTGGAAATCTGCTTGGTCCCTTTTATGCTTTTCAACCTCTCCTGAAGATCTCTGCTGTTTAAGCGGATCTTTGATTCTCCCACTGCTTGCTATGGTATAGCTTTTCCTTGCCTGAAACCATGACTTTAATTATATTGTGGTTTTAGGGATATCAGCCACCTTGGATACTCTTCTGAGGGATACAGGTGGGATACAAATCCCCAAATAAACTGTGGGCAGAGGTGCTCTTCCATGTTCTCCAAGCTACCAGGAGCTGCAAATGCAGACAAATGTGCAACTGAACCCTCCCCTTCCTTTTTATGGAAAGAATCACTAGTTTTCAATGAAAGGAAGAAAAAAAACATTCTAAACTAGCTTAAGGCCATGATCCTATGCACATTTTCCTGAGATTAAGTCGCAGTGGACACAATGGCACTTACATCTGAGTAGACATGCATAGGACTTGTGCTATTAATTTCCCTGATTAAACTAAGGACTGCTTTCTATGCAATATAAGTCTAAACCATATCAGTTTGTTTTCACTGAGAACAGCACTGTCAGCAGCCAGAGAGAAATCAAAGGCAAAGGAACTTAAATCAAAATAGATCCCGAGAATAAAGCTAATGATGCTGGTGTTGTTGCTTTGTTGTAAGCTTGGAAACAGAATTTTTCTTTTACTCTGAAGAAGAGTCAATGGGTGCCTGAGTTCAGAAGTCAGATTACATTCCTGAAATGTCCCTTGCTAAGCTTGCATTTAACAGTATTTCCAAGTAAATTGCTGAGGGTTTTAAAACAATCTAAAACAAAAAACAGGAGTCATCTTTACCATGGCCTTTTCAAACAGGAATACAGTATTGACTACTGTATACTACAAAGGTCAAAATATCATTTCAAAGCAAAGGACAAGAACTGGTGTTCAACTTTGGAACAAATGTTCCTCCCTTAACCATAGCCACCTTCTTTTCCAGCTTTAGGCAACAATGTTCCTGCTTTTTGCATCTGTCTCTGTAGGGAACCATGTACCCTCTATCCCTGGGCAATGAACTTCTAAAATAATGTTGGCATGAAAAACAGAAGATGAGAGAAAGCGTGAGTGCTCAAGTGCTGTGGTTATTGCAGGCAGGAACTGAGAAATGACGGGCACAGAACACCAAGACCAGACAGGGAAGAAAATGCAGATAGGATGGAGGCTCATGAGTTACGGCTGAACAAAAAAAAAAAAGATAACTGCAGAGCATACTCCAGAACACATAACCAGATTAGTTACTCCTTAACTATGACTCTAAGTTGTCAGGCAATTTGGTAGCTTTAAAAGAGGATCAGACTAATTCTTGGAGCAGGAACAGCCTATCAATGGCTTTCAGGCATGATGGCTCTGTGGAACCTCCATATTCACAAGCAGTATATCTCTGGGATGAACACAGACATCAAGGGAGGGCTATTGCTTCATGACCTTCTTATGAGCTTCACAGAGGTATCCAATTTGTCAGTGAGGGAAGCAGGATGCTGGATTAGAGAGACCTCAATTTAATCCAGCACCTGATGCTCTTAGTGTTACTGGTTTAACATACTCACAATAAGAGTAGCCAAGGGCCCATTTTCCCTCTCCTTTCAATGTGTTCTTGTCTGAAGAGAGGATCTGAACAGGGTGCCACGAAGTGGAGCATTCTGTGCAACCTTTACGCCTTCTTATCCCTCTTCTCCACCCTACTGCTGTGTGCTAAAGTCAGCCACAAGACAAGTTCTCTCAGTAGGCACAAAGGCACAGCACAGCTTGTCTGGGATGGCAGCATTATGTGGAGCTCTCAATCTTCTCTCCAGAAGCCCGTTGTCAGCGGTTGGGCCCACTGTGGCACACATTCAACACTCTGGGCTCAAGCTCACCAGACATTTTTCCACAAGTTAAAAAGCCTCATGTCTCAGGAAAGGGCCTTGGGAGCTCAAAAAGACAGAGGCCAGCTGTGCAAAGCATTTTGGCGAAAGGAATATCCATCTGACTGTGCATTCTACTTCCACCCACTCTGCTCTACCTTTGCTGACTCCTGGGCTCATGTGCTGATGCACCCATTTTAAAATGGCTGATGCAGGTTAATAAAGCCACCACATATTTCTAGAATATGTACACATTTGCAAAGTAACACTGAAACGTGTGGGAGCCAATATAGTTGCCCTTTGCATTTGCCCCACTTGCTCCTACTTGGCTCTTGCAAGTGGAGCCTTTACAGGACAGTTGCATGTTCAAAAGTATGGGGTCATTGCTGGCCACTCTGAGAAGTCAGCAGAGGCAGAAGCAGTTTTAACTGTGTAAACAGGACAGTTGTATGGTATGCTTAGAGTGCTACTAGCACTTCACATATACTTTACAGTAACCCTGCATGGCAGGTCGGTATTAGAGAGGCTGCTGTGCTGTTTCAAACAGTGGGAAACCTCTGGCCAACCACCTGCTAAGAACACAGCATTCACTTACCAGCAGCGCCTTTTCCATTTCCAACAGCCACCAGGGCACTAACAGATCTTTTTCTTCCTTCCTTTGCTGTCATATTAAACACACTTTTCATCTGAAAGAGAGCAAGAAATGCAAAGGAGACTGACATTTGCAAAGAAAAAAAAGAAAAACAAAGAAGATCGTCATTTTATTAGACTACATTTGAGCATTTGTGGTAAGAATATTCTGACAGATGCTAACCTTTTTCCTGTGAAGATATACAAGAAAGCACGCAGGCTGGCTGCTCGCTTTGAAGTAATGCAATCAAATCACTTTCAACATAGTAGGCAACCTGTATTGCTATTCTGCAAGGCCTCAATCCCTTGGCCACCATCATCAAATAAGTTTCTGGCTATGTCCAAGCACTCCTTTTGGTAGAATTAAAAAAACATACAAGTTCAGAAAGAAGAAAAATAAGAGACATCGTTCAAGTCTGCAGAATTTATACTGGTTGCATAATCCAGTTTTTCTAGTCATGGTATTTTAGGAGAATCAAAATATGGAATTTTTTGTTCACAGAGGTCTGTGCATAGAACTGTGCAGTAAGGTAAGCCAGTTCATTTTCTATGCTCTGTAAGGCTGATTTGATGCCTAGTGATAACCTTGCTAGATACTGGAAGAAATGGAGGCCAAATGTCTGAAGATGTCTCTCCTGCAATACTTGAGGCTTCACACTTTATCTCAGCCACTGTGAAATATCAGCAAAAAACATCACCATGAAATATCACCATTTCAGCCACACTTCACTGCAGCATCAAGAAATATCACTGCACATTAACTGGGGGAGGGGAAATCCAGTGGGACATCACATTCTTGCTTTATTTCACTGTCAATGTTGATGTCATTTGACGAGAGCTCTCACAGCAATATGGGTTAATGTGCTTGGCTGTTTGAAAGAGGAGATCTCAATATATGCTAAAACACAAGTGTGTTTTAACTAGTAAGCTAAAATGCTAAAATACATGCAACAGGGAAGGGAAATGAGGTTAGATTTCCAGAGACAAAACATTTCATCAAGAGAAAAGAACTAGAGGTGCAAACCAAAATATTGTGGGAAACACAGAGCCTTGCGGAAATGACCCTTGCATTGCAGATCGCCAAAATAAGTGTTGGCAAGTCACGTCAAAGTGTCACTGTAGCAATCCCAATTTCCCCCAAGCATGTCAATTCTGCCTCTTCCTTTTCCACCGTCCTATTTCTCCATGCCTGGAATTCTACTGTTGACAGAAAGGGAGCAGGATGACAGATCAGCAGCACAGCACATGCTTTGCATACAGAGGACACCGGTCAGTCTCTGGCATCTCCAGATAGTCTGGTGAGTCACGGCTGGTCAGTATAGATAATACTGAGCTTTCATATATTGAAAAGGCTTATACTAGCCCTCCCTGAAATTTAAGACAGCTTAATAAAATTTTATTAAATTTTAATTTAATAAAAGAATAATAAAACACAATTAAATGAACAATGCAATAAAAACAATAAAAATCAGACACACCCTAATTAAAAGCCTGTGAAATAAAACAGCCTTCAGAGCCCTGCAGCAGACCAGCAAGCAGTGGGGCATTCAAGGGGGAGAGTACTCGACCTGTGTCTGAATCTAGGAAGTCACAATATTTCTACTAGGTGACAAGCACAACACTAATGTGGATGCTGGCAACATTAAACGTGGCTGTGGAAGGGCCACTGTTGGCTGTGATCTGCAACATCACTGGACCAACTGAAGCTCTTTTGTCATTTCATCATTTAAAAACAAACTTATCCCTAGGTCTTGTATGCTACTAGAGTGCTCAGACAGGGCAAGTTCATAAAACAAAACGAAAAAAAAAAATGAAAAGCAGCAAGGCCTTCTGTGCACACTACCCTGCCGTTTCAGGAGTTTTCTTGCTCACTACACAGCCAGAGATGGAGTGCTTGTAGTCCACCCCCCTTTTTTTTAATGCTTATGGAAGTATGGGGATTTGTTCCTCCACTCCTCATAAAGTGTCTGCCTATAATACTTCAACAGTATGGAATACTGAATTACTGGCACTAGCCCGGGGCTTGCAGGAATTGTCTGGCCAGCATAGTAAGTGGTTGGGGAAAATTGCTTTGATGGTGTGAAAAAAGACCCCATCTCTATTTACCAAGCTGGCTAAACATGCAGTATTTGAGGGGGGAAGGAAAAGAAACATCAGCAGGAAGATGGATGTCAACAGATCTTATCAGTTAACTTTTACCAATGAAATCAGCTGAAAGGCCACTCGCTCTTGTTTCAAGAAGAGAACAGCTGAGTCAATATGTTTTTTACTACTGGAAAGCTTGCACTAGATGAACTGGATTCCTAGTAGATAAGAACATAAGAACAGCCCCACTGGATCAGGCCATAGGCCCATCTAGTCCAGCTTCCTGTATCTCACAGCGGCCCACCAAATGCCCCAAGGAGCACACCAGATAACAAGAGACCTGCATCCTGGTGCCCTCCCTTGCATCTGGCATTCTGACATAGCCCATTTCTAAAATCAGGAGGTTGCGCATACACATCATGGCTTGTACCCCGTAATGGATTTTTCCTCCAGAAACTTGTCCAATCCCATTTTAAAGGCGTCTACGCTAGACACCATCACCACATCCTGTGGCAAGGAGTTCCACAGACCAACCACACGCTGAGTAAAGAAATATTTTCTTTTGTCTGTCCTAACCCGCCCAACACTCAATTTTAGTGGATGTCCCCTGGTTCTGGTGTTATGTGAGAGTGTAAAGAGCATCTCCCTATCCACTCTGTCCATTCCCTGCATAATTTTGTATGTCTCAATCATGTCCTCCCTCAAGCGTCTCTTTTCTAGGCTGAAGAGGCCCAAACGCCGTAGCCTTTCCTCATAAGGAAGGTGACCCAGCCCCGTAATCATCTTAGTCGCTCTCTTTTGCACCTTTTCCATTTCCACTATGTCTTTTTTGAGATGCGGCGACCAGAACTGGACACAATACTCCAGGTGTGGCCTTACCATAGATTTGTACAATGGCATTATAATACTAGCCGTTTTGTTCTCAATACCCTTCCTAATGATCCCAAACATAGAATTGGCCTTCTTTACTGCCGCCGCACATTGGGTCGACACTTTCATCGACCTGTCCACCACCACCCCAAGATCTCTCTCCTGATCTGTCACAGACAGCTCAGAACCCATCAGCCTATATCTAAAGTTTTGATTTTTTGCCCCAATGTGCATGACTTTACACTTACTGACATTGAAGCGCATCTGCCATTTTGCTGCCCATTCTGCCAGTCTGGAGAGATCCTTCTGGAGCTCCTTGCAATCACTTCTGGTCTTCACCACTCGGAAAAGTTTGGTGTCGTCCGCAAACTTTGCCACCTCACTGCTCAACCCTGTCTCCATTATTGTCTCCAATACTGAAAGATCTGGCTTTCAGTACTACTAAAGTTCTCTTTCCTTATTTGCCAGAGCTACTTGGCATTATCCAATGCTGGTTTATGAAAGAGGCAACAAATCCTGAAAGAAAAGTTGCTTTTGGAAGATTCTTCTTTGCTTTCACATAGCTGTGCACAGGCACACATGGGCCAGAGCAGACAGAATCAATCCAATTCAAACTGTGCCCTAGGCCAGCGCAAGTCCCTTGCAAGATCAAGTCCCTTGCACTGGCTTCCGGGTGTTGCAAACTACTGCAGGTCATTTCTGCACCACCACAGGAGGAGGTAGGTTGTTGCACAGATGTGCAATGGCCTCTGGAGGCCAAGTCGGGCCCTGCTGCACCAGTGGACAGGTAAGTATGCACTAGCCTGCATCAACTGGTGCAAGGGTTTAGGAAAGGCAGTTGTGCTGGGCCCAGGAGCGGGTGGTGCCAGGATCTGGCACGTAGGCCAGATCCTAATCTCCCTCCTGAGCGGCACAGCCTAATACCAGGCTGCTCATATATCTTTACATGGCGCAGATCTGAGCAGCCCCGTTCAGGCCCTGTCATGTGACACGGGGTAAGGGAAAATGATTTCCCTTGTCCTGGGTTGCGCCACAGCCAGCCCCAATCCTGTGTTGGATACGTTCCAGCACAGGATAGGACTGGGCTGTTAATCACATAACCATGGCCATAAGAACATGAACTTTGCTGGATCAGGCCAAGGGTCCATCATGTCCAGCTTCCTGTAACCTCAGAGTGGTGCCTCTCCGAGCACAGAAGATGAGAAGATATCTGTATACTATTGTCACTCCCTTGCATTCAGAGTATGGTTACCTCTAAACCCCAAAGGCTGCATACAGTCATGGCTTGTAATCAGGAGAAGGCAAACAAGATAACAGATTCCCATTCCATCTGTACTTCAGATTCCCTTCACTTTAGCAAGAGTTAGAGGGTGGCACAAACAACTTGGAATATCCTAATAGACAGCCTTGACATAACTAAGGCTGAGAGATAGAGGCATTACATGTGCTGGCACCCAGAGAAAAGTGAGATCTTTTCAGGAAAGCCAAAGTGATGGTAGGAAACTGGTAGGAAATGCTTCTCTTCCCTTTTTCCAGAAGGTGGCAACAGCAGCACATGGAAATTAGTCAACCAAGAAGAGTCACTCCAGTGCACACACACACAGAAGTACCCCTGTCAGCTGTTTCTGCGCAGCTCTGAAGGGAGATGTACCCAGTCACCCATCACAATCAGAGCTATCACATCTCTCTTAGAACTCTGTAAAGACCTTTCAAGCTTGATAATGCACACAGGCAGCCGTGGACTGTTACTACCTCAAGTGTCCTGACATCAAACAGTGCACATTTTTCCCCTTTGCACACTGGCAGTATTATTTCTCTCTCTCTTTCTCAGAAGAAAGCAGCTAAAATGCACAATTGCTTTGCAAAGTAGTAACAGATTTTACAAATTTACAGTGAAAAAATGTTTCACTGCAAGACTGCACATTTCATTGTGCTTTACTTACCTTGTGTGAGGGCAGACTACTTGATCCTATTTATTTAGAAGCAAGCTGCTTTGTGTTTGCTGGGACATACTGCACAGTAAATCAGTTTAGAGTTGCATCCTTGGGAGGGAGGGAAAGAAACAACTTGAAAATACAGAGCAAAACGATCGGAATCTTCCCAAGCACAGAAAATGAAGCAGTCTCTGGTAACTGATGCAATTCTGAAAAATGCAGATTTCTTTGGGGGGGGTGTGAGTGGAGGAGAAACACATTTCAAGGCATGTTGGCAGAATGGAAAACATGTAGGGCACATCTACAGTGTTCAGAGGGTGGAGTTTCTAAGCATGACATCCATATCCCTCACTGGCTTTCTGTCCCTGTCCCCAGAGTACATGCACACAATGGTGCTCACCACTTACCCATCTCTCTATTAATGTCATTATGCTGCTTTTGTACAAATACTTAAACGTTCTTAGCACCAAATCCAAGACAATGGTGGAAATTCATGATCAAATCTCTCCCCACCGCTTTTTTTTTGTTAATAAAAGTACAACCAATTAAGCAGCCCCAAACATACAAGTACCACAGGCAGCTGGAGAGAGGGTTATGTGATTGAAATCAATACAACATCATGGAAGAAAAGATAGCCACCAGTCCAGTGCTATGTCCCCGCCCTGATCCAATGTGAACCTTCTGTAAATAAAAAAAAGTTCTGCGAGTTCACCTTATTCATAGGCTTGGCATCCATGGATTTGACTATCCGCAGATGTCAGCCCTCATCTAGAGGGCCTCAGAGACCTCCCTGATGCGACTGGAAGTGCCTTCTTGTCATGTCTGGGAGGCCTTTTGAGGCACAGGAAGGCTGCAAGCAGTCTCCTCACATTTCAGTAGGATTCTTGGAAGCTTCTGAAAGGCAGTTCTGATTTTTGACAGGATCCCTTTCCCACCCCGTGGATTTCACTGAGGAATTTGGTATCTGCAGAGGGTCCTAGAACAGATTCCCCATGGATACTGAGGGCCCACTGTAAAATCAAGTTTCTGAGTCAATATCTGATTTCTCCAGCATCTATACTGATAGAAACATGGGCCAAGAGAGGCTAACTCCTTGGCCAATCCAGTTAGTGAGCTGTAACTGCTAACATATAAGCATGCAAAGTCGTTTTCTAATGCATCATTAGTAGACACTGGTCTGTCTATCTCCATGTCACCTACACCAAGTGCCAGAGTCTCAGATGGGTCTTTCCCAGCCCTACCTAGAGAATCCAGGGACATTCTGCATGCAAAGCAGGTGCTCTGTGCTGAGCTATGACCTTACCTAACTTGTCCCTGGGTTGGAACTGGACTAAATTCATTATTTATGACTAAAGTCATCGGAATCCTTATGGCAGTTTTTGTGCATGTTGACCATTGCAAATACACACAGTGAACCACACAGTCAGTTAAGCTACCACAAACCAACTGAAATGGTGATTTACAGGCGCTCATAAAAGCAGATCAGCTAAGTACATTAAGGCTACTGCAGATATACAGACACATGTGACAAAAGCAATGATTTTTAAAAGGGGAAAACAAACATGGACACAAGCTGCATCAAAACCGGCCTACAGACTGTCAACTGAAGGACAAACAACTCATTTCCTTCCTGCATGACTTTCATTTGGTAAGAGCTACAAAAAGGAGATACAAAACATCTGAATGGTGACACTTAATCATGTTGTAACTGCAAATCTGCCAACCCTAATGGAAAGAGACAGAAATTATTTCTACACTGACAGATCAAGCTGAACATCAGTTGCATATTGTAGATTATACACCATTTTATTTGATAACATTTGTTCTGCTCCACTCCCAAAAGAGAAACTCACAAAGCAATTGTGTTTAGCACTGGAGACCAACTACTATTTAACAAGAACCATGTTCTCAACTGAGCAGAAGGACAAAGAACTTTTCGCTCCCTCCTCTCTGGTATGAACAGCAACATAAACTCTGGCAACACTTTCCTCTTATGTGGCTCATTTCCTGTGTTCTGTTTCACACTACTAAAATTTCTATTGCTGCTACCGGGTAGCAAGAAGTTAAAGATCCATAAGACCCTGGAGAACTGCTGCCAATCAAAGGAAACACTACTAGGCAAGTTGTACCAATATCAATCATTATAATACTGTACATTTTCCTTTAGCCATAACATAGATTGGACAACAGAGTAAACATAAAACGTTCTCCAATACAAAGTCAGACTATTGGTCCATCTGGTCCAGTCTTGTCCACTGACTAGCAGTGGCTCTCAAGGGTTGCACTCAGAGAATGGTTTTTCCCAGTCCTATTGCCCAACATCCTTGAGGTTGGAGATGCCAGGGACTGAAACTAGAAGCATGTGCTTGACCAATGAGCTATGGATGCTCCTTGATTTCCAGTGAAGTTATGGATGCTCCTTGATTTCACTAGAAAAGCCCCTTATTATGCCAGATAGAGCCTCTGGACCCACCAGTTACTCTTCACTCACAGACTGAAGGAAGTGTCATGTTGTGAACAGACTGCTTAACTTGGACCAAGGAGACCAGGATTCAAATGCCATGAACCTCACTGGGTGATCTTGGGCCAGAAACAACATCTCAGCCTTGCCTATTTTACAAGCTTGTTGTGAGGACTAAGGGGTATTATGTAGCCCTCCTCCCCATGCATAGGGGTTTGAGTTTCTTGGAGTAAGGGTGGGATATAAATGTGGTTTCCAAATAGAATGGAAGATGTGTTCAGATAAAAAAGGCTAACATTTCTAGTAGTACTTGAAAAATCCTATTCTGGTGCTGAACAACAGCCCAATCCTAGGCATGTCTACTCAGAAGTAAGTCCCATTGAGTTCAATAGGGCTGACTCCCAGAAAAGCATGAGTAAGATTGAAGCCTAACAGCCTAATCCTATCCACACTTTCCTGAGAGTAAGCCCCACTGACTCAAATGGGACTGACTTCTGAGTAGACATGCATAGGATTGGGCTGTAAGCCAGTTATTTCCCATTCTACAGCTGTTATTTGCCAGAGTGCAGAACCTTGCATCTGTCCTTGTTGAACTTCATCGTTTCAGCCCAGTATTCCATTCTGTCAAGTTCTTCCTGAAGGCTTCTACTGTTTTCTATTGTGTCTGCTACTCCTTCCAAGCTTAGTGTCATCTGCAATGATGACACTATGATGAGGCCTCCTTGTATCCCTTCAACCAAGTCTTTGATGAAGATGTGTGAAGAATATGGCTAATGTCTTCGCTGTTGTAACTAATTTGCAACAAAATGCCAAGGAGCTGTTTGCAAAGGTAGCTTAAGAATAGTTTGAAATACTGTGCTATTCATTGTGAGTGGAAATTAACAGAGAATACCAGCTTGTTTAGGTGACCAGATGTCTCTCCATTTATTCTGGAGACTAGTCTTGGAAACAACAGTTATTAAGGAAACACTTCTGAGCCAAAACCTGTCATATTGCAACTCACAATAGATATCTGCAGAGAAGCAGAACAGATTGGGAGTCAGGTAACAGAGGGCTGAATCGTCAGACCGAGAGCCATACCTCAGTGGCAGGGCACATGCCAGACCTGAGGTTTAATTTCAGGCGTCTCACTTGAAGAGAAGCTCAGGTAGCAGGGCTAGGAAAAAGACCTTTGCCTGAAACCTTGAAGAGTTGCTGACAGTCAGCTTAGACAGATCAATGATCTTTCCCAACAATTTTTTAAAAGGGGAAAATACACATGGACAGCAGTTGCATCAAAACTGACCTACTTTCATATGGTCATAAATCAAAACAGGTTAAAACAGAGAAGGCTTAAAATTGGGGTGTACAGAAGACTGAAGAAATTTACCCGGTTGTGACAATAGCAGTCAGCCTGCAATGGATGCCTTAAATACTAGTGAGTCAAGGACAACCAGCTTAGTGCTGTTGCTTCCTTTGGAGTATAATAGTTCCTTAAATTCAGTCATATAGTTCCTTATGACTGCTTGAGTTCTTTGGGATCTCTGTGAAATTTTACATCCTAGATTCATTTGCAAAACATGTCTGATGGATAAGAGAATTTCTGCAAGAGATGCAGAATGCTGAATTAAGTTGACAGTACTTTTTTTATCTTGGGAAAGTTGTTTTGTCTTCTGTCTTAGGGGATGGGATGTAGGGGAGGAGTGTAAAAAGATGGTAGGCTGGAACTACTGGGCACTAAGGAAGAGGTTGTTGGTGAGTTTCTGATCTATGTCCAGAAGACTTTTGGGTTGCACAACCTCCAGATTTTGGGGAATCTCAAGATCTGACCCATCTGATAATAACATTCATGGCAGAAATGAATTAATAGTTCAGTAAAATTCCTCACATTTCATTTAGGCTGCACTCATACACACACTGACTTGGGAGTAAACCCCATCGACTTTAACAGGGCTTACTTCTGAGCAGACATGTATAGCAATGTTAATACATTATCCACTTTAACTGTTCCATTTGCAGACAAACCCTTAGTTTCATGTGATTTTTGCAATCTTTCCATGTACCTGTGTGTGTGTGTTCCCAATAATTAAGTATGATTTTTAAAACAAAATGATCTTGCACTGCAAAAATAAAAAAGGGTTACAAATGACAGCAAGAGATTATTTTATGGGCGTTGCTTAAACCATATTATTAAATGTTCTAGAGAGCATGGAGGGAAAAGAATCTATAATTAGAGGATGCAAGTAAGAATTTTAAAAATACAGGATGTATATTTTTGTTGTCACTTGGGGTGGGCCGGTTACTGTGACCCTGAGTGTTACTTAATCGTGTTGCCCCACATAAATCTCTGCATCCATGCAAGACTTGGTTTTCCACTTTGTAGTACAGTAATGAAAATAAAAAATGTAGAGCTTGAGCATAAGAAACTACTGTGAACATTAAGCTTCCCTCAGAAGCCAGCAGCCCCCAGAACACTTGGGCTGAGTGAAGACTGCTGCCATCTCATCCCCCCACCAGACATTGCTGCTGTGCAAGGAAGATGCAGCAGCAGCCAGGGATCATCACCAACACCTGTTCTTATGTAACATTTAGGTCTTAAAGCTGGGATCTAGCAAAGTGAGCTATTGGGAATTGTGTGTAACCTTCTACTGCTCTAGATCAGGCTCTAGCTGCTTAGAGAACACACAACTCTCTCAAATAAATTCTTCTCCTTTCCCGTTTAGTACATCACACATCCCAAGATGCAACATCACAATGTTGTGCATTTTCCCCACCCTTGCCAGTTCAGGGGTATGCGGAAACACACAATTTCACAAAGAAATGGGCTAGCCATACTAGATGTTACAGGAAGGAACTGGCTGTGGGGATGTTCCAAAATCACACAATCCTGCCCGTAATATGCAGAGGATGTGACTGAATCCAAGAACACATATCCACAAACATTTGCTGGATATATATGAACTTTCATAAGAACATAAGAACAGCCCCACTGGATCAGGCCATAGGCCTATCTAGTCCAGCTTCCTGTATCTCACAGCGGCCCACCAAATGCCCCAGGGAGCACACCACATAACAAGAGACCTCATCCTGATGCCCTCCCTTGCATCTGGCATTCTGACATAGCCCACCTCCAAAATCAGGAGGTTGCGCACACACATCATGGCTTGTACCCCGTAATGGATTTTTCCTCCAGAAACTTGTCCAATCCCCTTTTAAAGGCGTCCAGGCCAGTCGCCATCACCACATCCTGTGGCAAGGAGTTCCACAGACCAACCACACGCTGAGTAAAGAAATATTTTCTTTTGTCTGTTCTAACTCTCCCAACACTCAATTTTAGTGGATGTCCCCTGGTTCTGGTGTTATGTGAGAGTGTAAAGAGCATTGGCCTATCCACTCTGTCCATCCCCTGCATAATTTTGTAAGTCTCAATCATGTCCCCCCTCAGGCGTCTCTTTTCTAGGCTGAAGAGGCCCAAACGCCGTAGCCTTTCCTCATAAGGAAGGTGCCCCAGCTCCGCAATCATCTTAGTCACTCTCTTTTGCACCTTTTCATTACAAAGACCACCTGCAATTTCATAACAAGTTGCTAAGTGGCATTACAATTAGGTATTCTACGTTTTAATGGAATGTCGGATGCACCCTCTGTGTTAGGAAACGACACCCGTGTTTGTCATTGCTAAGAGGACACTCATTTAATAGCCAAGTACAGTCTGGGTCTTTTGGAAACTCATTTACCATTGAACAAAATCCCAAGGGATTTGCTTCAAGCATTCATTCTATATTGGTTTACTTTCTATTTATTAAGCCTGGTCCTCTCATATAGCTGGCACTGAACCAGCCAGTGCTGCAATTCTGTACAATGCCATTTAGCACTGCTTTTATGACACAGACACAGGGTCACAGCACCGTTCCTGGCAGACGTGTTATGAGCCTCAAGGGCAGGCCAAGAACTCTACACCACAAACTACCTGTATGCAGAGAAAAGTCTGCTGTGACGGCACAATTAGAGACGAGTTAGTACAGCTATTCAAGAAACCTGCTGCGTCCAGATATTATTAATATCTTGTGGCAGTAGCAAGACACGTTAATCAGCACTTGCAGAAAGGAAGTATTAGATTAACTGCTGAGAACACATGAGTAACACTGCTCTGGCAATTTTGCTCATTAGCGCAGGTCAAAAGTCAAGCCAACCTGTTAATACAAGGCAAAACAAACAAATGAAAGGAATAACAGATAACCAGAGAGAGTTGGTGCAGCACAGCAGCTAAGAGACCAGACTGAGAGTCATAACATCTCCAACTTAAATCCACCTTTGCCATGAACTCACAAGGTTTTAGCAAGCCACTTGTCCCAGTCTCAGCTGTACATATGGGATAATATTTACTTTACAGCAGTGGTTCCCAAACTGGTGGAAACACTGGTCAATGCTCCTGTAAGGGGCAGGGAGGGGGGATGGCAGCGATGCGATCCCCAGGATCATGCTGCTGCCAGGAACAGGAGGGGGGTTTTCTACTTACTTGCAGCCAGAGCTGCAGTCCTGGAAGGCTGGGGGGGGGGGGAGTGTGAACTGTAAAACTGTAAAAAAAAAAAGGGGGGGCATTTCCAGATTAACTGCAAAAACTGGAAGTGCCTTTTTTTCTTTATTACAGTTTTGTAGGCATGGGGAGCCCTTCAGACCCTGCTCCAAGACTGCAGTGCTGGTTGCAAGTAAGCAGAAAATCCCCCTTCTGTCCTGTCCCCGGTAGCAGTGCAATCCTGGGGATTGTGTTGCTACCTTTCCCCCTCCCCGGCAAGAATTTACCGTGCTCCCAAATTCCTTGCAGGAGTTTGGGATGCACTGCCTTATAGGGTTGCTGTATGGGCAACGTCAAGATTATACAGCTGAAGTGCTTTGTAGACTCAAACAGCACTATGCAAATGCTAAGCACTGCAGTAAAATATTGTTATAACAATTGTATGCAGAAAACCCGTCAGTACCGCACAAAACTAGATCACAAATACAAAGACAGATAAATATATTTTAGAAGGCTTGCTTGCCAATTTATAAATTGCCAGAATTCCTAATTATCCATGATTGGTGGCAGCCTGCGTCCCACCACCGACAAGGCTCTTAAAAAATGTAAGTTTTTGCCTTCAATGCAGCAGAAAAACAAGGAAAATCATATGCCTCCTGCTGTTTCAAAACCCCCTGTGCACATTTAAATCTAATGAAATTGCCACAGAGTACCACGTCGGGGGGCCACAGAGCAGTATAATTTGGTTATCTTTATTGCTTAATATAACCTAACCGTTCCCTCTTCTGTACAAAAATTTAAACATACACGGAGGCAATTATTTTTACAGTTAACAGTTGTGAAGCTGCTTAACAAGGTATAAAAGTCTACAAAAGAACACTAACTCCCATAATTTCTCACGTGATTCTCCAATCAAAAGCATATTCATCCCCCACTGAAAAAGAACATGCACATTTTATTCCATACCATTTTTTCAGCTCCTGTTTTGGGCACATTTACACTATAAACAAAGATCAGTTTCAAACAGGTTAACTGTCATGGTAGCAAGTCAAGGAACTGACGTTCTAGGAAGGGGATGAGCCTCTCAAACCTAAAATTGTCGACAGTCTCACCATGCTGTAATCCACATGGTTCTTCGGAGGAAATTAAATCAATATCAAGCTGCTTTAAATGTGTAGTTTACATGTACCCTTTGCCAACAAATCCAATGCCTTTAAGGATAGCTAGTCCTTCCCAATATTATTATATTGTATATTATAATATTGTACATATATTTACCCTGCCCTCCCACAATGCTCAACATCCAATTCATACTGAAGAAGTAAAACAAGCGGGTAGCCAAGTTAGTAGAAGGAACTGGTTTCTAACATTATGCCCTTACCCCTCTGAACATTTTGCTATTTCTCCGATCATCCGATCAGTATTTGCAAAAATGGACATAGAGAATGGAGCATCCATTTTCCTCTGGAACCATTCCAAAGGAGTGCAGAATGTCCAAGTTGTACAAACAGAGCAGTGGGTCCAGGGGACCATCTAAGTGGCAGAGATAGCAGAACGATCTAAACATCATTCCCCTATCCCTATGGAATGTCTGCTGTATCCATGGACCATTCTCAATCAGCACCTGCACAGATCCTTTTTTTTCCTAGGACCAGACAGGTTGGAGTGTGTGTTTCCATCGGGGTCATATTAGAGGAGCACAACATTTCCCAGCAGGGACAAAGAAAGTGGTGCATGCTTGGCAGCCCCGCTGACAAGAAACAAGGTCCAAGTTGCTGTTTATACATCTGGGTGAGAACAAGAGTCATTCTGTAACTCGCTCACTCATTGACCATACCTCTCTTTCGTTAATTCCCTTCTGATATGCTGCTTGCAAAAACATGAAAACTGATGCCTTCTCAGAAACAAAGGCTACCACTAATAAGAACTGCTGCTTGCTCTGAACAGCTGTTAATGGGAGCCACTACTCGCTTGAACAGATGCCTGGAAGAAAAGCACTGTAGGTGAGCCACTCTTGCTCAGAACAGATCTGCAGCAGTTCGGAGTAAGCAGCGGAACTGCTGCTAATGAAAGTGGCCGCTTGCCCAGAATGGCCAACAAGAACAGCCACTTACTCAGAATGGCTGCTGCTTTCTCAGAACAACTGACAAGAATGGCCACTGGTTGATGGCCAAACTACATGTTGGGGGTGGGGGTTTGAAAGACGAGTTTGGTTTCATTAAGTTGCTGGCTTAGGCAGCAATAGCCTACAAAAGAGAATTGTACCTGATGAAGGAGGATGACAGTGGCTGCATGCTTTAGTGACAGAGAAGGGGAGCGCTAGGAGCAAAATGAAGAGAGAGAAGGACAAGGGGAGGAGGTGCTAGAAGGTCCTCCAGCAAGCCAAACTACAGATGACATGAATGTGTCAAAGAGAAGCGAGGCATTCCTATTCACGACATCTATGCAGGAAAGAGGAATAAAATTGAAGCACTGAAGTGAAGGCTACTTGTGTTTTTCCACAAGAACAGGGAACACATTTGTTTATTCAGAAGCAGGGCTTCATCACTGGAAACAAGGAATGCAGGAAATCCAAAACAAGAATTTAAGAGACTTTTTTTCCCCTCAAGATTGTCATTTTTTCTTCTCTTTTTTACAGTGGCTAACCTAACAGTCCACTCCATGCCTTTTGATAATGGGACAAAAGTATTTTTCTATAAACATCTTTGCTGCCTTTAGAAGTACAGACAAGATTTTTGCTTTTCAACATCAAACAGAAATCTCTTGAATCAGACACTGCTACACAGCAGGGAAACCTCACTGAAAAGAATAGCACTTTGTAGTGTGCAGGTGTAATACTTACAGACTTCCTCTGGTTTGTTTCATTCTCTATACCATGTTTCCCCGAAAATAAGACACTCTTATATTTTTTTGGCTCAAAAAAAACCAAAAAAACACTAGGTCTTATTTTCAGGGTAGGTCTTATTTTTTTCAGAAGTCAGTCCCTTTATATTTAATGGGACTTACTCCTTGGAAAGTGTGGAGAGCCTCAGAGTCTGGTAGGCAGGGTTGCCTCACTTGCTGCTTCCCACCTCAGCTCCTCCTCAGCGTCCCTTGACCAAGGTAGCACAGCAGGCACTTTCTAGGTGGCCTGCATGGGAGTGCAGCGTTCCCGGTCACATTGTCCACCCACCCCCGCCCAAGGACCCCTTCCCCCCCTGCCCATCCCAGTCCTGATCACAACTAGGTCTTATTTTTGGGGTAGGTCTTATATTTCAACAATTCTCAAAAAACACACTAGGTCTTATTTTCGGGGTAGGTCTTATTTTTGGGGAAACAGGGTACTATAATAAGCTATTACTAAAAAGCAACAAGATGACTGACAGGTGCACATAGCCTTCTACACTGAAGACACATATCATTTAAGATTGCTTGCAACTCTTACCTCAATCACTCTGGAGTCAAAATCATTGTAGGTTTCTGTTGGTTAAGAAAATGTGTGTGTTAGCGATACAGAAAAGTACACCAAACATTAGCTCACTTAGGCTTGAGGGTGAGCTCCTTGGAGTGCCCTTATCTGGGTAGGTACTCCATACAGCTCCCACCTCATGTAAAAGCCATTTATTTACTACATGTGCTGAGCCAGTCGTATGCAGTGCTTACACTCCAATGAGGGAATGAGGCATGGCTCAGGTGCAGCCCTACTAGTGTTGCAACCCAGGGGCACACGGTGAAACTGGCTGGCAGGACATTCAGAAGTACTTCTTCAGGCAACATCCAATAAAATTTATGGCATTGGATGGCTTTAACAAAAGATCAGTACACCGAGTCCCTGAGCTACAGACTTACAGATGGCTGTGTCAGTATTTTGCACAGGTAGTCTGTCCATACAGGTGTTTTCATGCAGCTGCAACAGAAGTTCTGACTTCTGGACAAACCTCTGGAACGGAACCAGTGGCTATTGGGCATGACGGCAATACTGAATCTTTAGATTCAGGGACAGTAATCCACGGAATACCGCCTGCTATGGAACAATAGTGGGAGAGGGCTGATGGCTCCATGTCCTTCTTACGCAGGCTTTTAAAGGCTTATGGTGGACCAATGTTGAAGCAGGACCCAGCAGACTATCTACTTATGCATGCAGCAAGAAGCATTTAAACAGCATGAAAGCCATGTGGAACACCTGAACAGGTGATATCCTTGCGGTTAGGCTATGTTTAAATTGGGCCTTATGGTACAATGCTACATACGCTTCTGCAGAAATAAAATCCCCTGAGATTAAATGAAGGTGCGGAATCACCAACACAATAAGCTCATCATTATAATATCATTATTATAATTATTATTTACATAGCAACATTATGTGTTTCAAGTTTTAGAGCAGAACAAGATGTTCAGTAAACACTGGAGACCTGGGACTCTGCCAAACAGCTGCAAGATGGTGGTGAAGGCAGGTACAATTTGAATCTAAGAAGTGGTACAGGGGGTGCTTGCTGCCCTGCACTATATTGTACAAATCTTGTTTCTTTAATGTGGCAACCACATGTCTGAAATTGAAGTGGGGGTGGAAGGAGCAAAACAAAGAAGAAGGATTAAGCAATTCCCAGTCCTATTTCCATTTCAAATACTGCCCTACCCTTCCTGCTTTGCAGCTGGCTGGAAAAGACCAGAGTTCCTAGATATCAGTGTCTCTCAAAAGTCTAGCTCTGCTCTTAAAGTAACATCTGTGAGAAAAGGACTTGCATTATTTATAGGGGTAGAAGAGGAAGGAATGAAAATATGACAAGGAAGACAATATCTGAAAATCAAACAGAAACAGAGTGAAAGGAGACCAGTCTAAATGTGGCATTTTTGATCCCCCTTTCTTCCTAAAAGATCTAAAATGTGTAAAATGGGCATGTCATATTAGGAAGCAAAGATATTATGTAGAGTCAACTTTTTGGGCTGAGTTTTGAGCTGCCTGCATGCTGTCACTAGTATGAATGTTTCAACCTCGCTGAGCAATCATGCTTGGATCAGGGAATGTTTTAAAATTAACAAAAGCAGCCAGACTATACATGACTGACTTCTATCCTGTCCACACTACAGTAAGGTATTGTTTGAGTGGAATTTTTTGAACAAAATATCAGGCAAGCTATTGATTTGTTTTGAATCACTGCAAACAAGCGCAAGACTTACATGCTTGTACAGAAGAAAAAATTCCTCAGACTTTTCAAAAATCAGCTATAACCTTTTGGTATAATAGCCATCTTGCTCTGCATTTCAGTTTAAAAGGCTGACAAAAACGCCAGTCTTTATGAACAGTCAAATGCAACCACTACAGCATTTCTCAAAGATTGAAGTAATATTTATTCTGCTGTAGCAAAGAACAGAATTCAATATTTAGCCAATCATGGTAATATAAACACAAAAAGGACAACAGGCAATTTGGAAGTGGTTATATAGTCAAGGTAAAGCATGTGTGTTATACGCAGGAAGTTCCACGTTCAATCTCTGGCACCTCCAGTTAAAGGATCAGATAGAAGGCGATAGAAAGACCTCCATCTTAGCGCCTGAAGAGCTGATGCCAGTCAATACTGGGACAGATGGGCCAATGGCATAAGGCAGCTTCTTCTGTTGCATAACTGGGGCAAAACTATAGGTGCCATGTACCCAAACATAAGAATTCTGCACCTCAACCTTTCAATTCCCAGCTAACTCAGTTTCATGCATGATTTGTTTAAGTCACAATATTTGTTGTGTTTGTAAGATTCTAGCTTTTGCTAGCAAGGGAGTGCTGAAAGCAATTAGAGGAGGAGACATTTTGGATTTTTGTGGCAGTAGGGCAAGAGGCCTTGGAGGCCAGCAGGAGGCAAAACATGGTTCAATGTTTGCACCATGGCAGCATGCCATATTAAACACACAGCGAGAAAATATTACAAACTTCTGAGAATCCAGAGGATCATAGCTCTGTGGCAGAGTGCATGATTCGTATGCCAAAGATCCTGGGTTCAATTCCTAAATAAAATAGTCTCAGAAAACTGGGCTAAGCTGTATGCCCGAGGTCCTGGAGAGTCACTGCCACTTTGAGCTGAAAAACTGGGCAAGTCAACAGAGCACATAGATTCATGAGAGCAGATGTCTTACTTCTAGTAAGCAAGGTTGTCCCCACAGTTATCTTACCTCCATTAGGACCTGGGTCAGGTGGTCCTAGACTGATGCCTCCCCAGGAGCCTCCAGTCCATCCTCTCTCCCTCTTCACCCTCATTTTCCTTTTCTTATCCCATTCTTCCCGCTGGAGGACCCTTTCAGACTGCAACTTCTCTTGCTCTTCTTTTCCTCTTTGGCCAATGGCTTGGATTGTTCCTTGTTTCAACACTGGTGCATTCAGGCCAGGCCAAAGGAAACCTGAACGTCCTGATGGTATAAGAACAGCAGAATACTGTCACTTATAACGTCACTCCCAAAGGCAGACGATAGTTCCAGTGGTGAACAGGCCTGAAGCCATAAAATGAACATCTTGGTGTTAAATTTCAACTCATTTTCATGTCGTTGCAGTTAAGCAAAACAGCAGAGGTGCATTTGTCCTGTTATTTGTCACTTTGCAATTGTTATTTGTCCTGTTAATGTGCACTTAGAGCCCAATCCTGAGCTCCAACCGCCGATCCTCCGCTGATGCTGAGTGTTGGAAATGTGCCATAAGGCATGTCTGCAGCCCTCAGCGCCGGTGCTAGCTCAGAGGCAGCCAGCACTGGGTTAGCACCAGTGGACTGTCAATGCTTCGCCGCTCTGTGGTCATCCAAACTGCCAGGCAGCAGAAAGGTAGGTGGGCTGTGGAGGGAGGTGAAGAGGTGGGAAGAGGAGGTGGAGGAGTGGGGTGGGAGGGAGGGAGGTGGGACTGGTGAAGCTCTACTCTTTCCCATCCCGAACCTCTGTGTTGGGCAGCGGACCCGATATGGAGGCTTTTGATTCTACGGCAGGACAATGGCTGCCTCAGAATCGAGAAGACCCATTGGAGGCTTCTTGTCTTACCTGGGAGAAGGGGACGAACGTCCCTTTCCCCCAAGGGGCCGGTGGCGACTTCCCTGTTGTGTGCAAGATGCCGCAGCAGCTGTTTCGGCGCCACAGCAGTCCTAGCACAACGGGCAGCTCAGAATTGTGCTGCCCGTCTTTTCTAGCATTCAGGCTGCCTGCCTCCTTGTCTTACTATAAGCTTGCATGCTTATAGGATTTGGTAAAAGGAAGAGACATTCTTGCTTGGTGCAACTGTAAAGAGGATAAACGAATGGGCACTGGGAGAGGGGATGGATACTAGATCTGTGGATAAAGGGGGATAACTATACTAGGATTTATTATTTTTACAACACACTGTTTTTTAACTAATGTTAACTGCCTTAAGGTTATTCTGGCAATAAGTAGAATACAAATTCAAGGTTAATAGATCAAAGATAAAATTGGTCACCAAATCCCTTTAGGATACTTGCTGCTCCTCCTAGAGAATCCTCCCACATCCTTTTCCTGTTTCTCCAGCCTGAGTCCATGATGGGAAGGAGCTTCAGAGAGCAAGCACAAATCATTTTACTTTTGTTCTGTGATTTTTGTAGCAGGGTAGATTCAGAACAGAAAGCCATGCACGTGTTTGTAACAAACGTCCTTCCAAAAGATCAATGTACTTCCCTTTAAATGTAGGCAAGAACTAATATTGGGAAGTAAGATATTGGGAAGTGTAATTAGTAAGATACTAGTACCCCCATTAAAAGTGATATTAATGAAGCTATTCCAGAACTCTTATTTCATGAATTTACCTTCTCCAATGACCTGGCCTCGATTGAGATCCTTCCTTAGCTTTTTCTTGGTTCTTTTTCCTCTTCCTTTTCTTCCACCAGCACCAGTCTCTGCCAAAACTCCTTTCCAGAGTTCATCAGCTGTCACTGTGATGAAATAGATTTCATGCATAATTCATCCAAATGATAATTCCTAATAGCAGCAGCTCGAGAGGGGGGAGTACTATATTCAGATGTCATTTAATCCAAGGTTTTTCAGCTCAACTATGTCTTGAGATGTCAAAAGTGTCACTGACACAGGTGCATATTTCAATTGTTTCCACAGAGGTTGTTTATGAGGATCAAATTCAAGGCTTATGTGTAGAGCCTGACCTATAAAGAAAAGAAGTGGTGACCTATAAAAAAAAAAATAGAAGGAAGGCCCATAGCCAGGGAGACAGACCAGGGACAGACTGCACTTGCTCCCAGTGTGGAAGGGATTGTCACTCCCGAATCGGCCTTTTCAGCCACACTAGACGCTGTTCCAGAACCACCATTCAGAGTGCAATACCAGTCTTTTGAGACTGAAGGTTGCCAACAACAACAAAAGCTATAAAGAATTTTGATGGATAACTACATATCTCACAGTCATCTCATCAACAACTGTCATTATCAACCCTGATAGCTGAGAACCTGCCAAATCATGAGTACAGTATGAAAATGTGGCCACAAAGATGAACTGCAGTTGAGTAATAAGTGACTACTAGCACAAATACAACTTCCTAGCTGCCTTTGCCTCATGCTTAAAAACATAAGAAGAGCCCTGCCCCAGCCCAGTAATCATTTTGGCTGCTCTCTTTTGCACTTTTTCCATCTCCACTATATCCTTTTTGAGATGCAGTGACCAGAACTGGACACAATACTCCAGGTGTGGCCTTACCATCGATTAGTACAATGGCATTATAATATTAGCTGTCTTATTTTCAATGCCTTTTCTAATGATCCCAAGCATGGAATTAGCCCTCTTCACTGCCGCCGTACATTGGGCCAACATTTTCATCAAGCGGTGCACAAGGACCTCACGATCTCTCTCCTGATCTGTCTCAGACAGCTCAGAATCAATTAGCCTATATGTAAAGTTTTGATTCTTTGCCCCAATGTGCATGACTTTACGCTTACTTACATTGAAATGCACCTGCCATTTTGCTGCCCAGTCTCCCAGTTTAGAGAGATCCTTTTGGAGCTCTTCACAATCTCTTCTGGTCTTCACCACTCTAAAAACTTTGGTGTCATCTGCAAACTTGGCCACCTGGCTGCTTAGCCCTGCCTCCAGGTCATTTATGAACAGTTTGAAAAGTACAGGTCCCAGGACAGATTCTTGGGGCACTCCATTTTCCACATCTCTCCATTGTGATAATTGCCCATTGACACCCACTCTCTACCTCCTGGAACTTAACCAGTTCCTAATCCAGGAGAGGACCTGCCCTCTAATTCCCTGACCGTGGAGTTTTCTCAGCAGCCTTTGGTGAGAGACCATGTCAAACACCTTCTGAAAGTCCAGATATATAATATCCATGGGTTTTCCTGCATCCACATGCCTGTGGACCTTTTCAAAGAATTCTAAAAGGTTCATAAGGTAAGACTTACCCTTACAGAAGCCAAGCTGATTCTCCCTCAGCAAGGCTTCCTTCTCTGTGTTCATATTTCCTCTCCTCTCCATCCATTGAGACCATTGCTCCTAACTCTGCTTCCACAAGTCCTGGAATACTGTGGTTGTATTCCAAGAGTGTAGATTTATGAGCTATTGTTGACCTCTGCCCAACATGTGAGATGCCACTCCACTTCCCTGTCATGGCTGAACCAGGACCCCATCACCAATGGTATCACTTCATTGAGGATTGAGGATTCAAGCAGACACTGAGTACTCCACCCAGGGAGGAATCTCCCTTGGGATTTGGATGACCAGCTACACTCTCTCTATTCCCACCCACCAAAGTCTCACACACAAACACACACACACACACACACACAGGGCATCCAAGTATCAAGAGAAGCACAGATTAGGATCCATAAAGCCCTCTGGCAATTCAAAGCTTCCTATCTCCTCCCATCTACCTGGGAGAAGGTTGAACCAGCACATGCTCTGGATCAGGGCCAAGTTGATACTGCAGAAACAGGTGGAGCAGCAGGGCCAGCTATACAGCTTCTTGTTCCATTCTTCCCACTGAGGGTCCCCTAGCAGTTGCTGCATTCCACTGAGCGTCATCTAGCTAGTGCTACACCTCATCAGATCAGCTCTTGGGTTCAGGTGATTTTTTAGCTGGTCAGTTCCACTTGCTCTCTGACCCACAACAGTCCCCTGACCTGGACAGGAAATGTGGAAATCTGAACTACACATCAGCAATGGCAGCAGGACTGGAAAGATATGCCTTTCTTTGCCCCCTTCACAGCCTGAAGTAAGTTTGCTATTGGATATTAGTTTTAGCTGTCTTTTATACGGGTGAGTCTTCCCCATGCATTTGACTATATGAAGAAAGTAAGTCCAAAAGTACTTTGGCACATATCTGCACCAAGGCAGGACCAAAAAGGACTGCCATGATCGCAAAAATAGTTCCAGGAGTAGACGAATGTATTCGTTCTGTGTGAACCAGATTTCTCCATGCAATCATGGACACACTTGTCTGCAAATATTCACTCTGAGAATGCATTCTAAGGCAAAAAGAGTCGCACATTTTTCTCTATCTACTCCCATTGTTATTTCTCAGATTCCTTTTCAGCAACAGGCAAAATTATTTGCTGTACTCTCATTTTCCTTTCATCTTCCCTGACATTTTGTATTCCATATTTAGCTTGCGTCCCTTGACTCCCAACAACTGCATGAATCATTACGTCTAAAAAGGCAATAGTTCCTTGCCTTCCTCCTGTTTCCACAGTCAAGGTGGACTACAAGAGAATTAATTCACAGTTGTGATGACAATGCTGCTAAGTGCTACTTTCAGTCTCCTGCAGCACCTCATACTGTGACAGTACACAGTATGTGTCTGTACAGTATACAGCCAGTGTCAAAGAGGATCAATCATTTTATGTAATTTCCAAAATCTAAGCTTCAGGCTCTTATCTAACCACAGATACTGCAGAGGGCTTTTGAATGTTTTATCATAGAAACAAAAACCTATGTGTGGCTTTTAACTCTTTACAGTTAATACACCACTTCCCAAGTTATGGACAGCTACGTCAGCACAAAAGCATGGACACACTATGTCCTTCGATAGTGCTGGGCTGGCAAGAACTGGCTGTTTCAATCTATGTACATTTCAACTTACTTAGAAACCTCTAGAACCTAACCTGTATGCACATAGGAGACACATGGACATACAAACTTCGTTCACTTTTTACTTGCAACAAAAACTGAAATGTGTGGAACCTAAATATGCATGCTTATACATATTGATTAATGCAGTGTTTTTCAAACTGAGGTTTGGGAAGTACTAGGTGGGTCACAAACCAATTTCAGGTTCATTTCAATATTTTATTTTTTAATATAGTATTAGACTTGATGCTACCATGTTATGTAACTACATTTGGGAAAACGTTACAGATCTGTACTTTTAACAGGCTACTATGTATATGCTTTTAACAATGACAGTAAATGGGACTTACTCCTAGGATTGCTGCTGAGGATTGTTAAAAATTTTCTTGCTTAATGATGTCACTTCCAGTCATGATATCACTTCCAGTGAGTCCTGACAGATTCTTATTCTAAAAAGTGGGTCCTGGTGCTAAACGTTTGAGAACCACTGGACTAATGGATTATTGTGAAAAGTGAAGGCCATGATCCATCCCTCCTGCAGCTCACAGGCCAGGTTGGATAGCATTAACTTATTTACAATATTTATATACTACTTTTCAAAATTTAAATTTACAAAGCAATTTACAAGATAAAAACATAACGCCATTACAAAAAAACAATCTACAGTATACAAATCAAACTTAAGATCAGCAACTTGCCAAACAACTGCCTCAAAGTCTCAATGAAACATGCAAGTTATTTTCTGTTGCTGAACAGCATTCAGTGTTGGGGCTGAGTGCACCTCCTGAGAGCAAACTCCAACACATCCCTGCCACTAAGTAGAATGCCCACACTAACATGCTGGGAAAGACTATGCTATTGTGTCCTTTACAGGAGGTCTGATGGGAATGGGTATCATCATGCCCAAAGACGGTTTGAAAAGGCTCTTCAGCATAGATTAGCACCAGTGTGCATTTCTGGATGCCTCTTAAGAGAATCCTGAAGGTGCTGAAATTTAAAAAAAAACTCTTCTCTGAAACATCCATGAACTGTCCCCCTCTGATGATACACTGCCATACTTTCAATGGTTAATTAATCAAGAAATCATTTCAAAAGCTATAAACTAGCAATGCTAGCTACTTCTACTCTTGGTTGTAGGTATTATACAGCCAAGGGGAAGTGTTCTTGTGGGTCCAGTTATAGTTCCCCCCCCCAGGTATTCCATGATAAGAACAGAGTAATCAAGGGAACTATATGACAGGGAAAAGGCAATGATCATCAGGCACAATCCCATTTCATTCAATTGAAATCAATTCTGCACTTTGTTACTCATGCATAATGCAACTGCTTCTGTGGGTATGTTAAGTGGATCCAACACTGTGGTCTAACAGTGCAATCCTATGCATGGCTAGTCAGCAGTGCATTCTATTGAGGCCACTCAGACCATCTCTGATGTACAAGGATTGCAGCCCAAGAGAAGGAAAGGCTACACAAACTTTGCTTCAAATTATCGTTTGGGACCCTAAGGCTAAGTAGACTCACATTTGTTGAAAAAGGAACCCTAAGGCTAAGAAGACTCACATTTGTTGAAAAAGCTGCTTTGTCTGCACTGTTGCACTGTGACATCACGAGGGGCAGAAATGTAGCAATGCGCTTGGAAAGCACTTGCCAAGGTAGCATATTGGCAATTGATCCTAGACCCCGGAATCAAGATGCAACCTGTGAACAAAAGCAAAGTGTTGTTATAAAAAAATGTCACTTGCTTGAGGAAATCATAGTTAAATCTGCAGGTTTCCATATGAAGAAAGAAAAGAAAGATGAAAAGAAAACAAAAACTTTGTTTTTAGATGATACATGCATATACATCACAGTAGGTGACATACCCTTTCTCAGCTGGCCTCAAGAGTGTGAGAGAAAAGGGAATGCCTCTTCTATACTTCACCTGCACCTTTTGTTAAGTCCTTGAACTAAAAATAATTTATAATTTTAAAAAAATCTTGGTTTGATTAATCAGGAGCACTGTTTAAGCCTTTTTTAAGCCAAAGAACAGTATGACTACATACATGCTAACTCAGACATAAGCCACACTGTACGCAATGGGGCTTCCTCTCATATATGCACATCTATGCTTGCAGCCTAAAGATTTATTTATTTATTTTTTAAACCAGCCAATTAACTAAACATGGCAGCCATAGTAACAAATTAGTCCAGCTAACAGGAGACATTTACTACAGTCACCATGGTGACTTGCTTAGCCTCTTAACATCTGGTGTATTAAAAGGTAAGCAACTGGTGCATGCAGTAAAGCACCCAGTCTTCTTCATTTAGGGTAGCACAGGGACTGAAGAAGTGAGATGCAAATCATAAATCCTCACTTTGAACCTTGCCTGGGCCGCAGCCTTAGGCAATCCACTCCATCTAAGCCTCAACTCCCCATATATAATGTTTACCTTACCGCAGGGATGCCCAAACCCCGGCCCTGGGGCCACTTGTGGCCCTTGAGGACTCCCAATTCAGCCTGCTGGGAGCCCCAAGTCTCCAATGAGCTTTGGTCCTCCAGAGACTTGCTGGAGCCTGCACTGGCCCGACCCAACTGCTCTCAGCGTGACAGCCAACTGTTCAACCTCTCATGTGAGCTGTGGGAGATGATATGAGGGCTCCGTCCACTGCTTGTTGTTTCACATCTGTGATGCAGCAGTGGCAGTAAAGGAAAGGCTGGCCTTGCTTTGTGCAAGGCCTATTATAGGCCATGAGCTATAGGCTATTGCAAGACCTTCATTCATTCATTCATGGAAGTTCCATCTTTAATGTATTCATTTGTGTAAATTTATTCAAATTTGAAATGTTAAGCAACTCTGTTTTTCCCTGCCCGACAGTGTCAGAGAGATGTGGCCCTCCTACCAAAAAGTTTGGACACCCCTGCCGTACAGGCTTGTTGATTACAGTAAAATAAGCTACATCCTGCACCACTGCAGTTCTGTTTCCATTGCAAGCCTAGCAGACTGAATTTGCATTCCAGTCTGCAATCTAAGCTGCAGTGCCAGAGAGCACAGTCACTCCCTGACCACCAGGTATATCCCTAGATTCAGGGCTTGTTCCTAGGTGTGCCTGGTGCAAAGATACAGCCTCAGCTCCTGCACCTCTGGATCTGGACTCTTGTCTGGGCCTTCCAGATCCATTCTGCTGCCTTGTATGGTGGCCCCTGCTTGTTTTGGACCTACATCTTCCCCTGGATTGCTGACTCTTGTTTGCTACTCTGCAGCTGGAACCTTTCCTGCTTTGAGCCATGTAAATGCTTCTGGTTCACCTGGACTGAAAGCTAGTTTCCCCAAGAACCTGATGGCCTGCAGCCCAACAAAGAGAAAAAAATCAGTTATTTGACAAAAACCATTTCAACAGAATCATCCTGAGAAGGGGGGGAGCAGATTCCACTGCAAAGAGTTCAATAGCAGAGACTCCCACCAGGAGATACAGACAACAAGATACAACAGCTGTTCAATACAGAAATTGATTTCAATGGGATTCAAATAGGCAAGTGCACACAGAGACAATTAGAGGGGAAAGCGGCTGCCAGACAATAAACCCAAGAGTTATAATGCTGGTGCTTTTTAACTAATTTTGGGGCTGTTTACACAACCAAGCACTACAGTAATCATCATCATTAGCCTTAACTAGGGCTGTCAACCAATTAAATAATGGTTAGCCAGTCACTTGGCTTTTAACCAATTAATAAAATTTAAGCATACTTTCATAGCTCCATATCCTCAATACAGATGCCTTTTTGAAATATGTGAAGGAAATACAAGTTTACAGTTTAATATAAATGACTGCTGCCACTTAGACAGAAGAGGCACTTTTAATCATTTCACTCCACATTATTGCAGCACGATCCATGAGCTGCTGGAGATCTTTGGCAGAGTGGGTAGTGATAGCTGCATCGTCGGCAAAGAGGAAGTCACGCAGACATTTCAGCTGGACTTTGGACTTTGCTCTCAGTCTGGAGAGGTTGAAGAGCTTTCCATCTGATCTGGTCTGGAGATAGATGCCTTCTGTTGTAGTTCCAAAGGCCTGCTTCAGCAGGACAGCGAAGAAGATCCCAAACAAGGTTGGTGCAAGAACACAGCCCTGCTTCACGCCGCTTCGGATGTCAAAGGGGTCTGATGTGGAGTCATCAAAGACAACAGTGCCCTTCATGTCCTTGTGGAAGGATCTGATGATGCTGAGGAGCCTGGGTGGACATCCAATCTTGGGGACATCCAATCTTGGGGAGAATCTTAAAGAAGCCATCCCTGCTGACCAGGTCGAAAGCCTTTGTGAGATCTATGAAGGCTATAAAGAGTGGCTGTCGTTGTTCCCTGCATTTCTCCTGCAGTTGTCTAAGGGAGAATACCATATCAGTGGTGGACCTGTTGGCTCGGAATCCACACTGTGATTCTGGATAAACGCTCTCTGCAAGTACCTGGAGCCTCTTTAGTGCAACTCGGGCAAACAACTTTCCTACAACGCTAAGGAGAGAGATGCCACGGTAGTTGTTGCAGTCACCCCTGTCGCCTTTGTTCTTGTACAGCGTGATGATGTTTGCATCCCTCATGTCTTGAGGTACTCCACCTTCTCTCCAGCAGAGACAAAGGATTTCATGGTTCAGCTCATGGTTCAGGATGTGGACTCACCTCCCTGCATTACAATCTCTGCGCATGAACTGGAGGTTGTCCATGACTTTGTGTACCTTGGCTCAACGATCTCCGACACTCTTTCTCTCGATACCGAGCTAAACAAACGCATCGGTAAAGCAGCTACCACGTTTTCCAGACTCACAAAGAGAGTCTGGTCCAACAAGAAGCTGACGGAACATACCAAGATCCAGGTCTACAGAGCTTGCGTCCTGAGTACACTTCTGTACTGCAGCGAGTCATGGACTCTTCACTCACAACAGGAGAGGAAACTGAATGCTTTCCACATGCGCTGCCTTCGACGTATTCTCGGCATCACCTGGCAGGACAAAGTTCCAAACAACACAGTCCTGGAACGTGCTGGAATCCCTAGCATGTATGCACTACTGAAACAGAGACGCCTGCGTTGGCTCGGTCATGTCGTGAGAATGGATGATGGCCGGATCCCAAAGGATCTCCTCTATGGAGAACTCGTGCAAGGAAAGCGCCCTACAGGTAGACCACAGCTGCGATACAAGACCATCTGCAAGAGGGATCTGAAGGCCTTAGGAGTGGACCTCAACAAGTGGGAAACCCTGGCCTCTGAGCGGCCCGCTTGGAGGCAGGCTGTGCAACATGGCCTTTCCCAGTTTGAAGAGACACTTGGCCAACAGTCTGAGGCTAAGAGGCAAAGAAGGAAGGCCCATAGCCAGGGAGACAGGCCAGGGACAGACTGCACTTGCTCCCAGTGTGGAAGGGATTGTCACTCCCGAATCGGCCTTTTCAGCCACACTAGACGCTGTTCCAGAACCACCTTTCAGAGCGCGATATCATAGTCTTTCGAGACTGAAGGTTGCCAACTAAAATTGCAGCACACTGGAACAAGCGGACTCAAGAAACAAACAAGGGCACCTTAAATTTACAGTCCCACTGATTTAAACTGACTCCCCCACCAGTTAATCAACTGAAGCATCAGCCGATTCATCTAGTAATTAAACTTTACAGATCTAGTCTTAGTGCTATGCCTGTAAGAGGATCTCCATGACCAATGGGACTCACACACCACCAAGTGGTAAGGGGATGTCTCATCCCATATCCAACAAATTATCATTGGTTTTATACCACTTGCATTAACACCAATTAATTCCCTTCAGAGAGAGCATCTTGGTCCAGTGTCTCAAGTAAGCATTCATGGACAGCCACCAATGGTGATCAGATTACTGGGCATCTTACAGAAGTCCCAGGAGAGCCAACAATCCTGATGATGATGTGCCAGTCTCTCCTCCTCGATTAGAAAAGGAAATGGGGGATGGGACAGTGCTGGGCTAGAGATTGTTGGAGAAGAAGATGCTCTGCCATTCTCCTCTCCTTCACAATTCCCACAGCTCACAACAAGCCACAATGTTTTTCTTCAAAGATCCTACTCTGCTGATCTAATTTCTTCCTGTCTTTCAGTGCAGAAGGATCCTGAAAGTATGGTTAAGTTGCAAGTTCAGTTGAAAACTTTTGGTTTGAAGGGGGGGGGGTGCCTCCCCATAGGAAGCCCACCAGTCCATCTACTGCCAGTCACCACTGTTGACACTGTGATGCCAGGGACTGAACCAAAGACCTTCTAAATGCAAAGCAGGTGCTCTACCACTGAGCTGAGCCCCTTCTGCTTAATTTTTTTTAACAACTGCTGCCAGTTTTACAGTAATGAGTGCCATGTCCTATACAGCTATGCCAGCTTTCAGTGGGGAGCTGACATTATTTTTCAGAAATCCAAGCACAATGTAGCTACAGCTTTACAGTCTAGTGCCCTGGGGAACTAGAGCAGTAAAGTAAAAAAGTAAGTAAAGTAAAAATGGGAAGTAAAAATGATAGCCACCAGGTATGGACAAAAACCCCCCCTTCTGCTATGAGGCTGACTGAGACAGTCATCTCAGGCGACAGACTGGCAGAGGGCGTCTACCTTAATTCACCCACTGACTCACTTCTACCACTATTCTCCTCCTGCCCCTACACTCTGGATTGGAAAAGGAAGACCAAGACAGAACAGAAGGGATACCACGAAGGAAAGGAAAATGGCAGAGCATTTTCCTCTCCAACATTCTAGCCCACCACTGTCCTCAACACTTTGGCTTCATCCCCTGCCTTCTTTTCTAATCAAAGAGGAGAAGAGATTGGGACATCATCATGTAAGGAGGGGGAAACATTTTGTATGCCATCTCAGATGTTGGGAGGTCTTGGACCAGGAAATTCTGAATGGGGTGGTAAACACAAGGTGGTGCATTTCAGCTCAGCCCTTCAATAACAAACTACACTGTGGTCATTACCTTGACACATACCCATTGCTCTAGGATAGTGTTTCTCAAACTGTGGGTCATGAGTCAATTTCAGGTGGGTCCCCATTCATTTCAATATTTTATTTTTAATATATTAGACTTGATGCTACCATGGTATGAGACTGCACTGGGGAAGTGTTACACATCTGTACTTTTAACAAGCTACTATGTATATTCTTTAAACAATGAGTAAATGGGACTTACTCCTGGATAAGTGTAGGTAGGATTGCAGCCAAGGATTGTTAAAAATTGTCCTGCTTGATGATGTCATTTCCGGTCATGATATCACTTCCAGTGGGTCCTGACAGATTCTCATTCTAAAAAGTGGGTCCTGGTGCTAAATGTGTGAGAACCACTAACCTAGCCAAGTGCTCCTCACACTTTCTCATACTCTTCTTACAAAAACGCTCACTGTGACTATGAGAGGTTCACCCTCTCACAGCCTTACAAGCATACCAGGGTTGTAAGAATAAAATGGCGAAGACCTTGTATGCCCTCCTTCTGAGCTCCTTGGATTAAGGGCAGAATAAAAATGAATAAATAATTCATTCCTCATACTTTATATCTATAATCATTCTTTGGAAGCTTACTACAGCTGTCCTACACCATGAACTCTATTCCAGAAGAAAAGACTTCACAAAGTTTAAGCATCAGAATCTATAATAGCATTTTTTTTTTCTAAAGAGTACTACTTATTTTAAACTAGATCCCTGTGGAAGTTAGCTAGCTGTACTCAATAATATGATGTTTATTGTTTTAATGATCTGTTGTAAGCTCTTTCAGGTTATTCACTATAGATAAACATGTATTACATATTTTATATTCTATGTGTGCATGTATTTTAAACATACCAAGTCAGGACATCACTTGGAAAATATTTGGGGGGAGGGTTAGAGGCAAGATACTCAGCATGGTTCAAAGATCTGCTCTTGGATAAATTAAGGATTAAAAGAAGATATTTTATAGCACTTACTGGTTTACTTTTCATATACAGAAAGATTATCCACATAGAACAATCTGCCCACCTTTAAGCAAAGTGTACCACGCCTCTGGTGTACATGTCTTGCTCATAAACCCAAGTAACTGTTTATAAAAGTGGCTTATAAACCGTTTCCTCAGCGACTCATCTGCCAAGAAGCTTCACCAACTTCTAGAAAAATCTAAAAAACTTCAGTTCGCTTGGGTTGGTAGTCAGATGCAGTAGGCCTCATTACTGCCCACTGTGAACTTAAAAGGGGGTTACACATGATCATGTCCCAAGCTGCGTTGTGGTTCTCGTAATGCAGGGGAAGACTAAGAAGGATGGGGAAGTTGCCTCCGAGGGAAGTGTGCCACCACTAGTGCTCATTTCATTCAAATGAATCCACTGTTCCCTGGAACATAATAGCCCAGCGGTTTCCAAACTCTCCGGGAGTTTGAAAATCGCTCTAAGTTCTTGTGGGGGTGGGGGGAAGGCAGTGGCGCGATCCCCAGGACTGCGTTGCTTGGGGGGCTGCAGGGGCTTGGGTGCACTTACTCAAGCCTTCTGCAGCCTCCCGGGGTTTGCTGGGAGCCCTGCGCGACCTTTTGCAGGGCTCCCTGCAGCTGCAAAAGTAGAGTGTGCTCCATTCAAGGTGGAGGTGGGAGACAAAAGCACCTTCCTGCCCATTCCTATATGGTACCCTTGCACCAGAGTTTCAAACAGAACCCCCTAGGCTGAAATAGCGCAATGTTCTCAGAAAGTTAATATACGCAGAAACTTGATTACGCTCCAAGATTGAGATGTTTTTAGAACTGCATTCTATTAACTTTGTCTTCAAGGAAGCAATGAACTCATTCACCTCAAGTTTCTGAATCCCTTATATGAACAGAAACCAATAGGAAAACATAAATTGTATTCCAAACCGAAATAATATGTTTAGACAACCACCCTGAAGGCAAAGCACAGTCTGGTTAATTACAACATTGCATTTGCTTGAGAATAAGGGTTTACCTTGACTCAGCAACAGAAAATTACTCCAAATGTCTGTTAGCACAAAGCACGACAGCACCCAAGAACATAATGAATTTCCTTTAGAGAAAGCAAGTTTAGGGATGTCTCAGATTTGGTTACAGCAAGCCTCCTTGAGTGAAGATAAATGCCCCTGGTTCTCCAAGTGCAATTTTTAAGTTGTTGTGTTTTTTTTTAACTCAAATTCAGAAAAATCAAATTTGATAATTTGCAAATCAAAAGAGGAACACAGGAGCCTACTGAATGCTTTAATATTCTCAGGCAACCTTCCACCTTTAGTCATTTTTAGACCATGTCAGGAACTTGCACAGGGCAAGGACACCATCCTGTTATGGTGTGGCTCCACGATAAGCAGGATAAACCAGTAGCACTTGCAGCAAAATCTCAGGCAGCATGGCTGCAGCAGAAGTCTTGCACAAAATAAGAGAACCACAATCGGGCAGGTTGGTGGAAACATTTGATCCGGGTCTTCCCCTGTGCAGAAGAGATTATGGTGCAGGGGTGCAGCAGCTTTAAAAGATGCATTATAAGCACTGAAGAGAGAGTTAATCACAGCTGATTGACAGCAGAGGATAAAGGTGAGAGCCCAAGGACCTGACTGTCTGAACAAGAGGGAGAACAAGGGTTCTCTTCTGTCAGATTAATTGGAGGTTTATAGTCAGAAGGGGAAAATCCATCACGATCATTCCTTCCTTCACACAAGAGTCAAAGGCCCAGATCCCCAGAGAATTATATACATTTATATCCCAATCTTTCAAGATGCATCACCTTCACAAGGTGACTACTGGCAGAAGTACATAAAGGGAATGTTTGATCAAAAGGCTCTGCTGCTATTAACAACTGAGGCAATAACAGAAAGAGTTAAAGAAATTTTTTCTTGTGTATGTGTTCATACAAGTAGCAGGCAGAGACTATGTTGCTTAATTCAAAATATAGTCCCTGTGCAAAATTACTTGCTCATCAGCAACCTAGATACCCACAGTACTCATTTGTGATTATCAGTGCTATTAGGGACAGCCAGGCTATGAGAACCAGGATGGTGTGGTGGTTCAGAAGTTGGACTTACACCTGGAAGATCCAGTTCAAATCTCCACTCAGCCATGAAGCTTCCTAGGTGAGGAAGGCTAGTTACTATCTTTCAGCCTAACCTACCTATTATGTACACCATTCTGAACTCCTTGGAGGAAGGCTATCATAAGAATGCAAAAAATAAATGCTTTTTAAATGACTTATATTTTAATTGTGGTGATCATGGGCATTTAAATATCTTGTTTTTAATATATATTGTTTTATTTTATGTTATTGTTAGCTGCCTTGAGTTCCCTTTGGTGTGGGAGAATGGCGGGATAAAAATCAAATCAATCAATCAATCAGCATACCTGGCTGGCTGTCTTGCACTTAAGAAGGGCGAGAACAGCTTCCACTTTAAGATCACTGCAGAGCCTAGTTATCTAGGTGCTTGATAACACTATTAAGGCTTCTCCAAAGCATGACATCTCACTACAGGAAAATCAAATACCTTTTTGCAGGTATATGATGAATTTTCAACTGAGGAGCTGGCCAATGTCCTAAAAAGAAAATTTGAAATCAGGCCTGAAACCAATGAGGAAAGGATCCATCACTATGACAAAAAGGATGGAATGAAATGCCAAGTGGCCTTTTGCATCAATGCCTAACACCCATTGGATAGCTGCTGTGCAATTGCTGGGTCCAACCAGGTCACTGAGTTTAAGGGGTCATGGGCAGTCATTTCTAAACTGTAACACTGTTCTCAAGTGAAGCACTTTACTTTTGCACATGAGTGAATGGTAGCCATTCACTTATCTAGGAAAATGTATATGGATCTACTTATGCGCCTTAGGGCCCCACAGTCAAACATGAAGGTCAAGTTTTGCTTCTTCCTTCAAGAAGTTCAGAGCAGCATACCAGGTTCTTCCCCCCTCCCTAATATCCTCAGGTAAGCTAATTCAAGGTCACCCAGGGAGCCTCATGGCCAAATAAGGATTTGAACCTGAGTTTCCCTGATCCATGTCTGACACTAACCACACCACACAACTCTTTAATCCATTTTTGCCTAGCCCACAGGTGTACACATTTAGTCCCTGTTGCATATATGTAACATTGGGCAGAAATGGCTTAATAAAAGAATGCCATGTCTATACCAAACCAGACTGTAAACTCACACAGTCGTGAATATTCTGTGGTAATATTCTTAGTAGTCACTTGGCTGAGAAAAGTAACCATTCACTGTGTTCAAGTCCTTGGCAAACAGAATTTTTTGCACCTACTGATGACTATTATATTTCTTTGCAAAACAGTTTTATGTTTTTCAGGGCTTTTCTTGAGTGCATGAAGCCCACAATCCAACTCACACCTACTATGGAATAACTGAACTCTGGAGGATTTACTTATAGGTAAACATGCACATGTTAGCTATCCTAACAAACTTGCAAGGTAGGTTATGATTACTACCCCACACACACATGTGGCAGCAAGATTAAGAAGGATCAGATTTAAGAAGGAAGTATCAGGCCCCCTGACTCTTAGCTGATATTGAAAAAGGGCAGTGGAGGCTGAAAGAAAATGGATTTTAAAAAAATTTATTACTAAAGCAACATTTGAACTGGGGACTTCCTGGCTCAGGCTCTCAGTCTTGTACATACCAACCCTATACATGTTAACTCGTGCATTGTGCAAGTGCCACTGAATTACTTACTCCCAACAATCTGTAACCTTGACTTGCAAGCCTCTATGCATACATGCCTTGAGCCTCTATGCATACATGCCTTGAGCCTCTATGCATACATGCATACAGGGAAAGAGGGGGGACCCGGGAAACTATAGGCCGGTCAGCCTAACATCCATACCGGGTAAGATGGTGGAATGCCTCATCAAAGATAGGATCTCAAAACACATAGACGAACAGGCCTTGCTGAGGGAGAGTCAGCATGGCTTCTGTAAGGGTAAGTCTTGCCTCACAAACCTTATAGAATTCTTTGAAAAGGTCAACAGGCATGTGGATGCGGGAGAACCCGTGGACATTATATATCTGGACTTTCAGAAGGCGTTTGACACGGTCCCTCACCAAAGGCTACTGAAAAAACTCCACAGTCAGGGAATTAGAGGACAGGTCCTCTCGTGGATTGAGAACTGGTTGGAGGCCAGGAAGCAGAGAGTGGGTGTCAATGGGCAATTTTCACAATGGAGAGAGGTGAAAAGCGGTGTGCCCCAAGGATCTGTCCTGGGACCGGTGCTTTTCAACCTCTTCATAAATGACCTGGAGACAGGGTTGAGCAGTGAAGTGGCTAAGTTTGCAGACGACACCAAACTTTTCCGAGTGGTGAAGACCAGAAGTGATTGCAAGGAGCTCCAGAAGGATCTCTCCAGACTGGCAGAATGGGCAGCAAAATGGCAGATGCGCTTCAATGTCAGTAAGTGTAAAGTCATGCACATTGGGGCAAAAAATCAAAACTTTAGATATAGGCTGATGGGTTCTGAGCTGTCTGTGACAGATCAGGAGAGAGATCTTGGGGTGGTGGTGGACAGGTCGATGAAAGTGTCGACCCAATGTGCGGCGGCAGTGAAGAAGGCCAATTCTATGCTTGGGATCATTAGGAAGGGTATTGAGAACAAAACGGTTAGTATTATAATGCCATTGTACAAATCGATGGTAAGGCCACACCTGGAGTATTGTGTCCAGTTCTGGTCGCCGCATCTCAAAAAAGACATAGTGGGAAAAGGTGCAAAAGAGAGCGACTAAGATGATTACGGGGCTGGGGCACCTTCCTTATGAGGAAAGGCTACGGCGTTTGGGCCTCTTCAGCCTAGAAAAGAGACGCTTGAGGGGGGACATGATTGAGACATACAAAATTATGCAGGGGATGGACAGAGTGGATAGGGAGATGCTCTTTACACTCTCACATAATACCAGAACCAGGGGACATCCACTAAAATTGAGTGTTGGGCGGGTTAGGACAGACAAAAGAAAATATTTCTTTACTCAGCGCGTGGTCGGTCTGTGGAACTCCTTGCCACAGGATGTGGTGCTGGCGTCTAGCCTAGACGCCTTTAAAAGGGGATTGGACGAGTTTCTGGAGGAAAAATCCATTATGGGGTACAAGCCATGATGTGTATGCGCAACCTCCTGATTTTAGGAATGGGTTAAGTCAGAATGCCAGATGTAGGGGAGAGCACCAGGATGAGGTCTCTTGTTATCTGGTGTGCTCCCTGGGGCATTTGGTGGGCCGCTGTGAGATACAGGAAGCTGGACTAGATGGGCCTATGGCCTGATCCAGTGGGGCTGTTCTTATGTTCTTATGTTCTTATGTATGCCTCTATGCATACATACTCAATTCAGTGGGACTGATTTCTTGGGATTTCACTGCACATTCTAGGCAGAGCACAGTGGGCAGCAAGAGCCTACAGGAGTATAAGGCTGCAATCCTATCCACACTTTCCTGGGAGTAAACCTCACTAGGCACAATGGGACTCACCTCTGAGTAAACATGCATATGATTGGGCTCAGGATGCAATTCTATTAACATTTTCCTGGGAGTAAGCCCCATTGACTCTAGTGGGACTGATTTCTGAGTAGACATGCATAGGCTTGGCTCTGAGGCTGCCATCCTAGCCACACTTTCCTGGGAGTAAGCCCCATTGACTCTAGTGGGACTGACTTCTGAGTAGACAGGCATAGGCTTGGCTCTGAGGCTGCCATCCTGTCCACACTTCCCTAGGAGTAAGCCCCATTAAACATAAGAACAGCCCCACTGGATCAGGCCATTTGAGGGAAGTCCGCCCGTCGGAAGTCAAGGGTTTTTGTTAGAGATTTGCCTGGTATTCTTCCCCCAACGTGCACGTCAAAACGGATCGCAGCATGATCACTGTTCCCCAATGGCTTAGTAACGTTTACATCTCTAACCAGGTCCTGCGTACCGCACAAAATTAAATCCAGAGTCACCTGTCCTCTGGTGGGCTCCGTGACTAGCTGATCTAAGCCACAGTCATTTAGCACGTCAAGAAATCCGGTTTCCTTATCGTGACCAGAACACAAACTGACCCAGTCAATATGAGGATAATTGAAGTCCCCCATGATTACAACCCTGTCCCTCCTTGTCACCTCCCTGATCTGTTTCCTCATTTCAAGGTCCCCATCAGATTTCTGGTCTGGAGGACGATAGCACACCCCCAGTATTACATCACTGCACAAGCCTGGTAATTTAACCCACAGAGATTCTACGGTGGAGTCGGACCCACCTTCAATCTCTACTTTGCTGGATTCTATCCCTTCCTTAACATAAAGGGCCACCCCACCTCCAACACGCCCCTGCCTGTCCCTCCTGTAGAGTTTATAGCCCGGGACTGCGGTATCCCACTGATTCTCCGCATTCCACCAGGTTTCCGTTATGCCCACTATGTCAATATTTTCCCTTGTCACCAGACATTCCAGTTCTCCCACCTTTGCTCGTAGACTTCGGGCATTCGCATAAAAGCATTTATACACGGAATGCCCCAGGATGGGCTGCTTATTCGCTCCTTTGTCCCCGCATCCTCTCATTGTGCCAAACCGTCTATCACATCCCATCACCCTACCTTTCCCAATTTCTTCTCCTACCCTGCCTTTGTCTTGTTGTTCTCTAACCTCCCCATCCTCATCCCATAGGGATGAGGAGTCCCGAACCAGATGCCCCTCGGCTCCTGTTGGCCTTCCCCCAGGGATCAGTTTAAAAGCTGCTCTGCCACCTTTTTAATGTTATGCGCCAGCAGTCTGGTTCCATTCTGGTTCAAATGGAGCCCGTCCCTCCTGTACAGGCCCCGCTTGTCCCAAAACGTTCCCCAGTGCCTAACGAATCTAAACCCCTCCTCCCTACACCATCGTCTCATCCACGCATTGAGACCCCTGATCTCCGCCTGCCTAGCTGGCCCTGCGCGTGGAACAGGTAGCACTTCAGAGAACGCTACCTTTGAGGTCCTGGCTTTCAGCTTCCTGCCTAAAAGCCTAAATTTGGCCTCCAGGACCTCCCAGCTACACTTGCCCACGTCGTTGGTGCCGACATGCACCACAACCGCTACCTCTCCCCCAGCACTGTCTACTAGCCTGTCTAGACGAGAAGTGATGTCCGCAACCTTCGCACCAGGCAGGCAAGTCACCATGCGGTCCTCACATCCGTCGCAAACCCCCCTCTCTATGTTTCTAATAATCGAATCCCCCACTACAAGAAGCCCCCGACCCCCCTCCCGCCGAGGAGTATCCCGAGTGCGCTCGGATACGGGCCCATCCCCTGGAGAAGGGATCCCCCCTAGGGGATTGTTTCCCTCCTCTCCAGGATGACGTCCTCCAGTCCCGAGACTTCCCACCCGGGCAGCATTGACTCTAGTGGGACTGACTTCTGAGTAGACAGGCATACGTCGGTGCTTTAAGTGAGTCCAGTCCCAGGAAGCGTGCAGAGGACTGCAGCCCAAGACAGCAGGTGATGCACAGCTTGCGAGGACACGTGTCCAGGCCTGCACGTTCACACGTGCAAGGATTTCCGGGCAGCCACTATACCTCCCAAGAACTACAGCCCAGGAGGGGAGGCTGCAGGGGCAAAGGACAGCCCGAGGGCGGGAAGGGGAGAGCAGGACGCTGCCTGCAGAAGCAAGGAACGGGAAGGGCTTCACCTCTCCACGCGGCGCCGAGCACTCCGGAGCTGCACGCTCGGCGAGCCACCGCGGCCGCCATCTTGGCAGGTCCCCTTCGCGGCCTCCGTGCTTGCCTCGGGCGTCTTGTTGGGTCGCGCGCCGCTCGTGAGCCGCGCCTCAGCTCTGTGTGGGCGGAACGCCCGGCGCGGGATGGATGCAGCAGGGGGAAAGCGCCCGAATCGCCGCCACACAAGTCGGTCGGCACGGCAGGCCCCGCTCTAGACAGCCCTCCGCGGGGGCTTTCCGCGAGGACCCCAGGCTGCGTCGCCTGCGCAGGAGGCAGAAAGCCCCGCCCAGGAAGGTCGCGCTGCCGCTCTGTGCGCTGCAAGAGTCCTCCATATGCGGTGTCTGGGCTGCAGCTGTGCTGAGCGCGCCCAAGGCTTTCTTTGCCCACTGGGAGAGAAAGCGGGGATGCAGGCACTAATCAATGCACATCAATTAATGTGCTCATTAATTATTAACTAGCTAATTATTATTTAATTAATCAGCACATTTAATTATTTTGCACCTTAATTTAATACTTAATTGGTGGATTGATTGGCACATTTAATTATTCTACAAATTGATTTAGTTATTAATTAATGAATTCGCACATTTAATTAATGTGCACATTAATTTAATTATTGGTTAATCAATACATTTAATTATCTCGCAAATTAATTGCTAATTAATTTGCGCATTTAATTATTTTGCACGTTTAGTTAATTCATTAAAAGTGCATCAGAGCTGGGCTGCAACCCATGATCACGCTTACCTGGGAGTAAGTCCCACAGAAGTCAATGGAGCTTACTTCTGAGTAGGCGTGCGTAAGATTGTGCTGTTAGAGCCTCATGTGCACAGCAGCATTTTGGCAGCGTCCTGCTCTCCTGCAGCAAACACTTTGGAGGGGGTTGGGGGTGGGAGCTGGAGCTGTAACACTCCAAACGGTAGTTGTCTTGTGCAGGAAAAACCCCCAGGTGGCTCAATGCATCTCTGTTCAGAACGCCCTTCGCTTCCCATTAAATTTGCCGAAAGCAAAAAGCTAGATCATGTGCAGGGCTTCCCAAGGACTTCTGGTGCAGGGCTGTCAAACTCATGTCACGAGAGGGCCAGAGTTAGCATTCAGGGTGCCTGCTGATGGCCAGAAGTGATGTCATTAAGCAGATGATGGTCAGAAATAAGCACTTTGTTCTCAGCTAGAAACGCGTTTTCTGCCCAGAAGAGAAAATGTGCAAATCTTGATCACATTTTCAAGATATGAGAGAGTCCAATTATTATACTGGGAGAACCCTATTATAACGGAGGCCAGATAAATTGCTTCCAAGGGCCGTATTTGGTCTGCTGGCCTTATGTTTGACACCCGTTCTAGCACATGATGCAGTATGCCAAATGCTGTCCCCCTCCCTTACCTTGTGATATATCAGCCTGTTCTCCCACTCCCTGGAGGGACAGCATAATAAAGGAAGTGTGAAGGAGAGGAGAGAATCTTTCACACTTTCTCTCAAGAAGTGGGAGGAGTCACCTAGCTAGAGAGCCTGAGCTGGTCCTCCAATAACCTGAGTCTCAGAAACTTGGGATCTGGTAATGCTGGATAGCAGCACAGCCCAATATTTTTGAATTTAGCTTCTCTCCCATGTAGAGCCATCCCTAGAAGGGTGCAGGCCTGGGGCAACTCAACCAGTGTCGGGGGTGGGGAACCCTATTATGGCAATATAATGGTCATGAAAGCCCAGGGCCTAGGAAGGTTGCCCCAGTTGCCCTCCGAAGGAAGGGCCCTGCTCCCATGCCAGTGTTTGTCATCAAATAATTCTGAAAACATGCTACCTTACACTTTCTTTCCAATCAGCCCCCAGATGATTGCAATCCTCTGCTTGTGGCATAGAAGTGAGAAGGAAAAGGTATTTTTTTTGTCCCATGCCACTTTCCTCTCTTAAACACTGAAGTGTTGCAAACCCTCTAAGAGCAATTTTCAACCTTTTTCATCTCATGGCACACTGACAAGACATCAAAATTGTCAAGGCACACCTGACAATGGACAAGGCACACCATACTGCTAGTGCGGGGCTCACATCCCCCATTTGCCCTACTAATAAACAATCTTCCCCCAAATTCTTGTGGAACACCTATGGACCACTCGCAGCACGCTAGTGTGGCACGGCACAGTGGTTGAAAATGGCTGCTCTAAGAAGATCTGATAGTCTTGCAAACCCCGCCCTCCCCTGCTCCGGAGAAAACTTTAGCCTGACCACCAACCAATGTTGTTTTGCTGTAACTGCTTTGTTGCTTCTTTTCCATCCTTATTCTTTATTTTCCTTATCATTCATTTCTTTTCCATTATGTCTTGAAATAAATCTTAAAATCATTCAGCTGTGCTGTCTGTCAATTATTGTCCTGCTTCATCAGGAATGGAAGGGATGGTGGGTGGTGAGCAAGAGGGCAGCAAGTGCAGAAATTGTGAACTTTGAATGGGTGTCATAGCACCAGCATTCACAGGCAACAGTTTTCATCTATGTTATGAATAGAAGTGTTTGAAAATGGTGTTATTTATTTTACTCAAAAGTAAGCCCATTGTATTCAGTAAGACTTAGACTGCAATCCTAGCTTACTCACAAGAAACAAACATCTCTAGTTATGAAAAATGGGCTGCAGTGGGAGACAGTCTTCATGAGAGAGTGTTCAGTAGAAGCATTTGCAAGCCATGCCTGTTCTCAGCACTGCAGAAGGAATGAGTTGCCAGTGACCATTCTTAAACTGGCTGGGGTGGATCGTGCTTGAAGGGTGCTGGGTGTAGGTAGTCAGGAGACTACCTATACCCAGCATCAGCACACAATGGACAAGTCAGCTCTTGTGAGCTTGGAGAGAGGACCACCTAGAGTTCATTCATGGAGGAGCAGGACAGCCATTCTGCCCCTGAGATGCTGTGTTAAGCAGACTGGGATGTGGGTAGAATTGCAGCCTAAGTAAATGCAAGTAAATTGCATTGCTTTTGCTTTTGATTCCTCTTCCCTGCTACTACTGTAATATCTGTACAACAAAAGGTCTTCATTTTTACACTTATGTGTAAACCAATGAGTTATGCCATTGGCCACTGCAATCAGTCCTTGCATGTGAAATGAATTTCCACCATGTGCGCTTGCTATTCATGCCCTGAAAAACACAACTGGTAACATTGCAACCTCAGACCCTCAGTCTGTGAGAATAATAGTGATGTTCATTCCATTTATATGTTATATGATAGATGTCAGGCTGTGAACATACAGTTCCGGATGCCTCCCATGTGGGCACCAAACAGACCCATATGTATTTATTGTCAAAAGTTGGCAACCTTCAGTCTTGAAAGACTATGATGTAAGCCTACAGCACCCGGTATTCCCAGGCGGTCTCCCATCCAAGTACTAACCAGGCCTGACCCTGCTTAGCTTCTGAGATCAGATAAGATCGGGCATGTGCAGGGTAACAGTTGCTGTATATTGTCAGCAGATTTGCCTTTAGATCATGCCCTGGGACCTAGTGATGTCTCTCATGGAGTTTCTGTGAAATGAAATAAAAAGAATTGTCAAGCCAAAAACAAAGACTATATCTGCTCACAAATCTATAGTTATTGTAACCAGCTCCATTGCTATGAACAGGGTGAACATCATAAAAAGGAAGATTGGGTGCCTGTATCTTGAATAGTAAGTTGGCAATCTTCAGTCTCGGAAGACTATGGTATCTTGAATAATTGCGCAGAAAAGAGAATTTCAGTGGGTGCAGTTTTTCATCCCCTACATGACACCTGCTGAAATTCATTTTAGGCAATCTTGGAGGTGCCAGAGTACCTTACGAGATCCTTGGGCAGCTCCCTGCTGATGCTGGCCTTTGCCACTTGTCCTGCCATATGGTGCAGCTGTGCACAGAGCTGTGCACAGAGCTCTATCCCTGGTAGCTTCAGACAACTAAGCAAATGCACACCTCTTTCATTTTTCTGTGAGATGGCCACAACTGCAGAAAGCAAACAGTGATAGAAGCTTCCTTTGCAGAGTTTGCAGAGAAGCAGTGTGAGATAGACCCTATTTGCATTTCCTTTCTCTGCTGCTTGGAAAAACGTGAGGCCCACAAAGCAAAAACATAATTCCCACTTTGTCCCCTGAATGAAAAAAGAGGCAAATCCTAATTTAGCGGCCTCTTGTGCTCTCCGTTGTGGAAAGCATTTCTGCTTGCTGCATCTGATCCTTTTCCTGAAAGGGATTAAGGAAATCAGCTGTCGCTTGCCGGTGGTATTTTACATAATGTCATGAAGTTTAACTAGTAAAAGAATCAAGAGGCAGTAATGAGGCTTGAGTAAAAGTAATAATTTCCTAGATTTGCGTGCTGTAGTAAATTACACACATAATAAAGGAGAGAAAAGAAGAAACCGAATGTAAAAAGTATGGTGGTTGCAAGTTAGTGAGAGACCTGCAGAAAGCTAGAAAATTCATGCCAGTCAAGGAACCATAATGCGTGGCAGAGCAGAGTTAATGGAACCTGGGTTTTATTACCGAGTGAGATCAACAAGGATGGACTTTGACCAGTATATTCCATTATGGAGCAGCAAGTCTTGAACATACAGGTCGTATCTCAGTACTTACCAGGTTGTTTTTTAATAGCTGGATTAAATTCTAATGTTGGCAAGGCAGAGACTCCTTCCTCAGGAACACCTGGGCAAAAGATGATGATGCTGATGATGATTAACAACAACAATAACAGTATTTATATACCGCTTTTCAACGAAAGTTCACAAAGCAGTTTACAGAGAAAATCAAATAAAAAAATGGTTCCCTGCCCCAAAAGGGCTCATAATCTAAAAAGATTGCAATAAGCATAAAGGGGATGCAAAGAGGTCTTGTAGAAGAGAAGGTAAGCACGCCCTACAATGTTTCACAGACTTTGCTCCTTTTCTTATATTAAAGATCATGAAACAAGATCCACCCCTTCTACTACTTTCATTGTCCATATTTATTCTTCTCCTGTTGTATAATGTAGGGCACAATCCTAACCCCTTATGTCAGTGATTTCCAGCACTGACATAAGGGCAATACAGCTCTGAGATAAGGGAATAAACATTTCCTTACTTTGAGGAGGCCTCCGTGAGTGACACCCAACTGCAGGATGCAGCACACGTCCCATGGACACCGCTATACCAGTGCTGGAAAGCGCTGACATAAGGGGTTAGGATTGCGCCCGTAGTCATTTACTTTGCAATAACTCTTCCTCCCAGGGGCATCATGGATGGGTATCATCATTCCAGAGGTGGGCCATATCTGATGCTAGCTGAAGCCCCATACCTATCAGAAGGTACATCTGACTAGGCTGGCTCCTGAATCCACAGTACTGTCATCAGGTGGTGGGCACTGCATCCTCCACAGATTTAAAAGTCAAGGAGGCAAACTTGGTAAAGATGCACCAGCACAATTATTCTATAACATATTTTAAACAGGTTAAAATATATTACAGTAGCTACAGAGTGTGTGAAAGGGCAAGAGGTAGTAGTGGTGCTACTATTAATAGGGTGCTGGGCCAAGTGATTGTAAAGAGCTCCAGACGGATCTCTCCAAACTAGGAGACTGGGCAGCAAAATGGCAGATGCATTTCAATGTAAGTAAATGTAAAGTCATGCACATTGGGGCAAAGAATCAAAACTTTACATATAGGCTAATGCAGTGGTTCTCACCCTTTTAAACCTGGGACCCACTTCTGAGAATGACAATCTGTCGGGTCCACCGGAAGTGATGTTAGCAACCTGGAAGTGATGTCATAGCCAGAAATGACACCATCAAACAGGAAGTGACATCACTGTGATGTCAGAGCCAGAAGTGATGTCATCAATCAGGAAGTTCCTGCCTAGAAACTCAAACTGTAAATGACAAGAGACAGTATTTCAGCTCAGAAATTCTCCCTGCCCTCGCTACCATTGCTATCAAGCCAAAAATAAAACATCTGGAACAAAATATTTGTGTATTTATTTACTACTGTTTTTATGTCTGTCTTTATTTACAAAATCTCAAGCTACTTCTTGTATTGTGCTTGAAACTAACAAACATTGGCTATTGATACTGTGCACAGCATTAGCCAGAAACAAGTGCACCCTACTCATGCACCTCAATACAAGAAGTAGCTTGAGCTTTTGTAAATACAGGAAATAAAAAGTAGTATACCCCTCAGAAGGGAGATAAGCAGGGACGCTTCCCCTCATCTCCCCCAAGCCTAAGCACGTCTACTCAGAATTGACTCCCATTATTGGCAATGGGGCTTACTCCCAGGTAAGAGTAGACAGAATTGCAGCCTAAGAGAAGTAAGAAGAGGGGAAGGGTGCACATCAGAGAAGCAGCTGGGGGAGCAGCACTCTTCCTGGGTGCTTCCCCCCCCCCACATGCCAGGCTTGCCCTCCCTCTTCTCCCCCTCCTGGCTGCTCTCTTGGCAGCCAGGCAACCAGGGATCCCCCATCACCCTAGCAAAGATATAAAGAGAGGACGTGCTAGCGAGGGCAGGAAAGGATTGTGGCTTCCAGGCGATTTCAGAGAGGTTGTGATGCAGAGGATGTGAACGGCAGTGGGGTGGCGGCGGCGGCGATGCTGCTTTCAAGGCAGGCTCACAAGTGGGGAGATCACACGGGTCTGCCTCTACTCACCTAAGCCCTGTGTTCAGGTCTCCGCCTACACTCTCCAGCCCAGTCCAGCTGCGGGGGGGGGGGGGGAGCTGCTCTGTTTTGCAACCCCGAGGCAGCCCATCCCATCAAGGCAGCCAAGCTGACAAAGGTTGGTGGGGAGAAGCCTGGTTGGCTTGTCCACGTCTTTCCCAGTCCTTCTTTGCCTGCAATCCAAGCCTGCACAAGTGGCCCCCCTGAGGGAAGCCTCCAAGTACGGAGGGAGGTCCAGCTGGAAGGCAGCAGCATGCTTTCTAGGGAAAAGCGGCACGCTGCATTCTTTTCACATGTGCAAGTCACTCTTAGTTACGTCTCAATGCTGGGAAGCTTAAAATGGCAACGCCCAGGCTTTGCCCACTTCCAAAATGGCACCACCCAGGTCTTTTGCCATCTTCCAAGATGGCTGCCGTCAGCTTCTTACAACCCACCAGAAATCGGATCACGACCCACCAAGTGGTCCCGACCCACAGTTTGAGAACCACTGGGCTAATGGGATCTGAGCTGTCTGTGACAGATCAAGAGAGAGATCTTTGGGTACTGGTGGACAGCTGGATGAAAGTGTCAACCCAATATGCAGTGGCGGTGAAGAAGGCTAATTCCATGCTTGGGATCATTAGAAAAGGTATTAAGAATATGATGGCTAATATTATAATGCCTTACAAATCGATGGTAAGGTCACATCTTGAAAAGGATATAGTGGAAATGGAAAAGTTACAGAAGAGAGTGACCAAAATGATTACTGGGCTGGGGCACTACCCTTACGGCGTTTGGGTAGCCCTTAAGGTTACGGCATTTGGGGCTCTTCAGTCTAGAAAAGAGGCACCTGAGGGGGGACATTATTGAGATATACAAAATTATGCAGGGGATGGATAGTGTGGATAGAAAGACACTCTTTTCCCTCTCACCTAACACCAAAACCAGGGGACACCCACTAAAATCGCGTATTGGGAGAGTTAAGGACCAACAAAAGAAAACATTTCTTTACCCAGCATGTAATTAGTCTGTGGAACTCCCTGCCATAGGAAGTGGTGATGGCATCTCACCTAGATGCCTTTAAAAAGGGATTGGACAAATTTCTGGAGGAAAAGTCCATCATAGATTACAAGTCATGATGGGCATGTGCAAGCTCCTGATTTTAGAAGTAGGCTACCTCAGAATGCCAGATTCAGGGAAGGGCACCAGAGCGCATGTTGTGTCTTGTTGTCTTGTGTGCTCCCTGAAGCACTTGGTGGGCCACAATGAGATACAGGAAGCTGGACTATCCAGGCCTTTGACCTGATCCAGCAGGGCTCTTCTTATGTTCTTATGGGAATATGGTCATGGGGTTTGGTCCAGGGGGAAAAGTGTTAGTTGTTCCTTTTTCTGGTTCTCCTTTCTTTCTGGCCCTCCCTTCAACTCAGGTCTTCTGGTAATTTTAGCAGTAACTCCCTGGATCTGAAGCTGCATACATGCCAAGTCAGTTGACATTAAGATCTGCCTTATCAATGATGTGATCTTTGAGGAGGGCATTTACCTGGCATGCATTACAGAGACCTGACTGGATGAAGTCGCTCTCTCCCAGTCTTGTCTGCTGGGTTACTGGTTGTCTCAACAACCTTGACTGCAGGGGCAGGAGGTGACATTGTGTTGAATACCATTTGCCTTACCAGGTACCCTGTCCAATAGTTTGCTGGACTTGAGAGTGATTTCATGTCATGCTGGGTGGGAGAGACAGAATTGAGGATTCTGTTGGTGTATCTTCCATCTTGCTGCTCAACAGTCTCCCTGTCTGAGCTGACTGGAGTGAACTTGGCAGTGGCCTTGGACTGCTCCCAGCTAATGGTGCTGGGCGACCTCAGTGTCCATGATGAGGCCCCTGGTGGTGGAACAGCTCAGGAATTCATGGCCTTCGTGGGCATGTCTCAGCTGATTTCTGCCCTGACTCATGTGGCAGGTATATATTGGATCTAGTATTCACTGCTGGGAGGTGGGTGATGGTTTGGGTCTGGGGAAGGTTAAAATCATTCTCTTGTAATGGGCAGATCACTTTCTCGTGAGTTTTAGGTTTTCTGCAATCACTTCTGCAAAGGCACAGGGCTGAATTGTATGGTCCAGCCCTGGAGGCTGATGGATCCAGATAGATTCCCTTGGAGTCACAGCCCAAAGGCTGAAGAAGATACATCCACCTAGAACTGAACTGAAATCTCCCTTCAGTATCATCACCCCATTTTCAGGCAGCATCCCAAACCTGAGTGACCAGGACTTGGACTTGGCGTAGGAGGAATCAGCATCAGCTGCTGAGGTGCAGGAAAAAGAATGAAAGGAGATCAGTTAGTGAAGCGCCTTGAGGCCTGTACCCAACCCCCAGGAGGTGGTCCTGCCTAAGCCAGACCCTCTCTAAGGGCCAGGCTCTGACTTTCCAGGAGCCTCTCAGCCTTTGCTGCCTCTCTGTCAATGCAGGGAACTGGTCAGATGAGAGTTGATTAAGTGGCTACTGAAGGCTCAGTTCTGGGCCCAGTGGCTGACCCTCTGAAGCCATGGGAAGGGGAGGGGGGAGGGTGCTGGACCAGAAGATATGAAAGAGTTCAAGTGGGACAGGGAACCTGTCTCCTGAGGTGGAGACAGGATGGTGGGAATATTTTGGTGATTTTCAGAGGTAGGGATGAAATTGACCCATTAGATTAGCGGCAGTAGCAGCAGTCCTTCCAGTAGCCACCATTTTTATTTTCCAGAAGCCCTCTTCAGAATCAGGTGTCATTACAGAGAATCATTCTTGTTCCAAGATCTTGAGATTGTCTCTAGAATAGATGGCTTTTTAACAACGGTTAAACAATGGAGAATCACTCTATTGATGACTAATAGTGGTAATGGTTAAGAATGGAACCATCGTAGTTGAGGCAGTAAAGAGCCAAAGATCATATTCGAGAGACAGGATAGTGATTGCTGTTTTTGCATATATTAACTAGCACAGATCTGCTAATATTAAAGATGTGTTTTAAATGAAATGTTTGCACTGGTTTAATAGGCTTTGTCTTTTTAATATGCCTGTACATGAATGTTGTATTAAAACAAGTTGAGTAGAGCAGATCTGAGCGTTTTATTAAATCAGCACTTTATGAATATAGTATTATTCAGAATTCTACCAAATGATTCTCCATAATATGTGGAACAGCTCTTTATAGGGATAAAGCAGGGCAAGGAGGGGAAGTTATCCAGTGGCATGCTCTATAGAAAGACCCTAAGTATTAATTTCCTATTGTGATGCATGAGAGATATTCATACCTCTCATCATCTTAGCTGTGAACGCAAAATAAGTAAAATAAAGGCACTGAAAAATGGGACACAATCAGAAACAAAATTTCATTTTCAGTGCTTTCCTTATAATAAAAAGCGGTTCACAATCAATTGTTCTCAATACTGTATTAGGATTTGAAAAACATGATTGCAGCCATCACAGATGGTCATGGCAAAGTGTATGATGGTAGTCTCTGTTTTTTCATTACTATAATCGTAAGAATGCCCAAGAAGTGACAGGAGGTCTGGTCTGGAGGGCAGAGCTGCCATTAAGCCTGAAGATAACCTCTGAAGGGCTCCAGTTCCATGAACAATGAGAAGTTGACAAGCTTCCATGAAGCTTCCATGAATAATGAGAAGTTGACAAGCTGAGCTGTTTTTGGGTGAGAGCCAAAAGAAGCTGGCTCTGAAGCTCTTTCTGTGAGAGGGAAAGGAGCTGTCTGTCAGTGTGTGAGGCAACTACAGCCTGAGTGTCCAGCAGATTGTGAAAAGATCCACCTGGAATATTGATTATTCTTGAAAGATAGAACTTACCTGTTATTGTAAAAAAAAAACCCTCGGTGGTTTAGAGAAAGACTTCCTATGTGAAACGCCTTGAATAAAGTCAAAGGAACAATCCAATGACCAGAAAGGTGGCATATAAAGGCAGTTGTTGTTATTAAGAATGGTTTATCATACTTCTTCAGCGAACCCCTGCCCCTCCCATCATTATTGCACCATCAGTCTACTTGGTACTTTACAAAGCTGTAAGGCATATCTGTAATGTCTGTAATGGCTGGGCTGGAGCAAGGAAGCGTGCCAGATTGCAGAGGCCGGATCTGACCTCCATGCTGATAGAAAGAGGTGAGTTCACACCGCCTCCCTAGACCGGTGTGGGAGTTTGGGGAGGGCGGGGGACGGTGGAAAAGAGATTTCCCAGGGTGAAAGAAGGGCAAGAGGTGGGTGATCCAATGGGTGGACCGGCCCAGGGAGGGGGTGGTACCTGGATCCAGCACTTGGGCTGGATCCTAATCCCTCACACTGGGCTGCTTGGATCTGTGCCATCCATCAAGCTAAACAGATTATCCATTTCTAGCTTGCTTTTAGGATCAAGGCAGCTTATGCCTACGGCGAGCTGTAAAAAAGTGGTGTCAAGCTCAGGGTGAAGGGTACCCCAAATCTGCCACTCCTTCCACTACCCACCTGGATGCAAGCCATATCAGGTTGTCTCATGGTTTGGCTGGCATCAGGGCCCTTACAACTGCTTTTAAACAATGGCAACAACAATAAATAGGCACAAACGATGCATTTAAAGTCACATCTTGTTTTACCCTCTAGTCCAGCAATTTTTCAACCAGTGTGCTGCGGTACATTGGTGTGCCACGAATGGTCCACAGGTGTATCATATAATAATTCTGAGTTTCCCACATGAAAGTCTCAAGCATTCCACTGTTCTTATAACACAATGCCTTCAACCAGCATTTCTTCTAATGACAAGAGAAGATTGCAAATACCCATTCAATTGCTTCAAAAGGGCAGCAACCTTTGGCAACAACCCACCCAGTATCATGATAGTCTCAAGTGTTTTTAAAATGCACAAAAGATCCTGAAGAGTTTTGCTGTGCTTTGTGACTTAAAGAGAAACCACTATTCAATAAGTCAAGGCACTACACTACCGGCACAAAGAGCTGTGCTTTAAGTTTTAAGGAACACTTTTAAGATTACACAAAATGAAAGCTGAAGATGATGGCAAAAGCATGCTAGCAAAATGTTGAGAGGCATTGAATGCAGTTAGCTACAGAAATTCTGTCTAGAGTACTACAATTGGGAATTATTTTATAATTTAAAGGGACCATTTTTCACACCTGACTTTTTTGAAAGTGACATGAATGTATTTTCACTTCCATATGCAGCAAGGGGACAAATGTTCATCTCGTGACTTTCAGCATGCAAGTCATATGCAATTAACAATTACTTGTGAATTGATCAGGGTGGATTTGTTTTAAATCATGATTTAAATAACTACTCATAAGGGATCCGTTTAATCATTTTTTCCCCCACGAAATTGCACTCTTGCTTACTATAACCTAAACACAGTACAGTACAGGTCCAGCCTATTTATACACTAACTTTTTATACACGGATTTGACTCAACACGAATGGTCCCTGCAAACGAGAAGGAATATGCTGATCCCTGGAGAAGGGAAAAATGCACCCATTTAAAATCAGTTTAAAAAACTGAACAGTCCTTTAACAATAGCCTCCTTAATGAGAGAGAGAGGGCAGCTGGCTGACAATCCATCAATCTTTCCCCCTGAACACGTGAAAGAAAGGTGATCATTTTGCATTGGTGAAGGGAGGGGCTGAGTGAAGCTTCCATTGGAGGAGGGCTGGTTGATGGATTGTCTTCTTAGTAACTCTTATCTTAGAGTCAAAAGGTCAGCAAGGCTGTTTTTAAATCACTGGAGCAATGAATCTTTGTTTTTTAAATTGATTTGCTATAGTGCATTTTTTGCCATCCAGGTGAGTGCTTGGAACGGAACCCACGCGAATAATTAGTCTCAATCTGTATATGTTTTTCAAAACTCAGATAGGTTAGAAAATGAAAATACTGTACATTTTAAATAGTGATTTATTTATTAGTTTTGTAATGATATCAAAATTTTAGTTACCAATGCTGATGGAAACAGTTATTTGTGAAAACAGAAGGTGACCAAACTCCAGTTCAACAGGTAAATCAAGAATATTTAGAGGATTTGCTTCCCTTACTCTGTTATGACAACCATCATCACCAGCCAGAGATTCTGTATTTTGGATTTTTGTTTCTTCATCCATGAACACACATACTATTTATGAAGCATATGGAGTTTTTCTTTTTAAATTAAAAAAAATAGATAAATATTTATGTTTTCTTCAGATATTTGAATATCAAGTTTATTTTTAACTAAAATTTAAAAAAATTAAATAACTTAGCCTTAGCCCAATCCTAACTAATGCCCCCACTGCCAATGCAGCCACACCACAGAGCACACATTGCATCTTACAGGGGCACAATTGCAGAGGTCTCTTTGAGGTAAGGAAACATTGGTGACAAGCCTCCAGTGTCTCAATGGGTATAATCAGATTTGGTTGGCAACCTTCAGTCTCGAAAGACTATGGTATAAGCCTACAGCACCTGGTATTCCCAGGCGGTCTCCCATCCAAGTACTAACCAGGCCTGACCCTGCTTAGCTTCCGAGATCACGTAGCCATTTTGCTGGTGTAGGTTTGAGGAGAGTAAGGGAGAGGGAATGGGAAGAAGGAACAGGCTAGGATACTGGCAGAAGTCACTGTCTTCGGTATCCACCCCTTCCTTCCCATTTCACTATCTGCCCTTCCCCGTCTCCACCCAGGCTCTCTCCCATTCCTCCCATTACCCATCCACTGTGCTGGCTGACCTCCAGTCCTGTGTGTTGCTGGCTTTGGCAGTGAGCCTCCAACACCATTACCAATTGTGGCAGTGATTCCAAAATGGCCATGGGCGCTGAAATGTGCTGTGCATGCTTCTGTACGGCTATTCACAACAGCAGAACTTCTGTTCCACTGTCCAAAAGCCAAATTAGGATTGGGCCATGTGTCAGTTGGGTCAAGAGAAGAAATGTAATATTTGGACATATGCAGCCAATTCAACAGTCTTCATCTTCTTTTTCCTGTTTGTTTTTCTGCTTTCTCAAATCCCAAGCAATTTCTCAATTAAGAATGAGCTAGTCCAAAGTGAGAATGAGTATTTTCTACCTGAGCAGAAGAAGCGACTTCAAAGGTCTCTGAATGCAAGAACTTGAATGACTTCACTTGTGCAACTTTCTTTAAAACATCATCAGCAAACATACTGTATTTCTTCACAGTTTGCCTTTATCTCTGTAATTTATGAAAGTAGACATTATTGAGGGATGATTTATAGATGCTCATGTCATAGCCAACTCCTCTTCCTCTGCAGTTAAGGACTGACTCTGGAACAGTATTGTTCCATTCTTTCTTTAATGCCTGCAATTTAACTCTGTCATGGGGTATTTTTCTTTTTGAGATCTCACTCAGTTCCTTCCCAGTTTCAATGGCATCATCAATAAAAGTGATATTCCCCTGCACTTTGTTCAGGACTATGGAAATAGGCTTCAGGACAATCAGCAAGTGTTCCACATTTCTCTAAATCCCAATATTGAGAACTTTGTCTCATTAGCCCAATCCTATCACCCACCAGTCCACGGCACGCAGAGCCGCTGACAGAATGCATGCTAGGGTGGAGTGGGGCAATCAGATAGCCATTAAAAGGTAAGTAAAAGTATTTTTTATTTACTTCCCAGTAAGCTGCAGTTAGTATGACTGAGGAGAAGAAAGGGGCCTGGAGGTTCACAAAGGAGGGGACAGGATCCGGCATACACCACTGTAGCTGGATCCACCCCCTCCTGTTGCCCCATTCCTCCCCCATGACATGAAATGGAGGTCATGTCTGTAATAGAGAATTCTTGGCATTTCATTGACTACAATTTCCATGATTTTTGAGTGGAATAATGGCAGTTAATATAGTGTAAAATTAATATAAATTTGCCAAGAGCGAGTAAGGCAAATGTGCATTTGCTGAATGGCAAGAAATGATTTAAATATTACTATTCATTTTATTAAACAGATCATTATATCAGACAATATGTTATTGCAGTGCAATGAAGTGTGGGGTAAATCTAATTCTAACCAACATGAGTTAATGATACCCAATATATATAAATAGAAGTGCTTCTTTGGCTCCTATTCTAAAAACATAAAGCCGATCTTTCTCGGCCAAGTCCCTGTTTTTTACATAATTGGAAGTAATAATTTAATTGTCGTTATAACTTGGACTGATCACTTATGGATGCTATTCAAAGGTGGCAACCAAGGTGTCCAAGTCCCACTTTTCCTTCCCATTCCTACATTACTGAATTTAGTTCAGGCTTTTTGCTGTGTGACTTTGAATTGTTTAAGTGCATTTTAGTGGCTCGATGGTGCGAGCAGTAGTAGAACTAACTGTTATTTGGATAGTAATGAAATCTTTTCAAGTTTTTGTTATCAAGAACTGTTATCTACACTGCAGGACATGCTGAGTGCATTGATGCAGAATGGAAACAGGTATTGGTAGCAGAGAATAGTCTTGGGGAAAGCCAAACTGCAGATTTAATTTGAACCAGGGGTGAGTCTGGATTGCCAGAACCTGTTCTCAGAGGTCAGGTATGTAATTAGGGTTGCCAGGATAGACACATCTGGGACCTGAGATTTCTGAGGTCAGGCATGGTGTTGTCCACCACCTCTTCCAAGACTGCCAACTCTTCCAAAAATGGAGGGGAAAATCTAGTACCAGGATGGAGGCTGGCAGCAAATGTGCAAGAAATCAAGCCCCAAGGAACAAGTACTTACAGTCTACTAGGTTTTCTCAGATCACCTGGGCTGATGACCTCTCTGGCCATGGTCTGATGTATCCATGGACATCCCTTACTTTCAAGAGCTCCCACTTAACTAAACGGTACATGTAATGGGAATGTGCATTTAGATCTTTTAAAATGATGTGAAGGCCCTTACATTCATGGGATGTCTGGGTGCACAAAAGTCTTTCATATTCAGCCCTTCTGAATGCCAGGTGCAAGGGACTGGTGACAGGATACAGGTATCTTGTTTTGAGTGCTCCCTGAGGCTTCTGGTGAGTCACACTGAGATATGCGAAGCTGAACTAGATCCAGCAGGGCTCCTCTTTTGTTCTTAGGTTCTCACACAGAACGAGTGCTGACTGCAGAGTGATGGCTGTGCACACAGTTTCCTAGTGCCTGAGATCTGTGAAAAACCATAAAGGAATTGGAAGCCTTTGGGCTTCTGTAAATATTAATTGTGCTTAGACCAGGCCAAGTTTTAATTAAACTGGTATTCCTCTGCAATAAAGTCCCAGGCAACATATTGTGCTCAATTCATAGTCAAAAATGTGTATCAATAATTGAAGAGGGAGAAATTTTCCTAGAACATTAAAATATGAATGTCAGAAAATCTACGGCTAATTTAATACCTTAAAAGTAAACAAACCCTTTGCATTTTCCATTCTTTCTACCACTTCATTGAATGAGATGGCCTGTTTTTGTTTAGCAGTGCAATCTTCTGTGGAACTTCTGCAGATGTTGCTGCTATGTTAGCACAATGTCTGTTATATCCTAAGGGAGTAGGGAAAACAAGAGCCCAGCTAAGTCCATGTTGACGTAGTCCTGTCAGTAACTCCATCAGCATTCATGGAAACCCTGATACAGCTCACCAGTCATGGAATGGTGGCCGAAATCAACTTGACATGTAAGAAGCCAGTTATGGCAACCTGTCCAGCCCCAATGCCAGCAGCCAGAGAAGTGCTCTCAGTATAAACCAAGCAGGGAGTGGGTGTCATGTGTAGGTCCAATGACTGGACAACCTCCTTGTGACCCCCAAGAATGAGTAACACAGCAACAGCCACTACTACCAACCATGGGGATCTGTCCCAATATCGACACACATACACCCACAACACAAGAATGTAACAGAATCTCCCCCCTCAGAAGCTACTGTAGCACAGACAACAAGGAGGCACAAGCAGAGAACTACTAAGAAGCCCAACATCTGAAATTCAAGTTCCTGTATACTCCTTACACAAACACACACTTTTTGACTACAGCAGAAAAGAAAGACAGCTTCTTTGGGGGAGAGCAGCCATGTGAAATTAAGGCACAAGTCTTTCTATGGCAAACTGGAAGGAACACTTTTGCCAAGGGAGGACCTGAGGTGAACCACAAGAGGAACCTCAACAGCATTAAGCCAAGCCATCATGCTTGTACCCCTAGGTGGTGGGGAATCAGGAAAGACAGGTTCAAGTCCAGCCAAAGGCTTGTTGGCTCCATCAACACACACACATTTTGCATGATTGGTCCGAAACATCAATGAGAGGGACAAAACATGTGAAAGATGTAGGCTTTGAACCCACACTGGCCAGTCCACAAAGCTCTCTCTAAATACTCAGCCAAGGAGCAGCCCTATGAAGAGCATCTGAAACACGTAACATCATTCAACACCATAAACAGATGCAACTGGCTGGGAGACTGTAGCAAATGGATCAAGTACTGCATGGCCGAACATTGGGCTTGTATGTGAACAGGGTCCCTATTGCACCTGTCCATGCATATCTCGTGTCCTTTTCATCAGTGCTGGCACCTTCCAACAGTGGGTCTAGCACAGCTGTCATTATGCTGCTCTCCTTCTCCTTGAAATGGTCTGCCTTGTTTATAATGGCAGCAGAGAACAACTGGCTTGTGACCAATGAGGGGCTTCCTCTCACTACTGGAGCCCAAGGTGAAAGAGAGTGAGTATGCTGCAGACCCTGAGCCCACTACTGCCTGAGGTAGGCTGGGCAGTTCTTACAATTAGGAAATGGTAGTTTCAACCCATTGGTTCTAGTCCTGTCCTCAAAAGCCAAAGAGAGTGAGTTCTCCAGTGGTGGACCTCCCCCGTCCTGCTCCTGGGGCAAAGGTCCCTGAAGCCGCCCCCCATGAAAGATGCTGTCCTCCCCACGTAGGAAGCTTCCCCCCACCTCTGAAATGTGACAGAGCCTTGTGTGACCTTGGAGCCGACTGGGGAAGCCTTGTGAAGCTTCCCCACAAAATTAAACTGCACTTCTGGAAAACCAGAAGTGCCGTTTCTGACCAAGTCAGGAGCCTCAGGAAGGCTTCCCACCTAGTCCTAGAGGCACACTGGCTCAGTGCTCAGGGCATTTTCTCCATTTGCCCAGTGCTGGATCTGCTGCTGAAGTTCTCCCCTTCTTCTGTATGTCAGCCCTTCAGATGTTAAAACAGTTCAGTCCTATCGAGGATTGGGCTGTCAGGTGGAGCACTTTGCAACAACAGAAGGGGGGGCAGTCACAGAGGTCTCCTCAAGGTAAGAGAACATTTGCTGTTATCTGGGGTCTGCATTGGTGCTGGAAAGTTGGTTAGCATTGGGCTGTTAATCAGTTTTAAAGTAGTTCAAAATATTTGAACCAGTAACCAAAACACTTTTTAAAGTTATCACCTGAGGCAGAGTTGAATGCTAAGATTGAAGAGATTTTGATGAACCTGAACTAGAAAGGAACCCACATATTTAGTGGTTTGACTTCCCACTTTTAAAAGGTACCTCCAGTGCCAATCACGTGGCGAATGGACTGTAAGAATGCCTCATGAATTCATAATATTATCCAACTTTGGAAGTTGTCCTTAATTTAGGGCATGAGAGTGATTGTTCTGAACTGTCCTGACAAAATTAGGACAGCTGGCAAAGCCAAAAAGGGATTTATAAATACAGGCCTTTGGACTAAAGAGCAAACAGATTTCCACAATGTATTCTATCTTTACTACATACAGGGGACGTGACCTACTTTGCTAAGATAAAGTCCTCTCCAATTTTACATATGACACCAATGTCCCAAGGATATAACAACAGAACATTTCCAACAGAGCCTGTTCTCTTTAAACTTATCTGCCTGGCCATGTTCCAGGGAAAACTTGAGTAAGTGCAATACTTTGTGGATTCGGTACAAAATTGAAACAGTGTTGTGGGGGTATAACAATCATAAAATTGTGAACGCATCCAAGTATCTATCCCATGCTTTTTTGCATGAAAAGGCCCAGATTTTGTTTCTGAACCTGTGGCTTAGTCAATTTCTGTTTAAAAACCAATCACTGCTCTTCTTAGTGATCTCTCTTACGTGATGTGTCACCTCTAGCCAATGTCCTTGTGTGACACCAGCTTTACCCAGGTGTCCCTATGTAAATTGAAGGTATCCAAATTAGGAACACTGTGGAATCTTTTTAATAACGTTACACAGTCAATTGCTTCAGCCTTGGCAAATAATTGAAAATTACGCTCTTTTTAACTCTGTGTTTGAAATCCTTCATTAGAGAGTGATAGAAATTCATGGTAATTATCCTGCTCATTCAACTCCTCAGCTGGTAGAAATCCGTATGAGTTAATTGAGTTCATTGATTCTGCTGATTGCCAAAGAGCTAGTGGTAAAGACAGAGAAATGTGTTTGATTTGTAGCTCATTGACCAACCTGACTCCACCTTAGATATTCCATATTTAATTCCATTTTTCCTCTTGGTTTTAGAAAATGTTTGTTAGCTTTGCCTGAAAGAATCAGGAGCTCTAGCCTAAACCCACATAAACTTCCATTGTCTGGTTCTTACACTAGCTATACAGAGAAGCACCATTACCTGACATTCTGTCAGGCTTTATTGTGACTGAGAAAAAGAATCGAGGATAGAGATATGCAGATTGAGGCAGGCTTGATAGTCAGCAGTCTAGCTGCCAGGAGCAGCTTAGTCCCCTAACCTAGTGGGTCTTTGAGTGTACCCTGTTACTTTCTTCCATCTAAGCAGATACTTGCCTTTTACTACTAAGGGGGAAAGTAAAAGATTGCACTTGGAGACAATGTTGTAAAAAGGGCAGAACCGGCATTGAGAATGGAATTATAGCTTGGTGGTAGAGCATATGCTTCGCATGCAGAAGATCCTGTGGTCAATCCCTGGTATCTTTAGGAAGAGCTAGGAAAGACCCATGGGGAGCCAATCCGTGTATACTGCACTAGATGGACCAGTGGTCTGATCCACTATCACTTCATACATTTAGGGCACAATCCTATGCATGTCTACTTAGAAGTAAATCCTATTGTGTTTGAGGGAGCTTACTCTCAGGAAGGAGTGGATAGGATTGCAGCCTTAGTGTATGACCTGTTTAGAGAGGTCTAGCAGGAAGGTGCCATGTGTTCCACTGCACCCATCATCATTACAGACATTTTGCTCATTGTGTTTCTTAGGATGGATCATGTTTAGCGAAGTCCCATGTATTAAAACCAATAGAGATTCATTGCCTTCATGTCAGTCTCACATCTTTCTGTTTGTGACGCCTGCGTTGGCTTGGTCATATCATGAGAATGGATGATGGCCGGATCCCAAAGGATCTCCTCTATGGAGAACTTGGCAAGGAAAGCACCCTACAGGTAGACCACAGCTGCGATACAAGGACATCTGCAAGAGGGATCTGAAGGCCTTAGGAATGGACCTCAACAGGTGGGAAACCCTGGCCTCTGAGCGGCCCACTTGGAGGCAGGCTGTGCAGCATGGCCTTTCCCAGTTTGAAGAGACACTTGGCCAACAGTCTGAGGCTAAGAGGCAAAGAAGGAAGGCCCATAGCCAGGGAGACAGACCAGGGACAGACTGCACTTGCTCCCAGTGTGGAAGAGATTGTCACTCCCAAATCGGCCTTTTCAGCCACACTAGATACTGTTCCAGAACCACCATTCAGAGCACGATACCATAGTCTCTCGAGACTGAAGGTTGCCAACTACTACAACTACTAACTCACAGCATATAAAACTGCTGGTTTAATAGCCATCCTATCCCCTTTGTCTGCTGGCAGAAAGCATGTTCCACCAAAGGAAGTGCAATGGCTCTGGCAGAAGTGATGTTGCATTGGGAAGCACAATGAAATCACCAGCACATTGGCTGGTGGCCATGCACGGAGATTGGGAGAGAGACCACTGTCTAGGCATCTGTGAGTATGTGGTAAGAATGGGGTGGTGGGAAGGATGGGGATATTTCTCAGTGGGGGGGGGGGGGGAGAACCAGGGCAGAGAGAAGGTGGGAGGGGGTGAATCTGGTGGCAATGGTGCATGCCGGAATTCATCCTCCTTTCGCAAATTACCCCACTACTTTTCCTTCTTTGGGTATATGCCACCAAAATAGATATTATATGTCCAAGCAGAATCATAGGCAGCCCAAGGTACATCCAGTTTGCCTTCAGGTCATCCCCTCCATATGATTTTGGGTGGCTGCATTGACAATGGTGGGTTTGGGGTGCCTTTTTGGTGCGACTGCATTGGTGCTGAAGGCATGGGGATAGGATTGGGCTGTAAGAAAGCATTCCTACACATTTACCTGAGAGTACACCCCACTGAACTCAATGGGCCTTACTTCTAAGTAGATATGCATAGGCTTGCCTGTAAGATGTGTGATACAGGGATGGCAAGCCTTAAATTTGGTTGCTATTGTGAAAATGGGTGAGCTTATAAATGGCTTATTTCCTTCTGGGTTTCCTAACTTCATTGGAATCACCTAAGGAGTGGCACACCCTGAGCTAGGATCACGCAAGCAGGAGTAAGAATACTGACCTACTTTACAGAGTTGTTCCTAAATTTACTATGGGAAGCACTTACAAAACTCAAAAACATACCATGCAAACCTCAGTGTTATGGTTTAGCCAGAAAAGAAGTTGTCCAGTCTTCTAACACTATTTATGTGCTCAGAGGCCTTGTAATTCAAATCATTTCTCAATTTATCTTGCATCAATCAATATCCATTTATAGTTCTAATTCTGTAGCACCAGGCTTGCAAGACTGAGTAGTGTCCTAGAGGCAATTTTTTTAAAACAGTGTCTCCCATGACCTTAAACCGCATTCTCTAGGTCTGTTTTTTATTATCATTAATTTTCAATGCATTTATGTGCCTTATTATTCTCTGCAGTGCTATCCTTTGAGACCTGTCCCATCTCTTAGGCAGCTGGCTGGATTTTATTTACATTCATTGTCAGAGGAACAAACAGCATTCAAGGTTATCTTCTGCTGCTTCCTACAATGTTTACATAGCACAAGCATTTTCTTTATGGAGAGAAGCCTGCTTGTTAGCTTGTTTCCATGGAAATAGGGACAATGGCAATGATAAGGGATGGGGAGGTGCCACTGAAACCTAGCTGGACTCCAACCTGAGGTATATCAAAGAACGTTTGCTTGTTGAGTAAAATATTTCTTTACTCAGCATGTGGTTGGTCTGTGGAACTCCTTGCCACAGGATGTGATGATGGCGTCTGGCCTGGATGCCTTTAAAAGGGGATTGGACAAGTTTCTGGAGGAAAAATCCATTACGGGTTACAAGCCATGATGTGTATGCGCAACCTCCTGATTTTAGAAATGGGGTATGTCAGAATGCCAGATGCAAGGGAGGGCACTAGGATGAGGTCTCTTGTTATCTGGTGTGCTCCCTGGGGCATTTTAATTACATTTCCTGTGAGATACAGGAAGCTGGACTAGATGGGCCTATGGCCTGATCCAGTGGGGCTGTTCTTATATTCACCCTGACAAAATGAAGGGTATGCTATCAGTGGCATAGGGCTGCCATATAAGAACAGCCTTGCTGGCTCAGACTAAATGTCCATTTTGTCCTGCATCCTGTCGCTTGCAGTGGCCAACTAGACACTTCTGGGAAGCCCATAAGCAGGATATGTCTTTCCCCAGCAGCTGAAATACTGCTTCTGAGCATGGAGGTCCTATATGGGGGGGGGGGCATTAGGAGTGGTCTAGATGGGCCACTGACCAGGTGCTAATGCACCTCAGATGTCCATCCTGGCCAACCCAGGCCAACCCCTAAAGCCTCAGAACTGGTGGCATTCGTGGTGCCCATGGCAATATCAGGGAAAGGGTGGTGGGTATCTTAACACCCCACCGGAAAGTCTCCAAGAGGGGGAGCTGTTCTTAGTTCCAGGTGGAGAAAATTTCACAAACAAGGAGCCATCACCGGGAAGCTCCAATTTCAAGGTGCCACTCCCCTCACCTCTGTCAGTGCCGGCAGAGTTAGAAGGGCCCCCTCTCCATGACCTGAGAGGATGGGTGGGATTATATGGAAGAAGGTGGTCCCAAGCTAAGAAGGGCTTTAAAAGTCAAAACTAGTACTTTGAACTGAGTTTGGAAATGAACCGGCAGTCACAGCAGTGGCCCAACTGAATTGAACCAGTGAGCCGCAGCAACCAGATGGGCAGCCACATTCTGCACTAATTGCATTATCCAGACTGTCTTCAGCCCCACGTAGAGCACACTGCAGTAGATTCTGTATAGTATGTATATTCCACAGTATATCTGTATCTATAGCCTTATCCTAAATTGGAAGATATTTGGAACTGTAATTCAGTCCATACTCCAGAAGAATGGGATTGTGCATTCCTTGACATTTCAGAAAGTCTGTGAACTGCCTGAAGTTTGCAACATATGGATTCAAATCTAATCAGCTGATTGATTATTCAAAAGTCAGGTAGCTAATCCATTAAAAAATCTTTCATTGGTTGACAGCTCTACTTATTAGCATTCCCCTTTGAAACCTCAACTCTAAAGAAGTGTCTTAGATGGGAATCATATTTTATGCTAATTTAAAACATAGCCCTATTTCATAAATCTGTGTTCAGCAGATTTTTACAGACTTTGTAAGCTGCCAAAACTCTGCGAAGGAATAGGACTTTTTCTGGTTCTCGAAGTGCGTGCGTGCGCACGTACTGCATGTATCTTGAACTAACCGGATTTGCAGGTTTCCATAGTTACACATTACATTTAACAAGGGTGAAAAAAGTAGCACTGAAATAAATGTTTGTTAATATTCATATAATAAAATCTACCTACTTGCAATCAAATATATTGAATTATAATTGACTGTTTAGCTTGTTTCAGCTGCTAATGATAATTCATATGTTCAAATTCGGATATTTGATTTGGACTCTGAGGATATTAAAAAAAAAGATTTCAGCTGCAAAATAGAAAGAGTCAGGAAAATTAATGACACACCTACCTAACAGATTAACACCCACTAGAATTTTAAACTCATCCAGAGTAATGACTTTGCTTTTCCTTTGTGACTCTTTTCCAAGCCTACGTTACAATCACCACTAACATGCTTCAAAATGCCGTTCAAACCACCAAACAGCAGGATAACTTGGTACCAGAAATCCAGTAATATTAAAAAGCCACAGAGAAATGTAATTAAAAGCTGTGAATCTTGCTTTGATATTCTGAACTCTGCAGAATGCATCATCTGCATATGTTTTCCCATGTAGATGATCCCAGAAGAAAAATACTGGAGCAATCAACCTGTGGAATACCACAAATAGTTTGCATTGTGTAGATTGCTCACTCTCCTAAGAATGTACCCTCACTCTCTCCTCACTCTCTAAGAATGTAGCATTCCCATTTTAGATGGCATGGTATTTTTTCAAGAACTCATTGAGACTAGACCTAGAGAGTTAGCAGGTTACCTGACAGCACTTTGTAATATGATACTGATTGAGGAACAGGAAGTGGAGATGCATCACACTTTCTGTTCGTTTGCAACTCCATCTTGGTGTCCTGGTTCTTTGACCAGAACCTGGTCAATGGTTCAGGGCTAAGGTGCAGCCCTTGGGAACTGGGGTGGACCCACTCAGGAAAAAACCAGGGGCAGTGATCACTTCAAACAAAAAATTGAGACTAGAAAGGATGGTGATTCAACAGCTTTTGCAAAATGCAAGGACATATAATCTGCAGGACTTTGGACAGCTCCCAGGCAGACAATTTGTTCCAACAACTTCCTGAGTAGAAATGAGCCCTATAAACAGACAGACCCTTGGTTTAAGCCCCACCTCTTTGATAGTGGATTACATAAAGAGTCTCTGCTTTGGCCTGGATGTTACTTGCTTCTGTCATTCTGTGTTCTCTTGGTGGGCCTATGGGCATCTCAGGGAAGCAAGAATAGTTGCATGTTGCATCTTGGGCCATTGGTAATTTCTTGGTTAGCTTGGCCTGGCGCAGTTGCAAACCTGCCATAGACCGGGACGGGGTTGCTAGGTGCCGGCTGCTAGGATCCCATGGAAGCCTCTCTGAGGCTCCTGATGGGGGCAGAAGCTGTGCTTCCGGAAAACTGTGGGGAACCTCACAGAGGCTTCCCAGACGTGGGTGGAGGTCATGCGAGGCTCTGTGAGCCTCTGGTGAGTGCGGGGGGCAGATTTCTGTGCGGGGACAGCGATAGCCTACCGGGGGCGCCATCGTGTAGCTTTTCCCCAGATGCGGGGCTGTGGAGGTCTGCTGCAGACCTGGCCACTCTAGTAAGTTGGATGCTGATTGCTAGGTCCCTGTCAGACTGAGTTTTTCCACCCTGGAGCCTGTCAAGGGTCACTCCCAGATGGAGAGTCAGGAAGCCTGAGGTCTTGCAATCCTTCTGACCCATGTCTTCCAAACCCAGGGATGTGACAGCACTTCTCTTTCAGGTTAGTGTCTGTTTTGCTGGTTGGAGTCCGAGTACTTCCAAATAGGAGTTTCACTCACACACACACACATACAAACACACAGTAGGGAGGTGTGAGGGCTTGGGCAGAGAAGGAAGGACAAGCCCCAAGCACTGCCTATTCTCTTCATATGTCTATGGCAATATCATACAAATATAGTCTTCCAATGAAATCAAGCCTTCCTTGCAAATGCCACCTAATTTGCTTTTACAATAAATTTACCAAGACAAGAGTGAAGCAGTTTCTTCCTTCCTAAACAGAAAATATTTTGTTCACCCATCACTATGGTGACAAATGCACTGCCTTCTGGGAAACAACTCTTGTTAAATGTCACTTATTTCTTTTTCAACATTCACATTTCAAGTGAGTGGGATCCTGTGGCAACAAATATAATGTCACCCCAAGGTGTTTGGTCAGCATACTAAGGCTGGTTTTTCTTTGAGTCTGGTGAAGTTATAAAGCACATATGCTGACACATTTACAAAATCTCTTGCCATAAGAAGCTATTTAGTCTTTAAGATGGTCTCTTGGTTGTTTTTGTAATATAGAGGTTATTCTTTCTACATTGGACCAGTTCCCACTTGAGCTGCTCCAAAACAGGCAGAGTGAATCAAAGAAAAGATACATCTGGGTCAGAGGAGCCAGAGGCAAGAGTCACATTTCAGAGATGATAGATTAGGATCCAAGGGGAACCAAGGCAGAAACAAGCATATGGACTCTCCTGAGTAACAAATTGCTCACACTAAGGAGCAAATTCTGAGGCTTGACTGAGTAAGGATTGACCTGTAGAGATCAGCTAATGATTCTGCAGGTAGGCTAGTGCTGCAGCCAAAATGGGCATCCAGGCACCACAATTTTATAGCACAGACCTAAGCATATGTACTCAAAAAAAGTCCCGTGTTCAATGGGGATTACTTCCTGATCCTCATTTAACACAATGGGACTTACTTCTGAGTAAATATGTATATAGGATTGTGCAGTGTGTCTGCCAGGCTTGCAAAGGCAACAAAAGTGCTGGACCTCAGGAAGTTCCTGGTTTGAGACTGATAGTGCTTTCCAGGCTGCCACCTCTGTGGATGGAGAAATATAGAACATGCTATAGCATCAGGACACTTGCAACTTCTGGGAGACTCATCCAGGTTCTACAGCTTTGTCTTTAGGGCATCAGTAATAACAAATTGACTGTACCTCTTCTTCCTCCAGCTCCTTATAATTGCCCTAAAAAGAGAGCTAGAAACAACAAAAGAGATTTTCAGAAATTTTCCAAATTTCCATGACACACCTGTGGACCAGTGGTGTCACTAGGGGTGTGTGGGTGGTGCGGGCCGCACTGGGTAACGCGCAGAGGGGGTGGCACACACCGGGGGGGTGTGACATGCTAAAATTGTGGTGGTTAGGAGTAACTATATCATGTTATATACTGTTGGATGTGGAATTTCAAGCAGAATGCAATGAAAAAACCAGAGTGAAATATCTCATTTCTATCAAAAGTTATTGGCAAAAAACCAGAAAACAAAAAATGCATGGAGCCCAATGGAAAGTGAAACCAAGCCATATCGCACATTTACTTGTGAGTAGGCAAACTTGCCTTAGTCCATCGGAAAGGGCAGGCTGAGAGGGATCCAACAACACCAGAATGGTCCTGATCCAATCAATGTAGCCCCCCCCCCCCAAAAAAAAAACACCTGAGAAGGAGTTCCCTCCCTCCAAACTGGCGAATGTATTGAGCCCTATGGAAAGCTAAACTAAGTCACATGGTCATGTTTACTTGCGAGTAAGCAAACGTGCCATGGCTCCTGGGCAGGTCAGGCAAAGGGAAATGTGAGGCCACCAGAATGGTTCTGATTTGATGCAACTGGAGCTCAACAAATGCTCCAGAAGGCAGCTCCCCCCCCCCCAATAAAAAGAATGAAACAGGCTTGACAGGATAAAGTGAATATTTTTCTGTTTTAGTCTGCAATTCTATTCACACTTTCCTGGGAGTAAGCCCCACTGACTATAATGGGACTTACTTCTGAGTAGACAAGCATAGGATTGGGCTCTCAGACTTGTAAAGCCAGGTGGGTCCTGATAGTGATATGCATGAAATATAAGAACTTAAATTGAATTGGTGTGGTCTGGTGTGCTCCCTGGGGCATTTGGTGGGCCACTGTGAGATACAGGAAGCTGGACTAGATGGGCCTATGGCCTGATCCAGTGGGGCTGTTCTTATGTTCTTAACTGGGTACTGGGTAGGGGTGAAAATCTTACTGATTCTTTTTGGGGAGGGGGGGTGTTATTGGAAAAGGTGCAAAAGAGAGTGACTAAGATGATTACGGGGCTGGGGCACCTTCCTTATGAGGAAAGGCTACAGCGTTTGGGCCTCTTCAGCCTAGAAAAGAGACGCCTGAGGGGGGACATGATTGAGACATACAAAATTATGCAGGGGATGGACAGAGTGGATAGGGAGATGCTCTTTACACTCTCACATAACACCAGAACCAGGGGACATCCACTAAAATTGAGTGTTGGGAGAGATAGAACAGACAAAAGAAAATATTTCTTTACTCGGTGTGTGGTTGGTCTGTGGAACTCCTTGCCACAGGATGTGGTGATGGCGTCTAGCCTAGACGCCTTTAAAAGGGAATTGGACAAGTTTCTGGAGGAAAAATCCATGACGGGGTACAAGCCATGATGTGTATGCGCAACCTCCTGATTTTTAGAAATGGGTTAGGTCAGAATGCCAGATGCAAGGGAGGGCACCAGGACGAGGTCTCTTGTTATCTGGTGTGCTCCCTGGGGCATTTGGTGGGCCGCTGTGAGATACAGGAAGCTGGACTAGATGGGCCTATGGCCTGATCCAGTGGGGCTGTTCTTATGTTCTTATGCAGGCAGGCTGCAGAGAAAATTCACTTGGTGGAACTGGGCTGACTTCCCCTTATTTAATTATTTGTTTTACTTTAATTTAATTATTTATAATTATTTTAATTTGCTTTATGATGGGTCCTGTTATTCTAAAAAGATTGTCATTCTAAAAAGTGGATCCCAGTGCTAAAAGTTTGAGAACTGTTCCAATAAGGTGTTAGTAAGCTGACACCCTGGGGGGAGGTGACACCACTAGTGATCAAAATCACTAAAATCATAGTTTCTAAAAATAATACCATCATATATCAATCAATGTGTAATTTCATGCAGATTGCAATGAAACAAACTGTGTTGAAATATCTTTATTCTATCAAAAGGTACAGCCAAAAAACCAGTGGGGGCAGGGTGACAGTAGATCACCACACCCACCACCTGGAGTGTTGCCCTGCCCACTGCATGGGGGTGACGCGCTGGCCTCCTGCACCGGGTGACGCGAGCCCTAGCGATGCCACTGTGTGGACCTTTCATGGCACACCAATATGCATGGCACACTGGTTGCAAATCATTGCTCTAAGGGCATGAAAGACACCAAGGGCAGCCCAATCATACAGATAGCATTCTGCTAGCCCAGAATGCTTTAAGGCAGTTGTAAAAGGTGCTCTGACAGCACACAAGGGCAGAATGGGGATGGAGGTGAGCAGAACAGGGTGATGACTGGGGCTTGGGAGAGTGGATCAGGTCTGGAAGGGGGGGTTTGGTGGGAGCAGTGGCAGACAAAATTTGTGGTCAGCAGGCTTTTAGATGCATCTACCCGCCAAATCCACTGTGACACCCAGAAACTCCTGCTAATCTGTAGCAAAGCAGGAGTTTCCAGAACTCACCAAGGATTCTGGATTATTCCTTTGAAATTCCACAGTTGATTCTGCTAGTTGGAATCCCAAATCTGTCTCTGAATTCCATTTTGTTGTACGAAATACATCCATATGTAGCCCACTGATGACATCAGCCCAGCAACATTCCGCCCAGTGGTTACTCCAAGATCCATTTCACAACCCAAGTGGAATTCTCTCCAGAGTTTTGGGAAACTTTTCAAGGAAAAAAAAAATCCAGATCAGAACCTTGCTGTTCTGCCCATCATTTTAGAGATGCCAGTCCCTTAACTGCATGATGCAGAACTAGGGCTTGAAGTTCCCCCTCCTTAGTTTTTGGTTCTGCATTCAAAACTGGTTCCTTGATAGCCAGCTGAAGAGGTGTCAACAGGATGCTGCAAGCCACTGATATGCATAAATGCTGTAATGTTTCATGTTAATGAAACTAAGTGCTGCAGGTCATGGAAGATAATACACATTGAGTTGTTATTCACGATATTTTTGGAAATAATTTCACCAGTGGTTGCTTCCTGTCCAGAAGAAGGAAAAAAACATTTGCTCTAAGAATATTTTAGCACCTCATTAAACACAGCTGCATATTTAGTGGGGCGCTAAAGCAATTCACTCAGCAATTAACCAAATTTGCAATGACTTTTTTCTCTAATATTACTCCTCCTGATATATGTGCTTTCTCTTAGGACATGGGTCTCCAAACCCCAGCCTGGGGTCCAGATGTGGCTTGCCATGAGCCTCTATCCAGCCTGCAGCAAGCCTCTGCTCCCCTGTGGGGCTCTGGCACGCTCAACCGAATGCAACCAGGGGGTGTTCTGAGGGCTGGGGAGGTCGCACACAGCCACCCTGGCCCTCAGAATGCCTAAAAACAGCTCTTCCTGCTTTTTCAGAAAAAAAAATCCCAGAAGTGCCAGGATGTGCATTGGTGCTTGGAGAAATCCTGGAACTTTGAGCCCATTTATTCATTCATCTAAGTTCTGCCTCTAATGTATTTATTTAAATTTTTTATTTAAAAATTACTTATTTCTCTGGCCCTTGACACCATGTCAGATTTTTGATGTGTCCTCTGGTCGAAAAGTTCAGAGATCCCTGTCTTAGGGCACAACCCCCCCCCCATCAATGCAGCCATGCTCAAATGAGTTGTGCTGCATCCTACAAGGGGAGAGAAGTCTCACAGGTCTCCTCTGGATAAGGAAACAAATGTTTCCTTAGCAGGGGTAAGCCGCTGAGGTCTTACTAGGCTCTGAAGTCCAACAAGATTTCCCTTGGAAGAACCTTGCTTTAATGAATAAAGAAGAACTTACCAATGACGGGAAAACCCATCCCTATTCAGTTTGAACTGGCCAATCACATAATACTCGTATGTCTGTGGCTGATGCATCTGTTGAATGATTCACTGGAATTAACCTGGGCAATAATTTGTCATCCAGTGATACCTTGGTTACTGGGGAGAGGATTACATTCCCAAAGAATGTCAAATGAGATATTTAAGAACATTTTACCCTAACTATTAAGTTTGGCAAGCTGGGGTGGGGTGGGTCTCCATATGATAATATTACAGTATCCTGCTGCAGGCCCCCTCCCCTACATCTTATCACTTGCAAGATCAGGAATTTTATTGTTCTCAGAAAGGCAAACCCTCAGTGGGAAGCGCCCACCCATTTTGGCTGGTAAGTGCTGCTGGGATATGCAGGAAGTCCCCTGCCTCTCCCGTTCCTCTGTTGTCTCTGCTATGGCAATGATTTGTAAGCTCCTCAGGGCAGGGATCTCTCATAAGAACATAAGAACATATTACACACTGCCAAATGCTAACCTGGTACTAAAGAAATAATAAATAACACTGCACAACAGAAACAGAATCTGAATAACTATTCTCCTACAAAATAACACTGACCTCTGACCTTGTACAATTGGCCATTGAACCTGAAGGTATAACTATAGAGACTTAGGGCTCCATCTAAATAGGCTGACACCAGCCCAGTGCAGGCGTGCAGCATTGCAAACGTACCGTAAGGCACGCCTGCGAAACATACCACTGGGCTGGCGCAGGCCTGTGCTGAGGAGTGACGACTGCCGACCAGAGCTCCAGCTGAGTGCTGGACAGTGGACTGGTTTGTTGGGGCCGGGGGGAGGGGGCTAGGCATTCTGGGGTGGGGGGTGGGGGAAGCATGGTGGGGGAGGGAGCGGGGTGGAAGGGAGGCAGAGATGACAGCAGGCCCTGCCGCCATATCCTATCCCCCCTCCTGGCCCAGGAAACCCAATATGAGTTTGCACCCGCTCAATAGCAGGTACAGATCCAAGGAGACCCATTGGGGCTGCCTGGGGATTAGAAGGGGTAAGGGAGTGTAAGCTTCCTTACCCCTAGTAGACCCCACACTGTTTCCCAGCCCCATGGCATGCAGTGGTAGCCATTTAGGCCCTGCTGCAACCCTTGGTGCTGGGAAGCACAGTATCAGGCTGTTACAGCACAATCCTATGCAGGTCTATTCAGTAGTAAGCCCCACTGTTTTTAATAGGGCTTAGGGCCTGATCTAGACCCATGCGCACTGGCTCCCAGCGCATGTCCACACTGGGCCAGCTCTGGAGCTGGGTGCCCGTTCTGCTGCCAGACGGTCGCCTGAACAGAGAGGTGAGTGTGGGTGTGGGGGGAGGCATGGATGAGTCATTCGGGGGGGGTGAAGGTGGGCGGAGGGCGGGGAGGTGGCATGGTGGAGAGGGGGGAGCTTGGCTCCACCGGATCCTGAGCCCCACGTGGGATTGCAGAGCTGCTGTAGAATCAAGTAGCACTATTGTAGGGCTACTTTCCTTCCCCTACGGAGCTGCTGTGGGCTGCCTAGTTGCACGTAGGATACCGCGGTAGCCGTTTTGGGCGCTGCAGGAGTCCCATGCACTGGGCAGCTCAGGATTGGGCTGCCACTTCCATATAAACATGTCTTGGAGTTCAGCCTTCAGGAGGTACATTTGGACATTATCTTTGAACACACACACACACACACACACACACACACACACACACACACACAAGAAAGCTACAGTATATTCATATGAATGTGACTTGATAACAGGAATTGAGATTAGCTAATTTCATTCAATATGTCAGATGAGAGGATAGTTTCTAAACAGAACATCCTTCAGCATTTTTCATGTGACATTTGAGGATTTTCAGCTGGAGAAACAGCTGTGCATATATATTCTGAACATCTCTCTAGTCCTCTTTTTTATTCTTTAGCAAAGTAAACATACTGTGATTTTTTTTTTACAATTTTGTTGCGCCCTCCCTTATCATTGCAGATGTCATTTCCTGCTTGGATGAATGCAGCAATTTATACATAATATTTTCCTTGCTTTGGAGTAAAGCAAGAGACCTTCTGCTAGAAAAATGCAGCACTGATATGATGACTTTGTGCTTAAAATGCCAGTGCATGCAACTGAGTAAGAAACGTTATTCCTGAAATATGAATTTGTCCAACATTTGTAAACATGTAATGTGCCAGCAGCCAGCTTGATTTTTCTGTCAATTCCTCTTCAGTGCTGATTGTGGACTAGAATGACATAAGAACATAAGAATAGCCCTGCTGGGTCAGGCCATAGGCCCATCTAGTCCAGCTTCCTGTATCTCACAGTGGCACACCAAAAGCTCCAGGGAGCACACCAGATAACAAGAGACCTGCATCTTGGTGCCCTCCAGGACCAGATGAAAGATGGCTTTTAGGCTGGCTACCATCTTAGCCAGCATGGCTGGGATAACTGTAATTCAAAAGGGACACGACTTTTATCCCTTTAGACAAAACAATAAATCACCAGTGCAGCTCCTAATTTATTTTTGTATTTCAATACTTTTCAAGGACCAGAAGCTTTGAACCTATTGGCCATTCTGCAAATGCCAGGAGCCGCATAGGTCATCAAAACATAAGAGAGCTTTGATTCGTTTCTGATGCCTTCTTGCCCCATCCCCCCAAACATTACAATAACATGCATCTGAGTTAGCTCATTTGGGGAGAGTATTTCCAAACCCATTCCTCCATATGACTGGAGTCTTGCAAGGGCTTTAATAACATGTTTACTTAAACTTTTACCAGTTATGACAGAATGCATGGAAAGTGACTGGCTCTCCATGACAAACTAGCTCTTGGCAGAACAATCTTCAATGCAGTCTGTAGTTAGTCTGCATGAATTATCTTGCCCTCTTTTGCAATTGCACTCCTTTGTTGGGGTGACGCAGGTGGCCTTTTGTTCCTGTCGCTTTTTCTTCTTGTTTGGGGCTCTGGAAATGCCAATGAACCTAACAACGGGAGGGAGAAAAGAAAACAGGGATGGAGGCTCCCAGGTTTAGGGAAATCTTCAACAGTACAGTATTCACCTTGAAATCACAAGCCATCCCAGTTCTCAATTTCTCACAGGCTGCTCAGTTCCAACCAAAAACTGTTCAGAAGTGCTTCCCTCAGAAGGTAGCAATAAGGTATTTCTCCTATTATATGTAATCAAATTGATGCATTTAGGGTTAATTTTGTACCTAAGCAATTATCCATTTCTTCATTTATTTCAAACATTCATTGTTTTTGATTGTTGTAGTACACAACACAACACAATTGTTGTGGTACACCATTCAGAGATGCACTGTATTGTAGTCTGCCATTGAGTGGTACAAGATTTATTAATCCATTGATATTGATCTTGCATTTCTGATGCTACAGAGCTCACCTGTGTTCCTGAAGGGAGAAACTGTGCATAGCCTTCTGTGCTCACAAGGTTTGGCAGTGGAATAATTATGGCTGGAAAAGGCTTGGGGGGAATACTACAGATCCTTACTGTAATCGTTTACTCCTCTTGACCTCTCTCCCTAGCATGTGTGTTTTCGCCTCCAATGACTGCTTGATTACAGCTGACCACAAAGTCCTGATGTTAGCTGAGTCTCCATTAGCCAAGGGTTTTGAGAATGTTCAGCTGGTCTATGTCTTGCCCAAATATTCCAACTCCCTTCTAATGAAGACAGCTCCAGAGTGGCACCAGTGCAAGTGCACAGTACATACGTGTGCTAGCACATTGCAGATTGACCACTGTGTCAGCAAGATTGTGTTGGCATGTGGAAGAGTATCTATCTTAGATATCTTCAGTCTTGCTGACAATCTTACAAGTCCCTGCTGAAATCTGTTTGTCCCTTGTACATTAACATCTGGCATTGCCTGGAGAAAATGGCTGCCTGAGCAATCCTTTCTAATGCCTTGTCTGTAATGCTATGTATACTTGTCATACAACAAGCAGACAATATCCCACGGCAGTGAGTCCACAGGTGAGTTATGTGCAAAAAAAAATAAAAAATGTGTATGTAGTTTTATCTGGGAATGATTGCAGTCTATTTTCAATCAGCAGCACATATATTTCATTGCAGGTATTGTGTGAAAGGTAAGCAAAGCTATTCCCTGTTGCCTTTTTCTAGCATGTGTAACATCTTCAGCTCTTCTCTGCCCCATTGTCTTCCATTGATTTCCCTAAGGAATCTGATAAAAAGAATCACAGGCAGCCCTACAAAGATTTCTAATTGCAGACATGTGATCTTTTATTTCCCCCAATCAAAGCTCTTTCATTTTTGTTCTTCTCTGCACTTAAATTTTTTTTTTTGTTCCTTTGACTCTTGCATTTTTCTTTTCAGCCTTCAGATCTAATTTACAAGCATGATTTATCCTTAAATATCTGACTGAGCTGTTTAAGTTTTATTTCTCTAGCAAAAGCACCTTGGGATGTATTAAATGAGAGTCAGTGTCAACATCAAGCAGGCTGCAGTGACAGATTAATTGAGTGATTAATTATGTACACTTCCTTCTTTGTGGAAAAAAAATGGCATTTTGTGCTGTAGCTTCCTTTCATTTCTCAGACCATTTAATTAGATCTCTGCAGTAACAGACAGCAACTTATGTTCAAAGGAAGTTATGAGTTGACCAACCTCAATTCATGCTCCCACCAAACAAAGAAAAAAGGGGATTTATCCCAAGTTACACTTGCTTCTCTCTCCTCAACGTTGTCATCTCTCCTTGTGGGGAAGTGAAGAGATTACTTTTGTCAGTCCCCTAATTATTTTGCTTTGATGCTGTGATGTGGATTTGGATGTATTATTTTATGGATGGATGCAATAACCATGTGTAGTTATGTTTTGATGCTTTGTTAATGTGAGTTGCTTTCAGCTCAGTCAGTTTGTGGGGAAAATGGCCTACACAGGAATTGAATCAAATCCAATCTTAATCATTTATCCTCTCTACCATTCCACTCTAGATAGAAGTGGACAGATCTAATCTGTCACTTCAAGTGAGGTCATCACCCTGCCTCATGGTGGGGCTGAACTCACACGTGATCCCCTCAACCCATACATTAATGGAACAATAGAAGAAATGGCTATAAATTATTAATTAACAGTATTTATATACCGCTTTTCAACTAAAAGTTCACAAAGCGGTTTACAGAGAAAAATCAAATAACTAAATGGCTCCCTGTCCCAGAAGGGCTCACAATCTAAAAAGATGCAAAGGAATACCAGCAGACAGCCACTAGAACAGACAGTGCTGGGGTGAGATGGGCCAGTTACTCTCCCCCTGCTAAAAAAGGAGCACCCACTTGAAAAAGAAGTGATCTCCACACTGCTACAGTGGAACACAAAAGCAGCCCAAATCTTTGACCTGTTCAAAGTGACAAACCTTAATGCCTTGCTAATTCAACAGTGGAACAATAGAGTACTCCAGAGTTTGTGGTCCGTCTGGAATTAAGGCATAATTTCCAGCAGTGTACTGTATTCACCACTGTTGCAGACATGCTGTCGCAAATGTGGTGGAGCGCCGGTGCTAGCTCACATGGGCCAATAGGCAGTAGAGAGGTAGGTGGGGGCATGGGGGGAAGCAAGGAGGAAGAGGCATTCCATGGTGGGGGGGAGGCAGAGGGAGGGTGGGGAGTGCTGAAGGGAGGGAGTGGATCGAAAGGGAGACGGGACCCATGGAGCTTTGCTCCACCGGATCCTGAGCCTCCGTGTTGGGCTACAGCTTGCCCAACACAGAGGCTCTTAATTCTACACTGACCCTTGGGTTGCCATAGAATCAAGTAGCCCCATGGAGGGACCACTCACCTTACCTGGGGGAAGGGGACAAAAGTCCCCTTCTCCCGAAGAGCTGCCAGCGCTGCCCACTGAGCATGCAGGATGCAGCGGCAGCCATTTTCAGTGCTGCTGCAGCCCCATGTGCTGGGTAGCTCAGGATTGGGCTGTCTGATTGCAATCCTACACACATGTTCCTGGGAGTAAGTCCCACTGAGCACAATGGAACTTACTTCTGAACGGACATGTATAGGATTGTGATGTCAGTCCTGTCAGTCTCCACCTTTGGTGAAACAGGTTTTGCAGGATTTTTTTGGAGGTGGGGGGGCGAAGAACTATGGAAATCTGCAGACCACCACAATGTGACTTCTGTCTTGCCAATGTCCACACCTGTCTTTTATCTGCCTCCAGCCCAAGACTCTTTGTACAGTGGAATCATGATATCATGCTGCTGTTGAAAGTACCAAGTACAAATTACAAAGAGCACAAGATTCCCAGGCCACTGAGGCTAATATCAAGCTGAAAATAAAGTTGTGGTTCTGCTAAACCACGTTGTCAGGTTGATATAATGCTGTCATCGTCCTGACATATGGTTCCAAGCTCTGGCAGTTGAGTCAGCAGTGAGGAGCTGGCTATTAGCAGATGCAGTTTGCTTAACTGCTTTGAAGTTCCTGCTTATGTTACTCCATTTGCTATTGAAATAATAATGGATTTTTTAAATGAAATTTGCTGCTCAGTGTGTTTCAAATAACTGCAAAGAAAAGCAGCCCTAAAAAGACTGTGTTTTGTTCTTCTGCAGATGGTGGTGGCAGCCCGCAAATTCATAATTCATAAACGCAGATTAAAATCTTGCAAGGCCTGGTGTATGTGTGCATGCGTGTGTGGTTAGCAAAGAGGATGCATTTAATTAACCTGATGTTTCTGGTTGAATGTTACACAGTATGAACGCTGACCATTGTCCTGCTCCAGTGATCTGCAATATCAAAAGAAAATGTAGTATCATCTCAAACAGGAGGGAAGAAAATATAATGTGACTTAACACGAAGAACAGTTAATTCCAAAGAAGAATGGAATGTGCCTGCATATCTGAACATTATTGCTTCAAAGCCAGCAAGTGCCATCCCTCTTATTGTTCAGAAGGGGTGAACAGGAATTCCTTTGAGGCTGTTCTGAATGAGAGGTAGAAAGGTGAAAATCAATAAAAGCTCATCCTGAAGGCAAGGGCAAAGGCTAAGGAATAATTATTCAGAAGTAGCTTCTGGCCTTTACTGACTTTTCTCATGTCAGAATCATTGAAATTAGACAGAAATAGAGCTTCCATCACTGGTTGCTAGTGGCTAAAAGGATGACAGTTGAATATAATCCCCTGTCCTTGCAGCCCCTTTGAGAGAACTTGAGGTTTGGGGATATGTAACATTTTAAGAGTGGCAGAGGTGGGTTTGATAAAATCACTACTCTCAGAACACACATGCACAGATTTCAGCCTTAAGGTGACCTCTGGAAAAAAAAAAAAATTTTGTGCAAGCTGTGGATGTTGGATAAAAAGTCAGTTGCAGTGGGTGCTTAGTGGCTATATCATCAACATACATACCCCAGTCCCTGATGCTATTTTAAAAATGTTTGTGACAATGGTTTTTAAAGAGACAAATAGACATTTTATATTAAACGCAATAAAGGTGGCCAGTTTGCCTGATACGGGTGGGGGGGGGGAGACAAGGCTCAGATTTGGCATGAGAAGAACTCGTGAAACCAATATTTGAAGTGATATGTCTGTCTTACAGGGATGGGCTGAAACTCGGATGACTCAGTCATGGAAATATGTGTTTTTCACAACTCCTACAGACTTGGGGACTGACTAGCTCTTACCTGGCTCCAGATGGCACCAGCTGCCACTGAGCCAGCGCCAGCGCTGACTTGGCACAGGGTGTTGTGGGTATGCATTACGGCACGTTTATGACACCCAGTGCCAGTGGTACACATGTACTGCTGGCGCTGAGGAGCTCAGGATTGGGCTCTCAGTGACTGCATCTTGAGCTAGTCTTCAGGCTCCGTCACACAGGCTGCAACATGCATTCATACCTTGGCAGTCTATGGGTTTTTCACACATCAGGCCGGAAATTAGTTTTTGTGATTCCCACATCTGTATTGCAAATGTAAAAACCCACACTGGCTAGAATGCACATTCAATTAAGAATGCCTCCCATATCCCTTTATCAAAAAGCACACATTATCACCATTCACATATGTGCACAAACATAGCAGGAGAAGCTCCAAGAGCATTGAACTTCATTAAATGCTGCAAGTACACTTTCCTTAACTTTTGGATCAAATTATAAGCAGTGATACCTTCAAGGGAAAAGGAGAAGTACTTTGTAAATTGAAATAAACCTTAGCCTCAACTCAGTGCAAAGCTGGATCATCAAATGAATAACTCTTTCTAGGGGAAAGTTTACTAATGAGGACTAGCCAACTAATGCTGACCTTTCGGGGAAACTATTGGCAAGGGTAATTATTGGCAAGGATGGTGAATGGGATAAGCCAGGCTGTAGTACCATATGATTCCAGAACATTGGCTTTGTGTGCTGCTCTTCACATGGTAATTGTTGTTTAACAAAGCACTGTTCTGATGGGATAAGAAACAAAAGTTGTTATCACATTCTACAGCTTTGGTGAGCTGTTAATTTTGGCAGTAGCCATAGTTTGTATCTCACCCTTGGGCACAGACTGAGCTCATGAATTCGTAGAGGACCTGTAGCCCAGGAATCTCAGCTTCCATTCCTGCTGTCCCTAGCCAGCAAGAACTCTACCCAAGCTCCTGGAGAGCCTTTCAGTAAGTGTCACCAAAACTTGTATTGGCCTTGGTCCAGGTGCAGCTTTCAGGTTTCCACTGAGGACTTCCATTCTCCTGCATTTTTAGTGGGTAATATTCTAGTGCTACTTTTGATTTTTCATTGCTGGTTCTTTTTATTGCTGTTTTAGATGGTTTTATTGTAAAAGTACTGCTCTAATTCTGTTGCTTTAATTCAGCATTTCTCGAACTGTGGGTCAGGACTCATTAGGTGGGTTATGAGCCAATTCAGGTGGGTTCCTACTCACTGCAATATGTATTTTATTTTTAATATATTAGACTTGATGCTACCAAGGTATTTGACTGCACTTAGGAAATTGTAACAGATCTGTACTTTTAACAGATTACTATGTATATGCTTTTAACAACAATTGTCAATGGGGCTTACTCCTGGGTAAGTGTGAATAGGACTGCAGTCTTTGGGATGCTTGCGGAATTTTTCTTTAAACAGTTCAGCAACTGCTTGGTAGGGTTAGGATGATTCTTCTTTATTTTAAATATATTTTTAAGCTTTTACTTATTATAAACTTTTAATTTACTTAATTCATTGATTTGATTTTGTCATATAGGGGCGTCAAACATTTTCCTGCTTGATGATGTCACTTCCGGCCATGGCATCACTTCTAGGTTAATGACATCACTTCCGTTGGGTCTTGACAGATTATCATTTTAAAAAGTGGGTCCCAGTGCTAAAAAGTTTGAGAACCACTGCTCTAATTCTTATTGTGAGCTAGCTTGGAAGTTGTTTACTGAAAGACTCAAAAGAGAAGAATAGATACAATCGGCCTGGCCATGGTGACCCATGCCCTAGTGACATCTAGGATGGATTACTCAAATGCGCTCTACATGGGGCTGCCTCTGACGACGGTTTGGAAACTGCAACTAGCGTAGAACACAGCCGCCCATATGGTTGCTGGGGCTTGCTGGTTTGACTCTGTCAGGCCATTGCTTCAGTGACTACACTGGCTTCCGGTTCATTTCCAGGCTGAATTCAAAGTGCTAGTTTTGACTTTTAAAGCCCTTTACGGTTCGGGTCCAGGGTATTTGAGGGACTGCCTCCTTCCATATAATCCTACTTATCCTCTTAGGTCATCAGAGGGGGGCCCTTCTAACTGTGCCTCCACCAATAGAGGTGAGGGGGAAGGTGGCAAGAAATAGGGCCTTCTTGGTGGTGGCACTCCATCTGTGGAATTCCCTCCTTCTGGAATTGAGAACAGCTCCCTCTTTGGAGTCCTTTCAGTGGGATCTCAGAATCTTTTTATTTAGGGAAGTTTTTAAATGCTGACATCGGGGGCTAGCACTTTTTGATGAAACATCTTTTAATCTGTGATCCAATTGTGATTTATTGTTTTTGTGGTTTTAATTGTTTTAGTGTTTTTGGTACTGTTTTCATCGTATTGAAATATTGTTGTAAGCCTCCTTGAGCACCCTTAAGTGGGGTGGAAAGGTGGGGTATAAATCTCATAAATAAATAAATAGTTTGGTGATAGGATCCATTTATTTCTACTTTCTGCTTCCTGTTCTTTAACAAGTTACCAATCAATTAAAGGACCAGTTCTCTTATTCCATGACTGCTAAGTTTATTCAAGCACCTTTGGTGAGTGAGTTCGTCAAAAGCTTCTTGTTAATCCACGTGTATAGCGTCAACTAGATTGCCTCTATCCATATGCCTGTTGACACTCTTCAAGTACTCTTTAGAAGTAGAAACTTCGGCAGAAACTTTGCTGATTCTCCTTCAGCAAGACCTTTTCTTCTATATGCTCTGTAATTTTATCTTTAATTATGTTTTCCATCAGTTTACTCAGAATAGATGATAAACTGACTGACCTGTAACTTCTAGATCCATTTTTTAAAATCGGTGTTACACTGTTTGTACTTCTTACCTTCTAGATTAGAGGCTGATTTAAGGGCAAGTTACATATTATTCTTAGAAGATAATCAATTTCACATTTGACTACCTAAAAAGAACTTAACTCTTTAAGGCAGGACATAAATATTTCACTTTGAAGAAATCACTGATTTGAAACAGTTCCCCACTTCAAGGGTGTGATTTGGGATAAAAATTGTGCATAGGGGAAAAATGAAACTCCTGCTCCCCAAGTGCCCCAGTTCCAATTGAGATTGCCCCTTTCATGGGGTTAATAATTTTAAGAAAAAAGAGTACATCTAGTTGGACCCATAGTCAGGCCATGCTATCATGTAGTTACAAAAGAGGCTGCAAATATGTACCCTTTTTGTCTTTTCAAAACCCCAAATGGTTGCAGACTCCTCTCTTTTTTTGATTGTCTGAAAAAATAAAAAAAATCTTGATTATGACCGTATTGATCCTCAGGGAAGTTTGTTGACGTTGATGAAGAGACCAGCTTTCAGCTTTGAAGTCTCATTGTAATTTTATGCGGAAACTCATTTAATCAGCTTGCCCAGATGATCCTGTCTTTGAGATTGATAAAACCCTTTGGTCAAATGATCCATCTCTCTCAAGAGCTTCTCACAGTGCTGACCATTAAACCCTGGAGCTGTATTGGAGACATTACAGTAAATGACTTTAACATCCATCCTCCAAACCAATAAGCAATCATTGGATTTTTCATCTGGTAGGAAATCTCTTCTCTGGCTCTAGCATGCAGGCCTGTCAAATGTCAAAATATCTCAAAGTTCCTACACTAATCAGCACCTCATTCTGATGTTTCCATTATAATGCAGCTTGGTTTTATATATATATATATTTTAATAAAGGACCTGAAAAATAATCTAAAAGCCTTTTCCAGATCTGTGAATAAAAGCACACAAACCCCTGAACTGTAAATGAAACTATTAAGTACAGCCAACATTGGATGGGTTTTGTTCTGGTAGCAGTTCCCCTAAAGCCTGCCCCTTCCAAGCAAAATGCAACAAGCCTGCATCATTACATACCCATTAAAAGCAACAAGAAAAAGCATAATTGTGTAGTGGATTGCAGCCTTAAAATGTTCAGTAGGCCCACAGCCAAGGCTATGGTTTTTAAATAGCACAAGGCAGCAACCTGGCTGAAGTTAGGTGGCCTTGGGGTTGGTTAGTACTTGGCTGGGGGACCATCTGCGAACACCTTGCAAACCACTCCAAGAGCCAACCTGTGTGGCAATAAAACATTGCATTGCAAGTATGCCTGGGATAATTTCCTTTGTAAATACTACACATATAGCATCTTGGTTCATACCTGGATCAGTATCTCTGTGGGGGAGAAGCTGGGCTGTAATACTTTGCCCCAGTTGTGGTCCTGATCAGAAGCACATTTCCATGGGTGCTCCCAAGTCTTTTATACTTTGCAGTACTCATGAGCCTCACCCCGACCGCAATCTAGTTCAGGACCACAATAGGGCAGAGAGTTTTGTTACCCTATCTCTGCTGTGGCCTGTCGTACACTTGGGTCTCACTCCCAGGGTTTTGGGGTGCTCAGAGTTGTTGGTTCTGAACCCTAGAGCCCTCAAAGATCCCTGTTCAGTAGTACTGCCACCACCCTGTAAGAGCCAGTGCCTCAGTCCAGGGAAACCAAGACCCTTTAGGCTTAACTATATCCCTTGTAGGCACTGAGCACTTTCTTTACTTAAAGTCTCAGTCCTCAAGTTACTAGTCCACAATGAGGATGTTTGGTAGCTTGCTGAATGGCTAGGCAGGATTCTGAACCTTTGTCCCCAACAGACAATGAACCAACATGGTAAAAGGATTTTCTACTTTATTAAATACATAGGGTTACAAAAGGTTACAAAAGGCAGCAAATGCTAGAGGCATAAAACTTCTAGGAAACATAACAGCATAAAACAACAAAGCTAACTGGCTAACTCTATTATTTCCTAACCCTCATCTGGGTCAGCTTCTTTTGTAGATCCTCAGGCCAGTTACCTATGGCCACATGGTCCTGGTGGGGCAGGATGTGCACCCACCACCTCTCTCACCAAGAGACAAGGAAGCAAGACCCTGTCCTCTGGAAGTGGGGCTGGAAGCTAGCCCCTCTCCTCTTCCCTCCCCCTGGAGATCTGCAGGGGGAGGGAGGTGCATTCCATCCTTGATGGGCGTCTTTCTGGCTGCCTAGGTGCTACATTATCACCTTCCATTGAATTGTAAATCCTGGCAGCTAGGACTGCAAGCCACTTCTGTGTTACTGTTTTAGCTTGGTTCAGGCCTTGCAATGCTACTAGGCCTGAACTGTACATATTCATGACATGGCCCCATCCCAGATCAGGGACCTGTATATGCCCCCGCAAAAATATCACCGGAGATACTCGCCCATAAGTCGATCCCACATATAAGTCGAGGGCAGGTTTTGAGTCAACAATCATGGAATTTTCTATGGCCCTCGGATAAGTCGGGGGTTAAACTTAAGGGGGTATCTGACTATAGTTTTGTCTGATTTTACTCGAGGCCAGATCCTGAAAAATAACCCACCACTAATTGTTACCTAAGAACTGTAGTCTCTAATTTATTAAAAACATAGTAAAAGATCATAAGATACATTTTTATTCTTTTTAAATTCTGGTCTTCAACACCTTTTTGTAAGCACTATCAGAGTAAGTGCACTGTAAACAACATACCAGTAAAACAGTGGTTCCCAACCTGGTATTCATGTATTCCCAGGTACACTCAACAGGACCTGCAGTGTAAGCCAATAGCAGATCTTTTAAGACATCCTGTGTCTTTAAACATGGCACAGAACTGAGCATTCTTCCACATGCAGTTTCCCATATTGTTGTCATTCCTTTGGGAGATGCTGTGCTTGTGTCTTCTCTTTTCTACACAATGCCCAATTCTAACTTTATTTGTTCAAGATGCCAGTTCAATTCATTTTAATGGTATTTAAGTAAAGCTGCAATCCTATGCATGGGACTAAAACCCATTGATGATAACGGGATTTATTTCTGAGTACACATGCCTAAGATTACATTATAAGTATGGTTAAGACTGCAGTCTTAAATATTCTATTTAAAAGATCCTGTCACTTTTGTTCTGAGACTAACTGTTAGAGAAAAGTTATAATTATGGCCATTCTCACAGCTGCAAGAACTGGTCAGATGATGATGTCATCTGACTGATGATGTCAGACAATACATAAAATGAATTTGTCATCCAAAGACTGACAAAACTAAGTCTGCAAGCCTATGACACTTTCCAGGTAGTGAATACCTTTGAACACAATGGGATTAACTTCTGAGTAGATATGTTTAGGATTGCGTTGTAAGATGATCAAATACCTTCTCAAAATGCACCTTTTTTGTGAAGCCTTTGGCACACAGAAAAAATTTAAAATTTTTTTTGGAGATTTATATACTGCCTTTACCTAGGTGACAAAACCTGGTGCCCAAGGAGGTTTACAATTTACATACACACTCACAATAACACAGGCATAAGAAAATAATTTCGAGTCCCTGTTGCTCACTGTAACTAGATGTACAGATGTACAACTGAAACAAATTCACTTTTTCTCCTGTTCAACCTTGCATTTGTCTGCCCCCCATCTCCACTATGCTGCCTTTAAATCCTTTACGTTATCCTGTCCTCTTGTTCTTTGTAAAGCACAGTGCCTGTAGATGGTACTATATAAATAGACTAATATTAAAAACATAAAGCTTTATTAGCTCTTACTGAGTGCCCTGCACATGCCTGATCTCGTCTGATCTTGGAAGCTAAGCAGGGTCAGGCATGGTTAGTACTTGGATGGGAGACCGTCTGGGAATACTGGGTGCTGTAGGCTTATACCATAGTCTTTCGAGACTAAAGGTTGCCAACCAAAGCTTTATTAATATACTAAACAATGGAAACCCTTGATTCTGTATCAGGATTTGTTGCTTTTTCGTTTTGCACTCCATAAATGTAAGTAAGAGTTTCTAGAATTCATTAAAACATGCAGTTGATGTGTGTCACTGAATTGACATTTATCAATAACAATCTGTTCCTTACAATCAACCTTATGCCAAATTCCTCATCTTTCCTTGTTGTGAGAGATTTCACAATCTGTTCAATCCATCTAGCAGATCACATGACGTGCAGCGAGACGGATTGCTTGGAAAACGAAATCTTTCCATCAGCCCTAATTGTTTTGCAGGATATATTTTTCTGTCTTTCTCTGTCACAACTGCAGTTAAAGAAATCTTACTTCCAACTCTAAATATAAAAGTGTAGTGCCCAGGACTGTCCTGTGTGTGCATACTGTATGAGAATGCTTGCAAAGGGAGCTAATGGGACCGTGGTAGACAACACCGTCCGAGGGTGCCTTCTTTCTGTTTGAAAATTATTTTTTTTCCTTTATGCCATTTTGTTAAAATTTATTGCAAGAGAACCTGTCAAAATCAGGAGCCACTCCATCCATCATGGCAGACAGGACAAGATTGCATGTTTTTGTTTTTAGAAGATGAAAGGCAGAACACTTCTGATTGCTATTAAACCAAGATTTGGTGAGCAGCACTTCATCAGCCATGGCTAGAGGCAGTCTAAAACAGTTTTATTTTTTCATGGATGGCGGTGTTATCCTAAAAAAGGGGGGGAGCTGAAAGTGGTGTTATGTGTTTTTATTCCATATTAGTATTTTCATCAGTTTTACAAATATTTTTATCAAGTGTAATGACTGTCATATAGGTGGTATATATGTGTTTTATGCCTGTGGCTAGCAGTGAACATCACCACAGGCATGCGGCAGGCACAGGCATGTTTTATGCTAAAACAAGCATAAAATACACACACCCACAGCAACTTGAACCAACAGAACTGAACGTAGCACTAAATTGCCATGGAAACAAACTAGTTTTAAAGTGCAGGGAAAAACACACACCAGTGTAGCAAGGAACCATTAAACATTTGCTTATTCGAAAGTAAACACGACCAGGTAGCTCGGTTCCACTTCCCAGAAGGTTCAATACATTTATCAGTTTGGAGAGAAGACCCCTTTTTGGGGTCTGCATTCATCAGATCAGGGCAATTCTGGTGGCGTTGCATTCCTCTTGGCCTTCCCTTTCCAGTGGACCAAGGCAAGTTCACCTATTCAAGAGTAAACGCCCACTGTGGCTCAGTTCACTTTCCATAGGGCTCCATGCATTTTCTTTGGCAGCTTCTGAACATGCTCAGAAGACTCTACAGCCAGTGAAAGCAGCTCCAAGGGAATTAGGGGTTTAGAAACACAGTCAGAAGCACTCCAATCCACAGATGTTGCGCACAGAACAATCCACAGAACAATCCACAGATGTTGCACAGCCACTTTAAAAGGTACATGTTGGTATTATTTTGTTAATTGAGCATGACATCTTGTTTTATTAGCCCAATTTCATGTTATAGCGGTGTTATTTCTTTTTTACCATTTTAGACTGCCCCTAGCCATGGCTCAGTGAGCATCTAGTTTGCAATTTAAACCTCCAAGTCCCCTATTCTGTTATAGTAGTGTGAGGTTCAGTTTGTACCAGTGTTAGTAGAGCTGAGGGATAAAGGCCGCAATCCTATCTTGTGCTGGAACAGGCAAGCCAAGAGGCTTGTGCTGTATCCAGTGCAGGACTGTGGCTGTAATCGGTTCAACCAGAGGCAAGGGGAAACTTTTCCCCTTACGCCTGGATAAGGACTGCTGGCGCTTATGGGACTTGTATCACCTCTTGAAATGTCACAAGTCCGAGGAGAATGGAGCGGCTTGAAACCGCTCCATTCTCCCCAGGAACAGGGGTTGGGCCCTCCCACAAGGCCGCCTCCCACAAGCCCACCTCCCACACTTGAGTTGGCCCATGGGCGCCTTTGGATTGTGTGCTAAAGCAGTCCCATGCACTGCAAAGCTGACTTTTGTTGAGAGTGTTGCTAAAACAAGGAGAACTGCAGTCATTGTTACAAAGGCAAACAAGAAGACAGGAAAATAAATCAAGTGAGAAGACTGGTAGCAGTAGGTGAGAGCAACCCACAAGACTAGAGATTCCCAAAGTGCCTCAAGGCACTGCGATGAGTGCACAAGGGTGTTGTGGGACATTTGCTGCCGAGTAGAGAGACCATGGTGTAATGCCAAAACCGCAGAGCAGAAGCCTGGCTCCATGGGTGGTCTCTGGTACATGACAGCAAACCTCTGCGTCCCTCCAAAGTGGCACGATCCAGTGAATCACATCGCTGCCTTCCTCCTGCTCCCACACACACTGCGGCTCAAACTCTCCCTGAGAGTTTGAGAACTGCTGAACTAAACAACAAACGCCCCCTACTGATGGAGGTCAGTTTTCTAACTTTTTTCATTTTGGTGGTACACTGCACCAAAGGCAGATCCTGTCCAACCCTTATTCGTTTGAGTTCACGGGAATCCGATATCATAAACTGATTCTACAGAGAAGTTCCTCTTTCAACATCTATAGTTATTCAATCAAACATTTCTATGATGATCTCTTTTGTCCAAGGAGTTTTTCACTGCTACACAAATTGCTACAGTGTTGTGATTAGGTAGCTAGTGCTATTGCAGTTATGCTTTTGCTGTTCCTGTTTCACACTCAATTTAACGGGCATTTGTGTTTGCTTTTTAGTAGCAATGTGCAAATGATATCTTTTATCTTTTATCTGATATCTTTTATCTGAGCTGACAGTGGTTTGTACCCAGATAGTTTCAGGCAGGAACACCCTCCAGAGGCGAGAGTTGTGAAAAAAAACACAACTTGTGTTTTGTTTTGTTTTTAATTTTTTTTTTTTTTGTAAAACTGGAAGTGAGGTGAGCCACAGAGGGCTTCCCCATCCCTCATAATGACTTTTAAAGGCATAAAAACCTCACTTCTGGTTTTATGAAAAACAGTTGTCTTTTTTTTTTTTTTTTTTTACCTAAATGGTCATTCTGAATGGTCATTCTGAGGCCTGAGGCTGCAGGTGGACACACGCAACCTCTGCACTCAGAAGAGCTTCTGAAGGGGGGATGTGAGGGTCCCAGATCCGAGGATCCGTGGATAAGCAAAACCGCAGATACGGGGGGGGGGCCTGTACCACACTTCTGGGTTTGACAACAGTGTGTAAGGAACACAGTAAAGGGGCAAATGATCTGCTGCATGCTCAAGTGAGAGGGAAGTAGTTCATTGCAGCTTGCATTGGCAGTGGTTTGGATGGAGGCAGTAGCGGTAGACTCTGAGTGAAAGGTACCCCCTCAGACCCCTCACAATCTTCCGCTGATGTAAACTGCATCAGGTCATCTCATGGATCAGGCAGCTGTGCCTGAAGGACCTCTTCATCCTACATGTTTCTGGTCTGATCAACCCAAGAGTGGGAGTGGGCCATAGCTCAGTGGTAGAGCACACACTGAAGGTTTCAGTTTCACATCTCCAAGTAAGGCTGGGTGGAAAAGACTATTGCCTCAGAGGGGAGGCAACTCGGAAGCCTCTTACAGTCAGCATAGTCCAGGGATGTCAAACTTATTCCATACAGCAGGCCGAATGGCATTCATGGTGGCTGCTGTGGGCTGAAAGTGAAGTCATTAAAAGGAAAGTGTAAAAAGGGATGTGCAGTTGATGACCAGAAATAAGCACTTCTGTCTCACTGAGAAACTCATTAGCTGCAAATGACAGAAGAGAAAATATGCAAAAATATGCAAAATCTTGATCATCAAGGTATGGGAGAGCCCAATCACCACTCTGGGAGAGCTCAAATATCACACAGGCCACTCTTTCAGCTGTGCCACTTCGGCCAAAGCATCATCATACAGTTCAGGTGTTCTGCAAAGTGACGCCTAGGCAGAAGCAGTGCAGCTGAAAGGACTCTCCTAGCACTGCCCTTTCAGCAGCTAAGCTTCAGCTGAGGCTCTGGGAGGGAGAGATGGAAGGAGGCCTCAGAGGGCAAAGAATGGTACAGGGGAAGAGGCAGACCAAGAGGGGTGAGAGAGGGAGATGCTCCCAAGGGACTGGGAGAGCCCAATTATCACGCAGGCCAGATTAAAGAGCTGTAAACAGCTCATGGGCCTTTGACGCCACTGGTGTAGACAATACCAAACTAGATGGATCAATGGTTTGATGCAATTTGAGGTAGCTTCATATGTTGGAGGCCATTTTTTTTTGTCTCAGTCACTTCAGAGTGAGTTGGGTGGGCATTAAGACAGGGCCTTTTCAGTGGTGGCACCCATGTCTTTGGAATGCCTGGGCCTAATTGCTGCTCCCCTTTGAAGATACTGTGAAAATCTGACTTTTTCTGTATAGTTGCTGCTGGTCTTTAGAAGCATCATGGTGACTGTGGTATTTTACTTCTGAGGCTGTTCATGGTGTAGATTAGAATCTTCAGCTTTTTACAGATTGTTTTTATACTGCTTAATCTTTCTTCCTGCCTATAGAGATAACTGCCTTTCCATATGAAAGCCTGCATTTGCAAACAAAACACTAACTCCATCTTCCTCCCCCCACTGCTGCCTCTTTTATTTATATTGCAGCAACTAGGAGGCTGGAAATAACTAGAACAAACGATTAGAAGCATTATTCTTTCCCCTGTTTCCTCTACACTGGTCATCAATTGATTCAGATGCCCTGCATTTTCTATGATTCCAGCCAGTGCTGGCCAATCCGTTTTATTGTCATTCTTGACATCTGCTTCTTTCTCCTGTCTGCTTGATTCAGCCTTCCATTTGGCCATAGATAACTCAGTGACATGTTTGTTGACTCGGGCCAATACAGCAGAAAGGGACCATTAATCACCAAGACGTTACTTTGTTCAGAAATCTTTCTAAGAAGTCAGGGGACTCCCTGGAAGAAAAGACACAGGGTTAAACTACACCTACCTTATGCACACTTTCAGCAGCAGACCTCCCCAGCCCTACACCCGGAGCAAAGGTCTGCGATGGCGCCCTCAGAGAGGCTTCCGCAGGATCCTAGTGGGTTGCGCCCAGGGCCTTTGCCCCATTGGACCTAATGGTAGGTCTACAACTGTACACTTTTGGTCTTTGCACACTTGTGTTTCTTCTGAAACAACTGCAGAGGGCAGCTGATCCAGACTGGGACTAGGCCAGGACAGTGGGAGGGAGAATTTAACCCTTTGCACATAACAGGGCAGCTGCTAGAATTGGTGTTCCCAATGCACCTGGATTTTAATCTTTGTCAAGGGAACATGTGATTCCTTTATAAAGCAGCTCAATAAAACCCCACAGCAATTATCTTTAACTGAAGAGTAACACCAAAAGGTCTTAAGGAGCACCAATCCTAGCAGCTGCACTGTTACAGTGGCATCACTAGGATTTGTGTCACTCAGTGTGGGAGGCTAGCATGTCACCCCCATGATGGACCTCCTCCTGTGCAATGGGCAGGGCAATGTCCCAGGCCGTGGGCATGGAGATGCACTATTGTCCGCCCCCCACTCTTTTTTTTGGGGGGGGGGCTATATCTTTTGATAGAATAGAGATATTTAAATGTGGTTTGTTTCTTTGCATTCTGCATGGAATTATGTATCAAATGATCTATAACATGAAGGTATTATTCAAAAATATCAAGATTTTGAAAATTTTGATCTGTAGTGGTGTCACACCCCCCCCGTGCGCGTCACCTAGTGAGACCCACGCTCCCCTCACCCCCTAGTGATGCCACTGCCCTAGTGATGCCACTGCCTAGTTATGTGCTAGATGTGAGTCACAGCAGTCCTTGACCCCCTTCTTCATTCCGTGATTTAACCCCTTGCCCTTAATGTAGTGCTGAGCTCTGCAACGTGGTATTTGAGGAGTCTCCACACAGTCATCAGCTCACACCAGGTACTGTTCAGCGCTTCATTATACTGTATAGCTTCAGTGCAACACTCTTCTGCCTCCTCTTCCTCCATTTCCTAATGATAAGCCACTGGTAAACACACATGGAGACATAAGAACATAAGAACAGCCCCACTGGATCAGGCCATAGGCCCATCTAGTCCAGCTTCCTGTATCTCACAGCGGCCCACCAAATGCCCCAGGGAGCACAACACATAACAAGAGACCTCATCCTGGTGCCCTCCCTTGCATCTGGCCTTCTGACATAACCCATTTCTAAAATCAGGAGGTTGTGCATACACATCATGGCTTGTACCCCGTAATGGATTTTTCCTCCAGAAACTTGTCCAATCCCCTTTTAAAGGCGTCTAGGCTAGACGCCAGCACCACATCCTGTGGCAAGGAGTTCCACAGACCGACCACACGCTGAGTAAAGAAATATTTTCTTTTGTCTGTCCTAACCCGCCCAACACTCAATTTTAGTGGATGTCCCCTGGTTCTGGTATTATGTGAGAGTGTAAAGAGCATCTCCCTATCCACTCTGTCCATCCCCTGCATAATTTTGTATGTCTCAATCATGTCCCCCCTCAGGCGTCTCTTTTCTAGGCTGAAGAGGCCCAGACGCCGTAGCCTTTCCTCATAAGGAAGGTGCCCCAGCCCCGTAATCATCTTAGTCGCTCTCTTTTGCACCTTTTCCATTTCCACTATGTCTTTTTTGAGATGCTGCGACCAGAACTGGACACAATACTCCAGGTGTGGCCTTACCATAGATTTGTACAACAACATTATAATACTAGCCGTTTTGTTCTCAATACACTTCCTAATGATCCCAAGCATAGAATTGGCCTTCTTCACTGCCGCCGCACATTGGGTTGACACTTTCATCGACCTCTCCACCACCACCCCAAGATCTCTCTCCTGATCTGTCACACACAGCTCAGAACCCATCTGCCTATATGTAAAGTTTTGATTTTTTGCCCCAATGTGCATGACTTTACACTTACTGACATTGAAGCGCATCTGCCATTTTGCTGCCCATTCTGCCAGTCTGGAGAGATCCTTCTGGAGCTCCTCACAATCACTTCTGGTCTTCACCACTCGGAAAAGTTTGGTGTCATCTGCAAACTTAGCCACTTCACTGCTCAACCCTGTCTCCAGGTCATTTATGAAGAGGTTGAAAAGCACCGGTCCCAGGACAGATCCTTGGGGCACACCGCTTTTCACCTCTCTCCATTGTGAAAATTGCCCATTGACACCCACTCTCTGCTTCCTGGCCTCCAACCAGTTCTCAATCCAGGAGAGGACCTGTCCTCTAATTCCCTGACTGTGGAGTTTTTTCAGTAGCCTTTAGTGAGGGACCGTGTCAAATGCCTTCTGAAAGTCCAGATATATAATGTCCATGGGTTCTCCCAAATCCACATGCCTATTGACCTTTTCAAAGAATTCTATAAGGTTCGTGAGGCAAGACTTACCCTTACAGAAGCCATGCTGACTCTCCCTCAGCAAGGCCTGTTCATCTATGTGTTTTGAGATCCTATCTTTGATGAGGCATTCCACCATCTTACCCAGTATGGATGTTAGGCTGACCGGCCTATAGTTTCCCGGGTCCCCCCTCTTTCCCTTTTTAAAAATAGGCGTGACATTTGCTATCCTCCAATCTTCTGGCACCGTGGCCGTTTTGAGGGACAAGTTGCATACCTTAGTCAAGAGATCTGCAACTTCATTCTTCAATTCCTTAATAACTCTTGGGTGGATGCCATCAGGGCCCGGTGACTTAATGATCATTAATTTATCAATGAGGTCTGAAACATCTTCTCTTTTAACCTCTATCTGACTTAACTCCTCGGTCAGGAGGGGCCGTTCGGGTAGCTGTATCTGCCCGAGGTCTTCTGCCGTGAAGACAGATGCAAAGAACTCATTTAATTTCTCTGCCATCTCTAAGTCTCCTTTTATCTCCCCTTTCCCTCCCTCACCATCCAGAGGGCCAACCGCTTCTCTGGTGGGTTTCCTGCTTCTAACATATTTGAAGAAGCTTTTATTATTCCCCTTAATGTTGCTGGCCATGCGTTCCTCATAGTCTCGCTTGGCCTCCAGTATCACCTTCTTACATTTCTTTTGCCACAGTTTATGTTCCTTTTTATTCTCCTCATTAGGGCAAGACTTCCATTTACGGAAGCTTCCTTGCCCTTCACAGCCTCTCTAACTTGGCTGTGTCTATAACTTGGCTGTGTCTCTCTAACTTTGTCTATAGACGAAGGGCTATAGCTCAGTGGTAGCATACCTATTTTGTACACAGAAGGTCCTGACTTTAATCCTTGGCATCTCTAGAGGGTATTGGAAAAATCTCTTGCCTGAAACCCTGAACAGTTACTGCTGCTCCATGTACATGTTACTGATCTAAATGAACCAATCATCTGCTTCAGTACAATTTATTTTTATTGATTGATTGCAATTTTATACCACCCTTCCTCCGAGGAGTGGAGGGTGGTGTACATAGTTGATCCCTCCTTTTGTCCTCGCAACAAACCTATGAGGCAGGTGAGGCTGAGAGATTGTCACCCAAGTTCATCCAGGAAGCTTCATGGCTGACCTGGTTGACCAGGTCCAACTCCTGAACCACTACACCACCCTGCCACCATAAGGCAGTTTCCATACTGATTTTCTTTCCCTCCCTTAGGTAGGCAACACTGTCCCGTCCCGTCCCCCCATCCATAATACACTGCTTCTCCAGCCACATGTATGCTGGGAATAACTGTTCAAGAGCCCAGTCCTATGCATGTCTACTCAGAAGTAAGTCCCATTATGGTCAATGGGATTTACTCCCAGGTAAGCATGAATAGGATTGCAGCCTAAATTCCTAGTATGAATGCCATCAGAATAAATTCATTTTTGTGCACACACAGAACTCTCACAATACAACAACAGTTCTGAAGGATGTGAGGAGCTTGATCTTGCTTTGGCCAACATTTCACCTAATGCAAAATTCTTCCAGAGGTCCAAAATAAAGTTTTGCAATATCATAAGAAAAGAAGAGGGGTCCTGCTGGATCAGGCCAAAGGCCCATCTAGTCCAGCTTCTTGTATCTCACAGTGGCCCACCAAATGCTTCAGGGAGCACACAAGACAAGCTTCCTAGTGCCCTCCCCTGCGTATCCCTGAGAAAATGCTTGTTTGCACAGCAGGGCAGAAGAGAACAGACCGATACTGCGGAGTATTTGCTGCATAAGCCTGCCTGATTTTTCAGCTGTCTGTCTGGAGTTGCTCCTAGGCAAGGGAAGAAACACAGAAGAAATTGAAAAGGCCAGTTCACTGCAGATTGATTTGAATTAGCCGAGTCAATGGTCTGAACCATTTATCCTGCCTTTCCCCATTTGTTTTACTTTTCAAATGGTTCTTTCTCTATGTCCCCTCCTGTCCCCTCCTGCCCAACTTGGAATTAGTGACTTCACAATAAGATATTTATTAACAGACCTAAGTTATTGCATTACAGAGCATTTCTAAGAATGGTGTTAGCAGTCAGCACAGAGAATGGCCCCCCTCCATTATGAATGAATGATGGTGACATTTCATGTTACCAAAAGCAAAAAGAAGGAAGAAAGTACCAGAAATTCACAAACAAATTGAATTACATAGTATCAAATTAAGAAAAGAATGTCATGAGGAACAGTGCAGATCTGATCAAGGCAAACATTAACACACACGCCCCACAAATCTATGTAACACACACTGACATAGTTGTGAGAAAGAGTGGGTATCAGGAATAAATTTGAATTACACAAAAAAATGTATTCCGTTTACAAAACAATTGGAAAGGAGATGCTATAACCTGGCTTCCTTTTCTGACTGCAAGCTCTGGACTGGATAATTGGAAATGATCACTATTCATTTATTTACATTTATTAGCTGCCCTTCAGTCTAAGCTACCAGGACAGCATACAATTAAAAGACTAACAGCACAAGCCTATGCATTGTGCTCAGAAGTAAGTTCTATGCTACTCAATGGGGATTACTCAGCGGTGGACCTCCCCAGCCCCACGCCCTAGGGCAAAAGTCCATGATGGCACCCCCTGCAGACTGTCACCGCCCCCCCTGCACACAAATCCACCCTCCCACTCAACCTGAGCCCACATCGGGGAAGCCTCTCTGAGGTCCCCCCCCCCATGCTATAAACTGTGCTTCCAGCAAACCAGAAGCACAGTCTTAGACCCTGTCCGGAGCTTCGGAGGGTCCCAGAGCATTTGCCCCATAGACTTCAATAGTAGGTCCGCAACTGGGATTACACCAGGAAAGTGTGTTTAGGTTTGCAGCCTAAATAATTCAATGAAATAGAACAAAACAATAGCACAGAAAGCTCATCAATCAATTAAAAAATAGTTGAACAGTAAGACAATAATTAAAACTAGATATGTGAGGTATTAGAATGGCTGAATTGAAAAGAGTGGTGCTGAAAAGGCATCAGAGTTGGTCCCAGGTGTGTGTCTCTGCAGAGGGCATTCCAAATTAGGTGTATCATGACCAAAAAAGCCAATTCTCCAGGTATCACCTGCTTAACTACCAAACTTTTTATTAGCTATGTAAACTGCTTTCCACTTTGAAAGGCAGAGCAGGCAGTGCTTGCGATGGAGGCCCCTCCTTTGCTGATTACCCTTTCTCTCCTGCTTTGCCTCTTTGCAAAAGCAGGTAGTGCAGGAAGGGGGTGCACTTCATCTTGTAACCGGCCCTCTACTGAAGTGGTGCTGGCCAGTGTGACACCCCATGCCAAAGAATTCCTTTTATGTGACAGTAGCACACTGTGTGGGGAAAAAGACATATTATTATCCTAGTAACAATAACAACAGAGCAACAGACTGCTGTGACTTTAAGGGCGCAATCCAAACCTGCGCTAGAGCAGGCAAGCCAGGAGGCTTGCGCTGCATTCAGCGCAGATTCGTTGGCTGCAGCAGCTCAGCCAGGGGCAAGGGGAAGCTCTTCCCCTTACCCCTGGGTAAGGGCTGCGCACCCATATGGGTCTCCTCAGACCTGCGCCACCTCTGGAGGTGGCGCAAGTCCGAGGAGAGTGGAGCGGCTGGAAGCCGCTCCGTTCTCTCTGGGGACAGGGGTTGGGATCTGGCATAACCTGCGCGCCACCTGCGCCCATTGCCCGCCCCCCCACCCAGAAACGCCCCCTCCCGCCCCCCCCCCCACGCCTACCTTCACTGCTTGTGCTGGTGCGAGCATGCCGACACAAGCAGCGGCACAGGAGATACCATAGAGGCTTCTGCCTGCCTTCGTGCGTCAGCGCATGGCGTTTGTGACACTCTGGGGCTTCCTTTGCCGGCATAACTGCTGGTTAGGATTGCGTCCTTAGGCAAATAGCTGATGGAAACTGATGATTGGGAGATGGTTTCCCTCTCAGAGATGGTTCCTTGATAGATGAGAAGTATCTCCAGTGTATATGGGTGATATTGCTGTGCCATCAGAGAAAGTGAAGAGCCTGCGGCTGAGGGGAGGGGGAAGTTCTGTTTGTGTGAAGAGAAACAATTGGCAGTTTTAGGGACAAGCAGAGTGAAAGAGACAGCTATGAGTTGGTTGCAGGTGAAGCACCACGAGGTACGTGCCCTTCTTTGGAGGGTTGATGTGGATAAACAAATCTGTTTTCTAGGGATGAATAAAAAACATGGAAGATTTGCAGTGTTTGTTCCACTTATTCTCTATTAGAGAATAATAGAGATAGACACCATACAAAACACCGTAAGTCTTCCATGTTCTTTCACTCAAAGGAAGTAATGCCTAGGTAGCACTGCCCCCAGAACTTCTCACTCCTCAGGGAAGTAGGGGTGCTTGCAGCAGGATGTTTATCAACACTTCTTGTTTAAGAGTAGCTTTCAAGACAGCAAATGCCATCATTTTGCTGACACAGAAATCACACACATGTGATCTGATGTGCAAATTTTGACTGCAAAAAGGTTGAATTGGGCAGAAGGGACACTTGGTGCCCATCATTCTCAGCATTCTGGAAGCAGCAGGTGTGGGTAGAAAATTGAATTTTGCCACCCTTTCTCAGTTTTATATATAGCTCTAGCTCTCAAATTCCTTTTGCGTCAGAGGAATCAGGTGCCAGCCAGAAAGCCCAGTTAGCAACTTCTGAGCCCATTTATTATTTTCTTAAATTCCCATGAGCAGTGCATGTGTCTGACAAATGAACTTTTCATTACAAGTTTATATTTGACTGCATGCATGGACACATCTCAGAGGCAGCAAATGTTGAGATAGGAAGGGACACCCATCCTCAGCTTCTTTAGGCTCGTCTCATATTTTGCTATAGACACACATGCAGCTGCCCAGAGAGGATGGAAACATGAACCTTTGGTCCTCTACATCTGTCCTAAAAATTATAGGGGAAGCTCATGACGAGTAGGATGGCATCTTAGCACCCAAAATTAAAGCTTTATGAGCTGGACAATGAGTGCTAGTCTGGAAAATGATTGAAAAATGCCTCCTCTTGGAAGCTCCACACCACACAGGAGTTGTCGTTTTAGCATTCCCCCCCTTACCCTGATGAATTATGCAGTAAGTTGAGGCAGACAAATGTCAAAGGAGGCTGCAGACCTGATTATGCAACTGTTCTCAGTTAGATGTGCGTGTGGCTTGGCAGAGCTGGCTCAAGACATTTTGGTGCTTGCGGCAGAAAAGTCAAATGGCACCATTCCAATCCCACTAAAGACGTGCCTTCTACACAGTCTGCCACTGAGATTAAAAATGGACTGACCCAAGACAACTGTGCTGTATGAAATGGACTTGTAGATGAGAACTCATGATTTGCATACAGAAGGTCCCAGGCTTAGGGCCAGATCCTGTGCTTTGAACGCCAGCTTACTGCAGGCACGCACTGTCGCAAATGTATCGTAAGTCACATTTGCAAGCAGTACTATGGGCCCAGTTCTGAAGTTAGCCCAACATGAGCCCACACTGGGCTAGCTCTGGCACTTGGCCCACGTTCTGCCTCCTGGCGCTAGCTCAGACCACTGGGTGGTGGAGAGGTGTTAAGTGTAAAGTCATGCACATTGGGGCAAAAAATCAAAACTTCATATATAGGCTGATGGGTTCTGAGCCGTGTGTGACAGATCAGGAGAGAGATCTTGGGGTGGTGGTGGACAGGTTGATGAAAGTGTCGACCCAATGTGCGGCGGCAGTGAAGAAGGCCAATTCTATGCTTGGGATTATTAGAAAAGGTATTGAGAACAAAATGGCTAATATTATAATGCTGTTGTACAAAACGATGGTAAGGCCACACCTGGAGTATTGTGTCCAGTTCTGGTCGCCACATCTCAAAAAGGACATAGTGGAAATGGAAAAGGTGCAAAAGAGAGTGGCTAAGATGATTACTGGGGTGGGGCACCTTCCTTATGAGGAAAGGCTATGGCGTTTGGGCCTCTTCAGCCTAGAAAAGAGACGCCTGAGGGGGGACATGATTGAGACATACAAAATTATGCACGGGAAGGATAAAGTGGATAGAGAGATGCTTTTTACACTCTCACATAACACCAGAACCAGGGGACATCCACTAAAATTGAGTGTTGGGAGGGTTAGGACAGATAAAAGAAAATATTTCTTTACTCAGCATATGGTTGGTCTGTGTTTCTCCTTGCCACAGGATCTAGTGTATATGCCTTTAAAAGGGGATTAGACAAATTTCTGGAGGAAAAATCCATTATGGGTTCCAAGCCATGATGTGTATGTGCAACCTCCTGATTTTAGAAATGGGCTATTTCAGATGCAAGGAAGGGCACCAGGATTCAGATCTCTTGTTATCTGGTGTGCTCCCTGGGGCATTTGGTAGGCTGCTGTAAGATACAGGAAGTTGGACTAAATGGGCCTATGGCCTGATCCAGCGGGGTATGTTCTTAGGTGAGTGGGGTGGGGGAGGCGGGGGGTGTTCTGGGGCGAGCAGAGGGCAGGGGAAGGCATGGTGGGAGAGAGAGTGAGGCGGGAAGGGGTGGGACTAGCGGAGCAGAACTAAAGAGCTGCCTCCGAATCAGGTAGTCCCATTGAAGGGCTACTTCCCTTACCCTGAGGAGCCGCACACACTGGGCAGCTCAGGACTGGGCTATTAATCTCTAGCACAGTGGTCTTCAACTTCTTTCGTGTTATGACCCCAAAAAATAAATTATGAAACTGGGGACCCACTAACAATCCTGCCCTCTTTCCAGGACCCTTTCTTCCCACTCCCTGTCTCCTTTGCTGCTCACTTCCCACCACTGTTAATGCTTTCCCAACACTGTTCACTGTAACCAAATATTCTTATTAGAGCATAAAAAGTGACCATGAAGCATGGCACTAGTGAAAGCTATTTTAGCACAATTGCTAAGAACCTGAGCAGGACTGGGACACAATCTCCCAGGTCCTGAAGGGTGCACCAGATGCCTCCCCCTTTACCTGGTGGTGCTGTAGTCCAATGGTCTTCAACCTTTTGCATTCCCATAAATTACTGCGACCCCACAACTGAGGCTGTGTGACCCCATTGAGGTCACAACCCCAAGGATGAAGAACACTACTCTAGCATCTCTAGGAGGTCAAGGAAAGAACTCTGAAACCCTGGGTACTGGGTACCACTGCCAGTGAGTGGAGACAATACTGAGCTACTTGAACCAGAGTAGACTGATCAGCATAACACAGCTTAATATGCTCTTGTGTCCACCTGGTTCACTGGGACAAGGGTAAAAGAACATTCCAATGGACTTTCCAACATCCCCCATGGATCAGAACTGTCATAATTCATGGCCCCCCAAGTCTGCTATCTTTGGTAATGATCTCTCTTTGCTTTTTGGCAGGGCCACCATAATATTCTTAATACAATAATAGAATGTTGCTTAGATGCCAGTGCTTTCCAAATATCATTAGCAGAACTGTGTTAAGCGTCAGGTCTGAGATCTGTCACAGAAGGCAAGACAAATGGTCCCTTTGCCTTGTGACTGTGATGAAGGCCAGCACAGCACACTGAGGGTTTCTCAGGGCAATCATGAATCAGTATTAGCATCTGCAGTGTAGAAAATGATTTATGATCCTAATTTATTGATCTGCACAGCAAGGGAAGTCTTTGAGAAATGGAAGAAGAAAAAGCAACTTTCCAGAGAGAGCACCCAGAACCAGCTTAGAGGTGATAGTGACAGAGATAGTGATAGTGACAAGTTTGTTCTTCATGTGCCTGCCCTATTGACATATAAAGAGGTGGTGTATTTGTCTAATTTTTACAACAGCTATTAGATGGAGACTTAGCTCCTCCCACTCTTCATTACTGCAGACACTTTCCTCCTAGCCTAGATCCAATACTTGGGCCAGTGATGCTGTCCTGGATATTTGTGTGTAGGCTAAAAATGTGTTACGTTTACAGAGTCCTCCAGTCTAAACATTACACAGAATGAAGTGGTAGAATTCTGGATTGTACCACTTCAGACTTCAAGGGCACAATCCTAACCATGTCTACTCAGAAGTATGTCCTATTGTGGCCAATGGAACTTACTCCCAGGAAAGTGAGGTTAGGATTGCAGCCCAGGTGAAGGGCAGGTCATCCTTTTGAAAGCTGTTGTGCATAAAAAAATTCCTTGCTTGTAGAAACCTCACATATCAGAGAGATGGTGGTGCTGAACCAGTTCCCCCTTTGTAGTCTGTAGTTTGGAATCTTACCCACACACTCTACTATCTCTTGATGTCTAATGTCAAGATCAGCTCTTACATTTTAGGCATTATGATGTAGGACCTGTCTTTTTTCACTGTTGTGTGTGCAATGCAGACAGGGCTGTCCCAAGACCTCCTGGATGCCAAATGCTGACTCCTCTTCCCTGAGAATTGTAGGGGCCCACCCCTGGAGGGGCCTGGAGCAGGCTTGTTCCACCCCCAGGGAGGCCTCAGGTTGGCTGGGGGGGAGGGGTTCCAGCACTCTTGTCCTCCTCCTTAGCAGAGCTGCCACACCTGGCTTGGGAGCAGGAGCTGTTCACCTCACAGCTCCCTGCTTCACCCTGCCTGCCTCTCATCCCTGGCTTCCCTGTTTTATGGAGCAAGCAAGCCCCCTTTTGGCCCCTCCACTTCCTCCAGGTGGAGCAGAAAAGGCCTTTCCTGTTCCTGGCTTGTTTCCTGCAGTGTTCCTTGTTTGCCCTGCCAGCCCCCTCTGTCTGGTTGGGGTGAGCCAACCTTCTTTGCCCCTCTCAAGGACAGGGAAGCCTCCCCACCTTGGGCATGGGGTGCCTGCTCCAGGGTAAGTTGGGGGTCAGGGTATCTGGGAGGGGCCCCAACAAGAATATACCAGTTTCCACCCCCCTTACTCCCTAGATGGAAAAAGAGGGCACTGGAACAGAAGAAGAAGGAGGAGAGTGGTGGACTCTAATACTAGCCCACCATTCTCTTCTCCTCCACACTACCTCTTCCATTGTGTCTCTCCCTTTTCTAGTCCAGGGAGTGAAGAAAGGAAGAGTGGAGGTCAGTGGGCAGATGCAGGTGGTGCCCCCCCCCCCCAATCTTCTGCCTGAGGCAACCTCCTTGTATGGCCTCATGATTGGGCCGATCCTGAATGCACAGTGATGGTGCTCTGAAGCTAAAGGAAATAGAAGCAGTACTACACCTGGCATGCAAAAGATCTGAGGTTCAGTCAGATCCAGTTAACAGGATCGCTGGGTTAGTAAAGACCTTTGCCCAAGCCTCTAGTTGCTGTTCATGAGAATAGGCAATGCAGAGATTGGATCAATGGTCTGACATGATGTAAAAGTCAAACTGCACATTATGACAGAGAAAATTGCATTGGTAGTTCCAACTGTAGAGTTCCAATGACACACCTAAGACAGTTTCCTGTGTTCTAGGGCAGGTTCATCCTAAAAACAATTACAGTAATAGATTACTATAAAGGGGCCAAAGAAAGGGTGGCAGTTTACTTCTGCTCCCACTTGGCATGCAATGCTGCCTTCAGAAGAAGGATCAATCACACCGGCCTTTTAAATTAAACTATTCCTTAGCATTGTTATTTATTAGCTAATTATGGGAGAAATTAGAGGGCATTTGAGGAGTGAGTCTGCTTATTGGCAATGTGCAAAGCCACCTGCAGTGCAAAAGAAACAGCTTGCAGGAGGAGAAACATTACTCAATCAGCATTTTCTTCCAAGCCTGCAGTCTTCACAGCACCTGCCCCAGAGTTTTTTAAAGCAGAGAAAAAAGCCGTTTCTTGAGCAGTGCTTGAATTGCCACTGAGACTTGGAGAGTTGGCTGCTTGCACAGAAATGAGAGATGAAGCTGTTCCAGCTGGGGGAGCTCTGCATGCTTTTTGAAGCACTTATGCCCAGGGAGGAATGCTGGATAAGGGTGAATAAATAGCCTTCGGAAACAAAATCAAGTGTGCACGGAGGCACAGGACTGAGGTACAGAAAGACAGCAGTAAACATTTCAAGCTTGCATGTCAGACAACTGCCAAAAACCGAAATCAGCTCATTTAACTACCTCTTCCACCACCCAATTGCCAGGAATAGAAACCCAGTCCTGGCATCCTGCCAGTATACTGCATGGTCCACCATTGTGGCCCCCTCTCCAACAGTCTGCAGAGCGTGGCTGCTGGCACAAAGCCTAGGAGACTGCCCAGTGGTGCTGCACAGACTGGCCATCAGTGCAGTGTCGCTGGTGGTAGGGATGTTCAAACTGTTTTCTGGAAAGGAAGGGCTGGAAAATCATCTTCCTAGGCAGGTGGACTAACTAGAATCACAGGCCACATTGTAGTACTTGGGAGTGATGGGATGAGACCCAAAACCTCATTGGAATTTATGCTCCTGTGCTTACTCCAGCCAAGAAAGAGTTTAGCAAACAAAAGGGAAACGAGGGAAGGTCAGAACACTTGTTTTGAAGGCATCGTCAACGTTGACATGGTATGTAGGACCAGTTGGAAAGAAATAGCCAAAAGAATGTGAAATAATCAAATGTATACATTTATTGTTATTTTTCATATATGTTTCCCTGCTAACATCCCTGCTGTTATTTTTCATATATGTTTCATATATGACCCCTGCTAACTGGGTAAGAGGCACTTTTTCAAGTGGGTGCTCCTTTTTTTAGCAGGGGGAGAGTAACTGGCCCATCTCACCCCAGCACTGTCTGTTCTAGTGGCTGTCTGCTGGTATTCCTTTGCATCTTTTTAGATTGTGAGCCCTTTTGGGACAGGGAGCCATTTAGTTATTTGATTTTCTCTGTAAACCGCTTTGTGAACTTTTTGTTGAAAAGCGATATATAAATACTGTTGTTGTTGTTGTTGTTGTTTCCTCTGCCTTTCCTGTAAAGTATGGTAAGATTGCTTTTGTCTTTGTGGTGGACCACTAGTCTGTTATGTACCTCCTTGATGGACATTGCTTTCCTGTTTTTTTTGTGGTTGATTTCTAATGTTCAGGCTGTATGTGATCAGCAAATGGATAACAAATATGTAATTTTAGTTTCTCTAATTAAAATCAAGAGAAGTTCCTGTGCCACGAGTAACTCATCTTTTAAGGGGCTGACGTTACTGCTGTAAAACCAAAGTCCAAGGTTAGAACAAAATGCTGCAATGGTTTTTACTGGTAGATCAGCCAACTACAACTTCACCTGATTTCTCTGTAGAGGGGGGGGGGGGTGGCCCAGGCTTGTAGCTTTTTATTTAATTGTATGGCAAGTCTTGTAGCTGATTGATCTTCTTGCTTCAGGTGGTGGGCTGGGCAGACAACAAGCTAGCAAGGGATTTCCTGTACCCACCTGCCCGGCAGTTCCTCTGATCCATGGCTTGCTTGCCTGCTCTATTCATCTTGCAATTGTAATGTGCAAATACAAGATTGGACTGGCCCCTTCAAAATGATTCGTGGGCCATGAACAATGCAGAAAGTGCAGGACAGCCCTTCTCTTCCATTTTGTGTTCCGCTGTTCCATGCTGTACTTTATTTAGAAACTGAACTTTAGTACACATACTGAGATAGCCTTACAGGGCTGTTCTTACCATGCAGCAATCTGATATAGTTGGGTGGTGTGGCACCCTTGTAGGAGTGGTGAACAGACAACCCTCCAGTCCATTGGTCGGCTGTTGGCCTCTCCAGCCTGTTGCACCATTGAGAGCTCTAATCGTCCTTTGTCTTGGCTAGAGCAAATCAGAAAAAGATCACAGCTGTGGCCACCTCCTTCTCCCTCCAGTGCTGCCGGTGGATGAAGGGGGAGGAAAAGCAAGTGCAGCTTCATATGATCTCTCCACACCCACAGGGTGGTTATGAAGCATCAACAGAACAGGGAGAAGCAATGTGGAGCCTGATTCTCCTTGCTTTCCCTCCCCTTAACTTACCAGGAGAGCAGCACATTGCCACATTCCTTTGTGCCACTTATGGTTCAAATGTAGCAGTGCCCCCAACACACACCATCACCAGATCAGCAGGCCTCCAAACCAAAAGAACCACTGGCTTGTCTGGGTTTAATTTAAGTTCATTCACTCACATTCACCCACTCCAGATGTTCATGTTCCAGATGTTCATGTTCTTTCCTCCAACAAAACTTAAAAGATCTGGAGATACAGTAGATACATAGATTAGGGAAATATGTCTGCATATATATCCTTAAACATGATCTATTATAATTTGCTTGAGATATTCTTTTACAGAAATGGGCTTGTTTGCAGTCGTCCAGTCCAGATTAGTGGCATGAAGTAATCCCATATATTTTATTTAAAAACTAGGCATTTAAATTTATTTTTGTTTCATATTAATAATGTAATTGTTAAAAGTAAGGTAATTAGAAAATAATTAATTTTAATGAAGTTCAACCATCTTCATACTCGAGAATGATTTTCTTCACCTTTGAACATCAGCAAGCGCTCAGCAGAGATTAGCAGTGGAATCTGTGCTGAATGTCTTTGGCAGAAGGAGGAGTAATAGATGTGCTTGATCAGAGTCTGGTGCTCTAAAGGAGCCTGGACTACTCACTTTATTTGTCACATGGTTATCAGTCACTGTTTACATCACTGATCATAATACAACTTTTGCAGGACTTGAATTTTTGAACTACATAAAAAGCATTTTATGCCTAGTTCCACATCACAAGACACCACAGAGCCTAATGTGCTGAGCTATTTTGTTATTAAGGTGGGTTCTGGCTTGGAAGTGGTTAATAAAATTTTATTTTTGCAAGAGTCACATTTCCAAAACATTGTTTTTGTGCGTATCTAACACATCCCACTGTGTTTTTTGCAACAATTTTATTTATAAAAATGACCATTCCAGCCCATTCCATTTTAGTCTTTGGCTTCTATGCTCAGACTCACACCTACATTATTGGAATACTATTTTTGATATGTGTCGTTCTCCCCCCTGGGGGGGGGTGTGTGTTTTACATCATACGATTTGAAAAGTTCATCCCACCAAATAAGCGTACTTGTGCAAGTTTAGGTGCTGACAGGTGCTGTTTTCATTCAGCCAAGAGTGCAGGAGACTGCATGCATTTTACTTGGGGGTCCTACCTATCCTGGGCTTGCTTCCTTTCACTGCCCAGGCTGCTAGAGCTAAGGCATTGTCCCCCTTAAGACTCCTTGGCCCTACTTTTCTCTCGATGCGCATGCTAATCCAAACCCCTTGGGGGTGAGGATACCTGATGGTCCAGCTCAGCTATTGCTGGAATTCTGCAACTTCACAGGAAGGCTGGATTCAGTTCCTCACACTGAGGTTCCTCCTTGCTGGCTTTCCAAATCTTCCATCCTTTTCTTCCCCATGCCTCTCCATTCTCCTTCTTTTCTTCGCTTCCCTTTCACTCTCTTGTCTCTCGCTCTTGGCCTATCATCTCATTCCTCCTTGAATTATACAATCTCCCCTACCACTTGTACTTTTTACTTCTTCAGTTGCTTGTAGTTGGTTGAAAGCACTCAGAGCCTTGCCTCAGGACTCAGCAACCCTTAACTGCATGCTGTTGGATAGGGTTTGGGGGACTTCTCCACAGAACTGGAAGACTTTTGGATGATCTTGCTCAGCCTTTTTCCTCATGGTGGCAGTAGAGTCCAACAATCGGGGCCCCTTTACCCTAGCAAAGGGGCAGATCAGAGGAAAGGAGGGCGGCACTGGAACCAGTCCCCCTCCATCACAATTGATGCTAAAGAGGTGCGTCTTCAACCAGAAGCACCATTCGTTCTCCCAAAAAAAGCTATGGAGGGGGATCCTTACTGCATGTGAGCAGGGGGAGGTTAATCCTTTCCCCCTGGGCCATTTTTTGGTAGAAATCATCCCCATAGTAATTTGGTCGTGAAGCAGCAGCAGCTATCAGAGAAAACAGACAATTTGAGTGCAAACAACTGCTTCATGGAGGATTTTTAGATGGGAGAAAGAAACAGACAGAAAGACTTAACATTTCCCTCTCCCCACGTCACGGTCCCGATTAGAACTGCACCCCCATTGCTGCTTTTGGAGAAAAAGAGGCAGGGAGGCAGCCAAAAAAGGAACTCTTGTAATATTGACTAAAGTCCAACTACCCTCACATTAGCAGGGTAAATAATTAGATGAAAGGGAGAGTCAGGAGACCCAAAACTCTTCAGGATGCTCAGAGGCTATTTAAAGCATTATAATGAAGCCCAAATAAAGCGTAGGCCACAAATTAGGAAAGATGAAGATGTCCAGAGGGAGGGCAGTGTGGTTAATGGCCACATTAAGGAGGTTATAAAAAGTTGGATTACTAGCCATTGGTGTGCACGTGCAACCTCCAGATTTTAGAAGTAGGCTGCTTCAGAATGCCAGATACAAAGGGAGGGCCCCAGGATCCTGTCACTTGTTGTCTTGTGCTCCCTGAGGCATCGAGTGGGGCCACTGTGAGATGGAGGAAGCTGGGCTTGATGGGTCTATGGCCTGATCCAGTGGGGCTCTTCTTATGTTCTTATGTTAAAAAAAAAGAAAAAGGAAAACAAACATTGGCAAAACAAACGCAAGTTGACAATAATGCAAGTGAGAACAATGATAGTTAAAAATATTCACTTTTAGCACATTGCTAAAATGAGTTTAGCACATTGCTAAAATGGTAAGAATACCTCCTTTAAAAAGTGGGTTCTTGGCCAGATTAAGAACAGTATGAAGAAGGGACCAAACTTTGGTGGAATAACTGGTGGAAAATGCTGCAGCTGACTACTGAAGGGGGCTGTGCTGAGGGAGCTTGTGACATGTCCTCTGGGAGCTAAACTGGTTGCCCAATGGCTTCCATTTCAAAGAGCAAGTTTTTGCCTTTGTTTAGCGATGTAAATAGCTTTGTGAACTACTTTTCATCGAAATGCAGTTTATAAATATGCTTAATAATAATGGTAGTTCTAAAGCTATTTTTCTATCTCAGCCTCTAATTCATACATTACATGATTTATTTCCTTTGTATATCTCTCCCTCCCCATTCAAAGAATTGTGGCTAATTCATGCAATCAAAGCAAGGCAGGATTCTCTCTCCAATCATCTTTATAATTGTTTACTGGACATTTTTATTATTAATTACATATTCAGAGACTTGGATGAAATTTTGCAAATGCTGCATTTCCATCCATCTTCTGCTTATCCTGTAGAATCCTTTATTGAAAATACTAATCTCCAAACCCTCTCCTTTATCATTAGACTCCTTTCTGCTATTGGCATAAGAGCAGGCGCTCCATGTACATTGATGTTGCAAATTCTCCCTCCACATTACAAAAATGTTCAGGAGCTGAAAACTTCAGGGTCAGTGCAATTGCTTTTTGCTTCTCAGGTGCGATCCTAACTTGTGCAGAAACAGGCAGCTCTGACCTGCTCTGTATCCAGTGCAAGGTAGGGGCCAGCTACAGTGCAACAAAGAGTAAGGGGATATTTATCCACTTAACCCATGTTGGGCGCCAGCCCCCCCTATGGCTACCTGGATCCTACCACTACTTAGTGGTGTAGCTAAGAGGATGCAGGGGGTAGCAACTGGACCAGGCTACAGGCTTGGGGACACACAACAATGCACGGGCAACAAAAACGCCTGCACACAACTTACATCGGGCTGCTGCTGCCCTGCCAGCACACAGGAGACTAGAGGGGGGCAACAGTCGCTCACCGATATCGCCACACACAAGCCCGGTGTGGTCATGGTGGCATCAGCATCTCCAGGAAGGCGGGCATAACCTTCTCCCTGACCAGGTGCTGGTTCTGGGTAGTGCTATGGGATGACGGTGTACTTGCTTGCACCTTGGAGCAGGGAGCCACCCTTAGGCGGGTGCAGCGAATCAGGCAGTGCAGCCGCCGAGGGCCAGCACCAGCAGCAATGCATCTGGGGTGGGAGAGGCTCTTCCTCGCCAGCCAGCATGACAGCCATGGCAGGAGATAGTGGGGGAGAGGGGCAGGACTGACTGGGAAGCATGTGGTCTGTCTCTGGCCAGGACTGGGAGGTCCCTCCTCTGCACAGCCACCCCAGCCAAGCTAGGCAGCTGTGGGACTCGGCGCTGTGTGGGGCAGAGGACAAGAGAAGGAAAGTTCTCCTGGGCACATGGGAGCACCTCTGCACACACTTCTCCTGGGTCACATCGCTGCTACTGCTGCCACATGAATCTCTCAGGTGCCTCGGCCAGTCTCCAGGTACTGGGAGGGCATGGCTGCACTGGCACTGGAAAGCTGGATAAGCTTGGGGTCCATAGTATAATAACTATGGTAGGGGGTGGGAGAGGAGAGAATAGGGCAGGGGAAGAAACTGGGCAGGGAGGGGAAGGGACAGGGATGAGGAGGCTGCAGCAAGGGATGGGTCTGGTGGTGATGGTGCACATCAGATCCTATCCTTTCCATGGGCAGCCTGTCTGCCCCTTTTCTCTTCCTGAACTTCCACTAGTGAAACAGGTAGCAGAGGTCTGTGGCAGGAGGCTTGTGGAGGGGCAAATTGCTCCCAGTCCACTACCCCACAGTGTGCCTGCATGCTGGGCGCATGCCAGTCTTGCTTAGCTCCCAGCTGTATTTCTGTACAGTGAGAAATCAGGAGCATGGCTTGCCTGAATGTGTTGAGGCTCCTCTTATGTCTCATCCCAGTCCCTCTCCTGGATAAAAGACTCCTTCTAGCTGGCCAGAACCACCAATGGAAGGGACAAAAGAAGAGATGTAGTAGGTCTCACACTGCCTAGTACACAGGTGTGCTCTCAGCTAGAGCAGCAAGATGCAGTGAGCATTTCCTGGGGCATATAGCATCTCATTGCACCACAAATGGACACACATGGCTGAGAAACCATAGCACAAGGGTGACCAACCTGCACTATACCGTGTGCCACTTTTTATATACAGAATATTAAACGTGCCACTCCCAACTTATTTCCATTGGACATGCTTAGGTGGTTTCGCCACCCATGTGATCTGCTGAGAGCCTCTGCTTGGCTCTCTTCACGCTGCCCCAGGCATTTTTGCTCCCTTTCTGGGCTTCATTCTGGGAAAAGTGCCACTCCACTCACAGCCATGGAGCCCTGTGTTGGCCAGCATAGGGAGTGTCCGTGTGTCCACAGGTTGGCTACCGCTGCCTTAGCAAGTCTGAAAAAGACTCTAATCTGAAATCCTAGAGAACTGCTTCTAGCCAATGTAGACAAAATGGGGTTAGATGAACCCAGTATAAAGCATGTTCCAAATGTCCATGCACTGAGAAAATACCATTGCAATCTTTCAGGCTTTATTTTCCAAGATCCCTGATTAAGGTGCTACCATTGCAACATTCAGGGCACTGAGATGAGGCAGGACTTGAGTGACATTCCAGACTTCAGAAGGACTTTGGAGGGAAAGGGTGGTTCATTCATAATGCATCAGAGCATTACAAGCTGGACAAGGGTATATTCCAAGCCAGATAAATACAAATATTTTCACAGAGATGCTTGTTACCATCAAGGCAAGCCAAGCCAAGCCAAGCAGCTCTTTACAAGCCTGTTGTAAAATATGAGATTTCTCTTACTCTATTTGTGCACAGATGTGTGACTGCATCAAAATCACTTTGTCAATAACTGGAGCTAAAACGAGTTTGCTTTCCAAAATTCATCTCAGGAAATTTCCCTGTCAGATATTCTCAGAGTGCTTTCTGAATGCTCAAATAACTATTTATTCTCAAATAACTATTGGACATTCTCCAGGCGTTTGATACCCAATTATATTGGAGGGTTGACACTTGACAGTAATACATTGCAATTCAATTCATGCTCACATAGTTCAATGGGGCCTACTCTCAGGTAAGCATAAATAGGCCTGAGATAACAGCCTTAGATAACAAACATACATTGCTATTTGGTAGTATTTGATTGACATACAATGATGGTTGCTATCTGATAGTTGCTATTAGACCATGTGTATGTAGTAGTAGGCAGTGCTTTTTTTGTAAATAAAAAGGTGCAGGAACTCACAACTTGTTAATCTTTTATTTATTTATTTATTTTTAAACCATTTTTTATTAGAGAAATAAAATATTTTTATGTGCTTCCCCCCTAAAGATGAACTTACTTCTGAGTAGACATGCATAGGATTGGGCTGTCAATCTCCACCTCCCCTTCCCCCTAGCTATTTTTTCTATACATGGGGAAAAATACTGTACAGGTGCACTTGCGCAGCGTGTAGTATGTAGTGTGGAACTACTTCGAGGAGAGGAAGCAGTGAATGGATTCCGAAAAATGGCTTACATGAGTTCCATGTAATAAAATTACTCTAAGCAACTGTGGAAGTAAGAACAAAAAAGGAATTCTTACACGAGAGGGGTCCTTAGGTGCACACAGAAACAGCTACGTTTGCAAACAAGTGATTAAATATGGTTTAATTCAGATATCAGAATACTCTGTGTCTTTGGGAAGGCGCTTGGCATGCAGTTGTATGTTCTCTGCTGCCCTGAGCAGCTGCTGTGCATTGCTAGAGAGGAGCTGCAAACTCTGGCTGGCGGAGGGCATGCTTGTGGGGGAAGGATTAGGAGGATCTCTGGCAAGGCTGGACAGCACGTTGTATATACGTAGAATCCCTTTTCACCTGCCCTTAGCATGTGAAAACGGGTGCAGATATATATCTCTGCCAGGATTAAGAGCTCAATCCTAGGTATGTCTACCCTGAAGTAAGTCTCGTTCTAGTCAATGGAGCTTACTCCCAGGAAAGTGCATAGGATTGCAGCCTAAGAGCCCAATCCTATGCATGTCTACTCAGAAGTCCACTTTAGTGAATGGGGCTTACTGTGGATAGGATGGCAGCCTCAGGGCCCAATCCTGTGCCTGTCTACTCAGAAGTCAGTCCCATTAGAGGCAGTTGGGCTTCCTCCCAGGAAAGTGTGGAGAGGACTGCAGCCACAGAGCCCTTCCTCTGCCTGTTTACTCAGGCTGCAAGGCTATGACAGTTTCCTGGGAGTAAGCCCCATTGAACACAATGGAACTTACTTCTGAGTAGACATGCTTGGGCTCTCAGGCTGCAAGGCTATGCACCCTTTCCCAGGAGCAAGCCCCATTGAGCACAATGAGACATACTTCTGAGTAGACACGCCTAGGCTCGTGCTGCAGATGGCACGGGGGGGTGCACCAGCCAGCTTCCTTCCCCTCCTCCTCTGCCAAGCCAGTACCTGGGCGTTCCGTGGGTGCCGCAGCCCATCTTCCTGGCTGGCTGGCTGTCCATTCTCCTCCTCGGCGTCGGCACGTGTCCCCCATGCCCTCCACCGGCTTGGAAGCTGCGCTGGGAAGCAGAGCGTGGGGGGAGGGGAGACAGGCTGGGCTCAGGCAAGAGCTTGGAGATGGGGGCAGGAGGGGGTCATTGTGCGGTCAGGCAGGGGCCAGGTGTCCGCCCACCCTGCACCCCCCAGCACCCACCCAGCGAATGCCTCTATTTTGCTCTCTCCCCCTCCTGGAATGCCTCCAAAGGGGAGGGGCCCCTGCAAAAAGGTGCCGGAACTCCGTCCCCCTGCGTTCCATTAGAAAAAAAGCCCTGGTAGTAGGTATTGTTTAAAAGTTTTGATCCTGATGTGCAACTGCATTAGTGCCTAACAGCATTTTCATTAAGTAGCATGCAAATGTTATTTAGCATTTGGACATAGCTGAGAGTTAACACACAATGCATCAGAGGTTGGCCGAGTCAAGGACTACACACATCAGAGGATGAACTGAACCCTTTGTACCACTGAGGTGTTTGCTAATGCACCATCAGGGACATGCAGGGAGTGCCATGAGGGGCCCAGGGCTCCCAGGAATCTACTGCTGGCACGTGATTGGAGTTTGACAGTCTTTGCCCAATATAGCAATTATTTAGTATTTTAGAATTAACCCAAATTCTCACCCTGAAGCCTTCTGAGCTTGGTTCTTAAAGAGACAACATGAAACAGGATCAGCCCTTGAGTTCCAAATTCTAAGCTAACATTTCTGCATTGAAATGAAAATATTGTATTTCAAATTGGAAATGTCACATTCAAATGTGAATAACGAAATTCGGAATGTGGGCCCATTGCAAATATTAGTGATTATACTCTTGAGTTCTACCAATAATTATGCTGGGAGGGAGTATCTGGGGTAGGGGATGTACAGGTGGGGCCTTGGAATCTGCTGGGGATCCATTTTTGAACCCCCCCCCTCGCAGATACCAAAAATCACGAATAATCGAATCCGCAATCTATGGCCCTTTAAGCCCTCCGAAGGGGACCAGCGATGCACTCCCTTTACCTCCAGGGGCTTTCTGAAGCTGCAAAGGCCGCATGCATCTGCCCATGGCCTCTGCGGGCTTCAGGATGGACTTTTCAACTAAAAAAAGAAAGCTGCTTTTGGTTTCCTTCGGGAAACTGGATGTGATGTTTTTATGCCATATAAGGCATTCAGAAGCCTGGGAAACCCTCCAGGAGGATGCCCCAGGGAAACTCCAGGAGGACGTTTCCCAAGGGAAACTGGAAGAAGCATTTTTTTGGCTGAAAAGGCCATCCTGATGCATGTAGAGGCCATGGGCGGACATGCACTGCTTCTGCAGGTTTCAGAAAGCCTTTTAGGGATGACCAAAGCACAGCTCTGGTCGCCTCCGAACTCCGGAGGGCTCAGGTGGGGCCAAGTCTGACCCAACATGGGTCCAGGTGACCTGCACTGAACCACATCTGTGGATGCACAATTAGTGGATACAGATGCTCCAACTGTATCTATCATCCAGCTCGGGTTCTAGTTGTTCAGGTTGCAAAGTATTGAAGCTATCATCTGTGCAGACTCTTTGCATAACAATTGGAGCAGTCCAGAGGGATTCAGCAGAAGTGGTTTGGGACCTGTGCAGTTCATCAGACACTTTCAGTTCTTTTGGTTCTGGAGCTTACGTCTCATTAAATAAGAGGCTGAACAGGGCTATGCTGACAGAGCGGGTTGCTCTGTTCCTGTTAGCAGTTCTTTCGCTGCAGGCAAATCCATGATTCAGAGAAAGCAGATCTCCTTTTGAAAATAGCCTGTAATTTCTAATATAATTGGCCAATAAATAAACACATTAATGAACAGTTTAATTTGTGGGTTAGTGAACATCATCCCGCTTTAGGAGGTGTCACAAAAGATAACTGTGTTTGCATGTTGAATCCGTGCAAGGCTAAACCCCCCCACTCTTTTGCAGCCTCAGAACTCCACAGGGGTTGCTCTTTATTATTTAAATAAGTTTCCTTTGCATGGTAATTTGGGCACATTTGTGCCAGAGCACAATATTTTTATTCAGTAATTATCATTTCTGTTGCCCCCCCCCACCCTTCCTCCATTATTTCATCATTATTAAATATTCATTCGCAAGATGTTTCTTTTCTCTGTAGGGTAATGACACATCATCAAGCAGAGCATGAACATCAGTTTCTTGTCCCCTCTCACCAACCCCCCCCCCTTACTAACAGATGGGGCTGTGGTGTGTTCCTGTAGAATGATCCTCAACTAAGTGTCTGAATGCCGAGTGCCAGATAATGAGAGGGCCAGAGATGGCCCCTTTGCTTCCTCTTTTACCTTGGCCGACCCTGAGGACTGGCAAGAACACTAGCAGCATAATCCTATGTAGGTCTGCTCAGAAATAAGTCCACTATGCTCAGTGGGGCTTACTTCCAGGAAAGTATGTGTAAGATTGCAACAGAATGGGGAACAGGGCAAATGAGGTGTGACATGAGAACCTCATCTTCCTCTAGAAGAAGCTGGTGAGGAGGAGGAGGAGGGCAGCAGCATGGGGGGTAGGGGTGGCCAATCCATGTTGCAAGGCGATGCAGGTTGCATCAGGGGTGGATTTTGAGGGGTGAGAAGGTGGTGGATTCAGGGTGCCCTTTACCCCAAGTCTTGCCACCACCATCCTTGCTGCAGACACAAGTCACATAGATCCACTTTCTTCCCACTAAAAGCAAGCAGAAAGTCCATCAACTGCCTCCTTACTGTGCTCCTTGCATGGTTTTATCAAATGTGGAAGTACGGAATTTACATATAGGAACCGCATGAATGAAACATCTCCTTCATTTGCACAGTCCTTTTAAATAAAACCAGAAGTCCTACATTTCTCCATTTGAGGAACCCATGCAGGGAGCCCAGTAGGGGGCATTTTTTTTTTTAACCCAACATGATATCAGGCAGCATTCCCAGTTGTGCTGCTCCTGATGAGAAGAGACAAGTTAATTTTCTGCCACCATGCCAATTCCGTGATTTACAATTGCTCCTCGAAGATGCTATTAGTCATGGAGGGAAATCTTAGGGACATAACATTCTTTCACAAAAGTTCACCTCTTCTACGATCCAGACTGCTGCACAAAGAGAAAGGATCAGATACTCCCCCCCCCCCCCACATCACAGCTCTGGTACAAATTATGACTATTATAAAGCCCAGATTCAAGTCATTGCTCTTGCCGGGGCTCTAATTTTGCGCAGCCTGACACTTGATGGTGAACATGAGCTCAGGGCCCCCAGGAGGAATTTTATCAGGGGGTACAAAGTTTCTTTTGGGCCCCTTCCCAAAGAGGGAGGGGGTGAAACAGAGTGGAGGGTAGTAATGGGGGTTGGACAGAATGGGGGCAAACCAGGCAGAAGGAAAGTGGCAACAGCCGGAATAGTCTTTGGAGCCCAGGTCTACCAGAGTTCAGGTCTACCTGCCTGCCTGGTGTTGGCAGCTACATACAGTAATACAGAACACCAAAGACACTCCTAATAGGTCTCTCTAAAATCTTTCAAATATAGAAAATCATTGTAGGAGATTAGTAGCATTGTATTTAGGCGCACACTAGAATGGGAAGTGTTCTGTTTACACCAAAACCGACGTCTGCAGTAGCTGCAGTTCCTCAGTTGTGTCGCTGAGTTCCTGTACACTCGACACTGTTAAGGAATATATGCATTCCTGGGCCTGGCTTGTATGGCTCCTGGCAATAGTCACTGCCATGTGCCCACATTAATGCCCCCAGCGTCCCACGAGGGCAGTGAGTCTGAGTGAGACTGGAAAATATAAGATCCCAGGAAATTTCTGGGGCCCCCCTTTGGCTCCTGGGCCCCTTTTCTGACCCTAGGCCCGGATACAAATTGCCCTCTTTACCCCCCACTCCTAGGCCCTGCATGAACTTCTTGATCAATAGCAATGGAAGGCTGGCGGCTACTCTGCATGGTTGGATTATTTTTGTAGCCTTGACCTTGCTGAGTGGGAGCTTAAATGTGTCTTGAATTTAACCAGAAAGAAAGGGAAAATTCTTATTTATATCAGTGGCTCCCAACCTTTAGGATCCCACGGACCACTGAGGCAAAAAATTAGGATCATTGTGGACCACATTCAACCCACCACCTCCACACCCCAAAATTTTTTGTAATAATTAATAATAATAACTTTATTTTTACCCCGCCTTTCTCCCTGAAGGGACTCAAGGTGGCTTACAACAGGTTAAAACAGATTAAAAACATAATTTAAAAACAGATAAAAGCATGTTAACACATATCATAAAAACAGTAGTCAGATAAAAAGTAGTCAGGTAAAAAGAGCATAGAGCAGCAAATCATAAAAGAATCAGGCCTGTAACCAAGTATTTAAAAAATATTAAAAGATGTTAAAAAGGCCGAGAACTCAGAAGGCTTGTTTAAACAGAAGGGTCTTCAGGCCTCGCCGAAAAGTCTCAAGAGAGGGAGCCATTCTTAAGTCAAGGGGAAGGGTATTCCATAGCGTTGGTGCCACTACTGAGAAGAACCTATTTCTTGCTGCTGCCCCACGTACCCCACGCCCCACGATAAATTAGAGAAGATTTATCAGAGATGTATTATTTATAATGAAGATTTGTGGACTGCAGTTTTCGTTACCAGCTGCAACTGTGGGCAATCCATCCTCTGCCCTCTCTGATAGCACAGGCCTACAAAACTGAGGGTCAGAAAAGTTTTTGTCAAACTTTATGGTGTTTTGATATGAATTTGGGGTGCTGATTCCAAAAATGGCATCCGTTTTGTCCTATCACATATAGTTTTGAGATATAGTATCGCCTCATTAGTGAATGGTTCAAGCAGCTTCCTCATGAGGAAACCATGGTGTAGGCTTCCTCATGAGGAAGCTGCTTGAACCATTCACTAAAGAGGCTATGCCATGTCTCCAAAACTAGATGTGATAGGGCAAAATGGATGCCATTTATGGAATCAGCACCTCAAATATACCCAGGAATTGGTGTAACATTTAAGGAAGCAAAATGTGTGTTGGCCTGTGTAGTCTGTGGGGAAGTGTCTCCCTAGCAAGCACGCCCCATAGACTATCAGAGAAGGCAGAAAATGGATTGCCATAGCCACAGCCGACACTAACAAGAGTGGAGGCTATTGTATGATCCTGTTTTGAACAAGATAGACACCAGGACCTTAGGAATGTAACCCAAAATGGCAGTGGTTCCCAACTTTTTTGACTGGTTGCTCCCTTGACCTACTGAGCCATTGGTCTGAATTCCCTATTAAGGCTACAGTTCTGTACATTGTATCGGACAGCAGGTTTTTTGCAAGGATTCCATGACTGCCTGGCTGGTTTCCATGGCTCCCTGGGGAGTCACGGCTCACAGTTTGGGAACCACTGCAATATGGGAACCTGGAATGGTGACAATTCCAATGTTATTTCAAACCACAGAGCAATAAGAACTAGAGAAAGCCTGTGGGTCAAGGCAGCCACTACTAGGGAGTCCTCATTTTGGTTCTTAATTAATCTATCTTTTCTGCCTCCCCCCTTTTTTGAAGCTCTCTCTGGGAGCTGCATATATAAGGATTAGAAAGGCAATTGTAATGAGCAAGTCAGTTATGGAAACAGCAGGTTAAAAAGCAATTACATTGGGAAGAAGCACGTTTACACAAAATAAGAGCTGGAACTTTGATCCTGATTACAAGCTTAAGTATGCAGGGGGGAAAAAAGAGTTCAGACTTAATCCTGGCCTTGTGTACTAAGATTAAACTTCCATGAAATCAAAGCTGAGCCCTTTTTGCCTGCATTAAAAACAAAAAACAACAACAACAAAACAAAAACAAAAAAGGAACTTGTGCAAGACCTCCCCCCCCCCGCCCCTCCCCCCGCCCCTCCCCCCCAAGCAGCTGCACTTCCCAGAGCTGCAGCATCATTGCTCAGGGCATTCTGCTTGGGGCATTTCTACTGGGATCTGCCCAAGATTTACTGGTGCCTGAGGCAGCATGCCAAATACTCCTCCCCCTCCCCCCCCCCCATGCTCCAGGCTCTGCTATTCCTGGGAGTGGGAAAAGGAAGAGAATTTTTTATGGAGCTGTAGTGACATTGTGGAAGATATTACTGAGGAGATAGGAAATGGTGTCCACAGTGCCCCTTGCTCTAAGTAAGTGCAGGGTTAAAGCCCAGGTGGTAGCTGGGGTGTGCTGCACAGCTGCAGCCACTAGATGCTAAAGTGAACCTGGGAGCATATAAACAGCACCTGGAGGAACTAAAGAGTGTGGGTTGTAGGAGGAGTACCTGTCCTGGGACTCTGACTTGGCACCTTTGACTGACTGACTGACTGACTGACTGACTGACTGACCTTGGACTGTGACTTGGCTTATTGACTCTGGACTTGGCCACTTTTGTTGATTGGACTGGGAACTGACTCTGACTTTTGCTTGCTGTACTGGTGAGTCAACCAAGGGGAACTAATCAGCCCAGTGGGGAGGAGCTGTGACAAGACAGGAGCAGAACAGGAAGTGTGGAGGAGTGAGGTAGGTGGTTAGTCCAGAGAGTGGCAAAAGGAGCAGTGGAGGTGCATGGGTACTCCCTGCTAATCTACTACCTGAGGCTAGTCCTCCAGCCAGCCTTGTGGGCAGGCCAGCCCTGGTCTTTAAGAATTCACTCTGAGCAATGCTGCCATCTTTCAGATTTTGGCCTCCCTCCCTCAGCCTTAAGGCAGATGCATCTCAGTTCAACTGTACACACGCATAAGTGTGTGACACAAAATACCACAGGTTGTAAATTGTACTGAAGGTGTTTGCATTAGAGATGGCTGAGCTGGCCTCAGTATTCCTCAGACTTCTTTGGAACTAGAACCAAGTGTGCAGTTGCCATGAATGCCATCCCCATCCAGTCCAGCATCTATGGGCATGAACTGCAAAACTGCCCTTTCTCTGTTGCTGTCAGAAATTCTAGCCCCACAGTCTGCCTGAAGAGGCCAACACAGTCCTTGAGGAGAGATCCTCAGCATGATAATGTTCAGTGTCCAGAGTTCCTAATCACGGGGAGGAACTATCCCCTAGTACTCCTTTCGTCCATTAAGAGACTAATCCTGAGGGGCTTGAGCCAACCCACCGCTGGCAAACACTGCTGCAAATGTGCTGTAAGACATGCCTAAGACAGTGCAGGGCCACTGCCGGTCAGAGACTAGCTGGATGCCGCCTGGTGCTCTGTGTGAGCACCAGGCGGTGGAATGGTAGGTTGGGGCAGAGAAGGAAGCATTCTGGGGCGAGGGGAGGGAGCGGGGTAGGAGAGGATGGGACTGCAAAGCTCTGCTCAGCCTGATCCATAACTCTGCATCAGACCTCCTGGCCTGACATGGGGCTGCTTTCCTCTCTGCCAGCTAAATAGCTGGTGCAGAGTTGAGTAGCCCCATTGCAAGGCTTCTTACCTTACAATTGAAGGGGACAATTGTCCATGTTGGCATGAGGCAGCTCAGGATTGGGCTGTCCACTGACATCCGTTTTAAAAAAGTAAAACATTTTGATTCATTTGCTGACACGCCCCCCCCCCCCAATACTGAGAACAATCTACCTGAGAAACACCTACGTATCCTGACCTAGATGGATATATGGTGCCGCTGAGTAGAGGTCAGCTTCACAGACCAGCTTCAGACTGTACTCAGAGTAAAACAGGTAGAGGAGAAACTTCAGCAGTGTCCAGTGGCAGTGATCCTTGTTATAAGAACTGGGGCATTCCAAGGACATTTTATTCTCCTGTAAAATTTGGGAGGATAAGCAATGGTCAATGCCCATGATGCTAGTTCTTTCCCCTCTTGCACACCAGAGTATAGGACTGGGTCACCACACCTACTAAGGCTGGGTCGGAGTTATATATTCACTTCTCCAAATGGAACTACTCTGGATGACTCCACAGAGGTCACTAAACAAATCCCTCAACACAATTAGCAATCAGTGCTGCCCAGGATTCCTCGGGTAGCAAAGTCAGGATGCTGTGGTTTCATGTTGATTGATCCTTGTTGTTAGTATTTTCCCACCTGAGTGGAAGGCTTGTAAATTTACATGACCAGCCTTTTCATTAGGCCTCCCCCCCAAAGTAATTTCAGCTGGTAGTCTTGTCACACAGTGGGTAAAGGCATAAGAGGAAAGTTAGAGAAAGCTACTGGTAAGCAAACTCATTGCGACCCTGATTTTTGCATTGTTCCTTTAAATTTCCTGATACTGGGAGGAGGAGGTGAGGCAGCCAGGGTTTCCCACATAAAGGTCATGCCTGGTTATCTTCAGTGGATAAAAAAAATCAGTTGATAACAAATCAGTGGGAAAATGGCTTTAAAGACCCACTTCCAGGTTTTGTGCTCTTCCATTGTCGCCCCAGAATGCATTGGTAGATACTAAACCGTATTCAGCAACTAGATGGGGTGAATAATGGAATCTAGTGGAATGAAATTATGGCTGAATGCGGGTATAGCGTCTACACTGATGCGACAATGGAGGAGCAAGAAACCTGGAAGTGGGTCTTTAAAAGCTATTGTTAACTCCTAGAAGGTTGCAATCAGTGTGGTTTAAGAGCATGAAGGTAGGAAATGGGATTTTGGTGCTTTTCTCCTGTTACAAGGCATTTAAAGGTGGACCCCGGTATCATTGGTGAGTCAAATCAGTGGATACCAAATTAGTGGATTACAAGGCATGACCTGTATTCCTTCTCTGGTCTTGTTATCCACACCACCTTCTAATGCTCAAATTAAAGGATGCCCAAGAGGGTCCTAACTCCCTTATTTTTTGTCACACACACACACACACACACACACACACACACACACACACACATGCTGTTCTAGTGGACTATGGGTGAGTAACTTGACTAACTGAAGGGAGTTGGGGTAAACACTGACCCTTTCCTCATTGCTGTAGAACACACTGGTGCCTGAGAAGACCTATACGTAGCTTTTCCCTACCCAAGTGTAAGTATTTGGATGGGACATTAACCCTTCTCACTTATTGTAGGAAGTAAAATGAATTCAGGGGGACAACTTACAGCCCAAGCTTAGTGGTTTGGCTTGCCTGGCAGAATGTGCATTCCATGAGCGGAGCCATCAGGTTCCAGGCCAAGGTGCTTGGATCGTGGCAGACACTGTGCAACGGTATAATGTGCTCCAAGACACAGGTGGCAAGGCCTCTGTCCACGGGTAAGTTGGCAGTGGGGGCAGGAGGTGGGAGGGATGAGGATGAAGTGATGGGAGGGACAGGGATGGATCAGGGGTGTTTCTGGGCAGGGAGAAGGCAGGAAGGGGTGGTTTCAGTAGCAGTCATGTACACTGGGTCCTGTCCCTTTTCAATCCTCTCTGGCTCTTTCCTCTTCTCTGACATAAGTCATCAAAGGAAGTGGTATATGTTTGAGGAGACCCAATGCCACTCGCACAGCCTATCAGAAGGTAAGCAGAAATATTTCTACTTATCTCCTGCGGGCTGCTTGAGTACCCATCCACCACCATAAGATGCAGTATGCACTGTTGAGGCATGTGTGCATCAGTGCTGGAGGTGGGGGAAAGGATTGGGGTCTTAGGCTGCAATCCAAGACACACGTACCTGAGAGTAAGCTTTTTGAGCTCATTGGGGCTTACTTCTCAGCACACATGCATAGGATTCTGCTGTAGGGGTATCAGAAAAACCACAGTGCATGCAAGGTAGAATAAAAAAAACATGTTCCTAATAAACTTTTCACCTTTTTCATTCCTGTCCATTCTCCTGGGTTTTTAACAGAGGTCTATTGTGCAGAAATTAAGCAAGTGAAGCTTTTCCTGTCATGAAAAAAGAAGTGAAGCCAGAAGCACCCACCAGTCACAAGAGGCTATTTTGAAGGTATTTATCTAGACTTTTGGAAAGGTCCCATAACTTATGTCAGCCGGTTGTCTTTTACTCTTCTAGCACCTGGTTGAAGTGTCCTGGCAGATAGTGAGCCAGAATTTCCCTTTGAAGAATGGCTTGTGATTAGTTCTTTTTAAATCTTATCTCAGTTCTGGCGTTGGGTGCTATTTTAACTTCAAGACACTATCTCTTTACAACTGGTTCCAGTCATTAACTCCATGTTATCCTAATAAGCACGGCTGGCTGTTGTATTCTGGGGTGATTCTAATTCTTAAAAAATTGATCAGTTGTAGATATATACAACTGAAATATATATATATATATATATGTATGTATATGTATATGTATATGTATATGTATATGTATATGTATATGTATATGTGTGTGTGTGTATGTATATATATGATATATATACATCTGTATGATTTTTATTTGTGTGTTCTTTCACTTACAGTTATCACTGTGATTATTCTTAACTTGAATAAAAATGTTCTCTCTCTCTGTGTGTGTGTGTGTGTGTGTGTGTGTGTGTGTGTGTGTTGCAGGGTCCCATCCAGTCACTTTCCATCAAATGTAACTAATGTTCATTTACTTAGGGAATTATTGGCAACAACTGGAAAAAATATTCCTTTTCTAACCCTGTTCAAGTTCCAAGCAGCACACAGCTGCAGGAAATCTATCTGGCAGGATTTAGAATATACCCTCCAATATTTTACAGGCGGGGGAAAAGGGCTGTTTCTGTGCACAAGTGGATGAGCCTGGGGACAGGCAGCCCAATCTTAAAAGGCTGTGCTGCTGCTGGATGCAGCGGCGTCAAAGTGGCTACCGCTGCATCCTGCAGCTCCACAGCAGTCAGCATAGGTCTCCTCGGGGGAAGGGAACTTTTATCTCCCCTTCGTCCGAGGAAAGCCCCACAATGGGGCTTCTCAAGACTGCACTAGCAATTTTGCCAGCACAGATTTGAGAGGCTAGGTTTTGGGCCTTCTAGCCTGAGACAGACTTCAGGATCTGGTGGATAAGAGTTCCACTGGTCCTGACCCTGTCCCTCCCCCTCCCTCCCCCCACCATGCCTCGTCCCCACCCTCCACTTGCCTCCCCCTGCCCTGGAACACCTCTTCCCTGCTTTCCCCCAATACCCCTACGGACCTCTCCACTGCCAGGCAGTCTGGGCAATTGCCAAGCAGAAGACCATCCACCTCACACCAGTGCTGGCCCAGCATGGACTCTCACTGGGCTAGCTCTGGTGCTGGGCCAGCACTAAGCCCCACAAATGAGCCCATCCTGAGCTGCCCACAGCGCCCAGGCTCGGCGGCTCCACAGAGGGCTCCCGCCGGATCATGGGCCTCCTGCGCTACTGCGGGAGGCTACTTGGGAGAAGGGGACGTTTGTCCCCTTCCCCCGAGTAAGGGAAGCAGCCCTAAAATGGGGCTACTCACTTTAGTGGCGACCAAAAAGTCGGCGCTAAAGTAAGGGCCTTTGTGTAGGGCACACAGCCCTTCACGAGTGTCCTGGATCCTGCGGAGCTCAGCTCAGCAGATCCACCCCTCCCCCTGACACGCCTCCCCCACACCGCTGGCCATGCCTCCCCCCTCCCCGGAACACCTCCCCCATGCCCCAGGCCATGCCCCCACCTCCCCTTCCGCAGTCCAGGAGACCGTGGAGCTGTGGAACCTGGGCAACCGCCGCATGCTAACCCAGCACTGGGTGGTGCTGGGCTAGCTCTGGTGGGAGCCCAGCGGTGAGACCTGTAAACATGCCTTATGGCGCAGAGCCGTGCTGCGGACCTCCGGCTTGGGCTCTAAATCTCCCCGTTGAAACAAATAGGTCTCTCCAGTATTTCATTTACTTTAATAGATACAAGCACGTTTAGCCATGAAACGCATGACATGGATTAATATATTCATGCTGGTAAACAGATTAACCAACAGCAAAGGTGATCCAAGGTCCATTGCGTAGTGGAATTGCTTTAATGAACTGTAGAGAACAGATGTGGTGCAATTAAACAACAGAAACCTTTACCCAAGAACCAATTAAAGTTGCTAAATGACTCCAGTGTACTTACTTACTCATCACATTGTATGCAAGACCAGAAGTACTTTGCTTTTTTATGCTAAGTAGTGAATAGCCAAAGGCATCTTCTAGGGCACTGGGATTCTCACACTGGGAAAGAAAGGCCTTTTTCAACACACCACCACCTGAATAATGCTGAATTCATTTTCTGCAGTACCCAAAGTGGTTCCACAAGATGATCAGGGTCCTCAGGTTTGCAGTCTTCTCTGTCCCTGTGATTCATTAGGGCTGAAATTCTTAGGGGGTGGCACATAGGTAGGGCCATGTTTACTGTTTGCTGCAAAATATATAAAATAAAAAGTCCACACCAAATAACTGAATTTCTGTGATTTGCAAAACTGGATTCTACAGCCTGTATAGAGTATTCAAACTTGCATGATTTCCTCCCTATTTTGCTTAACTCATTTACTGCATTTATAACTCACTTTTCTTCCATCATAATGCTTCCAATTAACCACTCGGGTGCTGATTAGAATAAGGACTCAATTCTATCCAACTTTCCAGCACCGGTGCAGCCGCAATGCAGCCCCAGCGTAAGGGAACAAATGCTCCCATACCTTGAGGAAGCCTCTGTGACTGCCTCCCCACCACAGGATACAGTGCATGTCCCATTGGCACAGCTGCAATGGCATTGGAAAATTGGACCTGTGCATATCTGTCCCACTGTAGTCATTAGGGCTTACTCCCAGGTACGTGTGGATAGGATTTTGGCCTTAGACTTGCTTAACTTCAGCAAAGCAGGCACTGCATGTACCCTCAGACCATCAGTTTTTGAACTTTCAGGGAGAGTTTGAACCACAGTAAGTCTTGGTGGGGGCAGGGGGGGGAAGGCAGCAACACGATCCCCAGGATTGCATAGCTAAGGGGGGCTGCAGGGACTGGGATGCACTAACCAGTTCCTGCAGTAGCCGTCCTGGGGTGCAGGGAGCCCTGTGCGATCGCTCCACTTTAAGTTCTGATGAGTTGGGGAGCTTGTGCAGGGCTCCGCGCACCCCAGGACAGCTCCTGCAGGAACTGGTGAGTGCATCCCAGCTCCTGCAGCCCCGTTAGCAACGTGATCCTGGGGATTGTGTCACTGCCTCCTCCCTGCCTCATCACTGCCCCCACCCCTTAAGGGGGCAGAGGCCAGGGCTTTCAGGCTGGGGCGTCACAATGCCCCAGTTTGAAAAACCACTGCCTCAGACCAAACCTTAGGACCAAATAAGGCTGCAACCCAATACATGCTGACTTGAGAGTAAGCCTCATGGGGATTTACTTCTTTCCTGAGAAGCTACTGGGACCTACTAGGTCACACCGGGACCTAGTTCTTACCTAAGCCCCACTTTCTGAGTAAAAATGTACAGTATAGAATTTCACTGTAAATAGGGCTAGAATCCTAGACACACTTACCTGGGAGTAAGTCCCATTAAAGTCAATGGGGCTTACCTCTAAATAGAATTCAGTTAAAAAACTGAACATGGACACAGTACTGAGATGAGATTCCAAGTTCATATTCAATCTAGTTGGTTCATAAACTCTGGTCAGAACAAGCCAGACTTTACATGGGTTCTGATGTCAGAGCAGATCCTGGTTTGTTCAAGAAGATAAGGAGTTTAAAACTTTGAAATGTGCAAAGGAAATGGGGGAAAGTGCAAGCCTCAAACTCACAAACATTTTCAGAACCTGGTTTCACTGGTCTTCCTGGAAGGGACTTGGGCAAAACACTAGCTTTCTTCAGGTGCCTGGCTGCTGGTGTAAAGTGGCGCCTCTTCCTTGCCTTCACAGCCAGTCCTGACTGCAAAAGCTTTTGCAGTCACAACTGGCTCTGAAGATGAGGAGGAGCGGCTACTTTACACCAGTGGCCAGGTGCCTGAAGAAAGTGTTTTGCCTCCCCCAGGAGGCCCCCCAGGAACGCCAGTGCCAGTTTTAACCTTGATTCTGCCCGCTGTATGAATTACACTCAGTTCCATGAGAAAAAGGATGTGAATTATTTTAAAATGAAAAATTATGCAAATCAAGCACATTTGTGTAATACATACAGGTTGCAGAAACTGACTACTCTAGTTGACTTGCATTGGAATTTTGATTTTTTTTCTCCCAGTATAAACACCACCCAGCCTATATGCCACACTATAAAGACTTAGCTATCATGAATCACAGAGCCTTCTTAAATTGCAATCCTAAATTTTCTTCTTGCCTGCAACTGGAAAGCAATTATCCCCTTCCAGACTCCCATTTCTTAACAGTACACTTTTCATTTTGAAGTTGTGCAATTATGAAATTGTGCAACATTTTGCAAAGACACAATAAAAATTATTTTTCAGAATGATTTGAGAAATCTTAAATAACATTACCTAATAGTTCATTATTTATTATGCTTTCACAATTTCTAAAAAAAAAAAAATTGTCTTGCATTTCTTGCAAAAATATATTCCCCCAGAACTATAATGGATACCAACATCATGAGTTCTGCGCCAGTTAATGTAACTGATAAAGAACTTTCTGAAATCCACCGTGGAATTCAGCAGAGGCAGATTCTGTTTATATGAATTTGATGACACCATTTAATGATCAGCCAGTAATGCTCCTGAGCAACAAAAGAGTTCAAAGGACTGATGCTCAGGTGTGCAACAGCATCTGTCAGTGAGCCCAACAGCTTGATTGATGAGGTAAAACCAATGACTGTACAGTTTCACCAGAATGCAGGGCAACTCTGAACTGTGAGGAATACAGTTTGCTTTTTCATTTACTGGGCTATTTCCAAGATTGATGATTTCAGTTAGCAGCTATCTAGTCAATCCATCAAATCCATAAGGTATATAAGATAAAGCTGACCATTGCACCTTGGGATGTGTGCATGCATGTGTTACATTTTGGAATTTGCTTGGTGACAGATTCCTGAACGGGTGTCCTTTTTCTCCTGATGGCCTCCTGTTTGGGATTGTAATTGCAAGTTTAATCCACTTCCGAAGATTCAGAGTAATGGGCCTTTTCAAGTTTATTTTTCACACTGACTTCTCTCTCTCTCTCTCTCTCTCTCTCTCTCTCTCTCTCAGACCCACCACCTATGATCTGCTCTGAATGCTAATGAGGTTTAATGTGGAGCATCTATCATAGCAGAGCACTGGTACCAGAGAAAGGGCTCTGCATAATGATGACCATTCTTAAAGGTATATTGCAGTTATTTTGTTCAGAGTGCAATTCTGAACTAATGGGATCTCTTGTTTATTTCTTTACATTCCATTTCTTCCACCTTTCTGAGGGGTTTAACTTCAGTGCCATTAACAGTAGCAAGACATGCTGAACATATACAGGCAAAGCCCTTATCACCACTGATCCTGTTCTCAGAAGAAGAATCACCTGCTTCATTCCTGCTTGCCCAGCGATTTTGTTAATGGCACAAAAACAGAGCCTGTAAAGCAGGGCATGGTCTGAGGAGCAGTTGATTCAGTTTAGCAGCTCCTTCGTGTACTTCCGGAAGGATACAGCCACTGGAAATCTGACCTGGCAATTGCTCTGCCTGCTGATATTTCACAAGGCATCACACAGTGCTTTCACACATATCTTCCATACCAGAAGGGCTAAAATTTTGTTTGCATAACAACATTTAAAATGGAGATTCCCAGGAAGCTGAGACCTGCAGCTTTTCTGTGCTTTACTGTCATCCCAGCATACACAAAGCCTTAGATCTCAGAAACCAGAAGGCAGACAAAAAGAAACCAAATTGGATTACTCCTTTTCATTTCAAAATCTCAAGCATTTTGGAGATTCTAGACTGGTCATCTTAAAAAGCACCTGAAGGGCAGGTTTTCTTTCTCCTGCCATTTGCAGCGTCCTTCTGTTTTTCAAAGAATAGTCCTATTTCTGCTTTTTAAAAAATGTGCTGACGCCATTTTGGAATGATATATAAAAGGCTACGTTCCTTCTCTGATGCTACAAAAACCAGACACAATAGAGATAAATCACCACCAGGCAGGCGTGTCCTGTTTCCACCTAAAAATAAGTCCTTCATCCTAAGCAGGGACATTTCCCGTTGCTTGCTTGATAAACTCTACAGCCATGCTTTCTTTCATTTCTTGCATTGTGTCCAAAGTGTGGCCATTGCAGACAGAGATCTTCTCTGTCACTCAGAGAAATCCCCTGAGCAAATCTCCTTGTGTTTAAAGCAAGAGCAGAATCATTACAGAAGCTTATCACCCCAATTCTTTAAACTGTGCCCATCATCTCTTCAAGCTGTCTGTTACTGCTACCATTTTTGCCCCGGTACTCAGCTGATCTTTATAACTCCTGAGTAAGGAGGTCTTACACCATGATAAGGATGAGAACTGAATTCCTGTTAAGTTAGGAGTTTTGTGTCTCAGGCACTGTTAATCCTGAACCCTCACTGAGTATCCTGACAAACAGCTGCCATGCTCAGGAACATGTTGCTGTTTCAGCCTGTTCTGGCTGGAGAGGAGCCTGCGGATTATCTTGCAAATCGTTGCCAAGAGAAATGAGGAATAGAAGATGGTAACAAAACAAAGAGAGAGAAAAGTGTAATTGAAAATATTTGGCCTGTCTCTGAGAAGGAAACAAGATGCAGCTTCGTTCAGGTTCCAGGAGAAATAGCCCCATTCACTTGTTATTTCAAGAGCAAAAATAGGAGTCTTGTGGCTCAGACAGACACATGAACGGACAGACAGATGGAGAGATTGCCTGACCGACTGACTGACTCATTAGGGCAGTGTTTCTCAAACTGTGGGTCAGGACCCACTAGGTGGGCTGCAAACCAATTTCTGGTGGGTCCCCATTCATTTCAATATTTTATTTTTAATATATTAGACTTGATGCTCCCACTGTATGTGACTGCATCTGGGAAAATGTTACACATCTGTACTTTTAACAGGCTTCTCTGATTATGCTTTAAACAATGATGGTCAGTGGGGCTAACTCCTGGGTATGTGTGGGGAGGATTGCAGCCTAGAATTGTTAAAAATTTTCCTGCTTGATTATGTCACTTCCAGTGGGTTCTGACAGATTCTCATTCTAAAAAGTGGGCCCCGATGCTAAAAGTTTGAGAACCACTGCACTAAGGTATTATCTTTCACAGACTAGATCCTCAGTCACCTGACACAGACTGCATCAGCAGCAGATTGCGAGGGGACTGAGAGGCAGTGAATTCGGGGAGCCGTCCCCCCAAGTCTGCCACTGTATTTTCCCTCCGACATGACACTATTGCAAGCTGTAATGATTTGAGGAGCAGGTCTTCTCCTTACTGTGCTCCTGACATGCTGCTGTGAAATTTGGAAATTTGGACATCCAGTTTCATTTAGGGACAGTGTGAATGTGCTGCAAATATAAATGTACTGTCCCTTTAAATGAAACTGGAAGCCCCACATTTCTGGGTTTCATAGTAGTGGATGATGTGCATGGTAAGGATTTGGGTGGGGGGGAGGGTATAGCATAGAGGTTGCAGACCTGAGGCAGACACCAATACCTGGCATTCCAGGTCATGCTTCCCCTGACTAATTCCTATGCCACTGACCTGCGGATATCCATGTATTTATATAAATTATGTTTATAAATATTTGTATTTATTTATATTATTTTATATGGATTAGATAAATAAATAATATATATATAGTGCGTACATGAATTTATTTCTCATGGAGTCAGACCAGACCAGATCAGGTTCAACTAACTCCTTTTTGGAGATGCTCCCCAAGGTTTCAGGCAAGGGTCTTTTCCAGTGCTGTCTGAAGATGCCAAGGATTGAACTTGAGACTTTTTACTTGCAACATCAGCAAACTGTGGTAACATCCTCTACCTATCTGCCCACACACTTACTCAGGCTGAAATACTAGGCACACTTACCCATTAGCCCCATTGACTATAATGTCCTTTTTGGACACAGCAGCATTCCAACATGAAGGCAACCTGGAGAATAAACAATTACATTAAACCTATGGACAAAAAATTCAGTACTTGCGGTAAGATAGCCATCATCACTAGCCTAGTCCCTCAGCTGTGCCATGCCCAGATGATGGCTTCTGAATCATGTTCATAGGTTCTTATTTAATTTTTAAATTCTCTTTTAATTTTTTTTAAAATAGGGGAACAGAACAGCACACACGTACACCAGTTTGTTGATTCTACTTCATCAGCGCCATGGGCATCATGGAAAGCTATGTCCCCTACAAACATCGTTGAGTGCATGCACTGGCTTCAGTCAGGCAAATCCTTAATTAGACTGAGCGGCTGTGACATCGTATGACGAGTGTGACCGATTGAACATCTAGGCTTGAATGCTGAACAGAGAACAGCTTATCATGAACTGCTGACAATAATTCCAGAGGGAGAAAAAGAAATCTGTAAAACATCCTTTAAATGTTTGTCCAGCAGCCTCTCTGAAAATGCCATCAGCTCCTGCACTTTATGGAGGCAGGAATCGCTAAGTTAATTGAACAAATGATCCATAACAAATTATCTGTAAGACTCTAATCAACAGTCCCATGGAACAAAAACAGCCCATATGTAGCATGCAATTAATTTTTTATCACATTTGATTCAAGTTCTTATCTGGCTAAGTGCTTTTATAGCTGGATCTTTCTTCTATCCAACTGGAATGGGGTTTTGCTTTCAGAAGGTGGCTGTACATATGGAACTTAAAGGCACCCTCAAGATCTAAACCGACCCCTTGTATGTGCCAGGGCTGTGTTCTAAGAGAAACATTAGCATCTTTCCTCTCATCTTTCCTGCCCCCCCCCCCCAATGTAATAGGAAGCAATGCAACATTACTCCTCTTAGAATAATACACTGTGTGGTGGCTTCTGGTAGGCTGCTGAAGCTCAGCGCTGAGTTACTAGTCAGCCAGCTTTTTACTCATTCGTGGGGTTACCAGGACCCTTAGTCTGAAAACTGAGTAAACACCAAATTCTGCCAAGCTCTGCCTGTGAACCATCAATCTCTGTGATTCATTCATTTTATTGTTATCCTGCCCTTGCTCCAAGGCCTTGCTCTTGGCTCCCTTAAAGAAAATTCAGAAAATGCTGTCTCAGTTCCACTCTGACCTCTCCCAGGCTTTTGACCCACCAAATCATCCTTTCCCGGGGCAAATTGTCTGTTGCCTTGAATGTGCTCTCCCCATACCTGGCATCATGTTGAACATCCCCATTCACTTCAGATGGCAAGGCCTTATCAACTGCACTTGCCTTCTGCCTCAAAAGCACCTGTCGGTTACACTCAGCCTCATGGCACAGACAGCCTTGTGGGTTCAAACCTGGCAGCCAGGGGGCTACAGGCTGATAAATCCCAAATAAGGGTATATATCCCTCAGAAGCATACAGAGCCAAGTATTTGTAGTCTTGACCGAAATATACACAGACCTAACAAAGGGCTGTGGATAAGGGTAGGATTGGCCCAGGACCTTCTGATGCCCAAGGCGGCATGCCAAATGCTGTTCTCACTGACTTGATGAGGTGCAAGCCTCTGACCCTCCACCTCTCCAATGTTGTAGCTCAGCACTATCCTCCCCTCCAAATGTCCTCTTCTTCTTTGTACCCCTCTTTATATCCCTCTTCCTTTTTCAATCTGCAGGCAGACTCACATGTTTATTTCTGGCACAGGAGCCTAGAGAGATTTTTCAGGCAAATTGAATAAATCATTTGAAAGAACTGTTTTCAACATTCGCATTTTAATGTTGGAAAAAGGACAAATCAAACCGCTGTGATATATTGCCTGAATCCTTCCAGTGACAAGGCTTAACAACATGCTAACAGCAGTGAGAGGAAGAAAAGGCAATGCAGCTCTGAGCAAAATCCCTGTTTTGTGTGATATGTAGCTTAACATAAAGAAGTCCTTTGTACAGAATCATTTTCTGGGCTAACCACTAAAGAACTGCAGTGCTAATGTTCTAGGAATGTTTATTTCTTGAGGATACAAGCACTATGGTAAAGCAATGGTAGCTGCTGATGTATAACTGAGGTGCCCCGAGATCTTTCCTCTAAGCAAGCCTGATGAGTGGGACCTTCCCTAGCTATCCGAAGCATGCCCAGAGTTGCACGGTTCTGACTAAAGACACAATTCTTCCCTCTCCTGAACTCTCTGACTGCAGGCCAGGCAGCTCCATTGTCTTTAATAGCTGTACGACAAGCAGAAAATGAACAGGTGGTGGTTTTGCTATCACTGCATATTAAGGCCAGGGATTGTTTCAATGGCCATGTTGCCCTTCAAGACCCCAAGAGACCTGCCATGGCAATAAAGTGGAAACCCTAAATGCAGCACTTGGCAAGTAAAAGCATCTTGAATCTTATTTCTGTATTCCATTTCTGTCCCACTTTTCTAACTCAAGGTGACAAATGTGGGGCTCCCAACAGTAGAAGAAACAGCAAAAAAATACAACAGGAAACACAGAAGGGGCAAAATGCATTTACACAGTGGAAAAGTATTATGTCTGAAACAATAACTGTATATTTCACTTTAAAGGTCCCATCTTAAACATTGGTATTGGCAACCTTCAGTCTCGAAAGACTATGGTATCGCGCTCTGAAAGGTGGTTCTGGCACAGCGTCTAGTGTGGCTGAAAAGGCCAATCCGGGAGTGACAATCCCTTCCACACCGGGAGCAAGTGCAGTCTGTCCCTGGTCTGTCTCCCTGGCTATGGGCCTTCCTTCTTTGCCTCTTAGCCTCAGACTGTTGGCAAAGTGTCTCTTCAAACTGGGAAAGGCCATGCTGCACAGCCTGCCTCCAAGCGGGCCGCTCAGAGGCCAGGGTTTCCCACTTGTTGAGGTCCATCCCTAAGGCCTTCAGATCCCTCTTGCAGATGTCCTTGTATCGCAGCTGTGGTCTACCTGTAGGGCGCTTTCCTTGCACGAGTTCTCCATAGAGGAGATCCTTTGGGATCCGGCCATCATCCATTCTCACGACATGACCAAGCCAACGCAGGCGTCTCTGTTTCAGCAGTGAATACATGCTAGGGATTCCAGCACGTTCCAGGACTGTGTTGTTTGGAACTTTGTCCTGCCAGGTGATGCCGAGGATGCGTCGGAGGCAGCGCATGTGGAAAGCGCTCAGTTTCCTTTCCTGTTGTGAGCGAAGAGTCCATGACTCGCTGCAGTACAGAAGTGTACTCAGGACGCAAGCTCTGTAGACCTGGATCTTGGTATGTTCCGTCAGCTTCTTGTTGGACCAGACTCTCTTTGTGAGTCTGGAAAACGTGGTAGCTGCTTTACCGATGCGCTTGTTTAGCTCGGTATCGAGAGAATGAGTGTCGGAGATCGTTGAGCCAAGGTACACAAAGTCATGGACAACCTCCAGTTCATGCTCAGAGATTGTAATGCAGGGAGGTGAGTCCACATCCTGAACCATGACCTGTGTTTTCTTCAGGCTGATTGTCAGTCCAAAATCTTGGCAGGCCTTGCTAAAACGATCCATGAGCTGCTGGAGATCTTTGGCAGAGTGGGTAGTGACAGCTGCATCGTCGGCAAAGAGGAAGTCACGCAGACATTTCAGCTGGACTTTGGATTTTGCTCTCAGTCTGGAGAGGTTGAAGAGCTTTCCGTCTGATCTGGTCCGGAGATAGATGCCTTCTGTTGCAGTTCCAAAGGCCTGCTTCAGCAGGACAGCGAAGAAAATCCCAAACAAGGTTGGTGCAAGAACACAGCCCTGCTTCACTCCGCTTCGGATGTCAAAAGGGTCTGATGTGGAGCCATCGAAGACAACAGTGCCCTTCATGTCCTTGTGGAAAGATCTGATGATGCTGAGGAGCCTGGGTGGACATCCAATCTTGGGGAGAATCTTGAAGAGGCCGTCTCTGCTGACCAGGTCATCTTCGCATCTTAAACATAAATTGATGTGAACCAATGGGGAGCTGCTTAGTATACATATTGAGTGACGATGATAAAAAAAAGCACTCTGGATATGTGAAAAAATGCCTTTTTTCAAGTTCTGACCAGGGTCCAGTGGGGAGGAGGGATGAAGGGAGACAAGCTATTTGTCAGGAATGCTTCAGTCCCTGCCTTGCTCCCCTTCAATACATACCATTCATTATTTCCAACCAGAGCACATGCTGCATGCTATGGTGGGGTGGGTGGGTGGGTGACCAGAAGGGCAAAGAGAGGTAGGTAGAAAACCTATCCCTCAGTAGGCTTTCTGGTTGCCTATGGGACGCTTCTGGCCCATGCCAGCTATTTTGCTGTCATATATCCAAGTAGAGGAAGGGGGGAGAGTGGGTTGGAAAATGTGGGATCAGATCTGACGTGCACCCTTGCTGCTTGTACAAATCGATGGTAAGGCCACACCTGGAGTACTGCGGCCAGTTCTGGTCGCCAAATCTCAAAAAAGACATAGTGGAAATGGAAAAGGTGCAAAAGAGAGCGACTAAGATGATTACCAGGCTGGGGCACCTTCCTTATGAGGAAAGGCTTCGGCGTTTGGGCCTCTTCAGCCTAGAAAAGAGACGCCTGAGGGGGGACATGATTGAGACATACAAAATTATGCAGGGGATGGACAGAGTGGATAGGGAGATGCTCTTTACACTCTCACATAATACCAGAACCAGGGGACATCCACTAAAATTGAGTGTTGGGCGGGTTAGGACAGACAAAAGAAAATATTTCTTTACTCAGCGTGTGGTCGGTCTGTGGAACTCCTTGCCACAGGATGTGGTGATGGCGTCTGACCTGGACGCCTTTAAAAGGGGATTGGACAAGTTTCTGGAGGAAAAATCCATTACGGGGTACAAGCCATGATGTGTGTGTGCAGCCTCCTGATTTTAGAAATGGGCTATGTCAGAATGCCAGATGCAAGCGAGGGCACCAGGACGAGGTCTCTTGTTATGTGGTGTGCTCCCTGGGGCATTTGGTGGGCCACTGTGAGATACAGGAAGCTGGACTAGATGGGCCTATGGCCTGATCCAGTGGGGCTGTTCTTATGTTCTTATCTGCCCACTCCAGCCTGTTCCCTGCTCCCTGCCTCTCCACCCAGAACTGCCCACAGTCTTAACCTGGGCTGGCACAGCTTCCAGGTCAGTCTGGCATGCACACAGCACCACTGGCCATTTCTGCCAGTGGCTCTATCATGCACAATGGCATTGTTGTTTTTGTGCCACCTTGGTAGGATGAGGCCATTACTAACAGGCCACAGTCTTGCTGCTTCATGTGCCTTCAGATGAAATCCTGCGGCCATGAACTGCAAACAAACCAAAAGGAGATATAGAGCTCACGTTTACATAGTCCTTTCTCTGCCCCCTTATTTATGTATTAATTGATTTGTTTCCCATTTTCTCCACTGAATCTAAGGAGGCTCCCAACAAACGAAAATGCCTACAAAACGAAAGTGAAACAAAAATGATACAGGCCACCACAAAAGGTGATCATTCCAAAAGACGCTGAGAAGGACAAGGAGAAAAAAATAAAAATTGCTCCACTCAGCAGTAATAAATTGATCAATGGAAATCGGAGGTAGGTCTGATTGTGATTTTTCTCTGCCTTGTGCGACTTAGGGTGCAATCCTAACCAGGTCTACTCAGAAATAAGTACTCCTATTTTGTTCAATGGAGCTTACTCTCAGGAAAGTGTGGTTAGGATTGCAGCCTTAGTAAAGGATATTTCCCCAACTCCACTGAAATCTGTTTTCACAAATGCTGTGCTATTACTGCTACATTTCTGCAGGATGCAGCTGGTGCTGTTGCTATGGTCCACTAAGGATTTTTATGATTAGATGTTATTGCTGCCCCTTTAAAAAATGCAGATGAATTGTTTCATTGATCGTTCTATCTGTTGCATGAGCCATCGCAAGTTTTCCTTCAGAGCCACATAGCATCATATAAATCTCAAATGAATAAATAAACAGTTCTGTAATGATATGGCTGCTGTGTTTGCTCTGATTCCCCCCCCCCCCCGTAAAATCTTTTAAATATATAAATTCTAAAAAGCCTCCCCCCTCCCCCCAGTGCTATTTAACATTACTCATAGTTAACTTGGTATTCAATGCAACTCTAACACGGGTGCATTGAAATTTGGGGGGGGGGCAGCAGAAAACATTTTATTTCCTTTGAGAGATGATTGATCCTGGTTATTATTCTCTGAAAGCTGATTTCATCAGTGGCATTTCATACACACTGGGCTTGGGGGGAGGGTGAAAAAGAGAGGAAAAGAAGAGTCAAGGTTAATTACAGCACCAAGAAATCAATGCTGTTCTCGGAAGATGTGTGTGGAATTGCAGACAAAAGAGTGGAAACAATGGCAGCATTTAAGAAAAATCAGGGAACGAACATGTGAGAAAATAATCACATGGTTGCATGATAACATTGACTGCAGTGCACAATATATACTTGAATAATAGGGAGAAGTTGCTCTGTTTCCATGGCTGGATCCTACACTGTGCGGGTCATGTTTGAATGAAGGAATTGCATGCAGTAGGCAGATCATATGGGATCAAACACTCTGGCAGTATACTACCAAGGCACAGAGTGCTGTGGCATTGATGTGGCTACTTCCGACTTGATTTGCCCACCACTCACAAATGCAATGATGTGTGACTCAATGATACCAGTGGAGTGGGGGATCCAGACTTGGGTAAACAACAATAGCCCAAATCCTAACCAACTTTCCAGCACTGGCATAGTTGTCCCAATGGGACATGTGCTGCATCTTACAGTCGGGGGACGGACGGGGGACAGTCACAGAGGCCTCCTCAAAGTAAGGGAATGTTCGTTCCCTTACCTCGGAGCTGCATTGCCCTTTTGTTGGTGCTGGAAAGTGGGTAAGGATTGTTCCCAGGGATGCTCAGCTCTAGTGATATTTGCACAGGGTTAGCATTTCATCTTAATATAAAAGGACAATGCTCAAATTAAAGGGCAGAGGGGTTCTGAAATTCCTTATCTTTACTGGCAGCTCCATACCGATTATTACAGGGAGCATGTTTTGGCTAAAACTGGGGAGCAGTGGGGCTTGTGGAATTCATGAGCTCCTTCTATTTTATCCCTATAATTTAAGCACTGGGAGCAGACCTTCCCAGGTGTACCTAGTGGTAGATTCATGCAATCGCATTTTCCAGTTGATGACTTTGGCACCAAGTGAGACATGCCTGTGTGAATGAATTGCCACAGATGATGTGGCCGGCAGAAATGTCATATTGTTGTATATTACCCCCAGTGCAAGGCTTTTCAACAGAGTCGGTTCACACATCCAGCGGTGTGTCTGCAAGCATCAAGATAATCAAGTGGCAAGAAATCAAGTGATGTAAATGGTTGAGTCAACTTACTCCAGAAGTCTGCTCTGAAGTAGCGGAAGAATTTCACTACTGAAGAGAGGAAGTCAAAAGTACAATTACAAAGGGGGATTCAGACCTCAGAGGTGCTGGATTGGCATTTCCATTGGAAGCCCAATGTCATCCCCATGCCCTATGATGTGGATCTACCCTCATGGGATGAAGAGGAGCAGGTGCGGTATGCCACAATAAGTCAGCTGGAAACAGGTTTAATTATCATGAACCCAAAGAAGGAGTCCTAGATATTGCAGAAATAGGAACCCAAATAATTCCCAGTAGTGTCAGCACCTTAACTAAACTACTTTTCCCAGGGTGCTTGAAGGAGAAGTCATGGCAGTTAACTCAGTTTCAGAACAGTATATATTGTAATACAAATATGCCCTAGGCTTCTGGAGAATGCAAACAGGTCATGAATCATGTCATCTACAGAATTAGGAGGGACTGTAACTGCTCAAAAGAAAGCTTGTTGCTAATGTTAACTGAGCACTGGAAACATAATGCAAAAGGAAGCTGCAATAGAGAAGTGGGAAAAGTAGCCTTACTAGCTCATTAATTCATTAACCACCTTCTGTTTAAGGCTTTGTCAAGGAATCATGTGATTAAACACCACACTCCTTACATGACAAGCTGACGTTGGGACACACAGTTTCATGAGAATGAAAGGAGAGGCTTGCTGGATCTATTTCAGTATCCTGCTTTCTACAGTGACCAATTAGACATCTTCAGGAAATCTTCAGGTAGAGGATGAAGATAATAATATCCCACTATTGCTTCCCGGACTCCCGAATTCAGTGATGGGTTGCCCAGAGATTCAATTTAGCCATCATGATGACTTGTGGTCCTATCCTCCATGAATTTGTCTAGACTCCTTTTAAATGCATCAGTGATTAAAAACATCCACAGATTGTCCACACACAGTCTAAAACCACAGCTATGCAGAAAGGAAGGAACACCCCTTTTTAAAGAAGGGACTGGGAGAGCAGACCTTCCAGTCAAAACGATTAAAGATTTAGTGTGACCAAACAGGCATAAAAATAACATCAACCAAAGATCATCCTTCACCAGTGGTTCAATAAAAATGCAGTTAGTAACATCAATCAAAACTATCAAATGTGAGAATGTTCCTGTCTGTGGTGGAGGAGGGTTTGCAATGTGTATTTTATGCACTGAGACAGGGAGGAAAGAGACCACATTCAGGGAATGAATTCAAGGTAACCTTGCTCTTTGGGTCTTAAGACAGGAGAGAAGGGGAGCGGCAGAGGAGAGGGATGATAGAAAGGAAAGAGATTCGGTTTTAAAGTACATAGTCACCTCTCCTAGAGACAGCCCTTCACAAGGCTGGGCATGCCAGGTTCCATGCAGCATTACGTAGACTCAAAAACTGGTGCAAAGACACAGGTGGTTGTGGTATCACAGAATCAATTGGTCAGGCTGCCAGTATTTATGGGCATATCAAGGCGTTTGTATGTGTTACTTCAGGGGTGTCAAACATAACGCCCGCGGGCCAAATGTGATCCCCAGAAGCAATTTACCCAGTACCTGTTATAATTGGGCTCTCCCAGCTTGATAATTGGGCTCTCTCATATCTTAAAAATACAAACAAGATTTGCACATTTTCTCTTCTGTCATTTGCAGCTGAATGGGTTTCTATGCAGTGGTGTCACTAGGGGGGGCATGGGCCACACTGGGTGATGTGCACAGGGGGTGACACAACTACACTCACCAAAATTTTTAAAATCTTGGTATTTTTGAATAATACCATCAAGTTATCTATCAATTGATGTAGTTTCATGAAGATTGCAATGAGACAGACAACGTTGAAATATCTCTATTTTATCAAAAGTTATAGGCAAAGAACCAGTTGGGATGGGGCAATGGTACATCACCATGCCCAGCACCTGGGGTGTCGCCCCGCCCACTGCATGGAAGGAGGTCCATCATAGGGATGACACACTGGCCTCCTGCGCCAGGTTATGCAAACCCTTGTGACACCACTGTTTCTATGTGAGAACACAAAGTGCTTATTTCTAGCTATTATCTGCTTAATGATGTCATTTTCTGCTTAATGATGTCACATCTGGCCCTCCAAAGGCACCATGAATGCTAATTTCAGCCCTCTGTAGGAAACCAGTTTGACATTCCTGATCTGGTTGAAGCATGGCCAGTGGAAGGACATACTTAACATATCTTCCTGGGCCCCAAATTGATCAATGAATGCATTTTCGGTCCTTGATACAGCCAGTCAGGAAAACAGGACAGCAGTTATAGCATGAATAAGAACAGCATAACATTAGTATGTTGCTAGTTTGCAGCCTTATCTCCTTCTCCAGAATATATGAAATGCATGAATTGGCATCAAGTTAGCAGAGGTCAAGAGTTTAGAGCAATTGATGTGTTACAGAAAGAGCAGTGTAGAGACTTTGGAGAAGAATTCAGAAATGTATAGCTCATCGTTTAAAAGAATATGATGGAATACTACAAAATAATGTATATAAAACTGGTGACAGTGTGCATGGGTATTTTTGTAGGCAAATGGTTTGAGTAGCCCCTAGGAGATCTTGACACAATAGTCACAAGCAAATATCGTCTTCAATCACTAAATGCACAATTATAACAGAGTAGAGAGTATGAGGATAAAATTGGAGACGACAGAGTTGTCACTGGGTTGTCAGCACTCCTCAATGCTATGTCTACTCATGACCTCAATAACTTGTTCCAGGCAGAGGTCACTGAGGGAGCCTGAAACCTTTGCAAAATCCTTCTGCCAGTACCAATTTAACATCAATGCAAGGTAATAGGCAAATAAGTGAGAAAAGAAATAATCTTTGCTCTCAGTCTACATCAGAATGTCACTTGAAGATCACTTAGAATCCCTTCGGCCTGAGAGCTCTATTACTCTGTTTCAAATTGATCAGTTCACTGAAAAAACAAATCCCTATGTCACCCAAAGATCTGTAATTTTAAAAAGCACTTGTAGTCTGGGCTAGTCGGAGAGTTTGAATGGGAGGAGTTTGATTTGACAAATCCCCTATGCGGAAAGAAGGTCCCCTTACCCATTGGGTCCTGATCCTTTTGTGCTAGGCCTGATTTGAAATGGGGACCATATCCCATTCCTACTGCTACCCTGCTTTCCAGGAGCAAAGGGGGAGGGGTTAACAAACAGAGGGCACAATCCTAGCTTGCGCTGGAACAGGCAAGCCTAGAGGCTTGTGCTGTATCCAGCGCAAGATAGGTGTCCAAAGTGACTCAACCAGAGGTAAAGGGAAACTCTTCCCCTTACCTCCAGGTAAGCCACTGCAGCCCCTATGGGTCTCCTTGAACTTGTGCCAACTCCGGAATCTCCAAGACTCTTTCATCCAAAATAAGCTAACACAGCAGCACACACTCCTGGAATTTTTCACTGCTTGAGGAAGTGGAGTCTTGATTGCTGTTCTGAGAGTGAAGAGATTCAGGGATGAATGGACTGGTTTAGGGCCAAACGATGTATGGCTTTCCCTCTCAATCCTAAGCACGTTTTTTTTCAGAAGTAAGTCTCAGAGAGCGCAATCCTAACCCACTTTCCAGCACCAACATAAGGGCAATGCAGCTCCAAGGTAAGGGAACAAACATTCCCTTGCTTTGTGGAGGCCTCCGTGAGTGACACCCAACTGCAGGATGCAGCACATGCCCCATTGGCATCACTACGCCAGTGTTGGAAAGTTGGTTAGGATTTGGGCCGGTGTGTGCAATGAGATTTACTTTCTTGTGAGTTTAGGATTGCAGCCTCAGTGGCAACATCATTAGCCTTGCCATGTTTTCTTTTTCTTGTGTAAATAGTGCATGGAGGGGGTGCAATCCAGATCAAGGCTGTGGCAGGAGTGGGGTGGGGAGTTCAACCCTCCTCCTCATAGAGATCCCAATCCAGATTATTCCCCCTCCCTGTGCATGCTATTTACACAAGAAAAACAGTTTGTACTGGAACCAACGGAAGCTTTTTTCCTTGTGTAAATAGCACATGCAGAGATGGGAGTACAGTGTGTGCGCAATCCAGATTTCAACCATAATGGGGGGTTACTTAAGATCTCTTACCTCCTGCCAAGGGTTTTATCTACATCACACTCTCCCACCCACACATGCCGTTTACGTAAAAATGCATGCCAGGACTGATGATGTGCCATCTAGTTTAGCTCTTAGTTGAGCACGTATTTCTTTTTTCACCACCATGTATTAATTTACTCATGTAGTTCAAAGTCAACACCCCCATCCCATTGCCTCATCCTGTTTCATTGGCTTCCTTTGACTGAAGAAAACATTTCCACTCACTTTGACCTCTCTTCAGGCCAAGAAGCTTGGGTGATAATTCCTGTTTTAGCCAAGAGGATTTTTCCAAAGCCCTCGTGTACATACTGTGCTTCTGCCCATTATACATTCATGCAGTTGTCAAAATGGAAAAGTGCTAGCAGCAAAAGGATTAAGATGTGGGCCTAAGATAGGTTGAAGTGAAGCTGTTTGTTTTCTGATCCACTGATGGAGCTCATTACCGGCTCCGCTCACAGAAGTGATGTCAGCACAGCTAACAGGAACAGCAAAACAGTATGTTCATTTTATTATTTTTCCTGAGTGTATGCTTACCCTGGAGGGAAAAATGCCTCTGAGATAACAAAACCTGCCTCCCAGAGAGGTTCCATGTCAAGATGATGTCCTTCAGAAACCCATCGTATCTTGGGAATTACATAGAGTATTATAGAAGCTTAAAAACATGTCCCCTTACATACAGCCCCCCCCCCCCGCCACAGTTACAGCACAGGAGGGCACTGTGGGGGCCTGGTCTGCTCAGAGGTATTCCAAGCCTTGCCCTTGAATGTTTAACTTTCATTGGAGAAAGTAGGTTTCTAGTCCTTTATGAGTATATAAGAAAGAATTTTCTTATTTTCACATTTTCCAGAAATCTGAACAGTCTACAAAATGCATTGTCCAATCTGGCCCCAATGTCACATTGATTGTCGCTCATATTCACAAGCGTAGTACACTGCAGCAGTGCTAGCTGAAAGCCACAGGGAAAAGCTAGGAGCTTGTTTGCATTTTGAAGGGGCCCAATTAATCTCTGGTTTCATCAGACAGCATGTTATGCTGGCCATTTTTTCCATATTGCTTTCAGCATGGCAGCAAAGGTTTATTTATTTAATCAAGACCTCTGTAATCGAATTAGGTTGCTACTATGAAAGATGCACCAAGATATCAGTAAGAGGAGATTGGGGACTACATTTGCTCCTTCGGTTATCATCCCAGAGCTGGGCTTCAAAAATGTAATGGGCTATTGAACCACCATGAAAACTATGCAATTTTCAGCTATGTGCTTATGATTCAGGCAAATTGTGGCATCAGTCAATTTATATTCCTAGAGTGTTTATTATCCTGAGATTTAAAATCTGTCTGCTCTTTGCTGGCCAAGGTTAAATTGTGCTGATAGATGTAAATAGTGAAGAGTGATACAGAACTGGGAGCAAAACAAGCTGTTTTCAAGCCCTATTCATCTAAGGCTGGGTGGCAGGACCCAGAACACTACCTGATGATGTCTCGGGTCTGTGCTGCAAAAAACCCCAAACTCGTACTGTGTTCCTCGTGCACTGTTGTCAAACTTGAAAGTTCAGGACTTTCAGTTTAATTCACAGGGACAGTGCAAAATCTCACACTGTTCCTGCAAATAAACCTGGAAATCTGGGTTTGACATCAGTATGTGAATAGCATGGTAAGGGAGGGAATGATCTGCTTCTCCCTTCGTGAGCAGAAAACAGATCAATGTGGCTTCCATCGGTGGCTTGTATTGGTGGTGAGTTGGAGGGAGGTAGTGGCAGTGGCAGCTGAGGCAGACTCAGTGAAAGACACCTCAAATCCTCCACCACTTGATCCCTCACAATCTGCTATGGATGAGCTGATTCGGATCCAGGGGCATAGGCATTTTGCTATCTGTCTCATGTATGACAAATGTATATGTGGAAAGTGGCCATAGCTCAGTAGTAGTACTTTGCACGCAGAAGGCCCCAATTTCAGTTCCTGGAGTCTCCGATGATAAGGCCCCAGCACCTGGGGGAGTGTTATCACGATGTCACATGACATTGTGATGTCACTTCTGGGTTTTCCCTGAAGGCGGAGGAGGCAGTGGTGGCTTTGTGCCCCCCCATTCCTTCTCCTGTGGAGGCTCCCCAAAGAGAAGCATCCACAAGAGAAGGAACAGAGGGCATGAAGCCGCCAGTGCCTCCTCCTCCCCCAGGGAGAAGACTGACTTACATGTTCCCCCCCCCCCCGTGTAGCAGATGCCCCTCAGACTTTGGCAGATGCCCCTCAGACTCCACCCTAGTTACACCTCTGCTGATGATAAATATCTCCAGAAACGCCTGAAATCCTGGAAAGCTGTTGTCAGGCAGAGCAGACAGTACTGAAGTATCGGGCCAACGGCTTGGCAGCTTCATATATTCACATTTACCTAATGATGCAAATAAGCAGAATATCTCATATTTGTGTGTTGGGCCTCCAAGTTAATCATCGTTCTCACTGAGGTGAAAAGTCTGCATCTGGGTTGTATAGCCAGACTGCAAATCATACATTCTAAAAAGTGAGAATCTCGGGGAAGTGGTCACGCTAGAGCCCTGCTGCCTGACGTCTAAGCTTTATTCAATCATTCTAAAACTGGGTATATTGTAAAGGGGGAATGGGAGTGTGCTGGCTAGCCTTGTCCTCAAGCTGATGTGCTCCTAAGCCATGCCCATAGCCACTCTGAGTTCAGCGGAGGACAGCACTGGGGAATGGAGCTAACCAGTGTGCTCCCGGGTTGGGGATAGATGTTTTGGAAACCTAGTTCAGAGAGCCAAGGCTGGGGAAGTTGATCTTTCAAACTGTGTAATGCAAGGGACAAAGGGTTGCAATTAAGCATGAGATCTTCCAAGAGCATACAGGCAGAATAAAATGGCTAATTACAGCTTCTTTTACTTCCTAAAAATAATTGTGTCCAAACCAAAAATGAAGCTAGGCATCCATGAATTTAAAATAGGTCTGCCAATTTAAAATGGTAGGAGGTCTGGCTCTGTTGGTAGAGCTGCCGCCTTGTATGCCTGAAGATCTGAGGCTGCCAGTTTGAAACAACTGGAAGTACCCGAGAACTGGTATACTGATATACTGATGAGCTGACTCTTGGTGGCAGAGAGGAGTTGCTGTCAAGTGGAGCGTGGGAGGCGAAGGGCCAGAGAGAGGCCAGACCGGAAAGGAATCCAGCTGGAAGGAGGAGTTTTATGAAAGACGAGAACTATTCAATTGTAAAAAACCCTACGGGGGTTTAGAACAGCCTGCCTACGTAAACCACCTTGGATTAAAGGCTGAGGAGAAATCTGACGACCAAAGAAAGGCGGTATATAAATGCCTGTATAAATACAATAAATAAAAATAGTCAGCCAGACCGTGACAGTCTTGGCTACAAGTTACATGCTCTATCTGGACTCTAATTCAGAACTACAGGACTCTGACAAATGAACAATTATATAGAGCAAGTTAAAACTGGCAGCGTTTAACCAAACACGGCACAGAGAGGAGGTGTGAAATTGAAGTGGCACCAGTGTATGTGCAGGCAATGAATAAGGCATGGCAGGCATCAGTTAAAGTGGCCTCATTCATTATAATGTCACCCACACCTAATGAGATAAAGTGTTTACATTTTAGCTTCTCATACAGGAAAAAAAGGAACAGGGAAGTGCTTGTTTCACTCTTGTATTAAGAATGTGCAGATCCACCATTCACAGAAGATTTGTGCACAATCCTGGTTGTCCCTCACGAATGCCTCCAGATGTTGGAGGGCACTCGTTGGAATGCCTCCAGGGCCAGGATCAAGGTTAGGTGCGGAAGACCATTCATTCATCACTTCTAGGGCTAGGAGCCAGATAAGCATCGGAATGTTCATTTAATCATGTGGCTAAATATTCTCCTGTTTGTATTTTTAGGCAGAAATTCTGTTTTGGAAGGTGGAAGTTGTTCCAAAAACATTTAAATTGTGCGAATATTCATCTTTCAAAACTCGTGGCAATACCATCATTTTTCCTAGCTGTTTTCAATGGGGGGGGGGGGCTTCTGATATTAGTCACTTGGGTGATTCCAGCCACAGGGATAATGTAATGATTGTGATGATGTCACAGTGTTATACAGCCACTCAGGGATGGCTGTGGGCTGATGTCAAACAAAATCAATTCAGAGTGAGGACAATGCTTTTTGAATGCTTTCATGGAAATTATCCAGAGGTAGTTAAAAGCAAGGGCAATTTTCACACTATCAAAAATGTCTACAAAAGCAGTGATTACTGTTGATTCAGTCATAGTAATCCATCACTTCTTTGGGATAAGATTTAATTTCCAGAATACCTGAGGTATGAAGGCAAAGTCCAGCAGACTGCCAGGAGATGTGGTAATGACTACTGGCTCCAACTCTATTCCCAGATACAGATAGCAGCTGACACGGGCAACATCAAGGGGATGTATGATGGTATCAAGCAGGCCCTAGGTCCAACACAGAAGAAAATTGCCCCTCTGAAGTCTGCCACAGGCGAGGTCATCCAGGATCGGGCGCAGCAGATGGAACGCTGGGTGCAGCACTACTCTGAGCTATACTCCAGAGAAAATGTAGTCACCGAAGAAGTGCTGAAAAACATTGAGTGCCTGCCTGTCCTGGAGGAACTTGACAGTGAACCAACCCTAGAAGAACTTTATGTGGCCCTGGACTCCCTTGGCTCTGGCAAGACACCTAAGAAAGACAGCATCCCTGCTGAGGATCTAAAGTGCTGCAAAGAGATCATTGCCACTGAGCTGCATGAAATCCTCTGTCTCTGCTGGAGAGAAGATGGAGTACCACAGGACATGAGGGATGCAAACATCGTCACACTGTAGAAGAACAACGGCAACAGGGTTGACTGCAATAACTACCGTGGCATCTCTCTTCTTAGCGTTGTAGGAAAGCTGTTTCCTACAACTCTTCAAAATTCTCCCCAAGATCAGATGTCCACCCAGGGTCCTCAGCATCATCAGGTCTTTCCATGAGGACATGAAGGGCACTGTAGTCTTTGATGGCTCCACATCAGACCCCTTTGACATCCGAAGCGGAGTGAAGCAGGGCTGTGTTCTTGCTCCAACCTTTTTTGGGATTTTCTTTGCTGTCCTGCTGAAGCATGCCTTTGGAACTGCAACAGAAGGCATCTATCTCTGGACCAGATCAGATGGAAAGCTCTTCAACCTCTCCAGACTGAGAGCAAAGTCCAAAGTCCAGCTGAAATGTCTGTGAGACTTCCTCTTTGCCGATGATGCAGCTATCACTACCCACTCTGCCAAAGATCTCCAGCAGCTCATGAATCGTTTTAGCAAGGCCTGCCAAGACTTTGGACTGATAATCTGAAGAAAACACAGGTCACGGTTCAGGATGTGGACTCACCTCCCTGCATTACAATCTCTGCACATGAACTGGAGGTTGTCCATGACTTTGCGTACCTTGGCTCAACGATCTCCGACACTCTTTCTCTCGATACCGAGCTAAACAAATGCATCAGTAAAGCAGCTACCACATTTTCCAGACTCACAAAGAGAGTCTGGTCCAACAAGAAGCTGACAGAACATACCAAGATCCAGGTCTACAGAGCTTGCGTCTTGAGTACACTTCTGTACTGCAGCAAGTCATGGACAATTCGCTCACAGCAGGAGAGGAAACTGAACGCTTTCCACATGTGCTGCCTCTGACACATCCTCGGTATCACATGGCAGGACAAAGTTCCAAACAACACAGTCCTGGAACGAGGTGGAATCCCTAGCATGTATGCACTGCTGAAACAGAGACGCCTGCGTTGGCTTGGTCATGTTGTGAGAATGGGCAATGGCTGGATCCCAAAGGATCTCCTCTATGGAGAACTCGTGCAGGGAAAGCGCCCCACAGGTAGACCACAGCTGCGATACGAGGACATCTGCAAGAGGGATCTGAAGGCCTTAGGAATGGACCTCAACAGATGGGAAACCTTGGCCTCTGAGCGTCCCACTTGGAGGCAGGCTGTGCAGCATGGCCTCTCCCAGTTTGAAGAGGCACTTGGCCAACAGACTGAGGCAAAGAGGCAAAGAAGGAAGGCCCATAGCCAGGGAGACACACCAGGAACAGACTACATTTGCTCCCAGTGTGGAAGGGATTGTCACTCCCGAATTGGCCTCTTCAGCCACACTAGACACTGTTCCAGAACCACTTTTCAGCGTGTGATACCATAGTTTCCCGAGACTGAAGGATGCCAATGAAGATGAAGAAGGCAGGACTGTATGGTACAGGATGGATAACACAGGGATGTCACCAAAATGGTGTGGACCGCTCTCCTTCTTCTCAGATGCGTTGAGTTCTCTCCTTCTAATGTGCAGGAATAGTTATACTGTGACATGCTGCCATTGCACTGTGCTTTTCCTAGTTTGCACCTGAGTCTCTCCAGTCCTAGACCATCATTAACCACTATGGCACATTCACTCTCATTTCTTGAGTTGAGATTTCATTACACACCTGCATTTTACCTTTTTCAGTACATGTGGATCTTATAACTGCTGACCAATTCAGAGCCAGTGTGAAAATAGAATTTGAGTTGGAAGAGAGAACTCTCAGTTGTATGTATTATTTATTTGCCACATTTATATATCACCCTTCTTTCAGGAGCTCAGGGAAGCACATGGGGATACTCCCATTTATCCTTGTAACAATCCTATGATGTATTTTTGACTAGAAGATGATTGATTGATTGATTAACCCAATGATGTTTATGTCTGACCATGGTTTTGAAATCAGGTCTCCTGGGTCCAACTCTGACACCATATCCAATACACTTATTTGTGCTTATCTGTTTGTGCTTATCTGCTGAGCATAAACCCTTGCTTGTTGATGAAACTTGCTGGATGAGATCCAGCAAAATGAGATCCACTAAAATGAGATCATTCCCAAGTATGCCTCATTGAAAGGTGGGATATATACATAGGGAAATAAATAAAATTCTCATAAACATTTGTGGTAGGCACAGTAAATACCTATGCACATCAAAAATTAGTTTATTATCCAGACATATGTGAGAATAGACTTCATTCATTCATTCATTCATTCATTCTGCTCATAGCCAGAATTTCAGCAAAGGTTGGTTCCCAACTTACAGTTAAAACCAACTCAAAGGTTATATGGATATGAATGTATGATATGTTAGTGCATATGTGGGGGCTCTTCTTGTCCTTTGTATTATTACAGGCAGGAGGTCTGGTCTAGAGGGTAGAGCCTCCGTCTGCCTGAAGATAACATCCACAAGGTCGCCAGTTCGAGGCCACCGGCACCGTTCGACTTTGAAGCAGCTGACAAGCTGAAGCCGAGCTATTCCATCTGCTCTGAGCGTGGGAGGATGGAGGCCAGAATGTGAAGCCAGATTGGAACGAAACACCTTGAATGTAGTGGTTCTTGAAAGAAAGAACCTTCTTTCAATTGTAAAAATCCCTATTTAATAAGGGATTTAGATAAGCCTGCTTATGTAAACCGCCTTGAATAAAGTCTTGAATAAAGACCAAGAAAGGCGGTATATAAATACCTGTTGTTGTTGTTGTTGTTGTTGTTGTTGTTGTTGTTATTTGCTGATGCTTTCCAGATTCTTTTCTCCAGGAGGTGGAGCAGAAGGAAATACAGTTGGATTCCAGGATTGACTGAGGGTAAGGATGCCAAATCTCAGACACAGCCCTTTCAATGATCTCCAGTCTGCATCATTAGACGCTGTCTTCTAGACTGTACAGCTACATTTTAACCACCTGAATAGGCCTCTGGAATCTCCCCAAGTTTGAGTCGAGCTGTCCTGTTGCAGTGACCCTTGGGGGAGCAACCAAAGCCCAGGGGTCAGGTTGCTGGATATAGGTGCGAGAGCAGAAGCAATGAATGGTTAGACAGAAAATCAAGAGACAACAGACATATTGAAGGTTGAGAGTGCAGAGAGAGAGAGAAGCTGATTCTACTAGCCTCCTCCTGCGTTTTTATTGTACTTGCAACATTGCTACATTCAGTTCTCAGATAAAGCCACATTAGAATCTCATACAGGGGTGAGAACAATGGGTGCTTCTTCACAGAGTGCTGTATCAGCTATTGTCACACTTCAGCCTGGCAACTAGCATCCCTGTCGGTTTGCCAACAAGGGAGGGTTTGCCCACAATTGCCATCGCACCAAGGCTTTCTGTGTGCTTCTGCTTAAGCACTTAAAAACACCACACTGTCCGACTTTCTTTCCATTGCACCACTCTTTCACTTGATCAACACCAAGTGAAATCTTCCTAACCTGCCTTGAATCCTTGTGAGCTGATTTCAGAATCCAAACTCTGAAGAGTGGCAGCTCCATTTTTCAATAATCCTTAAACCTTTTGAAACACTCTCCAAAGTATTTCACAGCATGTCCTTCTTCTTTCTTTTGCAGGGAGAAAAATTACTCAGCCTTCAAGCAGTGACAGGCAAAGGGGATTTATTTTGTTCGGTGGCTATTAATGGTTATAATGTATGTTATCAAACTCGGCACTGAGAATGGTTACCCTACTCTGCAAACGAAAAAGATAGCATGGATTGGATGTGTACAGAGAATCCATAATTATAGCCTTTGGGATGTTTTCAGTATCACAAAGAAAATTCTTTTTTTCCTTTTTCTTTCTCATGAAACTGCCATCTGCCACTACTCTTCCACCCCCGCCCCCCAAGGAGGGGGAGGATATATTGATGGAAGATGGGAGGATATACTGTTGGAGAAGTTATGGTGATTAAGCTACTTTCGTAATCTCTTCTGTCATATTTTCAGGAAAATTTGTACACCTCTATTCATGACAAATTTATGTGAAGACAACCCTGCATTGCCGAGTATTTTGTTGCATTACAAGCTACCTTATTATCTGTCTCTTCCAGGGTGATTGAATCACAGAACTGTAAGTGGCCACAAGAATTGTCTAGATTTGTAGGACAGGATAGTATAAGAGTTTGAATAGGGGGAGCTTGATTTGAGAACTCCCCCTCTCAGAAAGAACGGCCCCCTTGCATCTTGGGTCCTGATCCTTTTGATCTAGGCCTGATTTGAAATGGGGTCCATCCCACCCCACTTTACCTGCAAGTCCCTCCTTCTAGGAGCAAAGGAGGGAATAAAGGAGGGCTTTGCTTTCCAGGAGTAAAGGAGGACTAACAGAGGGGAGGGCTCAGTCCCAATCAGAAAGTTCTCCTCAGGTTGCAGTTCCTTCTTATCCCCTGTTAGCCCCTCCCCAAGATAAGACATTAGGAAAGGACTAGGGAGGCATTAGGGAAGGTCTGGGGAGGAACTGAAAGGAGGGTGGCCACTCTTCACCCATTTGAGCTTTCTAAAGATTCCTGTCAAACACTCAGAAATTCTGGCACAAAGGACACCAACCTCACGCTTCAGGTCTCTCATCTGGATAGCCAGAAGCCTCCTTCCAAAATCACTCACCTCTAAACATAAGAACATAAGAACAGCCCCACTGGATCAGGCCATAGGCCCATCTAGTCCAGCTTCCTGTATCTCACAGCGGCCCACCAAATGCCCCAGGGAGCACACCAGATAACAAGAGACCTCATCCTGGTGCCCTCCCTTGCATCTGGCATTCTGACATAACCCATTTCTAAAATCAGGAGGTTGGGCATACACATCATGGCTTGTACCCCATAATGGATTTTTCCTCCAGAAACTTGTCCAATCCCCTTTTAAAGGCGTCCAGGCTAGACGCCATCACCACATCCTGTGGCAAGGAGTTCCACAGACCGACCACACGCTGAGTAAAGAAATATTTTCTTTTGTCTGTCCTAACCCGCCCAACACTCAATTTTAGTGGATGTCCCCTGGTTCTGGTATTATGTGAGAGTGTAAAGAGCATCTCCCTATCCACTCTGTCCATCCCCTGCATAATTTTGTATGTCTCAATCATGTCCCCCCTCAGGCGTCTCTTTTCTAGGCTGAAGAGGCCCAAACACCGCAGCCTTTCCTCATAAGGAAGGTGCCCCAGCCCTGTAATCATCTTAGTCGCTCTCTTTTGCACCTTTTCCATTTCCACTATGTCTTTTTTGAGATGCGGCGACCAGAACTGGACGCAGTACTCCAGGTGTAGCCTTACCATCGATTTGTACAAGCAGCAAGGATGCACGTCAGATCTGATCCCACATTTTCCAACCCACTCTCCCCCCTTCCTCTACTTGGATATATGACAGCAAAATAGCTGGCATGGGCCAGAAGCGTCCCAGAAGCGTCCCATATGTCTTTTTTGAGATGCGGCGACCAGAACTGGACACAATACTCCAGGTGTGGCCTTACCATAGATTTGTACAACAGCATTATAATACTAGCCGTTTTGTTCTCAATACCCTTCCTAATGATCCCAAGCATAGAATTGGCCTTCTTCACTGCCGCCGCACATTGGGTCGACACTTTCATCGACCTGTCCACCACCACCCCAAGATCTCTCTCCTGATCTGTCACAGACAGCTCAGAACCCATCAGCCTATATCTAAAGTTTTGATTTTTTGCCCCAATGTGCATGACTTTACACTTACTGACACTGAAGCGCATCTGCCATCCCTTGAACTATGTGCTGGTCCTACCCAAATCCTTATACATGTTCTCCATCCCTTTTTACATTCCAGCACAAATGCCTTATCCCCACCTGTGGGCAGTGTCAGAGTTAGCCAGGTAAGGCACCAATCAACGGCCCATGAGCTTCCCAAGGTCCACCTGTCCTATTCCCGAAGCCCCTTGGCAGCCCAGCACTCTCCCTAACATAGAAGCAGCAGAGTGATGTGCTCAGCACTGTCTCCTTCAAGGTTGCATGCTTGCTCACCAGGGACCTTGGTTCCTGGGAAGAAGATGATTGGCTGAGGGAATGGAGGAGGAGGAAGTGTCTGGATGAGATTTGTGCAAGCAGTTCTTCTATCTCCTGGCTCAGAAAATCAGGTTACCTGCTGCTGCCCAAGACTTGCAGAGACCTTCATCTCCCACTTGTCCACCCATGCCACCACTGGCAACAACGAGAGAGGTAAATAGGTGGGTGGACAGGCAGGAGTGGGCAGCCTTAGGGTTCTGTGTGCATTCACTGGGGCCCTCAAAACAATATGCCTGTGGGGCTGGCATCACCTGGTGCCAACAGCCTTATTGTATGATCCTCTGCTTTATTTCTTATTACATCCCTGCTTGTGACTGTGCTAAGCCCTACCATACTTCACCAGTCCAAAGTCTTTTGTTCCCTTATTACTGTATTCTGCCCATTTTCTGCTGTCCCTTATGCCTTCCAGAATAATTCCTTGGTGTGGCCCTTGTTTTGTCCTTCAGCCCCACCTGAAAAGCCACCTCTCCCATGAAGCCTTTGACTTAACCCTCTTTAACCCCTATAAAAAGAAATCTATATGCATATATGAAGCTGCCCTGTCCTGACTCCAGCTAGCGGTCCATGTCTTCTGCTTGGCAGCACCTCTCCCTACATCACTGCAGAGTTCCCTTTTAGCTGGGGGTTAGATCTGGGACCTTCTGTTTGGTTTCAACGGGCAGTACCAAATGGGCTGTTTGGATTCAGGGCTTCCTTGCCCTGAATATATCTGATGCACTTGCTTGCCGCTCATCCCTTGCTATACTTGCCTCTCCTTTCTCTCTCCACTTTTTGTCTCCCACTCTTCTCAAATTTAGATGGTCTACAGGGCATAGGAGGGGAAGCACTCTAGCTCAGTGGAAGGACAGCTGCCTTGCATGCAGAAGGCCCCAAGTTCAATTCTGGGCCTTTCCAGGAAGGGCAAATCTTGCCAGAAACCTTGGAGAACTGCTGCCAGCCAGTGTGGACAACACTTAGCTAGAAGGAACAAGGTCTGACTTGGTATAGGGTATATTCCTATGTACCCACAAAAGGAACCACATGTGATGATTCCTTTTAAATGTGCGAGAATTCCGACTGTGTGTAGGTTTCGAGATGTGAGCCTGTTGCCTAACATGCCACTGAGTTGCTCGTGCCACCTCCTCATTAACAGCTGCCTTCCAAGATGTAAAATTACCCCAAACTGCAAAGACCAGACTCCTAACTTGTGCTCAATTAAGAAGCACCAGAGCTTTTGCGCTGGAAGAGCTTTAAAAGAGCAATCATTTGCAGCATGCATAATATAATTATCTCCACATCATGCTGCTGAATCATAGTTCTTTTGTGCATCTGGGCACCAATACAACATAGCTTTTGGATTGGCTAGAATTTGCCATATCCACGAGCATCCTTTTCTAAGCACCTCCATGCCTTGTTCTCACCTTCAGAAATGTGTCAAGTGAATTGGGGAGGGGGGGGCAATGACAGTGTAATCATTCGCAGAGTCATAGCCCCCAACCTCTGCACATGCACCAGAAAAGGGCCCATTTGCTACAGAAATAAATGCACCAGGAACCAATGAAGAGTTAATAAATAGGACATAGGTACATGTGGTTCATTTTTGAAACAACATTCCTCTTTATGTGTATGTGTTGGGGGGGGGGCTCTTTCCTGGCAGCTGGGAAGCTGCTTTGTGCAGGACCAGATGCCATTTTGGTTTCCCTACAGTGCCCCAGACACAGCATCATTGAAAGGCATTAAGAGGAAAAAAACTATGGACATCAGTGAGTGGCACCGCTTTTTTCAGCAGACACAATTTTGCCCCACGGAGCCCTGGAATGACACTGCATCTGGGGCACTGTGGTAAAATCAAGATGGCGGCCACCAGATGGCAGCTGTGTGGAGGAGATGCTGCTTGTACAAACCAGACAAAAAAAGGAGAGTTATGAAAATGAACAAAACACAGAGAAATGAAATGGACATACGTACAGACGAGAGAATAACAAAACAAACAAGGGGCTTAAATAATGAAAATGACGGGCTTGTAAAACAGAAACTAAATTCTGGCACACCCTTGTTGTCTGTCTGCTTAGCCTATGGCAGGAACACACAGCTTGCAGGATTTGTTCACTGAACATGTGGTACGTAGCTGAGCATGTGATTCTTATTTTGGGTTCGTCTTCCTCAGGCATCTCATGCATAACGTGATTCCTTCAGAACTGTTTAATCACAATTCTTCTCAGAACTGGAATGGCAGGACAGTTATTTTTAAGCAGCTAGAACGGTGCTGCATCATTATCCCAATTAAGCGCCAGCTGAGCCAGGATTATGTTAATTAGTCTGTCATCCTCAAAGCAGTTGAGCTGTCTCAGGACTCACTGAAGGCAAGGGGGATACTGTATGCTGGTCGCAACAATTCAATACTGTGATGGACTGTTGAGAAGCTGGGAAACACTGGACCAGATAAGCTTTGATAGCATTTCTTGGCATGCTAACAACACACTGGTGGTGGAAATTCACGTTCTTAATATCATGCATTTTGGCAATCTGAATCTTATGAGTCACTGTCCGAATCTATGTGTCACTGTTACTAGCAGAGATACAATCTGGTGGGAGAGGAAGAGACACAATTATAGAATCGTAGTACTGGAAGGTACCCAAAGGCTCACTTGGTCTCACTCTGTGCTATGTGGAAACATCATTCACAATCTGTTGTAGAACAGTGTTAGAACCCTACCATCAAGCAGTGATGGGGGTACAGGTTTAGATTCATTAGACAGGAATCTAATGAATCCCCCAAAACGTCATCCAAATCCTGGGGGCCACGGGATCCACTGGTGTGGGTTATGGAGCTGCCAGCTATAGCCCTGAAGCTGCCCCAAGATATAATCACCCAGAATTCTGCAAAATGGAACCCCCTGGCAGCACTGTGTGACTACCACGTTATATTTTCTATTATATGTTGTATGTTTTATTTTCTTGTATGATGCTGTGTACAACTCACCTTAGAATTATTTCTTTTTCTGGAAAGATGAGATAGACCAGTAATTTTCAACCTTTTTCTTCTCATAGCACACTGACCTCAATGGTCTTCTCTATGGTCTTCGCCTCTTGTGATGTCACTTTTGGCTTCCGAGAGACTCTTCTGGGTTCTGCGACTCTGTTTCTAGGGCAACTGACTAACAAACCAAGGGCGCAATCCTAACTGGTATAGGTGGCCCTGGAGGGTCGCAAACGTACCGTAAAGCAGGTTTGGGCCTCCTTAGGCGGGAGCTGGATGCGCCGACGCACGGATGGAGGCAGAAGCCTCCGCTGCAGCTCCCGCGCTGTGGCTTGTGTCGGCGCGAGTGCGCCGACATAAACAGCAAAGGTAGGCATGGGGGGCATGGGGAGGGGGCAGGAGGGGGTGTTACTGGGAAGGGGAGGGCGGGCGCGCAGGGAGCCGGGGGTGGGGCTGGGACACGGTGGTTATGCCGGATCCCAACCCCTGTCCCCGGGGTGAGCGGAGCAGCTTGAAGCCGCTCCGCTCTCCTCGGACTTGCGCCACCTCCAGAGGTGGCGCAGGTCCAAGTAGACCCATAGAGGCGCACAGCCCTTACCCACAGGTAAGGGGAAGAGCTTCCCCTTGCCTGTGGCTGAGCCGCTGCTTGCTGCAATCCTGCGTTGGATGCAGCGCAAGCCTCCTGGCACCCAATCAGCAACTGTTACCCTGCACATACCCGATCTCGTCTGATCTCGGAAGCTAAGCAGGGTCAGGCCTGGTTATTATTTGGATGGGAGACCGCCTAGGAATACTGGGTGCTGTAGGCTTATACCATAGTCTTTCGAGACTGAAGGTTGCCAACCAACCAATCTGACACATTGTCCTTTTTTTCCCAGCAGTTCCTTAGAGCCTTAGGGCGCAATCCTAACCAACTTTCCAACACTGGCACAGCTGTGCCAGTGGGGCATGTGCTGCATCCTGCATTTGGGGGGGGGCAGTCATGGAGGCCTCCTCAAGGTAGGGCAATGTTTGTACCCTTACCTCGGAGTTGCATTGCCCTTATGTCAGTGCTGGAAAATTGGTTAGGATGGTGGCCTTAGAACCCTTAGAGACAGCAGGGGAAGAGGAACAATTTGTTACTACAGACAGTTGCCTTAAAAACAGAGCTGCAGAACCCAGAAGAGTTTTTCAGTGATTTTCAGTCACTGTGATCCAAACTCCCATGGCACACCTGCAGACCATTCATGACACACCAATGTGCCATGGCACAGTGGTTGAAAACTGCTGGGATTCACATTTCTAAAATAAATAACAATAAGAGGCATATAACAGTGTATCTCCATGTCTGCTAGCTTAACAACAATCCTGCCAGTGTAGATGCTCACCAGCCAAGAGATGCACAATGGACCCTGGAAAAACACAGCACCAACATAGCTCAGGCATTACTTGGACACCAGTGCAAATCTGCCAGTGGAGAGACCAAAATGGAGAGAAGATTGGTGTATGAAGAGGTGCTTGAGGACCAAACCACAGCCATAGGTTGCAGTAGAGGTGGAACCCTGGGAAACGAATGAAGCAGGAGTACCCCCAAAGAAGAATTTGGTGCCCAACCTCCCACATGAAATGGTGTTAAAGGCGTAGCTCCAATTAACAGTTGTTGATGGCACCTAGGGTCCTGTGGAATTATTCAGCCTGGTAGCGGTACTAAGACTCATCCAGCCCCCTACCTGGGCCTCCCCCCATGTGACAAGGTGGAGCAGGGAGGCACAGCCACACCATCCAAGCTCAATCGGTTTTCCAATGGCTCTTTGTTGGTGTATCTTTTTGTTTGAGATTGTGAGGAATTTTGGGAAAGGACTCTTTTTTTTTTTTTTTTACTCTCCTGGATGAATTGGTAATCCTACTCAGGATGGATGCTGAGACATCCCAAACCCACCAAAGATAGGGGAGCCACAAAGGTCCAAAATAGGTGGGGGGGGAAAGAGGAAATCAGGAATTTTCAGCACAAAGTGCTTAGTTTTCCATGTGTAAAGGGGTTTTCTTTTCACATGGGTGAGTATTGCATCCTGTGATTCCTCAGCCCACCTATATTCTGAAGTGGGACAGCCCAGAAAGACTCCAAGAAGGACCACTGATCAGTGGTACAGCAGATGCTGTATGAAGAAGAGCCCAGGTTCAATCCCTGCATCATAGGAAGAAACCCTGGCAGCTTCAAGTGTTCAGAGAATCACATTGCCACCAGTTTGAGTAGACTAGCTCTCTCGAACCTGATGGGCCACTCAGCATCAAGGGATACTAGCAGCAAGTTTGTGGTTATTCTCTTGAATAGGGGGCTTGACAGCGTTCTGGGCTGCTTCCCTCACTGTGGAATTGAATGCTCTCTTCACACTGTTTGAAGGCTGCACCCATTGCTCTGCCAGCTGAGGAAGAATCAAATGATAGATGCTCCTTGTTCCTATCCCACCACCATCTATCTTCATAGCTTTCAAGAAAGACAAGGATACCATCTAATGGAATGCCTATTTCCGTTCCTAAGTGCACATGTCATGCTTATAGCTTGTCAAAGCTTACCTGCAGGCTGTCTGGTCTGATATGGTTTTGAGTTGTGTCAATTAACTCCTAGGGCTGACTAATGGTAAATGGAGAACTGCTTTAGTATGCTAACAGGAAGGCAGAGAAACAGCTTGTGATAATGTCATCTCAACAGACATATTTTTGCCATGTTCTAGGTTTGGGGAGAGAAAGAAAGCGAAGAATGTCTGTTTCCCTTTATGACCCTGGTTTAAAAAATGAACAAATAAATTTTGTTAAATGTAATAATAAATTGAAGAAAGTTACAGTATTTCCAGTGCTGGGGCTGCAGGAGAGACTAGGTCTTGGCAGGTGTTGAAAATATTTCTCCAGCTCTTATTTTATGACCCAAATTAGAAAGAAAAGAGTGTTCCTGGGACTTGGAAACACAGACTGGAAGCAGGCAATAATAGCCTGGCAAAAGAAAACTGAAAGTGCACTGAACAAGGTTCAGCACTGAACACCACCGGTTCTCATGGAATATTACAACCCAATTCTATTGAGCAGTGGTTCTCAAATTTTTAGCACCGAGACCCACTTTTAGAATGAGAATCTGTCAGGACCCACTGGAAGTGATGTCATGACTGGAAGTGACATCATCAAGCAGGGAAATTTTTAACAATCCTAGGCTGCAATTCTGCACACACTTACACATGAGTAAGTTTACTATTATTGTTAAAAGCATTTACATAGTAACCTGTTAAAAGTACACATTTTCCCAAATGCAGTCACATAGCATAGTAACATCAAGTCTAATGTATTAAAAATAAAATATTGAAATGAATGGGGACCCACCTGAAATTGGCTCGTGATCTACCTGGTGGGTCCCGACCCACAGTCTGAGAAACACTGCTATTGAGAATTAGGCCAGTGGGAGTAGCCCTTTGTGACAGTGAAAAGCACTTTGTCGCTGGCCATTTAGGGTGCGCTACTGCGCAAGACAACGGCATGTCCAGTTCACCAGTGGAACACCAGCCATCTGCTGGATCAGGTAAGGCAGCAGCAGCAGTAGGGACAGGTCAAAACAGGATGGGGAGGGGGCTTGACAGGGGCAGGGAGGCTGCAGGAGGGGTGGATCCAGCTGCAATGGCATATACCAGATCCTATCTCCCATTTCAACAACCTTCCTGCCCCTATTCTCTCCTTTGACTTGCACCAGCAATTTTGCTGGCACGGGTTTGAGGAGACCACTGCAGGTCAGAAGGCTTAGAGAGGTGTAAGAGGATTTAAATCCCCTTTTGCCTCTGAAACCTCCCAATCTGCCCCTCTGCTGGATGCAGCGCAACCATTTTTGGCATAGCTGCACCAGCAGAGGGAGGGGCGAGCAGTTTAGGAATGGGTTTAAGACATTCTTTTTGCGTTACTGTTTCTTCTGTTCAAAGTGATTTTGAAGGTCTTTGAAAAAATAGAGAAACCTATCAAGTGACCTGATGCAAAAGTGAGATGTGAGATGAATATGCACAATAGAAGTGAGATTACAACAAAGAAATCTTAATCATGAAGAAATCGTGGACCGTATAAATGTCAGTAATTGATCAATTAAATTTGCATAGAAGCAACAATAACCGTTCTGAAGCAAGAAGCACACTTTCAGTTGAGATGATACATGTGTCAGCAGGCATCTGTAGATGAAAAATTTCCAGAAGAAGTCTTTCACCCCCACTGGAGGGATAACAGGGAGGGCATATATCTTAACTCAAAAAGGAGGGAATTCCATAATTGTGGTGCTGCCACAGAGAAGATTCTACCCCATGTTGCTATCAACTGGCCTTAATCAAGAGTGGTATATGAAGGAGTGCCTCCTCAGATGACCTCAGGGGACAAGCTGGTTTTATATGGATGGAGGCAGCTCCTTAAGTACCCTGGTCCCTAGCTTTGAAGGGTATTAAAGATCAAAACCAGTACTTTGAAATTATGGCCAGAAACAAACTGGCAACCAGTGTAGCCACAGGAGCATTGGCACAACAGAGTTGAAGTGCCAAACTCCTGAAACCACATGGACCACCACATTCAATTACACCAATTACACCAATTACAAATTGTAATTTCCTGACAGTCTTCAAGGGCAGCACCACATACTACGTTTTACAGTAATCAAGCCTTGAAGTCATCAAAGCATGAACTACTCTGGTTACAAACTCAGGTACATCCTCGACTAGCACACTAGTCTTAGCTGATCAAAAGCTCCTCTGGCTACCATCACCACCTGGCAGCCCAGGGGTAGCAGCAAATCCAGAAGAACTCCCAAGATGCAAACCTGCTCTTGCAGACAGCGAGCAACCCCATTCAGAACAGGTTGATAGTCCAGCACCTACATCATGCATCTCCAAACCAAGAGGATCTCTATTTTGTCCTAATTTAATTTCAGCTTCTTAGCCCATGTCCAATCCCTGACTGCTTCCAGGCAATGCTCCAGGAACTCAACATCCTTCCTGGCCTTGATGGAAAAGAGAAGTAGAGTTAACTGTCATCTGGTAACAGCCAATTCCAAACCTGCAGATTACCAGCTGACCTCCACACTCTTCTACCTTGCCTCTTCTTTGCCTCTCACAGTCCAGTTTTCACAGTGACTCCTTGTAGGCTTGTCCTCTCACAACGGCTTCATCAGCTGCTTCGGTCTCCCCTCCAAGGCACGAGTAGAGTTACTCCCACTTAGCTTCTTCGGGTAGGGCAACAGCTTAACCTCCAGACCACACCTCTTAGGTCAATCACCTAAACCAGGGGTGTCCAAACATTTTGATAGGAGGGCCATATCATCTCTCTGACACTGTGTCCAGGGGCCGGGAAAAGAATTAATTCATTTACATTTAAAATTTGAATAAATTTACATAAATGGATTTATTAGAGATGGAACTTATATGAATGAATGAAGGTCTTGCAATAGCTCATGGACTATAAAAGGCCTTACACAAAGCAAGGGTAGCCTGTCCTTTGCTGCTACTGCTGCATCAAGTAGTACTGCATCAAGTAGTACTGCTGCTACTGCTGCATGAAACAGCAAGTAGTGGAGGGAGCCCTCATCCCACAGCTCAGGTGAGAGGTCGAACAGTCGTCCTCATGCTGAGAGCAGTTGCATTGGGCCAGCATGGGCTCCAGCAAGTCTCCGGAGGGCCAGAGGCTCATAAGAGACTGGGAGTTCCCTGAGGGCCTGATTGGACGCCCCCGAGGGCCGCAAGTGGCCCCCGGGCCGGAGTTTGGGCACCCCTGACCAAAACTAACAAGGCTGTTTTTAGTCCTGAACCTGGATTAAAGGAATCCAGATAATCCAGGAGTCCAGATAATCCATTTCTCCCAGGACCCTCTGGAATTGACATCCCACCACCCACTCAAGGCCCAATCCTGAATAATGCGCACAGGCTCACCGCCAGTGCGCACTGTCACATACGTGCTATAAGGCATGTCTGCGAGCCCTTTTTGTGGGCCCAGCGCCAGAACAAGCCCAGCGCAAGCCCAGGCTGGCCAGCCCTGGTGCTGGGCCCACGTTCTGGGCCCAGGCAGTTACCCAGACCACCTAGCAGCAGAGAGGTGGGGAGGAGCCATTCCAGGGTAGGGGAGGTGGGCGGAGGACAGGCAGAAGGCAGGGAGGAGGCATGGCAGGAGGATGCAGAGGGTGCTTCCGGTGGAGCTTGGCTCCATCGGATCCAGAGCCCTGTTTTGTACTGCGCGGTCCAATATGGGACTCTTAAATTCTGTGCCACAGAATTGAGTAACCCCATTGCAGGGCTACTTCCCTTGCTTGGGGGAAAAGGACGAAAGTCCCCTTCTACCACAGAGGCGGTGGCAGCTGCCTGGGGCACACTGGATGCCACAGCTGTCATTTTGGCACCCCGGCAGCCCCAAGTCCAAGCAGCTCAGGATTGGGCTGCCCATCTTCTTGCCCAGAAACTTGAGGTTCAAGTTCTGTTTGCATTAACATTTGCACAATTGGACGCACCATAGATCATATTCTTTCAAGAAAGATGCAGGATTTGTTGGAATTTTCCAGGTATTGCTGGTGCAAGGTCTTTGGACAAAAAGTCCTGTTTTAAATGGGCACAAACTGCCCAGAACCTTCATTGTCAGCTGGGTGACCAGGCAGAGCATCTCAGACAGCTTGCGATTGTAGTCCGCTACACACGGCAAGCACAGCTGCTCGTTTTGTTCATATGTGTCTCCCAGATTCCCTGAGCAAATGGCTCTTCAAGGACATTCAGGAGACTTATTATTCTTGTCATAAGGCATCTGTTGTCTCCTAGAACAGTCAAATAACCCCAGCAGTGTTACCCAAAATGATCCTACTGCTCCAGAAATGTCAAAGATAGGCAGCTTGAGAGACTTCTGTCACTGGTGCTAAGTCATAACCTTACATTGGCTTGGCTCTACTGCTGACGAAGGACTGTGAAGAAAATGAGAACAATACTCTCTGTTGTGGTGTTGGCAGAAGATAGATCAGGGTCTTCCAATAGATCGGGTGATCTGCTGTAGATTGGCAAAGGCTTCTGACTCCCAAGAGTGTAAGAACATGTCAACATTGCAAGAAAAAAACAAAAAAAATCACTTTGGGGGCTAACTGCTTCTCTCTCAACCTCTGTGCTCCTCACCTGTAAAATATGAATTTTCATTGGCTGCCTTTGACCTGATCTTTGTGCAACTCAGCTGACCTGTTTGTGAGTTCCGGTTATAGAATCCCTGGTTTGCAGTAACTCTGATGTAGATTTATACTGTCAATTGCAAGTTATCCCAGTGTACGGATCATGGGGTAATTGGTGGGTAATGGATTCTGCCGTGGTAGAACAGAAAAAACCTTCCAGCTTCCTTCCTTCCACCCACCTGACTGCTTCCTCCCTCCCAGTGACATTTTTCAGTAGTATTGGGAAACATACATTTCTCAGTACTCCTGACACCTGGCACACAACCATAGCAGCATGCCAGGCTCCAGAGGGAAAAGTAAACTACCATCTCAACACCACTGCGAGAGCACCAAGGAAAGTAAGTGGGTGGTTGGGAGGGTGGACTTTGGCTTCCTCTCTGGCTCATATTAAAATCTGATTTTGAGAAGCACTTTCAGGGTTATAATACTTGCTCTCTATATGAGTCAAGCATCAGAAGCTAACAAGGCAGTTAATATGAAAACTAGAAACATGACTAGTAGCTGTGCAAGCTGTATGTCCCAGTTCTGCTACCAGCAAACATTGAGTAAAAACAGGCGAGCACATAGTGCTTCAAGACAGAGATAGGCAGGGATGTTTGAAAATGGTCTTATTTTTTTTTGCAGATTTCATGATTTGAAGGCAGAAAGTAGTGTTATGTGTTTTTATTCCAAGTTCTCATTTTTATTAATTTTAAACACTTTTAAATAGGTGATATAGGTGATAGAGTGTCAACAGATGCAACTATAGTACTGTTTTGCAGTAAATCATGCAGGGGGTGAATCAGGTAGATAGGGGGATGTTCCAGGGGTCATCCACTAAAATTGGGCGTTGGGAGAGTTAGGACAGACGAAAGAAAATATTTCTTTACTCAGTGTGTAATTAGTCTGTGGAACTCCTTGCCACAGAATGTGGTGGTGGCATCTGACTTGGATGCCACTGAAAGGGGATTGAACATAGTTACAAGCCATGATGGGCATGTGCAACCTCCTGCTTTTAGAGGTAGGCTACCTCAGAATGCCAGGATTCAGGTGTCTTGTGTGCTCCCTGAGGCATCTGGTGGGCTGCTGTGATATACAGGAAGCTGTACGAGATGGGCCCTTGACCTGATCCAGCAGGGCTCTTCTTATGTTCTTACATTCTTATTTTAAACTATTTTAATTTCTGGAAAATATCTTAATGTGGTGTTTTGTGTTTTCATATGTTCTTAACAAAAAAGGAAACACCTCTAGCAACAGGCTCCATTTACACAGCTGCATCTCCTCCACCACTCTCTGCACTAAGTTGCCATTCAGTACATGAACTTTAGTGTGCAGCATGAGGTGCCATTGCCACGAATATGAAGGGCAGGGCAGGGATGGTGAGATCCCGTGCAAAGCAGGAAAGCTCGTGTGGCGTGATGTTGGGCAGTGCCTGGTTCAAAGCGCAGCTTGGCCTGAGCACTCCAGACATTCACCAAAATTGGAAGGGCTGCTTCAGAGCTGCTCACGGTCTCTCCCATTCCTTTGCTGAGATCCTCTTTCTTGTTTCTTTCTACTCCACCACCCCTACTTGGAAATCTCCTGTGCTCCATATTCCTTTCAAGTTCCAGATTCCTCTTTGTTACCTCCTGCTGCCACCTCTCCCTCCCCCAGTGCCTCTATAAAAGACCGCTTAGCGGAAGGGTTTAACTACAAAGCAGGAGGCTTGAAATTCTGCCCCCTGCCACTTCCATCCCTGGAAGCAATGATGAATGCCACTGCAGGCTGCTCTGTACATTCCCTGCTAGTTTGCTGCTGAGGAGTCGGCTCGGAAGCACAACAGCCGCAGATAATTTACTCCAGTGGGGGACGCATCAGAAATGCAAATCAGAATTTGAGATGAGCTTAATTCTCTCTCTGTTTAAAATGATACCATAAAGAATTAATACAGTCACTCTTAGGAAGAAAGAATGAAATGAATGGACTCTCTGTTTTCATACCCTGCACTGAAATGGTGACAAAACAGACGACAATAATTGCAGTGCCTCTGGAAAAATAATATATATTCTGGCCTACCAGACAACGCTAATTGCTGTGATTTATGAAAATTCTGTCTTGCTAGAGCTGTTATGCAAGTCATAAAGAAATTAATCCCTTTGCTTACCAAAATAATGATTTGCTCACTGGTTTTGTTGAGAGAATTTGTGCGCCTTTGTGCTCATTGCAGTTTAATTGCGGGGTTAATACAAAAACAAAAAAAGAAGAAAAACCCCATCAGCCAAGGATATAACTGTTGCATCTCAACACAAAGTACAGTCTGAAACCTTTCCCCCAGGTTCTATAGGGTGAAAAGGTGGAAGATGGCACAGGGATACTTTTAATAGGAAGGCTACAAAAGAGCATTAGGAAAGGGAAACTTCTCCCCCTTCCACATTGAATCGACACTTTCATCGACCTGTCCACCACCACCCCAAGATCTCTCTCCTGATCTGTCATAGACAGCTCAGAACTTATGAAGTTGAGCTATTTTTTCAGGGTTTCACTGTACTTCTGTTGGGCTACTTCATTGTATTTGTCAAAATGAATCATCTCTAGGAAAAAAAAATATTGTGACCTAGCCAGTCAGTTCTTGCAAGACTGATAACCCAATCCTATTCTTTCCCCTTCCATACATAGCTTGCAGATGTGCCAAAGCAGGTTATACTGCATACTAAGGTGGGAGGGGCAGATAGGAAGGTTTGGAAGATGTAAGGGAAAATATTTTCCCTTACCCCTCTAGAAGCCCCTGGCGTCTCCTTGAACCAACACCAGCTCTTTAGCTGGTACAAATCTAAGGAGAAAAAGGACACATGTTGAGGGGGAAAGGAAGGGGGTAGCATCCAGCACAAATTGCCTTTGCCTGGTGGAACACTTGGTGTTGGAAGAGTGACAGCATGCAAGATAGATCTGCACAATAACAGTGGGTGTGAATGTGGGCTTATCCCCACCAGTAGGGGAGCTATTATTACCTATTCAGTTCCTAGTTTAAATGCTTGTGGTTTGCTCTCTCCTGCTTTGACAAGCCTTCTAATCGGCTTCTTTTCAAGTTTTATTGATTTATGTATCACTTTAAGAAGCCACAACCGGTTGCTTCTCTTGTTTCGTTCTGCATTATATAAATAAAAGCTTTTTGTAATTAATCTCTGCTATGGATGAGTTTGCTTTGTCCACAGCTCTGCCAACACCTGGTACATTTATCCAATTAAAAGTTTATTTGGTGTCTCTAATAATCCATTTTTTAAAAAAAAACTTAAAGCATTGCTCTGGGGAAAGAGGAATAACTTCCTGATTGATGCCAGGTTTAGCCAATCGCCACTTTGCCAAGCCAGTTCTACTACAAGCAGAAATAAGCAGTTGTCCTTCAGATTACAAAGGAAGGTTATACTGATAGAAAAGGGACCAGTGCAGATCCGTGGGCTCACCATGCTAACTAGGCAGGTACATACATAGGAGAAGGCAGGCAGAAAAGCAACTGGAGCTCACCATAACAGAACAGGACATAACATGCTGTCCTGCTGTATATTTGGGACAGGATGTAGCTAAGAGAGAAGACTGATTCAGTGTGGTAGAACTGATATCATATTTGCTGCCCTGAAAACAGATGTGTATTCAGGCCACTCCCACCACACTTAAAATGTTACATCAGCCTTCACCCTAACAAAGACTTCATGATGGTCCTGAAATCCCTTGAGTTTGGTTGCTCTTTAGAAATGTGTTAGCAGAAACTATTTACAACACGCAAATCCATTAGCACAATATTGTGGCACCACAGCCTCCTCTTGCCTGGCTGGAACAAAGCTGAGCAATACATAACACATTATGAAAAGAGGAAGCATCTGTTAGCGTTAACCAAGCTCCTGAGAAACTCAGTCACACTCCTAAATGTTCTCCAGGGTTTTCCTAAGTACCTCTTCTTCCAGATATATTGAAAGGTTAAACAAGCTGCAGGGGGAGGGGGGGAGCACTGCTGCCCAATCACCATTATAGCTACACCCCTTAGCATTTATAAATCAGGCAGCAGCTTCTAGAGCACCAGTTCCCACCCTATGGTCTGGGGACCACAGGTGGTCCAGAAGACCCTGAGAAGTGATCCGTGAAGTCTCAGGAAAAAAACAATTGCGTTTGATCACTTCCAGCATGTTCTCCCACAAACCACCAGAGAGGGCAGAGAATGAACTGCCCACAGCCAGCAACAAAAGCAGTCACTTACAAATCTTCACTATAAATAATACATCTATCAAATCTCTAATAAATCTCCACTAATTATTACAAATTGAATTGAATTTTTTGTGTGAAGGGGTGCAGGTTGCATCAGTGGCATACCTAGCCCATCTGTCACCCTAACATTTGGGCAAACTAACATTTTGCCCCCCCCCCCCCCCGTGATTTAATTAATTAATTAAATGTATTAGTATTAATGTATTATAGAAGATAGCATGTAAAAATGGTAGATGAAATAACTTTAGCTTACAAAAACTTGTGCCACATTACTTTGTTAGGGCACAATCCTAAGCAAGTCTACTCAGAAGTAAGTCCCAATGTGTTCAATTGGTCCTACTCCCAGGAAAGTGAGGTTAGGATTGCAGCCTTAGGGCCCAATCCTATCCAACTTTCCAGCACTGGTGCAGCTGCAGTGCAGTACCTAAGTAAGAGAACAAATGTTCCCATACCTGGAGGAGGCCTCTGTGTCTGCCTCCCCACCACAGGATGAAGTGTATGTCCCACTATCATAGCTGCACTGGAAAATTGGATAGGATTGGGCCCTAAGTTGTCACAGGGTCATGAATATTTTACAATCTTGGCACATCTCCCACACATACAGTTCTGTCTTAAGTAGCATTATGAACTCTGAAAATATCTGATCAAAAGCATTCTCTCAGAGACAACTGCATCCTAAAGTGTTCAATCTCTTTAAAATGCAATGTAAGAAGTTGCCCATAAATCATAAACCTGAGCACATTTATTTGGAAACAACACTGAAATAAATTAAATTTACTTGCAAGGTAAAGGTGTTTGGGTCCATAGGGTTAGGTATACCATGTTATCATTATAATATGAAATCTGTATTGCTCAGAATGGTGCATTTACACAGGATATTTTTCAGGGACTAAAATCAGTGCATCTAATCCAGCAAGCCTGTCATAAAACACAAACTTCTTTTCTGGGGCATAGTTCCCTATGTTTCTAGTTTTGCATTTGACATAAACACAGATCTCTCCTAAGCAAATATGCCCAGAAAATGACTGTGCCCTCATATGATATTTAAATCAGACACAAAAGAAAGGTGCAGCCAATCAGTTACAAACACACTCAAGCAGCTTTGATTGGCAGACTGGCCATGCTTCCTAAAATGTACACAGCACTCATGAAATCGGCAGGAAACTCCAGGGCTAGCCCAGGCTAGGAGACAAACAGGGTCACTGAGCCAGATTTCTGCTTCTCCAGCAAGGCCATACCACACTTACTGTGGGAGCCTGCTTTGGGTCCCATCCCCACATGTCTCCTATGCCTTTAACAATGACATTCTACAACAGGCAAGAATTCAGTTGTTCTTTTTGCACCAGGGAGAAGCTATGGGAATCTAATTAAGTTCAAGGTGGAGAGACTGGAATTCTCTCATGTCAAAAGCAACAGAAGTTGAAGAGCTGCCTCTGTTCTCTGCTCCCCCCAGCAGTTTCACCATGAAGCATCCTTAAATTTTCCCCACCCACCACTCCTTTTTTGGTGCTTAACATTAAACAGGATAATGAACTGAAAAGAAATGTTTGTTCACGCTTTGGTTCAAATGTGTATCAGTTGTGTATGTGTGTGTGTTGGGGGAGGGTGCCTAACAGCTTTCCACTGTGCCAGGGACTTCTCAGAAAGTCACCCCAGACTACCCACCCCTCGTTGCCCAGGCTTTGCCTGGGGTGGGCTCCTTTCCAGACAGCTAAGACCCCCAAGCCTCTCCTTCCAGAGAATGCACACTTCTAGTGGGAAGAAAAAGTTCTTAATGGAAGGAGCTGACTTTCAGGCTGCAATCCTCTATGTAGTTACCTGGGAGTAAGACCCACTGAACACAATGCAACTTACTTACTGCAAGCGTTTTGCTGCTTTTCCAGCAGAGATAATGAGTGCACCTTCTCCTTCAAGAAAAGGACAAATGGGTGAGGAGGGGTGATGCTGGTGGAAGAGCCCCCATAAGGTCATCGCTGGGGCATCTGCCCCATTTGCCCCACCCTAGGTCCGCCCGGGGGTTGCATGGAGGGCCCATGAGAGGCAGTACAGGGGGTACTTTGTACCTGGGCCCGAGTCAAAAAGGGGACCCAGGAGCCAAAGGAGGGCCCCCAGAAATTTCCTGGGATCTTATATTTTCCAATCTCAGCTGGACTTACTGCCAGCATGGGATACTGGGTGCATGGCGGCTGTGGCTGCCGCAAGCCATATGTCCTGGGCCGAGGAATGCATATCTTTCACCCCTGAACACTATCAAATCTGGGAGGAAGCTGGCCTGCTTCAATAGCTATTTGGCTTGTGGATCTGCTTGCCATGAAGGTGTGCATCAAGAACATAGCTGTGGGAGTACAGCTGCTGCAGGAGTACGTTTTGGTACACACAGACCACTTTCCATTCTAGTGTGAGCATAACTATGATGATCTAATTTTCTGCAATGAATTTCTATATTTAAAATTTTTTTAAAGACTTAGGAAAGAGTGCTTGGTGTTCTGCTTTACTATATCTAGCTTTCAACCCTGTGTGGGCAGGTAGAACTGGGCTCCACATTGGGAAGCATGGTTGACCTGAGCTCCAAAGACTCTTCCTGTTGTTGACACTGCACCCCTGCCCTGTTTTGCCCCTCCCCACCCCTGTTATGCCTACCCCTATTGCCACCCTCCCCCACTCACCCCCTTCCCTCCCCCTTTGGTAAGGGGTCTAAAACAAACTTTGTACCCCCTGATAAAATTTCTCTTGGAGGCCCTGGTTGTATGTGGTCTCCGCCAATTCCAGTTTTTGTCTCTGTGGTCCATGGGCTTTCCAAAGGTTGGGAATCACTGCTCTAGGGCCTCTAAAAAGTTTGAGAACTGCTGGGCTATACTTGGAACACCTATATAACCGAGTAAACAAATAACCAAAGTTTCAGCAGGCAGCAAGTTGCAAGATGTGACTTGAAGAGAGATCAAACAGGGCTTGAGAAGGTCAATCAGCTCCTGCAAACTCATAAACTAAGTATCCTATGCCCTGATCTTCTCCTCTAACCAGATCTCAATTTGAAAGAAAAAAGTCCCTAGCCAAAGAAAACCCAATTCTAATATAGATTCTTTGTTTTCAGCATTGTTCCAAGGTTAGCAGGTTGCATACTAAGGAATAACCAGCCCCTTTCTTCACTTGTCCTAGCCATGCACACCTCTGGTTCACTGCGAGAGGTCTTGGGTGGCTGAAGTGGAGTCCTCCCCTTGGCTAGTTACCAGATCCCATACAGGGAGAATAATTGTCACAGCATAATTTGCAAACCAAGTGCTGATAAATAACCGCATTAATCACATTCACATATCTGATTTCAGCAAGAAATGCCCACACACAGGAAGCACATCCCCCAAATTCTACAACTCAGAGAACCAAACTCTATCCATGTGCCACCAGCAAAATAAATTATGCAAATAACACAAATTATCCAAATATGATTTCAACGTGGGATGTAATAAATAACACTTGGTGTTTTAGAACTCAGCCTATGCAGGGGAAACAAACCTTCTGGAAGAGCTTTTGCTGGAAATCACAGTTTATTTATACATCACAGGGCAAAAGAAATAGGAACAGGAAAGAGAAAAAAAAAATCAAAATTTGGATTTTTGAGATAGAAACAATACATTTAAGAGGAGAGTTAAGATTTTTTTAAAACTATTTAGACTCAATACAGGACAGTAAAACAAAAAGCCTTCACAGAATTTATACTAAATATATGGAATTCACTGTCCCAAGATGCAATGATAGGCACCAGCTTAGAGCCCAATCCTGGGCTTGGCGTTGCGGCTTCGTGCTGCCGCGCACTGTCACAAATGTGCCGTAAAGCACGTTTGCGAGCCTCACTGCCGGCCTACCGCCCATGCTAGCCCAGTGCCAGCCAGTGCTGGGCTAGCATGGGGCGGGTGCCCAGTCTCCACTGTTCGGCAGTCTCATGGACCACCGAGCCACGGCACGGTAAGCAGAGGCGGGGAGGGGGGTGGGAAGGAGGAGTTCCGGGAGGGGGGAGGCGTGGGGGGGCAGAGAGAGGGTGAACGGGAGGCGTGCCAGGGAGAGGGAGCAGGGAGGCAGGTCCAGTGAAGCTCTGCTCCTCCAGATCCTGTCCATTCCTGCAGGGCTTGGCGTCCTACAAAAACAGCTTTACTTTACCACCAACCTTTTGGTCGGCAGTAAAGTGAGTAGCCCCATTGCGGGGCTGCTTTCCTTACCCGGGAGAAGGGGACGAACATCCCCTTCTCCCGAGGTGTTGCCTGCAGTAGCCCGAGGCGTGCAGGATCCGGCGGCAGTCGTTCTTTGTGCCGCCAAAGCTGGGCATCCCGGGCAGCTCAGGATTGGGCTGTTAGAAAGCTATATAAGGGGATTCGGACAAACTCACAGAAATCAGTTCTATCACTGGCTATTAGCCATATGAGCTAAATGAGCTCTGAAGAATGTCTCCATCATCAGAGATGTTACGCCACTGAATGGTCACACAGCAGACTAGGGGCCCAATCCTATTCAACTTTCCAGCACTGATGCAGCTGCGCAATGGGGCGTATGCTGCATTCTGTGGTGGGGAGGCAATCACAGAGGCCTCCTCAAGATAAGGGAACATTTGTTTCCTTAACTTGGGACTGCATTGCAGCTGCACCGGTGCTATAAAGTTGGATAGGATTGGGCTCTAGGATTGTTGTCTTCCAGCCCTGCTTTGTGAGCTTTCCAGAAAGATCTGGTTGGCCATTGTGAGAAACACAATTCCACCTTTAGAATTCCCTCCCCAGGGAGGCTCTTGCAGTGCTTTGTCTCATGTGAAGAATTTTTTGTTTCCTCAGACCTTTAACATTGTGGCTGAGAATTCATGTTAGGTTTTCACTCTGCAGCGGTGATTTTATGTTTTAGATCAGTGGTTCCCAATCTGGGGTAGGTGTACCCTGAGGGGTATGAAGCAGAACCTTAAGGGTTTACAAAAAAACAATTGAATAATGGCAGGAAAAGGCAGGTAGTGTCTCAGAATGCCTTGTGGTGCCAGGAAGGAAGGCAGCTAGCTGGCTGCAAAGGCACATGAAACATAATGCACTGCTGGCAAGGGGCTCACATCCCTAGTGGCCCTACTAATAAGTTACCCTCCCCCAAACTCCTGTAGCACACCTGCAAACCATTTGCTGCACACCATTTGAAAATAGCTGGCATAGAGGATTGCAGCTGTGGATAATTTCTATCTGATGAAATTATCTATGTGTACCTCCATTGACTGCTAGCTTCTCCACTAACAAAAAGTAGGCACATTTATTATGGTCTCTTCTTCTCCTGGAATGGCCTGTCCAATTTCCACTGCCACATCTTCCATGACCCATCAGCCTGGTCATAGCTGCACCATCCTTCCTTCCATATGCCACAAACACATGCTACTGGCAAGCACCTGACCCCAGTAGCCCCACTAGGGGGTGCAGATCGCACCGGGTGACACATTCAGGGAGGTGACACCAAAAGCGGCCAAAATTTTGGAAAACTTTTGGAAAATTTGTATTTTTGAATAATACCATCATGTTACATATCATTGGAAAGGTAATTTCATGCAGAATGTATTGAAAAAGACTGCTGCCTACAGTATAAGTAAAACACTACAAACATGGAATCCAATATTACATGCTGTTTAGCACTTACATACATAGGGAAAGGATCCCTGCTAGAAAAAAAGATGGCTACCCTAGTGGCAAGGTACCATTGTCCAACTCTGTCCCAAGTGTCCAAGGCCCCTGATTTCTCTTCATTACTTTCACTTCAACCAAACTGCATTTCATTTCTCCCTGCTGGCTGTCTCAAGCAAATGAGGTCTGCAAAGCCGGAGGGGTTCTGCTAAAGCTGCTGACACTTCAGATTCTTTTTCCCACTGAAAGATGAGACCAGAAGAGATGCGTGCTATCGACACTGAATTAAAATTTTTAACTGAAGTTGTTTAATTAATTGGGGTTATGCATGTTTAACCTTGATTATAACTGAAACCAAGAAACAAACAAAGCCCTTGAGCTCAATGTATATAGTATGGGGAGGGGGTTAAGGAAAAAACACTTGTTTGTACACTGCTTGGGATGCCAGCATGTTATTCTGACTGTTAGATCAGCTTCACACTTTTTAGAACATTTCTGTTTACTGTAAGAGCACAGGTGTTATTTCCTATAGTAAGCATGTGAAACAATAAACGGCAAAGACAAGGCATGCATGTGCCAGCAAGGTGCAGCTAATGGTGGGGACGGGTGACCTTCCCCAGACTGTTCAGAATGAGCCCATTGCAACTTGATTCTTATTAGACTGGAACTGTTTTGTTTTAAGCTCAGAATCATTTATGCTCCAGGGGCTGCTGCGCTCCCAGTGATATCAGAAACACAATGGAATCTATAGCCCCACCACCCCCATCCTGGTTATTGACTGCCCAAGGGTTGTGTGTTTGTGTAGTTCAAACAGACAAGATGAAGGCCAGTATTAAGAGAACAGGGTTTAAGGGCCAAGAAGCAAGGACACAGGCAGGGCTGGGCCAAAGACTGATTCCACAGAAGGCAACCAAGAGTCAAGTAGTGAGATTCTAGTAGTGAGTAGTGAGGTTGCCACAGAAGGCAACCAAGAGTCAAGTCTGTTGTGACCAATCCTAACAACAGTGCTCAGTCTAGGAGCCAAGCTGGAAATTCTGGTTTTCTAGAACCTGCTGTCAAACAGGTATTGCTTCTCCAGATCATCTGGCTGGGCTGTTGAGCAACAGTTCCCACTCACCTGAGTGGTGCTTCAGTGCAGCAAGATTGAGGACACTCGTGTCCCCTGCATGGTAGGACAGGGGATAAGGCATCTGGTCCTGGCTGCTGGGGGCTCTGATCTAGATTACCTTACAAGGCTTTCCCAGCACCCTTTTTGAGCCCCCACAACTTCCTTCCTTTCCCTTAAATATGCCTGGTGATGGCAATACTACAAAAGGCTCCTGCTTCAGTCTTGCTTGGACCCCAGAACACTGCAAGAACACTCTTCTGGGCACCAGGATTGCTTCTGTAGCCATGGTAAGTATCCAGAAGTTTTGAAGAAGAAAAATCCTTCCAGTTTTGGTACCTGCTTGGTAAGTGTCACCAGGAAAGGGAGCTTGAACTTTGAAGAGGTTTGAGTTCAACTTGTAATCTTAGTTGAACCAGGGGCCAGGGTATTTTAGAGACTGCCTATTTCCGCATAATCCGGCTCGTCCTCCCAGGTCATCAGAGAAGGCCTTTTTACAAGTGCTGCCGCCTAAGGAGGTACGTGGGGCGGCAGCAAGAAATAGGGCCTTCTCAGTAGTGGTTGGCAACCTTCAGTCTCGAAAGACTATGGTATAAGCCTACAGCACCCGGTATTCCCAGGCAGTCTCCCATCCAAGTACTAACCAGGCCTGACCCTGCTTAGCTTCCGAGATCAGACATGGACAGGGTAGCTAGCACCAACGTTATGGAACTCCCTTCCCCTTGACTTAAGAATGGCTCCCTCTTTTGAGACTTTTCGGCAAGGCCTGAAGACCTTTCTGTTTAAACAAGCCTTCTGAGTTCATGGCCTTTTAAACATCTTTTAGTATTTTTTACAGGCCTGATTCCTCTATGATCTGCTGCTTTATGCTCTTTTTATCTGACTACTGTTTTTATGGTATCTGTTAATGTGTTTTTAATATGTTTTTTATCTGTTGGTTAAATTATGTTTTTAATCTGTTTTTAACATGTTGTAAGCTGCCCTGGGTCCCTTTTAGGGAGAAGGGTGGGATATAAATAAAGTTGTTTATTATTATTATTATTATTATTAATCAGCTGAGGGTTTCGGTATGGAGGACATCCACGCTCTCAACTCCCCACTTCCAAACTTTGGGTACATCTTCGCTTCAGCCTATCTGGCATGTGCACACAGGGGTGCACAATGTATCTGTCATTCACACTTTGCATGTTAGCAGAAGCAACAGTGTACTTGTGGTACTTTGCATTTTTTCTATGAAGGTAACTCTGTCCTTGAATGGCTGCATGAACTGGACATTGACATTTGATCTAGTCTAACTGATATATAAATCCAAGTATTATATGCCATACACTAAATAAATAAACTTTGCACTTCTATTCAGTGAACAAGATTTCTGCATAAAATCATTGCACTAGAAAACATCTGAGTGTGCCCTATACTCCTATGGCATCGCTGAATATGAAATTGCAGGAAGCTCTCCACTACTGAGAAGACTGGGAGGGTCAGTGCATTTAGTGAGAACCACCTAAAGTGGTGGCTGAACAGGGGGGAGTTTCTGTTTTGGGTTCCTACAATGATGCACCAGCCTGATGCTCTTACCTCATGCAGGCTCTGCACAAGTCGAGCATGGCAGGACCTTTGACATGGAAACGAGACCCTCTCCTCCTTCAATCATTACTCAACAGTAAGTGAGCAGGCATTCCCTCTATCTGCACATGACTGTGCCATAACCCCAAAGTGTAGCACATTCTCCTGTACGATCTGCAATTGACTTCTAAAACTGTTTGAAACAAAGTCACACTCCTTCACAGTCCAGGAGTCTGAGCCCCACAACGAATTATTTCTTCTGTGGGGAGAAATTTGCATCAACTTTTATCTTTCAGGTGAAATGCGTTCTTATTCTGTGGTGAGTTAGTTTCCTCGGCAATGTATATTTGCTCATCAGAGAGGAACAGAGTTTCTCAAAACAAGTACAAAAGCATTCTCATCCCTATTTAATTGAAAATGAACTTGTGTCAGCATTATTGATGATGCAATTCAAAGGGCTGGGTGCAAATTCAAACAGTGAGTTTTAAAAAGAAAACCAAACAAAAATCTGCTTAAACAGATGCTGAAATTATCCTCGCAGTACAAATAATATACTGCGCGTGGTCCAAACAAAGTAATGCATTTTAAGTTCCTTTGCTTTCAGTGGAAAAGCAGCACAGTGTAATCCTAAGGTTTAGTCAGAAGTAATTCTAAGAGTTCAATAAGACTTGTACCCTTATAACTTTGGGAAACAAATATTTTCTTCCAAGTGAACACGCTTACGATTGTAACTTTAAAGCTGCAGTCCTAGGCATATATCTGTTTAAAAGCAGGTATTGAACCCCCTCTGGCTTTACCAGCCAGACATGACCACAGTGGAGTACCCAGGGCTTCTGGGCCCAGGGCAGTGCCTGACATCATCATGCCATACAGTATCACGACAGCATCAGCGCTTTCCTTATGGGGAAGCAGTTGAAGTGCGAGCACGCACTTGGCAGCTGGCCAGGCAATTTCACCTGACTGGCTGCTGACAGGACCATGTGCTCCAAGTGTTTCCTGACAAGGAAGCAGTTGGAGCACATGCTCTGGTGCCTTCCCCTCGATGGTGCCATGGTATGCACCATGTTTCACTGCAGGGATGGTGCACCTCTGCATGACCAGCCATGTTATCTTATCTTAACCTTGCCTATTGAATACACAACGTTAAAAACATGTCCCCAGATGCTCCCGTCTGAAGGGCTAGTGAAGACTTTCAAGCTAACAGTGCTCCTAATGGCATGACAACAAAAGCAGCTTCTTTCAAGTGTGCATCTCTTGCAAGGTCTCTGACATTTCTCAGATACTTCATAGCTGCCACCTGCTCAGTGGCTGATTTGATCATGAGCATCTTGTATTTGGAATGTGGAAAATGATTAGTGCAAACACTTCCAAATGAAGTTTAATCCAAACTGACAACTAGAGCAGTGCATAATTCACCAGCGGCTGTTGTGGGGGGAGAACATCAAAATCTTTGACATGGTATACCGTATTCCCAACGTGTCAAGTAGACCATCTGACGAAGTCCTGATCTGGGTCCACCATCACCCACCACCCATTTCACAGATCATTTTGCAAAGTGATTATCAACATCTTTTCAAGCTCCTTTACCCCCTTGTGTGACCCATTTGTATACTTCATCCAAGCCCTTTTCCACCTGGTTGCTTGTCCTAATAGATGTCAGGAATTAATGAGTGGCTGTGGGAGCTGATGACCTGATGAACAGCCAAAGGCCGCAGACCTTTCGGCTCATTAATCTCCTGCCTTCTGTTAAGGCTGCTTTTGCCGGTAATACCTGGAACTGGCTGAAATGAAGAACAGCCCCTTTCAAACTTTATCACATATAACTTCTGTAAATGAAGTATTAGGAGCAAAAATAGCCTGCTACTGGCCATCCTCCATGTTATGCAGAATTAGGTAGCAAAATTTTAGACAGCTTCAGACTGCAGGTGGAGAGGTGTCACTTATCTGAATGCACTCTAACATCAAAATCTCTTTGCATGTGGTAAATCAGCAAATGAGAGACAGCCCAATCCAGAGCTGCCTGTCAAGCTGGGACTGCTGCAGTGCCAAAATGGCTGCTGTGGCATCCTGTGTACAACAGGGCAGCTGCTGGTGGCTCCTCAGAGGAAGGGGACTTTTGTCCCGTTCCCCCCCCCCCCCCCCGGGTAAGGGAAGTAGCCCTGCAATAGGGCTACTTGATTCTGCAGCAACCCTTGGGCTGCCATAGAAGCAAAAGCCTCTGTGTCAGACCCGCGGCCCAACACAGAGGCTCTGAATGCAGAGGAGTGGAGCTCCGTTGGTCCCACTTCCCTCCCGCCCACCCCCACCCCTTGGCACGGCTCCTCCCTGCCCTCTCCCTGGCCTCCTCCACCTTCCCCCACCCTAGAACACCTCCTCCCCACCTCCCCATGCCCCCACCTACCTCTCCACCACCTGGCGGTTTGGGCGATCATGAAGTGGCAGAGCAGTGCCAGTCCATTGGTGCTAGCCCAGTGCCGGCCGATGCTGAGGTAGCACTGGTGCTGAGGGCTGCGGACATTCCTTACAACACATTTGTGACAGTGCATGCTGGCAGTAAGCCAGCATGCCCTGTTTAGGATTGGGCCCAGAGAGGGCTATGCTAACCCTTTCTCCTTAATGGGCTAGCTTTCTACACATGGGAGAAATGAAAATGAAGTCTGCTGCTTGAAGTTTGCAGTAGTGGAGACCAAAATTCTAACCCAACAGCACTGCTTTTTGTAGGCTGGTTTACAGAAGGAACAGAACGAGGCAGAATGAGGTGGGTAAGTTCTGAGGTTTGAGAACGGAATGCAGAATGCAGGAAGGGAACCCAATTTGAGAATGATCCTGTGAATTAAGAACAAAAAAGAGACTTCCTGGCCAGCTTTGCATAGAACTTTTCTTCTAAAAATGTGATGGTTTTTTTTTCTTACTTGCAGGGATTTTTTTTCAAATAAGGGAAGGATTTAAAATAGCTCTCTTCACCTTCAGTCTGAAATGGTAGAACCCCAGGGTAGCTTGATTCTGGTGACTATATAAAATAAACTGGCCTATACTAGTTCTGTACTAGTCAAAAGTTGCAAAGCGTGTTACCGTCTTAATTGTTTGGGATCTTACAAAATCTCATGCAAAGTTGGTTTTTAATCCGACCAACTAATCTGGCATAGCAGGCTGAGAGCCAGCAACCTACCCAAGCCCACATAATGTATGGATGGCAGATGTGAGATTTGGACTGTACTGTAGTCTCTTGAACTAGGTCCAACTCCCTAATTACTGGACAATGCTAGACAATCTGTGTTTGACAATGCCAGCTTGTATTGCCTGGGGGAATGAAGTAAAAAAAAAAAAGCACTCCTTACACTTTTTTTCAGTTGTGCTAACTTCAGCGTCCTCTTGCAGCTGCCTGAGCATTTCCAAACGCCCTTAGCGCACTGTCTTCGCATGCAGTGCTGACAAAGCATGCACCTGATTATCAAAAGTTGGGCCATAATGAAGCAAAAGCAAATGGAAAAGAATGAGAATGATCAGATCAATACAACAGGAGCCTTGATTTATCTCTCAGCCAGCACAACCCTTTCTCCTCACAGAATCTAAGAGATACCATTTATCACTTTGTTGGTAATTTGAGTGTCTCAAGAAAGCAAAGGCCTTGCACGGAAAACACTCCTGACCTAAGGCTTTCAGTTCCCAAGAGGAGACTTATAAAGGAATAGAGCCAAGGCTAACAAGGGCCTTGTGGCACACATGGTGTTCACTGCTCTTATATGAATAATTCTGAAACAATTGATAATAGATATAGGTATGATTTGTTTTAAATTGGTGGGTGGGCCAGGCCCAGGAGGGGGGTGGGACCAGCCTCTGGCACTTAGGCCAGATCCTAACCTCCTTCCCAAGCAATCTGGCCTAACTCCAGGCTTCTGAGATCTGAGTAGCCCCACTGCAGTGGCTGGGGCAGTGCACAAGGTAAGGAAGGAAATATCCTCTTGCCCAGAGTTGCACCACAGCCACCTCCAACTCTGCATTGGATACAATACAAGCCAGCTGGCCTATCTTTTCCAGTACAGGTTAGGTCTGAGCTGCCCAGCAAACTCCAGGTTAGATCAAGCCAGATGTTTTATTACTGAAGAGGGAGCAAACACCCACTTCCCTCTGAGCCCAATAAACTGAAACTACTAAAGAAAAATCACATGGGATAGGCCCAGGGCTTTTTTTGTAATAGAATGCATTGGAATGGCGTTCCGGCACCTTTTTTCCCCCCTTTCACTGAGGGAAGAATTCAAACCTCTGACCTCGTGCTCCACCTTTTTTTTTTTTTTGGGCGCCCCCGGCTCTGACCTTGTGCTCCACCTTTTCTTTTAAACTGCAGGCTAGGGAGGGATTCAAACCTCTGACCTTGTGCTCCACAGCCCAGCACTCTCTCCATTGGGCTATAGGAAAGCCTGTAGTCAAAGTGCTCAGAACTAATATATAAGGTCTTGAGCCCAGCTGGTGGCCATCAGCACCTCAAGTATTAGTTCCAAACACTTTGAATGTAAGAGTTCCTATGGCTCAGGGGAGGTGCTCCATGGCTGCAAAATATAAAGGTTGGTTGCCAGTTGCCAAAAGGGGGGCCAGTTGAGGCTGCAAAACTCCTCAAAGTTCAGTTTAAAAATAAATAAGTAAATAAATAAAAGATTAACAAGTTGTGAGTTCCTGCACCTTTTTTTTTTTTTTTTTAACAAAAAAAGCACTGGATAGGCCGATGTAGTTAAGAGACCATACTAGGACAGGCCTCCAAACACAAGCCCATGTCAATGATTGCAACTTTCTGCTCATGTAAATCTCCAGCAGACATGTTCATGTAAATGAGATCTTGCATTCTGGATTTTCAGTTCATTTTTATACCAGACCAGCTAACTTGCTTTATCAATTTTAGAATGTTGAAAAACACGTTTCAGCCCAAAAATAAAATAAAATAAAATAAAACAAATAAACAAATAAACAAATGTTCCTGCAAATATATCAAAATCATTTCAGTTTGGAATTCTTGAATTTTTGTTGTTTCCACCTTTTAATTGACTCAAAAGGGACCATATTTTGTGATGGACAGAGTTGTAGCCCTTTCTGTATGACCTTACTCTAGCACTCGGCAACCCAATACATAGAGTGAAAAGCTTGCAGGGCTGCCCCCTTGTGACTTGCGGAACTTCACATTGTCAGCTGGAGTGAGGAAAATGGCAGCAGTGCTGACTCCGCAGCTCCACCTACCCAATCTTTCCCCAATCTTGTCATCCACCCCCCTCTCTCCTGCTGTGGTTTGTCCAGATGTGCCATGCAGTAGGTGTGGAAGAGGAGAGAGTTGGGAGGACTACAGAGGGAATGGGGGGGGGAAGGAGCCGTGGTTGGCTTTTCTCCCACTTTTAAGTAGAGCTGTAAAGGTCCACATGCAGTGGCCGCACTGCAAGCATGATATTCCTAGAAGCCTTTTTCACCACTTATCTCCACACCTTGAAAAATGTCACAGGCTGAATTTCTGCGACTCAGTTCATGCATGTACAAAACCACTTAAATACTCTACACCAGGGGTGTCAAATTCATTTCATACAGAGTGCCACGTAGCATTCATGATGCCTACTGAGGGCCGGAAGTGATGTCATTAGGCAAGAAGTGATGTCATTAAACTGGTCATAACCAAAAATACCTTTTTCTCACTTAGGAACTCATTAGCTGCAAATAACAAAAGAGAAAATATATGAATCTTGATCATGTTTCAAGATATGGGAGAGCCTAATTTTCATGTGGGCTGCTCTTTCAGCAGTAACACCTCAGCACTACTCAACAACTGAAAGCCTGAGGGCCGTATTAAAAGCTTCCACAGGTCGTATCCAGCCCCCGGACCTTATGTTTGACACCCCTGCTCTACACAATGACTTGCAAACAAATGTGTGACCTGTCTTCAGTTCCATCTACGTCAGGGGGCCTTCACACATGCAAGTTGCCACTTGATGCAGCAATCATCAATAAATGGGCATCCGTTTATTAAACAGCCCTCAGCACCAGGAAACATAGCAGCAAAGTCAGGAAAAGGGCACCCCTACCTGTGACTATTATCAAAATGACAGCAGTGAATTCTAGCAACTTGCTCTTGATGTGAGAATTTATCAGTGTGATGTCCATGTCCCCTCGGGTATTGGCTCACCTGCCTCTTCTAGCCCGGCCCAGTCTCTCCAGGGTCGACGCGAGGAACGGGGAGCAGACAAAGAGGGCTTGCTTATTTTCTTTAATTTGGTGGTGGCCTTTACATTCATGGGGTGTTCTTGTTCCTTCACAAGAACCCCATTCCCCCAAGTACAATCTCAATCACAGACTCTCCACAATCCAGGACCCAGGTGACCCATCACCCCAAAAGCCTTTATCTCCCCCCTTCAGTTCTCACCACGAAAGGTGTCTGGTGCGGGTTGTTTTCTGTAGTTCAGGTCTGGAGCTCTGGGGTTCTCTTGGTAAGAGTCTGGGTCCAGTAGTGACCCTCCTTTCCCCTTGGTTCTCAATGGTTGTTGGACTCAGCCAGGAGTTGTCCCTGACATCTTCTGGACTGGGATCCCTTCCCCAGCCTATGGGTAGCCCTTCCTCCAGGGGCTGGAGTATTGGGCTCCACTCCACTCCACTCCTGGCTCTCTCTCAGCTGGGAAGGCCTCTCCTCCCTTAGAGATATCTCCTTTCTCCCTTCTCTGCCCCTTCCTAACCCCCATCCCAGGGAGCTCTGGAAGGTGCATCCTCTCCCTTCCACTGTCTCTTCCCTTCTTCTTATCCCTCTAGCCAGACCTCTTAGCCCTGCCCCTTCCTTTCCACACCTGGGACCCCGATCTCGCAGGATCTCCTCCTCCCTTCTCCCTGCCGGCTCCACCCTTTCTTTCCTCAAAAGTAGCTGCACCTGGGCTCTGAGAAGGCCTCTGCCTTGTCCCAGAGTAGAGGGGCCTGTTTGCCACCAAGACTTAGGAGTCTCACCCTCTTTGTCAGGTTCCTCGCTCTTCCCTGGTCTTCCAGGGGTCTGTATACCCCTTTTCTCTACTTTACACCCCTTTTCCTTCTGTTCCCCTGATGGGTTTTGCTTCTCCTGGTACCCCCCGGGGTGACAATCAGCAATGGAGAAAATTTTTGGATCACTGTGTCAGTTATAAGGTGGTTGAACGGAAAGAAGCATAAGGCTCCTGTATGTTTGCCTGTACATTATATCTTGCCAGCAAAACACAAGAGTTAAAAAGAAGAAAAGGAATATGCAATACAAATGGGGCAACAGACCACTGATACAGTTGCTGTCTCACTCCTTCACATGTTGACTGGCTGCCTACTGTTGAAGAAGAATTGATCTAGGCAGCAGCTGGGCTAGGCAGGGTGATGGAAGACCTTGTTCTATCTTCATGTCCTCTACAAGACCACAGAATGGCTGGTTCTTGATGGAACAGCTGTAGCCATATCTGCAAGCCTGGAGGAGTGTATGCTTCATATGCAGTGGGTTCAGCCATAGACACTTAAAAGATCAGGTATCAGGTGATGGGAATGACCTCTGCCTCATATCCTGGGGAGCCAGTAAGGAAGGAAGGAAGGAGCCAGTAAGACTTTTGTGGCATAATTTGGATGGCTTTTGGGGGGGGGGTGATATTCAGGGGTGGAGGCAAAACTTCATTGTGGTTGTCATTTCTATGTCCCAGAATCCTTTTTTCAAAGGAATAGCATGAATCAGAATGGTGTAGTGGTTCAGGAGTTAGACCTGGAAGATCCAGGTTCAAGTCCCTGCTCAGCCATGAAGTTTCTTAGGTGGCCAGTCACCATTTCTCTGACTAACCTACCTTACAGGATTGTTGTGAGGACAAACGGAGGGAAGGAAATATATACACCACCCTGAGCTCCTTGGAGGAAGGGCGGTATAAGAATGTGAAAAATAAATAGAAATAAATATAACCTCATTCCAAGGAACATGATGGAATATAAAATGGCAGCTGCTGGCAGGTCTTTAGCCACTGCAGCAGTGCTGAAAGTGGAAGGGAAAGTTGCTCACTTTCATCCCCCATATCTACCCACCAAATCTGAGTGGAACATTCTCAGTTAAAAATGTTTACCTGGACCTTAGTCCATGTGGGCTTGAGGGATCCATGGATGGACTCTGTATGAAGCAGATAGACATGTATGTGGAAAGGTGGTATACAAATGAAGCAACATGGAATGGGTTCAGACTATATTTAACCATTCCCATGTGACAAGAGACATGCATTCAGGGTATTTCTTTTAATTGTGAGACCAGGCATGGTTCATCTGAATTGCCCCTCACACACATTCATGAAGAGGGTTAGGGCAGATAACCTTCCATGTGGTTAAAGATAATATCCCCAATTCCTTTGGATGCATGGTTGAGGGGCCTGGACCAGGATTCAGCAAGCACGTACGTCTCTTATCCTGTGGGGCAAGTCAGACAGATATTGTCTGAACTGGCCCTATGACTATGAATAATAGAGCTGATCTGGGTACTGGAATCTGATATGAAAGAAGAAAATGACTCTGCAGTCGAAATACTAACAGCTTCCGTGATCAGCATTTAAAGCATTTCGTGTTCTCTCCAGCTGCTGGCCTTTGATTTGCTTATAAGCTTCATAGACAGGCAGTCTGTCATTTGGCTGGGCAATTTCTGAAATAACACGTGTGTGTTCATGACTTTTAGAATTGTGTGGGAGTTTATAAAATTGCATGTTCCCGTTCCAATGATGTCTTCATTTTTCCCCTCTCTCTTCATAATGGCCCATGATAGATGCTAAGGGTTGTGTGGCAGCAGTGCGAACATCTTCACCTATCATTTAAAAACCATTAAAAATATACGTCTGTATTATTTAAGAAAAAAAATCTGTCATGTTCAAGTGATGCTTCAATTTTTATTTTGCTTGTTTTTTTCACTTTGGCGACCTCTTGACAAGTATTCAGTCTGCAGAAGACTGCTGAAATGCTGGCATTTGTACCAATCTCGAAATGTCAGATCAATGAACATCCAAGCCAGTCTGTTTTAGGGACTAGATATGGCACACACATGCATCTTACTCTAGTCTCCTCCTGTTGGTGGCCTGGACAGAGCAGTAACCATTAAAGTGGACTGCAGACTCCTAGCTCCCTGGTGGGATATTCTAGACCCCTTCCTTAAATTTCAGGTTTTTTTAAAATCTGTCCCTAGCTCTTTTCCTTTGGGAAATATTAGATGTGTAAGTACTTGATCCAATTGCTCAAATTCCAGCATCCAGTATTGGGGTGAATGAATATGAAGGTACCATTCATTTTGTTGATATATTTTGAAACATTACTCTGCTTTCCTCTAAAAAGAACGAACGCAGCTTACATAAGCAATATCTGCATCAGCTTTAGGAGCTTCAGGGCCCAACAGGAAACATTTTTTTGTGGGGTCCCTGGTTTGCAGCCAAGGTCTGTGCAGTCTTAGAGATATGCAGTAAATTAAATGTATTATTGCAGTGAAATCTTGAAAAACATGGTCCACTCTCATTTTGGGGGAAATCCTCTATAATAATTGTAGGTTAAGTGTCTGTTGCAATGTGTTATTGTATATATTTGACAAAACTAGAGTAGATTACCCTAGTGCAGGGAACCCTTAGGGGCAGGGCCCAATTGGAATCAAGCCTACCCTGATCTGCATAATACCAGAAAACAAACAAAAAATCAATCAGTCAAATTGTAACAGCAATAAAACAATTAACAGAATTAACAGAAAAGCATAAATATAGTACCAGTCTATCAACTTTTGTTAAAAGCCTTTTCAAAGAGCCATGGGCATTTGTAGATGGAGTATGTCTAGCCTCATCTGTCAACACTCAGAACAGGTGAGTGTTCCAGTGGGCTGGTGCCACTATGGAAAAGGCCCTGCTCCTCAAAGATGCCCACTGCACCTCAGTCAGACTGGGCACCAGGATCAAGACCTCTGATCATGATGATCAAAGCACTCAGTGAGGTACGTATGGCAGGAGGAAGTCAACAAGCAGGTGGCTTCCCAGTTTTGCGTCCACTGATTGACACTTGCTTGAAACATGTTCTCGAAACATTAATTAAATTAATTAATGTCCATTAAATCTGAATGCATTGAAAACAAAGGTGACGCACATGTGCAAAATGTATATGACTAGTTTTTAATGGAAAAACGTCTGTTGTTTCCAAAGTCTGTTAAATTGGAAGTTCATTGTACTTAATATTCTGTTTGTATTGATTAGTTTTGGATGAAATTTTCATCATTTTGCTAGAAAGTCAAGCGGATTTATTTGAACATTGGTTTTGTGACTTAGTTATTCCAGGCCATGTTCTTCTCAGTTCTGTTTTTCAGCTGTGGGAACAGTTCCCACAATGCTGCACAACTGCCTCTCAGCTCTCACAGCATTGGCATGTTCACTTTGCAAAACGATTCAGTAAATTCCCAACCCCAATCCTTCAGCATTTGCACCTTCTAGTTTCTTGGAATTGCATCTTTTTGAGAACAATCGTACCTGGCTGAGCAATAAGTGCTCGCTCAGCTACAGCAGATGGGAGTAGTTTATAAACATATTGGATATACGTTTAGTGTTGTACAGTGTATTCTTTACCAAGTGTTGCTTCTGTTGTGGACTAAATGAAGAACAGATAAGCAGGGCTTGAACTCCATACAGGAAATGCAGTTAAAACATGGCATGCATTTCCATTTTAGTCCTGACGCCTATACCGTCACAGCTAAGCAGCTACTTGTACCATGGACAGTGCAGTGGAGGAGGTCAGGAACCCCCCAAATTGTGTTTGACTAACAATTAATGAAGAACAGCGGTTCCAAAAATGTGGGTCGGAACCCATTGGTGGGTTGTGACCTGATTTTTGGAGGGCCGCCAAAGAAAGATGGAAAGATCAGATAACTAATTGCCTCAAGCCCTGAGGCTATTTAAAAATCAGATACTATAGCAGGTAATTATGCTTCAAAGAGCTCATGCAGTTTGCAAGCATGTGTGAATGTAGGGAGATAAATGTTGGAGGGTCTTTTTCTGGTATTGTTACTTATAAATAAATAAATAAATAAATAAATAAATAAGATATTATTTCTTTCTAGATCTCCTATGTCTGGTAAAGTTAGGTGGGACCCAACAGAGTGTCGTTTTAAAAAGTGGGTCTCAGTGCTAAAAAGCTTCGGAAACACTGACATAGAAGATAGTCTGTTTCCTTAAACAAAAACAAAGGTAATGGAGGGCAGGGGGAGATGGCAGTTTGAAACCGGATGGCTCAGGACCCAGAAGCAGAGGACTGGCTGGACACAAGGAGCCCCCACTGATTCTGCATTGGAGTTAGCATTCTCAGTGCCTAATGCCGTGTCTCTAGCATTACCTTCTGACTTGCAAGTGACGACCAAGGAGGCTGCAAGGAAGTGGGGTGTACAGCAAATACATAATTCCCTGAAAGGCATGCATTTCAAGCTTTTTGGTAATATGTTTCCTTTAATCTCAGGATTCTGTGGCTTACCTTTGACATGACAGGACTCCCAGCTAAGTGTGCACAGGACAGCTACCTTGAGCTCATAAGTCTGAGGTCAGTTTCAACAATATGTTGGTGGCCAACTTGCACCCAAAAAAAAAAACCTCACTTGTACAAGTAACCACTTCCTTTTCACAGCAAGGAGAGCTGCAGTGTTACCCTACTCATGCAGTGAGATACCATGTTTTCTCTTCAGATCATATAGACTTTTCACCTTCTGTGCAAGTACAGTGCTTGCGTCAACTGTGTTTACTCAAGGTGGTAATCGCATATCTTCAGAACCAGCCCTGAGCCATTACAGATTAATCACCAGATCCATTAAGAGATTAAGCATTCTTAGGGCACATACTTTTAAAGGAAACTGTTACGGTCACTTGCCAGCACTTAGAAACAAGTGCAGATCAAGCTGTTTTAAAATCATTTAATACAGTGGACAGCAGGTGGAGAAGAGCCATCACTGATGTGTAAATGGTGTGTAGTTAAATGGAGAATGCTCAGGCTTAAACAGCAAACCTGTGCACATTTTCCTGGGTTTCCCACTGAGCACAATGGGAATTACATCTGAGCAGAGATGCCTAGGATTGTGCCTTAATTCTTGTCCTGAATGGGTGTGTAAAAACACTTGTGAAATTTCATGTCTTATAGAAACTGTTTGACTTCTTGAAGATTCTTGAATGTTTCTCCCTTGGAGAAACCCTAAAATTTGCTTCAAATTTCACTTCTTTGACATTTCAATTCCAGGATCAATTATAAGTACCCAAGTGTTAGAGGGAGATATAAATGTTTGGGTGTGTGTGTGTGTGTGTGTGTGTGTGTGTGTTAGCTAACATTGGAGACTCTTGAAGGAGCTGTAGCTCAGTGGTAGAGCTGCCCAAGCTGCATCTCTGCCTTCTCCACGCAGGCTAAGAAAAGACTCCTGCCTGCAATGCTGGAGTCATAAGGGACCTGTTATATTTGTGCTTTGCCTTCAAGCAGCCAACTGATACTCGGCCACATCCACCATCCTTCTTGCCTGTGATATAGATGGCAATGGTGTTTATCACTTATGGGACAGGGCAGAAAAAAAACACTCCAGACAACCTGGTCAAACACAGTGGCATGTGAAATAGTCACATAATTCTTTTCGATCTTTCTTTCTCAGTCATACTTGTCTTTGCCGTATGTTTGGGGAGATGGGTGACACTTTCACAACCTGCTTGTGAACCTCTCGGAAAAACCCGCCAGCACCAGGTTGTTGGGGCAAAGTCAGGCACTGGACCCCTCCCCCACCCCCTCTGGACTCTACACTTGATTGCACATTGGGAGCTACTGCTACCACCAGTGCTGAATTATCAGGCAACAGGCCAGCTGGAAGGACTCCCATACAGGCATGGGCCCACAGCCAAGTATTTGACCTGGCCAACACCTGATGCCACCCCTGCTTAAAACTATCTGGCTTGCCACTGTGGGAAGCAGCATAGTGGACTAGATGAATATGAATCCTACCTAACCTGGAACAGGCCAGCACAGTGTAGGAGGTGGCTGGAGGGCAACTCGGGGTAAAGGGATATTTTCCCCCTTACCCTGTGTAACACTTCAGCCACCCCTATGGGTCTACGTGGGTCTGCACCATAGTATAAGGCTGCCCAGGCCAGGGGCAGCGTTTCAGATACAGCCTATGCTTTTGATCCCCTCCTCTTAGGCCTAATCCGCTTCCCAAACCATCCACCCGCACCCAAAAATGCCTCCTCCCCACTCCCTGAGATACCCGCCTCTCTTACTCCCTGCGCTGGCCTGCCCAGGTCTGGTGCAAACTTTCTGGATCCTCCACTGGATCTGGCACTGGGTGGCCGGCGCACATCTTTGGACCAGCCTAGCTGGTTCATGAGTAGTCACAAACATGCTTTATGTGCCATACACAAAGTGTTCACAACACTCGTAGGCAACACTCGCAACACGGGGGGGGGGGTTGCGCTAGCCTAATGTCAGGTTTGCGCCCTTTGTTGCCTAGTGAGCATGAAGTTGTCTTAAAGACTGGCTCTTCCCCACCTACAGATGGAGCAATATTTACAGATTGGTGCTCACTTTTGTGTAGGGCTGCTATGCCACCATGTAGTGGCGGACTTCTCCAGCCCTGTGCCTGGGACAAAGGTATGAGATGGCATCCCGCCGTGAGATGCCTCTGCCCTGAAACAGAGCCTCGTGTGACTCCAGAATGAACCGAGGAAGCTGCCTAAAGCAGTCTTAAACAATCTTAAACTGTGCTTCCAGAAAACTGGAAGCACAGTTCCGGTTTCCAACCATGTTGGAAGCCTCAGTAAGGCTTCTGCATGGTTCTAGTGGTGAATGGGGCTCAGCGCCCAGGGCATTTGCCCCTTTCAGTTAATGGCAGGTCCGCTACTGCTTAAATGAGTGGATTCTTATACCTGTGGAGGCAGCCTGGCTAACACCAGAAATCAACACTTAGGTCAGCATTTGGGTGGCTGAGACATTGGCTCAGCTCTGTGCAATCCTCTTCCCTTTTCTTTCTGAACCGAACACTTCTGTTTCCCTTTTCCAGTCCCTCAAGGTGACTTGGAGGTCGCTGTGTTTTATGAATTTTTTTCAGAAAAAGACTTCCAAGACTTAAAGCCTTTCCCCTCAGACAGACAATGACAGAACATTTAATAAGCATCACAGTGGTAGTTCACACACACACGCACACAACGCACTCTGTAGAGTTGGCATTCAGGACAAATGCTCCATTTCCCAGTGAACAGGCCAGCCCCAGGTTTTGGCAGCTGGAAAACACAATCTGGGTAGCATTTGCGGTAAGCGCACAGAGCCTGTACAGGCTGCAAATGCAGAAAGCAAGCCCAGCAAGTGCCTGGACTTCTTTCTTTCCAGGTGACTCAGGCCTCCCCTCCCATTCCTAACAAGACTTAGGGTCCACACATGCAGAATGAGGGTTTTGAAAGGATCCCTAGGAAAGGGAAGATGATTATCTCAGTGGCATTAGGCAGCGGCAGGGGAAAGCAGTTAGCTGTGAAAAGGTTTTTAAGCCGAATGCTTACATTGGCCAGGCTTGGTTATAATTTGGAAAAGTGCACCTAGAGCCAGTAATGTAATTACAAATAAAGAGAAAGCTTGATTGTTTTTCCATGCATGAAACATTAAGAAAATTAAGGCATTTCCCTCCAGTCGAAATATTGACTGTAATTATAGATAGCAGGCAGACCGAGCCGCTATAAAATATTGAAAGTGCTTTCTCTGTTGCCACCAACTCTGGTTTATTATGGAGGCCTTGTGCAAAGGCTGCAATTTAATGAAGTGCAGTTTCACCGAACAATGGGAAAGAGGCCATTATTGTACCGCATTGTCGCCTTTCCCATTATTAGTATGAAACCACTCACCAGAACAATGCGAACAGGTTTGAACTTGCTTTATTATGCTTCTGCAATGTTAATTTGCCCTGAGCTGCTGTACCACCATGTAATCGCTCTCTCTCTCTCTCTCTCTCTCTCTCTCTCTCTCTCTCTCCCCTTTAGAAAGAAGTTTCAGTGCCCACGTCCTCCCAAGGACCTAGGATGCCTGACTTTTGTCATATTTTTAATATTATAAGTCACAAAATATACCCTGTTCCCAAGAAAACTATTGTTGCTGTTGTTGTCCGACACCAAGAAGCACATGCTTGGACTAACTGAACTTCCATATTCTTCCTTAGTGTAAGGCAATTAGTTGTGTGCTATGGCCCCAAGGTGGGTTTCACAGAGCTGGAAATCGCTCAACAGCATCCTGTTCACCTGAGATGGGGTACTTTGGGAACCCTCTGGAGCTTGGCAGCAGACACACTTTCCTGGACCCAAAACAGAGTATAATGTCCTCTTTGTTAATGAGGCAGGGGTGCTGATCAGCTTCTTCTCAAAACATGGTAGTCCGGGGGGGGGGGGATCAAGTGAACTACAGTACAAGGATTCCAGAGTTCCTTCACTCAGCTCCTATGAATATCTTAAAAGACTGGAGGATTCCCTCTAGCCAAGTCTTCAGAGTGCAGACCCTTTTCAAGTACAGGAAGGCAAAATGGTTTGGTGCTTCCTATTAACCCTTTCCTGGTCTGGCTTGCCCAAAGGCTGGTTGTAGCAGGTCAAATTTGTCTGCTGCTGTTTCTACCACTGCTCTTCTTTCTTTCTTTCTTTCTTTCTTTCTTTCTTTCTTTCTTTCTTTCTTTCTTTCTTTCAAGGGCACCTTGAAGCAGCTGACAAGCTGAGCCAAGTTATTCCATCTGCTCTGAGCGTGGGAGGATGGAGGCCAGAATGTGAAACCAGATCAAGAAAGTAACACCTGAATGTTGTGGTTCTTATAAGATAGAACATTCTTTCAAATTGTAAAAATCCCTACGGGGATTTAATAAGCCTGCCTATGTAAACCGCCTTGAATAAAGTCTTGAATAAAGACCAAGAACGGCGGTATATAAATACCTGTATTATTATTATTATTATTATTATTATTATTATTATTATTTCTTTCCAGCTGGTTTCTGGAATAGGAGATGGGCTAGTGGACAAGGATGGGCTAGTGGACAAGGTACTTCCTCTCCTCATAACCTGAAATGTCAATGTCATTGGCATGCCCAGTTCCTGCTGCCATCTCTGCCAAGTTCAGCATGGTCAGGGAGACAGCAAAACCCAGCTCAGCTGGTAGCTGGTCCAGTGGCAGGTGGAATTTGGTTGGCACTGGGAAAATTTAAAATGTGCTTTAAGGTTCATGGATATAAATCATTATACCCAACAAGTATTCCCCGGGGGTTGGGGACAAGAATAGGCCTTCCATTTGGCTGTACTTGTCATAAGAGGCGACTAATGGGACTCGTTAGCCTGAGAAAAAATGGGAGATGGGACTTGTTAGCCTGGGAAGGCAGCTCATCTGAGAGAAGGAAGACTCTGATCCCAAACCTCCACTGCCTTGTGGCTATATCCAGTTATGGAAAAGGCTTCAGGAGACAACCTTGAGGCAAAATCCGGAGCCAGAGTCCCTGAGGCAGTTCGCGGCTGTATACAGTCACACTCTGGCAACTCCTGCAACACCGCTGGAACTAACCATATTGGCTTCTGCCTTTCCATTGGACCATGTCAGCAACATGGAAAGGGAGGATTTGCTGCATGGGTAACAGCTAATCCTGCATATCTACTTTACCCAGGCTTCGTGCACTGGAGAGGACACTCTGTTCCAGAACCACCATTCAGAGCGCGATACCATAGTCTTCTGAGACTGAAGGATGCCAACACACCCAAAAAGTAACACTGAAGGCAAGTAAAGACTGAGCTGTATTTAAAGAGAAAAGAGATAATTGTACAAAAGTGTTGCTGAGTTTTGGCATTATGTTACTGCTCAAGACCAAGAATATGTTGTTTACTCTTATATCTTTTGAAACAGCAGCAACACAGAGATGAATTTTCTTTCCTGCTCCTCTGCAAAAAGAAAACAAAATGCAGTTTTATCTGTTAAAGTACAGACTGTGAGGAAACAAGTATAAAGGGTTGGGGTTGCTTTTTCTCCTTTGAGATTGTAGTGCATGGCTACAAAAATGCTTGTAAAATAAAATTCATTAATACAATAAACCAGCACTTACTGTACAAATGTAGCCACTATAAATAATGACTTCATTTTATTTCCTTCCACTGTAGAAGGGTCTTGCATTTTAACCACTCCAGTAAAGTAGGTGCCAGAATAATGCTTTGGGGGGGAAAGCAAATTCAGTTGTAGGCTTCAGCATATAAAACATGGGATTAGATAAATACAATCAGCAGAATAAAAGAGTCAGGATAATGTAGTGGTTCAGGGGTTAAGACTTAGACCTAGAAGATCCAGGTTGAAATCCCCACTCAGCCATGAAACTTCCTGGGCGATCTTGGGTCAGTCAGTACCAATCAACCTCACCTACATCACAGGGTTGTTGTGAGAACAAAAGGAGGGGAAGAACTATGTACAAAACCCTGAGCTCCTTGGAGGAAAGGCAGTATAAAAATGTGATAAATAAATAAAATAATCTAGCAAATAGTAAGACTGCCAGCTGGTGGGGTTTTACAAAGAGTGGAAGCCATAGGAGTTTGGTAATGGTGTTGTCGTCGTCGTTTGTTTAGAGTATGTTTATTTAAGAAGACATACAAGGGAGACACCAGGAAGTGATGCTATGCTGAGTCAAACAGAGGAGTCGCTCTCTCTGTGCTAAGACAGCCACTCCTTTAATTGACGACTCTGCCTGTTAGCAGAGTTAATGGGAGACGTAATGGTAGAGAGGGTTGAGGAGGATAACATGGGGGGGGCAAGCAGGAAACCATTGTTTCCAGCACCAAGGACTCAGTAACCCAGGGAGTCTGGTATCAACAACAGACTGATGTCTAAGGGCCCAATCCTATCCAATTTTCCAGAGTCAGTGCAGTTGCATCAATGGGGTGTGCACTGCATCCTGTGGTGAGGAGGCAGTCACAGAGGCCTTCTCAAGGTGAGGCACGGTGACCTTTGACCCTAGACTGTAAAATCACTGGATAGTCCAGTAAAGTATAAGCAGACTAGAAAGAATCACTTTAAAAGCCTTTTAGTCCAGAGATATTATAGCATAACACACAATGGAAGAGAGCTGCTTGATTTTAGAAACAAAAGCTTAAAAGCTTAAAAGCCACACTGCTAGAGCATGAAAGGTACACAGAAAAGTGAAAGCCATTTTCATCTAAAAATCAGTTAGTCTCACAGAAAAGCTGCTTGAAAGACTCATTTTAGAAGCTGTTTTCACAGAAGCTGAGACCTTGGGCTTCAAAGGCTGTGCTACACTTTGGAATTTAGAAAAGATAGGCAACGAGGAGATAGGCTACATCTTGGCAGAAGTATATGGCCAACCCAGGCTATCACAAGCTGAGAAAACACATATATGCAACAATTGTAGTCATTAGAAGTAAGTTTTGGCTGCTGGCTTATCAGTTGGCAAGGCTTCTTGGCAAACTATAGCATCGAGCTAGCTAACCGCAGACACCTGCAAGAGACGAATTTAGAAAAAAGAATACATTTAATTAGATAAACAAGAACATCCTTGATTACACTTTAGCAGGTGCTAGGGAACCACTAAAAGGGAAGAGGTCACTTATATACACCACTATAGATCCCTCAATACCAATATACTCAAAGTAACTGGTCACAATAGTCATATAGAATGATGATAGTGAAACTGTTAAGGGAAGTTTTTTACTAAAACACTGAGAAGAGATGCAGAAGAGATAAGATAGGTGGCTCAAGCAAAGCCATCCTAATTAGGAAGGGTCTGAAGGGAATATATGCCAATAAATGGGTCAGAAGTTCTACCAAATAAGGTCTTCACGCCCGTGTTTAAGTGTTTTTGTGTTCTCTTTAATGAGGATGTTACAAAAACCCTACTGGTTTTTGAAAACTTTTGGAAATTCTGCATTTTTGGCTAAATTTTAAGGTGAAACCCCGCCTGTATGTAAATTAGAGCCAATCAACAGTTTTGCTCACTTATTGCCTACCTATTTTCTATCTTTTATGTAAATGGTATTTTATCTAGAGTTAGCCCCATCTATGATGTCAAACTTTCAGCGAATGGGAAGTCTAGATTTTCAGACAAAGGACTGTGTGGTATAAAGGTTAAGGACCAGCGTTCAGACGGGGTCCATGCTTTGGACATGAGTCCCGTGGGCCAATTGTATACAATTCAATAAAAGCCTGTGAACCTTCATCCCTGTGTACTGAGTTGTTCTGAGTTGCTTATCTGCCTTGCAACAAAAATATGGGAACATTTGTTCCCTTACATCGGGCTGCGCTGTGGCTGTATTGGTGCTGAAAAGTTGGATAGGATTGGACCCTAAGCCCCTCTAGTTCTCCCTTGAAATTGTTTGGGTGTTATAATTGTTCAAATTGAATGCTTGGCAAATATCGAAGGGCCCAATCTTATCCAACTTTCTAGCACCGGTACTGCTGCAATGCAGTCCCAAGACAAGGGAGCAAATGTTCCCTTCCCTTGCGGAGGCCTCCATAACTACCCTCCCACCACAGGATGCCATGCACATCTCATTGGCACGGCTACACCAGGGATGGAAAGTTGGATAGGATTTGGCCCAAAGTCTGTTTTTCAAGGATTCAATATGAACACTTGGGCCATTTTCAGCTGTTCATCCTCTTGGGCACAGCCTACACCTTAGGGGGAAATGGGAGCACAGCCATGCTCCCAATGCTGATTTACCTGCTGGCCATGCTTCCAGCCCCTGCACATTTGGCATTTGTCTGCACAGGGCAGGGGGTTATTTCATGTCATTTGGAATCTGAATTGACCAGGGCTCCAAACTGTACTGAAGAACCCTGTGGATGCTCAGCTCTGCTCTCAGCAGAGAAACACCAAATATGTAGTCATCCTACACTCAGCTGTCAGGGGCATGGCTAGTGGACTTACATCAATTTCCCCCTTCAAGTGCTGACAAGAAGAACATCTGAAAAGGAATTTGCAAAGTCCAATTTTCTGTCACAACCCTGCCCTCCCTGCCAGTCCCTCCTACGTTGCCCAAGTTAAACTAAAATCTTACCTGGAGAAGGGAGTCAGAATAATAGGCACTGAATGACTCCCTTGAACACAAGAGCAGCTTTGTGGGACCTCTTGGCAACTGATGATGTGCAGAGTGTCATTTCCTGCCAGGGATCTCCACAAGGCCTCTTTTGGGTCAAAAGGACCTCTCCATGGCCTGTTAACACCCCCCCCCCATAAGAGTTTCCTTTTACTTAAGGAAGGTGGAGAGGAAGGCTGGCTTGAAGGGCAGGCTAGAAGCAGAGGTAGGCGGAGGCAACCCAATCCCTCTCTGTGCCTGTAGCAGTGTGTGGTTGCCCCTTCCACCCATGCTGAATGCATTTGCCCCAACTTTCTTTCCCTGGGAAAGGGAAAGTGTACATAGGCCAGTGTTTCTCAAACTGTGAGTCAGGACTTACTAGGTGGGTTGTGAACCAATTTCAGGTGGGTCCCCATTCATTTCAGTTTTTTTTTAAAATATATTTGACTTGATGCTACCATAGTATGTGACTGCATTTGGGGGAATGTGACAGATCTGTACTTTGAACAGGCTACTACAATGGTTATCAAACTGGTGGGTTGCGACCCACCAGTTCGTGCAATGGTTCCCCTGTTCCTTTAAGGGGCGGGAAGGGGAGAGGCAGGGAAATGATCCCCAGGATCATGTCCTTTGGGGGAGGGCACGGGGGTGCTTGTGACTTACTTTATGAAGACAGGGCTGCAGCAGGCTGCAGGAGGTGTGGGGAGCCCTGTGCAGGGCTCCTCAAGGCTTGGAACATTTGGAGAAAGTGAGCGCAAAGCACTTCCGTTTTGCAGGAGGTGCTTTGTCCCTGCTTTCTCCAAACACTCCAAACCCCAGAGAGTGCTGTGCAGGGCTGCGCAGGGCTCCCCACACCTCCTGCAGCCCTGTCTTCATAAAGTAAGTCACAAGCACCCCTTCGCACCCCCCATATGGGCACGATCCTGGGGAGTGTGTCGCTGCCCTAGTCCCTCCCCCGCAATAACTTACTAAAGCTCCCTCAAAGTTTGAGAACCACTGGGCTACTACACTCGTATATGCTTTTAACAATGGGACTTACTCCTGGGTAAGTGTGGGCAGGATTACAGCCTAGGAGTGTTAAACATTTCCCTGCTTGATGATGTCACTTCCGGTCATGACATCACTTCCAGTGGGTCCTGACAGATTTTCATTCTAAAAAATGGGCCCCGGTGCTCAAAGTGTGAGAACCACTGCTCTAGGCCATCACCACTCTACTATCCCTACTTCCTTTTCAGCTATCCAGGCTCTGTGATATGCCTATTATGGTAATTTAGAGAAATCCCAGAATTTGTCTAATAAATGTTTGTCTGTATGCAAGTTTGTGAATAGCGCTGTTGTACCCTGCCCTGAAGGGCAGCACCAGTTGGTAGGAAGGGGTGGGTCTGTCCAGTGCCACTGAGACCAAATAAGCTAGGCACTGAAAGGTGGAAGGCTATGAAGTCTGTTTATTGTTTCAGCAAGGCATACCTGTGGCCTCTGGGAGACGCAGTTCAAATCCAGAAGGCATTCTTCAGAGGAGTGGGACGCTTTTATACATTTCACAGCTCTTCGTCCTCAAATCTAGACTTCTCATTCACTGAAGATTTATCATAGATGGGGTTAACTCTTAATAGGCTAAAAATAACATTAGAGACACCTCATAGGTGAGCTTCAAGTTACAGGTCTCCAAAAAGGTGAAATTAAACATATTGAATTGCAAAGTTTCCAGTATTGACCCTTATTCACATCCATCAATTCAATTCAGAGTATTTTGACATGTCCTCTTACTAACCTCATTAAAAGAGGGTACAAACACAGGTGTGAAGACCTCATCTTTGGTAGAACTTCAGACCTGTTTCTTGGAGTGCCCATCTCATTAGTGCGCCCTGATACGGTCCTTTTTTCTTTTACACTTGTTGCTTAACATAGCTTCTGGTTCCTTCGTATTAAAAGGCGTTTTCAAAAGCTTTACTAAGCTAAAACTTCTATAGCTTAATTCTATAAAACTATTGTGACCAGTTACCTTGAGTACATTGGTATTAAGGTATATGTCTTTTGCCCTAAAAAGCATGAAAGACTATAATATAAAGTTATAAGTGAATATTGGCAGGCATAGTGGTGTATGTCCTTGCTAAGAAGTGACCTCATTCCTCTTCAGTCGTTGCCTAGCACCTGCTAAAGTGTAATCTCTCTGAACTAAGGCTCCAGCCAGCTTCTTTGCTCTCTTAAAGTTTTCAAGTAACTTTTAGTCCCCTATGGCCTGCCTCTATTTCAGTTGCAATTCAAACAAAGAGTCTCCAAAAGCAGAAGTTTCCTGGCACTTTCCACTCTGTCCCTTTCATCTTCTCGCCCTCTCATTACTTTCAAAAGCAGAATAGCCTTGTCTCACTTTGACTTGTTCAAGGATGCTTGCTTATCTAATTAAAATGTGTGCTGTCTTCTAAAGTTCATTTCCTGCAGGTGTCTGTGGTTAGCTAGCTAGACGTTTTATTAGTTTGCCAAGAAACATTGCCAACTGATAGCAGAGCAGTTAATGAGCAGAGCAGTTAATTTTTTAAAGCTTTCTCCTAAGTTCATGCTTTTCCTGTCTTCTTCTTGCCTTCTCCCCCCCCCCCTTTTGGTTCTTTGTTGCACTGTATTGATGGTTGCTACAGGTTTGGCTTCGGTGGGTGGGTGGGGGTCTGAGACAGATAAGCAGGCGTCAGCACTGATCAGGTCAGGTTCACGTCTTCTGCTTTGGAAAGATTGTTATACAATAGGTTTCCAGGGGCAAATGCCCAGCTCCTCCCTGCCTTCTTTCTCTCAGCCTTTCTCCTTAGAAGGCTATGCATGCCTCCATTTGCAGCTGAAATCAGCAAGTCTAATCTTGTTTGGCAGCCGGCATGCCACCCTCCAAGGCCTCAGGACAATGTGAAATTACTGTAATGTTCCACATTTTGCTGGCTATCTCTAGTTTCAAACTCAGTCGTGTTGTATTTAAATCAGGGGAAAGGATGACTATTAGAGAGTCTGTTTGTGCTGGGCACTATGTAGTGTACTGAACCAAAATTCTGCTTCTGCTACTTTTATTGTATTTGTTTTGGTGTTTTATTGCCCTAACATGTACACCATCTTGAAGGGTGGTTCATAAATATGCTAAATAAATTATTAGAGGGACTCCCTGAACCTCCCTGTGGTGCTGCCTGATTCTTTCTCCAGTTTTTTGGGAGTTATTTGATTGGGTAAACAAACTTCTGGATAAACATGTCCTATTTGGACTCCCCAAAACAGTTATGGCTGCAATCCTATACACATTTTCCTGGGACTAAGCCCCATTAAACATAATGGGACATTCTGCTGAGTGGACATGCATGGGTTTTGTGCTGTCAGACCTTCAGCAATGGTTCCTGAGTAAACATAGCAGTCATGGGATAAATTGACATCTCTTTTTTATAGATTAGTACAGCAATTCGTTAATCAACTCCTTCAACTGTTCTGAATCACCCAGCACTGTCATACCTGTTCGGTGACAATCCTGGGTGAATTATAGACAACAGCTTTCACTCTCATTCACACTTGCACATTGTCAGTCACATCCAGGTTAAGCCTTTGCAAGTTAAAGGGCTTAGAAAGGCAAAGTTGTGCATGCTGATTCATCCAAGCCAGTACCATGAAGCATACATATGGGGACTTTTTATTGGGGTGAATGGGAGAACCAGAAGGAAAGTATTGGCATTGCAATGGATAGTTTAATGGAAACCTCAGCTGTGTGGCAGCTGTTTAAAGGCAAAGTTCATGCTATGGATCATTAGGAAACAGCCAGTTTTGTAAAGACCTATACAGATCAATGGGGCAGCCACTTTCTGAATAATGCAGTTCTGGTCACTTCATCTCTATCATGGATATTATTGAGCCAGAAAAGGAGCAGGAATGGGCACCCACAAGGGTCAAGGGGTTGGAGTGGCTTCCCTAGGAGGAAATGCAAATATATCTTAGGCTTTTTAGCTTAAAAAAAAAGCAAGTGTGATGCAGTGTAGAAAAATCATTTTATTAGTGATATTTGCAGAACTTGGGCTCAGTTGACTGCTGTAAATTGGCCTGAGGGGATCATAGCCTATGTCTTTCATGAGCCAATAGACAGTCAGTCTGAGTTTGTCTGAGCCAATCATTATAAAGTTTTGTTTGAGCCAATGGGCTCACTGTTGAGGAAAGTGAACTGAGTACCTTATAACAAGCCCTTGAGAGTTGGAGGACCAAATGGAAAACTGCTGCAGGAGAGAAGGCTGCAGTACCACTGGAGGAAAGGTAGAGGCTGCTGTGTGCAGAGCCACTATAAAAGGGGCTGCACCAGCACAGAGACTGAGAGAGCACCAGGAAAGAGCTGCTGAGAGGAGCTTCAAGTTGCAGGATGAGAGACCACCAGGGAAGAGTTGCAGAGAGGAGCTGAACCCTGAGCTCTGCAGGAGAGCTGAGAGAGCTGCTGGAAGGAGCCCTGGGAGAGAGAGCCTCTTGCTGGAGCTGAGAACCAGAAGGGAACTTCCATCAAGCCTCCAGCTCTTGGCCTGCCTCAAGTCCTGCTGCCTAGTGCCTGCCTGTGGTCCTCTCTCAATTGGGGGAATTGGAAATAAGGTCTTTCCATTTGTTTGGTTCAGGTTCCATTCCTCCTAATAAAAAGCCTTAAACTTAGCTTGGTGTCAGTGGTCTGTTTCAATTCTACATAACACTAGACAGCAGCAAATTGGTGGCAGGCCTCCCAACTTCCTTGATTGGAAAAGGAAGAATGGGACAGGGAGGAGGGGGAAATGTAGAGGGTAGTGGAATGCTGAGCTAGAGCATTGGAGAGTGGGAGGAGCAGAGACTGGCACATCCTCAGGTATTACTAGACATTGGGGTCTGTTTTGCCAGATTCCTGGTCCATTGGTTCACTTAGAGAACCTATGTCCACTTTAAGATAATTAGCTCATCTGTGTTCCCCAACAATGGCCCCCACCACCAGTGTAGCTTGCCTGTTCAACCTGCAAAGGTCCTCCTTCCTCCTCCTACCAGCAGCTTCTCCAGCCACCATAGCAACATCTTGGTACTCAGCAGGTCTTGGGAGTGGCAGCCACACACCAATCTCCAGTGTTTCCAGCAGTCTCTGTTCCAGCAATCCTCAGAAGTCTATTAGCCCATGTTTCATTAGTTAGTCCATTGGTCAGTCAGCAGGTCCAGTAGTCTATCAGCCATTAGTTCCTCAGTCCATTAATCCATCTGTCCTCCAAGCTTTCTTCCTCCTACTACCCACAACCCTCTTCCTTCCTGCAGGTGCAGCTTTTAACCCTGAGGGCCTTTTTGCTTCCAAGTGGTTGCAGCTGTGTAGCACACTCACTGCAATTTAAGGCCCTGGTGTTAACCCCATGCTTGCTTGCCAGAGCAAGGGGCCACTGTTGACACCACTCCTCAAGGGATCTTGCGCATTTCTATTACAGTGTCATCCAGAAAGGAGTCTTCACACAAGGGATCATTAGTTTATGGAATTCATTACCATAAGTTGTAGTGATGGTCACTAACTTTGATGTAACAGCAGTCTGGACAGATTCATAGCAGATCAGTCCAGCAGTACCTATTGATTCCACTAAAATTGCACTGATTAACTGAAACTGGAAGAAGTGAACTGGAAGCAGAGGGAAAGAAGGTTGGCTTGCCAGATCACCTTTCTATGTTTCTGTTACGTTACTACAGGTCTTGTCAGGAGTAAATGTAGGGTGTCATTGAGGCTTAGATGTAGGAGAATGGTTTCTCCATCTAGATACCTGGTGTCACAAGCTTTTATCCGTTTCTCTGTGTCTGTAACAGTTCCCTAGTTTCCTTGCACTTCTCCCTGGTAAATGAGGATCTGAACTTTGCAAAACTACATTGCGTGAAGTGAGAACGCTGGTCAGGGTCGTAGCTAGGGGGAGGCCAGGGGGGGCTTTGCCCCCCCCGAGCCAGCAGTTTGCCCCCCCCCCAGCATTTTTTCCAAACCTGTCCTCTTTATTTAATCTGGCATCAATTGGGGGTGATTTGAAGCCCTTTTTGCAACATTTTTTGTACACAGGAAAGAAGACGGCTTGGTGCTTCTGGTGGGAATTGGGGAAGAGAGAGAGAGAGAGTGCATGTGTGTAGAGTGAATAGAACAGGGTCCTGGGGGGGCTCCTTGGAAGTTATGACCTCTGGTCACCCTGCCCCATCCAGAGTACAATGGAGAGAGGTGAAAAGCGGTGTGCCCCAAGGATCTGTCCTGGGACCGGTGCTTTTCAACCTCTTCATAAATGACCTGGAGACAGGGTTGAGCAGTGAAGTGGCTAAGTTTGCAGACGACACCAAACTTTTCCGAGTGGTAAAGACCAGAAGTGATTGTGAGGAGCTCCAGAAGGATCTCTCCAGACTGGCAGAATGGGCAGCAAAATGGCAGATGCGCTTCAATGTCAGTAAGTGTAAAGTCATGCACATTGGGGCAAAAAATCAAAACTTTAGATATAGACTGATGGGTTCTGAGCTGTCTGTGACAGATCAGGAGAGAGATCTTGGGGTGGTGGTGGACAGGTCGATGAAAGTGTCGACCCAATGTGCGGCGGCAGTGAAGAAGGCCAATTCTATGCTTGGGATCATTAGGAAGGGTATTGAGAACAAAACGGCTAGTATTATAATGCCGTTGTACAAATCTATGGTAAGGCCACACCTGGAGTATTGTGTCCTGTTCTGGTCGCCGCATCTCAAAAAAGACATAGTGGAAATGGAAAAGGTGCAAAAGAGAGTGACTAAGATGATTATGGGGCTGGGGCACCTTCCTTATGAGGAAAGGCTATGGCGTTTGGGCCTCTTCAGCCTAGAAAAGAGACGCCTGAGGGGGGACATGATTGAGACATACAAAATTATACAGGGGATGGACAGAGTGGATAGGGAGATGCTCTTTACACTCTCACATAACACCAGAACCAGGGGACATCCACTCAAATTGAGTGTTGGGAGAGTTAGGACAGACAAAAGAAAATATTTCTTTACTCAGCGTGTGGTTGGTCTGTGGAACTCTTTGCCACAGGATGTGGTGATGGCGACTGGCCTGGACACCTTTAAAAGGGGATTGGACAAGTTTCTGGAGGAAAAATCCATTATGGGGTACAAGCCATGATGTGTATGCGCAACCTCCTGATTTTAGAAATGGGCTATGTCAGAATGCCAGATGCAAGGGAGGGCACCAGGATGAGGTCTCTTGTTATCTGGTGTGCTCCCTGGGGCATTTGGTGGGCCGCTGTGAGATACAGGAAGCTGGACTAGATGGGCCTATGGCCTGATCCAGTGGGGCTGTTCTTATGTTCTTATGTAAAATTGAGTGTTGGGAGAGTTAGGACGGACAAAAGAAAATATTTATTTACCCAGCGTGTAATTAGTCTGTGGAACTCCTTGCCACAGGAACTGGTGATGGCAACTTGCTTAGATGCCTTTAAGAGGGGATTGGACATATTTCTGGAGGAAAGTCCATCACAGGTTACAAATCATGATAGGTATATGCAAGCTCCAGATTTTGGAAGTAGGCTTCCTCAATGCCAGATGCTGGAGAGGACACCAGGATGCAGGTTGTGCCTTGGCCTGTGGCCTGATTCAGCAGGGCTCTTGTTATGTTCTTATGTAGGCAATAAGCTCAATCAGGAGCCCAGGTCTACCCAAGCAGATAGACCTGGCCTCCAAGTCCAAGTGGGAGCCCAGACCCAGGTCTGTCTGCCCAGCAAATGTCCACAGAAGCGATAAGCTCAAGCAGGAGCTCAGGTCTACACAGCAGATAAACCTGTGTTTCAAGTCCAGGTGGGAGCCCAGGTCTATCCACCCAGCAAATAGCCACAGAGGTGATAAGCTCAAGCGGGAGCCCAGGTCTACCCAGCTGGTAGACCTGGGCTCCAAGCGAGAGCCCAGATCTACCTGCCTGGTTGACCTGGGCTCTGAAGGTAGTGCTCATGGCCCCCTCCCAAATACAGACACTGGATCCGCGCCTGGTTCTAAGGAGATTCAACTCAGAAAGCTGGGAGAATTCATCTCAACCAGGTAGAGTCAATAAACTCAAATCTTCTGTGCTTTCTAAAAGTAATGAATATTGTAAAAAAAAAAACTAGTGTTCCAATTATTATTATTATCAACATTATTATTAACAGTATTTATATACTGCTTTTCAACTAAAAGTTCACAAGGCGGTTTACAGAGAAAAATCAAATAACCAAATGGCTCCCTGTCCCAAAAGGGCTCACAATCTAAAAAGATGCAAATGAATACCAGCAGACAGCCACTAGAACAGACACTGCTGGGGCGAGGTGGGCCAATTACTCTCCCCCTGCTAAAAAAAGGAGCACCCACTTGAAAAAGTGCCTCTTACCCAATTAGCAGGGGTTCAATAGCTACTGTATTTGACTAGCATATCTTTCCTCTGGCTTTCATGTAAAGTAAATAAATTTTATTTTAATATGTATCAATGCATCAGCAATGTGTCATTGACAAATGTTATATAGGCGCTAGATAGGCGTTAGATAGGCGTTAAATAGGCGCTAAATAGGTGTTAAATAGGTGCTATATAGGTGTTAGATAGGCATTATATGGGCACTATATAGGCGCTAGATTGGTGTTATGTGGGTGTTAGGTGCTAGATAGGCGTTAGGTGCTGGACAGGCCCTATATACGTGTTAAATAGGTGTTATATAGGCACTATATAGGTATATAGGCACTATATAGGTGTTAAATAGGCATTATATAGGCGCTAAATAGATGTTAATAGGTGCTATATAGGCATTAAATAGGTGTTGTGTAGGTGTTAGATAGTCGCTACATAGATGCTAGATAGCTGTTATATAGGCACTAGATAGGCGTTAGGTGCTAGATAGGCGCTTTATAGGTGTTAAATAGTGTTAAATAGGCACTAGATAGGCATTATATAGGTGTTAGATAGGGGCTATATAGATGTTAGATAGGTGTTAAATAGGCACTTTGAATATAAGTAAATACTACCTGCATCACAGTGATATGTTTTACTTTTGCAGGGTTGCAAGGTTGTGTATTGCACTGGTATGTAAATGAAAGGATATGTTGTATGTCATTTCTATGTAGGCAATACATTTTACAAGGCATGCAGAGATGCATTTGTTCTATGCAAATTATTATTACATGGCTTTACAGTTAATGAATGCGTCTTTAAAAAAAAAACACCCCAAATTATTTTCTCTTCATGACATTTGGGGGAGTTACATGTATTTGATGTTGCTCCATACTTATCCTTTCATTTTGCCCACCTGTATAGATACCTGCCATCATTGCCCCCCTTGAAAAAATAGTTGCCCCCCCCCACCTCTAGAATCCTGGCTACGGGCGTGACACCGGTGCAGGTGTGAGGAACATTGTGCAATATAAGCACAAATGAATGTATAATACTCCTGGTGCACTTTTCAGCTGCACTATTGCAATAGGACGTTGTAGATTGTGTTGAATGCTGGGATCACACAACCATTATGAAATAGTTACATTAAGACTAAACTAAATTAAACAAGAGTTGACATTTCTTTTGCATTCTGCTCAGTCCATAAAACCCTCCAGGTCTGACTGTGTTCATAATTTACACAGAAACTACTTTTCCATTAAAAAAAAACACCTGTGGTTTTTCTTTTTCTTTTTTTCAACATAACATTTTAAAAAGAAAATTTGAGATGTAGATTTTGGATGAGAGGACATGTCTGTTCTTTTTTTCAGTCCTTTCTAATTAAAAAAAGTGTCCCAAGATGTTCCCATTGTTACTCCAGAAAAGGATTAGCATTGAGATGTACAAACTGTTAGAACATGGGTGCAATGCCTCCAGCAGGACTCCGGGGGATGGTGTGATGTCTAGTTACCCAAGACCCTTTCGCCTGCTCTCTATAATGCCTCCAAGGTGTCTCTCAAGGTGTATCCATTGAGTAACATCTTTCCTCTCAGATGTTGGCTTTTTTCCCTGCTTGCTCCCTGACCACCAAAAAAGCATCCATGCTGCTGAGCTCTGTCCCCAATGGCAGGCTGCCATTACTGAAGAGCACCAACGCCTTACTTCCACACAAAGAGATCTGCCTGGCCTGGCCCCTAGCTCCAGGAGAAGAAGATTCCTGGCCCTCTTGGATGGTGATGAGGAGGATTCCTGGCCCACCTTGTCAGGTTGTTGGACATCCTGGCCCCCTGTGTTGGGGAGCCCTCCAGCTGGACCAAGGGGCTGCCACCAGCACTAAGCCTACATTGAGGCACCCCAACTGCAGTATCGCATGAATGCAACTCTCGGGGAAGATATCACCCCTCTGCTGTGCCACCATTCAATGTAATGACTTGTGTAGTAATACTTGTGAGGTAATAAGGTCCGCTTCACGAATGTAAAATCCTTGACCAAATTCTTGGCCTCTCTTCTGGACTCAACACCTTCTTCACCAGTGCCTTAAGTTTGAGAGGGCCCTTGGAACATGGGAGTAAGCCCTGCTGAGGAGGGGCAAACCCTGGCCATGGATATTACAATCCCATAATATTTTGGCATCTTCATTTTCAATGACTTCTTCAATTTTGTGGTCCCACCAGTTTCTGGCTGCAGGTAGCTTGTATTGTTATTGTTATTATTGCTGTACCATTGGGGTTCATGGTACAAGGGCTGGCCAGTCTATGAGTCCAACCAAGGCAGCTGGGTTCTGATGAGGGATTTACATTGGTGGGGGAGGCTGCCACATTTCCAGGTAAGGGGGGACAGCATTTGGCATCCTGCCTCAGGTGCCAGGAAGTCCTAGGCTGGCCCTGCTGAGAAAGCTTTTGTTTGTTTGTTTTTAAATGAACCCCCAGTAGCTCTTTATCAGTTACTGGATATTTAGAAAAGCAGCTCAGTTCAGTGGTTGTGCCATCACAATCAGGGTCAGCCCAGGACCTGCTGGTGCCTCAGATGGCATGCCAAATGCTGCCCCCCCCACCTACTGAGATGCCAGCCTCTGCTCTCTTGATCATTCTCTTTAACTGCCCTCTTGTCCTCCACACTTCCACTTTGTCCCTTTCTTCCTCTTCCAATTCAGGGAGTACGAAGAGAAGGATCAGTGGAAGTCAGCTACCTGAGGTGACACCTTTAGTTGGTCTCCTGGGTGGGTTGGCCCTGACTGCAATGGCATTTCTCAAACCACTCATTGTAGGAGAGCAATTTGTGAAAATCTGGGATACTCCCTTAAAAACCTGTGAAGACTCATAGAGTCTTGGTCTGAGCTATTCAGGAACAGCAAGGCCTCTCCTTATCCTTTGGCTGCCATGTGAGTAATGGCTGGGCTATGTATTCATACACTGAACGCATACAGCACTGCACAACAGCAGCACACCCAGTGTGAGACAGCAAGATTGGGTTCAGCTGTACAGGAGACTTGTGTCCCCTCCACATGCAGAAGGCTCAACAACTAATGTTGAGACCAATATAAGACTGCAGTGTAGACATACATGCGTCTAGTTTTTAGTCCATCAAGTCTGTTTCAAAATTCTCACTCTATAAAGATTAAATGCCACTTCACACATGGGTTTCAGCCAATGTGATGTGATGAATTTCAACCCCTCATGAAAACCACCACTGACTCTACTGCTGTGCTGGGCGTAATGCGATGTGGCAGACCATTCACTACAAGCTACAGCAACCTATGCTTCATGTGGAAACATTTGTGATAGAGAAGCCCCTTGTGAACACAGATCGATACTCCAGATGTCTGCCAATTAAAACTGGCCCTGAGATTTCCATGAGGAGTCAGCATGATGTTGAGTCACCTTGCAGGAAACATCAAGCGTGTTCCCAGAGGGCTGTCTTGCACCTGTTCTCTCTTCAAACACAGTACCCATCATATGATAAATGCCTCAGTGTTGTTTAAGGAACAGCTCTGTATTCTACTCCTTCGGTTTTAGTAATTAACACATGACACAGGAGCTACCTACTCCACTGGCTGGTCCTAAATCCGCAAGTGACACTAAACCTAGATCCTAGAATCTCACTGGCCAGAAAGCTCAGATGAAGATCCCACCTTTACATGTATAATTTTGAAAATTAAAAGGTTTTTCCTCATGGGAGTTGGGCCAGAAAGTATCTGATTAGTACAGGGAATCCTTGATTTAACAGACATTATTATTATTAAGAATATTTATAGATCATTTTTTAAGAAAAAAAGTTCACAAAGTGGTTTGCAGAAAAAAAATCTAGGGTTAAGAAGGACAATTACTCTTCCCCTGCTAAATATAAGATGAGCACCACCTGAAAGTCTCTAAGGGTGTCAGTTAACCCCAAAAGTCCGTTAAATCCAAATGCATTTATGTCAATAGACATGCGCATGCGCAAAATGTCCATTATTGCCAGAGGCTGCAATCCAATCCACACTTTCCTGGGAGTAAGCCCCATTGACTATCATGGGACTTCATTCTTAGTAGACATGCAGAGAACTGGGCTCAAAATCTGTTAAATTGAGGGTTTATTGTAGTTAAGTTGTAGAGCTGGTTCTGTAAAAGTCCCACCAAGGCAGGGCTGCAACAGACAAGCTAACTGTATTTTTTCCTTTTTTTTTTTTAATTGTCTGTTTTGTTGATGCCTTTGGCTGTCTCTACTCACCAATAAAAACATCTCTTTTTGGTTAAATGCTGTCAACTGAGAAAATAGCGTAAGCTCAATTGTGCCCACATGCCAGGCAGTCCTATATCGTTATGGGTTTGAAGGGAAGTGGGAACTGGGGTACTTATAAAGACTACAGTTATGCCTCAGCATCTGTTGGGGTTCCATCTGATGCTGAAACCCATGAATAATCAAATCTGTGGGTCAGGGCATGCTAACCCTCTGAACTGTGACCAGAAAGCCAAAAGTCGGTACTTCTAGTCATTGGCTGAAAGCCAGAAGTGCAGATTTTCAGCCTTCTGGAAACCTCAGAACACCTCCTGAGGGTCAAGGAGGCCATGCATGACCTCCCTGGCAAACAGAAAGCCCTCCGAATGCAACCAGAACACAGCATTTGGAGAATTACAGTTTGGGCAAATCCACGGGTTTGGGACCCGTGGGGAAAGCAGGTTCCAAATCCACGGATATGCAGGCACAATCTGTATTCCCATAACATGGAAGTGGACCAGGATGCAGAATTGGCCCCTAACCCATCTCTGAAGAGCATCACTTGCCTTGGAAGGAGAAATCCGGGGATACAACAAGAACCTCAGAAAACTGTGTCAGTAAGGATTTGATCAAACAAAATAAAACTAATTACACCAGTTCAGTAGGCATTTGCTTTTACCTCATGGAAGAAAGAAAGAATGAAAGCAGGCAATTAATGCTTCATTTCTGTGGTACCCAGAACAGAACGTGTGTTCATTCTATGTGAAAAGGACACATACCAGCATTGGAAAGCACAGTTAGCAGTGATTACAGCAGTGATTATTTTAAAAAAAGGTTGGAAAAAACCTCCTGTAACAGCTCAGTCCCAGCTTGTCACCTCTGGCTTCTAGCTTTAATTGAATCAGTTGAGGCATTTGGCAGCAATACTCTTAAAGAGAAAATGCGTAAAAGGTTGATCAGGTAGCATACCAACCTCTCTCAGGCATACCAATCTCTCTCAGGAGACCGGCTACTGTTAAAATACAGAACCTTCACACCGAACAACCTGCTGTTCCACCTTCAAAACAATCTGAAACATTTCAAGGTGTATTTTTTAACGTACTATTTGTTTCCTAGCCAAGGGCCTTTACTCTAAAAAGGTCAAATCAAAGTCTACACTGACCCATGTCAAGTCTCAGGAATGGTGAGGCTCGTGTTCCAAGACTAGGGAAGAAGCTGGCGTGTGGTCCCAAACAGGCAGGGTCAAGTTCCAAGGCAACGAGGACCTGTACTGCTCACTAATTCAACAAAGACCCTCTCGGAAGTCTGCTGCACTGGAACCCCTTTGTAAAGGAACATCATGTGGGCCTAAAAGTAGGATCCAAATCCTTTCCTTGTGACTGTTTCCATGTTTATCACAGGGAAACCTGTTCTGCAGTAAACATGGATGGCCTGTTTCCAAGTGCTGCACCCATACTGGCAGGCCCTCAGTTCTCCAAGAAATTTGCATTTTTAGTTGTTCAACGGAAATTGCACAAAGGTATTTCAGAAGAACTGCTGTGTGGTCAGCACGCCTGTCCCCATGATCATGGAGCAAATGATATAATTTAAGATAAACTATGCTTAAACATATTAGATTTAACAAGCATCTTATAAAGTATGCATTAATAAGTATTTTGGGAGAAATACATTTCAAGCATAAATCCCTAACCAAGGCTATGAGAACATAAGAAGGGATTACCTTCCCAGAGGGAATGCCTCTGAGAAGCCCCACAATGGCAAGGGAGAACTGTCCACTTACATTTTTCATGTAAGTGGACAGTTCTCCCTTGCCATTAGTTCCTGCTTGTGAACCTGAAGGTAGCATTTAACCATCATGGTTAGTCATGCTTGATAGACTTTTATCTATACATGTATCTAATCCCCTAGCCATTTAGGCTATTGGCCAACACCACAAATTGGAGCAGTGAATTCTGTAAGGTTTATTCTAACGTAATGTCAAAATACATGTGAGAGACATCAATGAAAGAGGAATGGGAAATATATTGGATGGTATTTGTCTTTGCTGCCAGTCACTGTATTCCCAGTGTTAACTCTAAACATGTCTCAATTGTCTGTACAATGGGTTGTATCTTGAGTGTTTTTTTCTGTTCACAGAAGAAGCTCCATTTTAACAAGGAGAGAGGGGCAAATGCTGCCAATCAACTGTTCCATCTGCAGGCCACTGTGCCCCTTCCTCAAATTTGCTCTTAAGGGTTGGGAAACCCTGGGGAGCAGGTTTGCTGGGGTGCAGCGTGCTGCAGAGGTTAGGGGGGGGTCTGCAAAAATCATCCATCCCACCTTTGCAAGAATGGTACTTCTGTAACTAGAAAAAACCTTTTGGATACCACTGAACATTGATCCAGTGCAAAATTCTGGTAGAGGCTACCACTGGCAATTGTCAGATTTGGGTATGCCACACAGAATATGGCTGCCAAAATTAAAGCATTGTGTCGCTTTCTAAAGTACAAGAGAGATCAATAGCTGGATGCTTTTGGGCCAAAGTGTTCAAACAGTGAGCATGATCTGTTGCCTTGGGACATGGCAGTAAACACTTCTGAGGCATGAGGTGGGGGCTGTTGGCTCACCAAGCCCTGCTCCTTTCTCAGAATGGTCCTTTGACAAAAGTCATTGCTGATTAGGGAAGCAAAGTCTCTACCTAATGCTTAAAACACTTTGAGTGTGCAAGCAGTCCCATTAGCAATTCTGCGTGATGCCGTTATATAACTGTTGAAGTCAGTGACATTAACTGAGGAAGAAAAGGTCTAAGCTCAAATAGCTTCAGTTTGTATATTTCAAAGTATTAATTTATCCTCCTTAGTCTTCATTATGGTTCAGTTGGATCCAAGAGAATTGGATTTGAATGCCCAGCCCTCTATATTTGCAAATGCCTGTATTCACAATGGAAAAAGATGAAAACCTACATGTCAGATTAATTAATTAGCTGTACAAAGAAGACTGCTTTCCAGCAGCTCAAGGTCATTAATGATTGTTATAAGGCCATGCTATAGTTTCATAATCTCTCAGCAGTTTAATGTTCTTATACTACCATGGTCCCTTTCACACAAAACATTCATGTGTGTGTTCTGCACACACTACCACGAACACTACCATGTTTTTTTAGGCACATGCAATGACATAAAGCCCACTGGAATATGGCCTTCAGCTAACTTCTCATAATCATGCCATGTGCAGAAGGAGAGCTGGATTGTACTAGCTGACCTTGACTAGCTGACCTTGATCTTCACATATCAAAGGTGAGGATCAGGTGATGAACAGAAACCCAATTATCATCTTTGCCACATGTAGTGGGGCAGGTCAGTTAATAACCCTGGGAAGACCTTCAGCAGCCTCTGTTCCTGCATTGGATACAGCGGAGGCCGTTTTGGCGCCACTGCAAGGCAGTGCAGGAAAGTCAATAGGATTGCATCACTAGCGTCGACTTGGTGGCCTGCTGGCACAGGGCTTCCCTGTTCCTATGGTTGGCAACCTTCAGTCTCGAAAGACTATGGTATAAGCCTACAGCACCCGGTATTCCCAGGCAGTCTCCCATCCAAGTACTAACCAGGCCTGATCCTGCTTAGCTTCCAAGATCAGACAAGAACAGGCATCTGCAGGGTAACAGTTGCTGTGCCCTCATTAGCAAGCCTCCAGCTGTCAGAGTGGCTTATGCAACAGCAGCTATGCAGAAGCGTAAGGCCACTGTTGGATTGGGCCATTGTGTTAGCTAGTTGTTTTGCTTATTTTGATGCTCTGTTTTGATCCTTCTGCCTGGTGACACTTCTGGTCTGTTGGGTTTTTAAATTTATTTTATTAGATTTGAATTAGCTTAACTGTGAATTTTTAAAAATTTCTTTTTATTGTAAACCACCATGGAGACCATTGCAGCTGCACTATATAGGTATAATAAACCAAATAAAGAAAAATAAAAAACACTAATAGGAGAATTTGGAATTCCATGAATTTGAATTTCACAACAAACACTCTCCTAATTTATTTTATTAGATTTAAATTGGTTTAACTGCAAATTATTTTTAATTTGTTTTATTGTTTACCACCATGGGAACTATTGCAGCTATACTATGCAGGCACAGTAAACAAGATAAAGAAAAATAATAAGCAGTAATAGAATTTGGATTTCACAACAATCACCCTCATATGCTCCTCCAGTAAGCCCCATGGAGGAACGTATTTCTGTCTTGCAATTAGCAAAATGTTACTAATTTCATCTGAGGTAAAGCCTCTGTGGACTTGAGGATCCACATTCACATTTCTATAGTAGCAGCAAGCAGAACAAGTGTCCCATTAGCTGTTGTTGCTAATACAATATGCACATGCCCAATGTCATCTGATCTCAGAAGCTAAGCAGGGTCAGGCCTGGTTAGTACTTGGATGGGAGACCACCTTGGAATACCGGGTGCTGTAGGCTTATACCATAGTCTTTCGAGACTGAAGGTTGCCAACCAAACCAAAGGAAAACACAACAGTACTTGAGATCTTTGAGCTGAATACAGTCATGTACCACTTAATGACAGGGATTGGGACTGTGATCCCTGTCGTCAAGCCGTGCTTGACACAATGCAAACCCACTGTAGGGAAGGGGATGCTCTGCTCCCCTTCCCTCTAGAGCAGGGGTCTTTAAACTTTTTGACCGAAGGGCCGCATCAAATATCTGGCACAGTGTCAAGGACCAAGAAAAAGAATATAAAATTCAAATAAATAGTGATGGAACTTAGATGAATGAGGAAATGAATGAATGGGCTCAAATGCTCAGGATTTCTCCAAGCACAAACACAGCCCAAGAAATAAAGCACACACTTAAATGGACCCCCATTCCCCCACCCCACAAGCACAACTCTGGTTGTGTTTGATCAACTGGCCAGAGGCTCTCAGTAGATCAGAGGCTAGCCGTGAGCCGGATAGAGACTGGCTGTGGGCTGCATTTGGCTCCTGGGCTGGGGCTTGGAGACCCCTGCTCTAGAGCGTTGTCTGAGCCTCCCAGAGGTAGTGCATGTCCGCACCCTTCCTCTGCAGACTGAGGGGAAATCGCATCTCTCACACGACTTCCGGTTTCACGGAGGAAGCCAGAAATCACGTGAGATATGCAATTTCCCTCAGTCTAAGCTTTGCAGAGGCAGCACGCAAATATGTGCTGCCTCTGGGAGGTTCAGATAACCCTCCGGAGGCGAGGGGAGCAGGTAGTCAGATATGTGATCCCGGCGTTAGCTGGAATGTTGCTAAGGGGTGCACAATTGTATACACATTATTGATCAACCATGTTTAGCCAAGTAGATGTTTATGCTGATGAAGAAATATCTTTAATCAGGTATTTTATGTTGAAAGATTATTTGCAACTAAAATGGAAGTGCCCTTTCCAGTCAAATTAAATAGCACATTTATATTTCTTTATAATAATGCATAATAGCTACTTAGGTGGGACTTATGATTCATGCACTTAAATTCACTTTTGTGGTGAAAGACTTTGAGACCATGCAACTAACCTGCACCTTCAATATGTTATACAAAAGTTTGACATACCACCATAAATGTAAAAGTTTAATTTTGAATAGGATGCCTTTGGGCCCCAGCATTCAGATTTTAAGTTATTATGTTCAGTCTTTTGGAGTAAGGGTGGGCATTTATAATTATATCGACTGACAGAAGGAACCAAGCATGCAGAAGACATGCCCCTGCATCTAAGGGGGTTCCATTTCAGAACCACACCCCCCATGGTTAAGTGAAACCATGGATACAGGCAAACACCTCCTCCCACCTTCTGGACTGTCGTATACTTGTCTTACACTCCCAGGGTTTTGGGTGCTCAGAGTTCTTGATTCCTGAACCCTAGAGCCTCAAGAACCCCTGTTTGGTAGAACTGCCACCACCCTGTATGTGCCAGTGCCTCAGTCCAGGGACACTGAGACCCTCGAGGCTTAACTATATCCCTTGTAGGCTCTGAGCACTTTCTTTACTTAAAGTCTCAGTCCTCAAGTTACTAGTCCACAATGAGGATTTGGTAGCTTGCTGAACGGCTAGGCAGGATTCTGAACCTTTGTCCCCAACAGACAATGAACCAACATGGTAAAAAGATTTTTACTTTATTAAGTACATAGGGTTACAAAAAGTTACAAAAGGCAGGAAATGCTAGAGGCATAAAAACTTCTAGGAAACATCTCAACATAAAACAACAAAGCTAACTGGCTAACTCTATTATTCTCTAACTCTCACCTGGGTCAGCTTCTTTTGTAGATCCTCAGGTCAGTTACCTAAGAGGCCACATGGTCCTGGCGGGGCAGGGTGTGCACCCACCACCTATCTCACCAAGAGACAAAGACCAAAAGACTCTGTCCTACGGAAGTGGGGCTGCATGCTAGCCCTCTCAGCTCTTCCCTCCCCCCTGGAGATCTACGGCTGCATTCCATCCTTGATGGGTGTCTTTCTGGCTGCCTAGGTGCTACATTATCACTGGGTGCTGTAGGCTTATACGATAGTCTTTCGAGACTGAAGGTTGCCAACCATTGAGTTGTAAATTCCTAGCAGCTAGGAACTGCAAGCCACTTCTGTGTTACTGTTTAGCTTGGTTCAGGCTTTACATGTTACTAGGCCTAAACTGTACATATTCATGACATGGACCTCCACTCCCCTCACCTCTGGAGGGTCCTCTGAGCCCAGCAGAGGCCGCGGACATGTGTCTGTGGCCTCTGCCAGGCTCGGACTGAGACTTTGTATGCAACTTCTGGTTTCTCCATGAAACTGGAAGTGTTTTTTAGACATTATATAAGGTTGGGCTCAGAAGACCCTCGGGAGGCAAGGGGAGTGGAGCTTCCCTCACCTCCAGAGGGGGCGCACGCAGGGGACGTGCACAGGACCCCTGCAGGCCCAATCTGTGGATAAGTGAATCTGCAGATACAGGATCCACAGATATGGGGGGGCCCCATGGCCCCTTATTTTGAAAGATCTAAGAAGTATGGTGTTAAAACCAGTTAAAATCAACTGCAATCAAGTTGAGTTAATGAAGATCTTGGGGGGAAAATGGTGTTTTGTTGAGAGGAGAGGCTCTCTCTCTGTCTCTCTCTCTCTCTCTCTCTGGTGCTGTGACTGGAAAAACTGCAGATTGAGCAGAGGAAGGAAGGAGCTCTGCCGCCTGATACAGCAAGTTGGAGACCTGCTGTGAGAGGGTGTTGGTGGGATTCCAGGGACAGAAACCCCCCTTCCTCAGTTATGTGTGGTTCTAGGGAGGGTTTGTGGGCAGTGGGAAGTTTATTGTGATGCCACAATAAAAACCACTGTTTGCCTTCATGATGGAGTTCAGTAGTACAACCATTGCTGTTTACCTGATAAGGGAAGCTAATTAGTCTGAAGTGGGCATCAAATTTCTAAAGGGATTGAAGGAACACCTACCAGTCTCCTGTCTGCATAATACAAGCCTTGCAGCAGCAATTTTGACAGTCTCTGCTGGCCTGCAGACACTGAAGTATGTTATTTTTAGAAATAAAAACATTATTTCATATAAAATGATGTTAATACAAGCATTACTTCAAAGAAGGAAAAATAGAATTTTTGTGCTATCAAAGTGATAGACAAAGCATTTCTTAGCACATAATTCCTTTTAAAATTGCAGTGCTATTTATCCTCAATAATCTTGAAAGGTAAGGTGAGCTATTAGTCAAGGGTTTCCTCAAGATCAACTGCGGAGCTTCATTTCAAGGGAATACCATGGATTGCCTTCCTGTGCTCTAGTCTAAATGATAACATATGCACTGCAGAAGACCTCTGCTGAAAACAAAATTCCTTTGCTGTAGGTGTGGTTCAAATGACCACACTAAAGATAAGACCTGGAACATGCTTTGTTTAGGAGAGAGTTGAAACTGAATCAGTGTCCCTCCTGTACTTAATTTGAGGTAGGGACATCACTGGAGCTACAGATTATTCTAGAAAAAAGATGATACCTATATTTATAATAAAAAATGTCTGTGAAATATACCATTGATTTCCTTCCTGTAGACCTGGATTTTAAAAAGTGTTTTTAGTAGGCTATGTTAGAAGCAATTTGAAATGAAAGCTTTAAAAACCTCTCAAGGGTTTTAACTATTCTCAGATCAATTCCCACTAGGAAGAAGAAAAGATACATAGTTTGTCGTTAAAAAAAAAAAATCTGAAGAAGAAAATGCAGAGAAATTTCTTGGAGCTTTACAATTCTCTTGTGAATAACACTGAATCATTTTGAAATTGAAAAGGATAGCAGGAGATCAGCGTATAGAACAAATAAAGTAATGATACAAGAAATGCTGGCACTGATGTTACTGGGAGAGAGGGCTAAATGTGCCCACACCTCTTCATAGGTTGCTGCAGCACACTGAGTGCTCAAGAAGCCCATCCATATTGCTCTGTGGCCCCTGCCCCTGATGCCAGAGGAACTTTTATGTAGGCACATAAAGGGTCAGGGAAAAGGAAGATCACACAAAAGCTGGCACTATGTGTGATAACCTGATTTTTCTTCCATTGGGCAAAGAGTATGTATAAGATACTCAGGGTACCATTTATTTACTGCATTTAAACTCTACCTTTCTTCTTCCAGGCAGTGGTCTTAAGATCATAATGGATTATGGATTTCCATGAATCCAAGCAGTTGCCAAAAGGACATAAGAAGAGCCTTGCTGGATCAGACCAAAGGCCCATCAAGTCCAGGTTCCTGTATCCCACAGTGGCCCACCAGATGCCTCAGGGAGCACACAAGATATCAAGAGACCTGCATCCTGGTGCCCTCCCTTGCATCTGCATTCTGAGGTAGTCACTAACACTTGTATGCCACACTAATACCTGCTAACTTTCAGCAAGCTGGCAGCATCAGGTGCCTTGAAACCATTCTGGTATCATCCATTCAACCATCCCAAAGTCTACTGAAAAAACTCCACAGTCAGGGAATTAGAGGACAGGTCCTCTCATGGATTGAGAACTGGTTGAAGGCCAGGAAACAGAGAGTGGGTGTCAATGGGCAATTTTCACAATGGAGAGAAGTGAAAAGCGGTGTGCCCCAAGGATCTGTCCTGGGACCGGTGCTTTTCAACCTCTTCATAAATGACCTGGAGACAGGGTTGAGCAGTGAGGTTGCAAAGTTTGTGGATGACACCAAACTTTTCCAAGTGGTGAAGACCAGAAGTGATTGTGAGGAGCACCAGAAGGATCTCTCCAGACTGGCAGATGCGCTTCAATGTCAGTAAGTGTAAAGTCATGCACATTGGGGCAAAAAATCAAAACTTCACATATAGGCTGATGGGTTCTGAGCTGTCTGAGCTGTCTGATCAGGAGAGAGATCTTGGGGTGGTGGTGGACAGCTCAATGAAAGTGTCGACGCAATGTGCGGCGGCAGTGAAGAAGGCCAATTCTATGCTTGGGATCGTTAGGAAAGTTATTGAGAACAAAACGGCTAATATTATAATGCCGTTGTACAAATCTATGGTAAGGCCACACCTGGAGTATTGTGTCCAGTTCTGGTCACTGCATCTCAAAAAAGACATAGTGGAAATGGAAAAGGTGCAAAAGAGAGCGACTAAGATGATTACGGGGCTGGGGCACCTTCCTTATGAGGAAAGGGTATGGCGTTTGGGCCTCTTCAGCCTAGAAAAGAGACGCCTGAGGGGGGACATGATTGAGACATACAAAATTATACAGGGGATGGACAGAGTGGATAGAGAGATGCTCTTTACACTCTCACATAACACCAGAACCAGGGGACATCCACTCAAATTGAGTGTTGGGAGAGTTAGAACAGACAAAAGAAAATATTTCTTTACTCAGTTTGCGGTTGGTCTGTGGAACTCTTTGCCACAGGATGTGGTGATGGCGACTGGCCTGGACGCCTTTAAAAGGGGATTGGACAAGTTTCTGGAGGAAAAATCCATTACGGGGTACAAGCCATGATGTGTATGCGCAACCTCCTGATTTTAGAAATGGGCTATGTCAGAATGCCAGATGCAAGGGAGGGCACCAGGATGCAGGTCTCTTGTTATCTGGTGTGCTCCCTGGGGCATTTGGTGGGCCACTGTGAGATACAGGAAGCTGGACTAGATGGGCCTATGGCCTGATCCAGTGGGGCTGTTCTTATGTTCTTAACCATGCAGTCTTTCAGACCACATAGGATTATACCTCAGGATCACTTAAATTGCTGGCCAATGGAGAGATTATTAACGAACTAATACTGTAACTAATACAGATTCAAGATGCCTTCCTTCTTCACCACTCTGTTCACAGTTGTGAAGTGGGGGGGGGGCATTTGAGGAATTTGGGGAGTAGGAACAGGTGCAAAAGACTGATTTTGGCCATGTGGGAAAGCCCTTGGAAACTTTGTTCAAGGAAACCAGGGGTGGGATATTATTAATTTAGGCTTAAACGTGGGAGAGCAAACCATTTCAAACTTTTATCAGCAGGATATATCTGAGTTATTTATTTAATTTCATGTGCTATGTTTGAACCTGTTAACCAATAATGTGCCTGGCCTGCCTGAAGCCACTTCCTGCATAATTCATTTGATCCATTCCAAGATAACCAATGATTTTGATCATTACTGTATTTAAAAGGCCCCAGTGTGGAACTCAGAGGCAGGACAACAAACAGATCCTTGGTGCTGCATGCAGGAAAAGTAACCTTTAGAGCAGCGCTTCTCAAACATGTAGTACTGGGACCCACTTTTGAGAATGAGAATCTGTCAGGACCCACCAGAAGTGATGTCAGGACCGGAAGTGACATCATCAAGCAGGGACATTTTTTACTATTCCAGGCTGCAATCCTACCCACACTTACCCAGGAGTAAGTCCCATTTACTATCATTGTTTAAAGAATATGCATAGTAGCTCGTTAAAAGTACAGGTCTGTAACATTTCCCCAAATGCAGTCACAGACCATGGTAGCATCAAGTTTAATATATTAAAAATAAAATATTGAAATGAATGGGGACCCATCTGAAATTGGCTTGCAACCCACCTAGTGGGTCCCAACCCACAGTTTGAGAAACAGTGCTTTAGGGTGATTGTTTATAACCTTTCATTGAAATGGGCTGGAACATTCTACAGTGATGTATGGTTCATAGCAATAATTAATGGGAAAGAATACATTGAGAAAATATACTACAAATGCTAATTGAATGTTTGTGTTGATTATTTGTGATGCAAAGATTGTAATTATTCATAACAGTAATAGCTAAGAGGAATGTTTTAATTAGGTATATTTGGTGCCAAGCATGATTTTCTTCAAAGTGATGAGCAGAGGACACAAAAATTGTGCATATGAATAATTTTATTGAACTTAACAAAACATTTTCTGTCAATTAGCATTTCTCTGCAAGATGAGCTGCCATATAATCACCCCATTACCAACCACTCAAAAGGTCATGGCAGTAATTGACTTCAATTCCAATACTGAGTACTGGGTTGTCACTCCTTGACTTTCAGCTCTCAGGTTTCAACTTTGAGAGATTTCTGTGCTGAACATTTTTGACTGATGTTATCTTTTGGGCCTACAATACTTAGGTCACCATTCACTCATTGATGGAACCATCACCAGTACTTTGGGAATATTGCTCCAGGCCATTGGTCCATCAAGGTCAGTATTGCCTATGCTGATTGGCATTGGCTATCCAGGGTTCAGATAGGGGTCTTTCCCTACCCTACCTGGAGATATCAGAGATAGAACCTGGGATGTTCTGCATGCAAAGGAGGTGCCTACAAGTGAGCTTCCCCATTCCTGGTGTGTAACTAAGTGAAAGATTTAACAGCCAATGACTAGCAATGCTGGCACAGTTTTCATGATATTGTCCAAGTGTATTGTCTGTCATGTGAGGAGGAATGTGAGCACATATGCTACTCTCACAGCATATTGTTCTACCTCTGTAGAGTAACATGGGGACAAAATGTTCAAACCATCTCTAGCCATGCTAAATGACTGTACCTTAGAGCAGCTAGTCACGGAGCCCACCAGAGGGCAGGTGACTCTGGATTTAATATTGTGTGGTACGCAGGACCTGGTTAGAGATGTAAATGTTACTGAGCCATTGGGGAACAGTGATCATGCTGCGATCCGTTTTGACGTGCACGTTGGGGGAAGAATACCAGGCAAATCTCTAACAAAAATCCTTGACTTCCGACGGGCGGACTTCCCTCAAATGAGGAGGCTGGTTAGAAGGAGGTTGAAAGGGAGGGTAAAAAGAGTCCAATCTCTCCAGAGTGCATGGAGGCTGCTTAAAACAACAGTAATAGAGGCCCAGCAGAGGTGTATACCGCAAAGAAAGAAGGGTTCCACTAAATCCAGGAGGGTGCCCGCATGGCTAACCAGCCAAGTTAGAGAGGCTGTGAAGGGCAAGGAAGCTTCCTTCCATAAATGGAAGTCTTGCCCTAATGAGGAGAATAAAAAGGAACATAAATTGTGGCAAAAGAAATGTAAGAAGGTGATATGGGAGGCCAAGCGAGACTATGAGGAACACATGGCCGGCAACATTAAGGGGAATAATAAAAGCTTCTTCAAATATGTTAGAAGCAGGAAACCTGCCAGAGAAGCGGTTGGCCCTCTGGATGGTGAGGGAGGGAAAGGGGAGATAAAAGGAGACTTAGAGATGGCAGAGAAATTAAATGAGTTCTTTGCATCTGTCTTCACGGCAGAAGACCTCGGGCAGATACCGCTGCCCGAACGGCCCCTCCTGACCGAGGAGTTAAGTCAGATAGAGGTTAAAAGAGAAGATGTTTCAGACCTCATTGATAAATTAAAGATCAATAAGTCACCGGGCCCTGATGGCATCCACCCAAGAGTTATTAAGTAATTGAAGAATGAAGTTGCTGATCTCTTGACTAAGATATGCAACTTGTCCCTCAAAACAGCCATGGTGCCAGAAGACTGGAGGATAGCAAATGTCACGCCTATCTTTAAAAAGGGAAAGAGGGGGGACCCGGGAAACTATAGGCCGGTCAGCCTAACATCTATACCAGGTAAGATGGTGGAATGCCTCATCAAAGATAGGAACTCAAAACACATAGACGAACAGGCCTTGCTGAGGGAGAATCAGCATGGCTTCTGTAAGGGTAAGTCTTGCCTCATGAACCTTATAGAATTCTTTGAAAAGGTCAATAGGAATGTGGATGCGGGAGAACCTGTGGACATTATATATCTGGACTTTCAGAAGGCGTTTGACACGGTCCCTCACCAAAGGCTACTGAAAAAACTCCACAATCAGGGAATTAGAGGGCAGGTTCTCTCATGGATAGAGAACTGGTTGGAGGCCAGGAAGCAGAGAGTGGGTGTCAATGGGCAATTTTCACAATGGAGAGAGGTGAAAAGCGATGTGCCCCAAGGATCTGTCCTGGGACCGGTGCTTTTCAACCTCTTCATAAATGACCTGGAGACAGGGGCGAGCAGTGAAGTGGCTAAGTTTGCAGACAACACCAAACTTTTCCGAGTGGTAAAGACCAGAAGTGATTGTGAGGAGCTCCAGAAGGATCTCTCCAGACTGGCAGAATGGGCAACAAAATGGCAGATGCGCTTCAATGTCAGTAAGTGTAAAGTCATGCACATTGGGGCAAAAAATCAAAACTTCACATATAGGCTGATGGGTTCTGAGCTGTGTGTGACAGATCAGGAGAGAGATCTTGGGGTGGTGGTGGACAGGTCGATGAAAGTGTCAACCCAATGTGCGGCGGCAGTGAAGAAGGCCAATTCAATGCTTGGGATCATTAGGAAGGGTATTGAGAACAAAACGGCTAATATTATAATGCCGTTGTACAAATCTATGGTAAGGCCACACCTGGAGTATTGTGTCCAGTTCTGGTCACTGCATCTCAAAAAAGACATAGTGGAAATGGAAAAGGTGCAAAAGAGAGTGACTAAGATGATTACGGGGCTGGGGCACCTTCCTTATGAGGAAAGGCTACGGCGTTTGGGCCTCTTCAGCCTAGAAAAGAGACGCCTGAGGGGGGACATGATTGAGACATACAAAATTATACAGGGGATGGACAGAGTGGATAGGGAGATGCTCTTTACACTCTCACATAACACCAGAACCAGGGGACATCCACTCAAATTGAGTGTTGGGAGAGTTAGGACAGACAAAAGAAAATATTTCTTTACTCAGCGTGTGGTTGGTCTGTGGAAATCTTTGCCACAGGATGTGGTGATGGCGACTGGCCTGGACACCTTTAAAAGGGGATTGGACAAGTTTCTGGAGGAAAAATCCATTATGGGGTACAAGCCATGATGTGTATGCGCAACCTCCTGATTTTAGAAATGGGCTATGTCAGAATGCCAGATGCAAGGGAGGGCACCAGGATGAGGTCTCTTGTTATCTGGTGTGCTCCCTGGGGCATTTGGTGGGCCGCTGTGAGATACAGGAAGCTGGATTAGATGGGCCTATGGCCTGATCCAGTGGGGCTGTTCTTAGGTTCTTAGGTTTTAATAGTTTAGTATAGTAACTGTCTAATTACCGGTAGGTGCTATTTAGATGTCCCAACCTTCCCCTGTATCAGAGATTCCCAAACTGTGGCATCACAGCACCCTAGCCAGTGGAAACCAGTTGCTACCCCCTTAAGGGATACTTTCCTTAGGGAAGGTGTATGGTGGTTGCTGGTCCTTGCACCAGTCATTACACAGATTAGGGCTGCAGTTCTATCCATGCTTTCCTGGGAGTGAGCTCCTTTGAACACAACAGGACTTACTTGGGAATATAGTATAACTGGGAATATAAAGGAATGAACTGGATATCAGGACTTCCTTGGTTCAAATTGTGCACTGCCATGAGCTTACTACATGGCCTTGGGCAAGCCATTCTCTCAGTCCCAGCTGAAATATGGGGGAGGGTAGTAATAGTTACTGACCTTAAAGCATTGTTGTATGAACACTATCAATACATTTGCACATTCAGGCAGCACTATACAAAGTATTACTCACTAAAATAGTTAATAAATTGGGCAGTTGTACCAATTATTTGATATACAAAACCCAAGTTTGGATTCGGTTTGCTTGAACATAATATCCCCACTGTAGATGCAAAAAAAGTCTGCCAGATTCACAAAGCATATCCAACATTTAAATTGATTAGTATTGAAAATTTTATTGAATCTGGCTGAGTCTAAGTGTGAGCAGTAAAGTACCTTATATTGCACTTCCTTCAGACAAAGGCTCAGTGTAGAATTTTTAATCAACTTATAAAAGCCTTTCCAAGTTTATCAGTAATTAATAGGTCTAAATTCTTTCCACATAGAGATGTAAAAGAGTCCTGACTTTTAACAAAACTCAGTAGCAACTTGTACACTTGGCAACATGCACCTCTCCTCCTCAAACCCTTAACCACAAAGATTCCCCAAAAAGGGCATGTTATCAGATTCAGGTGAGAACCCAATATTGAAACCAAAAAGGAATCCAAGCTAATGATCTCAGCTACTTTTGTCTCATGTAATATTCTAATTTTAGGTCCCTGAACAACAGAATTGCAACAGGCCTGCCAGCAAGAATATGCCTCTTCCTTATGCTCATGAGCCTGAAGCCATACTACTCACTGGTGTCCCAAGTGTTTGGAGTGCGGTAAAGACATTAGAGTATGCACAAGGCTGAGGTTCAATTTAGTGGGCTCTTCTGAAATTCACAAGACCTGGGCAGTTGCTCAGCCTCGCAGGAAATTACTAGCAGAAGCATCATGTCCCTCTATGTGCCTCAGTACATATAGAGCAGAAGCTGGGGGGGGGGGGTGTCCAATTTTTGCAGTAGAAGATGAATGGATACACCAAACTCTCCATCTGCCCATTGCATACATCTCCATAGTCTGTGTCCTGCTTCCTTACCCTTCTGCTGCCGCTTTCCCCCTTAGCAGAACTCTAAGTTGAGCTGGGAGAAAAATCATTGCAGAGAGAGGCTATGAAAACTTAAGTGGTGTGGGCATGGAAGGGTTTAGATTCAATCATTCATGTGCCTCTTTTGCTCTTAAAGTCAGAACCTTCCTACTTTATAATATGTGATTTGGGCAGACCTGGATTTAAACAAGCAGATGTATCACTGTCACATCTAGTTTGTCCGGGGGGGGGGGGGGGTGCCTTGATGTGTGCTTCAGTACCTGCATCTAGATTTACAGATTCAGTTGAGTTCTGTACACTTCGAAGAAGGTTGTCAGCAGCCCTTGGAGCTGTCCATGGTCTGGCACAGACTGTCGCTGTTCCCTGCTTTTCTTTGAGAGTCTGTTTCCACTGCAGCTTACCGTCACCTGCTGTGGTAGGTCATTTGTCCACATATGCACCAACAAACTTTGGAGAATACCTGTGCAGCCCAACCAGCCAAAACAGGAAGTGTTCACAATAATGAATGAAGGATTGAAGAGTACAAGACCAATAAGATGATGCATAGGCAGAGAAAATAACATAATCAGGTCAGCACAGTCACTGTTGGACGAAGCCATATTTCAAAGCCTAGCAGGAGTCAGCTCCCGAAATGGTCTAGTGTGGGGAAGAGAGAGGTAAGTAGTGAGGTCCAGAACAAACATGGATCGATTTCCAGCAGAGACTGTTGAAGGTTAGAGAGGCCAGAAGCAGATAATGTGGTCAACAATGAGTAAGAGGTCAACTTCAGAGGCAGCATGTAAAGGACCTGTGGCAGCTGATGTCAGCCAAGGCTAGCAGGCTTGGGGTCAGGTTCTAAAAGGCAAGTAATTATATTCTTTTCACCAGTTTACCCAACACAGATATTAAACTAACTGGTCTGTAACTTCCTGAATCCCTTTTTCAATATCAGTATAACATTGCTTACCTTCCAATTCTCTGGCAAGTGTTGATTTAAAGGAAGGTTGCATATTTTTGTTAGAAGACCAGCGATTTCACATATGAGTTCTTTAAGGACTCTTGGGTGAATGCCACCTGGACTTAGGGACATTTTAAAGTTTAATTTTCCAATATACTTTAGAATCTTGTACCTTCTCATTTCTGTTTGATTCAGTTCTTCACTTCCTCCCTGAGCAGGTCTGTTCAGACACATGTATCTGCCCTACATCTTCTGTAGCAATGCAAATAATTCATTCAGCTTCTCTGCAACCTTCATCTCCTCTTTGACTTTTCTTTTTATTCCCTCACTGCCTGACGGTCCAACCACTTCCCTGCAAGTTTCCTTCTTTTGATGTTTTTAAAGAAGTGTTTATTGTTTGCCTTGATGTTTAGGCCTTGCACTTTTTCCTTAGCCCTTATTGTCAGTGTACTTTTGCCAGAGTTTGTGTTCTCTTTTTTTTCCCTCCTCATTTGGTCAAGACTTCCATTTTCTGAAGGAGCCTTTTATGGCTTCCTTGACTCTACTCATGAGCTACCAGGCCTCCTCCTGGACCTGGTAGTCCCTTCCCCACTTATCCATTCTAGTTGAGCTTCTGTAATTGTTCTTTTAAACAACCTCCATGCACTCTGGAGAGGTGCAACTTTCTTGACTTTCCCTCTCAGCTTCCTTTTTACTAGTTCTCTCATTTTTTTTTAGAAGTCCCCTCTTTTGAAGTCATATGTGTCTGCGTTGGACTTCTGTGGCAGCATTCCAATTATATCTATGTTCAACTTGCGAGCACTGTGGTCGCCATTCCCTGCTTGCACAACTGTGCAGAAAAAGCCTGAGGGGAACCTCCAGGATCTTGCTCTGCATGACTAGACTGCTCTTTGTATATTCCTTCTGCAGGTTATTCTTCCCAGAACTCTTTCATCTTTGAAATTGCTCTCCTTTCTTCTGCCTTCAGACTCTGTGGTTCACACACAGACCAGGACTGGAAAAAAAAAATACCAGCTCTTCCAGTGCATCTCCAATTGGCATCATTAGGCTGTCCTGCCCCAAATTCAGAGGAAGAGCTTATTGAGAAATACAACTCCTTCTTGGTACACAGGAATTATGTCACATAGACTGACATTTTGCATATCATTATGTGGGTGCCAATGAGCTCACATAGCCCACAATGTTCTACAACATTGCTGAAACTTGGAACCACTGATGCCATTTGCCCAGAGCAATGGTGGCAGCACTAATGGCATTATTGATACTGAGTGAACTGGGATGAGGGCTCTGAAAAACATCTTCTTTCCATTGCCTTACCAGTGCCACTGATGGGGAACGAAGCCTGAACACTGAACAACAGCCTAGGTGTGTTGGGGTACTAGGGTATTTGCATCCTGGACAATTGTGTCCTAATCAAATCCATTCTGGTCATTGGCATCCCTGGACATTTGTGTCTTTTTTTTGTATTCCAGTTTTTTGCGTCCCACTATGACTAGGCAACAAACAAACTATAACTGGGCAACAAATCCCATGTTATACATGCTAAGCTTCTTATCCCAGCCTTAACCCTACATTTGAATTTTAAAAATAAAGAAGTACTGTTACCAAATGAGCTAGGTTTAGTTGTTTAGGGGAATTAGTATACCTGCTCTATTGGAACACTGAGACCTTGGACTGGATGCGAACCAGCGTTCTGCAGAAATTCCTTTTAAAGAAGAGACTGAGAGAAATATTCCCATAAATGATTACAGCTTTATTAAAAGGGACACAAAATAAATATCCAAAAGAATCAGTACAGGACTATTGTAGTGCCCTAACCAGAGTGTCCTGTAGTGGTGAGCGCAGAGTTGTGAGAGTGCATTTGGTGCATCCGAAGAAATCAGAAAGAGGAATGTTAGGGAAGGATGTCAGGGATCCCTGCTCTGCCAACCCCAGCTGCTAGCTAACGATGGGGAGAGAAGGGAACAAGGGGGGTCAGGGAAGAGAAAGAGTTCAAAGCACAAGACATAGCTACCTGGCTGGACGTCTGGTCTGTGAGCAGCTTGTGTGTAGACACCCTTGAGACTGACCCCGTGTTAGGGCACTCAGGAGAGTGACTCCATGTTTGGGCACTCAGGAGAGTGACCATTTGCTAGTCAAATCCTGTTAGTATTTAAGGATATTGAAAAGTTGCTTAAGCAGAATGTTTAGGGGATAAATGTGTAACTTGGGGTATTTGCTTCTAATGTATCAATAGGTAACTTGGGTATGAATGAAGGGAGTTCCTCTTAATCAGCCAGGATGCAGGTAAACAGGGCTAGCAGTGTCAGCTAAAACACAAATTAGCTCTTTGGTGCCAGATGATGTCTAGCAACTTTAAGTGAGGTTTACCTAAGTTAATGCAAAATACAGGTATAATCCAATGTTTTGGTGCAAAATACAGAAGTTACTGGAATTGCATTCAGGAAAGCAAACACAAACTGAAGATACAATGGAAAACCATCTGACAGAATTACTGAGCTTCATTCAGCTAGAGATATCAGTTTCCTTCCAGGATGTGTGATTGTGAGGGGAGAAGAGGGAATACACAACCAAGAGTCTGAGCTTGACCAAAGTGGACATGAGCCCTGTAGACCAGTGTTTTCTGGGAGTATTTTGCCTGCTGGCATCCATATATGAAGGCCTTTTCTTGATATCAGAGTAGCATAACCAGAAATACGATAAAATGGGGGGATTTTCCCATAACAGTACATCTAATATAAATACACATATATTGGGACACAAGTGTTTGGGATGCAAATAAAACTTGCACAAATATCCAGGGATGCCAGTGACTGGGATATACGTATTTGGCCAGGACACAGTTGTCCAGGATGCGATGGTCCTGTCACTGTGTGTTAGACACCAACCCCAGCACCTGGCATTCTGAAAGCAGAGACTGTAAAGACAAGACTCATCTCTCTTGCCTCAGGAAATCTGTCAGACTAGAAGGATACAACTTGGGTTTGGCCATATCCACAGCCAGTCTCTGGTGATAATATTGACCTAGACAAACCAATGGTCTAATTTAGTGTAAGGCAACTTCTTACAACATTTAAAAATATCTTCTCCAGTACATGGATACAATATCACTCACTTATACATATGATTTTGGTATTGTGAACTGCTTTAAAAATCATGGTTGAAAAGCAGCATATAAATCTAATAAATGTATATATCATAGCTGGAGAGTTCCCTGATCCTATGGTTGCTTCCAGATGTGGACTTACAAGAGTCATAGTGTTATCTATGGTGAATGAGCACCCGCCAGAAACTCCAGTTTCAGTCTGAAAACTGAATTTAAGTAGCAGACAGAGATAATGTCACTGTTAATCTAAAGAAGGCTGCTGTTGTGACTGAACATCAACAGTGTCAGGGCTGGCTTGGGTGCATCTGAATCTACATCTAGTCCCAGAAGATCTGTTCTCAGGGATCAAAAAGTCTGAGCTATTAACCGGCAGTGCAGCTAGCTAACAGAAAGTATTATATAGGCAAAGACAGGAGGCCAAGTTCCCAGGTTTTATACCACGTTGCCAATCCCGAGTGTTTCATGCTGCTTGTCAGTCATAAGATCTGTATGTTGCATATCCCTATTTTCCATGGTGTCTGAAGAGGGCCCTAAGATCTGACTCCATAAATGCCATGGTTTTCAATGCAATAATAGCTAAAAGGAGCACTATTACATTTGCGTTCGTGCTAGGTGGAACTACTGTTTTAATTCTGATTCCAGCTGATTTTGGGGAAAGGTGACCACAGTGTAGATTTTGTGTAATTTCCTTTTTGTTTTAATTTTTTATTTCATCCATTCACATTGATTTTTATCAAGTTCTTATTTTAATTCATTTGCATTGTTTTTAATATACAAATGAACAAAGTGTCTAATTTTTCTTGAAACCGTTATTGGACTGTTTTTGGACTGGGGACTTTTCTGCAGAGTTGCCTCCTTGTGGCAGCCACCTTTCTATCCCAACTGCTGGGCAGCCCAATCCTGAGCTGCCACCGAATCTTGCACCTCCCGCGCTACCGCGGGAGGCACCTCGGGCGAAGGGGACATTTGTCCCCTTCCCTGAGTAAGGTAAGCAGCCCTGCAATGGGACTACTCTCTTTAGGTCCGACCAAAAGGTCAGCGCTAAAATAAAGGCGCTCGTGTAGGGCGTGCAGCCCTGCACAAGCGCCCTGGATCCTACAGAGCACAGTTCCGCAGATCCGCCTCTCTCCCTCCCCCCGACACGCCTGCCACCCGCCCCTGTCCACTCCCCACCTCCCCCTCCCCAGAACCCCATCCCCACGCCTCCCCCCTCCCCAGAACGCCTCCTCCCCACCCCCGCCTCCTGTTCTGCAGCCCGGTGGTCCAGGAGACTGCTGAGCCATGGAACCCAGGAGACCGCCACACGCTGGTCCAGCACCAGCCAGTGCTGGGCTAGCACCGACGGGAGCCCGGCGGTGAGCCCCGCAAACGTGCCTTATGGCACGTTTGCGACTGTTCTCGGCGGCGTAGAGCCGTGCTGCCAACCACAGTTATTGGGCTCTGAGATGATGCTGCATACCAGGATATACAGATTTTTTTAAGATGCCACAGCAAGGACGCAGCTGTATGTTCTTTGGAAAATGGAGCCCCCACTCATTCCAGGATGGCTTCATTTCAGAATGAATGAATCAGGAATATGAATGGGGCCTGTGCATATCCAGTGTTCTTTCTTCTAAAAATAAATGCACATGACTTTTGTCTTCAGTGCTGGGCATGAGCCTTCTGTTGCTGTTATGTGGTTACATGCTTTGAGTTTTAAGCGCAATTACACTCAGTTGCAGCAACTGAAATTCTGAGGCTCGTGAACCTTGCGCTGCCATTGATGTCATCTGTTAACCTGATCCTTTGTTTCCCTGACTTTTGGACAACTCCTTTTGAATTAGTATGCCTGTGAATGAGCGATTCCTCGTGTTTCTCATCATGAGTCAGTGCAGCTCAGCTTCTAACAGATGGCTCGGAGAGCAGTGGGATCCTTTGCAAGCCCACAGGCAATTTGAGCAGTCTTATAAAGATTTATTTAACAAGTATTTAACCACCTTGGAAATGTTTGCTAAATGAACTTCCACATGGGCGATTACATATTGGAGCGCAAAAGTCAAATTCCGGATGTGCTGTGATTTTTAAAAGAGTTCCTACACATCCGGCTACCTCAACGCTTAACACATGGAAAATAAAATTAAAAGCAGCAAGCACATAAAAAAAGGTAACAGAATATCAGGCTGTGGGGATGGAGGACTGAGTTTCCCTCTGCCATTTCCAGCGCATAACCGGTTATAAAAGTGCGTGGGGACAAGGAGTCGAATGTTTGAGCAGATTAGACCAAGAACTGCTATTGTCTTTAGGCCATGTCTTGCCTAAAGGAATAGTGCACCCAGACTGGCAACTGCCAAACTTAATTTCCACCTGTGGTCTTTCAGCAAGCGTCTACCCTTGCAAACAATTAGGGCGCAATCCTAACCAACTTTCCAGCACTGGCATAGGTGTACCAGTGGGGCATGTGCTGCATTCTGCAATTGGGGGGCAGTCATGGAGGCCTCCTCAAGGTAGGGCAATGTTTGTTCCCATACCTTGGAGTTGCATTGCCCTTATGTCAGTGCTGGAAAATTGGTTAGGATTGCAGCCTTAATTGTCTAAGGGCACAATCCTAACTGTGCCTTGGGCTGGCACAAGTACCTTGCACTGGCCCAGGAGGGTCACAAATGTGCCGTTAGAGAAGTTTGCCAGCCCATGGAGGCCGAATCCAGCCTCTGCGCCGACTTCAAAGGGGAGGCTTGCATTGGCTGAGCTCGAGCAAGATAGGATTGCGCTGTTACTGTCATATTCTGTGACAAGAAGACAGTTGCATGAATGGCTGTGCAAAGCGAGGAGGTGACTTTTTCCTTAAGGTTTTTGCTTAGACCAAGATGTTTCAACAATGGGCACTAATGGATTGTGCTTATTCTATGGCTATTTATGGCTGAGCCTTGCTACCTTCAAGAATTTGTGGCACACCCTCCTGCCTGGATGGGAGTTGGTGGCTAGAGAGAAATAGCTACATGAGGCACAGCATAGCTCATAGAGAAGAGAAAAATCTTCCTTTCCTTTTTATTCTCTTTCTTTTATGGCAAAATAGCAGCATTTCACCCTAAAAAACAGCAACCAAAACAAAAAGAAACCAATAATTTCATACACCCTTCAGGGAACAAAGGCTGACTCTATAAGGAGCAATTAAAGGTGCAGTTCAACACTAATCTCCCAGGCATGTTGACCTGAGAACCAATAGAGGAGGTTTTTCCATTTAAAGGATTACTTCCCTTTACAAGCATTAATAGTATTTTGCCTCATCCCACTAGACAGGCCGGTGCTGCACTTGCATTTTATAGCCGAAACTCACCACAAATCAAGTCTGAAAAAATGCAGGAGATCAGTAAAAATACTGAAATGCAATGATTTGACAATATCATCAGAATGCACCATATAAATTAGCAGCCCACTCCTAAAGTTACATTGCACAGGCACAGGCCCCTTGTACTAGCTCCCGAGTATCACAAGCATGCCAAAAAGCATGTTTCTTCCAACTCAAGAGCTCACCACACCAGCACAATGATGTGCGCTTGCCTGTGGCACCAGATCCAGTCCCTGTGCTGGCCAAAGCGGATTAAGATTGCTCTGGGTGGTGCAGAGGGTGGTGGGAGGGTGTTCTGTGGGTGGAGAGGAAACATTTCTGGTCAGGGGTGAAATGGGGGGAGGATTGGGATCAGGGGTCGGACTAGCAGTGGCAGTACACACTGTAACCTATCCCCCACTCCCGGGCCTCAGAGCCCTATATGGGCTGCTTGGATTTGCGCCAGCTAAATAGCTGGCACAGATCCAAGTAGCCTGTAGGACAGGCTGAGGCATTACATGGGGTAATTGAGAAAAATATCCCCTTTCCCTGAGTTGACCTCCAGAAGCCTCCTAACCTGCGGAGGATACAGTACAGGCCATGCGGCCTGGCTGTACTTGTGCAAGTTAAGATTGCACTATAAGTGAGCAAAGAATGACAATTCCAGAGAAGAGGGCCAGTGTGGAAGCAACCCCCTTTTCTGTTACCTTCTTCGATACTGCATAAAGATTTGCATCTCCCCCTCCCAACCAAGAAGAAAAAATTATGCTTTTTTGGAAGATGTCTTGGAAGAACATGCTCTGTAAAAGAAGGAGCTCTGTGTCATGTTTTCTCTTTCCTTAAAGTGAATCTTTCAATCCTGAAAGTTTGACTAGAGACAGATTATTTTTTCAAACCTGAAAGTAGTTTGAAAGGCTTGCTGCTCACAGTGTATACAAGCATCTCGCTGAAGTAAAGCTGTTTTTGTGCATGAATCTTCCTTGCTACATAGGGCAACCATATTTTCCCCTACATTGCTAATTGTGGTAAAGGCAAACTTGGAATCTGGACTAAATGTCAAGATCTACTGAACTCTCTTTTACCTTAAAGAAGATCATGGCATCTCTGGGAATTTCAGTTTTTAAAAAGCAACATTTCCTACCAATTTAATAGATCAAAGAGTTTGACCTCTGCACTCCAAATTCAGATCTTAATACTTATTTGGAGCATATGCTGTTTGCAAGAATCAAAACTATAAACTTTCTTTTTTCATAACCTTGTACTCTATAATAGTCTATATTATTTCATCCTATGAATCTGGCAACAATTATCACAGGGAAATGAAATCTTCAGGTCCAGTGGCAGCATATCTGTTGCACCCGAATACCAGATGCTGGGAACAAACAGTGTGGAAGTCCTATGGTTTTGAAGTCAGGCTTGCTGGCTCCCTGGACACTTTGAGCTGGCCACTCTTGGAGACAGAAAGAAGGTCTAGTTGAATCCTTGATCTGCTTCAGTAGGACGTTTCTTATGCTAATTGATCATCACTATAGACACGCATCACTCTGTTTCAGTTGTTTAAAGGGAGCATTTCTTTGCTGTAATGCTGCAACTCCTCTCTCACTCTCAAAATGAGCAAAATGATATATGAATGTGAGAACATGGCTTCAAACAGTGATTGATATGTACGATGTCCTATGAAATACTCATAAACTCTTCGCCTGCATAGTGTCCAATCAACTATAGTTTATTGGGGCTGTTCTCTAAACCATTGCATTAGTCATAAATCTCTATTCAAGATTAATCTGCACTGGTATCAACTTCTAAATTTGTAAAAAATAAAATCAATTTAATAGCACTTTCTTGCCAGCTTCATCATACCCAAAGCCTGGCAGAAAGCCACTGTGTTAGATGGAGAGACTTAATTGCTTCTTATTGAAATTCTTTGCTCAAGGGAATATAGACTCAATGAAGTTGTGCCACTGACAAGTGGAAAATATTCCTTTTTGCAAAAACAGGTAAGGTGCAGCATGTTCATCATTAAATGTTTCATTTGTGAAACTCTTCACAGGCCTTCTGGTTAACAGAAAAGCCTTTTGACTCTCCCTGATGATCAGTCCATCGAAGTGAACAGCGTGTGCCTTACTGCCGAGTAAACATGGGTAGGATCAGGATGTAGGAATGATAGTACCATACTATCAGAGATGCAGCATTTTACCAGCATCCAAATACAGTAGTTTGAGAGCTGGGAAAATATTGTATCCCAGCAACAGTTTTCTTGAACAAATACGTCCAGCTCCACTGTAAGAGCACAGTGAAAATTTATTCTATAGTGCAAAATCAATCAACAGATAATAAGGGGCAGGAGGGCACCGACACCACTGGCAGCTTCCCCTGTAACGCAAGCAGCAACCATGTTGAGGGCACTTGCATTGGAGAAAATTATTTAGCAAACTCCTATCTGGGATTAGGCTGTCATGCACAGCCATTTGTGGCAGCGAAACCGAGTTCTGCTGTCATCAAATGGCTGCCAATGGAGCACACAGAGCCAATGGAGCCACAAGAGGCAGCAGTGCTACCCAGACGTCGGCAGCTCTCCCTGGACCCACCAGAGCAGGCAAGAAAGCAGCAGGGGAGGGGGGAAATGAGGTGGGGAGGGGTGAATCTGGGCAGGAAGGCTGTGGAAGGGGGTGGATCTGGCAACAATGGTGCACACTGGATACTATCTTCCAGGCTCCTCACCCCCTTCCTCTCCTCAGACTTGCACCAGCTAAAGAACTGGCGTGAAGCTGGCATGCAAAGAGGGAGGCTTGTGGAGGGGTGAAGAAATTCCCTTTCCCCTATGCAGCCTCCCAATATGCCCCTCCCCACTGGATAAAGCACATGCCTTCTCATTGCAACTGCACTAATTGGGGGGGGGGCGGAAATGATGGGATTGGGTCAAAAATCATTCAACTCGGGAGCACAATGTTGTGAGATTTTTCATGCTGTCCATTCCTGCCAATGACACTGAGAGTGACTGCAACATGTTCACATCACAGTGAATGGAGTGGTGACCGCTCCCCCCCCCAACCTAACCTGTTTTCCCAGGTGAAAAGCACTGGGAGAGATGGCAGGTAAAGTTAAAAACATGTGATGCAGAGATACCAGATTTGGCAGCACCCACCTGGCAAGTGTAACATGTAGGCCTGGCTGATGTCCACTGTGGTGCAGCACCCACCCCCTGACTAGGCAATGTGTTGAAGGGGTCTACCTGGGTCATAATTGCCTTATTCCACCAATTAGAAAGACGAGGAGCCCTGAGGTTTAACTCAGTGGTGGTCCTGGCCACTGTGCCATCCAAGGGGGGAACCTGGAACTGCCACCACCCCCCCACCAGTTGCATGATCTCCAGAGGTCTTCTGTTGCCTCCACAGGGCCTTAAAACATCATTTCCGGCTTTGCAGTAACATTTTAAGGCCCTCCAGAGGCCTTAGAAGGCTGTTAGCTCGCAGACATAGTTTAATTGGGTAATCAGCTTTTACATTCATGGATCCCAGTTACATCACAAGTTCCTCAGCAAGTCCTTAATATGAGTTTCTCCTGCTTCTTCTCTTAGGTCCTGATTCCCTTGTGATGCCAACAGATGACCCATAGCACCTGGAGGCAAGGACTGGTGTCTGGTCCCATATGAACATAAGAACAGCCCCACTGGATCAGGCCATAGGCCCATCTAGTCCAGCTTCCTGTATCTCACAGCGGCCCACCAAATGCCCCAGGGAGCACACCAGATAACAAGAGACCTGCATCCTGGTGCCCTCCCTTGCATTGGCATTCTGACATAGCCCATTTCTAAAATCAGGAGGTTGCACATACACATCATGGCTTGTAACCCGTAATGGATTTTTCCTTCAGAAACTTGTCCAATCCCCTTTTAAAGGCATCCAGGCCAGATGCCGTCACCACATCCTGTGGCAAGGAGTTCCACAGACCAACCACACGCTGAGTAAAGAAATATTTTTTGTCTGTCCTAACCCTCCGTACACTCAATTTGAGTGGATGTCCCCTGGTTCTGGTGTTATGTGAGAGTGTAAAGAGCATCTCTCTATCCACTCTTTCCTTCCCATGCATAATTTTGCATGTCTCAATCATGTCCCCCCTCAGGCGCCTCTTTTCTAGACTGAAGAGGCCCAAACGCCGTAGCCTTTCCTCATAAGGAAGGAGCCCCAGTCCAGTAAATGTCCCAGATAAAAAGGTAGGTATGGGAGGGGAGCTGGCTCCTGGCGGAATGCCTTCTCGGGCTGATGTACCACCCTTGTGGGGTAGGGTCTAACAGGGCCCACAGCACAAAGAGGCTGTCCCTAGGGTGTCTGCTCCACCCAGGTTCTCCTTGGATCTGAGTTAGCCCAGGTTGGGCTGAGGGGCACCCAACCCAAGCTGCTTCCCTCTTCCTGGTACCCATAAGTCCAAGTCCAGGTTCAGCCTCCAGGGGTCGGAGCCTCTTCTTCCCCCTCTTCAGGACAAGGGGTGGGTAGGGTATGGGTTAGGCAGTTGCCTCCAGCAGTCCACCTTGAGGCGCTACAGCAGTTCTTAGCAGTTCACCTTGGCCAGCCACAGACACTTGAGTATCCTAGCTAGTGCGAGCAGCCCTTTCTGGTTGTGCTGCTCACCTGAGACTTCACAAGACCTCCAGCAGGCCCACAACGAGGCCAGGGGCTGCAGCATGAGGCTGCATAGCCTGCCATCCTGATGGGCCCCACTCCATCTTTCTAGAGCAGCGGCGGCGGCATCACCTCCACACCAGGCCACCATCTCTGGTGACACTCTGTTCTAAAATTGTGAGCCTTCTGTGCATGGTCTTGCAGTGAATAGCAGTCACAAACACCAATGGGATCTTCCTTCCCAAAACAAGGTGAAGGTGCAGTGCAAGTCAAACGATTGAACACCCATTTCCAGGTTGTGCAGTCTCAATCCTGATTCCTTCCCTTGTGAGTCTCTCCCAAAAAATGCATGATCAAACTCCCACACAACATAATGTAGCAGTCCTTGAAGGTCTTATACCTTTAGGATTTTATATAAATCAGTGTTAATTTTAAAAGGAAAATCAATATGTCAGATGCAAGAAGTTGCTCAAATGACACCTGCCAATCTGGGAATGTGGCCAATTTGTTATAGTTATTTTTGGTGATTCTTGCCAATTTTGCTTATGATATCATCAACTTTCCATGCAAAGCATATGAGAGTCTAATTTGTCCTAGTTGTGGTTTAAAAAAACCTTTAACTCTGCAGAAGATCTCTCAGCATCAGAAATTTGTGAAGACTGATCAGAAAGCATTTCCTTATTTTAGATTAAACGTGCAGCACAATCCTATCTTGCGCTGGAACAGACAGGCGAGGAGGCCTGTGCTGTATCCAGCACAAGATAGGAGCCCAAAGTGGCTCACCTGGAGGTAAGGGGAAACTCTTCCCCTTGCCCCCAGGTAAGCCACCACAGCCCCAGTGGGTCTCCTCAAATTTGTGCCACTTCCAGAGGTGGCATAAGTCCAAGGAGAGCAGAGTGGCTTGCAGCTGCTCTGCACTGCTTGGGGAACGGGGTTGGGATCCAGCATATCTGCTGGGTCCTAGCCCTACCTCCCACTCCCCACCTGCCCCTGGGACTGCCCTCTGCCTGCCCTGCCCCGGAACGCCCTCCTCCTGCCTCCTCCCCACCCTCCCCAGACCCTTGCATTGGCTGAGCTTAGCTGACACAAGCCTCCCTTTGAAGTCAGCACGGAGGCTGGATTCAGCCTCTGCGGGCCGGTGCACATACCTGCACTGGCCCAGCCAACTCTCAAGGACATTTTCAACCCTCCTGGGCCAGAGCAAGGGACTTGCACTGGCCCAAGCTGCAGTTTGCACCCTCAGTCTGTCTCTCTCCTCAATTCAACCTTGCCTGTATCTCAACAATCTTCTCCTTTGATTGCATCCCAGGTCAACTTGGTACATGCCTATTGGACTTGTTTTCTCCACAAGTGGTACATTTGTCTTGCAGATGCACATCCATGATGCTAATCTGTGGAGGGCACAGGTACAATTTTAGTTCCTAAAAAACAGATATCCCATCACATTTGTCATTTGCACATCTCTGTATGATTGAGCACCACACTGAGAAAATAAGACCATTGCCTGTATGGAAAGCCAGTTGTGTCCCATAACAACATTACCTTGGGTTAGTAAAGGCATCAGGTAAGAGAAAGCCATTAGAAGAGTAAATCCAAATCCATGAAGCGGCAGTGGGCGTTTGGCACGGACCATGAGAATAAAGTTTCATATTTTTAAAGAATATTTTGCATCTTGTGCCTACAGGCTTGCTAGTGGGTCATGCCCCAGTCATAAATAGCCACAACAATGGGGTTGGTTTGTTTTTTATCCAGTCAGTCTTTGTCTTAGCCACAGTTGACTTATGCAAATTCAACTTCATGTGGTCAGCAAATCAAAAACAAAACAACCAGCAGTTTAAAGAGTGCAGATGACTCTTCCTGCAATTCCACTTAATACATGCCTGAGAGCAGGCATGAGATTGGAGAATGACACTTCCATTCCCTCTATTAGTTTCAGGTCCTGCATGCCTCTTTTAATTTTTAAAGAGACAGCAGTATTTTCTGGCTGTAAAAGAATTTTCAGATTGATTTTGAGTACAGTGTGCACAATTTTAGCTTTACACGCTCTTTCTGGAATGTAACTCTCACGTAACATAAGGGGTGACTGTATTTACCACTTTTCCAAATTAAAAGTTGCACAAAGCATTTCACAATAAAAACATAATAATATAATAATGATAAACTTTATTTATATCCTGCCCTTCTCCCTAAAAGGGACCCAGGACGGCTTACAACATGTTAAAAACAGATTAAAAAACGTAATTTAACCAACAGATAAAAAACATATTAAAAACACATTAACAGATACCATAAAAACAGTAGTAAGATAAAAAGAGCATAAAGCAGCAGATCATAGAGGAATCCAGCCTGTAAAAAATACTAAAAGATGTAGAAAAGATGTTTAAAAGGCCATGAACTCAGAAGGCTTGTTTAAACAGAAGGGTCTTCAGGCCTCGCCAAAAAGTCTCAAGAGAGGGAGCCATTCTCAAGTCAAGGGGAAGAGAGTTCCATAACGTTGGTGCCACTACTGAGAAGGCCCTGTTTCTTGCCGCCCCCCCACGTACGTCCTTAGGCGGCGGCACTTGTAAAAAGGCCTTCTCTGATGACCTAAGAGGACGAGCTGGATTGTGCGGAAGTAGGCAGTCTCTAAGATACCCTGGCCCAGAGCAGTATAGGGCTTTAAAGGTCAAAACCAGCACCTTGAATTGGGCCCGGAAATGAATGGGCAGCCAATGTAGCCCCCGGAGAAGTGGACTGACAGAGTCAAACCGCCTAGCTCCAGTGACCACACGGGCCGCCGCATTCTGCACTAATTGCAGTTTCTAAACCATCTTCAGGGGCAGCCCCACATAGAGCGTGTTACAATAATCTAACTTCGATGTCACCATAGCATGGATCACCGTGGCCAGGTCTGCACGATCCAAGTACGGCCACAGCTGGTGCACCAGCCAAAGCTGAGCGAAGGCCCCCCTAGCCACAACCGCCACCTGGGAATCCAGGAGCAGCTGCGAGTATATAAAACTGGTATAAAATCAGCAAACATGAAAGACAAGACAAATCCAGCAATATAAACTCATCCTGTCAGCTAAAATTCATGTGTCTGCCAAAACAAGCACAGCCCAATCCTAAGCTGCACTGGCACAGCGGGACCACATGGCCTCCACTGTATCCAAGGCGGCTTTGGAGGAGACAGGAGAATTCCTCAGTCTCTTTCCCTTTACACCAAGTAATACCCCTGCCTGCCCTATGGGGCTGCTAAATAGCAGGAGCAATTCTGAGCAGCCCAGTGTAATGCTGGCAGGCCCAGGAAGGGAGTAGGATGCAGTGGAGGCCTGCTCTGCTGATCCTGCCCCTCTCCTGGGTCTGAGCCACCTTCTGTTCTGCCCTCTTCCCACCTTCTAACTATCTGGATGCAAAGGCATCAAAGGTAATAACCAATATGTTATTATTGGCTTCCAGGCAGGCTACCTGCTGCTCCAGGGGTGTCAAGCTCAAAAGAATCCACAAGAGGTCACAGCTGTCAGGCAAAGGGGGGCAGCTCCCTCTTTGCAGGTTCAGAGTGATAGGCCTCAGATAGGCTATGGAGGAAGGGGGTTGCTTCACCCTTATTCCCACTTGTGGCTCCTTGTAAGCTCACAGGCCAGCCACCTTCCTCACCACCACCACTAACCTTCACCCCGGCCTGCTCCTGCCTTATAAAGTTTGTCAGCCCCCTCTGGACCCATCCCTCCCTCCTTAATATAAGGAGGGAGGGATCCTGTCCCTCTTCTCCCTCTTGCTCCCTTGGTGCCTCTATCTCTTCTTGTACTCTGCTGATATCACCTCTGTCTTCCTCACTGTGCTCAGCCTCTCTGGGTTGTGGGCCCTGTTTGGGGGGGGGATTCATTGGATTGTCCACCAAGCAGGAGGGGAATTGCTGCCCCCAGGGACACCTCTCACCTGATGGGTGCCCAGCAGGAACCGGGACGCAGCACTTTGAACTGGGCTGAAAAACAATCTAGCAGCCAGTGTAGTATGCGATAATTATGCTTGGAGCAGCTCATGCCTATCAGCAACCTGGTTGCTGCATTTTGTTTTGGCTGAAGTTTCACAACTGTCTTAAAGGCAGCCCCACATAAAGCAAGTTACAGTAGCACACCTAGGCATAAGCAATGCATGGATAAGTCATGCATTCTGGTCCAGTCCAGAAACTGGTCCAGTTTCTCCAGACAGGGTTGCAACTGGCAAATCAGCCAAAGCTGAGAAAAGGAACTCCCAGCAACCACTGTCACCTGGGCATCCAAGGTCAAGCTAGGTTCCAAAGTACTGACAAGCTGCATACTTGCAGCCCCATCAAGAACTGGCTGTAAACCTCCATCCAGATTGGAAGTATTGTAGCTTCTCTATGGCTGAACCTCATGTACTGCATTAATGTTGGCAAGACAGCATAACATGGGGGCAGCAGATGACTCAGGTGCTACCCAGAGCCTCTCCCTCTCTTGTCAGTTTCATTGATACCTACTCTAGAAGGAACAGCACTATATAAATGGGTTGTGGATTTTTAAAATTGAATTTTCTCTTCTCTCTTTCAGAACATTGAGATGGTTAAAATTAAATCTAGTCTCTTGTAATTAATTTAGTGTGATGTTCACTAATCATATGTATATCCAAGACAACAGGCGCATTCTTGCCTGTACTATTTATAGCTCCCACCCACTGCATGACAGATTAAAGACAAGCCATAATCTAATATCATGAATCTGAGCAAAATATAACAAAAAAAACAGAACCTGCAAGTCAGACACACATATGCAGGTATACATGTTTGGGCCTGACTATTCATCTCTCTCTCTCTCTCTCTCTCTCTCTCTCTCTCTCTCACACACACACACACACACACACAGAGAGAGAGAGAGAGAGAGAGAGAGAGAGAGAGAGAGAGAGCTGTGCTGCAAATGTAATAACAGAAATTGAATGGGGCTCAAGTCAGACAGACTTGAATTACCTAAGAGCCATTGTTAGAATCACAGTGTCCCATTCATGCTTGAGTGCTCCATTCTTACAATACCTGCAAATCTATCTGCAATTCAAGTCCAAACTGCCAATCCCAGGATCCAATCCACCCACAAGCATTGCTTCTCAAAGCTAAAGTTCATCAAAAACTACTTACAAGTTACCATGGCAGATGGGAGACTCGTTTGTTATCCTATCCATTGAGAATAAGTGTTCAAAATGTTTGAACATTTTAAATCAATTTACTTAACCCTGTATATTTTATTATTAGATTTCTATACTGCTTTTCAAAAACCCAAAGTGTTGCCATACCATTTTTTTTCCAGAAAATTTCAAAGTGGTTTACCTAACATAGAAATGGGTTAATGCGAGCCGCCATACTTTTAATCTTTTTAAAAAATCATCTCCTGTTTCCTGGCAAGCATTCTTTATTGTACAATATCCAAGTCAAAAATTAGAACTGCAGATGAAAATACTGTTAAACATTATCAACTTTTCCAGCCGTTCTGTCAGGATGTGCTGACGTGTAAATTATCTAGTATTTGTCATTTTAGACCTGGTAAATTGCAGTCAGCCTCTGAGTTTGCCTTGGGATGTGTGTGTGTTGGCAACCTTCAGTCTCGAAAGACTATGGTATCGCGCTCTGAAAGATGGTTCTGGAACAGCGTCTAGTGTGGCTGAAAAGGCCGATTCGGGAGTGACAATCCCTTCCACACTGGGAGCAAGTGCAGTCTGTCCCTGGTCTGTCTCCCTGGCTATGGGCCTTCCTTCTTTGCCTCTTAGCCTCAGACTGTTGGCCAAGTGTCTCTTCAAACTGGGAAAGGCCAAGCTGCACAGCCTGCCTCCAAGCGGGCCGATGAAACAGTTTTATTAACTGTTGGAAACAAAGGTATCGTACTGTATTGATTCAACAGTGTGACGGAGGTGAGATGGGGTCCAACCTGGGAAGCAAGCAGCTGTCCCAACCAGCTCTACTCGCCCTAGAGGAGATGCCCATGTTCCTTCACGGGTCTGCTCACAACTGTGAGCAGCTGGCAATTCTACCAATGTTCCTTCCAACCAATTGAGTCCCATAAGCAAACTTCCTGCACCCAGCCAGTAAGCACATATACCCCATTTGAGATAAAAGATATTTATTCGAAAGAAGGAGATAGTACATCAGGAGCAGTGCCACTCCCTGCCAAGGCAGTGAGCTATCTAAGAGCATGCTCAGGGAAACTGTGTTACCACAGCAAAAAAATGAAAATTAAAAAGTACAATAACGCTATCTCGTCTACTCTACTCAAGTTCTAACCTACATTACCAAGATCTCCAGTTAGTCCAGTTTGGTGTCAGAGATGCGGAATCTCCGGTGGTATTCATCCAATGCAGAAGTACACCTCAGAGAGGGCTAGCTGATTTTATAGCCATTCTCTCTTGGACCCCACAAAGGATCTGGACCAATCCATGTTCTTTTCAAATTTTCTGACTCATGTCACCCCACTTTCCAGCACCCAATTATCTCCAAGACACATTCCACACAAAGCTGGCTCTCCACCAATTTGGATGCACCTGGAAATGTGATTTGCATCCAGTTATAATCTCTTTTCCCAAGGCCAGAGTGACTTACAGCCCAGTCCTGAGCTGCCCGGCACACAGGGCTGCAACAGTGCCAAAAATGGCTGCCACTACATCCAGTGTGCTCCAGGCAGCCACTGCCTCCTCCTCAGGAGAATGGGACTTTCATCCCCTTCCCCCAGGTAAACCAAGTAGCCCCACAATGAGGCTACTCAATTCTAACAACGACCCAAAGGTCGGAGTAGAATTCACAGCCTCCGTGTCGTCCGGCCAACCAGCCAGACACAGAGGCACTGAATCTGGTGGAGTGAAGTTCCACCGGTCCCACCTCCTTCCCACCCTGCTCCCTCCTGCCCAGCACGCCTCCTCCCCACCTTCTCCCTGCCCTCCCTCTGCCTCAGTGCTCCACAGATTCTAGGGCCCGCAGTGTGACAGTGAGTGCCAGCGGCAAGCCAGCACGCACTTGTTAGGATTGGGCTCTTAGCTATTTCACACTCCTGCTTTGTCTTTCCATGCTTCAGAGTTTAACCCTTCTCTAGTATTTACACATCACAGAGACCAGAGCTCTGCTTAGCCATAAAGCTGTTAAATTACATAGGCAAGGATGCTGGCTTCTTATTGCTAACCATTTCTCACGGGCAGTATCTAGAGCGGCATAAGTAGAAGCCACTTGAGAAGCCATTCAGGACCAGCTTCTCTTTTCCCCAAGGGAAGCTCTGCAGTCTCCAATAAAGCCACTGCTGGGTCATCTGCTACTTGGTTTTCCTGAGTCTTTCCCCCTTTCTAGATGCAGCTCAGAAGAGCTGCAGAGCAACCTGTTGCCAAGGTTCACATAACTCCCATCAGCTGCTTTTTCAGACACTGCACTTGCACAGCTCCTCTTGAGAAGGAGGGAGGCCAAACCAGAGCAGTTTATGCTGCTTATACTGTTCTGGATACTGCCCAAATTATTTAGATGATGCTTATAGTGTTTATAATTTCTGTACTGCCTTATAATATGCAGAAATAGCAACTCAACCTAAAACTGTGTTCTGTTTGGTCTTTATCAAAAACAAATGATATCAAGGTGGAAACAGAAAATGGAAATGGAAAAAAGAAAGATACTTTAAAGTGAATTGCAGGAAACTCATTGTTGCACTTACTGCCTAATCCTGTCCACTGTTTATGGCAGCAGGACAGTGTCCCACCGTCATAAAATGATCTCCAGTGAGATGTGGAGGCATTTTTGAGCTGCTTCCACAAAGCAAGCCTTTCCAAGGCAGGCTTGAGGGACTCACAGGCAGGGTTGGGGGCTCACAGGAAGTTGAGGGGACCTTGTAGGACCTATCACACTTCCAGTGATGTGGGGGGTGGAGGCAAGATCTGAACTGGATTTGGAATTGAGCTTGGAATACACCAAGCTGTTTTTGAATCCACTGGATAGAGGTGAAAATGGTATTTGTCCCTCATTAACAGTCTTTTGACTTTGCTTCTTGGCCAGAACAAAGGATGCTGTTGCTGAGACCAAAGTACTGAAATCCGCACTCTCACTTTCTGCCTTTGCCCTTGTGCCGACCTTCAGGAATCAATTACAGAGAGAAGAATCTAACGAAAAAATTCAGCAAATCACAGTATTCACGTTGCTGGCTTTGTGCTGATGATTAAAAACACCTCCTCATTCCTCTGAAGCTGTGTTCTTCCAGGAAGTCCTTCGCTCCGCACAACACATTATTTTTAATATACATTCAGCTGCACACAATGGAGCAATTCCAAGGGAGAAGAGCTCGGTGTGCATTTCGAACACGCAGGAACAATGGCTCATGTTTAGGTTGCCTCCGATTCATTGTGCACACATGACCCTTCAGTATTTAAGGAAACAATTAAAGCATCTGAGATGCTGCAGTATGAATAGCAGCGGCTGTGCATATAGAGCAATATTTTTTCCCAAAAAAAGAGAAGCTTTGCTATGAGATAATGGGATGAGTGCTGTGCATATTAAAAAGCAAGAGTCTCCAATGGCACCACTAAATGTATCCTTTTCCGATAGAAAAAAAGTTATTTCCTGCCCATATTGCTGTATTTTCTTTAGATTCTCAGGCTGCATCATTTTTTCAACACCACAATGGTTCCCTTTGAGGTTTTGGTGCTTAGAAGTCCATCATTTCTGTATGCTCCTGGAGAATACAGAAACTTCCATCTTCTTTGGGGGAGGATTGCAGTCCCTGTTGGTGCTAAACAACTTTTTTTTGGGGGGGAGGGGGCTTTCATTTTAGCAAAATATTAGGAATCTGATCTAAAAAAATGCAAATAGTAATAAAACCCTCTGATTTTCTTGACATCATGAACATCAGGCGAGGAGCTTTTGGACTCGCAAGAAAGCAGCTAGGGCTGCAGTCCTAAACACACTGACTTGGAGACACAGGTGTTGTCAGGAACAGGGCCTTCAACAAGCCCCCCCTCCAGACAAGTGCTCACCCCTCCCTTCCCCAATCCAGTTGCTGTATCCCTGCAGTAACTTGCAGGAAAGGCACTTTTCCCACACTCATTCCTATATCAAGCTATATAAAAAAACATCACTAAGGTCACTTCCCCATCCACTCACTTCTGCTTGTGTTTGAGACGGAACTATTTATATAAAGTACACTGTTATTGTTATTTTGGAAATCTAACATGATTTAGCCCCCACTCCCCGAAATGCATCTCATCTACAACTGGGGATACTGTGGCTGAAGCTGGAGGCAGCATGTACTCATTGTTGGCAACTTTGGGGGATGGCCATAGATCAGCACTGGGGCACCAGCTTTGCATGTCGAAGGTCGCACATTCAATTCCGGTCATCTCCAGGTAGGACTGGAAATGACCTCTGTCATAAACCCTGGCTTGCCGCTGCCTGTCAGTATGGACAACGCTGAGCTAAACAGATCGGGGCCAGACTTGGTATGGCAGCATCCCACGTCCAGATTCAGTGTTCACATTGCTGCAGCCTCTGACCCCATCCCATTTCTATATCCTTCCATTCTCTTTTGCAGCCCTTTTGCAGCCCTTCTGCCTGATTTTGCTTTCTGATTGGCGCTCAGCTGGCCACAGTTTTAGCTATTATTACTTCTCACTGCCTTGTAATTTTCAACCATTCCTTTCCCTTGTTCAGGTCACTATTTAATTACTTCTGGCTTCCTACTTCCTTCCAACTGACTCCTCTCCAACGTCACTCATTTTGTGACTATCATCCTATTGATTTGGATTTTTTTCTTCTCTATCACCTCTTTTTCTCATCACTTTCTGTTTCTCCTACTCTTACTGTATCCACTTTCATAGGGGCCCTTTCTCCTACCCCTCTCACCCTGTAAATTCATTTTCCTCATATGTATTGTGATACCCCAGGTAAGGAAACTCTGTCACTGCCCCCTTAAGGAGCAGGGCTACAGCACTGGCATGATTGCCATGATTGTGCTGCCACAGGGAACCAAATATCTTTTTAAAACTTACCTGTGGTCACTATGGCTCTCCGAAGGGTCTAGGGAGCCTGTAACCCTCTCTGCAGTCCTCCCCACACCTCCAAACTCTTGTGAATGGGAAAAGAAAAAAAAAGCCACTTCCAGTTTTCATCGTGAAACCCTAAGTGACTTTTTTCACTATTTACAGGAGTTTGGAGGCTATGCTGCTGAAAGGGCGACTATGTGATCATTGGGCTGTCCCATATCTTGATCAAGATTTACATATTGTCTGTTCTGATATTTGCAGCTTATGAGCACAATCCCAACCAGGTCTACTCAGAAGCAAGTCTTATTTTGTTCAATGGGGCTTACTCTCAGGAAAGTGTGGTTAGGATTGCAGCCTATGAGTCTGAAGTGAGAAAAAAGTGCTTACTTCTGATTATCACCTGTTTAATAGTTGGTTCCTGGTTAATGATGTCACTTCCGGCCCTCAGCAGGTGCCATGAATGCTATTCATTCCAACATATGAAATGAGTTTGACACTCCTGTTCTAGATGCTTGTCCCTCTGATTTAGAATTGACTGTTTGACTGGACTATATTTAAACTCAAAACTTGACTTTAAATTTAAAGTGACTCAATTTTCCAGTGCCAGTGCAGCCGTGCCAATGTTCCAGTGCCAGTGCAGCCGTGCCAATGGGGTGTGCGCTGCATCTTGTGGTGGGGAAGCGGTCAAAGAGGCCTCCTCAAGGTATGGGAACATTTGTTCCCTTACCTCAGAGCTGCATTGCAGCTGCACCAGTGCTGGAAAGTTGGATGGGATTGGGCCCTAAGAGCCCAATCATATCCTTCTCCCCACCCTGTGAAAATGTCATGCGCTGTATCCAGTGGGGGTTGGGGAGATCAGGAGGCTTCAGAGCGGTAAGGGGAATTATTTCCCCTTACCCCTCTATAAGCCTCCCACTCATCAGTAAGTCTCCTTGGAGCTGCACTAGGGCCTGTGCAAGTCCAAGGAGAAGAAAGAGGTAGGAAGGTTCTAAAAAGAGAGATTTGATGTGTCATGTGCCATTGAAATATTCTCCTGCTCTTGCTTTTCCTGTAGCACTTGACGCAGCTCAGGGTGCAATCCTAACATGCACTTGGGCTGGCGCAAGTTTCTTGTGCCAGTCTGGGACTGTCACAAACATGCCAAAAGGCACATTTGTGCCGTCTTGGGAGTTGGGGAGGCCAGCACAAGCTCCGGTATGCTTGGATTTGCGCCACCTCTTCAGGTGGTACAGATCCGAGTAACCCCATTGGGGCTGCTGCAGCATGACACAGGGTAAGGGGAATTCTTTCCCCTTGCCTTGGGCTGAGCCACAGCCATCCCCAAACTTGCACTGGATACAGCGCAGGTTCACCAACCTGCCTGTTCCAGTGCAAGTTAGAATTGCACCCAGTCAATCATTTTCTTCTTTGTCAATTTTTTGAACGCAGTTTTCTTTGTATCTCCCCAAACCCCACCTATGTTTCGCTTAATGATCATCTGTCTTCTCTGTGCTTCCACTGTGTCTACAGGGCTCAGTCTTTCTTCACTCTTTTCCTTGTGCACTCTTCCACTTGTCCAGCTTTTGTTTCCGTTACCATATTTATGCTGATAATTTCCAAATGTATTTTGCTTCTCCAATGTTATTTTTGTTCTCGCTACTATTGCTAACTGTCTAAATACAACAGCTTCTTGAATGTCACAACACAATCTGCAGATAGGCAAGACTGAATTTATTGCATTTCCTACAAATCTGCTCCCGTTATCCTAGCTATACATACTGTTAATAAATAATACTGTTTTTGATGACTTTTCTTCTGTTCCCTGTCTTTGTGTGTTATCTGATTCAGTTAGGGATGCTTCTGAAATTCTTCACAGCCAAATGTCTCCCTAAATGTTTGAGCTTCCAATTACCTGGTCTATTTCCAAAGTGAAGCTGATGTATATTACAAATTCTACATGGCTTTGCTTTTTATTCCGATTATGTACAACACATTGTGCATGCACAGTTTGCAGCAGGTTCAACTCCTTCCCTTTCTTTGCACATCTCCAGTTCTTATCCACAGGCATGTAGATGACATGCTGCAAAACCTTAATCGTGATCATATATTTGATTTATCACAATACTTTTTTGTGCTGTGTTGTAATTCACATGTGCTCTGGATAAAAGCACCATGTGCTAGATAAAAGTACACTAGGTAAAACACCATAAAAAATCAGTCTCCATGTGATTATGCATACGATTGTAGAGTATCAGAATTCTTACTGAGTGCTGTTGTACCAATTCCAGGAGCGCATGTTCAAATCAGTAAAATACCACACCAAAGGAATCGTAATGCAACCCCACATGGGACCACAGGCAAGATTGCTTTTTTGCAGTTTTCTCAATGCATCTGCACATTGGGGGGGGGGGGGGGCCTTACAAACTGAAGGAATTCATATCTGAGGCAAAATGTGCATGCTCCAGGATGCACATTTAGGATTTCTCCTACTTGCACCAGAAATTCAGGTTCAACAAATTGCAGAACAGAGCAAATCAGATAAATGGACTGAGAAAAATGCTCTCAGCCTATATTTAATCTTTATTTCCCTCCACACATTATTGTCTTGCTGTTATTATTTGTCAATATTGCAAATATAAAAGTTATTATGAGGTCACTAAGGCCGCCATCCTATCCTGACCTTATGCTTGCAGATCTTGGCATAAGGTCCATTCCGCTGGTGTGAGAAGCACTTCACTATTCTAAGGCCACTGCCATCAGAGCAAAGCCCCAGAGGCAATACTGTCACCAGTAGAACAGCAGGAAGAGCAGACCAGGGAGTAGGCCAGGGCAGCTTGAAGGCAGGAGGGGGGTGGGTCTCAGCAGTAGCTGTGCATGCTGGATCCGATCTCCCCTTCTTGTAATGAACCTGCCACCTGAGTCTCCTCTGACTTACACCAGCTAAAGCATGCAATCCGTCAGAAACACTGAGCACTCTGGGCTGGCAGGGGATATGATTGGACTGCCTGTCTCTAGCCAAAGTTTTGATTGTTCCTCATCTTGATAAGGCTCAGTTCCTTCTTATTAGTCTCCGCGTTCCTGTTTTGTCTTTAATTATTCTATTTGTATCTTGTCTGCCCTCCACTATGGACCTCAAGGTTGCATGCATGGGCTTGCCAAGCAATCGGCCATCCAGGCACTGACTCGGTTGTATCATGTACCTTCTGACCATGCCCCTCACTGTGCCACTTGTCCCATTCTGCTGCTTATCTTGTTTTCTGATCATGCCAGTCAAAGTGGTGTGTTGCATCTCCCTTTTTCCTAGCTACCAGGAAGGCACATGTTCAGTCTGGGACTTTGCCTGAACAATGATAGCCTCTGCTGGCTTTGGCATCATTAGCATATTCCTCATCTCTTGTCCAAAGCCCTGGAGAGCAACTGCCAGTCAGGGTAGACAGACAATACGGACCTAAATAGACCAAGGGTCTGACTCAGCATAAGGATTTTCATATGTCCCCCCCCCCTCCAGCCTTGGTTCCCTGCCAATTGGATTATGCAGTCTGGGTTGATCTCTGATGTCTAAAAGAAGGGCTCTCCTTGATATAGCCCCCAAACCTTTCTGTGAGCATTGCAGTGTCACATCCTTTATCACATCAGTGTCTGAAGGCTGTAAAATAATATTTCTTTCGAGCCACCACCTTTACTGAGCATCTTGGAGCACAACTTATTTGGAAAGAACATGGATTTTCAGGGGCAAGGACTGACCATCACAGAGCATTATCACATCTAATTCTGATGCGGAGAAAAAAAAAAAAAGAGCTTGTCAGAACTCTAATTTTATCGCTCCTTTCCAAAACCACAGGCCCGATATTTTGGGACACAGATGAAAGGAAGCCAGCACAAATCATTTGACCAAGCATGACCTCCACCACAGGAAAAAGTGATGTAAAGGAAATGGCAGATAAAGAGGGACACAGGGTGGAAAACAATGACTGAAAACCCATCCTTGAGTTGCTCCTGATGCTGATGTAGCCAAAGGTGTTAATGATCAGAAGAGATGGACAAAATTAGGTAAGTCACACTTCAGACAGCTTCAGATGGAGAATTGAGGTTGACCCCAGACAGGTTAGTCTGATAAAGGTTATGCACTTTAACTGGCATTATAAAAAGTGGCTGATTTTGCAGCTGGAATGCCATAAGGTCATAGACAGAAACCTAAAGACTCTGAAAATTAAACCGAGAAGGAATTACAGCCTAATCCTAACCAGTGTTGATGCAGTTGATCTGCAAGGACAAGCAAGAGGCTGAAGGTCTCTTTAAAATAGGGGGTAATTGTCCTCTTGTTCCAGGAAAAGCCCCAGCTACCTCTGTGTGGCTACTCAGACCTGCATCAGCAAAATCACTGGTGCAGGTCTGAGCTGCCTCATGTCCACAAGGCTTGGAAGGGAAAAGATGGTGTGCACCAGTGCCATCAATCCCACTCCTTCTTGGGCCTGATCCCATCCCCTCCTGTTTAATTCTGAGCATTTGTTCTCCAAATTGATGGGTAGAAAAGGGATATGTTACCCTCTCCCCATTCACCATTTTGCGTCCAGTCACTCCCCAGTTGGACTGGAGATATAAGATTGGTTTGGGCAGAAATAGCCTATAGGGAAGGATTGTTGGGAAACAACAGCAGGTGAAGTAAGGTTAAGCAGTGGCATAGCTAAGGGGGTGCAGGGGGTAGCAGTTGCACTGGGCATCAAGCTTTATGAGGGCAACAAGCTGAGCTTGACACTAGTGACCAAAATTGTGAAAATCTTGGTATGTATGAACAATACCATCATGTTATATATCATTGGAAAAGTAATTTTATGCTGAATGCAATGAAACAAACTGCATTGAAATATCTTCATTATATCAAAAGTTATGGACAATTAACCAAAAAATTAAAACAACTGCCTTATGGAACAAAAAGTGGATTTTCTCAGCTCAGACTGACCTGTGAAACTGATTGTTCTGAGAGGCAATGACATGTTATTGACATGTTGCAATGACATGCTATCATGATACAACATGAAAACAATAAGGTGTTAATATGAGTCAGCTCTCATTTCCATGTATCATAATACAATTAGCCCTGCTAACTGAGTAAAAAGGCACTTTTTCAAGTGGTGCCCCTCTTATATTAGCAAAGGGAGAATAACCATCCCTCTTCACCCCTGCACAGAGTCTCTGACCAAAAAGGGGCATACTTTTTATTTATTTACTCAATGAAATTTGATTTTGTCTGGGGGGGCCTACAAATCTTCTTTGACCCCAGGTAGCAGATAGATGCGTTAGCGCAGAGCAAGTGAGTGGCGAGCAGCTGGGGGGAGGAGGTGAGTTCCTTCCAAGTTTCACTTTTTAAAAGCCTGGGCAAGATGTCACTTCCTGTTGTGACATCACTTCCGGGGCAACATTTTGAGCTTGACACCGGGCTACATGATCATTAGCTACGCCACTGGGGTTAAGCATCCCCTCCCACCTGCAGTTTGTCTCCTAAAGTTGGCCCCTTCCTTCCACGCATCCCAATTATTGTAGAAGTACCAGGCAATTCCCCATTTTTGCTGATATTGTGTGCCCTTCTCCCAGCAGTTACTGAGTCCTAGACCATCAGCAGCAGATGACGCCTTCCCTGAACCACTCCCAGATCCTGCTGAGATGTCTGAAATGTATTTTATCTGGTGATTTAGCTACACTTTCCTGAGTGATGCCCAGCTGCAGCAGTTTGGCTGCAAGCACAGCAAATAATCACAAACACACAATATATTTTTGGGCCCTGTGCTGTTCAACATTTTTATAAATAACCTGGACAATGGGGTAGAGGAGATGCTTATCACATTGACAGATGACACCCCGGAAGACCAAACTAGGATTCCAAATAATCTTGATAGGTTCCAGGTGGGCCCTATTTTTCTGGAGGAGAAATCCATTACGGGGTACAAGCCATGATGTTTATGCGCAACCTCCTGATTTTAGAAATGGGCTATGTCAGAATGCCAGATGCAAGGGAGGGCACCAGGATGAGGTCTCTTGTTATCTGGTGTGCTCCCTGGGGCATTTGGTGGGCCGCTGTGAGATACAGGAAGCTGGACTAGATGGGCCTATGGCCTGATCCAGTGGGGCTGTTCTTATGTTCTTATGCCCATACCAAAAAAGGGGAAGTTCAACAAAGACAAATGTAAGTCCTGCATGTGAGGGAAAAAAAGGCAAAGGAAGAACTACAGGGTGAGTGATACCTGCCTGGGCAGCTGCATGTGTGAAATAGATCTAGGGGAGCCCGATCCTATCGGGCAATTATGGCAGGAGATCTCCTGATTCACTGCCATGCGTGCCAGTGCTGCAAAACGCACACCACAGCTGTGTGCTGCAGGAGTGATATTTCCAAGAGAGGGAGCAATGCATAAATGAATTATAAGTATAGCCAAGTTTGCTCCCAGTTTAATTCTGCTTGCTACAAGTGAATAACCTGGCAGGAAGCCTGCAACAGGCAGCTCAGTCCTAACCTGCAATGGAACAGACAGGCCGAATGGCCTGTGCTGTATCCAGCACAGGGTTGGAGGTGATTGTGGCACAATTTGGGGAAAGGGGATAATTTTCCCCTTACCCCAAGCACTGCCCCATTGATTTATACATGTGCAAAGTGTCTTGGTATAAATTGGGAGCCTGCACGCTCCATGCCTGTGCTTGATTTGTGTGACCGCCCCAGCATCTTTTCTTTGCACAAATAAAGAAACAGCTGTTCATTCCTGGTGTATTATATTGGGCCTTGTATCAACGAGCCAATTTCAACCCACAACAGGGTCCTGGGTGGGATACAACAGTACCGCCAGCACCAATGGCCAGAAAGTGTGTGCCAATGGCCCACCCAGGCCATGGCAAAGCGTGGAAGGCAGTGGTGGTGGGTGCAGGATGTGTGGTTCAGGGGAGGATCTGGTTGCAGAAAGAGCTGGGCAGGGGGTGGGAGGGAGTGGATGTCAGCGGAACTAGTGCACTGACCCAGACTCACCCCTTGAGGCTGCTTGCTTATGCAAGTTAAATAGGAGAGGAGACACATTGGTGGCTAGGTGAACTACCAGAAGGTAAGTAAAAAATATTTTACATATTTTTTCAGGTCATATGGTTGACCCCCATCATAGGGTGCAGCACACCCTGTGTTGGCAGCACTGTTAGCATTGTGTAAAATGGTAGGGGATAGGATTAGGGCTTAAGTGGACCATACACTGAACATGAGCCAGCAGGGTGATGTGGCTGAAAAAGTTCTATGAGGAATGTTTAGAAAAAGTTTGGTTTGTTCTATGAGGAATTCTTAAAAGAGCCTGGAGAAGAAAGAGAAGATGAAGAGGAAATATGATAGCCTGATCTGCCCTGCAGCTATCTGAAGGGCAGTCACATGGTAGGGCTTGCATTCTATGGTTCCTGAGGGCAGGACTAGAACCAATGGGTTAAAACTGCAGGGAAGTAAGTTAGGCCAGACATGAGGAAGAGTTTCCTAAATGTATGAGCTGTCCGGCTTGGGAATAGCCTGCTTTGTGCAGTTGTGGCCCTGTGGTAATTTCTACTGCAGTCACCTGTTAGCAAAGGTATCAGAGAACTGGTGCACTGCAACTTTTGGCCAGTAGTGAAAGAGAGCTTTTGGGCAAGAGGAAGGAAGCTAAATTTTTTTCCCCACAGAACTTGTTCCTACATTTGGAAATTAATTTCTTAAAAGATAGTTGGATGTTTTCAAAATCTTTATTCAAGGCCGCAGGAATCAGCATTTGAAGGATCTGACATATTAACAACTGGGGTTTCACAGCATCTCACCACAGATATGCAGCTAGCAACAGTCAGTGTGGCATTTCATATGTAACAGTATTTCACAGCACCTGAACACTGACATGCAGTAGTAATCAACCCCTCACATTATCCTGGCATCTGACAAGGGATGTAGTAATTAGTGCAGAAGCATAGGCACTGAGCTTTGAGATGTCTTTGCGTATTTGGCAACCTGGCAGGCACACCTGCGGCTGCGCACACACTTTGCTAATATGTTGAGTGTCTAAAAGCCAGTGCTCTGGAAAAACAGCAGAAGGTTATAGAAAGAGCTTTATCTTAAGAATGTTGTGGTTAGCTAGAGATAGCCAGTTCCCTGACCTTCAGTGTATTGCAAGGGATTTCGACATGTTAAAAGGATAAATAAAGCTGGCAAGAGGCGGGGCAAGGCACTTTCACTTTCATCTCAGAGACAGATTCATCTCAGATCTGTTCCAGCCTCAGCCTCTCTGCATCTCTCTGAAATATGTCTCCCGGCTCTCATTCGTTTTACTGCGCCGGTCTCATGCTCTCTTAGCTTTTCTTACTTCAGTGCTCTGCACTCCCTCAAGCCACTAAGCCATAACAGGCACGGTGGGCTTCCCAAGCAGTATCAGAAACTGCAACATCTTTCAGTGCTCTGCACTCCCACCAAGCAACAAGGCCCCAAAAGCCTTGGTTGTTTCCCAAAGCAGCATCTTGCGCTGCTACAAAGGGGTATCATTGAACAATGTGGTTCCTCCCCCACTTACTTAGCCAGTCACAAAACATTGGTGTCTGTGTGCTACTTCCCAGGTTCAGAGGCAATATGCAGCAACATCAGGGGCAAAGTGTTTTCTTCACTTCTATTCTGTTTCCCGTGGACTTCTGACTGCCCACTGTGGGAAACAGGATATTGGGTTACTGGTGGGCTAGATGGGCCTTTGGTTTGATTCAGCAGGGTCTTTCAAAGGTCCAATTTTGTTGAGTGGGTTTTTAAAAAACTCCACAAACAGTCGCATTTAGAATTTTGAAAACAAAGTTCAGTTCCAGAATTCAAATGTCCAATTCTGATGGCAAATGTCTGAAACGTGGAAGTTTCCAAATTTGTCTAATGCTGAATTTCAGCTCCAGTACCTGTGTGTGTTGACAGCAACAATGCCAGTTTGTGGTGCAAGCTGGAGTCCTCTGATAGCTACACCCATCCTTCCACCTAGGTTCAGCTCCATTTATAAGAGGTTATTGAGGCCCAGTTAAACTAGAGCTGTTCTTGAAGAAGGAGTTTAGTAAAGAAGTTGAAACTGACAAGAGAATCCCTAGTGGTCTTGAGGTGCAGCTGCTTCTCTGAGCCTTCCCCCAAATGTAATGCTGATTTTGCACTGACCTGCAAATTCATCAAGCTGTGTTCCTTGTCAAATAGCACAGCGGTGATTCTTTCATTTCCAGTCTTCCAAATGTTCACCCTTCCTCTCTGCAGCCTCATTTCTGAAGTGAGCAAAATCAAAACACTCCTGAAACGTTGCCTGTTTTTGTCAGGGTGGAGGGTTGAACAGATTGAGGTGAACTCAAGAGCTCCTTTCATCTGAAAGCTGCCAGGCGGAATCCTTTGAGTCCAAGAAGCATTTCAGTCGAAGCACAGCCTTTGTTCTGGTGAAGCCAAACTGATGACCAAGTGCTCTTGACATTTAAAGATTTTCTTCTCTTTTTTAAAGCAAACAAACATACATCACAGGGACAATTTTTGCCATCCTTTCAGCTATTTGCTAGTTTTTTGGAGTGGCAGATCCTTCTAACCAATCTTACAATGCAATCCTAAACATGTTTGCTCAGCACTAAGGGCCCAATCCTATCCAATTTTCCAGTGCCGGTGCAGGTGTGCCAATGGGGCATGCACTGCATCCTTTGTTGGGGAGGCATTCACAGAGGCCTCCTCAAGGCATGGGAACATTTATTCCCTTACCTTGGGGCTGCATTGCAGCTGCATTGGTGCTGGAAAGTTGGATCGGATTGGGCCCATAGTCTTACTACGTTTATTACTCCCAGGTAAGTGTGTATAGAATTGGAGTCTTGGTGCTTAAAAGAAGAACCTAAGATAAAGTGACACATTCATTCAACAATGATTATTTTTCCTAAACTTTTTTCCACCTTATTTATTTTTAAAACTTTCAAACTGATTATATTTGAGACATATTTAGGAATGCTGTCCAACTTCCTGAATGAAGATTCTGTGTCTTCAGCGGCAACATTTCATGAAGAAATACTTATCTTAGAGGTGTTTTAAAAGTTGTTAAATACTTAGAGGTGTTTGAAAAGGATGTCATTTACTCAAAAGTAAGCCCATTGTGTTCAATAAGACCTAGAGTGCAATCCTAACCCACTTTCCAGCACCGACAGAAGGACAATGCAGCTCCAAGGTAAGGGAACAAACATTCCCTTACTTTGAGGAGGACTTCATGAGTGCCACCCAACTGCAGGATGCAGCACACGTCCCATTGGCACCGCTATGCCAGTGCTGGAAAGTTGGTTAGGATTTGGGCCTTAGACTGTAATCTGTCTTACTGGAAACAAATTCCTTTACCTATCATTTAAGCCAGTGGTTCTCACACATTTAGCACCGGGACCCACTTTTTAGAATGAGAATCTGTCAGGACCCACCGGATGTGATGTCATGACCAGAAGTGACATCATCAAGCAGAGACATTTTTAACAATCCTAGGTAGCAATCCTACCCACACTTACCCAGGAGTAAGTCCCATTGACTATCATTGTTAAAAGAATATAAGGTGTAGCTTGTTCAAAGCACAGGTCTGTATTGTATTGTATTGGCAACCTTCAGTCTTGAAAGACTATGGTATCGCGCTCTGAAAGGTGGTTCTGGCACAGCGTCTAGTGTGGCTGAAAAGGCCAATCCGGGAGTGACAATCCCTTCCACACCGGGAGCAAGTGCAGTCTGTCCCTGGTCTGTCTCCCTGGCTATGGGCCTTCCTTCTTTGCCTCTTAGCCTCAGACTGTTGGCAAAGTGTCTCTTCAAACTGGGAAAGGCCATGCTGCACAGCCTGCCTCCAAGCGGGCCGCTCAGAGGCCAGGGTTTCCCACTTGTTGAGGTCCATCCCTAAGGCCTTCAGATCCCTCTTGCAGATGTCCTTGTATCGCAGCTGTGGTCTACCTGTAGGGCGCTTTCCTTGCACGAGTTCTCCATAGAGGAGATCCTTTGGGATCCGGCCATCATCCATTCTCACGACATGACCGAGCCAACGCAGGCGTCTCTGTTTCAGCAGTGAATACATGCTAGGGATTCCAGCACGTTCCAGGACTGTGTTGTTTGGAACTTTGTCCTGCCAGGTGATGCCGAGGATGCGTCGGAGGCAGCGCATGTGGAAAGCGCTCAGTTTCCTCTCCTGTTGTGAGCGAAGAGTACCCACTCTGCCAAAGATCTCCAGCAGCTCATGGATCGTTTTAGCAAGGCCTGCCAAGATTTTGGACTGACAATCAGCCTGAAGAAAACACAGGTCATGGTTCAGGATGTGGACTCACCTCCCTGCATTACAATCTCTGAGCATGAACTGGAGGTTGTCCATGACTTTGTGTACCTTGGCTCAACGATCTCCGATACTCTTTCTCTCGATACCGAGCTAAACAAGCGCATCGGTAAAGCAGCTACCACATTTTCCAGACTCACAAAGAGAGTCTGGTCCAACAAGAAGCTGACGGAACATACCAAGATTCAGGTCTACAGAGCTTGCGTCCTGAGTACAGGTCTGTAACATTTCCCCAAATGCAGTCACATACCATGGTAGCATCGAGTCTAATATATTAAAAATAAAATATGAAAATGAATGGGGACCCACCTGAAATTGGCTCACAACCCACCTAGTGGGTCCCAACCCACAGTTTGAGAAACAGTGACTCAAGCTATTCCATGGGATCTGGGTGAAAGATGGAACTCAAAGTAGGAGAAAGTTCCTAGATGAGAGGGACTTTGTCTTCCTTTGTGTTCCATTTTGACCTCTTCTGCTTTATTTTCTTCCACTTTACTATCAATGTACACATATTTTTATTAGTTTTATTTTTTTTCTCAACAAGGTCCTCAGCAATGAAACATCAACCTGGTTTCAGCAAACGGTCACAGACAACAACTAAGAAGACTTTCAGCCCAATCCTTTTCTCCCCCCTCTGCTGAACCCTCCCACTTCTCAGACCAGAATTGCCCTTTCCTGTGGCAAATTTTTTATTTGATTATGAGTGCCTTAGGGAACACTTGTTCCACCAGCATTACATTGGGTTCTTTATCTCCCTTCCATAAGAAAGTTCACAGACTGCTCCAGAGGTTCTCGACCCCCCAGCCTGAGGGCCCTGGCCTCTTTCCCCTTAAGGGGCAGGGGCAGCGAGGAGGCAGGGAGGAGGCAACGACGCAATCCCCAGGATCACGCCACTCAGGGGGCTGCAGGGGCTTGGCTGCGCTTACCAGAGCCTCCTGCAGCCTCCTGGGGGTGTGGGGAGCCCTGCACGACTGTCTGCAGGGCTCCCTGATGCTTCCTTACATGATTAAGGGACTCCTTACATGATTGACTGTGTTGTTTGGAACTTTGTCCTGCCAGGTGATGCCGAGGATGCGTCGGAGGCAGCGCATGTGGAAAGCGCTCAGTTTCCTCTCCTGTTGTGAGCGAAGAGTCCATGACTCGCTGCAGTACAGAAGTGTACTCAGGACGCAAGCTCTGTAGACCTGGATCTTGGTATGTTCCGTCAGCTTCTTGTTGGACCAGACTTTCTTTGTGAGTCTGGAAAACGTGGTAGCTGCTTTACCGATGCGCTTGTTTAGCTCGGTATCGAGAGAATGAGTGTCGGAGATCGTTGAGCCAAGGTACACAAAGTCATGGACAACCTCCAGTTCATGCTCAGAGATTGTAATGCAGGGAGGTGAGTCCACATCCTGAACCATGACCTGTGTTTTCTTCAGGCTGATTGTCAGTCCAAAATCTTGGCAGGCCTTGCTAAAATGATCCAAACAAAGTTCCAAACAACACAGTCCTGGACAAAGTTCCAAACAACACAGTCCTGGAACGTGCTGGAATCCCTAGCATGTATTCACTGCTGAAACAGAGACGCCTGCGTTGGCTTGGTCATGTTGTGAGAATGGATGATGGCCGGATCCCAAAGGATCTCCTCTATGGAGAACTCGTGCAAGGAAAGCGCCCTACAGGTAGACCACAGCTGCGATACAAGGACATCTGCAAGAGGGATCTGAAGGCCTTAGGGATGGACCTCAACAAGTGGGAAACCCTGGCCTCTGAGCGGCCCGCTTGGAGGCAGGCTGTGCAGCATGGCCTTTCCCAGCTTGAAGAGACACTTTGCCAACAGTCTGAGGCTAAGAGGCAAAGAAGGAAGGCCCATAGCCAGGGAGACAGACCAGGGACAGACTGCACTTGCTCCTGGTGTGGAAGGGATTGTCACTCCCGGATTGGCCTTTTCAGCCACACTAGACGCTGTGCCAGAACCACCTTTCAGAGCGCGATACCATAGTCTTTCGAGACTGAAGGTTGCCAATACAATAATATACATGATTGAGAGATTCCTTACATGACTGAGGGGGGACAAGATTGAGACATACAAAATCATGCAGGGAATGGATAGAGTGGATACAGAGACACTCTTTTCCCTTTCACATAACACCAGAACCAGGGGACATCCACAGAAGTTGAGTGTTAGGACAGACAGAACAAAATATTAGGACAGACAGAAGAAAATAGACAGAAGAATTAGGACAGACAGAAGAAAATATTTATTTACCTAGCGTGTAATTAGTTTGTGGAACTCCTAGCCACAGGATGTAGTGATGGCATCTTGCCTGGATGCCTTTAAGAGAGGATTGGACACATTTCTGGAGAAAAAGTTCAGAAGCAGCTAACAAGCTGAGCCGAGTTATTCCACCTGCTTTTTGGTGTGAGCGAAGAAGCGTCTTGGCTGCCCTCCATGTGAGAGATGAAGGAGTTGCCTGTCAGCTTGCGTGGGAGAAAATCGGAGGCCAGAATGTGATACCAGATCAAAAAGATCCAGCTGAAATGTTGTGGTTCTTGAAGGATAGAACCTTTCTTCGATTGTAAAAATCCCTACGGGGATTTAGAACAGCCTGCCCATGTAAACCACCTTGAATAAAGTCTGAGGAGAAATCTGACGACCAAGAAAGGCGGTATAGAAATACATGTATTATTATTATTATTATTATTATTATTATTATTATTATTAAGCTCTTGGTTTTAGAGGCAAGCTGCCTCTGATTTCCAGATGCAGGGGAGGGCACCAGGACGCAGGTTGTGTCTGTTGTCTTGTGTGCTCCCTGGGGCATTTGGTGGGCCGCTGTGAGATACAGGAAGCTGGACTAGATGGGCCTATGGCCTGATCCAGCGGGGCTCTTCTTAAGCTCTTATGTTCCAAAGTGAAAGTGTGGTGATCACTCCCAACCTCTGCTAAACCGGAAGTGGAGTGCGATCGCTCCACTTTCACTTCTAACAGGGCTGCAGGGACTGGGATACACTCACCAGTCCCTGCAGCAGCCATCCTGGGGTGTGGGGAGCCCTGCACGAGCGTCTGCTGGGCCCCCCAGGTTAGCAGAAGGGAAAGTGGAGCGATCACAACTCCGGTTTCGCTCCACTTTCACTTTTCACTTTTGACGACCTGGGAAGCCCTGCAGACACTCATGCAGGGCGCCCTGCACCCCAGGATGGCTGCTACAGGGACTGGTGAGTGCATCCCAGTCCCTGCAGTCCCCCTGAGCAGCGCAATCCTGCAGATCACGTGACGGCCTTCCCCTTGCCCCCGCTGCCTCCCCCCACCCCCGCAAGGACTTACTGTGGGTTTCAAATGCTGGGAGAGTTTGAAGACCGCAGGACAGGAATGTCCTGTGGTAGGAAAGCCAACAGAATGATAAAGGAAAAGGATTATCATGCAGACGGTGGTCCAGTGTGGCCTTCATAACCCACCATGCAAGGAACCTGATCTTCCCACACACTCTTTCAAACAAAACCTGGTAGTTTTGCTACCACCAGCAACTGAGAAATGAAAGTAAACCAGGTGTCCTGTCTCACTGCACCTCCCACATACGGCACACCCCAAACCCTGGGTTTCCTCAGTATGGAAGCTATTATCCGTAGGAGTGATTTGGGAAGCCAACTGACCACACTAACTCCCAACTCTGTTGCCCTCATGCTTCCCCTGAGCAGCACTAGCTCTGAAAAGCTATCACAGAATGAGAGGGTAGAGCCCTTTGCTCTGGACAGAAAGAAACAGGGAAGTAAGTTGTAAAAAGGGCAAGAATTTATTTTAAAAAATAAAAGCCAAAAGGGGTACATGGGTAAGGATGAAACAGACAATATCAGGCACTTACAATGAACTTTGAAGCATACCAACCAATTGTACATACTGGGTTGGTAGAATGTCAATATTTTTGCTTCGCTATCAGAACTAATTACTTGTTCCGATACGTGTTAAATTCTGAGGAGTCAATGTTATTGTGATGGTGGAAAACCAAATTATGGAACGCCCTCTCTAGATGTGTTCACCTGACACCTTCTTTACTATCTGTGAGGCACCAGACAAAGTCTGTACAGTTTCCTTTTAACTGATTTTTTTTCCTTTACCTGGGTTTTTAAAGTCATTGGTTCTTTGTCTTTAAATATTCTGTTTTATTATGTTGTTTTGGTGTATATGTTTAAAATACTGTATGTTTTTTAAGCTTCTCTGAGGCTATTGCAAATCAAAAGCCTTAAATAAATAAATAAATGAATGAATGAATGAATGAATGAATGAATGAATGAAGTGGGACTACACATAAGCAACGCCTTCTCTTCTTCAGTAACTGCATCTTTCAGTAACTGCGCTGGTATCTACCCATGGCCATCCTGTTTTGGTCAATCCCTGATTCTTCCATGATCCACTGTGCCTGGAGGTGAGTGGGTGGGTGGTTTTGATAATGAGGGAGGCAAGGCAACCATTGGGGGAAAAATAAAACAGTGTCTGTTTTGTCAGATGCAGATCTCCCAGGTGAAATGTACTCATAGCCGAGTACATTGAATGAGAACATTTGGCACTGTTCATCACCATTGTAGGAGAGATTACATGGGGAGGGGGTGAATGTGGTTTTTGAGGTTTATTGTTTACATGACAAGCGTCAGTAGCCCTCATGGTTGCCATCGCTTTTGCATAATATCAGGCAGCAAAACAAAGTCCGTAATCCGTCTCCCAAACACGACCAAATGTCGCAGTCTCCAAATACTTTTTATGGTCCTCTGGACTGCTGTGGAAATTTTATTCCATTTCCTCTGCTGGCAGTGAACTCGCAGCACAATTATTATGCATGCGGGCCGGCTTGCAAGTATGACATAAATGCAACGCGCTTGGTTTTATGTGTGGAAATAAAACACTCCAGATGTGCCAGGAACCCTTCAGCAAAGCAGAGGCTGAGCAGAGGGATTAGATGCCAGTCAGAAACTTTCATTTTCCTTTGCTTTTTCTCCTACAGGTTTTTTCCTCCCCCTCTTTTCATAACAGGCTGTTGAGAAAGAGAGAATTAAAAGTATTGAAGCTTCCTTTTGAGGCAGAATCAGCCTAAGTTCTGAACAAAAAGCACTGCGGGAGATTCTTTGATGACAGGAACATTTGTCTCCAGTGGCAACTTTTCCTCCAGTTTGCCAGACCCAGCTCCTATTAAAGTGGGGAGGGGACAGGAAAATACATGTTCTCATCTGTGTGTACCATGGGGTGAGGTCATCCAGGGCTTTGAAGTGTCCTCCATCTGCGACTGGCCCACAGTGCTATCTCTCTTTTACATCTCATCCAGGTGGGGCTGTGGAAGAGATAAACGGGCATTTGGAATCAGTCATGGACCTTCAGGTTATTGGCCCTCATTCAGTCCATGACTGATGGCAAAGTGGATGACAAATCTGGCAAAGTGGAGGTATTCTTGTTGGGTGGCTCATTTACTCAGGGAGGGAGTACAGCCTGTTCCAGCTGGAACAGTGCTCCCTATCAGAGATCAGGGTCAGATCAGGGCTGGAGGGCGGGGCCTGAGGTGGCTGAGTAGCCATGTTTTTCTGAGCTCCTGGAAAGCTCTTGGAAAGCACACTATTTCTTCCCAAAATCACAGGTCTGATGAGATCTAAGGATCAGTGGTCAGGAGAGGCCTTGATCCTACAGGTGGTGTACAGGTTTAGGACAGGGGTCGGCAACCTGCGGCTCTAGAGCCGCATGTGGCTCTTTCAGCTGTCTGCTGCGGCTCCTCCCGGTGAAAGTGGCAAAGGGGTTAACAGGAGGCACCTGTGTTGGGAGGGCAGGCTGCTTCCCTCCACCCCCTGAGCTCACTGCCCTCCTCTCCCTTCACCCCCACCTGCTCCACATTGGTTTCCCTTTTCAATTTTGCCCGCTCTGCAGGCTTAAGCTCCCTGTTTTTCCCTTCTCCAACTCTCCAGCAGGAGGCCCTCCTCCTCAGCCATTGCAAGCCCTTGCAGCCCGCCTTTCTCTGAGTAGGTACCCACTCAGTGCAAGGAGAGGCTTTTCCTCCACAGCTGAGGAGACATCCTGTGTGTCTACTCAGTAGTAAGCCCCATTACAGTGGATGAAGCTTACTCCCAGGAAAGGGTGCCTGGGATGGCAGCCTTGGAGCCTGCTCCTATGCATGTCTACTCAGTTGTAAGCCCAATTACAGCAGATGAAGCTTACTCCCAGGAAAGGGTACCTGGGATGGCAGCCTTGGAACCTGCTCAAGGCCAAGCGCAAGGACGGGTGAGTGGGAGCCTGCGCAGGTCTGTTCGAGAGTAAGCCCCAATGTAGTCCCTGGACTACTCCCAGGAAGGTGTGGAGGGCTGCAGCCTCAGCCCCCTCCTGTGCAGGTCTATTCACAAGTAGTCAGTGAGGCTTCCTCCCAGGAAAGTGTGGAGAGGACTGCAACCTGAGAGCTCCAACCAACTTGTCTGCTCAGAAGTCCCATTGTAGTCAATGGGACTTACTCCCAGGATAGTGTGGAGAGGGTTGCAGCCTGAGGGAGGGAGGGAGGGAGGGAGGGCAGAAGCTGGCCTGTGGCTCCCCCCCCCCAGCTCTGGCTTCTTCTCTTCCCCACCTCTGGAGTCTGTGTCCTTTTTTCCTTCCAGCAGGGTGCCTCTGGAAGGTGGGGGGAGTTCTTTAGTATCCATGTAAGATAAGAAGATGTCATAACCCCCATACTAATTGGGATGCGTGGAAGATCTGGTGAGGAGGTAGATGTGGTGTCAGCAGTGGCCCCTTTAAGGGTAAGGCCTGGGCATCCAGCAGAGTGTGCTGCACAGCTGCAGCCACTTGAAGGCAATAGGGCCCTCAGGGATATAAGAGCACCTGAGGCAGGAAGGGGGATGTGGGTTGGAGAGGAGACTGACTGGGCTTATTGACTTTGACTTGGATACACTGACTGACTTTGGAATCTGACCTTGGACTGTGACTTTGCTTATTGACTTTGGACTCTGCCCTGGATACTCTGACTGACTTTGTGACTAATGGACTGCTGGAGACACTGGAGTTTGGTGTGTGGCTGCTGTGCCCTAGACCTACTGAGGACCAAGGGTCTGATTTATATAAGCTTTATAGGTGATATGTAATATGTATAAAAATTTTAGTTAGTTTGATATTAATAGATGTTAGAGTTTTAGAGGATAATTTTAATGAATTAGAATTAATTTTAGGTGATTGTTTTGGAGGTTTATGTATATGTTTATGTATTTAGTCATGAGGATATATTGAGTATATATCATCCCGTTATCATAACACTCATATCATGAGTGTAATGATAATGGGATGATAAGAAGTATCCCCTTCAAAAACCCAGGCTAATAATACAATTAATACAATTTAGTATTGATTGTATACTAATTACAATTAATCAAAATTAGTACAATTTAGCTGCACCCTAATGATGGGAGCATCATTTGCTAGCATCAGCCTGGCCACTGTCCTTGAACTGACAAGATATCCCTGAATGATGAGAACCCAGTCAATAGCCATATTTACAATAACACATATATCATTTGCTATCAATCAATCTATTTTTTGCCAATTAGCACCAATTAACCGATAAGTGATATGGGAAAGTCCAATTTTCATATGGGCTGCCCTTTCAGCAGTAACACCTCAGCACTGCTCAGCAGCAAAGAGCCCAAGGGCCAGATAAAAAGTTCTGCGGGCCACATCCAGCTCCCGGGCCTGATGTTTAACACCCCTGCATTCTTCGCTTGTTTTAGGCTTAAGAGAAATTAAGTTCCTTTGCATCTTGACTCTGTACTGAGCATAGCTCTTCCTCTGAATCTGGAAAGAGCCCCAGCCTGTAGCTAGAGCTGCCCAGGCAAAACACATTGGTGTCACCACATTAGTGGTTCTCACACATTTAGCACCGGGACACACTTTTTAGAATGAGAATCTGTCATTACCCACCAGAAGTGATGTCATGACCAGAAGTAACATCATCAAAAACTCCACAGTCAGGGAATTAGAGGACAGGTCCTCTCATGGACTGAGAACTGGTTGAAGGCCAGGAAACAGAGAGTGGGTGTCAATGGGCAGTTTTCACAATGGAGAGAGGTGAAAAGCTGTGTGCCCCAAGGATCTGTCCTGGGACCGGTGCTTTTCAACCTCTTCACAAATCACCTGGAGACAGGGTTGAGCAGTGAGGTGACAAAGTTTGCAGATGACACCAAACTTTTCCAAGTGGTGAAGACCAGAAATGATTGTGTTGAGCTCCAGGAGGATCTCTCCAAACTGGCAGAATGGGCAGCAAAATGGCAGATGAGCTTCAATGTCAGTAAGTGTCAAGTCATGCACATTAGGGCAAAAATCAAAACTTCACATATAGGCTGATGGGTTCTGAGCTGTCTGTGACAGATCAGGAGAGAGATCTTGGGGTGGAGGTGGACAGGTCGATGAAAGTGTCGACTCAATGTGCGGCGGCAGTGAAGAAGGCCAACTCTATGCTTGGGATCATTAGGAAGGGTATTGAGAACAAAACAGCTAATATTATAATGCCATTGTACAAATCAATGGTAAGGCCACACTTGGAGTATTGCGTCCAGTTCTGGTCACCTCATCTCAAAGAAGACATAGTGGAAATGGAAAAGGTGCAAAAGATGATTGCACACTAGGATGATTACCGGGTTGGGGCACCTTCCTTATGAGGAAAGGCTACGGCATTTGGGCCTCTTGCACCTAGAAAAGAGACGCCTGAGGGGGGACATGATTGAGACATACAAAATTATGCAGAGGATGGACAGAGTGAATAGAGAGATGCTCTTTACACTCTCACATAACACCAGAACCAGGGGACATCCGCTAAAATTGAGTGTTAGGAGAGTTAGAACAGACAAAAGAAAATATTTTTTTACTCAGCATGTGGTCGGTCTGTGGAACTCCTTGCAGCAGGATGTGGTGATGGCGTCTGGCCTGGACGCCTTTAAAAGGGGATTGGACAAGTTTCTGAAGGAAAAATCCATTACGGGTTACAAGCCATGATGTGTATGTACAACCTCCTGATTTTAGGAATGGGCTATGTCAGAATGCCAGATGCAAGGGAGGGCACCAGAATGAGGTCTCTTGTTATCTGGTGTGTTCCCTGGGGCATTTGGTGGGCCACTGTGAGATACAGGATGCTGAATCAGATGGGCCTATGGCCTGATCCAGTGGGGCTGTTCTTATGTTCTTATCAAGCAGGAACATTTTTAACAATCCTAGGCTGCAATCCTACCCACACTTACCCAGGAGTAAGCCCCATTTACTATCATTGTTAAAAGCATATGCATAGCCTGTTCAAAGTACAGGTCTGTAACATTTCTCCAAATGCAGTCACATCCCATGGTAGCATCAAGTCTAATACATTAAAAATTAAATATTGAAATGAATGGGGACCCATCTGAAATTGGTTCACAACTCACCTAATGGGTCCCAAACCACAGTTTGAGAAACACTGCACCACATGATTTTGTGGCCAATTTGCATGAAACTCTCCGAGAATGTGGAGGTGCTCTCAGTATGATCCTGCTAAATTTCAATAAAGTAACCACAAGGGTTCAGAAGTTATCTACAAAAACAGTATTGTTGTTATTTTGAAGAAAAAGAAGATTTCTCCACTGCTTTTCAACAAAAATGTTCACAAGGCTGCCAACACAGCAAAACAAACAAATGATCCCCTGTTTGGATTCACCAAAAGGATTCACCATCTAAAAAGGTGCAGAAGAAGCACTAGGAAAAGGCTACCAGAAGTAACTGTGCTGAGGTGAAAAGGAACACTTGCTCTAAAATTGTCTCTTTGCATCGTTAACAAAAAAACCAACTAAAAAACAACAGAGGAGAAGCGTAAATACACAAAAGTGACCCAGAGAAGTCTTCTCTGAGCTGGAGAATGTAGCATGCCCAGTGGCTGTTTTTCAAGGCTGAACCTTCTCCTATGTATTGATTCTTACAACTCTATAGTAATTAGCTTGTTCGCCTGTCAGGAAGTCTGATAATTTCATTTAAGCTTCATTTACTCCAGCTATTTCCTTTTAACTACTCCTCTTTGCTCAGTACAGTCAGTACAGTACAGACCTTCAAAACCTTCATCAGGTCAACTCACCTTTTGTCTGCTGGAGGCTACTCATCAACTCAGCCCCACAACCAACCTCATCTATGCTAGGACCAAACTTGACATGATGTGGGAATTCATTCCTTAATCGGTACTCCCAATGTCTCCCCTTCTCCCAAAGGCAGCTAGGGGGTTTAGGGAGGAGAGATTTAGGCTGGAGATGTGACAAGATCAGCCTAGCAAACAAGCAAAATGGCTGTTTGAACAGCATGCTGGGAGGAATGGTGAACAAGGGGTGTTGTGCAGCATGCAGTTGCCCTTGCCCTCCTCTGGTCTGCCACCCACTGAACTGCTTCCGTCTGCTTTCCAATCCACTTCCTGATTGCTACAAGTGAGAGGGAAAAGGACTGTGGCAGTAGCAGCCCACCTCCACCTTTAGCACCACTGGGGGAAGAAAAAGAAAGGTGCCATTGCTGCCCAACATGCTGAAACCAGCATGCTCCTCTCATTCTGCTTATTTAACCTGAATGTAGGAAAGAGGCAGCACCAGAGCTGAAGATAAGGAAGTAAGGACAGCGCCAATCGCTGCATTCTGCCATGCCTAGCTTTGCTCCCACCTCCGTGCCCATGCCTCTGCTTTTCTAAGTAGCTAGGTGGGCAAGGAGTTAATGGCAGGGGGGCACACACTAAAATTGCCCCCCCCCACAGCTGCTGTTGGCCATGGCAAACAACGTGCCCATATGTTTTTTCCTTCTGTGGTTAATAGTAGCTTTGGAGGAATTTGGATCAGGGTTGCGACTGGGTGGGGGGATGGTTAGGTTGCCCCCATACTTTGGCACTCATCTGGAACCCTCCCCTCAAGGCTGCATTTTGAAAAAAGAGGAGCTCCAATCAGTCCCTGAATTCTCACATTACATCTGGATTACATTACAACTGGATCAATTTACAACTGTGAGACTGGGCAGCAAAATGGCAGATACGTTTCAATGTAAGTAAGTGTAAAGTCATGCACGTTGGGGCAAAGAATCAAAACTTTGCATAAAGGCTAATGGGTTCTGAGCTGTCTGAGACAGATCAGGAGAGAGATCTTGGGTGCTGGTGGGCAGCTCGATGAATGTGTCGACCCAATGTGCGGCAGCAGTGATGAGGGCTAATTCCATGCTTGGGATCATTAGGAAAGGCATTGAGAATAAGACAGCTAATACTGTAATGCCGTTGTACAAATCGATGGCAAGGCCACACCTGGAGTATTGTGTCCAGTTCTGGTCGCCACATCTCAAAAAGGATATAGTGGAGATGGAAAAAGTGCAAAAGAGAGCAAAATGATTACTGGGCTGGGGCACCTTCCCTTTGAGGAAAGGCTACAACGTTTGGGCCTCTTCAGTCTAGAAAAGAGGCGCCTGAGGGGGGGACATGATTGAGACATACAAAATCATGCAGGGGATGGACAGAGATGATAGAGAGATGCTCTTTTCCCTCTCACATAACACCAGAACCAGGGGACATCCACGAAAATTGAGTGTTGGGAGAGCTAGGACAGACAAAAGGAAATATTTCTTTACCCAGCATGTAATTAGCTTGTGGAACTCCTTGCCACAGTTTGTAGTGATGGCATCTGGCCTGGATTCCTTTAAGAGGGAATTGGACAAATTTCTGGAGGAAAAGTTAATTATGGGTTACAAGTTATGGTAGGTATGTGCAAGGTAGAGGTAGGCTGCCTCTGACTGCCAGATGCAGAGGAAGGCATCAGGATGCAGGTTGTGTCTGTTGTCTCATGTGCTCCCTCAGGCATTTGGTGGGCCACTGCGAGATACAGGAAGCTAGACTAGATGGGCCCTTGGCCTGATCCAGCAGGGCTCTTCATATGTTCTTATGATGCATTTCACATGCATTTCATGCAGGTGACAGCTCATGTCAAAGACACGTAGCCCATGAACAGGTACGCGCACGCACACACAGATTTCAATGTCCACTTAGTGCAGAGATTTCTAGCAGGCTGCACAGTGCGCAGCATCCTGCCTTTTAGACAGGATGCTGGCTGCAAGGGGAACTTATATTGCCATGTAATTGTGATGGCTTCTGCACAGCCATTGTCACATTTAAATCATGCCATGATTGACATGGACACAGCTCAGCACTGACAGAATGTATACACTTGGTGCTATTTGCATTTTTGTTTGTTCATTTTGGGAGGGGAGTCCTACTTTCTGGTAAACCTGGTTCCCTAACCAGCCACATGACTGTCTAGACTGATTTCCTTTTCTGGCTCAGCAACCCTGAGAGATCAAACTCATTTCAGGAAATTCTCTCTCATGTTCTTGCAGCAGCTCAGATGTAGTCCTGCCGCATGCAGTCAAATGATGCTCTGCCAAGATTAAGGGCTTGCTGAAAGTTAAGCTGAGCTGGAAAGCAACTGTGATGCCCAAAATGCCTTGAAGTGAGAACAAATCTTTTCAAAAAAAAAAAAAGAGAGAGAGGCAGCAGAAAGCACAAATCAAAGAAAAGAAAATCTAATTCCTCACATCTTCTCCAGGGACCTTTTAACACATGAAGTTCAAATTAGTCTGTGCTGAATAAAGTTGGGCCCTCAGTCCAAAGTCTGTGGTGCCTGGAATAGACCTCAGGCATTCATGGGTGGCAAACTTAACTCCGGAGAGCACTAAATGCACTTTTCAGAACCACAGGTGAAACTCGCTTCAAGTTACAGTCCTGTTTATACTTTCTTACAAGTCTGTCCTACTGAATTCAGTGGGACTTGCTTCCAAGTATATACCTTATGTACTGATCAGCTTGTAAAGGAACCATGGGTGCATGAGATTTGGTGTTTGGGTTCAGTAAACAGACAAATGTTGTATTTTTTTACCCAAAGGACCTATGCAGAAGTAACAGCAATAATCACTAAATCAGAATGAGGCCAGGAGGGGGACTTGCAGCCTGCAAGCCACACAGGCACATTTTAGAATTGCATCCATGACCCACCAATCCCTGTTCCCAGGGGCAAGATCCTTCTCTAATGTTCATTCAGAAGTTATTCCCATTCCACAAGCATACCCTGGAATATTTGTTTAACTGCCTTTCTCATAGACTTGAGTCTCATAGACTCAAGGCAGTTTACATAGGTAGATGGACCAAAAACCCAATCTTTTCAAATAAGTCTCATAGACTCAAGGCGGTTTACATAGGTAGGCTGACCATAAACCCAATCTTTTCAAATAAGGTTTTACAAGTGTTATTCTATGAGAGAAGCTCATAGAACCCTCCATTTCTTTGGATGCTTTCTTTAACAGTGCAGTCATCATCCTGGCTCTTGCGCTGTCCAAGCTTCCATAGGCTGGTTTTCAAGATGTTATCAATTTCTTGCCAGTTGACTCCTCCACACTTCTCTAGTCAACACCTTGTGGTCACCCATCCAAGACTAGTCCCAAACCGATTCTACTTAGTTTTTTCAGGCAAAGCAACAGCTCCAGCTCCACTTCCAGACCAACCTCCTGCCCTAATCCTTCCACCTCTTTAATCTGTAGCTTCTTCATTGCAGTTTCTTTCATTGTTTCTTGTTCTCTGCAGCAGCAACAGTACAGATCAATAGCCTCTTAATTATTCAGTTCCTGTTCCCTGCACAGAAGGGGTTTCAGGGACTGATTCTTTCTCTTTGTCCTCATTTCATATTTACTATAAAGAATGAAAATGAAAAATGAGAGGAAATTAATGCCTCTTCCCTACAGAGAATAAGAACTGAGTAATTAACCTGTTTCTGGCCAGCCCACAGACGTACACATTTGATCCCTGTTGCATATGTGCAACATTGGGCAGAAATAGCTTAAGAGTCTATTCATCATAAGAATAGAAGGAATAAAAGAGGCAGACGCTGCAAAGAAAACAGTACTAATGAAAGACACAGTAGCTCCCAAAAGCTTCCACAGTGCTTTACCAGTCCATAGCAGACAAGCCAATGTGGGAAAACAAAGGATGGCAATTCCAGACTAAACAGAAAGTGTGTAAGCAACCACGGAGAATTTCTGTGCTGGTACCAGATATTTATGGAGGTGTCCACTGCTGAAGTCAAAACTTGTCATGTCAGAAGTTTCTGGACAATAAGCAATGCAACATGGCATCCTGTATTCATGGCACAGAGCATCACCACAGGGAAGTGGTCAGACAGTTGGTAATGCAACCTGCTGTAGCTCTCCGTTAAATTATTCCTTTGCCAAGGGCAAGGATGCAAGGAAAGAAAGTGGTTGTCCTCAGAACCACAATGCATCTGCACACCTCTTGTCTGCTTCCTACTATTACAGCCCAACCACTGTACGTGAAGCAGATGCACTAATGGAGTACGCACTGCATCTGATGGGGAGGGACCAGAATGCCAATCAGCGTATAAAAATTTTGCCTCTGGGTAGGCCTCTGGCTGCCTTCAGTCACCTTCAACCCATGCCAGCTAAATAGCTAGTGGAAGTCCACAGAGTCCATGGTCCATCATGTACCATGATGCTCTGGGCCAATGAGGCATAGAACATCATGTGACCTAGAAGTGACATAACACTTCCGGGTCACTAGGCTTCAAAATGCAACTAGAACCATTTCCATTTGCATCTGGAGCCTTTCTAAGCCAAACAGCAGCTGTGCACAGCCTCTGCGGACTTCAGAAAGCCCCCCACAGGTGTTTTAAAAGCACTTCCGGAACACCTCCTTTAACACTGCTGCACTGTGATGCTTCTGCTACTGGATCTACTAATGAACTACAAAGTCAAGCCTTGCCAAATTTTGCTCATTTTCCACAAAATGAGCCAATGTTGTGCTAAAGAAAGTAACAATTGTGCTTAGATCAGATGAAAAGAAGGGAAGGAAATGGCTCAGCAAGCACACAGATTGTCTTTTTAAAGAATCATTTTTCATCCTTGCTATTATTATTCTTGAAAAAACAGACTTTCCAATGGAAACGGACTGTGTTTTTGAAATATAGCCAACATATAGCCAGCATATTGAGAAATGCTGGCTATATGTCAGCAGCCTTGTATGCATCAGCAGGATGTAGATGACTGCAGGCAAAGATCTGTGTAGACTCATCCACCAAACAGATGGTTTGTCTCTGAGTTGGGGGAGTATCCTGAAAGGGGAGTGGGGCAAGTTCAAAAACTTTGAGAAGCACTGACATAAGCTGCCTTTGTAAATGAATACAAATGATATGGCAGGATAAAATTCCTGGTACCAATGATCTTGTTAGGGCCAAGTTTCCAAGGCCAGTAGCCATGTTTATAAAAGCTGAGCTGGATCAATCAAGAAACTGACATTTGAATGTCTTGATGGCTGACCCCCTCCACTTGGATGCGGAGGTGGTAAACGGAATATGCTCCTGGGTAACTTTTGTGCTGCTGGGATCAACAGAGCTTGGACCATAAGGATTTGTAAAAAACACATTTCCAACACTGGCATAACATCCGAAATCCTGGGAACTGAGTCTCTGGCTTTCTACAAACACCTCATGCGCTCCACCACTGAGCGAGAGCTCCTCTGGCTATGTGCCAGTATAATGCAGTTGCCAGCAAGCAAGTTGCATTTAGATGTGTTCAGAGTCCTGCATGGATATAAAATTCATTGGGTGGCCTGTCTTGGCCATCTCTCTCTTTCTCCGTCTAGCAGCCCAATCCTATGTTTTTCTACACTACAATCCTATGTGCTGCATGCACATAGGCAGATAAGGAGATGTGCAGATAAGGAGTGTGCAGGCAGATAAGGAGGCTTAAGGGAAATGTTCTTCTCACACAACACCAGAACCAGGGGACAGCCCCTAAAATGTTGGAAAGTTAGGACAGACAAAAGAAAATATTTCTTTACCCAGCGTGTAATTAGTCTGTGGAATTCCTTGCCACAGGATGTGGTGATGGCATCTGGCATGGATGCCCTTTAAGGGAATTTGATAAATTTCTGGAAGAAAAGTCCATTACAGGTTACAAGCTGTGTTGGGTATGTAAAACCTCCTGATTTTAGCGGTAGGCTACCTCAGAATGCGAGGGAGGGCACCAGGATGTAGGTCTCCTGCTGTCTTATGTGCTCCCTGTGACATCTGGTGGGCCACTGTGAGTTACAGGAGGTTGGACTAGATGGGCTTCTGGCCTGATCCAGTCGGACTTTTCTTATGAAGCTTGGGAGGGGAAAGGTAAAATCCCCTTGCCTTCTGTAAACCCCTCAACTGCCAATGGGTTTTCTTAGACCTGTGTCAGGTCTTTAGTTAGCACAGGTCTGAGAAGGCAAAGGAGTATGTTGGCTGACTGTAGAGGGGATCACATCCAGCACAAGTCACCCATAGTGGGTGCCAGCCCTTCTTGGGGGGCGGAGCTAACACTCAGTGAAGTACAGGGAACCTTGGAGGGCTCCAGGGGAGGAACTGCTAAATAGATGTGTTTTTCAAGGACCTCAATAATGAGGTACTTTTCGTCGCCAAGAAGAAGGAACAAAGGCGGAGAGCTTGAACGGGGCAGTCTCTTGAGATGGCGGTTTCAGAGATATTTTCCCCAATATTGCTCTGTGCTGAATCACATTGTATCCCGGACACCATCCTCGGAGACGATTTGGACAGCTGAGGACTCCCCCCCCCCCCCACAGCCTGGATAAAACATGAAAGCGAACAAAGCCTGTAACTGTCAGTAGTTCATTAAAAGGCTATAAAAAGAATTGTAATCAAGAGGTTGGAAGGAGGGAAAGACAACTTTATTTATGTTGGCTTGCAGCCACCCAGAGGGGAAAAAGAGCGAATGTGAATTTAAAGAAGCCCCTGCTGGAGTAGGTTTTTGGGTTTTTTTGGTAACAAGGATGATTGGAAGAAAAGCCGAGAAACAAGACAAGATAAATAAGGGAAGATAAAGGATCACCCTGTTGGAATGGTACGCATGGAAAAGAAATTAACAATTAATCTTTAAAGGATGGAATAACTTTCACTTTCATTTTTTGCTGCAAAAGGCTTGACTCAGGCCTGAACAATTAAAGGTATACTAACTTAATCTGACAGTGTTATTAACTTGAATTGGATTACTGACCCATCCCTTTTGGATATAAAAACTTAAAGATTATCTTTGATAAGAAGGGATGCAAGATAATAAGAATTGGATGACTCTTTAATTGTGGGAATGTTTGGACACTGATATTGACTTGATATGGATTATTGACTTATTCCTTTTAGATATAAAATTTGGGAATTAGTCTTACAAGAAGGTGAAGCAATGAGACTTAGTTGATTCTTTAATTGTTAGACCATTTTGTTTTTCTTTTTTATAGCCAGAGTTATATCGGCTTGATTTGATACTGATAAGAATGACATCAAAAAATATAAAGGATGTTAGCGAAAGCCAGACCTCATTAATGGATATGTTGCAAGAATTCAGAAATGAACTGAAGCAAGAGGTTGGAAAACTATCTGAACAAATGAGGCAAATAAACTCCTCCCTGACAAACAGACAAACAAAGAAAAGTATGGAGGGGATGGAAAAAAAGAATGGATCAAATGTCAGATGAAACTAAAGAATTGGAGCACAGGCTGGACAGCTAACTTCTCTCTCTCTCTCTCTCTCTCTCTCTCTCTTCCTTCCTTCTTCCTAAGAAAGGCAGCTCAACTATCTTGTCCTGCTCCCTTCCAGACTACTGCCTTGTTTCATCTAGGACCTGCTTTGTAGTCCTCTTTAGGTCCTCGAGGCACCTCTTTGCCCAGGAGAGATATTTGGCCAGCCATTTGCCATTATTGCCACTGCAACTCAGTGGTTTCAATCTTTACAGAGTAAGGGCCCAATGCCCCTCCCTGCTGATGCAGGAGCACCAAAACAGTTCATACTGCATCCTGCGGGAGAAGGGGGGAAGTCCTGGAGGGCTCCTGGGTGAGGAAAGAAAGTTCTCTTACTCAGAGGTAAACCTCTGAGGAACAGAGGATTCTACTCAGATCTGAGCTAGCGAGATCACTGGCAGAAGCCTGTGTGGGCCCTGGCTGTTGGATTGAGTCTAGAAGGGGTCTAGGATTCAGCGGCAGCTCCTGCCACCAAACCTGCACTGTTCCCAGAGCCAATTGCCCTTCTCTGTCCCTGTCACCACCCTTTTCCACCCTGTTGCACGCTTTCCCCCACCCTGTTCCACCCTCCCCTGCCTTGTCCCACCTCTCCCACTGACCTACCATCATTGGCGAGAGCCAGCGGAGCCACTGCTGCACACAGAGCAGCTGCTGTCTTTCCACGAGCACTTTGGCAGTACAAGCTTCCAAGCACTGTTGGAGTGCTGTAAGGCAATTGCCTCAGGCAGAATGCTAATTCCACCAGCAGTACTGGCCCATAGGATTGGGCTTTAAGGGTAAGTAACGTTGGTCCAGTGAGTCTTGCTGAAGATCCACCAACTCCACTACTTTCCCTGTTATTGAAGTCACACTGACTGTATGCTTAGTGTATTACCTTTCTTCTCTTTCTTCTCTGTTATCTTCTTTGAGGGAGAAGCACCCCAAAGGAATGCTGCTTAGAGTTCCATCATACTTAGAAATCCATCATACTGTGGATTTCTGTGGACATTTCTGATTTCTGAAGTCCATCAGAACCTGCCCAATCCCCTTTGAACTGCAATGCTTGCTAACTTCACATTAATCAGGGCCCAGAGCACATATATTCGCTACTCTTAGTCTGGCTGCAAAGTGGATTTTAGCCTATAGCTGCCAAATATATCTTTAGTAGTGATCACTGACATAAAGTAAATGTGTGTTATGGGAAAATTTCCCATATGGGAAATATGGCTTAAGTCACTATCTATAGGCTAATTTGCATCTTGGATATAGCAGAGCTTTACTCTGTGTCACATCTTGGCGTGTCGCACCGGAGTAATGGTGGGAGTTGTTGTTTGGTTGTGTTCTCAGAGGCAAGCATTGAAAATGTTTCAGGGGGTGGATGGCTAATTATGTTGTCAGCAGGTAAATAGGTGCCATATGGTGATGACTGCCAACCGGATTTAATAAAGACTGTTCAAGGCCCCTCATTAATATAATATTTCGAACAAATAAACAGAGAAAAGGCAAGTGAAAGGAACGCTTGATTGGAAAGTTGTTGCTGGGAAATAATGGCTCCGTCTGAGAAAGGCAGTGCCCACACGTTCGGTAGCCCAAGATTATAGTTGGAGGTGTACGTAGTTGAGGCTCATGATCCCTGGGGGAGGGAATATATGCTGTTATGTGACTCACAAACCAAAAAAGGCTCAGCTGGGAAGAGGTACAGAGAAGCCAGAAAGCAGAGCTCAACACACAAAGCACTTTTACAAATGGAACAAGTGGGAGCAAAGAGGAACGCCTTCTTGGGCTGATGTCCTTTATAAACGTCCTTTTGCTCCATGTTGCAGCCTGGCTACCGTGATTTGCTTCACCAGCTCGGGGAAAGACTGGCTCCTGCTGCTTTGTTTTTGCCACATGAAGGCTTCAGCCACCACCTCTTCTTGCAGAGCACGGCCTTTGCTTGACTGAAGCTGAGCAAATATGAGTTAGGAGGAGAAAGTGAAAGAGAAAAGTTGTCACTCTGAATACTAGAAGGTCAAGGCATCCACTGAAACCGGCTGGCAGGAAATACAGGCCAAGCTAAAGAATACCCATCTTTGCACAACACCCAATCTGTCTAGGGAAGTTGCTGCGGCAAGATGTGATGATGGCTGCTAGCTTAGATGGCTTTAAAAGGAGAGTACAATCATTCTTGGAGGATGTATCTATCTGCGACTGGTAGTCTTGATATATGGCATGTGCTACCATAGCGCATGTTACTATTGCTTTAATTAAGGTCAACATCCAGAGGACCCCAGAGGCAAATCACATGGCCATAATCTGGAAGGCCTAAAACTGGGCAAAATCCATCCATTTGTAAATCACAGAGTGGATGGAGCAGAGGCAGACACATCACCAGATAAGGAGGGGCAGTATTTGGCCCGCCACCTCAAGCACCAGGAGGTCTTGAGCCAGCTCTGTTATCTGGTTGCCCCCCAGTTAAAGGCCTCTGAGAAACATTTCAACTGGCAGGAAGTTGCATATGGTAGTCCTTTAGGTACCATGGGGCCAGACTATATAAAACTGAATACCAGTACACTCTAAAGCTGGCCCAAAAGCTCTCCAAAATAAATGTTTTCTCCATTCCCCCCCCCCCCACACACACACACCAGAATACTCCAGAATGACACAATGTGTTGACAGTGTGGGGCATTCAGGAAAAAAAGTGGCACTTGTTGGCAGGTAGCCACTGGGGAATAGGAGTGCACTGTTGACAAATAAACTGGGAGCCAGTGATGATTTTTTAATACTGGAGTAATATGTCCATGGTGATCAGTATCATTGAGCAATTTGGCCATATGTCCTATATCAGCTGACTTTACTGAACATTTTGAAAGGTAGCTCCATGCACAACATATAACAGTATTTTAACCTGGATGTTACTCAGGCATCAACTGGGGCCAGATGATCTCTCTCTAAGAAGGGGTGCAACTGGCACACCAAGGAAAAGCACTACATTAAGGCCCTAATCCTACTGGGGCCTTGTACTGCCGGAACTGACATTCTGGCAGTGCATGTTTCTTTACGGCAGTGTGAAAGCTGGGCCACTGTCGTGCACTGCCCAACTACTGCCACAGGACTAAACCCTATCCAACTTTCCAGTGTTGGTGCAGCAGCAATGCAGCCCTGAGGTAAGGAAACAAATCTTCCCTTAACTGGAGGAGGCCTCCATGACTGCCCCCACCACCACAGTATGCAGCGTATGTCTCATGCATATGGCTGCACCAGCACTGGAAACTTGGCTAGGATTTGGCCCACAAACAGCATGAGGCAGTGGTTCCCAAACTGTGGGTTGGGACCCACTTGGTGGGTTGCGATGCAATTTCTGGTGGGTCACAAGAAGCTGGCGGCCGCCATCTTGGAAGATGGCAAAAGACCCAGGTGGCGCCATTTTGGAAGTGGGCAAAGCCTGGGCGTCGCCATTTTAAACTTCCCAGCATTGCGAAGTAACTAAGAGCGGCTTGCACATGCGCAAAGAAAGCAGTGTGCTACTGCTTTCCAGCTGGACCTTCCTCTGCACTCGGAGGCTTCTGGGGAGGGCAAATCGTGGAGTGGGGGCAAAGAAGGACAGGGAGAGACTTGTAAGAGCCAGCCAGGCTTCTCCCCACCAACCTCTGTCAGCTCAGCTGCCTGGACAGGATGGGCTGCCTCAGGGTTGCAAGACAGAGCAGCTTCCCCCTCCCAGCTGGACTGGGGCAGACCCGCGTGATCTCCCCTCTTGTGAGCCTGCCTTGAAAGCAGCATCGCTGATGCTGCCACCCCACTGCCGTTTGCACCCCTTATGATACTGCTGCCCCCTCTCTCCCAGCACTTCTTCTGGGGCTCTTTGCAGGAGTCTCCTCCTCCGTATCTTCTCTCCCTCTCTGGAAGCCGTGATCCTTTCCCGCCCTGGCTAGCACGTCCTCTCTTTACATCTTTGCTGGGGTGAGAGCAGATCCCTGGCTGCCCAGAGAGCAGCTAGGAGGGGGGGAGAAGGGGGGCAAGCCTGGCATGTGGGGGAGTAAGCCCCATTGCTTACCTGGGAGTAAACCCCATTGCCAATAATGGGAGTTAATTCTGAGCAGGCATACTTAGGCGAGCAGCTGAGAGGGGGAGGTGAGGGGAGATGTCTCTCCTTATCTTCCTTCTGAGGGGAATACTACTGTTGTTATTTCCTTTATTTACAAAAGCTCAAGCAACTTCTTGTATTGAGGTGCATGAGTAGGGCACACTTGCTTCTGACCAGTACTGAGCACAGTATCCACATCCACATCAGTGTTAGTTAGTTTCAAGCATAATACAAGAACTATTATTATTATTAACATTATTAACAGTATTTATGTACTGCTTTTCAACAAAAGTTCACAAAGCTGTTTAAGTAGCTAGAGATTTTGTAAATAAAGTCATAAGAACATAAGAACAGCCCCAGTAAATACACAAATATTTTGTTCCAGATATTGTTTTATTTTTATTCTTTTTGCTGGATAGCAATAGTAGTGAGGGCAGGGAGAATTGGAAGAAGCTTCTGAGCTGGAATACTTTCATTGTCATTTACAGTTAGAGTTCCTAGGCAAGAACTTCCTGCTTGATGACATCATTTCAAGCTCTGACATCATAGTGATGGCACTTCCTGTTTGATGATGTAAGTTCCGGCTATGACATAACTTACAGGTTGATGACATCCCTTCTGGTGGGTTCCAGACAAATTGTCATTCTCAGAAGTGGGTCCCGGGCTAAAAAGGGCGAGAACCACTGGCATGAGGCATTAGCATTTTCATGGGGATGGTGGAGGTGAGGTTTCTGCAAGTGTAGGGGGCTGACCAGGGGCAGTGGGAGCAACATGGGTGTCCACTGTACTCTTTTTATTACATCATATTTTTGCAGGCAATAGCAGTACTGGAAGATGCCCCATGGTGACACTGCATCATCCTCTGTTGGCTTCCAGGGAACTAAATGAAAGCCAGCAGCATCTGCAATGGCTGCCTCCACAGATGTCGCATAAAGGAAAGATGATGAAGGACACCCACTCTGCTGCTACCACCTCTGGTCTGAACAGGGTGACCAGACATCCTCTTTTTCCAGGACATGTCCTCTTTTTTAACCTCGTGTCCTGGAATGAACATAAATGTCCTCCTTTCCCCTTTGAACAGGCCCCTGCAGGCAGTGCAGAACCTTCTTGTATTTAATAAACTTTATGCCTTAAATTATTTGTAATATAGTTTTAAATTTAATAATAAGTAATATGGTGTTTCAATTAACCACATGAAATCAATATATGAGTGTTTTTAGCTTTTATTTTGTCGTGTCCTACATTTTTCTTGGATGTCCTGCATTTTGGAGTACCTTATTCTCTTTTGTGGTTATGCCATCTGGTCATCCTGGCCAGAATTCTGGTCATCCTGAAAATTCTTGCACATTCAGGAGAAAGACTCCTCTTTATTCCTCTCCCCAAACCCATTTTGACACGTCATGTGTCCTCCCCCACCCCCGCTCCTCGCTAATTTCATGACAAGCCATTTCAACCCAATTGTTTAGGCCAGCATCAGGCTAGAGCACAGTTAAGCAGGGTTTGCCTGGCAAGCCCTTCTGGGAGTCAGCTCAGGTTCCCATGGTACTGGATGATCTCCTGGACGGATCTTGTCAATTTCATCAGGCTTCCAGTCAGCACTGCTGCTCCAGACTCAGACCAAATCAGTGTCAGGTTCCTTATTTGTTTGTTCCTAAGCACAGGTCACACCAAAGCAGAAGACTTACCGAACAGTACTGAGCATAGGTCAACAACTCAACTCAGAGTGCAGAATGGAAAAACAGTCATAACACCATGTCAAATTTTAGATCAGAGAGTCTCCATAACAACAAGCAAACTGCATTTGCCTGCACAAAATCCTCTCGGACTTTTCTGGCTGCCAGAGCAGTTTGAAGCAGTACCATGCCAAAGTCCATCACTTCATTCTGCATATGGTGTGCAGCCATTCGGCCTGCAGCACTAAGTAAGAGCTTAGGACAAGGGATGCCTATTAATGTACCAAAACATTATCACATAACATAAAATCTAAAAGGTTTAAACCCTATATACCTTAAGAGGCTGCTCGCTTTTGATGTGTAGAAGGTGGCATTCCGTGCCATAATTTAGTAGGGGAAGTTTTTAATTTCTTCTCAGCTGAAACAGAATTATATAATGTTAGCGATGGAAGAGACCTTGAAGATCATCTACTCCCACCCCCTTCTCAGTTCATGCACCTGCTACAGCATCCTGGACAAGCACCCATCCAGCTTCTGCTTGAAAACCTCTAACGAGGGAGAGTGCACTACTGCTGAGGCAGACTGTCCAGTGCTGTCATGGTTACTGTTTTGAATAGTTGATGCCTTTCTGGAGCCTTGGGATAAAGGGGATTAAAAGCCTAAATAGATGTCATTAGGCAGATGCTCATCCAGTTCCACGGTTCTGCATGCACTCTGCTGCCTGCATGGAGATCTTGCTCAAAGGTAGACTGTGCCATTCATTTCAATGAAATAAGCAGATCCACAAATGCAAATGAACACATGTGCAATTCTCCTTCTGCCATTGAAGTGAATGGAGAAACTGCTGAAGGCAAGGAAGCTCTTGGGTGTGACTGCATCAACACCATAATAAAACACTGGACTGGGGTAATAGAAGGTATTTGCACCAACACTACAGTTTTCTCTGCTCTCATCATGTTTAGGATTGAGATGGCAACAGAAACAGCCCAAGTGGATCCGCCACCTGAAGCCACCCCTAACCCGCTGCTGTCATCACAATGCAAGCTGCCCCCACAAAAAACCTACTAGAAACAAACACAGCCACTTGCATCTCTCCCACCCATCTCCACACTTCTCTGAAAAATACATCCCTCTTCAAAGGACTGGTGGAAGAACCATCCTCAACAGGAGAGGGTAAAGTTCCAGCTAAAGCAAAGTTCAGCTCATCATTGCCAGTGTTCCTGCTATATATTCCCTGCAGTGAGATGTCTGTGCAGGGCACTCTGCCACCACCTTTCTTCTTTATTACACTCTCGCTCTGAAGGCAGCAGTTTCCCTAGAGCCAATATGTCATTTTGCCCCATATTTCTCTGTACGCTGGTGCTCTTTCTCAATCACTGTCAATTACTTTCCCTCTCTTTGCACAACCGTGAAAGCTGCCTCTCATCCAACACTCTCACTATCATTTTCCATTAGACCTTCACTCAAAATTAAATCCTTCATTATATAACTTGGCAGGTAATATGCCATGCAGTCCAACGACAGAAATGACATTTGCACCTCGAATCTTTCCAGGTGGATCCTTAGTTTGTTGTACTGTTTGCTCACTGGGCAAACCTGATAACCTTTTCAAGTGGTGCTCCTCTTATATTTAGCAGGGGAAGAGCAACTCTCCCTCTTCACTCCAGCATGGTGTCTTTTCCAGTGGCTGTTGCTGGTGTCTCTTCTGTATGATTGTGAGCCCTTTGGGGACAGGGAACTATTTATTGATCTATTTTATGATTTAAACTGCTTTGTTAACTACTCTTGTTGAAAAGTGGTATATAAATATTCTTTAAAATACTGTAATAATAATTATTTGGGCACTATCACCTTAAGGACAACCCAGACTTGATTCTCATCCTAGGAGAACCCTGTTTCAGGCCTTTATTAAAAGGCTTGCTATTGAGCTGCATATAAGCTTATAAATCAATAAACTTATAACCAGCTAGTTAAGTTACCATCAGCTGTGGAGGGTTTGAATACAATATTCAAGGTTCAACACATAACCCACGTGGCAACAGCTGTATCATTTTTTAATTTTTAATTTTAATTTTGGTAAATATCTTAGGGCCCAATCCTGTAGAATGGGCGCCGGCTCACTGCCGGTGTGCACTGTGCCGTAAGGCATGCCTGCAGCTATTCGCGCTGGCCCAGCACTGGTGCGGGCCCAGCACAAACCACACTAGACCAGCGCTGGTCAGAGGCCAACAGATCACCGCCCAGCATTCCAAGAGAAATGTCAGGTGGCAAGGAGGTGAGTGGAGGGATGGGAGGAGGCATTCCAGGTTGGGGGAGGCAAGGGGAAGGCAGGGAGAAGGCGTGATGGGGAGGGGGTGGAACTGACGACGCTCCCCTGCACTCGATCCGGAGCCCCGGGTCGGGTCTTGTGTCCAGACACAAGGCGTCTTTACTCTGCACTGGCTAAACAGTCAACACAGAGTTGAGTAGCCCCATTGTGGGGCTACTCTCCATACCCAGGGAAGGAGATGAATGTTGCCTGTGGCTGCCTAGTATACTCAGGATGCCGCAGCAGCCATTTTTGTCACCACTGCAACCTTTTGTGTTGGCAGCTCAAGATTGGGCTGTTATTCCGCTTATTTTGCATCTTTCCCATTAACACCCTGGTGATGTCACAGAAGTTCGTCTTTTGTTTTTTAAGGGTGGTGAAGTAAGTCTCAAGGCTCCCCAATAGGTTTCTTCAACAACAATGTTATCAACCAACCTCGCCTGCGCCGTCTCCTGTTATTCATGACTGTCCATTAGTTAAATATTTTCAGAGTGTTGGATTGCCTGCCAGTTTAATTCATGGCAATGATTGTGAATCCAGGGTAACTCATGAATTTTAGACTGAATGATGGTGCATCAGAAAAGGCATACCCGAGGCAAATTATTTGCAGTTCACAATTTATTATCCTCCTTTGCTTCTCTGCCACTTTTTCATTGTCCTGAAAAAGAATCATTACATAGTGTCCAGATCCAGAGGAGAAAAATGAAGATTTTCTAGGCCAGGCTTAACTTAGGAACATAGAAAGTTGCCAAATGCAGAGTCAGGCTGATCCAAAAGTCAATATATTCACAGGGTTGCCATCTTATCTGGATCAAAGGATTTTTCACATATTTTAGACCTCCCATCTAGTGTGAGTTTCACCCAATTGAGTTTACCTGGTCTGAACTGCCAGCTTGCTCTGAAAGCTGAGATATGGGCCAAAATGTGCAGTTGGGCAATAGGATTTGCTCCCACGTAGGTGTGCACAAGATGGTTGCCTGAGTGGGGGATGCATGCATCCAGTCTGGTGCACAGGAAGATAAATACAGCCATGTGGACAGGAAAGCACCATATAGTGTGCATCCTGCCATTTCACACACTGTTGATAACCTGTTATTAATAGGCAATAATGCATTTCTAGAATTTCTCTAAGCAAAAGAATAATTGTCCTTGGGTTTTGACGTGTGGCGGACTGCAGAGTACATGAACAGCCGAATTTGATCACTGGTGTTCCACATCACATGTGGTTTGGCCTTTCAGGTCAAGAGACTAAAAACAGGGCCTGCAGGTCAAGAACGAATCAGAAGTTCTGTGACTAGTTAGCCCATGTGACCACTATTGTCTCTGCAACAGCAAAGTGTTGGTAAGCCTTTTCCGGTGGAGACATAAGAGGCAATCATCGGTGTCAATTTGCTTTTTGGTTGGGCTCTGGATTTCAAGTGGTCAGATATCAGCCAGTCCAGCCTGTTGTGCTACTGTCACTTTTTTGAATTAGTCTTTTTGAATTAATTTGGATTGCCACTGTCAGGCCATGCTACCATGCTATCAGCAATCACAATGGACTAGCTTGTCATACCTCATTATTTGCTAGCACAAGAGTACATAAAGTTACATAAAGTGCAGATAAAGTCAGGCTGCACAGTTAACATTAATGACTCCATTGACTTCAGGTTTTTAAAAAGTGCTGAAACCCTACAAAAATTTCCCTGTGTGAATGTAATCCTAATAAACAGAACGTTCAGCTTGGCTTTGGAAAGTGTGGTTGTAGTTCTAACTCATTATCTCAAGTATGCTTAAAAATATATGGATGGTACTCTGCTCTTTGGACCAATGCTCTCACCTTTCAGCTAATGGAGGATAATCACAGCCAATGTACTTTTCACTCATTTCTTTATTGCAGATTTTCCACTTACAGTGTCTAGGTTGGTCTATTTGCAATGCCCCAGTGTTTTAAATTCCAGAGACTGGTCCTCTGCTTTTCTCAGGTTTGGTGACTGGCTAAGGAGGGTGTCACAGGATATGTCAAAAAGAGTAAGATTTATTGATATACAGAAGCAAGAGAAAGCTTATATTTTATTCATTTTTATTTACTTACTGTATTTTTATCCTGCTTTTCTCCCCATACAAGGACCCAGAAAATGCAATATGTAAAAGAAAAGCATATATATGAAATTGGAATTGGGCAAACACAAGCTTATAGCTTTCTTTCTTCACCTTTTCTTCACAGCAGCAAATACTCTAATAGGGCACAATTCCAAGGAACAGCCTTGTGGATCCTTGTCCACTGGTGAATTCCAAAGAGTGCTGGCATTCCTGAGCCTCATATATCCTCAGGGAAGTGTCAATAATCTACTCGAAGCTTTCTATACAAAAACCTTCTACTGTCTTTCAATGCAGATGGATCCATCCCTCCACCTTGGCCTAGCCTCTTATCTACTTGGTGAGATCATTTTTGCAAGGCACTGTTATTCAAAACAAACACACACCTGTGAACCTGCAGCTCCCAGGCCTCACTAAAATGAGTAGACAGACAAGTAAAGAGCCCCTCTTAATGCATAGTGGTTTTCAGGTATTGCCACTACATCTGGATCAGTAGTATTCACGAGACAATATGGAAGATGAAGATCCATGAGGGTCTTCATGGCGAATACATCTATCAGGGACTATTCATGGAGGATAGGTCTATCAATGGCCTGGTGTAATAGTTTAATGGGGGATTCTACTGTTGTTGTTGTTGTTTAATTTGGCTTCAGAATTCAGTGTAATCTGCTTCTTGATACTGGTTTTATTTCTTTTGTGTATTTATAGGTCTGCATGTGTGCTTGTATGTAGGTGGAAGTTCAGTATATACAGTACACATCTTTTTCATAAATAATAAAACTGCCCATTAAGAATGGGACTTCTGACTTTAGAGGAGAAGGGCTATTGCTCAGTGATAGAGAGCTGCCTTGCAGGCAAAGGTCCCAGGTTCAATGCCAAGCCTCTCCTGGTAAGAGTGAAAAAAGACTCCTATCTGAAACTCTAGAGCAGTAGTTCCCAAACTTTTTAAAACCAGGACCCACTTTTTAAAATGACACTCTATTGGGACCCACCTAGGTTTACCAGACTTTTAAAAAAAGAGATCTAGAAAAATAATATTTTTATTTGCAAGTAATAATAACCAGATAAACATGCTCAAACATTTTATCTCCCAGTGAAGGACAGTAAAAGTTCAAGTTGTGGTACACATGCTTAATTAGCAAATGGATATGTACTTGCATATCCCACTTAGCTAATTAGGCCTTTAGCATGAACATGGGATGCATGTGTAGGGTGGGGGGAACTATCAAGGAGCTATATGTTGTAGGCAGTTGGAAAGGATGTAACCTCTTAGTAACTTAGCCAATGGTGAACAGACGAAGAACTTCCGGACAGAAGAAGGTTATAAAATGTATGTTTGATGGATGTTCTTGTGAACTGGTCCTGACCAGCATTATGGTCTGGATCACTCCCTTTACTGCAGTAAAGATTCAAATTCCTATTGCCAATCAGCATTGTGTAGTTTCTATCATTCTGGTCTGAGCTGTTTCTACAATCCCTATATTTATACAAGCTTGTAAACTGCAGGAGCTGAGTTCCTTGCAAACTGCAGGAGTTGTGCTCTTTACAGGGCAATTAGCAGCTATCTGATTTTTGCATAGCTTCAGGGCTGAGGCCATTAGTTATCTGATCTTTCAATCACCAGTGGTTTCATTGGAGGCTCTGCTTGGAGCTGCAGGATCCGCCAAAAATCAGGTCGCGACCCACCAGTGGGTCCCACAGTTTGGGAACCACTGCTCCAGAGAGCTGCTGCCACCCAATGTAAAGAATAAAAACTAGATGGGCCACAGAACTGATTCAGTATACAACAGCTTCCTATCCTCAGCATTCCTCTGACTGACAATCAATGGATAATGGCTTTCTCCATCATGCCTGATTTGGGGCATCCATCTGGTCATTACTGGTTTTAAACAGCATTTCTGCTGTTCATTAACAGTTCTAGGCAGCACTAGCATTTGAAAATGGACATGGTTTTTGTTAATAATGGAGGAAATAAGAATGAGCTACATGCAGCCTTATTTGACTCTTGTTGCACTTTTCAACATGGCCTTTCTGTAAGGAGCTCAGGGAAGTGAACATTGTTCCCTCCTGCTCATTTTATCAGCTCAACATTGTACATCTTTGCTCTCATAAATGCAGGCACACTGCAGCCTTCGATTATGGGAACATCAAGAGCATCAGGGATTCTTGGCCTAAAGTCGTAGGAAATTAAGCAGGTCTGCTTGGTAGGCAGCCAAGGGGTGGAGTTTTCAAGAGAATGAATACTGTATAGCAGTACGGATCAGGAGTCCACATTTCTTCACAACAACTTGCCACCCCACAGTTGTAGAGTAACAGGTGCAGGGTCCAGGGTGGAAAAAGCCAATGGTGGGAAGCCAGTGGGGGAGAAATATCTTGGGTGGGGGAAGAGGCCATGCATGCTTCTCATATTCTAGAACTGTTTCCTCTAGTTATTCAGCTTCATTATATAACAGTATGAAAGATTTCATGCCTAGGCAGGCTCACATTTTCCTCTTCTATCCCTGTTCTTTCCCCCTTTGCATCATGTCTCTTAGCGTGCAGACCATTATTTTAAACCGTAAGGTACCTTGAATGTTTTGTCAGAAAGGTGGGCTATACGTGAAGTATGTAAGTAAAGCAGTCATGCCTTGACTGCTGCAGCACAAATCATGACTTGCACTGTTGCATCTCATCTGATCATCTGAGCAAGCAGGTCAGAAGTGTGTCCTCACTCGAACTGAACTGAATGGAGTTTTGCTTAATTGAGGATTCGAGATAGTAAGCAAATGAGTTACATTATTGTGACATGAACCACATTTTTAGACAGAAAGGGTGGGGATGAGGAACTTTTAAATCCTGCTGTTTCTGGGTTGATGAGAAGTGGCATATCAGCCTAGCTGAGGCATCTGGGCTGCCTGATAAACACATAAAAGCTTTCCAGTGTAGACTATTCTCAGAGGAAATCAGCTCATTTGGGGTTGAATTAAATATGAAACAACACAGAAGTATCAAAGTGGGGAAAAAGATACAAACTTCTCTCTCTCTCTCTCTCTCTCTCTCTCTCTCACACACACACACACACACACACACACACAGAGCGAGAGAGAGAGAGAGAGAGAGAGAGAGCTTGCACTCTACATCTATAAATGACCCCTGGAAATGCAACTGCCTTACTGAAGCTAAGCATGTCTCAGTCTGGTCAGTATTTGGATGGGTGACAACCTGGCATCCTCCTATACCAGTGGTTTTCAACCACTGTGACGCGACACACTGGTGTGCCGTGAGGCTGCCTCAGGTGTGCTGTGGGTCCAAGGAGTCAGGCGGCGGCAGCAGCCACAGCAGCAGCGCGTGCAGGAGAAGCGGTGGCTTGGAGCCTCGCGCAGCAGCAGGAGAGAAAGGGGCAACCACGAAGGGGCTTGAATGCTCCTGTTGTTGCTGGTGCTGCCTCACGTGCTGATTGGGCAGCCAGCCAGGCAGCTAGAGAAGCTGGAGAAACGTGGAGGGAGTGAGGGCGAGCAGCAAGCAGAAGGAGGGAGTGAGAATGAGCCTGAAGGTGGAAGCAGGTAGGAGCCAAAAGCAGCTGGCTGGCAAGGATCCTGGAGAGACCCTTTTCCTTGTCTGCAATGCCCCAAAGTGACCCTGGCTGCATTGCCTCCCCTGGCAAGGCTTTGGCAGGAAGGGCACTGGGCCACAATCCTATCCACACTTACCTAGGAGTAAGCCCCATTGACTATAATGGGGCTTACTTCTGAGTAGATGTACAGAGGCTTGGTTGCACACTCTTTCTTGAATAAATGAGCAGGCAAGCAATGCTTTTCTTCCCCCACCCACCAACCTCCTCCCCTCCTGCACACATATGCCCCCATCCTAATTGCATTTAACCCCTCTCTTTCTGCCCCTCCCCTCCCTCTTCCCCACCTTCCAAAGTTCAGAAGGTGCCTCCCATTCTCTCTCTCTCTTCCCCCACCCCAGTGAATCCTGCACTAGTTTCAGCCACATCTCCTCACTGCCCCTCACCCCCCCCTTTCTCCAGTATGCTCAGTCTCATCTCTCTTTGCCAACACTTTTTGGCATATCAGAGCACATCAATTGATAACAGTTTGAACAGACCTGCTTCAAAACATTGTTCTTCCTTTGCAGAAACCACATACACCTCCCTCTCCAAGCTTCTTGGGAATTTCTTTCATTGTCATGTAATGATCTAAGGCTGCCATCCTAACCACACTTTCCTGAGAGTAAGCCCCATTGAACAAAATAGGACTTACTTCTGAGTAGACCTGGTTGGGCTTGTACGCTTAGTTATATTAATTAAATTAATTGTAACATAATGTAATTAAAAACTAGTAGTGTGCCTTGACAACTTTACTGCCTTGTCAGTGTGCCGCGAGCTGAAAAAGGTTGAAAATGGCTGCCCTATACACTGCTTTGAGTGGGGTGCGAATGTAATAACTGAAAACGAGCAGTGGCTGCTAATAAAGGCACAGTATTTTTTGGCACCTGCCAAGACCCAGGAATCTGCAGAGGAGCAATATGTTGAGCACCAGAGCTCCCACCCCCAGCACTTCTGTTTCCTTCCTTGCTCACCTGCCCTCTCAAATTGTGTGAGTGAGAAAAAGGAGCAGGAACTTCCACCATAGCCTTTCCCCATCTGACCAGCAGAGGGAGACAGCAAGCAAATGGATGATGGTGAAGAGTAGGGTGTCCATTGAGGATGCTTTGCCCAAGGGCTTCCCAACAATGTTGCTGATATGAATGTGTGCACTGAAAGCAAAGGAGTAAGAAGGGTCCAGACTTGCTTAGTAAGTCTCCCTTTCCCTCTGCTATGAAAGTGCCCAAGTACAGTCAGTTCTCATTATCTGCTAGGGTTAGGTTCCTGGAAAACCTAGTGGATACCAAATTAGTGGACACTTTAGCGAATGGGGAAAATGGGTTAGGTTCCAGGGGACCCTCTTCACCATACACTCTATGAACTTTATGAACCTGAATCTTAACTTGAGATCTATGGGGCTGGGTGATAACAAGGGTCCATCAATTTCTCCAACATCTGATGTATCCAACATGCTGGATAATCCTTCAGTGCATTGAAAGTTGTAGAGACGGTGAGTCCCTCAACTCGTTGAAGGATGCTGGTCCAACAACGAGGCCTCAGAGTTCAGCAGTGGAGAGGGGGTTGCTTCACCCCTCTGTCCTAATCACCTGTCACTTGGCTCATTCCCTGGGCTTGCCCCAGTCCTAGAGCAGACCTCAGGTAGCCTTTTAGAGATTTCTCATCTCTGTCATCTCTGCCCTGCCTTATTCATAGGGTTGCGAAAGTTCAGCTGGAGTTCCTGAGATGGTGCCCAAGATGGTGGGGCAAGTCTGGAAGTGGGCACAAATGTGTCTGACGATTCTCTGCAGGCCAATACTAATGCCTATTTGATGCAGAAAATTGACCTAATCTAAACAACTTTCTAAAAAACGAGTATAATTGGTTGGATGTGATTACTGCAACCCCCTTCCCCGTCAGCTGTATACTGTATAGGTATTCCTTCCTCTCCCGGTGCTGCCTTCTGTTCACAAGGAGGCCACTGTCTCTCATCCTCCTCCCAGAATCTCTCTTACCTCTGCCTACCTGCTCAGACCTGCACTGAGAATGCCCTACCCCAAGTGCACTGGCACAGGATTCGTGGATAATGAGAACAGAGTGGCAGATAACAAGAGTAGGTGGCAATTCTGCCCCTTGCAGATAAGTGAATTCACAGATAGCAAATTTGTATATAAAGAGAACTGACTGTATTGTTGATATCCTCTTGAGTCACGTGATGGGCCCAAGCATATACAGGCACCTTGGTTAGCTCTCTCTCTCTCTCTCTCTCTCTCTCTCTCTCTCACGCCCACACATGCACACACAAACTTATGCCCATTTTGCATCTGGAGGGGCTGAAGGAAGGGTAGCTGACACGTGATGGCTTGCCTAAAGCACCTTGTCACTTCTTGGCAGAGATGAGTTCACCTACTGACCACCACATTAGCAACACCCACTCAAATTCTCTCTCTCTCTCTCTCTCTCCTGTTTAGGAAAACAAAACTAATCTTAAGTAATAGATTAGGACCTATTGCATGCTTAGAAATACAGCCCTCCACAAGGAACCAAAGCAAGCAGTTTTTAATTTGTGGGTCAGCAACTTCAAAAAGAATTCTGAAGTCCCTGATTAAGCAGCTTACAAAAGATCTGTTTTCAACATCCTTGTTATAGTTACTTGCTAATTTGTCCCTGCAAATTCTGCTAGGATCTCCAGGACCTTATGGTGATGAGGTGCTAAAAGGATTAAGAGATGATGTGTTTGAAAAATAATTGAACTTTATGCAATTTCTAGGTTTAAGAAAAGATAGCTTTTGTGGATAACACTTAGCAGGCAGATTCCAGAAGTGTAGCTAGGCTACATTAGAAAAGGCCAAAGAAGGTGAAGCATCTCAAATTAAATTGATTTCTCATGTAATCGGCTTCTTAAGATGCATGAAGTGGATGAAGAAAGGGGTAAACTGAAGATGTGACTGAATATATAGGTTAGCCATGAGTGGCAGGGTATTGTGCTGGTTCTGGTCCTACCTGGTAGGCTTCCAGAACATTCTTCTGGAAGATTGCTATTTAATCAGTAGGAAAGCTGACCCAGGTGTGGTTATCTGGTCAGTTCTAGACAGGTGTCACTTCTTCTCAAGGACCAGGTTCACTGTCTGGAGGTTCTTTTGAACCTGACTTTGCTTCCGGAAGACCAGGTTGTACTTATGGTTAGGAATATCTTGGCTCTAGCTGGTATATCAGCTGCAGTCCCTTCCAGGTGAATGCAGATCTGGTTTTTTTAACTCATGCATTGGTCATATCTAGGCCAGGATGTCTCATGGAAGGTTTGAATCTTCTGTGCAGCTATGCAGCACTATATCTGATAACTGCAGAAGGTGGCCAAGAAGACCCTGGTCTCATAGAGAAGGGCACTAGAATATGGGGAGATCAAACAAGAGCTGTACAATTGAGCCCTATCCGCTCAATTCCTTTGTGGGAGGCAGGAGGAGAGAACTGGGAGGAGCCAGGAGACCCAGTACCAGGTAATGTCCCTGGTGATGTCCACCCAAAACGCTATGTCCCTGGTGAAACTCATGAAACTTTTACTGAAACTCTCATGGACCACTGTGAAACTTCATCACCACTTGAGCAGTCTTTTATTTGGTAAGAACACACTCTTTTGTTCCTTGATGAAATTGAGGGTAAGTGGAATACCACAGTTCCCAGAAAGTAATGTGGTAAGGCACAAGTACACTGCGTTGATGGTAAGGCACCATCAACACTCATTTAACAACATTGTGAAGAAGAGACCTCTCAGGAAAAGGTGAGTTTTTTCCCTAGAGGAGTTACCAAACTGGAAGCTTGCCCATTATCACCAACCTCAGAAAAAGAAAAGAGTAAGGACACAATACTAACTGAATGCTGTCTGCCAGGTGCAGTGAGACCAGCACAGGCTCTGCTGCATCCTGTGCGCAGTTGGAGACCATCATGGTATGGAGAGGTAAGTTTCTTTACTTACCCTACTCTGTACCCAAAAGGCCTCCAATGGGTCTACCTGGATCTGTACCACTTATTTTGCTGACGCAAGTTTGAGCAGACCTGAGGGTACATGTCATGCGCAAAATGATGGTCAGGATATCTGCAGAGAAGGCTTTGTTGATATCCACTTATCACCACCCACAACAAGACACATGAGGCCCCAATCCCCTCCCCATCCCATCCATCCCCCACCTCCACCATTAGCTTACTGCCTGCATCAGGCACAATGGGCTCTGGCAGCAAAGTGTGGTGCTGCTACCTTTTGCAGCAGTGTACGCACAATGGCCACCAATTATGCACTGTGCTTGCCATTGACAGCCATTTTACAACAGTAGAACATTGTTGTGCTGTTGTAAGGTCCTCCTCTCACCAGCCCAATCCAAGTCAGGTTCAGGTTGCCCTTCACTTTGATGATGGAAATTCTGATGAGTCTGAAGTAGAATTATCTTCATATTAGGACCCCCCCCCCATCTCCCCACAAATTACCTGTGTCATGTGGATTATAACTTGGGTTGGCACTAAAACATCGCACAAAGTGCAATTTGAAGCAAATGTCCAGTTTTCTCCCAAGAGAAACATCTGAGAATGTTCACAGGAAGCCAAATGAGTTTCTGTAAGACAAGTGACATTCCTCAGAGGAGTTCTTCGTGTCCATAAGTTAGAACATCCTTTAATGAAATAACAGAAGCAATAAACTTTGCACTGCACAAGATACAAGATGTGTCCACAGTAAGCAAGACTCCTCTCTGCAGGGAAGAGTTCAGTCCTACCATCCAGATAGTGCACATTAAGGCACTGTGACCAAGGGCCAAATCACAGAACAATTCTGGGGTGCTGAAAGCATCATGATATACATAAATGGCCTCCAAGCAACCATTTGCTGGAGTCTTTGAACCCCCCTCCTATGAGCTGCTTCAGATTCCTGACTGCAAAATGTTAGAGCTATTGAGCTGTACAGGGAATCTACCCTTCGGCACAAGGACTGCTGTTGTCACAGCCCTGGGATCTTGCTAGGAGCACTCTCATCAATTCACAGCCATTGGGCCTTTCAGAACTTCTGTTTCTATCCCCAACTCAAAAGTGGCCTCAGGTTTTCAGTTCTTCTGTTGTTTTTCTTTCAGAAATGCTCTTCTTCCCTGGCATGCAGTCTCAGGAGGCAAAGATTCACGGGTGGCCCAAAGACAGCCTTTCCCACACCACAGGGACAATCCCACAAATAGGTAAAACTTTTCCTAGACTTTATCACTTAAGGCTGCAGGTGGGAGGTTATTACTACCAAAGGTACAGGCCCTGGACAGCCTGCTTCCTGACCTGCTCGTTTTCTGTGCTCAGGAACTTTTGCACAGGGCAACAGAGGATCACAGATCCAGGGCTGGCCCAAAGATTAAGTCATATCCCCAACATGCAGCACTCTGGGGCATCACTGTTTCATTTAGGCCAGTGTTTCCAACATTTGTTCTCCACCACATCACTTCACATGGTCCACCTATTTGAAGTACCACCGGAAGTAACTGGCAGTTACTTCCGGGTTGGAGGCCAGATGCAACACAACAAATACCAATTAGAGGGTCAGGGTGGACGGGAGGGATTTTCAAGAATGGAAAAGCATGCTTTGGAGCTCTACCTGCCAACTTCGCCTCCTATGGCTCTTTGTTGTGTTGCATTCCTGGTCTGCTGCTGGGCAGCAGATATCCAGGGGTCCTGTGATTATTACCAGACACCACCTCAAGTACCATTGGTGCTACCCATACCACTGGTTGAGAAATAATGGTTTAGGCCAATGCTGAGAGCAAAACATTTGCCCTCCAAGGCATGTCCTAGACAGGATACTTTTCAGTTCTTTTCAGGGATCTTTTCAGGGATCTCCAAACTTTTCAGTACAAGGGCCACGTACATTTTACACATTTTTGCAGGCCCCCCAAAAATCAGTTTTATAAATGTATGAATGAAATTTAAATTAATGAATATGTTTTACGTAGACTTTCTTTTTTGTAACCAACATGATATGATTTAGAACAAAAGAGAAATGTGACAATTACAAAGAAATAATGCTATGCTTAAATTGAGAATTGATATATAAGGAGTAGAAATTTCAAACATCAGTAAATGCTCTGACAAAAAACGTTGCTGGGGCTGGATAAAATCTTGTGGCAGGCTCTATAGTTTGGAGATCCCGGTTTAGACCTTCCAATGCTGCCTGTCCAATTGGTTATGTCAGAGAGTAGTTCAAAATGCTGTATTGCTCTGCTGACCTAGTGAAAGTCTCTTTTTTTGAAGATGTTCTGCTGGATGGGGAGAATCTTGGTAAGAGGTGGGGATGGGGTAGTAGACAGGACCACTTCACACTGCAGGTGGGGAATTACATGTTTTGAATGCTCTCTTTCTTGGAATAAGGGGAAAAATACCATCCCTGTAAGAAGGAAACTAGCACAGTAGGGAAGTCTAAGCCGAAATCTTTTATTTGGACCAACTTGCCACTAAACAATGAGTTTGAAACCCCAAGTGCATCTCAGTAGCAGGGATGTGCAGTGTGGGGGCAGCAGGTGAGGCCGAACTGCCCTGTCGTAGTCCATGGAAAAACATTGCAGCCTCCCTGCCCACTTACACCTGAGGAAGCTCTCCTTACACCAAAGAAAGCAGGTGCAAGGAGAGCTTCCTTGGGTGTAAGGAGAGCCTCCTCAGGTGTAAGTGAGCGGAGAGGCTACAATACTTTTTCGTGGACTATGACGGGGCAGTTCTGCCTCACCTGCGGCCCCCACACTGCAAGTCCCTGCTCAATAGTCTTCTGAGGTGATTCAATAGTCACCTGCATAGCCTTCTTAAACCCCCTAGACATGAACACACCCCCTCCCCTGGAGGAGGCGGACTTCACAATGCCCAACACGTGTCCGCAAATTGCCTTCTTCCAAGGCTCAGACACTTCTAATGGCACAGAATCCCACTCACTGTGACGATCCTAGCAAATCTGCTGCCTCTAGCCCGCAACTCATCTGCATCTTTTTGGTGGGGAAACTGAGGTCAGCTGCTGCTTGGATATTTCTCAGGAGTGATGTTCCTCTGTTTCACTTGTGCACTTTTCATGCCAAACTCTATTCATTTGTTCAACATCCACACAGAGTTAGGCACAAACTCAAACTGTTCTCTAAGAAACTGAGCAACATTGTGTTGCTGGATTGTACAGTAACAACAACACATTCTTCCTTTTCTTCTCTCACTTTAGCTTAACACCAAGTAACCTCTTGGATTATACTGTCACTGGTAGTACATCTTCCAAACAAAAATGGCCCCAAATTGGTAAAAAAAAAAAAATAGTCCCAACATTTTTTGAACCAAATTGGAAGGGAAGATCCCCAGAGGGGCCTTTGGTCTGATCCGGCATGGCAATTGTTATGTGCCTTCCTGATACAGCAGTGGATTGTGCAGGTGGCAAAGAGGCAGGTTAATGCACGAAAGCTCGGTTATTAAAGATCCCATAAATCTCTTTTAAATTAAAAGTTTTATTGTTCCATACATAATTAAACTAGCCCTTATAAAACCAAGCTCCTCTTCTTTCGGAGTGGGGGCTCAGTTCCTCCCTCTCTTTCCGGCGCCACTCAGCGACTTGATAACATTCCTGGTTCTTTCTCCACACCGTTATTTCCCAGAAGGGATCCTGCAGCTCCAGCAAGCTTCCTCGGGCTGTTCAAAGTCTGAGGTAACACACTGAGAGCCTGTAAATTCTAATTTGCTGCCTGCGCAGGGACACATGGCTGCAGACCCACAACCACCCCAACAGAGCTAATTTTAGAATGTAAGGAAAAGAACAAGATGAAGGTCTGGCAGGGCTGAGCCTCGGTCTTATGTAACAGGAAAGGAGGTAGGATGGACTAACATTTGCTCTCAGAGAGTGAAGTCACCAAGGGAAGCCTATAAACCCTTTATAGTTTAGGACTGTCAGCAAACTGAGTGGGATTAAGTGGGATTGATGAGAGAGAGAGGGAGAGAGAGAGGGAGAGAGAGAATTTATCAGAGGCCATTATATAATGCCTGAGCTCCAGACATCATCATCATCATCATCATTTTTCTTCTAAAGAGCTGAGAGCATCTTACATAAGGTTTCCATGTAGTAGCCCACAGCCAGTCCTCAGGCCAGAACCCCCTGATCTTCAGCAGCAGAACTGCTTCTTTTGCTTCAAAGCATTCACACATCCAGTTCAACATGCTGGAATTAAAGTCAGCCTGTGATCATTTTCTGGTCGTGTGTATTGGCCCTCAGAGTATGCTGCTCTTGGTTAACCTTGACTCTTCTGCTTCCTGTCCTTGGTTCAGACCCACTGCACTCTATCAAGTTGTCATTGTTGAGTCAGATCATCTAGCTTTGTGTTAATCTACCCTGATTGCTAGATGATCTCAATGGCCTTAGACAAAGGTTCCCAGCACCTGATATCTGAGATCCTTTAACCCAGGGATGTCAAACTCTTTTCATACAGAGGGCTAAAGTAAGCATTCATGGTGCCTGCTGAGGGCTGGAAGAGGCATCATCAAGCAGAAAGTGACATCATTAAGCAGCCGGTGGTCAGAAATAAGTACTTTGTTCTCTCATGGAAACTCATTAGCTGCAAATGACAGAATAAAAAATGTGCAAAAATCTTGTTCATACTTTCAAGATAAGCTGGGGGAGCCGAAATATAACAGGGGTCAGATAAATAGCTTCTGGGGGCCGCATTCGGCCTTATGTTCGACACCCCTGCTTTAACTGGAGATGGTGGGCATTCAGCCTAGGGCCATCTTCATACAAAGCATGTGTTCTACCACTTTGCTGTGGCCTCACATGAGCACCCAGCTTAACCTCAACAAGTTTTCTTTGTGAAAAGTTGTCGCCTCTAACAGTATATTGACAACTCTGCTACTTTCTCTGCTACTGTGGACAGATGCTTAGTAGACTACAGGTCAAATCCTAACTGGCATAACGTGCATTGCACTGGTGCTAGCTGTCATAAAAGTGCCATAAAGCACTTTGGGACGGCAAAGCAATTTCCGGTGCCAGCACAAAGATCTGCACTGGCCTGCGTGTGCTAGCAGACGGAGCAGCACATGCCAGACATAGTGAGTTCCAAGCTGAGTGGCACAGGGACAGGGAAAGGTGGAGGAAGGCAGAGAGAGGTGTGATGGGATGGGGGGAGGACAGCAATGTGGGTGGACATTGGTGGCAGTGGTGCACGTTGCATCCAATCCCTTCTATCCACCAACATGGGTGCATGCCAGGGTGACCAGATGTCATAATTGCAAAAAAGGACAAAGCACCCCAAAATGTAGGACATCCAAGAAAAATGTAGGGCATGACAAACTAAAAGCTAAAAATACTTGCATATTGATTTCATGTGGTTAACTGAAACACTATATTACTTATTATTAAATTTAAAACTATATTACATATAACTTATTATATATAATTTATTAATTCCAAGAAGACTATGCATGACCAGCAGGGGCCTTTCACAGGGAAAAGGGGGACATTTCAGTTCTTTTCCAGGACATGAGGTTAAAAAAGAGGACATGTCCTGTTGCATGCAGACTTGTGCCAGCTATGTAACTGACACAGGTCTGAGGAGATTCATTGCATGGGCTGGGTCTTTCTCCAGGACAAGGGACCAAATGTCCCCTTACCCCGAGAAGACCTACCATCTTCTAAACTTCCCTGTGGGATACAGCTAAACCTGTGCTAGCCCCACTGCATCAGTGTGGGGGAATTTACACTGGATCAGGCTGTAAAAATGGATCAGCTAAACCTATCTGGGGATGAAGATTCACTTAAAAACTCAGCATATCTGCAGAACCAGTTGAACTCTCCTTGACAGAAAGTCATTTAGTTTTACTTGGGGCAGAGGCATAGCTAGGTCATTTGACACCCGGGGCCCATAAATTTTTGTCACCCTATATGACATAATTAATTATTAATTAATTATCAATTATTAATTAATTCACATTTTTATGCCTACTTCCTCTAAGCAGCTCAGGATGGTGTACATGGTTCCTCCCCTTATTTTGTCCTCACAACAACCCTGTGAGGTAGGTGAGACAGAGATAGTAATAGTCGTGACATGAAATGAATAATAATAATGGTCAGAAAATAAATGCAGTGAATCTTTCCCCACAAGCAATGGATGAAATTCTGCATCGAATGGTATATAACATGATGGTATTATTCCTAAAAGCCACGATTTCCAGAATTTTGGTCACTAGGGTGTCAAACCCCCCCCCCCCCCAAGGATGTCTCATTGGCCTGTTTTGAGTTAAGGCAGTGGTTCTCAAACTTTTAACACTGGGACCCACTTTTTAGAATGACAATCTGTCTAGGACCCACCAGCAGTGATGCCATGGCTGGAAGTGACATCATCAAGCAAAATAAGATAATTATAAATAATTAAATTAAAGGAAAGCAGATAATTAAATAAGGGGAAGCTAACCCTGTTTCACCAAGTGAATTTTCTCTGTAGCCTGCCTGCAATAAAACCCCCACACAAAAAATCGGTGAGATTTTCAGCCCTCCCTAGTGCCCACCTTACCAGCTCAAGTCTCTGTTTTATTTTGGGGGGTGCTGCCTTCTGGAGCAGTTGTTGAGCTCCACTTTCATCAGATTGGGACCATGCAGCCAACCTTGCATTCCCCTTTGCCTGACTTGACCAGGAGCTAAGGCACATTTGCTTACTCACGAGTAAACGTGACCATGTGGCTTACATTTGCTTTCCATAGGGCTCAATACATTCACCTGCTTGGAGGGAGGGACTTCCTTCTTGGGTGATTTTTGGGGGCAGCATTCATTGGATAGGAACCATTCTGATGTCTTTGGATTCCTCTCAGCCTGCCCTTTCTTATGAACTAAGGCACGTTCGCCTACTCACGAGTAAATGCATGATATGGTTCGGTTTCACTTTCCATAGGTCTCCATGCATTTTTTGGTTTCCGGTTTTTTGGCCATAACGTTTGATGGAAAGGAGATATTTCAATCCGGTTTTTTGCATTGCATTCAGCTGGAAATTCCACATCCAACGGTATATAGCATGATGGGGTTACTCACAAGCTCCGTGATGTTTGCAATGTTGGGTAACACAGGCCAACATACACTTTGCTTCCTTAAATGTTACACCCAGTTCCTGGATATATTTGGGGTGCTTTCCAAAAATGGCATCCATTTTGCCCTATCACGTCTAGTTTTGGAAACACGGCATAGCCTCTTTAGTGAATGGTTCAAGCAGCTTCCTCATGAGGAAGCCTACATCATGGCTTCTCCAAAACTAGCTGTGATAGGGCAAAACAGATGCCATTTTTGGAACAGGCACCCCAAATTCATATCAAACCACCATAAAGTTTGGGAAAAACTTTTCTGACCCTCTATTTTGTAGGCCTGTATAATTTGTGGTGTCACCCCCCCCCCAAGGCTGTTACCTGGGGCAGACCGGCCCCCTGCACCTCACTAGCTATGCCACTGACTTGGGGGAACATCACAATGTTCCTGGGTACCTTGTTCTATTGCAATAATTATTTACTGGAGGCTTTAGGGCTTAAAGAATTTTTTTTTTTAAACTGAGGCTTTAATCCTATACACACTAACCTGGGAGATTTATTTAGTTGGCAACCTTCAGTCTCGAAAGACTATGGTATCGCGCTCTGAAACGTGGTTCTGGAACAGCGTCTAGTGTGGCTGAAAAGGCCGATTCGGGAGTGACAATCCCTTCCACACCGGGAGCAAGTGCAGTCTGTCCCTGGCCTGTCTCCCTGGCTATGGGCCTTCCTTCTTTGCCTCTTAGCCTCAGACTGTTGGCCAAGTGTCTCTTCAAACTGGGAAAGGCCATGTTGCACAGCCTGCCTCCAAGCGGGCCGCTCAGAGGCCAGGGTTTCCCACTTGTTGAGGTCCATCCCTAAGGCCTTCAGATCCCTCTTGCAGATGTCCTTGTATCGCAGCTGTGGTCTACCTGTAGGGCGCTTTCCTTGCACGAGTTCTCCATAGAGGAGATCCTTTGGGATCCGGCCATCATCCATTCTCACGACATGACCGAGCCAACGCAGGCGTCTCTGTTTCAGTAGTGCATACATGCTAGGGATTCCAGCACATTCCAGGACTGTGTAGTTTGGAACTTTGTCCTGCCAGGTGATGCCGAGAATACGTCGGAGGCAGCGCATGTGGAAAGCATTCAGTTTCCTCTCCTGTTGTGAGTGAAGAGTCCATGACTCGCTGCAGTACAGAAGTGTACTCAGGACGCAAGCTCTGTAGACCTGGATCTTGGTATGTTCCGTCAGCTTCTTGTTGGACCAGACTCTCTTTGTGAGTCTGGAAAATGTGGTAGCTGCTTTACCGATGCGTTTGTTTAGCTCGGTATCGAGAGAAAGAGTGTCGGAGATCGTTGAGCCAAAGTACACAAAGTCATGGACAACCTCCATTCATGCGCAGAGATTGTAATGCAGGGAGGTGAGTCCACATCCTGAACTATGACCTGTGTTTTCTTCAGGCTGATTGTCAGCCTGAACCTGGGAGAAAGTCCCATTGAACTCAATGGGACTTACTTTTGAGTAGACATACTTAGGATTGTGCTGTAAATCTGTCTTTTCATGTTATTCCTTTAGAAAAACCTATTCTACCTGGACTGTGCCAAAGAAGACTGCCATCAGACATATAGAACCTGAGCAGAAAGGCAGGTGACACAGCAGCAGTCTGGAGGTGCAGAGATAAAACCTAGTGGCCTCCCTTTACAAATTGATTAGCCCAGGGAAAGGCAACAGATCTGGAAGTTTTGTTTCACACAATGGCACGGGATTGGTTTTTCGGTGTCACCTGACTTACTGAGCCAGGAGGACTCTGAACTGTTAATGTGGATTTCCCAGTTAGAATTGCCAACAAATCCTTCCTGCTGGTGCAGGAATCAGAAAACAGGTGCCTGATCTGCTAATCTCCTCATCAGAGCCCTGGGATGCCTGAAAACAGCTCTTTCAGTACTTTTACATACTTCAGAATAAAGTATTGTCAATAAGCAAATTGGACTGACCAGAAGCAGTCAGTGGATCCCAAAGGCAGCAGCTACTAGGGCTTCAGCAATCCAGTTGTACCAGCATCTGGTGCCTGCCCTTGGAAGCCACCAGGAAGGATTGGGCCCAGGTGTCATTTTGCTGGGGGCTGCCATTATCCCCACAATGCTCTGGAAAGACATGCACATCCAGCCATTGTGGAGAAAAAGGGTGGCCACAGCCAGCACCCACCAAGACAAGCAGATAAGACCAATTGCAGTCAGGCAAGTCCTCCCCTGAATCTTGTGGTGACCGGCCCATGGAGGAGAAGGCCCATGGAGACCACTTGCCAAAGCGCCTCAAATATGTAGCCCACCCAGCCAATTGCTCGCCAAAAATCATTGTTCTTCGTACTGGTGTTCAAGAGCTAGTTGGTGAATCTTCTAAAACTGTTTCAAAAGAATGTTTTGTGGACTGCCCTGTGTTTATCATATGACATAGCTTGCATAGTGCCATTTGAAAGGATGCTATGACATATTTGGAACAAGGCCCAGTTTTCAAGAGTGACAACAAAAATCTTCAGCCCCATGTGGTTTCCTGGAAACTGAACTCACAGGATTGGGTGGGCAAAGCCATAAATGGTATGAATTCAGCATGTTGGTAGCTGCCCTGGAATAATTGCCAGATTACTGGAGTTTATGGCTCTTAATGGCCCTGCAGTTCCCTCTTCCACTGTATGGGTTGCTCTTTACAAGCAGCCATTGGTGTAAAATTGCTGCTGGGTTTACTGCTGCTTGTCCCAGGTTGCTTGAAAGAGAGAGTTCTGCAGAAGAGGAGTACTGCCATTCTCCCAAATAGCAGAAATAATTGGCTAGGCTGACTAGACTAGCTAAATAACTGTGCATCCTTTTTATAGGATGCACAGTTTAATGCAATGTCCTCCTCAGCACTGACAGAAAGCAAAGAAGAACCCTCTGACATGTTTGCAAAGAAAGCATTATGCACAGTCATATGCGCTAAGGAACCTAACAGCTAGTTCAGCCTAAAATTACCCTATCTATTCCTCTCTATTCCTTTTTTCCTTACAGCTCCCTATCAGTAGAATGTGCTTCCATCTGACACTCTGTGTCTGGACTTTCAAGCACCTCCTTAAATCAGGCCCTTGATCTGCCTTATCCTGAATGATTCTGCCCTCCTTTTACTTCTTCTCCAAAGTCTTTTCTTTAGAGTGAGGGCAGGGCCTGTGTTATACAAACAAAAGTCTACCCCACTTTTGTTCCAGGGTGGAACTGAAAGCAGTATGGTGGGGTATGCCATTCTGGTTTTGACCTGAGCCAAACCTGTTCAGCTTCAGCAAAGTTAGTGCATCGTGTGCCCTTCTTGACACATGTCCTGGGACTTTTTAGAGTGCCTAGCAATTTCAGGCACTTTAGAAATATATAAAACACTAGTTTTCCTGACACCGGAACAGGAATCATGTTGGGTAAACCAAGGTAGACATGTGCCTTAACTTGAGGAACGCATCACTTTCCTGCCAAGACATGCATCTGACTCCAGGGGAAGTGGACTGGAGCCTGACATGTGCTTTGGCAGGAAAATAGATGCATATGCGAATGAATAGCAAAAGAGAAAACATACTTTGTAAACCAAAGACATATTGGACAGCCCTCATGCCCTTTCATCTGGCCTTGATAACATGATAGCTTTCATGGGTCCTACATTTGGCTTAAAATGTCCTCCAAAGCCTACCCTTGCATCTCTTCTTGAAACCCAAGTAATAGAATTTGTCCCACATACTCCCTGCTATGAAAGGAACCATTCTTCTGTACCAAGTGAATTAGTTTTAAGCACAGCAGTCTGTGATCAAACTAGAACTTTTTCTTCCAGAGACATACACTTGGAATCAAGAGTAGTGCCCTCTGTAGAGTTGAAATTCCATTGAAGCACGTAATCAACTCAAGGAGCCACACTTAACCTTTCTTTGACTCATGCTAAGTTTACCTCCGTGACAGTGGCAACCTCATACATCAAAAGAGGCCACATTGTGCATGTCAGAACTTGAGCAGGAAGAATTACACAGGTAGAAAGGATGGCACAACAAAAATAAATGCTGCTCATAAAGAAATCTTAAAACTCTCCTCCTATCACTTACCAAGCCCATTGATCTTATTCCCTTATGCATTCAGTGCTGTGTTGACAAAGATTTCTTGTTTAAATTCTAAGCTGACAAGGTCACATTGGAAGCTGTTTACCAGAAGGGAGAATTTATTTCATCATGACAGCAACAGACCATCGTAGTCCAAGCCAGATTGTTTGGGAAAGGGACAGACTACAAGCCAGTGCAATTTATTTCTCATCAATGGGTGTAACACACTGCTCTTGTACATACACACTGCTATTTTGTTGTGTGATTGCTCAAGGTTAGAGCCTTACTTGTGTTAAACAGATGGGTCCTATGAACTGAAATCCAGCAAAAGCACCAAATGCTGATTTTGAATGTAGCTATATAAATAGATTGGTATACCAATGATTTTGGCTGCATTTCTTATAACATCTAGTTAAGTCTACCATCCTCAGTACTGCTACCCAACAGGAGCAGTCATGTTCTGAATGATTTTCTCTGTGTGTCCTGAATCTTTAATCAAATACAGTAGAACCACTGATTTCTCAAGCTCTATTTATTTTTTCCTGTCTGTTTTGGTATGTCTAATTTTTTTTTTTTAATTCCCTGGAAAGGGAAATTGAAAGAAGGGCATGTTTGCATACAGAGAAAATGCTGCATTGGGTGACTTTTCCAGAGGGATCACATTTTAGAATGAGGGCAGCCAGTTAGTGACTCAGTTAGTAGGGATCATCTGTGTGACCACTCCATGAAATAATGCCCCTATTCGAACATACGTTCCTTGTCTCTGATAGGCCAGTTCAGAGATACATTTACTGAGCAACCAGCCCCGTATGATTAAGAGAGAGCACGTTCACGTTGCATGCACATACTGTCCCCACCCCTCACTTCCTTGTTTCTTCCTGTAATTAGAACATAAGAACAGCCCCGCTGGATCAGGCCATAGGCCCATCTGGTCCAGCTTCCTGTATCTCACAGCAGCCCACCAAATGCCCCAGGGACAATTGCAGGGGGGCAATTAGTAAGAACCACCACTTTGTATGCATTGCTAAATCTATTTAAAGTAGGTTTCACAAGATATGTAGAGAGGCCGTTCAGACAAACAGCATCCCCACGAGAAATGAGGAAAGGAGGGGAGGAGCTGGGACATACATGTCTAGCCACATAGAACCATGATATCAGAATGTGATCTCTTATCAGCTGCCAGTCCCGGCCACATGACGCGTTAGCTGCAAAACTAGCAGTGATGCCTGTCAGAAGTGGGGATCGAGTTGGATCTTGTCTTTCCTTCCTTCCCCCCTCCACAACAGCTGATCAGTGCTAGTGTTGATGATCAAACCTGAGCGATGCATGCATTACCACCCTTACTGTAGACTCATGTAGTCATGGTACTTTTGTAAAATATGTTTATTACAAATATACAAGCTGAGCAGGGCGTCTTGAGCATTCAGAAAGATGAGCAGTACTAGCCTTTACAGTAGTATCACTTCCCCAAAAGCAACAACATTCCCCTGCACTTGCACATCCCTCAAGGCGCCTTCTTTCCCATCAGCTGTAAACTCAGGTCTCTCTCTCTCTGGTTTGATTGGAATCGTAAAACTGCTTCCTTCAGCCACCACCAGGTGGGGTATGGCATAACTTCTAGGTTGTGTTCTAGGTTTTTCTAGGAAAAAGAGTTAATTTCAAGCGGACTAAAGGCAAGCCAGATCTTTTCATTTGCTGGTGACAAGTACTGCCTTAACACCCACTTTTGATCAGCACCTATTGTCCACTCTCCTGGTAAAATCACCTTGGTATGGTGATTGGTAGCTGTGAAGAAATTCCATACTAGACAAAAAAAGTCAGGACGGACAAAATGAGATATTTATTCCCATGGCACACAATTTGTCTGTGGAATTCATTGCCACAAGGTGTGATGATGGCCAACTGGACGGCTTTAAAAAGGGATTGGATGCGTGGAGGAGGACAGGTCTGTCAGTGCCTACTAGTCATGTGTGGTACCTCCAGGTTAGCAAGATGCCTTTGAATGCCCATTGCAATGGCAGGAGAAAAACCTTTCTCTTCCTCTTGTGGGTTTCTTGGAGGCAGCTAGTGGGCCTCTGTGATAAGATGCTGGACTTCATGAGCCTCTGGCTTGATCCAGCACAGCTTTTCTTATGTTACAAAAGCTAGAGTGATTATCTTCATTTTGCACAGCAGCAGGAATCCTTAAAGCCACAGCAGGTGCAGTGAAAACAATGTTTAGGGACGAACTCCTCCATACATTTCTGTTTAAATAAATAAACTGCCTCATTTGTCAGGTCCTAATTTCTTAAATCTTCACTGTAATTGTCTGCAATTAATTCAGCCATGGCAGCTGTATTACAATAGCACAGCATCTGTGATGTATGCAGTGCTTTATCCGATGAAATTAAACAGAGCAGAGTTTAAAATTTAAAGCAAATACTCCAATGGGACCAGAAAGAATGGAAAGGGTAGGAACACAGAGATCTCTTACCAAATTATAGGACCTTACCTCCCCCTCTGCTGGTATCAAAATTTAAGCATCCAAAGCTTGCCCAGTGCTCAAACCTCTGACAGTGTTGCTGGCCCTACATGAAGTAACATTTTCTTCGACTGACTAGTCAAGGCAGCAAGAGGATCCCACGCTGTCCTCACCTACTTTATTTATCCAAGCAAGAACCATCCCATTCCAGAGAGCAAAAAGGGTCATGTGATTTCCGTAAGCCAACTCCATGCACAGTGTCTTCTGCCTTGATTGCTGCATGCAGTTAGTTATGATTCAAGGCAGTTTTGTTAAGTATTTTTTTCAAAGGGGCCCACTATAAAGTTGTTGAATTGCTTCTTCCAAACAGATCCTGACAAAGACTTTTGTCCCACATCATTAGCCCCTCATTGCAAAGTGAGCAAAACGGTTGAAAATAAAAAGGCTTTTTTCTGCGCCTTTTGGAGGAAAGCTCAAAAACTCATCCTCCTGACGGAAAGAATGAATTTGCCTTTTTTGTTCTGCTTCACAAGAGCAATTGCCTTCTTTGCTGTCAAAGTGAAACAGTTTCTAAAGCCTTATAGAAGGGAAAAAAACATTGATTGAACTCAGCAGTTTTGTGAAGTAATGGCTGTTGCACTTTAACACTTTCTATTCCACGGGAGTTTCATCATTCAGCACTCATATTTGTTCTGCAAACATTCCTTCTGCATTCAGCTCACTCTTTTCTTTTCCTATATAATTTGATCACCTGGGTGAAAGGAGAAAGCAGTTTGGTAGTCACAATATTATGCGACCCCACCACAGAAGTGGGGGTAGAGCCTACATGGGCCAAAAGCTCTATGCATGCTCTGTAGCACACAAAGAACTCAGTATTTGAGAAACATATTTGTTGTGATGAGTGAAATCGGTTCTGTTACCAAGGGGATTTTATATTATTTTTGGCCCAATCCTATAAGGCCTCTGCACCACCAGAAGACATGTTGCGGCAGCACAGTGTGCTTTACAAAGTGCAACCCAGCATTCACTTTGACTGGGCTGCTGCCACAAGCATCGAATGATCACAACTGCACACCAGCAGCCTACGGAGAGGCCCTGGAGTCAGTGAGTCAGTGCATGCGTGTGGGGGGTGAGCTGGTCAGTTTGGGGGCCAGGGAACATGTGCAGGTATATTAGGGTCCACCCACTGGCCATAACTAGCACATACACATCCCACCATACTCCCATAAGTATTGGCAACCTGACCAATTGACTCTATGATCCAATGATCGCCTATGTTTATGCACCAGTTTTTGGGTCTCCACAATGCTGCATGCCCAGCCTTGTGAGGCTGGTGGCTCAGGACAGGTGGCTATAATTGTGCTTTAAATCTCTTCTCTTTCCTCTCCATCATTCCTTCCCTCTACCTCTCCCCTCCTGCCCTGTCTTAAGGGCTGGTACCAAAAGAGCAGGGCTCCTTGAATTCCTTCCCTTAACACGGTCCCTTTCCTCACTTAGCACCATCAACTGAGAGGGGACAAGCCAATCTACCAGCACTTTGCCCAGGCCACCATCACTGCAGTTGCTCTGATGGTCTGCAGCTTACTGTTTGAAAGCGCAGCAGCTGGTAAGCCACACTTTGGCAGTGGTGGGCTGCAGACCAGCCATTATCATAGGTAAGGTGGGAACAGGGGCAGGGATTGGGGCAGGGATCAGGCTAGGTGTGGGTCAGGGGTAGTTCTCAGCAGGAACAATGTCTTCCAAATCCGGAACCCCTGTCCTGGGCCTGACACACCTGCAGCAGTTCAGATCTATGCCAGCAAAACATCTGGTTAGGCCTAAATTAGGCCTAAATGGGCCTAAATGGACGCAGGCAACAGCAGAGGAAGTTAGTAAAAATTTTCTTTACTTATCTCTCCCAGCCAGTCTGGCGCCTGGCCAGCCCATGGGATACTGTAGAGGCTGAATCAGCATCCCTATATTGCACCGGCTAGCCCTGGATAGGATTGGGCCATTAGTTCATTAGCAGCTATTAACTCCTTGCACATGCCCAATCTCGTCTGATCTTGGAAGCTAAGCAAGGTCAGGCCTGGTTAGTACTTGGATGGGAGACTGCCTGGGAATACCGAGTGCTGTAGGCTTATACCATACTTTCGAGACTGAAGGTTGCTAACCAGCTATTAACTCTCTTTCATTCAGTCCAAGGCCAGCCATTGCCTAAAGGTAATAATAATAATAATAATAATAATAATAATAATAATAATAATACAGGTATTTATATACCGCCTTTCTTGGTCTTTATTCAAGACTTTATTCAAGGCGGTTTACATAGGTAGGCTATTTAAATCCCCATAGGGATTTTTACTATTGAAAGAAGGTTCTATCTTTCAAGAACCACAACAATCAGATGTTTCTTTCAGATCTGGTTTCACATTCTGGCCTCCATCCTCCCACGCTCAGAGCAGATGGAATAACTCGGCTCAGCTTGTCAGCTGCTTCAAGGTCGCACGGTGCCAGTGGCCTCGAACTGGCGACCTGTGGATGTTATCTTCAGGCAAATGGAGGCTCTACCCTCTAGACCAGACCTCCTGCCCTAAAGGTAGAGCTGGACAATTTTGCAGAAAAGCAATGAAATGGTAGATTTAAAAAAAAAAAAAAAAAAAAAGACAATAGAGACAGGTAGAGGCAGCAAACTATACCAATTATCCCAAGTGGCCTAACTAAGAAAATCCCACTGAAAGAAAGCTACCTTGGGAGCCCACTTCATATGCGGTGAGAGGTGTAGGCACACCCTTCTGGGGCAGTCATTCCTCAGTCTGGGCACCACTATGGAAAAGTATTTATTATTCATACTTTTCAACAACAACAACAAAAATTTCCCAGAGCTGTTTATGTAGCTAAAGGAATGAGAAGAGGGTTCCAAAGGGACTCACAATTGAAAAGAAACACATGGTAGATGGCAGCCAAACAGCCACTAAGAGGGATGCTGTGCCGGGGTAAACAAGGACAACTATTTTTCCCCTTGCTATATATCTGAGAGCCATCAGTTTAAGAGAAGCCTCTGTGCCCAGTTAGCGGGGTTTATGTCCCTCTTTCTCACTCTGCAGGAGAACAGCCCCCACCCCTCACCTTGTGGTATGCATGCGTGGAGCGGGAAGAATTCTATGCAACTTCCGGGCCAAGTTCACATTAGTAGTAATGAATCTGAAATAAATGCCCTCATTCAGAATGGAGATCTGCTCTCTAAATAACTAATCAAGCAGCACAGAGTAGCCTGAAGTAGTCTGCTGAATGGGGGGGGGGGCTTCATACTACCCCATTTCATCTTGTTACCATTTATAGACTGGACTGACACTCATGCATAGTGACAAACGTTTTTTAGCCATAATGAGAAAAGGGGGACACTTTGATATTTTCTTAACAAAGTCCATAAATCATGATTCTTTTCCGATTTCAGATCACATTCCACTTTATGCTTCAGCTGCCTAAATTCATGTACAGAGCATTCTATACAAAGCATACTAATAAGGGAAGGGAACAGCCCTGTCAGCAACGCAGTGTCTCCAGCAAGGAGCTGAAATGTACTGTATATACTCGTATCTGGGTTGGGAAGTATCTGGTTTTTTCCTTGCTAGGAGAGGGTGGCTGATTTCTGCACAGATAATCCTGAGTTGAGCTCCTTGATTGAAACTTAATACTTTATTGATACAATTTAAAAAAAAAAAACCGTAAGGATTCTCATTTGATTGTATAAGAAACCAGGGAGAAAAACAGTAAGTTACAGAGCACTGCTCCATTGATTTCCCTGCCTGTCCTTGTTACCAAACTGATCATTCCCTTCCAGCCATGGCAGAGCAATAACAAGACTCATTCCTGGTCAAGGTCACAGCTTTGATTCATTCCTCATAACCATTCAAAATAAACCAATGGCATTTTGAGTGCTAGAAGCATACGAATGCTTGAAGAGAAGAAAGATGCAAGAACCCTGCATACCTGCAAACTGCACCTAAAGGTCATAGAGCTAGTTTGTCAACTGGAGGGGTTTGCTATCTGCCCCCCCCCCCCAGATTCCTTTAGCGTGCAGATTGCTGTTCTCAGGATGACTTCCTTCCAGCTCCCTCCCTCCCTCTGATGCTCTGCTAGACAGACAGGCTCTCTGTCCCTCTCACCCTTCTATCCAATTACCTAGCTCCTTGAATAAAGTTTTGCCTTTCTTTACAACCACAAGCCTGCAAGTGATCTGCTTAACAGAGGTCTCCCAAACCATGCTGCATAAACCAGCTGTGCCAAAAAGGGAACCAGGAAGGGTCTTTTTTTTTTAATGGAGACACACCAAGATCTTACCATTATATTTGAAATATGTACTGCTTCAAAATCTCTCTCTGTATATGTGAAAGCATTGCATTGCACTATTGCCAATAATATAGTGTCTCCAAATGAAGTGCCTGGTGGGCAAGCACAGTTTAGAGTTCAGAGGCAGGCAGAACACGGGCAAAGTGTTTCTATCTACCTTTCAGGGACAAAGGATAGCTGTCCATAAGTGAGAGTCTTATGTTGTTTCCTTTTGACAGTCACACAGACAAGCGAGCACATCTTGGATTTAATATTGTGCGGTACGCAGGACCTGGTTAGAGATGTAAACGTTACTGAGCCATTGGGGAACAGTGATCATGCTGCGATCCGTTTTGACGTGCACGTTGGGGGGAAAATACCAGGCAAATCTCTAACAAAAACCCTTGACTTCCGACGGGCGGACTTCCCTCAAATGAGGAGGCTGGTTAGAAGGAGGTTGAAAGGGAGGGTAAAAAGAGTCCAGTCTCTCCAGAGTGCATGGAGGCTGCTTAAAACAACAGTAATAGAGGCCCAGCAGAGGTGTATACCGCAAAGAAAGAAGGGTTCCACTAAATCCAGGAGAGTGCCCGCATGGCTAACCAGCCAAGTTAGAGAAGCTGTGAAGGGCAAGGAAGCTTCCTTCCGTAAATGGAAGTCTTGCCCTAATGAAGAGAATAAAAAGGAACATAAACTGTGGCAAAAGAAATGTAAGAAGGTGATAGGGGAGGCCAAGCGCGACTATGAGGAACGCATGGCCAGCAACATTAAGGGGAATAATAAAAGCTTCTTCAAATATGTTAGAAGCAGGAAACCCGCCAGAGAAGCGGTTGGCCCTCTGGATGGTGAGGGAGGGAAAGGGGAGATAAAAGGAGACTTAGAGATGGCAGAGAAATTAAATGAGTTCTTTGCATCTGTCTTCACGGCAGAAGACCTCGGGCAGATACAGCTGCCCGAACGGCCCCTCCTAACCGAGGAGTTAAGTCAGATAGAGGTTAAAAGAGAAGATGTTTCAGACCTCATTGATAAATTAAAGATCAATAAGTCACCGGGCCCTGATGGCATCCACCCAAGGGTTATTAAGGAATTGAAGAATGAAGTTGCAGATCTCTTGACTAAGGTATGCAACTTGTCCCTCAAAACGGCCACGGTGCCAGTAGATTGGAGGATAGCAAATGTCACGCCTATTTTTAAAAAGGGAAAGAGGGGGGACCCGGGAAACTATAGGCCGGTCAGCCTAACATCCATACCAGGTAAGATGGTGGAATGCCTCATCAAAGATAGGATCTCAAAACACATAGACGAACAGGCCTTGCTGAGGGAGAGTCAGCATGGCTTCTGTAAGGGTAAGTCTTGCCTCACGAACCTTATAGAATTCTTTGAAAAGGTCAACAGGCATGTGGATGCGGGAGAACCCGTGGACATTATATATCTGGACTTTCAGAAAGCGTTTGACACGGTCCCTCACCAAAGGCTACTGAAAAAACTCCACAGTCAGGGAATTAGAGGACAGGTCCTCTCGTGGATTGAGAACTGGTTGGAGGCCAGGAAGCAGAGAGTGGGTGTCAATGGGCAATTTTCACAATGGAGAGAGGTGAAAAGCGGTGTGCCCCAAGGATCTGTCCTGGGACCGGTGCTTTTCAACCTCTTCATAAATGACCTGGAGACAGGGTTGAGCAGTGAAGTGGCTAAGTTTGCAGATGACACCAAACTTTTCCGAGTGGTAAAGACCAGAAGTGATTGTGAGGAGCTCCAGAAGGATCTCTCCAGACTGGCAGAATGGGCAGCAAAATGGCAGATGCGTTTCAATGTCAGTAAGTGTAAAGTCATGCACATTGGGGCAAAAAATCAAAACTTCACATATAGGCTGATGGGTTCTGAGCTGTCTGTGACAGATCAGGAGAGAGATCTTAGGGTGGTGGTGGACAGGTCGATGAAAGTGTCGACCCAATGTGCGGCGGCAGTGAAGAAGGCCAATTCTATGCTTGGGATCATTAGGAAGGGTATTGAGAACAAAACGGTTAGTATTATAATGCCGTTGTACAAATCTATGGTAAGGCCACACCTGGAGTATTGTGTCCAGTTCTGGTCGCCGCATCTCAAAAAAGACATAGTGGAAATGGAAAAGGTGCAAAAGAGAGCGACTAAGATGATTATGGGGCTGGGGCACCTTCCTTATGAGGAAAGGCTACGGCGTTTGGGCCTCTTCAGCCTAGAAAAGAGACGCTTGAGGGGGGACATGATTGAGACATACAAAATTATGCAGGGGATGGACAGAGTGGATAGGGAGATGCTCTTTACACTCTCACATAATACCAGAACCAGGGGACATCCACTAAAATTGAATGTTGGGCGGGTTAGGACAGACAAAAGAAAATATTTCTTTACGCAGCGCGTGGTCGGTCTGTGGAACTCCTTGCCACAGGATGTGGTGCTGGCGTCTAGCCTAGACGCCTTTAAAAGGGGATTGGACGAGTTTCTGGAGGAAAAATCCATTATGGGGTACAAGCCATGATGTGTATGCGCAACCTCCTGATTTTAGGAATGGGTTAAGTCAGAATGCCAGATGTAGGGGAGAACACCAGGATGAGGTCTCTTGTTATCTGGTGTGCTCCCTGGGGCATTTGGTGGGCCGCTGTGAGATACAGGAAGCTGGACTAGATGGGCCTATGGCCTGATCCAGTGGGGCTGTTCTTATGTTCTTATGTTCTTATCTTACTCTGACAACAATTCACTCACAAAATATGTATTACACTTAAGTAGTATCATTACCTGACCAATCAAAGCTCCTCCGTGTCTGAACATGTAACTGACACTCTTCAACTATAAGCCACTAAAAATGCTTGCCTTGGAAAAGCCTTTCCTTTCACACCCTGACACTTATTTTATTGTACCCTTTTGTCATTCACTTGAGTTAAGTTTCTTTAAAAGGACATATATCAAGCCTAATCTATTAGATGAGACCTACAAAGTTATTTCCTTCAATGGAATACCCAAGAGTCCTCTTTTTATAGCATCACGGAGACATTCCACGGGGGTGGTTATGTTGGAAAAAGAACACGTTCTCAGCTTGCTGTACATCACAGTAAGAATTAGCTTCCGCTATTCAGCCTACAAACTTTAATAGCTATGTGGTACTCCCAATTCCTCCAACAGTTGGATCATGCAGATGCCTGAATTTACAATGATCAGGGAGTCTGTGGGGTTCAGTGGATAGACACCCCCCCCCCCCAAATAACAGGTTAAGCTGAAAAGTCACCTCAGCCACTGATGCCCAGGTTAGCCTTTGATGATGGATGACTTTACTGGCAGACTGTTAGAGTCTTGAATGCATCCAGGTGCTTTTCACTCCAAGTGAAGGCCTTTAGCATATAACTCTGAGCCAACCCTTGCTTAAAGCCATAGAATTGGGAAGAGTAGGACTGATTTTTTCTGCTGCCTCTGATGAGGAGGAAATATGGTACACTCTAGAGCAGTGGTTCGCAAATTGGCAGATCGCGATTCACCAACCTGGGAAGCACTTGTTACTGGCCCCTTAAGGGACAGGGATGGTGGAAGGCTTCTGCTGGGGACAGAAGGGGGAGTTTTCAATATACCTCCATCTGCGCCTACTTCTGGGTGGTGGGGGGCAGGAACCTCTGAAGGGCTTCCCAAGCCTTAGAAATGTTAAAAAATACAGATTGGAAACCTCTTCCAGTTTCATGACCGAAAACCAGAAGTGGCTTCTGATCAGGATCCTGGATATCATGTTCCTGCCTTCTCCCAGCCCCCACAAAGACTTAGTGCTTCCCAAACTTTCAAGGAGAAGTTTAGGAGCCACTGCTCTAGACCAGGGGTGTCCAAAGTTTTTGGCAGGAGGGCCACATCATCTCTCTGACACTGTGTCGGGGGCCGGGGAAATAAAGAATTAATTTACATTTAAAATTTGAATAAATTTACATAAGTTTACATAAATGAATGTATTAAAGGAACTTATATGAATGAATGAAGGTCTTGCAATAGCTCAATACCTATAAGAGGCCTTGCAAAAAGCAAGGCTGGCCTTTCCTTTGCTGCCGCTGCTGCATCACAGATGTGAAAGAGTAAGCAGTGGAGGGAGCTCTCATCCCACAGCTCACTCAAGAGGTCAAACAGTCGCCCTCACGCTGAGAGAAGTTGCGTTGAGCCAGTGTGGGCTTCAACAAATCTCCGGAGGGCCAGAGGCTCATTGGAGACCGGGGGCTCCCTGAGGGCCGCATTGAGAGGCCTTGAGGGCCGCAAGTGGCCCCCGGGCCAGGGTTTGGTCACCCCTGCTCTAGACTGTTTTCAAAAGTTTTTGCCTGCTGCTATGCACTGCAAACTGTAAACCTGAGGCAACTAGCTATCTGGCCTATTAAACTATGTTTATGTCTGTTTGCATCACTAGAGCAGCATAAAACAGCCAGAACATATAACAGAATCTGGTCCATTAAATGCACAATGAGCGACGGCAGTGTTGCACAGCAGAAGCACTGCAGAAGGTGCTCTGATTTCCAATTACCTGCTGTCCTGACTCTTCCTTGCTCCTATCGATGGGAGAACAACCAGAAGGGCAGGAGTCATTGTTTGTGCCCCAGCCAGTTTACTAAAAATGAATGGCACCTTTTAAAAATAATTTTTGAAGTGTTATGGGTTAAGGAAACCCAAAGAGAGGAGGTTGGTTTCAAGGCATCTGTCTCTTCTTTTACCATCCTGACTAGTTCTCATGTGATTTTACCTTACCAAAATGATGTCATATTTTGCAGTGCAGTCTCAGATTTATTACCTGCGATTCCATGAACCTGATCCATCACAACTGCAACTTGTTATAAAGGTTGCAACTGCAACCTTGATAATCTTGCAAGGATTAAATCTTGCAAGCTCAAGATTTAATCCTGCATAAATTTACAGCCTAATTTACCACACTGCGATGCAGCGGCACCAAAATTGCCTCCACTGTATCCAGCATGAGAAGAGAAGTTGCTGGAGGTCTCCCTGAGGGAAGGACACATTTGTTCCCTTCTCTCAGGGTAAGCCCCAGCAGCCACTATGGGGTTACTCAGGCTAGCAAAATCGCTGGTGCAAGTCCGAGCAGCCCCACGATGGGAAATCAGACCCAGGAAGGAGGATAAGATACAGTGGTAGCCTCTGCTGCACTTTGCACCTCCTTCCTGGGCCCAATCTGCCTGCTCCCCACTCTCCCTTGCCCCATTTCACCCCCTCCCCACCTCCATTCCGCCCTCCCACCGTCACCCCACCCCAGGACAGGGGTTTACCTGTTCTGTTGGGTGCTCCACTAGGATCTGGTGCCAGAAGGCCAGTACAGGTCTTAGTGCCAGCACCAGGAACATCTGCGCCATCTCAACATGCTTTCCAGCATGTTTGTGACCAGTGCATGTGCTCCTTCCAGGTGCTAAGCTGGTTAGGATTGTGCCCTTATTTAACAGCCCCACTGAAGAAAATGGGGCTTTCAGATAAATGTGCATAGGATCACGCTTAAGCCATTTCAAGGGATTTGTTTTCAATACCAAGGGGGAAAAAGTCCCCTCCATTCTCCTCCTTTCAAGGGCATTTTTAAATCTTTCTGTAAGAATAGTGGAAGAATTACTGAAAACCACACAAAAGGATCCAGTCATGCCTTTTTTTTCTGCATATCTTGCAGTGACATTTAATGGCCCAATTTCTGTTCACAGCAAAACTGTCATTAAGTGCCTCTAAGTTTATAGAGGCTTTACATTATTATTTGACCCTCAAATTGAACCGTGTCGCAAAGATTTTCCATTTGTACAATCTTTCTTAAATATTGAATAATGATATCGTTATGATTCATGGATCCACAAAACCAATTCTCCATTGTTACATCATTATTACTATCCTAGACATTTTCTCTTATAAGAAAGAGAGAAAGTCTAGGATAGTTATCATGATGTAACAATGGAGAATTGGTTTTGTGCATCCATGAATCATAACAATATATGAATGCATACATATATACATATACACACACACACACACACATGTATACATATATGCATATCTGAGAGTGTTTGTATATATATGAATGAATGAATACCAGTATACATATATACCAGTATATACATATATATTACAGGGTTGGGAACTCAAGTCAGTTCCCCCTGACTCAGGCCCCCCCTGACTCGGCACTCATTCCCATGCATGCTGACTCAGGTCTGCCTGTGTCTAGGTGTGCTTGCTTACTGTTTTCATGACATGAGAAAACCATGTAGGGCAGCATTCATACCAGGCGAGCAGCAGGGAGGTTCCAGCTGGGAGGCACGAAAGGGTTAATGTTGCAATGAATGGGGGAGGCGGGACTAGGCTCTCTTTTCCCATCTCTGATAGGAAGGAAGGAACAGATGATCATTGGACAAAGGATGGGCATTCTGATATTTTCATTGGCTGAGGGTGAGCAGGAGGAAGAGGAGCCAAGGGAGGTTCTTTCCTTATGATGGGCTTGAGAAACCCAGGAAGGGGAGGAGGCAGGGATGGGGGGAGGGAGTTCATAGAATGGAAAGGGAGGAGGAATTTTCATTGAATGATCCACTGCAGTGGGATTTCTTCTGAGTAGGACTTCAAAGGATCAGGTTGTCCTGGTAAGCCTTTCAGCTGCTGTGTATGACCCTCCTCTCTCTTGCTGTTTCTCTCCCAGATCTCATGCAGTCCCTCACACCACTGGCGTAGCTAGAAGGGGGGCAGCACACTAAGTTTTGTAGGGAGCCTCCCTGCAGCATGCAAGCGGCTCCTCCCCTCCCCTGAAGAGCCTTGTGGGCAAGGGGGGGGAACAGAGGTGAATGGATCCCAAAGGGAGTGGGAGGAGCCACTTGCAGGCTGCAGTGAGGCTCCCTACAAAACTTAGTGCGCCGCCCCCCTCTAGCTACGCCAGTGCCTCCCACCCCTCCTGCTCTGTTTACAGATGGGCAGGGACAGCAGGGGAGTATTAGAAAGAGAACTCCCCCCCCACACACACACACACCTGGCAGCAGTCCCATTTTTTTCCACAGTAGGCTTTTTAAAGGGGGCAACTTGACTTGAGTCTTTTAGAGTCACTAAAGGGTGATTCGGAGAGTCGGAAAAGTGCCCACATTATGACTCTTTTTCAAGTTGAGTCGTAAAGGGCTGTGACTCGGCAACTTGACTCGAGTCAAGCCATGCAGGGTTTTCCCATCCCTGATATATTCATATATTTGAATGAATGAATGAATACCAGTTTTATTCAGACTGGTTAAAATCTGAGGGCCCAATCCTATCCAGTTTTCCAGTGCTGGTGCAGCCATGCCAATAGAGCATGCACTGCATCCTGTAGTGTGGAGGCACTCACAGAGGTCTCCTCAATGCAAGAGAACATTTGTTCTCTTGCCTTGGAGCTGCATTGCAATTGCACTGATGCTGGAAAGTGGATAGGATTGGGCCCTAAGGAAATCATTTAACCATTCTCAGCAAGTGACTAATGGGCTACTCCAAATACATTCACAGAAGTTATTATCCCATAACCATGTTTGCTAGCCAGCCTTCCCACACATACCTACAGTCTGTACAACCTTCAGACTAGATAGCACGCATGATCATATAAAGCTGCCTTATGAACCTCTCGCCTACCTAGTCTAGGACTGTCTGACTGGTAGGGACTTACCAGGACACTTTTCTCATTTTCTCCCTGAGATGCTTTTAACTGGTGACATCAGAAATTGAAAATGGGACCTGGCATATAAAGCACAGGATCTCTTCAAGCTCTGGTTCTTCATACAGCCAAGAACAGTAGAATCAGATATTGTGGCTTCCTAATCAATCATCTGGAGATATTCTTTAACAGAAGATGACTACATACACTTTTATAAAAAGACCATTTTTTATAGAATTTTTATAAAATTCAGTATATTATTATAATGGGACTTCATTTAACACTCATAGTGCATGAACAAAGGATGCTGTGTTGTAATTAAATCTAACTTGATATATATTTTTCAGGCAAATATTTGGTTCATTATTTACAAATGTAACAAATGGATGTCAGTCATTCCTAAAACAATCTGAACCATCGAGCATTGGATTGGATTGTTAATATTTTCATTAATGCCAAGGACCACAGTTCTTCATAGCTATCATGTGCTGTATCCCCTCCCCACCCTGAAACTCCTCCTGTCTTCCACCTACCCACCCATGACACGCTCCTGCCCCAAATTACTGGAGTTAGTGCAGCCCATGGGGCTCCATGAGCTGGAGTGTGAAGCCACCACCATTTTGTGGCTGCACCCAGCAGTGTCACAATGTTGACACCATTGCTGGGCCTTTTACAACAGTGGAAGACTCATTCCACTGTCATCATTCCACTGCCATTCCATAGGATTGGACTGACAGTGACATACAGATCTGCCATCTAGCAATCAATGATCCCACTTGAGATGCTATTGATGACAATCCCCTTAATTAGTCTATCAACAAGAGGGAGAGAAACTCTGATTTGGTAACTGTACACACACAGTGAAATAGAATTGTCAGGAAAGCACCATTTGTCATTTGACTCCCACAAGCAGAACAAAATGAAGGACTAGCCATCATTTCTATAGATGAAGGGGAAAGAATTCAGAAAAATACGCCTCCACTACCAATGAAAAATAGCCACATTTGCCAGTGTGTGGGAGAACATCCCTAGGCTTTTGGTTTTCAGTGCCTGCCAGTGCCTGGCCAATGCCTTCTCATAGATTTTTCACATTGATTTATTCCTTCATTTATTTATTTATTTATTTTTAAGCTGGCCTCCGTATCTACAGGAAATACTTTCTTTGGTCAGAACATGACAGCTAGTGAGATGGGGGGGGAACGGACATAGCTAGGCAGCAGGAAAAGACTTGTGGAAGGTTCTAGGTGCAATTAGTGATGGGTAGACAGACGCAGTTGTTTGACAACCCTGAATTGGGCCCAGTACAGCTCAATCCTAGCCCCCCCCCCACCACCATTCTCTTCCCTCCCCCAAACTCATGCAGTGGCAATGGCATTAGAAACAGCTTGCAGCAAGTGCCACATTTTTCTCTCTCAATGTCAAGGATCACCAGGAACTATGAGAAATGTAATTCCCCAGGGGCACCTAGACATTTTTATGCATGCACATGGACTCTGGGAACCAAGAAAAATCCATTTTACCATGATTTCTGGTGGTCCTGCCTGACCTGGACATTGCTGTGAATGGTCATGGCATGAACTACTGCCTAACAGAAGCCCTCAATATCAGCCCATTCCCGATGCCACCAGATGCATTTGAAAAAGAGGAGCTAGCAGCACCTAACAGGATGTGACTGGACTCCATTCTAAATGTATTTGGGACAAACCCATAATATCCAGTGTCTGGCACCCCCCAACCCATAATTAAGTTCAGGCCTTGGTGTCTCTGATAATCCTAGAAATGAATCAGGGAAATAACTCTTGGAGAGTCGCTACAGCAGTGGGCTGGACAGACAGATAGTCTGATATTAGTCTCAGGCAGCTCCATTATAAGACAGTTTAGGTAAAGAATAACCTACAGCCAGGGTTAACTTTCTGTCTCTCATATCTAAAGCAAAATGTCAAAACCACACATGCATGCGCGCACACTTCCAGTTCTGGACTGAAGCTCATTTCTATCCCTTTTTAAGTTTATAATTAAGCAATTCCTTACTCCAGGTCAATATTTAGGATGTCCTGGGCTAATCACAGACTACAAATCCATTCCAGGGTTTAGACTAGGCTGAATGGGCAAGGAGGATTCTGAAGGACTGGATGGCAGTCTGTTTGTGGCCATATACAGAGAAAGGAGCCTGCCTTCTGCTCAGACCATTCTGTTTTCTTTTCCTCTTCTGATGAGTTCCTGGCACTCTGCTGCATCACTCAAAGAGTCTGAGCTTGCAGGCAAGAAAATGGCACCACCTGAGGCATATGCTGGCTGAAGAATCGTGCTTCATAGCGCTTCATGGATCATATCATTCCTCCTTTGCAGGTACGAAAGATCATCCTTCAATGTTAAACCACCGGAAACCCATTTTCCCCCTGTGTTTGCCTTTTATGTTGCTTTGGCTTATATTATATCATCTTAATATAAAAAGATGATCTGCTCAGTGTAGCCAGGACGGAAAAATTTCCCAGCCAACGAAGACCGACTGTTGCTAATGCAGTAACAGCTTATCTCAAACACAGACACTTAAGATAAAAGAGAAAGAACTGCCAGGAAACGGTTTAGAAGGTCCCCCATGTTATATAGATGGTAAACACACTAAAAAGAAGTATACCAAAAAAAAAAAAAAATTCTCAGTCACGTTCATGTAATTGTATTTCCACATTTTCTACAGCATTCAGTGATTCTCTTACAGCCCAATCCTATCTGCCACCAGACACCCCACTAGGGTGCAGGGCCACAGACGCGGCCTTTGCTGTATCCCATGGGCCAGCGGGGGACCAGGACAGCAGAGAGAGATAAGCTTTATTTATCTCTTCCACCACTGCCTGCTCTCCTTTCGGCCTACTCAGCTCTACACCAACTCCTCTCCTCCATTTGTCCTCTTCCACTCCGTCATTCTCTTCCTTTTCCAATTCAGGATGTGGGAGGAGGTGCAGCAGCAACAGCAGAGATGAGTGGGCATATGGAAATTGACACCTTTTGTCAATCTGCTACCTGAGGTAATGATCTTAGTCAGCCTTCAGAAAGGGCCAGCACCCTTTTAATTGTTCAAGTGATGTTATATTTGCCTGTTGTTTTTTTTATGCCGTTGTGTGAATTTTATTTGTAAAATCCTTCAAAAATGAATAGCTGGAAACTGAAAATAAATATTATCTTCTCAGGTTAAATAATTGCCATTGTATTTGTTTTATAGGACTGCGGTGCCAGAAAAAGAGCTTAATATTATTCTGCACTAAGTGTATCTAAACTCATTCAACTCTGGTTCAACATATCTAAAGCTGCAGTCCTACAAATATTTACTTGGGAGTAAATCCCATTAAACTCAGTAGGACCTTTTATGAGTAAGCATGCCTAGGATTGCACTGTTCTAGTTCACCAGCCGCTTTTAAAACATCATATCTGAGCCAGAGAATACTGATGAACCCAAGTTGGAACTGAAAATTGGGCGATCAGTGTGCAACAGCAGAAAAGGGGATGTGTGGGAGGGAGGCAAGGGAGCCAGACAGGGGAAGGCCACTTTGGGCAAGTTTCGCACACAGGCTAGCAAGCAGCTTCCTAAAATTCTTTTGCAAAACAAAACCTGCTTTAAATGATAAACAGAGGCATCATCCAGAGCATCCCTGTATGTGACTTTATAAAACTTAGGGCTGAAGGGCTGGGTCCATCTGATTGAAAGACTTGATAGACCTGGCGATCTCTATCTGCCCCCTCTGGACTGGGTGATCAGATGGCTGGCACATGTCAGCCAGCATTCCCTCTAAGCCCCGCAGAGCTTCCCTGTTGGCACTCTGGAGCTCAGCGATGATGTCATCGACAAGCGTTCCAGAGCTGCCCCTGCACAGCCATTGTAGGGCTGTGTAGGGCACACTCCGCTTGATGATTAGAGGGAACACTGATGCTAGCTCCAGCAGGAGGGCTGATAAGTTATTTTTATTGTCTGGGAAGCTAGACAAGAAAACAGGGTCAAATTCTGACCTTGCTACTGGGACACATGGCTGATAGTGGAACTGAATTTAAAGGGAACAAAGGCTACTGCAAGAGGATGTCTCAGCAACTTTTAGGATGCTGAGACATCACAGAAGCTTGGGGAAGGGCTTAGAAGTATCTCAGAATAACCACACTGGCCCTTCCTGGGAGAGGCAGGCTTGAGCTCTTTTCCCCATCTCTGATAGGAAGGAAGGAACCAATTATCATTGGATGGGATGGGAGGTTTGATATTTTCTCTGGCTGAGGTAGGGCAGGAAGAGGAGCCAATGGGGGTTCTTGCCCTACAACTGGCTGAAGAAGCCCGGGGAGAGGGAGGAGGCAGGGATATGGGTGGGGGGAGGAGACAGTTCATAGCGATCACATTTTCCATCATATGGTATGGCTCCATTGTTACTTGGGGGGAGAAACCCTCATTGAATGACTGACTACAGTGGGACTACTTCTGAGTACAGCTGCCAAGGATTGTGTCATCCTGGTAAGCCTCGCAGTTGCTGCGCGACCCTCCTCCCTCTTGCCACTTCCTTCCCCACTCTCACACAGTTCCTCCCACCCCCTCCTGACTTATTTACAGACATCAGGGGAGCATTAAAGGAGAACTCCAACACACACACACACCCCAGCAGCATCCTTATTTTTTCCATGGCTGGGTTTTTAAAGGCAGCAACTCAACCTGAGTTCTTTAAAGTGCAAAAGGGTGACTCGTTAAAAGTGCCCCCATCATGACTCGTTTTTGAGTTGAGTCACAGGGGGGGCGGTGATTCTAGATTCAAGCTGTGCTGGACTTTCCTATCCCTGCCTCTTAGACTTGGTGACATCACAGCTAAATTACTGTGGATGTTTGCACATGCACAATTCATTCAATTTCTGTAAGCCTCCATCCTCACATAAGAAGTGAGTGGAACAAGTTAGAAGGAGGACAAACTTGGATGTGATGATGTGCACAGACACCTACATGTGGTGGTGGGCAGGTGTGTAATTTCTGGTCAATTTCTTCATTCTACCACACATAGGTTACAAACTTACTAATGTAAAAAAATGTTATTTTCTGTATTCAGACAGGAGCAAAGGAAAATAAACTAGAAGGATCCTGGAGAAAGGAAGAAAAGCAACATCTTGATTATGTTACAGTGAATGTCTGAAATGCGGTGAATGTCAGGGTCCATAGCTCTGTAACAGAGCACGTGGCTTGTAAGTACAAGGCCATGTGTTCAGCCCCCAACCTCTCAAGTTAAACAGCAGGGCTAGGACCCAAGGACCCCATCCTGAGACTTTATAAAATTTCAGCAAATCATGGTAGCCAGCACTGATCTAGATGGGGAAATGGTCTTCCTTGGCATATGGCAGTTTCCTTTCTTCACAGGTTGACAATGCCAAACAAAACACACAATGCTGGCAACCACCCAAGATCAAAATACATCTGACACAAACACACAGTTTGCTCTTCCATTTGTGCGTTTTTTTCCTTAAATAGAAACAATGGAAAACCTGCACTGTGGGCTTATCCCCACCTTGGAGCACGTCTCTGTCCCAGAAGGAAATCCGTCACTGGTGCCCATGGTGAGTTCTTTTCCAGATCAAAGAGCAGTTGGGTGGGGGTAATTTTCATCTGCAGTGCAGTGTAGCAGAAAGAGTTAAAAATCCATCCATCCTCAATATGTCTCATCTATGCCGGATATTTAAGGGGAAAAAAACTCACACAAATGGAAGGAAAAATTACATATTTACATAATATCTTGCTTGGCCCTACACGTGAAATGGGCAATTTTTTTTAAATGGAGCAATAATTATCTATTTAAATACATTTGATATCTGGTCCAACAAGAAGCTGACAGAACATACCAAGATCCAGGTCTACAGAGCTTGCGTCCTGAGTACACTTCTGTACTGCAGCGAGTCATGGACTCTTCGCTCACAACAGGAGAAGAAGCCGAACGCTTTCCACATACGCTGCCTCCAGTGCATTCTCGGCATCACCTGGCAGGACAAAGTTCCAAACAACACAGTCCTGGAACGAGCTAGAATCCCCAGCGTGTATACACTGCTGAAACAGAGACGCCTGCGTTGGCTCGGTCATGTTGTGAGAATGGGCAATGGTCAGATCCCAAAGGATCTCCTATATGGAGAACTTGTGCAGGGAAAGTGCCCTACAGGTAGACCACAGCTGCGATACAAGGACATCTGCAGGCGGGATCTGAAGGCCTTAGGAGTGGACCTCAACAGGTGGGAAACCCTGGCCTCTGAGCGGCCCGCTTGGAGGCAGGCTGTGCAGCATGGCCTTTCCCAGTTTGAAGAGACACTTGGCCAACTGTCTGAGGCAAAGAGGCAAAGAAGGAAGGCCCATAGCCAGGGAGACAGACCAGGGACAGACTGCACTTGTTCCCGGTGCAGAAGGGATTGTCACTCCCGAATCGGCCTTTTCAGCCACACTAGACGCTGTGCCAGAACTACCATTCAGAGCTCGAAACCATAGTTTTCCAAGACTGAAGGTTGCCAACAATGTGTGTCAATATTTGTATGCAAGTATCAGCATTCATCAGCCTACACAAAATTTTGGGGCGTAAAATCTTACTTGCGAGTAGTTTACATGTATATTTCTGAATCCTTTATTCACCATTCATGTAAAGGCAGGCTGCTGGTCAGATTCCACTGCTTCTGATTTAATCAAAGAGGACTAAGGAGATTGTTTCCAAGAGAAGAGAGACAGTTGCCAGCAACAACCAATGAGAAAAGCTAAGGCATCAATTAAGGTGCCAGCCAAAATTAGGCAGATCATTTTGATTTAAAACAAACCTGTCATAATACTTACGCCATTATTGTCAATGTGAAACAGATTGCAAACTGGTCTCCGTTGTTCAGCCTAACCCTTGAACCTCTGCTGAAAAACATATTAGCCAGCTGGACTCCAGGAAAGAAAATCTAAGTCAAAAAAGTTCAAACAATTGCTGTGTGTGCCCAGAAAAGGAAAAAAAAAAAACTTCAAAAAGGCACCCCCAACTTTTCAAAGTATAAAAACAGATTTGATTAGGTTCTGTTATTGCCAAATGACCTTTGAATGTAAAACAGAAGTGACTTTTCCAAGTCATTTATAGTCCCAATAAAGTGAATGGAGACGAGATGAATGGTCAGCAATCCAAAGATTGATTTTTGCTATAAGTAAACTTAAGGGGATGAACAAAACAGCAAAATGAAAGGGAAAATGGATTATTGGGACATGTGACAGGAACAAGACAATGCCAATAAAGTGAATGAAATGTAATAAGGTCCCTTTTGCCTAAGATGTCACAGCCAGCACCAAAGCACGTTTGACTAAACTTGGCAGTTACAAACGGCACAGTCAGTAGTGGGTAGTTGTTCTGCTTTAAACATCAAACATTCCCCCAAGTTCACCACGACTTGAAATCATTCCTCTCTGGCTTGGAAATGCCACATTCTGAATTGAACCTGAGATGATCGATTTTGTCATGGGGTGGGCATTGTTAAAAGCAGGGCCTAGGAGACGGGGGTAAAGGGGGTAACTTGTATCCGGGCCCAGGGTCAAAAAGAGGGCCCAGAAGCCAGTGCAGGGGGCCCAGAAATTTCCTGGGATCTTACATTTTCCTATCTACTCAGACTTGTTGCCCGCACAGGATGCTGGAGGTACTACCAGGGTGTGGCTGCAGCTACCGCAGCTACTGGCAAGCCTTATATGCTGGGCTGAGGAATACATATATGACACCCCTTAACACGGTGTCAAATCCGGGAGGAAACTGGCCTGCTACAATAGGTCTTTGGCTTGTGGATATGCTTACCATGAAGGAGTGTGTAGGAGCTCAGGAACACAAATGCAGGGCTACAGCTGCTGCAGAAGCAAGTTTTGGTATGCACAGGACACATTCCATTAGTGTGAGCCTAAATGTCAGGATGCTAATTTTCTGCATGATTTTCTATACTTAAAAGATTTTAGAGAAACTTAGGAGTGTGTTTGGTTTTCCATATTACTGTATCTAACTGCTGTTGCCACAGGGGTGGGTAGACCTGGACTCCAAAGACTTTTCCAGCTGTCTCCACCCTCCCCTCCACCCTGTTTCACCTCTCCCTGCCCCATTCTGCTTGCCCATCGCCACCCTAAGAGAGAAGTAAGAAGAGGGGAAGGGTGCACATCGGTGTTGACACAAGGGGGACAGCTGGGAAAGGGTACAGTGCAATCCTATGCATGTTTGCTCAGAAGCATGTCCCACTGTGCTCAGTGGGGCTTACTCCTGGTTAAAGGGGATTGCAACCTTAGCCAAATGAGTCGCTTCAAAAAAACTGACAATATGAAGGATGATTAGAAAAAAGACTGAAAGACAAAACAGCCTGTATATAAATTGCAACTATGATTGCATGTGTAATGCAGTTCTGGTTAATCCATCTCAGAATAGTTATCACAGCACTGAGAAAAGCATTGAGTAGCTGGTAAACAAAGAGCAGCAGAAGAACTCTCCCTGAGGAAAAAAGGCTAAAACAGCAGGGACTTTTACTTTAGAAAAAATACAAGTAAGGAGGACATGACTGAGGTTTATAAAATGAAGAATGTTTGTGGAAAGAGGTGCTGGGGACAGACAGTGGGGAAGGGGTGTGGCCTTCATGCCCTGCTTTTTAGCTTCCTTGCTGCTTCTGAAAACAGCTGAAAATTAATCTAGTTGAGCCCTTAGCCTGAGCCAGTGGGGCTCTTCTTAGGTTCTCATCTTCAATTATGATCATGCCTGAATGGAAACCTATGTGAGTAGGGGCAGTGCTACCTAGAACACCACCTGATGCTATCTCAGGTCCACTGCCTCTCTGCTACAAAGAAAGAACCAAAACCTTACAATGCTCCCTGCATCCTGCCTAGAAAACGGGAAATGAGGGACTTCTGTCTTTATTTACAGTGACAGTGTATTTGCACAGTCCCTGTCAATGAAACCGGAAACCCCATCCACCCAGGTTTCACAACAGTGCTCAAGATGCTCAGTTAGGAGGGGAATGGTCTGCTTCTTGCTCAAAGGCAGTTCATTGCCCCTCACATTTGCAGTAGATTTTAGGGAAGCAGCAGTAGCAGCACACTCGGGGTGAAAGGCACCCCAAATTGGCCACCCCTTAGACCCTTCACTGATACAAGCTGCATCAGGTGGCCTCATGGATGGGCCAGCAGTGTCAATGAGGACAACTTGAGAGAAAAGAATTTTCCTCTGAAAGAGGAAAAGGCCCAAACAATAATTACAGGGATATTGTTTATTGAGGGGAGTGACCTTATTTTCTCGTGGCAAAATAAAGATGTTCCTAGTAATATTTTGCCATGTTTTCCCTTGAATTATTCAGCAGTCAAGCCTTGTAAACTAAACATGCAATTATTGCACAACAAAAGAACCTCCACGCCACAGTGCCATTGAAGCAACAGAATGTGCTCGTGGCTTTGGTTGTGTTCATGAAATAAAACAACAACTGTTCTCGTTGAGTTCATTGTCTCACTGTCGCTCTTTTGTCAAACACCGCAGATTAGTTCTGAAAATACTAATTTCCCCTCTAAATTCCCCTCCAAATTACTTGAGGCACTAGCATATATTCTACATCCCTACGCAAACAGATGGCAGCGGTTGGCTTATCAAGAGCAGCTGGGTTATAGAAAGTGCAGTCTGTGGGAATAGCAATAGAATAGCAATTCTCAAACTTTTCAGTCTCCAGGGCCCTTTCCAAAGAGGAGTCTCAGAGAGCCCCACTGGTGCATGCACAGAGTCTCGGGGAGCCTCAGGGTACTAGCACATGTGGGGAGTGGCACAATATCACATCCAACACCAAATATTGGCAAAGAGCCAGAACAGGAGGGGAATGAGGAATGAGAAGCCCAAGCACCGAAGGCAGGAGAAACAGAGGAGCAAACTGAGAAGGGGCAGATGGTGGCCACTTATCGAGCCCTTGCAGGGGTATCAAGGAGCCCCAGGGCTCCAAGGAGCATATTTTGAGAAACGCTGGTCTAGGGCATTGGCCATGCCTTCCTACCTAGTTGATGGTAAGCTGCACCAGTGAGGTTACCACCATACTGAACATCATTTTTAGACTGTGTTGAAGATTGTCATGGGGAAAATGGGGGTACAAAGCTCCTTTTCTCCACCAATCCCCCATCCCAAAATGAACGTAAGGACCACCCTGCTCTTTCAGAACAAAGATCCCTCTAGTCCAGCATCCCAATCTCCACAGTGGCCAACCAGGTGGATCTAGGAAACCCACCAACAGGAGCTGGCAGTAATAGCCATTTGAAACACAGAGCAGAAAGTACAAACAATACTGCATCTATGAGACTGTACCACCTCTAATATGGTAGGAGGGTATTGCATGCTTGACAATGCTTCCACATTAATCCTATGCACACTTATCTGGACACAATGGAATTTCCTTCTGAGTAAACCAGAGGTCACTGAGATTTCTACAGTGAAATTTTATTGCATATTATTTATTTATCATGGTGCACACACGGGATATTCTCTCTCTCATTCACATTGCAGGGGCAAAAAGCAAAGCCTCCACCTCTGCAGTCTTCAGGGCTTCGCCTGGTGTTCCTCTGCAGCACAGAGAATAGACATAATAGCTGTTATCAGATAGTTGTGACATTTTGAGTTATTGTGAAATGGCAGGATAAAAATGTTTTACACACATGCGTGCATGAGATGCAGTGGCCACAGCTGAGGCCATGGAAGACAGGAATATACAGCTAAGGGGAGTGGAAACTGGAAACTGGGGAGGTGGGCTGGGCTTTTTCTGCAGGTTACCTGTGGGAAAAAAGCCTGAGTACAAAACAAAGCACCTTGCTCTGATTTTCTTCTTCTGAACTAAGAGTGAGCTTATTCTTCAGGTCATGTGCAATTAAATGAGGAGCTGTCTAATTATGCAGCAGATCATCTGCTTGAAACACGAGGTAAAATAAAGCTGCAGCCCACTGGGATGATAATGAACCACCCCTTACCTGAATTGCAGGTTGCTCTCTCTTTCTGTTGGCCCTGGATCACACTCTGCCTGCATCCCTTCACAGAGCATAGAGACATCTAGTGGTTCACTGTTGTACTGCAACAAACCATACCCAGTTCAAGAACTGCCAGCTACATACATGTCATTGTATGTCAATTAGTAGAGAAAACAGCCGGTCCAAGATGCATTCTGCCTTATATGTGGGGCTTCTTATCTCCCTCTTATCATAACTGCATGCAACAGTTTTGTTCTGGGGAAATAGGCACAGACAACAAAGCTGAAGTGCCTCAGTCTGGAAAAGGACCTAGTTCCTGGCATTTTCTTTGGCAGACCCCCGGCATTGCGTCTCCAAATTTAGAAGTGGGGTCTCTAGAGCGTTTTCTTGGTAGAGACATAAATCACATTTGAGGTTGTTTATAGCTTGGTCTACACATACTGCAAGTTGTAATGAGGTTAAAGAGAATGATTGTATTGACTGTCAATATAGTCCTCCTCTTTGATGACTTACTGTTGCAGAACATACTCTGAAAGAAGGCGATACACTGAAAGTCATTGGGTTTTCAACAATATTTTACAATAAACTGGTTTTCAGCACCTCTTCAGAGATTTTTTCAGCTTTTTTCTTCCCAGCATTTGGATGCTATCCTCATTTTTTCTTTGTTTCCTTTTTTTGCTGACCATTGTGAGTGATGTTCATAAGAAAGAGGGAAGGAAGTGATTTAAAATACAAGTGAACATTCTGCCCAGTGCAGGATTTAAGTTGGCTGTACAAACCAGTTGAAGCAAGAACCAAGTCATCAAACTATTTTAAGCTTCACTTGTGACAAAACACCCTTAAGCTACTTCCATGCAGAAACAAGCCCCATATAAATATTATAATGTAGTATAGAACTCTTCCCCTTCAAGGATTTATTATTGAAATAATTGTTACCACTTGTGTATTGTGACCAAAACATACAGTAAAATATGTACAGTAAATGTAAATGTGTGCAGAACACACTGTAATTTTGCATTTGGACTGCTATCATCAAGTTTCTGTTTCTCTTTATCCTTAAAACTGAAATCCAAGATGAAGAGATGACAAATTCAGCTATGTGCAAATTCAGGATATCCTCTCTTGTGATCAATACTGAGCAAAATCCCTCCCTTGATATCAATATAGAGATTGAACCAGACAAGAGAATCCCTTGCTCAGTAACCGACTGAAGTCTTCATTCACTGTGAATTAGCCCATTACTGAAAGGATTGCCAGTTATTCATTTTATTCCTTAGATCTGCATGTAGGGTTGTCAGCTTTTGACTTCTGGGAGGGAAGGAAGGTTCGGGGAGGGAAGGAAGGCACCATGTAGAGAACTGGGGGTGAGAATTTGGTATATGTCAGATACAGGCCTTTAGGGTGGGGAATCTCCAAGATACATTATGCCATGGACTGCCAGACTTTGGACACAATCCTATCCAACTGTCCAGCAATTATACAACCATGCCAATAGGGTGTGTTCTGCATCCTGCAGTGAGGAGGCAATCATGGAAGCCTCCTCAAGCAGGTACGGGAATGTTTGTTCAAGGCTGCATTACGGCTGCATCATTAGATGCATAAAGAGTCATCTTCATTTCGTGGGTCAGATGGTGCAGACTCCAATCCATGAAAGTGCTTATGCTACAATAAATGTGTTATGGCCCAATCCTAGGGTTACCAGATACAAGGTGGGACAGAGTGCCTACACCTGCAACTATTGTATAGAAGAGGAAACTTTGGCAGGTGCAACATGGAAAGGTTTAAAAAGTTGCACCTGCCAAAATTCCCTCTTCCATACAATGGTTGGAGGTATAGGCACTGTTATGGGGAGGTAAGTAAAAACCATTCTGACTTACATGTCCCAGGCCTCAGGATGTGCCTCCACCATAAGATGCAACACACATTCCATTAGTGCTACTGCATCACACAGACTGCTGAGGGGAAGTATTGGGCTGTTAAGTCTTCAAAGTAGTGCAAGATTCCTTGCTGATTTTGCTGCAGCACATGTAAAATGGCTCCCCTTCTGGAATTACTACAACAGATTAAGGTCTGTCTAATCCAGTATTGTTCCAGAAGCAATTAGCTAAATGGAAGCTCTCTGGATCATAAGAATATGGATCAGGCCAAAAGCTCATCTAGTCCAGCATCCTGTTATCCACAATGGCCCATCAATTGCCTCTGGGTAGTCCACATGCAGGAGATTAAAGCATACCCTTCACCCACTGTTACTCCCTTGCAACTAGCTTCCAGTGGTGCACAAGGAAAGCATGATGGTGATGCTATCCCATTATTTTCCCCAAGACCTTTTACTCAGAAGGGTATGGTCTTTTTTCTAAGGCTTTCATAACCAACAGCTGTCCTCCATGAAATTGTCAGATTATACTCAATCAGGTTGGACAGAATCCAGACCAATTCCCAACATACAGAGGCCTGCTGAAAAGCCCAATGTGCCTCAAATACCCTTCAGTTATCCAGAACTCTGGGCAGGATGCCAAAACGTTCTATGTTCTTCCCCAGGGTGATCATAACAGTGCACACTGTGCAACCTTTATTTCATTAAACCTAACAGCATTGCCCAACCGAGCTGGAGACCACCTGTTTTAGAGATGGAGTCACTGAGTTCCTGACAGGTTCGGTGACCTACTCAAGGTGACTTGGGAAATGGACAATAGAGTCAGAAATAGAACCAGGGTTTTGAGATGACTGATCCAAGGCTTAGATATTGTGTTAAGTACAACTGCTTCTCAGACTAAAGTAACAAGATCCGTGACCTTGAAAGGTATAGAATGGCACTTCTTCTGAATTTCCATCTCTAACAAGTGCCATGAGATCAACAAATGGAAAGTACTGTGGAAACATGAACTCGTTTCACCAGGTGCTTCTGTTTTGCTTTCTTAACTGTAGTGCCAGAAACACCAAAAGGTGGCGTGCGTAGCCTAGGCTAGTAGATATCAGAGGTCAAATAATGTAGAAAGACATTTGTCAAGCAGTAACTGACAGTGGTCAGCCTTCAAGCATGTGGGGAGGTGACTGTCTGTGGTAGACTTCAGGCTTGGGGGAACAATTCTGTTTTTTTGCTAGAATCCCAATTTTATTTTTTATCTCTTGTGCTAATTGTTTTAAATTGTTTACATCATTGGTTCTCACACATTTAGCAGCAGGACCTACTTTTAAGAATGAGAATCTGTCAGGACCCACTAGAAGTTATGTCATGACCAGAAGTGACATCATAATGCAGGAAAATTTTTAACAATCCTAGACTGCAAACCTATCCACGCTTACTCAGGAGTAAGTCCCATTTACTACAATTGTTAATACTAACAATTAACATAGTAGCTTGTTAAAAGTACAGGTCTGTAACATTTCCCAAATGCAGTCACGTACCATGGTAGCATCAAGTCTAATATATTAAAAATAAAATATTGAAATGAATAGAGACCCACCTGAAACCCACCTAGTGGGTCGTCCAGCCATAGCCAGGTACAAAACACTCAGAATTAAAGAACAGAGTGCCTCTGAGCATATGAGCAGCATACAAACTCCCAGAATGGAGCACATAAGAAATCTACCTGCAAAAATCTACTCCTTATTTTTCCCTATCTTCATTCCTTTCAGTAGCCTAAATTACAGTAAGTGGGGTGGGGGGAAGAGAAAGACCATCTTATTGGAATTCGCAACTCTAGCTGATCTACTGCATATCCCCCCCCCATGGTGAAGAATGTTGTCCTTACTGGGTCTGCCCAAAATTCTCATAGAATGGAGATGTGTGGTGAAATGTTCCTTGCTCGACACATGCAAATGCTATGGAAGGCAAAACAGCCAAGAGATGTCCTAAGTGTGATTTCAAAGGGAAGATGCCAGCCTGAACTCAGTGGCAGAAAAAAGGTTTGCCTGCTCCAGTCCAGTGACTCCCTGGAACCAACCAAGGGAAGGGCATAGAGACTGCAGCTGGCAAGCCACAGGAACCTATTCATCTGTGATCCTCCCACCTCATTGTTATCACCAGGATTCCAGGTGATAATGGTTCCAGGATTCAGGAGACTCTCAGGAAACCATCTCCCTGGGTGGTTCCCAAAAGAAACACTGGAAATGTGGGACGTACCATTTTATTTACAGGAGCTGCAAGAACAAAGGAGCTCCCTGTAAATAAAACCAGTCCTGCACTTCCAGGTTTCCAAACACTGCACAAGGGGCATGGCAAGGGGCTTTCTCCCAGCATGCCACAGCAGAGTCACACCACTTGCAAAAGCATGTAGGCCTCAACCTGAAACCCAGTCTTTCCCATGAGCCTCCCCACTGTCCAATTGCCTTCATAAAGTTCAGGGATGGGGGTTCTCAGGATCCTGATCTGGCCTTCTTGGCCCCTGATCTGACCACAGCTCTGTGAAGTCCCTTCTTCTCTCTCAGACTGTTCATTCCTCTGGTGATGGCTCCACTACTGACTCCATCCTTTGCTACTGCTTGCCTATGTTCCTTGTGACACTCCTGCTATGGAGCTATGGATTTCCATGAAGCCTCATTCTCATGTTCCCAATGAGTCCTGAATACTGGCCTGCCCTTAGGACTGGGCTGTTAGCAAGTAGCACACAGACTGTGAAATGAATTCCCAAGTGTCCTCTGCCAAGCTCTCTTAAAACATTATGACATTTGTGATGTTGAAAGCATGAAAAGCAGCTGCGGATGGCTTCAGGTTGACGGAGAACTAGTGAAGGAGAAATGGTTTGTTTAATTTTCTTTGCCAGACATTCACCCAAGCACACCTGCCCCAGCTGATTTTCTCCCTGAGAGAACAAAAGATATACATGAATCCTAGACATTTGGCTAAATATGTGAGCTGTACAGAAAGAGTAGTAGCATTCGGTCTCTAGCAGCTCTAGTAGCAGTTGGCTAAGGGCCTAATTCTATCCCCTGCCAGCCCTCAGCACTATTGACAGAGTGCATGCTGTGGGGAGGAGACAAGATAGCATGATTTCAGCTACTGTCAAGATCCTCCCCTTCCTCTCTCTCCCAGCCACCACATGACTTGCTCCCCACACCAAACCACTCCCAACTCTGCCCCAAACCACCCCTACTGCTCCCACTGGATGTATGTGAGCTGCTGTTGCACACACAGGATCTCAGGCTGTTTGTGCTGGAGGCCCCAACATGCATGACAGCAGTGCAGCTTTCGTGCCATCAGTATGGAAGTTACAATGGCAGATCATGAGATCCACCACTGTAAGCCCAGAATGAGATTGGGCTGTAAGACTTTGAGGGAGGCTCTGCCAGAAGAGCACTATAGGCTAGATTGATCAATATTCTGTTCAAGGTAGCTTCATATGAGACCCAGCATGGTCTAGTGCAGGGGTTGGCAACCTGCAGATCCAGCCCACCAGCCAATGTTATCTGGGCCATGTTGGAGCTGAGCTTGGGATACAAAGCCTCCCAAGCCAAGCTCTACACAGCCGCTTCCAGCTCCTTGGCAACCGGGAAGTTCAGCAATGACATTATCACTGAACGTCCAGCCCTTTTGCCAGTTCCATTTCTCTGCACAGCAAACACCCAAATTGGCAACAAATATCCCCTTTCCCCACCTCAAGCACTTTACTGAAGCTTCTTCCCTGATTGCATAGAGGAAAGTGGAAGTGTGTGCCTTTCCTGCCAGCCTGAAATATTTACATTGTAGAGGTAAATGGAAAGGGCTCTTCAGCAGCAAGAATGTCCCGCTGTCTCCCAGCACCTGATCCCCTTATGACAATGGAGAGTAATAACTGGTACAAGCAGTCATGCTGCCATCAGTGGGACCCCCATCTGAGTAACTGCTTGGCAAGAGGGGGGGGAAGGACTAGCCCACTGCCTTGACTTTGGGTGTAAACTCCAGTTTCTGCTCTGCGCCTTCTTCACTTTGCTTTGACTTTGTCTACCTTCAGCAAACAGTCATTGGTTCTCATGGTGCTTTTGTTCCCTACCCTAAAAGGAGTGAGTTGTCATATCATTGCAAAGCACAAGACATCCAGCCCCCACCAGCTGGCTCCATGTGCTATTGACAAGCTTCCATGAAACCTATGAAACTTCATTGTACAAAGCTGGACCCCAACAGGGGCTCTTTCTGCTAAGAGTCTGTTTGTACTTTGTTACAAGCAAAGCTCTTCAAGTTACACATGACTGTTTTTCAGCAAAGGCAATTAGAACAAAGGCAAAGAGGGATTCTTGGAGAAGAACTGCAGGGAGTGACATTAAATACATTTCAAGAGCTTAAAGTGTATCATGAGTGTAAAGCATGGACTTTATGGGTTGACCGGGATTGGGACCAGGATCAGGGCAGCTCTTGGGGTGCAGCAAACACTTGACTCTGCAGGACCATTTTGCACCTGGATCCCCCCCCCCTTCTATTTTGCAAATCTGCTTATTGGTTAAAGTAGAACATTCATCTTGGAGCTCCCATGAAAGTAAAATAACAGTGCAATCCTATGCCTCTTTACTCAGAAATAAGTCTCATTCTGTTCAATGGGGCTTACTCCCAGGTAGGTGTGTATAGGACTGCAGCCTTAGAGAGCCAAAACAAATATTCACCAATATTCAAAATGAACCAAGTTTTCTCAATTTGACACCCAAATGTTGAATGTAAAATTTCAGGTTTGAAGTTCAGATTTGCTTTTAGAATGTATACATTTAATCTCAAAACTTGGAAGAATTTACTGATATCTCTTGATTGTTTTGACCTAAGATGGTATCTGAAATGGGCTACTAATGCCCAGCACTAATGCCCAGGAACCAGTATTCGGTGACATGCTGGAGCTGTTCTCACATTAAACTGCCTGCATACACCTGTATACCTGGGTACAATTATTCACACCTAATGGAGTATGCACATTTTGTGGCAGGGCCTTTTTGCCCATCAAAGGGCATTTCTTCATCACTTTGTCTTTCCTCTAGGGTTGTTTTGTATCCCACCAACAGCCCTGCTAGGGAGTTCAGGGAGGTGCTTGCTACTTGCCTCAGTGAGGGCGCTGGAGCATGGCAGCTGGCTTTGAAAGCATCCTGTTAGACTGACTTCTTGCCCTTCTCCAGTGTTCTCAAGTCTCCTTTGTCCTCACCAACCATTCAAAAGAAAGAGCAAGAAACTGATAAGTGTTTCTGCCTCCTAAAGCAGGGGTGCCCAAACCCCGACCCGGGGGCCACTTGCGGCCCTCAGGGACTCACAATCTGGCCCACAGGGAGCCCCCAGTCTCCAATGAGCATCTGGCCCTCCGGAGACTTGTTGGAGCCCATGCTGGCCTGACCCAACTGCTCTCAGTGTGAAGATGACTGTTTGACCTCTCGCATGAGCTGTGGGACAAGGGTTCCCTCCACTGCTTGCTGTTTCACATCTGTGATGTAGCAGTGGTAGTGAAGGAAAGGCTGGCCTTGCTTTGTGCAAGGATTTTTATAAGCCTTGAGCTATTGCAAGACCTTCATTCATTCATACAAGTTCCATCTCTAATATATTCATTTATGTAAATTTATTCAAATTTGAAATGTAAATTAATTCGGCCCCCAACACAGTGTCAGAGACATGATGTGGCCCTCCTGCCAAAAAGTTTGGACCCCCCTGTCCTAAAGTACAGGAACTTTGTTTTCTTTATATATTGCAGGTTAGTAAACTGGGTAGGGTTACAGATCAAATAAGGATCCCTACGTAGAGTTGTCTCTGGGTTCTGTGCACTGGATTTTCAAGGATCCTTGATCCCAGGTTGACTTTGAAAATGAACCCAGGTAGACTCATTCACATGGAAATATGTACAGTGTGTGAAAGGCCTTACTGTCTCTGGTTATGGAGGTTCTGCGCATATAAACACTGAGATTGCCCTTCTGTGACCATTTGTTTGAGTACAGTACATTGACTGAGGAAGCATAGCCCTCTTGTCTTACCACTTTCCACTTATTTGAATTTCTTTAACTGCAACCCATTTCTGGCATTTTGATTGTTATTAGTGCGACAGGATTTTTCTTGTTTTTTTCCCCTCTGGCACTAAACAGAAAAACAACCTCCCTCTATTTGTCGACTGTTAGGTTTTTTAAAATCAGAAATTACTAGATATGACTAATATTCTCTTTTGAAAATCCTTTCAGGATATGAAAAAAGTTACTCAGGCAATATGGAGGTGTTTCCCCACCCCACCCCCACTTTTGACTTTGCTCTTTCCTTTGCTGTTACATATGCTTTTTTTTTTTAATTTAGGAGTTGTTCACTCTGACGGGTATGAAGTAGGAAAGCAGGAATAAATATGTTCTTCAGTATGAGGTCCAGCTCCTGTGCCACTGAGGAGAAGAGTTGAGGTCACAACAGAATGTGTAGCTATTTAGAGCAATAAGAAACCTTGACCCAGCAAGGTTCATAGCTGTCACAGCCCCAGGACTGAATGAACCCTCAGCAAATTTATTTATTTACTCATTTTATATCCTGCTTTTCTCCCCAAAGGGCACCCAAATGTTCCCTTCTAGGGGGGTCCAGAGGTTGCCTCACCCAGGTGGCTGGCTGGCTGGCTGGCTGGCTGGCTGGCTTTCTTTCTTTCTTTCTTTCTTTCTTTCTTTCTTTCTTTCTTTCTTTTATGCTGTCTTGGCAGCAGTGGCACTCTTCTTGTTAGGCAAGATGGCCAATACCAATTTTTCCCCACAATGCCCCCAATGTAGTGCCATTTTGGGACACTGTGTCCAAACATGGTGAACTCTGCTTGCAGTCATATTTTGTACAGGATGGGGGAGACATGACTACTGTGAAAATGAACTGGGCAATATATATCTATTTTCTTAAAACACCAAACAAAGGGGGAGTAAATAAAATGGGGGTGGGCTAATTGCAGGGAACAAAGAATAAAGCAAGAGAGTTTGGGGAACAGCTTGGGTGTTGGCAGTGCCCAGGAGTGGATCTTAACAAAAAGTATTAGGGCAGTGTTTCTCAAACTGTGGGTTGGGACCCACTAGATGGGTTGCGAACCAATTTCAGGTGGGTCCCCATTCATTTCAATATTTTATTTTTAATATATTAGACTTGATGCTACCATGGTATGTGACAGCATTTGAGGAACTGTTACAGACCTGTACTTTTAACAAGCTACTGTGTATATTCTTTTAATGATGATAGAAAATGGGACTTACTCCTGGGTAAGTGTGGGTAGGATTTCAGCCTAGGATTGTTAAAAAATTTCCTGCTTGATGATGTCACTTCTGATCATGACATCACTTCCAGTGGGTCCTGACAGATTTTCATACTAAAAAGTGTGTCCCGGTGCTAAATATGTGAGAGCCACTGCATTAGGGGACAATTACAAGTAGACATAAAGGCAAAATAATTCCTCAGTGCATATAAATCTCATTATTCCTGGCATGGTACTTACTTCAAGGTGTCCAGTTCTGGTCGCCACATCTCAAAAAGGACATAGTGGAAATGGAAAAGGTGCAAAAGAGAGTGACTAAGATGATTGCTGAGCTGGGGCACCTTCCTTATGAGAGATGCTCTTTACACTCTCACATAACACCAGAACCTGGGGACATCCACTCAAATTGAGTGTGGGGAGGGTTATGACAGACAAAGGAAAATATTTCTTTACTCAGTGTGTGGTCGGTCTGTGGAACTCCTTGCCGCAGGATGTGGTGACAGCATCTAGCCTGGATGCCTTAAAAGGGGATTGGACAAGTTTCTGGAGGAAAAATCCATTATGGGTTACAAGCCATGATGTGTATGTGCAACCTCCTGATTTTGGAAATGGGCTATGTCAGAATGCCAGTGCAAGGGAGGGCACCAGGATGCAGATCTCTTGTTATCTGGTGTGCTCTGGGGCATTTGGGCCGCTGTGAGATAGAGGAAGCTGGACTAGATGGGCCTATGGCCTGATCCAGTGGGGCTGTTCTTATGTTCTTATGTTCTTAATCCCTCACACCTCCCCAATCACTAGGAAGTGGGTGAGGGATTGGCTGCACATGGGTGATTTCTTTGAGGGGGAGAAGCTGCAGCACACCCAAGCATCTTTGTGTGTGACCTTGAGAAAACTCGGTTTGATTATGCCACAGGGTCATTTGACTGGATGAGGGGGAAAGCACTTGGGCATGCCATCCCACCTCTTTACAAGTGAACTTGGCTGACCAAACCATTGGCAGGTGCCAACTTTAGCAAGAAAGTTGACTAGGCAGTATTGTATTCAGCTGGTTGTGAACATGAAGACAGATCACTTCACAGCCTGCACATGTGGCATTTGGGGAATTGTGTTTTAAAAAAAGAACCTCAGAGAAGGTTCATCCCAGGATAATGGCTCCTGCATTTAGTACTTCAGGCACGCTCTTTGGGAGGCTACAGCTTCCCAAAGTGCTGGCAGGTGGGGCTAGATGTGTTCAAAAAGGGTAATAAGGCATGTAAAAAAATAGAGGGAAAATCAGGGCATTCATCATGATAGGGGTCATTCTGACAGATGGCATGGGAGAAAGGAGCCAAGGAAGTTGCTTCACCGCCAGCAAACCACGTTTCTGGGGGCCAGAGGTCATTTCATGGATTTGCAGTGGTTCCTTGTTCGGCAGTGGGCCCTTCTGAAGATCCTGGTTCCTCAAAAGCTGCCTCACTATGCTAACTCTGGATACCTGCCCCACTAAAGATGCTTCAGTTAAGATAAGTATATATCATGCCCACCAACAGATCCTACTTAATAGGTACCGTGTGCATTTTCTCATTACGTGCACAGGTTGCTGTCTGATGTGTCTGGCATATGAATCTAATCAGTGTATTTGTCTGGCACAATAGTTTCTGATTTACTTAAGAACTATACTGCAGATTGCACTAGGTTTTTAATTTGGTTATATTGAGAATGGAATTTACTACGACGCATGCATGTTTTAGAGATGGATGAAGCCCTGGAGAGAAAAGGTAGTGACCAATGATCGTAAACGGCTTTTCCAAGGTGACTCTTCACACATTTCCAGCACAAACCTGTGCACGGTTACTCAGAAGTTACCCCATTGTATCCAGTGGAGCTTACTCCCTAGTTAGTGTGTGTAGGATTTTGGTCTTAAGGCTTTGGCATGAAATTTTCCCCCAAATGTTACTTTTGACACTCAAATCAAATGGATGAACATCTGATACAGCCCTGACTATAGTGCTGACCAGCCTTTGCCCAGTCACAGTGTGACCCTGAATGTGCTCCAAATGCACCGCAGCATCTAAGCAACTCAAAATGAGCCATAATATACATTCTGGTAAGATGCCAGGCTTAAGTGCCACATTGTGGGAAAAATCAGAAAAGAATTTAATTTTTTCTTAAATTCTGGCAAGCTTTCAAAAGAAATCCAGAGGCCCCATGTTGTTTTATTGCCGTTATAATACACCATTTTACTGAGTTACTGTGTATACTTGAAACTATGATTGCTATGCTTGCTATATTTGTTGTGCCATGGTGGTGAACACAGCCCTGTCAGCGTATATGGATCTTTTACAAAATATTAATAACCCAAAACATAAGCAATAAAAGCAGTTCCCTGAACCAAGGAACATACAGTGAATATTTTCTCTGAGTCAACAAAGAATGAAGAGGGAAGGAAGAGGCAAAAAGTAACAACCAAAAGGAAAGGTAACAATTGGAGAGGCAAAATAAGGAAAGGAATGTTAGCAAATATAGTAATTCAGACTTTTGAGCTGGAGAGGAGGAATAAGGGAATAAGCGTTACTTGGTTTTATTGATAGATTTTATTCCCTTGGATATTTAAAAAGGCAATTTAAAAAAAGTCATTAATCTATTGAAATTATAGTCACTTTGTGTTGCAAAGAGATTCTGAATGATACCATGCATGGGTAGTGCATTCAGAGCCACAGTGCAGGGCCTAGCGGAGAGGGTTAAAGGGGGTAATTTGTACCCAGGCCCAGGCTCAGAAAGGGGGCCCAGGAGCCAAAGGAGGGGGCCCAGAAATTTTCTGGGATCTTACATTTTCCAATCTCACCCAGACTCACTGCTCATGTGGGATGCTGGGGGCATTACTGTGAACACATGGCAGTGACTACTGCCACAATCCAAGTCAATTTTGGTGCACACAGGACACGTACCATTCTAGTGTGAGCCTAAATACAATGCTACTAATCTCCCGCAATGATTTTCTATATTTGAAATATTTTAGAGAGACTTAGGAGTGTGTTTGGCTTTGCATATTACTGTATCTACCTTCCAACGCCGGGCAGGCAGGTAGACCTGAGCTCTGCATTAGGAAGACTTGGGCTCCAAAGACTATTACGGGTGTTGCCACTTTCCCCCTGCCTGTTTTGCCCCCATTCTGCTCACCCCAATTGCTACTTCCCCATTCTGTTTCACCCCCTCCCTCTTTGGGAAGGGGCCCCAAAGAAATTTTGTACTCCCTGATAAAATTCCACTCAGAGGCCCAGCCACGGTGGGCACAGAAACTATGAAAAATTGTGTAAAATGTTCACCCGTTTTGATTTTAGAGTCAAACATAGTACTTTCAGACTCTTATAAGCGTGCCTGTTTCGTGAACATAAGAACATAATAAGAGCCCCACTGGCTAAAGGCCCATCTAGTCCAGCTTCCTGTATCTCACAGTGGCCCACCAGACAGTGCCTAGGAGAGGGGGGGTAAAGGAGGTAAGTTGTACCCGGGCCCAGTGTCAGGAGGGGGCCCAGGAACCAAAGAAGGGGGCCCAGAAATTTCCTGGGATCTTATATTTTCCTATGTCACCTGGGCTTGCTGCCCCCATGGGATGCTGGATGTGTAGCTGCTGCTGCTGCCAAAAGCCATATGTATTGGGCCAAGGAATGCACACCCGACACTCCTTAACATAGTGTCAGATCTGGGAGGAAACTGGCTTGCTACAGTAGCTCTTTGACTTGTGGATCCACTGACCATGAAGGAGTGTATAGGAGCTCAGCGACACAGCAGCAGGGCTACAGCTGCTGCAGAAGGAAGTTTTGGTGCAAACAGGACACTTTCTGTTGTAGGGTGAGCCTAAATACAATGATGCTAATTTTCTGCAGAGATTTTCTATATTTGAAAGGTTTTAGAGAGACTTTGAGGCGCATTTGTTTTTCCATATTACCTTTTCTAGCTGCCAACACTGTACGGAAAGGTAGACCTGGGCTCTGCATTCGGAAGCCTTGGGCTCCAAAGATTTTTCCAGGTATCACTACCCTCCCCCTGCCCTGTTTTGTCCCCTCCCCACCTGTGTTCTGCCCACCCTTGTTACCTCTCTTCCACTCTCTGTTTCCTCCCCCTTTGGGAAGGGGCCCAAACAAAGCTTCGTACCCCCTCATAAAATTCCTCTCAGAGGTCCTGCCACCAGATGCCTCAGGGTGCACACAAGAGACCTGCCTCCTGGTGCCCACCCTTGCATCTGGCATTCTGAGGTAGCCTACTTCTGAAATCAGGAGGTTGCATGTGCCTATCACGGCTTGTAACCTGTGAGGGACTTTTCTTCCAGAAATCTGTCCAATCCCCCTTTTAAAGGCATCTAGGCCTGGTGCCATCACCTTCACCTGCTTCTGCTTGCTTCCTGATTAGGACTTATTTCTCCTTCTCAGAGTGATCCCAACCAGTCAGGAATGGCATTAAAGTGCTTTGCTGTAGCTGGATTGTACCTATTATTAGTATTCTAATTGCTCATTTGCAGTTGCCCGTGCAGAACCAGCATCACACACACCAGCTCATGTATCCTCAGAACAGACATGTAGAGTAGGTGAGGTCAAGAAATAATTACATGCCCAGCCCTTGAGTTTTGTCACTAATTCTGGAGATTCTGGCGACCTAACACTTTTTCCACTGCATTAGTTTTTTAAAAATGCACTCAGAATATTCCTGTAATCCTTATAAGGAAAACCAAAACATAAAGAGAATGGAGAAGCAAGAAAGATCATTACCTTTTACATGCATCTCATAATTAAAAAAAAAAATTAAAAAAAGAGTTGAAGTAAACCAGCCTCTTGCATTTGACTTACCTGGCCATTTGCCACATCAGGGTTTGGTGCTTCATCTTTTCGTTACTTCTCTATCATGTGAGGAGGATATTTTTTTTCCCAATCATTCCAAGTCAACAAAAGGGGCACCAGCTCAATTTCTTTTTTTTTCACCCAGCAGTTTGTGAACAAGGCAGCTGGTCTACTATCCAGTGCTTTCCAAAAGGAGTGGGAAGAGTTGGCTTGATTTCCTTCTAAAGCAAAGAGAGTAGAAAGTGATTTTTTTTCTTTCCCTTGCTAAGGAAGGAATCTGGTTGCACATTCTCAAGACCGTGTTTATGAATTCGCTAACCTTCGTGTACTTCAGCACAATCACACAATCAGGGCACTTGAAATGAGACCGTAGTATCGCAGATATAGTCCGTTCTCATTGCCCACTAGGGTTAGGCTGCTGGAAAACTAGTGGATACTGAATTAGTGGATACGAAATCATTGAGTCTATGGGAAAAATAGGTTCCAAATAGGTTCCAAAGAAATGTATGCTTCACCATACATTTTATGAACCTGAATCTTATCTTGAAGTCTTGGGTGACGGCAAGAGCTCATCAATATCTTTTTTTTTCTTTTTTTCTTTTTTTTCTTTTTTCTTTTTATTTACTTACTTTAAGACATGGGTACAGGAAAAATCACAAACATATATGTACAGGGTAATACACAAGGGAAAAAACACCAGGAAATCGCAGAACTGTAGCCGATACTCTTATGTTTCCCTACCTATCATCCTTGAATAACTTATTGTTTATCTAACCACTCATACAATGGTTTCCACAATTTCTGTATTCTCTCTATTTCGCCATCTCCCAATCTTTCCGTCAACACATCTATTTCGACCATCTCATATAATTTCTCAATCCACATCTCTACAGTGGGAGTATCAGGGTTCTATCAATATCTGATGCTTCCTCCTCCATGCTGGCTATCCCTCGACTCATTGCTGGCCCAAGAGTGAGGCCCTAGTAGAGGGAAGGGGGTTGCTTCAATCTTCTTCCTCCTCCACCTGTCTCTTGCCTCCTTTCCTGGGCTTGCCCAGCCCCAGATCAGTCCTCAGGTAGCCTTCCAGAGACATCTCATCATTGGCCTCTCATCATCACCAGGATTGTGAAGGATCAGCTGGAGTCCCCAAGATGGTGAGGCAAGTGGACACAAACGTGCCCAATGAACAGGCCAATTCCAATGCCTGTATGATGTGGAAAATTGACCCAATCCAGACATCTTAAAGGAGGCATGTAATTGGATGAACATATTACCACAACTCCCTTCCCCTATCTGTCATATATTGACTCTTCCTCGTCCCCCTGTATGGTGTCAGTGCTGCCTTCTGCTCACAAGGCAGCTGCTGTCTCTTTTCCTCCACCTCCTCCTCCAGCAACCTATCTCACCCCCCACACCTGCCTGCCTGCTCATAGCTACGCAAAATCTCACCCTCAGTACACCGGCACAGTATTTGCAGATAACAAAAATAGAGTCACAGATAACAAGAAGTAGGCGGCAATTCTGCCCCTAGCAAATAAGAGAATTCGCAGATATCGAATTCACATATAAAGAGAACTGACTGTACTAGTCTTAAGACCACCTGGATGGTGGGAGTCCAGCTGGGGCTCAGCTGTTCACATGCAGGAGGATTCGACTTGCTCCTGCAAACATGTGAGCATTGCCATGATGTGCTCAAAGCTGAATCCACAGAATAGATAGGTACTGCAACCGGCAGACACGAATTAGGAATCAACAGTCTGGCTTTTCTAACGTGTCTCACGCTGCTTCCTCTGGGGAACTAGGGGGAACTCTGGGGAAGTGGGGAACCTAGTAGCAAGATCCAGGTGTCTCGCTTCCTGTACCACCAAGGCGGATTGCTACTGAACAGTGCTGCAAGACTACGTACTCTGGTTAGCAGAGATACTGAGAAATTCAAGCAGGCCAAAACTGAGTATTCTCTTTCATTTGTTCTTGCCTTCCTCACTAAAGCTACTGGAAGGGAAACTAATCATAACAAGGTACAACATTACTATCTTGTTGCTTTAGGGATGGAAACAATCTTACTCAGCCTCCTGAGTTATCGAGGCAATCTTCCAGCAAAACCATGAAGGAAAACAAAGATTATTTTCTGCAGGAATGAGAAAAGACCGCTTCTTATCAGATCAAGGCACAGAAAGAACACTCTTATTTTTAAAATGCAGATTAATTGCAAACATGCTGAGAAAAGCTTTTCCATTTATCTCCTGCATTTGGAAAAAATGAAAAAATAGAGCTGTAAGCTACAATTTATCTTTAATTACCCGATAGGGTTTCTGCCTGGTCACAGTCTATTTTAAGAAAACCAACTGCTTCCTAGCACCGGAACTTAATTAAATATATATATTTTAACACTGGCACCCCACAACCATACGGTGGTCCTCTGGTGCGTTATTCTTATAGCGTGATGTGGCATGTTGCAGGCTGTAAATATTGACAAATCATGAGTCAGACCTATAGAGATCATAAGATTAATAAAATAATTGGGTGTGGGAGGTGGTCTAGCTATTGTGGTACAATGATTAGCAACCTGGATTTGTTACCTTATCTGGGGGATAAGCCTCTGCCACCAGTATGGGTCTACTCAGATCTGTGCCACAGTGGCAGACTTGGGGCAGGGCTGAGGGAGGCAAATGCCCTGGGCACTCTGCTTGCCACACACTTGCTGAGCCCCCACTGCTGCCACCCCCACGCCTGCCCGTCCAAGCCATTCCACAGACAGGCAAGGCTCCACACGGCACTCAGCAACAGGTGAGAAGCCTTCTGAGGCTTCCCTCACTGTCTTAAGCAATACTTCCAGTTTTGTCAGGAAAAAAGCCCAGAAGGCTTCTCAACCATTGCAGAACATTGAGTGAGGCTCTGTGAGCCTCGGTGAGGATCCCAGGAAGGGGGGGGGCGTGCTGGGGAGATGGCATGTCAGGAGGCGGCATGTCACAGACCTGCCCCCGGTTGCAATGAGGGCAGGTCCACTACTTCTGTGCCAGCTATTTTGGGGGGATTCTACTTTGCTGGCACAAGTTTAAGTGGACCCAAGAAGGCAGATTGAAGCCAGGAAAGGGAATAAGATACTGGTGATAATAATAATAATACAGATATTTCTATACCGCCTTTCTTGGTCTTCAGATTTCTCCTTAGACTTTATTCAAGGCGGTTTACATAGGCAGGCAATTTAAATCCCCGTAGGGAATTTTACAATTTGAAAGAAGGTTTCTTTCTTGATCTGAAAGAAACCACAACATTCAGATGTTTCTTTCTTGATCTGGTCGCACATTCTGGCCTCCATCCTCCCATGCTCAGAGCAGATGGAATAGCTCGGCTCAGCTTGTCAGCTGTTTCAAGGTCGCACGGTGCCAGTGGCCTCGAACTGGCGACCTTCAGATGTTATCTTCAGCCAAATGGAGGCTCAACCCCCTAGACCAGACCTCCTGCCCCACTGCTGTAACACCACTATTACTGCTACCACCCCCTTCCCGCCCTTGATCTGCCCCCTCCCCAACCCATATCCTCCCCATTCTGACCTCTCTCTCCTCCTTTCCCCATCCCCTTCAGCACCACAGCCATCAGACTCCCCTTGCTGGGCTAGGTGGCTGTCCTCTTACACTGCCACTGACTGTAGTAGTGTCCCTAAAATGGCCACCAAAAGCAATTTTGTAGCAGTGGAACTGTGTTCCATGGTTGTAAAGCCCTCCATTAGCCCAGTATTGCTGCCCCAGAATATTTACTGCTTAGGGGAATGAAGAGTGTATTGCCATACTAATGAACTAAGCGACAAGGCACAGTTCATAAATTTCAAATATGACAATTACTTTTACATTTTTTAGAACTTGGCATCTCTTTCTCATTGGGCAGCCCATTGCCAGGAGTTCAAAATTGTTTTGTACTCACTGTAATTACATCCTGGAAGAGGTAACTGACAGTGTGTTGACATCACGTTGCCAAGATCTAAAGCCTTTTGGTTTTCTGAGAAAGCTTTTTTAAAACCCCAGTTATTGCTCAAAGATTAGCTGGGCTGCCAATGGTCCATGCTTTTATAGGTGTATGAGTGCATGTGAAAGGTGATATTTTACACTAAGTTTAAGGTGTTGAATGTTCATGCCTCAATAAAAACTGGGACGCTGGACATAATAGACAGACTGAAGGAGAAGCCTGAACTTTATCATTTGAACAAGCAGTTAATAGAGGAGAAAGGACAATAAGTGCCAGAGTGATTTCAGAGTTTGCTTTTTTGGAGGCACAAAGCTGTTTATTAAATTAGCCATTTAAAATCTGGGCCCTCAGAGGTTCGGTCTAAGAAGCTATTTGGATAAGGGGAGAAAAGAATGTTCCTGAAGGCTATACCAGACACATGTGTTGCCATGGACACATATTTGGCAATTGGCTTATGACATACCCCAGTACAACTTGGCATTCAACAAGAATAAATGAGATGGACGTACAGGTGCAACACAATAATTTTTATCATGGGGATCAATGCACAGTAAAAGGGAGGAAGAATCCAGAATAAAATGCAATAGAATCAATTAGTTGCTAAATAAACAAAGAAAAACCTAACTTCCTGAAAAGGGAGGGGAATGTGCAAAATGGATGAGGAAGAAAGAGATGAGGGGGAAATAGAATAGGGATGGAGGGACATTGGCAACCACAGAAAAGAAGACTTCCAAGGGGGGGAAGGGAAATGGTTGGAGAAATACAGAGTTCAGAGCACACAAGGAGAAGGCAAGAGAAACAACTAAGCTAAGAGGGAAAGGAGAAACTGAGTCAAGATGTGGCTGTGGCTGTGGCTGTGGCTGGGTTCCTTGTAATTTAATTAACCTAATTAATTCAACCAAAAATCATCCACAATAGGAAGCTTGCTATTAAGAGCCATCATTCTGAGACTGAATTGATTTTCAGTCTTTTGCAGACAAAGGTTGTGGAACTGTGTGCTTGGAGGTCTTGCAATATTGGTTAAGAAGTTTATTTGACATGAGCTTTGCAGAAGAGAAAAAAAAATTGCTAGATCAGCTCACCAATGGGCCACAAATTGCTTGGAGAGGAAGATCGTATTAGAAGGGCTTTGCAGTCAAGTATACCCTTCCGATCTGTATTGTGTTGATCTAGGTGTGCAGCATTACAGAAGCCATGGAACTAGATTGAGGAGACTGCACAAGCTCCTGCAGGAGGCTCAGGTTTAAGTGGAGAGAAGGAGGGAATGGAAAAGAAGGCAAAGGAGGCGAGATGATTTCCTGTGCAAAAGGCTATGACGGTTTTTGTGAGGCTGCTCAGCAGGTCCTGAACTGCAACTTATCCCGGTTTGAGGAGGAAGACATGTGGGAGAAGGTGGGGAAGCCAGAGGTCAGGAAAAGAGGGTCATTATCTCCTGAGGTGCTGGGATTGATGCAGCAGAAGGGTGTGCATAACACAGCACCACTGGGTCAAACCTCAGACGTACAAGGATAGATTGGAGGAGAAATGCATACTTGGGGGATCTGTAGCCAGACTCTTTATTGTGTTTTTGTGGCATGAGCTCAAAATTCTTTATCTCGTTTTGTGGCATGAGCTTAACTCTGACAGAGTTTTTATGGCATGAGCTCATCCTGGCCACTCTATTTTTCAGAGATGGTCTCTGATGGGTTTCTGTCATCCCCCATCCCCTGTGGAGATGGTCATCCTAGAGTCAAAAAGAGGCCACTGCAGCCACAATGCAGCCCCGAGGTAAGGGAACAAACATTCCCTTACATTGAGGAAGCCTCCGTGACTGCCACCCCTCCACCACAGGATGCAGTACACACCCTGTTGGCATGGCTGCATCAGTGCTGGAAAGTTGGATAGGATTTGGCCCTAAGTTGGTTCCCTAAGTCTAATCCTGTCCAACTTTCCAGTGCTGATGCAGCTGTGCCAATGGGGCATACGCTGCATCCTGGGGAGGGGCAGTCACAGTGGCCTCCTCATTGCAGCTGCATCAGCGCTGGAAAGTTGGATAGAATTGGACCCTCAATTTTGCTGCTGTAATCATGGATGGTTTCTCCTGTTCTGTCTATTTTTTATTTTAAGTATGTAGGTTTTATGGGTTTTAATGGCTTTAGGTACTCTATGAGCTACCCTGGACCTATTTAAACTGACAGGCAAAAGAAAATCTTTATAAATAAATGCATACAATCATATGTACTGTGACACCTTAAATGTTTCTATCAAAATGAACATAAAAATTGTTGGAAATGTGGAAAGCCTGGAAATAAAGGCAATTTTTTTGGCCATATTGGTTGTTTTTTTCCACAGAGAAAAGACTTTTGGAAACAGAGATAGAAGTTATTACATATTTGTGGGATAGATATCAATAGTTACCATTAATGTTTTATTAGCATATGTAAAATCCTTAGCAGGTACGATTTTCAATAAGTTGACTGCAGCAAAGCCTTTTGTGGCACAATACAGAGAGGAACTGATTCCATAGAATTCTCTCCATGCAAAGTTCCTTGTAGTCAAGGAAATGGGGAAAAATGCATAAAAATAAACTAAGTTGTATCCATCTGGCTGGGAACTGCAGAACTGTTGGGTGAGACCTAGAGCAACAAACATGGTGTAGAAGAAACAGGAAACAGAAGAGCTGCAAATCAGGCCATTCCCAGATCAAATCAAATCTCCGTCGTCAACTCACGAGATGACTTTAGGCAAGAAGACTCTCTCAGCCTCACAGACAACCACCTATCTGCCACATAATGATGATGCAGTACTTAACATGCAGTGTTATTGTAGAGTTGATCACCTATGAGAAGTGCTTTGGACACTCAGAAGCATTGTACAATGCTTATTGTTGCTTGTGCAGTCCCTATAAATAAAACCAACACTTCCAGATCTGAGGAAACCACACAAGGATGCAGCTTGCATCCAAGGTGGCTGGAGGGAGAGGACAGCAGAACTGGAATGAAGGGCATCCTGAACTGACCACCCCCTTGCAGTCCGCCACTGATGCCAGCTGCTTCAGGTCACCTCATGGTTGGGCTGCTCCTGAAACCCAGACATAGTTTTCTATGTCCTCAATGAGAACTAGGCCAAGCAGGGTCTGCAAAACTTAGGATCGCATCCAGGAAGGACTAATACTACTCTAGAAGATCCTTAGTTTGGAGCTTTTCTCCTCAATGGTCTCTCTGTAGTTTAGGGTGGAGATGTAAGTGTGTGTTAAAAAGTAAAAAGATGCTGGGGTGAATGCCCCTAGCCCCTCCCCTCCAAGAGTTCTCCACAAGGCAGTAAAGCATCAGGCTCAGTTTAAAAGCCACCTATATTGGTCATGTCACAGTGTTACTGTGCAAGGTTGCTTAAGTACTTCATCAAGAATAGTACTATGTTGCTGGCAACGTTCAGTCTAGAAAGACTATGGTATCGCACTCTGAATGGTGGTTCTGGCACTGCATTTAGTGTGGCTGAAAAGGCCGATTCGGGAGTGACAATCCCTTCCACACTGGGAGCAAGTATAGTGTGTCCCTGGTCTGCTTCCCTGGCTATGGGCCTTCCTTCTTTGCCTCTTTGCCTCAGTCTGTTGACAAAGTGTCTCTTCAAACTGGGAAAGGCCATGCTGCACAGCCTGCCTCCAAGCGGGCCGCTCAGAGGCCAGGGTTTCCCACCTGTTGAGGTCCATTCCTAAGGCCTTCAGATCCCTCTTGCAGATGTCCTTGTATCGCAGCTGTGGTCTACCTGTAGGGAGCTTTCCCTGCAAGAATTCTCCATAGAGGAGATCCTTTGGGATCCGGCCATCATCCATTCTCACGACATGACCAAGCCAACGCAGGTGTCTCTGTTTCAGCAGTGTATACACACTGGGGATTCCAGCTCATTCCAGGACTGTGTTGTTTAGAACTTTGCCTTGCCAGGTGATACCGAGGATGCGTCAGAGGTAGCGCATGTGGAAGGCGTTCAGCTTCTTCTCCTGTTGTGAGCGAATAGTCCATGACTCGCTGCAGTACAGAAGTGTATTCAAGACGCAAGCTCTGTAGACCAGATCTTGGTATGTTCCATCAGCTTCTTGTTGGACCAGACTCTCTTTGTGAGTCTGGAAAACTTGGTAGCTGCTTTACCGATGCGTTTGTTTAGCTCGGTATCCAGAGAAAGTGTGTCGGAGATCATTGAGCCAAGGTACACAAAGTCATGGACAACCTCCAGCTCATGTGCAGAGATTGCAATGCAGGGAGGTGAGTCCACATCCTGAACAATGACCTGAGTTTTCTTCAGGCTGATTGTCAGTCCAAAGACTTGGCAGGCCTTGCTAAAACAGTTCATGAGCTGCTGGAGATCTTTGGCAGAGTGGGCGGTGACAGCAGGGACGGCCTCTTCAAGATTCTCCCCAAGATCTGATGCCCCCCCCAGGCTCATCAGCATCATCAGGTCTTTCCACAAGAACATGAAGGGCACTGTTGTCTTCGATGGCTCCACATCTGACATCCAAAGCAGAGTGAAGCAGGGCTGTGTTCTCACGCTGACTTTGTTTGGGATTTTCTTCACTGTCCTGCTGATGTAGGCCTTTAGAACTGCAACAGAAGGCATCTATCTCTGGACCAGATAGTACTACGACTGCCCTCAAATTCTGCCTTGTTCTTCTGCCATGTTCTTTATGTATCTCACAGTGGCCGGCTGTGATATACAGGAAACTGGACTAGATGGGCGTTTGGCCTGATCCAGTGGGGCTCTTCTTATGTTCTCATGATGCTGCCAGTTGTCTGTGATGACACATTTGTCATATCACTCCCCCTTGTTCCACAGGTAGCTTTCACTGGAGATTACTGTGAGTATTTTGGATGGCAGTCCAGCCTGCCCCATGAACATCTATCCCCCAAACACTTGGAGTTAAAAGGAAGGATTTACAGTTCAGGGGGACAAAGTTCCAGAGAAATTTATGCCTATGTTAGTCCATTTTCACAAGTGAAACCTAGGGTGGAGCTATACATTACACTTGACACAGGGCTGCTGCCAAGAACAGCACCTCCATGCCAAATTCTCCACCCTCTCTGCATAACGTTTAGGCACACTTACCCATACTGTGATATCATGTTGTGTTATTCCTAAAGCACTAAAGGGCTTGCTGCTGCCACTGGCAGAAAAATACAAGAAAAGAACACAGGAAAACTTGCCTAAATGTTACGAGAGGGAGGGAGGACTGGCTTGACCTGAGATGTTTTTTCTCAATAGCAGCCCCAAATCATGCATGACAAATACCACTTTTAAAGATATATGTTTGCATTTTCCCCATTGAATGAAAAGAATATCCACTGGCTAGAATGTACATATCATATTGAAAATTCTCTCTTCTGTTTTCTATGCTGCAAGTACAAAATTGACAAATCATGCCTTCAAGACAATAGTGTGTTGTTGGAGACACCGGTCCAATGCCCTTCTCTGCTGGCAGAGCACACCCACCACAGTCTAGATTAATGTAATGCTTTCATTAGCACCAAATGGAACAGAACAGCCAATCGTCAATGTGTCTCAGTCTGTCCAAGGAAAGCAATATATTTCTTCTCTCAAGGCTGGTCTCCTAAGATTTCTCTAGAAGTTATGGATCATAAAATATCACTTTGTTGTGCCATAAAGCAAGTAGCAGTGATTACAGTGTCACATTTCTGATTATAAGTATTGAGGACTATTTGTGCTGTCTGTGTATTAAAGCAGTTCACAGTGTAGCCTTCAAGAGCTGGTATCATGACATGGCTAAACTGTGGATTGAGGCTTCCCTGGTTCAAATCTCTCCTCTCATCAGGTGGCCTTGGGCAAGCCACTCCTGCTCATCCTCAGCTCCCCAGCTGCAATGTGGGGATAATAATGTAATCAGGTGACATCTTACATGAGGGTTAGATTCTTAAGTCAGTGTGCAAACAGGAAATTGTGTATAGTTCAAACTCCCTTAAATCTGAAAAAAATATGTACTGTCTCTTCAAGAAGTAAAATTACACTAGAACATGTGGGAATTAAAATGACTGAGGGAACAGCAGCTTTATTCTTACATCTTACTTTCATTCTGGGTCATATACTTGGAATGGTGGGCAGAATTGCCTGTGCTATTTAAACTCTTTCTTTCTTTCTTTCTTTCTTTCTTTCTTTCTTTCTTTCTTTCTTTCTTTCTTTCTTTCTTTCTTTCTTTCTTTGCTTGCTGAGCATGAATATTTGAATTTGTGCAAGTAAAGTGTGTGTATAAGTGTGTGCCTACTGTATTTATATTATAGAGTAGTTATAAGGATCACACCAAGAGAATATATTGAGAGCAATTTATTTATATACCCACTTTTGAAAATATCCTCTTTGCAAGGTACAGAACTGAGCAACAGAAAAATAATAACACTGATCAAAACATCAAAACCAACTCAAACCACAATTTAAAAAATGCAAGACAGTGGTCCTCCCTGTCATTTGCCTTCCTTGGGGCCCAATCCTCTGGGCGCCTTCCACAGATGGAACTAGCATTCCATCAGCAGGAGGCTCTCTGTCAGTGCTGCAGATACAGTGACAGCACACACAAAGAGGCCATCAGTACCCCTCACAGAATTCTTGATTGCCCCTCACTACCACAGCACACAGCATCATGGTGCACCTGCATGCCTCAGCATGACAGGAGATAGTAGTGGGTTGTCCCATGCAACTGGTATTTAGATCTCCAAATCTGAAAGTTCCATGACTAATAACAAGTGATCGATCTGCTCCCCTCCATAAATGTGTCTAATCCTAAAGTCACTGGCTTCTAAAGCCATCGTCACAGCTTGTGGCAGAAAATTAATTAGGGAGTAAAGAAGTCTTTTCTTTTGGCCATTCTGAAGCTCTGGCCAATCCATTTCATCGACCAGTCACAAGTTCTAGTATTATGAGAGGGAGAACAGATCCCTCGCCACTCTCTCCCCCCATGCATAATTTTATGATCTCTGGGTTTGACAGCTGGGAGTCCTGCATTCGATGCAATCACAGACAACTCAGGCATGCCAAAACCCCATTGATATCAATGGGCTTAAGAGCTTAACAATATGTTTAAACTCTATTTTAATAGGATTTTAGGGCATCTAATATTTTGCAGGACTGTGCCAAATGACTTTGGTAAACAGCTGTGGCTCACTCGTGCTCTGCTGCAGTTTCAAGGTAATTTGGAAAGTTCAGACTAGCAAGTACAAATTGCCATTGTGTTTTGTTAATAATTATTCTTGCATGCTTTTGTTTCCCCGGTTGAAATGTGCAATGTAAAACACAAATATTTTCAAATTATTTTTCCTGCTCACACTATGAATCTGCCCCATAAATCAAACCAAATAGCTCTTTTTAAACAATCTATTTTTGGATGACTCTGCTACCTGATGGACCATAGCAAAAATAAGAGAGGCGGGAGAATATATAGAGAACAACGGATTAGATTGTATATGACTGGATTTATTATTTCATTTATTAAAAAAAAATATTTATTAGCTGTGCTGTAGTTTAGTCTCTTGCCTTGATGAATTGGGACGACATGCCTTGCATTTCTCTAAGATTTATATTCACCTTCAGGGATTTGGAGGCGTAAATATTACCGATCCCACAAAAGCAGAGAACACCTTTCTCTGCCCTTCAGCAGATGATGTTAAACAGTACTTTGCTGAAACTATAAGAACAGGGTCCATAGAGAGAAGATAACTACACTGAGATTAATAATTTACTTCCATTGACTTTATGCCAGTACAGAGGTATGTGCAGAGCCTTCCTTAGAAGGGTGTGGGCAGAGTGCAGGCCCAGGACAACTCAACCAGTGTGCCCCCCCCCCATTATGACCATACATTGGTAATGAAAGCAAAGGGCCCAGGGTGGCCACCCTAATTGCCCTACCCAAGGGACAACTCTGGGTACATGTATATATCCCATTCAGAGGCAGCCAGGACTCATTTATTCACCCCTGCTCTGGATCTCAGTATTTGGTCCAACTCAAGACTGCTTTTTGCAAGCAAGACTCCCCAGCTCTTTCCACAATCTGTTACTTTAGCAAAGGCCAGGCCTCTTAAATTTATGCCAGGCAGGCCAATTCAGAGGTTTCATAGTGCCTGCCAGTCACAGGGACTGATGTTGCACATCCTTTCACTTCTGAGGCTCTGAGCAATGACAGGAGGCAGGGGAGAAAGAGTCTCACCAGACCCAACAAGTAAAAAAAACAAAGCCCAAGGACCCAACAAGTAAAAAGAAATGTTCCTTGCCTTTCCACTCTGCTCCTTTCTTCTAGAGTAGAGTCAGTGAGTTAAGCAGCGTGCACACACGCACACGCACACGCACGCACGCACACGCACACGCACACACACACTGGAATACACAGGGAAGCAGCCAGTGGCTGATTTGCTACAATCATGGCTGGCTTCCAATTTACAAAAAAACAAAAACCACCTGGGTGTCTGTGTCAGTAGTCTCTGGGGAGGCAGCAGGAAGATTTGCCTCAGCAGGTTAGGCTGAAATCATGGCTGACTTCCAAATAGACAAAAGCAGGGCAACTGCCTTCCAATTTTTAAAAAAAGCACGAAGTCTACATCAAAAAGCTCTGGAGAGGCAGCAGGAAGAGTTGCCTCCTGTTTGATGGCAGCCATGAAAAAGCAGGGAGCCTGCATACTGGCTCTCTCTAAAGCACCAGGGTAGGCAATTTTCCAGTAGCCTTGGGGGCATGTCACTCCCCCTAGCTCCGAGTGGGGCAAGAAGAGGTGAGCTTTTTTATTTACTTCTGGAGGGGGGGGAAGAGAGAGAGAGAGAGTTTTTCAAGGAAGGTACAGAGAGAGACAGAGCTTAAGGGGGAGGAAAGTGTGTATTCATGTGGCTGTGCCTTCCAGGGCTTGTACTTCATGGCAGGTCATTGGCTCTGAGGGCAAGGGATTCACAGTCCTGAAGAAGTCTTTCCTTTCGGAGGCATCTGAATGTTTGTGTTTGAAAAAAGAGTAGCCTATGAAGTTTGTTCCTTTAATACTTTATTTTAAGGCTTTCAAGCAGATTATCTGAAACAGCAGGCATTCAGCACTTAGGAAGTGCTTGTTCAGTGAGAGTTGACATAAGCCTGAGGGAACATTTCAAGACAGGTAATTCAATAATTCATTCTCTTTCTTCTAATACTGCATTGAAGGGGAAAAGTTAAACACTGTCTCTTTCCCCAATAAATAAATGAATGAAAAACATCAAGAAGTGAGACTTGCCAGTTCTTAGAAGGTACCTGCTGTGGCAGTATGTGCATCACCTAAAACATTTTTTCTTTAGAACTGTTGCTTTTTGAAATGCAAATATACACCAATCAATCTATCACTTGATTGGTGGCACCATACTATGTCCAGTTAGCACTGGTATCCTCACTACTTTGACAATGCACCAAGCAATATCCATCACATCCTAAGCCTCTTCAGCAGAAAGAGGGAGAGGTAAATAGAAGCCCCCAACAATGCCATGGATGCACAGACTGTCCAGTAACTCAACAGGCATTCATAGAAACACCTAAGTCATGGGACAGTGGCCTGATGTCAGACAAATGTACAAGGAACCAATCACCATAAGCTACTCAGTTCCAACACCAGTGACTAGGGAAGTGCCACCAGAGTGAACCATTCAGAAGGCAGTGGTAGATGCAGATCCAGTGAGCAGCTACCTCCACCCACAGCATCCAAGGAAGACAAACACAGTTGCAGCCAACAATCAAGTCGCCCCATGACAGCAACAGTAGCACACCCACACACACACCTCACAAACATGCACAAGCGTATACAGATACTAAAACGTCTACTACTACAGGAGCTACTGTGGCATAGGCAGCAAGGGGACAAAAGCAGAGTGCAACCAGAAATCCCAGTGCCCAGCATCTGAATCCCCTTATGCTTGTCACAAACACACACTGCGTTGGACCCAGGGATTGAAGCTGTTTGCCTTCTCCCACAGGAGCTATGTATGCAAAGGGAAGGAGTTGGACTCCCGTTATCAAAGGAGAAGCTGGAACAAGCTACAAGGGGAGGCCCACCAACACTTAGACAAGGCAAGGTGCAGGCAGCCCTCCATAGACACCCTGGCTGGGAGCTGGTGGAGGCGGGTTCAAGCCCAGCCAGGGGAGTTGCTATAACCAAATTCGCACCCAGCTTTTGCATGACTGGCCAAAAACACCCATGGAAGGGAGAAAAGAAGAGGTGGAAGTAGATCTAGAGCCAATGCCCAGCTCACAGGGCTGTTCACTAACCAATCAACCACAGCAAAATACATGCAAAGAGCACCTCAGGAGCAGTGTTTTCCCTAACGTGTGCTGCCGTGCAACTGTAAACCAAACTCTGCACAGCTCGGAGCTTGGTTGACTTGGAAGTTGACAATGACATAATCACTGCCAGCTGGGAAGATGTCATTGTGCCACTGCATGGCATGAAAGAGTTGTGTACCATGGTGCTAAATCTCGAAGGGAACACTGCTCTGGATCAGAGGGGGCACTGCATAGAGTTCAGCCACTGGATTCACACATAATGCAGGGTCCTTATTGCAGCAACGCACCCATTATCTCTCTCTCTCTCTCTCTCTCTCTCTCTCTCTCTCTCACACACACACACACACACACACACACACACAGCGCGAGAGAGAGAGCAAGAGCAAGAACAAGAGCTGCAGAACCCAGAAGAGTTTTTCAGTAGTTTTCAACCACTGTGCTCCCAACTCCCAGTACACATCTGCAGATCTTTCACCACATGCCAATGTGCTGCGGCACACTTGTTGAAAATCACAGATTTATGAATTTAGACACTGTATCCATGGGGGCAGGGGCTTGCTGGCACACCCCAGTTTCCCCTCCCCAGCGATACATTTGTTTCCCTGAAATGAGGCTTTTTTCCTTTTCCAATAAGGCCATTTGTATGTTCTTACGAAAATGAGAAGGAAGCAAGAAATACCACCTGAAAAAAAGAGCTAGGGAAACAACTCACCTTCCTGATTGATTCTCTGTTTGCCAGAACGCCCACTCTCTGCTTCATATGATCTGTGAGTAATCTCCCTGTTTAATGGACACTAATTAATCAATCATCTTTAGAATTAAAGATTTTAAAATCATCTCAAAGGCATAGGGCTTCATCGCAGGCATAGATCTTTTGGGCGACTCCAGTGATGGAACTTTTCTGTGTCCATGGCCCAATTCAGAACCTTAGTGGCCCCCATTTAAATCCATAGCAGCCTCACACAGTACCCTCAGTCACTTGTAGGAGGAGATGAGGCAGCCAGTAGGTTTGCAGTCTGACAGCTGGTAGGCCAGCACTAGTGCTCATTACTCTGCATGAGTCCTACGCATACATGGCTGCCGCAAAGAGCCTGATCACAGCAGCCCCTCAAGTCATGCCGTTCCTTGCACCCACACAAACAGGCTTCATATGGAGGCACCAGTTAATATGCCTGTGTCTCTGAATGATCCTCCCCAAGTCACATGCTTATCCGGTTGTGTGGGAGCCAGAGCACCTAAGCTGCTGCTGCTGCTGCTGCTAACAGTATTTATATACCGCTTTTCAACAAAAAGTTCACAAAATGGTTTACAGAGAAAAATCAAATAACTAATGGCTTTCTGGGCAGCCCAATCCGCAGCACACTAGTGCTGGAAGGGCAAGCATGTGCACTGTCAGAATTGTGCTGTAAAGAATGTTGTGGCAGCACAGGAAATCATGGCATGGGCGGGAAGCCTGCACCAGCCTGCCAGTGCCTCCAGAGGACCAATGCATGCCGGAGCAGGTAACCTCCATGCAGGCAGACAGAAGGGCAGGGGAAGGCAGAACAAGGGGGAGGGTGTAACATGATAGGGGGCAGAGAAGCAGGGAGAAGGGCGGATCAGGCCTGAGAGGGGGCAGGATTGGCAGGGCTGCCTCCTGTTGTATCCTATCCCTTCTCCCAGGTCTGATTTCCCAGCGTGAGTCTGCATGGACTTCTACCAGTGATTTTGTTGGCACAACCCTGAGTAGCCCTATTGCAGCTGCTGGGCCTTATCCCGGCAAGGGGACAAATGTCCCTTTACCTCGGGGAGAGCTCCAGCAGCTTCTTTCCCCATGCTGGATACAGCGGAGGCTGTTCCAGTGCTGCCACACCACTGCACCAGAAGTTAGTCAGGATTGCGCTGTCAGACAGATTCAGGTTGTAATCCTATACACACTTTCTTGGGAACTGAACACACCCCACTGAACGACATGCATAGGACGCACTTCTAAGTAGACATGCATAGGATTGCACCGTAAGTCATTGGACTCGACTATGCCAAATTGACAAAAATGAGGTTACAAGTGGAGCCTGTTTATCTGCAGATTTTTCATCCACGGATCTGGCTCAATGCAGGTCCCCCAGAGGGCTGCACTCCTGTCCCCTCCAGAGGGCTTTCTGAAGCCCACAGAGGCAGTGTGTGTCTGCTCATTGCCTCTGCGGGCTTCAGGATGACCCAGAGAGGCCAAAAAAACACCACTTTGGGCATTTTTTTTTCACCTCTCCAAGCCATTCTGAAGCCTGCATAGGCAGTGGGTGGATGCGCACTGCCTCTGCAGGCTCCAGAAAGCCCTCTGGAAGGGTGAAAGGGGTGGAAAATTTCAGATTTGATTATCCATGATTTTCAGTATCAGTGAGGGAATCAGAGAATGGATACTTTACAGATACTGAGGCCCTACCTGTACTGTTTCAGTCCAGTCTTAGCAGATGCTGCAACCCCCAATGTTCCATTGAATGCCAAGGTTCTCATCTAAATAAAGGTCACTTCTGTGTCCAAGCAGACACAACTTAATATTCCTTGATTTTTGACTGTTCTTTTCCTTAAATATTTAATATTTAAATGCCTTAAATATTTAAAACTGTGGACACATAAATGGGTTGAAATGTTGAATTTCAGCTGTTGTGTTACAATGGATGTAAACACAAGGGAGCTTCTTTTCTCTGGTGCAAGGCTCATATTTTTCAAGTCTTTTTCTTTATAATGAACTATGGAAATTCATAAGCAGTAATAATTATGACTGACTGGAATAAGAAATGTAGGCAAGTACAAGGTTATTCCAGGTAATCTTAAAGGGTTTAACAATCTCCAAAGTGAGAAGGAGGAACAAAATCCTGATAAAATTACATTCCTGTACCAGAAATTTACTTTTCTTCATAAATGGGACCAACGATGAATGGGAAAAATTCTCAGGTAGAAATCAGTTTCTTTTTCCTGCCGCCAAAAATCAGATTTGGAGAAAATATTCAGTAATACTTATTTCTCCATACAGTAAGGCCCCAATATTTTTATACAGATTTCAATTGCAACCACACTGCATCAGATAAGCTGTATTATTATTTGTGTTGCAATTTATAAAGAACCTAAAATTTCAAAAGCACTATCCATAGATTTTGAAAACAATCACAAATGGAGAGTGCTGGGCATTTCACTTATGCTTAAAATTTAAAAAGTTGGTATAGGACTAGAATAAAAACACCTGTTTTATTTACTGATGCTGTATATGATATTAATAGTTTTAGGGTGCAATCCAAACCTGTGCTGGAGCAGGCAAGCCAGGAGGCTTCTGCTGCATTCAACGTGGGTTTCTGGCCAGCAGCAGCTCAACCAGAGGCAAGGGGAAACTCTTCCTCTTACCCCTGGGTAAGGGCTGCTGGCCCCAATGGGTCTCCTCGGACCCGCACCACTTCTGGAGCTACTCCGTTCTCCCCGGGGACAGGGGTTGGAATCCGACATAACTGCCGGGTCCCAGCCCCGGTCTCCCGTGCACCTGCCCCCAGGGCCACCCATCACCTGCCCTCCCCCACCCAGAACCGCCCCCTCCCACCTCCTCCATGCCCCCCCAAGCCTAACTTCACCACTTGTGTTGGCACGGGTGTGCCAGCACAAGCAGCAGGAAGGACACCGCCACGGAGGCTTCTGCCAGCCTCTGTGCCAGCCTCTGTGCACCAACACAGCTTCCTCTCACGGAGGCGCAAACGTGCTTTACATTTGCGACGCTCCCGTGGCTCCTATGCCGATATAAGTGCGGGTTAGGATTGCACCCTTAGATTTGCAGATCCATGCATGCAAATGTGTTGTTTTAGATGACAGGGTCAGATAAGACATGCAAACAATGCATCAAAATTAGTAGTTACAAATGCAATAAAAATAAGGTGTTCAAAAGCTGAGCAATGAAGCAGAGGAACTAAAGATGCTTATGTAAATGTAGAGGCTTTTTCTTTACAGCTGTTGGCTGTGAACACAGACCACTGCTGACAATCTTAAAGCAGCATCAAATATTCCTTAGTTTTGATTTTGGGGTATAATACAGCAATTTAAGGAATGTAGAAATTTTTCTTCAATATTTACACTGTGTACATTTATTCAGCCCTGTTTGGCTCTATTGCTTCCCCTGATTGCTGTTTAATCCAGGTATTTCCACCCAGTCAGGGATCACATGACCAGTTTTAGCTATGTGATGACTTCACTGAACACAATGTAAAGTGGTATCCAAACAGGGATTAGCCACAATGTTTGAGAGCACATGCCAGGATTCAGGTGCCAGGATGGTCTGACACCCTGAACAGGCATTGCTGGACAAAATTGACAATATTGGCCTAAATAAACCAGTGACCTGAATCTATGTACAACTGATTCAAACCACTGGTCCATTAAGACAGCTTCATGTATCCATTTTTGCAACAAGTGTAATATAAAATTGTAGACAGGGAAATATTTCTCAGTACTGCTAGGGAAAAAAATATTGACAAAAGCCTGTGAATAGTTTGGGCTCAGATCTAACCCCTATGCACAGAATCTAGCTTGTCCTTCCCTGAAATTGTCTGTAATACAGGGAGTTGTTCCAAATGCAGGCCTGGATAATAACACTGTAGTCTAATAGCCAAGCTTCACTGAAGCGCCATCATATGAATCATGGCAAAGCCGAGGCTACTCTGAAAAGACAGGCTTAACCATACACACCTATTTTGGGAAACCAAAATCTCCATTTTCTAGACACATTCTAGAGTCTGCAGGTGCAAAATGGAGCAGTTTCCCATATCCCATTTTCATGTTGCTTCTCAGCAGAAAATGGATGTCAGGTTTTTAAGGCCACAATCATCTACTTGTCCCTAAAATGGCATATGAAAATCAGTGAAGCCACGCATAGGCCAAATATCAACATTTGCTTCTTGAAAGGGCACCATCAAGCTTCAGTCTCGCATTACTCTTTAAAGGTCAATGGTTTGTTGGTTCAACAATTGTTGCATTTTACCAATGGTGCTTCCATTTAGCAATGGTTTGCACAGCCTGTGTATTTAAACCAATGCTGTTTGTCCCCCATATAAGTACTACGTTAAACAGATTTAGACAGGGGTAATAACAACATCTTAACCGACTCATTTCAGCGTGGAAGCCTGATGGCCTTAAAAAAAAATAGAAAGCAGGAGAGAACATAAACAAATATTTGCTGTATACCTTTCCAGGGAGGGCAAAGAGCAATAAGACGCATTATAAGAATAATATTTCAAGAACGAAAGGATCTGGCTAGAACAGAGCGGAAATAATTAAGGGGGAAAATACACACATATATACCAGGAATAGTGCGGCAAGTCAGGCACCAGCAATCTCCCCATTTATTATCTTGTTTGTTCTTCCATCTGCAATTCTGTTGAATTATTTTTAGGGGAAGGGGTGGGAAGCAAGGAAGTGCCGGGTGACTGTGATTACTACGACTGCTAGAACTGCTAGAACTGCTGTTTAATGTATATTTTGTGCAAACTGTTGTCAAGCCCCATGTAAGATTGGAAGCAGCCTTATCCAAGCCTAAGGAAAATTTTATCTGGTTTCAGGACACAACATCAAAGAGTCCCATGGGAAGCAAGACCACTATAGCCATTGTGCCAGCAAGTTTATATTTAGAATGAAGGAACAGGACTATTCCACCTATACTAGGGCCAATTCAACAGTACTCACTGTTTTCCATTAACATTACTGGAGGTTTGGGAAATCTCCACCATTTCAACCATTTTTCAGTCATTCAGAAAGCATTGCTGTCTTTCTGAATTGATTTTGTTTCGCCTCTGCTCCTGGCCAATTCTGATTGGTTGCATAGAATTGCTTCTGACATCAATATATTTACTAACAACTGAATGGCTAGTCTCACCCATGTCTAATAAGGAAACACTGTTCTCTAACTAATTCCCTGTGGGGTGATGTAGCAGCACCAACATGACATCCACTGCATCCTGCAGGGAAGTTTTGCATATTGAAGCTTCCTTGGAGTAAGGAAACATTTGTTCCCTTTTCCTGGGGTAAGCCCCAGAACTACTATGGATCAACTTGGACCTGTGCTAGCAGTATTGCTGGCACAAGTCCCCATTGATCCAGAAATGGGGGATTGTACCCAGGAAGGGGGTTAGGATGTGGCAGGCACTGTGCTGCCAAACCCACCCCCCTTCTGGGCCCAATCTGCCCTCCTCCCCACCCCATCTCCTGGCAGTCCTCAAGCCAAACACTGCCAGGAGGAATGCTGATGCCATGAAATAGGTAATGGCAGTGGAAAAGGTACACTGGGTTTCTATATTCCACCCCACTCCTCCAAATTGCACACCAGAAGTTCTCATCAGGAAACCTTCAGCTCAGCTCAACAACACTGTTTAGCCAGGAGCCTGCAGCTTGAGCAGCTCAGCACAGTTTATTTTATTACTTTTAATAGCTTCCTCTGCTGCTGAGATGGACAGGCTTAGTTTTGTACTAAAGAAATAAAAGAGATTAAAAAATCATCATGACCAATACAAAACACAATCCTTGGTATGAAAATAAAATTAAATAACTGCTCTGGCAAAATTCTCCACAAAAGGGAAAGAGATATCAAAATGCCACCCACAAAACACGATCATGGTCATACAACCTTCTTTGTTGTAAGTTGTTGTGGTTGTTGTTGGTCAGACCAATCACTGAAAAGTAAAAGTTCTGCCCACTTGTTTCGTATGCGCTCACAGTTTTAAAAGAAGTTAAGGCAAGAGGAAGCACTATTTTAGAAACATTTAGCTCATTGAAGAAACGGAACTGAGGACCAAGTAAACCATTGGAATTGGCAGAGTTGGAGCCACTAATGGGCAGGAGGTCTGGTCTAGAGGGTAGAGCCTCCATTTGCCTGAAGATTAACATCCACAAGGTCGCCAGTTCGAGGCCACCGGCACCGTGCGACCTTGAAGCAGCTGGCAAGCTGCAGCTGAGCTGTTCCATCTGCTTGGAGCGTGGGAGGATGGAGGCCAGAATGTTAAACCAGATCGGAGTGTAACAGCTTGAATGTGGTGGTTCTTGAAAGAGAGTACCTTCTTTCAATTTGTAAAAATCCCTGCGTGGATTTAATAAGCCTGCCTGTGTAAACCGCCTTGAATAAAGTCTTGAATAAAGACCAAGAAAGGCGGTATATAAATACTGTATATTATTATTATTTATTATTAATGTTCTTAAAAATAATAGCTGTCATGTCATTTAATCCAGAAGGTGCTCCCTGATCAACTAGTATCATCCCTATGCCTAATCCAGGAAGCATTGTTCCCAGGAAACTTCCAGGGAAACTTCCAGGGCATCATTTTGAGCTTGTCACTGGGCTACATGATCATGAGCTATGCCACTGCTTCCACCATTACTTCCCTGAAAAGGAGATTCAGTGGCTTGGTACCACTGATCCTGGAGGTAACACATAATCATCAGGACGAGTACTCTTTGGTACAATTGCCCTCCATGAATTTGTCCAATCCCTTTTAAAGCCATCTATGCTAGTAGCTATTACCACGCCACTTGTGGTAACAAATTTCACAGGCTCATTATGTGCTCAGTGAAGAACCTGGTTTCCCCTTCCTTCCTAATATACTGTTGGGGAGAGAGAGAGCACGCAGTGGTGTAGCTAAAGTGGGGCTAGGGAGTACATCCCTCCCCACACTGAAATGATGGTTTTCCACTGTTTCCACTGAGAGAGGGTGACAGCACTCACCTCAGGCGCATGGCTACACATGTGCAGGGGAGGGGTGACAGCACAGTGCAGGGAGTGTTACCCTCCTCCATTACATTACCTGGCCCCCAGGTGCCACCAGGGCCTGGCAACACAACTGCCACCTGCACCTACTTTCCTAAGTATCAGGGTGTGGGCAAGGAGAGATGGGTGCGGCCACACACCCCCTGACCTGGAACTCTGGATGGCTGCCTCCTGCCTCCATGTCTGTTCAGTTTAAGCCATCTCTGCATAACATTGCATATACACAACAGAGACCAAACGTGTACACCTGTGGGCCACGCAGAAATGGGTTGCAATAAATAAGAAGAGCTCCACTCTTTATGTTAACTAAAACAGGCACAGAGGAAGGAAGCAGGAATCTGGAGCTCCAGGTAAGTCCAGTTTGCTACACTCTGCTTTTCCTTGTCCACTTGGCTGCATTTCTAAGCAGCTGGGTGGCAGGGAGAGCAAAGAAGTGGCAGCTGCAGCAGCTTTTTTCATTTTTGCCCAGTCCTCTTGCCACTCACTTTGAGCGAATGAGGATCAGAAAAACAACTGAAATAGCTCTATCAGCAATGGGCTGTAGGGTGGGCAGATGAGGTGTGTGGTGGGGTATCCCTTGTAAGTTTGTCACTCCTCCCTCAACTCAGTGCTCAACATGAACCTTAGAGACAGCATCATAGGTGACAGTGGTGGACTTCCCCAGCCCCACACCCAGGGCAAAGGTCTATGATGGCGCCCCCCCAGCAAGATGCCCCCCCACCACCAAAATGTTGCAGAACTTCACATGACTCTAGGACACGTCAGGAAAGCATTATGGAGTTTCCCAGATGTCTTAAACTGTGCTTCCAGCAAACCAGAAGCACAGTTTCAATCGCATCGGGAGCCTCAGAGAAGCTTCAGCATGATCCTGGAGGGGCGCAAAGAAACCAGTTTCTAACTTAGAGTCCTGTCCTGAATGTAACAGAAATTTTATAGCTTAAATAGTGGCGCAGAGGAAGGAATATATCAGCAAGTGCGGCTTATCTATCTCATCCCTGCAGGACAAGCAGCACATGCAAATCATTCCCTCACTGATATTAGTTACAGACACAGGCACTCTGTCTTCCTTTGCCTCTGGTTGCCCTGCTTGCACTACTGTAGGGGTAAGACCATGATCTGTTCTGTCAGTAACAAGTGGTCAGTTGCTACTACTAACACAGTAATGTGTGAAATTCCTAACCTGGGAAGGACCTTCAAGGTCAAATAAAGCCAAAACTCCTCTCCCAGTGTCACAGTTTTTCAGTAAGTACAAAAGCACACCTGCAAAAAGTTAACGGAGTTGAAGAATGAGTTGCTTTTTGAAGGACAATACACCTGAGCCAAGCCACTCCAGCTGGTCCTACCTTAGTCACAGCACCAGCTAAATCAATTCCGGGCAGACTGAGGACTCGAGTGAGATTTGTTGCTGCACCATCTGTCCACAAGTGGAATTGGAATGAATTCCAAGTTGCCAGTTGTGACAAACCCAGCAGGGCTCAGCTAGAAGCACTGGTGGTCACGCTTTAAATCCTGCTCTTTATAGCTCTGACAAAGAGAACAGCAGAGCTGAACAGATGGCCCTGATCCTGCTCCCCACTTTAAACTACAGCTGATTTTTCCCCAGCGCATGACTCTGCATTTCCAAAAAGCCACTAGCCTTTCTATACTCATGTGAGTTGTAATTCTCAAGACTTCAGTCTTCTCCTCCCCCCATCACCTTCAATTCAAATTTATGTATTTGACCTTGTTTGACACAAGAACCAGCCAATGCAGGGATCAAACAAATTACTACAACATTATGCATTTACAAAATATTAAAATACCAAACATCTTCCAGAGTATTCATCATAACTGAATGCATTTCATTTGTTAAACTGTCTAAGTAACAACCTGCTCAATTCATTTGAAAGAGTTTTGATGCCATTTTGCTAGACCCAAAGCAAAAGCAGTTCAATTTTGCAGTACTTCTTGATAGTTTCACGGTGTTTGCATCTTTAAAATTCTGGAGAAATTTGTTCCACACATTGTCAGAGATGAGTCAGACAGAGAATGAGGACTGTCTTCCCTCTTTTCCAAGATACAATTCTGTACATTACTGTAGTGGGAGATATTTCTGTTTCTCATACAATATCACTAAACATATCTGCTGAAACTTGAGTGGAGTGAATGCTCCTCGTGGCTGATGTCATGTGGCTTCCTGCCATGCTGAAGATGAGATGCCACCAATCAGCTGGGAAGTGGCACACTGGCCAATGACATCACCGTCTGTAGCTTGCAACTCCTGAGAAGAATCAGCTGGAGAATGGGGGTGGGGTGGTACCCACCCTCAAAGGCCAGCTCTGAGCCGGGGACAGAGTAGGAGTGAAAAGAGTTGTGAGTGAAAAGGAGAAAGAAGAAGCCAAGAGGAGAGACAGAGAAAGGAGTAAAAGGGGGGGGGGAGAAAAGAGAAAGACCCAGGAAGGAATGTAGAAAGCAAAGGGGGCAGGCAGAGGGAGAAGGTGAGAGATAAGAACAGATCCCTGGAGAGGAGAGGAGGAGAAACACTCAGGGGGAAGTTGAGGTGAGTCACTAACCCCACTGAGGAATCTGGTACTCATTAGAAAGGCCCAAGATCGGGAAAGCATTTTCATCTGAATTCCTCCCCTATCAGGGACAAGTCACAGGATGACCCAAAGGATCAACAAATGTAAGAGAAACAATAATAATAATAATTAGGTATTTATATACCGCCTTTCCGGTCATCGGATTACTCCTCTGACTTTATTCAAGGCGGTTTACATAGGCAGGTGTTTACAATTGTAGAGGTTCTCTCTTTCAAGAACCAACAACAATTCAGAATGGATCTTCCTGTTTTGGTCTCACTTCTGGCCTCCAGTTCTCCCACGCAGGCTGACAAGCAGCTCTCACATGGAGGGCAGCCAAGACGCTTCTTGCTCACACCAAGAGCAGGTGGAATCACTCAGCTGGTCTTGTCAGCTGCTTCAAGTTCTCACCATTCTCAGCCGTTCAGGAAGCTGCCGGTGCCCTTGAACTGGCAACCTTCTGACGTTATCTTCGGGCTAACGGAGGCTCTACCCTCTAGACCAGACCTCCTGCCCTGCAAGGCGCCTGCATTTTTCAATAAGCCTGCAAATGAGTCTGGCATTTTGATACCCAGAAGACCCTTTGTCAGGAGGGCATCTACTTGACTCTCAACCTTGACCCCATCTGCCAACCAAGATTAGAGTCCAGTAACCCAGCAAAGGACCCTGAAGGCCCTGCCTCTTTTTGTTAAGCCTCTTGTCCAACAAATCCCTGATCTGGCAGGCTATTTTTCTTGTGTAGTGGCTTCATCGGTGGCACCCATGGCCTTCCAGAATCCCGTAGAGGTGGTGCTGCCCTCCCCCCAGGAGCAGACAAGGAGATGACAGCACTCTTTACAGTTGGAATCTGCCAAGTGGCTTAGAAACTTTTCCAAACCAAGCTGATCTTTTATCATTACCAAAGAAGTTCAACAATATAGACAAATCCCATAAATCAAACAAATTTACTCAGGCACTTCTTAAATTTAACATTGGCAGTTGACATTTTTACATCTGAAGAATACATGACTGAAAAACTATAAGATTGCAACAGCTGAACTGTTTTTGAAATCCACCAGGATAGTTTGGTACTAGGGTATTTGTGCCCTGGATGATTGTGCCCAGGTCAGATGTGTCATTCGTGTCCCTGAACATTCACATCTGTTTTTGTTTTTTTACATCCCTGTCATTTTGCATCCAACTATAACTGGGCAACAAATTCCATGTTATATATCCTAAGCCTTTTATCTCAGTTCAAGCCCAAACCCTACCTAGTGTTTTAAAAATTAAAAAGTGCATCTAATATATTGGTAAATGTGCATATATTGGCACATATATCCAGGATGCCAAAAGAATGGATGCAAATGTCCAAAACCAGGATGCATTCAACTGGGACCAGTAGCGCAGCTAGTGGGACAGTGGTTAGGGGCAGGCCACCCTGGGTGCCACCCTTAGGAGGGGTGATACCACTAGTGACCAAAATTGCAAAAATTGCAGTTGTTAGGAATAATACCATTATGTTATATAACATTTGATGCATAATTTACAGTGGAATGCAATGAAACAAATCAGAGTGAAATACCTCTGTTCTATCGAAAGTTATGGCCAAAAAACTAGAAAACAAAAATACAACTGTTTCATGTGACAAAAAGTAGATTTATTTAACTCAAAATGGACCAATGAGACTGATTGTTTGAAGAGCCAATGACACAGAATGGAACCAATAAGTTGTTAGTAGGGTGACACTCAAGAGGGGGTGACACCACTAGTGACCAAAATTGTGGAAATCATAGTTTTTAGAAGTAACATCATCATGTTATATAATATCATTCGATGTGTAATTTAATGCATAATGTAATGAAACAAACTGCATTAAAATACCTGTGTTCTATTAAAAGTTATAGCCAAATAACTAGAAAAATAAAACACAACTGCCTTATGTAACAAAGTGGATTTCCTTAATTCAAAACTGACCAATGAGTTTAAGAGTTCTGAGAGCTAACGAGATGTTATTATGACACAGCATGGAACCAATAACGTTATTGTGAATCACCTCCTTTTCCGTGAATCAGAGCTAATACTTGAACTCCTATTCAGTTATGTGTCATCAAGTTGGTCACTTTTTTTGTTGGTTACTGATAGGTTGGGTGACCTGTACTGTTCTATAGTAAAATAAATAAATAAAGTTATTGAGGGTGACACCATGGGTTACCAGATCAGGTGACACCAACCATAGTGATGCCACTGATGGGAAGATTGGGTGTTTTTGGTCACTGGCTTAAATTACTTTTAAAGTGGATTCTAAACTGATAGACCATTGGTTCTCAAACTTTTAGCATCGGGATCCACTTTTTAGAATGAGAATCTGTCAGGACCCCCTGGAAGTGATGTCATGATTGGAAGTGATATCATCAAGCAGGAAAATTTTCAACAGTTCTAGGATGGCATCCTAGCTACGCTTACCTAGGAGTAAGTCCCATTGACTCTTATTGTTGAAAGCACATACATGGTACAGATCTGTTAAAAGTACAGATCTGTAACATTTCCCCAAATGCAGTCACACCACAGTAGCATCAAGTCTAATATATTAAAAATAAAATATTGAAATGAATGGGGACCTACCAGAAATCAGTTCATGACCCACAATTCGAGAAACACTGTGATAGACTATAGTCTATCAGTGGTTATTAACCATAATGGCTACATTGAATCTCCAGATACTAGTTGGCATCCTTCAGTCTCGGAAGACTATGGTATCGCGCTCTGAATAGTGGTTCCGGAACAGTATCCTCTCCAGTGCGCAAAGCCTGGTAAAGTAGATATGGAGGATAGACTGTTACCCATGCAGCAAATCCCCCCTCTCCACATCGCTGAAATGGTCCAATGGAAAGGCAGAAGCCAATATGGTTGGTTCCATATTGTGTCATATGGTTGGACACCATATTGTGTTCCATATGGTGTCGCAGGAGTTGCCAGAACATGACTGTGTTCAGCCATGAACTGCCTCAGGGACTCTGGCTCCAGATTTTGCCTCGAGGTTGACTCCTGAAGCCTTTTCCATAACTGGCTGTAGCCACAAGGCAGTGGAGGTTTGGGATCAGAGTTCCCAGAGATTCAGATTCAGAGATTCAGAGATTCTCTGAATCTCCAGATGCAGGAACAATATGTCACATGTGCAGGGGAGCGATAGCAGGGGAGGGCACTGATGTTTATCCATTGCTTATGGGAAAATATTCACTGCATTTATTTTCTGGCCACTATTATTAATAATTTCATGTCATGACTATTACTATCTCTCAGCTTCTCCTACCTCTTCTTTTGTAAGGACAAAATAAGAAGAGGAACCATGCACATCACCTTGAGCTCCTTAGAGGAAGGGCTGTATAAAAATGTGAAAACATTGATTGATTTTGTCATATGGGGGGTGTCAAAAATTTATGGGCCCCAGGTGTCAAATGGCCTAGCTATGTCACTAACCGGGACACAGTTGTTCAGGATACAATGGTCCTGTCACTGACTATTTACCAGTATTTGGACTAGTGCCATTTAAGTTGTTGACATAAATTATTTGGGGCAGCTTTTCTCAAAGTGTGGATGGGCTGGCCCTGCCTTGCAATCTCATATAGTTATCAAAACAGGGTTATGAAAAAAAAAATTCCGATGTGACTGATTTCCCAATGCTTTCCAGTTTTAGGCTGTGTGGTCATCCTCTGATCCAGGAATGTGCAAGGTCAGTCTGATTTGCTTGCACTCTTGATCAGCTGTTCTACCTCAAGTTTGGCTTGTTCAAGATGGTTTACTGAATACTGGGACAGGAAAATAAAATCCCTAAATTATGCTAAAATTTGACTTATTCTGTCCAGTGAGGCTTGTCACCATATGTGCTGAGAGGCTCCATAACAGCAGCTACTTTTCTTGTGTCATAATTTATGTTTAGCAGCTCTTCTTTTCAATAAACTCAGAACTGCTACTCTGATGTTCCAGAGCAGCTTGACCAAATCAGCATGCTTGCAAACAGAAAATGTTGAAAATACATCCTTTTTTTTTTGTAAATGAACAAGTGTGAACCTAGTCGGCATGCAGGCAGCTAACATTGCATCAGTCTCCCAAACAACCGCAACACCCCTGGAGCCCACAATGGACTGTAGCTAGATCTTCTGTCTTTCTCTCAAAATGCAGGCTTTTCTAGTGTGCATGCGGAACATTACCTTTCTTGTTCTTGCAGTTCTCTGATCAGCTTTCTGTTTCAAATGTATTTTTTAAATCTTGTGGTTGGTTTTTTAATGTCTTTAGCTGGCTGCTCCTTCCCAGCCTGATTTCTTATACCTTTATATTTAACCTGCCAGAAGTGTGGCCTCCCTCCGGGTTTGCCTCATCTGGATTATCCTTTGCATATTTAAAGAGATGCCATTTCTTTTTAATGGTTTCTTTAACATCTCCATGCGGCTACTCTGTACAATGTCTTCCTTTTTATAATTCATAGAGCACCAATATATTTCATTTCCAGGTAAATTCAGCTTGCGTTAGCAAAGCTATGCTCAGGGATGGCGCTAGAAATCACCCGACACCAATGCCAAGGATCACTGATGTGTGAGAAGGTGAGAAATCCCACACACCGATGTCATTTTATGACTTTTGGTCCTTACTGTTATTGCAAATCCCTCTTTCCCGGTCTAAGCCTTAGCTGAGTCAAGTGTGTACAGAAGAGAGGACTCTCACAGCCCAAACTTCAGGCTCATGTGTCGTTTGTCTGGCTCTCTGCCACTGTATTAGTATCTATGGTAAGATATGTGTTCAAATCTGGATTTTTGGCCATTACCATTTTCAGACTCTTCTAGAATCAAGCTATCTATGCAGTCCTATTCATGCTTGCCCAGAAGTCTCATTGTATTTGGCGGGGCTTACTCCCTACACTACTACATGGGCAGGATTGGCAGTAGGTGTAAAGGAGGATAGTCAGTAGCTCACTGTGAGCGCACTCCTATCCAACTTTCCAGCACTGGTGCTGCCACAATGCAACCCCAAGGTAAAGGATCAAATGTTCCTTTACTCTGAGGAGGCCACTGCTTTCCCACTGAAGAATGAAGTACATGCCCTGTTGGCACTGCTGCATCAGTGCTGGAAAATTGGAAAGGATTGGGCCCTGTGACCCCTTCGCTAAGCACTTTGCAGACAAATTGCTCACACCTGCCACAATTTGGACTTCACTGACATTCAGGTGCCAAAATGGCCTGCACTGCATCTGGGAGGGGAAATTGCTCTGAAATCACTGGCACAGGTTCATGTGATCATGTGATTGGGTCTGGGAAGGAGGTTTTTAATCATAGGGGGAGGTTTTTAATCACAGGTAGAGAAGCAGTTGATGTTCGGACTGGTGTCTAGGGTCAGTAATAGGCTGGATGAGGGGAAAAACGCTCAGGACAGCTATTGACTCAGCGATGGATGGTGTTGCACTATTCTGGAACAGCAAGAAACCCCATGTAAGTCAGGTCTGAAACTCACAGGGATTTCTCTGGGCCTGATATTGCTGCTGTATACCCAGTCATCAGCCGTGGCCAGGGGTGGTGGGTCTTTACCCAGATTTGACTGGCCTAGAGCATCAGTTGTGCCCATTCATGAATCATTCACTGCCAGCCATTCAGATCTGACTGCAATGGCACATGCACTAGCAATGTCAAGATTGGATGCCCGAAACTTCAAAATGCAGGAGCCAGGTTGCTAATGGGATATGACTGTATGGTATCTCTGATGAATCATCTACTTTGATTTCTGATTTGTTTTTGGACACAACTCAAGGTACTGGTGCTCATCTTTAAAGCCCTACATGGCTTGGGAGTGAGATGCTTGAAGAACAGCCCCTCCCCACATGAAGCTACTGATACCTGGGGTCACCCAGGAAAACTTCCTGCCTGTGCCAGCATTCGTGGAGGGATGATTTGCAGGGACCTCCTGTGGAACTCCCTTCCAGTGGATTATCTGCATAGGTTCTGCTCTGCTTTTCACAGGCTTGTGAAAATGTTTGTTGAGTCATGCATTTGGTTTAAGTTGACTTGCTTCCTCTTCCATTTGCTGTTGCTATTATCTCTGTGATTTTGTTGCTTTTTGGTTTTTTAAAAAATCTTGATTGTATTACTTTGTACCTATTATATTGCTTGTTCCAAAACCACCTTTCAGAGCGCGATACCATAGTCTCTCGAGACTGAAGGTTGCCAACAACAAATTATATTGCTTTCATTTTGACTTTCCAAGCTGCTCCTGGTTGGGTGGTGAAAGGTGCATATAAATAGGTTAAATAAATATACTTCCCAAGTTCCAACCAGCTAAGGGAAACATGCCTGGTGTTGTTTAAATCAGTGTTATTTATTTTAGTCAGAATCCCATTGTGTTCAGTAAGACATTCCAGTGCTGATACAGCTGTGCCAATGGAAAATGTGCTGCATCCTGTGGTGGGGGGGCAGTCATGGAGGCCTCCTCAAGGCAAGAGAACATTTGTTCACTTACTTTGGGGCAGCACTGTGGCTGCTTTGGCGCAGGAAAGTTGGATAGGTTAGGGCCCTTAGGCTATAACCCTATCTTACTCACTGGAAACAAACATCTCTGTGCATGCCAATAAGGATAATTGCATGCTAATCTTCACAATGGCCTTTTGGCTGAGGTGTGTGACTTGCCCAAGGCTACTCTTGTGTTGTGACTGGGGTGTTTGAAATGAATCTAGTTTCCCACATCCAAAGTATTGTCACCCTCTCTTAACATATTACTTGCAAGTCTACAGATCTCTGGCTGCAAATGTGAATGTGGAGTGCAAGTTCATGCAGGAGAAAACTGCCAGCTTGCTACTAGACCACTGGCTCTATCTAGGAAAGTAGCAAAACGTTACAATGTACCCAATGGAAACATGGATTTCAAGGTGAGCTTGAGACACTGTCAGACTCAGCTCACCCAAATCTGCTGATCTTTGCTAACTTGTATCATCTTAGGCCTTGTCATAAACTCATATCTATTTCGAAGGTTTAAATTATCTCTAGCCATTCTCTAGCAGTACCACTCAAGAATGGTTGAATCCTACAGGTGTCAATTTCATACTGTTTCTGTCCACAGGCAGCCCAATCCTGAGCTGTCTGGCGCTCGGGACTGTAGCGGCGCCAAAAATGGCTGCTGCTGCATCCAGCGCACCCCAGGCAGCCACTGCCACCTCCTCGGGAGAAGGGGACTTTTGTCCCCTTCCCCTGGGTAAAGTAGCCCACAATGGGGCTACTCGATTCTACAACAACCTGAGGGTGGGTGTAGAATTTAGAGCCTCCTTGTTGGGCAGCCCAACAAGGAGGCCCAGAATGCCTCCTCCCTTCCCTCTCCCTACCCTCCCTCTACCTCCCCCAGCACCCAAACGCCTCCTCCCTGCCTCCCCCCACCTACCTCTCTGCTGCCTGGTGGTCTGTGCAACCGCCAGGTGGCCAGCACTGGGCTAGCACCAGCGCTCCACCGACACTAGGGCCCATTAAACAGTTATGGCATGCGACAGTGCGTGCCAGTGGTGGGCCAGCGTGCACTCATTAGGATTGGGCCCCGAGATGTTTTTGAATACTTCCAACCATCCTAAAGTGGGATCTTCAAATCCATAAGGATTAAAGCAACATTGTAATCCACTTTTAGATGATAAACCCACTGGGAAAGAACTGTGTCACTTGGATAGTCACTCGATTTGCAGAATGCTGAATAAAGGTAGGCGCAATTTTGCACACAGGAGTTTAACCTGATCATAGGTCCTGATGTGATATTTATCTGGTGATCAGTAGAAAGATAATTGCTGTCACCTTTTCTTATTGTGTGTCTCTGCTTTCGTGATCTTTTTAGTCTCCATTAACATTTGGTACTCACTCCTGCAGTCACAGTAAAGACAGTCAGCAGCCTGCCCGTAATAATAACTGTAGGTCCTTGCATTTTAAAACATAAAAATATAATGTATAGCCTCTTACATAATCCCATCTCAGTAATGCTTGCATGAAGTCTGTAAGATGAATCAGTTTATTATCCCTTACTGGTAAGTAATGTATTTGTCAAGGCCAGAAGTCATAATTGTCACATTTGTAAATGGAGGGTGATAAGGCTGACATACTGGCTTGCCTAAGATCACCTAAACTCTAAAAATTATCTGCCTATCTTCCATGCATAGAATCACACCTGCTTAAAGAAACATAGGTTGCGCGCCACACAGTGGGGAACTCTGGAAGTCGGTTTCCCCAATCATTTGGAGCACTGCCTATTTTCATAGACATGTATGCTTATATGCACATTGTACACACAGAGGATGAGCAGGTAACTTCTGAATAGGACTTTTGGAGAGTCATAGGAGAGGTAAAATTTAAACTAAGATTTCCTGACTCACAGCAACATCTCTTAGCCACGGTGCTACAAATCTCAAAGAAGTACAATTTCTACCTAGCTATTCTATTTTACAGGTTGTCTCCTTCTCTACCACACTTGACTTAATGGCATGGTTCGACTTTGGGTGACATTCTTTTCTTACTCCACCTGTTTTGCCATGCCTGTATAATTCATATTAATTTGTTTGTATAGCATTGACTGTACCTTTGGTTATTGGCATTCTGATAAATTTATAATTCTAGTATGGAACGATGGTGATGCAATTTGTGATGCTCCAGTTTCTCCAGCTTAATGCTTAAGACGCTAGCTACTGTCACTGCTGACCTATCCATGAAGCAACCTAATATAGGTTGCAGCAGTTTATAAAAAGTATTAAAAGGGGACAGCGAATTCAGGGTGTATTTCACCCTGAATCCTCCACCACTGCAATCCACAATTATCTGCTTTCTGCTTGCTTCAGTGAGAAGTAGATCATTCCCCTGCTTACAGTGTATTTTGTGCACTGCCGTTAAGCCCAGAAGTGCAGGTCTTCCAGTTTCATTTACAGGGGTAGTGCAAGTTTGTGCTGTCCCTGTAAATCAGGGGTGCCCAAACCCCAACCTGGGGGCCACTTGCTGCCCTTGGGGACTCCCAATCTGATCCTTGGGGAGCTCCCAGTCTCCAAGTCCCCTCCAGAGACTTGCTGGAGCCCGCACTGGACCAACGCAACTGTTCTAAGCATGAAGGTAACTGTTTGACCTCTTGCATGAGCTGTGGAATGAGGGCTGCTTGCTGTTTGACATCTGTGATGCAGCAGCAGCAGCAAAGGAAACACGGTCTTACTTTGTGCAAGACCTTTTATAGGCCTTGAGCTACTGCAAGACCTTAATTCAATCATATAAGTTCCATCTCTAATATATTCATTTATGTAAATTTATTCAAATTTTATTTCTGGCCCCCGACACAGTGTCAGAGATGATGTGGCCCTCCTGCCAAAAAGTTTGGACACCCCTGCTGTAAATGAAACAGGAAGTCCCACACTTCCAGGTTTGACAGCAGCCTGCAAGCACCACCATAAGGGTTTTGAGGATTTTTATAGGGCAGAGATGGTAGACCCAAGACGGCATCAGGAGCCTTCTGGGTCATGCTGCCGCTGGCCATTGTGAATGCTATCACCCAAGAGTTTTGCTTCAGATGCCTCTGCTCTGTCAAGTCTAGGGATATATGGATTCCCATGTTCTTCTTCTTCTTTAGCGTTTGTCCTGTGTGGCGGCAGGGTCCACTATTTTGGATTGGAATCGCAATTTCTCTTTGTCTGGTGAGTCTTGGTCTCTTGGCCTGGGTGTAGGCGGTCAATTTTCTTGTCACTGTGCAGTGTGTCAAGCCAGCACTGCTTAGATCAGCCCTTCAATCATTTGCCATTGATCTCCAACTGAAGGCCTTTCTGCACCTACATATCATTGTTGGCGCACAGAACGTGGCCATACCATTGAAGCCAGGCTTTTCTCAACTTGTTGGCGATTGGAGCAATGCTGTACCACTGCCGGATGTTGTCATTGCGGACGTGGTCAAAACAAGTGATACCACTGATCCAACTTGTGGATTCCCATGTTGCACTTCATTATTATTTCACCATTTTTTTTACAGCTTGGCTTCCTCTCAGCTTGTGTTCCATCAAGAAAGGAGAATGTTTGCAACAGATTTTGCACATGTACAAATTGCACATGATTCTTTTGAAGGTTGTTCTAAATAAATTAATATGTGGAATCCCCAACTCCATAGAGACTTTCAGCAGAGGAGATTCCCATAAATATCCTCAATGTCACTTTCCATCATATGATACCCCCTCACCTTTGTTATGCTCCATCTCAAAAGGAGTACTGAGACTGGACTGTAATTCCATCGTACCTCTGATGTTTTCCAGCCATGCTTAATTTAAATGTTGTGCAAAGTGCCCATTAGTTGGTTCCATTCACTGCAAAAGCCCAGTACCTAGCACTTAGATTGAGAAGGAGGAGGAAGGGAAAAACAAGCAAGCACATCTCTGGTTTTTCTAGTTCCCGGGCCGTTTAACCTAAGGCTGTTTGGGCCTCTGAATAAATCATACTGCTCAAATCACTTACACAGATTTTTACTGCAAAACTAAAACTGTTGTTCCAGTTCTCTCACATGGCCTTCTCCTCCTGAGGCCTCTTGAAAACAATGCAAGATTTTTTTTTCCACATCCATAAATAGTACACAGAGAACATGACCTGGATCAGAACCCCAGTGGGATTAAAGTATTAAATCCCCATCCCATGCTGTGAATTTGCCCAACATTGTGCATCTTTATATTTTGCCATATTCCTCCAGCAGTCCCCATTCCAGCAATCCTCAGAAGTCCATTTGCCCATCTATCTATTGGTTAGTCCATTAGTCAGTCAGTCAGTCAGCAGGTCCAGCAGTTCCTCAGTCCATTTATTCATCAGTTTAGTCCTCTCTCCTCTAAGCTCCTTCCTTCTGCAGCCACCTTCTTCAGGTGCTACTTTTATCCCTTAATGACTTGTTACCCCTAGTGGCTGCAGTTGTGCAGCATACCCACTGTTAGTTAGAGCCCTGGGGTTAACCCTATGCTTGCCTGCCAGAGCAAGGGACCACTGTTGACACCACACCCTATCTCCTTGAGGGATCTTACACATTTCCATTACGCTCTACCATACCCACAAGCTATTTTTAACACAAGCCAAACTCTTAAAGCTCACACATTAATCATAATGTGTTGCTTGGCTCTTAAAGAGGCAGTACACAGTAATTTCTACTTGGAAAACATCCATAGAATTGTGAGGTGAAGCTAAAAAGAAGCTTGAGTAACACTGGCAAAATCTCTTGTGGAGGTGACATTTGCTCATCCCTTTAGCTACCACCAAATCCTATTCAAGTCAAACATCCAAGGAATCATGAGGGAAGTCCAATTTTTCAATAGGTAAGCAAATGTTCTCATGCTGGGGTTCTGGGCATCTCATGCCTCCTCCTTTATAACTGCCAAAATCTTATGCTATCAAAGTGCTTTGGTGAGTTAAAAATAGCTCTCTTTGGGGAAAAAAAATCAAACAATAGTCTGGACTGAAGTTTGCCAGATAGTAGCACAGCAATCACTCCCCATTAAGCACCACTTAGGGAGAGAGCTGTCAAGTGTGACCTCTCAGCTGACACAAATTGTGATGTCACAGACGTGGTTTGAAATATTTCTGCAAGTTGCACAGTTGCAAGTTGCAGCATCCTGTGATGATATTAATAATTACTTCCACAGTGAGATGTTACACCAGTTGCAATCCGGCTAAGTACATTTTGGCAGCCAGCCAAACACACATCAGAACCAATCACTCCAATCTGCTTGCCTTTCTGTCCCCAAACTGGAAGCTGAGGGGAATCCTTTGGGGAAGATCCAAATGAGAAAAGTGTCAGAGAATCCAGAAATTGATCAAGTGCTGACAAAGTCTTTGTGCAAGAGACTGGACTCTGAAATCCTCCGAGACAAAATCTGACATCTTTCAGTGGATATTGCCATGAGCACAATTCATTATTGTCAGTTATGCTGTGGTAGCTGACACTGGCTAACCATGTGAGCCAGTTGCCCCCAGACTGGCAACTCTTTTGGGGCAACATAGCTGATCTCCTGTGCATGCACACAATACCCCAGCCTGCCAGGGCATTCCTGTGTCCTTCAATAAATGAGGGCAATTCTGGGCATGCCAAAGGATTGTGGGGGAGGGGGGGAGGTGTCATCTCAGAAGGGGAAAGAGGCCACAGATATTTTGGTGGACAGTAAGATTCACAGCTAATAATAAAACTGGGAAACATTTGCTACAGCTCTGATTAAGTCAAGTGATCTCTTTTTAAAACACAATCCTATTAAAAAGAGTAATGGAGTACTTGACTAATGAAGGGCAAGCATCTTCTTGAGCTTAGGCCAGGCAAAAATGGGCTTTAATGATGCTCATTTTGCACCAGCTCAGCCTCCAGGCCCAGAGAGAGTTCTTAGCTGTGGCTTGGGATAGCACATGTGCTATGATGTTTTCAACCAATTAAGGACAGCCCTGCCACTCTCCACTCTCTCTGGCCACAGGATTATTCACAGTGAGTGGATTTGCTACATTATAGATTGTCTACAAATAATTTAAAAAGTAACAGAGTTTCTTAAATTATCTTATCAAGCTTTTTAAACATTGAAAGGCATCAAATATTCATGTCAAGCAGTACTAGCTAATCCCTGGTCTCAACTGCTGTAATATTCTAGGCAGCTTATAGAAAGCATAGCAAGCCTCCTGGTCACCTGGCCCATGATAAAAATAGTGAGTGTGACTAAGAGACTTGTACCAGGGTAAATCTTTGGTGTACTTCAGTTGTATGTATCTCAACAGCTAATGGGTCTAACTGGCTTTGCTACAGTAGCGCATATGTACCCTTAAGGCAAACTAATTTATGCAAAGATAGTGCTGGCTGGAGAGGCAGATCCTGATGTGAATCTCTTCAATAGGATCCTGGGACAAGTTATCCTGTTCTCTGTAAACATTAAGCCACTGAGTGTCCATGCCTAGTCAGTTCTTCGTCCTTCTGGACTGCTTCACCAGTGCAGTCAGGAAAAGGGCCATCAGAAAGTTGAGAGGGGAGGGGGAAAAACTTTGAGTGTGTGAGGATCTGTGACATATTGTCTTAAGAGGGAACTGCCTGAGAAAGCCACTTCAAGGTCATTGCAACATCACCAGCCAATATACCAATCCCATCATTTAAGCTATTTGTTATCCCAGTCCTCAGCCCCCAAGGGATTCCCAGGCTGGCTTACAAAATGGTATTTAAAATATATGAAAAACAAAGCAATAAGAAAAATAAAAAAGTAGAACAGCTTCATATACAACATTTTAAATACAGCATGACAAAGTAACAAGTGAAAGATCCAAAAAGCCTAGTCAAATAAAACAGTCTTCACCTGGTACCTAAAAGATGTCAGTATTTTGACACCAGACTAACCTCCCTGGGGGTAGAATTTCAGATCTGGGGTGTCACAACCCAACAGGCCCTATCCCTTCCTCATCAGTGAAGGCAGTGGGACCCAGAGCAAGCCTCCAAGGAAGATCTTGTTCTATTATTCCACAGCATAATATAGCTTAGATACAGCTCTGCTGATGTTCATGTAGGAGCTCCTTTGCAACTTTTCATGCTTGGAGTGAGTCTGCCTACTAACACGGGATTCTGAAGGGAATCATGGCAGCTCAAAGGTTGCTCTACATCTCAACTGTGACTGTGATCTTCTGCCCCTTTGATTTCTGCCCCTTGCTTGCTTCTGTGGTGTGGCATGTACCCTTCTTCCTTTTGCAGTTATCTTTGGAAAGGAGGGCATGTACTTTTTTATTACAGTTCATTTCATTCACTCTCAATTTTGAGCGGCTAATGAAGAAAGCAAATTGCATTACCACTGAAGCTGTGTCTCTTACCAGTCATTTGACAAGATCAGAGTCAGCCATTTTGGATTTTAGGGACATTTTGCACACTGTGCATAAATCAATGCAGGTCTGCCATCAAGGATGCACTCATTTAGCAGGGAGCTGCAGTCAGTTGTGGCTTCCTAACAAGTATACCTGTTTGCACACCCATGTTTCTCACTGTCAGGCCTGGGATACAAGGGACCCCTTTGGTCACAGGATGCAGTAATGTCAGCCTGGCCCAAGTGGCCTCAGTAGTGTTGTATCACCCAGGTCCTTCTCCCCACCATCTAGGGCTCTCACAGCCCCAGGCTGCTTTGGCTTATAGGCACACCCACCTCTGCTCCAGCCAGTAGCCTAGCCAGTTCTCCCTTCATCCCTGGTCAGGCTGGGCTTTATGCTGGAGACCAGCCCCCTTTGACTCTGCCCCTTCCTCCCTGTGAAAGTTATAATGCTGGCCACCTGAGCCTTCCCTCCCTCTTCTCACTTGTGCCTTCTCCTTTCTCCTCTGCCTGCCAGCCAGCCTGCAGGGACTACTGTCCACACCCTCACCCCTGGAGTGGGCTCAGCTTATGGGCAGTGTTGCCCCTGCAGACCAGTAGGCAATGGGACAACAGTGAGCTCTGAAGCTTCATGGGATGAAGGTTTGAACCCTTTGTCCTGCCACGGTCCTGAGTCAGATTGGTCAAATGGATTGCTACTATTTGTCTTGGGAGGAAAGCTGCCATTCAACTGCAGAGTGGAGAATTGATCCAGACTGAAACCACAGTAGGGTCAAAAACATCTCCCTGCATACCTTGGTCCAAATTCAGATCTTACCCCCTCCCCAGCAGGTTTGTTTTGTTTTAAATTAAAGATAGAACAACACTGGTGCATTTAGTCTTGCATGATGTGGTTTGACCCATAAGTATACATCAAAAATAAAATATGATGTACTTCAAATCTAAGGCTATATTACAATTCCTTTTCAGGTAGCAGCATCAACAAACATTCCTTTGAAGGCCTGTACAACCTGACATTGGCTGTGATTTTCCTTATTCTTTTCAATATATATTTTTTCTGGAAAATTCACTCTGGAATTTGTTACACTTTTGTAGTCTTCTTTGCATCAGGTTTTGGTGGTACCATATTCTTCTATGGCTTGCTTTGATCCCAGAGCCAGCATTCTTGCCACTAATGTTTGCCTTCATCTTTGATAACAAAGTCCTAATGTTATTAAGTTTAAACAATGGCCTACTTCACACAATATCTAAACCAGGGGTGCCCAAACCCTGGCCCTGGGGCCACTTGTGGCCCTTGAGCACTCCCAATCCTGCCCACGGGGAGCCCCCAGTCTCCAATGAGCTTCTGGTCCTCCTGAGACTTGGTGGAGCCCGCACTGGCCCAATGCAACTGGTCTCAGTGTGATGGCCAACTGTTCAACCTCTCATGTGAGCTGTGGAACAAGGGCTCCCTCCATTCCTTGTTGTTTCACATCTGTGATGCAGCAGGGTCAGCAAAGGAAAGGCTGGCCATGCTTTGTGCAAGGCCTTTTATAGGCCTTGAGCCATTGCAAGACCTTCATTCATTCATATAAGTTCCAACTCTAATATATTCATTTATGTAAATTTATTCAAATTTGAAATGTAAATTATTATTTTTTCCCCAGCCCCTGACACAGTGTCAGAGAGATGATGTGGCCCTCCTGCCAAAGAGTGTCGACACCCCTGGTCTAAACTATTGTTTGGATCAGTGGCTCTCAAATGTTTTGATCTCCAGAGCCCTTCACATTCCTAAAGCAGTAGGGAGTCCTGCTGGCACATGCACAAAGTCTCAGGAACTCCCAGAGTGCAAGTGCAAACCTGGCAGGGGACAGATAGCAGCCACTAAGGTTGTGCTCATGGAACCCTGAAGGTCTCATGGTGCTCCAGGGCTCCTGGGAGCACACTTTGAGAAACACTGGTTTAGATTATTGCAAACAAGATGCTACATAGTCCCCCTCTGATCTTTCTCCTACATATGTCTACAGAAGAGGAGAATGAACTTTAGTTCGATGTTATATATAAACTCAGTGAGAATTGGAACAGACCAGGATATCAAACCTGTAAAAAACCATGGTTTGATATCCTGGCTTTTTCTAATGTTAGTTAACAAACTGCCATTACTCAAGTTCATACATAAAATGGAACCAGGATTGGCCTTAGGATGATTCAACCAATTGGACCAAATGTAGGGGGCTGGGGAGAGGGCAAAAGCTTCTAATGCTGATCCTGAATGGAACTATGGTTTATTCTAAAGTGAAAGCAAAATCACTCTCCTCCTCTCATGCATGGAAGGGGCCTGGGCCTAGGAGGGGTGGGTAAAGGGGGTAATTTGTACCCAGGCCCAGGGTCAAAAAGGGGGCCCAGGAGCCAAAAAAGGGGGCCCAGGAATTTCCTGGGATCTTACATTTTCCTATCTACTCAGACTTGTTGCCTTCATGGGATGCTGGGGATGAGTGTGCGGCTGCAGCTACTGGCAAGCCATATATGCTGGGTCGAGTAATGCATCCATGACAGTCCTTAGCACAGTGTCATTTTTGGGAGGAAACTGGCCTGCTGCAATAGCTCTTTGGCTTTTGGATCTGCTTACCATGAAGTGAAGAGGGACACAGCTGCAGGGCTACAGCTGCTGCAGAAACAAGTTTCAGTACGCACAGGACACTTTCCATTCTAATGTGAACTTAAATATGATTATGTTAATTTTTTGTGACAATTTCCTATATTAGTCCCCTGCTAATTGGGTAAAGAGGCACTTTTTCAAGTGGGTTCTCTTTTATTTAGCAGGGGGAGAGTAACTGGCCCACCTCACCCCAGCAGTGTCTTTTCGAGTGGCTGTCTGCTGGTGTTCTTTTTGCATCTTTTTAGATTGTGAGCCCTTTTGGGACAGGGAGCCATTAGATATTTGATTTTTCTCTGTAAACCGCTTTGTGAACTTTTAGTTGAAAAGCGGTATATAAATACTGTTAATAATAATAATAATAATAATAATAATAATAATAATAATAATAATAATAATAATAATAATAATAATATATTTAAAAGATTTTAGAGAGCCTTAGGGGTTTGGTTTTCTGTGTTACTGTATCTAGCTGCAGATCCCACATGGGTGGGTAGACCTAGGCTCCAAAGACTTTTCCAGTTGTCGTCACCCTCCTCCCACCCTGTTTTGTCCCTCCTTGCCCTCCATTTTGCTTGCCCATCACAACCCTCCCCTGCTCTGTTTCACCCCTCCCTCTTTGCAAAGGGGCTCAAAAGAAACTTTGTACCCCCTGGTAAAATTCCTCTCAGAGGCCCTGGAGGGGGCACACAAGCACAAGGCTGGCCTGTTTGTGATTATCTTCACCGCGGTTTACTTTAGATCAGGGGTGCCCAAACCCCGGCCGTGGGGCCACTTGCGGCCCTCGAGGCCTCTCAATGCAGCCCTCAGGGAGCCCACAGTCTCCAATGAGACTCTGGCCCTCCAGAGATTTGTTGGAGCCCACACTGGCCTGATGCAACTGCTCTCAGCTTGAGGGCGACTGTTTGACCTCTCGCATGAGATGTGGGATGAGGGCTCCTTCCACTGCTTCTTGTTTCACATCTGTGATGCAGTAGCAGCAGCAAAGGAAAGGCTAGCCTTGCTTTGTGCAAGGCCTTTTATAAGCCTTGAGCTATTGCAAGAACTTCATTCATTCATATAACTTCATCTTTAATATATTCATTTATGTAAACGTATGTAAATTTATTCAAATTTTAACTGTAAATTAATTCTTTTTTCCCCCGGCCCCCGACACAGTGTCAGAGAGATGATGTGGCCCTCCTGCCAAAAACTTTGGACACCACTGCTTTAGATTATTGTCTGAACTGGGCCTATGCCTCTGGTATTGGTGTGAAGTAGATGCTAGGCTTCCTCACCCTGCAATCCTATGCATGTCTACTCAGAAGTAAGTCTTACTGAGTTCAATCTACCAGCACATGCCTAAGCATGTTTAAGTAAGTCCCATTTTGTTCAATGGGCCTTACTCCCAGGTAAGTATACATAGGATTGCAGCCTTACTCCCAAGTAAGTGTATGGAAGTACAGCCCATTATTTTCCTTTTCATGGGCCAGTGCTTTGACATACTTTGGTCATCTGCTGCTTGTAGCCTTTGCTCATGAGATTGCGTTTCCTGCTGCACCATCTTGCACCTGCCTTCAGAATGTCCTTCAAATCCTCTTTTCTTTTCAAGTGCAGATCCTGATTTCAACCTGATTCAAAAACTGTCCAATGCTTGATTCAAGTGACAGCTTGAATCACTTGAATCAAGCGATTCAAGTGGCAGCTCCTTCATCATCCCTTACAACAGCATTAAAAAAAATCGTAAATTATTTTGGAGAACGTGTAAACAAGAGACAATGCCTTTGTTTCTTGCTAATTGCTTGCAGGAGCCATCTGGGGAAATGGCTCTTGTTCAACCCGAACTTATAGTAGCAGTGTGCCAGTGTTCATGCCTTTGATGATTAAGATGTATAGTAATTATCTATACTGTACATGTCACACACACACCCCCCCCCCCATGTCTATGTTGAAGGCTCGCATCTGACTCCATTCACATTGGCTCAATCCTGGTTTATCACCAGGTAATAAGACAGCTGCACAAGAGGTCATATAGTTTAATTTAATTGCATTGCCTTATTATACTTATAAATCCACCTCAGTGCAAGATGCATATAGCTAGATATGCTATTATTGACAAAATGTTTGCAGAAAGAAAAGGGATTTAGAACTTCATCAGTCACATCAAGGCAATGCATGCTGCCGTGAACAGGATAATCCTTGATTTTTATAGCACAGGCATATTAGGTCACAGCTTTGTGGTTCTCTCTGCAGGGGGAAATCGGCCTCACAAAGTTCTGATCCTCACTAGGAACTGTAGGAAGAGATACAAATCTCTTGGTTCAGGTGTGTGTCTCTTTCTGAATACATTACAGTGTGCAATCTGGAACGGTGCTAGCAGTCAGCATGATTGGACATGCTGCAGTGTTGGCAACCTTCAGTCTCGAAAGACTATGGTATCGCGCTCTGAAAGGTGGTTCTGGAACAGCGTCTAGTGTGGCTGAAAAGGCCAATTCGGGAGTGACAATCCCTTCCACACCGGGAGCAAGTGCAGTCTGTCCCTGGTCTGTCTCCCTGGCTATGGGCCTTCCTTCTTTGCCTCTTAGCCTCAGACTGTTAGCCAAGTGTCTCTTCAAACTGGGAAAGGCCATGCTGCACAGCCTGCCTCCAAGCGGGCCGCTCAGAGGCCAGGGTTTCCCACCTGTTGAGGTCCACTCCTAAGGCCTTCAGATCCCTCTTGCAGATGACCTTGTATCACAGCTGTGGTCTACCTGTAGGGCGCTTTCCTTGCACGAGTTCTCCATAGAGGAGATCCTTTGGGATCCGGCCATCATCCATTCTCACGACATGACCGAGCCAACGCAGGCGTCTCTGTTTCAGCACTGTATACACGCTGGGGATTCCAGCTCATTCCAGGACTGTGTTGTTTAGAACTTTGTCCTGCCAGGTGATACTGAGGATGCATGTCAAAGGGGTCTGATGTGGAGCCATCGAAGACAACAGTGCCCTTCATGTCCTTGTGGAGGCTGCTAAGGCTGGTAAAGGAACCATTAAGCCAATATGGCCACTATTTTCATGTGGTACAGGGCACCTAGAAAAGGCAAAAGTAGTAGAAGTGATGCTAATTAGGACCTTCTCAGGGGACCACTGTGAACTGATAGACTTCTGGTCCTCCAGAGTTCCCTATAGTATAGAGAGGACTCTAACAGAAGTGCCCATAGTAGTACACTAGGAAGGGAGTTTAGCCCCCTGAAAAAAAGGCAAGAGTGCATCACAACGAGCTCTGGGGCACACCTAACATTTGCACACCTTGTCCCAAGCTGCCCCCTACGACTTAAAGGAAAAGAGGGTCAGACCAGTGGTTACGAATGCACTGACTAACAAAACTTTGAAACAAAACAAGATCAAGTGTCCTAATTTTGCCTAGAGAAAGCCAAGCCTTGTTTTCCTGCTTTAGATCCCTTTTGTGATCCCCATCTGAAAAATATCTTTCCTCATTCAAAAGCAGAAAGATCAACAAGCATTACTGTTAATCTATGGAAAGCACAGTTCTGTGCCTGCTTGACTTTTACCTGCTGAAAAACTGCAAATCAAATTGCATTTTTTAATACATTAGCCTGGAAAAGAAAAAAAAAATATTTACCATATTGGTCATGGAGATAAAATTAAAGTGGCATACAGGAAGTCCATTTTAATCTGGATTTTGCAAACTGCCAACAAAACAATCCACAATTTATACAAAAGATCTGTAGTGTCATTTGTCAGTCTTTTTGATAGCAGAATCTTTGACAGCTCCTGTTAACTTTGTACTTCAGCCAAGAAAAAAATACCTAGGAGAATAGCCTCTTTGTAACTATGTACTTCCATGCAGTGCTCATCAATTGATAAATATGTAGTGAGTGATCTTCATTTTCTCTGAATCAACAAACAATAGTGTACGGAGTGACATCTCCTAGTTTTGCCTTACAGGTTATATATTTATAACAAAGAGCACCTTCAGGGCTAAATAGCTACTTCAGGGGTCTAATTTTTAGCCAGAAAATTGCAGAGATAATGGATGAAATACTCCCCTACCTCTACACTGTGGTCCCTGTTTGAAGCATAACCCTATGGGGCTACCACATGGCTAAATAACCAGTTGAAAGTAATGTGTGCTTTGGCCCTTAGATTGCAGCGGATCTCATTAACTGACCTAAGTGGCAGAGGTTGCAGTATAGAATCAGGATATTGGAAATGTCTCACATCCTTTCCAGCATAGATCTGTTTGCTCCTCCCACTGAATACATCAAGTATGCAACAATTACAGCATTGCAAATATTATAAAAAGCTGTGGACATCATAATAAGTACATCTGTGCAAAGAACATTTCTTGCACAACCAGCAACAGCCTCGCTCCAAACATTGAGGATTCAAAGGAAGAACTTCCAGGCCAGATGGTGCACTTTCATAGTGCAGAGCCCCCCCCCCCCTTGGGGCCAGGCTTAGAAAAAAAAAAATTAAACACTACCCCTTCCTCATGTGAACTGCAGAGCAGAAAAAAGACTCTGATTATCATCCTCTAGACCCAAACAAGTGTCATGGATCAGCAGGAATCCTACCTTTAATGTCCTGTCCTTGCAGGATGAAAAAAAAAAATTCTGTACCCACAACTCAGCTAATGAGAACTTGTAGGCTGCAGTGCTAAGAGTTTTGGAAGAGGAGTGGGGAAACCTGACTTCAAACTCTCAGGCTGCAATCTTAACCACACTTTCCTGAGAGTAAGCCCCATTGAAGAAAATAGGACTTACTTCTGAGTAGACCTGGTTAGGATTGTGCCCTCGCTCAGCTGTGATGCTTACTATGGGTGCAATCATAACCCCTTATGTCAGTGCTTTCCAGCACTAGCTGGCATAGCGGTGCCAATGGGACGTGTGCTGCATCCTGCAGTTGGGTGTCACTCATGGAGGCCTCCTCAAAGTAAGGGAATGTTTGTTCCCTTTCCTCAGAGCTTCACTGCCCTTATGTCAGTGCTGGAAAGCACTGACATAAGGGGTTAGGACTGCACCCTATGTGATTTTAGCCACACATCTGTCTCTCGGGTTAACCTACCTCATTTGTGTGAATGCAGTGGGTGGGAGGAGAATCATATGTACTGCCCCAGCACCTTGGAAGAAGGGCAAGTTTAAAAAAGAGGTAAATTTTTAATGGGTAAATTGGTGAAGGCTCTCCAAGCACAGGCTCCGTTTTTACAGAATGAACTTCCTCATCAAATATTCTGTTGTCCTATGGATTTTCTATCCATTTTGTACACGCTTATTGTGAAGTGGGGATTTGAAACTACCTTAATAATTGTGAACAGAACATTAGCAGGTTGTAGTTATTCCTTCCTGGCTGCTTTTTGGTTAAGAGCACAAGGTTGTGATGTTTTTCTCTCATTTCCAATTCTGTACAGAAGATCACTTAAAATGGATTCGTTTCCTCTTAAACAGCATTTAACCACCCTGTAATTCTCACTGTAATGTAGTTAGAGATTTTCTACCCTTTTCATTGCATGTTCATGGGTGACGTGGGAATTTCAATCGGGGTTAATTGTTGTGAGGATGGGACCAGGAGATGACATTGATTCCAATTTATTGTGCAGTGCAAAAGTATGATCTTGAGTATGTGCCATACTTTCCATTCTTTGAAGTCCCTTCTTGAATGATCCACACTTATCCAATTTATGACAAATGCTGGAAGGAGCAGCCACTGTGTTCTTCCTACATAAACATAGTTTGTGCTCTGTTTAAATTTCTTTTTTTCTTTTTTTTACTAAGTTTTCTTAGTAAATGTTCTTAGTTATTTAATGTTCTTAGTTGATGTTCTCTTAGTCATTTATACAGTCCAGTCCATTCTCTTTGGTCATCAAAGAGAGCCCTGCTACTTGTGCCACCATCAAGAGAGATTAGGGAGAAATAGGGCCTTCTCAGTGGTGATGCCTGTAGTATGGAATTTCCTCCCCTCTAAGTTGAAAACTGTTCCTTCATTGTTAACTTCTGGTGAGGCCAGAAGCCTTTTTTATTTCAGAAAGCCTTTGATGCCCGGTAAAGGGTATGATGCCTGCCTTTTTAGTAATTAACCCATTTCTGCCCAGCCCACCGGTGTACACATTTGATCCCTGTTGCGTATATGCAACATTGGGCAGAAATGGCTTAATGGTTATTAACTGATGGTTTGTATCGCTACTGCTGTTTAATTTTTATTCTCTACTTTATAGATTTGTTTTTATTTTATAGTTTTTGCATATATATCTTTTATGTATTTTAATTGTTGTTAGCCGCCTTGGGTGCCCTCCAGGGAGAAAAGCAGGATACTAAAATAATATCATATGTGTATATTTGACAGAGTTGCACTCTGGCTGGTAAATGGCAGCTGCACCAGAAATTACATAACATTTAGTAAAGTTACATAGAATTACTATTTCCTTCCATATCAGTACACCTCCATGCCAGAAACATGGTACCTATTGAATTCCCACCTGCCATCAAACTCTTGAAGGCACAGGGTTTATTATTAATTATTATTATTAACAGTATTTATATACCGCTTTTCAACTAAAAGTTCACAAAGCGGTTTACAAAGAAAAATCAAATAACTAAATGGCTCCCTGTCCCAAAAGGGCTCACAATCTAAAAAGATGCAAAAGAATACCAGCAGACAGCCACTAGAACAGACAGTGCTGGGGTGAGGTGGGCCAGTTACTCTCCCCCTGCTAAATAAGGAGCACTCACTTGAAAAAGTGCCTCTTACCCAATTAGCAGGGTGATTAGCAGGTTAGCAGGTTTATGTCAGGAAAACAAGTTGACCCTAACTAATTAAGGGCACAATCCTAACCAACTTTCCAGCACCGACCTTACAGCAATGCAGCCCCAAGGTAAGGTAACAAACATGCCCTTACCTTGAGGAGGCCCCCCCCTTAACTGCCTCCCACTGCAGGATACAGTGCACATTACATTGGCACAGCTATGTTAGTGCTGGAAGGTTGGTTAGGATTGTGCCCTGGTCACAAGTGCCCCATTGATGGTTCTCTACCTGTATGCTGAACAGCTGAAGACACATCTGCTGGCCCCACCTTCAGCATCTGGGCATTCAGCAATAGGTCTGAAAGGGGTACATGTGAAGGGGTTCTTACTCAACATGTGTATTGTGGTACATGCTTAGGTTCTTCAATGAGATCAAGAACCTTATTTGCACAGGGTTCCTGATTACATGGAAGAGCCCATGTGTACAGTTGTATGTGAGAGCTTCCTTCATATGTTAACACCATATGAAAAGCCATGCTGGATCAGGCCTGAGTCCCATCTTTGTGCATCCACAGATCTTCTGTCTGCAGATGCACACAGGTTGGGAGAAGCAGATGCAATCCCACATCCCTCCACATACTCAGGCCGCATGCATGGATTGAAGATCTGAATGGAAGCACAAAAAGAGAGCAACTCCTGTGAAGTGTTGAGAATCAATTTACCTGATTTGCCAATGCCCCCTCAGCCCCATAAAACAAAACAGGAATCAATTATTCCATTCTCCCTTCACTCCATTTTCTTCTCTTAAAAAAGGGAAAGAAGGTTTGAGTGTATGCCTAATGGATCTCTAGGGGCAGCCTCTTGGAGAAACGATGTATCTCAAGAGGTTGTCCTCAAAGCCAGCGAGATTTCCAGTAGCCTGAGTGGGTATTCTGAGAGCGAGGCTTGTGAGAGTTGCCCATTAACTTGTCACCCCTTGATTGGTCATTGCTCTCATAAAGAGTTTCTGAAGAATAATTGGCCTGGCTGAACTGCTACAAACTAGGTAGGTTGCAAGGCTATATAGTAGATCTGAAACAGAGTCTGATAACAGCTATTATAGAATGAGGACCCTGAGGCCTGTTCAGACAATACTTTTCATCAGCCCCAACCACCACACATTGAGGCATATGTGAGCAAACCTCCCTCCCTCCCAGTGAGCCCTTCTGCTCTGCATAATCCAGGGGATGGGGGAAGCAGACCATCTGAATCACACACACCATTTAAACAGCACTTCGTATTTAAATCTTACTGTGTGAATGTTTCAGACTGTTTGCTACCCATGCAATGTGGCAGAGCAGAATGGTGTGCTGGAAGGAGGCAAGACAGGCACACTCACACCATTTACTGTGCAGTGCAGATGGCTTTGTACAAACTGACTGCCTGACAGTGGCAGACTTCCCCAACCCCGTGCTCAGGGCAAAGATCTACGATGGCGCCCCCCCCGGTGAGATGCCGCCGCATCCCCATGCAGAAATTCTCCCCCTCCCCACTCACCAAAACATTGTGGAGCCTCACACAACTCCAGAACACACCAGGGAAACATTCTGAGACTTCCCCAACATCTTAAACTGTGGTTCCAGCAAACCGGAAGCACAGTTTCCAACTGCGTCTGGAGCCTCAGAGAAGCTTCCATGTGGTCCTAGAAGGGTGCGAAAATTTGCGCCTGGGGCATTTGCCCTGTTGAGTTAATGGCAGGTTCACTACTGCTGCCTGAGGGCTCAATCCCATCCAACTTTCCAGCACCAGTGCAGCAGCAATGCAACCCTGAGGTAAGAGAGCAAATGCTCCTATACCTTGAGAAGGACTCGGTGACTGCCTCTTCACCACAGGATCAGTGCACACCCCATTGGCACAGCAGCACTGGCACTGGAAAATTGGATAGGATTGAGCCCTGAATTCTCAAACGATATGCAAAAGTGGCTGCTTTTATACTGCTTTCCAACAAAAAGTTCACAAAGTGGTTTACATAACAAAAAGAAAGAAAAGAGATTCCCTGTCCCAAAAGGACTCACAGTCTAAAGTAGCATGCATCCACTGGAAAATACCTTGTGCTGGGGTGAACCTAAGGGGTGGACTTCAAGTTTTAGATCAAGGGGGGTACATGAGGGAAGATGAACCCTCCCTGCACCCAACTGTTACCTGCCCATTAACTTCCCCACTGTGTCCCAGCACTTGCTCCCAGCTAAACTCGCTTCTGGTATCAACTTCATTAAAATGAAGTTGGAAGAGAGGTTCCAGAAAGACAAATCACAATCAGGGAGGACTCTTTTGCACTGAAAATTAAAGGGTGATCTTCTGCCTTTTCCATGATGGAAGACCAGATTTAAATAAATGGAACTGCTGCTATTACATGTATTTTGAGCCTGAGTGTTAGTGGAGCAGCTGGAATTTGTTTTCCTCACAATTCCCCAGGCAGAAATGAAATAAATGGGTTGGCTCCAGTATTTTTTTTTAACCTGTAGAAAGCAGTCATAGGGTCAAATTGTGGTGGAGGAGCAGTGAACTTCTCCCTGAGTTTTTCACAGTCAATGTGGCAGGGCAGGACTTCACTACTGAATTTCCTGCTGGATTCCATGGCTGCTGTTTGAGAAGGTAGGTGTGAACATACCCTGAGGTTACAACATGTGTTGGACCTCTAAGCCAGTCATTCAAGGGTTCTAGTCAGCTGAATATCAGGATGTGGATGAAATTAATAATCAATACAGATCACAGGGGAGAGTTCTGGAAGTGTGCACTATTGAACTAAAGGCAGACTCTGATGTCTCTTGCTGAGAATAGACAGCTCTGCAGATGAGACCAAGACTTGGCATGAGATATGCAGAGTCTAAGAAAACTGGAAGCAGTTGTAAAGAGATTCAGGTCCCTGCTGAGAAACCTGAGAGAGATGACCATGAAGTCCTGCATCATGTGTACAGACAACACAACCCTGAGATAAACTCAATTCTGACTGCAATGCTGAAGAATCACCAGGTTGGCTCTGCACCTATATAAAAGCACCTCTGGAGGTGGGAAGGACTTCGAGGGTACATGGACTCATAGTTTATGGCTGGTGCTTGAGCCAGGCCTCCATGACTTGTGACCAACCAAGCTGAATAGAGTTTCCCTCAGACAAGCATGATGGTGGGCTACAATAAACCTTCTGGTTGCACACCTAAGGATGTCAGAACCATGAGGGGGGATTATCAGCCATTTGGCAGGCCTCATTAAATGGTCACTGAGCTGCATTTGTCTTATTTTACTTACTTACTTAACTTACAAATTTATATCCCGCTTTATCTCCCAGTGGGCATTCAAAGCAGGTAGTAACAAGACTTTCTGGTCACAAGTTGTGCAAAAGGCTGGCCTGCCTCCATTCTGAATTCTTCCCTCCCTTTTTTCCCTGTTGGCTTGTGGCAATTCCCTAGGCCTCCTTGTTCTTTCAAATACTTTTACACGTTAAAGTTGGGAAACTTTCCCCCATCATAACATTATTCGGGAACCACATTGGGGGAGGGAGCAGAACTGGTGAACATGATTTGTCCGCCTCTATACGAAGACTTCAGTAATTGTAGTAGTGTCACTTCTTACTAAACCACTATTGTTACTAATCTGGGAGCTGCATAGCCTCACTTCCCTGTTGTATTTCTTTCTCTCCCCACAAAAATGTGACTCTTAACCTTCCATCACAGCAGACATGATGTATATTGTCTTGAAACCATTCCAAGTGACTTAACAAACAAACCCCTGACCTCTAAGGAAAGTAAAAAAGGTATTATTAGAAATAAACTGCTGGGAACCTCATGAAAGTGAAGGGAGGGGGAAAATCTGTTTTTTCCATGTATATTTAGTGGGTCCTAACGATTACTGTACAAATATGAGAAGAGGCAGCCCAATGATCAAGAGATGCACTAGAGAATGAAGCCATTTTAAGTACAGTGTAAGCCTAAGCATCAATTTTTCATGGTCGCATATACGAGTCTCAAATGATTTGTTCCAGCAAGCAATGAAAAGGACTATGTTGCCTTCGAGTTGATTTGGAAAAAAGAAAACGACAAGGCTTTGTGGCAGGGACAAAAGGTTGTAAAAGGTGCCAGGCGGCAAGGGTAGCGCTTTTTTTTATCGTTTACGTGTTGGATGAAGCTGAAAGCTGCCAGATAGCTTCTTTTCGACAGCTTGAAGTTACTGTTGGGAACAGATCCATGTATGGAAGCAAAAGCAGAAAAGCAGAGATAAGCTGCTATCCAGCTATGCAAACCATGTTTAGAGACACTTAAAGGACAAGCATTTCAAACTCCTTTCTTTCTGGTAAATTTAGAGAAGCAATCATATGAGGTTCTCGTTCTATTCAGCCATACACAGAACTACCGAGACTTGACAGCGGTAAGTGTCGTGGGGGGGGGGGTCGTTTGCGTTACTTTCTGTGAATGTGTAGGTTTTGGTAATACCCACAGAAGCCATTTTTGCACAGGAGATTTTCTTTCATTTCGTAAGAGAGAGGTATGGGCTGAAGATTCTTGAGGAATGACATTGAACTGAGAAGGATGCCTGCTATCTGAGAGGCAGAGAAACTTTTGTGGGGAGGCATCAGAAAAGCTGTATTTTATCCAGGGTTGTTCTCTGTTGGAATAGATTGGTTGGCTGATTCTAATGCATTAGAGCTATTATTAAGGGCACATAAGCCTAACATTGTATCACCTTTTCATGTACCACAGTATTTAGTGCACAAATGCTGGTTGCTTGGTGGAGTGTCTTTAGTTTCATTTTTTAAGCAATATGCCTGGTCGATCACAGTGTGTTGAGCTGCATACTTTAGGAAGAGTTTTTTAGTAAACAGCGATGTTTCTCTTGGCAGGGAAGGACTCATTTCCCAACATAGATTAGGCTGATTACATGCTGTACAAAGATCTTCGAACAGCTTTAATCAACATTGTGGCATTGTGAAAGACTCAAACCCTTCAAAACAGCTGCATGCATCCCATTGTCACTATCTAAGGCAAGATGTCACGCATCTGTGCAGATATCGTTCTCCTTAAAAAAAAGCAAGCTATAAATATTTAACATGAAGTTTAAATATTGCTAGACTAAAAAGAAAAGAACATTGGCCCAACTATATCATCATCATTATGGATTTAGAAAAAAAATCCTGCTTTTTAAAGTCAACTTTATAGTAAGGAGCACAGTGTGTGCATGGGTGTACAAAAGTGTGCATACGTGTGCAAATATTTGGATATTATCTTTGACTTCAGTTGTGTTTTGTACAGACATTCTGATTTTGAAAAGCTAACATCAGAATTCCAGAAGCACAGGTGCTTCATGGTTTCAGCCTGGAGTGCACAAAATTATATTAGAAATCAGGAAAACTGTTTTAGGGCCCAATCCTATCTAACTTTCCAGCACCAGTGCAGCTGCAAAGCAACCCCAAGGTATGGGAAAAAATGTTCCCATACTTTGAGGAGGCCTCTGTGACTACCCCACCACCACAGGATGCATTGCATGCCCCATTGGCACGGCTGCACCAGTACTGGAAAATTGGATAGGATTGGGCCCTTAGTAATTAGCACTACAACTGAGATGGTAGGACAGTCATCACTGGGAAATATGGTTCAACACTTAATATCATTCCCCTTGAAGCAGAAACAAGATATTGTCTAGATTTGTCCCCCTGTGTTTCTGTTTGCGTTTCAAATTCTTTGTGGATGAGTTCTATGGTTCCAAGTCACAATATTTTCTGAATGGTGAAATATTTGTTTTAGTTCACCATTTGCTTGGATATCTTTATGCAAAAAATCTTTTTTTCAAAGCTTCTACATATTCACTTGTCAATATATATTGATAAGAATTGTTGCTTCCTCTTGCTATCACATAGTCTCTTTGACCACCACAACCCTAATCAGAACTTGTGTCTTAGGTGTTTGTGGACTAATTGGTAATTGGGGTGAGAGCAGGATAGCACTCAGGTCTTTTTCATAAAATTTGTAAGAGCATAAAAAATTCACAGAAATGTTTAGAAAGAAAGAAATGTATGAGAGAATTGTTCTGTGTGGTCCAGAAGAGAGTCTTTATAGCAAAATCTTAACCTTATGTATTTGAAAGTTGTTCAAATTATTTCAGTGAGATTGGGCCCTCAATCTTGTAACTCCCCTGTGAGACAGATCATTAATAATCCAGGTCTACAGTTCAAGAATGGAGACCATACATGTGAGATGGTGGCTTCTCTAACAAAAGCCATTTAGGAAGCCTGGGGAGAAATGAATGCAGCGATCTCAAGTTCGAATCCAACTGCAGCCGTAAGCATATTCTTCTGGAAGTAAGTCTTACTGAGATCTATAGGATTTAGGGGACAATCCTGAAGTGCCCTTGGGCCAATGCAGGTCCCTTGCACCAGCCCGGGAGTGCCACAAAAGTCCCGTCAAGCACTTTTGCACCACTCTGAGGGAGACAGGCTGGTGCATGGATGTGCGGCTGCCTCCTGTGCCGATGCAAGCCCTGAGCCTGGTAAGTATGCGTCAGCCGAGCTTGGCAAGTGCAGGGGTCTGGAGGGGTATGGGAAGGGCGGGGAGGAGTGGGAGGGAGGCATTTGGGGTGGGAGGAGGGTGGGCAGCAGAGGGTGGGCAGGTGGGAAGGGGCGGGCGAGTGGAGAGTGGGAGGCAGGGCCAGGATCCGGCACTTATGCCTGACCCTGACCCCATTTCCAGGTAACCCAGGGCAGTCCCGGGCTGCTCAGATTTGGGCCACCTCATCACGTAGTGCAGATCTGAGTAGACCCTTTGGGGCTGCTGTGGCTGTCCCCAGGATAAGGGGGAAAGTTTCCCCTTGCCTTGGACCAAGCATCAGACAGCGCAGGCCGCCTGGCCTGCCTCTTCCAATGCAAGTTAGGATTGCGCTGTCCATGTAATAAAGAGGTTCAGTTTATAAAGTTCTGCTGCCTGGGCCTCATAGACCCAGTTTTCCATGAATTATTCTAGTCTGTCCTGAAACCTCTACCACCCTCATATCACTGGCAGGGTCTTCCTTTCTATTTGGGTTAAAAAATTTCAATTTGAATCATCTTCTGATTCTATCCTTAAAAGAGAGGGAAATGTAGCTGACCCATATTGGTGTCTCTTTTCTAAATTACAGTATTCGTGGTTTTATTTATGTCTTGTGTTCTTTCACACACACTGGCCATTCATTTTCAGTTCTCGGACTTGGAGGTGGTCCTCCTCAGGGTTGCCAGCGAACCAGGGTGATCAGACGTCCTCTTTTTTCAGGATTTTTCCTCTTTTTTAGTTCATGCCCTAGAAAAAAAAACTTAAATGTCCTCCTTTTCCCTATGAGTGGGCCCCTGCAGGCATCGTATAGCCTTCTTGTAATTAATAAATTACAGTACAGTGGTACCTCGCATAACGAATCCCCCGCGCAGTGAAAAACTCACAGAATGAAAGCGTTTTGAGAAGTTTGGTAACTCGCACAATGAATTTTTATTACATATGCTTCACAAAACGAATTTTTTTTTGTTTTGCTTTGGTTTGTCTTAAGGGGGGGATCTTCATGTCAGTTTATGATCCCGTCCACCCTAGTAAGGGGAGGATCTTCATGTCAGTTTATGTAAGTAAGTCCCATTGTGCTTGCTTCCAGGAAAGTGTGCACAGGATTACAGCCTTCAAACTCCCCACTCAGCATCCCCCCCCCATCGCTCATTCACCCTCTCACTGCCCCATTTCCTTCACGTTTCCCCCCATGATCACGGCAAAAGCAAGCAGTTGAGTGCAGCTGCTCTGTCCTCCCCAGCTTAGAGCACAATCCTGTGCGTGTCTCCTCAGAAGTAAGTCCCATTGTGCTTACTCCCAGGAAAGTGTGCACAGGATTACAGCCTTCAAGCTCCCCACTCAGCATCCCCCCCGTTTTTGAAATCCTCTGTACAGTATGTATGCCTTTAAAGAGCACTTAATAAACACTTTGTAAACCAAATTTGACTTTGTTCTGACTTTTCTTGCCCATAGGAACGCATTAATTAAATTTCAATGCATTCCTATGGGAAAACGCGCTTCGCAAAACGAAAAACTCGCATAACGAAAGGACTCGCAGAATGGATTAATTTCGTTATGCGAGGCACCACTGTATATGTATAGGTAATATAGTTTAAATTTAATAATAGTGTTTAAATTGAGCACATGAAAGCAACATACAAGTGTTTTTAGCTTTTATTTTCTCATGGCCTACATTTTTCTTGGATGTCCTACATTTTTCAGTGCCTTATCCTCTTTGGGGTTAGACATCTGATAACCCTGAGCAAAACACTAAGAACTATTTTTTACGTCTTATTGATGACATGGTATACAAACAGTCAAGGCTCAGGGTTTTCTAAACTGTGACATAGCCTCACTAAGATCCCTGGTGAAGAGAGTTTATAGTTCAGTGGCAGACCATGTCCATTGGTCCTAGGTTCAGTTCCTGGTATCTACAGCTATAGTGATCTCAGCAGAACTGGGGAAGATCTCAAAGGAGACAATACTAGAGCATGTAGACCAGCCATCTAACTTTCTTAAGGCCTGGTCTACACAAGGAACAAGATGAGTTGGTAGAATGGACTGTACTATCAATGGCCAGCACCCAATGCCCTCAGGCAAATGCCAGTGTTGGGACACTGTCGATGTCTGTCGTGGCATCTGGAGAAGACTGGGCCCAGCCACAACCAACAAATCTCAGCTAGCTGCACGCAACTCCCCTTACCTTGTTGGCAGGGAATTATTTTTCACCACCACCAATTATAGAAACAACTTCATTCTAGCTCAGAGCTCTCCAAAGCTTGGACTAGATCCAGGGTTTAGAAAAAGCCCGCCCCCCCCCCCCCAATAAGCAGTGCTTACCTTTCTGAATCCCTATGCCCAGATTAGCTTGAAAGAAATGCAGCAGTGCGGCAGAACAGTAAGCACTGCTCAGGACAGGGAGGGCTTTTTTGAGACACAGCAGTTTCCAGTTTGGAGACCACTATTCTAACTGGTAGGCACTGGAAGACACCCCCCCCCCCAATTTGCTGCTCACAACTATCAACTGCCACCAAAGGAAACAAAGGTGGGCCCACAGATGACACCTTACGATGTGTACCCTCAAACCTTGACCTGACCCTATGTACCTCTTCAGAATGCAGGTGAGAAATCACACTTTTAATGATCCCCCAGTTAAAAAAAAACTAAACTAAAGTATCTGCAAGGAAAAAAAAACTACCATAGTACATCAGGAAGAAATGTTCCTTTCCCTGCAGTGCTAGTTTTCTACAAGTAGGGAAACATTTATTAATTTATATTGTATTACAATTTATAAATAACTTTTAAATCCAAAAGGACCCTCAAAGTGATATACAATACAGATTTTTTTTTTTAATCAAAAGACCAGTCCGTCCACTGACCAGGCCCAGACCTCCTTGATTCAATGAGTTGACTGTATCTTATGCCTTCAGACAGTAGTCAGGGGCCAGTGTATTCTCATCAGCAATTATAACAAAGAGATAGAAAAATTGTAAATAGATCAATAGTACTACTCAAGCAGATACTCCTGCTTCCCATTCTGTTGCTGCACTGTTTTCTCTCCCTTGCGTCTTGTTTCTTTGTCTGTTTCTTAGATTTACATCCCACCTTTCCACTAGCATGCTCAAGGCAGTGAGACAGAATTACTGTCTTGTAACAAAGTTATAATAATTTAGGAGAAAATTACAGCAAACAAAAGAATCATCAGTTGGAAGATGAATCTTGAAGGAAACACCAATCCTTCTTGGATATTATTCTAGCTTTGTATGGATGATTTAAGTCAGGGGTGTCCAAAGTTTTTGGCAGGAGGGCCACATCATCTCTCTGACACTGTGTCGGGGGGAATTAATTTACATTTAAAATTTGAATAAATTTATATAAGTTTACATAAATGAATATATTAAAGATGAACTTATATGAATGAATGAATGAATGAAGGTCTTGCAATAGCTCAAGGCCTATAAAAGGCCTGGCAGAAAGCAAGACCAGCCTTTCCTCCGCTGCCACTGCTGCATCACAGATATGAAACAGCAAGCAGTGGAGGGAGCCCTCATCCCACAGCTCACGGGAGTGGTCAAGCAGTCACCCTCACGCTGAAAGCAGTTGCGTCGGGCCAGTGTGGGCTCCAACAAATCTCCAACAAAGGGCCAGAGGCTCATTGGAGACCAGGGGCTCCCTGAGGGCCGCATTGGGAGTCCTTGAGGGCCGCAAGTGGCCCCAGGGCCGGGGTTTGGGTACCCCTGATTTAAGTGGTAGGGGAGCAGGTCTTATGGCAGAAGGCTCTATCCCAGTCTATGTGTGTTTTATGAAGTATATTTAGAGGACCCTTGTGCATAACAGCTGTACGAACAGAGGACCATCTATATGTCATCAGGAAACATGCAAAGTATTATGGAGTGTCCAGTGTACATTCTAAGGAATATGTATAGATCAGGGGAGGAATTTACTGCTGCTCTGCCATTCTCCCACCCCTGCCCTGTAATCCTTGAACCCTAGACTAGTTGACTGAAAAGAGCTACAGCCAGATTCGGCCACTGTCAATGGAAGGGCTACTGTCCACGGAAGGTCTTTTATGAGCAGCACCAGTACTATACAATGGAGGGCTAGCTTCAGTGGCATAGCTAGAGGGGGTACAAAGCACTAAGTTTGCAGGGAGCCTCACCTCAGCATGCTAGCAGCCGTCCCCTGCCCAGAATGGCTCCAAAGGGGGAGGAGAAGGGCCGCTTGGATGCTGAGATAAGGCTCCCTGCAAAACTTACTGCTTTGTCCCCATGGCTATGCCACTGGCTAGCTTTCTTAGCCTCTGCTGCTTAGTAAATTAAAAGAAGCAAAACTCAACCCAAATAATAGGGGCTGCATTTGTAGTGTCGCATTTACCAGACAGAAGCGATCTCATGTTTTTGACTTGTGACGAAATTGCTAAGAAAGCTGGCCTTAAGTATTTACAGTATGTGTGTTAGAGGGTGATACGGTCCTCTCACAGAGGCCCATACCATATCACAAGCAGCACATTTGAATCTGTTTCCAGACCCAAATGCCTGTGCTTTGTTTTTCTGGAGCTGTGCAAACGTTTGCCTAATATTTGTTTTTCCTTTGAATTTGTCTGCAAGAATTTTGTATACTTTTATTTTCATGAATATTTAATACCAACCTCACTTGAAGTGGAGCTAAGAAATATTTCTGAAGCTCTGGCAGGTACCTTTGCAAAACATTTATATATATTCAAATCAATTGTAAACATGAATCTTGAAGGGATCTGGCACGATAGGTAGTTTATGATGCACCTACTATTGTGGAATTCTCAAAAAAATAGTTTCAAGCAAGGGTTCAGGTCCAAAAGGATAGTGCCTGCATTAATATCACTCATTTTAAAAATGGGTGGAGGAGAGAACTGCAGGGGCAGTTCTTTGGTACTTTCTCTCTTGCAATATGATAGGCAGCTATTGTAAGTTAAATCATGTGTCTTAAGGACAGAGAGGGGAGACCCCAGAAAAATACCATGTTTTAATGTCTTTTCACTATGTGATGTTCTGATAAGGGATCCACCAGACCCTCATTTCTATGTCCTTGTGCGGTAAAGTGCTGAACTTAAAACAAGAAGACTTGGATTCTAATCTCTCCTTGAAATGAAGTTTGTTCCTTAGTGCCAGTCTCAATGTCTCAGCCTAACCTACCTTACTCCTCAAGCTGGAGCACAGCTGGAGCTCAGTGGAGATGTGCGTGCAAAAGATCACTTGTTCAATCCCTGATGCTTCCAGGTAGGGCAGAGAAAACCTTGTTGTCTTAAACCTTAGAGCAGCCATTTTCAATCACTGTGCCGTGGCACACTGGTGTGCCGCAAATGGTCTTCAGGTGTGCCTCAGAAGTTTGGGGGAGGTTGGGGGAGTCCTTTGTTAATAGGACCACTGGAGGATGCAAGCTCCTTCTGTCAGTGCAGTGTGCCTTGCCAATTGTCAAAAAAATGATAGTGTGCCTTGACAATTTTAGTGCCTTGTTAGTGTGCTGTGAGATGAAAAAGGTTGAAAGTCACTGCCTTAGAGAACTGTTGGTATCAACAATGGCATAGCAAGATGGACCAATTGTCTGACAATTTAAAACAGCTTCCTATGTGCTGTTCCCCCCCCCCCATGGCTTTTGTGAGGAAAACATGTTGGAATAGCCCCACAGAGGAAGGGCAGGATACAAATAAAATGAGAATTGCTGCAACTTGACATTATAGCATAAGAACATAAGAACAGCCCCACTGGATCAGGCCATAGGCCCATCTAGTCCAGCTTCCTGTATCTCACAGCAGCCCACCAAATGCCCCAGGGAGCACACCAGATAACAAGAGACCTGCATCCTGGTGCCCTCCCTTGCATCTGGCATTCTGACATAGCCCATTTCTAAAATCAGGAGGTTGCACATACACATCATGGCTTGTAACCCATAATGGATTTTTCCTCCAGAAACTTGTCCAATCCCCTTTTAAAGGCATCCAGGCCAGACGCCATCACCACATCCTGCGGCAAGGAGTTCCACAGACTGACCACACACTGAGTAAAGAAATATTTTCTTTTGTCTGTCCTAACCCTCCCAACACTCAATTTGAGTGGATGTCCCCTGGTTCTGGTGTTATGTGAGAGTGTAAAGAGCATCTCTCTATCCACTTTATCCTTCCCGTGCATAATTTTGTATGATTCAATCATGTCCCCCCTCAGGCGTCTCTTTTCTAGGCTGAAGAAGCCCAAACGCCGTAGCCTTTCCTCATAAGGAAGGTGCCCCAGCCCAGTCTTAGTCGCTCTCTTTTGCACCTTTCCCATTTCCAATATGTCCTTTTTGAGATGTGGTGACCAGAACTGGACACAATACTCCAGGTGTGGCCTTACCATCGATTTGTACAACAGCATTATAATATTAGCTGTTTTGTTCTCAATACCTTTTCTAATGACCCCAAGCATAGAATTGGCCTTCTTTACTGCTGCTGCACATTGGGTTGACACTTTCATCGACCTGTCTACCTCCACCCCAAGATCTCTCTCCTGGTCTGTCGCAGACAGCTAATTGTTAAATGTTTAGTTAGAATGCATCTAGCTTAGTGTGCATAATGTCAAGTTGAGGTGTTTTGTCCACACTGACTGATAATGGCTCTCTAGGGATTCAGAGGGCGTTTTCCCCAGCTCTTCTACCTGGAGAAACCTTCTGCAGGTGAACCTATCCTCTACCACTGAGCTGCAGCACTTCTCCTAATTGATGAAGTTAGGGAGGACAACAGGAATTATTTTCTCATGTCAGCTCAGGGGCATTTATTTCCTGGTACATTTATGTTACGAGCATCCCTGGTGTAACATAATGGATGATATGTTGTAGTTGGCTGCAGTAATTACCATAATTTTATCCAAAGCTCTTAAAGTTTAGGATTTGAATCAAGGTCTGAGTTGCTGAAATAGCCTCATGTTCACGTTAATGAAAATCCCAAGTTCATGTTAATGTCCCATGGCAATCTTGTTTGCTCCATCTGCATCAGAGTTTGCTGTGATAAGCACATATCCAACAAGAGATATTGCCATGGTGAAGTCCGATCCACATGTGCAGAGGATGTTTTTAAATGGAGATGTATTTGTCATGTTTATCATCTTAGAGTTGTTCGTTTTGGCATGTTGGTTTGACTGTATCAGCTTCTTTTTTAAGGTTTTACTGTATTTTACAATTTCAAATGCCTTATTTTACATCTTGTTTTGTATTTGATTTATTTTTTAAGGCTTGTAGAGACACTGCCATAAAAGGCAGGATACAAAGCCATGTAAAAATAATATCAGTATAGATTTGATTCTGGTGATTTGATCATTATGATTATCATTGGAGTCCTACTGAACCAACTGGATGCATCTTTTGATGCTGATGTGCTCTCCCATGTTGGGCCCTTAATTGTTGCATGGGTTTGGTGGTGCATCACTAGAGATGGTTCAGAGTTATAAGTGTGAAAGGGAAAGGATCACATTCTCTCACGTGAGTCCCTGGATTTTAAGACTTTCTTTCAGAAGTAAGGCAGGCAGTAACCCAAGACAGGGTCTTCTCATTGAATTACTCTCTGAAATATTTTCCTAAGGAGACTCACTTGGCACTGACCTCAGGGCCAGGTGATGACCTTTTATTAGCCAGGTCATTCAGAACTTCTGATTTTAGGTTGTAGCCTGACATGTTTTTATTCTATTTTGCTACTCTGTTGCTTGTTCTATTTTGTTTTGTTTTTACTCTTTTTCTACTGTTGGTCACCTTCAGGCTGAAAAGCATAGTACAAAGTATTCATTAAAACAATGATTTTCCTCTGTCTCCTGCATGTCCCCAAGAGGAAGGGGGCCATAGTTCAGTGGCAGAACATTTACTTTGTCTGCAAAAGGTCAGAGGTTCACTCTCCTGGCTCGGTTTCCCCTCTGCAGATGTATCTTCCCTTTGTCCCTTACATGTTTATCTCGGCAAAGGCTGGTGTTATTGTTGCAGCAAATGCAATCATATAAAATGAAGTAAATCTTAAGAACGATTCCATCTGGCAGGTGAATGTGTGTTAAAGATGTTTCATTGGAATGAGTTGTCTGTGCTTCCATGAGTCATCTATCCTATGAACTGGATAAGTTCAAGAAACCATCTCCCAGCATAGTTTTGAGCAAGTTGCCTGGATGTCATTGAGGGCCCAATCCTAATCAAATGCTGTCCACAAAGTGCAGCAGCTCCAGCACAGGATCTGCTGCATCCTTCAGGCAGTTGAAGACCATGCAGGGCTGGAGAGATAAGTAAAATATTTTTTTACTTGCCCTACTCTGCACCCACATGGACTCCAGTTGGCCTAGTTGGATCTATGCCTGCTGTTTTGTGAGTGCAAGTCCAAGCAGACCCAAGGAGTTGTGTCCAGGGTGACAAGATGGTCAGAAGGCACTGAAGATGACCCCACCTCCTACCCGTGATATCCCCCCTGAGGCCCTGATCTCCATCCGGATCCACCACCCCCCACTCTGTTCCACTACCACCCCCCACTGGTGGCTTACCAGCTCTGCTGGATGCAGTGGGCTATGGCAGCCAAGCTGCAGCACCACTGCCTTTTGCGGCAACATGCGCAAAATGGCAGTTGACAGAATGCTGTGCATGCTGTCAGCAATTGTTTTAGAACACTGTTTCACTACTGTAAACACTTCTGTGTGCCACCCCAATCATAGTTAGGATTGGGGTGTTAGTGTTGTTGTCATTGTTATGTTCTTATGCAGAGCTTGCCAGATATTGGGGCTGGATTTGGACTGCTGAATATCAGATTCTTCCCAAGGATCTAGGACAGGGATCTCCAAACTTTTGGGCCATAGGGCCACATCAAATATCTGGCATGGTGTTGAGAGCCGTAAAAAATATAATTTTTAAATATAAAATTTAAATAAATACATTAGAGATGGAACTTAGATGAATGAAGGAATGAATGCATGAATGAATGAAGGGCTCAAATTTCAGGATGTCTCCAAGCACCACAAAATGAAGCACACACTTCAATGGACACCCATTCCCCCACCTCCCAAGCAGCCTCCCAAGTACTCCTGTACTTAAATATACAGGAAAAAATACCTCAGAACCAACGCATTACAGGAAACACCTGGAGCGTGTTCTGAGGGCTGGCGAGGCCGATCCTCAGAAAGTCTTCTAAGGCCTTCAGAGGGCACAAAAAAGTGACTTCCAGTTGTTTTTTTTAAACCTGGAAGTAATGCTTTTAGGCCTTTAAAGGTGTTCTGAGGGCCAGGGAGGCTGCGTACAGCCTCCCCGGCCCTCAGAACACCCACCAAATGCGACTGGAGCACAGATCCAGATCAAGTGGAGGCTTAAAGGGAACCAGAGGCTGGTCATATGCTGAACTGAGGCTCACTACAGTCCACATCTGGCCCCCAGGCCAGGGTTTGGAGACCCCTGATCGAGGATATTCACAGATGTGGTTGGCAACCTTCAGTCTCGAAAGACTATGGTATAAGCCTGCAGCACCTGGCATTCCCAGGTGGTCTCCCATCCAAATACTAACCAGGCCTGACCTTGCTTAGCTTCTGAGATCAAACAAGATCAGGCATCTGCAGAACATTTAAACATTTAAACATTCACAGATATTTTTGTAATATGTGTGCTGTCCAAATAAGGCTGCCTTCTGTTGCTGGTGTGTAGTGATTTCATTTATACTTAGGATGGTCAGATGTTTTTCCAGTTCTTTTGATATTGCACCTATGTAATTATTTCATTATTATTTTATGGTATTGTGTTTATGAAATTGTTGTTAGTATTATTAACAGCAACAACTTTGTGGGAATTATTCCAAAGTGATGTAATCCATAATTTTAGTTTCAGCTTTTTTTGTTTTTGACACATGTCCTCAGACCAAGACCAAAGCATACCTGATAAGGAAACCCACCATAAATCCTATGAGGGCAAATGCTGTTCATGTAACAAAAATAATGATAAATTGTTACAGCACAGGACATCTTGAAGATAAATTTCTGCAAACCAACATGTGACTGAGAGACCCTGCTGCAGATCTCCTCCCCTTGAAATGAATCAAATATTTATTTCCTAACACACACACAAAAGATAAATGACTTTAAAACATTCTCCTTTCTCTTAAGAGTCTACAGTTTTGTAAGGACATACTTTGAGACAATTCCATTATACTGCTTGGAGACTTTTTAGAAATCTTAATGTATTCTTATGACGGGCTTTGGTGTGGGGGGAGGTAACAACTTGCAAGGGAAGTCAGGAGAAACCTGAACATGTGTGCATTCATCCTTTTCAATCCTAAGGTTTGAGAAGTTGTTATAACTTCAGCTAAGGTGGAATAGGGCTAGAAAATAGTGATTCAGCACTACTTAAACCTTGCGTGCATCACCAGCATTCCAAAAAGAGTGGCATGTGAATCCAGCTGAGATATGCAATGTGTGAAATGCATCTTTAAATTATACGCTCAGCATCCCAGAACAGGAGCAATGCATGTAAGACTTGATCTGCTACTTTTCTATCTGCTTTGTATTCTGCTAAATCATATTTCAAATGGGTTTTAGACACAGGCAGTGAGAACTTAAAAAGCCGAGTTAAAATGCCTGAATGATTCTTTACTTATTTATGTGTTGGGATTTATCATCTCCTTAGTGCCAAAACAAATTTGAAAAGTATTTCCATGTATCTGCCACATCTGCATTTCCTCTTCTTTGAAACACAATAGAAAAAAATGATTTACTGTGCTTGTTTTGGAACAGTTTAAATTAGGTGGGACAATGCAAGCATCTGAGTTTCACAGAACTCTGCATCTGGTACTTTGCCTTGTGTTTGTTCTTTCTTTTTACCTGCTTTAGCCTATAGAATAAAGACATCCTCACTTTCTGTACCTTTAGCTGAACCATAAGATACATTGTTAGTCACACAGAATGTTTTTAGGTGAAAGGGTTTTAGGTTTTTAGGTTAAAAGGTTGAGTATGAGTTAAACAAACACAATATATCACAGAGTTTATGCTCATCCGTGACTTGGTATTGGCTGGGGCTTCCATATGAGTATGTACAGGCAGCTCACAATTTAATGTGGTCTTAATTTACATTTTGAAATAGTGCAATTTGCAAATTAATACTGGAAGTCTAATTTACACACTTTATGGTTGGTTTCTCTGCTTGCAGTGAACTTTATGGAGGCATGTTAGGTGGTGACTTCGCGCCATGCTCCCTGCTGTGTGTGGTGTTGCTTATGTCATCTTGGGCAAGCAGAAATCAATTTTCAGCATGAGTGTTCAATGACTTTCCCCTAACCTATGCCATTTTAGATTGCTTCTTATGGGGAAAAATAGCTTTAATTTATGCATTTTTAATATACATGCTGATTTCAATAACAATCCTATTGTGTTGGGTTAAGGAGTGGATATCGCTCCTCCTTTCTAGGCATTCATTCATCTATGAGTGAAGCAGAAATATCTGATTTTGGAAACATTTTTAGATTATTATTCTGGATGAATTACCCCAGAGAGAAAATATTAAAAATAGCCTTCTCTTTGACGTGGGAAGTGGGATTTTATTTTCATATGAAGTAGGTTCCCAACAAGAGCACTGAGGTCAGAGTGGCCTCTGAAAGTAGTTCATCAGTCTGTGAAAGTTTGAAATCAGCCTTAGCATGTTGCCTTACAAAGTTTGTGATCAGCTTGAGGCTTTTAGGGATGCTATGGATTGCTGAAAAGTTTGCTCTCATACATTGCCCTGCCCAGAATCATGCCCAGGAATCATGCTCTCTAAGCAAGAATCTTTCTTGCCTTTTGTAAACACAAGTCTAACAGTGCAGTCCTAAGCATGTTCACTCAGAAGAAAATCCCATTGTGTTCAGTGGAGCTTTCTCCCAGGAAAGTGTGGGTAGGATTGCAGCCTAATGGTGCGAGGTCTCCATAAACTCCTATTACAAGTACTGCCTCACTAATCATTTCTTTGGTTTTAAGGATTTAAAAAAAGAAAAAGAAAAATGTATAATGTAAAGCTTTCATGTCCGGTACTATTAGTGTTGCAGTAAGAACTGTTCAGGCTTATTGGCCATGCTGTCTATGAAGACTTTCATTTCCTAACGTTTTGCCCACAACTATGGTGGGTGTTTTCAAAGGATTAGAGGGGAGAACCACTGTGTTCTTTAAATTTAGTGAACTTTCTGCATTTGGAGAAGCAGCATAGTCAGAGTCATAACTTGTAGCCCCAATGCCCAGAGCGGTGCTGTCATCATGACCTAGCTGCCCTGTGCCGGAGACAGTGACATCACAATGTCATGTTACACAAAGTCACAATTACATCATGACAGCACTTCTGCCTTGCACTCAAGGCAGTCACTTCCTGGTTCTCCTCAGAGGGCAGAGCACTGCTGCCACTTTGCAAGTGCCCCGTCCCTGTTTCTTTCAAGGCTCCCAGCCTTCAAAGAGAGAGGGTCGGGGGGCAAACGAAGCTGCTGCAGCATTCCACCCTCTGAGGAGAACCCCGGCAGAGGTGACTGAATGGAGCCTAGGGGCAATCATGCACCCTTGGCATGTGCCCCCAGGCTCCACCCACGTTATACCTCTCAGTATAGTAATGTTTTAAATCAGGGGTCTCTAAACTTTTCGGCCAAAGGGCTGCACCAAATATCTGGCACAGTGTCGAGGGCCGGAAAAAGAAATTAAATACAAAATTTAAATATTAAAATTTTAAATTAAAAAATTTAAATTTAAAACCTATTCCCCCTCCCCACGAACACAACTCTGTTTGTATTTGGTCATCTGGGCCAGAGGCTCTCAGGGGATCAGAGGCTGGCTGCAGGCCGAATAGAGGCTTGCCACGGGCCACATCTGGCCCCTGGGCCAGGGTTTAGAGACCCCTGTTTTAAATAAATAAAACTGTAGCATATTTCTAATCATGAAAAAAAAATCCTGCAAAAATTGCCCAGTATCACTCTGATACATAGCTAGTCCCTGTTAAGTGACATTCATAAATAGCTGTCCTGCTGTGTAGATAGAAGAGCTCAGCAACTGAGTGTGGGAAAGTAGACAGTTTTATGTGATAAAAAACTCTAGATATCATACTGTGATCTGAATTGATTCAGTTTTTATGAACAACGTTTAAATGCCCTCACCTCAGTCCAACAAGGTAGATTCATGCATACAGCTAATTCAGATGCACATCCCTGATTCAGATTCAGATCATTCGCACCCTGGCAGACTTTATATTTATTTTGTTTATTTTAATTATATTCCACTTTTACTAAGACAACAGGCAGACATATTCAATGTGTCTGTCCCATAATAAATGATGACAAATGTGTTTGTCTATAGATAGGAATGGGCATCCACAGCCAGCACTTCAGTCTTTCTAAGAGGACAACAAAAATACAGATGCAGGCACCACAACCAAGGAAGGCCTGTTCCTTGCTGCTGCCGACTTCACTTGGGAGGGGCACTCTGAGCAGGGACCCAAAGAAATAGCTTAAAAAGTCTAGTCAAGCTCATGTGGGAGAAGGCGGCCCTTTGGATACCCAGCAGTTTAGGGCTTTAAGGGTTAAAACTGGCAGTTTGAGCCATGTTTGGAAAGAAGTTGGCAGCCAGTGAAATTCTTTGGAAACTGGCAAGATATGTTTCCTCCCAGTTTGCAGCCTAGCTGCTGCCCTTTGTACCAACTGCAGTTCCTGAACAGTCTCCCAAAGCAGCCCCACATAGAATGTTCTGAAGTGATCTAGTCTAGATATTATCAGGGCATGTATTTGTGGCTAGATCTTCTATTTCCAGGTCAAGTGGCTGGTCGTCTTCATCTCCACTGCCCATGACACAGTCAAATAACTCCTTCATGATTAGGGAGCCTTTTCATTTACAGCGAATCCATCTCTTGCAAACATTTGAGATTCCTTCCATGTGACGTTACTCAGCCTTACTGAGCGTGTGCCTTGCCCAAGGAATGAGGAAACCTCATGAAGTTAGCAAATTAATCACAGTGACCTCACTCTACACCACTTACCACTTATGGCCCTTCTAGGAAATCATTGCTTTCTTTGGAAACACTGACGTGGGGTGTGTTTTCTGCTTATTTTCCCCTTGATGTAGGCCAAAACTGTGACTTGGACAAAGCCCTGAAGCATAAAAATTGCAACATTCTCCAGGTGAAAGAATTCTGGGAGATCTCAATTACTTCTGGCTCTCTATCCTTCACCTCAGATGCCCCAGTGATTACTCAGTGAGATGGGGGGTTGCTTGTCTGTGGAGCACTTTTCTTTATGCTATTTTCACACCCCTGATATCTGATATCATAGCTGGCCTGCTTCTGGGAGAACACAGAAACACATAGCATGCACCTTAGAAACGGAAGAGGTTAACATGAAAAAAATGAATACAAAAGACCTCATCCTCCCTTCTGCTGAGAAGAGCTTGTAGTTTCCACACTGGAGCATACCCCAGTGAGTAAAACAACAAAACATGGCAGGAGGTCAAACCCTGTATTTTAACACCAACAGACCAGAAATAGGAAGGGCAACTGACTGGCATCATGGAGAAGGAATGCAGAGGTAAAAGCAGTAGTTGTGTGAATAAATTTATCCTGCAAATAACAAATAAATTTCAATTACAACAAATAAATGTCAATTTTAGCTCAATCCTAACCTGGGCTGGAATAGGAAGGACTACTGTCTTGTACTGTATCTGGCATAGGCTAGAAGGTGGTTGGATATCACCTTGGGGTAAGGGGATATTTTTTTTCCCTTACTCCGTGTAAAGCCTGAGCCACTATGGGGCTACTTGACTTTGTGCCAGCAATTTCACTGGTGCAAATCCAAGCAGTCCCTTTAAGGCTGATCAGGTCAGGAGTGGGGGTTAGGATTCAGCCTGTACTGCTGAACCCACCTCCTTCCCAGGCTCGATCCACCTCCCAGTCTGCCCTCCCCTCACCCACAAACGCCCCCACCTAAGAAACTCCCTCCCACCGCCCTTTCCTAACCCCTGCAATGTCCAGCTCTGCACTTATCAGTACTGGCCTCCGCAGAATGGAATCTGGTGCCTGAAGGTCAGGGTGCGTTGTCATGCTGGCACCCACAGCTTTCAAGCAGATGCGAACTCGTGGCATACCCAATGGTAGGGTCCAGGGGGCCACATGGCCTAGGGCAGCAGATGCCTAGGGGCGGCATTTGCCACCCCTCACACCTGCTACCTCCCCCCCCAGATATTTTGAGGGCCGGGGAAGCCGCGCACGACCTTCCCGACCCTCAGAAGGCCTTGTAAGGTCTTCTGGAGGCCAAAAACTATCACCTCCAGTTTTTGAGTGCCTTACACTTGAATGAAGGCCTTACAAGGCCTTCTGAAGACCAAGGAGGATGCACATGGCTTGCCTAGCCCTCAGAACACTCCCAGGAGAGAGGCAGCAGGTGCAGAGGGGCAGTGAATGCCACCCGTAGGAATCTGCTGCCTGGGGAGAGGCAGCAGGTGTGGGGGCAGTTCCCCTAGGTGGAGGGCAGCACCCATGAAGGTGTGCCCCAGGCAACACAGTGGTGAGGAACGCCACTACCGCAAACATGCTTTGTGGTGCTGTGTATTGCACTCATAGACTATCATACCACTCTATCAAGGATAGAGTGGATAGAGAGATGCTCTTTACACTCTCACATAACACCAGAACCAGGGGGCATCCATTAAAATTGAGTGTTGGGAGAGTTCGGACAGACAAAAGAAAATATTTCTTTACTCAGCGTGTGGTCGGTCTGTGGAACTCCTTGCCACAGGATGTGGTGACGGCATCTGGCCTGGATGCCTTTAAAAGGGGATTGGACAAGTTTCTGGAGGAAAAATCCATTACGGGTTACAGGCCAGGATGTGCATGTGCAACCTCCTGATTTTAGAAATGGGCTATGTCAGATGCAAGGGAGGGCACCAGGATGAGGTCTCTTGTTATCTGGTGTGCTCCCTGGGGTATTTGGTGGGCCGCTGTGAGATACAGGAAGCTGGACTAGATGGGCCTATGGCCTGATCCAGTGGGGCTGTTCTTATGTTCTTAATCAATGAAATTGTATAAATTCTATTGTATTGGCTTGTTGATTAATTGATCTAATTTGCATTAAAATGCATATGCAAGTGACCAATAGTTTAGAAGAGAAAGCAAGCTTTCTGGAACAATACCTGGAAGGACCAATGCTTTCAGTGGCATATCCTCCCAAAGAAATCGACTGAATTGCAGGACCAGCATTAATGCTAATATGTGAGCAAGCTCTGAGCTTCCCTGTACTTTCATGTCATTCCCTCTCTCTCCCCTTCCTGTCACCCAGGATGGGAAATGGCAGGTACCTATCAAGACGGGAAGAGGAAGGAGGCCTGTACCTCTTCTAAAATGGTATCCAGTTAATGTGGATAATTTTGTAATAATTTGGAATGGTCTTTGATTGATTGATCAGTTCAGTTAATCAGATGTTGCCATCCTAGTTTCATGCATTTTCAATTCCAGTGTGTTCTTCTACAGGGCAAATGTCAAGCTGGGAACTGCTCTCCTAAAACACTTCTTGGAGAGACTGATTACTGCAGCATTCCTCTTGTATCAGCTCTGACATCTGTTATGTGAGAAACATCTTGCACTCTGAACTAGAACCTGGAATTTGGTGTCATATATTCATATGGCTATCAACCAATTATTTTTAGAGTTTTAGTTGATTAATCACCTGCATTTAACTGATTAATGACTTAATTAAATTAGAATAAAGTGCCTATTAATGAAAGCTTAACAAGGGTGGTTTTATTGGAGAAAGTGTGAGAATTCATAAACAAAACAAGTTAATGGTTGGAAGGAAAGATGGTCATTCTTTGTGAGCTTCGGGGCTAAATGGGGATTTGAATCTGTGTTGCGCCATTCCTAGATCAACTCTCTAACACAGGGGTGCCCAATATGAAGCCCACAGACTGAATATGGCACGTGGAAGCTCTTTATCCGGCCCCCATGGTAATTGGGCTCTCCCAGCACCACCGATTATTGTGAGGGCCATCATTTTGACAGCACTGCTTCCTGCTTAGTGACAGCACTTCCAGTCCTTGTTGAAAATGTCTTGATATCAGGCACTGGTGGAAGATCTTGGGGAAGAAAGAGATACTACTGCCAGTCATCTCCTCTCCTTTAATTCTCAGACAGTGCTCATTGCTGCTTCTGTGGGTGCCATCTGATGAAAGCCACATGTTACATGTAAGTGCTCTTGCAAGGAAGAATCTGCTTCCTATCAGAAACATAAACATAGATTTAGTTTCTGGCATTTACCTTCCCCTGTGTGTTTTCCCATGCCTCAGTAAAGCGGAGCTGCAGAAAAGGACTTGTCATAAACCCTGATGGATCTTTGTATGTGTATCACTGTCAACGTTTGCAGACTGCAGTGAAGATCTGGCTGTTGGTGCATTAATTTATTATTCTTTAAAACAAGGAATTCAAATGACAAAGTAGACCCCCCCCCCAATGAGTTGCAGGGGCCACAGAGTTAATGTTCTGCATTGTGAAAGCAAGAATGTTGAGGCTTAGTCCAATGGCTATTTTTTTAAAACTACATGTGAATGCAAATGTACAGTATATAAAAATACCTTATTCATTTGCTTTATTTTATAATCTATATGATACAAGGACATCTGCAAGAGGGATCTGAAGGCCTTAGGAGTGGACCTCAACAGGTGGGAAACCCTGGCCTCTGAGCGGCTCACTTGGAGGCAGGCTGTGCAGCATGGCCTTTCCCAGTTTGAAGAGACACTTGGCCAACAGACTGAGGCAAAGAGGCAAAGAAGGAAGGCCCATAGCCAGGGAGACAGCCCAGGGACAGACTGCACTTGCTCCCGGTGCGGAAGGGATTGTCACTCCCGAATCGGCCTTTTAGGCCACACTAGACGCTGTTCCAGAACCACCATTCAGAGCGCGATACCAGAGTCTTTCGAGACTGAAGGTTGCCAACAACAATAATCTATGCACTGCACTTCAATATAAAAAATTTTTTAGGATGGTGAACAAATAGAACAAAAAATCCAATAGGATAAAACAGCAGGACAAAAAACTGGCAGAAGTAAAAAGTTTCTCAGCAATTAAAACCTTAAAACCTTCAACAATTTAAAAAAAACAACTCCCAGTTCTATTGTGGCACCGAAATGATACAAAGTCCTATTCCCTTGGCAGAAAAATTCATAAATGGAGTTGCACAAATGAGAAAAACTTATAACCAGTCACCAGAGCTGGCTCCAGGTTGCTGGGAGCCCTGGAAAAAACCCACCTCCCTCTGCTGCCACCTGATGGAACACTGAGCACTACCACTGCCACCAGCATTGACGGTTCAGAGGTCAGCCCAATCATGTGGGCCCTCAGCACCTACCAGCTGCAGCCCATCTTGCCCCTGCAGAGGACAAGTGAGACATTTTGTTTTATTGTTTTACATCCAGGTGCCATCTCAACCTCCTGTAGCAAGGAGTTTCACAGATTAATTACATACTGGTAAAGAAATATGTATGCATTTATTTATTTATTTATTTATTTATTAGCAAATTTATACCCCATTCAGGGATTTATATCCCTCTCAGGCATTCAAGGCGGCTTCCAAACAAATAAGCATAATAAAACTTAAAAAATATATACATTAAAAAACTCTTAAAATCCAGAAGTGACCTAAAAAAATCTCATAAAAAACCAAGAGTGAAAAAAGCAGAACAAACCAGCAGCAGGCAATTAAAAACGCACCATAAAACTAATTAGCATTTTAAAAAATTCCTTTTGTTTGTTCTAACTTTCTTGCCTGACAGTTTTAGTGGATGTCCCCTGGTTCTGCTACTGGAGTACTATACATAAATATAATTTAAAATATTACAAGTCAAAGCTCATATTATTAATGTTTTCAGGCAAAGGAAAATGTCATCTTTACAAAACCAAATGCTGCTTCCCTCCCCCACCCCAGTTGCTTCGGTGTGTTCTGTTTTTCTTTCTTTAGGTGACAGGTTTGGAGCTCGGTAGACTTACTTGTTTGTTGGACGTTTGGAATAATGATATTTGCAGATTTAAGCTAATTGAAGATGTGAGTAAAGACAATTGTTTGCTATCTGCAGTTTGTTGGGAGCCCTAGCACTGGTGCTGCTGCTGGCTGACATTTCGTAAAGACAAAGTGGGATTAGAAATGAAGATAAATTCAGTCATGCTCCAGAAAAGCAAGAGGATCACCCTGATGCAGCAATGTTGTATAAGCCCCAGGACTTCCAGTGCACACATGGAGCACCCCACAACCCTTTCCACTCTTTTCAATGAAGGAAGTATACAGAAGCTCCCATACTTTAGGAAAGGTGAGGTTCAAAGTTCTGTTCTTGCTTACTATGTTCCTAAGCCATAAAATCATAAAGTTGGAAGGGACCTAAAATGTCGTCTTGTCCAACCGCCTGCCTGTAGCAGGAAATCCTTCTAGAGTATCTCCAACAGGTGCTTGCCAAGCCTCTGCTTGAAGACTTCCACTGAAGGAGAATTCTACCAAGAATCCATAATCCACTACTGAGAGGCCTCGGACTAGAGAACAATGATGACTGAGGGCCCAATCCTATGCAGTGCATGCCAACTCACCACCGGCACCCACTGTCGCAAACATGCCATTAGGCAAATTTGCAGCCCTCAGTGCCAGTGGAGCGCCAGTGCTAGCCCAGCTCTGCCTGGCACTGGGCTAGCACCAGTGAAGCACCAGAGTTCCGCCGCACGGTGGTCATGCAGACCGTTGGGCAGCAGAGAGGTAGGTGGTGGGAGGCAGGGAGGAGGCGTTCTCAGGTGGGGGGAGGTGGAGGGTGAGGAGGAGGCATGCCGGGGGGTGGAAGCGGGGCAGGAGGGAGGCAGGACCAGTGGAGCTTTGCTCCATCAGATCCTGAGCCTCTGTGTTGGGCCGCCCACCCAACACGGAGGCTCTTAATTCTATGCCGACCCTTGGGTCAGCATAGAATCGAGTAAACCCATTGCGGGGCTACTCGCCCTATCCAGGGGAAGGGTACAAAAGTCCTTTTCTCCTGAGGAGGCAGTGGTGGCTCCCTGGGGTGCGCTGGATGCAATGGCAGCCATTTTCAGCGCCACTGGAACCCCACATGCCAGACAGCTCAGAATTGCGCTGCCCAACACTAGGGTTATGGGCTGTGTCCTATAGGGCTTTAAGAAAACAACATTATTAAGCACTGAGGAGCTCAGGGCAGCATACCTGGCTCCTCTCCTCTGCTCATTTGTATCCTTCTGAGGTTGGGTAGCCTGAGAGAGAATGACAAGCCCAAAGTCACCCAATAAGTTTAAAGGCCAAGTAGGGATTATTAGAACAAGACAGCCAGCTCTGCCCTGCTCCTAGTTCGACACTGCAGCATCATACGGCCTGTTTATATAGTGCTTGAGCAGTATCAACGTGCTTCACTTAGAGCAGCTTGCTGCCATTCCAAGAACAATCTTGTATGATAGTTAAATGCTATTATTTCCATATTGCCGATAGAGGACTGCAACAGCTGTAAGAGTCAACCTGCCTATGAGATGTCTTTTTTTTCTTTCAAAACTCTGAGAGCAACTTTTGAAAAGAAAAACTTCATATGTTCCAAAATGACAAGTGAAATCATGAGGTCTGACAACACAAAATATATATGTTCATCCCTGAAGCCCTGTCACATTACCTTAAATTCAGTACCAATTGCTGCTATCAGTTGCCATTTGCAGGCTTTCCATTAAATAGTATTTAGTGTTTCAGTGGGTATTTAAGAACAATTAAATATGATACACCCAATAATTCAGACAGTGACCTGCCTCAGGCTTTCAAGATGGGTTGGGTTAGACATTTAAATAAACATCAAAAATAAACATGACTCTCCTGGCCTAACAGGTGGAAGAGCTAAGATAAAAACATCACAATTAAAAAGAAAAAGATAAGAACAAACAAAACTATTGCATACTATTATTATTATTAAAAATATTTATGTATTGCTTTTCAACAAAAAGTTCACAAAGTGGTTACACAGCAAAAGAAATACATAAATGCTTCGCTCTCTCAAAGGGGCTCACAGTTTTTTGAAAGATGCAAAAGAGACACTGGTAAACAACTTCCAGAAAAGACACTGTGTGGCGATAAAAGGGGATCATTGTTTTCAATTAAATATAATGGATTATTCTCATAAACAGTTGTGTTCCCAGCGGGGGGGGGGGGGTGTAGCTCTAAATTTTGCAGGGCCCCTCAACGCACTGTATAAGCTGTCCCTCCTAATTGAAGCCATTCTGGAAGGTGAGAGCAAAGTGGAGGAGACGTGAGAGAGAGGGGCATTTTCCACAGTGTGTTGAGGTGCTCTGCAATACTTAGCGCTGTGCCGCCCACTCTGAGAATGCCACTGCTCTTAAATACTGTATAAGAGAACCACTACTTACAAGATATCTCTCTGTCCTGTTAGCAGGTGAAACAACAAGGCCACTTAGAATACATTGCAGTTAGGGCAATTTACAGAGCAAGTCTATAAGTCTAGTGAAAAGTTAGTCCCACTTTGTTCAGTGGGGCTTCCTTCCAGGAAACTGTGTACAGAATTGCAGGCCAGCAAGCAGGCCAGCTGTGTGCAAGACTGCGCTCCTAGCCTGGGTGGCTTGTTTTCTTTTTCATATCAAATTCTTCAACTGTCAAAGGACTAGCTATTGCAATACATGTGCCAAGAAAAAACTTCTTGGCGCAAGCAAATTATAAGTGGGGTATTTCTAAGCAGCTGCTTGAGGTCAGTAACTTCACACTTTTAGAACACAAAATGACTTACTAGAACTTCCCTCTGGAGAAACCAGCTTAACCCTGCAGTGAGGACGTAACACTTGTAATTAAGATCCATGTGCAAAAGCTGAACAAGAAGTGATATAGGAGAGAGACCGCCATCCAAAATGCCTGCGAGCATGGAGAGAAATGATTTGTGAGGGAAACAAAGTATGACTAAAGGGTGAAACTGGAAAAGAAGATCAACATATTTTTTGGTACTGTTCACGCAGCAACTTGGGGGAGTTAAACTCTTGCTTCTCTTACTTAGGATCAGTCAGAAATACGAGTACTGACTAGAAATACTAGTACTGCACTGGTATCAACTAAAAACCAGAATTTTTGTTTGTTTTAAAAACATTTGCATTCATTTTTAAATCTCTTCATACATTTCTCTTCACAAATTGGTCATCCAAAACCATGATAAACTATTACAAAAGGTTAAATATATGATCTATATCAACAGATATGTGCCAATAAGTTACAATAAAGACCAGTTTCCTCCTCCCAATTTGTCATCTTCCTTCTTTGTCTTGAATAAAATTCAAAAAATCAAAACTTCACATATAGGCTAATGGGTTCTGAGCTGACTGTGACAGATCAGGAGAAAGATCTTCGGGTGCTGGTGGACAACTCAATGAAAGTATCGACCCAATCTATGATGGTGGTGAAGAAGGCCAATTCCATGCTTGGGATAGTTAAAAAGGGATTGAGAATAAAATAGCCAATATTATAATGCCATTATACAAATCAATGGTAAACCCATATCTGGAGTATTTTGTCCAGTTCTGGTTGCCACATCACAAAAAGGACATAGTGGAATTGGAAAAGGTGCAGAAGAGAGCAACCAAAATGATTACTGGGGGAAAGCTACCATGTTTGGGGCTCTTCAGTCTAGAAAAAAAGCTCCTGAGGGGAGACATGATTGAGAAGTACAAAATTATGCAGGGGGTAGGTAGAGGGATGTTTTTTCCACTTTCACACAACACCAGAACCAGGGGACATTCTCTAAAATTGAGTGTCAGGACAGTTAGGACAGACCAAAGAAAGTATTTCTTTAGTCAGTGTGTAATTAGTCTGTGGAACTCCTTGCCACAGGATGTGGTGATGGTGCCTGGCCTAGGTGCCTTTAAAAGAAAATTGGACAGATTTCTAGAAGAAAAGTCCATGACAGGTTACAAGCCATGATGAGTATGTGCAACCTCCTGTTTTTGGAAGTAGGTTACCTCAGTATGCCAGGTGCGAGGGAGTGGCAACAGGATGCAGGTATCTTTTTGTGGGCTTCCTGAGGCATCTGGTGGGCCACTGTGAGATACAGGAAGCTGGACTAGATGGGCCTTTGGTCTGATCCAGCGGGGCTCTTTTTACATTCTTAAAATTATTTAGTTAGGCACAACTGCATGTTCACAGAACTTTATTTCCATTAAAATAAAGATGACATTCCCCAAGTCAGTTTAAGACTGCACTTCTGTGAAGCCTTATGCCTTTGTTCACAAAGCTCTTCCATGCATAGGCTGCCCCATTTTTTCCAATGCTGGGAGCAGATCCATGATGCAGTTGAAGGCATGCAAGGATCTGCTTCTAGCAGTGAAATGAATGGGAAATGCACTGTACCCTTTCTTGTGTGTATCAGAGCTGCCTTACCCATAAGATTTTGCTGCTTCAGTTCACTTCCCCAAAATCTCTTCACTGGTTTTTCAGCATCCCGTATTGCTACAGTATTCCCTTGGTTTTAATGGTTACAAAACATAATCAGGGCCACAGCAGTCACCTTTGCTTTCTCCCGTGTCAGTTACCACTAGCTTCTTGTCTGTCATTTCTCTTCATATCCACAAAGGGCTGCATCAGCCATAAACGAGGCATGGAGTACTCTGAGGTGAGCTTGACCTATATTTTGCAGCAGAACTCCAGGGGGTTCTTATTCTCTTTTCATGGGGGCAGGCAGGAAATTTCAGTTGACAACTTCAGACAGCTTTAAAATCCAACGATGTCCTGATTTATTAAGTATGAAAAGTGCCATTATGCTCTTCATATATTATGTTGCTTGATGTAAAGTGAAATTTATAATGAATCATTTACATAGTGCTTTAACTAAACAAAATGCTTTTTGATCCTTCTTTCCTTCAAATTCACATCATCCCTATCAGGTAGGTTATCATCACCCTCATTTTATAGATAGAAGGGGCAAAAAAAAAAAAGTAAGTATGCAAATTTACGAAGGGTGGAGTCCAGCACTTAAACCAGCAGATCATACTAAATGCACATTGGCTTTTAAGCGGGGTGAGGGTTTGCATTCTTTATTATTTGAACATGTCTCAGCACATGAGAAAGAGAAACTCCAGCCTGCATATTTGGCCTTATATGAATCATTGGTCACTCAGCTCAGCATGATCTATGCTGATTGGTGGTGGTTATTTAGGGTTTCAAAGAAGGGTCTTCTTCAGTTCTACCTGGAGATTCAAAGCATTGAATCTGGAATTTTGCATCTGGGAATCCGCAAAGCATCAACTCTCCCATTGACTATGACCTTTCCCCAAGTATGCAATTCAAACAGCATTATAATGCTCCAGATCAAAATGAATGAACTTTTATAAGACCAGAATCAGCCCAGACTTGTCCCACTGCAGGTCTTCTGAGCTGATCTATGCTGTGATCCAAGGGGAATCGCACACAACACACACAATTAACTCTAGGGGAGTTTGGACTTGGGCTTATTCAAGAACAGCAAACTGCCTTTGAAACTAAGACTGCAATCCTAACCACACTTTCCTGAGAGTAAGCCCTATTGAACAAAATAGGACTTACTTCTGAGTAGACCTGGTTAGGATTATGCCCTAAGACCTAAGTGAATGTGTAAAGTTGTTTGATGAAGGCCCCAAGGGCCTTCGCCAGCAGAAGGCCCTTTCCCGGCTTTACAAAATTCCCTGTTTAACTAGAGATGTCAGGGATGGAACTTGGGCATTTCTGCATGCAAAGCATGTGCCTTTGGCCATGGGCCAAATTAGATGAGATGTCAGAGATGTGTGATGAGCAGTTCTAACTAAATTTTGGAAAAAGCAAGAAAACAAAAACAAAACCAACAAACCACAGAATAATGGCCAGTTCAGATCCAGACTGCAGCACTGACAGAGGCAGTTTCAGACTCCCCCCCCCCAACCTCCTGAAACTACTATTTGATTCTACGGTCATAAATCCTTGGGCAAGCCATTGTCATCAAGCAAAAGACATCTGAATCCATCCAGTCCACACACATGTGAAATAGTTGGAAGTGGAGAAGGGAATGTTCATGGTATGCCCTATGTGCATGCAAAGCTGGCCCATCCATGAGACCAACTGAAGTGGTTGTCTCAGGCAGCAAATTAGGGGGGGAACCCAGTTCCACAGTTGCTTCCACATAATTGACAATACAATTGTGATGTCACCACAATTCTGTGCAGCCTCCTTGTTTCCCCCTTTTAAAAAGGCGGGGGGGGGGGGGAAGGAAGGAGGTGGCCCAGGCCCCAATGGAGCCTTTTGTGCAGTTACTAGCAGTTGCTGCTAGTGCCTGCTTCCTCCAATTGGGGTATGACTCAACATGGTACTGCCAGTTGAAAACCAGTGCTGTATATATCAATTCAGATTACAATTGCAATCCTATCCATACGTTCCTGAAAGTAGGCCCTACTGAACACATTGGGACTCACTGACACATTGAGTAGACATGTATAGAATTGAGCTGTAGGGGGTGTTAAAATATTTTCTGCAGTTAGTATTAAGGAGCTTAATTTAGCAACATGTGCCCCCAAAACAAGCCCACACTAGCCCATTCTGTGTTTAGAGTGCCCATTGTTTGTGCACAACCTTAACCGGAGTATGCCTTAGCCTACCAGTCAGGGTTCAGGCTACACATCTCTGTATTTTTAGGCTGCAGAAACTCCTGAATTGCAGCACACTCCAGGAATAATGATAAAAATCCTATTATGCTTTTCTACAGGAAGAAATGGGAATAACTTTGCATAAAGGCAATGTGCCACTTTTGGCTGAGATGCTGCAGGTCCCTGTCCATCCGTCCTGTCCCCCCCATCTTCAGCAAAAAAAGAATTAGTGAGGAGGTTAATGACCAGGTGTGGGTCAAAATTTTAGCTGGTCAAGGCCTATCTGAGGTGGCATTGCCACTTAACCGGTGACATGCCAGCTTCTCCTCCTCCTCAGTCTCACTCCCTATTCCCCTATTCCAATTCAGGAAATGGGAAGAGGAGCAATGGAGGAGAATGGTGGGTGTCCCCTGCCAATCTGCTGTCTGACTGTCTCCCTCAGTCTCATTGACAGATTGCCCATGCATGTGATGATTGACAATAGGGCAGGAGGTCTGGCTCAGTTGATAGAGCTGCCGCCTTGTATGCCTGAAGATCTGAGGCTGCCAGTTCGAAACAACCGGAAGTACCCGAGAACCCGAGGACACGCTGATATACTGATGAGCTGACCCTCGGTGGCAGAGAGGAGTTGCTGTCAAGTGGAACGTGGGAGGCGAAGGGCCAGAGAGAGGCCAGATCGGGAAGGAATCCAACTGGAAGGAGGAGTTCTATGAAAGACGAGAACTATTCAATTGTAAAAATCCCTACGGGGGTTTAGAACAGCATGCCTATGTAAACCGCCTTGGATTAAAGTCTGAGGAGAAATCTGACGACCAAAGAAAGGTGGTATATAAATACCTGTATAAATAAATAATATGGGTGGGGGTGCCCTTCCTTGCATTTGCCAAAAAGCATTCCTGAAAAGAAGTCTCTGCCCCAAGTGTTCAGGTGGGAACAGCTAACTCACCCTGTTTTCTTTTGCTATATAGAAAGCAACAGGAAGCTTCAGCATGCTGGGCTGGGCAGGACTGGGCTGGGCTGGGCTGCTGAGTATACGAGCTGGGCTGCTGGTAAATTTGACTTTAAAAATACACCAACAACAGTAATTAAATATAATGATGCAGAAAGAATGTTGCTTCCTAATTATTATTGGGTGTTAACAGCCTGTCCTCCTTTTGACCAACACTAGGTTGACAGTGAGAAAAAACAAGGTCAGACAAGACAAGTGTGTCCTCTGGTGCTTGGATAGCTCAAAGGTGTCTGCTGCTGGCTCAGGCCTCAAAGTCCCTGACATGTTGTTAAGATTAAATTTTTTTTTGTTTTATTTTTTGTCCCAAACACCTGACAAGTTCACATTTCCTTTCATATTATCTAACCTTCATTCACGCGTAGATTTGCTGGCTTTGTGTTTTTCGTTACAACCTGCAGGGAATGGAGACGCTACACAACAAAAAAAGTACCATTAATAGAATCTTCTATAAAGATTTGGGTCAGTGCCAACTTCAGGAAATGTATTGAAAATGTAGTCAAAAACATTGTTGCCAACAGTAACCAGTAAAGGTGCCTCCTGGGGGATTTATGTTAAACTGAATTCTGGTACAGTGAATCTAGTGGAATTTCATAGACTTGGGTGCAGTGGGTCAACTGCACCTATTTAAAAAAATCCGCTTCTTGTTTGAATTGGTTTTATTAAATTACAAGTAGGGACCATGTGAATTGGGGAGCGTATTGGCAACCTTCAGTCTCGAAAGACTATGGTATTGCGCTCTGAAAGGTGGTTCTGGCACAGCATCTAGTGTGGCTGAAAAGGCCAATCCGGGAGTGACAATCCCTTCCACACTGGGAGCAAGTGCAGTCTGTCCCTGGTCTGTCTCCCTGGCTATGGGCCTTCCTTCTTTGCCTCTTAGCCTTGGACTGCTGGCAAAGTGTCTCTTCAAACTGGGAAAGGCCATGCTGCACAGCCTGCCTCCAAGCGGACCGCTCAGAGGCCAGGGTTTCCCACTTGTTGAGGTCCATCCCTAAGGCCTTCAGATCCCTCTTGCAGATGTCCTTGTATCGCAGCTGTGGTCTACCTGTAGGGCGCTTTCCTTGCACGAGTTCTCCATAGAGGAGATCCTTTGGGATCCGCCCATCATCCATTCTCATGACATGACCGAGCCAACACAGGCGTCTCTGTTTCAGCAGTGCATACATGCTAGGAATTCCAGCACATTCCAGGACTGTGTTGTTAGGAACTTTGTCCTGCCAGGTGATGCCGAGAATGCGCCGGAGGCAGCGCATGTGGAAAGCGTGGAATTGGGGAGCAAGGAAATGGATTTCAGAAGGATATGCTTTTTTGTTCCTTTTCATTCATCTCTCTTCCCCTGCAATTAACAATCATTTGCAGAGAGGCAAGGAAGGGGACAAAATAATAAAAAGAGGCCTTCTACCCTCTCTTCACGCTGCAATTTCAAAATCTCACCACAAAACATCCACTTTGACAGCCCCAGCCTATGCATGCCTTCTTAGAAGTTAGTCCTATTATATTCAATGGGACTTATTCCCAGGTAGTTGCAGAGAGAATTCCAGCTTGAGTCTTCACTTCATCTGTGCTCACTTCCCTCAGTCAACACAATTACCCATCTCTGCATCTATTGCCCCAGTATTACCCTCTACTTCCAGAAGTATTTTTTGGGAATACCTCTGGAAGTATGCACATGTACTGGTTTGGTCTTTCCTAATGTCTAATGCCAGTACACCTAAAGATGAGAATTGGTGAAAAGACATATCAGGCCAGCACAGCTTATGATCAAAGAAGCCAAAGGCAACTCACTGCCGATTTATGATATCTAGAGGTGTTTTTTTCCCCTCCTCAGGTGAGTAAGATAGGATTACAGCCCAAGTCTTACTAAACACAATAGGCTTACTGCTGAGTAAAATAAGCAGCCCCTTCCCCTTTGGGAAGGGGCCCAAAAGAAACTTAGTACCATCTGATAATATTCCTCTTAGAGACCCTGGCCTCGGTATACAATGCAAATATATAATTAATGTATATCATTCATTCATTCATTCAGTTTATTATTATTGTATAATAAAATGAAAGAATAAAATGAACTTTTCTTTGTGTTGCTTTAGAACCCTGCATGCTGGGGAGAAACCATGAGGCAAATTAAACAGCAAGAAGTCTCTTTTCTGCTTGGTCAGAGTTGTTTTTCTGAAACGGAAAGGGGTGCCGGCATTTGAGCAGGTTTCCCTCTTGTGGGCATGACAACCTGCTAGTAATAACTTACAGCTAGGAAACTGTGAGACAGCTGCCAAATTTCCCATCTAGTGCTGTTCTATAACCCGCTTTGTCCGACCCACCCACACTATAAACAAAGAGAATGGCAGTGCCCCCTCACTGGACTAAGCCTGATTAGACCGGTAGACAGGCTATGAAATCTCAGGGGCTTAGATAACTGTGGGCAAGGCTTGTGGAAAAACTTCCACTCTGAACAGAAGAGTGAGGCTGAAGAGTTCATTTGAAGGCTGCAGCCTGAATTCTTCTGGAGACAAAGTGAGCAGGAGGATGAGAATTAAAAGAGAAGGCTAGGAACAAAATGGAGAACCAGTGTGGCATAGTGGAGAGAGAACAGGCCCAGAACATGTGTTCGCCAAGGTCAACTTCCTGCTCAGTTGATGGGCAGTGCAATCCTAACTTGCACTGGAGCTGCATCCAGCGCAAGTTAGGCGCTGGCTGCGGCTCGGCCTCAGGCAAGGGGAAATAATTCCCCTTACCTCATGTTGCGCTGCAGCAGCCTTAATGGGGCTACTCAGATCTGTGCCACCTAAAGAGGTGATGCAAATCCAAGCAGCCTGGAGCTGCCTGAGAATGGGGCTAGGATCCAGCATAAGTGCTGGATCCTGGCCCCGTCTCCTGCTCCCTGCCCACCCACCCACGGGGCCGCCTGCCTCCTGCTCTCCCCCCACTGTGAAATGCCTCTTCCCTGCCTCCTCCCTACCCTACCCATGCCCCCCAGACCCCTGCGCCAGCCTGGAAAAGCTGGTGCAGACTTTCCAGACCCAGAGCCCGCACTGGCATGGGGAGGCTGGCTCATGTCCTTGTGCCGGCCTCCCTGACTACCAGGTTGGCGCAAATGTGCCTTATGGCTCGTATGCAACTGCCCCGGGCTGACGCTGGCCCAAAGGCACTCGGAGTGCACCCCGAGTAGCCTTGGGCTGGTGATTCTCTTTCAGCTCACCTACCTCACAGGGCTGTTGTGATGATAACATTGGCAGGGGAAACTAATCTCTCTGTCTCTCTCTCTCTCTCTCTCACCCTGAGCTCCTTGGAAGAAGGGTGAAATGCAAATGTGATAACTAAGAATTGTTGGATTGTGTCTTTGGAAATGAAAACATCATTATGGGTGCAAGAATAATGAAACTGGAGCACTTGAGGACAACTAAGTGCTGAGGCATTTTTTTCTTAAACTTTGAGTGTTACATTCTGCAGGTTACAAGTCATAGGTTACCTGGCAAAGCATCTCCACTCCGATGCAAAAATATTACACTGTGTTTATTTATACTACTGAAATTATACATTTGACATTGCCTGATGAAATATGAGATGACTAGATCTTATGCATGCCTAACCGACCTGGTTTGTGAACCTTGGCTTCCTGAAGTGGGGTGGTGATCATGACACCTACTTATGAATGTGGATAATCACAAATATTCACAGCATTCTCATACTTCACATGCTAGATCACACCGGCACTGTACATTATGGATCACTTCTTCAGTTGAATGGATCTCATTTCATTTGATTTATACAGTGCCCAAAGTGGAAAGTGCCACCAAATAAGGTAATCAGTTTGGGTACCTGTTCTAGTTACAGAACTTTTTTTTTAATTTCGTTTCTTTCATAAGAATTCCACTCAGCCTCATCACATATGGCCTCAAGTAAATCTAAAAGCAGCAAAAGAAATTCAAAGGGTCTCATAAATGAAAAGACCTTAAAATGAAAGGGATATACTTTACCTGGCACTGTAAGATGGAGTGTTAGTGACAGTGCAAGGTGCACATGTCTCAGGAGGGAGTGCCATAATTTGGGCACCACTCAGGCCAAAGGCCCATCTAGTCCAGCTTCCTGTATCTCACAGTGGCCCACCAAATGCTTCAGAAACACACTAGACAACAGACACAACCTGTGTCCTGATGCCCTCCCCTGCATCATTCAATCAGAGGCAGCCTACCTCTGCCTTGCACATACCTACCATGACTGGTATCCCATGATGAACTTTTCTTCCAGAAATTTGTCCAATCCCCTCTTAAAGGCATCCAGGCAAGATGCTATCACTACTTCCTGTGGCAAGGAGTTCCACAGACTAATTACATGCTGGGTAAAGAAGTATTTTCTTTTGCCTGTCCTAACTCTCCCAACACTCAACTTTAGTGGATCTTCCTTGGTTCTGATGTTATGTGAGAAGGAAAACAGCTTCTCAGAAAATCCTACCCTGTCTCTGAGGACCCCACAAGTTTTGCAGTTGAGATCCAAGAGAACAAAAACTGCCTCTGCTTGATAATTTTGGGTGGTTGAAAATAAGGCATAGAAAATGGAAGCTCCGAAGGAAGTGGCAGATGAGTTCCTGAAGTTGCCATCAGGGGGAATCATTTAACCAAAGAGGCAGAATGCAAGTCAGGCAGCCCCAAGGAGTTCAGAGCTGGACAGAAGCCAAGAACAACCTTAGCCAGTTTCAAAACTAGGGGCGGGGAAAGCTCCTCTGTTTTTTACAGGGTCCATAAGGTCACTCAGTAGCTCTGGTGGGTATAACTTCTTAAACACGTCATAGTATGAGTATTTATTTACTTGCAAGTTATGCCCCATCGATTTCAAAGGAAGCTGCTTTCATCAGCAGGTAAGCGTGCCTAAGTTTGTAGCCTTTCGCTATTGACTTGCCTGTTGGGTTCTGTGCTTGCGCTGTGCCCAGCACAATGAAGCTCTGACCCATGCGGTAACCTTTTGAGTATAATAACAATAATAATGATGATGAGTGTTTCTCCTCTCCTTTGTGCTGTTTGAGTCTGGTTCTTCCTTGCTGGGACAAACCTGTGCCCACGTAGAGAAATGAGTGAAACTTGAGCTGCTTCATCCTCTCTTCTCTGCAGTTTCTCGTGTTTGACAATCAGCAAGAGCAATTAGATACATATGTCTCAGATCCCTCACACCCTCTGCAACTGGGCCAAACTGGGGCCCCTTAGTCTTTGCAAAAAGGGCAGGAAAACAATGGATTGTTCCTTACAAAAATGTGATAGTCCCGCATTTGACATTTGTTCACTGCTCTGTTTTTCCACATGTTGTGAGACAAGGATTTTTCTTTTGGCTTTCCCCCTTCTGCATCCTCAACATCCTTTCTTTAGTGCTTACTTTTCTCCTGCATTCCCCCCTTGACTCCCCCAAATTCTTATTCAGTATGATCACTTTCCCAATGCACTCCAACCATCTGTGCAAGTGCACACATTTACTACACGAACAACAAGAAGCTGATGGATTAGCATTCATTAGCAAATTTGATTCTGTAGTTTTAATGATCGCTTTAATGAGAAGCCAAGCTAAGGGGTATGGGTGTTTCTCTAACAAGTACTTGTTCAACGTTTGGCATCACAACTCTTATCTAGTTAAAGCTTCAATATTGCAGCAAGTGTTATGTCCCAGCTAGGGTTTGAATTGTATTGTATTTCTGTTGCACACCTCCAGATACTCCTGCTAGTATTGCACATTCTCAGTCCAAGGCATGCACCTGGTGTAGTAGTCTCTTACCTATAAAATAGCATTGGGTTGTATCTAAAGATAGTCATGACTGAGCACCACTGATCTGAATTAGATTAGTGATTACAATTAGAAATATATACATTTATATTTTAGAGGCACATTCTGCACAATCATTTAAGTTGTGTCCCAACTGCTTTTAGTAATTGTAACAATATTGCATTATTCGATCCCTGTGGCACAAGGTTACAATGGGAAGCAAAAGCTTTACTGCTGTTTGCCACTTAAACTTACAAAATAAAATGTAATCCTTTAGCCCCCCCCCCCCAAATGGCATCGCTAGGGAGGTTTGGGGAGCGCAGGCAGAACCAGGTAACACACCCAGGTGTGGGTGACACCACTAGTGGCCAAAATCTTGGTATTTTCTAATAATACCATCATGTTATACATGCATAATCTCCTGCAGAATGCAATGAAATAAAACACATTGAAATATCTCTAGTCCAGTGGTATTCAAACTGGGGCGTCGTGACGCCCCAGCTTATGGGTCCTGGCCTCTGCCCCCTTAAGGGGAAGGGGCAGCCAGGAGACAGGGGGAAGGCAGCAGCGCGATCCACAGGATCGCGCCGCTCAGGGGGGCTGCAGGGGCTTGGGTGCACTTGCCCAAGCCTCCTGCAGCCTCCTGGGGGTGCGGGGAGCCCTGCACAACCTTCGGCAGGGCTCCCCAGGTCAGGAAAAGTGAAAGCGGAGCAATCGTGCCCTGCTCCGCAAAACCGGAAGCAGAGCACAATCGCTCCGCTTTCCCTTCTGACGGGGCTGCAGGGACTGGGGTGCACCCTCCAGTCCCTGCAGCAGCCGTCCCTGTGTGCAGGGAGCCCTGCGCGAGCACCTGCAGGTCAGGGAAAGGGAGAGTGGAGCGATGGTGTTCCGCTTCCGCTTTTGTGGAGGCAGAGCAGATCGCTCCACTCTCCCTTTCCCTGACCTGGGGCACCCTGCAGGTGTTCGCGCAGGGCTCCCCGCACACAGGGATGGCTGCTGCAGGAACTGGTGAGTGCATCCCAGTCCCTGCAGCCCCCTGCAGCTCCATGTATCAGAGCTCATACTAGAACTCAGGCAGCTCAATCCTGTTCTCCTGGCACCCAGGACTGCAGTGCTGCCAAAAATGGCTGCCGCTGTATCCTGTGCATGTCGTGGGCAGCGCCAGCGGCTCCTTGGAAAAAGGGGACTTTCATCCCCTTGGGGCTACTCAATTCTTTGCTGACCCTTGGGTTGGCATACAATTTTGAGCTTCCAAGTTGGGCCAGTGGCCCAAAACAGAGGCTTAGGATCAGATGGAGTGAAGCTCCACCAGTCCCACCTCCCTCCCGCCCCACTCTCTCTCCTGGCACACCTCCTCACCACCCTCTTCTGCCCTCTGTCCACTTACCCTACCCCTACCCCTTCCCCTACCCCACTCTCTCTCCTGGAACACCTCTTCCCCATCTCCCCCCATGCCCCCATCTACCTCTCTGCTGCTCAGTGGTCCGTGCAATTGCTGAGTGATGGAGCTCTGGCGCTAGCCCAGTACTGGCCAGCGCTGGGCTAGCACCTGCAGAGCACCAGTGTTAGGGCCCACAAACATGCCCTATGGCACGTTTGTGGCAGTGTGCACCAGCAGTGGCCCGGCATGCACTGTATAGGATTGGGCCCTTATTCAGTTGTGTGAGTGTCATCAAGTTGGTCACTGGTTTTTTTGCTGGTTACTAATTTGTTGGGTGACCTGTACTGTTTTATATAAAATAAATAAATAAATATAATGAGGGTCACACCAACCCTAGTAATGCTACTGCATTTAGTCTGTGCGTATATTGTCATTTATTCTGTATGGTCTGGTACAAGAGAAGTCCATCATGAGGTGATGTAATGAGCTCTCACAAGGGTGACCAAACCCTAGCGAAGCCTCTGAAGCAGTTCACCAAGTGTTGCGCCTTTTGGGTATTTTATTTGTTCCTCCTCATTTTTAAAAAATAAGATGTTCAGTGTTTCACTGTTTGTGGATTTGTTTCTGTTCATTTTTACAGAACTACGTAAGTGCATACATTTAGGTTGTGTGCATGATAATTGTAATTTAAAGGTACAATTTTAATGATGTGGTTGCAGGGCAATGATGTGAAAGTGGGGTAGATTCGCCACCACGCCTGCTACCTGGGGCATTGCCTTGCCTACTGCATGGGAGAAGGTTCATCGTGGGGGTGATGCGCTGGCCTCCTGCACCAAGTGACACAAATCCTAGCAACCAGTAGCAGACCCAGAGCTTTATGAACGGGACAAATGCCCCAGGCTCTGAGCCCTTGTGATGCTAGGACTGCGCAAGGAAGCCTCCCTGAGGTTCCTGACATGATCAGAAACTATACTTCCTGTTTCCTGGAAGTATAGTTTAAGACTGCAGGGAAGCCTCAGAACACTTCCCCAGCTGGTCCTGGAGTCGCACAAGGCTCTGTGTCGATCCGGGGGGTGGGGCGGCTTTGTGCACGGGGGGGGCGGCATCTCGCAGGTGGGGTGCCCTCACAGATCTTTGTCACTACTAGTGGCCCCCCTTCAAGATCCCACCAAGTTTGTTCTTCTTACTATTTAATGTGCAGTGAAAGAACATACAGTGGCACTGTGCAGTGGGGTAACTGAATAAGAGTGACCCTAAACATGTTTACTCATAAGTAAGCCCCACTGGGTTCAATGGGATTTACTCCCAAGTGATTATAGATAAGCCTGGAGCCTTAGAAAACAAATTAACTAAGCCTCTGCCACAAACCAAATTTTTAAAACCCACATCTTTCATTAAAATAATCATAATTAATGAAACACAGCATGTTTGGACAAGAAAATGAATGTGGCTGAGCAAGGCTGAGGGAGGAGTTGTATTATTTCATATTAATGTTATTAGAAACCATATCCAGTGAATGTTTATGACACTTGCACAACCACATCAATTGCAACAGTAATAAATACACGTCTGAGGGAAGTATCATGTTTTCCCAGATACATAATATTGCATATCAGATTCAGACAATGCACACCTTAAAACAAAAGCACTTCCAAGGGGAAAAAAAAAAGCAGAATAGGTGCCATAAATAGGAAACCAATGCATTTTAATGCTCTAATGCTTGCATGAAAAAGGCTCTATAGGGACCTCTTATGAAAATTATAGAGAGGAAGAGAGTCCTTTTGATTTAAAAAAAACAACACCTCTAACTACTAACTATGCTTATCTGATAACCCTCCTATACCCCTTATCACTAGATACATACAGTAAATATATACAGTAGAATAGATTTCTTTAAGCACGCTGATTGCAAATTCTCAAATATTGACTAACAGGAAATGTATTTGAGGGGATAACTAAGAGGCTTGGTGTGTTTCCTTCCATGAGCTATGAAATGAAAATCAGTGAGTGTGTGTCCAGGAAAATGAATGTGTATCAAGAAAAAAAGAGTCCAATCCTATCCAACTTTCTGGCGCTGATGCAGGTGCAACCCTGAGAAAAAGGAATAAATATTTCCTTACTTTGAGGAGGCCTCCGTGAAACCCCCCCACTGCAGAATGCAGCACACATCCTGTTGGCATGACTGCATCAGCACTGGAAAGTTGGATAGGATTGGGCCCTTTGAGTATGAATGTAGGCATGCTCATGTGCTCTGTGACATTGTCCAATTCTTATGTAGAATGTGATATGCAAGACCTGCACTTCAATTACAAGTGTGTGGTGTATATCTTATGAGATAAATTATAGCTCTGTGTTTGCGTGTCTGCACAAGATGCATACCATGTGCATGTTTGTATGCGTGCATACACATGTGCACACAAAGGACACACAATAGGCGCAACAGGGTGCCATAGGAGCAATTTTGGGGCCTATGTACTAGGTAGAAAGTGGACCCTGATGTATAAAAGGATGTGTCACTTCCAGTGGGTCCTGACAGATTCTTATTCTAAAAAGTGGGTCCTGGTGCTAAATGTGTGAGAACCACTGTTCTACCTGATATGATTGACTGACTGACTGGCTGACTGATTATCTGTGAGCCTTTATGGCACCACAAAGTGTCTTGGGCATGTAGACACAAGAACAGGAAGTACAGTATGCATTATCGTGGCACGTGAAGGTGTATACAGTCACCTTCAGTGTGGGGGAGGGGGGTAAACAAGAGTACAGCCCAACTTGTGCATGTGCACTTGCCTTCCTAGCTGATATGAATATGAACCACAAAGTACATAGGCAGGGTTGTGGCAAAATGCAAGAGCAAGAACACAAGGTCCTTCTGGGAATGTTTGCACCCTCTTGCCTTTCAAGGAGACAGGAAGGAGTAAGACTACTTAGGGTGGGGTTTGGATTATCCAGCTCTTGCTTTCCCTTGATGTAGACAGGCAAGTGTGTGAGGAGTCAACTTCTTGTGTAAGGGTTTGCTATAGAACTGTCAGCTGATTTGAACTAAGATACGTCCGTTTATGCTTCGTTTATGTATTTTTCTTTTCCTTATAGAAAGCCTGGAAAATTTTTTGTCATTTTTCTGCAATGAAAATATTCTATTCAAAAACAAAAGCAACTGGTGGCCTATCAGCATAATAAAAATCTAAGTGTTTGGGGAACATTCCGTGATGATGGATTCCTGCCCAGCCGTGGCATGTCCCCTGTAGACGAATGGCATTGGTGCAGTGGGATAGGGATGTAGCTCAAACATATACATATGCTGCGAAGAGATGCGCAATATGTGTAGAGAAGGAGACACACTGTGTCACAATGTGAGAATAGTGGCTAAAGGGTGTGAACTGTGAGTCAAGAAGTTCCTGACATTTCATAGACATGGCAGGACACTTGACAACTCTGAGCCCAATCCTATCCAACTTTCCAGCACTGGTGCAGCTGCAATGCAGCCTCGAGGCAAGAGAACAAATGTTCCCTTACCTTGTGGAGGCCTCCATAACTACCCTCCCACCACAGGATGCAGTACACACCCCATTGGCATGGCTACACCAAGGCTTGAAAGTAGGATAGGATTGGGACCTCACTTCAATATGCAACATGTGCGTATCCAACAGCAGCGCAATGAATGCAGACAGATGTGGAAAGATGTCCATGTCACAGACTAAGACTACCATGTCACAGACTAAGATGTGGAAAGATGTTGATAAAATGAACATGCACATATGCAATAATATACATATACACTCATGAGAAGTCAGGGGAATTCTTGTGCAAGGGAACATGACAACATGCAATATTGTACTACGCAATGTGTGTGCAGGCAGAAGAGAACCAAACGTGCCCAATCTAAAATGTATACTGCCATTACTCTCTATAACAATACCAGTGCAGTGTACTAAAAAAATAAGACCTGTATGCTCTAAATGGGACTTTAGAATGCATAGGCCTACAAACAGCGCGTAGATCAATAAGGGCTTCACGCAGAACATGCATACAAAGTGACACTGCAGATGAAGGCTGAAATATCTTGAAGGGCCCTCAATGGCTTCAGGGCCCAATCCTATCCAACTTTCCAGTGCCGATGCAGTCATGCCAATGGGGTGTGTGCTGCATCTTGCAGTGGAGGGTGCAGTCACAGAGGTCTTCTCAAGGTAAGGTAATGTTTGTTCCCTTACCTTGAGGCTGCAGTGCAATTGAACCGCTTCTGGAAAGTTGGATAGGATTGGGCCCTCAGTAAACCCCCCCAAACTGGATACTTGCTGCTTCCAAAATGGCCCTAGAACATAATCCTATGCATGTCAACTCAGAAGCAACTCCCAGATAGAGGCAGATTCAAGGTCAGGTCATGGGTGTGTGCCCCCCCCCCCCAACTGTCTGCCAGCAGGACAGAGTGCCTGCGAGGCTGGGGAGCAAAATAAGGAACCAGGACACCCACTGGGCTGGCAAGATTGGCTGGAATGGGAGCCCAGGTCTACCCAGCTGGTAGACCTGGGCTCCCGCCTGGAGTTGGTCCTTCCGGGTTGACCTGGGCTCCTGATTTAATTTGTGGCCTTGTCGCCAAGGTTTGGTGGGCAGGTAGACCTGGGCTCCCGCCTGGACTTGGAGCCCAGAGCTACTGGCTGGGTAGACATGGGTTCCCATTTCAGCTGGTGGCTCCAAGTCCAGCTCTACCCACCCAGCCAACTTTGACAATAAATTAAATCGGGAGCCCAGGTCTACCCACCTGGTTGACCTGGGCTCTAGAGTTGGTAGTGACCATGCCCCCCAGCCCCCAACACGGGATCCGCCCCTGCCCGGGAAAGCGAGCCTAGGTTTGCAGCCCTAGAGCCATGCACACGTTGCAGCTGAACAGCGCGTCTGGGCGTCGCTTATGAGAACCCCCCTGCAGCTTGCGCGTGCAACGTATGTGCGACTGGGGGGGGGCTGGCTGCCCCCAGCCCCCTTGCCTCTTTCCCAGCGTCCCTGGCAATGCGCGGCTCCTGGGGCTGTTGCAGGGGAGGAGGCGGGGAGAGCTTGCCTTCAGCAGAGGCGGAGAGGGGTGGGGAGCTGCTGCGGCGGCGGCGGCGCCCCTGGTTGAAAAGTGGCGGCGGGCTCCGGCGCATGAACCGAAGTGGAGACAGGCGGGAAAGGAGCCTGAGCCCTGCAGTGCGCTCTTCCACCGCCAGGGCAGCGTGAGCCAAGGCTGCCCGGCTGCAGCCAGCGGTGGAGAAGGACGCCTGGGGAGCCGGCGCCCAAGAGGACGCGCGCAGGGACGGAGGAGGCAGCTCGTCCGCCCGCCCGCCCGCGCTCCCTGCTGCGCCTTGAGCACGCCGCCCGCCTTCGCCTGCCGCCGCCTGCTGCCTGGGCGCGTGCCTGCCCGCCTTGCTTCCTTCCGAGGGGGCGCCTCCTGCTCCAGCCGCCGGCGCCGCGCGTTGCATGGGGCCAGAGCGCTCGGCGCTTTCCAGATATGGTCAAGGCGGCGTCGGGGATGGTGGTGCTGGCGGTGCCGGCGGCGGGCACGGCGGCCTCTCTGTGATCACCGGCACCCGAGGCGGGGGGCCCGGCGGGAGGAGGAAGAAGAGGAGGGGATAGAGGAAGGCGACAGGAGGAGGAGTGAGAGGAGCGCTTGCCTGACGCCCCCAGCCAGCGGCGGGCGAGTCTGTCTGCAGGTAGGAGGGAAGGAGAGGCAGAGCAAGAACCTTCGCTGCCCGGGCGTCTTGCTTGGGACTGGGGGGACCCAGCAGGGACACCCCCCTCCAACAAGCGTGGGCCGCCCCGCCCTCCGGGAGCAGCCGGACACCCTGCAAACGGGCTCCCCGAGAGGCAGGATGCAGGCGAGGCGTGCGCGCTGAATGAATGGCTGGCTGGCTGGCTGGCTGGGCAGCCATCATCACACGGTGTGCGTTGCATTCGCCCCGTTGCTCCGAGTACCCACCCATTGCATCTGCAGTTGGGAGTGTGTGTGGGGTGTGCGCGTGTTCGTGCACGCGCGCGTGTGTAGCATGCTCTTCGCGGGGGTGCAGCACTCGCGTCACACTCGGCAAGGAAAGAAGCCCGCGCTTGGCTGAAGCCGGGAAGCCCCGGGAACGCTGCTCCTGAAGGGTACGTGGCTCCGCGCTTGCTTGCCCTGCCTGGGACGAGCTCTTGCCCACCACTGGGAGAGGTGGTCGGGAGATGAGGTCCTTCCTTGCAAAGGGCGGACCGTTAGAGTCAGGGAGGATGCATGGGCTTGGGCTGTCAGGCTGCAGTCCTATCCACACTTACCTGGGAGCAAGCCCCATTGACGACAGTGGGATTTACTTCCGAGTAGGCATGCAGAGGATTTGGGCTGTCAGGCTGCAGTCCTCGCCACACTTGCCGGGGGTAAGCCCCATTGACTCTAATGGGACTGACTTCTGAGTAGACATGTAGAGGATTGGGCTCTTAGGCTGTAGTCCTATCCACACTTACCCGGGAGCAAGCCCCATTGACGCCAGTGGGGTTTACTTCTGAGTAGACATGCCTAGGATTGGGCTGAGGGGAGGCAGCGGGCGAGGATGCTTTAGGTCCGTGTGTGGACGAGCCGCCTCTCTGCAAACACACCCACCCTCCCTCTACCTGTGTGGCTGTCCAGGGAGGGAACTTCCCAGGAACTCGTTCGGGGTGTAGGCGCTCCCCTGCCACGGGCACCTGGGCTGTTGAGTTGATGCCTGCGGGGGGGGGGGAATCCTGCTCACCCCGGCAGCTCCGTTTGGCGTGTCCGCCGGTGACAGCACTGCAGCCGGGCTGATAAATGGCTTGCGATGGCAATTCGTATTTCCCTCTTCCATCAGCGGGAGGAAGGGCAGCAAGTGATTTTTATTTAAAGGGCAAAATGTGACACTAGAAGTCCCTCCACTTCTACAGAGAAATCTCCCCCCCCCCCAACCTCAGCAGCATATTGGAGGGAGGGGTTTCGGCTTTGCTGGTGACTGGAGGGTCTGCACAAGGGAGGGGGCTTTTGAACTGCAGTTTCTAGGCGAACTGGGTAGAGGTTGCTGCGGATCAGATCGGGGAGGGAGGGTCTGCAAAGGGATGGGGGCGTGTTTAGTTCTAGAAGGAAATCTGGGTTTGCATGGTGTGGGGATCGGAATCAGTGCTGGGAAACTCTTGTGGTTCTTGCATCTTATCTCTTCCTTCAAGGGCATAAGAGGAACAGGTTAATTATGCTCACCTTGTCAAAACAGGCTGCTGTGGAAACGCAGATGGGATAACTAGAGGGTTATCCAGATTCTGTTACCTCTTTCCAGCATGGCTACAGATCACACCCACCAGAAGGAACCTCTGTGCCCCTCCCCCCCCACAGCTAAAGGACTTTTAGTGGTTGGATTGAAAAACCGCAGTGGGACTGTGGGGTGGAGGTTAAGGGCTGTATTCTCTCTATAGGGATGGTCAGATGCATTGCTTCTTTCTTGCTTCTCCTGGATGTAGGAAGGGACAAGCTTGGAATGCAAGTTTGAGGAACCCTTTTACTCACGAAAATGTGTAGATGCACTCTAAATTCTACCAAGCTGCCTTGCCCTAATTGTGACTTTGACTTAGATGTGATAAAGCATTAGATCAATGATGAATTAGAGATGTCAGATGTGGTGGCATTGATGCAAACCCGCAAGAGATCTGAGTATGCATCCAAAGGTGGATCATCACCACATTTGAGCCAAACTGTAGCACCAGTTCATCTCTTTCTGTGAGACTCAAAGGTGTCTTCAACTTTGCTTTAACCAGGCTGAAGCCCATGGGTAATGGTATGTATGCTGCTGCTGTTTCCTGCCATACATGTAGAAGCACATGTTAAATGTGCCAGTTTCCATAAAGATGCTGAAAGTGACATGCCACCAGAAAGTACTGATGGGCACTTCTCTAAGCAGATTCCCAGAAATAGGTGTGTCAGACTTGTGTCTGAATGTATGGGTGGGAAGGCGAGTGCCACATGTACCAAAACCTGCAGGCATAGTAACTGCACCTCTGAAATAACCTTTGCGGTATATTAGACTGGTGTTCTATTGAGGAGTAAAAGAAATGCGGTGGAAATAAGAGTACAATAGTTCAGCACGTTGTCGTGAGTGTAGAAAGCATATGGTGCAGGGTAAAAAGCATTTATTGAGCACAGCATGGGAGCAAGTTGAGGGTTAACTAGGGAATGTTTGTCGTGGTTCACTCTAATTTTCTTCATTTTTCCACAACAGTTACTCAATCTGACAAGCAAAAGCAGACTGCTGCCTTTGTAACACTTGTTAATTTTGCTTGATTTAGCATGTTTGCTGTTGAACAGAAATTGATTTTTTATTTTTCCTGCACAGCCAACTCACTGGCTTCCTCTCCTCCTTTTCATCTCCGTTCAGATATTTACTTAAATCTCTTCCTAGGGCAAAGTAAATAATTGGAGACACCTGCAGCCCTGATGGAGTTCTAATTCTCTTTCTAAACAACGAGGGATTGGTATTAGTACGAACTCTGTTATTGTTGAGAAGCACATTGCGTAGGCTTCATCTAGGTGGAGGCACGGCTGCATCTCACCAGTAATTTCAGTTTAATTCTTTAATAACAACCTAGCTGGTTTTTATCTTCACTCTGCTAAGCAACCTTTCCATCAGAGATGGTTGTAGGGTGACAGCAGACTGCCAAAATACTGTAGCAATTCAGTAAACATATGGAGGAGAATCTCACTGAAAAAAAGTGGAAGGAAATAATGAAAACTGTAATAAAGCACAAGGGGATAACTCTGTGGATGCATTAATTGTGCTGCTCTTTCATTCCAGTTTTATAGTATGTTCAGATTCATTCAGGTGTGTGTAACCAGTCTCTTTTTCCTTCGCCCCCAAACAGCCTTCTCTTTTTTAAATCAGATAGGTGGTTCATATTTTTCTCCCACTTTCCATCTGTCAGATCCTTCTACAAACTAAACCAGTTTAGTATATTCCCAGCGTGTTCCGCTTAAAATGCTATAACCCAAAAAAAAAAATTACTTTCACGTAATTGGTTGCCAAACCCTCTACACCTCTCTGTGCAGTTGTATAGTTCTTGCTTCTCTAGCATCCAAAATCATGGGTTCCTGAATGTTGTCTTACTGACTAACAGCCCAATTCTATCCACACTTTCCTGGGAGTAAGCCCCATTGACTCTAATGAGACTTACTGCTGAGTAGACACGCATAGGATTGGGCTGTAAGGGCTCAATCCTATCCAAATTTCCATCACCAATGCAACCCCAAGGTAAGGGAACAAACATTTCCTTACCTTGAGGAGGCCTCTGTGACTGCTCCCGCACCACAGGGTGCAGTGCACACCCTGTTGGCACAGCTGCATCACTGCTGGAAAGCTGGATAGGATTGGGCCTTAAGTGTGCATGCAGATGAGCAAATAAAGGTGTATTTTCAAATTGGAGCACCTCTTATTTGTAAAATAAACTGTGCAGGGGGGTGATCCCAGTCAAGACTTGGGTACATGTGGGAAGTGAACTTCACTGTTCCCCTGCCCACTGTTTTCAAGCCAACAACCAGCCCCCTCCCTAAAATGCTGCTTTAAAGAAATCAGTAGTTCAGGGGTGAATTGCTGTTTTGGGGGGGAGGAGGTTCAGTTTGAAAGTGGTGCACAAGGGAACATAGAATCTCCCCTCCTTAAGTGCCCTGGTCCCAACTGTGATGATGGCCCTCCTTCCTCTCATTCAGCTGTCTTTTGCCCATGCCTCTATCACACACATTTGGATGGACATGTAGTTTGGCCCTGAGCCTTTCTATGTCAGGAAACATCAGAATGGTGTGCTGTGTCAGCCCACTGGTCCACCTAGCTCAGCATTCTGATAACAGCCAGACAGATGCTTCAAAGGAAAAGTTGGAAAAATTCCAGGTGCCTGGAATTTGTAGAAACCAACTCTTGTTGCACTTAGAAATGAACACAGAGTGCCTAGGAATCTGAAATGTTTCTTAAATTCTCTGTTGGACACTCAGGATCCTAATTTTGGCTCTTAAGAATTTGTAATAGCATGACTTTTTCATTTAACATTCAAAGAAGGATAACGTCTGCAGTGATTATGGTTTTTTTTGTTGCAAATTTGTTTTATGAACGCTTCCTTTAATTTATACTTTAGTTTTATTTGATATTTTATTTTGGCTCATTGTATTGTAAGGTAGCTTAGGTTGATGTAGAGATAAAACTGGCTAGAAATGCATAAAAATAAATACTTTTGGGGGCAGACCTACTTAGGAGAGCTCATGAACAGGATGTGATAGTGATAAAAGCCACCCCTGAAATAGCTGCCACTTATCTGATAGTGCCTTTGAGGAAATATTTTGTGATTTAGGCTTTTATATAGAGGCTACCCAGGGCTAGTGAAGCAAAACAAAGGCAGGCAGCTTACAGCCCGATCCTGAGCTGCCCGGTGCCCAGAGGAGCAGTGGCACCAAAATGGTACTGCTGCATCCTGTGGATGGCGTGTCAGCCGCTGGAGTCTCCTCGGGTGAAGGACGCAGTTCCTTCAATGGGTCTTCTCCAGTCTGCGCCAGGTATTTTGCTTTTCAACCTGACACGGAGCAGGGCTAATCTCACTCGCCCTGCCCTAGTTCCTCCCCTGTCCTATCCTCCCCTTGCCCTTTCTCTACCCCGGGGTGCCTCTTCTCCCACCCCAACAAACCTTAATGCCACCTGGAGTTCTTCCCTTGCTCTGGGTGGCGTCTGTCCAGCACTGAACTCAGTGCCAACTGTCACTGGGCCGGCGCCAGTGGTCTCAACACTCAGGATGCCATAAACATGCTTTACAACATTTTTACGACACCCAGTGCCTCTTAGCTAGCAATACTTGTTCTTTTCCTGGGTCTGGGTACAAATAAGAATCATACTCAGCATTCATATAGCACCATTCAAGTGTTTAACATACAGGTTGAGTCTCATTATTCTCCAGGGTTCCCAGAACTCACAGATGGCAAAAATTGAACTATAGTAAATCAATTTTTTTAAAAAGGCCCTTTGCTCAGGTGATTTAGAAACAGCCTTGCTGACCTTTGTGATGTTATTAAGATGTCGTTAAGATGGCAGAGTCATTAAGATGACAGTCCAACAATCAGTCTCTCTCCAGGCCCTTAGAAAGGATTATCTTTCTTTCATGTGGTCAGGGGGAAGGGAGGGGATGGCTTGGAGAGAGAATGATTGATGGATTGTCAGCTGGCTGCTGTGTCTCTAAATATTGTAAAGGACTGTTTTCCTTTAATTTAAAGGGCCCTTCTCATCATGTTGAGATAAAAATCTCTACAATAGTAAGAAAAGCATTTTAAAGGAATGCATTTTTTCCCTTCTCCAAGGATCAGCACATTCCTTCTAATTTGCAGTGGCCATTCGTGTTGTGTCAAATCCGTGTATAAAAAATCAGTGTATTACAAGGTTGAACCTGTATACTGTTTTATTTTTAAAAAATAGGTCTAGTCTTCAGTATTGTAATTTGGAATGACGCTTACTGCCTCTCCTTATTTCTCCACAATTATCCCGATCTGTCCTTGTCTTTTACCTTTAGTCTTTGACACATGGTTGTTTGAGGATCTCCTGCTCCCTAAAAATTATTCCATTCTTTCTTCTTGCTGCCTCTGATGCCTAGGAATGCCCTCCCTCATGATATCACCTCTCTCATGTCCTTGAAAACCCATTGTCAACTCCCTCCCGAAAAACAATATTTTATGACACATTTGGCATGACCCTTTTTAGTACCCATATTGGACTGTATCTTAATCTTAGTACAGGAGTCACCCCCATATCTGCAGGTTTCGTATCCATGGTTTCATTGATCCATGGTTCACAAATCCCCACCACCACACAAACGACTTAACTGCCTGTGATTGCAGTCCTCTTGTTTCTGTCTCCTGTGTCTGGCTGCCTCTGTACAAATGCTAACAGGAAGCATAAAGCACGAACAGGAAGCTGATTGGAGATCTGAGAATATGCTGCTTAGCATAGAGTTACCTTGTTTTCAGCCCTCCAACCTGCTTGTTTGCACTTCCTGCTTCCTGGTAGCATTTGCAAAGAGACAGCCAGACACAGATAAATTGTTTGTATGATGGGGCGCTGGGCGGTTTGTGAACTGCTTTTTGTAGGGTTTGCTGTTATACATGGTTTTTTGTATCCACAGTGGCAACTGGAACCTATGCCCTGCTGATATGGGAGTATGCCTGTACATATAACTGAACTAAAAGCCTCTTCTCCCCCCGTTTACTTTTAATCCATTTCTTGGTGTAGAATTTCCATTTGTAAACTCCTTGCAGTACAGACCTGCCCTCTTGTCCTTGGTAATGTCCCTTGTGCATTGCTGTAATTCTCATTGAACTCAGTTGGATTTAGTTTCTGAGTAAACACATTTAGGAGTGGGCTGTCAGAAAAAAGTGAAGAAATGGAATCAGGTATTCTTGTGATATGTTTAAGATCCATGAGGGGAAAGCTTCAAAGTGGTAAATGACCAGTGCAAAGTAGGGGGTTGATATTGCTCCATTGGTCCCCATCCAGAATCATCTGTCTGTGAAAATTGTAGTGGGTTGCACAGCCCACATCATTGCTGGGAATGGAAGGGGATAAAGAACAGGACAATATTCTACATTATTATAAATGAGATAGGAACAAAATCTTGGTGGGGGGGTAGAATTGGGGAAGAGCATGGTTGTCCTTCTCCTTAAGGAGGCATGCTTACCATTTTGGGTCCCCTGGCTCTATTTGGTCATTACAGTGAATACTAACATTTGTCTCTGAATGTACCCTTGAACTGCTGACCCCTTGTCCTTTCATCTGCGGTCCCCTGTTCTTTCCTTATACTACTGTCACTAATATTAGTGATGTCATATTAAAGGTAATAGTGAACCCAATTTTGGAGGGAGGAGGCACAGGACTGCACCCATATGGTGCACATTCTGCATGCATACAGAATGCAGATGGATGCAGATAAATTCATTCTGTAATACTGAGAGTATTCTGTTGGTCAGGCTGTGGGAGCTGCTCAAGGGTATGAACTATGAGATGCATGTTCCTTGTTCTAAACCCAGCTGTGAAGCTTAAGCAAATTGCTGTCTCTCTCAACCTCAGTCCTCCACCTGTAATATGAGTGGCCTACCTGGCACAGTTGTTGTCAGGATTATGAGATAATACATATAGTGCACTTTGGAACATTTGTTCAAATGCTTGCAGGTGAACACCTGACTACTGATCTCCTGTCTTGTAATAAGAAAATAGCCGCTATTTTGCTATACTATAGGCATTATAAATTATATAAATAATTTATATGATTATAAATACGGTTGGATTCTTTATATTGGCAAACCACTAGGTCAGTGTTTTCCCAAACTTTGGGTCATGAAGTTTCCCAAATTGTGAATCACAATAGCCCACCCAGTGTGTGGTGGGTTGCAACTCAATGAATGCTGCACCAAAAAGCATTTCTGGGGGTGTCCAGAGGCTTGTTTCCAGGTTGCACCAGGCCCATAATCCACTCCATTGGCCTGTGCGGTTGTCCGAATGCCTCCTGGATGTGACCAGAAGTGACTGGAAGCAACTTCTAGTTTACTTCCAGTTTTATTCTACTAGTCACATCTGGGAGGCAGTATGAGGCCTATGGAGGCCTATGAAGTGGGTTACAGGCCTGGTAGTCTAGAAGAGGCCACTGGGGGCTCCCAGAAATGCTTTTTGGTGCAGCATTGAGCATCAGATTGTGACACACTGCGGAGCACAAGTAAGGAAGCATGGGGGGGGGCAGGAAACAAGCAAAAATAAATTGGAATCAGAAAAACTTTTTAAGAATTCATAATGGGGCTTAAGAGCTGAAGAGAGACAGGATAAGGAGCAGTTGAGGGAGAAACAGGATGAAACAATGTGCCACGGGAAGATATACTCATGTGGAGATGTAGTGGCACAAATGTGATGTCCCCTGGATCCTGTGGGGGAGTTGTTGGCCTTCTTGGAGTAAGCAAACACTTATCCCCTATCCAGGGTAACCTCCAGCAGCCACCATAGGCCTGCTTGGACCAATCTGCCTTTCTCCCTGCCCCATCTCCTCCCTGTTCTACCCACCCCCAGCCCTTTTCACCCCCTGTGCAGTCGTACATGCACCAGTGGGCTTCCCCAGTCTATTGGAGCACAGACCTGATTGCTTGTGGCAGTGGTCAGGCCGCACTCACTGGCATAGTCATATTTGTGGCTGCTATAAAGTGCATTATGCCAGTAGAATGCATATTGCCCATAGGTTTGGGCAGATAATGTCCTATGAGGCATGACTGACCCTGCACTATCCAGAATGCACTGCTCCTATTGGCTACAGTGGTTACCAATCACAGCTAGGACAATGAGCATGATAACAAATGAGCACTAAAGGAAGGAGCGTTCTAGGAGGTATTGCTGTATACTCTTTCAGCCATATAACTTGACAAAGTACAAAACACTTTGGTTTCCATGACCTGCAAAGCAAAAATCCTAAACTTGTTTTATTCTTTTTGTTGGGATTTATGCTGCTAGCTGCCCTGTGGGCTACGGAGACATGATTGAAGACATGGAGATATGGAGACACGATTGGCTGTACACTATATAAATCTTATCATAAATAGGTAGTTATCTCCTGCTGCCCCTATCACCTTGTTTTCCTCATATCCTAAAAAGCAGTGCTTCTCATTGCTTGTCTATCTGCAGTGACATTGCAGTCCCCCTCCAATAGAGTAAAAGAGTCACCCTGTGACAGCAAGAGTCTCAGGTGGCCATCAAACTGCTGGTGCTCAAACATTCCACCTACAGCAGTTACTGATGTGTGTCCACCAGGGAAGAGAATGATGGCAGGCTCTGACCTAAATGGCAAGTAGCAGGCTTGAGGGCAGGTGAGTCTCTGCTCCAGGTAATGTCAGCACACCTAAACCTTTTAGAAAAAGCTTTGACAGAATTGTGAGAAGATGCTTTTAAAAACCAATCTGTCTCTTCCCTTAAGAGGAGCCCTGCTGGATCAGGGCAATGGTTTCTCCAGTGTGGTGTCCTGTTTTCTACAGTGGCCAACCAGATGCCTCCAGGAAGGCCACAAGCAGCTCATGTAGGTGAATAGCCCTCTCAGCTATTTCCTCCCAATAGCTGGAGCTGGCATACAGTAATCCTGACTAGCTATCCTTGATAGACATGAATTTGTCTAATGTCTTTTTGGCCACCTAAGCAAGTGGCCATCATTGCATCTTTCAGTAGTCATTTCAATGTGAAGGACTTCCTTTTGTCTATCCTGAATATCCCAACAATCAATTTCATTTTATTGACTTGCGTGTTTAATTCAAAATACTAGTATCCCACTTTTTCCACCATATGAAAAGCTCTTATTAGATGATTCTGAGCTTTTGTTTGAAGAGAGATGGAGAGAACTTCTCTCCATGCTCCTTCTCCCAGCATTTTCTTAACTTCTATCATGTTCCCTCTCCCAAGTTACTTTGTAGTTACATGTTTTGTAGTTACAAACCACAACACCTCAGACATTTTAACCTTTCTTTATAAGGCAGGATGTTCCATTTAAAAAAAAAATAACCTTTGCTTCTTTTTTTGTACATTTTCCAGCTTTTGATAACTTATTTGAAATAAGTAGATAACCTTTGTGCTTTCAAAATGTATCTGTAAAATGATGGTTGAGAATAAGTTCGAGTGTCTGGGCCCCCTAGCTTCTACGCCCTGGTTTGTACCCAGTGACTTGCAAACTAAGTGCTGGTGCCCTCTAGGATGCTGTGAAAGAACAGCTATGTGAAGTGAGGAAGAAATGAAGGTTCCCATAAACCCAAACATCCACTACTAGCGAGTGCAACTGCCCTCTGTATTAAGGAAGGATTACTTCCTTCCAGTGAGCTTCTACTTAAAGGTGGTTTAATTTTCAGCACCAAGTTTGATTGGATTGTTCAATCACTTCCAAGGCAGATATGTGACTGAATTACCAACCCTCAGAGGAAGGTGCCCACTGCATCTCTGCATGAGTCATGGCTCCAGGCTTTCCTTCTTCCAGTCATACTAGGTAACTTCAGGTTACTGTGACTTTTTTCCCTTATAAGGCATTCTGAGGCCTGACTTCAGAAAGTCTTCCAGCGGCAATGAGAATAAAGCTTCGGCCACCTCCAGAGGGCTCAGGTTGGGCCAGGTCTGGTCCAACATGGGTCCAGGGGACCTGCATTGAGCCAGAGCTATGGATGCAGAATCTGTGCGTATGGAGGCCCCAACTGTGCAGAGTGTACAGGTTGAAGGAACATGTGCAAAATACTGTGGTTTGTAGATTTCCACATATGCTGAGTAATATTTGTTCTGTGTCTTCTTCACTTAGAATCCTTATAGCTTAAGTCTGGATGTTTGAAAATGTTAATAGCAAAACCTCTGCATTTTATTCAGGCTGCAGTCCCTGGGAGTAAGGAACTGGAAGTGTCCCATAGAACATAATAAGAATTATTTCTGCGTAGACATACTTACGATTGATCTGTTAAGAGTATTTGCTTAATATTTACTCAATAATTTCAGTTGCACAATTAGTAAAGCAAACAATTTATGTCCCAGTCCTACCTGCCCCCAGCTACACTGCTGGAGCGCTTGCTGCCTGCTGGGGGGGCGACCATATGGCCCAGGAAAGTAAGTAAAAATATTTGTATTTACCTCTCTTTAAGGCTGCCTTAAAGATGGCCTTAATCAGTGGGTCTCCTTGGATCTTTGCCTCCTATTTTGCTGGCGTAAGTATGAGGAGAGGCAGGAGCTGGGTAAACAGGGAAAGTATCTAGCACTTCCAAGATCCATACCCTCCTGCCCGCAAAGCTTTCTTTGCCCTCCCTGCCCCAGTCCTCCATGAGTCACCCCTGCCGCTACCTTATCTGCTCTGGCATAGTGCCTGGGAGCCGTTGCAATGTGTGCAGGGTCTCTGGCTGCTTGTGCTGGTGGTTCTACAGCTCACAACAGTGGTGTGCTTCTTATGACGCTGTAACAGCCCAGTCCTGTTGAAATCTCCCCGCCAATCAGCCATGCAACTGGGGCACACGTTGCATCCGGGGGGGGAGGGGGGGAGGTGCAGTCCCGGAGTTCTCTTCTGGGTAAAGAAACATGTGTTCCCTTGCTCAGGAGTTAGCTCTTACTGTCCTGGTGGGTCTACTTGGACCTGCGCCAGCAATTTAGTGGGCCTGGGAAGGTGGATTGAGGCCATGAAGGGGGATAGGATATCAGCAGTGCTCCTGTTGACAATACGGCCATCTTCCTGGCCTCAATCCTCCCCTCTCTATGCCCCCTCCCCCCCCCCGCCATGACTGACTGGTGCTAGGATTGTTGCGAGAGTGCTGGTGTGCAGCCACAGCCACATGTCGCTTGTGGCAGTGACCCAGCTGTACAAAATGGCATGTCACCTTTTGCAACAGCTGTTAAGGAATTTGTGATGTCGGAACACTAGTTCCAGCAGCATTGAGGCCTAAGAGTACTTACTGTGCTGGATTAATCCATCACTATAAGCCCCCCCTCTCCCCAAATAAGATTGGGTTGTGAGTAATTTTTGCATCCTGTAACTTACACATGCATAACATTTTATGCTGAATTTTGATTCTTTTAGTAGGACTACTGTCGCATTTCTTTGTAATACATGCATGGTCAGATGTGAATCTGGGAGACTTGTACTGCAAAGCTCCTGCACTCTTCTGTGGTGTTCAGATGAGAGCCCAGAGATATGTGAAGACTCACATGTTAAAGAAACAGAATTGTCCACTCATATTTTCTGGCCAGCTCTGCGCTTGCTGTTTGCAGGCAGTAAGAAGTGCCATCAACCAGCATTAAGCTCCTCCTTTTCTGTTGTTATTTTCATTTTATGACCATTTCTGAATTCTAGTTGCTGGAGCTGAGGGCATGCACAATAAGGGAGCCTGCATGCCTTGCTTTTCAATTTCTTTGGTACATCTAGGTAGCTACTGTTGGAAAGGGATTCTGATTGTATAAACCAGGGTGGCCATGCTGCAGGTTACAAGCCACATGTGGTTTTTTGACATGTAATGTTGGCTGAACTCCTTTTTGCATCATAATATAAAAGGCAAATAAAAAAGTCATATATACCTTTATAGTATAAGGGCACAATCCTAATTCTGAAGCAGTGAAGCTCTGAGGTAAAGGAACAAACATTCCCTTACTTTGAGGAGGCCTCTGTGAGTGACACCCAACTGCAGGATGCAGCACATTTCCCATTGGCACCGCTATGCCAGTGCTGGAAAGCACTGACATAAGGGGTTAGGATTGCGCCCTAAATTTCATACATATAGCTTTATAATTCAACAGGTATAAACTAAAGTCCATTAGATGAAAATGTAATGAAATGAAATATAATGAAAATGTTCCTGGTGAATAACTATATTTAAGAATTTAAATGCTAATTTTACTGCTAGATTTGAGGGATTAAAGAAATTTCAGATCAGAAAGGATTACAGAAGAATTGTGCCGGAGAATCAGTAATCGTACAATTGCTGACAGTTTTTGTTTTAGTGGGTGTGGCTTATGATTGTGTGACTGTGGCATATGTGGCTGTGTGTGTAATATTTGTTCATGTCTTGCAGCTCTCAGACATCTGAAGTATATTGTTATGTGGCTCTTACGTTAAGCAAGTTTGGCCACCCCATCCCACCACACCGATATAGACCCTTTATGGATCTGTAGGACTCTTCTGTTTAGCTCTTTATCTTTCAGAGGTACAGATATTTCTCCCACTTGTAGTTGAAATCTATTCTGTTGCCTTGATAGTCTTTCTCTGCTTTTTCCCAGAACCTTGTCTTTTCATCATCACCTCTTTCATCGGACTGACATCACTCTCTCCCCTAATAGCAAGGTGGTGGTGGGGAAGCGGGAGGGTCTCATTGTTCATCACATTATAAATGGTATAAGAAGAGTAGATAGAAATGGGTCTCATGATAAAAGTGATTTTCAATAGGTACTTTTTCATTTGCTTCACAATGGAATTCATTGTTGCAAGATGAGGCAGTGCCCATTAGCTTAGATAGCTTTTAAAGAGGAATAGAAAAAAATCATGTATAAGCCCAATCCTAAGCTGCTTGGCATGCGGGACTGCAGCGGCGCCGAAAATGGCTGCCCCTGTATCCTGCGCACCTCTCAGGCACTGTCAGCAGCTCTTCGGGAGAAGGGGACTTTTGTCCCTTTCCCCCAGGTAAACCGAGTAGCCCCGCAATGGGCTACTTGATTCCGTGCCGATCCTTGGGTCAGCGTAGAAATTGAGCTTCCATGTCGGGCCAGATGCCCAAAACCGAGGCTCAGGATCTGGTGGAGCGAAGCCCTACCAGTTCTGCCTCCTTCCCCTGGCACACCTCCTCCCTGCCCTCCCCCCACCCTGGAATGCCTCCTTCCCACCTTCCCCCCTCCTCCACCTACTTCACTGCTGTTTGGCAGTCCGTGCAACCGCCGAGCGGCAGAGCTCTGGCACTCGCCTGGCACTAGCCCAGCACTGGCTAGCGCTGGGCTACCACTGGCAGAGCACTGGTGCTAGGGCCCGCAAACGTGCCTTATGGCATGTTTGTGATAATGCATGCCGGTGCTGAGCCGGCGTGCCAAGCTCAGAATTGGCTATCAGTCTGTTGACACCTATGGCATATGATAGCTAATAATAGAGCCTCCATGTTCTGATGCTGTATACCAGATACTGGCAACAGTACAACCTGTTAGCTTTCTAGAAGGCTTCTGGCTGTCTTCTGTTGAATGAACCTAGATGAACCTTTGGTCTGACCTAATGAGGCAGTTCTTACATTCCTGTGTCTCCTGACTCCTTTATTTTAAGCAAAGTAAGAATCGTGAATTAGTATAGTGACAGCTTGGGTCACATTATCTTCTGTTTGATGGAACCTCTTTGTATTTGACATTTTACCCTGTTGCTCTCTGTATCCTCAGCCTGACCTATTTGAATTTTTGCCAGAAACTTTAAATGGAAAATATCTTTTCTCTTAAAATCCCTCCCATCCTTATCACAGTTGACAAGGTTTTCCACTGAGCCAGGAAGGCAACCCTCAAGGTACAGGGTGGGGCACTGCAATGAAAAAGTCAGCAGAAATGACTGTGAGAGCAATGTTTGATAAACAACTGCCTTTCTGTGGAAGCAAATGATTTCTTTTGCAGGACATGCATGGAAGTGCCTTTAATTAAGTCAGGCCTGTGGTCCAACTAATATGGTATTGTCTGTTCTGATTGATAGGAGATCTCCAAGAATTCAGTTGGAATTCCATAACCTGAAATCCTTTTGAGTAGAGCTGTAAGGAATTGAACCTGCATGCAGGGTATATCTTTATCATTAAGCTGAATCCCTATCTCTTAGCAGCTCCCTGCAAATAATTAAACAGTGTTCAACAACTTCTTTTCCTGGGTTGAGATGGTCAATGCTGTAGGTGTCTGCAAGCAGTTTAGCCAATGTGCAGAAAAATCTAGTATTGGATGAATCGGTACCCTGGGAATCTAAGCCTTGATATACAGCCCAAAGGGCTACTCGACCCTGCACTGGCTATTTAGAGTATGAGTAAAGCAGCCCTTTGTCAGACCAGGAGGTCTGATGTGGGGCTATGGGAACAGCGGAGCAGAGCTGTGTTGGTCCTGCCCTGCTTCTTCCCACCACCATGCCTTCTCCCAACCCTCCCCTGCCTTGGAATGCCTCCCCCCACCCAAACTTACCTCTCCACCACCCAGCGCTCGAGAGGTAAGTCTGGGCAGGGGGAGGCATTCCTTACAGCATGTTTGCAGCACAGTGTGCCAGCATGGGCTGTTGCAAGCCCGTCAGGATCAGGCTGTTAGAAACCATGACCAAAAAAAAGCCTTTATGACTGTGCAAACAAGCTTGCAAGTATGTGGTCAATGCATGGTGCAGGAAATGGATAAGATTTCTGGTGATGACTACTGGACAGCCCAGGTCCTTGCTCCCCTCCTTGACAAATTATGTAAACTAATTACAACAAATCTGCATAATATTTTCACAATTCATACAAGTTCAACTTTTCATGACAAAAGAATTTGAGTTATCTAAGCACGGTATACACACTGCCACGGATATAAATTTTCTGAAGACTAAGGGCCCAATCCCATCCAACGTTCCAGCACTGGTGCAGCCAGAATGCAGCTCCGAGGTAAAGAAAAATGTTTCCATACATTGAGGAGGCCTCTGTGACTGCCCCTCCACCACAGGATGCAGTGCACGCCCCATTGGTACAGTTGCACCTGCACTGGAAAATTGGGTAGGATTGGGCCCTAAGGAAGGTGATATCTTGTTAAAACGGCAAAGTGCTCTTTACTGCTGTAACATGATAGTTGCATTCCCAAGAAGCCTCGATTTATCAAAAATTGCACTGTAGAAACAATTGTTTCCATGTGAAAAGGGAAGTTAGTTCAGACTAGCGTTCCTATGTGTTTCTGTTCCTACTCTGTGCATTTGTGGCAGCCAGCTGGTCCAACGAAGCAGCTGTGAGTTCCTGTTCTGTGTGTGCAAATAGCATTGTTCCAGTTTGGATTGTGCTGCAACCGATCACATTATACAAATTGTGTTCCCCAATTTTATCAGTCTTGATTTATCCAATTTCCTTTATGAAAACTCACACTGTAGGGGAAATGCCTGTTAAATTCTATAGCAGAAATAAATCCAACAAATGAAGATGTTACAGGAAAAGTAGGAAAAACAACCATTTGACATTTTGTATCAAATGCCTCTGAATTCTGCCACAAGAGATACTCTGCTAAGAAATAGCATGAACTTCCTTAATTGAATTCTTGAGGCAGAAACTTCCTTATTCTGCTTGGTGAGTTTTGTTTTGTGACATAGCATGCTCGGGTCATGATGGAATGTGGTAATAGCAGAGACAGAGGAAGTGGTGGGAACCAGAAGGAGAGACAACAGAGGAACCATCCTAGGCAGTGACAGCAGCCAGGTCCGTGTGTCTGGAGTGTGTCTAAATTTTATGCATACTCCTGCAATAGATGCAGAATTTCTTTTAAAAACAGTCTGATTATAGAACTATTATATATAGATTAAAAAATTATTGAATCCATAAGGCTTTGATAATTTGAGCAAAAGATTGATGAAGTCTAGAGAAACCCTCTTGTATCTGTCTCCTTGTGAAGATGTGGTACAATCATTTTCTTAGTAGGACACTGTTTACACCTAAAGGTAAAGTGATGGCTTCCTGTTGAATGTACTGAAGGAAAGGCATTAAGATCTCCAAAGCAATGGTGTTCACTAATGATGCAAGTTCAGATCTGAAAAGATCCACTGGAATCCTGCAATCCTAACCACACTTACCTGAGAGTGAGCCCCGCTGAACAAAATAGGACTTACTTCTGAGTAGACCTGGTTAGGATTGTGCCCTCAGAGTTCCGTGAGTGTTTGTAGAACAATTATTGTAGAAACTCATTTCAAATAAAGGCGTGCAGGAATTGACAAGCTGGATAATTCCTGATTTATAATTAATAGTTTGAAATTATGGTTTATGGTGACTTTAATCCTGACTTTGGGAGGTGGGCACCACAAATTTAAGAATGTAAGAACTGCCCCGTTGGATTAGACCTTGAAGCATGTAGTTCAGCACCTTATTTCCAACAGCACCCAGTCAAACACTTCTGGCTGCTCAAACGTAGGGCATGAAAGCAATCACCTTCTCCATTAGTTTGTCTCCATGCTGCATCCGTGCAGCATGGGCTGATAGCTCTTGATCTGCAATCCAGGGTATGCGTTTGTAGTGTTGTAGTATAGCAAGTAGTGTCATGGAACAGGCCCACAAGGCAGCAGCTGAGCCAGTTGCGGAATCACATTCCTTGTAGCATTCAAAGTAGAAACAAATGCATTTTGGGGGTTTGGGACAGGAAAGATCACATTTTCTAAAGTACAAAATATGGTAAGGTACTTCCTCAAGTGATGAGAAGTTTCAGGGCCAGTGCTGCCTTGGGGTTGGCTCTCTTTGGAGGAGAGATCACTAGAGGTTTTTGGGTCTTTGTAATATTTGATTTATTTACGTACAAAAATACAAGTAGGGCATATGCACTCCTTCTAGGTTTAGATCCTGTGCCTTGTATCAGATCCCCAGGGAGGCACTCCTGTACCGCAAGGTGTTTTTAATTGGCTGGTTCCCAGCTTAGTTTTTGTCTTTCATTCAGTCTGTGTTAAAATGACAAAAGTGCTGTTTACTCACACATGGGCACCTTACTTCAGCCCCACCCCTTAGCTTGGCGGGATGTGTGTGTCACAGCTTCCAAGCTCTAGTGGCTTGCCACATTCTAAGGAGATCTTTACATATCTCCCATTAAGGCACATGAGGGCCCTTAAGGAACACTTACTGTTGTAGCACAATCCACGTATGTGGTGCTTTACAAAGAACGCCTGCTCAAGGGGGCTTACAGTATAAATATTGACACAAGGAAGGCAACAGATGGACCAGGGAAAACGGAGGCAAGGGTAAACAAGAAAAGAATATGTGACTTAAACGTATTAGAGCTTAAACAACATGGAATCTGTATAGTATTGGCAACCTTCAGTCTCGAAAGACTATGGTATCACGCTCTGAAAGGTGGTTCTGGCACAGCGTCTAGTGTGGCTGAAAAGGCCAATTCAGGAGTGACAATCCCTTCCACACCGGGAGCAAGTGCAGTCTGTCCCTGGTCTGTCTCCCTGGCTATGGGCCTTCCTTCTTTGCCTCTTAGCCTCAGACTGTTGGCAAAGTGTCTCTTCAAACTGGGAAAGGCCATGCTGCACAGCCTGCCTCCAAGCGGGCTGCTCAGAGGCCAGGGTTTCCCACTTGTTGAGGTCCATCCCTAAGGCCTTCAGATCCCTCTTGCAGATGTCCTTGTATCGCAGCTGTGGTCTACCTGTAGGGTGCTTTCCTTGCACGAGTTCTCCATAGAGGAGATCCTTTGGGATCCGGCCATCATCCATTCTCACGACATGACCAAGCCAACGCAGGCGTCTCTGTTTCAGCAGTGAATACATGCTAGGGATTCCAGCACATTCCAGGACTGTGTTGTTTGGAACTTTGTCCTGCCAGGTGATGCCGAGGATGCGTCGGAGGCAGCGCATGTGGAAAGCGCTCAGTTTCCTCTCCTGTTGTGAGCGAAGAGTCCATGACTCGCTGCAGTACAGAAGTGTACTCAGGACGCAAGCTCTGTAGACCTGGATCTTGGTATGTTCCGTCAGCTTCTTGTTGGACCAGACTCTCTTTGTGAGTCTGGAAAACGTGGTAGCTGCTTTACCGATGCGCTTATTTAGCTCGGTATCGAGAGAATGAGTGTCGGAGATCGTTGAGCCAAGGTACACAAAGTCATGGACAACCTCCAGTTCATGCTCAGAGATTGTAATGCAGGGAGGTGAGTCCACATCCTGAACCATGACCTGTGTTTTCTTCAGGCTGATTGTCAGTCCAAAATCTTGGCAGGCCTTGCTAAAACGATCCATGAGCTGCTGGAGATCTTTGGCAGAGTGGGTAGTGACATGGAATCTGTAGAACATGGAATCTGTAGCACCTTAAAAACTAACCAGTTTATTTTAGCATAAAAAACTAACCAGTTTATTTTAGCACCTTCCATGGAAACATGGAACATGGAATCTGTAGCACCTTAAAAACTAACCAGTTTATTTTAGCATACGCTTCAGTGGTCTGTAGTCCACTTCGGTATTATTTTAACTTGGTTATATTCCAATCCTATTCCCCCCTCCCCACTATTGGAACTAGCTTCTGGAATGCTGGTGCAGAGGCTGGCATGGAGTGTAGGCATGGCAGCATGGAGCACCTGCTGATGATGGCATGTCAGGACAGAGGGTGAAATGGAACAGAATGGATAGGGCCAGAGGCATGATGGAGGCAGGAGGGGTGGCACTTGTGCCAGATGCTATCCTCTCCAATAGCCCCTGACAACCCTTTCTGTCTTTGGACTTGTGCAGCTAAAGAGCTGGTGCAGGTCCAAGGAGACCCATTGGTGAGTGGGAGGGTTACAGGTAGGTAAGGCGAAATATTTTCCCAAGCTTCCTGGTCTCCTTCCTGCAAGATGCAACACAAGCCACCTTGGCAAGGCTGTATCAGCAGGGGACGCAGCAGAGGGGAGGAAGAATAGGATTGGGCTGTTAAAACAGGGAATGGAAACTAAAACTTTAACAAGCAGTTTGTTTCACCAAAGGGACTGCCAGCCAGTCAGGACAATATTTTGATTCCTGTTGCAGGAAAAACATACTATCGCTACAACAACAAAAGTATTATCTTGAAGAAAAAAATGGTGGGATGAACACAGCGAGTGTTTAATAATCTGATTGCATGGACAGGCGCTATGACAGTGCTGCTGGGGAAGCCTTGATGACAGCCAAAATTAGGAGAAGCGTTTTATTAGGGAAATCCCATGTTGCTAATATCTCCTCAGAGCCAATGACATGACTGAACAGATAGGCTACTGTGCTGTGAATGCAGTCCTTTTAAGTAGCTCTGAGTTTACTGGAACAAGGGGAATTGAAGGCCTGACATCACAGCAGGGTTGGCACAGCTGGATATCTCTAGCTATACCCTGGCAGGGTCGATGCCGGCTGCTGTGCAGCTGCTATATGTTTCTGGTTTACTAACATACTAACACATAGAATTTTTTTAAAATTCACATTCAGAAGAGGCTAGACAGAGACCATGACCCGACACAGTGTTCTTCAGAAAACATTCAAAGTAGGCCCCTGTATTGCCAAGACTTACAGGATATTAATACGAGGGTCGCCCAGAAAGTAATGCACCACATTTTTTTTCTCAGCCTACAGTAATGGTACGAATGCGAAACTTTAGATATACATTATTTGAATTTTCAGGAGTGCGCACACAAATTTTTGGTTTCTTCAGACAGATAGCGTAGCTGCAGCAGTGTTTCGAAATGGCGTCTGTAAGTGATGTACGTTCCAAGCAGCGTGTCGTCATTGAATTTCTCACTGCGGAGAAAGAAACTGTTGGGAACATTCACAAACGTTTGTGTACAGTTTATGGAGAATCTGCAGTCGACAGAAGTACAGTTAGTCGCTGGGCACAGAGGGTGAGGCCATTAGAAGGTGGTTTGGCAGAGCTCCAAGATTTGCAGCGTTCGGGGCGGCCATCCACGGCTGTCACACCTGACAAGACGCAGCTTGCTGATGTGCTCATTCGCGAGGACCGACGCATAACGACTAGGCAGTTGGCGCTGAAGCTGTCAATCAGCAAAGGAAGTGTGGATGCAATCATCCGTGCTCTTGATTACTCAAAAGTGTGTGCACGATGGGTTCCGCGCTGTCTTATGGTGGACCACAAATCTCTCAGAAAAAACATTTCTTCTGAGTTGCTGAAACGTTTTGAAGATGAGGGGGAAGCGTTCTTGTCCAGGATTGTGACAGGTGATGAAACCGGGGTTCACCATTTTGAGCCCAAAACAAAACGACAGTCGATGGAATGGTGTCATCCTCAATCTCCACAGAAGAAAAAATTCAAAGCAACTGCTTCCGCCGGTAAGGCCATGATCACTGTGTTTTGGGACTGTGAGGGCGTCATACTCATTGATGTGATGCCAAGAGGCAGCACCATTAATTCTGAAGCTTATGTGAAGACATTAACCAAACTCAAGAAGCGCTTCCAGCGACTTCGGCGCCATAACAACCCAGGTGAATGTTTGATTCAACATGATAACGCTCGGCCTCACACAAGTTTGAGGACTTCGGAACACATCACTAAACAGGGTTGGACTGTGTTACCCCATCCACCCTACAGCCCTGACCTAGCTCCCTCAGACTTCCACTTGTTTGGGCCATTAAAGGATGCCATTTGTGGAAGACATTTTGAGGATGACGAAGAGGTAATTCGCACAGTGCAGAAATGGCTTCGTGACCAGAAGAAGGAGTGGTACCGACAGGGCATACATGCCCTTGTGTCTCGCTGGAGGAAGGCCATAGAGAACTGGAAAAATAGAGAGTGTAGAAGAAACATCATTCTTTCTTGTGTGTAAGTTTCATTGTGTTCAGTAAATAATTGTTGAAGAAAAAAAATGTGGTGCATTACTTTCTGGGCGACCCTCGTATTTTACACCTTCTGAGATCCAGATGCTGTTGTCAGTATTTGTGAAAAGAATGAGATGGCATTTTTGAAATATTAAATGGGTATTAAAAATATTGACAGCTGAATATTTTGTGGGAGGGTGTGTTGTGTACCTGTATTTACAAAATATCCTTATCTAACTTTCCCATTATGAAAATAACACCCAAGGCGGCTTACAAGATTCAAAAACAATTAAAGCACAGTAAAAAAGATGCATAATAATTCAACAATAAGGCAGAAACAAGCAATTAAAAAAAAACTCAGCAGCAAATATGACATAGTGATCTCATCTGACTGGCAAATTAAACGCCTTCCTGAATAACTTGGCAGCCTGATCCCAAAGCTGACCATTCAGATACAGAAGACACGTAGAGAAGTGTTGTGGATGACTGCCTCTCAGCTATGAATCTCCCTGTCCTTGGAGATCCGCCAAACGCATTGCCTGATCATCTTTCAGAAGTAACAGAATGTGTGTGCGCTCAGACCTCTGTTATCACTACTTAAATCAGAATGGCAAAGAAGCATAGCCAGCCAGTGCATTAGTACTTCAGTGCCAAGGGGAAATTGCATTAAGTTACGCTGGAGAGCAATGCAAGGTTCCCTTGGGATGAGGTAAACAAGTGGACAAAGAGGCACCTTTTAAAGCGATGTCCTCTTATATTTAGCAGGGGGAGAGCAACTGTCCCTCTTCTTCCCAGCATGGTATCTTTTCCAGTGGCTGTTGCTGGTGTCTCTTCTGCATCTCTTTTTATACTGTGAACCATTTATTGATTTGTTCTGCTGTATAAACCGCTTTATGAACTGCTTTTTGTTGAAAAGTGGTATATAAATAATAATAATAATAATAATAATATTGTATTGGCAACCTTCAGTCTCGAAAGACTATGGTATCGCGCTCTGAAAGGTGGTTCTGGCACAGCGTCTAGTGTGGCTGAAAATAATAATAATTAATAACCCAATGAGAATGTGGCTGTGCATTGGGCTGCTTGGTTTCCCCCCCCCCCCACATCATGTTCAAAGCTGCCTTGAGAAGAGACCCAAATTCTGGTGGTTGACTGCACAAAATCAGGCAGAAGGAACTTCCAATTGTGTATGGAGTAATGAATATCTATGTTGTTGTTTTTTTATCGTTCCTGAAATTAGTCACAAATTAGCTTCATATTTGCTTACTCTCTTTTTTTTCCCCTTCCAAGCACTGACATGTGTGAATGGGTTGAAATCACAGTGAGCGTTTCATTCTTGGTTTCCATGTTCTGGAACGGAGTCGGTCTATTTCTGACAAAGTCTTGGTGAAAGAACTAGCCTTGTTACTGTCTTGGTTAATTACACGGTACGTACACCATTCAGCCGCTGCACACGCACAGTGCAGTTCAACATTACAGTGGATATCTGAGCTCTGGGAACCGCTGCATCTTTTGGATTGCACCATTTACAATGTATGTAAGAACAGAGCTGGAAAAACAGAAGCCAGCATCAAATTCTTTGGCATCAGCCCTGCAGAGGGGCAGAAAGTAGGTCAGAATTCTTAGGTGTCAGGCAACCCTGGAAAAATTCTAAGCAGCTGGTCAACCAGCTGCCTACAAATTTGGCTCTAAGACATTACCTCCGTCTCTGTTTCCCGTTGCGTCCTTTAATATTGACTGAGAGCACATTCTTAAAAATACTGCCTCTGTGCCAAATCATTCAGCATAGCTAGCGTGCATAGCAAGGTGACTTGGGAACCTATCCCGCAGTGGTAGAAATTTCTCTCTTGTAAGTGTTGGCAAAACTCTAATCTTGGGCATTATTCACAAGTGTTATAGTATTTACGCTGTATCCTGTGCTCACTTTCAATGGAAGAAGTTCTATTGAACTAAGTGGAGCTTACATCTGAATAAACTTTGATAGAACTGAGCCATAAGTGATTCACAGGCCTTTCTTCCAGCACTGTTTGTTCATGTAAAAGATCCTTCTTGTGCACAGCCCATCATACAGAACATCAAAAAGACAGCTCAGATGGTGCAATCTCTTTTGTGAGTTCTGCCTACTTGTGGCAGGCCATGGATCTCTGTGACTCTGAGCAAGCACGATGTGCCAGAGGCCTGTCTGGAGCTTCAGGGAGATGTCATCGCCAAGCATCTCTGTTGCACAGCTGATCTGCAGCAAGCCGAGGGCTCATCAGGCCAGAGCAGCAGCAGCTGGAGGCAGGCACTGACCCATAAAAGGAGCTAAGGGGCAGGACAGTGGAGGGAGACACAGGAGCCAGAAGGGACCAAAGGAAAGAGCTAGGGTGATTAAAGGGACGTGGAGGAAGGGCAAAACGGGAGGAGACGAGATGTGATAGTGAGCAGAGAGGGGGGGGCAGGAGGAACCAGGCAGAATAATGTGGGGAGGCCAAAGAAAGGCTCATGGGGCTGCAGAACCAGGAGCGACAGAAAGAGAGAGCAAAGAGGTGAAAGGGAAAGGAAGAAGTCAGCCAATTTCCCAAGGAAACCAGGACCATAATAGTCTGGAGGCCCCTGGCAAAGCTCCTATGAGGCCACCCTTTGTGAGCAGGATGACCAGATAGAATGGAGGTCAGAGTGTCCACTGTACACTCTACAGACTGTAGACTGTCAGTCTGACTGTGTCTGACTAGTGGTGTAGACAGACTACAGACTGTCCACTGTACTGTTCGAAGAGGGAATTTTGGCAGGTGCAGCTTGAAATGGAATAGTTTAAAAAGCTGTACCTGCTTTCCATTTCAAGCTGCACCTGCCAAAATTCCCTCTTCGAACAGTATAGGTACTCTGCCCTCGATTCTATCTAGTCATGTTGTTTGTAAGACCAGTGCCCTGAAGGGACTCCACCAGGGAAGAAGAGAGCCCAGGGGCTAGGGCAGTTCACCTCATTTCCCTCAAGGAGCTCCCCATTTCCCCTGGGCATGACTGGCCTCCTCCTGAGGCCACCCTCCTAGATAGACATCCAGGTTCCATCATTGCAGAAGGAAAAGAGACAAGCTAAAGGGTGAAGCAACCCATCATTTAAGCCAGGTGTGTCCAAGCCTTTTGACAGGAGGGCCACACCATCTCTCTGACACTGTGTTGGGGGGCCGGGGGAAAAAACTAATTTACATTTCAAATTTGAATAAATTTACATAAATGAATGTATTAGAGATGGAACTAATGTGAATGAATGAAGGTCTTGCAATCATTCAAGGCCTATAAATTGCCTTGTATAAAGCAAGACCGGCCTTTCCTTCACTGCAGCAGCAGCAGCATCATAGACGTGAAACAGCAAGCAGTGGAGGGAGCCCTTGTCCTACAACTCATGAGAGAAGTCGAACAGTCGCCCTCATGCTGAGAACAGTTGCATTGGGCCAGCACGGGCTCTAGCAATTCTCCAAAGGGTCAGAGGCTCATTGGAGACTGAGGCTCCCCGCGGGCCGGATTGGGAGTCCCTTAGGGCTGCAAGCGGCCCCTGGGCCTGGGTTTGGGCACCCCTGATTTAAGCTCATGTGTTCCAGCAGGGACTGTTTTTGAGGTGCTGTTAAAGGAAAGGAGAGATGGCATCTGCTTGTGTGCTTTGTCTGTTGGGGCATTCATGTCCTTTCCACAGCCTGAGGGTGTGGAGCTGCCCCCTTGGGACAATGGGGTGAGTGGAGCACTCTGCACAATTGAGATTTGGTTTGGAAGAATTCTGACATTAAAACAGCTCGTGGGAATCAGGCTGCAGACAAAAGTTTGGATGATTTATTCATCTGCTCCAGCAGTTTGTGTTGGCTGAGGATACCTGTGCCAAATACTTTTAAGGTTGTGGAGCTGGTCCAGATGGTGACAATACTCCCTCTTCTATATAACCTTAGGCACTGACCCATAGTTTAATAATTTCTCTTGAGCCATCTGCTTTCCATTCTTGCCAAAGGGATTTCACAGAATGGCTGCTTGCTTTTTCAAAACTTGTGAATCGTTTTGGGACATTCAAGAATATCTGAATATATTTGCCAGCCAAATATTTTTAATGGAGAATTCATAATATTACTTTATCCTCTTAAACACAAAAGTTCCCAAAAGATATTGGTAACTATGGAAAGTCTTTTGGCTTGCAGTTTCTGATTTTCAAAGAGCATCTATTTGATTAGTTGCATTTAGAGCAAAATCATGTGACTTAACCAAATGAGAGGTGACATGGATAACATATAAAATAAGGATATTTTTACATGTAGTCCAAACTCCTAACAATATTTTTGTGCAGAATTGTTTTGTTATATATGCTGTTAGACCCCCAACTTTGACAGCCCAATCCCATGGTTGTGTTATGTTGGTGGAATGCATGTTCTGCCAGCATAATGCACTTTGACATCGCCAAAGTGAGCATCCAGTTCCATGTGGAGATGGACTAGGGTGCCTGGTGGTGCAGCTAGGGCCATACAGGGAGGGAGGTGGGGAAGGGGAACATAAGAACAGCCCCACTGGATCAGGCCATAGGCCCATCTAGTCCAGCTTCCTGTATCTCACAGCGGCCCACCAAATGCCCCAGGGAGCACACCAGATAACAAGAGACCTCATTCTGGGGCCCTCCCTTGCATCTGGCCTTCTGACATAGCCCATTTCTAAAATCAGGAGGTTGCACATACATATCATGGCTTGTAACCCGTAATGGATTTTTCCTCCAGAAAATTGTCCAATCCCCTTTTAAAGGCATCCAGGCCAGACACCATCACCACATCCTGTGGCAAGGAGTTCCACAGACCGACCACACGCTGTGTAAAGAAATATTTTCTCTTGTCTGTTCTAACTCTCCCAACACTCAATTTTAGTGGATGTCCCCTGGTTCTGATGTTATGTGAGAGTGTAAAGAGCATCTCTCTATCCACTCTGTCCATCCCCTGCATAATTTTGTATGTCTCAATCATGTCCCCCCTCAGGCGTCTCTTTTTTAGGCTGAAGAGGCCCAAATGCTGTAACCTTTCCTCGTAAGGAAGGTACCCCAGCCCTGTAATCATCTTAGTCGCTCTCTTTTGCACCTTTTCCATTTCCACTATGTCTTTTTTGAGATGCGGCGACCAGAACTGGACACAATACTCCAGGTGTGGCCTTACCATAGATTTGTACAACGGCATTATAATATTAGCCGTTTTGTTCTCAATATCTTTCCGAATGATCCCAAGCATAGAATTGGCCTTCTTAACTGCTGCCGCACATTGGGTCGACACTTTCATTGACCTGTCCACCACCACCCCAAGATCTCTCTCCTGATCTGTCACAAACAGCTCAGAACCGATCAGCTTTCCTGGTCTCAATCCAGGAGAGGACCTGTCCTCTAATTCCCTGACTGTGGAGTTTTTTCAGTAGCCTTTGGTGAGGGACCGTGTCGAACGCCTTCTGAAAGTCCAGATATATAATGTCTACGGGTTCTCCCGCATCCACATGCCTGTTGACCTTTTCAAAGAATTCTATAAGGTTTGTGAGGCAAGACTTACCCTTACAGAAGCCATACTGATTCTCCCTGAGCAAGGCCTGTTCATCTATGTGTTTTGAGATTCTATCTTTGATGAGGCATTCCACCATCTTACCCGGTATAGATGTTAGGCTGACCAGCCTATAGTTTCCTGGGTCCCCCCTCTTTCCCTTTTTAAAGATAGGTGTGACATTTGCTATCCTCCAATCCTCTGGCGCCATGGCCGTTTTGAGGGACAAGTTGCATATTTTAGTCAAGAGATCAGCAACTTCATTCTTCAGTTCCTTAATAACTCTTGGGTGGATGCCATCAGGGCCTGGTGACTTATTGATCTTTAATTTATCAATGAGGTCTGAAACATCTTCTCTTTTAACCTCTATCTGACTTAATTCCTTGGTCAGGAGGGCCCGTTCGGGCAGTGGTATCTGCCCGAGGTCTTCTGCCGTGAAGACAGATGCAAAGAACTCATTTAATTTTTCTGCCATCTCTAAGTCTCCTTTTATCTCCCCTTTCCCTCCCTCACCATCCAGAGGGCCAACTGCTTCTCTGGTGGGTTTCCTGCTTCTAATATATTTGAAGAAGTTTTTATTATTCCCTTTAATGTTGCTGGCCTTGCGTTCCTCATAGTCTCGCTTGGCCTCCCGTATCACCTTCTTACATTTTTTTTTTGCCACAGTTTATCTTCCTTTTTATTCTCCTCGTTAGAGCAAAACTTCCATTTACAGAAGGAAGCTTCCTTGCCCTTTAAGGCCTCTCTAACTTGGCTTGTTAGCCATGCGGGCACCCTCCTGGATTTAGAAGAGCCCGTCTCTCTTTGCGGTATACACCTTTGCTGGGCCTCTATTACTGTTGTTTTAAGCAGCCTCCATGCACTCTGGAGAGACTGGACTCTTTTTACTTTCCCTTTCAACCTCCTTCTAACCAGCCTCCTCATTTGAGGGAAGTCTGCCCGTCGGAAGTCAAGGGTTTTTGTGAGAGATTTGCCTGGTATTCTTCCCCCAACGTGCATGTCGAAACGGATCGCAGCATGATCACTGTTCTCCAATGGCTCAGTAACATTGACATCTCTAACCAGGTCCTGAGTACCACACAATATTAAATCCAGAGTCACCTGTCCTCTGGTGGGCTCCATGTCTAGCTGCTCTAAGGCACAGTCATTTAGCATTTAGGAGGAACTGGGTGGGCAGAATGTGGAGGAAATAGGGCAGGGAGGAGGGTGGATTGGGCCAAGGGAGCGAGGTTCAGCAGTAGCAGTGCCCGCCGAATCCTAACCCCTTTCCTCCACCTAATCTACCTTCTTGGGTCAGCATGGATTGGCACCAATGATATCACTGGTGCAGATGTGCATTGACCCATGGCAGCAGCTGGGGCTTATCTTGAAACAAGAAAACAAATGTTTCCTTACCCTAAGGAGGCCTCAATATGCAGAAACCCCCCCCCCCGCCCGTGGGATACGCCACATTGGAGTTATGGTGGGTTGGGCTGCTCAGCTGAAAACCTATGCACACTGTTGTAGGAGTAAACTCATCTGAATAAAATGGGTCTGACTTTCAAGCAAATACCTTCATGATTTGTTGAAAATCAGAGCTCTAGGACTCTTCACAGCTGCAGTCCCATGACTTGGAGGTAGCTGTCTAGCTACAAATGAGAATATCCCAAAAGAGATCTTACCAAGTGACATTTAGTCAAGCTGACTGCCTGAAGCAGCAGCACTAGGCTAAAGAAACATAGTTCTTTGCCTCAAACTACTTCAAGAATAGAGTGTGCAATATGAAGGCAATAAAGTCACTACAAATCATGTATAGATTTGAAATATTTTCCTGGAGCAGGGTATACCGTGACAAAACCCTAAAGATTTTGTCTGTCACAAGACAAAAGTGTTCACTGTAGAAGTAACAGGTTTTTCCAAACTGTAGAGAAAAACATGGATGGGTATGAAACTGCCCTGTCCATTTGTCCAGGTTTCTGTCATGGTCAGGCTATTGCCTCTGGATCCCAGGACACATAAGTTATGTAATAATGATAATATGTATAGAATTTGTTCAGTCGTTTTGTTTAGTGATTGTTCAAAGCACTTCACATGTATTAAAAATGTAAACTTTATAATAACTGTGTAGGGTATGTAAATATTATTTCCGTATCCCAGCTGGGGGGCTGAGGCTGGAGAGACCATCTGGAGTTTTAATGGCAGTGGCAAGATTTAAACTGAGGTACTGAATCTGATTCACACATCTGTCCCTTCACCATTCCATGGCACCAGCTCGCAATAAATATAGGTACTGATTTGTATCCTACCTTTTAAAAAATAATTTTTATTATCAAACATATAAAAGCATACAAACATGTAAATACAGGCTATAAGACCATCCTATAAACTTAGTCACGTAAAAAATAGTCTCTCTGCTCTGTTCAAGATTCCTCACGTTCTCAGCATATTGAGGTGACGTTTCTACTGTACTCATGTAAATATATGAGGAATTTTTAACAGCCCAATCCTGATCAGCTGTATCTACTGTTGACAAGCAGCAGTCTGGAGATCTCCTTGTGGTAAGGTAAAGTCCCTGCCTGCTCAGTGGAGCAGCTTGGATCTGCACCTGCTAAATAGCTGGCGCAAGTCTGAACTCCCTATGTTGGGCTTTCAGGTCTGGGAAGAGGGATAGGATTTGTCACGCACTGCATGCATTCTGCTAATCTTCTCTTAGGGCGCAATCCTACCCTGTGCTGAAACAGGCAAACCAAGAGGCTTGCGCTGTATCCAGCACAGGACAGGGGTCCAAAGCGGCTCAGCCAGAGGCAAGGGGAAACTTTTTTTCCCCTTACCTCCCGGTAAAGCACCTTTGCCCCTGTGGGTCTCCTCGGATGTGCGCCACCTGCTGAGGTTGCACAAGTCCGAGGAGAATGGAGTGGCTTGAAGCCGCTCTGAACTCCCCAGGAACAGGGTTTGGGATCCAGCATAAGTGCTGGATCCCAGCCTGGCCTCCTACTGCTCGCTCACCCACCCACCCCTGGGGCTGCCCACCACCTGCTTTCCCCAGCCCAGGAACGCCTTCCTCCCATCTCCAGCCCAGCTGGGCTGACGCAAGACTCAGTGAGGATGTTGGCGCAGAGGCTTGTGTCAGCCTCTGCGGGCCGGCACACCTCTGTGCGCCGGCCTGGCTTACTCCCAAGGAAACACAAACATGCTCTACAGCACATTTGTGACCCTCCTGGGTCCCTTGTGCCAGCCCAAGTGAAGGGCAGGATTGCGCCCTGAGCCTAACTTAGGGCCCAATCCTATCCAACTTTCCAGCACTGATGCAGCCGTGCCAACAGGGTGTGCACTGTATTGGGAGAGGGGCAGTCATGGAAGCCTCCTCAAGGTAAGGAAAAGTTTGTTCCCTTACCTTGGAGCTGCATTGTGGCTGCATCAGTGCTGGAAAGTTGGATAGGATTGGGTTTGCATTCAGTTAATTTGGACATTACAGCCATATGCCATATCTTTCTCAGCCACTACTTTAATTTTAGTAAATTTCAGCTTCTCCAGAGTTTTGCTTCTAGCATTTTAGTAACTGTCAGTAAATTTTGTGTTAACTCTTGGTATTCTCTCGTAAGTGCTACTGTCTAAATATTCTAAGAGCATAATTAATGGGCTAAGAGGAATATTATCTTAGCATGAGGCTTATAGTACAATTAATTTTCTTTCAAATCTTGCCATCTCAGGGCAGCACCATCATATGTCTTCAAAATTTGCCTTCTCTCTCATGCATTTCCAACAAAGATTGTCTATACAGGTTGAATATCCCTTATCCAGACTGCTCGGAATGGGAAGTGGTCCAGATTTTGGATTTTTTCCAGATTTTGAAATAGTTGCATTGGATTTTGAATGTCCAAATAAGGGGTAACCTGTATTTACCCAGATCTTACCGTATATCTTTTTTCATGGACCTCAAGGTGTCAGGTGTAGTGTTATCTGGTGAACATAGGATTGTCATGCAGACAGTGTGCAAATGTAAACCTACTTAGCTTAACCAAGTTTACTGCTTCATATGCCTATTTTGGTTGTCTTGAGCAAAGTCACATGTCCTTTCTTATTTCTTTGCAATAAAGTTACTCCGGTATGCAGTGCAGCCTTTACTCTTACAAGGGAGCCATTTGCTCCAGTGCTGCATGAACTAGTTGATCTTCAATCATTTGCAAATATTCCAGATGATACCAGTCTTAATGAGGAGTCATAACACTTCAGGGAACATTTAGTGTTTTTCTAGACAAAGGCAATTAATATCTGTGGTTTTATTGAAGTGTCTCAAGGGTGTCTGATCAGCTTGAGTCTACAAGATAACTGTTCCTTGAAGGGAAAAGCCCCTTAATGGGTAAATCTTTCAATATCTTTGTTTTGGCTGGTAAGGTTGCCAAAGTTCATAATTCCTTGGCTTACAGCCCAAACCCATCCAGGAATAGGCTGCCCAAGGAGGGATTTACTACAGTGGAAGAGGCCATTTTGGAAACGCTGCCACAAGAGGTGGCTACGCTCTACATCATTGTCACTTACTGTCATGCCTGCCGGACCAGGTAAGGCAACAGTGGAGGTGAATGGGGAGGGGGCAAAACTGGGTGGGAAGGAATGGGAGGTGGGAAAGCTACAAGAGGGGCTCGATGCAGTGTCTATGGTGTGCTCCAGACCCTAGCCCCCTTTTAACAGCCTCCCTACCTCTTTCTTCTCCTTGGGCTTGGGCCAGCTACATAGCTGGCACAGGTCCGGGGAGACCCATTGTGGAATGGGAGGTTTGTGAAGGGGTAAGGGGGCATAATCCCCCTCCAAAACCTCCCAATCTGCCCACACTGATACAGCATATTTGTTTTTTGCTCAGCTACTTTGAAGGGGAAGAGGATAAGATTGGGCTCTGAGAGTACATTCTTGGTGATTTATGTTTGCCTCCAACCCAATGTGAGCATTACAGCCTCTAGAGCTCTTCCCTGGATTAGATTGTAATCTGGTTCAGAGATGCTACCGGTCCACCTTGTGCAGCCACCTGAAATGAATTGCATCCACAGAGTATTGCAAGAGGACCGAGGGGTTGATGGATTCAGGGTCTTTCAATTGGAGTCCGCAGCCACCACTTCTCTCCAACCTGCTGCCAATGCAAGCTGCAGTGATCTGCCTGCTTGAGCAAGAAGCAGATCATTCCCTTCCTCACTATGCTCCTTGCACACCGCTGTGAAATCTGGGAGCATGGGACTTCTGGTTTTATTTACTGGGACAGTGCAAATACCATCCCAGTAAATAAAATCGGGGAGCAGGGACAGGAGCGGGGCAGAGAAGGCAGCAGAACCTGCCGCCATATCCTAACCTCCTTCCTGGCCTAGGAGACCCAACACAGGTGTCCTTCAATCTGCACTTGCTCAGTAGTGGGTGCAGATCCAAGGAGACCCATTGGGGCCATCTGGGAATTACATGGGGTAAGGGAGTGTAAGCTCCCTTACCCTGAGTAGCCCTGGTGCTGCTTCCCAGCCCCATGTGATGGAGTGGTAATCATTTTGGCGCTGCTGCAGCCCTGGGAACTGGAAAGCACAGGATTGGGCTGCCCCTGATGTAAGAAACATGCATGCAAGGTCATGTGCACTTGCATTTTGCAGCTTCCTTGTTCTGAATTGCAAGCTGCTTACGCTCCAGAAAATTTGAGAGTTCACTGGGGGAACCTCTGAAAAGAAAATGTTTATTATTCATGAATGCAGATGGAAGTGGATGGGCACAATAACTGCAGAATGTTGGAACTAATCAAAGTTAAACTAGATGTGATCGCAGGATGCAACTTGGATTACCTGTATTTAATCTAAAGCGGAAGGTGGGACAGGAGGAGTTAAAGGGCAGCATGGATAGCTGAGAGCAGGGAAATGAATCTTCCCTTCCCTTTCTCCCTTTCTTCCCTTTCTCAAGAACTCACATTTTTGTAGCAGGGGTTATGTCTGGTCAGCTGAGGTTACATGATTTCAACTCCCTCATGATGTACTTTAATCCCTCCCCCACTCACACTTTAATCAGTGGCAACCTGACTCTTATACACAGGTCTGTTGCCATGGCTCATAGTTTGGCCCTCACATCCTACAGTTTGGTTCTCACATCTAGCTGTGTAACTCACAGTCTCCTACTGGTAAAGTGTGCATAACATTTTCCATGCTAATTATCTGTTTTTAATCGCTTGTGACTTGCAGAAACTTTCCAGACTATTTTTTCTTGACACAGTCGTAAGTAATTAAACAATTAACTATGCCAACTTTGTGGTGTTTAGCACAAACATAAAAAGGTTCACAAAGTTTGATTATACAAAGCACACTTGTATTTAAAAAAAAATAAACTGTGGATAAAATTGCTTGGGGTTAAATGGTAATTATGTGATATTGAGACCCGGTGCAAATGATACACTCACCTCCTGGTGAGTAGACAATTCATGTGAAACTGGGGTTTGTTTAGTTCAATTATCTTGTGAGATTTCATCCTTGTTCCACCTCAGGAACATCCTTTGTGACTCATTCCCGTGTTAAAGTAATTGCATGGCATTCCTTTGTTAAGACCAGATCGCAGGGGTAGAGTGTGTGCCTTGCTTGCAGAATGTCCTTATAACCTCTAGCATCTTTAGGTAGAGCCAGGAAAAGAATACTCTTGTCTGAAACCCTGGAAAGCCCATTTTGAGCATGATGGACCAGTGGTTCAGTTTGATTGAACCACTGCTACTAGAAACTGCCATATCAGACATTAGGAAAGGTCTCTTTGTGGACGGAAAGCAAGGTGCCCTCCAAAGCCCTCTTTTCTGCCAACAAGTTATGTAACTAGTGGAAACAGAGACAGCAACACCTGATCTTGTGGCCAGAGGAAGAAAATGTGCAGCCCTCCTTTGGTGAATAGGCCTTCATTATGTTGTGCGCAGCATGAGCACCAGTGATAACCAAGCGCATAAAAATAACCACAGAAAGTAGCACATATCTCTTTTCCCAAGGTTGTTGGGAAGGTAAAGCCAAGTCTTCCATTATTTAGATGAAAGGTTAATACCGTTCTAATTCCAAAGGCTTTTAACAAGCAATTGGGGCTGACCACTGCCTTATTGACCAGCTTTCTCAGTTTTTATCCTATTATCTATTGCTGCCACTGCTGTTAAAATTGTGTGTGCATGTGTCTGCTTGTTTTTGGATGAATGTTTTATTGTAAACCTCTTGGGATATTTTTAACAGAAAAGCATAATCGAACTCTTTTAAAGAAATAAAAACTGGCAAGCTCAAAAGGAAAAAGAACTGTGTGTGGCAAAGTGAAGGAAAATGCTTTAAACCAAAATCCTCTGGGACCATAGTGACTAACAAGAATATTGTGGATTAGGCAAGAAGCAACATTATCAGATGCATGAAGTGAACTGTGGTGGTGGATATGATAGGTTTATGAGTCTATAAAGAGGTGGGTAGGACTGTTGCGCAAAGTGAACTGAGCAAGATCACTTGAAGAGCCCACTGCCAGTCAGCATAGTCTGAACTAAGCAAGGCCTGCAATCCTGTACACTCTTTCCTGGGAGTAAGTCCCATTGAACACAATGCGACTTGCTTCTGAGTAGATGTGCATAGAATTGAGCTGAACATGGACCAGTGACCTGATTCAGTACTGTATAAGCTAGTTTCATATGCCCATAACTTCAAAACATTCTTGGCTTAAGTATGCATCCTGGTTCAACTGTTTTGTTACCTATGTAGAAAACTACCAGCTTGCCAAATTCCGAAGTCAAGTAGTAGTTCTTTCAAGTGTCTAGATTGCCAGACCTATTTCTCAAGTTTCCTAGTTAAACACATACTGGTATGCTATTAGGCAACTTGGCTGTAGAATAGATGACAATAAAATACAGAAAGCAAAGTTGTATACATACTTATTCTTCTTTGTTACTGAATATAGAATGCACTACAGATATATATGTTACATTTGGAAAAGATCTAACAGATTTCCTTTTCTAAAAAAAGTTAAAAGATATGACTTCAGAGATAGATTTTGTCTTTAAAAAATTTGTTCAGTTTAATTAGTTTTAAACTCCCAGTTTATGCTCTTTTTTATTTCACTGACTTTTATTTTAATGCAGGTTGAACCGGAAATTACTAAATTACTACACCAGGACTACAGGTCTCAGAATATAACTTTAGCAAATAGTTTAGCAAACTTTAGCATTACTTGATGCACCATTATTATAATATTATAATACCATTATGCAAATTGATGGTGCAGTTGCACCTAGAGTGTTGTGTTCAGTTCTGGTCCCAACATCTTAAAAAGGATATAGTGGAACTAGAAAAGGTGCAAAAGAGAGCTACCAAAATTATTATTGGGCTGGGGCACCTCCTTTATTAGGAAAGGCTGCAGTGCTTGAGGCTCTTCAGTCTAGACCAGGGGTGTCCAAAGTTTTTGGCAGGAGGGCCACATCATCTCTCTGACACTGTTTCGGGGGCTGGGGAAAAAAAAGAATTAATTTACATTTAAAATTTAAATAAATTTAATAAGTTTACATAAATGAATATATTAAAGATGAACTTATATGAATGAATGAAGGTCTTGCAATAGCTCCAGGCCTATAAAAGGCCTTGCACAAAGCAAGGCTGGCCTTTCCTTTGCTGCCACTACTGCATCACAGATGTGAAACAACAAGCAGTGAAGGGAGCAGCTGAGAGCAGTTGCGTCGGGCCAGTGTGGGCTCCAACAAATCTCCAGAGGACCAGAGGCTCATTGGAGACTGGGGGCTCCCTGAGGGCCACATTGAGAGGCCTGGAGGGCCACAAGTGGCACCAGGGCCGGGGTTTGAGCACCCCTCGTCTAGACAAGAGACACCTGGGGTGGACGTGATTGTGACATACAAAATTATACGGGGGATCAATAGAGTGGATAGAGAGATACTCTTTTCTCTCTCACCCAACACCAGAAGTAGGGAACACCCACTAAAATTGAGTATCAGGAGAGTTAGAACAGACAAAAGAAAATATTTATTTACCCAGCATGTAATTAGTCTGTGGAACTTATTGCCATAGGATGTGGTGATGGCATCCAGCCTAGATGGCATCCAGCACCTTAAAAGGGGATTGGACAGATTTCTAGAGGAAACTCCATTACAGGTTATAAGCCATGATGGGTATGTGCAGTCTGAGATTAGCTGGTTGCTCACTATGAGGGCAGGGTACGAATTTTTTTCTGTCATCCAAATTAGCCATGGATGGCAGGTTTTTTTTTGCCTGCCCCAGACCGGCAAGGGAGAGAAGGTATATTCAGTAGGTTTCACATGTTAAAAATTGATTACTGAGTTTAATAAAACATCACAAGTTAAAATTGCAATCTGGTGTCTTTGCTGGGGGCTGTGAGTGTAAATAGATTGTTAGATGCAGGGAGGTGGCAGTAAGATGCAAGTACCTTGTGATCTTGTGTGTGCTCCCTGAGACATCTGGTGGGCTGCTGTGAGATACAGGAAGCTGGACTAGATGGGCCTTGGGCCTGATCCAGCAGAGCTCTTCTTATGTTCTTATTTTTTGGAAATGTGGCTTAGTTTTGGCAGCTGATATGAATCTGTAGGTCATGTGAAAAGACGATTATTTACAACCATCTTCGGCTGAATCTAGATAACACTTTTACAATTTTGTATTTTCCAGGTTGGAAAACGTTTGGGAATTGATCCAATAAAGCATCATGTTGGGATTAAAGAATCCAACTGCCTTTCCAAGTCATCTTCACCTTCTGAGCATTGTTCTACTTTTGCTACTCCACATGGACAAAGTACACACGGACCATTCAGCTGAAGAGACCAATAGTTCTGAAGCGTGTAGTGGTTCTTATATCTGCAAGAAAGGTGTGATTTTGCCAATCTGGGAACCCCAAGACCCTTCGTTTGGTGATAAAATAGCAAGAGCTACTGTATACTTTGTAGCCATGGTCTACATGTTTCTAGGAGTGTCCATCATAGCTGATCGCTTCATGTCATCCATAGAAGTTATTACATCCCAAGAGAGAGAAATAACAATCAAGAAACCTAATGGCGAGACCACCAAGACTACCGTTAGAGTTTGGAATGAAACTGTTTCCAACTTAACACTGATGGCCCTGGGCTCTTCAGCTCCTGAGATCCTCCTTTCGGTCATTGAAGTGTGTGGCCATGGCTTTGACGCAGGAGACCTTGGACCAAGCACCATTGTAGGAAGTGCTGCTTTTAACATGTTTGTCATCATCGCAATTTGTGTCTATGTCGTCCCTGATGGGGAAATTCGGAAGATTAAGCACCTCCGTGTGTTTTTTGTCACTGCAGCTTGGAGCATCTTTGCCTACACTTGGCTTTACTTGATTTTGTCAGTTATATCTCCTGGGATTGTAGAGGTCTGGGAAGGCTTGCTCACCTTCTTCTTCTTCCCCATCTTTGTAGTGTTTGCATGGATTGCTGACAGACGGCTTTTGTTTTACAAGTATGTCTACAAGAAGTACAGGGCTGGCAAGCAGAGGGGCATGATCATCGAACATGAGGGTGAAGGACCGCAATCCAAAGCTGACATTGAAATGGATGGGAAGGTAGTTAATTCCCATGTTGAAAGTTTCTTAGATGGTACTCTGGTCCTAGAGGTGGATGAGAAGGAACAAGATGATGATGAAGCAAGGAGAGAAATGGCTAGGATCCTTAAAGAGCTCAAACAGAAGCACCCAGACAAAGAAGTTGAACAACTGATAGAACTAGCTAATTATCAGGTTCTGAGCCAGCAGCAAAAGAGCCGAGCATTTTACCGTATCCAGGCCACTCGGCTGATGACTGGAGCTGGCAATATATTGAAAAGACACGCTGCTGACCAAGCAAGGAAAGCGGTCAGTATGCATGAGGTCAACTGTGAAGTGGCAGACAATGACCCTGTCAGTAAGGTCTATTTTGAGCAGAGCACCTACCAGTGTCTTGAAAACTGTGGTACAGTAGCCCTTACTATATCCCGTCGAGGTGGCGATTTGACCAAGACTGTCTCAGTTGATTTTAGAACAGAAGATGGTACAGCCAATGCAGGTTCTGATTATGAGTTCACAGAAGGGACTGTGATTTTTAAGCCTGGTGAGACACAGAAAGAAATACGGGTTGGAATCATTGATGACGATATCTTTGAGGAAGATGAGAACTTCCTCGTTCACCTTAGCAATGTGAAAGTGTTCTCTGAAGAGTCGGAAGAAACTGTGCTGGAAGTCAACCATGTTGCAACAGTGGCTTGCCTGGGGTCCCCTGCTACTGCAACCGTCACTATCTTTGATGATGATCATGCCGGCATTTTTACCTTTGAGGAACCAGTCATTCATGTGAGTGAGAGCGTGGGAACCATGGAAGTGAAAGTGCTACGGACATCTGGAGCTCGAGGAAATGTTGTTGTGCCCTACAAAACAATAGAAGGTACAGCCAAAGGGGGCGGAGAAGACTTCGAAGACACTTGTGGAGAGCTTGAATTTCAAAACGACGAGATTGTGTAAGTAGTACTTAACCTTTGTGAATTGTCAGCAGTATGAAAATGTCTACAAATATCTGATAAAATGTTGTATTCAAAGCTTGTCTTACTCATTCTGAATCAAATATTGGATGCTCTTGTGCAGTGACATAAGCCATGTGTCTTTAGATGCTGAGTGGGTATGACTGTGCATATTTACGCATGTTACAAGGTTGTATGCATGTGAAAGTGTGCTGTCAAAGGAGTGTAATCTGGAGATGAGTATGTCTGTCATCTGAAAAGTGGGAGTTTTCACCCATTCAGATATTCCAGTGGACAGTGATACAGAATAGCACAGGGTAAATCCTATGCAGAAATTACAGTTTCTTTTTTCTAACTGCACTTGTTAGTCTGACTTTTAGTATAGCAAGGAAAGCCCTATTTTCAGAGCTTTACTGGGATGGCCCTGCTGTTCCAGTTGCAAAAATCAGTCTCTGACTAATAAACACTGTTAGGTTGCAAGTTCAGAGAGGATTGTCATTAGCCTCTGTGACATCATGAAATATTTATGCTCTGCACTTTCAAGTTAATGTTACCACGTGGGGGAAAGTCCAATTAGGCAAGGCAGCCAGGTTTGACAGTTTACAAATGGAGAGGCAGTTAGAAAGGAAATATTGCTGATAAACATCTCCTGGCAATGAGGACTGGATTTTTTTCCCTTTACGCACACATACTGTTCTATTAACTGTTTTTATTTTTCTCATGAAAATATGGATATGTCTGCAGAACTGGGATGAACCAGGGCAATTGCAATAAGGAATGTTTTTTTTAAGACTGTATACGCTTAAATGTGAATTATCCCCTCTTAATGTGTGAGCAGAGAGGACATATCTCTGCCTCTGTCAAAAGCTAGTTCGACCCTGGCCTCTGAACATGATGTCAGCACACATGGCACTTGGTTTCCTGACATGAAGCAATCATTTAATGATTTATTGCTTAGGCAAAAATGATCATATCCAGAAGACTTTATGCAGAATATGACCCCAGTGCCAGTTCACCGAGTCAAGGCATTGTTTTGATCTGACTGGCAAGGTTACTTTTATATCCACATAGATGGAATAATGTCGGTACACAGTAGCTTGGGCAGAGCTGATGTGAACATTTTAAAACTTACATTGTATGTTTGTGTGAGAGTCTTATACCTCTTTTTTTTGTTTCATTTCTCTTGTAAAGAGCTCTAGCAGTGGTTTTATTGATTGGTGTGAGATCCCAGCTGTGATAAGAAACCTTTTATAAAAGATAGGCATCAGAGCAACAGGGGTAGTTAAGACAGGGTAGTGCTGAAGTGAATGAAGTTTTTTTGTTTTTTTTAAGAATAAAGCACTCCTCGAAGGTCTCGTGTTAAAGCTGTGGCCTAATTTTTAGAGGTGCTGTGAGCCAAGAACTCTTAGTTAAAAATCAATAGAACTTATGGGTGCTCAGTTCTTCTGAAAATGATCCGCTTTAGCTGCTAACATGTATTTCCCCAGGGCCCAATTATATAAAGCTGAGTAACCTCATCATATCCACAGAGGCTTCCCCATCTATCACAGTACACTTTCTGGTGATCCCTTGCCTACTGTGTTATCAGATGGCTTTGGGATAAAGTGAAAACTGTTGTTTTACACATGTATGGCACACATCCCACACTCAAACCAAAATGAATATCATTCTGTGAATGTCACCCAGTTCTAGAGAAATATTCTTCTGCGAATCAATGAGATCATAAACCATGGCTTCTTCCTTTTTGTTTTTCTTAACGTTTGTTTCTTGTGTGTACGTCATAACATTTTAACATTGTGGGTGAAAACATTGGTTTTAACATTACTAAGGGCCCAGTCCTGTCCAACTTTGCAGCACCAATGCAGCTGTGCCAACAAGTCTTGTGCTGCATTCTGTGGTGGGGGGCGGGCAGTTACTGATGCCTCCTCGTGGTAAGGAATATTTGTCCCTTAACTTAGTGCTGGAAAGTTAGATTGGATAGGGTCCTTAGTTGGTAAGTGGTAGAAGAGAACACTGTCTATCAGCTTCATCTTATTCTCCCCACCGCAACCAATGCAGTGGCGATGAAATGACTACCACTTCATTCTGCCGGGGGGGGGAGGGATTTGCGGAGGTCTCCTCTGGGTAAGCTTCTGCAGCATGGAGGGGCCTACTAGAACCTGCACTTGTGAAATTGCTGGTACAGGTCTAGATGAACTTGTGCCATGGGATTGGTTTGGAAAGGGGATTAGAATTCAGAGGCTGCCACCCTGCCCCCTTCCCAGACCTGATATGCCCACCCTTTGTCCCACTGCTGCCCCGTTTTTAGTCCCCCGCTGCCTCCTGCCTCCATTGTTACACCCTGCCTCCTCTGCCACCTTATCTTCATTGTTGGCATCCTCTGGAATATGCAGGAAGGCTCCCCATTGATGCTCCATTAGCACAGAAACCATGGAAATCATGGTTTGAAGTTCTGGTATTGGATCTGGTAATCCATTACGGGGTACAAGCCATGATGCGTATGCGCAACCTCCTGATTTTAGAAATGGGTTATGTCAGAAAGCCAGATGCAAGGGAGGGCACCAGGATGAGGTCTCTTGTTATCTGGTGTGCTCCCTGGGGCATTTGGTGGGCCGCTGTGAGATACAGGAAGCTGGACTAGATGGGTCTATGGCCTGATCCAGTGGGGCTGTTCTTATGTTCTTATGGTATAGGGACAAGCCAGAGTTTACCCACTGAAATAAATGGGACAAGTTAGTTGCAACTGATTTGAGCCCAACCGATTTCATTGAAAGCATGACTAACTTCAGTTGAGTTGGACCAGCATTTTTATTCCTATAAACAAGCATGTCTGGCTCAAAATTACCTGCCCAACCACTGTACATCATGATTTCCTTCATTACTATTAAATCTGCCTCCCATTAAATCCCGAAGTGTGACCTTTCTTCTCTGAATATTAACATGAAATAAATAGAACATCCGTTGCACCTTTCATTTATCACCAGTCCTTTTGAATGTCTCTTCCCCTCCACCATAAATGTTACCAGAACTGCTGAAGCTGATGAACAGTAAATGCTGTGAAACAGCTTCAGATCTCAGTGATGTGTGGTTTTCTTAATAACGGCCCAATCCTGTTCTTCCTGCTCCACACCCCATGATGCAGCTGCACCAAAACGGCTCACGCTGCATCCTGCTGGAATGGGGATGGCAGACCCAGAAGACGCCTCTGGGTAAGGGGTACTTTTCAGGTCTGGGAAGGGGGTTTGGATTTGGTGGCTGAACCTGCCGCTGACCCCTTCCTGGATCTGTTCCCCCCCATCGTCACCCCTTCTGCTCTCTCCTTGCCCCATTCTCCCCCAACCTGCCTCCTCCACCAACGTACCTTTTTTGGCGAACAATCTCTTGGCCTTCGCTCCATGTGGGGTTGCAACTGTCCTCCACCAATGTAGATTGGGACCAAGGTAAGGGGAATTAACCCTTTTCGTTCTATGCTGTGGTCATAACAAATCCCACCAAATCTAATATTATCCTGAGAAGGTCATCTTCTGTTGGTATCAGTAGGAGCATTCCTCTTAGGAATTACAGTGAACTCTCGATTTAATGGAGTAATGGGGAGAACAGGTGCCTGTTAATGCAGAAAGTCAGCTAAAGCTGAGTGCATGGAAGTCAGTGGAGACTTGCATGCACAAAATTTGTAGGTCTATTTTTCAATGAAGCAGAAACCAATTGTTTCCAAACTCTCTTAATTCGAGGTTAAATTGAAGGTTCACTCTAGCTAGTGGTGTGATTTTCTTTGAGATCAGGGTAGGGGTTGCGGTGGTGGAGGGAAGGGTTAATCTTGTTGCCTTGATCTGGATTGGGCTGTTGTTTAAAAAAAAAAAAAGACAGAAATACAAGATGCATTTGTTGTAATGTGCAACAGGATCCTAATTCACAAGAAGAAAATAGTCTCAGTATAAAGTAATGTGTTCTGAATTCTTAATCCCCCTGATTAAAATCTGACCTCACCTATCAGTCATTTAAAGCTTTTTTTGATTAATCTGTGAAAGCTTGTAGACTTAATATATTTTTAAAAGTCCAAACACTACAAATCATTTTGCAGGTTTTCTACTTTTTCAATGTATAGCAATCTACTTTTTATAAGTCAGCAATTTAAAAGAAAAAAAAATCTGCTTTTCAACATGAGAGGAGAAAGGTACCGCCCAAAGCTAAAAGTATCTAGAAAAATGTATTTGTAAATTCTCTGCATAGGATCCCAGACTTTCTGCCAATGAATTAAGATATAAATAAAGCGAATTGCTTTTGACAGCTGCAGCTGTATTTTGTTCTGTCTGGGACTGATAACAGAATCATTGCAAAAAGACTGGAGGGCTGTAGAACCAGATGGGGATTTAAAAAAAAAAAATCCCTTTTTGGTTTGTTGTGCAGGCAGCAGATCTCTTTCATTGCTTGTTGATAAAGGGTGAAATTAATTGGGCCTAAGTCCATTTCTGGAACCTCAAGACAGGCTGCAGGGCTACAGAAGGCAGTTCTAGAATTATTTTATTTATTAAAATAATTCATATTCCCCTTTGTCTCAACATGAAACACTCAAAAGCAACTTATGATCATATATAATCATAATAGCAAATCAATATATAATCCCAATAGCAAATAGAACTAAGCATAAAACCAACTATCAGAGAAACACTGCTGATACAGAGAAGCCAAACTTTACAGAACCTAACCCTTTTCCTTTTTGTGACATCTCCCTGAGCTACTTTTTAAAGAATTTAAGTGGTGGCACAAATGGGCTAAAATTGAGTATCCTCCAGGGTTTTGTGGATTGTTTGATAATTAAAGAAATAGTCATAAATAATTGAAGCACTGACTGGAAGCTGGTTTTGCTGGTGAGCCAAATTGAATACCAGATCCCCCTACTCCTTCTGAAATTAGCGTGTCCAGTTGATGCTGTATCTCCATCCTTCTTGTATCTCTTTGAGGATGCAATCCTATACGTACTTTCTTGGGAGCCCCACTGAACATAATATTGCTTACTTCTCAGTAGACACGCATAGGATTGTACTCTTAGCCTTTCTCTTTGGCTTCCTTCAGATGCTTATCTGGTAGTGTGGGTGTACCTTCTTCTTTGTGCAGTTCCATGACTGTAGGGTAGCAGACAAGGGCTGTCCTCCAGAGCCAGTCACATATATCTTTCCCACATTGTTAGCACACTGTTGGTACAGTGCTATTTGGGTGAGAAAGACTAGGGGTATCAGGAGAAATCTGACCAGGGAGCTAAAAGTACTGAGCTCTTCTGATTTCTCACAAGCATAGGACATACTCAGCCCTAATGGCATGCAAATGAACATGGGTAACTAGGGCTCATTTGTCCCAATCTCTTTTTCCCCAATTGTCTTGAACATAGCCAGGGGAAGAGGTGTTCTCACTTGAGCCTCTTCAAACTTTCCAAGGTAGATGTGAGGAAGGGAAAGGGGGTTTGACATATGCCATGAATATCCTTCCAAATTGGTATTGAATCTGTCATTCCTGATTTCCCCCAAGTTTTGCATATTCCTCCTTTCCATTTTGGATAAATTAAACTTTGCTGTACATAAATATTATTTAATATTCATACATGATATGGAGGAAAAGCCATTGCAAAAAAGAAAGACCCCTGCCACACACACACATTTATAAAAATATATAACCTTATCAGCCAGTGTCTCATGCCATACTAAAATCTAATTTTTTTTAGCACAAATAAAGATTTCTGCTCCACCTTTTTTGTTTTTGCGAACATTTATAACCTAAACATTTAGAATAACATAGATAATGAAGCTGCATTATTCTGGTCTCATCCAGGGCAGTATTGTCAGTTATGACTGGTAATAGCCTACCAGTCACCTCTTACAGTAACTGTGCTAAGGATAAGGCAGCATTTCTGCACAAGATGATGGTGATAAGGTTACTTTATCAACCAGTGTATATTGTTCCTAGAGCAAGTAACAAACTAAGAGACGAGATAGGTGGAAGTAGTTCTGATTGTGCTGCTACACAGGCATCCCCATTAGGATTTGACCTGGCTTTTGTCCTTGACAAGCTCATATTTCTTTATTTGTAATGATCTGTTGTTGGCAATTTCCCACTGCCAGCTGCATCTCTGAGCTTGATTAACAGAGCATAGATCGTAGATTCTACGATCTATGATTCGTAAGATTCATAGATTCATAGATTCTAAGAGCCAAGTGAAACCACTTATTAGCTTCATTGAGGATTGTGTACATATCCACTAGGATACACCGGAGTGGCAGAAGCAAGAAATTGAAATATATCATAGAGATGCACATGACTAGAGGGAACAAGTGGAGATCTGTGGCAGTTAGCCAAAAGGTGGAAGACACAAACAGAGTTCTTAGCCATTCACATGCCCAAAATACTTGGGGGTATTTGTAATTTCATGCATGTACTGATAATTCTGCCATATATCTGTATTGATGTATATAAAGGCCCAGTCCTATCCAACTTTTCAGCGCCAGTGCAGCCATGCCAACGTGGTGAGCACTGCATCCTGCAGTGGAGGTGCAACCACAGAGGCCTCCTCTAAGTAAGGGAATGTTTGTTCCCTTAGTTTGGGGCTGCATTGCAGCTGCATTGTTGTTATAAAGTTGGATAGAATTGGGCTCTAAGAGTAGTACTATTCTGGGAGTCCTTGCCAACAAGCACCCAGACAGTTGAGAAGTGTCAGCTGCCTAGAGTCTTAATTTTTCTCAGGTTCAACTGCTGAACCCAAGGAAGATCCAGGTAGCACTTTTACTCTGTGCACTGAACTGTGGCTTCCTGCTTCTAACACCAGTGGATCCTGGAAGTAATTTGTGGTAGATATCTCAAGATAATCAATTTACAAAACAAAACCTTGTTCGAACTGGGCAGGTGAGCCTTTTCTATCAAGCTCCCAGTTAGGAGCAGACTTTTGGTCACCAACATTCCTGAGTGTGCACTTCTTAGTGGGGCAGACAAATCTGACCCTGCAAATAAGTCCACAGATAAAATATTTTTACTAGTTCAGCTGCGCACACACTGATCTGTGCTAGCATCAAAGCTGAGCTATATGCAGCCATCAGGAGGGACCAAGCCAAGAACCAGAGTCAGGGAAGACTATAATTGCCCAAAGCCTCAACAGGAATGCTTTATAGCACTTTCTCATGGGGACAATCTGGATGGACAGAATCATTCCAGTACCCAGGTACTTTTTACTGCCTAAAGCAGTGTTCCTCAAACTGTGGGTTGGGACCCACTAGGTAGGTCACAAGCCAGTTTCAGATGGGTCCCCATTCATTTCAGTATTTTATTTTTAATATATTAGACTTGATGCTACCATGGTATGTGACTGCATTTGGGGAAATGTTACAGATCTGTACTTTTAACAAGCTACTATGTATATTCTTTTAACAATGATAACAAATGGGACATTCCTGGGTAAGTGTGAGTAGGATTGCAGCCTAGGATTGTTAAAAATGTTCTTGTTTGATGATGTCACTTCTGGTCATGACATCACTTCTGATGGGTCCTGACAGATTTTCATTCTAAAAAGTGGGTCTCAGTGCTAAATGTGTGAGAACCACTGGTGCAGATAAATGCTCCAAGTTGCGACTTCAGTTGCTCACCGAACGTGGCAGATGTGCACTGAGCTGTGGGTTTCCATTTCCAGCCTCATTGGCTCCTGATACTCATTTGTAGTGCATTTGTCAGCCTCAAAGAAAATCAGATTACAAAACCTCTGAGTTTTTGTCTCCCTAAGACAATTTTAACTCACCACAAATGACCAGGTAGGTGGCTGTTTTCAAGCCTGGGATAGTTGGGGCTTTGCAGTGTGTTGAACAGCTGCTGCTTTAAAGCTTTGTTTGTGTGCATGAACAAGCAACAGGGACAGAAATGCAGATTGATGATCAGAGTGGCTTTCCTCTCAGAGACGTTTCTTGGGAAGATAGAGGAGGATCTGCTGTCATTGAGAACCATGTACATGCACATCGAAGAGAAGTGCCCTGTAAGCCAACTGACTGAGGGCCCAATCCTATTAGCTGTCAGTGCCAGCACTGAGCTCAGCACCAGCTCTGGGTGTTGCAAAAGTGCTGTAAGACACATCCGTGGCACCTGGAGAGGCGCTGAGCCTCAGCACTGTGTGGAGGGACGGTTGGCGCTCCTGCAGTACCAACCAGTTGTGAGTATTTTTGGAGTGGGGGGAGATGGGGAGTGGATGGAACAGGGTAAGAGGAGGGTAGTGTGGGGGGAACACAGGCTTAACATGGTTTGCTTTACATAAATGTGGGAGAAGGGGTGTGGGTGTCCTGGGGAAAAATCATTGGCTTTTCCAAAGACATACAGTTCCCTTCCTTGGTTTTGTATTCCAGTTGGTTATTATTCGCATGTGCCCTTTCATTAATTGTTTGCCCTTTCTGAGAGATCTCAGCCTTGCAGACAAGGGCTCTAACCCTTTCCGTTAACATTAATGTCTGATATAAAGCAAATGGTTGAGTCAGTCCTTCTCCTTCAATTTTACTAAAAATTAGATGTGGTCCAATTTTCTCTCCAGGAAGTCTCGATACCTATGGGGAGAAGAGGACTACAGGAAGACTTAGGGCAGCTAATTAAAGGGGGGGGGGGAGAATGCCCTGGAGTTGGAAAAATTACAAAGAGTTTTCAGTCTACATAAGGCAAGCAGTATTTAATTATATACAATTAAAACATTATATTTCAAACCCCTGAGAAACGGCGGGCTTCAAGAGACCACTTACTGTGATTGAAAAGGTGCTAATGAACTCTAGAGACTCCAAAGGCATCAAAACTACATAGTGAACTTATTAAACTTGATCTGGAAGACAAATCTAATTACCAGGATAAATGGAAGAAAAAAGAAAAGAAACTTCAGATAAGGAAATTCCCTTGGAGCTCTAGGATCTTATTAGGGCAGCTTGAAATATCTTTTGGTTAACAGCAAAAGAAAAATAAATTAAAATCTTTTAAAAATGCTTGAGAATTATTAAAAGAAAAACACAAAAGCTGGTTTGTGATAGCTGCTGTTAAAACTGTGTGAAGGGAGGAGACTGGCACCAGGTAACTATTATGGTAACAATGACAGTGATAAACAATATAATATAGCATGCATTATCACTCACTCACTCACTCACTCACTCACTCACTCACTCACTCACTCACTCACTCAAAAACTGTTGGTTGATGGTTACACATAAGGATTTATTTTAAAAATGTGTACCCTGCTTTTCTGTCAAGAGAAATCCAAACTACAGACATTGTCATAATAAAACATTACAATAAACCACCACCACAATAATAGAGTAGCAAAAGCAAAAATAGCAAGAAATTATATCATAAGAGCCAAAACCCCTGTAAACAGGTGAGATTAGAGTGATGGATTGGGGAACACACAGTCTTCCTGAGGATAGTGTTGCATAGTTTTTACACTATCCCCAAAAGGATTTTATCTTGCCTGCCTGAGAAAAGGCAGTAGACATTGCCTCCCTACACAAAATAGGGCCTCCAAAGCCAATCGAAAACAATAGCTTTCCATCTTTTTCAAAGATTGGAAGGTTTAAGGTGCAAATCGGTTTCCTTATGGAGGAGAAAAAGGAAAGATGCATCTTCTCTCCTGCTTCTGTTCTCATCCCAAGTTTGAATACAGGTAGCTTGAAAGAAAGCACAGGAACCATAGGGGATCCTAAGAGAGGGCCAGTGTTTGTGACCATTTCAGAGCAGGGGAGCCTTGGAGAAAGAACAGCCTATACTGGCTACCATCTGTGACCAAACCTGTATGGTAGGCACTGCCAGCCCGGTCATGAGGTGACCTGATGTGGCTTGTGTTAGCAGCAGATGGTGGGGGAGTGAGGGGGTAGCAGATGGGATGTGATAGACAGTTTGGCACAATGAGAGGATGTGGGGATAAAGGAGCTAATAAGCAGCCCATCTTGGGGCATTCCATGTACAAATACTTTTATGCAAATGCCTGAGGTCTCTGAGCAAAGATGGGAGAACTGGAATGTCTGGTGACAAGGGAAAACATTGACATAGTGGGTGTAACGGAAACCTGGTGGAATGCAGAAAATCAGTGGGATACGGCAATCCTGGGCTATAAACTCTACCGGAGGGACAGGGAGGGGCGAGTTGGAGGTGGGGTGGCCGTTTACATTAAGGAAGGGATAAAATCTAGCAAAGTAGAGATTGAAGGCAGGTCTGACTCCAACATAGAATCTCTGTGGGTTAAACTACCAGGCCTGAGGAGCGATGTAATACTGGGGGTGTACTGTTGTCCTCCAGACCAGAAATTGGAAGGGGACCTTGAAATGAGGAAACAGATCAGGGAGGTGACAAGGAGGGACAGGGTTGTAATCATGGGGGACTTCAATTATCCTCATATAGACTGGGTCAATTTGTGTTCTGGTCATGAAAAGAAGACCAGATTTCTTTACATGCTAAATGACTGTGCCTTAGAGCAGCTAGTCATGGAGCACACCAGAGGACAGGTGACTCTGGATTTAATATTGTGCGGTACTCAGGACCTGGTTAGAGATGTCAGTGTTACATAGCCATTGGGGAACAGTGATCATGCTACGATCCATTCTGACATGCACATCGGGAGAAGAATACCAAGCAAATCTCTCACAAAAACCCTTGACTTCCTTTTTTTTTAAAAATACATTTTTATTGAGATTATCACAATACTCGTATCTTCAATAAATCCAAATCAACAATTTTCATTTCAATCATTACCTTTATCCCATTTCCACTCCCCACCTCCCTCCCCACCTCGGACTTTTACCCACAGCGTCTTTTACCATTTGCAAATTTAATTACTTATACCAGGCTAAATTATACCAAATTTATTTATTACCAAGCTAAACTCTTGTTCATTATATAGCTCTTATTATCATTCAAATAACCATAATAGACCCCTAACCTCCTAATTTTTCTCCAAATAAACTTTAAATTTATGCCATTCTAGTAAAATTTCTCTGACATTTCCTCATTCAAAAACCCTTGACTTTCAACAGACGGTCTTCCCTCAAATGAGGAGGCTAGTTAAAAGGAGGTTGAAAGGGAAGGTAAAAAGAGTCCAATCTCTCCAGAGTGCATGGAGGCTGCTTAAAACAACAGTAATAGAGGCCCAGCAGAGGTGTATACCGCAAAGGAAGAAAGGCTCGACTAAGTCCAGGAGGATGCCCACATGGCTAACGAGCCAAGTAAGAGAGGCCTTAAAGGGCAAGGAAGCTTCCTTCTGTAAATGGAAGTCTTGCCCTAATGAGGAGAATAAAAAGGAACATAAACTGTGGCAAAAGAACTGTAAGAAGGTGATACTGGAGGCCAAGCGAGACTATGAGGAACGCATGGCGGACTTCCCTCAAATGAGGAGGCTGGTTAGAAGGAGGTTGAAAGGGAGGGTAAAAAGAGTCCAGTCTCTCCAGAGTGCATGGAGGCTGCTTAAAACAACAGTAATAGAGGCCCAGCAGAGGTGTATACCGCAAAGAAAGAAGGGTTCCACTAAATCCAGGAGAGTGCCCGCATGGCTAACCAGCCAAGTTAGAGAGGCTGTGAAGGGCAAGGAAGCTTCCTTCCGTAAATGGAAGTCTTGCCCTAATGAAGAGAATAAAAAGGAACATAAACAGTGGCAAAAGAAATGTAAGAAGGTGATAGGGGAGGCCAAGCGAGACTATGAGGAACGCATGGCCAGCAACATTAAGGGGAATAATAAAAGCTTCTTCAAATATGTTAGAAGCAGGAAACCCGCCAGAGAAGCGGTTGGCCCTCTGGATGGTGAGGGAGGGAAAGGGGAGATAAAAGGAGACTTAGAGATGGCAGAGAAATTAAATGAGTTCTTTGCATCTGTCTTCACGGCAGAAGACCTCGGGCAGATACCGCTGCCCGAACGGCCCCTCCTGACCGAGGAGTTAAGTCAGATAGAGGTTAAAAGAGAAGATGTTTCAGACCTCATTGATAAATTAAAGATCAATAAGTCACCGGGCCCTGATGGCATACACCCAAGGGTTATTAAGGAATTGAAGAATGAAGTTGCAGATCTCTTGACTAAGGTATGCAACTTGTCCCTCAAAACGGCCACGGTACCAGAAGATTGGAGGATAGCAAATGTCATGCCTATTTTTAAAAAGGGAAAGAGGGGGGACCCGGGAAACTATAGGCCGGTCAGCCTAACATCTATACCGGGTAAGATGGTGGAATGCCTCATCAAAGATAGGATCTCAAAACACATAGACGAACAGGCCTTGCTGAGGGAGAGTCAGCATGGCTTCTGTAAGGGTAAGTCTTGCCTCACAAACCTTATAGAATTCTTTGAAAAGGTCAACAGGCATGTGGATGCGGGAGAACCCGTGGACATTATATATCTGGACTTTCAGAAGGCGTTTGACACGGTCCCTCACCAAAGGCTACTGAAAAAACTCCATAGTCAGGGAATTAGAGGACAGGTCCTCTCGTGGATTGAGAACTGGTTGGAGGCCAGGAAGCAGAGAGTGGGTGTCAATGGGCAATTTTCACAATGGAGAGAGGTGAAAAGCGGTGTGCCCCAAGGATCTGTCCTGGGACCAGTGCTTTTCAACCTCTTCATAAATGACCTGGAGACAGGGTTGAGCAGTGAAGTGGCTAAGTTTGCAGACGACACCAAACTTTTCCGAGTGGTAAAGACCAGAAGTGATTGTGAGGAGCTCCAGAAGGATCTCTCCAGACTGGCAGAATGGGCAGCAAAATGGCAGATGCGCTTCAATGTCAGTAAGTGTAAAGTCATGCACACTGGGGCAAAAAATCAAAACTTTAGATATAGGCTGATGGGTTCTGAGCTGTCTGTGACAGATCAGGAGAGAGATCTTGGGGTGGTGGTGGACAGGTCGATGAAAGTGTCGACCCAATGTGCGGCGGCAGTGAAGAAGGCCAATTCTATGCTTGGGATCATTAGGAAGGGTATTGAGAACAAAACGGTTAGTATTATAATGCCGTTGTACAAATCTATGGTAAGGCCACACCTGGAGTATTGTGTCCAGTTCTGGTCGCCGCATCTCAAAAAAGACATAGTGGAAATGGAAAAGGTGCAAAAGAGAGCGACTAAGATGATTACGGGGCTGGGGCACCTTCCTTATGAGGAAAGGCTACGGCGTTTGGGCCTCTTCAGCCTAGAGAAGAGACGCTTGAGGGGGGACATGATTGAGACATACAAAATTATGCAGGGGATGGACAGAGTGGATAGGGAGATGCTCTTTACACTCTCACATAATACCAGAACCAGGGGACATCCACTAAAATTGAGTGTTGGGCGGGTTAGGACAGACAAAAGAAAATATTTCTTTACTCAGCGCGTGGTCGGTCTGTGGAACTCCTTGCCACAGGATGTGGTGCTGGCGTCTAGCCTAGACGCCTTTAAAAGGGGATTGGACAAGTTTCTGGAGGAAAAATCCATTATGGGGTACAAGCCATGATGTGTATGCGCAACCTCCTGATTTTAGGAATGGGTTAAGTCAGAATGCCAGATGTAGGGGAGAGCACCAGGATGAGGTCTCTTGTTATCTGGTGTGCTCCCTGGGGCATTTGGTGGGCCGCTGTGAGATACAGGAAGCTGGACTAGATGGGCCTATGGCCTGATCCAGTGGGGCTGTTCTTATGTTCTTATGTTCTTATGGCCAGCAACATTAAGGGGAACAATTAAAGCTTCTTCAAATATGTTAGAAGCAGGAAACATGCCAGAGAAGCGGTTGGCCCTCTGGATGGTGAGGGAGGGAAAGGGGAGATAAAAGGAGACTTAGAGATGGCAGAAAAATTAAATGAGTTCTTTGCATCTGTCTTCACCGCAGAAGACGTTGGGCAGATACCACTGCCTGAACAGCCCCTCCTGACCAAGGAATTAAGTCAGATAGAGGAGAAAAGAGAAGATGTTTTAGACCTAATTGATAAATTAAAGATCAATAAATCACCGGGCCCTGATGGCATCCACCCAAGAGTTATTAAGGAATGGAAGAATGAAGTTGCTGATCTCTTGACTAAAATATGCAACATGTCCCTCAAAATGGCCATGGTGCCAGAAGTTTGGAGGATAGCAAATGTCACACTGATTTTTAAAAAGGGAAGGAAGGGGGTCCCGGGAAACTATAGGCCGGTCAGCCTAACACAGGGGTGCTCACACTTTTTTGGCTCAAGAGCTACTTTGAAACCCAGCAAGGCCTGGAGATCTACCAGAATTTTTTTTACAATGTTCGCGCCATCATAACATATAACATTTATGTGTACAAACATTTATGTGTGCAATATATGTTGGTGTACCTTGAGCCCCACTGAGTATAACAGGACTTACTCCTGAGTAGACATGCCTAGGATTAGGCTTTGAGGCTGCAATCCTAGCCACACTTACCTGGGAGTAAGCCCCATTGAGTACAATGGGCCTTACTCCCGGCGTTTCCTCCCAGAGGCACCTGAAGGGGGGGTCGGCACTCCGCGATCTACTCATTTTGCCTCGCAATCTACCAGTAGATCGCGATCCACCTATTGAGCACCCCTGGCCTAACATCTATATCGGGTAAGATGGTGGAATGCCTCATCAAAGATAGAATCTCAAAACACAGATGAACAAGCCTTGCTGAGGGAGAATCAGTATGTCTTCTGTAAGGGTAAGTATTGCCTCAGAAACCTTACAGAATTCTTTGAAAAGGTCAACAGGCATGTGGATGCGGGAGAACCCATGGACATTATATATCTGGACTTTCAGAAGGCATTCGACACGGTCCCCCACCAAAGGTTACTGAAAAAACTCCAGTCAGGGAATTAGAGGGCAGATTCTCTCCTGGATTGAGACTTGGCTGAAGACCAGGAAACAGAGAGTGGGTGTCAATGGACAATTTTCACAATGGAGAGAGATGAAAAGCAGTGTGCCCTATTTTCAACCTCTTCATAAATGACCTGGAAACAGGAGTGAGCAGTGAGGTGGCTAAGTTTGCAGACAACACCAAACTTTTCCAAGTGGTGAAGACCAGAAGTGATTGCGAGGAGCTCCAGAAGGATCTCTCCAAACTGGCAGAATGGGCAGAAAAATGCCAGATGCGTTTCAATGTAAGTAAGTGTAAAGTCATGCACATTGGGGCAAAAATCAAAACTTCATATATAGGGTGATGGGTTCTGAGCTGTCTGTGACAGACCAGGAGAAAGATCATGGGGTGGTGGTGGATGGCTCGATGAAAGTGTCGACCCAATGTGCGGTGGCAGTGAAGAAGGCCAATTCTATGCTTGGGATCGTTAGAAAAGGTATTGAGAACGAAACAGCTAATATTATAAATCGATGGTAAGGCCTCACCTGGAGTATTGTGTCCAGTTCTGGTTGCCACATCTCGAAAAGGACATAGTGGAAATGGAAAAGGTGCAAAAGAGAGCAACTAAGATGATTACTGGGCTGGGGCACCTTCCTTATGAGGAAAGGCTATGATGTTTGGGCCTCTTCAGCCTAGAAAAGAGGCGCCTGAGGGGGGACATGACTGAGACATACAAAATTATACATGGGAAGGATAAAGCGGATAGAGAGATGCTCTTTACCCTCTCGCATAACACCAGAACCAGGGGACATCCACTAAAATTGAGTGTTGGGCGGGTTAGGACAGACAAAAGAAAATATTTCTTTACTCAGCGTGTAGTTGGTCTGTGGAACTCCTTACCACAGGATGTGGTGATGGCGTCTGGCCTGGGTGCCTTTAAAAGGGGATTGGACAAGTTTCTGGAGGAAAAATCCATTACGTGTTACAAGCCATGATGTGCATGTGCAATCTCCTGATTTTAGAAATGGGCTATGTCAGAATGCCAGTTGCAAGGGAGTGAACCAGCATGCAGGTCTCTTGTTATCTGGTGTGCTCCCTGGGGCATTTGGTGGGCTGCTTTGAGATACAGAAAGCTGGACTAGATGGGCCTATGGCCTGATCCAGTGGGGCTGTTCTTATGTTCTTATTCAGAGTGCCCTTCAGCCTGAGTGCCACTGCTCCCACCTCCCTCTATCCTGTTGTGGACATGAGCCACAGTGATCTATTCCTTCTCACTCAATTGGTAAATGGATCATTTCACTTCCTTAACATGTTCTTTGTGTGGTTTTTACAAAGCTGGAGGGGAAGGACTTCCAGTTTTATTTACAGGGACCAAGTGAGTGAAGGAGCTCCTCTGTTTGGATGTCCTTATAGATAAAACCTGAAATTTGCAGAAAGCATGTAAGGAGCACAGAAGGGCTCCCTCTCCACAGCACACTATGGAAGAGGTGGTGGTGGCATCAGGCACTGTCCCAAGTCCAACCATCCCTGGTAGTAGGAAGAAGATGGAATATTTAAATGCGCCTTCATATTAAAAAAAAAAATCCATCCCTGCATATGTTTCATAACTAACATGCTAATTTTGTATGGGCAAGAAGGTAGTTATTTTATCCCATTCTTCATTTGAACATACTTGTTCCCTGCCTGTGATCTAGTGGTGTAGTGTAGTGAAAAGTATTACCATTTGGTCTGAACCTGTATAGATTGGCTCTAACTAAGGGGGTGCAGGGATGGAGTAACAGAAATTGCTAATCTTGACATTCATCCATGATTTAAAGAAGGGTTTTATCCTCCCTTAGGGAACCATATAAATTGACTGCAGTGGCCCATCTTGCTGTAACAGCAAGCCCTCTTTTCTGGTGAACAGCAGGTAACATAGAGGTCAAACAGCCTAAGAGCCATATTATATGTTTAATATGATGGCAGAAGCCTGCTTTCTCTGGGAAGCAGCAGCAAAATTATTTCACAGATCAAAGGTTTTACATCTTATCCAGATCCTCTTTTAAGGTTTTATGATCCAGTGGAAAGAGGTTGTTCATAGAGATGTAAAATTTCCAGAAATTTTGAAGCTTGGAAAAATACCCAGTTTTTTTCCCAGTTTTTTTTTCTGGAAAAAAACTAGACATTTTTGGAAAAATTGAAAAAAAGCTACATTAGCACTTTTTTCTTTTCCAGATTGAAAGTCACTCTTTTACTTTAGGAACATAAAATATGACTATGGACAATTTGACTTGGCATAAAATTATCACAACTAGCATATTAAAAATATAACATATCCAAACAATTGTTACCAGCAGAATTTACTTTTTAAATATTTATTTGTAATTGTAACAAATGGAGCAACAGTCTCCTGAACTGTTCACTAGTTTATGTGGAACAGACAAAAACCTCCACAAAACAATTTTTAAAAATCCAGAAGTAACAATTATTCATATTTCCTTTCCATAGTTTTAAATAAAAATTAAAAAAATCCATTCTCATAAAAAGAATTGAAGGGGGGAAGTGTATAGAAGGGAGTGGGACTAAGTTTCAGTGAATTGGCATGAAATTTAATCAGTATCATTTTCTAAGCTGTAATTATCAGTATCCGTTTCAGTCTCTGCAGCTACTCTGTTGTGTCTGTCATTATCACAGTTATTATGGACTTCTAAAAACTGAAGGTTTGCCAGGATTGAAACAAGCTTCTCTACCCTTTCACATGTCAGTTTATTTCTTGATTTAGTGTGAGTGTTTCCAAACATAGACCAGATTCTTTCACATGCTGCAGAAGATGGAGGAATCTGAAGAAGGTGAGAAGCAAGAGGAGTCAGAGGCTGTGTTGTGCAAAGACCTTGCCATCATGTTGCAGGAGGAATATGTTTGGCAGTAATTGCATTACTGGACCAAATCCCTGAAGATGTTCTATATTCTGCAACATTTGAAAGTATCTTCCCAACATAAAGTCCTAAATGTGATACTTTTTTTGTAATTCAGTCAAATGCAGTAACGGTGCTATCATCACTTGTATTTCCACCTTTGAATCTTAGATCCAGCATATTTGCAGCAGCATGAATTGAATGGCAACCAAATTCTTCCCTTTTTAAAAATAAAATATTTCACTTTACTTTCTTCTATAGTTGTAAGTGGAGATATACTGAGATTTTAAAAAACAGTTTTTTATCTTGGTCATTAGATCAGGAATTTCTGACAAAAGTGCACTATTTGATTTAGATGCAGTGATTGCTGCAGCAATTGACTTTAGATTCTTCAGGGAATTTTGCAGCTGAACCCAGAAGACATCCTGATCAAGAAAGTGTTTCTTACACTCCTGGGTACTTTAAGATCTTCAGCTATTACAGTTTCTCGAAGAGCTTCTTTGTTTTTTAGTAAACTTTCAAAGGAGATCACCACTCCAGCCCACAGAGTTTTACTACAGAGTTTCAGTGTCACTATTTTATTCTTTGCATTTTTTTCTACTTACTTACTTCTTGAAAACTGCAGCTACAATATGAGTACCTTTTACATGTTTTATAACTTCTTTTGCTCATCTATAGATCATTTGAAGGGTGTCCGGTTTCATAATACCATTAAGAAGCAAGTTGAGCCCATGAGATGCACATCCTATTGCAGTAATATGTGGAAACTTATCCATTATGATATCCCATGCTGCTTTCATATTGCTGGTATTGTCAGTCAGCAAAGCAAATACTTTACCACTCCCAATTTTCTGTAGGACTTTGCATATTTTACAGCTGATATACTCTGCACTATGTCTGTTCTCTCCTGTTTCAATGCTTTTGTAAAAAAACTGGTTGAGGTGTTAAAGCAAAATTTATAATTCCTTCTCCTCTCACATTTGTCCATCCATCTGTAAGTAGTGCAAGACACAGTGCTTCATTAATTTTTCCTTGCACAGATTCCATTATACGTTCATATTCCAACTCCAAAAGAAGTTTGCTCAAAGAATGTCTGCTGGGCAAATGATGTGATTGTCTTAGTAATTTCAAAACTTCCTGCCAGTATGTATTTCAATTATTGAAAATGGTGTTCCAGAAGAATATATTGTTCTTGCAAGAGCTTGATCAATTTTTTCCTGATCTTCAGGTGTCATCTTGTCTACAAATGAAATTATTGAATAATCTTCAGTATCTGTTTAAGAAAATAAGAACAGCCCCACTGGATCAGGCCACAAGGCCATCTAGTCCAGCTTCCTGTTTCTCACAGTGGCCCACCAAATGCCTCAGGGAGCATACATGACATGACCTGCATCCTAGTGCCCTCCCTTGCATCTGACATAGCCCATTTTTAAAATCAGGAGGTTGCGATACCCATTATGGCTTGTAATCCATAATGGATTTTTCCTCCAGAAACATGTTCAATCCCCTTTTAGAGGCATCTAGACCAGATGCCATCATCACATGCTGTAGCAAGGAGGTCCACAGATCAACTACATGCTGAATAAAGAAATATTTTCTTTTGTCTTTCCTTATCCTCCCAACACTCAATTTTAGTGGATGTCCCCTGGTTCTGGTGTTGTGTGAGAGGGTAAAGAGTATCTCTTTAGCCACTCTGTCCATCCCCTGCATAATTTTGTATGTCTCAATCACGCCCCCCCTAAGGCGCCTCTTTTCTAGGCTGAAGAGGCCCAAACGTGGTAGCCTTTCCTCATAAGGAAGATGCCCCAGTTCAGTAATCATCTTAGTCACTCTCTTTTGCACCTTTTCCATTTCCACTATGTCCTTTTTGAGATGTGGTGACCAGAACTGGACACAATACTCCAGGTGTGGCCTTACCATCGATTTGTACAACAGCATTAAAATATTAGCTGTTTTGTTCTCAATATATTTTCTAATGATCCCAAGCATAGAATTGACCTTCTTTACTGCCGCTGCATATTCCATAATCAATTTTTTTTTCTTTTTTCAATATTTCCAAGTTTTTTGGGGGGGAAACAAAAAAGGCTTCAGGAAAAAAAATGGGAAAAACAATTTTTTTCTGAATTTTTCTGGTTTTTTTCCAGGCCTTCACATCTGTAGTCGTTCAGAGTCAGTTCTTCTGTAAGCTTTATGCACAGCAGACAGAAATGTGTTCCTTGTTCAAGCCGCCCATATGTTACAGCTCCTCTGCTGCAGACACCCAAAATTAGTCAAAGGAGGGGACAAAGCAAGAAATTGGCAGAAAACCATAGACGAGTGAAATGAATTACACAACCTGAAAGCAAGATAAGAGCAAAAAAGATGATAGCAAACGGACAAAAGGCATTGTTGCCAGCTTTGTGATTTCAGTGCACATGTTGTGAGGTTTGGTTTAGTCGTATGTGTTTCTTTTGAAACCTTCCATTCAAGAAAGTGATTTGATGCATAATGATCATAGCTTTCGTTTATAACATAGGTATATTTCAAGTAATTGTGACTTTGGAGAAACAGAAACATCTAGAAACAAACAGATCAAAAAGAAGCAAAAGGAAAATTCCTCTTGTTAATTCTAACCATTGTAACCTGTGTTTAAGAACCTTGTGAGGCAGGTTAGACTCAAAGAGAGTGGACCCAAGTGACTTTGTGATCAAGTGGGATTTTAAACCTAGGACTCTGGTCCAAGTCTAACCATCTAACAACTCAATTCTATGGAACTTTTCATGAGTATGCAGCCATACCTGTTTGGAGTTCTAAGGTGCACTGCAAATTCACACATGCTAAAGAGCCCTGGCATACACAAACTGCGTGAGCACCCTCAGATATGCCCCAGAAACATTTACAGTGCACAGGAATTATGTACATGCAGATATGCAATAGTTCTTTGACAGATACGACTGATAACCTAGAAAAGGGCTTCTAACCTACAGCCCATGGGCTGAATCTGGTGTGCTGGGAAAATCATCTCCAACGTGGCGGTGGCGAAGACTTGCCATTCCGCCCTGCCACCTCCTCTCTTTGTGCCTGATCTGATACATTGGGCAGCCACTTCCCCTGGGAAATCAGGGCACAGAACCTTCTGGGGCAATTGGCAACAGAAGCAGCTGCCCTGTGCAAGTTTCTGCACAGATTGGGCGTGAAGAAAGGAGGTGGTGAGGTGGAACACTAAGACTTTATCACACTGCGATACACCTGAGATTATTTTGTCAGTGCATCATGGACCATAATTGAGAGACCCCTGGCCTAGACCAGTAGTTCCCAAACTATGATCCGTGGCTTTCTAGGGAGCCGCAGAAACCAGCCAGGGGAGCTGTGGAATCCTTGCTAATAAAATGCCAATCTATACAATGCATAGGATTGTAGCCTAATGGGGAGCTGTGGCCAATGGCCCAGTAGGTTAAGGGAGCCACCGAGCTAGACCTTAAATAGACTGGCTGCCCAATCCTATCTCCCATGATTACCAATGATGCAGCCATACTGATAGAGCACATTGCTGCATCTGATGGTGGGGCAGTAAACAGAGGCCTGCCAGAGATAAGTAAAAATATTTTCTACTTGGCTCTGTGTAGGCCTCCTGGTCACCTATGGGTCTCCTCAGATCTTTGCCAGCCAGGGATGTGAAAACCCAGCATGGCTTGACTCAAATCAAGACTCTGAGTCATCGCCCCCCACAACTTAACTTGAAAAAGACATAACGGGGGCAGGGTCTGAGTCTTTGAGTCGCCCTTTAGTGACTTTAAAAGGTTAGAGTAAAGTTGACCCCCTCCCTTTAAAAAACCCACTATGGAAAAATCAGGGCTGCTGCCTGTGTGTGTTAGTGTCACACCCAGACACAGGGAGACTTGAGTCAGCAATGTGGGGACAAGTGCTGAGTCAGGGGGGCCCTGACTTGAGTCCTTTTCAGAGTCTTCCATGTGTGCGACTCATGAGTCACTGAGTCACCCAACATCATGCGTTTTTGCAATTCGAGTTCGAGTCACTGACTTGAGTTCCCAACACTGTTGCCAGCTATTTGACTGACATAAGAGAAAAGGGGTGGAGCAGGTTTAAAAAGAGGAGATAGGATCCTGACACACACTATTGCAGCTGAGATCCACGCCTTCCCTTCCCTGCCCATCACTGTCTCCTTCGCCAATTTACCAGCACTGGCGGAATCTCTGGGAACCTCTGCTGTGCACTTTGCACCTCTTGTCACTTGTAGCAGCAGCTTGACTTTTGCACTGCCATAAAGGGCCTTGTGCTGTCGCAAGTGGAAGTTCCAGTAGCGCAGTCCAATAGGATTGGGGCCTTATTTTGTCTCCTCCATATGAACCTACCCATAGTCTAGGATTTTCCCTGCTTCAAGTTCTTTCATCACTTAAAATACTGTGGGGGGGGGGACGATCTGGGACAGAACCTTTTAGGAGTGGCACCAAGACTACAGAACATCCTAGGGGAAGTTTAATTTGCTTCTTTGCTATCTAGATTTTTCAACAGCAAGTTAAGATAGTTTTTATCTCCGAGAATTTTTTTAGTTCTCTGAGGTTGAGTATTTAATTTCCGTTTCTAAGTTGTGATTTTGGTTTCTATTTATTTTTCACAGTTTACTGAGTAGGCTGATAGTTTAGTGTATGTCTTGTTTTTAATATTGGTTAAATTAGCTTCCTTGTGAGGCCTAGAGCTGAAAGGCTGAATATAAACATTTTAAATTGCGTAAATAAGTTGATGTGAAATGAGTTCCCACAATGTGGAAAGTTTGAAAACCACTCGGTTAATGGAATACGAAGTTGCTCTAATTTTAGAAAAAAATCAGAAATGATATCAAGGGAACAATGTGGGAGTACAGAATACCAAGAAGCACAGGGAGAAGTGAAATCAAGACCAAATGCATGACAGGCTCCTGCCAGTGTTACTATTCTCTAATAAGTAGTGAACTTTACTAAGACTGTAAGCGCATACGCTTTTGTGCAAATGTTTCCCTGCTGTGCTGTTTTCAAGTGATGTTTCAAACTTAGATTAAAAACATGAGCATTGGCTTCCAGTGCCTAACTGAAAATGTCATTTAAGCCTCTCCAAAATGAACTTGACATCTCAGCCTTAAACTCATTTGGCTGGTACTGGAGAAGTTTCAGCATCAGTGTTTTTGCAGTTGAAAGGAATGACTTGGCCTTTGACGGCAAAGGTAAGTGTAACGGGGGCTAGAATTTCCATTCTTCTTGGCAGTGATGCTGCTGCCCTCCCTGCCCCCTTTTTGGTCTGCTCGCTTAATTCAGTCACTGCATGGGAGAGGAAGATCAAAACTGATCTGATTTTGTCCTATAATTGGATACCATTCTAGGGACTAGTCTGTGCAAAAGAGGAAGATATATTGTTCAATGTATATGTGTAACCAGAAGAAAAAATTGTAGCAGCCTAATATCCTTAATGCAGTGCTAAATTTCTTAAGTGTAAACAGGTCATTTGACATAAAAGCAGAAGCTAAGCATATCTGGCCACTACTTGCCCTACTTTTGGATTTGTTGAAGTCAGCATTGAAACCAGTATGGGAACATCAAACTTTGTGCCCAGTAGAAGCAGAATACATCAGAAAAAATGGCTTTGAGAATGTGAGTGAACAAATCCATTGAACAAGTATTCTGGGAATTATAATCACTCATTCTTGATGTCTGGGGTTGGGTCAGCTGGCAATAACCCTGGTTCCCCCCCCCCCCATGTGTGTGTGTTTTTGATTGGTTCTATTTGCCATGTTCCTCTCCCTATAGGCACCCCTCAGAAATTAAATTCAAATTGACATTAATTCAATGACTGTTGAGAGTCACCCTGAGCCCTCAGGATAGGTAGGAACATAAATTGAAATTAATTAGCCCCAAGGATTCCAGGGGAATGCACTGTGCATTGAGCTGGTTGATTTCAATTAGACATCAGGAAAAAATTCCTGACGGTAAGGGTGGTTTGGCAGTGGAACAGATTGCCAAGAGAGGTGGTGAACTCTCCCTCACTAGAAATATTCAAGCAGAGGCTAGACAAGCACCTGTTGGAGATGCTCTAAGAGGTTGGACTCTTAGGCAAGGGATTGGACTAGATGACCTATGAGGACCCTTCCAACTCTATGATTCTATGAATGAATCTCCAGTCTTGTATACATTGCAAGATCTGTCCTTGGCTGACCACTCCTGCTCAAATATACGTAGATAACATTTTGTTAAAAGTGTATAGTACTGTAAGGAGACTGGCAGCCGGAAATAGGGCATTAGCCATCTAGGGGCAATTGCAATGAGAGCCCAAAGGGAAGATAAGTGTTAGAGAGGGTTGCCTGTTGAGACTTAATTCAGTCACTGCATAGGAGAGGAAGATGATTTTGTGGTATAATTGGATACCATTCTAGGGACTAGTCAGCGTAAAAGAGGAAGATGGGCTGCTAGCACGCCTGACCCCCTATCAGCCGGCAGCAGGGCTTTGCTGTCAGCTGATTGGCTGGCTGGCCTGAGGGGGCGGGACAACTGGGCTAGATCTAGCATGCAGGTGCTGGATGTAGCTCAGTCTAACAAAAAGAAAATTGTAGCATTGAAAATTGTAGAGTTGAAAGAATCAACTTGACTCAAAGTCCTCTATAAAACTTCTCACTTCCTCTTCATGCATGGACAGTATAAGAGTTTTTGATAAAGCATGAGGTGTGACTGCACAATGTTGACATGATGCAGCAAAAGCCATTCAGCCCCAAGGATTCCAGGGGAATGCACTGTGCATCGGTCTGGTTGAGGGGGTCATGCAACATGCATGTAGGCTTCTGATGCTCTGACAAAGAGCTCCTTTCTAAGGAGCAACCTTTCTGCGTGCTCTCCAAGAAACTGAAATGTGTATAGATGGCACAGCAAGCTAAATGGAGATGAGGTCTTTAAAGCCTGATTGAATTATAAGTAAAAATGAGGTTTGTGATCTCAGAATTGACCTTAAGTGGAATTTCTCCCTAATCCCCAGCAGCTTTACTTAACAGAAGGATCAAAAGTAGGATAGCATGGTGTTGCAGATCAGCAGAAATGGGAAGCAGCCCAGAGATCATGAATATAGAGGAGAAGTTTAAATTGCTCACTGGATCAGCCCTCTGTTTCCCCTCCCTGTTTGCTAAATTCCATTAGCAAGAATGTGTTAGAACACGAAGCACTTGAGAGTCAGGAAACGGTTATAGCTAAAGTTGCACAAGTTATAGAAACATAGACATATCCTGCTTGCACCGCCAGACTGGACTCTTCAAGTTAATGGGGGGGGGGGGAGCAAACTAAAACCAAAACTCATAATGCAACAAATTAACCCATCATTGCCATTCACAGCTGAAAACGTTCTTTGTGTCAGCAGCATTCTAAAGCAATGTGAATGAACTTTACCTTTTATTGATGGTTTTTTCCCCCTTGTTTCCCTTAAAAAAAAGTCTGCTCTGTTTGTGCATTTGGAGTGTAGATTTCAGTCCCTGCTCTTTGAACTGATAACACAGTAGAAGGCAGTGTTTATTTTGGACTACCTGTTAAGCAGCAGTTTTCAACCTTTTTCATCTCACTAAGCAGATGCTAAAATTATCAAGGCACACCATCAGCTTTTTGACAATTGACAAGGCACATCACACTGCTGGCTGGGGGCTTACTTCCCTCAATGGCCATACTGTGACTTTCCTCCAAACTCCTGTGGCACACCTGCAGATCGTTTGTGGCGCACCAATTGCCATGGCACAGTGGTTGAAAAGTGATGGCATTCGCAAGACCACTTAAAGAGAAGATTGTGTGCGTAAGAGAGAGTGAGAGATCTCTTTAAGTCTCTTATGAATAATTCTAACTTCATCTTTCCTACTGCTCCATTATGATTCTTCTCAATCCTCATTCAGTTTGGGCCTCTGATCTTTTCTCCATCCTTGTATCATCTGATTTTGTAGACTTACTGGGACCAGTGATTGTGGGCTACGAGTGTCCTCTGCATCAGTTTTATATGAATAGGTAACCACATGCACTGTATCCAGCCTAGGCAGAACATGAAAATACATATTTGAGCACATCTGGAACATTTCTGGATAATGCACTCAGAGATGAGGCAGCTCCTTTGGCTGGCCTTGGCTTAATTGTCACATGTCATAAAAGGGTTGAATTGGTTTTGGAGTAGCAATTTTAAGCTCAGTGGCTAACTTTTGTTACATTAAGGCTGGGGTCTCCAAACTTTTTGGCCAGAGGGCTGCATCAAATATCTGGTGTGGTGTGGAGGGCCAGAAAAAAAAATTAAATATAAAATTTAAATAAATAAATTAGAGATGGAACTTAGATGAGTGAATAAATGAATGAATGGGCTCATTCATTCCTCCTCTCTGGCCCTCAAAACACCCTCCAGACACAATCAGAGCACAGTTCTGGTCATGTTCAGTTGAGTGGGCCAGAGGCTTTCAGGGGACAAGAGGTTGGGCACGGGCCAGAAAGAGGCTTGCTGTGGGCTACATCTGGCCCCTGGGCCGGGGTTTGGAGACCCCTGCACTAAGGGCCCAATCGTATCCAGCTTTCCAGCACTGATGCAGCCATGCCAGTGGGCATGTGGTATATCCTGCATTTGTTCCCTTACCTTTGGGGTGCATGAAGCTGCATAAGCACTGGAAAGTTGGATAGGTCTTCAGACTGTAAATGTTCATTATAGCTACATGGGAGTAAATTCTACTGAAATAAATGGACTTTACTTCTGAGTAAATATGCATCAGATTGGGCTCCATGTCACCTAGATATTATCCATTGGTCATAGAGTTTCAGCATCTTTTTGTTGTAAATTTTTTTTGAAAAGCGGTATATAAATACTGTTAATAATAATAATAATAAATGGCTTAGCCTAGATGAACCGCCTCTGTATGTTATGGTGTTCAAAAGAGGTTAAAAAATGGGTCTTTCTGACTCTGTCAGTGAATATTGGCATCAGTTCGGCTCTCTGAGCCTAATTAGTGTATGTGAATATGGAACCAGCAGGTGGATAGCTATTCTGTATTAATTAAACCAGATTAAGGACTGTTATTGTATATGTGCTGTCAGAGTTACTCTAATCCTAATTAATCCAAAAGAAAGTTGCACAAGTTAATTAAAAGGATTGAGAGAATATTCCCACAAGCACAGATTGAAATGAAAATTCCGTCCTTATTACTGTGTCTTCATTTCTTTCATTGTTTAAATAAATGGTTAAAATATGGGGTATTCATTTGGTTAAGGTACAGAATTTACCTTCAGAATTTACCTGTGGAGAACTTAGAGAATCTCTCTCAGAATATTATTGTTGGGACTCGGAAAAATTACTCAACATTAGAGACTGCAACAGATGTGGCTGAGCACTAGTCAAAGGCCCAATGACTCCCAGGGCCTAATCAGCCAACCCCCGAAGCCTGTTGTTGCAGGCTGAGGTAGCACAAGGAGCTAAACCCAGCAACTTGCATGGTTGTTGCCTTGTGTTGCCCCTCTCAAGCACAGTGGGGCTTTGCAATGATGCAGGTTCCTCTGAGACAACCCATTTTGTGGATGGAGAGAGTGGAACAGGTGCCTGCTTGCAGGGTCTGCCTCTTTTGTGTTAGAACTGTTTTCAGAGACAACAATGCAAACATCTTGTCTGTGTTACAAAGAAAGAGACGGTAGCAGGTTCAAAATATCCCGTTGAAGTGATAAAGTGTGATACCTTTGTTTCCAACAGTTAATAAAATTGTTCCATCCCAAGGCAAACTTGGAGACTGGCTGCCAATTTACCAGTTCTAACATGATAAATCCACAGGGGATCCGTTCCAGGACACACACACACACACACACACACACACACACACACCGGTAGATAAACAAATCTGTGGATACACAAAATTTGCATCACTTCTGGTACTACCCTGACACTGGGAAAGACATAACTCGTTACACTGTAACTCACTGCAAGATACCTACAGCAGTGTTTTTCAACCAGTGATATGGGTACCACTGGTGGTACTAGAGGTGGTGTCTGGTATTAGTCTTGGAACTCCCAGACCCCTGCCATCTGGCAGGGAGACCAGCAGTATAATGTGACAAGCAGCAGTAGTAGGCTCCGCTCAGCAGGCAGAGCTCCAAAGCATGCTTTTTCTGCACTCGGAAAAGCTCTCCTGTCCACCCTGAGCCTCTTACTGCTGTTTGTCACATTGCATCTGACCTCCCAACCCAGAAATAACTGACGATGATGCCAGTGCCATTCCAATAGATGGACAGTGTGAAGTGGTACGGCAGGGAACAGACTCTGGCCTACAGTACAATCATGATACTCTAACAGTTATAATATCATGACTGTACCGTAGGCATCTTGCAGTGAGCCCTTTTCCAAGAGCTAGAAGCGATGGAGATGGTCCAGCTCTGCTCAAAGAATAGCATCAGCAGTGTCAGAATGCTTGCCATCAGGGAGGGCTCTGTCTAGATCTACACATGCGTGGGGAAGTATTTCATGAAGTAGCTTTTCAAGGTTGTGCAAGGTTCCCTATGTTGTATGAAGTGATAAACTCTACGTGTTTCTTTATTGGGGAGGTCACAGTTAGTGTCTGTTAGCCTGCATAGCCTTGCTTGCAGTATTCACTTGGAATGGAATGGTGTACCATATACTAGAACTGATCTCAATAGCTTGGTCTCTCAGCCAGTCTCCTAGGCACTGTGCTTCCTGGCGAAGACCTGCATCTGCTTGAAGCCTGCTCCTTCCATCAGAGCAGCATAAATGCTTTGGTGTCAAATGTGCTTCAAGCTATCCGTGCAACTTTCCAAGCAAGTGCCACTCAGCGGCTTCAGAGTAAGGCCTTTCAGTATCTGCCATGCTGTACAAAGGGAAAAAAGCAGCACAAAAATGTGCTGCAGTACTTTAAAAAGAACAATAAATTCTCTTGATGATGAGGCTGCATCTGAAATGACCAGGTTGAGAGAACGACAGCCACAGGGTACGAATAAGCTCGGCTGAAGAAGTCTTGCCTGGACACCTTTCTTTTGTCCTCTCTGTTGGTGCCATTATCATAACCCTTGGCCACAGCAGTCCTTAGTGTTAATGTTGCTTTCCCTCAGTATTCACGTCAAGTTGGGGTCCTTCTCCAGTTGATTCATGAACTGTCCTGAAGCCTATGAAGGGCAGGAGGTCTGGTCTGGGGCAGGAGGTCTGGTCTAGAGGGTTGAGCATCCATTTGCCTGAAGATAACATCCGAAGGTCGCCAGTTCAAGGCCACCAGCATCCGGTGACCTTGAAGCAGCTGACAAGCTGAGCCGAGCTATTCCATCTGCTCTGAGCGTGGGAGGATGGAGGCCAGAATGTGAAACCAGATCAAGAAAGAAACACCTGAATGTTGTTGTTCTTGAAAGATAGAACATTTCTTTGATTGTAAAAATCCCTACGGGGATTTAGAACAGCCTGTCCATGTAAACCGCCTTGAATAAAGTCTGAGGAGAAATCTGAGGACCTAGAAAGGCAGTATAGAAATACCTGTATTATTGTTGTTGTTGTTGTTATTCAAACTTGCCTCTATCTTTGTTCTCAAATCTCACTGTAAATGACATCTCAGAGCGACTTACATCAGGTGTGCAATTCAGTATGACAGAGTGATGCTTAGCTTGATCTAACTTGTTCTGTATGTTTTCTAAGACTTTGTTTCCCGCAGTAGTGATCATTGTTCTTCTGAAGATATGCGCCTCAAATGCTCTCACATTACTTCATCATACTTGCCAAACAACTGTCAAGCCCCCAAAAATTTCCATTGTTTTCTGTGAAGAGCTTCTGAATATCCCCAAAACGCCACACTGTGTGCTGATAGAAACTGTGTAGCAGCCATTAGGCAATCAAGAATGACCCTCCACTGCTGAATGTCTTGGTTTAGAATCTGCCAGTGTTCTCCATCAATACAACTTATTCCTCCTAAACCTGGATTTGGTTTCCATCCATTTACAGTGTGTACTGAAATGGTTGAATGACTTTTGACACTGTTTCAGAACATCACTCAGGTGTTTCCTGATCCCAGGACTCCCAAGTGAAGAATTGGCAGTGGCACTGACTGGACTTGTTTTTCAGCAAAAGCAAAAATCTTGTTGATACTTTTAGAATTGACAAGTCAAGGCCTTTTCATCTTCTTACTATTGTCTAAAATAGTGGTTCCCAAACTCTTTAGAACCGGGACCCACTTTTTTGAACAACAATTTATCGGAACCCACCTAGGTTTACCAGACATTAAAAAGGAGATCTAGAAAGAAATAATATTTTATTTATTTATAAGAAATAATAATCAGAAAAAAGACCCAAATTTATCTCTCTATATTTATGCATTCTTGCAAATTGCAGGAGCTGAGCTCTTTGCTGGGTAATTAGCAGCTACAGTATCTGATTTTTTGAATATCCTCAGGGCTTGAGGCAGTTATCTGATCTTTCCCTCACCCTTTGGAGACACACGAAAAATCAGGTTGTGACCCACCAGTGGGTCCCAACCCACAGTTTGGGAACCAATGGTCTAAAATAATGTCTTTCAGAAAACGTTTTTAAGAAAAGATGTATGTTTAAAACATAATTTAAAATGTTGCTTGAGTCTTCAAGCCACGGATTAAAACACATTGTAGGATCTAGTCCCAGTGATCTAGGATCACTTGGGACTAGATCCTACAATGTGTTTTAATCTGTGTCTTGAAGACTCAAGCAACATTTTAAATTATGTTTTAAACTCATCCAGCTATGAAAGCTGTAGTATGTCTGTAAAAGATGTATGCCTTAATTTGGAGGAAAAGCCATATCCTTGGTTTCATTTGGCTTGTAGCAGCAACGATATCTCCAAATGCAGGTTGTGTTATGTTTGGTCACAATGCAGGATTAGCAGTACTGTGACATGTGGGGAGTCCTCCTCTATTACTATTCTGTTAGATCTCTGATGGGAGACGGAGCTCTTGCTGGCTTCTGAATTCATGGGAACTGGATCACTGAGCACTGGCACATTCTCATTATCACAGCAGGAAGAGCTTACTGCTTCAGCAGGCCAAGGGAACTTTTGCAGACTACCTGCATAATTCTGCAGTTGGGCCTGTTGCTCTGCCTTCTCTTTCTGCTTTAGAACTTCAGACAACTTGTTAGAAGGCATTTTCACCAATATGCCAGGGGCCAACATTTTAGTACGGTTTTGCAGAGTGATAAGAAAGTATATGTGAACATGTCATCAGTCCAAATATCCAATTTTTAAGATGCCCAGCCTGCCAGAAGCTGGTCATTTTACAATTGCTGTTTTCTGTCTCATGCTGCGCATCCAGCACTGAAAAATGCACCTAGCCCTGGTGGACGAATGTCCTAACTTTGGTTAAATGGAGACATTGCTCTATTGCTAAGTAGACCATGCACAAATAATCATTTGCATATTTCTGAATACAATAATACGTATATACGTATAATAGCTGTATTTTCCCCATTTTCTCTTTAGCTAACATGGCAGTTTGAAACAAAACTGCGACTTTCAAAAGCAGGAACTGCATTAATCAAGCATATGGACTTCCCTTTGTGTTATAAGCACCTAAAGAGTCCATTCATCATGTGAGCAAGAAATGAGGCAACTTTGGCTGATGTACTGCAGAACCCAGGCTCTGTTTGTATCAAGACTCACCTGTTTTCATCTTCTTTTGTATTTTATCACTAGTGAGAACTAGGGTTATTAAAAACACTAAGAAACAGAGGTATTGTTATTTAGGGGAGATCTCGGGACAGATGTGAACAAACCTCTGTGCCTGGCTAGTGCATGTTGAGCTGCTACCAAAATTATAATGAGTTGAATAGAAATCTTTATTAGCTCATTATTCATTGTCAACTAGTTTGTCCCAGCTCCATTGGTAATTGATGAAGTGTTGAATAATGCCTTACCTTTGGCAAGCTGCTTGCCTTTTCAATTTCTGCCTTTAGGATTGCTTTTAAATTCTTCTTCTTTGTATTGTAGCTTGTGTAATAAGCTGCACTTAGCATATTGTTTTGTATTTGCTTGACTCAGAAAGGAGAAGGGGTTTTGTAGGAAAACCGACAATCCAATCCAGTCTTAAACCCTCAACAGTGCAGCCATACCACTGGAGCATGCTGCATCCTGTGGGGTGTGGTCCTGGAAGTCTCCTTCAAGGTAAGGGAACATTTGTTTCCTTGCCTTGGTGTGAGCTTCCACCACCCCATTGGCTCTAGTTGGACCTGAGCCAGAGATTTGCTGGCTCAAGTTTGAGTTGATCCTGATAGGTGGATCAATGCCAGGTAGGGGGGTAGGATAGTTTTTGGCAGAGCTGCTTCCTGCCCTCTCCTTCCCACCCTCAACACACTCCTATCCCTGTCCTGGTCCCCACCTGGTTCCTCCCCCTTGCCGCTCTGTTCTTCCCCCTGCTCCTCACCCCAACTTACTGGTGCTGGGGCTCCTGTGGAGGCCGCTGTTCTCTGGAAGCTGCTGCTTACTGCTTGCAGTGGTGTCCAGGCTATGCTCTATGGTGCATTGTATTTTGAGATGACCATATAGCCTGCTGCTCCACCAGAATGTGATTTCCGGTGACACAGCGGCACCTTAGGATTGGGCTGAGTTTGTGTAAGTATTTTATGGAAATAAATGCATATAGACATCTAGTGTAATTACTACTGGATGGAGAAAGCACCCCCTTTGTGCTGCAATAATTCTTCAGGCTGCTACAACCAGGAACATTCATTAGAACAGTAGACATCTAACCTTATGTCCTTGGGAGAAAAAGACACATTTAAACTGGAAAGCAAATTATTGCACCTTAATCATATATTAGCAGTCTTGACTCCCACCCCATAACTCTCCACAGAACTGTTAACTTAAAATTACAAAGGACACCTAATTCTCTGCACAAAGGTGGTTTATATTTGTAAAACTATAATCACAATAATTTATTGGAGAGAAACGTTATTCTTACTTCTCCTGTTTCTCTAGGAAAAAAACCACTTAGTGTATTGACCTCTATTATTGCTATTAAAAGTTTTTAGTGCACTTTATCTTCTTCCAATTAATTTCAAATGTGAATTTTCCTACATAGTTAAAAATGAAAATGGCTAGCTAAAGACTTCATGCATCAGAATACAAATGCTACAGAATGTACTGGCTGCTATTGAGTCCATAAATGATCTGTTTCTCCTGTTCTTTGAGTTGCTAAGTCACAACAGAGATCTGCTCATATCCCTTTGGTAGATCTCTAGCAGCCTAATTCTATGCAGGGCTTACGGCAGCAGATCTCACAGTTGCTGTAAGTCGTATTACAGTAGTGTGGAAGGCGGGTTGTCACCAGGTATTGTAGAGCTGCTTGTGTAAATCCTGGATACTGTGCCAGAGCAAGTATCATGGCAACAGGGGCAGTTTTGTGGAAGTTTGGGGTGGGGGGTGTTCAGGGGCAGGAGGAAGTGGACACTAGTGCACAGAAAGATCCTTTTCCTGTCCCACCATGCCCCCCTGAGGTTCCTTGAACTTACACCAGCTAAACAATTGAAATAGGTTCCACTGATGGCCAGGCAGTCTTCCAAGAGCTAAATAAAAATATTTGTATATTTGTCTGCTGGGTCATCTGGTTGTTCCCTCCCACCATAGTATACAGCATACACCATAGTATACAGCATACAGCATTCAGCATCCGACAGCAGTGCTGCATAGCATAAACTTGTGGGTGATAGAATTGGGCCATAGGTACCCTTAATCCCTGTTTCCTCCCTGCTTGTTTTGCACCCCTCCCCTCCAGCGAAAGAGACCCCAAAGCCCTGCTTTTTAAAAATTTTCCATATCCAATCACCAATGTTTTTATTCATCACAGGTGACTAAAATTGTATATTTACGCATCTGAATGTATGGACTCTGGCCTGATCTAGGCCTGCAGTTGGATGAATAGTAGTGCTTCAAATGACAGGCAGAGGGATATAATTTCTGAGTGTGAAATTATATTTCTGAATATTTGTGAATGTGAAAAAAACTTGCTGTAAGTAGAAAACTATCAACAGGAAAAATTTTCCTAGCCTCTTCCTGCTGTGGCAGTTTTCACCTGAGGAAATTTTATTTATTTAGGGGAGCATTCAAAAATGTGATTCCTCCCTATAGTCTGAAGTGGTTAAGTGTATTCTCTCTCTTCTTTATCCAAACATCCTTCTGAACATTTTGAATTATCCACCCTTTCTCCACCCATTTAGGTATACAGGCAGCCCACTCCAACAGAGGGTTTACATTGGTGGATCTCATGATCTGCCACTGTAAAGCTTCTTACAGTGTCCAAAAAGCACAGTCCCATTGTGCACTACAGAGCTGCCATTGCAAATGGTTGGAGGCACCATGTGTGTGTCAGTGTCTCCTGGATGTCCTGCCAGACATCCATAGGTAAGATGGTGGAAGAGAAGATGGGCACAGGAGGAGGTGGATCTTGGCAGTAGTGGTGCATGCCAGGATCCTGTTCCCAGCCTGGAACTGTTCCTTAAGCACTTCAAACGTGCGCCATAGCTGGCATAGGTCCCTAGGTAGGCAACCAGGCAACCTACCAGGATGTAAGGAGAAACTATTTTTATTTATTTATTTATTTATTTGTGTCTCCTGGGCCATCTGATCATCCCCCCCCCCCCATCATAGAATGCAGTGCGTGCTCCAGTGGCATACCCAGGCCTTCTGGTGCTCAGGGCAATGCCTGACATCATGACGCCATGCAGTGTCATGATGCCAGATCCTGAAAAATAACCCACCACTAATTGTTACCTAAGAACTGTAGTCTCTAATTTATTAAAAACATAGTAAAAGATCATAAAATACATTTTTATTCTTTTAAAATTCTGATCTTTTTGTAAGCACTATCAGAGTAAGTGCACTGTAAACAACATACCAGTAAAACAGTGGTTCCCAACCTGGTATTCACGTACTCCCAGGGACACTCAACAGGACCTTTAGGGGTACTTGAAAAAGAATGGAATAATGGTAGAAAAAGGCAGGTCATGCTCCAGAATACCTTGCAAGGACCAGCAAGGCAGGAAGGGAGATAGCTAGTTGGCTGTGAAAGCCCCACCAATAGCTAGTTTTTGGTCATCAATTCATCTATGAACCAGTGATTGAAAACCAGCACAGTAAAAAAGCTGAAACATAATATGGAAAGTGATCAATCACCCAGAATTTCTCAGCACAATTCTGGTACAAAACAGTACAAAGGCAGAGTCTTCTGTTCTTCAAACAGATAAAAAGAGAAAACACTGTGATGAATACATGAAGTCTGGGCTTTCATATAGAGGAAATGAGGGCTTGTATTATTAATTACAAACATTTTGCTAATATGAAGGGTACAATTTATGGAAATGGGCTGCCAAGGGATATGCAAGTGAAAAAGGTTGGGAACCACTGCAGGAGAACCATGAATCAAATCCACCTTTAAGGTGTCTGGTGTGTTAAGCCAGAAGCTCTACGTACAACATACAACCCATAACACATAACTGGGAGCATGCAATTCAATTCACATCAGAGAGATGGAGCTGCATATATTTGCAGCCCTTTTTACTCAGAAGTAGACCCACTGCTTTCCATGGGTGTTATTCTTAAGTAAGGGTGCATTGAATTGTAGCCTTCTTCAAATGGAAAGGAGGATTCCCATCCTGGTGTTTCAAAGAACAGACCTGCTTTGCAAGCATTTGCAAAGCAGAACCAGGCTGCAGCAGAAGGAAGGAGAATAAAAGGTTAACAAATTGCTTCTAAGGAGCTGTGCCTGCCTGCTGCTTGAGAAACTTGGCACCTGTCTGTTCAGAGTTGAAAGTCTCTGCCCTCTGATTGACCCGGAGATAAGGCAAAGTGAGAACTGGAGCTTGATTACTTGCAAAAATTTCATATAGGTGTACTATAGGCGAGTATCTACGGTATGTATGTGTGGAATGCCAGAATTCTTCAGCTGTGGGTTCAGATTATGGTATCTTTTGAAAACTGTGATTAGAACAAGCCAGGATTATAAAGTTGTGATAGAGTGAAATATAGCCTCACAAAACCTGAGTGTATTTTCTCAGTTGAAAGAATTCAGCCTGAATAATAAGGGAGAGTTTTTCTGGCTTCTCTCAGAAAAAAAAAAAATCATTCTCAGACACTACATAAATCTCTGGGGGGTTCAGCAATCCCTAACAAAATATGACATCCTGATCTGAAGACACATGGAACTTACACCATCCTCAGTGAGCAACTTATCCTCTGTTAAAGGTTTCTCATCCTTGTAGAGAATCTGGGTACGGATGCCATGGAATGATGAATGACTGGCCTTTTTATTTTAATTTAAACCTGATTTCACTGAAATGTCTTGAAGAACTTCCAGTGTCTCTGGTGAGCACTAAACAAAGTGCAGCTCTCACTGAGTGCTGGAGAGGTTTGTGGAGGCTGAGTAGCAGGTGTAGAGCCTGATACCTTTCTGCTGTAGTGAAGGAATACTATTATCTCTTTGAGATAACATGACATTTTGTTTAACCTGACTCGTTTGGAGCCTTGTAAATGTGTCAGGCCTTGGAATTCAGGGATGGTACACATACTAACTCAGAGTCTTGGCTGCATTAAGGCAATTCTAATAGACTGACTGCACTGTGTAGGTTAGTATAAAACCAAATGGAGACTGTGTGTAGCTTATATACTGCATATATCTGTATGCCTGAAGATTCTTGTTAGAATCCTGAAATAATAGCTTTTATTTTTAAAAAGTAGGTTCTAGTCTGAAAATGGGCTAGCACTAGGGTTCAAAATGAAAACAGAATTTTTAAATACAGCCCCAATTCCCAATAATTTCTTTAGCTTGCTTGTTTTCTAAATCTAGAGCTTTTTTCTGTAGCAATTATTTTCTTGGTGATCATTTTAAAGTAAGAATATTGTAGAAAAAGTGAAATATGTCCTGCCAATTATAGCTTGAAAACTACATGAAAACAATTTTAAAATTACACCAGGTTTATAACATTATAAGCAAATTACACTGTAATTTTAATTGTCTTTGTTCAGCTTTGGAGAGAAATCTCATACACATTCACTGAAAATATTGTTAAACATTTTAAAGATGAATTTTAATAAACTATAGCTTGTTAAACCAGCTATCGCAAACAACTTCTCTTTCTGCATCACTAGAGAAGACCCCAAACAAACTTAAAAAAACACAAGAAAAAACCTTTGGTCTAGAAGGACACACAGAGCCAGGAGAAATCTTGGGGTGACCTTATTCTGACCTTCTGCATAATACACAGCCCAGAGCATCTCTGTCCAAGCAGGTTTCATTGTTAAACTGAAATGCTTCAGCAGGGATGGGAAACTTGTTTTACACTGAAAACATAAACATGTACCAGAGGGCCATGGCTAATTTGTGTATTTAAACTGCATGTAATTTTAGTATGATTTATGTGTCAGATTCACATAATAATTCCAAACTGATGGTGGACATGTATTTCTGTAGCATTGTAATTTTGGGAGTTGAATTTTGAAATGTAGAAAATGTAAAAAAGCTTATGACAAAACTTTGAAAAAAAACATTTTATTATCTTCTTAGCTCATAACAAGACAGTACAGAAAAAAGTACTCCATCAGCAAACAGAACAGGAAGACAGTTCATTAACTGGGCATTCATTTCCCTGCCATTATTTCATTTCGATACCTTGTTTTCAAACATAACTTTACAGCTAAAAAATATTTGTGGGATTCTGATCAGAGTATACAGAATCAACATGCCATCAGGACCTCAATGCAACAGATGAATTAACCATTACTCACTGAAGCATTACCTTTCAGAAGAATGTTCATTTAAGCCCTTCTTTGCCCGCTAATGCAACTGTGCTGCTGGGGGGCAGTCCTGGAATTCTCTTTTGGGTAAGGGAACAAATGTTACCCTGATGTAAGTCTCTAAGTCCCTATCTACTGAGACATGTGCCAGTAAAATTGTTGGGGCAAGTCTGCATAGACCCAGGTTGGGGGATCGGATCTGGGAAGGGGGTTTGGATTCGGCAGACGTTATTGTTAAATCTGTCCTCTTCCTGGATCCAATCCACTCTCTTCCCTGCCCCCGTTGTCGTCCCATTCTGCCAACCCCCTGCTCATTCTGCCTTCCACAGTGACTTACCTAGGTTGGGGAGCCTTATTATTATTATTATCATCATCAACAACAACAACAACAACAACAACAACAACAACAACAACAACAACAACAACAACATTTATATACTGCTTTACAACAAAAAAAGTTCACAAAGCAGCCTTCAGCAATCTGTCACTGTGCATGGGGCTGCTCTAGCCTAACTACCATCACTCTAGCACAGGGGTGTCCAAAGTTTTTGGCAGGATGGCCACATTGTCTCTCAGACACTGTGTCAGGGGCCGGGGGGGGGGGGAAGAATTAATTTACATTTCAAAAAATGAATAAATTTACATACGTTTACATAAATGAATATATTAAAGATGAACTTATATGAATGAATGAAGGCCTATAAAAGGCCTTGCGCAAAGCAAGGCCGGCTTTTCCTTTGCTGCCACTACTGCATCACAGATGTGAAACAACAAGCAGTGAAGGGAGCACTCATCCACAGCTCACGCGAGATGTCAAACAGTTGCCCTCGCGCTGAGAGCAGTTGCGTCAGGCCAGTGTGGGCTCCAACAAAACTCCAGAGGGCCAGAGGCTCATTGGAGACTGGGGGCTCCCTGAGGGCCGCATTGAGAGGCCTGGAGGGCCGCAAGTGGCCCCAGGGCCGGGGTTTGGTAACCACTGCACTAGCAGTATGTGACTTCATATATTGCTAGGGAAGCTTTTACGACTTCTATAAGGCAGTATCCATTGATGGAACACTAGTTCTGCAAATGGATTTGCCCAAAATGATTGGGCTGTTAGACCATCATACTTATATCTTAAATCCACTTTAATTCATGGAAGCTGAGAGTCCTGAAAGCAGCTCTGCTAAGAATTATGATTTGTTCATTGTACCTTAGACTTTATTTCCAAACGAGGGAGATCCACCAACTAAAGAAGGAAAACAAACTCTCTTTATATATTTTCAATGAAATTGTAGGCAAAAACCCACTATCAGAATTGTCCTCCAAGTTAACCCAAATTTTTTACAAAGACAAACTGACTTCTGCAATTTGATGCATTAGTCACATGAAGCAGATCTGCACTTAAATGTGGTGCTTTGGTATCTGCCAGGGATCCGTTCCTGGACCCCCATCGAGTAGGGTTGTAACCAGGAGTAAAAAAATCTGTGGTTAGGCACCCCTTAAAGTCTCTGAAGGTGACCGAAGCTGTGCTCTAGTTGCCTCTGGAGGCTGGTCTGAGACCCGTGGAGGCCGTGCATGTCTGAGGAAGCACTCCCAGGCCCTCCAAAGGCCTTACAAGGCCTTAAAACGTCACTTCTGGTTTTGATGCAAAACTGGAAGTGGCCTTAAGACCTTCTAAGGCCCACAGAGTCCTCCACGGGTCTTAGAAAAGACTCCAGAGGCTTCAAGTTGAGTTGAATTTGGCTCAGTGTGGATCTGAGGGACCTGCGTTGAGCCAGATCTGTGGATACAAAATCTGCGGATAAGTGGGCTCAACCTGTTTATCTTGCAGCTTCTAGGATGGGGAAGAGCTAGGAAACCCCACATTTTAGCTGCTGGATAATCAGCTAAGCCTTCTCTTTGGGCACCCACCAGGCAGTGCTCACATACCTTCAAGTCTATCAGTACAATCATGGCTAAAACCTGAACATAAGAAGAACCTTGCCAGATTGGACACCAGATCCATGAATTCCAGCATCCTGTCACCCTCACTGTCCAGCCAGATATCTCTGGAAAGCCAAGAAGCAGGGCAAGTAGGCAAATAGTTCTGTCCTGCTGTTGCTTCCTATCATGCCACCTCTGAACCTGGAGGCATCATGCAGCCATTATAACTAGTAGGATCCAGTGCTGAACTTGTCCTCCATGAATTTGTCTAATCAACTCATCATGTTGCATAAATTGATTGTGCATTGTGAGTAGAAAGATGTATAAGGAATGTTTATATCTTGCATACTTTTTAAATGAGTGCCAAGACTTTCAGGTAACTGAATTCTGTGTTCAGTAATAAACTGGATGTTTTGTTCTGCAGTTGCATGAAATATATCCAATCCTGACAGCCCAGTCCTATCCATGATTGGGGCGGCGCTTGGAAGGGTTTATATTGTAAAATGGCTGCCAATGGAGTGGGCAGTACTCCGTCAGCAGCTATTTTGTGAATGCTGTGCTAGAGGTGGCAGCACTACAACCACACCAACAGACCCTGCTGCATCCACAGAACCAATGAAGGTAGTGGTGGGGGTGAAGGGAAGGAGGGAGAGCGGGGGTGGGGGCGTGACGGAGGTGGGAGGGGTGTGCACTGCTGCACGCGACCTGCCCTAGAACCTTATTCCCCCCTTGCCTTCTGACATGCCCCCTTTCTCTCCTCAGACTTGCGCCAGCTTAAGGGCTGATGCAGCTCCATTGGTGATTGGGAAGCTTACATAGTGGTAAGGCATTTTCCCTTACCTCTTCCAAGCCACCCCCTACTCCCTCCTGAATACGTGCTCCCCTGCTGAATACAGTGTGCTCCTTTTTAGTGCAGCTGCAACAGCAGGGGGGAAAGGATTGGATTGGACTCTGAGTATCATATTCATAATTTGAAGCCTTGTTGGGAGATACTGGAATTTCCTGTAGTCATTCATTAAGCTGCATGAAAACTGCAGGATGTCATGGATTTTGAGAATGTTTTCCATTCTCTCTTAGATACAGGTTTTTACAGTCTGAGACTTTAAAAACGGAAACTCTCTGGCTGTTTCCCCGTCTGCTCCTGAATCATTGTTTATACATCATACATTTCACTTTTGGTATCCTGTCATGCATAATATTATTGGGGGGGGGGGAGCCATTACTTTGAGTGTTGCCATGTGAAGGGAAGGCAAACTGTCCCTGTAGGTAAAACAAAGATAGGTGATATGCATATGGAAAAGACGAATAAAGAAAGTCAGAAACGGGATTCACACATAATGCAAAACATCCTACAGCCAGCTTAGCTGGAAAACATTTGTTCCCAAAATAAACTTGGCACAGACCGTAGGGCAAGCTTATTTGGCTCACTTTAATTTAAGAGAGGATTGCAGTATAAATGCCTTGTAGTTGCAGATGCTTTTGTAATCCTTTATTACCCACAGCAGTATGTTGTGGACAGAGATCAGTATTACATTTAACACACAGCCCTCAGCATTAGAGAGTGTACATTAATTCCTCTTTCCAACATTGGCTTTTTTTGGTCTCAGCTACACTCCTGACAGAACAAAATTTGGGCCGAGTCACATAACCCCCTTGGTGTGTGGCTGCTGCCAAAATACTCAGTCCGTGCTTAGTTTCAACACAGCAGCATATGCTGAGGGAGGTACGAGTGGGACTGCTGTTGGCATGTATTAAACACTACAGTCTTATGGGACTTCTTTGAAACTTCCCAGTTCTGATCACCAGTGGCAGTCACACAAGAACCCCTCTCCCTTCTTCCTCTGGCTTGTAACCCATAATGGATTTTTCCTCCAGAAACTTGTCCAATCCCCTTTTAAAGGCATCCAGGCCAGATGCTGTCACCACATCCTGTGGCAAGGAGTTCCACAGACCAACCACATGCTGAGTAAAGAAATATTTTCTTTTGTCTGTCCTAACCCTCCCAACACTCAAGTTTAGTGGATGTTCCCTGGTTCTGCTGTTATGTGAGAGGGTAAAGAGCATCTCTCTATCCACTTTATCCTTCCCATGCATAATTTTGTACGCCTCAATCATGTCCCCCCTCAGGCTTCTCTTTTCTAGGCTGAAGAGGCCCAAACGCCTTAGCCTTTCCTCATAAGGAAGGTGCCCCAGTCCAGTAATCATCTTAGTTGCTCTCTTTTGCACCTTTTCCATTTCCACTATGTCCTTTGTGTATGTGCAACCCCCTGATTTTAGAAATGGGCTACGTCAGGTGCAAGGGAGGGCACCAGGATGCAGGTCTCTTGTTATCGGGTGTGCTCCCTGGGGCATTTGGTGGGCCGCTGTGAGATACAGGAAGCTGGACTAGATGGGCCTATGGCCTGATCCAGTGGGGCTGTTCTTATGTTCTTATATTCCCCTGCTAGACTGGAACCCTCCTTCTAGTAAAAGTCATCCTTGTATGTGTCCATCTTTCCTCTCTTTCTCTTATTATCTCTCATTTGCATTCAATTTTTCTTTCTCCTCAAAAAGTCCCATCTTAACAAAAACTGAAATGAGGGTGCATTGCTATTATAACCAGTGGCGTAGCTAAGGGGGTGCAGGGGGTAGCAGTTGCACCAGGTATCAAGCTTTAGGGGGGCAACAAGTTGAACTTGACACTAGTGACCAAAATTGTGAAAATCTTGGTATGTATGAATAATACCATCATGTTATATATCATTTGAAAGGTAATTTAATGCAGAATGCAATGAAATAAACTGCATGGGAATATTTATATTCTATCAAAAGTTATGGCCAATTAACCAGAAAATGAAAACACAACTGCCTTATGGAACAAAAAGTGGATTTGCTTAACTCAAAACTGTCCTGTGAGACTGATTGTTCTGCGTGCCAATGAGATGTTATTATGATATAGCATGGAACCAATAAATTTTATGTATTTACTTAATTAATTAAATTTGATTTTGTCGTGGAGGGTGAGCTACAGAATCTTCTTTGACCCCAGACAGCAGATAGATGCTATGCCACTGACTGGTGATAGGCAGCAGAGCAGGTGAGTGGTGAGCTGCTGGGGGGAGCAGGTGGGTTCCAATTTTCACTTTTTAAAAAGCCCGGATGTGACGTCACTTCTGGTTGTGACATCACTTCTGGGGCAACATTCTGAGCTTAGCGCTGAGCTACATGATCATTAGCTATGCCACTGGTTATAACCACCCTTGAGGTGGATGCATGACTCAATCATGGGCTGCAACCCACCTGTTGAAAGCCAGTGAAGTAAAGTGTCCCAACTGAACTCTCAATTGATGAAGTAGCTCTAAAAGCTGCCTCAGCAGAACTCTGCAACTTCTGATCCATTTTTTTCACAAAGGAATGAAGACAAATGTCTTTGATATATTTTTTATTTCCTTTTTACTCAAGCTTTCAGTAGCGCTTATGGCAAGCCTGAGCTGCTAGTAATCCTCTTCTGAGATGCAAATAAGTTATGCATGAGGTTGCACTCCCTGGTCTAATTAAGAGATGCTTTAATTACACTGAAGGTTCTTGAATGATTTAGCAATCAGTTAATATTGCTGTGAAACTGTAGGCATAGTTCTGCAATTGGAGTTGGTTGGAAAGGGACTGCTCTGTCATTTAGGTCTTAACATGCAGTGTAATTCAAAAGACCTTGACACTTTTTCATTTGTGTTTGTTTTCCACTTTTTCCAATGAGTTCACAACAGGATATGCAATATCTTATTCATGTCTCAGTCTTCTTGTGGTCAGGTGTTCTGCTGGAACTGACTGCCGTAAAGCAGTCAGCGCTGGCCAAAAAGGTACTCTGGCAGCGTGCTGAACAGTGCACCTCTGGGGCACTGGTGGGAAGGCCATATCTTTCCCAACAGTGCCAATGGATCCCCAGCTGCCTGCCAATCAAGATAAGAAGCGGGAGGGGCAAGTGAAGGCAGAATGGGATGGGTCAAACTGGGTGGGGGGGATGAAAGGGGGGCAGGGAGGCTGTGCGACAGGTCGATCCAGAAGCAATGACACATGCTGGATCCTGTTCCCCTTTTCTGTAGCCTCCCTGCCTTGTCTCCCTCTTCAAGCGCTAGCAAAATCAGTAGTGCAGGTCCAAGGAGACCCATTGCAGAGCAGAAGGCTTATGGGGTTTAAATCTCCTTTCTCCTCCAAAGCCTCCTGATCTGCCCTGCTGGATACAGAGTACCCATTTTTGGAACGGCTGCACCAGTGGGGTGGGGGAGAGATAGGATTGGGCTGTTTCAAGAAGCTTCTGAGGCAGTTTTGCCCAAAGATGTCAACAACTAGTAGGTTTTGTGACCTTGCAGAGATTTGAACCTGGGTTTTCCTGATTAAACACTCTATCCCAGTGGTTCTTATAATGTGGCCTGAAGACCATCAGTATTACTTGGTTCCTAAGACAACAGTGATTTGCTCCCCAAGGAACCACAATGAGCGTAAGGACACAATCCTAACCAACTTTCCAGCACCGACCTAAGGGCAGTGGAGCTCCGAAGTAAGGGAACAAACATTCCCTTACCTTGAGGAGGCCTCTGTAAGTGCCCCCCAACTGCAGGATGCAGCACATGCCCCATTGGCAGAGCTATGTCAGACCTGGAAAGTTGGTTAGGATTTGGGCCTAATAGATAGAGCACTTTTTCATTCTTGTGGGATTCCTCAGAAGCTTATCAGAATTTCATTGTAAGAAGGCCAATAATGCTGGACAAGCTTTACCTGAAATGTAACTTCTCTGTTTTTACTGCTCGTCCACTAGAAAGTAAGCTGGAGGGGACTTTTGGGTACATTCTAGCTGGGGCCATGGGAAAAATCTTGAAAAAGTTAAACTCAGCAAATTTCAGGGTTCCTTCTAAGGAGAAACATTTGAGAATCTTGAAGGCAAACTCAGTTTCTAGAAACAAGTTTTTGGGAGAAAAAGTGACATTTCTCAGAGGGCTTCTGCTCATCCGAAGGACACACTGTCAGTTCACAGGAGAGTGTAATGGCAGAAGCATACCCAACTGAAGAAAAAATATGTAAAATAACCAGGGAAATGGTCCTTGTAGAGTAGAATTGGCAGGTGCTGGAAAATTTAGGCACTCCCTTTTTAAAAACTGTTTTTCTCTTGTGAATGCCTGCCCTAATTTTGTGATAAAGGGGAAACACAGAGTTGAGAATGCTGTGCTTCCCTTGTAGTATCTAGTTCTACCCTTAGAATACATACACCATACAAGAGATGTACTATATCCCATCCCTCACCAGCAGTTCTGCAACCATATATAGCCAAGGTATCAACTTACAGAGTTGGACATTATTTTCTGTTTAGAGAAATCTATGCGGAAGGAGCAATTCTTATAAATATTTCCATGTATCTGGTAGCAACTTCATTTCAATCTTTTTGGAAGGCTTTGCTTTTCCCCGGAATGAGACCAGAACAAAAATGTGTATATGCATTGTTTTGTCACACTTCGCTTGTCTCAGACTGGGAAAGTGAATCCTGTTCTACTGTGGTATGTGTAAACAAAAATGAACCAAAAAATTGCTGGATCTGAATGCTAGTGTATTTGTTCTTGAAGTGTTGCAAGCCTCAACAGTCCATGATGTACTCCTCTGTTGCTTTGCTGTGGGACTGCTGCTAAGGCAACGGAAAATTGTACAGTGACACATTCAAGAAGCCTTTACAATCCACAAGAAGCATCTTCAAGTAGCATGTCAAAGAAGCTTTTTGAAAACACAAAAGGAGGATCGCATTTTCTCCTGAACTTCTTGAGGGATCTGTGTATCTACTTCTAATGTCAAAGCAAGGTTTTTGATGTTAGATACTTTGAGTTGAGTGATGAATATCAGATTAAAGCACAGAATACATAGATTTGCAGAAAAAAGAATAGCTTTCTTAGTTTGTCTCCCAGAACAAAGGAACTTGACAAAAGAAAATAAAAACCAATGTCAACACAAGCTGTTGCTTCTGAAACCTTTTTGGATGATGGCTATGAAGAGCTCTGGATTTAGCTTGTTGAAATGAACTTCCCCATGCCATTTGCTCAACTGCTGTTTCTGGAATATTCATTTAAAATATGAGAATACTAGGTAGGCCTCAGGACAGACTGAGATGCAAATTAGTGCAGAGAAGATAGTACTGTCACAGTAATGGTCTGCTGTCAGACTAGCAGCCCAGTCCTGCATCACCAGTGCTAGTGCAGCTGCACCAAAAAAGGAGAGTGCTGCATCAAGTGGGGGTGATCAGACGGCCTCTAGTAGGTAAGTGAAAATGTTTTGCATTTACTACCTGGTAGGCTCCTCAATCACCAGTGGGTCTCCTTGGTTGTATGACACCTATTTTAGTGGCGTACGTCTGTGGAGAGAAAAGGGGCAGAGGGGTTTAAAAAGAGGGGATAAGATCTGGGATGTGCCAGTGCTTCCAAATCCACCCCCTCCCTCATCTACTCTGCCCCTGGAACCTTCCCTGACCAGAAATGCCCCCAGTCCTCCCACTCCCTCCCCATCCAGGGCCTTTCTCTACCACTGATTTACCAACATCAGGGGCTCAGGGAGGCCACTGCTATGTGGCCAGCATCACTCACCATATCCAGCAACAGCCCAGTCGCACACTATAGAGCGTCACATTTTGCAGTGCCTTCATTTCTGCCCAGCCCACAGGTGTACACATTTGACCCCTGTTGCGTATATGCAATGTTGGGCAGAAATGGCTTAAGCTGTGCTGTGCTGCTGGAACAATGGCCAAATTATAAGATTGAACTGTATGTGAGAGAGAAGGCTATATGAGTGGGTATATGAAAGAGCAAGTAATGGGAAATGGGCGCAGAGACAGAATTAACAACAAGAAACATATATGCAATTTTTTGTGGCTCTTCACAGGTAGTGCCTTTTCCAGTGAGGGAATCTGGTGGAAACATCTGACCTGGGCACAAGACAAAATTGTAGGATGCAGAGGTAATCTGAGGTAAATCCAAAAGGCAGTCCTGACAGAAGAGTTTGCTGGAATGGCAGGAAAAAGACCCACAAAATGTGCTGTTAGTGAAGTTTGCACAAGAAGGGTAGTGATCCACGGTAGTAAGGGAGGGTAGAGCAAAGCTAGTTGAGTCTCAGGAAGCCTTCAGTTTCTGCTGAGATGGAATATCAATGCAGTTTGAGACCTGCAGCTAATAACTATATGAAAGGGCACTCACAGCCCAGTATCCAGAGAGTTATTTGTGCATGTTCCACAAAGGTAAATGGTGTATTTCTGCAGAGCCCTGAAACTGCCCTTTCAACTCTTCCAAGGTCAAAAGAAGTTGGAGGATTAGGCATGAGAGACATCTGTTTAGAGGGAATATGTGGGAAATGCAGTTGTACTATATTTGGCCTGCTCTCTTGCTAAATATCTAGGTCGCTTTTGAATCTTAAGGTGTAAAAGAACAGTTTGAAAGTTTGAAGGATGAAAAAAAGCATTTTCAGGACCAACTTTTAGAAAAGGAAGGATTCACTCCCATGTGCAAGAAATTTTAAATTTCTTTAAAAAAAAATTGACTGTCAGCACAATCCTATCTTGCACTGGAACAGGCAGGCCAGGAGGCCTGCGCTGTATCCAGAGCAAGATTAGGGCCAGAAGTGGCTCAGCTGGAGGCAAGGGGAAACTCTTCCCTTTACCCCCAGGTAAGCCACTGCAGCCCCAGTGGGTCTCCTCAGACTTGCGCTACCTCAGAAGCTTCCGTGGGCTGGTGCGTGTCCTTGTGCCAGCCCAGCTGACTCATGAGAAGGTGCGAACATGCTTTACGACATGTTTGTGACCTTCCTGGGCCAGTGCAAGGGACTTGTGCTGGCCTAACAGATAGGATTATGCCCTGTGTCACTGAGTCTTAGCTCAGAAGTTTATCTGTACTTTCCCTGAACATGTTGCTCTTCATTTTTGAAATTCTTGAGGGAATTCTTACTCCATTTGAGTAAATGAATTAACATGCACAAATAAGAGGAAGTGTTGTTGTTCTTTGTTTTTGAGTTTTACCTGTACCAGAATCCTAGGAAGCAGAACTTGAAGCATGCCACAGCTTTCTTTATTATCCACAGCTGAACCTAATGTGAGAGAAGAGTTTGCAATTGTCGGGAAGTACCAAATGTAGCTGAGTGAGAGTAAACATTTCTGATTCCTATTTTAGGAAGAATATAGTGGCCTACAAATTCAGGAGGTGGAAGTGATTTTTTTCATGGCTTGGAACAGGGTGCTCCAAACTGCAGCCCATGAACCAGATCCGGCGCCCTTGCTCACTCCTCCCTCATGGGAATGGAGCTAACCATTCCAGAGGGGACTTGCCATTGTCACCTCTGGACTCCCCCAGTGTTTGTGCCACCCAGTCGCTTCCGTGTTCTGCTGCGCCAGCAGGCTCTTCACCTGGATTTCCTGGCAGATGCAACTGGGCAGAGCGACCATTAGGATTGGAGGCTGCAATGCCAGGCTCCCAGTTGTACCAGTTGTTCCAGGCAGGCTGTTTTCAGTGCATGGCCACGGGCTTAGAATCTGACATCACATACAGGCATAACCACGGCGGTTCCACTCTGGAACCACTCATGGTTAAGTGAAACTGTGGATATGGGCTAATGTGTCCCCCCCATCCACCAGAGTTTAGGGGAGCTCCACTCCTGTTGCCTCTGGAGGGTCCTCTGAGCCCAGCAGAGGCTGTGGATGTCCGTCTATGGCCACTTCTGGGCTCAAACTGAGCCTTTCTGTTAAAAAAGCTATGACTTCTAGTTTCTCCATGAGACCAGAAGTGACGTCTTTAATGCCTTATATGACATTTAAAACATCACTTCTGGTTTCACAAAGAAACAGGAAGTTGCGTTTTAACAGAAAGGCTCCGTCTGAGCCTAGCAGAGGCCACGGATGCATGTCCTGGTCTCAGATGACCTTCCGGAGGTGAGGGTTGCAGAACTGCCCTTGCCTCTGGAGGGAGCATTTGGGAAGGGGGGCATGAAGCCAATCTGCGGATAAGTGAATCCATGGGCACAGGATCCACGGATACGGTGGCTCCCTGTTTTGTATAAAGAGAATTGGTGTCTGCAGGTATCTTACGTATGTGTTGTGCAGTACAAATTTTAGAATGAAGTGCAAAATTGAGCTGTAGTATAATGGTTAAAGAGGAACATTTTCCTTTTATTTTAGTAGTGTCACTGAATGTAGTGGGGCAGGTTTAAGTACTGTATATGCTTATTGAAATCAGTGAGAGGTTAATGGTCTGCACTTGGGGTGGATCATGACCTTTATTTTTAGGAAAGAAGCAGTACTATTAATGAGAAGCAGCTTATATAGTTGTTGTCTGTCTCTGTATTCCAAAGAGACAATTACTGTGGCATGTTAGTGCATTGATAGGCATTGTAGCTATCACCACATAGATCAGCATTAAGTCAGTGGCACTGAACAGAAGGGAACATTTGCAAACAAAACAAACAAGTGAACCTTTTCAGGAGTCAAACAGGGCTACAGTCAAAGTCCCAGCTGAATGGAGAGCATATAAATGACACCTCTGTGACCAGAGCGGCTGTCCTGCCCCATCTCCATCTCCAAAAGCCTGTTCTGAATCGATAAAACTGATTTATAAGGAAGATCTGCTTCCTCCAACTGGTATACCAGTTGCCAATATGCAGGACTGTGTATAACCAACCTTTCTGTGTAATGATGGAGTTTAGTACTGGGGTGACGTCAAAGATGAGGTGACGGCATCTGGCCCGGATGCCTTTAAAAGGGGATTGGACAAGATTCTGGAGGAAAAATCCATTATGGGTTACAAGCCATGGTGTGTATGTGCAACCTCCTGATTTTAGAAATGGGCTATGTCAGAATGCCAGATGCAAGGGAGGGCACCAGGATGCAGGTCTCTTGTTATCTGGTGTGCTCCCTGGGGCGTTTGGTGGGCCGCTGTGAGATACAGGAAGCTGGACTAGATGGGCCTATGGCCTGATCTAGTGGGGCTGTTCTTATTTTTCTTATATTAGTACAAAATTCACATTTTCAGTGAGAACATGACAATATGTTCCATAGAAAACATATGTTCAGTAAAATTTCACAGGCGTGTCAGTCAGCAAACTACATTCTGCATTCTTTTCCAGCTAATGCAGAAAACATACTTCTGATTGTTGTATTACTAGATGTTTCTTTCAGTCACGGTTACATCACTGAGCATCCTAGTTTCGTCAACAAATTCCAAAAAAGGGAATGCTCCCATTCTCTCCCTTCCTCTAGTGATGCATCGTAAGAACTGCCTTGGTGGATCAGACCATGTAGTCTAGCCCTTTGTTTCCCACAGTAGCCTGCAAGGCACTTCTGGGAAGCTTACAAGCTGGGCACGAAGGCAACGTCTCTCTCTTGTTTTCTATCTCTGCCATCTGGTACTGGGTATCATTTTGCTTCAGTTTGTGAGCAGGAATCATAGATTTGTATGTATCCTAAAGGCATGCGGCAGTGGAGAGAATGTAGTATGCTCTGAGGTACCTACAGTATCATGGAGAAGATTTAAAGTGCAATAGATATACCAATATCATATCAGCACAGGACACACCGGCAAGGTGAGAGCAAAAAAAAGGCTAGCAAATCCAGCAGTAGAGGTTGTGCACACATTCAGTTTGTGCCTCTCTGATGGGAGTGAAAGTGCAGGATATAAATAAATAAATTTGACCCACAGTTCTGAATCCCTGAACTTGCTTACAAAATTGGTTTAGATTCTGTGGATCTTCCTTCCTTGTGCATATCCCCCTATCCCCCCTTCTTGGAACCCCTGAAATGCTTGATCTCCTGTACTTGGATGTCTGCAGTACCACTGTAATCTTGTTTCCATTAATAGTCTTTTACAAGTGTGATCCATGTATGTGTATCACAGAGTGTACAATAAGTTATATGAGGGTTCCAGGGAGGGGTGCAGATGATTCTGTGAGAGAGACTAGAACTGCAGACAGCTGTCAGAAGCTTAAGATGACCCACATGCGCTCTAGACAATTTCTCTGCTGTAGACAAATTCCAGAAGGCTAGCTGGGTTAGTTTGTTACAGCAAACAAAACAATCTTGTTGTTATGTTTGCAGTAACAGACCAATCCAGGCATCCCCTCTGGAATTTGTCACTTAGGCAGGAAATGGATTTAGGTGTATGAAGAGAAAATATATTGTGCATCTGATGAAGTAAGTTCAGTAGTCCATAACAGCTTCTGTCAGAATAAAGGCCCAATTCTGTGCTTGCCCAACACTGCACTGAAACGGCCATCAGTGTATCCTGTGGGGCCAGAGAAGCCAGAGAAGCAGCTGTAACTCTCCTCGGGGTAAGGGAAAATTGGTTCCCTTACTCTGTGTGGAACTCAGGCAGTCTTGAAGGATCTACTCAGATCCATGCCAGCTACTTACTTGGCACAGAACCAAGGAGACCCGTGTCAGGTTCTGAGGCTTGGGGGAGTAGGATTCTCAAACTGGAATGGGTCACAATATCAGCAGGCAGCCATTTTGAGCAGTGAGGAGGCCTGCAGAGGGGACTGCGGGCTCTTTGCACCTCTGGATGGCCAGTGCTACCCTCAGGTACATAAAAAAAATCTTTTTTCATGTTGGTGGCGCAATAGCTGAGGTGCCATTGCCACCATCACCACTATAACCTCTCCTCTTAAGGGGAAATGCAATGTTTCCAGTTTTCCTAAGGGGTTGCAACTCCCAGGTTGGGAACCACTGCTCTAAACCAGGGGTGTCCAAACGTTTTGGCAGGAGGGCCATATCATCTCTCTGACACTGTGTCGGGGGCTGGGGGAAAAAAAGAATTAATTTACATTTCAAATTTGAATAAATTTACATAAATGAACATATTAGGGATGGAACTTGTATGAATGAATGAAGGTCTTGCAATAGCTCCAAGGCCTATAAAAGGCCTTGCACAAAGCAAGGCCAGCCTTCCTTTGCTGCTGCTGCATCACAGACATGAAAAAAGCAAATAGAGGAGGGAGCCTTCGTCCCACAGTTGATGCAAGAGGTTGAACAGTTGGCCGACATGCTGAGAGCAGTTGCATCAGGCCAGCACGGGCTCCAGCAAGTATCCAGAGGGCCAGAGACTCCTTGCAGGCTGGATTGGGAGTCCTCGAGGGCCACAAGTGGCCCCAGGGCCAGGGTTTGGGCACCCCAGGGCCAGGGTTATAGATATATTATATGTTAGGTTATGTTATACCTAAATGATAACATACTGTAAGAAGGAAGACCAGATAAATTCAAATAAAACATGCTCCTCATTATCTAACATCGCCCTTTGTTTAGATATTGAAATATAGCCTTGGAGCTAATGGCAAGAAATATTTACTGTTTCCAGTAAAATGAATGAACTGACAGTGCAATCATGTGCATGTCTACTCCAAAGTAAGTCCCACTAAATTAAGTGGTACTTTCAAATAAATGTGTATGGGATTGCAGCTGGGCAGTCCAATCCTGAGCTACCTGGCACGCGGGGCTGCAGTGGCACTGAAAGTTGCTGCCACTGCATCCACTACATCCACCCGAAGGTTGGCGTAGAGTTCAGAGCCTCCATGTTGGGCGGCCAGCCTTCCCCCATGCCTCCACCTACCTCTCCGCTGCTCAGTGGTCCACCAGCCCATGTCCAGCACCAGCCAGCCGTGTGGCATGTTTGCAACAGTGCATGCTGGCGGTGAGCCAATGCGCAAAGCTTAGGATTGGGCTCTAAGTCTTTCGAAGGTCCAAAAGAGCAGGTAATTTACTTTTTAACACAATGCATTTCTTGTTGTTGCATTTTTTTTAATTTTTAGGTAAGTTTTAGAAGAACTATTATTTCAGCCAAAGTTTGTCTGTTAAATGAAGTTGACAGAATCATTTTGAATTTTTGAAGGAGTTGTGAAATGTTTTTAGTTAAGTTTGGGGGGAATAGCATAGGGGGTTGTTGAAATGCATTTTAATCAGTTGTCTTCCCATGCTGAAACTTCTATAAAGGCATGAATGCAGCAAAGTTAATGAAGGGATGACCTTAAAATGGAACGATACCAAAAAAGTCTACAGCTAATCTTTCATGTAGCAAATGACTTTCTCGCTGACTGAGCTGCTCTCCGTGCTTTTAATCTTTTACAACAATTATAACATCTTGTAATGTAAGTTCTTTTTATATCAAACGAATTAGCATTTCAGGAAAGATTGATGTATTTGACTCTCCTCAGTCCCAAAGAAAAGATCGGTGTCCCACTTGTGCAGTAGTAGGTTATAATTTTAAAGAAAGGAAGAGCTTCTTTTCCATCTTCTAGTAATGATTTTGATGTGGTGCTGTATTGCCTGTGCAAGAATTAGACGTGAGATCTACTGTTCTGTGTTACTGATAGCTTTCATTTCGGCAATGCAATGTTCATCTTTTCCCCTGACTTTTATTCACAAATAAGACACTAAAATGTCGTCTTCACCACATATCACTTGTACCATACACCAGTGGTTCCCAAACTTTACAGAGGCCCTAGGGACTGTTGCCTGATTTATAAATGCCAAGGGGTGTGGCTGTAATGGGCAGCAATGCTCCCATCCCCCAGTAGCTGCTTGTTTAACCTTGATGCTCATAGCTTCGTCTGCTCTGTCAGTTTCGTGAACCACCCAAAATTGGGTCACTCCCCACTGGACAGTCCCAGATGCACAGTCTGGGAGCAACTGCCCTTCACAGTAGTAGTGTCCAAATGGTTCTTTTCTTCCAACTGATGGTAGCTGAATGCCAGCACAGACATGCATCACATTCTCCCACCTGTATATCAAATCAGCTGGAATCAATAGGATGTACAACACCGTTCCAGTATTATGACCAAATATTTCTGTCTTGCAAAGAGAGGCATTCTTTTCTGTTTAGATATGGTGAACCTCTGTTTGGATTAATAAGTGCTTGAGACAGTTAGCTCTGCAAAAAAATTCCTAGGTCTCATGTATCCTGGATTGTACCTCGTTGTCACTCCCATCTGAAAGAAGACTGAAAAGATAGTTCTGGGCCAACATGGAAATCATTAAACTTTCAGATTTTTTCATTCTTTCCAGATCTGATTGCAGTATTTGGGAACTGGACTTAGTTAGGGCCTACCATAGTCCATAATGCTCCAGCTGTACTTTTGCAATCAACTATTATTATTAAAAAGGCTCTTTAAGGCACGGATTCTAGCATGTAGTTTGTACATGCGGGTGGCACAGGAGGTAACTCCCTGACCCACACATTCTCCATCCCCTTTAATATGAACTGGGTCCTACATGCAATTAACGCCTATGTGTATAGTTCCCACTTGTGTAATTCATCTGTCTCTGTTTTGTGATGGATGGATCATATGGGGAACATATTTCTATAGCTCTCCATTAACACCTTAAAATTCTACCAATAGTGAAATAGGACAACAAGCCTGGAATTCATTCCTGTGATATGTTTCAAACCTCCATGCTGGGGCTGTGTATGAACCTACTCCAGATTTCCACAGTTCTATTTTCTGAAGAATAACCTTATAAAGTCTGCTCTGAACTTCAGAGTGCTTGGAGAAGGGACCCTGAATCAGCACAGTTTGCTAGCAAAGCAGCAATTTCCAACCTCTATTCTTGAACACAAGAGTAGATAGAAGGAGGTAGAAAAATTGATGGTCTGCTGCTCAGAATGAAAGAGTTGCCCAGTCTACCTGGCTGGCATGAAAACAAGAGGAACCTAACCCCTCACATTTGTGTTAACCATTCATCCATGCCTTTTTCTCTTACAGTGCCAAAGTAGTAACTTGGACATTGATGTTGTATTACACCTTTCAGAGTCATGAGGGTTCAGTGTATCAGTTTGTTAGCTCTTTGCTATCACAAATTTACTGGAAGATAAAGACAGAGTTATGAAACGTAAAATCGTAGTTATGTATCACTTACAATAAAATGCCCACAAAGATATTCAGAGCGTTTATAGACAATTAAAAAGTAGATACGGTATTCCCCTTTGCACAGCATCTGCACTAACCCCAGTCCAGTATCCTGTCTCTTTGGAATTGTTGCTGTTTAAATTTGCATGACTGTGGAGGATAATTGCACCCAAGTGTTCACCATGTCATACTTTAGAGAGAAGTGCACATTGGATCACTGCTGAGGAGAGTGCACAGTCTTCAGAGAACTACTTTGTCCTAGACTTACTGAACTGTCAAGATAAGAATTAGCATTATAAACTAAGGGGCTTGTGCAATTTTGGTGAAATAGTTGTGAAGTGGGAAAATCAAAAATTATTTCAAAAAATGTATGCAATTAAGGGCGCAATCGAAACTGCGCCCTATGCCGGCCCAAGTCCCTTGGGCCATCCTGGGAGAATCACAAACGTGCCATAAAGCACGTTTGCGCCTCCTCAGGAGGAAGCCAGGCTGGCGCTCTGAGAACTGTAAGCTTGCGGAGGCGGAGAGAAGCCTCCGTGCCAGCTTCCCCCCAGCTACTTGTGTCGGCTTGGATGAGCCGATGCAAGGACAAAAGGTAGGTGTGGGGGGGGCGGGGAGGAGGAGGGAGTGAGGCGTTCCTGGGCGGGGGAGGGAGGGCGATGGGCGGCCCCATGGATGGGCAGGCAGGGAGTGGGAGGCGGGGCTGGGATCCGGCAGTTATGCCAGATCCCAACTCCTGTTCCTGGGGAGAACAGAGCGGCTTAAAGTCGCTCCGCTCTCCTCAGACTTGTGCTACCTCAGGAAGTGTCGCAAGTCCAAGGAGACCATAGGTGCCAGCAGCCCTTGCCTAAGGATATGGGAAAAGTTTCCCCTTGCCTTTGGCTAAGCCGCTTCTGGCCACAATCGCGCGCTGGATACAGCGCAAGCCTCCTGGCTTGCCTGTTCCAGCGCAAGTTAGGATTGTGCCCTAAGCTGATTACATCATAGCAAGCCACATGCATCTCTGTAAATATTATTTTGGGTTTTCTGGATGGGTTAGTTAAAAAAAGAGACATAAAGTTGCAATCTTTACTGCAGTCTTATGGACAGTTTCCTGGGAGTAAGTCTCATTGGGCACATTAGGACTTATTTCTGAGTAATCATGGATATAATTTTGCTGTCAATGATTCTTTTATGACTTGCTGCTGCTCTATGCTCTTTTTACCTATTTTTTTTTTACTCTGACTGCTGTTTTTAGTATGTGTTAATATGTTTTTATTTGTTTTTAAATTGTTTTTAATATGTTGTAAGCCGCCTTGAGTCCCTTCGGGGAGAAAGGCGGGGTAGAAATAAAGTTGTTGTTGTTGTTGTTGTTATTATTTTAGTTACCAGAAATAGCTTACATTTGAAATAACCAACCCAACAACCCTAGCCCAGTGACATTATTTGTTCAGGATCTTACTCAGGGAGGTTTAAATGTCTCCGATGTAATTGATTATTATCACACATAGACTTTCTGACCTTTCTTTATTCCACTCTTCAGATCAACTTATAATGGCACAGCAAACCACAACGGAAACAAACTTTTTTTGATGAACTATGGTTTATTAAATGGAAAATTAAGAAAACTGGATTATCTACTTTATTAAGCTCATTTAAGATCTGGCCTAAATGGAAAGATTAGTTCTCTCCAGGATTATTGCCCCTGTTATCAGTTGTTCGTAATTAGGAATTTATGAAAGCAAGTTTCAGTTTAAATTATCATATGATCTGAATGGAGAAGAAATTAGATTGATTAATAGACTGGATCAGAGTACAACAGATAATCTTATATGAGGAACTTATGAAGGAAAATGGGTGATACAAAACCCATTATTTCCGTGCTTTCAGATTATAGATATAATTTATACTCGTATAAAGAAATATGGTCAGTTACATGTGAAAACGCGTTTAAAGTTATGAATCTGTTTTTAAAAGTCTGATAAGTAAAACACTGATTAAAATAAGTTAGGTTTTTTTTAATGGGACCAGTACATAAACTGTATGTTATCTGATCAGCTTTGCAAAGAAGTACCATGTACATTACTTTCTGTTAATGTGAGAGTTTTTATAAAACCAGATACCAATGGCACCTGACCCTATACAGACAATCAAATTTATTCTCACATCATTGTTGCTTGCTGGCAATGTGCATTTAGTGAAACTGCTTACAGTATTTTCATATATTTTGGGATTGCAGAGAAGTCCAGAAATCCTGGAATGTTATGTTGAAGCATGTTGAAGATATTTTGGGCTATTCACTGACCCATGGAGCATTTTGTTTCTAGACTTGAAAAAAGATGTAGAAGAAATCTTAAGGTCCACTTCTGTCCAACTTTTCAGTGCTGATTCTTCCATGCCAACAGTGGCATTACAACAGTGGCACTGCATCCTGCAGTGAGGTGGTAGTCATGTTACAGTTGTGTTACTGGGCAGCAGGGCTGTGATAGACTACCCAATAAGTGTCCATGATGGTACCATGATCACATTCTACAAAGCACTTACAGGTACAGTTGATATAACAAAACACGACTGTTGCAGTGCTTGGGAAATGCAATTTCTCAGCAGTTGTATTGCTAACTGGAGAGACATTCATTTCTGATTTTGCTGAAGAACTAGGTAACAACTGCACAATTACTGCACAAAAAAAGAAAGAAAAACCTTTGTCAGGAACATATGCAACACACTTGCTTTTATTAGATAGTCAGGTTCTCATGAGATATCAGAGGAGGAGGGTATAGGCTTCCTGGCACTGCATGTAATATTAATGATATTGATAAGGGGAAGGGAATATAGCATGCATTTGTCTGCCAAATCGCAGTGTAGCAATTAAACTTTCAAAGCCAAGAATAACTGTACATTTAAATCTGCCAAAATTAGATTCAGGTAGATAGTGTATAATGTAGGTGGTGTGCATTTGTTTTGCAGTGAATGAAAAGACAGAACGAATGCTAATGCATTTGGGGCTAATGCATTTGGAATGAAGAAACAAATGTCAGAGCCATGAATGGGCTCCAGATATAGTTTGGCTTTCATATTTGGTTTAATAAGTTTCTCTTTCATTTTCTCCTCCTACCACTGAAATAGGTCAGATGGAGGTTACAGACAAGGGAAATAAGAGTAGATTTTAGAGAAATACCAACAAAATGGAAAAAAAGACTCTCTTCTGAAACTAGCTTTTAAGTTAAGTCTATTTTTAGTCCAGGTCTTGCACACAAATTGTTCCTAACACAGAGGAAAAAAAGGCCAAGGGATTGTTAAGATTCTGAGAACCAGGAGGAAAGCTCAACAGTGTCACCAAGCCTGGTCCAGTCCTCCCTTGAATTGGGTAAAGCGACTGTTTTGATTAGAAGGTTGGAGGAGATGGTGAATGGATGGGGGCACCCCACACCTGCCTGGCCACCCCATCCAGCTGCTGCTTCTCTCTCTTCTTATTCACTCTCATTGGACAGCGAGAGAGCGGTGGAGGGTAGGCACTGGTTAACATCTGTCTCCAGTATTACTGTTGAAAATCATAGCAGTGGTGCCGGAGGAGGAGGTAGAGGCTGCAACAGTCCTTGATGAAAGAGGAGCGTCACCTCCTTTGCTGCCCAGTGCTTCTTCAAAACAGGCAGGGCAGAGAGAATCCTGGAAGTCCCAACATCTTCCCTACCCAGCCAGTTTTGAATTGGCAGAAGGGGTGAGCAGGAGGTGGTGGCAATGAGAGGGTGGATCTTCAGGGTTGGTGCCGCCACTTCCCTACTTCCCCCTCCACCTGGCATTGCTTCAAAGCAGGCTTTGTGTGAAGGGTCTGAGGAACATATGATGAACCTCTTCTGCTCAAAGGCTGCTTCTCACCTATCCGTTTTGTAGTAAGCAACAGGTGGTAGGTAGAGAGGTGACAGCAATGCATGGTGGGATATCCACATATGAAATTTATTTAGACTCCACTTCAGGATCTGGTCTGACTTCAGCCAGGCATAGTCCGAGCTTCTGGAGAAAGGAGCTACACCCATCCTAGGATTTTTCTGACTGAATGCTGGAGAGGCATCTTGGTCATAAGAACAGCCCCTCTGGATCGGCCATAGGCCCATCTAGTCCAGCTTCCTGTATCTCACAGTGGCCCACCAAATGTCCCAGTGAGCACACAAGACAACAAGAGACCTGCATCCTGGTGCCCTCCCTTGCATTTGGCATTCTTTTCTTTTTTTAATTTTTTAAACATTTTTCAAAAACAAATATAAACAAACACACAACACAAAAAAACAAAACAAAAAACATAACACACAAAAGAGGGTGCAGGAAATATATTATCATATATCGCTAAAACTAATAAATCATTACATATCTTAATCAATTTCCTCTTCTAAATTTACCTCTTAATATCATTTTTCATTCATCATTCATCTATCATATCATATTATATATATAATACATCATCTAAATGCCCTATCATATATTTCTAAAACTTCATTTTCAACCAAGCATAAAAAGGTTTCCATTGCTCAATTTATGTTGGTTTTTGTTGGTGATCCAAAATTTCGGAGTCTGTCCATTTCCACCACATTCATTATTTTCTCTTTCTCTTCTTCCTCACTCTCCATGGAATATATCTCAAAATTTTAACTTTATTGTCATCCGCTATCCATTCCTTTTCCTGTGAGGCCTTCAGTAATTTATCTCTGTAAAAGGTCCTGATGAATTTCACATAAGTTTCTCTTGGTAATTTGTGTTTTCTCAGATAAAAAGTGCTCACTCGTCTCACTGGATCCAGTTCTTTAAATATCTCCTCCATCGATGTATCGATCCCTTCTAATATTAATCTGGCAATCTGTTGTGACGTATCTTCTCCTTTCTCTTCTGGTATATTTTGTATCCTCACCACTCGAGCTGCATTATCCATTTGAATTTCCATTAACGTTGTCTCTGCGTTATGCTGATTTTCTTCTGTCTTCGATATTTTATCTTGATCTTCTTATAAGTTCATCTAATTGTTAAGTTAAAGCATCCACGCTGGCTTGGGTCTGTACAGATTGGTTTATTTGTTGCTGTACCATTGCCAACAGTTTTTCCATATTATCTTGCATAGTCTGTTTCCAGTCTTTCCCTTTTGATTCCTTTTGTATTAATTTTCCAAGTCCCATCTCCAACGCTGGCAAGCTTTGGACTTTTGCTGTTTTAGCCGCCATCTTTGTTAATGTTCTTCCTTGCTTCACTTATAAACACAAACCCAGTTCTTGCAATGTCTTTTTAAATCCACTAGATGTCACTGGTACACTGTCCTTGTTTTATTTTTGTTTCTTATCTACTGTGTTTATACTTGTATCCTTAGCAACCACATTCCTCAATCCAGAAGAATGTCAAAACATCCAGCCGCACTCCCAAATAATAGTAGCAAACCAAGGCCATAAACGCTCCAATGCACAAACTTTATCCAAGGACAGTTAATTTATAATCCACCGAAATTCAAAGTTGTAAAGTTATAATTATATTTTCAGATAACCATAATAAGCTTGGTAAATCTCTTCTACGATTTCTCCTCACACTGATAAACAGCTGGGGGGACTCTCCCCCCTCCTCTTCTTCTCACAGCAAGAAAGAACCAAATCAGGCAATCAAATTACTCAGTCCACGCCAGGCATACACAAACAGAGTAACACTTACTTAAGTCTTTCACCGTCTTTCCCTGCAGGGGCCTTCAGCTTGATTCAAAATGAATTCTTCACCATTGCTGCCAAGACGATGGAATCTCCTGGGAAAGCCCCCTGGCCGGGCTTTATCTCCTCAGGAATCTTGCCATCACACGGAGGAGTTTGTCTCTCCTGACAAACAATCCTTGGATCTCCTCGGATCCGCAGTGTTTGGGGGAGGGGCCAGCCAGCACTGAGCAGACGTGCCTTTATCGGGCTCTTGAAGGGCACTCTGTTTTTTCGCATTTGGCATTCTGACGTTGTCCATTTCTGAAATCAGGAGGTGGGTAGCTTTGGTCCTAGTTATTGTATCTCATAGGTGTATCATGAGAATAAATGAGACCATCCCATGTGTGTCACCCTGCAGTGCTTAGTCAGGAAACAGGGTGAGATACAAAGTTGGGGGTGCTGCAAATTCAATACGTAACAAAAGATTTTCTTAATTCTACTTGTCTTTTTTTTCCTCTTTTTTCTTTTGATCTGGCATTTCTTATGAAGGATCCATGTGATTTAATAAGTAATCTAAGGAGCAAACAAAACTAAAGCTACTATCTATACTTGTAAATTAACAAGAATAGATGCCTGCTAAGTATTATAGAAAAATAATAATATTCTAAAGTAATAACTTTAATAATTTGCACTTTAATTTTAATTTTGATCAGGCCTTTCCAGTGTAGCAATAATCTTTCTGCTCTAGATTATTGGAGTAGGTTTCCTACTCTTAGGGAACTGTAAGAAGTCATTACATGGAAGATTTATCCAAATTAATGGAGGGAGAGTGAGACTTGCTATGGAGTTGACAGCACAAGCTGCCTACTTGGAAGCAAGTCCCATTATATTCAGTGAGTCTTACTCCCTGGAAATTGTGTGTAGAATTGCAGCCTGAAACTACCCTTGAAGGAGGCCTCTCAAGGGAACATATCCTGTTTCTGTAGCTGAGGTATTTGATCTTCTCGTTCTGTTATTTAAGATATCAGTTCATGGCTCCTCCCTTTCTGTATAGCAGGTGTTGGGCAGTTTGTTTCCAACACTATTTCCATGCATAGCAATTGACTCACGATTTGTGTTGTATCAAGGACTTAAGGATGCATAGACAGTAGGTCTTATGCATGTTTATGAATACAACTAAGACCCAGACCAACAGTGCAGTTCTTTTGTGGGAAGATACATCCATGAGTCACACCTGCGAGTTTCAACACACATGGGATTCATGACCATATGCTAGTCTCCCTCTGCTGCTGCCAATCACCCTTGAGCAGACTTCCTGTGTCTAATGCATCCCAGCAGCACTTGCCAGCTGAAAGCTTTGGGAGCTCACCACTGAGGGTTTCTCTTGCTGAGCGCAATAAATGTCCTCTTGCCAGTGGATTCATGTGCTATTTTCTGTGCCACTGTGCACAAGGCTGACCCACTTGCATAGAAGTTAGCTGCTGGCCACTCCCTGGGGCTACCAAGGAAGCGAGCATAGAAGTGTGCCCCAAAGCAGGCACCAACCATTTCCACCCACATTCAGACAACCAGACAAAGATATTTCAACTTCCTTCCCTGCCTTGCTCTTGTTTGTCCCCACCACTATCCAACTTCGGCTGCAGTCGTATATGCAGTTTCCTGGGAGTATGTCCCATTGAACACAATAGCACTTACTTCTGAGTAGGCATATATAAAGTGGGAAGATGGAAAAGCTGTTGGCTTCCCCCCCTCTCTTCCCCCATATCCCAAGAACTAGGTTTCGGGGCAAAGCTCACACATGCACACCCACCTGTCTTTAGCCATGTTTTGGAAGATAGTCTCTCTGTGAAGGGAATGGAATGAGGAGGAAAAAAGAATTGCTCAATGGGACGAAGCCCTGGGTTTAATTGCAGCCTCTATCTTTCTGCTTGTGTGCGGCCAGAACTATGGTTTATGTTGGACTAATCAATCTGATACAGCTACTGCTTCCAAGATATAGTCATCACATTGTGCCTAAACATGAATTGAATGAGTGAGAAAAATCTTTCCGTTCGTCGTTCTTTGACTACTTTGCTCTGCAGTATCCTTGTAAAATGCATGTATTAGCTAATTGCTTGAGCAAACTCTAAGGACTCTGCCCTCTTAAAGGCCAATCAAAAATGAATTCTGTACTTCTTTGACTTTAGAGTAAACCACCAGTATGGCTTTTGCTGCTGAGTAAGCAGTTTGGAGCTTGTTTTCCCACTGCACATTGTACTTTATGGACTAAAAAAAGTCATGTGAGAAATGACCGATTTTTCCATTCCTTAAACTTGCTCCACATCAGCTGATTGCTCAAGGGACTTCAAGGCAGACTTAAATGAAAATGTTGGCTTCATGTGAATGCATTTTTTAAAAGTGTTGCTGTATTTTGCATTTCTTTAGAAAATTGGAAGACGGTTGAATGTTCAGTTTTTCTGACTTTGTTCAGCACATCTTCCAAAAGTTCTGCACTTTCAGTGTGCCACACTGCAGTAATGGCATTCTACAAAACTAGTTCTGTGCATTTGAAAATCTCAAAGCATTTTATATTTGTTTATCATTTGTTATGTACACTTTTTTTATAAGAGGACGCTGGGAACTAGGCTCATATTGACACATCTCTTGTAACTAGAGATGTCTTCTGTATTACATTACTCCACTATCTACTTGCACAATCTAGTTCATGGTGGAGTCTATCTATTGTGCTTGCTATTGGGTGAAATGCAAAACCATCATCTCGGAAAGGAAGAAAACCGACACCTTCCATTAGTAGAAGGCTTATGCTGCTTCATTTAGCAAATATCTTGGGTGTCATCTCAAAATATTTGCATAATCAGGAGCTCAGATAAACTGGAGTGCTATGTACATAGTGTTAGCATTAAGGCATGATCACAGATGAAGGCATGGAATTCAGAAAAGTGCTGTCATCTGACCAAGGCTGTAGGACGACCTTTTCTGAGTGGACAGGAATTTGGAGGGAGACATCATATTTGGGGGAGTGACCAGAAGTGATGGGGAAAATACTGTAGCTCCCTGGCCATTTGGCAGAGTGTTAGACTACATTACCTTCCTATTAAAACTGATTCACACGTACTCATGGGAGACAGCTTGTTTTCAAACCATGCCCAGCTTTTTTGTGTGCTGAACAGATTGTGTAGACCAGTGGTTCTCACACATTTAGCATCGGGACCCACTTTTAAGAAAAATAATCTTGTCAGGACCCGCTGGAAGTTATGTCATGACCAGAAGTGACATCATCGAGCAGGGAAATTTTTAACAGTCCTAGGCTGAAATCCTACCTACACTTACCCAGGAGTAACTCCTATTTACTATCATTGTTAAAAGCATATACATAGTAGTAGACATAGTATACATAGTAGTTTACATAGTAGTAGTAGTAGTAGTAGTAGATGGGACTCGTTAGCCTGGGAAGGCAGCTCATCTGAGAGAAGGAAAACTCAGATCCCAGACCTCCACTGCATTGTGGCTATATCCAGTTATGGAAAAGGCTTCAGGACTCAACCTCGAGGCAAAATCCGGAGCCGGAGTCCCTGAGGCAGTTCATTGCTGAACACAGTCACGTTCTGGCAACTCCTGTGACGCTGCTGGAACCAAGCGTATTGGCTTCTGCCTTTCCATTGGACCATTTCAGCGATGTGGAGAGGGGGGATTTGCTGCATGGGTAACAGTCTATCCTCCATATCTACTTTACCCAGGCTTCGCGCACTGGAGAGGACACTCTGTTCCAGAACACTATTCAGAGCGCGATACCATAGTCTTCTGAGACTGAAGGATGCCAACAAGATACATAGTAGTCTGTTAAAAGTACAGGTCTGTAACATTTCCCCAAATGCAGTCACATCTATGGTAGCATCAAGTCTAATATATTAAAAATAAAATATTGAAATGAATATTGAAATGAATGAAGGTCCATTCCTAAGGCCTTCAGATCGCTCTTGCAGATATCCTTGTGTCACAGCTGTGGTCTACCTGTAGGGCGCTTTCCCTGTACAAGTTCTCCATAGAGGAGATCCTTTGGGATCCGGCCATCGTCCATTCTCACGACATGACCAAGCCAACGCAGGCGTCTCTGTTTCAGCAGTGCATACATGTTAGGGATTCCAGCTCGTTCCAGGACTGTGTTGTTTGGAACTTTGTCCTGCCAGGTGATACCGAGGATGCGTTGGAGGCAGCGCACATGGAAAGCACTCAGCTTCCTCTCCTGTCATGTGCAAAGAGTCCATGACTCACTGCAATACAGAAGTGTACTCAAGACGCAAGCTCTGTAGACCTGGATCTTGGTATGTTCCATCAGCTTCTTGTTGGACCATACTCTCTTTGTGAGTCTGGAAAACATGGTAGCTGCTTTACCGATGCGTTTGTTTGTTGGCTTGGAATCTGCACTGCTCACTGAGAATCGCAGAGTCCCATTGACTATCATTGTTAAAAGCATATATATAGTAGCTTGTTAAAAGTACAGGTCTGTAACATTTTCCCAAATGCAGACACATACTATGTTAGCATCAAGTCTAATATATTAAAAATAAAATACTGAAATGAATGGGGATCCACCTGAAATGAGCGTGCGACCCACCTAGCGGGTCCTGACCCACCGTTTGAGAAACACTGGTGTAGGGGCTTTGGGAAGCCCTGAATAGTGTTGGGAGGATGTAGATCTTTCAGAATCATATTGACTCAAGTCCCAGTTGCTGTGCTGTGTGCGCAGCAAGTAGAAAGAAAGTGAGACCCTCACAGTACCACATGCTTCTTACGCACAAGGAAGGACAGTTGGCAGCTGAGTTTGACTGAGCACACCTAAAATTGGAGGAAGCAATTGGTGGGTATTTTGCATCAAAGTAATCTCTTGGAATTATCCAGTTATCTATTTGATTTATGAGATGTGCTCACAGGACCCATTTTTACATCCAGTGAGACAAAAATAAACAAAGGTCTGAGAAACTGCGGTCTATACCCAGAGCATTTTTAATAAATGAAAAATCGAAAGTGAATCAGTGCGGCTGATCCGACAGCTCTTGTCAGCTCTCATTACAAACTGGTTTCTCCTCTCATTTCCCCCCCCCTTTCTTGTTAATAGCAAGTAGTGTGCATAGACATGCTGGCTTTCCAAAATGGAACTCTGCTGAGGTTCCAAAATCTGGCTTGTTATTCAGGGTGTGAACTTACTGAGATGTCCTCAAATCTTTGCCTTTCTCTGAAGTAAGATACTTGAAGCCTGTGATAGCCTTGGAGTTATACATTTAAATATCATATACATTTTTAAATGAGAACTTTGGACATATGACAGAAGGCTATCAGAGGCTGTTGTGCATGGTGCTGCCAACAGTGCTCTTTACAATGTAAGATGCACACACAGTGGCAAAAGAATCACATGCAGGGACCAGTGTATTGAGCAGTGGCATATCTTTGCAATTTGGCAGTGAAAAGATGGCTGAGGCAAGAGTTAAGGTGTACCAAAACGTACTGAATTATTCTCAAGAACCAAAGCAGAGAGTTTGAACTGGGACTCACGAACATGCTCACTGTTAAACTGTACATGGGTAATCCTACCACGAACATGCACACATAATGGAGACACCTTCACGCAGCCTAATTCACCTCCTTTGGTTGTTGTGAGGAAAAGAGAGGGGAGGGGGAGTCATGTAGACTGCCCTGAAGTGGGATATTATGTGGTAACTACATAAATTTGGCATCTTACATCTGTAAATGGTTTTCTCTGTCGTGGATAGTATCCACTGATAAACCTGCCTAAATCTACTCACCTTTAAAATAAAAGCCATCCCAGCTATGGCCTGCACAGCCTCCCTTGTCATTGTACTCCAAAATAAATTATGCACTGCAGGCAGAACTTCTTCCTTTTGTTTGTCCTCCATCTACTGCCATTCAGCTTCATTGGATGAGCCTGAGTTTGCTCATGTTTTCAGAGACGGATTAATTTATCTGTCTGCACTCCCTTCACAGTGCTCATAATTTTGCAAAACTCTACCCTGCTTCTTCTGCCTTATTCATATATTATCTGAAGTCCAGAGCCCCAGTTTAATCCTCCGTGGAACGGTGCGCGCAGATGACACCGACATATTTCTGTAACGAAAGGGACAGGTGGTGTATGATTAATAGTGAAGCGATTCATTGTTTGGGAAGACTGAAAAGACTAAATGGTCTCTCAAGGGTGGATGCATTTTGTCTCTCGGATTTGTTTTGTTTGTGTCAGTCTAATGTGGGTCAGAATGAAAGCTTCAAGGGAATGTGTAAGATGGAAAATTCCAATGCACTGAAGTATTTCAGTGGCAGCACCGCACAGTTAACCTCAGTTCCTGTTGTGCATGTTTCCAGTGTTGGGAGTTGTGACTGATGGGTGCGGCGATTCCTGTTCTTTGGACCAGACATTCTCCAGCTGGAACTGTTAAGTAGTGAAGGTGCTTTGAGAATCATTCTGTGCTCGGGAATTGCTATATGTCTGATTGGTTTTGTCTTCGATTGTGCCAAGTTGAGCTAGACTGGCAATGAAATATTTTGGTCAGTTGGGGGTTTTTGTTTTGATTATTCAAATTTTATGTGGTTTTCTAAACATTACGCACAAATGTGAAACTCACTCTCCTCCTTTGGTCCCTCCAGCACCAATAAACCCAGTGAAAATATATTTGCAAATAAATTAATAAAGGACATACATTTTTAAACAGGTAAAAATAACTAATATTCTCATTTGCTATTGTTGTCCTGAAATTTGACTTATATGAGGAACTAGAAATTGCTTTCTTTCTTAATGCAAAGTTCTCATATGCTCCTTTTCTCTCATGCTATTGTTCTTCTGAGACCTTTTATTTTCTTCAGTTGCTCATATGTGTAACATGGGAATGCCTCAGGTTTGATAGCAAAGGAAGGATCACAAGTAGTCAAGATCCATCTCCACACAAGATCATTCCTGTTGGTCATGTGTGGAGTCTGGAGAAGAAAAGCAAGTTGGTCAAATCATGTCTTCCAGCATTTTTAAAGTTTTTTTTATATATTTTCTGCATATCACATGATTTAAAAGTAACAATTGGGTTACTTTTCACCCCATGTCATTTGAGGAGGCTCCTAATTTTCTCACGAATATTCTGAAGTATTTTCTTAAGTGCATGAGTTTAGCACCAGGAAGTGGTAAATGCATTTCTGGCCTTCAGCTGCATATTTTGGGTAAATGTTGTATACATATGGAAGTCTGAAAACCACCCAGGAGACACTGTCTTGCACAGCCCAGATCTTGATGGGAACATTCTAGCCTATTCAGCAAAGATTATTTAGAAATACATATTCAGTGAATATACCAAACTTGTTGAATCTTTTGCAATAAAGTTGTAATTATGCAAAGCAGTAATTATGGGTATTACAGTGCAATCCTAAGCATGTCTACTCAGAAGTAAGTCTGATTGTGTTCAATGGGGCCTACTCCCAGGAAAGGATGTATAGGTTTGCAGCCAGGCAATGCAATCCTAATGCTGCCCTGAACCAGTGCAAGTCCCTTGTGCCAGCTCCTGAGTGTTGCAAATGTGCTGTAAAGCACATCTGTAACTACACTGGAGCAGACTAAGCCAGTGCACGAACATGTGCTGACCTAGTGGAGCTGGGATAGGGTAAGTTTGTGCCGGCTGGGAAGGCCAGCACAGACGATGGGAGAGGGCGGTGGGAGGGAGGAACAGAGGTGGGGAGGGGGCTTTTAGGGTAGGGGAGGGCGGCCCAGGGGCAGGACCAGCCACAGCAGCGCAGACCAGATTCTAACCCCTGTCCCTGCCTGGAGCAACATTACATGGGCCACTTGAATTTGCACCTGTGAAATTGAGGGTGTAGATCCAAGTAGCCCCATAGGGCTGCCTGGGGCAGTTGTCAGGGAAAGGAGAATAAAATCCCCTTACTTCGTGTTGCACCCCAGCCTGCACCAAAACTGCACTGGATATAGCGCAGGCCAGTCAACCTGCCTGTTCTGGCCCAGGTTAGGATTGCAGCCTCTCATTGACTTTCCAACATGTGTAGATCCTTTCACAGTTGCTCCTTCTCTGCATTTTAAAGGGAGAGGCAGACAATTGTATAGGCACATGCCCTTTGCTGCCACTTCAGTAAACAGTGCATGTAATTTGTATTCAGGTAAGAACAGTGCAAAGCACTGGCTGAAAAGCTGCCTGCACAGCTCTCCATTTGCCCCAGTTTGTTCATAAGATGCATACAATCAAATTTTAGTTTCAGATTGTATGTGTCATAGAAAACAGGCTTATCTTATCTTGAAATCTTAAGAATTATCTCACTTGTCATACTGCTGTAATCACAGCAACTTTAGTTTCATTTCCCATGCAGTATACAACTACCAAGGAACTTAATTTAATCCCAAGTCAGTAGAATTCTACATAAGCATTATTTATATAAAGGTATATATGAAGATCCAGATACATATGTAAGGATCCAGTTACTCTGGATCTCTTAACTATCCAGTCTGTTTTCCAGGAAATATTCCTCTAATATGTTTTTACATGACAGAGTTCCGAGCAGTGGCCATGCTAGTCTATTGCATCAAAAACAACGAAGTGAAGAGTGGGTCCCAAATTATGTGTTGTTATTAAAAACATTTATATATCACTTTTCAAAAAATTGTGCAGGGGAGGGAATGAGAGATCAGTTTTTTCTGTTTTTCAAGGGGGAGAATTTCTCTGCTCACTGACAACCCCCATTTCCCTCCTGAAAGCCTTTTGCAATGACAGTGCAAAACAGTTCAGGTGAATTATGCACATGATATTTATCTGCATGCTTATGTATCTCTGGATGATCATTTCTATGCTTTCAGCAATCAGGCATTGTCAGCATCATTACGATGGGATTCACGTAGAGCATTCATGCTAATTTGGAGGTTTCTGTTGTGTAAAGAAACTAGTGTTCAGCAACTTGTTCAGAAAGCTCACCTGCATTTTCTGAGGTTTACGTTATGATTTGCCAGCTTTCCTTTGGTTATCTTTAGCTGAATGTGTGTGGAGAAGACATCTGGCACATTCACTTAAATGTTTATATGGTGTCAGTACATGTACAACTCTCTCCTAGAAGTTGGGAATCCTGCTTTTCCAGGGTTCCCTGTTGTACATGCATCTACTCCATGCAGACCTTCAAGTAAAAGTGTATAGACTTGAGTGTAGGGCCTGTTGGTATGATCCTGTCCCCCTCTCTACATGCATTCACTCATCCCATTTCATGAGAATAGGATGACGTGTCTACATTCAGGTTTGGGGAATGGAGTCAGAACAGCCAAATACAATAAGACCCATGTTCATTTAATCCAGTGCATTGAAATCATGTAGTCAGTTTCCACGTAGGCAGGAACAGATCGAAACAACTCTTTCTCTCCCCCCCCCAAATGACTTTTCTTTTTATAGAAAAAAAGACTGTCAGGATTTCGTTGAACTTATTTGTACATAACGTTTAGTTAGGCCCTTAATCTTAGTCCTCAAACAAATTTTAGTTACTGCTTGATACATCTGTGACTGATTCAGTAGTAGTTGCGTATAGCTACCCATGGTATTTATTGGTCACCTTCCGTGCTAGCCTTTTATGATTTTGCAGATAAAAGTAAGAAAATTGCTCAAGATAAGCAGACCCATAAAGAGTAAGTTTCCAACACTACCTGAGAAAATGTTGGCCAATTTTACCTTTGATCTCAGAGTGCAATGGGTTCTCTCTAAGGTAAGGAGGTGCATTCCTGGCATCTCTTGAAACTGCTTTTGGAATATGGTACCATGTCATGGGGTTGATACCTTATTGAATACATTTTAAAAGCTGTAATTCTACTTTTGATTTAAGAAAATTTGAGAAAGAAATTTGTCAAAGGCCCCAAATCAGATATAATCCATGATTCTTTAGATGCAGAGGGAATCTTTGTTTACTGTGGCGAAGATTTCCTGAATCACATTCTGGCCCAAGAGCACTTCAGGATTGTGCCCTAATTTCCAACCAAATTGTTCTTAGAATTCTATTTAATGTCATCATTATATAATTTGGATCAAATTAGTATTGGTGGGTGCTTAATGCCAGCAGGTTAATCTTTCCAAAATATGGAAAAATTTGGAGACATTAAATATTTTAGCCACTCCAAGTAGACTTTGATTTAAAGTCAGGAACTTTAAATCAAGTCAGACTTTGACATTGCCAGGAACATGTTACTGATTTCTGTGACCTATTATCTTGAGTGTAATTTGAAGCTATTAGAACAATTTGCTTGATAACTAACGTACATTTTGTAGGTGCATAAGTCAATTTGCATGGCCTCAAGCCTGTATCAGTTTGGTGTGTGCAGTGCACATCGTATTCCAAAAAAGAATATGGCTGCACAGACAGAGCTCGAGGCTAGCACTCAAGTGGTGACCTGTCTCATGCATAGATAGTCATACAAACAAACAGTACAAGTCAGTTCCAAAATCAAATCAGCTTAGAGCCCCATGTGGACATGTTAAATAGCAGCAGTTGCTCATGCTGAAAGTTTTCTCTCCTGTTCCCTGACTAGTCAGCTGAAATCTGCCAAATGGAAGGAACAGTATGAAGGGAACTTGTTGCATGGATTCCCTTATCTATTAATATTTTGTGTTTTTGGACCTCTTTCCAGCTGAATTACAGCTGAGAATAAGTTACACCCAAGAACCGGCAGGTCCCATTCACATCAAAAGATTAATCCAGCCAGTTCAGTAGAACTCTGAAGAACATTGTGATGAGAATGGGGTTGTACCTCCAGATTGGCATCAGCACAACTCATTATGCTCATGGATCTCCCTGTCTTTTCCCATAATGCCCCTCTCCCCACCAAACAATGCTGCATGAGTACTGTTGTTGGTGAGGAAAGACTGGGGAGGACAGTGACTAGTAGGTGGAGGTGCTGCTGAATTTTGCACTTCTAATATCATGCCAGTGAGGTTTGCACTCCTACAATTTTATGCTTCTTGTTCCCCCCCCCCCCAAAAAAAACTCTGAAAATGCCTCTTTTTTTTACCCTGTACAAATAGGTACGAAATGGGGTACGTTCATTTCAGCTAAGCACTAATGAATGAGCTATATATGTTCAGGCAGAGTGAATTAATCCATATTCCCTTCCCTCCCCTCTCTTCCTTTTGCCTCAGAGAAACCCTGCAGTAGGCCTATGTTTAGAGCCCTGCCAGGGAGCCGTGGTAGTAGGGTATTTGTGTCCTGGATGATTTTGTCCTGGTCAAATGCTTCCTGGTCATTGGTGTCTCTGGATGTTTGCATCTAGTTTTTATTGTTGTTGTTGTTTTGCTCTTTTGCTCTTATCCCAACCCTAACCCGACCGTTGTGTTTTAAAAAGTAAAAAAAAAAAGTACATTTAATAGAAATAAGCATGTATTGGGACACAAATGTCCAGGACACAAACATAATGCATGCAGATGTCTAATACTGGGACATGGTTGGCTGGGACACAGTTGTTTAGGACATGTTGACCCTGTCACTGGGAGCTGTATAGAATCCTGTTAATAAAAACTAATTAGGTAATTAATTCACATGTGGATCCTGAATTCCTTAATCAGAGTTTCACAGACAACACAATGTGAACAGAACCTATGCTTTTAGTGCATTATAGGTTTACATTTTCTTGTGAATGGTACAATGCTTTTATCAAGGGCTATGTGTGTTTTGAATCTGTTGGGAAAAGCCACAGTGTGTGGCATTAGCAACAGATTTCAGCCTCTTGAGAATCTCAGCTTCCTTGCTTGCTTGCTTTAAAAAGAGCTTTATGATTGAGACAGTCTTGATATTAGCTGGCTTGAAAGTTCAATCATGGCTTAGCTCTGCTATCATGACCTCATGCTCACAGACATCCCTGTCCGCTTTACACATAGGTTTATTTTCCCATGAAATTGACAGCTGAACTTTAGACAGGAAAAAAAAATGTTGTGTGTTTGTGTGTGCTTTGGTGATATTATGGTGCTCTTCTTCTTGGCTGACCTCCTGTCAGAATGTGCAACATCTCGCAAGAAGTGCATTCCTCTCCAGTTTATGTTGAACAGGAAGAGGCTTAAATTCCTACATCATGAAGCATCAGTCCAACCCCCACCCGCACCCCAGCCAAGTGCTTAGAGTAACTTATCTTCTTTATGTTGAGATGAGTCTTTGAAATCACAGTCATATTCCATGTCTACCTATCATTTAAATCAATTTTTATCTCAGTGGTGTTCCCATGCTTTTAACAGTTATGTAACCAGTAGAAATTCTGCATGTGAAACAGCCTCATTGCCTCTTGCTTTAGCTTTACCTGTTGAATTTCTGCCTGCCCACACAAAGGCTCTGGAGCCCAGCCAGAAACAAGGAAACCAGTGGGCAAGCCCAGTTAACACCACCCTGAGTTTCAACTTGGCATATTTTTAAACAGCCTCTCATCTTCCCCCTGTCACTTTACATCTTTTATATTTTTAAAGTGCCTATTATTCAAGCAGCCATCTTCTGGAAGCTGTCTCTTCAGTGCACTCTGCATTAAACCTCACTTTATTTTTATTTCACCCATCACTTACCTTCTGTTGTCCTCCTCTTTGACCATCCTTTCACTGTTGTCACACAGAATGAAGCTTAGCTGGTGGCAAAGAGTTGCAGTTAACTGTACTCTGATCAAGTGGAAATAGAGGAGGCTGCAGGAAGAGGGAGTATATTAGGGTTCTACATGGACAAGTGCCCATATCTTTTTATATAGTGCAGCTTCGTATACATCATATAGTGAATGAAAACTCATGTGCCAGGTTTTTAAGGTGATATAACGGACTAAAATGACTATCCCTCTAGAATTTTTTTATTTAAGCAATTCCACGTGGCAAATTCATCTTCTTTTTCCTCATAATAATGATGATGATGATGATGATGATGAGAAAGTGAAGATCTTGTGGGATTTTTGAATACAAACTGATAAGGTTTTGGCGCACAACACAAAAGACATTACAGTAGTAGAAAAAAATAAAACGACCATCATCAACATAGCAATACCAGACAATGGAAGGATTGATGAAAAAGAATAAGAAAAAATCAGTAAATATCAGGATCTAAATACTGAAATCCAAAGATTATGGTACAAACCAGCAATTGTCATCCCAGTGATTGGCACATTGGGTGCAGTCCCAAAAACACTTGAATCATATTTAAAACATCTGAATACTGACAAAATTACTATTGGTCAAATTCAGAAAACCACCCTGCTTGGTTCAGCACACGTTATTCGTAAATATATTATGACGTCCTAGGCCCCTGGGTTGCGTCTGATTAGTAATTAATACCAAGTCAAACTTTTTTTTAGATTTTTTTAAAAATCGAAATCTTAAAAAAAGAAAAAGCCAAGTCTAACCAAAGAACCGGTAGCAGTCTCATGAGAAATAATGATAATGAGGGGGACGAGAAGGATGCGCTTTTTCATAAGGTATTTTGGATTCAGAATTCATGTAGTAACTCCAGGGATAACTCACAGGCCCACCACACGTGGTAAATACCACATATGTGGTTAAAAAAAAAAAAACTACCACGGGGGGGTTATTCAAAAGAAAGTCACCAAGGACCCAATCTTATCCAACTTTCCAGCACTGATGCAGCCGTACCAGCGTGGTGTGTGTGTTGCATCCTGCAGTGTAAGGGGTGGGGGAGTCGTGGAGGCCTCCTCAAGATAAAGGGAACGTTTGTTCCCTTGCCTCGTGGTTGCATTACAGCTGCATCAGTGCTGGAAAGTTGAATAGAATAGGATTGGGCCCCAAGTTTGTTTCCAAGTCACGAACTATAAAGTAAGTTATTTTATGATGTGAAAAAGTAACCTGAAAATTGACATAATGCGACTATTTCAACTAAGGAAGGATAAAGGGGAGATAGTTTAACTGTTTAGAAGGGTTTGATGGATCTAAATAATGAAGGAGGTGGTTTAAAAATACAGGCATACAAGTTGTAAGTGCAAAGAAATGGAGTAAATTAAAATTAAGAATGGAAAAGCCTCTCTGAAAATTTGTCTCCCTAGGGAAGTGATGGAAACCCCAGCACTGGAGTAATTTAAAATCTTCACTGTATAAAGCACTGGGGACCAATTCTGCATTGGCAGGTGGATGATGTAATAGGTTTTTCCATCATTACTTTCCTGTGATTCAATAAACAATCAGCCTTTGAAGAGCTAATCCTGTTACTTGGCAATTTCAGGGAAATAAGCAGAAGTCTGTGCTCACGGGGAACTGATACACTGAAGTGCAAGTATCAGTCTGCAGCTGCATTATTATATTGGTAACACATCCCCATTGATGTGTACGACAGAAGTCGTAATTCCTGAGCTACTTAATTTTTTTTAAGTAATCCCAAGGTTGAATCACACTTTAGTTGACAGATGCATTTACCACCTGTGTATCAGTTTTGGTTGTGATATAAAGTACAAAGGAGAGATGTGGCACTCCAAACACCAGGGGAGGCTCACTAGGGAGCTGCAGTTGGCTGCAGATCACTAATGCACATCCACTGCACATTTATTCCTTTCATGTAGTAGGTTGTTCACTGGCATACACACAATTTCTACATAGCGTGTGAATCAGCCTTCTTTTAGATGTGAGACTGCTGCAGGACTAACAAGTCCTTCAAATTATTTTTAGTGGGCATGGGAACTGCTTTATTGTGAGTCTTTTTGTGCTGCTCATCTTGAGATCATGTTGGAGGGATCCATGCTGCATCTTCTAGTGAAGGGGCAACACTAGAGCTGCTGTATAGACCTCCCATCCCTGAGATCCTGGACTTCCACTGCCACTGAATGATGGGAGAACAAGCTCCTCTCAGTAGCCTCCATGACTATTATAAGTAACAACCAAAATGACCTCCAGCATAGATTAACTAGATCAGGGGTGCCCAAACCCCAGCCCTGGGGCCACTTGCGGCCCTCGAGGCCTCTCAATGCGGCCCTCAGGGAGCCCCCAGTCTCCAAATGAGCCTCTGGCCCTCCGGAGATTTGTTGGAGCCCACACTGGCCCAACGCAACTGCTCTCAGCATGAAGGTGACTGTTTGACCTCTCGCATAAGCTGTGGGATGAGGGCTCCCTCCACTGCTTGCTGTTTCAAGCCTGTGAAGCAGCAGTGGCAGCAAAGGAAAAGCCAGCCTTGCTTTTTGCAAGGCCTTTTATAGGCCTTGAGCTATTGCAAGACCTTCATTCATTCGTATAAGTTCCATCTCTAATATATTCATTTATGTAAATATATGTAAATTTATTCAATTTGAAATGTAAATTAATTCTTTTTTATTCCCGGCCCCCAACACAGTGTCAGAGAGATGATGTGGCCCTCCTGCCAAAAAGTTTGGACACCCCTGGTGTATACCACCCTTCTGTAAATATTACCATGGTAGTTCACAAGGTTATTCACAAGGTTCACAAGGTTTCATGTTTATAAATTATAGATCATGCCATTTACAAAGACTTACGCACATGTAAGTTACAAAGATTTTAATGGGATTTATACTTTCATTACTAGAAACAGAGCTGCAGCCCACTAAAAATGGGTAAGCTACTATGGTGTAATAACTAGGACTGCTGTTCCCAAACTGTGTGCTCTGGTGCCCCAGGGTGCCACAGTGAACTCAAGGGGTTGCTGCAGGATAGTTTAAAGGCACTGTAGGATATTTAAAAGGAAACACAGCAAGGGGCACTGTGAAAAGAGAAAGTTTGGGAACCACTGCACTAGGACATTATAGTAAGGCATAGAAGACCTTGTATAGAAGACCTTGTGGCTCACTCAGCTGACTTAGGCAAATCTGACTTGCCCTTTTTACAGTTACCTTATGGATAAATTTAAAATAAATTCTAAACCATTTTGTACACTGATGAGTGCAAGTAGACAGGAGCCTAGTCCAAGTATAATTGGACTAGTTCAGGGGTGTCCAAAGTTTTTGGCAGGAGGGCCGCATCATCTCTCAGACACTGTGTCGGGGGCCGGGGGAAAAAGGAATTAATTTACATTTAAAATTTGAATAAATTTACATAAGTTTACATAAACGAATATATTAAAGATGAACTTATATGAATGAATGAAAGTCTTGCAATAGCTCAAGGTCTATAAAAGGCCTTACGCAAAGCAAGGCTGGCCTTTCCTTTGCTGCCACTACTGCATCACAGACATGAAACAGTGGAGGGAGTGGAGGGAGCCCTTGGCCCACAGCTCACACAAGAGGTCAAACAGTCACCCTCACACTGAGAGCAGTTGCGTCGGGCCAGTTCGGGCTCCAACAATTCTCTGAAGGGCCAGAGGCTCATTGGAGACTGGGGACTCCCAGCGGGCCGCATTGAGAGGCCTCGAGGGCCGCAAGTGGCCCCAGGGCCGGGGTTTGGGCACCCCTGGACTAGTTGATGACCCTGAGTATGGATATGGACACACCCACTCACAGTAAAGAATGCATTCCTCCAGTTCAGTAGACGTTGGATGATGCAAATGGGGATTTCCATCTGGATGTGCATCTGTATTGGTCATGCACTGGGAGGCTGCTTAGGTGCACGTATCTCTGCTGAAGCAGGGTGCTGGTTGAGAATAATAGAAAATCTGCTTGTTATTGAGCAGAGTGAAGTAATATGACTTCCACTTAGCTAACAATAATACATTTTTTAAACTTGCTACTGGTAGAATGTGCATCTGTTTCTATTTTATGATGTTTTGCACACAATTATCAGTAGTAAATCAACAACCAAGCCACATGAGAGCTTGCAATGAAATCAGGTATAGCTATATTTCAATTTGATTTTAAATTTGGTGTTTGAAGTCCAGTAACAACACAGAGAAAACATGTTTTATACAAAGGCTTTCTTTTTCAGAATCCTTGCCTTTCATTTTGAAAATGATTGTATTATCTCCAACTGCTTGTAAATCTTGTTACCTAAGTAATATACCTTGTACTGTCTGTTCCTTCATGGGCCCTGAGGGATTGTGGAAAATAACCATCACAGAGCCACTGCTGTCGCTGACTGTAGCCAGATATGCTAAAGAGGGGAGAGACCATTTAGATAAATTTTGATCCTTTATTTTTGGTGGAAAAAAGATAAACATGAACAGGTAATCAAACCTTAAACAAAAATTAGGACTTATTAAGGCAGCTTCCTTTACTGTGCATCGATCCTCACTGGATCAATCTGTTGCTGCAGCATAGCATCTAGAGAAAGAATAAGGACTGTTACAACTGTGAGATGCATGCTTGCAACAGATGTATGTCTTGGAAATAATCCAAGTTGTAAATAGGAGATGTTAATCTCTTTGTTTATCACATTCAAAACTCCAGTATCAACAGATGCTCTTTGGGATGTGATAGGAAGCCACTGGTAAATGCTGGCCATGATTCGCTACTCTTCCTCCAGGGCGCTCTAGGCAGTGTACATGCTTCCTTCCCCTTCTTTTATCCTCACAAGAAGCCTATGAGTTACTAATTGCCTAAGTAAGCTTCATGGCAGGTTAGGGATTTGAATTGGGGTCTTCCTGATCAGACACTCTAAGCATGATCTCACAGGGTTTGGGGCTGCTCAGACCCTGCAAGTTTGTGCAGTACCCCACAGAATTATTTCCTTGCTCTTCCCACCACAGGGAGCGATAGAGACATGGCATGGGAGCTCCTTTCAGTTATTTGAATGTGGGATTGGCATGAGAATGGAAGATTTGGGATGTGCTGTACCTCAGTGGTTGAGCAGCTGCTATGTATTCCAAAGATTTCATCCCTTGGTAGGGCTGGAAAGACCCTTGTCAGCAAGTTTGGAGAGCTGCTGCTGCTCGTTATAGACAATTCTGAGCTAGATGGATCAGTGATCTGACCTAGTAGAGCAGTGGTTCTCACACATTTAGCACCGGGACCCACTTTTTAGAATGAGAATCTGTCAGGACCCACCGGAAGTGATGTCATGACCGGAAGTGACATCATTGAGGAGGAAATTTTTTTTGCAATCCTAGGCTGCAATCCTACCTTACCAGGAGTGTCCCATTTACTGTCATTATTAAAAGAATATACATAGTAGCTTGTTAAAAGTATTGGTCTGTAACATTTCCCAAAATGCAGTCACATACCATGGTAGCATCAAGGCTAAAATATTAAAAATAAAACATTGAAATGAATGGGGACCCACCTGAAATTGACTCGCAACCCACCTAGTGGGTCCCGACCCACAGTTTGAGAAACACTGTAGTAGAGGATTTTTCTATTTAATGGCTAAAAACTCTTATCAACCCAATCTTAAGGAACGAGCATTCAGCTGTCGAAGGGAGAGTGCCAGAGAGTGCAGCCTGGCCACTGCCACAGCAGCTAGGTTCACTCAACGATGGGAAGCAGACAGCTGCTGCCACTAAGTTTGCACAGGGGTTGGGGGGGAGGAGAATGGAACAGGGCGGGGATGGGGAGGAAGGTGGATTGGGCTCAGAAAGGCCGGGTTCGGTGGTAGCAGTGTCCTCCAAATCCTAACCCCCTTCCTGGGCCTGATCCACCTTCAAGGGTCAATGCAGACTTGTGCCTGCTGTAGAGCTGGCATAGGTCCAAGTTGACCCACTGGGCCTGCAGGGTCTTATCCTGAGGAGGCCACTCGAGACGAAAACTCCTTCATAGGGTTCAGCAGAATCTGCACCAGCACCACTTCATTGCCCACAAGTAGTTACAGTGGTTTGGGCTATTAGTCTAATTAGGAACAGGAACATGCAGGTGTTTCGTCTTGCTGTTGTATTGAAAGAAGGACATTTGACTTCTCCTAACCACCCCTGGAGGGTGGTGCAGTTCCCTATCACTGCAGCCTGCATACTGGGGAAGCTGGAATCAAATCAAAAAGCGTATCAAGGATTGGCTCAAAACACAAAAACGTGCCATTTGTCAGACACAATTATTCTGTAGTAAAGCTACAGTTGGCAAAAGTCTGCAGGATATTTTGCATTAACTTATTGCTTAATTACTATAAGGGGTTTCTTAACTCTGCACTTATTTTTTCACTTGCTTTTAAATAGAAGTTCAAAGCACTTTGATAAATGGTTAGAAAAATGGTCTTACCTTTACTTTTGCTTCTGTAAGTGCTTCTCTACATCTGCACCCTTGGCTGAAATAATCACTCTCTGTTAATATTTTTAACTTTCTCTGCCAGTTAGTGAGTCCACTGTTAAAAGAGTTTTATAGCTGCGATTCCTACTGGGTGTCCTGCGTACATTATCGGAATTAAATATGACCTGAATATTTTCTCAGAGGCATGTAGCAAGCATTTTAAGCCTAGTTGCATCTATTTTGTACACCAGCTTTCAGTTACCATTTTCATCGAAACAAAATTAGCTTGCCTTAAGCCAAGAATATAGTATGGTAAGTTCCTTCTGTATATTCTGCTGCTGACACTGAGAATGAATCCCTGCACACTTATCTCTCCTCCTGTTGCAAACAAAACATTATGGTCCCTCAGCCTAGTATTGTTAGGGTGTTTCCATACTAGCCATTTTCTCTGAAATTGACACCGTTTGCTCATAGCCCACCATTTTACGTTATTCAGCTGTGCTGACGGAGTGTGCGTTGCATATTGTAGGCATGTTGCATGCCATACCGTACTGCTGCCAATCTTGCCTCCTCCTGGGTCTGATCACAGCCCTGTTAAAATCCCTCTCCAGCTTTCCCCGTCATTCCCCCGCCTCTGCACTGCCCGGCACAGAACTTACCATGTCGGGTGCATGCTGGGTCCTACACTGGCACTGGTAGGATGGCGCAGGCCTTCCTTTCAGTGCTACTAAATTCCAATGCTGTTGCAACATTCTTTTTTGCACGTTTGCAACAGCCTGCACCAGCGGAGCACTTACTGTGCTGGTGCAGAGGCACAATAGAATTGTGCCACAAATAGTGCTAATATGGAAGTACTTTCAATGTGCTGTCCCTTCCAAGCCATCAAGTGAAAATAAAGTGCTGTCTCCTGCAGTTGTTCAGCACATGCTGCTAACAAAAGTGCTGTTTTATTCAACAGTTGTCTAAGCCAGCCATTTTCAACCACTGGGCTGCGGCATCTTGGTGTACCATGAATGGTGTGCAGGTGTGCCACGGGAGTTTGGGAGAGGGTCATTTATTAATAGGGCAGGAGGTCTGGTCTAGAGGGTAGAGCCTCCATTTGCCTGAAGATAACATCCACAAGGTCGCCAGTTCGAGGCCACCGGCACCGTGTGACCTTGAAGCAGCTGACAAGCTGAAGCCGAGCTATTCCATCTGCTCTGAGCGTGGGAGGATGGAGGCCAGAATGTGAAGCCAGATCAGAGTGAAACATCTGGACTGTTGTGGTTCTTGAAAGATAGAACCTTTTTTCAATTGTAAAAATCCCTACGGGGATTTAATCAGCCTGCCTATGTAAACCGCTTTGAATAAAGTCTTGAATAAAGACCAAATGTGAGCCCCTGATTGCCAGTGCCGTGTGCCTTGTCAATGGTCCAAAATCTAATGGTGTGCCTTAATAATTTGAGCAACTGATCGTTGTGCAATGAAATGTACAAGGTTGAAAATTGCTGGTCTAACCTCTGATCATTTGAACTAATTTCTGCACCAAAAATATCCCTTTTCAAGCCCTAAATATTAGGAACACAGGTTTCTTTTTTCCTCTCTGTAACCATTATTCTTTTACAGTGAAATAAACCTGCAATAAAATAGTTGAAGATCTCATGACTGTGCCCAATTCATTTTGTCTTTCATGAGAACTTAAACTGTACACTTTAATACCATTTAAAAAAAAAAAAACAGCAGTTGAAGGCAAGGGAAGATGAGATCTTGACTTGATCTCAACATCATAAAGGTCAAGGCAGCAAAGATCAGAAGACTGTTGTGCTTTCTTTAAAGGCTGTACAATTCCCCAGAGTGGCATCTCCCCTTGATGCTGAGCTATGCCACCAGGATACAAACTTCCTCCCCATAGAGTAGCTCTTCTAGGATTATTAACCTGATTGAAGAAAAGAGCAGAAGATAAGAAAGTAGTGTGCAGTCTGGGAGACTAAATTCATTTCTTTAAGTGCTAACCAGTTTTGAATAGTACTTTCCCATAGGAAACCTTGAACGTACTTGACCTTTTGGCTTTCTCCCAGTTACTGCTTTCTCACCCCTTCAGCAGCTTGAGAATAATTGCATTTCCAAACGAACACCAACTTGCTGTTCTTTTCTGGATAGGAGCAAGGGTAGAGAGTCAAGAATCCCTCCTGGTAGGATGGCTAAGATGTTGGGGTTTGCATTCAGTGCCTAGCGCATGACTGAGTCTTAGTAAAGCTTAAGTCATTTCATTTATTTTAAAGTATTTCTGTATGGTTTTTGTGTCAAATGGTGTGCAAAACATACAAGAAAATCACATTGACTTAATAAAAACTACAGATGAATGAAAGCCCAGCCTAGTATGAGTGACTTACAAAATTCATTTCCTTAAATAAAAAATGTTTTTACTTGCCACCCTAAAATTGTATTGCAGAAGACCATGGTGAGCCTCTTTAGGGAAGGCATTGCATAACTGCTGCATTATGAAAAAAAATAAATGAACTTCTTGGAGCAATGCTGAATTGTAGCACCTTAAGGCATTGGTTCCCAAACTGTATGCCACATGGTCTCTTCTTCCCTGCTTGCTGGGCCAAGATCTCACAAGATTTCACACAGAGCTGCTGCCGTGACAGGGCGCCGTGGATGAAGGGTGCCATAGCATCAGTATGTTTTGCTGCTTTAAAGCAGGGGTCTCCAAACCCCAGCCTGGGGGCCAGATGTGGCCCATAGAGAGCCTCTATTCGGCCCATGGCCAGCCTCTGATCCCCTGAGAGCCTCTGGCCCAGTTGACCAAACAGAACCAGAGTTGTGCTTAATTTCCTTGACTATGTTGGTGCTTGGAGAAATCCTGGACATTTGAGCCCATTCATTCATTCATCTAAGTTCCATCTCTAATGTATTTATTTACATTTTATATTTAATTTTTTTTCTGGCCCTTGACGCCGTGCCAGATATTTGATGCAGCCCTTTGGCCGAAAAGTTTAGAGACTCCTGCTTTAAAGGATAGTACCTGAATTAAGGTCTTACCTAGAAGGACTGAGAAAAAGCTAAAATTGAAATAGTAAAGTGAAAAGTAGACTGGTTCTGACTGCTGAGAATTCTGAAAGCTAGAGTCTCTTTAAAACATTGCTTTTGGTCATCTATTTATATCTGTTGTTTCTCTATGCTTATTTTATTTCTCCTTTATTTTCCCTAGGAGGTTGGAGTGTGGGAAAACAGGCGGATGCTAGGGAGATGCAAGATAAGCATAGATAAAGAAAAGTGGGAGAAAGATGCCTAGCAGAGTCCCTCCGGCTTTCTCTGCTTGTCTCCTTTATAATTTTAAATATTTAGAGCTTGATTTACCTGGGGCTGAGTGTAATGTACAACCAAGCTCAAACACCTAAACACCTACCTCACTGAGCTAGCTCTCAGCCTCTGATCAAGTAGCTCCTAGCTCAACTCCTGGAACCCCTAACAGTGATCCAGTGAGGACGACCTTGGATTCCTATGCATTTTCTTATTTTTGAAATCCTTACTGCGACCACCAATTTTTTTATTCCAGGGCTCATAAACACTCCATTGGTGTGAATGGCTCATGTTCCTCTCTTTTCACTTCACTGTTTTGATATCATTTTGACAAACTCTAAATGCTTATGTCGTTTGAAGGAAAAGAAAACCTTCTGCATGCACATTGCTCATATTCCTGACTCTTCTATACTGTTTAGCCTTTCGCTAATCTAGGAAGGGGCTAATCTACACCCCCATCCCAGCTGCTCTTGCTCAGGATAATTCAGTTGAAATCAATGGACCTGCATAGTTGTATCGTTGGGCGATTTGGTCAAGTCATTAGTTTTCATGTGCCTTGCATGTCCAGCTGGCTCATTAAACTTCAGTACAGCCATAACATCCAAATCGCCTCCAACTGTGGAAGAGAAAAAGGTCATTTTGGAGGCAACAATGAAAGGAATGAAGCCTCACCAACTGTTTAATTACATAACGTGATGGAAGCTTAATTTTGCCAATCATACTTATCCAAGTTCCTATCTGTTTTCTTGTCCTTTGACTTTCTTCATCCAGCAGAAATGATGTTATGTCCTATTCTGTAAATACCAGGAGGAAAATACAAGTGCAGAGGCAGCATCTGAGATTCAGTGGGGTATGAATCTCAAATCCTATTAAGTAGCTAAAGAGCTGTTAGGTTGACAGAGCAGGTGATTATATCCTTGGTCTGCCTCAGGCTAAAGAGGTGTATCCCTGGGAATGGTTCAACACCTTTCTCTGTGTGCCAACCACCAGCATTCAGCAGGCTTGCCTAATTGTGCTATGATTTCACACCTCCTGAAAGCCACAGAGAAAACATCCTGTGAGAGGAAATGTTCTGCTCCCACACAGCAGATGCTCTTCTAGAGGATGGAGCTACATGATGGTGACCAGATGTCCTTCATTCTGTGCAGGCCTTGCTTCCTAGTGAGTCCCTTTCAGAACGGATAAAGAAGCCAGTCCACTCAGTTTCCTTCTTCTGCAACAGGGCTGTGGCGCATCCAAAGATTTATAAAGCCATCATAAAGATCAGTGTCATCTCCATCCCCTATGGATTTATAAGCCACCGTTCTACTTGTTTGCTACAATTACACAACTTGCAGAAATTCAGGATCTGTCCTTCTTCCTTCTGAAAAATCCAGGTGTGGAGAAAGATCAGATGAGCGTAGGGTCAGGTTTGCCCCACTCCATTCTGTCCTTTCACCCCCACTTTCCATTTAAGAAAGCCAAGCAGCAGAAATGATCAACACCAGGACATACGTGCAAGAGGACAGATCTTCCTAAATATCTTTGATTCCAACAAACCCTCTGCAGTACATATCATCATAAATATCTCAGTGCATAAAAATCTTTTTAAAAAATTTTCCGTTTGAGCTTGACCGTTTAAGGGCATGCAGCTCTTTTCTTTGCAACCTATATTTGACTCTTCTTTGACAGTGCAGGAGCTGCTTCCTTTCCAACTCCTGCAATTTGTTTGCCAAAATTAGCATTAACAATTAAAAACAAGACTCCTAATGGTATTGTGGAAGGTAGATCAAGGTTAATAATGGCAATCTAGCCACAACTGAATTATTATTCCATTACAGAAAATATGTAGCGTCTTTGGTACTTGCAGTGTGCCCGTACAGATTTTTTTTTTGAGGGTGTTGTAATGCATACAGTACAGCACAATCATCGCCCAGTCCTGAGTATTTGCTTCCTTCCTTTCCCACTGTAGTGCAATCCTGCCATGTTTTGGAAAGCAGTGCAAGTCTTTGTTTTTATTTGTCAAAATACACTTGTTACTAGGGGTTGCGTTTTGACCACCACTGTGCAGTGAGTATTGTGTGTTTCCTTTGCTCTTCACATGTTGTGATTCTTCTCACTGATTCTGACTTGCTGCAAATGTTGCAAATCTCAATAAGCATATTTGATAAAGTGGAATAAAATATAATAGCAATAATTTAGTAATCCAGTTTACCATATCTTCTGCATTGTTCCTCTGTAGAACATGGAGTCTGCATGAAGCAATTCATAATACAGGGGTGCCCCAGTATCTGGGGGGGGGGGCGTTCTGTTCTGGGTTCATAATCCCCACGGATATGCAAAACCACAGATATCGGGGACACCCCCTGTGCCTTTGGGCCTTGGGAGCCTCACAGAGGCTGTGCCTGTCCACAAAACTGTGATACCAGATATGTGAAATCATGGATACCAGGGACTTGGCCCGTGTCTTGGACCTCAAGAGGCGAGGGTATCTGTGCTCCCCTCACCTCTGGAGGCTCTTATGAGCCCTTCAGAGACTATGTGCTTCCACCTGCCCACCGGAAGTGATGTTTTTATGCCTCTAAAAGCATTATGAGAGCCAGTGAGGTGAAGCCCTCAGTGAGTCAGTGAGGTGAAGCTCCCCTCGCTTCCGGTGTGTGCATGTGGAGGGGGACCGTATCCATGGATAACTGAAAATCACAAATATGGAATCCGTGGATATGGCCCCCCTGTATTAGTGCAGGATTTACATGTGATTTCCAGGCAGTCTCCCATTATGCACTGATCAGGACAAGAGTTCAATTCTGTCCCCCACGTCAATTCTGGATGTGCTGTATCCAGTGGGAGGGTGGTGACCAAAAGGCCAACCAGAGGGTAAGTAGTTTTACTTAGGCCTTCTGGCCTCCTATGTGTCTCTTCAGACCTTACCAGCTTTGTAGGTGGAGTAAGTTTGAGGAGGGAAAGGGAGTGGATGGCCAAAGAAAGAGGGGAAAGGATGCCAACATAAATCACTGCCCCTGGGATCCACCCCTACCCACCTCCTGCTCTGAAACTCCCCTGAACCTCCCTCTCCCCAATCATGACATGACCCTGCTACCAGCTTACTGGGGTCAGCCCAGGTCCAAGGTGATAGGCATGCAGAGCTGTTAACACTTTGTAAAGGCCTGGTAGCAGCACAATGTTTGCAACATTGCTGGACCTTTATGACAGTCAGACTGAAGTTTCACTGTTGTAGAAGACCCATAGGATTGGGCCATTAGTTTCAGCCAACTTGTTCCATCAGATGACCTTAAATCTGTGTTTCCCAAACTGTGGGTAGCAACCTTATTTCTTATGGGTCACACTGAGCAGAGCTTCCAATATAAACATAGGTAATGGGAAAATCACTACCATAATTGACTCAAACCCTGAGGCTATTCAAACATCAGATAGCTACTAATTACTCTGCAGACAGCTCAGCTCCTGGAGTTCGCAAAATTGCTGCTAATTGCCCTCCAAAAGACCTCAGCAACTATTTTGCCAGCTTCAGGTCATTGTAGAGGAATTAGCAGTTATCTTGCAAACTGCAGAAGCTAACTGCCTTGCAAAGAGCTCGGCTTCTGCAGTTTGCATGCATCTATAAATATAGAAAGATAAATGTGTCTTAGTTGATGCCTCCTCATAATGAATTAAGGGGAAAAAATGGAGAAATAAGAAGAAATAAGGGAAGAAATGGAGAAATAAGAAATTAGAGCATTCATTGAAGTTCATTAGGGCTATGTCATTAAGAGAAATTAGTCAAATTTTTTGTGAATAAATTAAGTTTTAATACTTATAAATAAACAAATTCCTTCTGTGTCTTCTTTTTTAAAGTCTCGTAAACCTAGGTAGATCCACACAGAGTGTCGTTTTAAAAGTGGTTTCTGGTGCTAAAATGTTTGGGAACCACTACTTTAGACCAGTGTTTCTCAAACTGTGGGTCAGGACCCACTAGGTGGGTCGCGAGCCAATTTCAGTTGGGTTCCCATTCATTTCAATATTTTATTTCTAATATATTAGACTTGATGCTACCATGCTATATGACTGCGTGTGGGAGAAATGTTATAGACCTTTACTTTTAGCAAGCTATTATGTATGTCCTTTTAACAATGGTAGTCAACAGGACTTACTCCTAGGTAAGTGTGGGTAGGATTGCAGCCTAGGATTGTTAAAAATTTTCCTGCTTGATGATGTCACTTCTGGTCATGTTATCACTTCCAGTGGGTCCTGACAGATTCTCATTCTAAAAAGCGGGTCCCAGTGCTAAATGTGTGAGAACCACTGGTGTAGCAGGTACATCTTTGATCTGTTGCAGTATTGCTGAGATATATCATAAAAGACTTGACCTTGATCTCTGTTCAAGGATACAGTAATGTTAGCTTTGCTCAGCTTTAAACAGTTCTGGTCCCAAAGCCTCAAGAACCTTCCCTTGGACAGGGATTCTGGAATTATATATATTACCAAAATGTTATTTTTACGTTTCTGAAGGCTGATTGCCCTTTTATAAATAAATGTTACAAAAGATTTGTATTTGTTTACCAGTATTTGTGCTAGATTTTCCCAGGGCAATTGGCAACTAAAGCTCCTCCCCCCCCACCAGATTTATTTTAAGATAAAAACTATTTGGTATGAGATTACACTTGTGGCAGAAATATAGTAAGTCATAAATCATTGTCAGGAAACATGGAAGCATACTTGCTGCATCCCTCCAAGTCCAAGTGGTCCTCTGCACACTTACGGAATGCCTTTCGTGATAGGCATTCCTATCTGCAGATGCGTGTGGCCTCTGGGACACCAAGTGCCTCTGGGAACTAAGTGCCAGGTAAGGCACAAGAGTTTAGCATCTGGGCGAGGAGAAGGCAAGGAGACCTCTGAGTTTTGGAGAAGGAGAGGAGGAGGAGCAGGAGGAGGAGGAGGAGGAGGAGGTAAGTGTACTCATTCTAACGCTTTGTCTTTCTAACTCCCTGTCTTCTAACCTTAACCTTACCTTTAAAGCAACCTTAAATCAAAATTGAAAGTTAGCACCTAAGGGAGGTACATAGGGCTACTCGTGAGTAAGAGCAGAGTCCTACTCGTGAGTAAGAGCAGAGTCCTACTCGTGAGTAAGTGCCCAAGGGTCAGGCATTTAAATCAAAATTGAAAGTTAGCTGCACCTAAGGTAGCACTTAATCGAAGGAAGGGAGGAGGATAAAGTGAAAAGCAGGTTTTTCTACTTGTTTAAATTAAACCTATACTTAACCCAGGTTAAACCTAATCTAAGTTAGAACATAACCTAAACAGGTCAGTAAATTGGGACACAGGATCTAGAGAGCAATAAATAATTAAACAAACCCAAATAAAAACTAGCTTGAGGTTACAAAAACAGTCCAGCCTAAGAGAACAGAACTAGGGGAGGAGCCAGCCAGGAGTATAAAGCTAGGCAGGCCATCGCGTGAGGCTCTCTGCAGACGCGTGTGGCCTCTGGGACACCAAGTGCCTCTGGGAACTAAGTGCCAGGTAAGGCACAAGAGTTTAGCATCTGGGCGAGGAGAAGGCAAGGAGACCTCTGAGTTTTGGAGAAGGAGAGGAGGAGGAGCAGGAGGAGGAGGAGGTAAGTGTACTCATTCTAACGCTTTGTCTTTCTAACTCCCTGTCTTCTAACCTTAACCTTACCTTTAAAGCAACCTTAAATCAAAATTGAAAGTTAGCACCTAAGGGAGGTACATAGGGCTACTCGTGAGTAAGAGCAGAGTCCTACTCGTGAGTAAGAGCAGAGTCCTACTCGTGAGTAAGAGCAGAGTCCTACTCGTGAGTAAGTGCCCAAGGGTCAGGCATTTAAATCAAAATTGAAAGTTAGCTGCACCTAAGGTAGCACTTAATCGAAGGAAGGGAGGAGGATAAAGTGAAAAGCAGGTTTTTCTACTTGTTTAAATTAAACCTATACTTAACCCAGGTTAAACCTAATCTAAGTTAGAACATAACCTAAACAGGTCAGTAAATTGGGACACAGGATCTAGAGAGCAATAAATAATTAAACAAACCCAAATAAAAACTAGCTTGAGGTTACAAAAACAGTCCAGCCTAAGAGAACAGAACTAGGAGGGAAAGGACCTAGGAAGGGCCAATTCCCAACCCATTAAGAGCCCCATTAGGCTAATCCAAGCAGTCCATTCAGGAGCCTGCAGAGTAGGTCACGCCCATCAGCAGCCGTTTGCCTTCCTGAGCTTTTGTAAACTCACCTGGGAAGGCCAGCCCCTTTCAGTCAGGAAGGAAGGAGGGGGGAGGAGCCAGCCAGGAGTATAAAGCTAGGCAGGCCATCGCGTGAGGCTCTCTGCAGACGCGTGTGGCCTCTGGGACACCAAGTGCCTCTGGGAACTAAGTGCCAGGTAAGGCACAAGAGTTTAGCATCTGGGCGAGGAGAAGGCAAGGAGACCTCTGAGTTTTGGAGAAGGAGAGGAGGAGGAGCAGGAGGAGGAGGAGGAGGAGGTAAGTGTACTCATTCTAACGCTTTGTCTTTCTAACTCCCTGTCTTCTAACCTTAACCTTACCTTTAAAGCAACCTTAAATCAAAATTGAAAGTTAGCACCTAAGGGAGGTACATAGGGCTACTCGTGAGTAAGAGCAGAGTCCTACTCGTGAGTAAGAGCAGAGTCCTACTCGTGAGTAAGAGCAGAGTCCTACTCGTGAGTAAGTGCCCAAGGGTCAGGCATTTAAATCAAAATTGAAAGTTAGCTGCACCTAAGGTAGCACTTAATCGAAGGAAGGGAGGAGGATAAAGTGAAAAGCAGGTTTTTCTACTTGTTTAAATTAAACCTATACTTAACCCAGGTTAAACCTAATCTAAGTTAGAACATAACCTAAACAGGTCAGTAAATTGGGACACAGGATCTAGAGAGCAATAAATAATTAAACAAACCCAAATAAAAACTAGCTTGAGGTTACAAAAACAGTCCAGCCTAAGAGAACAGAACTAGGAGGGAAAGGACCTAGGAAGGGCCAATTCCCAACCCATTAAGAGCCCCATTAGGCTAATCCAAGCAGTCCATTCAGGAGCCTGCAGAGTAGGTCACGCCCATCAGCAGCCGTTTGCCTTCCTGAGCTTTTGTAAACTCACCTGGGAAGGCCAGCCCCTTTCAGTCAGGAAGGAAGGAGGGGGGAGGAGCCAGCCAGGAGTATAAAGCTAGGCAGGCCATCGCGTGAGGCTCTCTGCAGACGCGTGTGGCCTCTGGGACACCAAGTGCCTCTGGGAACTAAGTGCCAGGTAAGGCACAAGAGTTTAGCATCTGGGCGAGGAGAAGGCAAGGAGACCTCTGAGTTTTGGAGAAGGAGAGGAGGAGGAGCAGGAGGAGGAGGAGGAGGAGGTAAGTGTACTCATTCTAACGCTTTGTCTTTCTAACTCCCTGTCTTCTAACCTTAACCTTACCTTTAAAGCAACCTTAAATCAAAATTGAAAGTTAGCACCTAAGGGAGGTACATAGGGCTACTCGTGAGTAAGAGCAGAGTCCTACTCGTGAGTAAGAGCAGAGTCCTACTCGTGAGTAAGAGCAGAGTCCTACTCGTGAGTAAGTGCCCAAGGGTCAGGCATTTAAATCAAAATTGAAAGTTAGCTGCACCTAAGGTAGCACTTAATCGAAGGAAGGGAGGAGGATAAAGTGAAAAGCAGGTTTTTCTACTTGTTTAAATTAAACCTATACTTAACCCAGGTTAAACCTAATCTAAGTTAGAACATAACCTAAACAGGTCAGTAAATTGGGACACAGGATCTAGAGAGCAATAAATAATTAAACAAACCCAAATAAAAACTAGCTTGAGGTTACAAAAACAGTCCAGCCTAAGAGAACAGAACTAGGAGGGAAAGGACCTAGGAAGGGCCAATTCCCAACCCATTAAGAGCCCCATTAGGCTAATCCAAGCAGTCCATTCAGGAGCCTGCAGAGTAGGTCACGCCCATCAGCAGCCGTTTGCCTTCCTGAGCTTTTGTAAACTCACCTGGGAAGGCCAGCCCCTTTCAGTCAGGAAGGAAGGAGGGGGGAGGAGCCAGCCAGGAGTATAAAGCTAGGCAGGCCATCGCGTGAGGCTCTCTGCAGACGCGTGTGGCCTCTGGGACACCAAGTGCCTCTGGGAACTAAGTGCCAGGTAAGGCACAAGAGTTTAGCATCTGGGCGAGGAGAAGGCAAGGAGACCTCTGAGTTTTGGAGAAGGAGAGGAGGAGGAGCAGGAGGAGGAGGAGGAGGAGGTAAGTGTACTCATTCTAACGCTTTGTCTTTCTAACTCCCTGTCTTCTAACCTTAACCTTACCTTTAAAGCAACCTTAAATCAAAATTGAAAGTTAGCACCTAAGGGAGGTACATAGGGCTACTCGTGAGTAAGAGCAGAGTCCTACTCGTGAGTAAGAGCAGAGTCCTACTCGTGAGTAAGAGCAGAGTCCTACTCGTGAGTAAGTGCCCAAGGGTCAGGCATTTAAATCAAAATTGAAAGTTAGCTGCACCTAAGGTAGCACTTAATCGAAGGAAGGGAGGAGGATAAAGTGAAAAGCAGGTTTTTCTACTTGTTTAAATTAAACCTATACTTAACCCAGGTTAAACCTAATCTAAGTTAGAACATAACCTAAACAGGTCAGTAAATTGGGACACAGGATCTAGAGAGCAATAAATAATTAAACAAACCCAAATAAAAACTAGCTTGAGGTTACAAAAACAGTCCAGCCTAAGAGAACAGAACTAGGAGGGAAAGGACCTAGGAAGGGCCAATTCCCAACCCATTAAGAGCCCCATTAGGCTAATCCAAGCAGTCCATTCAGGAGCCTGCAGAGTAGGTCACGCCCATCAGCAGCCGTTTGCCTTCCTGAGCTTTTGTAAACTCACCTGGGAAGGCCAGCCCCTTTCAGTCAGGAAGGAAGGAGGGGGGAGGAGCCAGCCAGGAGTATAAAGCTAGGCAGGCCATCGCGTGAGGCTCTCTGCAGACGCGTGTGGCCTCTGGGACACCAAGTGCCTCTGGGAACTAAGTGCCAGGTAAGGCACAAGAGTTTAGCATCTGGGCGAGTTCAGCAGCAGGGCGAGGAGGCCAGGGCCCCAGACACTGCCCTTCCTCTTCCCTAGAGAAAAGGGCTGCTATCCAGTGTACGGTTTTTAAAAGGACCCCTAAATAAAACAATAACAACAAAAAAGCTATGCAGTCAGACAGCCAGCAGCAGGGTGGGGGCTATCCAGTGTTCTGCATCGAGTGCCACATGTATGATTATATGCCTCTGGGGCATAAGTCATGGGTGTGTCCTCGGTGCAAGGAGCTCCAGGCTCTCAGGGAACGCGTCCGCTCCCTTAAAGCCTTGGTGGCCGACCTGGAGAAGCGCAGGCAGCCAGAGGAGGACCGTGGGGAGACTTCTGGGGACGATCAGGCTTCGTCCCAACCTCAGGCGTGCAGCTCCTCGGCTGCCCGGGTGGGAAGTCTCGGGACTGGAGGACGTCATCCTGGAGAGGAGGGAAACAGTCCCCTAGGGGGGATCCCTTCTCCAGGGGATGGGCCCGTATCCGAGCGCACTCGGGATACTCCTCGGCGGGAGGGGGGTCGGGGGCTTCTTGTAGTGGGGGATTCGATTATTAGAAACATAGAGAGGGGGGTTTGCGACGGATGTGAGGACTGCATGGTGACTTGCCTGCCTGGTGCGAAGGTTGCGGACATCACTTCTCGTCTAGACAGGCTGGTAGACAGTGCTGGGGGAGAGGTAGCGGCTGTGGTGCATGTCGGCACCAACGACGTGGGCAAGTGTAGCTGGGAGGTCCTGGAGGCCAAATTTAGGCTTTTAGGCAGGAAGCTGAAAGCCAGGACCTCAAAGGTAGCGTTCTCTGAAGTGCTACCTGTTCCACGCGCAGGGCCAGCTAGGCAGGCGGAGATCAGGGGTCTCAATGCGTGGATGAGACGGTGGTGTAGGGAGGAGGGGTTTAGATTCGTTAGGCACTGGGGAACGTTTTGGGACAAGCGGGACCTGTACAAGAGGGACGGGCTCCATTTGAACCAGAATGGAACCAGACTGCTGGCGCATAACATTAAAAAGGTGGCAGAGCAGCTTTTAAACTGATCCCTTGGGGAAGGCCGACAGGAGCCGAGGGGCATCCGGTTCGGGACTCCTCATCCCTATGGGATGAGGATGGGGAGGTTAGAGAACAACAAGACAAAGGCAGGGTAGGAGAAGAAATTGGGAAAGGTAGGGAGATGGGATGTGATAGACGGTTTGGCACAATGAGAGGTTGCGGGGACAAAGGAGTGAATAAGCAGCCCATCCTGGGGCATTCCGTGTATAAATGCTTTTATGCGAATGCCCGAAGTCTACGAGCAAAGGTGGGAGAACTGGAATGTCTGGTGACAAGGGAAAATATTGACATAGTGGGCATAACGGAAACCTGGTGGAATGCGGAGAATCAGTGGGATACCGCAATCCCGGGCTATAAACTCTACAGGAGGGACAGGCAGGGGCGTGTTGGAGGTGGGGTGGCCCTTTATGTTAAGGAAGGGATAGAATCCAGCAAAGTAGAGATTGAAGGTGGGTCCGACTCCACCGTAGAATCTCTGTGGGTTAAATTACCAGGCTTGAGCAGCGATGTAATACTGGGGGTGTGCTATCGTCCTCCAGACCAGAAATCTGATGGGGACCTTGAAATGAGGAAACAGATCAGGGAGGTGACAAGGAAGGACAGGGTTGTAATCATGGGGGACTTCAATTATCCTCTTATTGACTGGGTCAATTTGTGTTCTGGTCACGATAAGGAAACCGGATTTCTTGACGTGCTAAATGACTGTGGCTTAGATCAGCTAGTCACGGAGCCCACCAGAGGACAGGTGACTCTGGATTTAATTTTGTGCGGTATGCAGGACCTGGTTAGAGATGTAAACGTTACTGAGCCATTGGGGAACAGTGATCATGCTGCGATCCGTTTTGACGTGCACGTTGGGGGAAGAATACCAGGCAAATCTCTAACAAAAACCCTTGACTTCCGACAGGCGGACTTCCCTCAAATGAGGAGGCTGGTTAGGAGGAGGTTTAAAGGGAGAGTAAAAAGAGTCCAATCTCTCCAAAGTGCATGGAGGCTGCTTAAAACAACAGTAATAGAGGCCCAGCAGAGGTGTATACCGCAAAGAAAGAAGGGTTCCACTAAATCCAGGAGAGTGCCTGCATGGCTAACCAGCCAAGTTAGAGAGGCTGTGAAGGGCAAGGAAGCTTCCTTCCGTAAATGGAAGTCTTGCCCTAATGAAGAGAATAAAAAGGAACATAAACTGTGGCAAAAGAAATGTAAGAAGGTGATAGGGGAGGCCAAGCGAGACTATGAGGAACGCATGGCCAGCAACATTAAGGGGAATAATAAAAGCTTCTTCAAATATGTTAGAAGCAGGAAACCCGCCAGAGAAGCGGTTGGCCCTCTGGATGGTGAGGGAGGGAAAGGGGAGATAAAAGGAGACTTAGAGATGGCAGAGAAATTAAATGAGTTCTTTGCATCTGTCTTCACGGCAGAAGACCTCGGGCAGATACCGCTGCCCGAACGGCCCCTCCTAACCGAGGAGTTAAGTCAGATAGAGGTTAAAAGAGAAGATGTTTCAGACCTCATTGATAAATTAAAGATCAATAAGTCACCGGGCCCTGATGGCATACACCCAAGGGTTATTAAGGAATTGAAGAATGAAGTTGCAGATCTCTTGACTAAGGTATGCAACTTGTCCCTCAAAACGGCCACGGTACCAGAAGATTGGAGGATAGCAAATGTCACGCCTATTTTTAAAAAGGGAAAGAGGGGGGACCCGGGAAACTATAGGCCGGTCAGCCTAACATCTATACCGGGTAAGATGGTGGAATGCCTCATCAAAGATAGGATCTCAAAACACATAGACGAACAGGCCTTGCTGAGGGAGAGTCAGCATGGCTTCTGTAAGGGTAAGTCTTGCCTCACAAACCTTATAGAATTCTTTGAAAAGGTCAACAGGCATGTGGATGCGGGAGAACCCGTGGACATTATATATCTGGACTTTCAGAAGGCGTTTGACACGGTCCCTCACCAAAGGCTACTGAAAAAACTCCACAGTCAGGGAATTAGAGGACAGGTCCTCTCGTGGATTGAGAACTGGTTGGAGGCCAGGAAGCAGAGAGTGGGTGTCAATGGGCAATTTTCACAATGGAGAGAGGTGAAAAGCGGTGTGCCCCAAGGATCTGTCCTGGGACCGGTGCTTTTCAACCTCTTCATAAATGACCTGGAGACAGGGTTGAGCAGTGAAGTGGCTAAGTTTGCAGATGACACCAAACTTTTCCGAGTGGTAAAGACCAGAAGTGATTGTGAGGAGCTCCAGAAGGATCTCTCCAGACTGGCAGAATGGGCAGCAAAATGGCAGATGCGCTTCAATGTCGGTAAGTGTAAAGTCATGCACATTGGGGCAAAAAATCAAAACTTTAGATATAGGCTGATGGGTTCTGAGCTGTCTGTGACAGATCAGGAGAGAGATCTTGGGGTGGTGGTGGACAGGTCGATGAAAGTGTCGACCCAATGTGCGGCGGCAGTGAAGAAGGCCAATTCTATGCTTGGGATCATTAGGAAGGGTATTGAGAACAAAACGGTTAGTATTATAATGCCGTTGTACAAATCTATGGTAAGGCCACACCTGGAGTATTGTGTCCAGTTCTGGTCGCCGCATCTCAAAAAAGACATAGTGGAAATGGAAAAGGTGCAAAAGAGAGCGACTAAGATGATTACGGGGCTGGGGCACCTTCCTTATGAGGAAAGGCTACGGCGTTTGGGCCTCTTCAGCCTAGAAAAGAGACGCTTGAGGGGGGACATGATTGAGACATACAAAATTATGCAGGGGATGGACAGAGTGGATAGGGAGATGCTCTTTACACTCTCACATAATACCAGAACCAGGGGACATCCACTAAAATTGAGTGTTGGGCGGGTTAGGACAGACAAAAGAAAATATTTCTTTACTCAGCGCGTGGTCGGTCTGTGGAACTCCTTGCCACAGGATGTGGTGCTGGCGTCTAGCCTAGACGCCTTTAAAAGGGGATTGGACGAGTTTCTGGAGGAAAAATCCATTATGGGGTACAAGCCATGATGTGTATGCGCAACCTCCTGATTTTAGGAATGGGTTAAGTCAGAATGCCAGATGTAGGGGAGAGCACCAGGATGAGGTCTCTTGTTATCTGGTGTGCTCCCTGGGGCATTTGGTGGGCCGCTGTGAGATACAGGAAGCTGGACTAGATGGGCCTATGGCCTGATCCAGTGGGGCTGTTCTTATGTTCTTATGTTCTTATGTTCTTATAGCCAGAAAGTGCATTCTGCCACCGTAATATTAGTTACAGTGGTGGTGAAGGCCCATAGGATTGGGTCACAAATACACCAGTTTTGGAACATAACAGCTATCTGTATATTATGATTGGAATGATATAAATATTTCTGTAACTTCTTCCCCAGAGACCTTCTACTGAGTACTCTTTGGTACTAGTGATCAAACATGTGTGCTGTATTCAGAGTCTGAAAGCCCAATCCTGTTGCTGGTCAGAGCCAGTGCTGTGCCTGCAGCACTGGCACTGGGTGTCGTGAAAAGCACCGTAAAGTACTTTTCAACACCCAGAGAGTAAGCTGCACCAGCGGGAATACCTGCGCCATCCTGTGGACACTGCATCCCACCCAGTGGCTGCTGGGGCAGTTGTGTTGCACTTGGTGGTGGGGGGAGTGTGTTCTGGAGGCAGGGAGGAGCTGGGAATGGTGAAGCAGGCCTCCACTGTATCTTAATCCCTGTCCCGTGCCTGAAAGCTCTAGATGGAGCTACTTGGTTTTGCACCAGTTAAACAGTCTCATTGAGCAGGCTGGGAAGCCCCATTGAGCAGGCTGGAGTGCCAAATGGGGCAAAGGAACAAGGAACTGGGCAGCCCAGCAGCTTACTGATAGGTGGGACTGATAGGGGTCAAGCTCTAGCAAGGCAGGGCTAATTTTTTTCCGCTCTGTTATACATCAGAATGCTTTTCTTGCAGCCTTTGTTCGGGGGGACAAGTGAGTGCCGTTCCCACGTAGGTTCAGGCTAGACTTGCAAGCTGAGGCTGTGTCATCTTCTTGCAGTTCTGCTGCCCAAGTGACCTTCGCGCCACATGCTGCACAGCAGTCCTGAAGTCACAATGTGTGACTGAGCAGCGCTCATGCTGGAGGCTGTGTAGAACAGCTGTCAGGGCCCATTCGTCATGCCCTGGTGAATAGCATATGTACAAGCCTAAGTTAGCTATTATTAATTTGTCAACAGGATGAAATCTCTTCAAATTAGCCCTCCTTGTTCGTTAGCCCTGGAGTGCTGCTCTGAACTGTGCCTGAGGAAGTGGGATGACCTCACGGCATCCAAGGCCAGGTACTCCTCCCTAGTTGGATAAGAAATTGGCCTAACCCCATAGTGGGAAGTGACCTTTATTTTAACAGCTGATGATGTGATGTGATCCAGGGAAGTTCTTTTTGCTTGCTTGGGGATCTGTAGAAGAAAGGAAGTGATGAGGGAGAGTGGAAAACACTGTCAAGTAGTAATCACTTAGGACAGGGGTGCTCAATAGGTGGATCGCGATCTACCGGTAGATCACGAGGCAAAATGAATAGATCGCGGAGTGCCGACCCCCCTCCCTTCAGGTGTCTCTGGGAGGAAACGCCGGGAGTAAGGCCCATTGTACTCAATGGGGCTTACTCCTAGGTAAGTGTGGCTAGGATTGCAGCCTCACAGCCTAATCCTAGGCATGTCTACTCAGGAGTAAGTCCTGTTATACTCAGTGGGGCTCAAGGTACACCAACATACCTTGTACACATAAATGTTATATGTTATGATGGCGCGAACATTGTAAAAAAACTCTGGTAGATCTGCGGGCCTTGCTGGGTTTCAAAGTAGCTCTCGAGCCAAAAAAGTGTGAGCACCCCTGACTTAGGAGATAAAGCTAATAAAGTGCTGAAAGGTGCAGTGACCAATTATGTTAGTTTGGTTTCTGAGTTCATTTATGCCTTTTGACATGAGTTTAACCAGGGGCAAATGAATCAAAGGAATGCTGGGCTGAATCAAACTGTTGCCTTTGGTGCATAGCACTTGCTGGTTGCCTTCCATTCTGCACTGAAAGAGAAAGTTTTATGGATAGATAGATGAATGTATAAGGAATCCAGTGTTAACCTCAGCTTATGAGCAGGCAGCTGTCCAAAACATGCAGCCGCTTTACCAGCTGTGATGAAGTGCATTTGTTTTACTTTACTGGAAATAAAAAGATTAAAGTTGTAATGCCGCAGTCTCCAAACCCCAGCCTGTGGGCCAGATGTGGCTGGCAATGAGCCTCCATCTGACCCACGGCAAGCCTCTGACCTTCAGTGACCCTCTGGCCCACAAGAAATGCCGGCGCAAGGCACAAAATCTCAAGCACAAAGACAGAGGCTCGCAGAGATCTCGTGAGACCTGCATAGCTCTGCAAGAGTCATGTAGCAAGCACTGCTTATAGCCAATATAAAGGAGCCTTGCAGTGACCTGCAGCCTGCTGGGAAGGAGCAACTGGGCTGCACATGGAGCAGATAAGGTGGTGTCCCAGTTTCATCCCTCAGAGAAGTAGCTGGTTTTATTTATTTATTCTGCTTCCTTGGGTTGGGGTAGGGGTTTGGGGAGCATGGCTCAGTTTGTGTGGCTCTCCTTCTGTTTGGGGAAAAAAACTTGGATGTCTGAATACTTTATTTATCTATTTATTTATATCTTTATTATTTATTTATTTTATGGCCTTCTACAGCATACCAAATATATCATGCGGCCTTCCTGCCAAAAATTTTGGAGACCCCTGTTGTAATGCGAAGAAGGAGGCAACCTTTTGTTCAGGTTCACTTTTCGTGATGTAAAAAAAAAGAGGTGCCCTTTCATAGCATAATATACTGAATTCAGCACCACAGGTGGGAAGAGAAAAAAACCAGTGTTGGAGTTTACAGTTAAAAGAAGAGAATGCAGCTCTTACTTCATTATTCTGTTAGTCAAGAGGGCTGTATTTATTAGTGCTGTCAAACTGCTGCTTATTTGATGCTGCCTGGCCACACACCCAGGTCATGCATAGGGAGAGAGACTTGCTTTCAAAAGAGGTCAGCAGTGTTGATTGCAGCACCATTCTGGAAAGGGCCGTGCTGCATCAGAAATGTCACTTCAACATTCATGCGCGGAAAGATCAATTCCCCCTTCCTGCTGTCCTATCCTGCTAATGGAGGTGATGTGATCTCTGTGCCATTTCTGGTCACTCTTGAATTGACTGATGGGGACAAAAGAAGCACCAGGTGTCCTAACATATCCTAGATGAAAAAATGCCACATCACTATTTGGCTGTGAGTTCAAATGGCTACGAATCCAAACACTGTAATTAGGCAATTCAAGGAAGCCATTCTTCCTGTATTTACACACACATGTACAAACATACATGCATGAATAAAAATAAAGTTTTTAGCACATGTAATACATAGGGTGGAAGAGAACTTTGCAAAAAACAGATTCAATTCCATTTCTCTGTTCAAATATTAGATGGATGCCCAGCCTTTCTCCCACATATTAGGGGCACCCAAGGCAGCTTACAATATAAAACCACAATACAAAGTAAAAGATTAAAACAATACTAAAACGTTAAAACATAAAACAGAACAATTAGGCAGATCATGTTAAAAATTACAATTAAATTCATTAAAAGTGCTGGCCCATTATGTCAACATTCAAATGCCTTCCTGAATAAAAAGGTCTTAAGGCCTACTGAAATGTCTCTGAAGAGGAAGCTGTTCTTAGCTCCAGGGAGAGAGAATTTCATATGCGAAGTGCCACCTTCAAGAAGACCCTATTTCTTGCCACCATCCCCCTCACCTCTTTGAATGGTGGCAGCGTTAAAAGGGCCCCCCTCTGATGACCTGAGAGAATGGGTAGGATTATAAGGAAGGAGGCTGTCCCTCAAATACCATGGTCCCTGTAGAGTGTGTTGCAGTAATCTAATCTAGATGTCACTCGGGCATGGGTCACCGTGGGCAAGTGTGAGTGTCTCAGGTATGGTTGCAGCTGGTGAACCAGCTGAAGAGAATAATTCAGCCTGATAATTCTATCAGCCTAATACAGGGGTGTCCAAACTTTTTGGTGGGAGGGCTATGTCATCTCTCTGACACTGTGTCGGTGGCCAGGGGAAAAAGAATTAATTTACATTTCAAATTTGAATACATTTACATAAATGAGATAAATGTAAATGTAAATTTGAATAAATTTACATATTAGAGATGGAATTTATATGAATGAATGAAGGTCTCGCAATAGCTCAAGGCCTATAAAAGGCCTTGCACAAAGCAAGGCCAGCCTTTCCTTTGCTGCTGCTTCACAGCAGTGGAATCAGCAAGCAGTGGAAGGAGCCCTTGTCCCACAGCTCAAGCGAGAGGTCCAGCAATTGGCTGTCATGCTAAGAGCAGTTGCGTCGGCCAGCACAGGCTCCAGCAAGTCTCCAGAGGACCAGAGGCTCATTAGAGATTGGGGGCTCCCCGTGGGCCAGATTGGGAGTCCTCAAGGGTCGCATGTGGCCCCAGGGCCGGGGTTTGGGCACCCCTGTTCTAATAGAATAATTCAGTGTTTCTCAAATTGTAGGTCGCGACCCACTTGGTGGATTCTGACTTGATTGTTAGTGGGTCATGAAGCTGAAACTGACAAGCAGAAAGCTGAGAAGGAAAATGCATGGAGCCCTATAGAAAATGAAACTGAGCCGCATCGCACATTTACGCGCGAACAGGTGAATGTGCCTTAATGCGTTGCAAAGGGCAGTCTGAGAGGAATCCAGTGCCACCAGAATGGTCCCAATCTAATGAACGCAGCCCCACAAAAGCACTTGAGAAGGAAGTCCCTCCCTTCAAGCTGACAAGTGTATTGAACCCTATGGAAAATGCCACATGCATTTTGCCACATGCTTGCATTTCCTCACAAGTAGGCAAATATGCCTTGGTTCATGTTGAAGGTCATGCAAAGGGGAATGCAAGGCCATGAGTATGGTCCTGATCTGATTAAATGAGCTGGTAAAGGCGAATTTTTTTTCTTTTTTAGACTTTTAAAGTTAGGTGGGTTCTTTTAATGATAGGATTTAAAGATAGGAACTTAAATTGAACTGGGCCCTGGATAGGGCTGAAAATCTTACTGATTGGGGGGGCGTTAAGGTTATTGCAGGCATGCTACAGAGAGAATTCACTTAGTGGAACAGGGCTGGCTTCCCCATCTCATCTCCCTTTACGTAATAATTTTTTTTTACTTTAATTATTTATAATTATTTAGTTTAATTTGCTTAATGATGTCACATCACTTCTGGTGTTTCCAGGACAGATGGTCATTCTAAAAAGTGGGTCCCCATGCTAAAATGTTTGAGAACCATTGGAAAATTATTATACAATATTAATCTTTAATAGTCACAGATGATGTGGTAGTTATGATACTGAGTTAGACAGTAGTTCTTGCATGAGAAAAGACAACTAAGCTACTGCAAAATTCAGTTTAAAAAAAAATAACATTAATTTAATCATGGTTCCCAAACTGCTGGGTCGTGACCCACCAGCCTGGGAAGCACTTCGCTCTGGCCCCTTAAGAGACGGAGAGGGGGAGGGAGGTTTGAATCTCACTTTTGCCATAAACTCACTCATAGAAGCCATTTTCTCTAAACACTCTTTCTTCTTTTTGAGCCCCTGAGCCCCCATCCCGAGCAGCTGCTGAGGGACCTTCTGCAGCACATGGAAGTGACATGGTAGGGCTACAGAGTGAGGGGGAAATACCTGCTCTCCTGGCTTCTGGGTGTTCCCCTCCCTTTGCCCACCTGTGCCACTTCCCATGCTGCTTTCAACATTCCCCCACCACTCAGGAGCCACTTTCACACACACAACACACACAGCTCCATGAGGTAGGCAAGACACTGAACTGACTGAATCCGCTGCATTACACAGTCATCCACTTGTTCGTTCTTTTTATATCCAAATGATGAGTTTTCAAAACACCTTCTGGATTCTGAAATCCTCAAGGAGGCACACCAGTTCAATTTAAAAAAATGGAAAAACAGCCACTCACAGGTTAAAACCTAACACTATAAAAATGGCAATAAAACTGCAGAACAAGAGCTAAAATCCAGAAGCAGTAAAAGCAGCTTCCAAAACATCCACCAGAGGCCATTATAAAACAAAAACATTTTTTACCAGTCTCCTGAAGGCCATTAGATTTCTAATCCATGCACCTCTTATGTAAGGAATTGATGCAGGATTTCGGCCTGAGGGTTTTCTTGGGGAAATGCTATCTTTACAGGGAATGCTTTTGGTGCTTCCTGTGGTGTGCTTTAGAGCTGAACTGGAAGCTACTCTGTGGCTATTGCCTCACTGGTTTGTTATGGCACCAGTTTTTGCAAGCAACTGCTTCATTCATAGTTGCTTGACATTGGGCACAATCCTAACCAGTTTTCTAGCACTGGCGTAGCTGTGCCAGTGGGGCATGTGCTGCATCCTGCAGTTGGGAGGCATTCATGAAGGCCTCCTCAAGGTAAGACCATGTTTGTTCCCTTACCTTGGAGTTGCATTGCCCTTACATCAGTACTGGAAAGTTGGTTAGGATTGTAGCCATTGACTCACAGCCCAATCCACTGTAACTCCCTGAATAATAATAATAATAATAATAATAATAATAATAAACAACTTTATTTATACCCCGCCCTTCTCCCCAAAGGGACCCAGGGCGGCTTACAACAGGTTAAAAGCAGATTAAAACATAATATTAAAAAACAGATAAAAACATTAACATATTAACAAATATCATAAAAACAGTAATCAGATAAAAAATCAGGTAAAAGGAGCATAGAGCAGCAGATCATAGGAATCAGGCCTGTAAAAAATACTAAGAGATGTAGAAAGGATGTTAAAAAAGATGTTAAAAAGGCCATGAACTCAGAAGTCTTGTTTAAACAGAAGGGTCTTCAGGCCCCGCCGAAAAGTCTCAAGAGAGGGAGCCATTCTTAAGTCGAGGGGAAGGGAGTTCCATAACGTTGGTGCCACTACTGAGAAGGCCCTATTTCTTGCCGCCGCCCCACATACCTCCTTAGGCGGTGGCACTTGTAAAAAGGCCTTCTCTGATGACCTAAGAGGACAAGCCGGATTGTACGGAAGTAGGCGGTCCCTAAGATACCCTGGCCCAGAGCAGTAAAGGGCTTGGTGAAAGGTGAATGGTGATGCAGCAGTGCCAGTGCGGCCTCCATTGCATTTTGTGGGGGGGTTTTAGCCTCCAGAGGTCTCCTTGGGGTAAGGGAACATTTGTTCCCTGCATGCCCAGTAGGTCAGTTCAGACTTGTGCCAGCTGGATAGCTGGTGCACATCCAAGTTGATTTGTTAAGGTGGATCAGGTCTGGGAATGGGGTAAGGATTTGGCGCGCGCCCTTGAACCACCCCTCGGCCTGATCTGCCCTCTACTCACCCCAGTCACTGCCCACTTCTGCCTCCTGCCCTGTTCATCCCCCTGCACAGCCTTACCTGCTCCAGTGGATCTTTGGCCATCTGCTAGCACATGAGAGGCTGAACCAGCTTCCACCAGTGGCCTAGCAGTGTATTCCAAAGGACACTACTTTGTGGCTGCTGTGAAGCAGTTGTCACCGACACAACACGCAATGCGCTGGTTCCTGGCCTAATTAGGATTGGGCAGTTAGAAGGTTGCCTATAGAGGCATGACCTGGGCTGGAAGGTAAACTGACTATAGGTAGCATGGCCAGCATGTGCAGCGCTGCCCAGCAGCCTTCTCGGAGCGGGCTTCCCTCTTGCTGCAGAGAAGATCCGGCTGTGCCGAGTGCACTTGCCAGCAGAGTTCTCCCTGGCACTGGGCTTCCCTCTCGTCCAGAGAAGGCCTGTGCTCACTAATGGAGTCTTCTCTGAACTGGGTGGGGAGTCCAGTGCCAGAGAGGGCGTGGCTGGATGGTGCACACAGATGGCAACAGAACCGTGGGTGAGCCAGGGAGACTACGACACCTCACGCTGCCCTTGTCTTGTTCAGGGCAGAAGCAGCAGGTAGGGAGGCCACCATGCTGTGCTGCACTGCACTCACTGAGGGACCTCACGACCCCCCCTGGGGACTTTCCTAGCCTCCCCAGGGCGTCGCACCTCACAGATTGATAACCTCAGAGCTTTCCGCATGGCAATGGAATAAATGGAGAGTTACATAGGATCGGGCTGCCCATTAGAGTAAGTGCCCGAACAAAGACATTCAGTCCTTCTTTCTGTTTCAAAAGCTATGTAGTGATTTTGAACTGCATGTTGTAAGAAGTGTGTTAGTTGGTCTAATGTTTTTTTTTTTTTTAATGCATATGGGATACTCAAAACAGGGTGTAACCATAGCAGGAGAGTGAGGCTTTTACATTTTTCCCTGCCGCAGCTCCAAAACAGATTGCATTCCCCGCACACTATTTCATTTAAGCTTCTGTTGGTTTTCCTTGTGCATAATGCAGGTGATTCTTGTGATGTATATTTTTCAAGTGATATATATCCTACACTTTTCTCTCCCTCTTGGGAAGCACTCTAGATGGCTAACAATATCAAAATTAAAAACCACAGTAAAATCACAGAAACAGAGCAGGTGCTTGATATCTTCACCTGCCTTTCCCTTTCTGTGCTTCTTCTCCCTCACAGGACATGTGAACTGATGGTAGGCCTTAAGAAAGACATTGCACGAAGTAGGGGTAATATTTTACTAAACATCTTCCATCAGCTAAAATTGTTGTATTGGCTGCAGCATCTTCTGTACAGCTGTAATCATGGCCCCTCCATGCATTTGTTATCCACACCCTGGTAACACTCTCTTTGGATTACAGCAATGTGTTGTATGTGGGGTTGTCCTTAAAGACTGCTCAGAAACTTTAGTGGATTCACAATATGGTAGGTAGATTATTTTTCCAGTTTTAAAGCTCCTTAATAATCTACCTTCATGGGCAGTGACTAGGAGTAGGGAATTTCTAGTTGTGGTGCCCTGACTCTCTCTCCCTAGGGAAGTTCATCTGGCGCTAATGTATTTTCAGCACCAGATGAAAAGCTTTTTACATGCTTGGTATTTTCTTAATTGTAATTTTATGTACTGCTACTGTTTCTAACTTTTGTTTTTATTGTTTTATTTGTCGCCTGTGTTTTAAAAATTCATTTGTATGCTGTTCTTGCCCCCCCTCCCCCGAAACTAAAGATTGGGGTACCAAATACCCTAAACAAACAACATCTTCTGAGGCCTACTTGAGGAAGTAATAATATACCAGAATTGGCTGAAAGTTTCTTAAGATGTATCTGAAGGGTTTTAAGAGGTTCTTTGTTTCTTCTTCTGTGGAACGAACATGGCAGCAATACCCTCGTGTCCAATACACTTTGGAAAGCACCATGGAAATAGTATTATCTCTACCATGAAAATCTGTTTTACAGGGCTGTGCTGTACGCAGCTGAAATCTGTAGTCAGGGGTTTGTTTGCTTTGGAAAACAAGCTTTTAAAGGTCACACATCCTCCTGGCCTCATAAGGCCTCTTATGTGTCACCATAACTTTCACAATCTGGAGTAGGATTAGGGGTTTTGTACAGTTGTTTTAATTCTGGTGCATTAAGCACAACTCTTGTTTCCTCCCCTCTGCTCTGCTGTTGAGTTACCGTCTTTGAGCTCTTGCACCTGCGATTTTTCAGCTGCACCTCAGGGCAACCCTGGTGAGACACACTATGGTCCAAATCCTAACCCAATTTCCAGCACTGCCATAGCTGTGCCAATGGGACATGTGCTGCATCTTGCAGTTGGGTAGCACTCGGAGGCCTCCTCAAAGTAAGGGAATCTTTGTTTCCTTACTTTGGAGCTGCATTGCTCTTATGCCGGTGCTGGAAAGTAGGTTAGGATTGTGCCCTATGGCTAATTTTACCTCTTGTTTTGTCTGTCTCTTCCCTCCCCACTGTTAAATCCTGAAAACTCAACAGGACTGCTTCTCCCTCCCCTGTAAAGAGAAGAAATTGAATTTGTATCTCTCTGTAAAACATTAAAACAAATACTTCCCTCTACAAGCAAAAGCCACAGTGCTTCTCTCTCTCTCTCTCTCTCTCTCTCTCTCTCTCTCTCACACACACACACACACACACACACACACACACACTCGGGGAAATGCAGTATTTACATTCCTGAGAAAATCTGTTTAGAAAGTCCCTGATGATATTTGTGTGGTGATTCCCTCCCCCCCTCCATACAGTGTAATAATTAAGGTCAACATGTGTGCAAAAACACAAATGCTTGAACAGATGCTTTAATTAAAGTTTTGCTGCCTTGCCCCACTGCTAATTCTGCATTAGTCCTTCATAAATTTTACTACCAAGAAAAGAAACTGTAGGAAGTTTTATGAGATAATTTGCAAGTGGGTTTTCCATGTCTCTGTGAAAAAGGTGGATATTATCCAGTTAAGGGAGTGATCCTGTTGGTAAGGTCAGCAAGTTTTCAAAGGATTCATTGTAGAACCTCAAGTTTCAGTCCAAATAATTATTCTGTTCAATTTGGTGTCAGAAAGTGGAATTTAAATTTAATTTCCTATTTCTTAATGTTAGAATTTAGAGAAGCACCCGAGAGTGATAGCTTTTGCATCTAGGATGCCAGGCAGTCTCTTTGATAGAGCAATATCATCCTAGAGGTGCTAGAAATGACCCAAAATAAAGGAAATAGGCAACATGACACCTGCTCTCATTGTAGCTAGTTAAACAGAGTTTGCATTATGACTAAGTTATTATTTTCAGATTTTTAAAATATCTCCTCCAGATAAATGTTTCTATGGGCTTTTCTTGCCGGGGGGGGGGGGTTCTGTTGTGCTTAAGGCAAAAAGACAATGGACCGCATGTGAGGACCGATGTGAGGACCGCATGGTGACTTGCCTGCCTGGTGCGAAGGTTGCGGACATCACTTCTCGTCTAGACAGGCTGGTAGACAGTGCTGGGGGAGAGGTAGCGGTTGTGGTGCATGTCGGCACCAACGACGTGGGCAAGTGTAGCTGGGAGGTCCTGGAGGCCAAATTTAGGCTTTTAGGCAGGAAGCTGAAAGCCAGGTCCTCAAAGGTAGCGTTCTCTGAAGTGCTACCTGTTCCACGCGCAGGGCCAGCTAGGCAGGCGGAGATCAGGAGTCTCAATGTGTAGATGAGACAGTGGTGTAGGGAGGAGGGGTTTAGATTCGTTAGGCACTGGGGAACGTTTTGGGACAAGCGGGGCCTGTACAAGAGGGACGGGCTCCACTTGAACCAGAATGGAACCAGACTGCTGGCGCATAACATTAAAAAGGTGGCAGAGCAGCTTTTAAACTGATCCCTGGGGGAAGGCCGACAGGAGCCGAGGGGCATCCGGTTCAGGAATCCTCATCCCTATGGGATGAGGATGGGGAGGTTAGAGAACAACAAGACAAAGGCAGGGTAGGAGAAGAAATTGGGAAAGGTAGCGTGATGGGATGTGATAGACAGTTTGGCATAATGAGAGGATGCGGGGACAAAGGAGCAAATAAGCAGCCCATCCTAGGGCATTCTGTGTACAAATGCTTTTATGCGAATGCCCGAAGTCTACGAGCAAAGGTGGGAGAACTGGAATGTCTGGTGACAAGGGAAAAGATTGACATAGTGGGCATAACGGAAACCAGGTGGAATGCGGAGAATCAGTGGGATACCGCAATCCCAGGCTATAAACTCTACAGGAGGGACAGGCAGGGGCGTGTTGGAGGTGGGGTGGCCGTTTATGTTAAGGAAGGGATAGAATCCAGCAAAGTAGAGATTGAAAGTGGGTCCGACTCCACTTTCTCTGTGGGTAGAGTACACTTTCTCTGTGTAGAATCTCTGTGGGTTAAATTACCAGGCTTGTGCAGCGATGTAATACTGGGGGCGTGCTATCGTCCTCCAGACCAGAAATCGGATGGGGACCTTGAAATGAGGAAACAGATCAGGGAGGTGACAAGGAGGGACAGGGTTGTAATCATGGGGGACTTCAATTATCCTCATATAGACTGGGTCAATTTGTGTTCTGGTCACGATAAGGAAACCGGATTTCTTGATGTGCTAAATGACTGTGGCTTACAGCAGCTAGTCACGGAGCCCACCAGAGGACAGGTGACTCTGGATTTAATATTGTGCAGTATGCAGGACCTGGTTAGAGATGTAAACGTTACTGAGCCATTGGGGAACAGTGATCATGCTGCGATCCGTTTTGACATGCACGTTGGGGGAAGAATACCAGGCAAATCTCTCACAAAAACCCTTGACTTCCGATGGGCGGACTTCCCTCAAATGAGGAGGCTGGTTAGAAGGAGGTTGAAAGGGAGGGTAAAAAGAGTCCAATCTCTCCAGAGTGCATGGAGGCTGCTTAAAACAACAGTAATAGAGGCCCAGCAGAAGTGTATACCGCAAAGAAAGAAGGGTTCCACTAAATCCAGGAGGGTGCCCGCATGGCTAACCAGCCAAGTTAGAGAGGCTGTGAAGGGCAAGGAAGCTTCCTTCCGTAAATGGAAGTCTTGCCCTAATGAAGAGAATAAAAAGGAACATAAACTGTGGCAAAAGAAATGTAAGAAGGTGATACGGGAGGCCAAGCGAGACTATGAGGAACGCATGGCCAGCAACATTAAGGGGAATAATAAAAGCTTCTTCAAATATGTTAGAAGCAGGAAACCCGCCAGAGAAGCGGTTGGCCCTCTGGATGGTGAGGGAGGGAAAGGGGAGATAAAAGGAGACTTAGAGATGGCAGAGAAATTAAATGAGTTCTTTGCATCTGTCCTCACGGCAGAAGACCTCGGGCAGATGCCGCTGCCCGAACGGCCCCTCCTAACCGAGGAGTTAAGTCAGATAGAGGTTAAAAGAGAAGATGCTTCAGACCTCATTGATAAATTAAAGATCAATAAGTCACCAGGCCCTGATGGCATCCACCCAAGAGTTATTAAGGAATTGAAGAATAAAGTTGCAGATCTCTTGACTAAAATATGCAACTTGTCCCTCAAAACGGCCACAGTGCCAGAGGATTGGAGGATAGCAAATGTCACGCCTATTTTTAAAAAGGGAAAGAGGGGGGACCCGGGAAACTATAGGCCGGTCAGCCTAACATCCATACCGGGTAAGATGGTGGAATGCCTCATCAAAGATAGGATCTCAAAACACATAGACAAACAGGCCTTGCTGAGGGAGAGTCAGCATGGTTTCTGTAAGGGTAAGTCTTGCCTCACGAACCTTATAGAATTCTTTGAAAAGGTCAACAGGCATGTGGATGCGGGAGAACCCGTGGACATTATATATCTGGACTTTCAGAAGGTGTTTGACACGGTCCCTCACCAAAGGCTATTGAAAGACTCCACAGTCAGGGAATTAGAGGACAGGTCCTCTCATGGATTGAGAACTGGTTGGAGGTCAGGAAGCAGAGGGTGGGTGTCAATGGGCAATTTTCACAATGGAGAGAGGTGAAAAGCGGTGTGCCCCAAGGATCTGTCCTGGGACCGATGCTTTTCAACCTCTTCATAAATGACCTGGAGACAGGGTTGAGCAGTGAAGTGGCTAAGTTTGCAGACGACACCAAACTTTTCCGAGTGGTGAAGACCAGAAGTGATTGCGAGGAGCTCCAGAAGGATCTCTCCAAACTGGCAGAATGGGCAGCAAAATGGCAGATGCGCTTCAATGTCAGTAAGTGTAAAGTCATGCACATTGGGGCAAAAAATCAAAACTTCACATACAGGCTGATGGGTTCTGAGCTGTCTGTGACAGATCAGGAGAGAGATCTTGGGGTGGTGGTGGACAGCTCAATGAAAGTGTCGACCCAATGTGCGGCGGCAGTGAAGAAGGCCAATTCTATGCTTGGGATCATTAGGAAGGGTATTGAGAACAAAACGGCTAGTATTATAATGCCGTTGTACAAATCGATAGTAAGGCCACACCTGGAGTATTGTGTCCAGTTCTGGTTGCCGCATCTCAAAAAAGACATAGTGGAAATGGAAAAGGTGCAAAAGAGAGCGACTAAGATGATGACTAAGATGTAGCTGGGGCACCTTCCTTATGAGGAAAGGCTACGGCGTTTGGGCCTCTTCAGCCTAGAAAAGAGATGCCTGAGGGGGGACATGATTGAGACATACAAAATTATGCAGGGGATGGACAGAGTGGATAGGGAGATGCTCTTTACACTCTCACATAATACCAGAACCAGGGGACATCCACTAAAATTGAGTGTTGGGCGAGTTAGGACAGACAAAAGAAAATATTTCTTTACTCAGCGTGTGGTCGGTCTGTGGAACTCCTTGCCACAGGATGTGGTGATGGCGTCTAGCCTAGATGCCTTTAAAAGGGGATTGGACAAGTTTCTGGAGGAAAAATCCATTATGGGGTACAAGCCATGATGTGTATGCGCAACCTCCTGATATTAGAAATGGGTTATGTCAGAATGCCAGATGCAAGGGAGGGCACCAGGATGAGGTCTCTTGTTATCTGGTGTGCTCCCTGGGGCATTTGGTGGGCCGCTGTGAGATACAGGAAGCTGGACTAGATGGGCCTATGGCCTGATCCAGTGGGGCTGTTCTTATGTTCTTACAATCATAGCATTATTCTAAGCCTGGCCAGTGGACCATTTAGGTCAGTAATGACTGTTTGCAGTTCTCTAACTCTGGCTGGAAATAAACTGTAGAAGCATTTCCCAAAGTGTAGATCGCAACCTGTGTGTGGTGGTCGTGAGGTGGGCCCTCCTACCCACACTTGTGCTGGTTTGGCTCCAGGTAAGAGGCCCGCAATCCTCAGGCCCGCAACCCACTCTGTTGGTGTCCATGGGCCTCAGAATGGCCCCTCAGAAGCATCCTGAAGAGACTTACGGTTTTCAGAAGCAACTTACTGTTTGACTGGTTGCTTCTGTGGGCCATTCTGAGACCCGGAGAGGCCGATAGAGTGGGTGATGGGTCAGGTGTGACCCAGATTCAGCCTCCAGAGGCTCCTGGTAAGTCATTCCAGCCAACAGCTTTGTGACCCACCGTGGACGATGAGGTGGGTAGTAGTGCTGGTAAGTTTGGGAACCACTGAACTGTAGATTTTAAGGGAACTGAATGTGAGTTGAGAAAGACATTATTGATTATGTCATCAGATTGATATGTCATCAGTGTCAAAGGCAGTTTAAATTAAAAGGCAGTTTTATTTAGCATGTCCTTCTTCCAAGGACAGCATACATGAGTTATTCCATTGTATCATCACATCAACCCTGTGACATATTAAAGTTATGTTAATATTGCAATTGGCACTTAAACACATGTGGTTTTTCTAAGTGAAATAGACTCTAGGGAGAGGGTTCAGGAAAGAGTAGTTTACCTTTGGTTCCTGTCACACTCCTGATCAGGTGCTCCCCCCCCCCCATGGCTGTAATTTGTGCTGGATGGAAAACTTCCTTTGGTGTCGTTCTCCTCCACAGCTGCTGTTTACCTCTGAAAACTAGACACTTCAGGACCACACATATTATGGACATACTGTGTAGTTCAGTCTTGAGATCTATTAGGTTGAGGGGCAAAGGGTCACCTGTAAACATCATATTGCTTGAGAATCTGTAGCTCATTTCTCCCATCCAAATACAACAGCTTACCCACTCCATCACAATATTTTGAACCAGAAGGTAGACCACAGGTTTAGGGGTGAGAGAGAGAGAGAGAGAGAGGGAGCTAAAGTTGGGGATTTTCTTTATTTAAAACCTAGGAATCAGGGATGTGTGTTTCCTGACTACTATAGAGAGTAAACAGTTCTGTCGTGGTGCTGTCATTTCTACAGATCCATTTTTGCTCCAAACGCTGCATCCTCTCTCCAGCAGACGGCCCATGCTTTATTGTCATGGTAATACATTGAATGAAACATACAGTCTGAGAAAGCCAAACATGAAGTCTCCTTTTGCAGTATAATTGGGAACAAGGCTTGCTACGAATTGTGCCCTTACTTGGGAATGTGTGGGTGCAGGTTGCTCACTGCTGTTTCCACTTATACGCCTTTGGTGGCAAGCAAACTGGCAATTGCCACACTGAAGAGAACTCTTTGTCCTTCCCAAGAGGGACATGAATAGCTAGCTACAACAGAAAGCTTAATAAAAGAAAAATTAGTAATGCTTTCCCATCAAGCTTCTCTAAGGCTATTCCATTAGATTACATTCAGGTGTGGATGTTAAGTGCAGGGGACAGTTGATACAACCTTATTGTCTTCTGCCTGCTGCTTTGAAGGTACTGGTTCACAATATAGCCTTTTATAGTTTTCTCAGTGTCAGGAAAGGTGGGGTGAGATGTAGTGTATAACTCCTGAATTACATATTCCACAGGGAAATTCCTGAGATAAGCTCGGATGCTGAGAGGTTTATCTGTCCAGTGATTCTTTTTACAGAGCTTCCCTTTCAGAAGGCGCCACTCACCCTGCTTAGCAACCCTCCAAATTGCTCTTTAACAGCAGTCCAACAACCTTTTAACTAGCTCCTGTATAGAGTCAGCTCCCATACAGAGTCAGCATGAGCACTGTTCAAAGGAGAAATGTTACCTCTTCACAGCACTTTCTGAAAAGGAATCTTTGGGTGAGATTTCTTTTCAGAAAGTGAGTGTGTGGAACCATTTTTTTCCTTATTTTGCTAGTAAACCATTTTGTAAATTACTTTTTGTTGAAAAGTAGTATATAAGTATTAGTAATAATAATAATAATAATAATAATAATAATAATTTGTTATTATTATTACACACCTGTGTGTGTATTATAATACACACCTGGAGTATTGTGTCCAGTTCTGGTCGCCACATCTCAAAAAGGATATAGTGGAAATGGAAAAGGTGCAAAAGAGAGCAACTAAGATGATGCAAGGGAGGGCACCAGGATGCAGGACTCTTGTTATCTGGTGTGCTCCCTGGGGCATTTGGTGGGGCCACTGTGAGATACAGGAAGTTGGACTAGTTGGGCCTGTGGCCTGATCCAGTGGGGCTGTTCTTATGTTCTCATGTTCTCATGTTGCTGTTAAAATATATGTGACCATACAGTCTCAAGGAAGCACATATGTACATGAATCCACAAAGATTTGTTGCAGAAGCCTGGGAAACAATACCATGATAAGTCAGAAAAAAGGGCACAAAGCACGATCCAAGATTAAATGTACATGTATTAAATGAACGTAGCTGAGAAACCAAACTACATTGGATACACATCTGTGTGTGTGTGTGTGTGTGTGTGTGTGTGTGTGTGTGAGAGAGAGAGAGAGAGAGAGAGAGAGAGAGAGATGAGGGGTGTGTTGTTCTTGAGAGATTTTTTTATTACAAATGCTCTTCTGGAGCAAGAGTACTTTTTGTGTTGTGTTGTCTAAATCCTGGGTATCTATCTTTGCCCCAGGTGATTTTCTGTGCATGATTGATGGACTGCATTTGGCTTGGTGGATCACAGATTTTTCAGACCTGTAATACTGTTTCAGAAACCTGAAGGTGATATGAAAAGACATAATTGCCTGCGGTATGCAGACGGCATCATTGTCAAACCGGGGTTGAATACTTACTTGAACTTGTATGTACTGCAGGGCTGCAGTTTGTCTTACATTGAAAGCAAAAGTTTTCACTTTCTCTTCCATGTGGAGGGGAATGTGCAAACTGAAAACTCGGCATGGCTTCCATGGTTTGATGATCATTTGAACAAGGCCATTGTCATCTCTCTAAAGTAGGCTTTGGAGCACTTTAAAGTCTTAAAATTATGTTTGGTCTGAGATCTGAAGTAAAAGAAATGGGTGTGCCATAGATAGCAATGCCTTTCAACTTTCTCAAACAGATGTCAGTCTGTACCCTAAATTGCTCATAAGTCACCAGGAGATAGGATGAATTATGAAATCCCTCTCCCCTGCCAGCCTATGTGGTTTGGGTCTCTTGATGACCTGCAGTGATATTAAACCACTTGCCCCCAACCACATGCCTCCAACTTTTCATGATTGTTAGCACTGGATTGGACAAGATTTAGGACATCGATGGCTAGAGCTACCTATATGTACCACTGTTCTTATTTACACCTGCAGGTACTCATGTCAAAGAAAGTTTCATGATTCACCATTCACAACTGCTGAAGACTGCAATTCTATACACACTTTCCCCAAATTAAGCTCAGTAAAGATAATAGGACTTCTGAGTAAACAGATATAGGATTGCACTGTAATTCTTTGCCTTTTACAACTGCATAGTAACAGTGCCTTCTCACTACACATTTTTTAAGCACATTCTTTTTTTAAAAAAAAAATAGCAAATAGACTCATCAATTGCCCTGACAACAGCACAGCAACATGACTGAAAAAACATTTCTTTTATTGAAAATGTAATGCATTTGTAACTCCTGTGAAATCTTTTAGAACTAGCTTTATTCATGCCAATGCTAAATCTAGGATATGTAATCTATGGCCTTATCTGCGCGTGTAGCAGGTTACTGAAGTAGTAGGACTACCCAACTACAGACTGTATGTAGGTGATCACATCCCACTTTTAAATGCACCCCTCTGTTAAAAATTCCCTGTAAACAAGAAACCTAGAGTACAAATGGAACCTTCATCCATTGATGTGCTAGTTATCTAATTTCTGGGACTTTTTAAACCAATCTCAAAAACCCTGGAGATTCCATTGTTGACTGCACCATTATATACGTTATTGTGGTGTAAAGTTTAACCTCAAATATGGATAAGAATCCTTTGGTGAAAGCATTATTATTGAACCAAGATGAAAGACAACTATGAATTGAGTTCAGATGCAATACCAACTTGTTTGATGAATTATTTAAGGTTAAGAATGTTAAATGATAATTTGAAATTATGGAAAGATATTATTATAATTTGTCAGTCTTAAAAATGGTTTACAAAAATCCTCTTCAGTAATTTCAATATAGTGAAATCTGCACGTCCATGGGAAGTGATAACAAGACTTTGCCATTTCTGATAAGGCACTTTTTAGTATCACTGGAAAGACAGTAGGAAGTGAATAGGAAGCTTTTGTAGAATTTAAAATTCCCTGGGAGTCTTTTACAGAAGTTTGTGATTTATTAAGAACAGTCAAATGGTACAGAACAACATCCAGAGATTAAAAACTAAGGCTGAAATAGTCTACTGTACACACTTTCATTGGAGTAAGCCCCATTGAACACAATGAGGCTTACTTTTGAATAGACATGCACAGGATTTCACAGTAGATGTAGTAATGAATCTGTTAGGGATATTTTGTCATAGGTATACCAGTTACCCATGCCACCACTGAAGTTGTTGCTCAGATTTATAGACAATTTGCAAGAAAAAGAACATCAAGAACTTGGTGTAAAATTAACAGCACCAGCAACTGTGTTAGTGAAGAACGTTGAAAGTCCAAAAGTAGGCTGGTATACAGTTAAACTCACATCTGATAAGATTTCTTGAAGGAGAGGGTAAATAAGATAAGAATATATAATAACTGGAATTGGTTTGTAATCTTGGTTTGAAAATATTGGTCCTTTGATTGGAATAAGGGAGCTTTTTCCTGGCAGCTTGAAATGTGCATGTAATCAGTTACTGAAAGCTTATATGTTAATGTATAAATTAGTTGTGTATAGAATATATTCTATCATATGCATGATAATAGTACTTGGATTTGGATTTAATATGATGACTTACTACTGTGATGACACAGCAGTACTGTGATGACAATAAAACTGTAAAATATGTAGAGGGGGGAAAGTTCAGCATGTTTGCCTCTGATAGTGAGGCAGCTGCTGCAATTGAGGTGTGATTTATCATATAACATTGTGTGAAGCGTCTCCTGCATAGCCTCTGTTACACTCCATGATAAGCACTGAAATTGCAAGCCTTTCTTAAGAGAGGCGCTCATTGATTTTTAGATTTCCGTCATTTGCACCATGGCTTTCATTATGTCTGGCTTATGTATAAAGATTTTATTTTCTTTTGCTTTCCTAGAATTTGCAGTTTCTAGTATGCGAGTAAATATATCCCCTAGACCAGAAACAAGACGTAAAATTCTGTGTTTTTGCTACCTGTGTTCTTGCTACGTGTGGTGAAGAATCTGCCACAAGCAGCACTTGTCCTTAAGACCACATCTTTTTCAAAAGAAAATGTGCCAGATCATTTTGATCCAAGAACCACGTTTCTAGGACATAAAACTTGAATTAAAAATTTTTGTCCTTTAAAGTCATTGGATTAATCAACTGATCAATCGGCGAAGGCAAATTTTAATTTGTGTGAATCAGAGCTGAGGCTGCACTTGTTTGTTTTATTTATTTTTTCATATTTTTATACCACCCTTCCTTCAAGGAGCTCAGTGTGATATTCATGGTTCCTTCCCTCCTTTTGTTCTCACAACAATACTGTGAGGTACGTTAGACAGAAAAATAGTGACTGGCCCAAGGTCACCTAGGAAACTTCCTGGCTGTGTGGGGATTTGAACCTGGATCTTCCAAATCTAACACCAGAACCACTACTATACCATCTTTGATCTCAGGTCTCATTTTATGAGGCTATTTTGATTCTAGGTTTTACCGTAATAGTTTAGCATCTCCAAAGCTTCCTCCCCCTCCCCATTTCACAGTCCATGAATCTGATTGGAGGGTCAGCTTAGACCGATTCAGACTGGAAGACCAATTCAGCTTAACCCAACCAATAATAGTGGGACCAAGGAAAGGGAATGTAAATTGGCCATTATCTTTTCATTTCAGTGCATTGTTATATCAGCATCCTCGCTTCTCAGTATCTGGTGTTAATTTATATCCTTTATAACAGAGTAGATAGCCAGAAACAACTCAACAGAGAGAAACAGCATTACACTTTTTAAATGCTCCTTGGAAAAAAGAGGAAAATGTTTGGTTAGTATGTGTAACTAATCCAGGTTAGGTGATTTTCTGAAAACTTCCTTACTGCATGTCCAGAAATGACAGTTCACAGCTAGCATGACATATCAGGTTGATGGCAACAACAATGAATTCCAGAGGAATACGTAATGATAAACCAATTAAAATGGTTGCCAGTTCGGCACAGAACTTTAGAATAAAACCCAGGAAAATCAAGTCTGTTGTTTCCACTCTATGTCTTGGACAACATGTTCTTTCATTAAACCTGGCACTCAGTCTCAATCACACACACACACACACACACACACACACACACAGAGAGAGAGAGAGAGAGAGACTGACTGATTCACTTGCTCCAATTTCATTTCTTCTTGGCCTTTTAAACAATGTCACAAGGTGGTATACCTTCAGTGGTGATAAGAACACACATTTTGTATAAACTCAGAGGAACTATCTCCTTTAGCATTACTTATTTTGTTCCAGGACTGCAGGGTCAAATTGACTAAAATCTTGGAGACAATTTCTTGCATTCCTTGTAGCACATGGCTTGCCCCTCTCTTCCTTCAGTAATCTTTAGTTCTTTGCTTTGGGGGAACATTTCTTCTGTGTACCAGCTCTTCACTTCTTGCTCACCAAGGACTGGGCTGCTTAACCATGCTTCAGTTTCCTTGGTCTGCCATGCAGACTACGGGGCCATTTAGCAGATGCTGGGTCGGGGTGAAGCATGGCCTGTAAGGACCACCCTCAGGGAAAAAAGCACATGGCCGCTCATGGACAGTCACACCCAAACAGTGTGCCTTGCTAGAATTGCTAGTGCGTTGTGATAAAAATCATTCAGGTCTCCTGCACACTTTTTAATTGCCAACAGAGGAGCTGCCTATTGTGTCTCTGCTTTGAGTCACTGCTCTGGCCGTGAGGCTTTGCCTTTCCGAGGAGTGGCACGTTTTTGCTTCTTTGCAGTGGATTTGATTGGATCATTCCATCAGTGCTCATACAAAAACTGTCCTAATTACCCACCAATAGGGATGGCTCCTCTGGGCAATACTGAAAAAATAAGCCTTTTTGGGTGTCCTTCAACATGAGTTGTGTTTTCAGTTCTAATTGAGAAAAAAGACTGAGGGCCCAATCCTAAATAGTGTGCGCCAGCTTACCACCAGCATGCACTGTTGCAAACATGCCATAAGGCATGTCTGCAGCCCTCAGCACCAGTCTAGCATCAGTGCTAGCTCAGCGCTGGGCTGGTGCCTGTGGACCTCCACCGTTCCGCAGTCGCCCAAACGGCCGGGCAGCGGAGAGGTAGGTGGGGGGAGGTGGTGTTCTGGGGTGAGGGGAGGATGGGGAATAATAATAATAACAACAACAACAGGTATTTATATACCGCCTTTCTTGGTCTTTATTCAAGACTTTATTCAAGGCGGTTTACATAGGCAGGCTTATTTAAATCCCTTATTAAATAGGGATTTTTACAATTGAAAGAAGGTTCTTTCTTTCAAGAACCACTACATTCAGGTGTTTCATTCCGATCTGGTTTCACATTCTGGCCTCCATCCTCCCACTCTCAGAGCAGATGGAATAGCTCGGCTTCAGCTTGTCAGCTGCTTCAAGGTCGAACGGTGCCGGTGGCCTCAAACTGGCAACCTTGTGGATGTTATCTTCAGGCAGACGGAGGCTCTACCCTCTAGACCAGACTTCCTGCCCGGCATGCCAGGGGGAGGGAACGTGGCAAGAGGGAGGTGGGACTGGTGGAGCTTTTCTCCACCAGATCCTGAGCCTCCGTGTTGGGCTGTTGGCCCGACATTGTGGGGCTATTCGTGTTACCCTTCTCCCGAAGAGCCACTGGCACTGCCCGGGCAGCGCTCAGGATGCAGTAGCAGCATTTTTTGGCGCCACCTCAGCCCTGCAAGCCGGGCAGCTCAGGATTGGGCTGCCCAGCTGTAATCCTATAGACACTTACATGGAAGTAAGTCTCATTGAATTGAATAGGATTTATTTCCCAATAGACACTAAGTTCATGTGAGATTTGAACAATTGCATTATTTTGTGATTATTAAATTAAATTGCTGCAACAGTTGCTACATAGTTGTAATATTTGGCTTTTTGGAAAGCTTGTGAACTCTGCTATGTTAAATTCCACCCCAGTACTCTTTAGTACTGTTGGGTAAACAGATTATTTTGCTGATTGCAGGGATAGATCAGATTTCTAGATTTTGGATCACTCTTTTCTAAGGAACGTTTCTTGGAGCTGAGAATGTATGTAACATGGAAAGAGGGAACCGTGTTGGAAAATTCACATTGGGAAAGTATGAAAACAGTGTCATTGTTCTGTTGCATGTCTGTCTGCATCTTTCACAGTTCTGTGTTGTAAGGAAAGCCAGCAGTTTATAACAAGTGATAAGTGACTGCCAAGCATAATTTTAATAGACCCTGTAATTGCTCCCCCCTTCCCCCCTTTTTGTGTTAAACAGGGAATTCAAGCACAGTCATCTTCTGCCAGATTTTGTCATTGTTGGACACGGTTAAATATTTAATCTGTTATTAATGGACTGGTAGTTGGATTCAAATATTAGGACAAACTATACAGTACTCTGCTAAAGAGTATGAAGGAAAGTGCTTTGGACAACTCAGAATTTGGAGACCCCAGTATTTCCAAAAGTTATTTTTGTCTAGACACCCCAACTCGTCTGAACTCCCTTTAAAGCCTTGGCATTGTAAGCCCCCCCCCTTTCTAAACTTACTATGCTTTGCTCCTCTTGCCACCTCTTCAGCCATGGAGGTTCCATCATATCCATTTTTAAAAAATCTCTTAGTCCCCGAAGACTCTTTGCTACTCCCATTTTAGGCTTTGCTGTCAGCTCCCTAACTGCCTATTCCAGTCTTCCATTTTGTTACAAAGGCCACACAATCCACCTGAGTAAATGTTTACTACATCTGATGCTTTCACAAGGACCTCAATTCTATATAGCAAGTTGCATAAATAGTGCAAAACAGTGCCTTCTCAGGCAATTACAAAGCCATGGGCTATGCTGCCTGCAGTGTTCCAGTTTTCTTTGCTTTTTAAAAAACATTCCTTTAAAAAAATTGCTTGTGCTTATACCCTGCACTCAGATAGGGTCAGTTGTCTTCCATCTAGTTTTTTAGACAACGGCAAATCTCCTTAACAGTTGAAAAAGGTTGAAAATTGCTGGTGGGCAGCCTGAGCTGTCCGGGGCGTGCAACTGCAGCGGCGCCAAGAACAGCTGCTGCTGCATCCTGTGCATCTCAGCCTGCTGCGGGCAGCACCTTGGGAGAAGGGGACCTTTGTCCCCTTCTCCCGGGTAAGGAAAGCAGCCCCGCAATGGGGCTACTCACTTTACCACTGACCAAAAGGTCGGCAGTAACGTAAAGCCATTCGTGTAGGTCAGGGTGCCCAAACCTCAGCCCTGGGGCCACTTGCAGCCCTCGAGGCCTTTCAATGCAGCCCTCAGGGAGCCCCCAGTCTTCAATGAGCCTCTGGCCCTCTGGAGTTTTGTTGGAGTCCACACTGGCCCAACGCAACTGCTCTCAGTGTGAGGGCAACTGTTTGACCTCTCGCATGAGATGTGGGATGAGGGCTCCCTCCACTGCTTGTTGTTTCACATCTGTGATGCAGTAGCAGCAGCAAAGGAAAGGCCAGCCTTGCTTTGTGCAAGGCCTTTTATAGGCCTTGAGCGATTGCAAGACCTTCATTCGTTCATATAAGTTCATCTCTAATATATTCATTTATGTAAATTTATTCAAATTTTAAATGTAAATTAATTATTTTCTTCCCCATCCCCGACACATTGTCAGAGAGACGATGTGGCCCTCCTGCCAAAAAGTTTGGAAAACCCTGGTGTAGGTCACTGAGCCCTGCACGAATGGACAGGATGTGGTGGAGCTCTGAACCCGCCTCCTGCCTACCCGCTCCCTCCCCCGGCACGCCTCCTGCCCACCCTCTCTCTGCCTCCGCCTCCCCATCACACCTCCCGCCCACACTCTCTCCGCCCGCCCCATGCATCCCCCCTCCCCAGGACGCCTCCTCCCTGCCCCCTTCCCACCCCTGCTTATCGTGCCACAGCTCAGCGGTCTATGAGAACGTTGAGCAGTGGAGGATGGGCACCCGCCTGGTGCTAGCCCAGCACCAGCCAGCGCTGGGCTAGCATGGGTGCTGGCCCGGCGGTAAGCCTCGCAGATGTGCCATACGGCATGTTTGTGACAGTGCGCTCCGGTGGAAAGCCAAAGCACCAAGCTCAGGATTGGGCTCTTAGAGGCTCCAAAGGTCCTACTCTAGCCCTGGCTTCAGGAAATGCTAGACCAGCCATTTTCAATCTTTTTCAGCTCACGGTGCACTGACAAGGCACTAAAATTGTCAAGGCACACTACCAGTTTTTTACAGAGGAGAGAGAAGTTCCAATTTTCTGCTTGTGTATTTGAGAAAAAAGAGTGCAACCAACAACCCAATCCTATGCATGCCTGCTCAGAAGTCAGTCCCAGAGTCAATGGGGCTTACTCCCAGGTAAGTGTGGATGGGATAGCACCCCCAGAGCCCAATCCTATGCATGCCTGCTCAGAAGTAAGCCTCATTACAGTCAATGGGCTTTCTCCCAGGTAAGTGTGGATAGGATTGTGGCCCAGCACCCTTCCTCTAAAAGCCCCAAAGTGCAGGGAGGGTTGCTTTGGGGAGTTGCAGGCAAACTGGCAAGGAAAAGGGACTTTTAGGGACCCTTTTCAGCCAGCCAGTCCTTGGGTTGGGGGCCTCAGCAGACTCACTCCCTATGTACCTGCATACCCGCTTCTGGCTCCCTCTTCTCACTAACTCCGCAGCTCCCACCTCCTGGCTCCTCCTGGCTTCTCTGGTTGGGCAATCAACACACAGGCAGGCAACAACTGCCTTCGTGCCCAACCCTATGCATGTCTACTCAGAAGTAAGCCCCATAATAGCCAATGGGGCTTACTCCCAGGAAAGTGAGGATCAGGTTGCAGCCTGAGTTGTGCTGAGTAGCAGGAGCAAGCTCCAAGCGGACTCTTCAGCTGCTGCGTGGGATGCAAAGCAGCCGCGACCAGCCCCTTCCCTGGCTGCTCCCTTGCTTGTGCTGCCTGCCGCGGGAGGCTCAAAGCAGCCGCTTCTCTGAAACGCAGGTGCGTGGCTGCTGCCTGCCTCCTCTGATCCTGCCGCACACCTGAGGCAGCCTCGTGGCACACCAGTGTGCCATGTCACATGTTGAAAACCGCTGTGCTAGTCCATTCATTGAGCTGCTGCAAAATCCAAGCTGTGATGCTGCTGTAGGATTACACTAAGTCATGGTGTACCTTCTTTCGGAAGGGGTCTCTACCCCATCCTCACCTAATTAGATGTTACTGTCACCTGGAGCAACTTGTTTAAGAAGTTTTCAGTCTCTTTTCTCTTTTTTGATCATTCTTTCAATCTGCAGCATCTGATCATGGAATAGATACTGACTGATTCCTTTGTTCCTTTGAAGGAAGAAAAGAAAGAAACCAGCTAGAGTAAAAGTTGAACTCAGTGAATGATCTGATACACCAAGCATCCTTGGCATATGTGGCTACACTTAGCTTGCTGATTACGGGTTCTGTTAGCTATATACAGTACAGTTCTCTCTTTGTTTTTCCTTAATCAACAATGCTTGGCTATGTCTGCAAGCATTATTATACCTTATTAAATGACTGACATACATTCCAATAGCCCTGTTTTCAGGGACAGTTATCATTTTCTGGAATCTGACCCTGTCCCTGGTATATTGCTGTCCCTGTTTTGCAGAGTTTTTTGAGGACACCTTTTAAAAATTATTTGTGCACTAACCATCCTTAAGATTTTGGTCCCTTTCCTGAGTCTTGAGCAGTTCAATCCCAGCACTGGAGGGAGAGGACTTATCCAGATAGCAAACTTATCTGAATGTGTTTGAATGATACGCAGAATCAGCCACATTAGTATTATTTATACAGGGCTATCTGTATAGATCAGGGCTGGGCTGGGATGATTCAGACTCTAGTTGCGAAAATGCACATTTTTTGCTGACTCATGTACTCTTGAGTCGCACACATGGAAGATGCAGAAAAACACTTGAGCCCCCCTGACTCGGCACTCGTCTCCATACGCATGGACTCAAGTCTGCCTGTGTTCTTGGTGTGCTTGCTTACTGTTTCATCATTCAGACTGGGTGAGCAGCCGGGACGTTCCAGCTGGGAGGCAGGGACAGTTAATGCATCCAAGCAGGAGGGGGAAGGGGGGGGTTAGCTGTTTAGCCCATCTCTGATAGGAAGGAAGGAGCCCATAATCATTGGATGCAGGATGGGAGGTTTGATAGTTTCTTTGGCATAGGGAGGGCAGGAGGAAGAGCCCAAGGGAGTTCTTGCCTTAGGATTGGCTGGGGGGAGGAAAAGGAGGTGGGGAAGCAGCAGGGAGGAGGTTTGTAGCAATCACGCTTTCCCATCTCATGGCTTTTATGGGCTCCGTTGTTACTTGGGAGGAGGAACTCTCACTGAATGACCGGTTGAAGTGGGACTACTTCTGAGTAGAGCTGCCAAGGTCTGGGTCATCCTAGTAAGCCCTACAGCTGCTGCACTTGACCCTCCTCCCTCTTGACCCTTCTGTCCCTGCTCTTTTGCATCCCATCCCACCTCCTCCCACCCTGTTTACAGATGGGCAGGAACAGCAGGGGAGTATTAAAGGAGAACTCTGAGGCACACACCCCTCAGCAACAGCCCCATTTTTTCCAGAGCGGGCTTTTTAAAGGGGGCGGGGCGACTCAAGTCCTATCAAGTTGCGACTTGGTTGGTGCAAATGTGCTTTATGGCATGTTTGCCACACTCAAGGGCCAGCACTCAAGGGGCCTGTGTCCCATCCAAATATCCCAACTCCCTTCTAATGCCCGCTTTTTGTCTAATTAACACCCTCTTCATCACTAGAACAACAGCTGTGGTGTATAAAGGAATGAACACTGAACTCCTTATCTATAGCAGCTACCCAAATTTATTGCTATGAACACAGACACTCCCTGCAAGGCCTCTTGTCCAGAGGCTTTCCCTCCCCAAAACTCCACTTAACTCAGTGGGCAAAGGTCTGAAGCCTCCAGTTCATGTCCAATCCAGTCTCCAAAGCACAGTCCAGTCTTCCTAGTCTTCTGTGTCCTCCAGCAGAGTCCTGACAGTGTCCTTCTCCTGTAGGTCTGGGTCAGGTAGCCCTCTTGGTCTGGTTCCCTCTGGGTCAGGTAGCATCTCCCTCTGGGTCAGCGTCCGGCTTCCGGCTGGGTCAGCGTCCCGCTCCAAGCTCCTTTGGTCCTTGTGAAGCTGACTTTTATCCTTTGTGTCCCATTATGTGCAAATGCAGCTCAGCTGTGAGCTACCTCCTTAGCTCATTCAAAGTCTCATCAAGGTCAAATGAAGCTCAGATGTCCAACCAGGTCTCCATTGGCCTTGATGGATTACAGCTGTGGAGCCAGTTCTGCCCTTCCCCGAGCTGTCAACCAGCTGTCAAAACATGGAATCGCTGTCAACACCACATCATCCACCTGATGATCTTCTGATCTTCCATTACAGCCTGCACCAGCACAACATGCTGTTTGGTTTGGGCTGCAGGTTGTGGTAGAGTGTGGTCATCTCCAGGGGATTTTGCCAAAAGTTTCAAGGCAAAGGTGGATTTTGAGGAGGATGTGAAGGATGTAAGAATACAGGCATTGTGGAATGCCTCATCAAAGATAGAATCTCAAAACGCATAGACGAACAGGCCTTGCTGAGGGAGAATCAGCATGGCTTCTGTAAGGGTAAGTCTTGCCTCACGAACCTTATAGAATTCTTTGAAAAGGTCAACAGGCATGTGGATGCGGGATAACCCGTAGACATTATATATCTGGACTTTCAGAAGGCGTAGATATGTGAGTATCTACGGTACTTCTGAGTAGACCTGGTTAGGATTGTGCCCTGAGTTTGTGAAGTTTAGGAGGGTAGGGACTGAGGGAGTTTTGGACCATTTTGTGGAATTAAGCATTGGAACAGGAATATGGTGATTCATATCCACCTCTTAAATCGTTCAATTTTTCCCTTGAATCATCTCTTTAAGAGATATACTTACTAGCAGCAAGAAATAGTTTTAAAATTTTACATTTTCTTGGTTTTAATCTTCTAAGCAGCTTCTCTCCCTATCTCCACTAGTGTTAGAATATATGTGTATTTCTAATGAGGTCCTTAACTTCCAGAACCTACTTCAACTGTCAGTGGGAGAAGGAAATGACAGGAAGATTCTGTGACAAAAAAAAAAAGAAAATGTATGGTAGACTCTGGTCTAGGGTTTTGCTGTGGGGTTTCACAGGAACTGGAGTTATGCAGTTACGAGAGACCAGAAAGGTATCAAAGGACCACATTTTTATATAAAAAATCTAGAAATTCCAAGGAAGCATGACACCTTTAAAACAATTTTTCTGCATTGGATTTTTGCATAAGTGGTAGTCAGTGTAAGCATACTGGCTGACTTGTCAGGTCATCAAGAAATTACCTTCAGTCAGAAAACTCAGAGTATACCTGTGGTAATCCTAGATCTGAAATTTTTTTGGCACTCATACTTGCTGTCTAGCTGGGCCTGAAGGCACAAAATTAATTTGTGTCTATATCTGCCTCTCCTGTCTTAAAAAACACTTTCCAACTTGAACTTAACTGTGAAACACTGAGGGCGCAATCCTAACCAACTTTCCAGCACTGGCATAACTGTGCCAGGGGGATATGTGCTGCATCCTGCAGTTGGGGGGCAGTCCCGGAGGCCTCCTCAAGGTAAGGCAATGTTTGTTCCCTTACCTTGATGTTGCATTGCCCTTACCTCAATGCTGGAAAGCTTTTTAGGATTGTGCCCTGATTCCTTCACATGTCAGGGACTTTAATCAAGAACTGCAGATCCAAACCTGAGGCCTAACCCAGTGACCTACTCCATGTTGTATTTATGTTGACCTCAGAATTCTCTTCAAACCCAGGGGAAATAGAGGCATGTAGCTCCAGCTCCAGAATTCATTTTAGGCGACATAGTCAGTATATGGCAAGCATGTTTGCCTTCATCTGGGCCACCTGGGTACCTCTTGTTTGATGCAGTTCCACCTTACGTGATTTGATCATTAAATGAAAATTACTAGGTGCCAGGATGCCTCACTAGAAAGCTCTGGAGCCTCCTCCATGTCACACAGGGCCTTTGTGGGCCTTAGCCTCTGGAAGCCTTTACTTCCAGTTTTTGGAAGCAAACCAGAATCTACAACTATCACAGTCTGTTTTTCTCATTGACTCCCCAAAAGAAGTGAGACAACCTCTCCTCTCAGGGTCATGAGGGGGTCACCACTGTGAAGGCTCCCCTACAGGACCTTCAGAAAATTGTTAGTATCATTAATTTCCTAATTCAGCCATTTTCAGACTGTGGGTCCATGGCCCACCAGTGGTTCACAACTCAATTTTTGGTTGGTCATGGCAATTAGGCTATGTGCATCAAGGGTTAAACAACCTGCTACTGGGGAAAGCACTTCTGCCCAATCACCATTATAGTCACAGAGGTTTGAGCAGCTGGAAAAGTGAAACTTTTTTAGGTGGATCCCAATGCTAAATCGTTTGAGAACCCATGTCCTTGCTTATTAGGACAAAAGCGAGCCTCCATCCTCTGCCTGAATTTCATCCTACTGGGATTTTAGATAAACACTAAGAGCTGACCAACTAGCATTCTACCATGCAAGAGCAGTTGATCTGACATTGAAATTATAACTCCTAAAACTCATTTCCTAATCCTCTTAACAGTATTGTACTCCTATACGCTGTGATCCTGTGCATGTTTACTCAGAAGTAAATTCCCTGATTTCAATGGGATTTGCTCTCTAGCAAGTATTCATAGAACCAGCCTGAGTGGCTAATCTGTGTACAATGTTGCTTCAGGAGGCTGAATGGTTGCCCAGAAAATACTTCATGAAACTCATCTCTCCAAAAAAAAGGGCCAACCTTCTGTGGCCCTGGACAAGTATCTAAACATGGAATCTAGCCAGTCTAATTACTTACCTTGTTTTTTTCCCCCAAAGTTTATTCCATGATACATCTAAGAGACAAATGTTCTTGTTTCAAGAAACTTTCTAGCATTTTTTTTCCATTCCTTGATGCAGTATAAACAAATGCCAGAGGCTGCATACAACCCAGGTGTAATTCTTATCCATCCAGAGTGGAGCTGGAAAATATCTCAGCAAGGTATTAATTACTACTGGCTTGAGAAATAATTTGTGTAAATGAACCGGTGATTTAAACCCCAGACAGTGAGAGGCTACAAAGGACATTTTATACTGCATCAGAAGATGTTTGAGTTTATGGTGAACATCCGGGGAAAATGGAATCCAGAATTGTAGAGTAGCCACCTGGAACACCTCCCTGGGTGACTTCATCATATATACTTGTGTGTCTGTGAACTGAAGAGGCTTGTGACAACATGTGTCTCGGTCCACAAGCACTCATGCCACAATAACACTGTGTAAGAAAATTTGAACAATTTCATGTTACTCTGACTATTTTGATGTTTCTTTGTTAATTCTGGTGCAAGGATTTCAAAAATGCCACTGTTTTTGGTACTTACTTTGGTAAACCTTTATTGGCATATAGAAAGTCCAATGATAATAAATATAACAAGGCAAAGAGATACAACTTTATCAGCTATTAACTTCTGGCCTTTGCCATAGAAACTGCCACCAGAAATTCCGCCACCAAAATGGTGATGGAAGGGGAATAATCACTAAGAAGGATTGGGAAAGGATCAACAAGAGAAGCAGGAAGAGAAGAGAGAAAAGGGTCAAGTAGGTGGGACCTGAGATTATGATGGGCGGTACACCGAAGAAGAATATGATCCAAAGTATCTGGTTCAAGTGAACAAAACAGACATGATCTATTTGAATGAGGGATCTTAGAAAATCTCCCTTGGTGTATTGCAGATGGAAATATGTTCAGTCTCGCTAACATGAAAGCCCTTCTTTTGTCGGATTAATATGTTGGACAAAATAATTTGCAGGGCGGCCAAGGGAGGGGGACAGTCCGAAAAAAAGGGGTCAGATTCAAATTAGACAGTAATGTTACGTATTCTTGCTCCCAGAGTTTGAGTTTAATGAGATGATGCGCTTTTTGAAGGTCCATATCAGCTAGAAGTTCAGGAGAAAGATCTAAGGAAGATAATTTGGCATGGATAAGTTTAGACCAATTAGATGAAAAAGGGTCTTTTAATAAATCTAAGAGAATGGAATTCAGGTGGATATTAAGATGGAGTCTGAGCCAAAACTTAAAAGTGGAAGTACAAGCTACAGTAGTGGGAAGATGAATATCCAATTCCAAAGACATAGTGGACAACCTAATTAAGTTTGGAACTCCAAGAATTCTTTTCAGAAATTTAGCTACTGCCTGATCTATCTCCTGATTAGCTGCTTCAATCCAGACAGCTACTCCATATAATAATTTGGGATAAACTTGTGCTTGGAGAGCATGAGTGGCAGCAGGAATATACTGGTTACCTTTATGAAAATGAAACCGAGCAATCGCATTCTGAGATAACAGAGCTGAGGAGATGGCGGATCTATGGTGGTATAACCAAGAATGTCTATAATGAAAAATAATTCCTAAGTATCTGAAGGATTTGACTTGCTGGAATGTTAAATTGTCAATCCTCCAGGAGGACAATGTCCAAGATTTAGAAAAACTAAAATCTTTGTTTTTTCGGAATTAATTGATAGAAGATTAGAAAGACAATATTCTTGTCTTTACTATCTTTACTAATATTCTTGTCTTTACTATCTATCACTAAACTGGGTCTTCATAGATTGCTGAGTTCCTTCCAAGAATACTGTTTTTGGTATAACATCAATAGTTTGGCCACAATTTACACTGTGCGGTTGTATTAGATGACGTGTATTACAGTGCATTATACAGTAGGTAGATACAAACACAGAATTTAAGATGTTCAAGTTCTTTTCCTCTTTCATAACACCGGAATCCAGGCGACATCCACTAAAATTGATGGGAGAGTTAGAACAGATAAAAGGAAGTACATCAGTTCTCATTATCTACTACATTAGGTTGTTGTTGTTGTTGTTGTTGCTGTTGTTGTTATTAAACTTTATTTATATGCTGCCCTTCTCCCCAAAGGGACCCAGGGCAGCTCACAACATAGTAAAAACAGATTAAAAACATAATTTAACCACAAATAAAAACATATTAAAAACACATTAACATATACCCATAAAAACCATAGTCAGATAAAAAGTCAGATAAAAAGAGCAAAACGTAGCAAATCAGAGGAAACAGGCCTGTAAAAATACTAAAAAAGATACAGAAAAGATGTTTAAAAAGGCCATGCACTCAGAAGTCTTCTTTAAACAAAAATGTCTTCAGGCCTCACCGAAAAGTCTCAAGAGAGGGAGCCATTCTCAAGTCAAGGGGAAGGGAATTCCATAATGTTGGTGCCACTACTGAGAAGGCCCTCTTTCTTGCCGCCACCCCACGTACCTCCTTAGGCGGCGGCACTTGTAAAAAGGCCTTCTCTGATGACCTAAGAAAGGTTCCTGGAAAACCCAGTGGATACTGAATTAACTGTTGCTGAATCATTGAGCCTATGAGAAAAATGCGTTTAGGTTCCAGGAAACTTTCTTCACTAAACACTCTTTGAACTTTATGGATCTGAAACTTAACTTGAAGTCTACGGGGCTGGGTGATAGCAAGGACATCTCCAACATCTGATGCTTTCTCCTCCATTCTGGATATTCCTTGACTCATTGAAGATTTCTGTCTCAACAACAAGACCGCAGAGTTCAGCAGTGGGGAGGGGGTTGCTTCTCCCTTCCTCTTCCACTTGACTCTTTTCCTCCTCCTCAACCTCTCTCATCCCTGCCCATCTACCTGCCTGCATGTAGCTATGCCAAGCCCTCCCTACCATAGTGCACTAGCACCATATTAGTGGATAACAAGAACAGCATACTAGATAACGAGAGGTAGGTGGTAGTTTTGCCCCTTGTGGATAAGCAAATTCACAGTTAGAGAATTTGCGTATAAAGAGAACTGACTGTATTTCTTTACCCATGGACAATCAAACTGTGGAACTCCTTGCCACAGGGTGTGGTGATCGCACCTGGCCTAGGTGTCTTTAAAAGGGGATTGGACAGATTTATGGAGGAAATATCCATCACAGGTTACAAGCCATGCTGCCTGTCCTCTGGGTTTTGGAGATAGCCTAACTCTGAATACCAGATGCAAGGGAATGGCCACAGGATACAGGTATCTTGTTGTCTTGAATGTTCCCTGAGGCATCTGGTGGACCACTTTCAGATACAGGAAGCTAATCTAGATGGACTCTTGGCCTGATCCAGCAGGGCTCTTCTTATGTTCTTACATATGAATGTCACAGGGATCCATCTTGTCTCCCATGTTCTATTCCTTCTACATAAAATTATTAGGAAACATCATTTGCAGGGATGGGTTGACACTCGGATAACTTGAGTTGCAAAAACACACATTTTTCGCAACTCATACAGACTAATGTGTGTAAAAAACTTGGTTACTGACTCTAGGGTTTTACCCTAAAAATGAAAAGACTTGAATAGACTTGAGTCAAAACTCAGTTTTGTGTGTGCTTGTGACTCTGTTTTGTGTTTATGCTTGCTTGCTTTTTTTTCACCACTTCCAGGGCTTGACTCACTTTTCATAAGGACTCTGACTAGAGTTAAAATGACTCAAAAAACAACTCTGGACAAGTTGTGAAGGCTGCCAGTATGACTCGTGGGTGACTCGAGTTAAAGGGGTGGAGACTTGGGACTCAACTCGAGTCTTAGTGCTATAGCCTAGTCATTTGATGGTTTAGACTGAATTGTCATCAATATGCTGATGACACAAAGGTCTACCCCTCCTTCCAGCCTTCTACTCCTAGGAAGGCAATGGAAATCTTGAACCAGTGCTTAGAGGCAGCTTGAGTCTGAATGAAGGCAAATAAACTGATGTGAATGCTTAATAAGGTGGAGGTGCCGCGCATAGGAAGCTCTGGTCCATGGGTGGAGACATTCAACCTGCTTTAGTAAGGATTGCAATTGCCCTGAAAGAACAAGTGTACAGCTTGGGTGTCCTCCTGAACCCAGCATGTTCCCTGGATTCTTAGTGAAGGGTGACTTGCCTGCTGTGGCCAGGAGTGCTTTTCACCAGTTCCTGTTGGTATGCTGGTTGTGCCCCTGCCTGGGAATGCTGAATTCTGCTGCAGTTATTCATATGCTGAATACATCCATAGTAAACTGCTGTACTTGATGCACTGTGTGTTGAGCAGCCTTTTGAAAACTGTTTAGAAGCTTCACTTGGTTCACAGTGCTGCTGCTAGATTACTAGTGAAAGCTCACATGGCACCTGTTAGTTCTATGGCTACAGTTCATATTGATTACCCGTTAGTAGACTGGGTCCAGTACAGAGTGCAAATTTGGGCCTTCAGAATCCTTGGCAGTCTGGAAAAGGACCTCCTATTCCAATATGAAGCTGCCTGGTCTGACTTCTGCCAGGAAGCCCTGTTCTTTAACCTGCCCTGGCAGATACCAGGGAGAGGATCTTCTCAATGGTTGTCACTGTGGGAAGGAGTTGTGGAAGGAGTTATGGAACTCCTTCCCTGAAGAGATCTGAGTAGCCCCCTTGCTTGCTGTTCTTCAAAATAAACAGCACTTTTTTATTCCATAAGGTTTTCTCTTCCTAGATCGTGTTTTTAGATATGTTTGTTTTAGCTGCTTGATCATGACTTTACTGCCTATTTTTCTTGTTTACTATTTTTATGCTAATGTGTTTTGTAATTTTTAAAATTGTAATTTGTTCCCTTGTATTTTTGTTCGTGAGCCATGTGCAGCGCAATCCTATCTTGCGCTGGAACAGGCAGACCAGGAGGCCTTTGCTGTATCCAGAGCAAGACTGGGGCCAGAATTGGCTCAGCTGGAGGCAAGGGAAAACTCTTCCGCTTATCCCTGGGTAAGCCACTACAGCCCCAGTTGGTCTCCTCGCACTTGCACCACCTCAGGAGGTGGCACAAGTCTGAGGAGAACGGAGCGACTTGAAGCTGTTCCGTGTTGCTTGGGGAACGAAGTTGGGATCTGAAGTTGGGTCCCAGCATAGCCTTCCGCTCCCCGCCCGCCCATCTGCCCCCTGGAACACCTTCCACCTGCCCTCCCCCAGTCCCAGAACGCCTTCCTCCTGCCTCCTTCCCGTCCCTCCAGATCCCTGCACTGGCCAAGCTTGGCCGACACAACCTACCTGGCAAAAGCTGCCATGGAGGCTGGATGCAGCCTCTGTGCTTCAGCGCAACTCCGTAAACTGGCATGGCTTGCTCCTAAGGAGGCTCAAACGTGCTTTACAGCACATTTGCAACCCTCCTAGGCTGGCTTGGTTAGGCTTGAGCCCTTAGAGTTTTTATGAAAAGTGGCACAGGTTGCAATCCAAGCCCAGTCTTTGACACACAGAAGTCCCTTGCATTGGCCCAGGAGTGTCACAAATGTGCCATAAGATATGTTTGCGCCTCCTTGTGAGCTGGGGAGGCTGGCGCAAGGACATGCGCGGGCCTCCCCATGCTGGAACCAGAGCATTGAAGGGTGAGTGTGAGTCAGCTGAGGGTGGCCAGCATTGGGGTTGGGGAAGGTGGCGGCAGGGCAGAATGGGAACATTTCAGGGCAGGGGGAAGGCATACCAATGGGTGGACCAGACCCAGGAAGGGGGTGGAACCATTTTGGGTAACCTAGGCTGTATCCTAACCTCCCTCCCAAGCCGCATAGCATTACACTGGGCTGCTCTGAGCTGCACCAGTGAAATTGCTGGTGCAGATCCGAGTAGCCCCTTTGGGGTGGCTGCCATGCAACATGGGTAAGGGGAAATAAACCCCCTTACTGCAAGTTGCACAGGAGCCACCTCCTACCTTGCATTGGATGCAGCACAGGCCATCTGGCCTACTTAATCTGCTGAGATTTGAACTGAGAAGCTAGGCAAGGGAGGTTTAACTCTTCCCCCTGTACCATTTTGCTGATCTAAATGTCTGTCCCCTGGGATGGGGAACATACCAGCAGCCTTATCATACTTCTTCTCTCACCCCCCCCCCCAGCGTCTTTTAAAAGAAAACCATGTAATGTCATTGTATTGAGAATTGGCACTCCTCTGCATTGGCTGCCACTTTCCAGAACAAGGAAACACTCAATACTTCGATGTCACATCCCCATGTTCTTTGATCAGAAGTTACCAGAAGTTGCCAGGAAACCTGGGGCTGCTGCTTTCCACTGCAGTCTCTTGTTCTCTCTATTATCTAGTTGCTCCTTTACAGGTGGACATGGCTGTGTCCAGCCCCTGGGACAGTTCCGAGAGCATTGTATGAGTAGCTTATAAATAACATCTCTATGAGACAGAAGAAGAACTGAACCAGTGTGTGTGCTGAACCCATCTCATACTTTCGAGGCTTTCCTGGGGAAATGCATTGTTCCTAATACTTTTTGATGCTTGCAGGGGTCTATGCTATTTCCAATAAGCCCCAACAATCCTTTGAGATAGAAAATGTTATCTTGTGTCCTCAGCAGAGAAAATAATGGAACGTATATCCTCATAACTGAGGGTTTTGTTGTCAGTGCCTTTTGCCAGTAAAGGCAGGTCCCGCAGGGTAGCCTTTTCTCCCAGGTGCTTTTTTTGCTTTGAGGAAAATGTGCTTATGTTGTTGTGCCTGTTCCTTTGTCTCCAGAGCTCTTGGTCCGGCACTTTGACAAACATTTACACTTCAGGGGTAAAACTGCAATAGGATAAACAAATTACCCTTTCATGTTCCTTGGAGCACAAAAATACCTCTGTGGCTGAACAGATCCCCAGTTGCCAAAAGAGGAAATAATAATAGGCAACATTACTAAAACTTCAACAAAATCACTGTGCCTTGTGTAGTTAATCAACTGCACAGCCGACATTCTTGGCTTGTTTCCTCTCTGAAAATATTTAAAGTCAGAATGGTCGTTGGATCACCTCTTTTTACAATAAAGCAGCTGCCATGCTGGAAGTCCCCTAGGAGCCCCACCCCACAAGATGTCTCTTGTAACAATGTCATTTTTCACACAGAGACTTCTGTCATCTCATCTGACAACGGCCTGTGGGCTAGCTTTCTGTTTCATTCAAGATTTCAGGCTCACTCCCGGGGGGGGGGGGGATTGTTTTCAGTGAAGGGCGGCTTGCTAAATTGTCTACACTGTGATTGCATCAGCACACATTATTCATGCACTGTGCGCACACAGACACACGCACGCATAGAGTGGCATTAAAGCATCTGTTGCTAGCCTACCTTTCTGGGCTCATATGCTTCTGAATGAAGAAGCTGCCTCAGCAGCAGCAGCATCACAAGTTAGACCTGTTTGGTCAACAAGGCTGAAAGCTCAGATCCATGCTGGGAATGTTGGCAGGTGCGCTGGCACTTACCATAATGCGTTTCTAATGAGGCTGACAAAAAGTGTGGTTTGTTTTTCAGCTCCGTAGCGTAACTGAATGAAGCCACTTTGTGAGTGCCAGCATAATGTAGGGGCTCAGTGTGGAAGCAATGGACACATAGGTTCTATCATGTCTAATGCGGGTGCACTAGGTGGCCACAAGCCAAGCAACTATGCACTCAGCCTCAGGCCCCTGTCTGCAGTATGGGGGTAGGAATATAGATCTATCTTGCAGAGGTGTTATAAGGATTGCAAGATAATGAATGTGAAGTGCTTTGAGCTTTAGGAAAACTCCTGTATAAGTTCTGAACATTACTGTTGTATTTTCTATTCCCAAGTAGCCAATTCCTTCAGTGTTTGAATGGCAACATGTTTTAATCCCCACTTCACTTCAACCCTCTTTTCTTTCTTGAGAGCCAGAGTGTGGTGGCTACCTCATGAGATGAGGAATAGGCAGGTTCAGGTTCAAATAATCACTGCTTGGCTATTAAACCTCACTAGATGACCTTGACCAGTCACTCTCTCAGTCTAATCTTTGTCACAGGGCTGCTGACAATTCGGATAAAATTGAGGGCAGGGGGGAGAACCATGTGCACCACACTGAGCTCTTTGGAAGAAGGGTAGGATATTTACCATTCTTTGTCAATACAGTTGACAAAGAATACATCCATGGGGGTTCCGTTCCTGGCCAAAATCTGTGGATAATCAAACCCACTGGTCTCAGCACATGAAACCCTCCAAGTGCAGAGCTTCGGTCACATCTGGAGGGTGTTCTGAGGGTTGGGGAGGCTGCCCATGGTCTCCCTGGACATCAGAATGACTTCTGGGAGGACTTAGAACATCACTTCAAATTTTTCAGCAAAAACTGGAAGTGGAGGGTAGGGGCAATCTCCTAAGGTCTTTAAACATCTCTTCCAATTTTGCCTAAAAATCGAAAGTGACATTCTAAGGCCACTTGGAGGCCTTAGAAGTCATTCTGATGGCCAGGAAGACAGCAGGTAATTACAAATAATAATTTGTAATCTCAGCAAATATTAACCCACATTAAATGTTGTTATACTCAGTCTTGCTCTGCTGGGAAAGAAAAACGTTCTGAGCCTCTGCTAATCCAGCTAGAATAAAACATACCTAATACTGGTACATTTTATAGGATTCCAAATGTCCCTGTTTGGCTGGTGGAGTACCAGTGTCTGATTATGAATCTAGCTACTTTGTTAGCATTTACTGAGTTTCATCATTCCAAAGTTTAGAGTTTGGCAACTTGCTTCAGAGCAGACTCAGATGAGCAAACGTTCACAGTGATTGCTTGGGACAGCATATTATTATAGATCCAGAATAGTGGAAGTGAAGGAAAATACAGAGAGAAAGCACATACATGGCCATTTAGCTATCGCACATCTGTATCTTTCCCAGTATAATGTGCCTAGAAGCCATTGCTCCATCTAGCTTAGTGCTGCCTACTCTGGCAGACAGATGACCCCAGCCCTGCTGTCTGAGAACCCAGTCCTGAGCTCTTTAGCTCTGGTGGTATAAGCGTACAGCTGGCACTGGGTGTCACAAATGTGCCATAAGGTAGGTTGGTCAACACTCTAGCAGTGCCAGCCAGCAGTAAGTAGTATCGGGCCAAGGGGAGGCAGAACAGGGTTGGGGGAGGATGGGGCGGGGAGGGAATTGGAGCAAGAAGGTGGTGGGAAGCTCTGCTCCTCCAGAACCTGAACTCTTTGTCAGGCTGGAAGGCCCAAAACAGAATCTCTGAACTCTGCACTGGCAAAATAGCCGGCACAGACTTGACAAGCCCCATTGCAGGGCTTGAGGCTTCCCCCAAGGAGACCTCCGGTGCCTGCTGCAGGATGCAGTGGTAGCCGCTTTGGTGCTGCTGCACCCAGTGGCATCATCGCCTTTAGGACTGGGCTGTGAGTTCCTTTTAACTGGAGGTGTGTAGGCTTCTACTTGGGATTGTGTGCGTGCAAAGCATGTACTAAACTACCTAACTATGACCAATCCCAAACTATATAGCTCCTGCCACTTATCCCTGACTACAAAGAAGCAACTAATTTTCACCACTTACCACCTACCACATAAAGAGGAGCTGCTCTTTCACATAGCATAAAAAAAAAACATCTAATTTTATCTGCCAAGTGTTGGTGCGCCTGGTGTTTGCCTTATTTGGACATAATTAAAAAGGAGATTGATAGCTGTCCTTGGCATCATTGCAGTACGCCTGGGAAGTGTGTGGTTTGTAAAGCTATTTGCCTGTGCGATAACAGCAAGGCGTTGTAGATTGCCAGTATGAGTGGGATTCTGAGAACTGTCTGTAAAACCCACAAGGAACAATCTCCACCCTGGAGACAATGAAGAGTAGCCAATGATCCCTTGCTAGCTTTAGGATAAGTAGAGACCTCTTATTTTTCTGTGTAGGAGGGTGTGTATGAATAGATTCCTCTTTGCAACAGGAAGGAACAAAAAACGTTTTTTTACCACCAAGGAAGGGCTAAGTAGTATGGGGTTTTAATTAAAAACAATGGAGCTCTGAGTCACCATTAAGAGAAGAAAAATTCACACATTTCCTTTTTTCTTTTTCTGCTTAAGATCAATCTTTTATACAGAGTGATTTTTAAGACTTCAAGAAAACACATCAGACATGACAAGGCCATAATATTCACCATAGGAGATGAAAAACTCACTGAGCAACTAAAACATTCAGACATAGTACATTGAGTCATTCACGTCTCTGTTATTATTCCCAATTGGTATTATGCTAGCACCCAGGAAGCCCTTCCCAAGGTACAGATTTTGTGGTAGGGTGGGCATGCATGCAATTTAGGACCTAGCCAGATTTCTGAGAGGGGAGAAGGACAAAGAAGACAGGATATCCAATGGGAGAAGGGATTCTCATCTCACTGGCCTTTCTTTTTTTCACCCCACCTTGTGGTCGTTCTCACAAAATGTTTTAAAGGTGTCAATAGGTCAACCATTTCTAAATGTTTATCTAGGACCAAGCAGAATGTTACAGGATGTTTTCAGATAAATGCCCTGGGACTTTTGTGTTAAGAGATCATCACTGTGGAATATGTTTTTTTTTCCTTATTTGCATACAAACTAGGGTGTCGAATCTCAACTATATCACAGGAACACATCATAGTGTATAAAGACTCAAAAGAAACACAACTCTTTCCATGGTCGTGCAACTTTTCTACTCCTTTATTCACCACTTCCACAAATACGTCTGTTAGCTGTTCTGCAATAATCTAGAAGCAGTTGAATTCTCTTGACAGTCAGGGCCATCTTAAAAATGCACCCACAACCCAGTGTTGTAGGAAGAAGATGCGTGGGGGAGGGGGGCTGGGGGTGAATGTCACACTTCACATCACCTCTTCCCACTTACAAGTTGGAGTCTGACCCCCTCTCCTTTAGTTTATTTGCAAGGTGTGTGACCTGCAGCCTTCCTGACCCATACCTCCTCTGTTTGATACGAGCAATTGTAAAGCAGGATGGGAAACCAAACTACTCCTATTCCATTTCAGGCAAAAGGTGCTTGGCCTACAGAAAAAATGAATCATGGTTTCATAGTTGGACTCGGAAGAAGGCAGCTTCATATGTCAGGTCTCCATTTCAAATGAATAATAACAGATTCCACCTGTTGATGCCTTTGAAGTTGGAACTCTGCTCCTCTCCTTCACAGCTTCCAGGAAATATCAACTACCCTGTGAGGAGGAGGATAAAAAGAAACCAGAGAGGCACAACTCCTTCCTCTATTTTTGTAATGATTTCCTATGGAATGATTTCATGTAATCTACATGTACCTACTCAGCAAGCTTTGCAGGCCAAGAGCAGACGTCCAAAATGCATAAATAAATTGGGTGAATTTTAAATGAAGCTCTGCTTCTTTCCAAATTTGATTTGTTCACTATTTTGCCCTTAGCTGCTTTTACCATTTAATCTTGTACACAAAGAATTTAAGGAACATTTTTGCCCACTGTTGAAACAGCAAAAGCAAAGGGACTCACATAGCTGGCTTTACCCATTGCCTTACAACTTGGAGTAGTCTTTTGCACACTGCTCCAAATTAGGAGCAAAAGATATTCATTCTGTGCGCTTTCAAAGTCAGAATACTTAAACAGGTGAATGTGTCTACTGAACGGTATTATCCGCAAGAACTAGTGATTAATTGTCTTCCTCTGCAGCTCCCACTTATCTCCTTCTAGGCCTTGGGTACCTTTCCCTTTTCCCTAATGATGCCAAAGTCTGTGAACATTCTTCTTTTTCTGAGATACACTAATGGTGCTGTTTTCATCACTGTAGTTAATTTAGCAGCTTTCTTGTAATGTAGTTTGGTTTGCTTATTTTCTGTTTAATCTGTTTATCTTTTGAGTTGGCCCAGGCAAGATTGTGATTTATAGCATAGTGTTTCAGCAGGAGTGAGCAAACTGTGTCAATTCCTCTATGGAGTCTATAGCTAGACAGCTTCCTTAAAGTTCCTTTGTGTTGACAGAAAAGAGGGAACGAGAGGAAGACAGTGGACTACGGAAGCTTTTAGACATAGTATTAATGGCGCTAGGGAGGTTGTGTACAAATGGGTGCATGGGGCAGTGCATATATCTACTTTTTCATAAAGGATGCTGTCATTTTTCCAAGAGTGTCTTGGACATGAGAGACATAAGAAAAGCTGTGTGTCTACCACTTGTAGCCACAGAAAAAAATAGTTCTTAAAAGTGCAGCAGCTACCAGCCGGAAGCCCCCCTGAATTTTGTAAAGAATTTTGTTCACACCTGGGGATTGCTTCCCAGTTTCAAGGGTGCTAGAGGAAGCAATGGGACATTTGTCCCCTTGTCTCAGGGTAAGCCCCTGCAGCCACAGTTGGCAACCACGACCTTCACAAGCTCAGTAGCTGGCACATTGCGCTGTGTCAGTGGATCAGTCCTGGAAAGGGAAATAGGATGTGGTGCTCACCAGCGCCTCCGATCCCACTCATCCCAAGTCCAATTTGCCCTTCACCCATTGCTGCCCTCTTCCTACCCTGTTCCACCTCCGCACCGCTCAGTACAGAACATACCTTCTCTGCTCTGCACTGTCCAGCGGGGGCCTTTGCACCAGTGCCTGCAGCTGCTATGCACTTTTGCGACAGCAAGCACCAGTGTAGAGCACACTGTGCTGCCATGCAGGCCAGTCAGGATTGTGCCGAAAGCCGCAACCCATAGCAAAAATGTGAAAATGATAAAATTTGCAAACTGGGAATGAAAAAGGCAGGCAGAACAAAATGAATTCCCTAGGCACTTCTCACTGCAAATATAGTCCCTCGTGCTGATACACTGAAAACAAACAGATGCTTGCAACGGTGTGCCTTCTGTGGGCATCAGAATGCATCCTGGAATACTTAATGTACATTATGTGGCTAATGTATATACATACGCTTTACTTTTCACAGCGTCAAACACAATGATGGGAATTTAGCAGAATGGCAATTTGGTTTGTCGCAGAAATGCAAACTGAAATGCTAACATGATAATTGACTACAGTAGTTACGGCTCTAGTTAATAAGAAGGCAAAATGAACTTGATAGAGAGATGTGGCATTTGTTTTAATAGCCTGTAAGTTGTCCTCAGAGGATGTGCTGTAGTGTCATTCCAAAGAATTGCACTCATGCTGATGGTATCAGTATAAGACAGTAAGATAAATTAGGGTTGCATTTGTATATACCTTTCCCCCTGACCTTAGTAGAAGCTACTCATCCTCAAATGATGTTTCATTGTTTTCAGTTAGAATACCTATGTATTTACAGCCCAATCCTGAACTGCCCGGCGCTCAGGGCTGCAGCGGTGCCAAAAATGGTCGATGCTGCCGTATCCAGCACGCTCCAGGCAGCTGCCAGCAGCTCCTCAGGAGATGGAAGTTTTTGTCCCCTTCCCCTGGTGGGTAAAGTGAGTAGTCCTGCAATGGGGCTACTCGATTCTACGGTGACCCAAAGGTTAGCGTAAAGAGCCTCCATGTCAGTTGGCCTACCACACACATCCTGACCTACCATCTCCCTAGCTCCTGCCTAATCCTTGTTTCACATGTTTTCCTTGGAGGAGAATGGCAGCATAACATATCGCTTCCACTGTACAGTAGAAGAGAGTGTAGGCAGTGCTGCGGCCTCTAGCACCTCTAGACTGTTGCTGCCTTCTCCCTTCCTTTTCTTCCCTGCTGCATCTTGTAAACTGACTGAGTGGGAATGATCTTCAACCCAGAAAGGTTCTGCTGTAAGGATCTTCCCCTGATCCTGGAGAGAGAGGGGTGGCAGCAGCCCTGGCAAAGAGAGTGCAGACTTCAGCACTGCTTCCGGTCAACCTGCAGCAGACCTGGTCACATCTTACTAATTTTTAGGGAAATGATTTCTCATATTCCCTGTTTGGTGGTAAAGTCCCAAAGTGAAAGTAAAAAAGTGAGGCACAGTATATTTCAGTATTTTCCAACCGAAAGAGCTACATTTAACCATATTGGCATCTTTTGGTGATAATATTCAACCTTTTCAGGATGTGACTACATGTATAGGTTACAATTCTGTACACATTTTCCTGGGAGTAGGTGTCGTGAACACTGTGGGACTTCTGAGTAAGCATGCATAGATTGCACTATAAGTCACTTTAAAAATAGGTTTAAGTATCATGGCTTGCAGCTAAGAAATCCAGAGATTTATAGTTCTGTACCTGAGAATTTTCATCAACTTGATCAACCCTGCCCTTACTTGTTGATGCACCAGCCACTGCTCCTCCTAGTGGAGGCAAGTGGGGAAGACAGAGGTGGAATTCCCACCAATCTGTTGCCTGAGGCAAGAAGTTGGCTTCATGGATAGGCCAGCCCTGCCCACAATTAAATCAACTTCAGACCACTTAAGATGGGGAATATGTTGCATCCTAAGCATGTAAGTATTACTGCTTGGTTAGAATGAAAAACTGAAAGTAGTTCTGAGCTTGGTTTGAAGTGATACAAATATAATTTAGCAGTGGGAAGCTGGGGAGAAATGGGATACTTACAAGAAGGCTCTGTCATGTTACTATTGACAGTGAAAGGCTTAATCAGCAATGAGGTCACCCCTGGTTATCAGTTCAGTAAGTTCAAACTTCATTCAGTTTCATTGTGGAGATTTTATTGTACTTGTAAACTTACTATATGGAAACTTAAGTTTCCATATATTGCACAAGCTCCATTTAAGGGGTGGAGGGAGAAAAGTTATCAGAATGTTGTTCATGGAAAGGAAAATAGCCTTGATGGAACAAAGTCATTGTAATCTATATTTAGAAATATAGCTCTTGAATCAACACAAATGATCACTCCTGGTAATTATAGTGTTCCACTCTGGGAAAAGGAAGCTCTTTCTTGAGAGCAAGAGTCTTCAGGGTTTGTTCTCCTGGGTCAGCCCTTTAAATATAGAAAGTACATTGCAGAAGAAAATATTTAATCATGACTTCTTATAGCTACTCTTTTTGTTTGAAGTTACACCTGCAGGAGGAGCTGTTTTCAATAAGGCTGCTCTGAATCATTGCTAATTTTGATATTAGCATATTTGATGCAGGCAAATCAGTTACTGAAAAAATGCTCACCTTGTTAAACATTTGCATTGTTTCAGTGCTGCTCAGCACCATTTTCTTTCTCTTCTCCATTTTTCTTTGCCCTCACTGGCCTTGTCCTCACAGCCCAATCCTAACTAAATCCCCTCCTGCCCCACTGATGCAATCATATCAGTGGACTGCCTGCTGTATACTGTGGGTTGTGGGAAGAATGGGGGAGAGATGGAATGGGGCAGGGAGAAGGGTAGATGGAGGTTGCGGAGTGGGTGGTACCAGCTGCAGCAGCGCCATCAATATCCTGTCCCCCCTCCCAGCCTTGATCTACCTTCCTAGGTCCACTCAGACTTGTGCCAGCAATATCAATGGCACAGGTTTGAGTAGACCCAATGGAGCAGCGAAGACTTACTCAGGGCAAGGAACAAAAAGTCCCTTAACTTGAACTTGAAGAGGCCTTTGCAACTCATAACTCCCTTGTGAGATGCAGTGCATACCACATTGGCATGGCTGCATCAGCAGAAGAAGAGTTAGGAAGGATTGGGTTGCCTTAGTCCCCAGGATATGTACGGGTCCTATTCTGGAGGTTTGTCTAGAAGTCAGATGTACATGGGTCGAAACAGCCGACTGAAAAGTCTTTATATTGGAGCAACGGAAAGCATCTTTTCTGCAGTGACAGTTCTAACAGCTCAGTTGCTGAAACTGCCAATTTGTTGGATGGCAGAATTTCACTCTGTTTAGTGGAGAGTCTTTCATAAAGTTGCATTCTTATTTTGAATTGTAAAATAGAGAATATAAATAGGCATTGGGGTTCAGTGATCTCACTCAGTTCACTTGGAATTGCAAAACCAAAGTTTCCCTCAGGCTAATCTTTCTCTAGGTGTTCCAGGTTGTTAAAGCAAAATCAGTGCCCCTCTGCTGCTGTTCTAGGGCTGATGCTAATTTGTTGGTGGCCTCTTACCTGCGAGGTCCCTTACTGCTGAACCTATGTGCTGTTGCTCTGTGTTTATGAGGGGGTTATCGGACTGGGATTTACAGTTATCTAAGTTGACCTTTACATGGGGCAGCCCTTGAAAATGACCTGGATGCTTCCAACTGGTTCAGTATGGAGCGGTCCAGTTCCTTTCGGTTGCCTGTTGTTCTGCCTGCATTATTCCTGTGCTCTGCTGTCTGCATTGCTTGCCAGTGTGTTTCTGGGCCCAATTCAAGGTGCTTGTTTTTACCTTAAAACCCTATGTGATTTAGGAGCTAGATTCTGAAAGGATTGCCTTCTCCCATATATGCCTGTCAATGTACTTCATCAATGTACAATCTTCATTTCGGACCTTATTTTTGGGTGCTGCTGTCAATGAAGCCTGACAGGCAGGAACAAAGGGCAGGGCCTTTCCAGTAACATCTCCCAAGCTATGGAACTTTTTCCCTCAGAAACCTCAAATTGTCCAGTTATTAGATGTCTTCAAACATCTGGTTAAGACTCATTTATTTCAACTGACCTTCTGTTCATAATGTTTCTGCTAATTTACTGTCTTTTTTTTTTTTACTTGAAATTCTTCTATATTTTTTTATATTTGAACTTTTTAATTTTTTTTAAACAAAACTGTGATCCTTGTTACCTTACAGTAGTTTAAGCCATGGGATCGAAGAACAGGGTTAATTTTTTTTTTTAAAAGAAACTCAAAGGAAGCCTCCCCTCCATAGCCAATATTAGCCAATACTGAAGAAGTGATTATCAGTGGAAAATGCTTCTGTTTCTGCAATTAGGGTTCTACAGCCTCTGAAGGCATTTTTAAAATAGCCAGAGGAGTGGCATTTGGGATGCCAGGGGGACAGATTCTCAGCTGGTATGAATCACTGTGACTTGTCTTAACTTCACAATTTTGCCATTTGCCTGTGTCTTCACTAACGGTTATCTCAGCATTGCTAATCATGACTGTAGGCTGGGAACAAACTAGCTTGCTCCCTGCCCACATAAATGCAGTACTCCTCTCCTTTGAGGTATCAAATGAATGACAGGGCTGAAAAAATGCCATCAATTGCAAACAAAGCCTGTATCTATCTGTATATGTAAAAGGCTCTGGGAACCTTCAGGGCTGCCATTATACCACATAACACTGTGGGTCCCGGGCCCTTGGGGGACTACTGTGTCTCAAGAGGCAGCGGCGGGGTCACAGAGGGGCTCCAGCTCCTGTGCCAATCAGCTGGCCCCAGATTGCCTCAGAAGGGTATGTGAGGGAAGGGGGTTGCTCCACCTGCTTCCTTCTCCCTTTGGGCTGAGTCTTCCCACCTCTCTAATCATTGGCAGCCTCACTTCCCTGCAGCAGGCTGCCTCTCTTCTCTCATCCTGGGCTGGGCCACCTTTTATGCTGGGTACCAGCCCCTCCAAGCCCCATCCCTTCCTTCCCCAGGGTGTTAAAGGAGCAATCCTGGGCCATTCCCCCACTCCTGCCCTGCTCTGGAGGCCATGGCCCTGCAGGCTGGTCTGTTGGAGCCTCCCCCAAAGGGGAGGGCGTTGCCCCGGGCACTGCCACTTGTCCCTTCGGAGACAACATCCCCTGAGCTGCCAGCAGGTAAGTCACGGGACCCTGACAAACACAGAAGGTGGTCTTCTATACAGAGACAGTTAGTTTAATAATAACAACAACAACAACAACAGGATTCTAGCCTTATGGTTGCTTACTTGTTCATGTCTCTCTACCTAAAGCAGGGGAGCAGGGGTCTCCAAACCCCGGCCCGGGGGCCAGATGTGGCCCGCAGCGAGTTTCTATCCGGCCCGCGGCCAGCCTCTTGTCCCCTGAAAGCCTCTGGCCCACTTGACTGAACGTGACCAGAGCTGTGCTCTGATTGCATCTGGAGGGTGTTCTGAGGGCCGGAGAGGCTGAGTGAATGAGCCCACTCATTCATTCATCTAAGTTCCATCTCCAATTTATTTATTTAAATTTTATATATCTAAATTTTCTTCCAACATTCAGCACTGCACCAGATATTTCATGCGGCCCTCTGGCCAAAACGTTTGGAGACCCCTGACCTAAAGGAAAGAGTACAGAAGAGTAGGAAAATATACAGACTTATTATTCCCCCTATTTATTTGTTAACCTACGTATTTTGTTTGTACCCGACTTTTCTCTCTGAGGACACTCCTACCCATGTTTGCATAAAACAGAAGATGTTTATTGGTAAAGGACAAGTCGTCTTCCATGGAAGCGTTTGTGTTTGAAGTAATTTTGAGTATATTATGCAACTTTTAAAAAAATGCCTCTTATTTATCTTTAGCAGTGGCATATTTTTATTAATGTAATAACACAAAACAATAACAGTACCCACCCTCCCAGGATATCCTCTCCCCTTGTGTAGCTAGAGGGGGGCCAGGGTGGGCATTGCCAACCCTGAGTCAGCAGTTTGCCCTCCCTCGCATTTATGGGTCTTTGATGTTTCTCCCTACTTATCCTTTAATTTTGCTCAGTGTATATATACCCGACATAATTACCCACCCTAAAAAAATAGGTGCCCGCCCACCTCTGGAATCTTAACTGCGGGCCTGCTCCCCTCCCTCTTGTCGCCTCTTTACTTGTAGCCCAGTAAACATAGAAGAAGATAAATGGGGGAACAGTAAGGTAAGTGGAGAAAGAGGGAGAGATATGGAAAAGAGAAAGGAGAAGAAAGAAGAGTAAGAAGAGAAGGGAGAAAACAGGAAGTGAAGGCAAGGCAGGTTTCAGGAGGCAACAGATCAGAATTTTAAAAGCACTAACAATTCAGATCAGAGGACATTATTTTAGAGCTAACTTTCCATCTATTAAATACTATTCCTTCCTTGACTGCCAGATTCAAATGTTTCTCTATTGAGGTTTTAATATGTGGTGGGGACCAACCCTCTGTTGAGGTGAAGGACTTCTGAGCGCTGCCAACAGAAAAGTGAGAGGAGCTGCTGCTGATGTTGCAAATTTTTGACAGGCAAGTCTCAAAGCAGACCAGCTTTCCTCTTCTTTAGGAAGCAAAGTGCTGAAGCTGTGATCCACCTTCTGTATACATAATGAATGTGGGCAGCTCTAAGGGGGCTCTGGCAGCAACAGAATTAATTGTTTATAGCAAAGACTTGCAGATAGGCAAGCCCAGAATAATTGAGACCAAAGAAACATCTCTTCCTAGGAGTGCTTTCTTTGGAAGTCGCTTTACATGGGTTACGTTTACGATATTGGCCAGCTGACCAGCTGTTAACTTATAATATTTTCCTGCAGCCATATATCCCCTGATGTCAAGAATGTGCTTGTGTAAGTAGAAGTTATATTTTTAACCGCATCAGGATGTCAGCAAACATCCAAGGGACCCTTGCACCACAGCCCTGTAGGGGTTTTGGTTGTAACTCTCTCTCTCTCTCTCTCTCTCCCTCCCTCCCCCTCCCTCCTCCTGTTGCCCTCTCTTTATTTAGGAACAGAAAGCCATCATCTACCCTTCACTATAGCAATGACCACATTTTCAAAACAACTGGACCTATTATAGTTATTATATGTGTGTTGCTTGTTTAATTTCATTTTAAGTAGAATGTGAGCAATCTGTGGGGTCCCAAAAAAGAAGCCAGGGATGGCAGTAGGCAACATTTTTGGAAATAAACTATGTACGTTTTAGAAATAAATTGTTTTGGGGACAGGGGCCATAGCTTGGTGGTAGCACCCCTGCTTTGCATGTAGAGGGCCCCAGGTTCAATCCCTGACATCTCCAAGTAGGGCTGGATGTCACCTTCTGATCTTCTGAATCAAGGTGTCCATCTTGTGAAGAGATCCATTTACTTTAGACCTAGGTTGAGAAGAGAGTTCAAATTGCACCCTGGCCCTTCAGCCACCCACTACTGCCCTACTTCCCAGGGAGCAGGACGGCTAGTCCACCATCATCATGTTCTCCTTCTGGGCAATAATTACAAGACAGTAGTAAGTTACGTGTCCAAGATGCCCCTGGCTTCTTGTGAGGTATCCAGGCTTTTACTGAGCCAACCACTATGGTATTTGCAATAAATGTTTTTTACTTACCTTCTTATAAGCTGCCTGGCCACCTGTGGATCTTCTCATACCTACGCTAGCTATTTAGCTGGCCTATGTCTGAGGAACCACAGGAGACACATCAGAACAGGAAAAGGGGAATGCGACCCCAACATGTTTGACTGCCACCAAGATCCACCCCACCCTCAAACAACCCCCTGGATTCTCTTTAGATTCTCCTTGGAATTATTTGGGAAAATCACAGATATGGATTGGACCCATGGAGTCTGAGGTCTTCAGTGTGGGAACCATGACTGTCTTTATATCAGTACAGCCTTAAGCTCTGCTAGGTAATTCTTCTTATGCATCCTGATGTGATATAAATATGTAATAATGAGCAGGATCTCACACTGGATATTTGTCAGGAAATGGAGTCTACTTTTCTGCTGTAGGAGAACTACATGTATTATTTTGCCACAACTCCATTACAATTCTCTGCTTGCAACTGTTGAATTTGAATTTGCCCCTAAGCATCATCTAAATATGTCCTACCCAAAGTCTTCTGTGCTTCAGATAATGTAAGCTTTTGGATTAGCATTTGCAGTTTCCCAAAGAAAATAACATGAGGCTTAAGTGGATATCAAGTCGCCCACAGGTCCACAGTTTTATAGCATGCATTTTCATGTAGAAACTAAGCTGTTTATGTAATTTCTTCCCTTTCTTCTTCTTTTTTAATAAAGAGCAGGTAATAGTAGGAGAAAAACTTAGGATTTATACAGAGGAAATTGGATGCAGCTCAGTAATTCTTGCTAACTAAAAATATAGGAATACAAGATTTAAAGCATGTCAAAGTTGCAGACATGTTTTTCATAAAGAGTTTAATGTGTGAACTAATAGAATAATAACATGAGCTTTATTTGGGAGCTAAAAATACATTAGTTCCTTTTTAATATTATGAATATTGCTATTATTTCTGTAATTAGCTACTCTTTGCATTGGAATGCCCTGGAATAGTTCTGAAGTCCTTTCTTGGTGGATACATATAAGCAGTGGAAAGGCTCACCATACTGTCAGAGTTTTAACAAATTTGGACATTACATAGCAGGAAAGCACATGACATAATGAAACTACTTCTGTATCTATGTTTGTGCTATAGTTCTGTCCTAGTCCATGTTTTGCATAGGGATCAGATCTGTGCTGAACACAAGCTGGAGACTGCTCTCACTGTATCTGCCCCCACCCTCTTGTGTTGACTTGCTGTGGCCCAAATCTGATAAACCAACTGTAGCGAATGAATGCATGTTGGAGGGGAGTGGCAGCACAGCAGCAGGCCCCAACCCAACACATTTACATTCAGTTGAATTGCTTCATGGAGTCTGCACGTATACATCTGTATGCATTTAGAGCTCTCGTTTTGCTCATTCAGAATGCTTGAAAAGTGTTTGTAGGCACATTGATTTCATGCAGCCATTCACCTGTATGTGTTTAGGTCCTGTGTGCTTGTTCACACACCGTGATTAGGTCATGAGAATAGAGCCACTGTTTATACAGTGCCTACATCCATGCAAGTTGTTCAGGTATAGGCTCTGTATGTGTGGACTATAACCAGGCATTTGCAGGATCCCTGATAGCACAAAGAAGGGGGCTCTGTTAGTATAAGTTATGCATGGATGGGCTGTATGCACACAGATCAACATATGGAAGTTAGGAACAGAGCGTTTTCTTGTCTCAGTACATTTGTCAGGGACACCAAAAAAGGGGTCTTAGACTTATGCCCATCACCAAGGTCTCCACCTGTATAGTCAGGGAATTAGAGGACAGGTCTTCTCGTGGATTGAGAACTGGTTGGAGGCCAGGAAGCAGAGAGGGTGTCAATGGGCAATTTTCACAATGGAGAGAGGTGAAAAGCGGTGTGCCCCAAGGATCTGTCCTGGGACTGGTGCTTTTCAACCTCTTCATAAATGACCTGGAGACAGGGTTGAGCAGTGAAGTGGCTAAGTTTGCAGACGACACCAAACTTTTCCGAGTGGTGAAGACCAGACGTGATTGTGAGGAGCTCCAGAAGGATCTCTCCAAACTGGCAGAATGGGCAGCAAAGTGGCAGATGCGCTTCAATGTCAGTAAGTGTAAAGTCATGCACATTGGGGCAAAAAATCAAAACTTCACATACAGGCTGATGGGTTCTGAGCTGTCTGTGACAGATCAGGAGAGAGATCTTGGGGTGGTGGTGGACAGGTCGATGAAAGTGTCGACCCAATGTGCGGCGGCAGTGAAGAAGGCCAGTTCTATGCTTGGGATCATTAGGAAGGGTATTGAGAACAAAACGGCTAGTTATAATGCCGTTGTACAAATCTATGGTAAGGCCACACCTGGAGTATTGTGTCCAGTTCTGGTCGCCGCATCTCAAAAAAGACATAGTGGAAATGGAAAAGGTGCAAAAGAGAGCGACTAAGATGATTACGGGGCTGGGGCACCTTCCTTATGAGGAAAGGCTGCGGTGTTTGGGCCTCTTCAGCCTAGAAAAGAGATGCCTGAGGGGGGACATGATTGAGACATACAAAATTATGCAGGGAATGGACAGAGTGGATAGGGAGATGCTCTTTACACTCTCACATAATACCAGAACCAGGGGACATCCACTAAAATTGAGTGTTGGGCAGGTTAGGACTGACAAAAGAAAATATTTCTTTACTCAGCGTGTGGTCGGTCTGTGGAACTCCTTGCCACAGGATGTGGTGATGGCGTCTAGCCTAGACGCCTTTAAAAGGGGATTGGACAAGTTTCTGGAGGAAAAATCCATTATGGGGTACAAGCCATGATGTGTATGCCCAACCTCTTGATTTTAGAAATGGGTTATGTCAGAATGCCAGCTGCAAGGGAGGGCACCAGGATGAGGTCTCTTGTTATCTGGTGTGCTCCCTGGGGCATTTGGTGGGCCGCTGTGAGATACAGGAAGCTGGACTAGATGGGCCTATGGCCTGATCCAGTGGGGCTGTTCTTATGTTCTTATAGGGGCAGCAGCCTATGTGGGGCTTCCAAGGCCATGCCTACCTTGCTTATCTCTTCTGGGCTATCTTCCTCTCCTCAGAGAAGAGGCAAGGAGGGGGTTTACCACCACCTAAGGCCTCCTTTCCAACCAGCCTCTAGCCCTCAGCCAGCTCTCTCTCACCCCTAACCCTCTCTTTATATTCCCCTGGATGGCCCCTCCCCACTTCCTTGTTCCACCCACCTGGTCTGATCACCCCCTAGTTCCTAACTCTCCCCTGCTGAGAGAAGGGGTGGGGAGGCTCCTGCAACCACTTGCATGTCATCTGCTCCTCCTCTGCTCCAGAGGGTGCATGCATACTCTGCTCAATGGGCCAATGACTCATACCCTGTACCACTGATGCCCTTCCAACCTCTCATGGCCTGTACCTGGTCCTGTGCCTACTGGATACGCGGCTCCCTGCGGTGGGCAAGTCTGGCCCCAGACAACATTGAATCTACTGCAGTTCTAACAGAGTAGACCTAGTTTCATAGAAGCAAAGATTCAGGACTGTTTCAGATGTTTTAGGGGCTTTTGATGTTAAGTCTCTGTCTGGGGCTCCCTGTTCAGTGTACTTGAAATGGGAAACCCAGATTTACCAATATGCAGATTATATGAAAAGGCCCATAAGTATGAAATCCTGTGTGTTGTATGTCTGAAATACCCCTCAGTTGAGCTTGGTAAGAAAGAAGAAGCTCTGCAACCTTTCTTCTGCAGCTCCATTAGGCAATCATTCTTTTTCCTGTGATGTGGGAGGGTTAGAGAAAGAGGACCTGCACATAGGTGAAATTCACATAGAGAAACAGCTGCAGGTTGACCCTTTGAAATGCAGTTATCTTTCCATAAAAATCCATTTGCATGTGATTTCAAATTGTGGGGGCGGGTTTGGAAAATGGGTTTCTCTGGCTTGGCAGAAAATGCAGGAACTCCAAAGGAAGCTGCTTCACACAACTAGAGTGCCTCTCATGGTCTTTTTGTGCATATATATTACAGTACAACGCAATACGAGTAGAACGGTCAATTACTTAATACTGTTTTTAGGGAATCTTAATGTTTCTATTTTTTAAATTTTATAATGTTGTATTGAATTTTTGTAAGCCACTTTTTGAATGCCCACCTGGGAGTTAATGAGGAAAATAAATAAATAACTGGTGTATTTGATATGCAAAAATACATCACACAAGAAAGATTAAACAAAGTGTACACAAGCATGTTTTTTGGTTTTTTTTACAGCATTCTTCTGTAGCTTAAAATGCCAGCAGGTATTATGTTTTTGAATTCAGCTAAAGCCACCTGATCACTAGTGGATCAACCCCATTTTCAGGCAAACCGAAGTTGACATATCCACCCGCGCAGGTGAAATTGAAAGCAAAAAGATCACCTTACACATGAATGATTCCCTCCTGAAGAACATCTGGTGCCACGTACTTTTTGGGTATTTTTGTTCTACACTCCCAGTAGTACCTAGAAAAGGTGGAACTTTTTCTGCGGTAGGAGAGAAATCTGTGACCAGTACTGAGTGGTTCAGGAATAATTTCTGACTGAGTGGGCCCTCTGATGGGCTTGGGTCCTCAGCCCTTTCCCAACCTGACCAACCTCTGGTGCCTACAATTACCAATCTTCCAGAATCTGCATCAAACTCCAGATTATTATTATTATTATTATTATTATTATTATTATTATTATTATTATTATTATTATTATTAACAGTATTTAATAATAATGGAAAGTTCAATGGAAATTTCACAAAGCTGTTTACAGAGAAAATCAAACAAACAACTAATGGCTCCCTGTCCCAAAAGGGCTCACAATCTAAAAGGATGCAAAAGAACACCAGCAGACAGCCACTAGAACAGACACTGCTGGGGTGAGGCGGGCCAGTTACTCTCTCCCCACTAAATAAAAGAAGAGCACCCACTTAAAAAGTGCCTCTTACCCAGTTAGCAGGGGTTTGAATAGTGAAAGCACTCCTGAAGATTTGAACAGGGCTTCTTTGGCTTAATTATATCATGTTGGAAAAAAATCAGAGCTGGCAACCATATGGGAGTCCTCCCTACTGTACGTGAGGCTCTTCTAGTAACAAATAATGCAAATGAAGAAAAAAAGAAACAAAGTTTAAAACATTTTCCTTTTTAAAAAAGATGACCAACTTTGGTACAGTGAACCCCTTGCTTTAACAAACTAATAACAGAAAAGGGATGTCTGTTAATTCTGAAAGTCCATTAAATCCGAATGCATTTATGTTGAGGGAAGTGAGCATGCACAAAGCATATATGACTAGTTTTTAACAAAGTAGGAAATGTCCATTATTTCCCAGGCTGTTAAATTGAAGTCTGTTAAATTGCAAGTTCACTGTCTTCTCCAGGGCCTGGGGAGAGGGAGCATATTCTCCAGACTTTAGTATAAGGGCCTGAACAATCTGACTCTCTCAGAGGTGACCTGATTCTGTAATAAAGTTGGTATCCTCAACTTTGAGGCAATGAGGCATCATAACTAACAAGCAATCATATGAATGTATCAGGTGGAAAGTCTGGGGAATTCATGTGCCTCTGGAATGTTCCCCTAAGAGGCAGACTAGCATTTTCTGGAAATTGGCTTTTTGGAACATGTCTAAAATAGTCATATTTACATGAAATGCACATTGAGCTGGATCTGAGCCAATCCTAACCCTGAGCTTCCTCCCTACACACACACTGATGCCCTCCCTGATATCTTGGTTTGTGACAAACCATAGTTTGTTATTACATATAAACTGGACAAACTATGGTTTGCATCCCCACAGACAAGCATGTTCAGCCATTGCATTCACAGGAGGACACGGAGACTCATGGCTTCTTTTCCTGGTTATATCACACTGTAAATATATATGGGAGGGGCCATTTTTGAGTGAATAAGTTTGCTGCTTTGAAAACTGCATCCAGGCCATGAGCTTTGTCCATCCTGTTGCATACAACCTATAAAGCCCTTAATGGTTTGGGACCCTGATATTTCTTCCTACATCAGTCTCTCTGTTCCATGAGGGCTTTGCGGTAGACCTTGTTGCAGGCACCATCATGATTGGTGGTGACCTTGTTATGAGGTCTTTTTAATTGTGATATCCAGCCTGTGGAACTTATTCCCAGGTGAGATCCCAACTACCTATCTTGTTGGTGCTTCAAAGGAGATTTAAAACTGTTTTTGCCTTGCTTTGTTTATTTTTTTAGTTCTGTTGATCCAGTTGATCAGTGTTAAGATGCTGTGTTGTTTTTTGGTGTTACTTTTTTATTGGAGGTTTACTAGTTGTTGCTTTATTTGATTGTGTATTTTATGGAGGATATAAGCCACCTTGAGCTTTCCTTCTCAGTTTGGAAAGGCAGAGTAAAAATGCTTTTAAAAAAGAAAAAGTAAATATGAGCAACTGAATGCTACTATTGCTGGACATATTGACTGACTGTGTCTTTAGAACATACCCAGCTTTCTTTCTGCTGGATAATATTGGGTCTTACTATATTTTCTTGATTACATTCTGAAGATACATTTTGCATCAAGAAATATACATATTATTTCAAGAATTGTTACTCCAGGATGTCTAACTATATAAACCTGAGACAGCATATGGGACTTAGTTTTCTGTACTGAAGGGAACCAAAAGAAATTCACATAGTTTGCAGACTTGAAGGCATTTTGGGGAAAATACATCTTGTCTGGAGTTAAATGTGCTAGACTGGAGTGTATAAGAACAGTAACTATTTATCTATAACAAAAACATTGTTTCTTCAGTAAAAAATTTCAGCTATGACACTTAGCAATGTTCATTCTGAAAAGATACCTGGTACATTTTAATAAGTTGACCTTCAGATATTGTGGAGATAATTTTTAACATTGAACTTTACATCTGATGAAAGCATATGCATTATTGAGATTACTCTTTAGCAACAGAGAGTGGCTTCCTGCTGGAAGTAAGTGTATATAAAGCGAAGAGGAATAATACCATAATGTAATTTGGTCAAATTGGCTGAAATGCTAGCTAAAAACCTGTTATGTGGGGGTTTTTGATGTAAAGCAGTTCTCCCTATTCTGAATCAAATTGTTCTTTCTCTTGAGAAATATTATTTGACTGTAAGTACTTTAAAAAAGAACTGTTTGGTATGGTCAAATAATACGCATGATCATGGCAGCACAGCAGTTTGACTCTGTTGAGTCCCTGACTGCCAGTTTGTTTCTAGGTGCAATTCAAGGTGCTGGTTTTGACTGTACAACTCTTCACAGTTTGGGGCCAGGATATCTAAAAGACCTCCAAGCCTACAGATAAGGAGGGACCACTGTACATAAAGGTTTGTGCATCTTCATTGACAGGAGGCACAGTGACAGTCCTGGAGGGGAACTAAGGGGGCAAAAGCCACGAGGTACCATGTCTGTGGGGGCTGTACTGCTGCGCCTGCTGCAATGCCGCCACTGCGTTCACCACTACTGCCTCTGCCCACCCTCCAGAGTCCATCCAAGGGCCAGGGAGTCCCCACGTGGCGTGCGCCAGCCCTCCAAAAGCTTTCTGAGGCCTCCGGAGGGCTGTTAAACAGTACTTCTGGTTTTCTGATGACAATGGCTCACCAGAGGCCCCAGAAGGCTTTTGGAGGGATGATGGACATTGTGCAAGACTCCGTAGCGGAGGTAAGTCTCCTCTCTGGGGGGGGGGCGCATTTACAGTCCTGTGCTCCCAGGCAGCACAGCGCTCAGGTATACAACTGGGGAGGCACTTATGGTCCGCAACCTCACTCGAAGTTCAGTCATAACCCACTTTCCAGAGCTAATCCAGCCATCCTAACAGGGCATGAGCTGCAGACTGTGGTGGTAAATGGCAATCATGGAGGCCTCCTCAAAGTAAGGAACATTTGTTCCCTTACCTCGGGTCTGCATTGCAGCAGCATTAGTGATGAAAGGTTGGTTAGATTGGGCTATAGGTCATCTTGGGTCATTCACTTTCTCCTTGCTGAACCTACCTCACAACATGGTTGTGAAGATAAAATGGACAGAGAGAAGTATGTCTTCCATGCTGAAGAGTCGAGTAGGATTAAAATGCAATGCAATAAACTTCCAGCGTATGTAAACATATCAAAAACAAAAGTACCACAGGTGGGGTCATCACACATAATGACTGATATACGGCTTTTATGTTTGCTACACAATAGTGCTGACATGTTATAATCTGTGAAATTATTCTAGTACAGCACTTGAAGCAACTTTTATCTACTTTTCCTAAATAAATACCACAGACTGTGCAAACTAGATGCACAAAAAAATCTGTGTTAGAGGCCCCAAATTAATACACAAATTTTAAATGTATTTCTCAGTGAGTAGTAAAAGTTGCTTATACCTTCCTTTTTACACAGTAATAATTAATAACATCTACCTGATCCACAGTATTTTACTCAGAATGGCTTGCTGTTAGAACTCATTTTCAAGTCATGGGGGCAGAGACTCGTGAGTCAACTCAAGTCAAGGACCTGCCCATCCCTGCTTGTACCTCTTTCTGGAAGATTTTTAACATTTTCCATGATTTCTCAATTCAGTAGTCTACTATCCAGTAGTCTATTGTCCAAATCATATATCTGAACTTTTAGCTCAGCCTTATCACAACTCCCTAGACAGGCCTGTATTACACTTTACCAATCATTTTTCTTAAAAAAAAATTATGTATAGTATATGATGCTCCTTTTTTCAAGCAGCCCAGCACTGGACATATTGCTCACAATCTCAGAAGGGTAATAGTGCTCTCCAAGCTGGAGAAGACAAGACTTTTAATCTATTTAATAGAAGGCTTCCCTATCCCAGCAGACGTCTTGATTTAATTATACCTGGCAAAATGACATTGTGCAGTACGTCACTAGTCAATAAGAGTTTGAATAATAGGACACTTTAATCAGGGAATTGACTAAGCAGGCATTGGTGCATCTGATTAATTTTCCTACCCTTGTGGTGGACAGTTGCGTTGCTCTGAGGATGTGGATACAGCTGAACATGCTGACTCTCAGGGAGTGTGCTTCTGGAAAGGACAATGCAGACAATCACACCAGCACATATACACATTTGCTGTCTTCTGGTCCTGAAAAAATGTCAAAATAATGGCTTTGGCTCCAGGTTCTGCCCAGAAAGTTCCACTGTTCTAAAATAATATTTTGGATATGTATGAAAGAAGAAGATTGGCCCAGGTGTATAAAACAGGACACAGCAAATTCTTCCCATGTTAGGATTTCTAGTATTTGGAGGGGGCTCAGCTTTCTGCTTGCTAAGGTGGCTCTCACATAAGCAGTTAATCAGAAGCCAAGGTATGTCATGATGATGCCAGAGTACAGGATTCTTTTCATAAGTGGCTTGCCTGGTGGTGTCATTGCCAAAACAGTGGCCACAACAACTATGGGCCTAGGAGGGAACCAGCCTGGTGTCCCTGTTTATCTCAATCAAAAGATACATTCCTTAGAAATACTTCAAAAATGAATAGTTGCAGAAACTATTAACGTTATTTGAGCGTTTTCAACGTAGATGATGACAGATGGTGTAACATTCACATTTCACACATTTGTTGTTCTTGCCGTGCAACTTTTTTTCCCCATTAATGCCACTCAAATATGTGAAACTATATGCAGCAATTATCTGCATCATTTCCCAGAAAAGGCTGGATTAAATGGACAGGGAGTGAACGTATGCTCCTTCTCATCTTTGCCTCATGTTCAAACTACAAAATATGTTCCTCTTTACAATGTGTGCTGTGCATCACGTATGAACAATGAGAATGTACAGGGTGGCATTCCGAGGGCAAAAGTACATGTTACAAGCATGGAGTTTGTCACATAACACAAGAGAAGGGGATATACAGAATTGGTAAACAGAAGGAAAAGCTTAGCCCTGACACTACTAGTCCTCCCCACCACCCCTCTTCCCAGCTGCTTTTCTTTTTTAAAATTTTTATTCTCATGGTATCTGTTCCAGATTACCATAGTAACCTGAGATAGCCACCACCTACATCAGAAGTTTTCAGACTTTCTTCTTTTTTTGAACACCTTTCCAAATTGCCTCATCTGCCAAGGAAACCCTTCAGGCCTGTCATGGAGCTCCAGTCCACTGAAATGTGAGATTCTGGGGCATATTCTGGAGGCCACAACTTCCTTCCCCACTGCCTATACAGTTTGAGATTGGAATTTCAGCAATAGATACCTGGCGCTATTCTGTAGCTGTGCTGCATGTTGTGAAGTAAGATGGAGGGAACCTATTTTTCAAGGAAGTTGTCTGCCATTATTGATTTTATTCTTAAGCAACATCTGATAACCCAACAAGGAAATCTAGGGGTCTCCAGAACTGTTTAAAAAACCACTGAGTTCCATTAATAGCCACTACTCATTATTTTAGTGAAGTGTTGTAAGCTGTTTTGATTATCTCTTTAATGGGAACAAAAGATGACCTAGAAATATTTTAAGTAAACAGACAGACAGATAATAGGCAAGCTTTGTTTCTTTTCATCATTCCACGCAGCCAACTTACTTCATAATAGTTGCATTTATCCCATGGTAAAATATTTTTTTGTGAACTGACTGAGCCAAACTAGATAAAATGTAAAATGATTTTTGAATGAATGAATGAATGAATGAATGAATAGCAACCAGGAGACCATCAGTCTGGGTCAGAACTTCACCCTCCCTCTTTAGGATTGATGGTGCTTGTGAATGTTCTGTGCAAGAAAAAATCCCAAACACATGGGGCCCAATGGCACATTTAAAGTCACATTAGTTTGGCCCTCTGTTTGGTAGAGCAATGTGAGTGAAAAAGCATTTTGCACTGCTAACAGCCCAATCCTGAGCTCCTGCAGCACGCAGCTTCAGTTGCACCGAAAACAGCTGCCGCCAGATCCTGTGCATCACGGGCTACCACAGGCGGCACATCGGGAGAAGGGGACTTTCATCCCTTCTCCCAGGTAAGAAAGTAGCCCCGCAATGGAGCTACTCAATTCACCGCCGACCAAAAGGTCAGCAGTGAGGTAAAGATGTTCGTGTAGGGTGCCAAGCTCCACACAAACAGATAGGATCCGGTGGAGCAGAACTCCACCGGACCCACCTCCCTGCTCCCTGCACCGGCACGCCTCCTGCCCGCCCTCTCCCCGCCTCCCATCTCCCTGTCACACCTCCTCCCCACCCTCTCTCTGCCCTCCACCTGCCTCCCCACTCCCCTGAACGCCTCCTCCCATCTATCCCCCCACCCCACTTACCGTGGTGCCATGGCTCGGCAGTCCATGTGACCGCGGAGCGGCCAGCGCTGGACTAGCACGGGTGCTTGCATGGCGGTAAGGCTTGCAAATGTGCCTTATGGTACATTTGCGACAGTGCGCATAGGCAGTATGCTTGTGCAGAGAGCCCAAGATTGGGCTCTCAGTGACTACTTCGAGCCATCTGAAATTTGGATCTAAATAGCATTTAGGTAATTCAGAGTAAGGAATCTTCATTGTTTATGTTATATTAAAGACAAATTATATGTAAATTGTAACAAATTCTGAAGCATTTACTAATCGCTGAAATGGTACAAGTTGTGTTGTGTTTTTTTAAAGGAATCATCTGTACCATGTGCTACTTCTTGCATCCATCTGTGAATTAAGTGCATAGTTTGAAATGTAAAGAAATGTATTTTCAGTGGAAAATAGCTGTACCTGGAGCATAAACAACTTCAGAAAATATTCTTGTCAGATGAGAGGTTGGTTTTTAAAAGACAGGAATATTAAATGCTGGAGAAAAGCTGCAATTACTGTTTTCAGAATAAGTAAAAAGCTGTTATAAAAGAAGATGGAGAGCAACTAAATATAGACCTCCTTGGCTAGCCAGCTGCAAAAGTCTCCCATCAACTCCCCAGCTCCGTTTTCTCCAAGCAGTGAAGCTTTTATGAATGTGCTCTTGCACAGCTCCTGTTCATTTCAAATGTGGCTTGTGTAGGAGAGGCAATGTAAAGTGTGACTGTTTAACACCTTTTTAAAATTTAATTAAACTTATGACCCAATCCTATAATCAGGCTGTTCTGCTGGAACTCTATATCACAAAAAGTGACATGCTGTTGCCACTACCAAACCACTGCTGGAAATGGCGAGTGGCACCAACTGTGCAGCAGTGGCCTTTCCTGGATCCCCCAACACTGTGGGCAGATAGGAAGAGGAACAGGGTGTTTTGGGGGAACTGGGGAAGGAGAGGCGGATGGAGGGATGGGTCTGGCTGCAGTCACGAAAGCCAGATCTTATCCCCTCTTTTAAAAACCTCCCCTCCCCTTTTGGCAGCATATGTCTGAGGACCCATAGGCAGCCTTACATGAAGGTAAGTAAAAATGTTTTTTTTCTTACCTCATATTTGCCTCCATGTCGCTCACCATCACCATAGCCTGCAGCATGCACCTTTTTGACATGGTTGCATGCTATAGCATTGTGGGAGAGAGGATTGGTATCTTAAACAAAAGAGAGACAGAGCTAACAGAACATTCCTTGGTGTTACTGATCTTACTAAAGTCTTAGTACTTACCTTACTCTCTCTAGGCATTGCACTTGGATCCCCAGGTCTACACTGACTAGGGAGCTTGGGGACACTAGAGGCTGCCCTATGAATGGCAGGTCCCTATTCCTGTGACCTGGTGTCTTTTCTAAACCAGAAACAGCTGGGACTATATCAGGGGAGGTGTCTAGATCCCACCAGGCCAGGAGTCCGGATCTCTCTCCTGAGGCTACTGAGAGTGGGGCTCTTTCCCTCCTTCCCTCCAGTTCTCTCTGCCACTTGCCCCTCTGCCTACTCTGTCAGAGAAGTGTCCCTTTCTCCATCCCCCTTTTCTGTCCACTTTCTTCCTTCTCTTCTTACAGCTCACAGGCCTTCTCCTGCCTTTGCTGCCTCTCTCTTGCTGCTTCTACCACTGTCCATTGTGTCTGCCATCTGCTTCTTTCTTATTCTCCTGGCTCCACCACCCCTTGTGTAGCTAGAGGTCAACCTGATAGGGGCATATCTGTCCACTGACCCACCTTAAACCAACTGCAGCTCAGCTTGAGTAACATCCATGGATGACATCATCGCTGGGGCCGTTCTTATCATGCTGGCTGCTGCAACCTGCCCTTGCTCCATTGCACCAGGAGGCAGCACATGATAAACTGTCATCAACCAGCTTTTCATCCCCTTGCACTTTCCCATCTTCTAAACTTATCCTGCATTCCATTATTCCATAATATCATAGGAGTGGTCTTTACCCTATCCTTTTCCCAGTGATTATGCATTTAAAACAGGAGATTCCAGTGTAGAGGCAGTAACTGTCAAGAGGCTCTGGAAACATGACAGAAAAATTGATGATGTGAACCAAGGAAATTCTGAGAACATTTAAGGAACAGAAAGTAAGTTTAACTTCAGGATGTCCATATTCTCAGTGCAAAACATCTGCTCCACTGGGAGAAAAGGCCCTTTTAAGAATCCCTGAACATCTCATATAAACAGATGGAAATGTCATCCATTTTAGGTCATCCCTCCTGTTTATAAATGGAAATGAGTCGGTGTCACTGATGGCTAGCAGATAGAAATTGCACAAAAAATGTTCTCTGCCCTCAAGAAACTTTGATGCTGAAGCAACAAGATTGCAGATCTGTTGAGCTTATTTATAGGGCATGCAGAAGTAATATAATCAGTCTAAGTGAAAACATTCTAGAGACCTTTTCATCTCAAAGAAAATCAAAACAATTTGGAAGTTTAGCAAACTGGTCCCATATTATGATGATGATGTTGCACATATATTTCATTTTTAAGTCATCCTTTCCACTGTCCTGTAAGCAGTGAACAAAAATTAGTACTGTTGTATTATACAGGTTGAGACTAATTATTCGCGTGGGTTCTGTTCTAAGCACTCAAGTGGATTAAAAAAAACGTACTATAGCAAATCAATTTAAAAAACAAAGTTTCTTTGCTCCAGTGATTTAAAAACAGCCTTGATAACCTTTGTGATGTAAGATAAGAGTCATTAAGAAGACAATCCATCAGCACTTCACTCAGCCCCTCCCTTCACCAATGCAAAATGATCACCTTTCTTTCACATGCTGGAGGAAGGGAGGGGTCTGCAGGAGAGAGAAGGATTGATGGATTGTTAGCCTGCTGCCCTCTCTCTCTCTCTCATTAAAAGAGAGAGACTGTTGTTAAAAGACTGTTCAGTTTTTAAAACTGATTTTAGCAGGATGCATTTTTCCCCTTCTCCAGGGATCAGCACTTTCTTTCTCATTTGCAGGGGCCATTCATGTTGAATCAAATCCATGGATGAAAAAAATCCGTGCATAAATAGGATGGACCTGTATTGGAGATTGGGGAGAGGGGGCTCATATTGAAAGAATGGTTGCTTAGTATATTCTGTAGTTGAGTGAGATCTGACCAGGGATGTGCAGACAGGGGAGGCAGAGCCTCACCAGACCTATCATTTTTTTTTTTTTTAAGACCAAGGACCCAACAAGTTAAAAAAAAAAAAAGACCTTGCTTTCCACTGCTCCTTCTCCAGCACAGGCAGTGAGTTAAGAAGTATGCATGCATGCTTGCACACTACAGTACACAGGGAAGAAGCTGGCAGCTAATTTGCTGCAATCGTGGCTGGCTTCCAGTGAAAACCAGGCAGGGCATCAGCAATTTCTGGGGAGACAGCAGGCAGAGTTGCCTCCATCCTGTTCTGAGAAAGCCATGAAAGCAGCAGGGAGCCTGTGCAAAGGGACTCAGCTCTCTAAAGCACCAGAGGAGGCAGCTACTGAACTATTGCTTGGGCTGTTGCTGAGCTTTCCCTAGCTCTGAGCAGAAGTGGTGAGTTTTTTTGTTTAATTTATTTCCTGAGGGGGGGCAGAGTGAGTGATTATTGATGTGACTGTGTCTCCGCAGGCCAGGATCTCACTGCACATCACTGGATTTGACTTCATCAGCTTACTTACGGACTGCACCATACCAACACTCAACACCTCTTCACTAATGACAGGTGTGGATGCTTCTGAGGCTTAGTTCTCACAAAGAGCTGATAATGTGGAAAACCTGCATTTTGACGTACAGGATTGTAGGTGTGAGCAGTTGAATTCAACTGCCCAATTCACAATTGAATGCTTTTGTTGCAGTTTAGAAAAGAGACCATAAGGGGAGCTGGTTTATACCAGATTTCCTAGAGACTGTTCTAGGCCACAACTTATAGTTCAGTTGTCCTCAGTTAGAGGCAGGGCTGACCCAACACCTCCTGCAACCTGAGGCAGCATACCCCTACACTGCTGCAAATCCCCCCCATGCTGCCTCAGCATGTGCACACATGCACCCCAATCCTTTTATTTAGCAGGAGCACAATCTGCAACCTGCCTGGCCCATGCTGTTACCCTTTGAAATTGAAGCAGTGCAGGCTGGATTCCCAGCCTGTACTGCTTCTGATCATCTCAAACAGGTTGCATATCAATAATAATAATAACAACAACAACAACAACAACAGGTATTTATATACCGCCTTTCTTGGTCTTTATTCAAGACTTTATTCAAGGCGGTTTACATAGGCAGGCTTTATTAAATCCCTATTAAATAGGGATTTTTACAATTTCAAAGAAGGTTCTTTCTTTCAAGAACGACTACACTCAAGGTGTTTCATTCCGATCTGGTTTCACATTCTGGCCTCCATCCTCCAACACTCAGAGCAGATGGAATAGCTCGGCTTCAGCTTGTCAGCTGCTTCAAGGTCGCACGGTGCCGGTGGCCTCGAACTGGCGACCTTGTGGATGTTATCTTCAGGCAGATGGAGTCTCTACCCTCTAGACCAGACCTCCTGCCCTGTTTTATCAAACAGGTATACTCCTAGTACATAAACTAAAAGAAAGGGAATGGGCTCCAAATCATCTGTCCTTGCCTTCTTGGTGCTTCATACTCGTAAGTGCCAGGTAGGCGAGGAGAGTGCAGCAGTCTCCCCCCCCCTTTCTTCCAGCAGTGCTGGAGGGAGTTGGGGGGGAGGGAAGAAGCTCTTTGCTTCCTTACCACTCTGTCCTCACACAGAATTTAATGTTTAAAGGAATGTGTCTGTTTAAACTTTAAACACTATATGAGTGCAGTCTGAGGGGAGGGAATAGTGAAGTGCTTCTTTCTCACACAGCTTTTAACATTTAAAGGGGCATGTTTCCTTTAAGCTTTAAACCCTGTGGGAGGAGGGAGTACAGGGAGAAGAGGGGTGATCCAATCCAGTGAAATTATTTGTTGTGAGAGAGTTGGATGGATCCAGGAGCTCTCTCAAACTGAAATGTGCTCCCCACTCAGCCCCCCCCCCCAGTAAGAATGGGGACAATTCCCCAGATAAGGATAAACCCTATTTTGTGTTTATTGAAAGGGGTCTTCTCTCAGTTTAACTGGGGTAAGACATTTCAAACTGGAAAGCTACCAAAATTCTGAATTCACCCCATAACTTTAACATACCTGTTGGGCCGTGCACAACAAAAGCACACATTGTTAAATGGCAGTGAAGGAGATCATCATATCCAGCTGCTACCATGACAGCAATTTATTTGGCTAGACCAGGGGTGTCCAAAGTTTTTGGCAGGAGGACCACATCATCTCTCTGACACTATGTCAGGGGCCGGGGAAGAAAATAATTAATTTACATTTAAAATTTGATTAAATTTACATAAGTTTACATAAATGAATATATTAAAGATGAACTTATATGAATGAATGAAGGTCTTGCAATAGCTCAAGGCCTATAAAAGGCCTTGCACAAAGCAAGGCTGGCATCTCCTTTGCTGCTGCTACTGCATCACAGATGTGAAACAACAAGCAGTGGAGGGAGCCCTCATCCCACAGCTCATGCGAGAGGTCAAACAGTCACCCTCACACTGAGAGCCGTTGCATCGGGCCAGCGTGGGCTCCAACAAATCTCCGGAGGGCCAGAGGCTCATTGGAGACTGGGGGTTCCCTGAGGGCCACATTGAGAGGCCTCAAGGGCTGCAAGTGGCCCCCGGGCCAGGGTTTGGGCACCCCTGGGCTAGACTATAAAAAAAGAGGAAGCAGTATAAGGACTGACAATTTTAGTGCAATTACAACAAAATCCTGCTGGGTGCAGATTTCACCATTTACTCAGTGAAATGTATCTATATAAGACAGCAGGCCAACCAGCCAGGAAAGTATAAAATAATGCTTTGAGATTAGTGATTCCCAGCATTCTTGGAGGCTTGTTTTATTGAATCTATATCCTGTCCCAACACGGACAAATCAAATCAGACCCTATCAGCACTTTACTAGTGAGCTTGGAGCGCTCTGTTAGAGAGCTGCAAGCAGACAGCCACATGATGATTATTTTCCTGACTGCTTTCTATTGTATGTACACTGAAAGTATGTGCAGCTCAACGTCTTTGAAATGACTATGACCCTGTGACTGTCACAGTGACTGCAGCTGTGCTTACAATATAGTCTTCTGTTAAAGCTCAGTTTGCTGTGAAATGGATCTCTTTTCTCTGAGAAATGCACGTTTACATGTCTGATAGCCACAATATACTGCCAGCTTGAATTGATGTGTGGTAAAACAGCTCCATCGTTAAGCTTGTCTCAGGCATCTATTTATTTGAACATATGAAGCTGCTATATAAAAAGGCCAGACCATTCGTCTGTCTACCTCAGTACTGCCTACCTTGGCTGGTGGTGGCTCTCTAGGATTTCAGGCAGGGATCTTTCTTAGCCCAACCTGGAGATGCCAGAGATTGAGGGCCCAATCCTATCCAATTTTCCAGTGCCAGTTCAGTGTGCCAATGGGGCATGCTTTGCATCCTGTGGTAGGGAAGCAGTCGCATGGGCCACCTCAAGATAAGAGAACATTTGTTCCCTTACTTTGGGCATACATTGGGGCTGCACTGGTGCTGGAAAGTTGGATAGAATTGGGCCTTGAACCTCAGAACTTCTGCATGCAAAGTAGTTACTCTACCACTAAGCTATATACCTATACGCATTTATTCATTTAATACAAGACATTTCTATCCCACTTTTTGACTCAAGTCCACAAAGCAATTTACAAGAACAAAAGCATAAAAAGGTTTTAATAAAACAGGAAAAATCCCATCTTCACACATATATTGATGGGCGTCTGACCTGCCAGTGACAAATCAGAAAATATATCAGGGGGTTGTGGTGGATAGGTCAGTGGATACAGTGACCAAATGTGTGGCAGCTGTGAAGTTAAATTCCTTGCTGAGTCATTAAGAAAGGGATTGAGAATGCTAATATCCTAATGTTCCTATACAAATCTATGGTATGGCCATATTTGGAATATTATGTACAATTCTGGTCACCACATTTCAAGAAGGATATTATAGAGCTGGAAAAGATGCTGAAAAGATGGAGCATCATTCTTATGAGGAAAGGTTACAGTGTTTGGGGCTTTTTAACTTGGAAGGATGATGAAGAGGAGACATGATAGAGACATAAAATTGTGCATGGTGTAGCAGTGGTTCCCAAACTGTGGGTTGGGACTTATTTTGTGGTTCGCAAAACTGATAAGCTGATAGCTGACAAGGAAAATATATTGATCCCTATGGAAACCAAAAGGAGCAACATGTGCACATTTATTCATGAGAAGGCAGACATACTGTGGTCCACGGTGAAGGGCAGGCTGAGGGGTATTCTAATTCATTGGATTAGAATATTCCTAATCCAATGAACGCAGGCCCCAGCAGACTCTCGAGAAGGAAGTCCCCTCCCCCGCAAGCTGACAAGGAAAATGTGTAGAGCTCTATGGAGAGTGAAACTGAACCACATGTACATGTTTACTCATGAGGAAAACACAAGGCTACCAGAATGGCCCTGCTCCAATGAATGTGGAACTGAAAAAATGTTCCAGAAGATAGACCCCCACACACACACCATAGTAAAAAGGATAAAAACAGAGGCTTGAGTGGCTAGTAAAGTGAAACTTTTTTTAAAAAAGTCTTGTAAAGCTAGGTGGGTCCTAACAGAGTGTCATTTTAAAAAGTAGTCCTGGTGCTAAGATGTTTGGGAACCACTGGTGTAGAGAGAGTGAAAGGAGAGAAAGGTTTCTCACATACAGTGTCAGAACTAGAGATCATTTAATGAAACTGATTAGCAGGAGATTTAAGACCAGCAAAAGGAGGTACAGTACATAATTAGTCTGTAGAATTTGGTGCCACAAGTTGTGGTGATAATAACTAGTTTGGACTGCTTTGTAAAGGGATTTGACCAATTCATAGAGGACAGGTCTGTCAATGGCTACTAGTCATGTTGACCATGCATTCCCTCGAGGTTCAGTGGCAGTATGGCTCTGAATAACCATTGCAGGGAATCAGTGGCAGGAGAGAAGTCTGTCTTTCTCTTCTGCAGGTGAGCTGCTGTGAGAAACAGGATGCTGGACTAGATGGGCTGTTGGTCTGGTGAAAACAACCACCACAAATTCATTGTGTCCCAAATGCCCCTTGAAATAACTTTTTTCACCCAGAATCTAAACAAAATAATGGAGAAGGAACAACACAAGACTTCCTGAAGAGTGAATTCAACAACATTAGTACTTTCATTGAGGAAACCCTATCCTGTGTCACCATACTGCATGTCTGGAGAAATCTGCAGCAGTCTCCCTAGCTGAAGTAGGTATATGGGCAGGTTCATGTGGAAGGAGATGGTCCATGGGATGTCCTACTGCCAGGCCACTTAGTCATTATATTAAATTATAAAAGGTGTGGCTGACTCTCACCTATTATTCCTAGTTCTGTGCTTCTGGGACCCCATTGCTGAACTATTATTATTATTATTATTATTATTATTATTATTATTATTATTATTATTATTATTATTATTATTAACAGTATTTATATACCGCTTTTCAACTAAAAGTTCACAAAGCGGTTTACAAAGAAAAATCAAATAACTAAATGGCTCCCTGTCCCAAAAGGGCTCACAATCTAAAAAGATGCGAAAGAATACCAGCAGACAGCCACTAGAACAGACAGTGCTGGGGTCAGGTGGGCCAGTTACTACATCAGCCCTTCCTTCATACCATAGATTACATATGTCTAAGCCCAACAGGAACCTCTAGTTGCCCCCTTATTATCTGACTCTTGGTCCCTCAGTTGAGCTGCTAAGCCCACTGACCACCCTCATGCCTTGCTTGACTCAGTCTTTCAGGGTTGAGATTTTGTTCAGTGACAGAATGTGTTCTTTCCCTACTGTTCCTGGGGGAAGGGGTGCAAAGTAGTAAGTTTCTTCAGGCGCCGGGACACCAACGTAAAGCTCTGCCTCGGTTTCTAAGCCATTCAAGAAAGTGAGAGCAAAGCTGAGGAGATGCCTTCACTTTGCTTTCACAGCTGCGACTGACTCAGAAGCTGAGGGAGGAAGCACCTTACATCCTGGTGTGTGGATCATCCTGGGCATCCTGGTGCCTCAAGGAACTTACTGCTTTGCTTCCCCCCCTTCAGGAACAGCTAGTGTGTTCTTTATACATAAAAGGCTCAAAGGGCCTGGTGTGATTGTGTTTTCTAACTGAAATTGTAGCTGCAGGGGACAGGGAAGGGATCAGGATTGAAAACACAGAAGGGGGACAAAGGCTCTTCCTGGACCACCACTGCTCCCCTGTGACTGTTTTTACCCTCAAAAGGGGAGTTCCTATTGGCTGTAAGAAACTGCATTCAATCCTTGGCATCTCCAGTTAAAGATTCAGAAGTAGCAGAGTTGGAGCTGCTGACTAACCAGACACTATGCAGTAATCAACAGTTCCCATTGCCACTTGGGAACATTTTCGACTCCCCAAAGAACTGGGCTCTTTATTCCAGTCAGTAGGTAGCAATTGTACCAAGGCAACACTGGAAAGTCCTTTCTGTCTGCTGCTATAGCAAATGTTTTGTCTTCTACACAGTTCTACCCTAGGTAGCTAACTAACATCAGTCAGCTCAAAGCAAAGCTAAATTTTAATCCTTAGTCTGCTTTCTTTTTTTACCCAAAGCCTTCAAATATGCTGGAGGGTTGTCCATTTCCTGGCTATCTGGGGTGATGGCCCTGCTTGTGTTCAAAGTAGCACCACACAAGGGAGCCCTGTCAGTGTGGTTGTCAGTCTTACCACTCTAGGCCATTCAGCAGAGACTTTTTCTGAAGCTTAACTTTTATGTAAGAAATGGAAATATTTGGCAGTAAGTACAAAGTGCCAGTATAGTCTCTCTCCATGGACCTTTTCCCTCTTTCTCTAGTGCATCCCTTTGTCTTCTCAGCAACATACTTGTTTTTCAGCATCTGTCAACAGAGAATAATGGCAAATCCCATATCCTCTGCCAGAACACAGTCAACTCCCATTCTTCAGACAGGAGGCCACCCACTTGGTGGCCTCTGAGAACGCTGCATGCTGTAAGCTGATCATATTACATCCTCCAAAATAGACATAAAATTGCTGAAAGTAGCAGGGCAAACCACTGAACCCTCATACCCTCATAGTAATACACCTTATGTTAACACTTACCTATGAAAAGTCAGGCTTTTCTTAATTCCATCATTGCTCCCCACTTGTTGCTTCAAATAAAGAACAATCACCTATCTGTCACCTATTAATTAATCACCTATTAATGAACTTGCCACAAACGGATTCCAAATCTTCTAGCCACCACTTGATTCTTGCATATCTTGCTTATAGTATGTGAGCAGCAGATGCTCAGTGCTTTCTCCTGTGCAGTAGTTACACAATTCACTCATCCGTTGTGTGCAGTGCCGTGATGAATCCTGAAAGAAGGCATCAGAGCTTCCCAGCAGGGAGTTCAGTGTATTGCTGCCCTGTTGCCCTTTGGATAGACAGATGAATCCCTGCAAATAAGAATGGTGCAAAGAAGAATGTAGTAAAATGCATTTTCTGTGATTTACAAGTTTTAATAGATTTTGAAATTCAAAATTACCACCATGGCACCAGGCTACTGTCTTCTTTGTTATAGGCACCCTAATCCTAGCCTGAAACTGAAGAGACAGTTCTTCTGCATCAGGATAACATTAATTTATACCTGTGAGGTATAAGAGCAACATGTTTGCTATAGCATGATGTTTCAAGCTTAAGACTGTAACAACTTCAAGCTTTAGAATGTAAGAACCAAAGTGCATCTAATCCAGAACTCTGCCTCCAATAGGTCAATCAAGTGCCTTCAGGAAGCTGATAAACAGGGCATGACCTCCACTGCTGTTTGACTCCCCACCCCAGCACCTGAAATTTCTGATTCTGAACATAAAGGTTCTATTCTCAACTGTTATGGCTAATAGCCGTTGACAGATTTATTCTCAATAGAATTGTCTAGTTCAAGGTTTCTCAGACTGTAGGTCATGACCCACTTGGTGGGTCATGTTCCGATGGCTTGGGCCCTTCCTAGGTTGGGCCCTTCCATCTGCCCTTGTGTCCATTTAGCTCCAAATTGGAGCCCTCTGGATGCAATTGGAGGCCGCACCGGGCCTCCGCAGGCCTCCAGAAGCAGCCAGAAAGTCACTTCTGATTTACTACTTCTGGATTTGTGAAAGTGAGTCCCAGTTGTTTCCGAAGGCCTGCAGAGTGATGTAGATCAAAAATCAAGGAAGTGCAAGGATCAAGCAAGAACCTTGGGGTGCAGGGAGCCCTGCACAAGTATCCGCAGGGCTCCCCAGCCTGCAGAAAGTGAAAGTGGAGTGATCGCGCTCCACTTTTGCAAAACCGGAAGTGGAGCACGATCATTTCATTTTCACTTCTGACAAGCTGGGGAGCCCTGCAGACGCTCGTACAGGGCTCCCCGCACACCAAGGAGACTGTTGCAGGGACTGGTGAGTGCATCCCAGTCCCTGCAGCCCCATTAGTGATGCATATCTGCAGAGTGCCTGTCTACGATGGTGAGTCAGCCAAGGAGGGAGGAATGGAGCAGGAGAGGATGGAACATAGGGAGGATGGAAGGCATGTCAGAGATGGGAAGGGGCGGCACTCCAATTTCCCACCACCACCATAGCATGCAGCGCAACCTGTTTCAGCTGTGGCAGGGTAAAGAATAGAACTGAGCTCCTAGTGTGTTAAAGCTACTTACAGCACTTGAAGTAGATCTCAAGCTCACGACAATAGAGCATTTATTAAAAGGTAGCTTAAACCTAAGGACGTCATTCTGGGAGGTGGAAGCATGTGTCTAGAAGAAATAGATGGTGATTTTTTTCCTCTGGCATGGGAAAGAATGTAACATTAATAAAATGAAATATGACAAAAAATGTGGACACAGATTTTATACAAGACTAGTCTGTAAGAACACCTAGTTTGCTATAGCTGTTTTCAATATCTCCTCCAAAGAAAGCAATGAAATCATGACCAAGCAAGAAATCAATGTTTATACCTATTTGGCACTCTAGCACAGTATGTGTTGTGCCCCCTCTAGTGGCTGATCTCAGAGTGCAGACCCTACTTCAAATTTGTAGAGGATAGACTCTTCAAGTGCTGAATAAAAACTTTTTAATTAATTTAACTCAGAATTTCAAAGCTAATGGCAACTGAAATAACACTCAAAAATAGTAGTTAGGAATTGACTTGAACCAAGTGTACAAGTCATCACCTTCTGCACATGCAGGGAAAGGGATTTGTCCTCAGCCTGTTGTACACATTGTGTTACTACAACTGTGGACATACTTAATTGTTAGTTCAAATGGAAATCCCATTCCACAGAGCAATCTAGCTGCCCCATTCACTATAATGTCCTCTCCCCCCCCCCCACTGCACTCCATTAGGTCATGCTAGCCTATATAGTTTATGGACCACTGTATTCTTCCAACAATAGTCTGAGAATATCCCCATGCTAGTGATCAGGCTTCATAACAAAGTGGCACCACCTAGCAGTGAGAGTTTCATTATTATGGACAATATACAGTCAGATGTAGTAGCCTTGCATACAAAATTCAAAAGAGAAATGTAGCATTAAAGTTTGGACCCTCTGTGCCTCTCTCTTTCTTACAATTTTAAAACCTTGTTTTAATCATTGAATTGATTAAAATGAATAAGACTACCAGCTATATGAATAAGGGTGCAATCCAAACCTGCGCTGGAGCAGGCAAGCCAGGAGGCTTGCGCTGCATCCAATGCAGGTTTATTGGCAGTAGCCGCTCAGCCGGAGGCAAGGGGAAACTCTTCCCCTTACCCCTGGGTAAGGGCTGCTGGCCCCAATGGGTCTCCTCGGACCTGTGCCACCTCTGAAGGTAGTGTAAGTCCGAGGAGAGCGGAGCAGCTTAAAGCCAGTCCGTTCTCCACGGGGACGGGGATTGGGATCCGGCATAACTGCCGGGTTCCAGCCCCACCTCCAGCTCCCTGTGTGCCTGCCCCCGGGGCTACCCATTGCCCATCCTCCCCCTGCCCAGAAACGCCTCCTTCCCTCTTCCTCCCTGCCCCCCCACACCTACCTTTGCCACTTGTGTCGGCACAATATATATCCCCGATATATCAGGAAACAGGATGGCTAGAAGGTTCCCATTCTTCAAACGAGGTGAAAGAGAGGAGGAATGAGCAGCAGAAACCTGACCATCTCTTATAGCACCAGGAGATTTAAGCGTTTGAGGGCAGATCTCTCCATTGTGACCTGCCCTATCGCTATACAATAATGTATGAGAAACTACTGCAACACAATGGAGAACTGATGACGGGAACATGGTAGTGTTTCTAGTATTATTATTATTAATTATTAACAGTATTTATATACCACTTTACAACTAAAAGTTCACAAAGCAGTTTACAGAGAAAAGTCAAATAACTAAATGGTTCCCTGTCCCAAAAGGGCTCACAATCTAAAAAGATGCAAAAGAATACCAGCAGACAGCCACTAGAACAGATACTGCTGGGGTGAGGTGGGCCAGATACTCTCCCCCCTTATGTTAGTATGACATAAATAATGTTCAAACAGCAAGCAAGTTGTATGAAGAACAAAAAAGTCATAAATTGCTGAAGGAGTTGAAGCAGAGCCTGAGAAGTGTGCTAATGATCTCAGGGGTGTCAAATATAAGGTCCATAAGGATGCAGTCCGCAGAAGCTTTTCATTCGGCCCTCAGGCTCTCAGTTGCTGAGCAGTGCTGAGGTGGCACTGCTGAAAGCGCAGCCCGCATGAAGATTGGGCTCTCCCATGTCTTGAAATATGATCAAGATTTGTGTGCTTTCTGTCATTTGCAGTTAATGAGTTCCTAAGTGTTCCTGCTTAATGACATCACTTTCGGCCCTCAGCAGGCATCATGAATGCTATTCGGCCCTCTGTATGAAACGAGTTTGACACCCCTGTATTAGCTTTTTAGGTTTGTAGGATGTTACAAGGGCTCTTTCCTAACTGTGCAACAGCTCTGATTAAGGCTTTTAAAAACCTAATTTCTGCCATATCTCAAGGCCCATTTTTTGCCTCTCTTGCTTGATTGCTCTACAGCTATCACAAAGGATTTTTTTTTCAGTTATTTATCTTATATTGTAGGCACACAGCATGGGACTGAGTGGCTTCAGTGCTAGTTTTCTGATTGTCCTTTCAAATGATGTGTCACAAAAATGATTATTGGCATTGTGATTTGAAAACATGACTCTCTTAAGGCTCTCTTTTTGTTCCACATCTCTGTTTACAGGACTGAGTCCTGTGGTGCAGCGGGGGGGGGGGGGGGTGTTGATCTCTGTCTAGAGCTGACTTTTCCGAAAGGTAGAAGTTTTCTTCAGGTTGTGTGTTGTCAGCACAATGGAGACAAAAGGGGAGTTCTTGTTACTAAACTCCATTGCTAAACATGAGGTTTCTAACACATGCCCATAACATGTTCCTGTATTGATAGATGGGTTAGGGAGATGTTCCATTGATGTGGCTTGTCTTATTGCTAGAGAGCTAAAATGTGACAGGAAATGGCCCAAGGAGTTAGGAGCAGGTGATAAGCTATCATTTGTGTTCAGGGTTTGTTACAGTAAAACCGCTTATATGAGCGAGCAGCAACTATGTAGGTCACTGGTCTGCCTGGTTTGCTCCCACATTGCTGCTACTCTTCATCAGCTGTGACCACAACATGGAGGCCTGATGGCACAGCAGACATCTTGAACAGTTGCGGTGTTGCCATGGCAACATATGCAAGCAAGCCTATACATATGTATATATACTGAGTCCCCAACTTACAGACATCCGACTTAGGGATGACCACATCGGCATTTTTTGTGCAGGTGCAGTCCATACATTCCGGTGCTTTCACACAACTGTGATAGTGCTGAGCTGGCAAGAGCCAGCTCTTCCAACTTACATCCATTTTAACTTCCAGACAAACATCCAGAAAAGATCCAGGTCACAAGTTGAGGATTTAAAGCCCAGTCCTATGCTTGCCTATTCAGAAGTAATCCCATTTTAGACAGTGGAGCCTGCACCCAGGTATGTATGGATAGGATTGCAGCCTTACTATCTAATCCTGTCTCCCACCATTGGTGCAACTGCCGCTGTGTTGACAGAACATGTGCTGCATCTAATGGTATCGGCAGTGGTTGGACAGCCAGCAGGAGGTAAGTAAAAATATTTACTTACCCTCCAGAAGGTTGCCCTATCACTTATCGGTCTTCCTGCCCATAATTTTGCTGGGGTGTGCCCAAGGAGAGAAAAGGGGTGGGACAGACTGAGAAAGAGGGGATAAGATCTGGTGCGTGTGAGTGCTGCCCACAATCCACCCCATGATAAGTGTGTTCTAAAGAGAAGTAGAGAAAACATGTTGACCTGGAACTATTAACACACTAGACAGATGTATGAAGGTATTTAAGAGTAGCATTGCTAAAGACAGGGATGGGCAAGTCCAGCATGGCGTGACTCAAGTCAAGTCACGAGTCTCTGCCCTCACAGCTTGACTCAAAAATGAGTCATAACTGGGGCATTTTCCAGGTCTCCCAGAGCATTTTCACGACTCGAAAAGATTTGCATCACAAGTCTTTTTGATACATGTGTCAGGCGCGGCTCCGGGGGAAATAACTGAGCTGCTGCAGGGTGTCTGTGTGTGTGCTGGAGTTCTCTTGAACCACTCCCCCTACTGTCCCATCCTATCTGTAAATGAGACAGGAGGGGGTGAGATGGACTGCATTAGAGCGGGGACAGAAGCAGGAAGAGGGAGGTGAGTCATATGCAGCAACTGGGAGGCTTCCCAGGACCACCCAGTCCTTTGCAGCTCTGCTCAGAAGTAGTCCCATTTGCACCAGTTATTCAATGAGACTCCCTCTTCCCAAGTAACAACAGAGCCATGCGTTTGGAAAGTGTGATCACTACGAACCACCTCCTCCCCCTCCCTGGGCTTCTTCAGCCAATCCCAAGGCAAGAACCCCTTTGGGCCCCTCCTTCTGCCCTATCACAGCCAAAGAAAATATCAGGCCACTCATCCTTCATCCAACTATCATTGGTTCTTTCAGGGATGGGACAGAGAGCCTGCTCTCACCTCCCACCTCATATTGCAAAAGAAAAACTTTAACCCTTCCCTGCCTCCTGGCTGGAATTTCTCTGCTGCTCACCTGGTCTGAATGATGGCCCCATGAGGTCTTTCACACTGTGAAAACAGTAAGCAAGCACACCCAGACACAGATAGACTTGAATCTGCATGCGTGGTGACTCGGGGACCCTTAATTCGAGTGTTTTGCTGAGTCTTCCACACATGTGACTGGAGTGTACACGAGTCAACGAAAAATGTGCATTTTTGGGACTCAGACTCAAGTCACCTGACTTGAGTTCCCACCCCTGGCTAAAGGTCACATAGGCCACATAATATAGCAGGAACTGGAAGCGTATCCACTGGCTATGCACAACCGTTTTTGACAGGTTTTGTAACACTGTCAATATTATTTCATTGTTGTACACTCATGTCATCTGTATATTGACAACCAAGTGCTGTAGTAGTTCTGCCCAGGAGTTGTAACTGCTGGGATGCATGGCAGAATGTTTGTGGCCAAATACATTCATGGGGTAAAGGAAAATCACCATAAACACAGTCAAAAGTGACCAGCAGTGATGTACAGTAGTGCTGTATCTGCCTCCTATTAACACCTTAAGGGAGCAAGTAGCATAATCATATTGCCAAAATCGGTAATGCAATTACATAGTGTAAGGTACAGTCATAACTCCTTTGATTTTGCACCTCTGGAAGTATGAACACAAGTCAATTAAATTCTTTTGTAAAGGCATTGAGGCCCAGGATTCTCATGAAAGGTATCTCAGAGATGCAACTTGTTTATTACCCTTTTCTACACACAGAATGACTCTCACAATTGCTTCCCATATCTGCTAATGCTTGGTTTAAAAAGGATGTAAGGGAGACGTTTAGGTTATTCACTATTTACATCCTAAGGATCCCCTGAACTGGAATGGGAAAGAAATTTTGGATTTCATTGATCAATGAAAGCCTTGAGAATGAAGCCCTCGTAGCTGCTTGCTCTCGTTTTTATATAATTTTTACTGTTACTGTTAAGATTTGTACAGTGACTCATGTGTAAAATTGCATATGCCATAGGTATATAAATCTTTTAAGATCCTGAAAAACAGATTTCTTTGTGCTGAACTCTTGACTTTTAAGACATAAAAGAAATTGTGTAATGCTGAGGTGCTAGGATAACTTATTGACAAACCCCTGGTCGCAGTTTTCTTTCGGAGATCAGCAGGAGAAATCAGACATTTATCAAGTCTTAGGACGTTTTTCAAGAGACTGTTCTTCCATCTCTCTGGTTGCTGCAAACTTGTAAAAATACAGTATCTAAATAGGTGAGCAATAGGGGAAAAACAATTGGGATTCAGAGCTACACCATGCTGTTCACATATACTGTATCACAAAACCATTAACTTCATACTTGCATGGAATAAGGTCACTTTCCACAGTTGGCAATAACCAGTCCACAGTGCTGAGTTGTTTGGACTGACAGCTTGTAAAAGTGATCATTCAAAGTACCATGTTATCTGTGTCAGATGATATTTTGTAGTTCAGGTTCTTTCAGTTGAATGATCAGACACCATACATCTTTTGTTTGTGAGTAGAAGTGAATATAGGTTGCATTGAGCTTACTGGTCATTACTATTGATATTTCTGAGATAACTTCATTCATTTAATTGATTAGCTTAATAGGCAGACATTTTCTTTTATAACTATAATAATTCTTTGATTTGCAGAGGTGGGCTCTTGTGTCTTCTGAGTTGTGACTAGACATATCTGTTTTCCATCTTTTGGATTTGGGGTCTAGCATTGTAACCAAACTTACAATCCAGTTGTATTCTCGGTTAGGTTATTGGGGGCAGGGCTTTACAACAGCAGATAAGCCTTCCACTGTAGTAAAATGGTTGCTGGTGGAGCACACAATTCTGTGTGCATAGCTAGACTTCGCCTTACCTACAGGAGAAGGTAAGGCAGTGGCAAGGATGGGGCAAAACTGAGTGGGGAGAAGGGGGTAACTGGGGAGGCTGCAGGTAAGAACATAAGAACATAAGAACAGCCCCACTGGATCAGGCCATAGGCCCATCTAGTCCAGCTTCCTGTATCTCACAGCGGCCCACCAAATGCCCCAGGGAGCACACCAGATAACAAGAGACCTCATCCTGGTGCTCTCCCCTACATCTGGCATTCTGACTTAACCCATTCCTAAAATCAGGAGGTTGCGCATACACATCATGGTTTGTACCCCATAATGGATTTTTCCTCCAGAAACTCGTCCAATCCCCTTTTAAAGGCGTCTAGGCTAGACGCCAGCACCACATCCTGTGGCAAGGAGTTCCACAGACCGACCACTCACTGAGTAAAGAAATATTTTCTTTTGTCTGTCCTAACCCGCCCAACACTCAATTTTAGTGGATGTCCCCTGGTTCTGGTATTATGTGAGAGTGTAAAGAGCATCTCCCTATCCACTCTGTCCATCCCCTGCATAATTTTGTATGTCTCAATCATGTCCCCCCTCAAGCGTCTCTTTTCTAGGCTGAAGAGGCCCAAACGCCGTAGCCTTTCCTCATAAGGAAGGTGCCCCAGCCCCGTAATCATCTTAGTCGCTCTCTTTTGCACCTTTTCCATTTCCACTATGTCTTTTTTGAGATGCGGCGACCAGAACTGGACACAATACTCCAGGTGTGGCCTTACCATCGATTTGTACAACGGCATTATAATACTAGCCGTTTTGTTCTCAATACCCTTCCTAATGATCCCAAGCATAGAATTGGCCTTCTTCACTGCCGCCGCACATTGGGTCGACACTTTCATCGACCTGTCCACCACCACCCCAAGATCTCTCTCCTCATCTGTCACAGACAGCTCAGAACCCATCAGCCTATATCTAAAGTTTTGATTTTTTGCCCCAATGTGCATGACTTTACACTTACTGACATTGAAGCGCATCTGCCATTTTGCTGCCCATTCTGCCAGTCTGGAGAGATCCTTCTGGAGCTCCTCACAATCACTTCTGGTCTTTACCACTCGGAAAAGTTTGGTGTCGTCTGCAAACTTAGCCACTTCACTGCTCAACCCTGTCTCCAGGTCATTTATGAAGAGGTTGAAAAGCACCGGTCCCAGGACAGATCCTTGGGGCACACCGCTTTTCATCTCTCTCCATTGTGAAAATTGCCCATTGACACCCACTCTCTGCTTCCTGGCCTCCAACCAGTTCTCAATCCACGAGAGGACCTGTCCTCTAATTCCCTGACTGTGGAGTTTTTTCAGTAGCCTTTGGTGAGGGACCGTGTCAAACGCCTTCTGAAAGTCCAGATATATAATGTCCACGGGTTCTCCCGCATCCACATGCCTGTTGACCTTTTCAAAGAATTCTATAAGGTTTGTGAGGCAAGACTTACCCTTACAGAAGCCATGCTGACTCTCCCTCAGCAAGGCCTGTTCGTCTATGTGTTTTGAGATCCTATCTTTGATGAGGCATTCCACCATCTTACCCGGTATGGATGTTAGGCTGACCGGCCTATAGTTTCCCGGGTCCCCCCTCTTTCCCTTTTTAAAAATAGGCGTGACATTTGCTATCCTCCAATCTTCTGGCACCGTGGCCGTTTTGAGGGACAAGTTGCATACCTTAGCCAAGAGATCTGCAACTTCATTCTTCAATTCCTTAATAACCCTTGGGTGGATGCCATCAGGGCCCGGTGACTTATTGATCTTTAATTTATCAATGAGGTCTGAAACATCTTCTCTTTTAACCTCTATCTGACTTAACTCCTCGGTTAGGAGGGGCCGTTCGGGCAGCGGTATCTGCCCAAGGTCTTCTGCCGTGAAGACAGATGCAAAGAACTCATTTAATTTCTCTGCCATCTCTAAGTCTCCTTTTATCTCCCCTTTCCCTCCCTCACCATCCAGAGGGCCAACCGCTTCTCTGGCGGGTTTCCTGCTTCTAACATATTTGAAGAAGCTTTTATTATTCCCCGTAATGTTGCTGGCCATGCGTTCCTCATAGTCTCGCTTGGCCTCCCCTATCACCTTCTTACATTTCTTTTGCCACAGTTTATGTTCCTTTTTATTCTCTTCATTAGGGCAAGACTTCCATTTACGGAAGGAAGCTTCCTTGCCCTTCACAGCCTCTCTAACTTGGCTGGTTAGCCATGCGGGCACTCTCCTGGATTTAGTGGAACCCTTCTTTCTTTGAGGTATACACCTCTGCTGGGCCTCTATTACTGTTGTTTTAAGCAGCCTCCATGCACTCTGGAGAGACTGGACTCTTTTTACCCTCCCTTTCAACCTCCTTCTAACCAGCCTCCTCATTTGAGGGAAGTCCGCCCTCAAAGGTAAAGGTGAATCCAGCGGCAATTGTGTGTACCATATCCTATCCTCTTTTCACAGCCTCCCCACCCCTTCTCCTTGAATTTGCGACAGTTACAGAGCGGACCCATTGCAGAGCAGTAGGCTTATGGATAGGTAAGGGGATATAATTCCCCTTTCCACTCCGAAGACTTCCAGTCCACACACCCCACCCTGCTGGATACAGCATGCTCCTTTTTGTTGCGGCTGCACCAGCAAGGAAGAGAGGAGAGGATTGGGCTCCAAGTATAACTTTTAAACCTTGTGTCAGGAACTGCAGAGTTTGACCCAGGATCCCTGAGGTTTAGACACTAATTTCCTGCTCCCTGCACTCCTAGAGTTGCTGAGAAACTGCAGTTCATTCCTTGATGCTTTCCCAGAATCCTCTTTCTCTTGGAAGAATCAGGCAGTGCCAGAGACGCAATCTCAAACCACAGTTCCTGGAGCTGCTGCTCTAGAATTGTGCCTTCTTCATAAAGACATCCACATTGAAGTTTTACTTAATTTAAAAATGCATCTAAATTCAGTCAAGTAATCAGTTAAAAGTCAGTTAATGAATGTGCTATAAAATCTCTAATATAGCAGCAGTTGGTCAGCCTTAGGGCAATTTGACCAGTTTGACTAAATTGGGCCCCCCAACTGGAGGAGCCCTGCACTGGGATGGCAAGCAGAGCCCCTCACTTTGTGATGGAATCTTCTGTGCCAAGGCATTGCAAGGAGAGAATGGTGAGTGGGGCATTTCTGCTGGACAGCCTTCACTTCTGCCCATCCCTTGGTCCAACTGACTTGAAATTGAGGCCCCTGGAAGCAATTGCCATTCATGCCGCTGCTGGGTACTTTGTCGCTCATCCTGTTGTAGGGGAGCTCCGCGGGGGTGGAGGACCCTGCAAAAATGTTCTGCATAGGGCCCCACAGCTCCTAAGGCCGGCCCTAGCAGCAGTTTTAATAGGAATACCACAATACAGTAACATATTTTTTAGGAAATGTGTAATATTTCAATCTTGGAATGAATTAGTTAAGAACTTCCTGGCATTAAATTTAGAAGTGCCAAAGAGACATAAAGATCCATCAAAGTGTTGCATGTTTTGTATTAATGAACAGAATATTGCAGTTTTTCTCTCTAGTGGAAAGTGCTAATATGAAAGCTGATACAGTTTCATACCTGTTGAAGTATAACTAATGATAGCATAACTGAATCCAAAGTTTTAGGGGGGAAAATGGAAGCGAAAAATTTTGGTAGCTCCTTTGGTTGTATAGGACATAGCTATAGTACAGGGGTGCTCACACTTTTTTGGCTCGAGAGCTACTTTGAAACCCAGCAAGGCCTGGAGATCTACCGGGGGGAAGGAAGCGTCTGACAGACACCCCCTTTAATGTATGGAGCCCCTGCTGGAGTCTAGTCAGTTTTGTCAGTTTTGTTGCTGCATGCCTGAAGAGCAGCTCAAGTGTCAGTGTCAGTTTAGTGTCAGCTAAATATGTCAGTTTCGTCTAGTCACTAGACGAAACTGACATATTAACAGTTTGGAGAGACAGGGCTCCGCGATCTACTCATTTTGCCTCGCAATCTTGTAGATCGCAATCCACCTATTGAGCACCCCTGCTATAGTAGTTTTTTACACTGAGGGCGCAATCCAAAGGTGCCCATGGGCTGAGGCAAGTTCCTTGCACCAGCCCAGGAGTGTCCAAACGTGCTGTAAGGCACGTTTGCTTCTCCTCAGGAGGTATGGCGGCTTCCTGTGAGTGCCTTTCATCAGCTTGGATGTGCCAACGCACGGCTGTGAAGTAGGCAGGGAGGAGGCGGGAGGAAGGTGTTCCTGGACGGGTGGAGAGGGAGGGTGGTGGGCAACCCCAGGGACAGGGGAATGGGAGGCGGGGCTGGGATCCAGCAATTATGCTGGATCCCCACCCCTGTTCCCAGGGAGAATGGGGCGACTTTAAGCCTGTTCACTCTCCTCGGACTTGCACCACCTCAAGAGGTGGTGCATGTCCAAGGAGACCCATAGGGGCCAGCAGCCCTTACCCGGAGATAAGGAAATGTTTCCCCTTGCCTGGCTGAGCTGCTTATGGCCACTATCCTGCGCTGGATACAGTGCAAGCCTCCTGGCTTGCCTGTTCCAGCACAGAATAGGATTGTGCCCTGAAGCTGTTAACTGTGGTAGCTTACAAATAAAGTACATTATTTATTATATTTATATCCTTTTCTCTGGCAATATTGGCTCCCTAAGCAGCTTTCAGCTATTAAAATAAAACACAAAGGTACAATATATTAGGGCTACGTGAACATGTCTTTGAGAACAAGTTCCAGGCTCTCCTCTGCAAACAGATAAGACCCAAGGAACTTCAGGTGGGCTCAGGTCTGAATATTTGAGAGCTTGCATTCTTTTAAGGCTAGGCATTTACACGTTATACGGACACAATCCATCAAGTATTTGTTACATATGTATGTCCTGATAGTGTTGATTAATTCCAGCTCAGGCTGGATGGTTGATTGGCATGTGCGCAGGGCTTCCAGGGTTCCATAGTGCATGACAGAGGCATGCCTTTTGCGGTGCTGCATCAGCACTTATCGTGGTGGATCAGATCTGCCATAAGCATGCAGTAGGTGCTGTAATTGAGTTTATCAACGTTCATCTAAGACTGATTGATACATGAAAGTCTGTTCTAATGTGATTGACTTTAGATACGAAGACACCAACCATTTAACCTGTGAGCTATTTTTAGTTTTGTTGCTTTTTCTGAATTTCTGTAGGCTTCACAGAGGGTCACTTCAGCCTGTTGTTTTCATATAATTGCAGATGTAACTTGTCATTCAGAGGTGAGAAATCTCTGCTGAAATTCTCTCTTCTGTGCAGGAGACCTGATTTCAGCCTGCCTTATGAAAGCTAAACTAGATGTTGTGTTAAATGACCAGTTACTAGCTATAACTCCTCTCCAAAGGTCCAACTTTCCAGAGCCAGTAGAGCCACAGTGCAGCCCCAAGGTAAAGGAACAAGTGTTGGATTCCATAACTGCCCCCCCCCCACACACACACACACTCAGGATGCAATGCATGCTCTGTTGGCACAGCTGCACCAGTGCTGGAAAGTCGGATAGGATTGGGCCTTATGAGTATTAACTTGTGTCTTTTTTTCATAACAATTCATGCACACTCTACAACAGCCAATGTTTTGGAGCATAGGCAGGGAAACCCAGAATGTTAGGATGTCAGGATATGGGTAAGATTTCAGTAGCAACTTCACATTTAGCAAAACATCTGATTTTGCTCAAAAGTTGAAGACTAGTGACTGCCGAATGTGCGTAAAAGGTTTTCATTCCTTGGGTTTTGTTTTTTTCCTTCATTCTGCTGACATTGTTCTGTTTTGCCCAAGATGTAAAATTTGACTTAGTTTTTCTTGATTTATATAAAGCTGCTTTAAAAAAAAAAAAATTCTAAATGAAATTCAAATCATTGCAGATCTTGCAAACTCCTAGGATACTAGGATCTAATCTAACTAGAAGTGTGAACTACTGAGGAAAGTTGTATCTGTCTGGGGATTTATTCCACTTTGTGCATTTTAGAGTGATTTGTCCATAATCATTTTTATTGCTTCCATGATCGGATTAATCAGTTCCCTCTCTTGTTTATTTGGGTCTTGTACACAGCATACTAAAAGTTATGAAGTAGCTGCAAGATAAGAACAGCCAAAGGAAGAGCCCAGAGGTAGAGAATTTGCAATAATTATGGGCATAATTAAGTCCTTCACTCTCTCCCATTGAAATTGCTGTGATTTATAGACCAATTCTATGCAGTTTCTATGCAGACAGAAAACAATTCTATGCAGAAGTATGAATTCACTCACTCATTGAATTCAAGGGGACTGAATCCCACGTCCTATTAAACTTGGTGGAAGGTAAAGGGATATTATTGTTAGGAGTAGTTTAGTTGACTGGTTTGTGTTGTGTGATTTTAACCTTAATTTCCAAAGGATTTAGAGCCAGGACAGTAATTTGCTAGTGTGATTGAAAAAGTCCCATGATCTCCTATTAGGAAGGCAGTGTGCCATTCAGAAATAGCAACATTTTTTGGCAGAGGACATTGAGGTGTTTATAAGGGGGGCATCTAAATGTCTTAGTCCAGGGGTGCTCAATACGTCGATCGCGATCTACCGGTCGATCGCGAGGCAAAATGAGTCGATCACAGGCTTCTCTCCCGTCCACGCATCCCTGGGAGTGAGCCCCTTGACTCTACTGGGGCTGACTCATGAGTAGACCTGGAGAGGAGCTGCTGGCAGGCTTCTCTCCCATCCAGGCATCCCTGGGAGTGAGACCCGTCCTGGGAGTGAGCTCCCTGGGAGTGACGCATCCCTGGGAGTGAGCTCCTGTCCACGCATCCCTGGGAGTGAGCCCCATTGACTCTACTGGGGCTGACTCGTGAGTAGACCTGGAGAGGAGCCGCTGGCAGGCTTCTCTCCTGTCCACGCATCCCTGGGAGTGAGCTACTGGGGCTGACTTACCTTTCCCCTGTTTTTGCACTGGGGTGTATGGAGATCTGTCCCCCCAACTTCTGCCCCCCCCCACACATCTGCTGGTTCTGTGTGCAAGGGGTTTTGCACTGGTCTTGCTGTGATGTCTATATAGAGATCTTCCCTCCCCCACACCTTTCCCCTGTTTTTGCACTGGTCTGTATAGAGATCTGCTCCCCCCCCCCCACTTGTATTGGAATCGAGGAAGATCTGGTGAGGAGGTAGATGTGGTGTCAGCCGTGGCCCCTTTAAGGGTAAGGCCTGGGCATCCAGCAGAGTGTGCTGCACAGCTGCAGCCACTTGAAGGCAATAGGGCCCTCAGGGATATAAGAGCACCTGAGGCAGGAAGGGCTCCACTTATTTATGTGAGTCAGCCTTTTCCTACATGAAGATCAAGTACCGTTTCACCATGACTGATGAACATTTGGAAGTGTGCTTGAGGCCGGCTGTCAGCAGCTACTGTCCGGACTATGCATCCTTGGCTGATTCACTTCAGTGCAAGTCATCAAAGTAAACTCAAGTAATTACAAAAAATGTTTATAGTTAATTATGTTGTGTTGTGCAGTATTGGCTCATGCGGTTATGCAAGGTACACCAACATACATTGTACACATAAATGTTATATGTTATGATGGTGCGAACATTGTAAAAAAACTCTGGTAGATCTCCGGGCCTTGCTGGGTTTCAAAGTAGCTCTCCAGCCAAAAAAGTGTGAGCACCCCTGTCCTAGTCCTAGTCCTTACGGGGCCAGGCATCAGCAAAATGCTTCTTCTACTGGTGCTGACTGCCGTAAATCAGTCAGCATCAGTCATAAAAGGTGCTATGGCAGAGCACTGAGCTATGGTGTGCTGCTGGGATGCTGGCAGTAAGGTTGGGGCCTTCCTGCCTGTGCTAGGGATCCCCAGTTGCCCACTGATTGAGATAAGATGTTGTGGAGGCGGTGGGGTGGTTAAATGGGGGCAGAGAGGGGCAAAACTGGGCAGGGAGATTGCAGGAGGGGTGGATCTGTTGGCAATGGCATGTGCTGCATCCTATCTCCCTTTTCTGCAGCCTCCCGACTCCCTTTCTCTCCGTTCTTGTGCTAGTGAAATCACTAGCTTAGGTCTGAGAAAACCCATTTACAGAGTCAGAAGCTTATGTAAGTGGATTTAAATTCCCTTTCACCTCTCTAGCCTCCCAATCCCCTCCCCACACAGGATACAGAGCACCCATTTTTGGTGTGGCTGCATTAGCAGGGCAGAGGGATAGGTTTGGGATGCAAGTCAGTAGTGTTGACTAGCACATCAGTATTGCTATCATGTCTTAAGTGGAGGTCTTTTCCAACTTTGCTATCGATGTAGTGTTGGTGTGTTCTTGCATGGAAGATGGGCACAAGTGCATGCAAACCAACCATACTATATCTGAGCATGACAAATGTGCGTCCTGTATAGGAGTGTACTGGTCTAAAAAAAATTACTGTAATTAAGAGAATGCAAGAGAGGAAAATATGTTTTGCTTCCCAGAAATGCACCAGTTCAAAATTGAATGCTGCAGAAAAACAAAACAAAAAAATAAAAAAGTGGACACTGAATGTTGTATGTTTGCAGAGTTGTGACAAGAATTATAACACGCATGCATTATGGCCCTCCATTTACTTTCTTTACGCCAGTGTGGCTCTCAGGCCCAAACATTTACCCATCCCTGCAGTAGATAGTTGTCATGAAGCTACTTTTAAAGTAGTTGTGCTCATAAGGATGTAACATTATATAACACCTAAAGATTCAGTCTAGACTCAGTAAGAAGAAAAGACTTACAAATGTCATATGCACTCTGGGTAAATCACCGTTCTCTGTCTCCTCTCATATGTAAGCATGTGAAAGAGACATGACCGATTATGATGCTGAAAAGTGCTTCTTGCAGTCTTTCATTAACGTTAAAGGCAATAGTGTGAAGTTCACACTGTAAGTAAACTCATGGAGAAGGATGTCAATATTATTTTGTTTGTTATTCTTCTTCCAGCAACAAACCGATATCTCTGTGTCTGCAGAGATTAATAGTCTGATGTTAAATGAACTTTGTTTCTTTCCTTCACCCCTTTCCCCCTTCTTTTAGCATCACCTTGTGTACAGCTCCAAGGTTTTATTAACCAGTCGTGTCTTATCTCTTGGAATTCTAACGTGATCATCAAAGAATTAGGTGGTTCTAGTCAGGAATAGCAAGTTTTCTTACTTTTATGTGGTATACCTCAACTATTAGGGCATTATTACCATAACCAAGTATCCTGAGGTTATAACCACTAAGCCCATCTCTGATTTTTTTATTAATGTAGTTTTTGACATGATCAAGAGATGAAACTGGGTGACGACGACAAAAAGATTAGATTAGCAGAGGCTCTGACCTTGCCTCTTGTTTCATTTCAGTACAAGTGAGGATAAATTGGGGAAGGGCCATAGCAGAGTGGTAGATCAGATGCTGTATCAGTCCGTTGAAGTCCGTTGAATTCTAACGTGGAATTCAGAGTGGCTTTGCCTGGTGGGACTTGTAAAAGTACTCTGGGGATTTGTAAAATCTTAATGGGATTTGTCCTCTTATCTAATAAAAAGTCATTTTTAACTTCTCTAACCCCTTAGGTAATACTTTTTAAACCTAAAGAGAAAAATTGCTCTCCGTGAGATCCACTCCCTTTCCTTTAAATATCTCTGCTTTCTATCACACTAGGATTGGTGTTAGTTTTATGCTACAGTGGCCTGGGGCTAAGACGAGAGAGTCTGAAAGGATCCATTCCCCTTCAGTTTCTTGCTCATCCAAACAGAAACATGTCACAAAGCACTCAAGCGGTTTTCCACATTAACATTATTTTATTTAGCTTTGTTTAAAGAGTCACCTTGGAAACGGAAAGTATTAGCTGCTTTGTAAATACATAAACTGATTTGGTCCTGAATCCTGTCCTTAAAATTCTCTGTTAACAAATGTATCCTTAAACACCTTAAATTCTGTATCTGCATTTAATCCCTAGTATGATATTCTTGAGGTCCACAGTAAACTACCTCTCTGGAGCTGTTCACACATTCCCTAATATAGATTCAGATTGCTATGCTGCACATCAATATGTGCAGAAGAGTAGGACAAATCTTCCTGCTTACCTACTCACATTATGTGTCCAAAAGGGTGGATTTCTCTGGGCCCAAGTTCGACCCTGTTGTCAACTCTCACTCTCATTGTGAGCAAGGATCCCAAGGAGTTTTCCTCATTGGCCCTATTAATAGCACATCAGTTCTGTCAAGTGCTCATCTGCTTGCCTTCCTTTATGAAAGTAAAACCTTTGCATTGCTCAGCACACCTAGAGGAACTTCATGCAGTCCCATCTTGACTTTCAGATGTCCAGTCAAAACCAACCTCCTATTATAATCTCCAGCATCCATCATCATCATCATCAAAACCAAGAACAGTCCCACCATATCCCTTCTTCCTCGTCTTTCCTCATGAACAGCTTCTTTTGCACCAAAGGGATTAATATGCTGTGCTGAAGGGCAGTAAGCCTAATTATAGTCCCCCTTTGAGTGTGTCTCATATCAAGCTACTGTGATTCTAAGTAGCTCCTGTTTCAGATTTTTTAAAGCTAGAAACTCCTGGTTCAGATTGTTACTTTCACATGAAGATTCCTGCTATGTGATCTTATTCAGCTTTAATTTAATTATTTGTAAACCTAATGCGTGCGCACGGACACACACACACATGCAAACCTCTCCCCCTCTTGGCATTCTTTTAAAAATCCATCATAGAAATGACACCCATTTCACCAACAGAATGGTTGCACAAGTTTGAGGGCTGTTGTCATGACAACCATGACGGGTATACAAAATAGGGTTAGCTTTTTTTTTGTTAGAAAGGTTACAGCAATTATTTTTATAAGAATAAATCTTGGTGCAAATAGCCCAGATATGGGACCAGCTGCAAAAAAAATCCCTGTATCTATAATGGGTACTGCAGCATTTCTCAGATTAGTTAAAGGAGTAAAAGACCCTGGCCAACAAGATGACTATGTGCAACTTTCCATTGTTGGTAAAGGAATGCAACCTCGGGTGCCTGCCTGTGAAGCAAAGAGATGGGTTTCAAGACTGCACACAATGGGTACACAATGGGACTGCTTTAATCCATTGGCTTGAGTAGAAAGGAGTCCATTCCCCTTCAGTGTCTCATTCCCTTCTCTGTTAATGCTTCTCATCATTCCTACACTTTCAGAAATAGATGGTACTATTACAAGTGGGGGGCCACATATTGAAACACATTCTCTGCACAGCTTAGCATATCATAGAAAAGTAGTTTCTCTCTCTCTCTCTCTCTCTCTCTCTCTCTCACACACACACACACACACACACACACACACACACACACACACACAGAGAGAGAGAGAGAGAGAGAGAGCAGCTTTCCACTGGCAGGATTTTTTTTTTTTATGTAGGAGAGCAGCTAGTCAAAAATTTCTTCACCTACAGCTGAAATAGTTCAGTTCCAGAAGCATTCCTAGTCCTAGAGTTTCCAGAGGTTGAAACAGGAATCTTATGGTGTGGACCTAAGAGTGGACTCTAGCCTTGTGAGATCCCATGTATTATGTGCTTAGGCCTCACATTCATCTTTGGGTGCTGCAGGAAATAGGAGTTTACAACATCAGTCCTTGTGAGCGGCAGGCAGATAGTGTGAAGGTCCTGGACCAGACCTGATAGACATACACTATCCCAGGGGTTGGGTTCCTGCAAACCACCACAGGTAGCGAATTCCTGGGTACAGAACCATTGATCCTATGGGATCATTGGGATTCCATACCGAGGATTTAGGAAGTGGGGGAGTGTCTTACCAGCTGTCTCTTGAAGGTTTCCTGGCCACTTCAAAGTGCTCCCCACTGGTCGTGGACAACATTTTGAATGTCCTTGTTACACACAGAAAGTTCCTGTGTGTAGCAAGGACATTCAAAATATTGCTCGTGATCAGCACAAGCCCTTTGAAGTGGCCAAGGGAAGCTTCTGAGGCTTTTCCCAGCCACTTCAAAGTGCTCTGTGGTGGAGGCAGGATGGGGCAGGAGGTCTGGTCTAGAGGGTAGAGCCTCCATTAGCCCAAAGATAACATCAGAAGGTCGCCAGTTCGAGGACACTGGCAGCTCCCTGAACGGCTGAGAATGGCGAGACCTTGAAGCAGCTGACATACCCAGCTGAGTGATTCCACCTGCTCTTGGTGTGAGCAAGAAGCATCTTGGCTGCCCTCCTGCTTGTCAGCCTGCGTGGGAGAACTGGAGGCCAGACCAAACCAGGAAGATCCATTCTGAAATGTTGTTGGTTCTTGAAAGAGAACCTCTATGATTGTAAAAATCCCCTTGAGGGATTTAGAAATGCCTGCCTACGTAAACTGCCTTGAATAAGGTAAGAGGAGTAATCCGATGACCGGAAAGGCGGTATATAAATACCTAGTTATTATTAGTATCATCATCATCATCATCACAATCACAGGCTGCATTTTGAATGTCCATGCTGCCTCGCCAGCGGAGACTTTTCAGAGGCAGCAGAGATCATGGAAAGTGAGACCCACCTCATGAATGGTCTCAATCTTGCCCCTTACAGATACGGGAATTCGTGAGTAGCGAATTCAGTATGCCGAGGTTTGATTGTTCTTGGAACATGCTCTTCAGCCCTTACCTGATCAATGAAGCAGAACCCCAAGCAGAAGAACAGGTTTAGATTTAGGTTCTGCTGCCCTAATTTTGGCATTATATTTCTGAACATATAGTTCAGTTCCAAGGTTTCATTCTACACTCTGCCTTTTGCAGTTTTCTTGATTTTAATTTCATGAGTGACTTATTTCATACATAAATGTTCTTAGATATTTTTTGCAATTTTACTTTCTTTCAGTGGGCTATAGGGCACAAATAAAACTTACAGCATGATCCTACGTATGCCTGCTTAGAAGTAAACCCTGCTGAATTCAGTGGAACTTCCTACTAGGTAACTCTGTATAAGATTATGGCGTAACAGCCCAATCCTATGCAAGTTTGGGCTGCTGGCTAGATTGTGTTGTGACAGCAGAAAAGAGTTCCACTGTTGTAAAATGACCATGTACAGTGCATGGAGTTGGTGGCCATTTGGGGAATGCTACCACAAGAGGCATCAGCAATCCCCATCTGTTGCCAAACTCCACTGTGGTCACCTGAGCAGGTATGGCAGCAGCTGGGATGGGTCAAAACCAGGCAGGGAGGGGGAAGGAGAGGGCAAACCTGAAGGGAGGACTGGGGGCAGGAAGTCTGCTGAAAGAGTGGATCTGGCAGCAATGGCGTATGTCAAATCCTATCCCCTCAGTCAACAGCCCCCTGCCCCATTTTCTCCTTGAACTTGTGTCAGTTAAAGAGCTGGTGCAGGTCCAAGGAGACCAATTGCAGAGCAGGAGGCTTACAGAGGGATATGGGGGTTTGTCGCCTTTCTCCTCCAGAGACTCCTGATCGACTGCTGCCACACTTGAGACAGCATGCTCCTTTTTAGTGCAGCTGCACGGGGGGTGGGGGGAGGATAGGATTGGGATCTTAGTATAGAATTGGAACACTAATGATAGAATTCTTGTCTTTCCAACTGCTTCCCTTTTGGCAGAATTTTGCAAGCTGTAATCATCTGGCAGACCGATTTTATTTCAGGGGACTGGTTGCCATCCAGAAACCTAATCTTGGGTAAAAGTGGTAAAAGGTGGCTTTAGTGTTGTCTTCATAATTTTCTTGTAATTGGCAAACAAAATATTAAACTCCATATTTTTACATCCCAGTTTGCAGAATTTGCTGGTGTCAGATAATTTCATTTATGACAGAGCAAGAAACTAAATGTCCCGGAAAGACCCTCTGAACTAATGAACTGTGGAAAATAAATTGTCATCGTTGATTATGGTGTTCAGAAATGACAGGCCTCTGAAAGTCAAAGCATGCCAGCAAAGAGTGTCAGTGATAATCAGCTGGAGGCTTGATCCTGTGAGAAGCAGAAGACTTGATCTTTGGGTTGTAATGAAGGAGGAGGGGAACATATTAGGGGATGCTGAATATTCTTTAGTTTCAATTCAGCCAAAAACATCAGTTTATATAGGCCCTTTTGTGAGAATAGTTGTCTTCTTTGATCCTGCTTAGTGCCATAATTGCCTCTCGCTGCTGCTGTCACAGTGCCATTTCTCCTCCTCCTGCTTACTGCACTTTCCTGAGTTAAATGCCTGGATAATCCCAGCCAATCAGGGAACATGTTGTGATTAAATCAATTGAGAGAGAAATCAAATGAAGTCAACTGAAAGAAAAAGTTATGATGACTATATGCTACCTCCAGATCCAACTGTAGTATGCCTCTGAACACCAGCTGGAGGGGAGCAGTGGTGGGAGAGGAATATGCCTTTCTCTCCTGCTTGTGGTTTCCCATAGGCCTCTGGCGGACTACTGTGAGAAATGGAATGCTGGACTAAATGGGTCTTTGGCCTGATCCAGCATAGCTCTTCTTACGTAGAGCAAGACCAGTCAGAGTAACAGAACTGGGAAAAGATTTTTGGAAGCAGTCCTGAAAAATAATCAAAAAGGAGGGCATTATTTGATGCAACTGGAAATCTTCCAGAAAAATGGTCAGTAGTTTTGATTCAGCCTTAGAACAGAACCACTTCCTTAAATATAGTTTTCCAAATAACTACTTCCTGTCCAGAATAATCATGCAGTCACAAACACCACATACTTTTTTCACACAGAAATTATTTTTAAATCCCAGATTCTCAGCCTGGAGAGAATTCAGTCACCTTGAGGAAAGGGAATGCCACAGGTTGGAAAGGTGTTTTTTTAGATTATGGAATGGGACATACTAGTTGCCCTTAGGATCTTTTCACACATGAAGCTTAATGCTATAATTTTATGCATATATACATGGGAGTTAACCCTACTGAACACATGGACAGACCAATCCTTACTAGCATTGACACAGTGGGGCCACACAGCACTCATTAGGAGCAGGTTGGAGGTCTCCGCAGGATAAGAGGATATTTTTCCCCTTACCCCATGTAACATTCCAGCCTGTCCAATGGGGCTGCTTGGATCTGCTCCTGCTAAATAGCTGGTGCATGTTGGAACAGCCCCACGTAGGGCATTCAGACCCAGGAGGAAGGATAGGATACACCACCAATCCTGCCTGCTCCTGGGCCTGAGCCACCCATGCCCTGCCCAGAAAACCCCCTCCCCAACTTTGTGCCACCCCTCTGCCACTCAGAGCTTCTCTCACCTCTATCAACAGCTGATCTTCTGGATTCAGTGTTGGTGGGGTGGCGCAGTCCTCCCTGCTGGCGCTGATTGCTTTCCAGGTGCCGCAAGTGTGCTTTATGGTACATTTGTGACACCGTTGGCCAGCACAGGGGCCGCTGCACTGGTCAAAGACAAGGTTAGTATTGCACTGTGAGACTTACTTCTGAGTAAACACGTTTAGGATTAGATGGCACCTAGACTCCGCCATACTGTTTATTTTATTATTTATTAACTAAGTGACCTCCAAAATTTAAAAAAAGCAAAGATACATGAGAACAATGCAAAACCACTTAATAAAAAGAACAGTGAAAACAGCAGTCAATTAAATAAATTTATGTAAGTGTCAGGTCATTGTTAAAGCAACTGGGAAAATGGAAATGAGCCATTTGTAATGCAAATGAACATTTTGGCCAGAATATAGAAGCAAGAAAATACCCCTAAGCCTAAAATATGAGGGGGGAAAGTTTGTACATCTGGAGCTAGCCAGTCTTGATAGCCCCTGAGAAAACACTGGAAGATCCATAATGTGCAGTCACCCGGGTCCAATGCTAGGAGTTTTGAAAAAGTTGTTGACCATGAGAGTTCAGGAAATGAGAGAGGAAGAACAAAATATTGCAGTGAAAATTGTTTGATTTTTTTGAACATATTTTATTCATAACGAGCACCTGTTATTATGAACAGGATTACCAATTTCATAATTTTAAAAAAAGCGGAGTGATTGTAATCCTTTTTATGCATGCTGTATATATAAGGTTAGGATGCTTAGGAAATTGAAGTACAGTGGTACCTCGCATAACGAATGCCCCGCACAGCGAAAAACTCGCAGAACGAAAGCGTTTTGCGAAGTTTGGTAACTCGCACAACGAATTTTTATGACCCTTGCTTCACAAGATGAATTTTTTGTTTTGTTTTGTTTTGGTTTGACTTAAGGGGGGGATCTTCATGCCAGTTTATGATCCTGTTCACCCTAGTAAGGGGCGGATCTTCATGTCAGTTTATGATCCCGTCCACCCTAGTAAGGGGAGGATCTTTATGTAAGTAAGTCCCATTGTGCTTGCTCCCAGGAAAGTTTGCACAGGATTACAGCCTTCAAACTCCCCACTCAGCATCCCCCCCATTGCTCATTCACCCTCTCACTGCCCCATTTCCTTCATGTTTCCCCCCATGATCACGGCAAAAGCAAGCAATTGAGTGCAGCTGCTCTGTCCTCCCCAGCTTAGAGCACAATCCTGTGCGCGTCTCCTCAGAAGTAAGTCCCATTGTGCTTGCTCCCAGGAAAGTGTGCACAGGATTACAGCCTTCAAGCTCCCCACTCAGCAACCCCCCCCATTTTTGAAATCCTCTGTACAGTATGTATGCCTTTAAAGAGCACTTAATAAACACTTTGTAAACCAAATTTGACTTTGTTCTGACTTTTCTTGCCCATAGGAACACATTAATTAAATTTCAATGCATTCCTATGGGAAAACGCGCTTTGCAAAACGAAAAACTTGCATAACGAAAGGACTCGCGGAACGGATTGATTTCGTTATGCGAGGCACCACTGTACAGCTCTGTCAGGACGGCTGCTTCTGCTTCTTTGTGCAGTCACTGTGAGTCCAATGCTTGCCCTGATCTCTTGAAATCATTTTCATTTGAACTGTGTGGCCTGACTGCATAGCAAGCAGAAAAGACCAGCTTGCCTTCTGCCAGCTACAACTTCACAGCTTCCTCTGTCCATCTGCCAGCTTGCTAATTGCTGCCAGTTGTCACAATGGTTTTGCAGTGTAGGCATTTGTGAATTGATTGAAACTGCCCACATTTCCTGTCAGCTGTTAGTACTAAACAGCACTGGCACTTGTCTGCTTGATAGCTTTGGAAAGCACAAGGCAGAGAATCAGAGATCTCCTTGTGCCATTTCTGATGGCCTGAGTCACTGCATCTTTCCTGACCATTGGGTCTAACAAGGGAATGCCAGAAACATCCTGCTCTTTTTTCCCCTTTTTCTTTTAGTAGCCTTTCTACTGTTATTCTGATTAGAGGTTCCATTTTTGTTTTCTTATTCACACGGATATTTCACCAGGCTCCAAGCAAATATTCTTGTAACTGCAAAAGCATGTTCTACGTTCTCAGAATTTGCTCCTCAGAAAATATCCATTAGCACCGGAAACAAAAGAAAATATATATTGGATAAGATACAAGGTTTTCTTGTGTCTGTAGCCCTATTCAACATATGCTTATTTAGAAGTACAGTCTGACCTTAGTATTGCGAGGGGTTCCATTCCGTAACCCTCTGCAGATACTGAAATCCACAGATACCAAGGTCAACATTTAAATGCCTTTAAAATGCAAAAAGTGCCATAATAGCATTTCTTATCTTTGCACAAACAAACCACCCAGTTTCCAAGTCTCTGTGGGCTAAAAATAGCTCAAAAGACGCATTTTGAGCTAGCCCAGAGAAGCTTGGAAACTGTGTAGTTTGACTTTGCAAAGGTAAGAAATGCGATTTTAGTTGTTTTCCCCCATTTTAAGGGCATTTAATGACAACCCTGGTTTACATAAGAACATAAGAACAGTCTCGCTGGATCCGGCTATAGGCCCATCTAGTCCAGCTTCCTGTATCTCACAGTGGCCCACCAAATGCCCCAGGGAGCACACAAGACAACAAGAGACCTCATCCTGGTGCCCTCCCTTGCATCTGACATAGCCCATTTCTAAAATCAGGAGGTTGCACATACACATCATGTCTTATAACCCATAATGGATTTTTCTTCCAGAAATTTGTCCAATCCCCTTTTAAAGGCATCTAGGCCAGATGCCATCACCACATCCTGTGGCAAGGAGTTCCACAGACCAACAACACGCTGAGTAAAGAAATATTTTATTTTGTCTGTCCTAACTCTCCCAATACTCAATTTTAGTAGATGTCCCCTGGTTCTGGTGTTGTGTGAGAGTGTAAAGAGCATCTCTCTATTCACTCTATCCTTCCCGTGCATAATTTTGTTTGTCTCAATCATGTCCCCCCTCAGGCGTCTCTTTTCTAGGCTACAGAGACCCAAACTCCGTAGCCTTTCCTCATAAGGAAGGCCCGTGAGTTAAATTCATGGATGCCGGATCTGTAGATACCAAGATTTTACCTGTACTACCATGTTAGAAGAGACTCTCAACTAAACGTGCATTGCAGCCTAAAAGAAATATTCCAAAAATATATTCGGCTAATACTGCGGTTTTCAAACTCGCAGGGAGTTTGAATCCCGCAGTAAGTCTTTGCAGGAGCAGGGGGGGAGGCAGGGGGGATGCAGGGGCTTGGTGCACTTGCCCAAGGCCCCTGCAGCCCCCTGGGGGTGCAGGGAGCCCTGCGCGACCTTCAGCAGGGCTCCCTGGGTCAGGGAAGGTGACAGCGGAGCGATTGCGCCCCGCTCCGCTAAACTGGAAGCGGTGCACAATCGTCCCACATTCCCTTTTGACCGGGCTGCAGGGACTGGGGTGCACCCTTCAGTCCCTGCAGCAGCCGTCCCTGAATGCGGGGAGCCGGTTGCGAGCGCCTGCAGGGGCTCACTTTCCCGGGTCAGGGAAAGTGAGAATGGGGCGATCGTGCTCCACTTCCCGTTTTGCGTTATGTCATGATTAACATTCCTTGACATGCCAGCATTACTGGCCAGACTTGAGAATAGGGGACAAGGTAGCCCTGGTGTGGGAAGGAACAGTGTGTTCAATGTGTTATGGGATGACTCAGAGTTTCACACATTATCAAGGCAAGAGCAGACCAAACCACAGAGGAGCAGTTTTCAGCAGGTTAACTGTTTTGCCAAATGAGAATTTTAGCCTGCTGAGATGCATTGCATAAAGACATCCTTGAAAATGGATGCTCTAGCTATTTGTTAAGTGTAAAAGAGTCTAATAGTGTGGCAATAAGGAAGACAAATAACCAAGTGACTTTCATGAAGCGTGCCCATGAATGAATATTATTACTTTCAAGGAATACCTTTTCTACAATCCGGAAATCTCATTTTCACATCTAGGTGACACAACTATGTATTTTCATACTGTTCTCCAATATTTTGCACCCAAAGTTTTCAAACCTTCACTATTTATGTCAGTACACACAAGTGAAATTGGGAACGCAGAACAAATGAGACCCAGTTTGTACATTATTGGAGTAGTGTTGGACCTGCTTCCTGCTGGTCCTGCTTACCATTCGCCCTTGGAACATTTGTAAGAAGTCACACTGAACTTCATTTTTTTGCACCATGATTGCTCCTGAAGCAGACAGTACCTTTATTTGGGCTAAATATTGTTTAAAATACAATGTGTTTGGAGAGAAAAAATAAATAAAATCTCTGTAGATGACTGAAAGAGGGGACTTACAGAAAAAGATCACATAGCAGTTTGTGAAAGTTGTGGAGGCCCTGTCTTAAGAATGTTTTTCTTCTTCTTTTATTATGATTATTACACATATTTATACAGCACTTTTCAACATAAAAAGTTCACAGAGCAGTTTACATAGCTAAATGAATAGATGTCCCCAAAGCGTCCATAATCTAAAACAGGGGTGTCCAAACTTTTTGTCAGGAGGGACACATCATCTCTCTGACACTGTGTTGGGGGCCCGGGAAAAAAAGAATAAATTTACATTTCAAATTTGAATAAATCTACTTAAATTTACATAAATGAATATATTAGAGATGGAACTCATATGAATGAATGATGGTGTTGCAATAGCTTATGGTCTATAAAAGGCGTTGCACAAAGCAAGACCAGCCTTTCCTTCACTGCCCTTGCTGCATCACAGATGTGAAACAACAAGCAGTGGAGGGAGCCCTCCTCCTATAGCTCACGCAAGAGGTTGAACAGTCACCCTCACGCTGAGAGCAGTTGTGTTGGGCCATTGTCAGCTCTGGCAAGTCTTCGGATGTCCAGAGGCTCATTGGAGACCGGGGGCCACAAGTGGCCCCCGGGCCAGGGCTTAGGCACCCCGGTCTAAAAAGATGCAGACAAAATGCCAGCAATCAGCCACCAGAAAAGATACAATGCTGCAGCGAAGAGGGACAAATTGCACATTTTATGGCAACAGCATGAAGGTTACCCAAAGTGTAATGTAAAGGTTACACAAGGTGACTCATCTTTTGAAGTAATTCCTCTACAAGGAGCTGGTAGTAATCGTTAATAGTATTAATAATTCAGAGAAAAGGCTTGGCACTTACTCAGTCTTAAATAGAGCATTTTTACTCATATTCTGCTTTACAGCTTTCCCGCTCAGCATTTCACTGACTCACTTCATCAGCTTCACTTTATTACTTATTCAGGAACAAAGAACCATTTTTCAAAAAGACCCAATCTCTTCTTTTTTTCTTTTAAGAAAGCTCTTCACTGTGCTCTGACTGAAAGGTTTTCCCTTATTTTTCATGAAGTTGCACAAGATTGATAGAGAAGCCTTAAAGATTCACATTGGTGAAGTGCAACTCCCTTGGCTTGACCTTCTTTGAGTGACACTTGCAGGGACTTGTTTAGGAGTGAAGAATGATGCAACATTTTAAGGGTCTTGGAGGTAGTCGGATAGTGCAGCCCCTGCCTTCCAAACCACCATACATTGTGCGATTCTGAGGCAAGCTCTGAGAAGAAAAGTGTATCATTCCTGAGACGGAAATAGGGAAAAGCTGTAGCTGTTGGATTTCCATCTGCCCTGCTGCTGTTAAAACCACAACCTCAGATTCAGGAAAAACACAACAGTCCTTTAATTGAAACCCAACAGGCAGTGAGGGGATAAATGATAAGGCAAGTGGCTTCTGCTACGTAACTGCCAGGTGGCAACCCTACAGTTGAGCAGTGAGAATGAAATGAAAAAGAATGGAGTGGCTCTAAAGGAGAAGATAGCACAAAGTAGTTGAGGAAGGGCTTTGCCAAAGCCTTCCGCTTAAAGGACACATATGAAATATGAAGGGAAAGTGATTTGATGCAAGGAACTGGACTGCCTAGACTGGTCACCTTATTCCTGAGAGAGAGGTTGTGTGCCTTTAAAGGCCGCTTGACAGAGGCAGTTTTGCCCATCAACAAGTCAGGAAAGCTGTGCCTTTGTATTCCTGCCCAACATTCTAGGTGTTGCTGAAGCCATAGGCAATGTTCATGTGTTTGTGAATCCAGAAGATTGTTTGTGCCTCTCATTCCACTTCCCATCTTACTGGAAACAGTGTTCGTAAATATAACTTAATGGCAGTGCCTGCCCATTCAGAAGGCCAACTGAGACAGGCACCTGGCAACCCAATCCTATGCATGTCTACTCCGAAGTAAGTCCCCTTAGAGTTAATGGGGCTTACTCCCAGGAAAGTGTGAATAGGATTGGGCTGTCACTTGTTTGGTAGGAGCACAAACTACCTCCTACTCCTCTTCCCCCTCCAATTTCTTTCCATTACATTTCATTAAGTTCAGCACCTTTAGTGGCTCAATGAGGAATACACCCAAAAGCGCATCATTTGAGTTATTGCTTGATACTTTTTTCAAAATCTATTCCCCCTCTTCCTGTGCAAGTCGGTTTTATCCTCTGCTCCTGTCCTCCTTCCACTCCTACCTATTCATTGTATTCAATCATTGATTCTCCATTTATTTGTTTATTTATTTATTTATTTTCCGATCCTCGGCACCATGTCAGATATATGATGCAGCCATCTTGCTGAAAAGTTTGGAGACTCTTGATTTACAGCACCACAGATGAGGGGGCAGCATTTGATGCACCGGCTTCAGGTCCCTGAGGTCTTGTTCTGGCCCTGCTTAATGGAATATTTCATTGTTGTTGCTGAATATCAGATTGCATGCCATTTCAGCTGCCACAGGGACTTGAATTACGTTTTAATTTTCATCATTTCTCTCTCACTATCTTATGCTGACCGTTAGCTGGGATCAGGTACAGTTTGGTTGCCAGCTGGGTTAGGAGAGAAAGTCAGTCTGTTCTTTTTTTTTCCTCCCTAGCAAAAATGACCTCCCTCTTTTAGCAGCTATCAGAAACTAAAGGGGGGAAAAATTAATCTGCATCCAGAAAATGCTGTCTGGTACCAAGGGTTGAAGAATTTCATATTATATCTAAACAAGCAAAGACTCTTTTATGTTGGTTTTTTTTTTCATTTTCTGAGAGCAAAATGGGTGCTAAATGCTGAAGGTCTGGCATTTTGTTCATCCTCAAATCTGGCAGATCCCTGCTCCACTTCCGCTTTAGTGGAGGCGGGGCGCGATTGCTCCGCTTTCACTTTCACTGCCGCGGGGAGGCCTGCCAAAGGTCGCACCGGGCTCCCCACACTCCGGGGAGGCTGCAGGAGGCTTGGGTAAGTGCACCCAAGCCCTTGCAGCCCCCTGAGCGGCACGATCCTTGGGATCGCACCACTGCCTCTGCCCCTTAAGGGGGCAGAGGCCAGGGCCCACAGGCTGGGGGCCCCAGTTTGAAAACAGAGGCCATGGGCCCCAGTTTGAAAAGCCCTGAGTTACAGGAAGGAGATATCCCTGGGTGCCCTCTGGAGTGGGCTTCCGCGTTCCCCAATGGGGTGGCCACCCCAAGTGTCCCCGGCTCCGGGCCACACTTTCCTTGGGGCTAGCCACCCTCTGGTCCCCACCAGGAGTGGTGCTGCTGCCCTTGACGGAGGGGAGGCTTCCGTCCCTCCAAGGCAAGTGTCCAGTAAAGGGAAGGCAAGTTGTCACAAACATGTTCCCCGGCCATCCTCAAGGAGTCTGAACCCCAGGAAGAGCGACCACTCTCCCCTGTGGCCAGTCTCCTTATGAGCCCTAAGGCCGGGCTCCAGGGCTCTGCCTCTTCTGGTCTGTTGTAAAGTGCCCGTAAAGCATGCTCTGGCAGCAAACCAAATAGTGCACTGCCTGACTGCTGTCAGGAAGGCCAGCATCTTTCTGTGCACTCCAGCAGATTCCTGGCTGCCTCTGACGACAAAATAGTGGGGAAGGCACAAATGGCTATTTTTCCATGAAGATTGTCAGTGCTTTAAAGTCCAGAGGTGTGGTTTGAATAAGGCAATCATAAACCACTTTTTTCTAGAAATCTCATGCCTTCACTGTATTAATTAGATTTTCAGCACAAAGAGTGTTAATATATCTCTGCATTCCTTATATATGTGAAGACTCTTTCTCAGTGGGTAGTCATCAGAGATTTTTGTGGGAATGTCATTGTTACTGTTAGGACTGCAAGATCACTTAACCCCTTACAGATTCAAGGTTCCTTGCTTCACTCTGTACTCCCACAAGAGGCTCTAGTGCTAACTAATTAACTGATTTACAGTTTAGTAGATGTACTTAAAAAAATCAATTTGGCTGTGTTAGCAGGGGTTTGGAAAAAAAAAAAAGAACATGCTGAGAATAGTAGCTATAGCAAAGTGTTAGACTTTTTTCCCCAATGTCATTTAAAGGACACACACATCAGTTTTGCTTGCTACACTTGCTATATCCCTCCAGTTCCTTGGTTGCAAGGAGATGTAAGGACATCTACTCCTTTATAATGGAGCTCCTCTTTTGAGTCACTGATAGGCCTGGCAGACAGTCGCATTGAATACAGTTGGGCTTATTGAGTAGACATGCATTGGATTGCTCTGAAATTCCTTTTTAAACCCCTCTAAGATACACTGGCTTCCTGAGTTATGGATGTCCAAGTTACGGACAGCTACAGTGGTGCTTTCACACAGGTGCAGTATGTCCTTTACTGGAGCTTTTCTGCAATTGTGCTGAGCTGGCAAAAGCTCAGTGTCTTGACCTACGTCTGTTTTGGCTTCTTTACAGATCTCCAGAACCAAACTAGTATGTATGGAGGAGACATATTGCCCAATCGTATCCTCCACCACTATCAATTATGCAGCCTCAGCAAGAGCACATGCTGCATCAAGTGGTGGAGGGGAATGTCAATCAGTAAGCCTGCCAGAGTGCAGTAAAAATATTTTCTGCTTACCCTTGTGCAGGCCTCCTGGGGACGTCTGGGTCTCCTTGGATCAATGCTAACTATTAGCTGTTATAAGTGTATTAGCTGGCATAAGGCCAAGGAAAGAAAAGGTGCAGGGCAGGTTCAAAAAGAGGCAATAGGATCCTGTTACACATTGGTGCCACCAAGATCCTTGCCCCTTGCTCCCCACCCCAAAATTCCCCCTGCTCTCCTCTTCCCCAGCACACTCCCGCTGCTGACTTACCAGCACCAGCAGGAACCTCTGCTGTGTGTGCCATACCTCTCACCATTTGTGGCAGCAGTACAGAACCGCATGACAACTGCCTGACTTTCACACCACCATAAAGGGCCTTGCACCGCCACAATGCAAGTTCTGGCAGTGCAAGACCCCAGTAAGATTGGGGCCTTAGTGTAGTGGCTATTAGCACACCTTGTGTCAGAGAATTCCCTAAATTATGTGTTGGGTGAAGAAGTACTTCCTGTTGTCTGTCCTGGTGCTTCTGCCAATAAGTTTCATTAGGAGAGTTTAAATTCTAGTATGATGATGAGAGAGAGAAAAACTTCTCTCTATCTACTTTATCCACACTATACATTATTTTATGGACCTCAATTATGTCTGCCATCCCCCCCCCTCCCCGGCCATCTTTTTCTTCAACTAAAAAACCTCAAACACGTTAACTTTTTCATGTAGGGGAGATGCTGACATACGAATGTTTTGGTTGCCCTCGTTTGCTCTACCTTATCTTTTTTGAGCTAGGGGGCCAGAAAGGAAAGTGGTAAGCTGGAGAACTTGACTTATTTAACTTTTTTTAAAAAAGCTTTCCACATCAGCTGTAAAAGACAGAAGAGACAATTGTTTGAGATTCTTGGGATACCAAACCCTGTGACAGATATCAGATGCAGGGTTTACATGGCAAAAATCTGCAGATTTGGAGAATATATCTCTGGATATTAGGGTGACAAAGTAAGTAAATAAAAAGAAATGGGAAGGAAGAGAGACAGATTTGCTTTCAAACGCAAACACATTCCAGCAGAAAACTGCTTCTGCTATTCTCTCCACTACCCTTCATATACAATGTGTCAGGTCTTGCAGTTCTCCACATAAATAACTTCTGACTCATGCATGAATCTGCCCATAGAAATATACTTTCCAGTGGACATTTATCACTAAATATTAACTTCAGGTTCTTGTTTGTTTTCCTTCCTCCTTCACTAAAGCCTTTTTTTTTTCTTTTTTTTTACTGAGATGGTAAACCAATGTCTGGGCTATACCAGTTCAGGTGGCACTCATATGAATGAATGCTCCTCTATACAAAAATTTCACAGCATGTACAAAACTAGCACTCCAGTCAAAGGCTAAGCTAGAACCTTTCTTCCTGACCAGTTAGCTTTTTATGTGCACCCCTAATGGGGTGTCTTTGTGATGCAGAAATCCAGGCAACAGCATCCAAACCACAAAGGTAAACTATCATATATCTGAGATATTTGCTAGGTTTCGTATTTTAAAAAACATGGTGAAACAGCCATCATTGTTTCCTTGTCCCAGCAACCCTCATTGCAACCTGAAATCTCTTTCGCACCTACCAGAGCCTTGACCTATTGCATAGTGCAGTTCCTCCTATTCAGAAGTCCAATTGTGTTCAGTAGAGCCCCCATAATTGAGTTTAGGATCACAGCATACATCCATCTAACACCTTTTGCACTCCCTCTGAAGACAGAGCATAATCCTACCCTTCCACCACCACCACCACCAAACTGGCGCAGCCATGCTGAAAGCATGCATGCTGTATCGGGGGGGGGGGAGCGATCAGAAGGCATCAGAAGGGAAAATCCCCTTACCCCTCCGAAATCCAGAATAGGATTGGGCTGCCACAGTGCAAGCCTATGTGTGTCTACTTAGAAGTAATTACTACTGTGTTCAGTTGGGCTTACTCTCAGGTAAGTATGTTTCAGATTTTAGCCTCACGACTTGTAGACTTAAAGACTTCAACAACCAACTTTTTCTTGCCTTCCCTATTTTCAATTTGTGCATGTTCCCTGAAGAAGAGTTCTGAAGAACGTGAAAATGTGCTCACTATTTGGACGTATTTTTGGTCATTTTAAGTATCACTTTACTGTGGCACCTGGGTTTCAGTGCTTGTATGTAAAGGGCATGTAACCACATGATCACTTTCCAAGACCATTTCCCCTGTACTCACTTCAGCCGCTACTTTGTGTACTCCTTCAGTGGATGAATTAGAAGTAAACTGAAAGAATGCAAACAATCCCTGGGTAAACCCCGGGTAAGTTGACTCATGCTAGGATAAAGTGATGTGATCATAACAACAGCCGGTTCGTGGAATGCACACTTCCATAGAGAAACATGATGAACTGTGAGTGAGCCAAGACATTCAGCAATCATATTTTGCTGAAACACCCAGGAATTCTTGTTTGCGGGGGCATGTTTGTTAATTCCCCAGTGACAACTTCTAAATCTTCCATTTTGTAAACAAGCCTAAGAGTTACCAGCTGAGGGCCCAATCCTGTCCAACTTTCCAGCACCAATGTAGGTGCAGTGCAGTTCCGAATGTAAGGGAACAAACATTACCTTACCTTGAGGAGTCCTCCATGACCGCCCACTGCAGGTTACAGTTCATTTCCCATTGGCACAGCTGCACCAAGGCTGGAAAATTGGATAGGATTTTGGATTGGATTCAGATTTAGGATCTAAAGCAAATGTGGTGGTCTTTGTGGTCTTACTATGTGATCTTACTATGGGAAATTTGTACCTTAGTTATGTGAGCAAGCCCATTGACCATAAAGCTCTAACTATACTTCAAATGTAACGTTTTCTGTAAATATACATATGCAGGCAGCCTCCTCATGCCTCAGAGGGCCTCCCAGACGCTTCTGAGAGGCATTTCTGGTTCGATGAAGAACCAGAAGTGCCTGTTAGAAGCCTGTGTGAGGCCTTCTGGCATTTAGGATGGGCAAAGAAAAATTCTTCCCCAAAACTTCAGGGAACCATCACCAGTCTCTGTGTTGACAGTATTCAGAGCCCAATCCTATGCATATCTACACAGAAGTAAATTCCATTATAGTCAATAGGGCTTTCACGCAGGTAAGTGTGGATAGAACTGCAGCCTCAGATGGTCCACCATCAGTTTATGTGATGCAACTGCACCAGTGGAGCATCCTGTGGTGCTTATAAGTGCAGAGGGCATCAGTTTTTGAGATTGTAGTGCATAATTCACTTGGATAATCAGGAGAATCACATCACTTCTGCTACCACTCATGTTTTACTTCTGCAGATAATATTGACTTATTGAGAGAGTTGGCATACTCTTAACTATATAAAAATAAATGGAGTTCCATCGACCTGGCTCTGCAGTAGAGGATTAAATCCCACTGCGATTTACTGTCTTCATTTCTCTGCCAGCTATTGCTCTTTGCTGTCTCCAAGCCAACAGGACAGAGCTTGAAGAAAAAAAGTTCTTACTGTGTTAATACAGCTTCATCTCATTTCCATGTACCTTGTCATGAAAGGAAGGCAATTCTTTTTAAGGTACTCTTTTCAGCCTTGAGCTGCACAAATTTTTAAAAAGCGTGTTCAAAAGCAGAACTTGGTGTCAATATTGGAATCTTTAATAGCACACATCTGAACCTAAAGGAAGGAACTGTTAGGTTCCCTTTAAGAGTAGCTGCTCCTGTGGGTTTGTTTTTCAGGAATAGGATTTCTTCTTAATGCTAGTGGGTGGCTTATCCTAGAAATGGTCATCTCAGAGTTTACTCTCATGTGTTTTACCAAGGTGGTTTCGGTGTGTCTTTCACTTCAGCTCTCATTTTGGAGGACTGCTGTAAATGAAATAAAACATCCATATCAGGTCATTTGTATTCTGCTGTATTCCTTAGAGTCTTCCCCCCCCCTTCAAACTTACATTCTTCTAAAGGCCAGTCTCTGTGCTGTCTGAGCAATGTGAGATCCTTCCCACAGCACTCTATAAAAACATAAGAATTGTGTTATGCAACTGCAAACCAAACCCCATCTAGTGAAGTGTTCTGTGTCCAACATCACCCAGCCAAAAGCTGCTGGAAGCTCAGCAGTGGGCTATATGGAGTCAAGGGCACTCCCCTGTGATTTGTCCACAGGATCTGGTATTCCCTTGGAATCCTGTCTCTGAACATGAAGGATCCATTTAGCTGTCATGACTAATAGCTGTAGTCATAATTATCCTGCATGAATTTGTCTGATTCTTTTTTAAAGCCATGTTAGGGTCAAACTACAATGGCACCCTTGTTTGTTTACATACAGGTCTGTTGCAGTGATGATAAAGAAGGGTTAAGCTTCTGATTTTGAGCACAAAAGGAACACATGGGTGAGAAGAACAAAATCCTCTCTGTGGCAACTGATTCCTTCTCTGTATTCCTCCCTTCCCCACACTCTTCTCCCAGCTGAGTCCACTTTCACTTCCATCAAAGTGTGGTTGAGGAACCAAACACCCATTGGTGTATGTATGCAATAAACTGAACATTAGAATGTAAGTAAAGCCTGAAGGATCAGGCCAAGGGCCCATCTAGCCCAGCATCTTGTTTCCTACCATGGCCTCTGGGAAATTCAGAATGCATCCCCCACGTTATACATGGTTAGGGCAGATCCAGGTTGCCAGCACCACTTATAGTTTGAGCCTGTAATAGTTGCCATCATCACTTCTTATTGCAATGGATTCTATAGATTTATTGTGCATTGTGTGAAGAACCACCTCATTTGTTTAGCCCTGACTCCATTTGGTTGGTTCACCCTGCAGTCTCGGCTTGTGAGAGAACAAGAAAACCATCTCTCTACTATTCCTGGAATATCCGGTGCCTCTGGGGAATAGGCTTAAGTTTTGTAGAAAACTGAATGAAAGACTGTGAAGCCTTATCAAATAACTTGTGAAGCCAGACATGCACCTCTTTGACACCGCGAAATTTGCTCTGTTAATTACTTGGCACCAAAGGTGCCTGGCTAGCTGCTCCAAGACTGTGGGTCAGTTTATGAAATCAGGAGAAACACAGTAAAGCTGTTCCTGGACTGTAGCATTCCAAGCTGCATTTGGGGGATTACATTTTTCAACGCACCTCTACAAAAATAATGTACCGCTTGTAGAAAACTAGCCAGTCAGAGAGAAGGCCAGTCTGAACGAGTTCTCACTTATATAATAGATGAAGGTATTTTTAAGGTGTAGGAGCATTCAGATATCCAACCCATATCTGTATATGCAGATATCACAACTGCAGCCTAAACAGTCCTAGAAAAACAACACCAAATGGTTTTGCTGTAGGGAACATAGCTCAATGCTAGAAAGCACACACATTGCATTCATGGTCTCAGGTTTCATTCCTGAACATCTCCAGCTAAAAGTATCTTAAGTGGCAGAGCTAGAAAAGCTAAGAACTGGAGAGCTGCTCCTGTCAGAGCAAACAGTACTAGGCTGGGTGGACTAGTGGCCTGACTCAGTAAATGGAAGGTATTCTGTATATGCTGATAGCGTAAACTGGTCCTTGAGACTTTCATGAATGAGGACTTCCTTCATGGCAGGAAAAAAAGGCCTAGGTTTTCATCTTTGTGTTGTTGTACTTGTGCTAACACTGATCCTGTGCCAGTAGCATAATGTCCTCCCCGGCTTGATGCCTAGGAAGAAGACACACTGCAGGGAATGGTCTTTCCACTTGTTTCTTTTAAGGATGTGTTTTACTGTACTGGACATTGTGGGACAGAGGAGGGGATTTCTTGTAAATGTGGGCACTTTTCATTTTAAAAGGACTTCATGAAAAGTCCTTCAGTGCCACAATGAAGAGTTCCAGAAATGTGAATTTCTTTTTTTGGGGGGGGAGGCGGAAGATCAGACATTTGCATGGGCAAGGACTGGGGAGATGTGTAGCTCTCCACCACTGATGTAATGCGCTTTATGCAATATATGCTCATGTTACTCATAGAACCTTAGTCCCTATGCCTGCTGCAATAAAACTGCAATTGGAGTTCTGGGAAATGAGAAGACCCCCACATCAGAGAGAGAGAGAGAGGGGGGGGGAGAGAGAGAGAACATCCACATATGAGCTGAGGGAAAGATATTTGGAACATTTTCAACATCAAACCATGCACCGTTCTCTAATAATTAAAACAAAAAATCCCACTGGAATTTCCCTGGAGACTGTCAGGCTCACAGTCCCTTCAGAGTTTAACACACAAAGAAATATTAGGTGCTAAGTCTTTTTACAGATATAAATCTTAGCATGGCAGTCAGCTAGGGAGCTTAGAGAAGATGGACTACTGTAGCAGACACCTGGCTTTTGTAATGGAGCAATCCTAACTGTTACTCTGTGTTGATTGGCTTGCTGTATTGAACAAATTGTTTTGTCATCTTTCTTGGCTTTAAAAATGACTAAAGAAAATGGCCCACCACGATTTGCTTCATAGATTACAGGACAGGCATCAGCGGTCTATCATATTTGCATATCTGAAAACAGATGCTAAACAAGCCTCTGGGAACTGCAATTGGCTGGCCCTACTTGGTGCATGCTTAGTTCACGTTTTCAGATATGTGATACAATAAGGAGCCAGGAAATAAACTTTGTGACATGATCTCAGTTGAACTGAGATCTGCTGGTGTATAAGTGTACCACCTGTCCTCTGGTAGGACTTCTGTGCCCTGATCAACTGCATGACGGGCAGAAAATAAAAAGATTTTGTAAATGTGGAGGTGCAGTGATGGGACCAGCTTTACCCATTGGATTTTATAGCTGATGGAGGCACAGGATTGTTGCCAAAGAAAGATGGCAACCCTAAGAATAAACTAGTTGCATTTTGGATGCCAACCATGTGTTCAGTCAAGTTAAACTTCTGGAGCATTTACTTATGGGAAATTCATATTATACTATGTTTTTTTCCTTCCATTAGGGTAAATGGTATGTTGCATTGAAGCCACTGAATGTTGTGCTGAAACTCACTCTGAAAAAGAGTGAGGGAGGGAGGGAGCAAAGCAAACATCCTGCAAGGGGGAATTCCAGAGGGAGGGGGATCCTTCCACACATGCCCTACCAGCCATGCCTCAAACAGCAGTGGGAGACACAAGAATACCTCCTTAACAGGGGGATGGGCGGGCTCACATGGAGAAAAGCTACCCCTCCTGGTATCCCAGAGTCACAGTTGTTCCCGAATGGGTGGAGAGGCAAACAACAGGTCAGGAGGATTCAGAGGACTTTTGAAAAGAAAAGCTTTTATTCGTTTACAACAGGACCACCACACAAAGGTGATGGACCCTGAAGGGTTCCAATGATGCAGGTTTTATAGAGCATTCTGAATAGAGGAGGGGCACAAAAGAGCACAGAGAAAGAGGGGTAAACATCCTTGGAAATTACTAAGTAATTGGGCAGAGAGCAAGATCAGCATTCTTATCAGTTTGGAACGTTCTGTTAGGAAGCACATCTGTTAGGTACAATGTTCATCGACAGTTTATTTACATACGGGATATCCATAATTGAAGGTTTGGTAATCAATTACACCACTTTACCCTAGTCCTTTCAGGGTGTCACATCCTTGGTCTATTTTTTTATTGCCATCTGTCCTTCCTTGGAGGCCCATACTAGGCTTATCTTATTTAGCCAACTTGTTTCTGAGAAGGATGGTAGATGCTGACTGGTAGCATTCCTGAACAAGGGTCAGAGAGAGGCTTAAGCCAGAGAAGCTGGGCTTTGAAGCCAGGCATTGTGGGTATCTTGGTATTGTGAGCTGGGCATTTTGGGGACACAGTTCCCTTGTGAACACCTATCTGGAATCCTACAAGGGTAAAAGAAAAACGTGGGGACGATTTCAGAGAGGAAGCAGCCATCTGGAAAAGGCTTAAGATGCAAATCTCCTCTCAATAATGTTTTGCAACAGAAATGTTACACGCAGTTGTTAGTGTGTAATTTTCCCCCTAACAATTATGCTTGATCAAATGCCTGTATCATCAAATGAGCTCTCACCAAATTATCAACTCATTGGGCATTAGTTCAATAGCATCCAAAATTATTCCCTATAAGTAGGCAGTCTTAAGCATGCACCAAAATGGCTGAAATGTAGTTTGAACAAATGGAAGACGACTCCCTAGTGTGCATGCAATTCCTTTTTGGGTAGAAATAGCTATTCATCAAATGAGTTAGGTAGACTATGCATGAACAATTGATTATTGTTGGTCTTTTGTTTTCCAGCTTTTAAAAAAGGGACAATTTCCCCTTATGTCCTTTTCAATATGTTGTGATAAAGCATTACCAATTCAAATTTGGCATCTTGACTGCCTTAATTGACTCTATGTACAGGGCAGCAAACAGAAAGGTGACTTTGACATTTACTGGAATGAACTAAGAACATGGAAAATATTATGCAGGGTACAAGTGGAGCACATGACTGTTGGATTTGCATTAAAACATCTGGTGTAGTAAAGTATTTTCCTAAATGTGTGGGGTTTCGTGTAAAATAACATATACAGTATATGCTTTAAAAAACATTTTGTTTTTTCCGGGTATGGTGAAATTAGGATTCTGCACAGGATTATAATTTTGTTCTTCAAGTTAAAATTAGAATCTAAACCAGACATAAGTAAATTATCACTTATGCAAAACAAAAAACTGCGTATAAGGATCATTGCCTGCATCCTCTTTAGGAACAGAGTTGGCTCCTGCTCAGTGCAACAATCATAACTACTGAGTTTGGCAGCAGCTATTATAGAATAGTATTTCTAGAGCTCTTAAGAACATAAGAACAGTCCCACTGGATCAGGCCATAGGCCCATCTAGTCCAGCTTCCTGTATCTCACAGCGGCCCACCAAATGCCCCAGGGAGCACACCAGATAACAAGAGATCTCATCCTGGTGCCCTCCCTTGCATCTGGCATTCTGACATAGCCCGTTTCTAAAATCAGGAGGTTGCACATACACATCATGGCTTGTAACCTGTAATGGATTTTTCCTCCAGAAACTTGTCTAATCCCCTTTTAAAGGCATCCAGGCCAGACGCCATCACCACATCCTGTGGCAAGGAGTTCCACAGACCAACCACACGCTTTACCACAAGAGTAAAGAAATATTTTCTCTTGTCTGTTCTAACTCTCCCAACACTCAATTTTAGTGGATGTCCCCTGGTTCTGGTGTTATGTGAGAGTGTAAAGAGCATCTCTCTATCCACTCTGTCCATCCCCTGCATAATTTTGTATGTCTCAATCATGTCAAAATTATGCAGGGGATTGACAGAGTGGAGTACCTTCTGATGGAGCACTTCATTGGTACCACTGGTCTTTAGTACTGGGCTGTCTTCTACAATTTTGTCACAACTTGACCTGTAGTGGTTGCAAAAGGAGCCCTGCTACCATTTTTAAATTGCTTTTTCTATTCTGTAAGAGAAGAAGGTGGAGAGGGAGCAGAGAAAAAAGAATGGTGGGGGGAAGATAGACAGAGGAAAACAAACACACAGAGAAAGAAGGAGGGGTGTATACGAGAACAAATTTTAAAAGTTATCATATGATGAAGGTCGGGGTTAAAGGCTGTTCCATGTCATTGCAATTCTGCTATGGTGCATGCACATGTGAAAATAGAAAAAAACCTTTATGGTAGCATAGTAAAAGTAACTGCGTCAATGACAGCAGTTTTGGACAGGCGTTTGCTGTGTCAGAGTTCAGGTCATGGGTGTTGTTCAAAGTGTTAAGTGTTTATTTTTTGTCATGCGTTAACTATGAGCAGTAGTCTTAGTAGCAGTTGTGGTTCTTTATATAACACCATACATGTGCAATGGACTTTAGAAAGAATAAGAGGGCAGATCTCTGCCTCAAGGAAATTTCAACCCAGAAAACAGCACGCAGGAGACAACAGGACAGGGAGGAAAATGGGGTGGGGGGTAATCAGGAGAAAAATATGCACTGAGGTCAGCTCCAAATGCTTGGGCTTAGTTACAGTAGAGTATGAGGACAAGGGGTTTGTGCCAGATGCTTTAGAGAAAATGTGAACAGGGAGGGTGGTGGAATCATAGAAGTGTACTGGGAAGCAGTTCCATGCATAAGGGGTAGCAAAGGAGAAAGGGCTAAGGGCCCAATCCTATCCAGCATTTTAGCACTGTTGCAGCCACAATGCAGCTCCAAGGGAACAAACATTCCCTTTCCTAGAGGAGGTCTCTGTGACTGGACCCCTATTGCAGGATGCAGTGTATAGCCCATTGGCACACCCATTTCGTCCCCTTCTCCCAGGTAAGGGAAGTAGACCCACAATGGGGCAACTCGATTCAGGTAAGAGCATTCGTGCCAGGCAGTGAGCCCCACACGAACACTCTGGATTTGGTGGAGCAGAGCTCCACTGGACCTCCCTCCCTCCCTCCCCGCTCCCTCCCCTAGCACACCTCCTGCCTGCCCTCTCCCCTCCTAACGCCTCCCCATGCTCCTCTCCACCCTCTCCCCACATCCCCCTTCTCTGGAACGCCTCCTCCCCCCCCCGCCCTAGCTTTCCTCTCCACGGCTCAGTGGTCTGTGCGACTGCCAAATGGCGGAGGCCGGGTGCCCACCCGGCTCTAGCCCAGCACCAGCCAGCGCTAGACTAGCACAGGTGCTCACATAAGAACATAAAGCTCACCCGGCGGTAAGCCTCACAAACGTGCCTTATGGCATGTTTGTGGCAGTAAGCTGGTGTGTCGAGCCCAGGATTGGGCTCTAAGTTGCCTGTGTGGAGTGCAGAACTCTGTTGTCATGATAGATGAGCCAGAAGCTGTTTAGGCTGGAGACTGATAATTGTTTCTAAGAGAGTGGAAAGTCATTGCTTTCCATGATACGCGCACCCAATGCATTGTCCCACCATTGTCTCCAGTCAAATAATTTTTTGAAACAATATAAACACCTGCAAAACCTGTTTACCAGCAGTTGAAGTGGGATGTGCATATACATCATGAACAGTGATCCAAACCCCTAAAAACATCCTCTAGCACTCTTGAAAGTGTCTGATGAACTGTTAGCCTTCTTATTCTTGCTCCTAATTGACAGTTCACAGTTACTGCAAACACAGTTCAGCACCATACTTGTGTGCTTCCCGATTCTAATAAAGTGATACTGTACAGCAGTTGTAGAAATCCCTGAGCAGCTATAAATGAATCCAATTTAAAACCAATTAGTGCATTGCATAATAAACCGTTTATGCAGACTTGCAGGCAGAAATGCACTCTGCAAGTGCAAGCTCTGTCCGAGAATGGATGAAGTGTTCATGTCCAGCTGTTACTTTTTCCTCTGTTAAAGTCTTTCACATACACCAGCCATTTTCAGCCACTGTGCCGTGGCACACTGGTGTGCCGCAAGTGATCCACAGGTGTGCCATAGGAATTTGGGGGAAGATCTTTTATTAATAGGGCTAATGGGAGATGTGAGCCCCCACTGGCAGCATGGTGTACCTTGTCAATTATCAAAAACCTGGTGGTGTGCCTTCACCATTTCAGTACCTTGTCAGTGTGCTTTGAGATGAAAAAGGTTGAAAATAACTGGCATAGACACTTGCATTCCACAGTAACCAGGCATATTCCTGCTCCTTTGCAAGCCTTGTCCTGTGATTCCCCAGGAATCCACTAATCAGCGATTCAGTAGATAAGTTATTTTCACAATCACATCCTCCTCTTCCTGAGCACTGTCACTTCCCACATGTATTGTCAATCCAGATTGATGCTTGATTGCACCCATAACACATATGCGTTCCCTTTTCCATTTTCCTTGATACTACGTAATCTTAGAAGTTTCATTTTTAATAGCATTTGGACACTATGGGCGCAAACCTTATCCCTTATGTCAGTGCTTTCCAGCACTGACATAAGGGCAATGCAGCTTTGAGGTAAGGGAACAAACATTCCCTTACTTTGAGGAGGCCTCCGTGACACCCAACTGCAAGATGCAGCACATGTCCCATTGGCACCGCTATGCCAGTGCTGGAAAGCACTGACATAAGGGGTTAGGATTGAGCCCTCAGTTGCTCATGGTCTATAGTCAGGGATGGTTAACTGATAGCCTGTGGACTAGAACCAGACCACAAAACATTTTTATCTGACTCCTTACTTTCAAAAAAAGGGATGAAAAAATCTTTGCCACAGCATACTCTTCAGGAAGAGAACATTGTTTTACAAGTTATAAATGTGTGTGAGAGAAATTAAAATATTCCATATTTAAATATTAACATCCTTTTTTTAATTTGCCTGCAATTCTTTGGCTGTGCTAAAGTACAGATCCTGAATAACTATGATTTATTATGTGTAATCATAGCTGATGGTTGAGTTTGTTTCGCAAAATACACTTCTAGTGAATAGAGTGGCCCCCTAGAATACAGAAATTGTTCAACAGTTTGTTGTATCTCTCCCAAGTCTACGGTATACTTAAGTCTTTTCTGTAAAGCAATTTCTTCAGTTATTAATGGAACAGACTATTACAAATATATATTTTTTTAAAAAAACACACAATCACAGTCGTGTCACAGCCTTGTAACTTTTCAAAGCCATCACTTGCTCAAAGTAAATGAGTTTTATTGTAAGCTTGAAGGGCAAACATAATGGGCTTTTGATTTCGTTCAGGCAAACACATCTGGGTTTTTTCCTGCAATGCGCTCTTTGGTGTTGGTCTAAATTATAAAAGAAGGGAGAATGTAATGCTGATAACAACCTTAGCAAAGCACTTTCAGATGAAATCCAAAAGCAGCTGGAAAGGTAGTCACACTACATTGACCGATTTCATAGAATCCAAAGGAATCAAGTTTGATACTCTACTTGTTAACACTTAACCACTTTCTACAGCCCTCTACAGATAAGGAAGCAAGGCGGCTGCAATGAGTCCATGTCCTGTCCAAATTGCATTTCTCAGAATATGGGTTTTGACCCTGACATTTAGACTGTTGTAGCAACATCCTCCCTCTCCTATTACAAGAGTGTTGTGAAGGCACTCTGCTTCTTCACTGTATGCAGTGCTACTCATATGGCCCAGGGGCAGTAAGGCTCTGAAGCAAAGCCCTTTTCTGGAAGCCCGCTCCCCTTTGTTCATGTGCACATTTGCTCATGTATGCACCCCGCGCTCCTGGTAGCTGTTGTGTGTGCAGGGACATTTGCAACAGCAGCCCCAAAGCGCACAATGGCGTCACAACTTTCATGCCAGTGTTCTGGGCTTTACAGTGCAGATTGTGAGAGGCCCCCATAGGATTAAGCCATACATTGTCTAAAGTGATCTGACATGGCCAGCCACAATGATCCATACAAATTATTGGATTATGGATAAGGAAGGATGAGAGAGTCACTTAGAAAGTCAAGCAGTGCAGTGCCTTTTTATGGCAAGAAATCTTTGCAATGGTGAGAAGTACCTCTGTGATTCCTGATAAAATGAATCTTACAAAGATGTGCCTCTTATGCGTGAAAAGTTGGATATATGAGAATCCTGTCCCTTCAACAAAGGTTATGTAGAATGACAATTCTACAGGGCTTTGGTGGAGTTTTTGCTATATTTTGCTATTTCATCATAGTTTGCATATTACATTGATAAGTCTCCCATAACAGGTGAATTATGTGGTGGCTCAAGTGGTGGCTCAAGATAAGAAACATAAGTTTTCTCTACTAAGGCATCAGATAAAAATATAAGTGAAATCTTTCCAGGTTGAAAAAGAAAAACAAATTTACTGCTTGGGAGAGAAAAAACAGTATTCTGTAATATTTCCTCCCTGCCATTTCTTCTTAAGAACAAGAAAAAAAGAAACCATTCCCTTGGCATTTTCAGAGTGTGAAAAGCTATAAATAGAGCACCCTATGAACATTCATTAGAAGATATATTTACAGACAACCCTAAATGACAGTGGAACCAAGTTGTTGGGTGTCTTGGGGTGATCCCTCCTCTGGACCTCCCCCTCCCCCTTCTTATCCCTGATGGTGCATTAGGCACCATCAGTGGTACTGAGGGTTCTGGAGTTCACCTAGCCATGTGTACCCTTTGAAGAGGATAGACCCCCAGACAGGGCCCAATCTAACCAACCTCTGACATTGCCAGTGGAATTTCATGACTAAAGCTCCAGACCCCTATTTTATTTGTTCTTACTTCCAGAAAGCACCTGCAGGGGGGAGCAGCTTGGCCTGGGGGGATGGCACAGGGTAAGAGGAGTGAGCTCTTTGGCCTCATGCCAGAAATTATGCCTGTTTTTCTCCCATCCTCAGGGTAAGCTTAAAGGTGAGAGGGATGATTTGGATTGAAGCCATAGCATAGGGTGAAATGGTTACACACACACACACCCCTACTTTACATCTGGTTTGGCCTTCACATCAGTCATGGATAGATATGATACGTTCATCTTTGTGCAGTTTTATTTATTTTTGCAGGTGCTCAACCTGAAATGCATCCCGGACTAGTTTCAGGGATCTGATAATCGCTGTTATTTATTTCAAGGCCCAGATGCCTTTGATGGTCTGGTGGCTGTCCCAAACAAGGTGATCAGATTCTGTCACTACCAATATCACTAAAGGGAGCTTGGGCTGTTCTGTTCCTGTTTGTCACTACATTATGGAAATCCATGCAAAGTATATTCTTTTGAAAACAATGGCTGTGCTTTAGCATGCCACGCATTCAAGAGACTGAATTAGTCCAGACAGTCCAAACTGTCGCCAAGGTAAAAATAAAAAGCTGCCTCATACCAGTTCAGATCATAGGTCCATTTGACCCAGTACTGTCTGCTTCAGCAGGCAGCACCTTTTTCTCCAGCCCTGCAGGGTCCTTCTGCATACAAAGCACATGTTTTGCCACTTGTGTCCCCCCCCCCACCATTGCGTCTGAGAAACAGAAACCTAAAGAGGAAAAGATTTGCAAGTAGGTTACTTGAGTGTTTTACAGGTAAACGCTTCACATTTCTGGAAGAGATCTCTGATTGCCTTAAGTCTCCTTTTTTACAAATCTTTGTGCCCAGATCTTCGTACTTGTATCAGCAGCTCTTGGCAACAACTGCTTCCACATCTGATCCCCTGCAATGGCCTTTTCAGTTTGATCACGGACATTGCTGGGGATTCTTGTTGCCACAATTCACCTCAGATGGAAGCAACTCCATTATCACTGCAGAATTCTAAGATAACATCCTCTGTCATACACATGCTTGGATTCTGTTTTCTGCAGTGCAGAGCGCATTTGATTACACCGTGGCCAAAGTACCTTCAAGTCTGAAAAGTGGGATGCTAGGATGCCATTCAGCTTCGAAGTACCAAGCAACATGCATGACCTGGTATACTGTGAAATAAACCAGGTCCGAGACTAGGAGAAGGGCAGATAGCAAAGTGAGAATGCGGTACTTTGAGCTCTGCAAGTTGTATGTGTGAGTGAGATTGATGGATTGATTGGTTTTAGGGTAATATAATGTGTGCACTGTTAGTACATATAAGCGATGTCTCTTCATGAATTTGTGACTCATACAGCATGATTTTCTGAAGAAATTTAATCCCTCCTCCCTCCACAGTCTACCCTAAAGGATTCTGATTTTCATACTGTTGCTCACTAATGATTCTGCTACTTATTTTCCACTTTTCTCTGCTTTTCTTTTTCCCCACCTAGATGAGACAGCTTAAGCTTAGAGTCTCTTAATCATAGAAAAAAGGGAGGTTGTAAAAGAAATTGAAGCTCTGGGCTATATACCACTTTTCCCAGCATTATCAAAAGCCATTCTTCACAATGCAAACAGCCCTATGTGGAAAAAATACAGAGGCAAGCAGTGACTGAATTCCAGTAAGCGGGCAGGGTTGGCTCAGTTCTTTTTCTGATGATCCCTTTAGGTACAGTTTTTAGAAAGCTGTGGGGGCCAGGGTCTGGCTAAATTCCAGTTGAGGGGGTGAGGTGTGTGGACATATTTCATTAAGGGGCTCTCATTTTCCCCTACTCCCATGCTCCAACACTGGACTCAACAGTAGTGTGATGAAAGTGTTACAAATCAGTGAGCAAGTTTTCAAGTTCCTCAGAAATCTTCTTTAGGCTGAATGTTAAGCAAAACAGACAGTGAGGAAAGAAAAAATGTTTCTGGCCATGATGAAAAAGGCCTTGCCTGTATGCTGTAAGAAGCCTAAGATGGAGTGAAAGGGAACGTTACTATGCTAACTTAGGTCAGGCTACACGTGTTGCAAAGCAATCTCAGTTGACTCCAAAGGCTACTGAGACAAAGTGATGGCTGATCCCCCTTGGCAAGTAGTAGCACCAGCAGTTAATCAGAACTATTGCTAGTTTTCATTGGAACATGCAGGTCCCTTGACCCGCATTTAAGAGGTCTTGAATTTGCACACTTACTCAGAACTTGGTGAAGTGTTGAGCCAAACTAAAAATGATATGGAAGCTCTGCATTTGGACCTCCTAATTCCTTCTTCTTTCTCAAAAAGAAACCTCAGGGTGATTTGGCTTGGGACCATGGCATGGGGGGAAAGTGAAGTTAGCTTTGTTTTCCACTTAAATCCCCTCCAAAGCTGTTATTAGTCAATGTGGGGACAAATTAATGGGCACATTTTTCCTTTTGCCCCCTGCCATTTATTTAATACCAGCCTTAGGGGGCCGTTTGGATCTGGGCAATTTGATCCAAACATGAGAGCTCCCCAAGTGCTGTATTTTGACAGACAAAAAGACATTGGGCGCATTAAGCTGCCACACCATGTCTAGTATGGTCCTTAATTGATCATAATAAATGTATTTTACTATTGCTTTTGAATTATTTTCTGATGGACCAGCATGGCTGGCTGCAACTTTGATCTACGTCAAGTTGTAGTTTGAGACTAACCCAGGTTAGGACAACTGAGCAGAGCCAACGTACATGGGGTTAGATCAGCCTGACAATTTTTTCTCATCAGCTGCTTGGTGAAATCATTCTTTGTTTGGGTATTTCTGTCCACTATGCAATTTCTTCTTCTTTTCTTTTCATTTACTGTACTTTCCCTTTCCTTACTCTTGAATCTCTATTCTTCTTCTCTGTTTCAGCAAAACGATATCAATCAAAGTAATTGATGATGAGGAATATGAGAAAAACAAGACCTTCTACATTGAAATTGGGGAGCCCCGTCTGGTGGAGATGAGTGAAAAGAAAGGTGGGGGATCGGCTGTGTGGGGCTGAGTCCTACCTGTATGCACCTGTCTTGATCACTCATGGATGCCTGGCACATTACGGTTCATAGAATCTCAAAACACACATTCCATCCTTATCTATGTAAAAGAGCAGATTGCTGAGCTGCTGGCTGCAGATGCCATCTCTAGAATGTCCCAGTTTTCATTTGCTGTAAAATTTAGATAACAACCTTGGTCCAAGGAGCACCTGATTAACAGCCCAATCCTATCCACACTATCCTGGGAGTAGTCCCATTGAATCTAATGGGACTTTCTTCTGAGTAGACATGCATAGGATTGGGCTGTAAATCCGTTAAGTTCATTGATTTTATTAGAACTGCTATAATCTCATACATGTTTTACACTAGAATCTGACACTAAACTAGGAACTGAAGAAAAAAAAAACCTGCTTTGACTGATGGCCTGTGTGGGAACACAGATAGTGTTAAGGCCCCATGAAAGGGTTTTCCTCAAAGATGGCCCTCACTGTATAGAATGTCTTTCCCTATGACAGCCATTTTCAACCACTGTGCTGTGACACACTGGGGTGCCGCGAGTTGTCCACAGGTGTGCCACAGGAATTTGGGGGAAAGTCATTTATTAATAGGGCCAATGGGAGATGTGAGCCCCCACTGGCAGCATGGTGTGCCTTGACCATTTTAGTGCCTTGTCAGTGTCAGATTAAAAAGGTTGAAAATCACTGCCCTGTGAGGTGCAACTGGAGTTTCCCTTGCTAATCTGCTGGTGCTGCCTAAAGACTATTGCAGTGGTGCTCAAAGTGGTGGGTCATGACCCACGATAGGAAGTAAAAAAGGGCCATTCCCTCTAAAGGGGAGTGACCCAGTAATGGGTGTCTGGCAGCAGCAGTGACTGTGATACCGCAGGGACCCAGGGACTTTTCTCCCTACATGGGGGCGGGTCTGGGGGCCTGAGAGGGGATCCAGGAGACCCGCAAAGACCTTTTGCAGGTCTCCCACAAGCTTCTTATTGCTCTGTTCTACCGTTTGGAGAGCACTTCTGATTTTTGAATGAAAACTGGAAGTGAGCTCCAGCCTGAAGATCAGAGTGATAAGAAGCTTGGGGGAGACCTGCAGAGGGGCTGCCGCTGCCCAGACCCTCTCAGAGACCTGCAGACCCCCCCATCCCGATAGGGAGACAAGCTCCTGGGTCCCACATGGTGCCACTGGGAAACATCCCCCCTCCCAGTTCCTGCTCTGCCCACACTTTCTAGTGGTTCTCGAACTCCCGGAGACTCTGAGAACCACTGGACTATTATAATAGATGAGCAAAGGTCTGCTGAAAGTGTTTTTAGTATGATTTTTAAATTGTCTATTTCTGTATTGTTTTCACTGAGTTGCAATGAATCTCAATTTAATGGACTTCAGAAAGAATGGACAATTTCCAGTGTCCACAATGGTCCATGAAATCCTACCTAACAGAGCTTCCTTAACAATGCAGAGATTGCTCTGTAAGATATATAAGTGTTAGGAGGGGCTCTGAGACAGGCTTCCCTACTTTCCAGGGTTGGAAAATTGGCACTGCCCTTTTCATTCTCAAGCAAGGTGCTCTAGGAATGGAGAGTTTCTCAGGAAGTGAATTCTAGTGAGTCCTGCTTGCCAAGGAATTCTCCATTCTTAAAATGCCCTGCCCAAAGGCAGAAAGGTGAGCAGCAGTGCCATCTCCAAGGGAGCCCTGGCAGATAGGCATGTCTGCCCCCCAGCACCCTCCCATACTTACCTACCAGACAGTTCTGTAAGCACCACCACTCCTTTGTCTACAAGGGCACTGTAGGGATGGAGATGGTCCACCATATCTAGAGCCCCCTGGTGGAGAGCAGAGATGAGTAGTAGCACTGAGTGACCTTCTAAGGTAGGGATTTAATGGACCAATGGGGGAAAGGAGTGACTAGATTTAACCAACTTTCAGCATTAGTTGACACCCCTTTTACCCATTAGTCTAGTAAATTGAGGACTCAGTGTATTGTGTTTTTTTTTAATTCATTTTAAGCCACCTTGAATTTTTTAAGAAAGGCAGGGTACAATTTTTTAAATAATCCTTTGTGAAAGAACCAGATTTTAAAATATTTGTCTTCTGCATTGAAGCAAACGGAGACATCTCCTGTCTCACACTGCACAGGGCCTGCCTTAAGCTCTTGCCATACAGCCAAAAAAGCCCTTTTACACATTCTTCATTGCAAGGCCTGAAAACACCTCCGTAGATACAAAACTGTACGTATGAGAGCAGAGCCTGCTGCAGGGATGCTAGTCAGCCAAGCACACATGCATTGAATATTCAAAGAATGTGGGAAAAGGACTGTAGAGAGCAACATTTGAAGAAGAAAAATACTGGTACTGAAGTCAGACTTAGAATAAAATCCAGGGCAAAATTTTAAAAACTAAAAACACACTCATCAGTCCTCCTAGAAACCCCTTCAGGATAAATTTCAAAGCTAGATTTCTGAAAGAGGAACTGAAAGGAGGTTTGCAGCATCAAGGTGTTCTGCTCTTTTGCATACATAAAAACCTGGAATGTGTGGAGAAGTCTTCACTTCCATTGTCATCAGAGTCAACCACTACCTTGACTGGTCAATCTTAGAGCATGTGCCTGCATGTGTGTAACGCCAACCATCTGTTTTGCCTTTGTCTTGTTTTCCCACAGGAAATTCATTATCCTTAGAATACTTGACCGTGAGGAATATGAGAAAGAGTGCAGTTTCTTCCTTGTGCTTGACGAGCCAATATGGATACGGAGAAGAATGAAAGGTGTGAGAGTAAACCCAGGCAACTCTCAAGAAACTGGGACCTCTCTCTGTTTTTGTGCCTCCTTCCTCTCAAAGCTGCCTCCTTGCCTCTCACTTACCTTGCCATGAGCCCTGTCAAGCTTAGTGGCTTTAATTTCTTCTTCTTTTTCTAAAAATAACAATTCTGTTCCCACTGGTTATTATTATCCACTTCAGTGCTTCATATAAATTAGCAATAGTAGCCTGTGACAACAAGGTATAGGCTTTTAATACAGGTATCATTCTCAGAGGAACAATTCTTAATGTTACATGCAAATGTGTCAAGAGCTTTCCATTTCCTCTTTTCCCTTGGTCTTGGAGAAATCCTGCTGAAAATCTGTTTTTAAAGACCTGCCAGAGCTATCATCACATATGTGGAGCCTGGATTCAGCAGTCGAGTTCAACAGACAACACAATATCATATCCCTTTTGGAACAGAGGAAGCTTTTTTGGGGGTGGGAGTCTTGGAGAGCAGAGAAGTAGCTGTTGAGTGGGACATGCTTTTCCCTTGCCTGCCTGTGGGGTTTCAAAGGCATGATTCCCCTTGCAAATGTGCATTTGAAACTTTGCATGGAGAATGTTGGGGGGCAGTTTGAAATGGAGAAAGACTAAATTCCCCTTCCCTTGCTGCTTCTCTGCTCATGATAGCCTCCATTATAAACAACATTTCCTATTCTAAAAGGACCACTGGGCCATCATTGCATATGTTTGTGTGTATTGTGTAATTTGGGCCACAGTGTATGTGTGTATGGGTTCCTTTTTCAAAAAAAATCATTTAGAATTGCATATTCTCAAAACTATGGATGACTTTGACTCTAGATGTTGGCAATATATACTCCACATGTTATGGAGGTGCCCTTCTGAAGTATTTAATGCTGAATTAATATTCAGTATGATGCCCTAACACACTGGTTCCTAACTTTTAGGAGCCTGCAGACCACTGAGGCAAACATTGGAATTGTCGTGGACCACATGCAACCCCCTCCATCCCCATCACATTAAAAAAAAAAAAAATTAATTCAATTTGGTAGCCCATGGGGGAGCACTTGGCAAGACATTGGAAATGCCATCTGTAAGGGCTCCGTTCTCCACCCTCTGGTGGTCCATGGGGAAGCATATCGCTGAGTGAGCACTCCTCCACAGACTACCAGAAAGGGTGGAGAATGGACCCTCCCACAGCTGGCACTTCAGCAAATGCTGGACCACCAGAGAGGGTGGAAAACTGACAACTTACAGCTACAGCCGACACTTCACTTGGCGAGACGCTGAAAGTGATCGAAAGTGATCGTCTTTTTTTCCCCTCACAGACCACTTCTCAGGGTCTCACGCACCACCTGAGAACCTCTGCCCTAACACATTATATTTTGTGGTACACTAGAAGGAGGCCATATGGAGGACTATGTTACACAGACAGGGTAAGGGAAACTGGAGAACCATGCATGGTATGCAGGTAATTTATAGATCACACAGCAAGCCTGGATCAATTTTGAAAACTTTGTCAAGGCACATTGCGCTTGAGGAATTTATCCAATTAATGTGACCATTATCCAGTCCTATCTAGATGATCGCTCGATCCATTTTTATATCAATTCATTTTGATTAGGTAATGGGAAGAGTAGTTCAGTATTGTGGTTGACTTGGATCTTTTCCATCTCAACTGGGGTGATTCACAATTTACAGATATGCTATCCAGCTCAAGCTGATTAAGGTGGACAGTAGCAGAATGATCTAAGGCACAGAATCTGGAAAAGTGTCATGAACCTCCATAAACCAAAAGGAAACTAATTTCGCTTCACGTAGTGAGAGGTTCATTTCCCAAGTTTCAAGGCCACATTCACCAAGTCTGGATTTTAATCCGATATTTCACCCTAGGTGGAGCATTGTCAAGGGACTAAAAAATAGAAATAAAAACTAAACTAAAGCCTGAGAAATGCTGAAATTAACTTAGGGTTAGGGATAGAATTCTACTGAACTTCTGGCAGGGATATATGTTTTAGTTTTCTGTCTACACTTGGAGCTTTAACATCTCTGCTCCTAGTTAGTTTCAGTATTTCTCAGGTGTTAGCTTAGTTTTTATTTCTATTTTTAGTCCCTTGACAATGCTTTACAGGTTATAGGTCAAAACATCAGGTCAAAATCTAGATTTGGTGAATATGGCCTTCAAACTCAGGGAAAGGAACCTCTCACTATGTGATAGTTCCAGCCACAGAAACCTTTGTTCCTAATTTAGCTTCCCTAAGTTTAACATAGGAAGAACAGGCATGCAGCTTGCCTGCTAGTACTGGCAGATCAAATGAGAAAGGAGATCAGAACAATTAAGATCTGTGTCCTACTTGTGGAAGGGTCTCAGCTGAGGAAGGAATGACGTAAAAGCAAAACCACATCAGAAAATAAGTGGTTATTTTATCATTGTCAGATATCTCTGCAAAGTAGGGAACTACTTAGGAGATGCTTAGGAGAAATGGGCACTCTACATTCCTAGCACAGAGTACAGTCAGAGAAAAATGAGGGAAGAGCTTGCAGAGAAAGGGGGCAGTTTCTCCCAGAGCATGCTTATTCCTTTCAAAGATGCATCTATGCATTTGGCTACTTTCCATAAGGTAGATGAGTAGAATTTGCATCCACATTGCACAGTCTTGACCCAGACTGTATTCTACTTGTCATCAGCAGCCAAATGCAATGAGGCAGTTGTCTGCTTTAGGCAGGTCAGGATTCTTCTGTGCCATCTTCATGCTTTTGCAGGAACAGCTTCCAGTGCTTCTAATGCTGCAGGAGTTCTTGAAGGTATATCCCTGAACACAGCAAGAGTTATATCCTTGCCTCATGCAAAGTCAGATCTTTGGTCCATTTAGCTCAATATTTCTCCTGTGACCAGCACTGGCTCTCCAGCGTTTTAGGCAGGATTGGTTTTTTTCCCAGCCCTATCTGAAGATTGTGAACTTGGCAACTTCTGTGTGCCAAGCAGATCCTTTTCCACTGAGCCACATCCCCTACCACCTTTAAGAAGGCCTTCACCACATTTGAAGGGATGTAAAGGAGCATTATGCAGTTAGCATCAGAAAATATGCATAGTAACCAGACAGTGTAATTGAGTACAGGTCTTATGTGCCACAATGTGAATTATTTAATATCTACTAAATGCAATATCCAAGTAACCCCCAGACAATGCCTACATTTTGTGAGTGAAATAGGAAGAAAAATTAGCAATTCACAAAACCTGTATAGCTTTAGCATGTACTCCCCAATCTCAGAAGCAACATAATATTTGGAATAGGTTTTTTTGCCCATTTCTTGACTTTTGAGAGTGGCTTTCCACTTTACAGATTTGGTGGACATACCATGTGAATGCTGGACATAGTCAAGGTGCCCTAAAATAGATGAGGGAGATATACAAGTTTGTTTCACTCCATATGCACAAGACTAGGAGCTGGAGGCAACTGCAATTTCTGCAGCCAGTGCTCGTGGATAAATAAATAAGCATATGTCTGCCAAACACATTCTGGGTTACACCACAAGTACATACTGCATATGCGACAGGTGCATGCACACTGCTCTCTGACATAGGAAGCAGCCCTTGTTAAGGACATGTAAAGAAATCTATTTGTCAAAGAATCACAGTATAGCTATATTTAAGGATCCAAACCACTGTCTTCTTGTTTAAAAATAACCTAGAGAAAAAACTCCAATTTGGTAAAGCTGGAGGTAAATTGAGAAAATGGAATTAAGAAACGTGACATGACCATGACCTCTGAGCTAGCATTTCATCAGAAGTGCAGTGAAATCAGTTTCATATGTATAGTTCTAGGTCATGAAAAAGTTTCTCAAAATCAGCTATGGATGTATTTTACAAGAAATCTCCTTTGTGTCTTCCTTAAAAAAAAAAAAATCCATACATGAAATGAACAGAAATTAAGTAGAATTGTCTTGTTTTTGCTAAGGAAAAAATTCACTGCATATGGCATTATAGTAAGTTGCAGCAGTAAGCTGGGTACATGTCCCGAAATAAAACAAGCTGGACCTGCAATTATAACAATTCAGCATTTCCAAGTTAAAAGGAACCAGTGTTGTGGAAAGTTCAGTAGGGTTGCTATGCTGCAGTGGTTCTCCAACTATAAAGTTGGTTTCCCTGGGAAACACACAAAGCTGCCTACTAGTATTGCCTGGGCTAGTTTAGCTGGCAGCATCTCTCAGCATCTCAGATAAGGGCCTTCCCAGCCATTTCTGGAGATAGGAGGGACTGAACCAGAGACTGTTTGCCTGCAAAGTAGATGCTGTACCACTGAGCTACAACTCCATCACCTGGGGATGAGGAAAGCTGCTTGTTAGTTCCTCTCTGATTCTTCTCTCGGCTGCATCTGGATTGGGCCATAGGTGCCCACTCTGCCCATCTTCGTTTCCATTCAGAGCAATGCAGAATGAATTATTGGCATTGGCAGGCAATCTGTGGCTCACCTAGCTCAACCTTCTTTTAAACAAAAAACACGTCCAGCCTCTACACATGACACTGAAGCTGCCTTTTGGCTTAATGGGAAAGTGGACCAGAAACCATTCTTTTACCTGTTCTTTTACTTGTAAGAATTAGCCATAGGTCCAGTTTGGCCCAGGAGAGATGCATGATAAGAGGAGGTTTCTCCACCTTCTGTTTTCTCATAAAAAGTCCAACCCCAAAGCAGCAACTTGCCCAGGAGTGGCAGTTAGCTGCAAAGATCACCCCTGCTTCCTGCATGACATATACCCCCAGGCAGACTCAGATTGCTTTTTGGAATAAAAGGACCTCTTTCATATTTAGCCCATCTTCTAAAGAGGATTTAATGACATATATAGCTTGGGCCTTACAGCTTTTTGTCACAGTTCCATAGACACAGATTCACACTAGTGTAAGAAGGTACATGCATTTTGTAACATGCAAATGGTCAGACAGGCACAGTACTTGTGTCTGAATGCCAGTTCCTCCTTTCAGCTGCAGACACATTTCAGCCCTGTTCAGAAGTTATTGCAGCCAGGTGCAGTGTACTTCAATGCCAACGTGATCCATAGCCATGATGCCCACTCTTCCAAAATACAGCATTTGTCTGAAGAGGCTAATGCTGTACCAGGTAAGAGTTTCTCTGGCCACCCAGTTCAATAACTTCTGAACAGGGAGACTATTAGGCTGAAAACAAGACACTTGTGTAAGAGAGTCTCAACTTACAGGTTGAGAAGGACATAGGGCTCTGTTGTTTTCAGAAAGGTGAATGTGGTTTGAAAGAGGAATCACCATACAAACCGCTTGTGCCTCTGGCCAAAGGAAGAATTTGTATGCCCTGGGAAGCAAAGCTCCTCCCAAACCACTTTCAGTGCTCTTAAAAGCTATCATTGTATCCAGCCCTGTGACACAACACACATCTTGATATGCAAGTGTGTATCTTCGTAAATCCAGAATGTGCAAAGCCCTTGAGTTGATTATAAGTGCTTATTAGAGCAACCAATTTCAGAAAGGTCTTTTTAAGAAAACATTTGCTTCTCTAGGGATGCCATAGAACCAATAAGAAAATTAACAACAACGTTTAGAATAGCATTAATATCCAAGACAGTAGCATAATCAGGTCAAAGCAAATAAAAAGGAGCAGCCACACAATAGATGTCACTTGTAGAAAATAAGCAATTTCATAGGTTCTATCACCCAAAGTCCACTGCAATAGGAGAATCTTTGCTATCTGCTCTAACACCAGGAGGGAAAAAGACAAGTGACACCATCACAACTCCGAAAGGGGGAAAGAAAATTCAAGAATCCAGGGGAAAACAGTGAAAGAGCCACATTGGTTAAGCTCATGCCTGATTTTCATGCATTGGAGGAAGTAGAGTCTGGCCTAAGAAGGCTTGTGTTGTGGTACTTAGATTCCAAGGTATCTCAAGGCTCTTCAGTTGTTTTATTTTAGAATGACTTCGCCATCATTACCAGGACCCTGCACCAGGACCAGTTGCTCCCTTGCCCTTCCTGACTGTCAAGCCTTCTACTACATATTCTTTGTGTGTGCTTTAGGGGTTTCCCAAGTTATTGCTTGCTGGAAGTTTTTAAAGAGTAATCTCGACCTCTTTACCAGGATCCTGCATCTACATTTCTTCCCTTGCCTCTTCAGCAGCGTCAGGGGCCATTCCTAAAGGTCCGCTCAAATTTGCAGATGGCTTATCTTCTTACACAAGTGGCTGCAAAGGGAAGAGGTGTTCTTAGCAGCTTTAGTTTTAATACAGATAGACTTCTGTATTAAGGACATAGCGTTGAATAGGTGGTTATAAATTATTTGCAACAGCAGCCCAATCCTATTGTGCACTTACGGCGGTGAATCTCGCAATCTGCCAGCTGCAGTTTTACAAACAGTGTGTCACCATCGTGCACTACAGAGCCACTGACACAAATGGCCAGGCGCTCCATAGGCACGCTAATGGCCCTTGGATGGGTGGGGGTGGGTCATGGTGGCAGCAGCACTCACCATGATCCCTTTCCTGACCTGGACCCATCCCCCAAGACTCCTTGAACTTACATCTAATAGCTGCCATCAGTCCAAGGAGACCCATTGGCAACCAAGCAGTCTACAATTTTTACTTACCTCTCCTGGGCCATCTGGTCGCCCATCTCACTACTGTATGCAGTGCAAACTCACAGTGCAGCTGCATTATACAAGATGGATAGAACTGGGGCATTTGTCTTTTGGAACTATCACGCAACAATGCATGAGAAAGAACCATGTAGCAACAGCCCTCCCATGTTATAATTTTAAATGTGCCAATGGCTTTCAGAAGTACAAAAAGAAAGCTAGGAGAGAAAAACCTTCACAGTCATATAGTGAAACATATTCTTTCCTCAGTCTCTGGCAGAACTTACTTGATTCGAAAGTAAGGTCCAATAATGAATGGGGGTGGGAATGAATTGTAAAGGTTTGTCTCTCACACCATCATATATATCATAAAAACAAGGCATTTAATATTTTTCTAGAGTGTCATAATCCTTTCCCATGAACCATGTCACGTTTCCATTATTTTTCATGCTCTCCTTGTAGTAACAGTATCCTGCAGCTTTACAGATCTACATTCTCTGGTCTCCTGGATCTAGGGTCTTTCTGTGGATGTTCCCTTTAATTTCATTGCTCATTGTCTTTTCTTCTTCTGTGTTTGTCCCTCTGTGTCTTCTCCACAGCCCTGTTGTTGAATGAGCTTGGTAAGAACCACATTTCTTGTATGCCTTTTCCATTTTTCCAGTCAATCAGTGTATTTTGTGTAAGATGATTGTTTGGTATTCTTATTTCATTTTATTTTGTTCTCAAAAGGTTATTTTCTGAAGGATAATTTAACTAACAGCCCAATCCTATTTGCCATTTACGACAGTGGATCTATTGATCTGCTGTCCTAAATGGTGCTGCAACAGCACAAACTTTGCTCTGCTGCTGGTGGAAATGGGCAGTGGCTTTGAGCATGTGCCAGAATTGCCCAGACACCCTGAGGCCCAAGTAAGGTGGTGGAGGGGAGGGGCAGGGAGGGGGTCGATCTCAGCAACCGAAGTGCACACTTGATCCTCTGCTCAGTTTCCTAAATCTTCCTTTCCCACCCCCTGAATTCTATGGTGGGTGAAAGTAGGATTGGGTTGTTAGTGAAAGTATATTATATCATGTTTGCACCTAAGTTTATTCTCTCTGTCTGCTGGCCTGGAGTTGACCTCTTGGATCTAAGTGTCTTTAGACCTGGGCCAGCCCATCCATGTAGCCAACTGAGAAGGTTGCCTCAGACAGCACATTGGCAAGGGGCACCCATCTCTATTGGCACACTCGCCCCACAGTTTCTTCTCCCTGTCCCTGGAATGAGGGATGGAGTGGAAGAGGAAATGTGAAGGAGAGGAGAGTAATGGGCATAGCTCTTTCACTCCATCCTCCTCTTTCCAATCCAGGGAGTAGGAAAAGTAGAGGCTAACCTACCACCTCATGAAGAGGTAGGGGGCAGCATGTGGCACACCACCTAAAACTCTGGGGCATCTTAGGCTGGCCCTGCTTCAGGCTGAAAACAAGGCGTCCAAGATTTGATGGGAAACCACAAGACAGTTATATGATAATTGGTTGAAACATCTAATCCAGGGAACTTTTGGATAGAAACCATGATTAATCAGTCAAGATTCACATCTTGACCAGTCTTGACTGATACATTGAGAAAGCATGGAGTTTTGTTTTAACTTGTTTTGTAGCATAAGTAGGTAAGTTATAGATAGGGATTCCACTTTAAACTTTTTTTTTCATAAAGCTATCTATAAAGCCATTTTTCATAAAGCCATTCATGCTGAATGAAACTAGTTACTGGATCTATTAAGAAGAAATATTTAACCCATTGCATAATTAGCTCCATAGGAAATGCTTACTAGCTTTCCTAAAATGAGAACTGTGAGAGATTCCAAGATGTTTGCCAGGAAAAGCATGCAACTGGATTCTTCTTTGAGGCAGGGGCTTTGGGGCAGAGAAATGGGGGACAGGGAATAGGTTTTCACCAGATCTCCCCAGTGGAATGGGGCAAAAAACAGGGACTGTACCATCCAATAGATGTATCATCACCTGCTTAGTATTGCTAGAAGCTACCAAGAGAGAAGAAGGGGCAAGGCAGTGTTCAGTGGCAGGCACGCAGTCTCTGCAACATCCAGCTCTGACCTTAACTGAACAGAGAATTAAGTACCCAATCCTATGAACCAGCTGCACTGCCAGTACTTGTGTTCCAGTGAAACAGCATGCTTTACGGCTGTCACTAAAGATGAACCACTATAGAGTGCATCTGGGCCCCAGGTAAAGCCCTGGAGCTGGTACTGGTGAGCAGAATGGGGAGGAGGGAAAGGCAGAGTTTGGGATGGGTAGGGGATGTTAAGGCATGGAAGGGGGCAACATGGCCAATATTCTGTCCCCCTTTCCAGGTCCACTCAGACTTGTTTCAGCAAAATTTGCTGGCACAGGTCCAAGTAGACCATTTTGGGAGTGGAGGCTTACCCTGAGCAAGGGAAAAAATGTTCCCTTACCTAGATGAGACCTCCAGGACTGACCCCCCTTCCCAAGATGCATTGCACGCTCCGGTGTTATGGCTGCATCGGGGGTGGATAGGATTGGGATGTGTTTCAATCATCCTGATTTTTAGACTTTCTACTTACTACATTTTTTACTTAGAAATATTAGATAATAAATATTTTTTCTTGCACAATTTCACACACACCACTCAAAATTGGCATTTTTTGTCAGCTCCATTTGGGTGTATGTCTTCCTAAGGAAACTCTTAATTCAGCTTTAAGGTAGAAGCTGGAATGCTAGAAATGACATTGCAATGCAGCACAACAGATATTAATTTACTTTTTCTCTCTTTCTCTCTCGCTCTCTATTTTGCTCTTCTTTTAGGTGACTTCACAATCACAGGTATGGATTTTTTATCATCTTTCTGCCTAAATTAATTCTCATTTGCTCCAAACGTATGTTTGTAGTGTTTCAGGTTCAATGGTTCCTATGCTGTTGCTTGTGCTACTTTTTAAACTTCATAATAAACTGGATCTGCCGCAAAATATTAGTATTATCATGTGTCATCCAGTCTTCTTGTAATATTTGGAAGGAAAGTTTAACATTAAATCTGTTGGGGATATTGATGGTCCTTTTCTGCTTAGGGGTAGAGGTTCTCACCCCCTAGGCCAGCCGTAGAGAAAAGCAAGGGCTAAAAAAAAATTTTGAAAAGCAGCTTCTGCAGTTCAAAAATGCTGAGCTATTTCACTGCCTTCATATAAAGCATTTACCATTGCCCAGTACAGATTGGACCTGTAGACATAAGTGAAGAAGAGGTCAGCATATATATCATTGCTAACAACTTGTTTTTGCTTTTATACTCAAGGAAAGCTCTTAAATGGTAAGATCTCTCTTTGCGCCCTTAAGACTAACATTAAAAACCACATACTAAGCAACTATTGTGGTCACCAAGTTTAATCATAGAAACATAGAATATTAAAGTTGGAAGGCACCTTGGAGGTCAGCTAGTACATCTAGTTTCACTCTCACTCTTAACATCACAATTGTTAGATAACAAGTTAATTCTAAAAAAATCCCAATAATTCACAAGTAATGATTGAAGCACATAGTACAGAGCTTGAAAGTGTGGATGATGACACTTTAATATTCTTTCACCTTCTTTAAGCAAACTCATTAGGCAGCTCTGCTGGTAACATGGCCACTGGCATAGCTATCAGGGAACATCATAGATCAGAATTATTCTTTAGGTTCAAAATATTTTTAAAAATTCCCTGTGCTTCCTCCATCCTCCTTACTTCCTTCTTCCACCCCAGCTGCCAGCAAAGCTCACTGTGTCTGATTGCAGGCTCTGAATGGCCATGCTTCCCTCTCTGTCTGGTTCAGCACCTCACTCAGCAGCTGTCTCCAGCCCAGAGACAATTCAACACAGAAGCAACCAGCCAGCCCATCACTCATGCAGAAAGGCAGCCTTTGGGTCTTAAAGCCCACCAACTATAAATACAGCTTCTCCAAGACTTCCACGGGCCTCCCTATGCCTTATAAAACATTAAAACGTCACTTCAGTTTCCACCAAGAAACCAGAAGTAGCGCTTTTTTTTTTTTTTTTTTTTTTGCTGTTATAAGTCATTCTGAGCCATGGGCAGATGCACACGTCCTCTGCCAAGCTCAGAAGACCCTGCGTGGGGGTGTGGCATCTCCCCATATCCACAGATGCATGTATCCACAGGGGTTCCAGAACAGAACCCCAGCGGATACAGTAAGATACAGAAGAGAATCCCCACGGATATGGGGGCACACCTTTGCCATTTTTATATAGAGACTTGAGCACCTGCCATTTTTATAAAAGGACTTGAGCATCTTCTGTGTCCATGGGTTGTCCTGGAACTAAACGGCTATGGATACTGAGGGTCCACTGTAGTTTCTATTGTTGTATTACAGACCTTATTCATAATTTTGTTCCTGAAAATGAGTATGGCAGGCCATGATTAGAAAACCTACTATCGGAATTTATAACCATAATAACCCCATGTGCAGTAGAAGTTGCAATTCACTAACAAGTTGGATTATCTCACATCTCACAGAATAACTACACCAACCATTAAAGCTGTCACTCAAACCAATCTATTGATCTTTGTTTTTTTGCCAATCATTTTGTTAGGCCATCCTGTCTTCAGGAAAGTTCATGCTAGAGACCATCCTTTTCCTTCCACTGTAATCAACATTCAAGGTATTCTGATTTGCTAGGATCGTAGGATAACAGATAATGTGCAACTAATATGTTTAGAGTTTTTTTTGGACTGGGGTTTGTTTTTCTATGAAAAATGATGTTATAAGTTAAACAACAAAGTGTTGTCTCTTAACTGCACCAAAAACTTGCTACCTGAGGCTACCACCTCACATTGTCCCATAGTAGGCCTGTCCCTGTCTGCTTCACTGAACCTGCTGGGACAGTCCAGTAGTCCTTCATTTACTGAAAGTCAATCACCAGTCATTTCCACATTTTGACCCATGGGGCAAAGGCAAGGTGCAGAATAGTTTGGCTTACAATATACATTACCATCAACTATCTTGTTCCTCAGGAATCATGAGGTGGTGAAAAATTAAAAATTGTAGTTGTTGTCATCTTAAATATCCTTCTAAGGCACAACTCCCAAACGGAGAACCAAAACCTCGGCAATACCTGCTCTATTTTTGCTTGGTCTTCTGCTGCTCTTTAGCTGGATATACACGTGTCCAGAGGGGTGCTGAGAAAGGAAACTCCTTTCTTTCTGCAGCTGTAGTCTCTGCAGCCACCTAGTGATGACTGCAGCCCTCCGTATTCAGCCTCATTGCATCTTTCTTGTCATAATCTCTCCCTAAAGTACTCAGCCCACATACTTCCAGAAAAACAAAAATCATGTTGTTTCCACCCACCCGCCCCACCATTACCATTGTCTTGGGTAGCATTCAAATTAACAAATTACTTCCCATTGTTTTTACACACCAACCAAGAAATCGGCACCTTCCACATTCACTTCTTCTTTCAAAGAACAATAGGGAAATGAGAGGGGAAAGGAAAAAGAAAATTCAAGAGGCTGGCTCTGTAAGAATTAAATTCCATTCTAGCAAGAGGAACTGTGCATTCTCAGCATGAAGATGCCAGATGTCCCTTTTAAAAAGTAGAGGGGAAACCTTTTTCATTTAGAGTTTCTTATTGCAAAACACCAGAGCCCCACATACAAGATGTTCCTTACAGCTACAGTTCAGAGGATCCCATAGAACAATCAACACAGTTCAAAAAAATTATCCCTGACTTTTGAAATTTAAATGTGGCGAACACAGGCCCATTTGTGATAGAAGCACTCACCATTTTACTTTAGAAATATCTTATAGTAAACTAAACTGTTAACATTTATATCCCTCTCTTCAACACGCACATTTTCAGGATAGCTAACAAAAAATGCAACTGTTTTTTTAAAAGCATAGCAAAACAATAAAATATAATTCAGACACCTGAAGAATTGATAGAGCAGCAGAGCTGTCATCACATAAAATCACAGTGACTAAAAGCAGTCAAAAGGCCTAGGAAAGATCTTTGCCTAGTGCACACTTTGATGATGCCTGCTTTGATTATCTGGTGTACCTCTCAAGAGAGAGCATCTCATAGACAGGAAGCCACAGTCAAAACAAACTTCTCCCCAACCCTTCAGTCCAGGCATCAGGATAAGTCAGAGAATGGCTTCTGGTGTGGATCTAAGTGCACAGGCAGACTGATGTGGAAATAGATGTTTCTTCACATGCACTGTGCTTGGTACACGAGTTAAATATGACATAACCCTGAATATGATCATAACATGCCTTGGATAGACATGGCTGCAATGTTACAGGTTGTTTGCCACAAGATGTGGAAATTACAGGAAATTCTGTTCTGGGCATAGAAGGCTAAATGCCATGCAAGCCCAGTAAAACAGGACTAGGAAGGCCCAATATTTTTGAAGGCCATTAGATGTATACCTCAGATGTTTTGAATTTACTCCTTTAAAAAAAAGTGTGCATGCAGCTAACACATGTTTGCAAACATGTGCACAGTATAGCTACCTTCATCAGGGACCTGAGAATGGCTGCAGCACTCTGTCAAATAAACTCAGTGGCAAACCTAGATTTGCTTCTGTGTGATATGGGACATTGTGACATAGGGCAATTATAGAGTTGTCAACACCCACACAAATTCAAATCATTACTCATGCAAATCGTACGATATTTAAGTAATCATTGAGTTACTTTGATAAACTGGAACTTAAGAATAAAAGAAATATTTGGTATAAGAACACCAATTAATGAAACTTCTTCACAATGCCAGTGAAGAAAAGATGTCCAGCTGGCAACGCCAGTGCGCAAGGCTGAGTGCAAAAGCCATCAGCTGACAAACCTTCTGCATAAACCAAGTACTGTACAAGGAGCCTGTAGTGTCTACAAGGCTGTCTTACACTGAGCCAGACACCATTGCTCTGTCCCACTCAGCATTGTCTAGCAGTGGCATTCCAGGGTTTCTTTTACAGCTGTACCTTGCGAAACCAAGGATTCAACCTGGGGCCTTCACCGTACAGAGCAGGCACTCTCCCACTGAACTACAGCTCCTTACAGTCAGCAGTTGAAACAAAGCATTCTTAAACCACTCTTGAGGGCTGTACTGGGGGGGCCACCATTCTTAGTATACATCTTTGTTGTTTTTGGAAGGAGCCAGATTAGACATAATAGTAGCTGTTTCAGATGTTTAAGCACAGGGCTGCCCCAGTCACTTAGGGAGCCCAGTTTAAACAACAAGAGGGTGTATGGCTGAGTAGTGCTGAACTCTCCCAGCCCCTATCACTTCCCTCCCAAGCACGTTCTTCTAGGCAAGGAAGGTGACTTCCATTGTCAGAGCTCAGCTATGGAGAAAAGGATGTGGAGGGAATGTAAGCTGTGGGCAGGTAGGGCTCAACCCCGTCCAGCCATGTGGTCATTTTGTTTTAAAAGTCGCATCCCCAATACCACATCATATGTGATAGAGTAAGGGCTGGGATAAACACACAGAGGTCTGCAACCACCGCGTGTCTTGTTGAGTCCTGAATGTAAAGTATGAGACAAAAGACACATGCAATAAATGTACACCCATCAAGGACTGTCACCTTAGTCACAGTTCCACATCGAGGTCTCTTTCACAGATTATCCAAAGCTGAGTAGTCCGTCAACAAAGCTATAGGCGATCTCAGCCGCCTGGAACGTGCACCTGTTTGTCACATTCACACTTTATTTTTTGGTTGTACATTCTAAAAACAAGTGTGTGAAAAGAGTCCTGGGTGTACACTCAGTGACAAACCTGGGCTGGTCTCATGTCACATATCGGAGTCCTGAAGTGAATACGTTTCTTGATTTTTCTGAGTTGGAAAGTTTGCAATAGTGAGTTTGCCAGAGTGTCGTCATGACATAGCTTAGTTTTAGCAAAGCTGGAGTGCAGATTGGATGCAATAATTCAAAACGTAGAGAAATAATGAGCCAGCAATCTCATCTGCAAATGCTTCCAGGCAACCATCTGAAGCAGCAACCCTCTCCACATTGGCACTTGCCCCTTGGTTAATGGCCTGTCCTTTTTCTGTAGCAGATGTCCACAGTTTTGCCATCACAGTGGGTCATGTTTGAATATAAATAGTAGATAGCAGCTCCATTGGACAGAAACTGTCTGCAGAAAAATGAAAGCCTGGCTCAAAACCTGCATGCTTCTTTTGCAGAAGAGAATGAAGAGAAGCACCCACTGACAAGCAAGGAGGAGGAAGAGCGTCGCATTGCAGAAATGGGGCGCCCCATCCTGGGGGAGCATGCAAAGCTAGAAGTGATTATTGAAGAGTCCTATGAATTCAAGGTACAGTATATGGACATCATGAGCCTTGGTTGCCACTAACCCTTACACCCCTTTTGTTCTCATCAAAAATTCTATGAACAGAGGTCACCATTATGTGTTATGTGTTCTCTGCACTAAACAAAAAATCCAAAATCTGTATCACAGTACAGTGGCCAAAATTCTGATGCAAAAAAAAGTTTATTGCTCAGTGTGCATAAATCATGCAAAAGGTGAAGATTTGCATTTTTTTTTTTACTGTTTTGCATCATTTTCCAAATGTCTGTTTATCATAAAGGGGACAAAGAACTATGCAGGATGCTCACACCCCACCCCAACCCCCTGGAAAGTTTAATGAGCAGCTCCTGAGGCTTCTGACCCTCAACAAGATGTTGGCTACAGGCTGGCCAAGCATATGGTCTGGTGGCACAGGATATTGTCACCTTTCTGAAGGTACACCGATCTAGGCCTGATCAGTACATGGTTAGGCAAACATCTGAAACCCTTCTGTAAGTTTCCTTGAGTTCCACAATGGAAGAAAGGATATTTCTTCCTTCTTTCTAAAGAATGGTTATTTAAATGTATTAAATAAACAACTTAATCCTGAAAGTAGTCAATGCAGCTTTACACTCCTTTCTGGTCTCCATCAGGCAGCTTCTTTCATTCATGAATTGAGAAAAACAATTTTTTTCTCAAACCAAACATAGACTTTCCTTTTTCTATGCCACTCAGCAGTAGGCAAGGATTCCTCCACACGTTCAACACTGCCTTGGCAAAAGCTGAACACAGAGACAACTAGGGGGGCATAGCCAGCAGGTGCATCAACATAGCAGTTTGGCTACATGTTGTCTGCTTCATTTAGTGAATACAGGAAGAGCAACTTCTGAAAGGTACCTCTGTATCTCCTAAATCAGTGATTCTCAGACATTTAGCACTGGGACTCTCTTTTTAGAATGAGAATCTGTCAGAACCCACCTGAAGTGATGTCATGACCGGAAACAGGAACAATCCTGCTTGATTTTTAACAATCCTCGGTTGCAATCCTACCCATACTTACCCAGGAGGAAATCCCTTTGACTATCATTGTTAAAAGAATATACATAGGAGCTTGTTAAAAGTACAGGTCTGTAACATTTCCCCAAATGCAATCACACCATGGTAGCGTCAAGTTTAATATATTAAAAATCAAATATTGAAATGAATGGGGATGCACCTGAAATTGTCTCACAACCCACAGTTTGAGAAACACTGTCCTAAATCAAAGACGACCAACTAGGAGCATATGGAGCTGCCTTATGCTGAGTGAGACCATTCAACCATCTAGTCTAGCATTGTTTACCTGGTAGTATTCTCCAAGGTTTCAGGCAGAAATCTTTCCAAGCACTGATACTTAGCATCCTATCATAAAAGATGCTGGGGATTTAGCCTGGGAGCTTCTGCATACAGAGCGTGTGCTTTGTCACTAATTTAGGATCCCTCCCTGCAGCCCAGGTGCCTGACTATACTTCAGAATAATTTCATCTGATCAAATGATTCTACCAACTAACCAGGGTGTAGTTAAAAAAAATCCTCACAGGTTCATTTTTAAGGAGCGATGATGTATTATGTATTAATACATCTAGAAGTATTTTGTACCTGCTTTACTGTATTTCCATCTGGACTGTATTCTGGGAAAGCAGTCTGTCTACTGCAAAGATCTTTCAAAGAACATTCACCAAAGCAGCGATCTCATATCCTCCAAACACTCTGCATCTACTCTGTGTCTGTGAATGCCTCATTGCTAGGTAAAGCCAGAGTGCCTATACTTTTAACCAGTGCTTTTTTTGTAAATAAAAAGGTGCAGGAACTCACAACTTGTTAATCTTTTATTTATTTATTTATTTTTAAACCATTTTTTATTGGAGAAATAAAATATTTTTTATGTGCTTCCCCCCTAAAGATGAACTTACCTCTGAGTAGACATGCATAGGATTGGGCTGTCAGTCTCCACATCCCCTTCCCCCAGCTACTTTTTCTACACATGGGGAAAAATACTGTACAGGTGCACTTGTGTGTAGTATGTAGTGTGCCACTACTTCGAGGAGAGGAAGCAGTGAATGGATTCCGAAAAATGGCTTACATGAGTTCCATGTAGTAAAATTACTCTAAGCAACTGTGGGAGTAAGAACAAAAAAGGAATTCTTACACAATAGGGGTCCTTAGGTGCACATAGAAACAGCTACGTTTGCAAACAAGCTATTAAATATGGTTTAATTCAGGTATCAGAATACTCTGTGTCTTTGGAAGGCACTTGGCATGCAGTTGTATGTTCTCTGCTGCCCTGAGCAGCTGCTGTGCATTGCTGGAGAGGAGAGGAGCTGGCTGGCTGGAGAGGAGAGGAGCTGGCTGGGGGAGGGCATGCTTGTGGGGGAAGGATGAGGAGGATCTCTGGCAAGGCTGGACAGCACATTGTACACACGTAGAATCCCTTTTCACCTGCCCTTAGCATGTGAAAACGGGTGCAGATATATATCTCTGCCAGGATTAAGAGCCCAATCCTAGGTATGTCTACTCTGAAGTAAGTCTCGTTCTAGTCAATGGAGCTTACTCCCAGGAAAGTGCCTAGGATTGCAGCCTAAGAGCCCAATCCTATGCATGTCTACTCAGAAGTCCACTTTAGTGAATGGGGCTTACTGTGGATAGGATGGCAGCCTCAGGGCCCAATCCTGTGCCTGTCTACTCAGAAGTCAGTCCCATTAGAGGCAGTGGGGCTTCCTCCCAGGAAAGTGTGGACAGGACTGCAGCCTCAGAGCCCTGCCTCTGCCTGTCTACTCAGGCTGCAAGGCTATGACACTTTCCCGGGAGTAAGCCCCGTTGAACACAATGGAACTTACTTCTGAGTAGACATGCTTGGGCTCTCAGGCTGCAAGGCTATGCACCCTTTCCCAGGAGCAAGCCCCATTGAGCACAATGAGACATACTTCTGAGTAGACACGCCTAGGCTCGTGCTGCAGATTGGCACGGGGGCTGCACCGGCCAGCTTCCTTCCTCTCCTCCTCCCCTCCTCCACTGCCGCCAAGCCAGTACCTGGGCGTTCCGTGGGTGCCGCAGCCCGTCTCCCTGGCTGGCTGTCTGTCCTCCTCGGGCGTCGGCGTGTGTCCCCCTTGTGTTCCACCGGCTTGGAAGCTGCACTGGGAAGCAGAGCGCAGGGGGAGGGGAGGTGGGCGAGAGCTTGGAGATGGGGGCAGGAGGGTGTCATTGTGCGGTCAGGCAGGGGCCAGGTGCCCGCCCGCCCACCCTGAACCCCCCAGCGCCCACCCAACGAATGCCTCTATTTTGCTCCCCCCCCCTCCTGGAATGCCTCCAAAGGGGAGGGGCCCCTGCAAAAAGGTGCCAGAACTCCGTCCCCCCATGTTCCATTAGAAAAAAAGCCCTGCTTTTAACCATTGTAGAGAAGGGGTAATTTTGGCAGGGGCAGCTCAACATGGAAGGGTTTAAAAAGCTGCACCTGTCAAAATTCCCTCTTCTATGCAATGGTTAAAGGTAGAGGCACTCTATCCTCCATTGTATCTGGTCACCTTGGGTAAAGCCAACTCTGTTATTGGCTTTAATAATAAAACCAGCAGGGATTTGGAAAGTTCTGGCTACCAAATAGTATCTAATGAGAGAGTGTTCCCTGAAAATATAGAGCTTGGCCATTTCTGCCCTAGACTAACAGTAGTAGCACTTGAGGGTTAAAAGCAGCTCGTAGGTGGCTTTAGACCAGCCACTTTATTCAACTCTTCCTTAGTCCTCCTGTCTATAATATGAGAAAGTAAATAGACGTAACCTACCTTACAAGATTGTTGTAAGGATAACTGACATAATATATACAAAATGCAAATGATATGAGACATCTGGCCTGAGCCTCTAAGAGGAATTTTATCAAAGGGTAGAGAGTTTCTTTTGACCTGCTTCCCAAAGAGGGAAAGGGTACATCAGAATGGGAAGAGGGGATAACAAGGGCAGATAGAACAGGGGTTAAACAAGGCAGGGGGAGGGTGGTGACAGCCGCAATATTCTTTGGAGCCCAGATCTACCTACCTGTGTGGCACTGGCAACTAGCTATAATAATATGGAAAACCAAATATACTCCTCTAAGATCTTTTAAATATAGAAAATAATTGCAGAAAATTAGCATCATCATATTTAGGCTCACATTCGAATGGAAAGTGTCCTGTTTGCACCAAAACTTACTTCTGCAGCAGCTGTAGTCCAGTAGCTGTGTCCCTGAGCTCCTATACCAACTTCATGGTAAGCAGATCCACAAGCCAAAGAGCTACCTCAGCAGGTCGGTTTCCTCCCAGATTTGAACATAAGAATAGCCCCACTGAATCAGGCCATAGGCCCATCTAGTCCAGCTTCCTGTATCTCACAGCGGCCCACCAAATGCCCCAGGGAGCACACCAGATAACAAGAGACCTCATCCTGGTGCCCTCCCTTGCATCTGGCATTCTGACATAGCCCATTTCTAAAATCAGGAGGTTGCGCATACACATCATGGCTTGTACCCTGTAATGGATTTTTCCTCCAGAAACTTGTCCAATCCCCTTTAAAGGCATCTAGGCTAGACGCCATCACCACATCCTGAGGCAAGGAGTTCCACAGACCAACCACACGCTGAGTAAAGAAATATTTTCTTTTGTCTGTCCTAACCCTCCCAACACTCAATTTTAGTGGCTGGCCCCTGGTTCCTCTAAAGTTTGGTTCTGCCCTCCTCTCACCCTTGGCTCACCCCCATTCCCATATTACACACCCTGCTCGCACCAACCGCTGTATCTTATGCACACTCTGCAGGTAGCAGACCACCATGGTTCCACCAGGCCCCATTAGAGTCTAGCCATGAAAATGGTTTGGTATTTTGCATAAGAGCAGCTCTCCTGGATCAGGCCAAAGTCCTATCTAGTCCATCCTCCTGTATCTCTCAGTGGCCCACCAGAAGCCTCAGGGAGCACACAAGATACCCATATCCAGTTGTCACTTCCTGCATCTGGTATTCAGAGATATGCAACTTCCGAGTTTTAGAGTTCCAGGTTTTTAATAGTAATCATGGCTTGTTACCTGTGATGAACTATTCCTCCATTAATCTATCCAATCCCCTTTTAAAGTCATCCAGGCCAGGTATCATTGCCACATCCTGTGGCAAGAAGTTCCACAGAATAATTATGCACTGGGTAAAGAAATATTTTTTGTCTGTTCTAACTCTCCCGCCTCTCAGTCTGGTTCTGGTGTTGTACAAAAGGTGAAAGAACTCCCCTCTACAGTATTATATCTATCCAGTGCATAATGTTATATGTCTCAGTCATGTCCCCACTTCAGGCATTTCCTTTCTAGACTAAAGAGCCTCAAATGCTATAACTTTTCATCATAAGGGAGGTGCCTCAGCTCACTAATAATTTCGGTTGCTCTCAAATGATTTTAGGCATTTCTCCAGCATGAAGATAATACTGTTAACCAGTTCTTCACCTTGGACCTAAGTTGGGTAGACCTAGTCAGATCACACCCTTTCAGCCTCAGCTGCCCAACTATAAATGGGGCATAAGGCAGTCATTTTTACATAGTTCTTATGAGATAATTCTGTAGATAATAAAATGTACATATGAGGAGCTTAGGAAAGTTCTGCTGCAAACATATTTTGAATATTTTTAGACCTATTTAACAGAAAGTGGAGATTTTACATGGGCGTACCTTTTCAATTGCTTTTGGTTGTTCTGACTTTAATGTTTTAATCCCAGCCAAAATCTCTCGCAGGTGCTTTCCATTTCTGGCCATGAGCTTAAACAGCTGAACTGACCACGTACTTAGCTTTTTTTATGCTTGTCTATCCATCTGCAGAACACTGTGGACAAGCTCATTAAGAAGACAAACCTGGCTCTCGTGGTTGGAACAAACAGCTGGAGAGAACAGTTCATAGAGGCCATCACTGTCAGTGCTGGTAAGTTTGTTTTTATCCATGTCATGAATTCTGAGAAGCCATTCTCTTGGCTTTAAGACATCAGGGACCCTTCCTAGAATATGTTCAGGAACAAAACAAGGAAAACTTGTTTGTTTAAAACATTTATACCCTACATTTTAATTTTGCAGGACTTCACAAGGAGGCTTATATATTAAAACACAATTAAATTTAAAAACCTCATTAAAATGCAGAGCAAGAAAACAGTAAGACCTCAATCCTATTCCCTCCACCAGTTTACATGATGCAGTGGTGCCAGAGGAGCATGTACTGCATACAATGGGGAGGGGCAACCAGGTAGCCTGGGGAGGAAAGTAAATTTTTTTTACTTACTTCCCAGTAGGCCACCAGTGGGTCTCTTCAGACCTGCACCAGCTATTAGCATAAATCCAAGGAGTCTCAGGGCTGGGAAAGGGAGATAGGATCCTGATGTGCACTGCTACCACTGATCCACCCCCAAACTACCTACAACCCATCCCCCCCACTGCCACCTTACCTGTGACCTGGGTGGGCTGTTGGTATGTGCACAGGACCTCCAGCTGTTGGCAGCAATGGTCCCACAGCACATGACAGTAGTGCACCTTTTGTAGCATCACACTGGCACTTATGGTGGAAGACAGGGAGATCCACCACAATAAACAGTCAATAGGATTGGGGCAGGTTGCCTGATAGCAAATAATCAAACAGCAAAGAACAGCAGTAAAATTCAGCAGCAGCAGGAAAAATAATCACCACTGTTCATACCAGTCAGGGGTGTCCAATCTTTTTGGCAGGAGGGCCACATCTCTCTGACACTGTGTTGGCAGTTGGGAAAAAAAATTACATTTAAAATTTGAATAAATTTGCATAAATGAATTTAATAGCGATGGAACTTATATAAATGAATGAAGGTCTTGCAATAGCTCAAGGCCTATAAAAGGCCTTGCACAAAGCAAGGCCGGCCTTTCCTTTGCTGCCGCTTCACAGATGTGAAACAGTAAGTAGTGGAGGTAGCCCTAGGCCCACAGCTCATGCAAAAGGTCGAACAGTCACCCTCACGCCGAGAGCAGTTGCGTGGGCCAGTGCAGGCTCCAGCAAGTTTCCGGAGGGCCAGAGGCTCATTGGAGACTGGGGGCTTCCCGTTGGCCGGATTGGGAGTCCTCCAAGGCTGCAAAAGGCCCCCAGTCCGGCGTTTAGGCACCCCTGATACAAATAATACACAGCAGAGTTGATATTAGGCAAATATCACACAACTGGGAATCACCATAGGAAACACCCTATCCCCAACTGCTCCCCCCAACTGCTTTGCATGGGGGCACCCCAAGAAGGGCCTCCACAGATTATCTTAACCACTGTGCAGTTTCATATGGGAACAGGTGTTTTTTCCTATACCCACATCCCAGGGTGCGTAATAGCAGTAGTCACAGCTTCTGAGCAATCATAATTTTGCTGAAGTGTTTCATCAGATTAGACTGTGCTCTTCAGCATATAGAAGGCTTCCTATGTTGGGCAAAGGGAGTCACCCAGCAAGAACTGCAGGCTTTTTCATGGGACTTGCATGGGGCTGTACTGCAAACCTCATTCATGCAAATAGAAGCTGAACTGTAAGAGCTAGTTTTCCTTTGTTTTAGGTTCCATTTGAAAATACATGTGATAACTATAAAACATCATATGGAAACAACTTCAGTAACAGTGTTCTGCATGCTGTTTTAATGTCGGAAGGGCAGACCTGTCCTGGATCCACAGCAGGGTTGGGACTAGGGTTGGGACAACCTCTGCGCTCAAGAGGTGGCGCAGATCTGAGCAACCTGGAACTGCTCCAAACTGCCCAAGATTAGGGTTAGGATCTGGCACAAGTGCCAGGTTCTGATCCTGCAGTCCACCACTGACCTGCCATTCACCCTCTCCCCAATCCCTGACTCAGCCAGTACAGGCATACCTTTGCGCTGGCCCAGCGGGGCTTGGATTGGCCTTCTTGCCAATTGGCTCAAAAGTGTTTTACAGCACTTTCATGACACCATTGAGTCAGCACAAGGGATTTGCACCAGCCCATCTATGGGTCAGGATTGTGCTGTAAGACTCACAAGAGTCCTATCATAATCTGTTTTAACTTGGCTTGATTCTCTGACTTTCAAGATGGGGACTGATAACCAATATTTAGACCAGGGGTGCTCAATAGGTGGATCGCGAGGCAAAATGAGTAGATCGCGGAGTGCCGACCCCCCCCCCTTCAGGTGCCTCTGGGAGGAAACGCCGGGAGTAAGGCCCATTGTACTCAATGGAGCTTACTCCCAGGTAAGTGTGGCTAGGATTGCAGCCTCACAGCCTAATCCTAGGCATGTCTACTCAGGAGTAAGTCCTGTTATACTCAGTGGGGCTCAAGGTACACCAACATACATTGTACACATTAATGTTATATGTTATGATGGCGCGAACATTGTAAAAAAAACTCTGGTAGATCTCCGGGCCTTGCTGGGTTTCAAAGTAGCTCTCGAGCCAAAAAAGTGTGAGCACCCCTGATTTAGACTGTCTATAGATGTGTATGCACAACAAGTTTTCCCAGTTATCATTGTGAAGTTATTTTCTTTTTTATGCCACTTTTACTTTGGTTATACTGCTTTAGTTTTTGCCAGAATAAGTGGAAGTAGACTGTCCATTTGTCTGCTGTGTTTCTAGACTGATATTTAAAAGAAAAATCTCATAGATGTGTGTTTGTACAATAAAGTAACGTGTGATCAAATTGGCTCTGTGGCATAGCTCCAGTTTGCCGCAGCAGCTTATGTGACAGAAGTGTACAATTCTACAGTGGACAAACAATAGGAAATGACCGTGGCAAACCAGATGGATCACAGGAAAGGAATGTTTAGTCAAACTGCATTAAAACTGCATGAATCATGCAAGGAGGCAATATCCATCCCCTGTTGTTGTCCCTTGCAGGAGTGGATTTCTCACAGTCTCATATAGTTTGGCCTTAAATTATGGAGCTGAAAGAAGTTTGCACAGGATGACTGAGTGAGAACAGGGAAGCATGGATTAGTCTTTCTAAAGATAAACTATCCTGATGCAGTTCTTAAAATATAGGATGTGCATCCATAGACGAACCTTCATTTGGACCAACTTTGACATCTTCTTTCAGTGCAAGAGTTCATTCCTAGAACACATGAAGCATAAATGAGCATGCAATGGTGTATATACAGAATAGATTCCCTTCACTCCTAAGTAACTACAGTCTGTTGACATGTGCATCTGAAATGAAAGAGCATTTAGCATCGAACTTCATAGTTCCCAGGCAAGACTTAATCATGAGCAATCCTCATTTTAAATACATTGAAGTATATCATTTTCAAAATTAACTACGGTTTCCTAGGCATGGTTTCCTAAACTGATGATTGCTGGAGTATGACTTAAAGCTGAAAGCACGCTTCACTCTTCTATCAAAAATGATTCTCTTTTTAAGATTGAGCTGCTCATGAATAGCCCACTTTCCTATGCCGCTGCATGAATTTTGGACATGGCTCCCGAGAGGACAAATAATGTTGCCACTTCTCTGCACTGAGAGTTGGGGCTGCAACCTTTAATCAGTTTGGTTGGTTGGTTGGTTGATTTAAAATCTTTTAACTTGGCCAGGAGGCATCTCCAGTTAATTAGGCAAAAAAATTTTTTACAATATATTTTTGTATAAATTGTAAAAAGTGCAGGTTACAGATAGAGGCATTCTCTCCTGCATACAACAAAGTAGAATCCCTCTTCTAAATTATTCTTCAATAGATGTATATATGGAAAAGCTTTAGGGCCCAGTCCAATCCAGTTTTCCAGGGCTGGTGCAGCCATGCCAATGGGTTGTGCACTGCATCCTGTGGCGGGAAAGCAATCACAGAGGCCTCCTCAAGGTAAGGGAACATTTGTTCCCTTACTTCAGGGCTGCATTGCAGCTGCACTGGTGCTGGTGCTGGCCTTGGGGCCCAATCCTATCCAACTTTCCAGTATCAGTGCAGCCTTAATGCAATCCTGAAGTAAGGGAACAAACGTTTCCTTACCTTGAGGAGGCCTCCCTGACTGCCTCCCCACCAAAGGATGCAGCACACGCCCCATTGGCATGGCTGCACCGCCCTGGAAAGTTGGATGGAATTTGGCCCTAAATCAGCTAAGATTTTGCTAAAAGGATGACAGCTGTCAGTGGGAGCAATTCAGTGTGGATCAAATGGAATCTGGAGACACAATAGAATTGTTCATGATCCCCGATTTGAAATAAGCAAGGCAAGTGCTGTAAATCATAGTAAACACCCTTCTCTGTGTCCATGTTTAGCTCTGTTGAGTTCATAGGAGACTAATTTTTCCATTAGCATTTTTCTTGTAACTCGCTCTCAAACATTTCGGGAAAATACAACTCTAATATAAGAAGGATTTCTACAAACTCCTCCTTGCCCCCGTCAGCCCTGCTATGGTCAAAGGCGTACCTTCACCTTCCATTCTCCAGTCCTACAAGATGAATCCTTTGCAGACAATGTGTGCCATTTCAGCAGGCTGAGTTCTTGCCATTCCAGAAGTGGCAGACTAAGAGGAATAGCTTGGCAATCACTTGACCATGGAGATAAGAGAGTGATAAATCACAGGACAACATTTTATCTTCTGTCACTTTTCCAATGTTCATTCCAAAAGCAGCAAAGACAAAGTGAGTGTCAGAAACTTTCCCAGGCAATCTCTGGGAGTACATAACAATCTCTTTTCTTGTTAGCGATGCCTGCTTTCATGGTTGAGATTTTTTTCCTGCCAAGAGAGAGAGAGAGAGAGAGAGAGAGAGAGAGAGAGAGAGCGCGCGCGCGCGCGTGTTTGTGAGAGAGAGAGATCTTCACTTAACTAGACTCCATCTGGAGAATTTATTACATGACTTGCATCACAAGAAAAACAAGGGCAGATCTTATCTATAATCCTATAGTGCTTTTAAGTCATGAAGTCCTTCAATGCATCCGGACCTGTATATCCGTTCTCCAATATTTCTCAGGCTCTTCCCTGCCCCTTAATGCTGTTGAGAATTGACAATGTCTGAAGGAAGGCTCTCTCTTCCTGAAATGAGGTCTGTGCTTAATCTGCATTAAAAGCTGGAGGACATCAATTGAGGCAGCCACTACAAGCATCAGATGTTCTCTCTAATCCAGGGGTCTCCAAACTTTTGGGCCAGAGGGCTGCATCAAATATCTGGCACAGTGTTAAGGGCTGGAAAAAAATTGAAATATAAAATACATGTACCGTAGATACTCGCCTATAGTATGTGAAATTTTTGCCAAGTAATCAAGCTCCAATTATCACTTCACCTTATCTCCAGGTCAATCAGAAGGCAGAGCCTTTCAACTCTGAACAGTTTTGTTTCTCAAGCAGACAGGCACCAAATTTCTCAAGCAGCAGGCAGGCACAGCTCCTTAGAAGCAATTTGTTAACCTTTTATTCTCCTTCCTTCTGCTGCAGCCTGGTTCTGCTTTGCAAATGCTTGAAACACCAGAATGGGATCCTCCTTTCCATTTGAAGAAGGCTACAATTCAATGCAGCATTACTTAAGAATAACACCCATGGAAAGCAGTGGGTCTACTTCTGAGTAAAAAGGGCTGCAAATATATGCAGCTCCATCTCTCTGCTGTGAATTGAATTGCACACTCCCAGTTATGTGTTATGGGTTGTATGTTGTACATAGAGCTTCTGGCTTAACACACCAGACACCTTAAAGGTGGATTTGATTCATGGTTCTCCTGCAGTGGTTCCCAACCTTTTTCACTTGCATATCCCTTGGCAGCCCATTTCCATAAATTGTGCCCTTCCTATTAGCAAAATGTTTATAATTAATAATACAAGCCCTCATCTCCTCTATATGAAAGCCCAGACTTCATGTATTCATCACAGTGTTTTCTCTTTTTATCTGTTTGAAGAACAGAAGACTCTGCCTTTGCACTGTTTTGCACCAGAAGTGTGCTGAGAAATTCTAGGTGATTGATCACTTTCCATATTATGTTTCAGCTTTTTTACTGTGCTGGTTTTCAATCACTGGTTCATACATGAATTGATGACCAAAACTAGCTATTGGTGGGGCTTTCACAGCCAACTAGCTACCTCCCTTCCTGCCTTGCTGGTCCTTGCAAGGCATTCCTGTCTTGCAAGGCATTCTGGAGCATGACCTGCCTTTTTCTGCCATTATTCCATTCTTTTTCAAGTACCCCTAAAGGTCCTGTTGAGTGTCCCTGGGAGTACATGAATACCAGGTTGGGAACCACTGTTTTACTGGTATGTTGTTTACAGTGCACTTACTGATAGTACTTACAAAAAGATCAGAATTTTAAAATAAAAATGTATCTTATGATATTTTACTATGTTTTTAATAAATTAGAGACTACAGTTCTCAGGTAACAATTAGTGGTGGGTTATTTTTCAGGATCTGGCCTCGAGTAAAATCAGACAAAACTATAGTTAGACACCCCCCTAAGTTTAACCCCCGACTTATCCAAGGGTCATAGAAAATTCCATGTTGGCTCAAAACCTGCCCTTGACTTATCAGTGGGATCAACTTATGGATGGGGTGTCTGCGGTAAATCAGAGATGGGACTTAGATGAGTGAATAAATGAATGGGCTCATTCATTCAACCTCTCTGGCCCTTCAGACCAAACACAACCCTCCAGACACAACCAGAGTACAGTTCCAGTCATGTTCAGCCAAGTGGGCCAGAGGCTTTCAGGGAACAAGACGCTGGCCATGAGATGGATAGAGGCTCGCCATGGGCCGCATCTGGCCCCCAGGCTGGGGTTTGGAGACTCCTGCTCTAATCCCTTGTTGCTCTCTTCGGTTAGGAGCTAGAATTGCACTCAAAGGCCACTTGTCTTTTCAGTATATCTATGCATTGGAAAAAATGCAGTTTACCACAGATTTAACACCATGAATTGCACCCCAACAATTGCTTTTGTGGTCTGTAACAGGCTGCCCTGTCTCATCTACTATACAGTGCACACAAATGTAGTAATAGCCCAATCATCCTTTTCCTTAACTTAGAAAGCCTTAGGAAAGAGCTACTGGAAGCAGAAAATCAATGGGAAGAAGAAGGTCCTTGATCTTTTCCCCTGCCACCCTTTCTTGCTCCATATCATCCCTCAAATAGTTTTTTTTTTCCCCATCTTCAAATATGTGTTGAATATGTACACATCTTCAACCAGTGTAGCTGCTGAAGCAGTGGCCCAAATGAGTCAAACCAACAAGTCCCAGCAACCACATGGGCGGCTGTGTTTTGCACTAGTTGCAGTTTCCCTCTTCAGAGGCAGCCCCACTTAGAGTACTTACAGTAATCCAGTCTAGATGTCACTGGGACATGGGTCACCATGGCCAGGTCTGAGAGACCCAGGTACAGTTGCAGATGGCAAATCAGCTGAAGCTTGGCAAAGGCTCCCCTAGCCACAGTCACCACCTGGGAATCCAGAAGCAACTGCAGATTCAGGAGCACCCCCAAGCTGCAGACCTGCTCTTTCAGAGGGAGTGCAACCCCATTTAGAGCAGGACAATAGTGCAATACCTTGGTTGTGGACTTCTGGACCAGGACAACCTCTGTCTTATCAGGATTTAATTTCAGCTTGTTCGCTCACATTCAACTCCCAACTGCCTCCCAAATTTATGAGATTGCTTAGGGTTGCTGGGCTTCACTTTTAAGGTGGTTTCATTCTTTACTAACTATTCAGTTGCCAAAGAAGAGACTATTTAAAATATCATTAGATTTGACATATTTGTGGAGGTTAGATTCAGCACCTTTTAGTCATAATGGCTTTATGAAGTCCTCTTAGTCAGAGGCCCTGTGCCATTTCATCCCACTTGCTGGGGCACAACACTGGCATAAATTTCAAGATGGAGGCATAGTCTCCACATGTATATCAAAAACAAAGCTACATGGTGATTACCCTGTATAAGACTGAACAGCAGGTTGCTTTCTGACCCGTGTGTTGCCAAGATCTTTATTAATCCCTATTTTAGATGTAAGCCCTTTTGGGACAAAGAGCCATTAGTTGTTTGATTTGCCTCTGTAAACCACTTTGTGAACTTTTCATTCACCGTTTTGTGAACTTTTTGTACTGTTAATAATATTCCTAGACTAATCACAGCCCACAATATGCAGGTATTCCAAGCACTGATGGCCCAATCTTATTTTCCACGATTTTATGCTATGGTGCTGCACTGACACAGCACACACTTTATGCTATGAAGGGGAGGGAGGATGACCAGATGGCCTGGGAGAAGTAAGTAAAACATTTTTTTATTACCTCTCTGTAGGCTGCATGGCCATCAATGGCTCTCCTTGGACCTATGCCAGCTATTTTGCTGGTGTAAGGAAAGTAGGAATAGGATCTGGCCTGCACTACTGCTGCAAAGATCCACCCCTCCTGCCTTCAAACCACTCCCTGCCCTCCCACCCCAATCCTCCCTCAAACTATACACCACTGTCCCTTTAAGCTGCATGGTATCCCATATAAAATATTCCATTTCCCAATTCTCACTTTTTGGCTAATTTACACCTCCCTTCTTCAGAAGCAGCAGCTACAATGTGCAAAGGAATTGCTGAACACCCTTATCAGTTTAAGCAATTAACAATTTATTGCAACACAAACATTCCCTACAATGTCTCTTGTCCAGAGGCTTTCCCTTCTCCAGAACATCACTTAACTTAGTGGGTAAAGATCTGAAGCATCTAGTCCAAGTCCACCGCAGCTTTAAAGCACAGTCCATCCAGCAGCATCCCCCACAGCACCTGGCCAAGTCCTAACAATCCCCCTCCTCTGTGTGCCCTCTTGTTCTAGGGCTGCTTTTTTATTCCTGCAGCCCTTGTTATCCCAATTAGTCTCAGGTGTCAGCAATCTTGTTAGCCAGTGTCCATTTGCCTTCATTGATTACAGCTCTGGAGCTAGCCCTGCCTTTCCCAGAGCTGTCAAACGTGGGAATCGCTGTCAGCACCACATCCTCTACCCGGTTATCTGCTGATCTTCTATTACACATGGCCACACAGCTCAAACTCCATCAAAATGGAGCTCAGCATTTCTAGAAGTCTGGCAATGATGTATGATATCATTACCATGCGTTCAGAAAGGCCAAGGAGCTGCCACACTGCAAGCTAAGGGATCTGAGCAAGTGTGGACCCATTAGTGGGCATATTGCCCATGACACACCTCCTCTAGCACCTTGCCTGGTCCAGCACAGACAGGATCTGTCTTTGGCAGGTGCACAGAGCCTCTGTCCATTTGCACCAGTGGCTCAAAATTACAGTACAGCAGTATAACATTTATGACACCATAAGGTAGACCACACCTGCGATACAAGGACATCTGCAAGAGGGATCTGAAGGCCTTAGGGATGGACCTCAACAAGTGGGAAACCCTGGCCTCTGAGCGGCCCGCTTGGAGGCAGGCTGTGCAGCATGGCCTTTCCTAGTTTGAAGAGACACTTTGCCAACAGTCTGAGGCTAAGAGGCAAAGAAGGAAGGCCCATAGCCAGGGAGACAGACCAGGGACAGACTGCACTTGCTCCCGGTGTGGAAGGGATTGTCACTCCCGGATTGGCCTTTTCAGCCACACTAGACGCTGTGTCAGAACCACCTTTCAGAGCGCGATACCATAGTCTTTCGAGACTGAAGGTTGCCAATAACCAAGATGACTTATGGCAGCAGATCAGGACATCTGCTACCATAGGCTCTCTATAGGATTGGGCTGTGAATCTTAGTTACAGACTGCTGAAAACAAGATCTGAAAGGAGGAAATGGAATTTTCTAATCTGTTAAAAGTTCGTTACTGAGGCATTTTTCATTGATGACTAGAGCCCTGGAGATCTGACTGTAACTCATAGCTTTCTTTGTGCCAAAATGACAGCTAAAGATTCTGAGCTAATAGCATTCCTTTCTTTCAAAGCAATACGCATGTGTCACAAAGACAGCTATTTAATTTGTTCTTTATCTGGTCTTTTGTTAAATATGATTTAAATAATCTTGATAAAGTTCGCAATTTATTTCTTTTTAGACAGCTGGTCTTTCTGTTTCCAGCTCTTGCACATCTGAGTTGTCCAAATGAAATCGCTTAACTCTGCTCTGAGGAGAAAGTTGTCTACACTACATCAACTACCAAAAGATTGTTCTCATTGGTTCAAAAGGAGGGTGCAAACTCTGTAGACACTGACAGCCCAATCCTGCTTGACTGTGCAGGTGCACCAACATGGCACCTGCTTGGCTTTACAAGTCTAAAAAAGAAAAAAAAATCACCTTACCAGCTCAAGCCTCTGTTTTATGCAGGGGGGGGGCTACCTTCTGGAGCATTTGTCAAACTTCACGTTCATCAGATCAGAACCATTCTGGTGACCCCACATTTCTCTTTGCCTGACCTGACCACAAACCAAGGCATGTTTACTTACTCATGAGTAAATGTGACTGTGTGGTTTAGGGCACAATCCTAAGCAGGTCTACTCAGAAGTAAGTCCTGTTGTGTTCAATTGAATTTACTCCCAGGAAAGTGAGGTTAGGATTGCAGCCAAAGTTTTGCTCTCAATGCATTTGTCAGCTTGGAGGGAGGGACTTCTTTCTCGGATGTTTTTTAGAGGCTGCTTTCATCAGATCTGGACCATTCTGGTGTCATTGGATTCCTCACAGCCTTCCCTTTCTGATGGACTAAGACAGTTCACCTACTCATGAGTAAACATGCAGTATGACTCGTTTCACTTTCCATAGGGCTCCATGCATTTTTATTTTCTGAGTTTTTGGTCATAACTTTTGATAGAATTGAGATATTGCGTTCTGCTGTAAATTGCACGTTAAATGGTATATAACATGATGGTATTATTCCTAAAAACTACGATTTTAGCAGTTTGGGTCACTCGTGATGTCATCGCCCCCCAAGGCTGGTACCTAGGGTGGACCGCTGCCCCTGTCCCTCACTAGCTACACCACTAGGAGGTGTTGCTCTGAAGAACCTATAATTTGACCGTTTCCTATTACCAATGGGACCAGATGCTTTCTTCCCATCACCCCAAACAAAATGCCACAAGATAGGCCAGGGTCATTCACGCCTGGCGTGTACCTAGCACCATGTACCTGTGCAAACAAATGAGTCAAAGGACATGTTAGGCAACACATTTGACAGTAAACATTCCCATCCCAATCCCAGTCATGATAACTAGTGAGGACAAGCTACTTTTAGCTGTATTTAGAATGAGGGTTGATAAATCAAGCTATTTTAAAAAAAAAAACAGAAAAAAGATCAGGGTTTATAGCCAAGTGTAGTACCAATATTGTCTGCAGTGAAACAGTCAAATAATTATTTGATTAAAAAAATATAGGTACTTTCTGCTGCCAAACTGCCGCAATAAGCTGACCTCCAAACATCCCAGTCCTGATGTAGTTTGGTTGGCACTTCCTAATTTCAGTTGAATAAGCCTACTTGGGTATCATTCATTGCCAAACAAATGGGGCTTGTCCCATAGAAAATCACTGGTAGAGATTATTGACCTGTCTGCATTGTGGTACTGTCAACCAAAGGTCAGCTTTCAAACTCCAAGAAGTCAAAGCTGTATATCAGTCTGACCTTCACTTATCGATGTGGTTGACTACTCATTCTACCTAGCCTGCAGGCCACCCTTGACCAAAACACCTGAAGTAAATTAGTGGCACTGACTGATTTAAATGTAAGAGAAAACATGCCAAAATTAACTTGCAGGGATTTTCTCAAATAAACTATGAATTAATCAGATCTGTATCCAATATTGGCCCTTAATTGCAATCCTATGGTTTCTTATCACTAGGTAGCAAAGCTCTGATGCTTGAAGGCTACCTAGCTTTACAGTCTCAACGTTTTGGAATGTGTCTCATGAAGTGGGAGAGATATGCTATTCGTGTTATCTTGAGAAAGGTATTAGTCCCTGAGGTTTCATTAGAAATGTCAGCATATTCTTCCAGCTGAGTTGAAGCAGTTGAGACTTCTTGTCAAACAGCTGTTTCAAATGATGATCTAGAAACAAGCGTACTGTAATGGAGAGGAGAGCTGTATCACATACCTGGCTCCCAACAGGTTGAATTTGATTGCTACAGCAGGTTAAGCCTGCGTCTGTTTCCATTAGATTAACTTTCCAGCCAATCAAATGAGAAGTGAGATGATCAGAAGACTCCTGGAGCAGTAGGAAGTAAAATATGCCGGAGCTGGTTTTCTAAACTGTCTGTTCACAGACTTCCAGGAACCCATCATTCACAAGAATTGAATTTTCAGCTCACTAGCTGATCTTTTTCATTGCAGAGGTTGCTCTGTTCAAGTGGCATTCAGCTGGTTATTAGGAACTTATGCTGCAGTCTAACATACGTTGTCTCACACTAGTAGCACACCACTTCGAGAGTATTTGTTGATCACTGGGTAGTAAGAGAAGTTAGAGAAAGAGAAAGAGAAAAGAATGATGAAAAAAGAGGGAGAGGAGGAGTTGCAGACAGGAGGAGGACAAAAGAGAGAATATTATTTATTGTTAAGACTACACTATCAGTGTATGTGGTAATTATTATTATCAGTGGTGTCACAGCCCACCAGATGTTTGGATTGGGATGTTTAGGTGGTTGCTAGTTCAAATTCTACCCAAAAGTTTAAGAACTGGAGAGATATTACCATATAATGTTTGATGTCTGTAGTGTGCCTCATTGCAGTTTGTTATCTTGTCAGTGCCTCTATTTAGGGTTACCAGATACAAACAGGGACAGAGTTCCTATACCTTTAACCATTGTATAGATGAGAGAATTTTGGCTGCTGCAGGTTTTTAAACCCTTCCATGTTGTGCTGCACCTGACAAAATGCCTTCTTCTATACTGGGGTGCCCAAACCACGGCCCAGGGGCCATTTGCAGCCTCAGGAACCCCCAATCTGGCCTGCGGGGAACCCCCAGTGTCCAATGTGCCTCTGGCCCACCAGAGACTTGCTGGAGCCTGTGTTCGTCCAGTGTGACTGCTCTCAGTGTGAGGGCCAACTGTTCAACCTATTGTGTGAGCTGCAGGTTGAGAGCTCCCTCTGCTGCTTGCTGTTTCATGTCTGTGAAGCGGCAGTGGCAGCAAAGGAAAGGCCAGCCTTGTTTTGCAGAAGCCCTTTTATAGGCCGTGAGCTATCATGAGACCTTTATTTATTCATAAATAAATTCTATCTCTAATATATTCATTTATGTAAAGTTCTATCTCTAATATATTCATTTATGTAAATTTATTCAAATTTTAAATGTGAATAATTTTCTTCTGGCCCCTGAAAAACAGTGTTAGAGGGATGATGTGACCCTCCTGCCAAAAGGTTTGGACACCCTGTTCTATACAATGGTTATAGGTACAGGCTCTCTGTCCCTACTTGTTTCTAACCCTCCCTATGTTGACCGGGTATTTCTTAAAGGCACCTAGTGCACCAATGACAATAGGGGTGATGGTTGTTTTCTTTCTGCAAGGTGCTGCATTTCAATTTCCAGGTCTTTGTATTGTGTGATCTTTTCCCTTTATTTCTCCTGGATATGATGATCTCCTGGAATGGTCACATCAATAAGCATCACTTGTTTCTTCTCAAGCAGAGTTATATCTGACGTGTTGTGTTCCAGTTTTTAGAACTCTAGTCATCCTGCATTATGTTATTTGGACATGCAGTTGACTTCTAATGTTTAGCTCAAGTACTTGTCAACAATCAAAAGATCATCAACCATTTCAGCTCTGTCTCCCAAATGTTAACCAAACAGAAGTATTAGTACATCAAGATTCACATTTTACAATATCCAGTCTGCAGGGCACCGCTGGCAGTGCACAACCTTCTGGGCATTGCCCTGGCAGCAGCGCTCTGCCAACCAGCAGATAGTCTGTCATGCCAGTGTACCATACAGTACACTGCTGGTCTCAGGGTCTACTAGCATACCACACAGATAGGACTGGGCCATTCATCCTAGAACATTTTCTTTCCCACAAATTGCTATCAAATTTTTCTCCCAGCTTTTTATTTCTCTTAAGTCTAAACAAATTGGTCAGAGCATAGAGAAGTATCCTAAGTAAAACAGGTTTTTTTAAAATAACTGCCACCTTCATGAAGTATGCACATTGCTGGTATTTATGCACATGCTGGTGTTTTGTTCAGTGGAGCTTACTTCCGGGTAGGTCTGCTTAGGATTCCAGCCTCACAGCCCAATCTTATGTGGGAACATGCGCTCCTGCAAGGCAAGGTCCTCTGTGGCAGTGCAAAAGCTGGGTTGTCATTGTGTACTCCTAGTCTGCTGCCACAAACAGGCAGCAGAATGGTATGCGCAGCTGTGGCTCTTGGAGGCTCTGCCAGCACCAGTAAGTTGGCAGCAGGGATGTGTTGTGGGTGGGGGCAGATGAACTTTCGGGATGGAACAGGGGAGAGGAGGGGGAGGGAGGAGTTGAATTCCAGAGGCACCAGCATTCCCCAGGATCCTATCCCCTCTTTAACAAATTGCCCCCCTCTTTTTTCTCCTCGGACTTACACCAGCTATATACAGGCTCTGGTATAGGTCCAACGAGAGCTTAGGCCACCAGAAGGCCCAAGCAAAGATAAGTAGAAAATATTTTCCTTACCTCTGGCAGGCAGCTTGATTACACCCCCGCCAGATGCAGTGTGCACTCCTTAAGTGCAGCTGCATCAGCTTTAATGGTGGGGGATAGGACTGGAGCCCTTTTTCAATGCCTTCCCGGAGTTTTCTAGTTGAGTCTAACAATGTGTAAAAGATTTGCTGATACTTTAACTCCCAGGTTCTCACCTGGTCTTTGGTATTTTGCAACCCTAAATGATTTTTTTTTTTTTTTGGTGAGCTATTTCCCTTGCTAAGGTATTAAAAATATCACTTCTGATATTTCCTTTGTAACTTTGTAGCCTGAAATGGCACTGTATTTATCCTACACTGGGGGAAAAAAGTTGTCTTGAAGAGGTCAGTGGACATTTTAGTGCTAACATCACATTATCTGTGTAGAGTGTTAACTTTTGTTTCCTCTGCCCTGCTTTGATCCCAAGAATATTTGGATTAAAATTTCACTGCTCTCATGACTAGTGCTAGTAACAGCAGAAACCTGTATCAGGGAAAGTAGATACCCCTGCCTTGTTTCTTGTAAGGACATCAAGATGACATATGTGACGTACTTTGCACACTCAGAAATGAGTATAATTTAATGTTAAGTATTTTTATTCCACACACACAGTGCAGGTAGCAAGCATTGTTGCTGCTGGATTCGCCCGTCCCACAGCCTCCCTGCCACTGTTCCTGCCCTGCCTCCCCTGCTCTGGCAGGTGGCAGTGGTCTGGCAAAGTGCACAGGAAGGCTGCAGCTTATCAGCAGCTAGCACCAGCAGATCATGCATTCCGCCAGCAGGACAGCCCCATAGGATTGGGCTGCCCATGTGCTAGCTGCTAATTCCCCTCTTTCACAGTTGCATCATAAGTATGACCCAGTACCACTGTTTTGCCAAATTCCTGTTCTGAACTTGGCCTAGAGCAGTGGTTCTCAAACTCTGAGGGAGCTTTACTCCCTCAGTAAGTCTTTGTGGGGGAGGGGCTGGGGCAGCGACAAGATCCCCAGGATTGCGCTGCTAAGGGGGGGGTGCTTGTGACTTACTTTCAGAAGGCAGGGCTGATGCAGGTGCGGGGAGCCCTGCGCAGCGTTCCCCAAGGCTTGGAACTTTCACTAAAAGCGGCCGCAAAGCACTTCCGTTTTGCGGGAGGCGTTTTGCTCCCGCTTTCAGTGAAAGTTCCAAGCCTCTGGAAGCACTGTGCAGGGCTGCGCAGGGCCCTGCCTTCTGAAAGTAAGTCACAAGCACCCCCCTCAACCCCCCCAAACGTATGCGGTTGTGGGAATCGCTTCCCTGACTCTTCCTTTCCCCCTTAAAGGGATGGGGGAACCTTTACACAAACTTGTGGGTCGCAACCCACCAGTTTGAGAACCACTGGCCTAGAGAAGTTATGCCCACTTCAAGCTAATTAGCGCCTCCCCTGGCTCAAGCACAGCTAGCTCTAGCAGCATATACACCTACTACTGAACCGCAGCACCAGCAGGAGGCGCTGTAAGGTGGCTTGCCTGTAAGGCTGCAGGATCCCTCCTCCCAGTTCTCCAAGTAGTAGTTCTTTCAAGTGCAGCAGCACCACCTCAGCTCTCTACCACTCAGCAGTCTGTTTGGTTAGTCCGTTAGTTAGTCCATCAGTCAGTGTGCCAGTTCATTGTTTGTCTGCCAGTCCATGAGTTAGTGTGCCAGAAAGTCCAATAAGCCATGTCATCGTTTCTATTCTTTTCTTTTCATCCCTGTAATGCCTGGCTACCTCTAGTGGCTGCCTCTGTGCAGCACACCCTCTGCTGAAAGCCCAGGCCTTAACCCTGTGTTCCCCAGATTCACCAGAGCAAAGGGCCACTGCTGACACCACATCCTATCTCCTTGCAATATCTTCTGCAATTCCAGTGCAACCATTCACCATCTTCTTCCTGTTTCAGCATTTTTAATGGAGCGTTGGTGGAATACAGCTCTGTTATGGCTGACGGCACCTTTAATAATTAAATCAAACATCTCTGCTGAAATCCTTAAATCTCAAAACAATAAAAGGAAAAGCTACCAGAGGCAAGAGAAAAGCAAAAATTACAAATGCAGTTCCATGCAAATATATACTATACTGAGAATTATAGAACTGAGTTTGTAAATCTCTCTCATGAAGATAAAGGGGGCATCCTCATACACCAAGTTTCCGTCATGGTCATGGAACAAAAGCAGCACCCTGTGATTAAACCAGATGACAGTGTGCTTCAGCCCATGCATATAACAGTATATCCAGCACATTTCACAACTGTTGGCAGACTGCGGCATGCTCTCAGTGAGGAGTTTCTCACCATCTGCTCAAAAAATGTGAATCTGTTTTGATGTTAATTCACACTGATTTTTCTCCAGAGAGATGAGTTGAACAGTGTATTAAGAAGCAGGCCTCTCCAAATACTTCACCAAAGTATCTTTTGTATCATTCTGTTACACTTTTCAGAGTACAAAGTGCTCTACAGCTGTTAATGCATTTGTCTTCAACAGCAGCATACAGGAGCCTTCTGGCTCCCAGGGCTGGGTGACACAGTGATACGGACATGTCACCCCCCCATGTTATCGTGTTGCTCCCGCCCTGCACAGGACACACCCCCTGCTTCTGGAATGGCTCTATTTCAGAGCAGTTCAGATCCGAGGATGGGCCCAATTCAAGGGGCTCACCACTTCCGGCAACATGCACTGCCTGCACTCCCCCACCCCCACCCGAGATGAACCCGGGGTCATTGTCCCTTAGTAAGCAAAGGAAACACAGCTCCCTGTCCAAGAATCTCTGCCCCCCAGGCTTTCTCCTTCATGGCTTTCAGGAGACAGATAATAAAAACCCTACATAGTTTCATAAGGTCTCTTGGTGGATTATTTGGATGCTGCTTTTACTGTGCTACCTCTTGCTCTGAGATTGTATTGTTTTCATTTTTATGGTTTAGGAGCTTAAGGGCGCAATCCAAACAATGCCTTATGCCGGCCCAAGTCCCTTGGGCCGGCATGAGAGGGTCGCAAACATGCCGTAAAGCACATTTGCACCTCCTCACAGGGAAGCCAGGCTGGTGCTCCAAAAAGCAGCAGCCTGCAAAGGCTGGCATAAGCCTCCGCCTCAGCTTCCCCACAGGTGCTTGTATTGGCACGCTCACGCCGGCACAAGCAGGAAAGGTAGGCATGGGGGGCGGGGAGGAGGAGGCGTTTCTGGGCAGGGGGAGGGCGGGCGATGGGCGGCCCTGGGGGCGGGCACGCAGTGAGCCGGAGGCGAGGCTGGGACCTGGCAGTTATGCCGGATCCCAACCCCCGTCCCTGCAGAGAACGGAGCAGCTACAAGCTGCTCTGCTCTCCTTGGACTTGCGCTACCTCCAGAGGTGGCACAGGTTCGAGGAGACCCATTGGGGCCAGCAGCCCTTACCCAGGGGTAAGGGGAAGAGTTTCCCCTTGCCTCTGGCTGAGCTGCTGCTGCCCACAAACCTGCCTTGGATGCAGCGCAAGCCTCCTGGCTTGCCTGCTCCAATGCAGGTTTGGATGGCTCTCTAAAACTGATAATTGCTCTTAAAAAATGATGATCCTGCAAACTGCCTTGAGGATCTGTAGATCTAAAAGGGAGAATAAATGTGAAATTAATTAATTAGTAAGAACAGTAATAGTAATTTTCAGCTGTTTCCAACTTTTCACAAACTTCATTCTTGGTAATATTAATTCAGTTAGCAGGGAATTGATTAATGTTTCAGTGAAATTCTGCTTCACAGGATGGAAATGAACCTAGGGGACTCTCAAGAAAATGTCCCTGGATCACATTACGGAATAGTTCTTTGCATTTGTATCATCCTCAAGCAGCTTCTTGTGCTTGGAGAACACACTTTAGGGAATGAGTATTGTGTTGAATTAGGTATATATTCAAGCATTTGCACCAAGCTCAGGGAGCCATTCAGCTAAGATTTTGTAAAGATATTTTACTATTAACCTGTGCAAAATTACTCATAATCGTATGGCGTGTGATTCTCCAAATGGATTTTTGTTGTCTCAGTTCCCTTTCTGTCCCACTGTGCACTTTGAGAGAATTTAACATGAAAGGGCTTCCTAGCACAACTGGGAGAGAGATTCTGTGTTTTTTCTTACAAAGGTTGTGCCCATGCAAAACTTTTTAAAAAGTACTTTAAATCATAAATCATGGGCTCCCAAGGAAATAGGGAGCTGCTGTTATGTGAGGCTCCCTAAAGACTGACAGTTAAGAAGAGCTTTTCCAGTGCCAAATTTGCTAAACCAAAGCAAATTCTGTCTTCTCTAAGCTTTTACCTGTTTGTTACCCTTTATGTCAGTGGTTCCTAAACTCCTGCAAGGGAGTTAGAAACCTGGTAAGCCGCAGTGGCAGCAATACCACCGCAGCAATTGCAAACCCGTAATTGGGTCGAAATTGGAGTTAAGGTTCTTAACCCCTTACCCAGCAGCGGGGAGGTCCGCAGAAGGGGCTGCGAGCCTCCCACGCACTCCGGATGGCTGGAGCCACCTCCAGGTACATTTAAAAGGTCCTTCTTTGTGGCGGCAGCACAATTACCACAGTGCTGTTGCCATGGTCATCTTAAGGGAGAATGGCCTTCTTCTGGTTTGGGGACCACTGCTTTATGTAGATAACATCATGTGTATTACTTTATTATGAAGACAATACAAGTTTAAATGCAACAAGAACATAGTGGGGGGGGGGGGGAAACAAGAAAATCTCCAGCCTTTATATTTGCAGAACCAAGGACAGACCTAACGCCAGCTTTAAAGTTCTCCCAAGAGAACTTCCAGCTCAAAATTGGGAGGGGTGTGTGTGAAATGTGCACTGATACTGATCCCTCCCTTTCACCTTTTTTGCCACTGTTGCTACTGACACAACTACCACCACCCCCATGGAGGGCATTTTACTTGTCCTAAAAAGCTCTCCCACGAAAGGCATTTCATTTCAGTCCTAAAAAGCATTCAGACTGCATTCTATTCCACTTCTGAGTAAGCCTTGTCAACCAGTAAATGAAAGGCAGTTTATTGATTGACAAGCAAAGCAAGTGATCCTGCTTCACCTCCCTTTACTGTATGTACTGCTCAGTCTGGAAGAAGGGGATAGGATTTCTTAACTTACTTCCTTTGCCAATTACAGCAGTATGTTTATTCCAGTTGGCCATAAGATACAGTGCATTATTTTCTTGGCTGGCAGGATGCTCATAGATTTTTTTTTGCTTGAGAATAAATTGTTGGACACATGGCACTTATTTTCCTGGCTTGAGAACTAACTGATGGGCACTTGGCACTTGTTTTCTAATGTCATTAATTTTTAATGTCATTTAATTTCAAGTTATTAAAAGTATTCAATAAATGGAAAATTTAACCTTGTGGATCCACTTACCAGGAGGAATGCATAGGAACTCAGGAACACAACTGCAAGACTACAACCACAGCAGAAGCAAGTTTTGGTACACACATGACACTTTCCATTCTAGTGTGAGCCTAAATATAATGATGCTAAGTTTCTGCAATGAGTCACTTTATTTAAAAGATTTTAGAGAGACTTATGAGTACAGGTGTAACCTAATTATCCATGGATAATGGATACACACACACACCCCATGGACACTTTAAATTAAAGGGAAAAAGTTGTTTAACAATAGCCTCATTAATGTGGAAGAAGGCAGCTGGCAGACAATCAGTTTCAATCCCTTCCCCTGTCCACATGAAAGAATGTAAAGTGGAAGTGATTATCACCGCCTCTTTGCATTCTTTCCCTGCCCTCCCAGTGGAAGGAGGGGTCATTACCTCGGAGTGGAGCTTAAGTATCTGGAGAGAGACTGATTGATTGATTGCCTGCTGTATGCCTTTGTCCTGCATTACAAAGGTCAGCGAGGCTGTTTTTAAATTGATGAGCAACAGGACATTGTTTTTTAAATGAATTTCTTTTAACATGATTTTTGGCATCCATGTGGGTAGAAACAGAACCCTTGTGGATACCGAGGCTCAGCCTGTATGTTTGGTTCTCCATATTATTCTGTCAGCACAGCTTGGGAGGGTAGACCTGGGCTCTGCATTGGGAAGTCTGGAAGACCTGAGCTCCAGTGACTTTTCTGGCTGTTCTCACCCTTCCCCACCCTGTTTTGCCCACTCCCTATCCCTGTCACCACCCTTCTTCTGCTCTGTTTTATTCCTCCCTTCCCCCTTTGAGAAGGGGCCCAAAAGAAATTTTATACCCCCACCCCATAAAATTCCTCTCAGAGACCCTGGCTGCAGGGAGAAAAGAGACAGGCATTGGATGGGTCAGCATCCACACCCTCTACATGCCTCTTCTTCTCTTTAAGTTGGGCCCCTGTTTATGTGTACTTGTAGCAGATCTGCACTAGAGATTTAAACTCTGTCACTGTTACATCTATGGACTTCCGGGGGGAAGCACATACATTACATTACATTTTTAGCAAGCTGCTCTGGAGACACCTTGTTATGTTTGAGACAATCATACCTTTCTGCTTAGGGTCTCGAATAAGTAGTTTTGCAGAATTGAAGTAGAAGCTACTGTGCACAACACTGATTAACTGTCTTTGGGCACAGTCCTAACCCCTTATGTCAGTACTTTCCAACACTGGCATAGCGGTGCCAGTGGGACATGTGCTGCATCCTGCAGTTGGATGTCACTCACGGAGGCCTCCTCAAAGTCAGGGAATGTTTGTTCCCTTACCTCAGAGCTGCATTGCCCTTAGGTCAGTGCTGGAAAGCACTGACATCAAGGGTTAGGATTGCACCCTTAGTCACACATATACACAGTTCCCAAAGTAGAGGGCGAACTATTCCCTTCCCCCAGGATCCGCAGAGCATGAATATTCATATGGCACTTGTAAAAAAAATGAAAAATGTGCACAGGTGAGTTCAGCAAGCGGTAAGGGGGAAAGTAGTATTCACTAAATACAACAATACTGAGGCATTCTAAAGAATTTGGCAGGAATTTGTAGTATTTTTTGGAGATTAATAGTCAAACTTTACTCATTGCTCTTCTGCAGAATCTAGCAAGAAAAACAAGAGTGAGTATTCTGTGTGTGTTTTGTTTTGGGGTGGGTTTTTTTTTCCCTATCTCCTTTTCCTTCTTACATTCTGTGTCTGCTTTATTTTTAAGGGTTGCAGGTGGGTGAGCTCAGGAATTAGGAGAATTTAGGGTAGGGGCAATGATATGGGTGGGGTGATATTGATGAATGTTTCCGCTGCATGTATGGTTGTTTCATTATTGATGAGCCTTTTGCTAAAACAAAACAGAGCACTGCAAATTGTATGAATTGGATAAACTGATAGATTCGATATAATGACAAAATGGACAACTCAAATGGACATTTGATTCAGAAATGGCATGCATTTGTTACTTGTTGGAACCAAAACTCAGCCATGGAAAAGTTAGATCTATTTATATAAAATGGTTATTAACACATATTCCTAATTAGATATTGATATTTAAAAGCAATAAAAATGATTTGATTGTGATTATGAAGCAGCCATATACTGAGTCAGAGCATTTGTGCATCTAGCTCAGCGTTGCCAGCACTGACCGGCAGTCATTCTCCAGGGTTTCAGGTAAGTGTCTTTTCCAGCCCTATCTGAAGATACTGCAAGGGATTGAACTTGAGTCCTTCTGCATGCAAAGTGGATAGTCTGCTACTGAGCTGTGGCTCCTCCTTGTTAGTAACACAATAAAACAAAAAAGATGGACAGACAGCATGGAGATGGGGCAAGGGTGATGGCTGAGACAGTGTGTGATTTGTGATGAGTGTCCTGCATTTCTGTTACGGAGTCAGGCTAAACCTGAACCAGAGGGACATGCTGCAGACTTTCTTCTTATATTGTACCTGTCTTCATCCTAAGAGGTGCTTAGTTCCTCCACGTGGCACTGGTAGCAGCAGGCCAACCTTTCCCACAAACAAACCCTGGACTCTGCCTATAGTCACAATCCACGACTTTGAAGCACAGCAGCAACATATAGAATTCCGTGTTCTGCTCTTGGCGACGTGTTTAGCATGGACACATGGAAAATGTGTCCATCAAGCAGGTTGGCACAAATAGGAAGCACCAGGGCCAGAGGAACAATAGGGGAGGCAAACTGAGTTGGCATATTCTGAATTCCACAGAAGTTGGCAACTTGTCAGGTTTTTGTTTGTTTGTTGTTTGAAGAAATAAGAAAAAGCTAAAACTTTTAATCAGTTTAATTGTTAGATTAATCAACTTAGGTTTTTGTTGATTGATCATGGGGTATCATTGTAATAGTTTGGGCTATGAGGGCATAATCCTAACCAGGTCTACTCAGAAGTAAGACCTATTTTGTTCAGTGGGGCTTACTCTCAGGAAAGTGTGGTTCAGATTGCAGCCTGAGTTAAGTACATGTGTTCATTTTGGGGATGACTTTGGTTCTTATATGTTAGTAGGGAGTTAAAATGACAATTTTAAAGATAGCTTTCCATCCAGCCATGAGTATAGGCACTCCCCTCCTCTGGGGATACATTCCAGCCCCTGCCCCCCCCCCATAGATAGAGAAACCATGGATGAGAGGGAACCCTATGCAGATAGAGAAGTACAATACTTACTTCTCCATGCCCCTGCACCCTCCCTAAGCCTATGTATTACCTTTGTTTTTCTTTTTTTACTGTGGCATCAAGCAAGCATGTTTCTTCCTTTACAGAATGCTAGAAGGAAATGTGACAAGCAGGCAGGCAGGCAGCTTGAATGCTACATAGCCAGAATATTAACAAGAAGCAGGAAGCATGCAGTGGAACTGAGAAGTGTGGTTAACAGGATCCGCGGATATAGGGATATAGCTTATAGTTGCTTTTGTTTATTTAATTGCATTTTATCTTCCATTTCATTCTGTTTCTCGAAAAGGCACCTATACAGAGGACATTGTAACGTTTAAATATATACTGTATTTGTAATGAATTGGTAAATATATTGAATAATTGTCAATGAATTGGTCAAAAGCAAATGATGTACCACTTAAAATGCTCTGTTTGATGGCCATATTCAAAATAATCTTGTATATGTGCCTTACCATCTGTCCTCCAAACATACTGGGGAGGGGTATGTCATTGCTTTGGTGGACTATTAAAGCAATGTTTGCAATATGGACAAACTACTTTAACAATGTGCTTCATTATAGTAACAACACATGGATTTGTGTGTACCAGCAGTTTTGGGAAGTCCCAGGCATGCACTATCGGTAGTAGGGATGTGTGTCATTTGGATTTTCTGCTAGGGTCACTTAGGCCAACCGTAGAAGCTGCCATGGTTAGTCCATCTCGCCCAGTACCAGTTTTACCCATTGGCGGCAGTTCTCCAAGGACTCGGGCAAAGGTTTGCCTTGCCTTGCCATCCAGATACCAACCACCCTAAACAGAATAAAAAGAGTGGTATTGTGTAGCAATTCAGCATGACTAAAAAAGTCAACCTTACACTAACCTCTCTCCCTCTCTCTCTGTGCGATGTTTTTCATTTTCCAGGTGAGGATGATGATGATGATGAATGTGGGGAAGAAAAGTTGCCCTCCTGCTTTGATTATGTGATGCACTTTCTGACCGTCTTCTGGAAAGTCCTGTTTGCATTTGTCCCACCAACAGACTACTGGAATGGTTGGGCTTGTTTTGTTGTATCCATCTTAATGATCGGCCTCCTTACAGCATTCATCGGGGACTTGGCATCCCATTTTGGCTGCACCATTGGCCTGAAGGATTCAGTGACTGCAGTTGTCTTTGTTGCATTGGGAACTTCAGTGCCAGGTAAAAAATCCAAAAACAGTTGCAATGATTTACAGCCCAGTCCTAAAGGTGGCACCACCGCCTTGTGCAGTCGCACCAAAGCGGCAACCGCTGCATCCTGCAGCACCATGGCAGTAGCTGGAGGTCTCCTCAGGGGGAGAGGGCTAGCATTAACTTGGCTCAGGGTTTGCACATTTACGACACCCAGTGTCAACGCTGCCCAGCTCAGGATTGGGCTTTTAATTCCCTGCCAGTGTTTTTCTGAGGCCTCCAGAGCACCGTTAAACTGTGCTTCTGGTTTTCCAGTAAAAACCGGAAGTACAGTTTAAGAGCACTCTGGAGGCCTCAGAAGGCTTTCAGAGCAGACCCAGCAGGGGGCTTCGCCTGCCCCTGGAATGTCTGTGGAGGGCTGGCAGAGGTGGCAGTGGTGGTGCTACCACAGACATGGCACTACCACCCTCATAAGGCCCACAGGCATGGTGCCCGGGGCTTTTGTGTGTCCCCTGACCAATCCAGGACTGCCTCTGGGAGAAAGGGGACGGTGCTTTGTATGCTTTGCCTCTTCCTGTGTCTTTTCTTATTACCTCATTTACAACTAGACTTTTTAAATCTCGTCCCATCAGTCTTTTACCTTCTTTTTCTCAGCAATTAAGCCTGTTTTCTCTCTTTCTACATCTAGCACCTTTTGATGTCATCAGGTTTAACTTTGAAGGCACAAAAAGGATTCTGTTGCTTCTGAAAAGCAGTACATTTTTTTCTAGTTAAACGTGTGAAGTGGTCTCTGAAACTTTTTCTGATAGTAAATGCTCAGATAATTCAATTAGACTGATTCTGAGGCAGTGATGGGTACCCAAGACTGTGAACAAGGAATAGGAGAAAAAGATGAACATCCTACTAACCTTGCCAATTTCTCTTTATATTATATCATTTCATTGCCTTTGTCTCGCTGCATAGTTCAGCAGCATGTAAGAAAGGAAAGGAGAATGAAGAAACCCTCGTGAAGTTAGGACTGGCCTTTTTCATATTGCCTTGCATTTACCTAGGGGCTGTTTCCTTGACTGCTTCTTACTATTATGGAGTGTTTTAATTGTTTTATTGTGTGGTTTCATTCTGTTGTGTAAGCTGTCTTGAATTCCTGTTAGGATAGAAAAGCCAGGCTAAGTGTTCTAAATAGATAATAATGCTTAACACTTACAAAGCGAGTTGTGCAATGTTCAAGCCCTTCATACTTATGTGGGAAGCCCTTATGTGGGAAGACTTCAAATGGTCCAGAGGAACTGATCTGGCATTGAAGTTGTCACAAGGGCTGCCCTAGTGACAGGAGAAACTGTCACTAGGAGAAACTGACTAGGTCTGCTCCTTGTCATTTAGCAGCTGCCTGGCATGCAGCAATCAGAAGGTAAAGATTTTCATTAAGTGGAGATAATCTTATCACCTATTAATGTCTGCACATCTAGTTTCTGCTACAAAACAGAAACTAGTTTTAAAAAGGATGAGGGATTTGTGCTAGCACAGGAAATGAAACAAAGTTCTCTTTAGGATCTGATAGCTCCCTCAATGTATAGACCAGGCCTTAAGTAGTGAGCAGTATAAGTAGAGTGAGGTGAAGGCTTGGAGTATCTCAGTTTTAAAAAAATTCTTTTTATAGCAAAACACATTAGACCAAAAAAAAAACTCTATAAACAACTCCAGCTGACCTTTCCAGCATGCTTATCCAAGGATCTTGGAAATCAAATGGCAGTTAGCATAAGGGGCTGTCTTCTGCAGCAAGAATAGCTAATGAAACTCTGTTTTAATGAGTGTTGTAATAGAAAGCTCCTCTTTTTGTTGGTATGTCTGCTTGCATTGCTTTGAAAGAACAGGCTTGTTATGAAACACGGTACATTCTCTGTAAATTACTTACACTTCTGTAAGCCTGTTAGAGGCTGAGTTGCTTACCAAAAGATAGAATTCGCCCTGAAAGGTGACATCTAACGCCAAGCACAGCATTAGAATTGAACAACCTACACTAAAAACCTAAACCATGGGGATTCCCCCCTCCCAACAGTCACTACGTATGTTGAGGAGAAATGATCAGACTGACAGTAATCTTTCTATTTTTGAAATGATAGCTTAATCCTTGAACACGCTTCTGTAATCATTTCCATTCTCTGTAGTGGAATACTATTATAGCATTCTCTTACAGCATACTTATACAGAATCTGCAATGCAAGCTCATTTCTTAATTGCTATTTGTGTAGCATTTTACATTTTCATAATAATAATGCGTATGTGCATATACAGCACTTTAAAGTGCTCAAAGCAGTTCATATACATTGTCTCAGTAATTTATACAAAAGCTCAGTATAAGGGCTTCCCACATAAGGTAGGCATTGTTACCCCCTTGTGCAAGATGTGGAGTCTGTTTAATAGGGCATGTCTGTGGCTACCAAGTAGTTTATGGCTAAAGTGAGGCATCTCTGGGCAAGAGATATTACAGGTAGAAGGCCTGAGACTTAACAGTTCTCATCCATATTTCTGTGAATGAAGGCAAGCAGGCTCTCTGTCAAAAATCTCAAAGCACAAGGGGAACCTTTGACACATATCCTAAGTTCAAACTGCTTGGGAATGTTAAAGTTCAACTCCTATCCCTTGAATTGAGCCAAGAAACTAGCAAGTACCATTCCTCAGAGAACAGAGCTACAGAGCTAGGGGATTCCAAAATGTATGCATGAAAACTCTCACACATAATTGAATATTTAATATAGTCCTTTTCAAGGGGGAGACATTTGCAAATGGAGCCACACTCTAAAGCAAAAATAAAATCACAGTGTTTTGTCCAGTCTTCATCAAAGTGCATGAACCACAGTTCAAAAATGCCAGCCAGAATTTTTACATCAAATTATGGTTCCCTACAGGTCATCATTTAGCAGCAGGCCAAGAGACAAAGCAGACATGCAAAAGAAACAAAATTGGATACTTATTCTCTCTCTCTCTCTCTCTCTCTCTCTCTCTCTCTCTCTCTCTCTCTTTCTCTGATTAAGGTAAAGTTGAAAAAACTAAACCAAAATTCAAATTTTTAAATATTTTAGAAACTTAAGTAAATGATTAAGTACTAACCCCCACCCCCAAGATAATAACAAAATATGCTGAGTCCAGCCTTTAAATTAACAGCCCAATCTTATGCTTCTCCTCCATCAGTGCAGCAACTCCAAAATGGCTACCACTGCCTCCTGCGGGGGGGGGGGTGGCGGCGTGCAGAGGGCTAAGGGAACATTTTTGTTAGTCCACATGGACTCACATCGCAGGATCAGGTTCAGGAAAGGGACTGGAATTTGATGGCTGCGGCTGTTGCTGCTAAACCTGTCCTCTTCCTGAACCTGATCCTGCGATGTGAGTCCATGTGGACTAACAAAAATGTTCCCTTAGCCCTCTGCAAGCATTTTGACTGTGATAACTTTAATTTTACTAGTAGCAGAAAAGGTCCTTTAAAAACATTAATTACACATGTTCCTTCTTTCCTGAAGCAGAGGAAGGGATGAAAATAAGGAACATGATGGGAACATGTAAAATTCATGTTTTTAAAGCATCCCTCAACTGTTGGGAAAATTAAAAATTTTACATGATAAAAGAGGTGGATAGTAAGAGCAGCAACCTATAATGTTCCAACTATTACAAATGGCATAATGTTTTGGCTGGATTACAGGTCCGATTCAGAGCCCCTGTACGCCAACTTACCACTGGCACGCACTGTCGCAAATGTGCTGAAAGGCATGTTTGCAAGCCTTACCGCTGGCCCAATGCCAGAGCTAGCCCAGCACAAGCATTCTGTCGCTAGATGATTGCCCCAAATCACCTGGTGGCAGAAAGGTGTGTGGGGAGGCAGGGAGGAGGTGTTCCAGGGCAGGGGGAAGACGGGGAGAAGGTGTGGTGGGGGGAGGCAGCCATTTTGGTGCCGTAGGAGCCCCATGTGCCGGGCAGCTCAGCATTCGGCTGTAAGTCAATTTCTTTTAAGTAAATGTGGCACCAGAGGAGTTCATCACATCAGATATTGTCAAATGAACTACAGTCATCTTATCACATGGAAACCATGGTAGTTTTATTTGCGTGGAACATATTAATAGGTGGAATAATTAAACTATCCACATGAGTCATCCATGTGCACTAGTGAATTGAATCTCATATGTTATCAAGTTCCCTTTGGAAAAACTGAATTCCTTTGCAGATCCCAATAACATTTTATAGGCATCATAATTTAATGTAAAATACCTCTCTGAATAAATGAGGTGATTCTTAAATTATACAGGCACAAGAGTGCCAGCGCATTAAGACTGGAGCAAGGGGTAGTTTTTTGTATTCTACCATTATGCAGCCTGAAAATGTTACTTGTTCTAAAACCCACACAATTTGCCCTGTCAGTATGAATTTTGGCTCTGAATATCTAATATTCTGATATTCCAAAAAATACAAGTTAAGATAGCTGAGTTATAGCAATTGAAAACTTTTCCTATGAAGTGGAGCCTAGACCGACTTTATCCATGTAGATTAGATCCAAAATTTTATGAGACTTAGGGCACAATCCAAACTGCCCCCTATGCCAGCCCAAGTCCCTTGGGCCAGCCTGGGAGGGTCGCAAACGTGCCGTAAAGCACGTTTGCGCCTCCTTGGGAGGAAGCCAGGCTGGTGCTCCGAGAAGCGCCGGCCTGTAGAGGCTGATGGAAGCCTCCGTGCCAGCTTCCCCCCGCTCTTTGCGTTGGCTTGGATGAGTCAACACAAGGACAAAAGGTAGGCATGGGGGGGTAGGGAGGAGGAGGGAGGCGTTCCCAGGGGGGCGGGCGGGGAGCTGGAAGCGGGGCTGGGATCCAGCAGTTATTCCGGATCCCAACCCCCATTCCCAGGGAGAACGGAGCGGCTTCAAGCCGCTCCATTCTCCTCGGACTTGCGCCACCTCAGGAGGTGATGCGGCTCCAAGGAGACCCATAGGTGCCAGCAGCCCTTATCCAGTTTCCCCTTGCCTCTGGCTAAGCTGCTTCTGGCCACAATCCTGTGCTGGATACAGCGCAAGCCTCCTGGCTTGCCTGTCCCAGCGCAAGTTAGGATTGCGCCCTCAGTGTGCTCTTGGTATCCATGAGGGATCTGTTCCAGGACCCTGTGGATACAGAAAACTGTGGATAATTAAATCTGCAGGTGGGGGGAGCGTGGCAATAACTTCTCTGGGGCTGTGCCTGGCCCTTGGGAGGCCATACATGGTCTCCCAGCCTTCTAGAAGCCTCATGACCAGACTTCCAGTTCATACCAGCAACTTCCCTGTGCCACAGAGGGAACTTCCCTGCTCTACTTCCAGGATGTCTTCTGATGCCCCCAGCTGCAGGCTCAGCATTTGTGGATACTGCATGGATGCCGAGCCTGCAGATAAGCAGGGCTCAATGTACTGAGTTTGCACCTCTCCCTGGGCAGGAGGGGGCAAGGCTCCATTGTGCTGTTTAAAGTTATTCAGGTTTAAAGTCTGCCTTTTACATTCCTTTTAAAGTTTGAACATCCAGCTTTTGGCCAAAAAGGGCCTTGCAGGTAGCGTGTTGGACCACACTGGTCTAGTAGCTGTGTTTAGGATTGCATATAATGTACAATTATGGGGTGGGAGATAGGAGATGGAATTGACCATTTGGCAGGGTCTGCCTGCTCTGCTCAGAGCAGTGGTATACCTAGCCTTTTCAGCAGCTGGGGCCGATAGTTTTCACTGTCCCACCCTTAGCCACTTGAAGCCGTGGGTAAACCTGACCTCCACAATACTATCCACTGATGGAGGCCAGAGGCACTGGGCATGCAAAGCAAAGGGTAGACTTGACCTTCTCCTCAAAATACCTGGGGTGAGGCCAAGTCTGATATTCAAAGTCACAGGCACGTCATGCAGGCACTCCCATACTGCTTGCAAGCGAGGCAGTCCAACCCAATCTTGGTACATCACTGGCTCAGAATTTGCATGTCCTTATAGACAATAAGTACATCTACACTGTATACTGAAAATGGTATAAGACCAATTTCCTCTACCCAGAAAATCCTGAGAGCTCTAATCTTTGTGATGGTGGCTAAGGATCTCCAACAAAAAATGCACAGCATCCTCACCAAATGATCCTGGGATACCAGGACTGTTAAACTGGTACAAAACTGGCATAATTTTTTTGAGTGTGGATATTTTCTGTCAGTTCTCAACGCAGCTGTCTGACAGCAGGTCTTTGGTAGCATTCTCTGTAACATTGGTCTTAAACCTGTGGGTCATGACCCCAGTGGGATTGTGAAGACCCGTTGGGGGGTAACAGCAACTTTTCCGAGCTTGTGCCAGACAGGGCTTGGATCCAATTCAGTCGTGGTATTGCCTTATCAAAACCAAGTTCTTGATATAATCCTGCACTGCCTCTTCTCACTGAGGGGAACCTCAGTTCCTAAGGTCGGTCCTGCTCAGGCTGCTACCCCATAGTGTTGTTGTGAAGACCCAAGAGTTAGAGGGAAATGGGGCAGGGGGGGGGAAGATTGGGATCAGCAGTGGGTCCCCAATCTCATACTTTATCAGGGCCACAGCAGGGGTCGAAAACCCCTGCTCTATAAAGTACATTCTGATGCCAAGGGCAAATGGGGTAGCAGAATTCTGGGTCTCTTCTTTCTAGCTTTATAACTTGCTAAGGTCAGATAAAGCCCAAACCTGAGTGTCTTTCACAAGCAGTGTGAATGGCAGATGTGGAAATGATCTAGAGAAACCCTTTGGAGCCTAAAACAAATTCTGTGGGCAGTGGCCCTGTAATGGAGTGTCTGTCAGAAATCCCTGCGGCTGCTGCATGGATAGCCACCTAGGAGCCTAGTAATTTTGACATTGATTATGAAGCATAGTTATTAAGCTGTTGTGGAGCTAAGGAGACAAAAGCATGGTGAAATGGCCTTTTTTACAGCAATTACAGACACTTCCACAGTGCTATTTTTATTGATAAAAGCAGCTTTTGAATTTCACTGAAAATTAATTTTCTTGCTATATTTATTTGGCCTTTTCTTTGCATGGAAAAGAAGTGCTTTGCTGCCAGCTGGGACTTCACAATTCAACTTTCCAGCCTCCATGGGAAGAACATGTTCCTTAAAACTACTTGGGCAGATAATTTGGGGGGGGGGGGGAGAGAGAATAAAATTTTAAACAATTGCATCTTTATTCTGAGCTCTTTTTCATCACTTTTTACCCTAAGTGACCTGGGAGTGCTAAACTGCATTAAATATTCCTTTTCTTGAAGTTGCTCATAGCATTGTCTTTGATCACCTTTAAACCTTTCTACAAAATAGATCCAATTATGTATTAGAAGTGGGTTTTGAATGACATTTGTTCTCCTTTAATGGTAGTGAATAGCTATTTGCCATGAGAGCATGATAAACAAATAGTTCGGAAAAGGAGAGTAATGGGGGGAATAACTAAAAGTGCTTTCAAGTACTTACAGAGAAAAAGATACAGGCAAAAGGCAGATACTCTTTCGGCTGCCACCACATCAACATCTGCAAACCACTTGCAGCCAATCTTGGAAGATGTATTCCCTCTCCATCTCTCCTTATCTCCCTGGAACAATTTCCCTCCTCCCTTCCCTTCTCAGTTAAGTACTGTTAAGCTATGTGTTAACTGTGGCTTCACATTACATGTTCATCGACAAAATAACATAACCCACAGTTCCCCTGTAAAACACAGATGGAAACCAAGGTTGGCAGGTGTTTTTAAAATCGTGGTTAACTGGAGTGTGTTAACTATGGATGAATGTGTAATATGAAGCCATTGCTAACAGTAGTGAAATGTTGTAACTGTTATATTATGTAACGTAATGGACAGTGTCCCAGGGGCCCCAATAACTGTGGATCCTGTATCCGCAGATGCAGGAACCCCCTGCAGACATGCGTGGTCTCTGCAGAGCTCAGAAGACCCTCTGGCAGTGAGGGGAGCTCACCCCCATGGATACCAGGGTATGCCTGTACATGCAAGTCAGAAAGAAAGGTTAGCACTGGGAGAGGAGAACTTGTTCCAGAGAAGGGATGGAAGAGCAAGAGGTAGTACGTTTCCCTGGCACCTGATTTATAACTTATGGTTCACAGGGAGCTGGTGTCGCATCTGCATCAGATCAGGCATTTAAAAAAGAAAGTGGATGTGTAAGTGACTTGTGCCTTGTAGTGTCTGGAGGGAATTTGTGCAGAAGTGGACACAACTTTTGCATTTCCTCTGTATGTTTTGCCTTCCAGGCATTATAGGTGAAGGAGAAGTGAAAGAACAAATCATTTGTGCACTTGCCTCTTGGTGCTTCCTTAACATCCTAAAGGCGCAATCCTAACCCACTTCCCAGCACCAACATAAGGGCAATGCAGCTTCAAGGTAAGGGAAAAAACATTCCCTTCCTTTGAGGAGGCCTCCATGAATGCCAGCCAATTGCAGGATGCAGCACACATCCCATTGGCACAGCTATGCCAGTGCTGGAAAGTGGGTTAGGATTTGGGCCTAAGCCTCTCACAGACATGTCCTATGGCTTTCGGAAAGGCAAGTCTTTGGGAAGCTGATCTAACAGGAAGTGGAAACTTGAAAAGAATTGATTCAAACTTCCCAGCAGTTTTTTATACAGTCCCCCAGAGTCAGCCCTTCCATGCGTCAGATTGAAGTGGTCGCCTCAGGCAGGAGATTGATGAAGAGGGGTAACTGTCTCCTGCTTGCCTCCACTGCTGCTGCTCCTCCTTCCACTCCCTGGATTGGAGAAGGAAGAAGGGGAGAGATACGAACAGAAAATGTGGAGGGGAGTGTTGAGCTGAGAACTTTGGAGAGGGGCGGAACAGAGGCTGGCACATCATTAGATAAAGGGGCAGCACTTGACATGCCACTTCAGGTGTCAGGAGGTCTTTGGTGGTCCGTTCATAGGAGGTTTCTTCCTACAGGGCTTTACAAACCACTTCATGTAAGACCCTTGTCAGCCAAACCCTGCTCCATTCTAAAGTCCTGAAGCAGTTTGTCGATAGGTTCTCTCTCTCTCAGATGTCCTCTCTGGCTATTGAAAACTAAGGGCTTATCAAATAAGATTTTCTGCAGCTTTTTGTTGTAGTGTATTTGGTTTTGTGTAAAACCAGATGTGTTAATGGATGATCCATGCTGTCCTGAGTGAAGATGTTATGAGTTAATCTTGCATATGCTGGAGAACACTGGATTGGTTGTTTGTGAATTAACCCCACTTTGTTGGAAAGCCCACTGGCATATGAGAGCACAGAACAAGGGAGGTGGGATTCTGTTGAGCAGCTGGCCAAGATGATCCAGCTTCGTGTAAATGTATGTGTGTAAGGCAAGTTGCAAAGCCAAATTCACACCAAAGATTTTTAAAAAAACCCACTGTGCTCCGTGTGAAGAACTTTAGATCTTTCTTCATACTAACACATAGCGAGCTCCTTGCAGAGAGTGCAAATAAGACAAATATTCCTATTTGTTTCTTTTCACTTTGCAGACACGTTTGCCAGCAAAGTAGCAGCAACGCAAGATCAATATGCAGATGCTTCCATAGGCAACGTCACCGGTAGCAATGCTGTGAATGTTTTCCTGGGGATCGGCGTAGCCTGGTCCATTGCAGCCATCTACCATGCAGCCAACGGCAAAACCTTCCAGGTCCAACCAGGCACCCTGGCTTTCTCCGTCACCCTCTTCACTATATTTGCTTTTATCAGTGTTGGTGTGCTCCTTTACCGGCGGAGACCAGACATTGGAGGTGAGCTGGGTGGGCCACGGACTGCCAAGCTTGTGACCTCATCCCTCTTTGTGCTTCTTTGGCTGTTGTATATATTCTTCTCATCTCTGGAAGCCTACTGCCACATAAAGGGCTTCTAAACGAACTACTGAAGATAGTATCTATATGTATCTATATATAGAAAGAGATATATAGGTATATAGATCTAGATCTAATATTACTGAACAGAGGAAGAAAAGACATTTGCCATGTTCACTTATCTACTGATGGAATGTAGCTTTGCGGTAGAGTTTGAAATCTGCAGGATTCTTCACCAGGAGCAGCATCATAGAAATGGAGGCAAGGATGCAGGGCCATCTTGCAACTCAACATACAAGATCATGATGGAGTTACTTTCTACTCCCCCCTCCCCCCAATATCAGAATTACTGACTGCAGTGAGGGCTGATTGAAATGACAAGAGGCCAGGTTTAGCTCTATCATTTTGGGCAGATGACTTAACAGGGAGTTCTTGACCTTCTTACCAATATCTTTGTTGCCTTCTTCATAACTCAAGAACAAGCTGAATCATCACCCTGAAAGAAACAAGTGAGTGCGGAGTGACATACAAATCCAGGGGTTTTATCACCCCCTGCTGTTTTGCTTTTGCTTTTGCTTTGATTCCCTTTTCACTGTCCAAATGTTAAAAGTACTTTATGTTGAAAGTTCACATAAATCCCTTTCCTAGGTTTTTGGACTGTATTTATGATCAACATATCCAGCCCCTATAAAAGACAAGCAACTGTCTCAAATAATTGGTGGTTAGCGCCTCATTTTGCTCCAAAACTGTAGATTGGCAGGCATGCGCCCGAAGCCCTGTGTCCAGCTCCTGCTTTTTTTTTTTTCATTGTTGCTCTGACGGATCATGTCAGATTTACCCACCGCTGCCCTTCCTTCCTCCCCACCAATCTTTGCTGCTGTGCTCCTTCTCATACTCCTGATTGGGAATGCTTTCATGGTACTTGTTGTAACACTTTGCATGAATGAAGCAAACCATAATCTGTAATATAGCACTGAATAGCGATAGTCCATACAGCAATGCCAGTTGAACATTGAAGATGCGGGCACATTTTCTTTCCACACTTTTTTGTTTTGTGTTGTTTTTTTAATGAACAGGATGAGAGCAGGAAATGGTTGGTGTTCTCTTGTTCGGAATAAGGTTCCTAAGAAGCAATAACCAAGAACTGTGGAGATGCGGATGTTTGGAACAGAAGAACCTGTATGAAATGCACAACATAGAGACTGAGGCCAGTTTAGGGAGGGATCCTTCTGCCAATCATCCTTAGGATGAACGTGAACATAGAAAGTTGCCTTACACTGAGTCAAGCCAGTGGCCTGTCCAGCCCATATCATCTTGACTGGCAATGACTTTTCAAGCTCTTATGCAGAGGCCTTCCACTGCCCTGCTACTTTTTTAAACTGAAAATTCCATGGACTGAGACTTTCCATGTGCAAAGCACGTGCTGTACCATGAAGCAACGGATGAGTAGAGCCTGCTTTGTGATTAGTCAGTGTGAATTATTCTTAGCTGGGTCAAACTCTAAATAAGCAGAATAACCTTGGGCTTTTTTCAAGCATAAGTTTTCCCCATCATATGCATCCTACATTCGCCTCTGTCTTCAAGTAGCTAATGCTAAATCCTTGGTCTCCATGCTTACCATTGTTTCTGCAGCAGCACCCTGGAAACCTTTAGGCTGATCTGGTCTTCAAGACGGGCACCTTGAAGACAGAGCAGTTCAAATTTAGTCTCCTCTGGTATATTTTAAAAATTCCACCACCATCCACCCACCAAGCTTCAGAGCAACAGTGTTCTAGTTAGAAAAAAGTAGCAGAACTTGCATTGTCAGCTATGAATGCATTTATCCTTAGAAAGTAAAGATTTAACTACTGTTATTTATTATTTGTCCATTGTTGACTATGTACTCCATGCTGTACAATGCACAGAGAAATACCAAAACAATCCCTACTCTGATGTTATCAACCAGCACACAGGTACAGTGCAACAGAACTACCCAAGGATGTTTCTTTTGTTGCTGTTTTGTTGTGGGTTTTGTTTTGTGTTTTGTTTTCATTCTCCCTCCCCCTTTTTTCATTTACCAAATGTTTTTGCACCTATCTGTGGTGCTGATTGAAGGAAGAAGCCATTGGGGAGATGTCAGAACAAAGAAAGTTAGCCCTCTTATGATGCATTCAGGGCAGTCGGAAAAAGATGCAGTACTGGACTAAGGAGGATAAAGTTATGGAGAGAGTGTGGAGGGGCATTTCTGCACAGCAGAAGCTAATGAGAGAAAGAAAGAAAGAAATGGATGGGACAGTTTTACTGGGCCTGAAGACCAACCACAAAATGTCACCAAATGTTTCATCAAATGTTGGAATCATTTGATGAAAATGAAAAAAGAAATGTGGGGGCCAGACAAGAGCAATTGTTCAAGCAGGCAAACACACAGGCACAACAGGAGGGGGAAAGAGAAGCTGATGAAACTGTTGGTGCTTCTGCTGTTAGCAAAACAATGGGATCTGTCTGTGGGTGTTCCATTTGGTATTGATTGCAGGAGTACATCACTGATTCTGTCCTCCTTCCAAGCATGATTCCTTTAATACAGAATAGAAATACAGTGGTGGAAATACAGTATTTTTCTGCAAACAGTGCACTTTATATATCTGAAGTGCCCCTCAAATGATCCCATGTACTTTTAGGCTGCAATCCTATCCACTCTTATCTGGGAATAAGCTGCATTGACTGTAATGGGACTTGGTAGCCATACATAGTCTTGGGCTGTTAGTCGCTGTTCCATTTCTTAGTCATAAGCATACAATAGGTCTGCCGTCCAACAGTAGCTGAGAGGATATTTACAGAATGGAGCAGTTGCAGATTCCAGGGAGGATAAATCCATCCATAAGAACAGCCCCACTGGATCAGGCCATAGGCCCATCTAGTCCAGCTTCCTGTATCTCACAGCGGCCCACCAAACGCCCCAGGGAGCACACCAGATAACAAGAGACCTCATCCTGGTGCCCTCCCTTGCATCTGGCATTCTGACTTAACCCATTTCTAAAATCAGGAGGTTGCGCATACACATCATGGCTTGTACCCCATAATGGATTTTTCCTCCAGAAACTCGTCCAATCCCCTTTTAAAGGCGTCTAGGCTAGACGCCAGCACCACATCCTGTGGCAAGGAGTTCCACAGACCGACCACATGCTGAGTAAAGAAATATTTTCTTTTGTCTGTCCTAACTCTCCCAACACTCAATTTTAGTGGATGTCCCCTGGTTCTGGTATTATGTGAGAGTGTAAAGAGCATCTCCCTATCCACTCTGTCCATTCCCTGCATAATTTTGTATGTCTCAATCATGTCCCCCCTCAAGCGTCTCTTTTCTAGGCTGAAGAGGCCCAAACGCTGTAGCCTTTCCTCATAAGGAAGGTGCCCCAGCCCCGTAATCATCTTAGTCGCTCTCTTTTGCACCTTTTCCATTTCCACTATGTCTTTTTTGAGACATGGTTTTCACTTTCTAAAAAGTTAATCTTGCTTAGGAGCGTGAAGGACCTGCTGAGTAAGAAATGACTGCCATCTGCTCTGATTGACAGTGATACTTTGAGACCTTTCCCAGTCCTGCTCCCTGAAATCCTTTTAACCAGACATGACATAGACTGCAGTTGAGACCTTGCAGGTGTAGAACATGTGCTGTAGCTGCAGCTTTGCAGGTGTGGCATTGTAGTTTCAATGGAAATGCTGCTTGGTGTCAAAAAGAAGGTGACAGAATTGTCCCACCCCACTCTTAGTATTTCTTCTACCATAGTATCTAATGGTAGTATCCTGGAGCATCTCCTGAGTCTATAGGTTGACTGATATGATTGCTCTTCTCTCCTCATGACTCAATTTCCCATGGATCTGACTATGGGGTAATGTTAAAAAAAAAAAAAAAAAAAAACCTCATATGTTGAGAGCAAAGTAGATGTGTGAATCCACATTGAGAAAAAATAGCACAGACTATTTCTTAACACAGAACAAGTGTGTTTGTGGTTGAGCTGAGCCGGAGCATCAGCTGCTGGAGAACAGGATCATTCTCTAGATGTTGCACATCTAGAGAATGCACATTTTCTACAGTGCATTCAAAACAGGATGCACATTTTCTACAGTGGAGAATCTAATCATATCATTTTCCTAATACAAATATATTACAGGGGTAGACATTTTCCATTTGCGCTATAAGAGCTGGCCACTCACCTGCTTTCCCAGAATGTCTTACGGGTGAAGAGACAGCTGTGGGCACACTCAGCCTGTATTGAAAAGCCTCCTTACTCATCTCAGAGCCAGCAGTGCATGTATATCCATTTATGCATGTACAGACATGTCCTCCATACCATGAGTGGGGACACCTGTGCTCACAGAGCACTTAAATCAGACCTATTCTTCATTTGTTGTTATTTCAGAAATGAAATGCAGCTTACCAGATCTGTTGTTGCTCTTTTGGTCCAGCTGCAGAGGCATGAATGAAATTTTTGTCACATCATATGGTTAAAAAGGGATGAAGGGTAAACTAGGCTTTTGCTCATTTTGAACAATCTGTGGAATGCTTGAATTGCCCTATTGTGAGTTTTTCTTTTAAAAATGGAATAATTTTTTTTCTGTAAATCAGTTTTCATTTTTGGAGGAGATTTTGTTTTGTTTCATTTGATTTGTTGTTGGGGAAAGAAATTAAGCAATGATTTTGGGTTGTTCAGGGATTATTATTATTATTAATTATTATTATTGTGTTTGTGTAAAATTATTTCATTTCATCTATTTGTTTCCTTCATTTTTATTTGCGTGTATTGTGCACCATAACAGAGAGGAAGTGAGTACACTAATTATGCTCAATGGTACACCAAGGCACAGAAAATAAAATTTATAATTGGTTCTGATTTAAAGAGTAGTACTGCTGCATTTTCTGTACACAATGACTCATTTCTTCCTCCGTTGACTCCTCTCATTCATTTTATTTTTATTTGATGTTTCTTCCATGGGCTGGAAACATAATGGGCCCCTTTAAAGGCTGCATCTCAAATGCAACATATTATAAACCAGAGATAAAAAGCATAACAACCCAAATTTCTGCCTTGCAGTGAAGTGACGCCAGTACAAAACATGCTCAGAGAAATCTGATTCTTTGGTTTAAAAAAGCTTACTAGAGTCAACAGCAATACCTGGAAACCTTCTAAGCATTCATGGTGTGATGTACAATAGAAAAAAATGCATCAGAATTTGCCATCGCTCACTGTAGAATACGGTTGGAGAAAGTTCCACAAGTGAAGGGTTTGTGGCATTCCTGGACTGAAGATAAACTGATCTGGCCCCACTGAGGCACAGCAGCTGATATATGTGCTCTATTTCACCACAGAGTAGCTATGTCACAGAGAGGACTGTAGATAAACTGGCCTGATAGTTGCATAGTCAAAGCCCCACGGAGGGGCAACACATTAACTGCAAAGATTAGCCACCACTGCTTTAGAATCACCTGCACTCCTTGATTAGTGCTTGAGTGAAAATCCATAACAATGAACCAGCTGAGGCAGAAGAAGAGACATTTGGTAATTCAGTTAACAGGGAGAATAAAGATGATTTGGAAATTATTGCTTAGTGCTTATTTATATAGCACTTATAATTTGAAAAATATATTGCTATCTTAATTGCACTTACCCTTACAATATTCCTGGCACAAGGCATTTTGATGCCCAACGCAAAAAAACAAACAAAAAACCCATCAAAATGAATATATAGTACAAAACATAAAATATAATAAGACAAATAATTGGGCATTTTCTGCCTTGCAATACTACAAGTCTATTGCCTGATCTGTTGCCACATCACCTGTGGAACAGCACAGCTAGTCTTGAGCCTATGAGGTCACTTGCTATGCCCTTTTCACAGATGGAAAACTGAGTGGCCTGATTCATACATTACTAATGGCAAGGTTCTCTGTACTTATCTAGGGTTAGCTTCCATGCCTCATAACATTTAGGGTGCAATCCAAACTGCACCGTATGCCGGCCCAAGTCCCTTGGACTGGCCTAGGAGGGTTGCAAATGTGCTGTAAAGCACATTTGCGCCTCCTTGAAGGGAAGCCAGGCTGGCGCTTCAAGAAGCGCCAGCTTGCAGAGGCTGACATAAGCCTCCGCACCAGCTTCCCCTCAACCGAAAAGGTAGGCGTGGGGGGCAGGGAGGGAGGTGTTCCTGGGCAGGGGAGGGCGGGCGGGGAGCGGGAGGTGGGGCTGGGATCCGGCATAACCATTCTTGGGGAGAACAGAGCAGCTTCAAGCCACTCTGCTCTCCTTGGACTTGTGCCACCTGCAGAGGTGGCGCAAGTCCGAGGAGACCCATTGTGGCCAGCAGCCCTTACCCAAGGGTAAGGGGAAAGATTTCCCCTTACCTCTGGCTGAGCCGCTTCTGGCCACAATCCTGTGCTGGATACAGCGCAAGCCTCCTGGCTTGCCTGTTCCAACACAGGTTAGGATTGCACCCTTAGTTGAAGGGTTCAGGTAGGGCTGGCAGATGGTAGGGAATCATAACCATACCACCAACCATTTGTCTGTTCCTATGTGATTTCATCTTCAGAAGTTTTGCTTCAAATTACACAGGCCTACAAAATTGAGGGTCAGAAAAGTTTTTCCCAAACTTTATGGTGGTTTGATATGAATTTGGGGTGCCGATTCCAAAAATGGCATCCATTTTGCTCTCTCAAGTCTAGTTTTGGAGATATAGCATAGCCTCTTTAGTGAATGGTTCAAGCAGCTTCCTCATGAGGAAGCCTACACCATGGCTTCCTCATGAGGAGGCTGCTTGAACCATTCACTAAAGAGGCTATGCTGTGCCTCCAAAACTAGACGTGATAGGGCAAAATGGATGCCATTTTTGGAATCAGCACCCCAAATATACCCAGGAATTGGTGTAACGTTTAAGGAAGCAAAATGTGTGTTGGCCTGTGTTATTGGGAGTAAAATGCCTTTTACAAATTATAAGAAAAAAAAAATCCTATGTTATTTTTCACTCTTCTTCCTACTAGGTCTTAAAAGGAATGTAACTTACACATTATCACAACTAGAACTAAGGGACTTTGTTCCATCAATTAACTGAACTCAGTGATGTGGAATAACTCCTGCCTCCTAGAATAGTCTAAAAAATGGGAGACATTAGCAAGAAAGGGTAACTGCTGTGGCCGCCTCTATTGTCAGGGTTAAAAGACTTTGTAGTTCAATTACGTAAGCTGCACTGCAGTTAGTTGAAACGTAAAAAATTGAAAATGGACAAAATGAACTGACGTGAAATGACAGTTTAGGAAAAAATTAATCACATTTCTTTGGATTCAAGGTGGGGAAATGCCCGTCCCTGTGCTTTTGCATCCGCTACAGTCATCTTCCCCCTCCCCCCCCCCCGCTATTAATGTTCAGAAATTAATATGTGCTTATGGCTCATTGATTCAGGACTGTGATCACACCACACAACTATGCATGGGATGTGGCCACAAAAAAGGATGCCAGGTACACTAGAACTGAGCCCATAATGTGGCATAGAGCTTGGTCTCCCATTTTGCTAGAGTCTGAGGAGCCAAAGATTAAAATATTTCTAAACCTGGTTAAAAGTCCTTTCTTAAACTATTCATAGGAAACTTCACACAGACTACTCTGAAAATAAAGACACAATCCACCTGCAGAGTCTTCAATGACACCAGTTGCACAGGAAATCTTCCCCAATATATTTGTTCAAAATCTTGTAAGACGAAGACAGTTGTAGTATTTAAAAAGAAGGCAGGGCAGACTCTTCACCCAGCTTTGTAATTTGCAGACATGGTTGGCAACCTTCAGTCTCGAAAGACTATGGTATAAGCCTATAGCACCTGGTATTCCTTGGCAGTCTCCCATCCAAGTTCTAACCAGGCCTAACCCTGCTTAGCTTCCAAGATCAGACAAGTTCAGGCATATGCAGGGTCAATTTGCTGACATACCAGTAAGTCAAATGTCAGTTGAGGCATCAGTTTCCCCTTTTCTGGCCCATTGACCCAGATTATTTGCCTATATCAGCTTCTTTCACATACAGTTTTTTATGTAAACTTGCAGAACATTTTTTTTCAAAGGCCAGCAGAGGAAAAACATACAGTTGCAATGCAATCCGACCCCATGCTGGCATGCAGGTCTGCCAGTGCAGTGGCCGCTGTATCCTGATCACCAGCAGGGGACCAGGCTGGCTGGGAGAGATGAGTAAAGAGAAACTTCACTTACCTCTCTGGCCGCTGCCTGGTCTCCTATGAGGCTCCTCAGATCTACACCAGCTCTTTTGTTGGCATAGATCTGAGGAACATGCCTGGGGCATGTCGGGCCTGAGGCGGGGCTTTGGATACAGCCAGTGCTGTCCCAATCCCTACCCCTTTTTGGCCTCTCTACTGGCAGAAATCTGTGTGGCACCGCAGGTGATGCACAGTATTCTGGTCATCAGCAGCAGTGTTTCACAGACTGGGGGACAGACTGCCACTAAACATGCAAAAGTTGCTTCTAAATCTTCCCCTCTGCTCCACAGATGTTGCATCTTCAACCTTAGTCATCTGTCAAAATTCGCAAAGGAGATTTCAAGTATATATTGAAAGCCAAGCATAACTTCTTTTTTGTTCGCTTCTTAGGGCTGTTATTTTCCACTGTACGTGCCCTGAAAGCAATGCAGCATAATTAATTGATAATTATATATTGGAGAACATGCTACTTCAATAGCACTGTTATTCTTCCTTTTAGAATGAATTGTTCGTTAGCTGAAGTCATTAATAAATCAGATGGGATTCTACCCTCTCAGCTAAACAAGCCACAAAGAATTGTTCTACTTGAAGAACATCCGAGAGGGAATTACTATTTGCTAAGCTGCTGCAAACCTCCAAAATGCGTATCTCTGACGCACAGCAAATAGGATTCTCTTCACAGGAGTTTCCCCTTACTGACCCTTGATTGAGCATTAGCAGTTTATCAAAATAAATGAGAACTCTGAGAGGCCATCATTTCAGACCGTCAAGACCTCTGTAGGTTTTCCCATTTGCTTATTTTATCTTGAAAGGTTCTGCTTTTTTTTGAAGCTTTTGTACTAGTAATAGAAACTGTAGACAAAGCTAATTTATTATGTGCAACAATCTTAGTCTCCATTGTATGGTCCGTTGATGTGATCAATAAAAGCCACCCTATACCTTTTTGTTTCCATTAAACATAATAGCTGAAGAGCAGTCAGAACATGGAAACAAAAAATCCAAATCTCTCCCTCCAATCTACCCCAACTGCACCAATAATGCAAAACAGAGAAATATGGGGTGCATCTCCAGCATAGACTTAAATTCCATCAGCCCCTTTCCAAATGTTTGTATCAAAATGTGCAGCAAAGCCCCACCCTATGACACATCCTTAGTCCTGCCCTGTACAGTCAGCATCTGTAGCAACAAATGCTGAGGACATGGAGTCCCTTCAGGGAGAAAGGCGGGGTAAAAATTAAGTTTTATTATTATTATTATTATTATTATTATTATTATTATTATTATTATTATTATTATTATTATTATTATTATTATTATTATTATGGAGGGTTGGATGGGGCTAAGCACATGTATCACTGCTGGGAAGCAGGGCTAGCATGCTGTGAGCCATACATTCTTATACACTGATTGGAACAAGACTATAGTCTATTATTATTGTTACACAGGCCAGCACATGTTTTGCTTCCTTGAACACTACACCAATTCCTGGGTAAATTTGACATGCTGATTCAAAAAATGGCATCTGTTTTGCTCTGTCTAGTTTTGGAGATATAGTATAGCCTCTTTAGTGAATGGTTCAAGCAGTTTCCTCATGAGGAAGCCTACACCATGGCTTCCTCATGAGGAAGCTGCTTGAACCATTCACTAAAGATGTTATACTATATCTCCAAAACTAGACGTGATAGAACAAAACGGATGCCATTTTTGGAATCGGCACCCCAAATTCATATCAAACCACCATAAAGTTTGGGAAAAACTTTTCTGACCCTCAATTTTGTAGGCCTGTGTTATTGCTGCTGCTGCTGCGGCACCATCTATGTGCATGCTGCTTTGGACAGAAGACAGCTCTCTACCCCAAAGGCACAAATCTAAAAGTACTAGTTAGGTGGGAGTATGCAACTTGGCTGATTCAATGACAGACCCTGTGGAAGCATCTGTGATAGCTGACAGTAGTGGAGTTTGCAAGCGCAGCCAAAAACAAACAAATCAGCATGCCAGCATGTCGGAGCTATCACTGATTATGATAGTAAGTGTACAAGGTCTGTTAAAACTTTCCTGTAATGCTGAAGCCAGTCTAAGACTAGAGTGAGAAGCTGGTCCTCCAATCAAGCCAAACATGTCTTGGCTTTGTCTGTGAGACGTTTTGTAAGGTCAGAATTGTATACTTCAGGGCTGTGCTGGAATGACAACTAAATTAATAAAACCTCACCCCAAATAATTAATAAAGCTGTTTTTTGTTATTAATTCCTGGGAATTTAGTAAATTAGAAGGGTCATAACCTCTGCTTGCCATACAGAATCTGGCACATTTTCACAACCTCATCTAATTGCTGCAAAAAGTTTTGCAAAAAGCAAAAATAAGGGAGACAGGACATAATGGAGAGTGGCAGTGGGGACAGGGATCACTGGCACACTCCTGGCATTCTGTTCATGTGGAGAGTTCACTTGCTTACAGCACATCAGGAGGGCTGTATGCTTATGCCTACCCAGATACCACAATAATTTGCTCACAAGATTTCAAGCTCTCAGGGATGGCCACTGCTTTCTTCCTGAAAATGAACTGAGCATCAATCATCAGCAATAAACCATTTGGTGTGATTATTATTATTATTTATTATTATTATTATCATCTTTACAACACCACAATTGTGCAAAGGACTTTACAAAGTTTAAAAGGGCAGGTTCCCTGCCCCAAGAAGTTTACAATCTAAAATTCAGTATGAGGAGATTACAAAGGAAGGGGCGGGAGGTCTAAATAAGAGAAGAATAATCAATTAGTTGCACAGACTTAAACTTAGTTGCCCTAGGAACTGAGGAGTAAGGTGTGGGGCAAAACCTGAAAACAGAAAAAATAGGTTTTGAGAAGGAATTTGAAGAGAGATGACATGGAGGTATTCAAAGAGACAGGTCTAGGCCTAAGGAGGAGCAACAGCAAATCATTTGATTGGGCTAAAGATCTTCTAGTGATTGGAATGAAACGAGGAGGTGGGAGAATGAAGTTCACACGCCAGAAGATATTGGGGTATAGGAGCTAAGAGATGGGGAATAGGGTGGCAAAACCATGGGGGTCTTTGCAATTTATTCTGAATCCAGAAGTCAACAGGCGGCCTGTGTAGGGCTTTAAGGAGGGGGATGCATGAATAAGGGAAGGGAATGATTTTTTTACAACAAAGTTCTGATTAGGAGCACAAGGACTGAGTTGAGGCAATGGAAGTTCAAAGAGGGAAAGAAGGCTGTCGCCAAAGTGAGAAATGGCTATGAGATATCTTTGTTCCTGTCACAATCTTTTCAGTACATGGGAATTGTATGATGATCAATATTCTTCCACCTTCATCATCACTGGAACCAAGAGCAAAATTTGCTTTAGAAATCACAGATACTGGTGAGGCTGATATTGTTTCCTCTTTGAAACTCCCACTGTACATACCATAAAAGATTTAGGCCCTATTTTCAAGCCCCAAGAATAAGGAGCAGGAAAGGTATACTTTATCTTTACCTATTTATGGAAAGTATTTTTCCCTATAATTTGTATCTACTGTATTGTCTAGAGCTCATGAGACTTATTGGAGCCAATCAAAAGCGGGGTAGAGTGCCACATTCTGAACAATGAGTTGCTGGCCCAGAAGATAGTATGCTACTTCCTCCCTCTCAACCTTGCCAAGCAATGGGGTGGAGTTGTTTCTCCACTTGGCAACTCCAACTTGGAGTTGCCAAGCAAAAACACCACAGCTGTTTGGGAGAAACATCCTTATTAGCTGGTGGGGAACAGAGGGAAGAGAAAGTGGTTCTGAGTTACATCTTTTTCAATCACATAGGAAGTGGTTAGCATGGTCAGATGCCAACTGGTCACTTGTGCATGTCTATTAGAAAGTACTTTGTTAGTTCCTAATAAGCAACATCCTCAAACCATCAAGGGAATGCATAGCTAAGCTGGACATCAAGCCTACGTTTTGCAGGTCCAACAACCTACACTAAGCCTGGACAATACACAATGCACGAAATAGAACATGGCCCACCAGACAGGCAGCCCAGCAAGAGCAGTGTCTTTTGGTGCCTCTCAGTGTACCAGAAGTGGGCGAGATGCAGACAAGCTACAGAAACTGGAAAGTGGTCTACAAAACATACATGTGCCATCATATGTGCCATCATAGACTGAATATAATAAAAAAGAATATAAATAATAAATAAAAACTACAGAAGTTCATAAAAATTATGAAGGGTGGTGTGAGTTTGGATACAAAGACACTTATATTTGTAGAACTTAAGGTCTTTCAATGATGTTGACTTGCAGTGGGTTTAGGAACTGAATACAAAAGAAGCTCACAAGATGTGGTGAGATTCAGTAGCTTATTGTATTGAAGAAGGCTTAGACCAGTTCATGATGCATGGATCTATTAACAGACTTTCCATATTTAGAGGCACTATTAGTCTGAGACCAGACACAGGGAACAACTGAGAGAGAGAGAGCTGTCTTCACTCCTTGCTCTGGCTGACTGCTGCATGAAACAATGTTGGACTGAACACACCTTTGGTGTGATCCACCAAGGCAATTCTTGCATTCTCATTTTATGACAGTAATTCATGCTCCAGCTTAAAACGCCCTAATTCGATGGAACACCCATATAGGCCTGTCAGAAAATATGCAATCATGCTGTTTGAAGGGGAGGGAAGGACCAAACCTAGCCCTGCTTTTTTCCATCCCAAACAGTTGAGTGATGCTATCATCAGCTTTCTGACAGGATTACAGTGTTCAGGTCTGGCAGATGGAGTGGAGTGGAGTGAAGGCCTTTTAGTCACCACATATCTGACAGAAATGTACAGTTTGTACATCTGCAAGATCTGGGTGTAAATAACATGATTGTAAAATATATGAAGGAATCCCGTCCTGTTCCCCTCTAAAAAATCTGAATCCTTCTGCAGAAGCTGTAAGAACATGTCATTCTGGGAACAAACTGTTCCAAGAAGGAAATTTTCCTTTGTAGAGTCAGGTCTGCAAGCGCCTGTCATAGCTTTGGTTGGGGACTGCCTCTTCAGGAAAAATGCGGGGTCTATTTAGGTGCCTCCATGGTCTTCATCACTGCACATGGCGCCTCCTCAGTATTTAAAAATAGAAATAGCAATAACACAGAGGCATTTTCTCTCCCTCGGTTTCTTCTGTAGCTGAAATAGCCTGATTAGTTTATAGAAAACCTCCACAGCCAAGACACAAAATATGCCCAATGGAATCATCAAAGAAATAAGAACACTCTACGGAAGGGGAGCACAGGAGGAATCTTCTACTAACTGAAGTACATTGCAGCTAAGCAGCAAAAGAAGGGAGGGGAGAGTGGCATGGCCTAGACAAAATAGTCCACACACCCATCAAAAGATGCACAAGTTGGGGCACTGTGCCAGTGCTGTAAGCTTCTGCCTAATCCTACTTCCTTATTTGATGGTGCAGCAATTGGTCTATTATGCTAAGAATTTCAAGTTGGCTCATAAGTGGCAGACAGCCCTGACAACAATTCGTTTGGACAACTTTTTAAGAAAAATCCAAAGTGGTGTTTAAATCCTTAGTATTGTTCCGTAGTATTGTTCCTAATGCAGCTCTAGGCTGGGGGTGAGAGATATGTTAGCATTGGTAGCACCACTTTCTGAAAAATGCTTGGATTTTGGATGTCCCAATTCTTTTTCTTAGAATGCCAATGGAGCTAATGCGGCTATTACTCAGCTTTGCCATTTCTAATTAAAAAGATAATTTAGTTCAATGTTCCATGTCAGTTTAAATCCCTGACTGTTAAAAGCAGAGGAGAAATGTATTCACTAAGAAAGATGTAGTATGCCTAACAATAATTTACTTGATGCCATTACCCTCTCTTTTAAGAAAAAGAGCAAGATAACATCCCTTTGGAAGGGGATTAGAACTCATACTGTGATATTGCTAAAACAATGTCCTATTTGAATGCAAATCCTGCTGGAGTCAGAAAGGAAGCAGATCTGATATCTTCAATATCGGGCTTAGTATATTTAAAAGTATCAAAGGAAATTAAAGCTCATTCTTTTGGTTGTAGGCTCATATTAACTGTAGGAGAGGAAAAGACCATTAATTCAAATGCCTGCAGCTCTTTTATCCTTAAAACATAACAGATGAGAGTCTTAAAGGCTAGTTAGTTGTGGCTAACTTAAGTGTCACTTATTTCAATGGGACTTAAGTGCATTCCCATTCATGTGCACACATGAATCGGCTTCATCCATTGAAATGAATAAGAAAGGCTTTGACTATGGAAGAGAGTCTATACATCATACCACTTGGAGTAAGCTTTTAGTTGCATAGCTGTCCAGAAATGTATTGGTGCCTTTGCTGTATAAGTTCCTCTTATTTCCCCTATTTTCTGTCTGGAAAAACATCCTTGCTTCACCCTCATGTTTGATTGCAGTTCATAGTTCTAAAATAGCCACATGCTGTTTCTTAGTGGTTCAGCCACTTAACTTACATCTCGGCAACGATAAGAGTACATGGTGCTTGCTGATTTGAAGCATATGGTTTGTTCCAACCATGTTCCACTGTGGCATCTGTGGATATAATGGGACCTATTTCAGTGGAGGGAAAAGACCCTCAAAAATTGAAGGCATCCATAAGGAAAGAAGTTTCTGCACTCATTAGATTTGATCTACAAAAGAATGAAATCAGCAACATAGTGCATGTGCATAGGTGCACGGTCCTGTCACTTTGTCTCTGCATCCCCCTGGTCTTTTGGAGCAATGGGGTGCCCATTCCTGTAGAGAGCACAGTAGTAGTATAGCATCTCAGATCCGCACCAGTCCACAGCTGGCACAAGTGCGTATTGACCCATGAAGTTGGATCAGGCCCATGAAGTGGGTTAGGATTCAACAGGCGGCACTGCCGCTGAACCCACCCTCTTCCCAGGCCTGATGGTCCCTCCCCCACTCCTATTTTCTACCCATTCCACCCACCCAGCCCCATTCCATCCCTTTCCCAACTCCCAACTGGCCCCTGTGTGAGCTTACCTGTGGCAGCAGCCATCTACTGTCTGCCTGGCTGCTTACTGCTCAGCACTTGTGGCAGCAGTTAGGTCGCACACACTGGCACAGCCGTAAAGGGGTTTACGCCACTGGAACACTTCTTTTGGCAGCAAGAAGTCTGCAATCTACAGTTAGACTCATAGTTTAGTTACAGTATTAGAAACAGGAGAAAGAGTTAAAAGTACCGCGCAATTAAGCTTTTGCAGAATGTTGGGGGGGGGGGGGAGAACAAGATGGCACTGAGATTATCTGCTCAGAAGGGAAAGAACGAGAGCAAGTGGGAAACAAAGGAAAGAAGCAAGGAATGATAAGATGTTGGCTACAGAAATTTGGAAGAAACGGTGAGAAATGGCCAAGATCAACCTTGAAAATCACAAAAACATGATAGTACATGCAAAGATGAAGAAAAAAGTGCAGAGAATGGAGGAGAAGCTAGGGATAGGGAGTGTGAACAATATCATGGGCTAAACAGAATATGAGAGCTGAAAGTAGTCAATTTCAAGAGGCTTTTGGCAAGCCTTCTTCATAGCCCATTTAACTCTACAGGCTTGCTTTCTTTTTAACCTTTCTGCTGCCTTTATATACATCTACAGACCAATCCAAGCCTGCTCCCCTTGGTGAGAGTAAGAAACTTTGAGAATGGGCAAGGAAAGTGTCACCAAGGGCAAGAGATGAAATGCTTGACCTTCAGGGTGCCAATGATTTTCCAGGCAAACTGATTGAAAGTTCATGGATAGATAAGAAACTATAGTGGTGTCGCCAACAGTTGACCATCATTTGTTGGCCGATATGACTTCATTTGATAGCCTTGTTTAAAAAAAGTTCACAAAATAAATGTAATGGTCCTTAATCACTGGAAGATATTTTTCCTGATGGCCTAAAATTCAGTTTTCAGGTGCTACCCCCCAGCGCTATTGGGGTGATGGTTGTAATGATAGAAAGGCCTTCAACTTGGATTTTATGTTGTAATACTGCCTGTGTACCCTTTCCCCTCCATTTGATTTCATTGCAACTTTCCTCAGTTTTGAAAAAAGCCTTGAGGGATTTCCTTAAAGATTGATTACTGGCTCTGCCCATACTGAGTTATTGATTACTGAGTTAAAGATTGATTACTGGCTCTGCCCATACTGAGTTATTGTAGGAAAGGAACTAAAACAGGATGAAGAGAACATCCTGCAGAGAGAAGGAACTGGGAAGCACAATCCTAACCGAGCTGCTCATGCCACAAAACAGCGGCACTGAAATGGCCGCTGCTGCATCCTGCGCAGGCAAAGAGGAAACTAGAGTCCTCAATGAGTTGCTCCCTTACCCCATGTCCAGCCCCAGCAGCCTCTATGGGTCTACTCATAGTTGGATCCACACCAACTAAATCGCTGGCAAAAACCAAGTAGCCATTTGTGGGGCTTTCAGGTCCAGGACAGGGGTTTGGAGGTGGAGGATGCCTCCTCTGCCATCCCTACCACCTACTGGACCTGAACCATACCATCCCCACCCCATTCCACCCTCCCCTACCTCCTCACCTGCCAGTGTGGAACTTACCCCAGTCAGCGGGCGCTGTTCCAACACTGGCAGAGGCCTCTCCACTGGCAGCACTAGCCTCAGCACTAGTGCAGTGTGCCTTATGGCTTGTTTACAACTGCATGTGTGCCCATCCCACCAAGGGAAGCAGACATGGGATTGGTCTGTAGATGTGTTTAAAGACAGCAGAAAGGTTAAAAAGAAACCAAGCTGTAGAGTTAAACAGGCTATGAAGAAGGCTTTGCAGACTAATATCATACATTGAAGTTCTCTACTAAGACTTGATGTCATCAGCATGTAAGTGCTTAGGCAGAATCTACTACTGTTATGTCAGTACAGTGTCTCTCTTACATTCTGCATAATGCTTAATGCACTGTTATTGCTCTGCAAATGTGAAGTAATGGTAAGGCTATCTAAACACAAATGGAAGTGAAAAATAAATGCAAAGAAGATATTAAATTAGTAAGCTGACGGGACAATGCAATTGTGAACCATGTGGTACAGCCCTTCCTGAATGCTACTACTTCATACCATTGGTAAAGGATTGCATAGCTAAGTGCACCAGTTTAAAAAACCACCTTGACCCAGGAAAGCTAGCACATGAGGAAGAAGAATTATAGTCTTGCCTTCTTCAGGATGTGCTGGCTTTCTACATACAGGAAGTTGGGCTTAAAAAGAAACATGGGAAACATTCAAACAGGCCATGCGCGCGCACACACACACGCACACACACCACATACCCTTGTAGCCTGAGTAACACAAGCCAGAAAGAATTGCACCATGTTATATTTCTAAACATGTCGTTCTGGTCTAATTTAATGTCAGGAATTTTAGCAGAGTTGATTAGATATTTAGAGAGGAAAATCACTCTCCCAGTTCAGTTTTAATGACTATAGAATAATATGAGCTCTCCTTTAAATTGCATGTCACTGCTCATTTAAAGCAGGGGACGGCATGTCATATTTTAGAAGGTCTTTATCATGGCAAGCACACGCATTTTGCTCTATTTTAGCCTCTCCTCTTAAACCATTTCGAGATTGCTGACCTATGGTAGCCTATCAGTCAAAGAAACAAAGATTTGTAATTAAGTGCCATGGTAAATGCCATGGTAATCCTGTCAGTTTAATTTCCTGCGAGGGGGGAAAAAAAGAATAAAACTGAAACAGGCGCCAACATTGTTACTTTCCTCCATTCCCTTTACAGTGAATCCTCATGTTTTCCCAGTTGGAGGAATTCACAGGACATAATTTGGTGTAAACGGAGAGATGGCTTGAATGGTCCTTAATCAAGAAGGGGGGGTTTAGTTGGGCAGAATGCTCTGTTAGCAGCTGATATGGATGAAAAGATTGTCTTGCGTCACTTGGTTACCTTACAGCCCAAGCCTATGCATATCTACTCAGAAGTAAGTCCCATTATAGTCATTGGGGCTTACTCCCAGGAAAATGTGGATAGGGTTCTAGCTCTAGCCAACTCAGGGCTTTTTTCCCCACTTCTGTTCATCCAGAAATGCAGAGGACAAAGGCAACATTTGAGATAGTTTGAGGGTATGTTTAACAATGAAGCAGTTGACAAAGAACTGAACAGAGAGGAAGATAAAAATCTTAGGAGGCTTCTTTATGGCAGCGAGAGATGGCACCATCTTGTCCTTAAGGCACTGTTTCTCCTTTATAAAGTTTATAAATCAGAGCTCCACTTTTCCAAGCACCTACGGTGATCTACATAACATTAGCAAAAACCATTAAAATAATCCAAACCTTAGTGAAAGTTCTCCTAACAAATTAAATGATTTAAAACATGAGAGCCCTGTGGGATCAGGTTGATGGCTTACCTAGCCCAGCATCCTGCATCTCACAGGATGGGCAGGATTGGCAACCATCTGGGAAGTCCCTGCCCCCAGCAGGACTCAAAAGAAATATCCCTTCCCTGCTGCTGCTCCCTGCAGATGATACTCAAAGGCATACTGCTGCCTCTCTATATCACCATCATGGCTAATAGCCATTGATACATCTATCCTCCAGGAATTGTCTAGCACTTCTTAAAGCCACTTTAAGCAACTTCTATCAGCCATTGTAGCAATATGAAGATAGTCAACAGAGAGAGTTCCAGATTCTCTGGAGACTAGTGAAAGCCACATTTCCTCTCACTTGTTTCTTGTGAACCGTATTCACAGACTGCACCCTTTGTCCCTCTTGAGTTCTATCTAATCCAGATTCCTTGGAGATTGGTTAGGCCACACCATCTCTCTTTTGTCAGTTATTTAAGAGATAGAGGCCTGAATGGAAGTCCTCTGTATAAGCGGATCTTGAATAAAATTATTAATTTAGTTTTAACCCTTATGGTGACTGAAAGCAAGCACTGAAGCATGGTGTTGAGGGGGCGAGGCTCTTATAGAATAAGGGGGGAAATGAAGGACATGAAGCCACCAGGGATACTGAATATGCAAGTCCAGAATTTAACCCAGGCAGAGAGGAACTGAAAAGAAGAATTCAGTTTGTATGTGAACACTCTAAAGAGTGACACAGGTCTGAAGCTCTGATTGGAGAAAGGGGGAGAGAAATAAGTGAGATACAATGTGCAGATATTTCCCAAACATAGCATATCCTGCCTGTAATAATGGCTTTTTTGAAGCCCACTATAATCACAGAAATAATGAAAGTGTGGAAAGATATAACTTTTTGACCAAGAAGATCAAGCAAAGCACTGAAGAGTATTGCACTGAGTTAAAAATTCTAGTAGCTAGTTGTAATTTTGAGATTGTTAAAGACTCACTGATAAGGGATCAGATTGTATGCGGAATCCAAGATACTAGAGTGTGAGAGAGATTGCCGAAACTGTTTCGACTCTAGAGCAGGGGTCTCCAAACTTTTTGGCCAGAGGGCCACATCAAGTATCTGGCATGGTGCTGGGGGCCGGGAAAAAAATTTAAATATAAAATTTATATAAATAAATTAGAGATGGAACTTAGATGAGTGAATAATTGAATGAATGGGCTCATTCTTTCAAACTCTCTGGCCCTTAGAACACCCTCCAGATGCAACCAGAGCACAGTTCCAGTCATATTTGGCCAAGTGGGCCAGAGGCTTTCTGTAGATTAAAAATAAGTAGGATGGGAGCCAGGATAAAATGCATTTCACCTTTCATTGTCTGCAAATTTCATTTTAAGATCAGGACTTTTGCAAGTGCTGTCCTGTCAAATGGCAATGCCAAAATTGAGACTTTTCTTTCCAAAGCTCATTAATTTCAATGAACTTTTGCACAGGAGGTGGTTTCTGTTCCCTTACTTCAACCCGGTGCAGTTTTTACTCTAATTGATTAATTGTTGTGATTGACTGATCCATTAAGCAAAAACTGAAAATGCAAATCATTAATCAGAGTTTAATCTGGTCTTCTGTTTCAGCCACTTCTGTTTTCAGCCACTTAGCATGTCCCTAGCATCAGCATTAAGAGGATTTCTTTTAATATTACAGGTGGGGCCTTGGTATCCGTGGGGGATCTGTTCTCAGGCCACCTGCGGATACTGAAAATTGCGGATAAGAGAAGGGGACCGGAGCACTCCAGAGAAGCCTGCAGAGGCAGCGCGCATCCACCTACTGCCTCTGCAGTCTTCAGAATGACCCGTGGAGGTAAAAAAAAAAAGCCACTTCCAGTTTCCCGAGGGAAACCCTGCCTCATATGGCATTAAAACATAACTTCCGGTTTCTCTCGGGAAACCAGAAGTGGTGTTTTTTTTGCCCCCGCAGGCCATTCTGAAGCCTGCAGAGGCAGCAGATGGACGCACACTGCCTCTGCAAGCTTCAGAAAGCTGCAGAGCATGGCTCCAATCACCTTTGTAGAATTCAGGTGGGGCCGAGTCTGGCCCAATGTGGGTCCAGGGGACCTGTGTTGGAACAGATCCGTAGAATTTAAAATCTGTGGATAAACAGGTTCCACCTGTACATACAATATTTGGCAAAGAGAATCTTGTTCTTTCCATGATACCACCTCATAATCACTATCAGTTTTTCTGCACTAAAGTACTTTAGCTCATCATAAGACTTTTCTGACACACAATGCACAGATTGGGATTAAAGAACCAATGGGCTAGTGCAGTCATTCCCATACATTTTTGACTGGTGGCTCCCTTGATCTTCTGGGCTATTGGCTGTGGCTCACTAATGTATAGGGCTACAATCCTATACATCATATAAGGTGGCAAGTATTTCCTGAGGATTCTACAACTCCACCAGGGAGCCACAGCTCACAGTTTGGGAACCACTTGACTAGTGTAATGTTGCAGCCTATTAGCCAACCCTTGGGATATTCTCCTGCACAAGTCCCACTGAAATGAGTGGGAACTTTCCAATGGGTCCTGTTTTAGAATTATGGCAGAGCATTGTACTTAATACTGCAACATTGATACCACATGCAAATGTGCTGGCACTAAATGGGTAGGGTCGAATATATGAGAACAAGCCAATTTACGGACTAGAAAGCCTTAAATTTGTTGATAGCCAATATTGTTTCAAGGCTATTTCTCATCTTATGGCAGGCCAAACTAAACTAGATCAGCTCTCCAAATGAGATTTTGCAAACAATGGAAAATTGTTTATGCTAACACAGCTTCCCTGACAAATTAGACATACTCAAAGCTGCAACTAACCACAAAGAGGGAATAAGATCGGCACCCCACTGTATTTGCCTTTTTTCTCTTATAAAACATGAGGGGTGGTAGGACATGGTATTTAGGGAAGAAGCTTGGGTGGAAAGGGTTAATCACAGCTCTCTCTCATCATGATTTTGGCCCAGAGTTCAAAGCTGTCAGTGTGCTTAAAGCACTGTGCGCAGTGACAACTTATATGCAGCAAGACTTTAGTTCTATGCTGCTCAGAAGGAAGATTCAGGCTCTGCAAAGTGAATGTTTGGCTTTGAAGACAAAAGTTGAGCTGCTTCTTGAAATATGACATTGTCAGAACAAAAATTGCAAACTTGTAGTAAGCAGCAGTTCTGACTACAGAACTTCCCTATGGCCTGTAAAGCACAGGCAGTCTATCTCCGGCTCCCCCAAGTCAACTAGAAACACAAGTACTAATATTAGCAACTGTGCACAATTAGTTAAAACTTAGTCAGGAGAGAATGAAGTGCATTTTTCTGCTCCAACAATAGTTCCCACGATGGGAGCATAAATAACCCTAGAAATACCTCAGCATATGTTATGGGAATACTCAGTAAAATATTATCATGATGCCTGCCCTCCTTTCTCCTTCCATCTGCAATAAAATTATTTCTCAGTTTCTACTCGCAGTTCTCATACAGAATATTTTTGGCCTCCTCTTCCACAAAACAGATTTATAAATTATGCATCCATCTCTTTCTTTTTTCAGACGTATTGGGATGGGCAGGGAAAGAGGTACCACTTAATTACACTATGCTCGTCGTGATAGCTATTTTATTTTTTACTGTTATTGTTATTATATATGTTATAACATATTGTTAAATATGTTATTTGTTACATATATATATATGTTCTAAAATAATTTTCTGCACAGAGTGGTACAGAGTTAATGTAAATGAACTGTATGCTTAGTTAGAGTTGATGGTCCATTAGAAGGTCAAAGGAATAACAGAGTGAAGGGGATTGCCATGGCAACGGGATGGGAAGAGAAGTAGAAGACTTGATATTCGAGGGGTCAAAACTGATGAGACCTGAGAAAATCATAATCAGAGTTTTAGACAACAGTAGTTTCAGAGGGGGATCTACATTGTTTAAAGGGACAATTAACCCTTCTCTCCCTCAGCACTACTGCCCTTACCCAATTTGAGAGGCACCACCTGCTTTTAGCTAAAAATAGAAGCATTAGGAAACCCTAATCTAATGTATCTGCGCATATCTTGTCCACCTCCTGCTGCCCTTCCCCTTCTCCTTGCAAAACCCACTTGTTCCTATGGAGGAAAATGGCTCTTCCCCTCCCTCTCCCAGGGACACAGCCTCCACTTCATCCAGTGGAGTGGATGCAGCATCCAACTCAAATGAATACTTTTTGCAAAAACCGCCACAGGTGCTGCATCGCAAGACCCTGCCAATTTTTTTCAGCGCAAACGAAAAAGTTAACCCTTTTGCTCCACCACCCCTCATCAGCCCACCTCTGAATAGCATACCCTGCTAGCTGTTGGTGCTGGAGCTCTCGCGCGCAGAAAACAGCTTCTCAGATGAACGCAAGAGGTTTTTTGTGCAAGAGGGAGGTGGCACAATCCGTTGGCAGGTGATTCGAGTCACCTGAGTGGATTGCAAGTCACGAGTCTCGAGGGTTTTTCCGAGTCTTCCACACACGTGACTCGAGTGTTCATGAGTCAGCAAAAAACCTGCATTTTCACAACTCCAAGTCACCTGACTCAAGTTCCCATCCCTGCTGCATATATTCCTACAAGTTTGCCCTTTGAAAACACAAGCCACAGACATCTACAGCTGCCATAGGTGGCTGCTTTAATTATCCACAGAACACAGTGCATTCTTCACTTGCTTCTTTATTTTCCTTGAAATAACGTGCTATAATCTTATTTTCAGGGTCCTTAGATTTTACACAAGAGATACTCCAATGCAGGTCCTGGCCTTAAAAAAAGCCGGTCACTCTTCTGTGAGACAGGCAGAATTCATTTGCGGAAGCAAACACACACTTAGAAACATTCCTGTCGTTGGTCTCTAAGGCATGCATTGGAGCCTGAAGATTCATGGCTCTGATGAATGGAGCCCCATGTGCCTTCCTGCTAATGCTGCCAGCTGCTCCTGAAGGCTTGCTTTGAACAGCTATGAGCTTTTTATTAGCTGAGAGCTATTGCCAAATAATGACACAGCCTTTTTCCTTCTTCCCAACCACTGCAGGTGTTGGTTTGCTTCTGCTGTGGACAGTTAGAAGAATGAGGCATTATTTTCTCATCCATCTGAAAGCAATCAGTAGAAGGCAGAAAGCATGATGACCATTTGGTGTCACTGTAGTTCCACTGCTGGCATACTGCTCCCACTGAATTTTTATTCACAAAATAACTCTTAAAGGTGAAATCAAAGGTCTTTTGAGTCCGGCACACGTCTTCTCACAATGGCCACCCGGAGTCTCTGTGAAGCCCATAAGCAGAGCATGAATGCAACAGTTGTCCCCAGCTGTAGCTGTAGTTCTCCAGCAATGACATTCAGTGGCTTACTGCCTCACAACATGGAGGCAGGACCTGCCCAAGACCACCTGGCGCCTGAGGCAGCATGCCAAATGCTGCCCCCTTTACCTGCTGAGGTGCCAGCTTCTGCTCCTCTGACACTCTAGTCAGGGGTGCCCAAACCCTGGTCCGGAGGCCACTTGCAGCCTTCCAATCTGGCCCTCCCAATCTGGCCCTTGAGGGCCTCCCAATCTGGCCCTCAGGGAGCTCCCAGTCTCCATTTAGCCTCTGGCCCTCCAGAGACTTTCTGATCCAAGGCAATTGTTCTCAGTGTAGGGCAACTGGTTAAGCTCCACTGCTTGCTGTTTCACGTCTGTGATGCAACAGTGGCAGTGATGGAAAGGCCAGACTTGCTTTGTGCAAGGCCTTTTATAGGCCTTGAACTATTGCAAGACCTTTATTCATTCATATAAGTTCCATCTCTAATATATTCATTTATGTAAATGTCTTCAAATTTGAAATGTAAATTAATTCTTCTTTTTCCCCTGGCCCCTGACACAGTGTCAGAGAGATGATGTGGCCCTCCTGCCAAAAGGCTTGGACACCCCTGCTCTAGTCCACAGCTCTTTTCTCCTCTATACTTCTGCTCTGACCCCCTCTTCCTTTTCCAGTCTGGGAGTGGGAGGAGAACAAGGAGAAGGTTCAATGAAGGTCAGCAAGCAATCAGAGGTGACGCCCACGCCCACCACCAATCTGCTGCTTGAAGCAACCACTTCAGTTGGCCTCATGGATGAGTCAGCCTGCATGGCAATTCTATAGAGCCATTGTGACTAATAGCTTTTGGTAAACCTAGTCTCCTCCAAGGATTTCTCGGGCAGCCCAATCCTGAGCTGCCCACAGCGCCCAGGCTTGGCGGCTCCATTGAGGGCTGCCACCAGATCCTGCGCCTCCCGCACTACCACTCCCCTGAGTAAGGGAAGCAGCCCCGCAATGGGGCTACTCTCTTTAGCGCTGACCAAAAGGTTGGCGCTAAAGTAAAGGCGCTCATGTAGGGCACGCAGCCCTCCACAAGCGCCTTGGATCCTGCGGAGCTTAGCTCCATGGATCTGCCTCCCCCCCCAAAATGCCTCCCCCATGCCCCCAGCCACGCCCCTGCCTCCCGTTCCGCAGCCCGGCAGTCCAGGAGACTGCCGAGCCACGGAACCCGGGTGACTGCCGCACACTAGCCCTGCTCCGGCTGGCGCTGGGCTAGCTCCGGCGGGAGCCCAGAGGTGAGCCCCGCAAATGTGCCTTATGCCACGTTTGCAACTGTGGTCCTTGGGCCCTAATTCCACAAAAGGTCTTTCATAAGCCACTGCCAAGTCTGCATACACACCCAAATGAGACTATAACACTTGTAATAGTAATGTGTGTTTGACTGATGAGGGAAAATTTATTTTAAAAATGTAAAACTTTCTCCTTGAGATGAGAATGGAGGATGAGATAGTTAAAGGCTCAATGGTACTCTGGGCAAAAAAATTTTGGATATAATTTGGATATAATTGACGATTGGAAACAAATTTTGAATGCAAATATTAAGATAACTAAAGTGGTATCTTTTAAAGAGAATGTATATCAAATGTTTTATAGATGGCATTTGACTCCAGAGAAAATAGCAAAAATGTATTCAGGTTCATCAAACAAGTGTTGGAAATGTAAAGAAATTGAGGGGACTTTTTACCATATATTCCTCCTAAATGTGACATCAAAAATTAAAGAACAACACAAGAAACACCTTATTGTACATATTAGCACAGCGGCAAGAATATTATATGCACAAATGTGGAAGTCTATAGACATTCTAATTAAAGGAAAATTAATAGATAAGATTTATGAAATAGCAGAAATGGATGTCTTAACAGAAAGAATAAAAGAAAGAGATATGTAGAATAAGAAGATATTGGAAGCCTTTTTTATGACTGGATAGATAATTTCAGATAAATAATGTTAACTAGATAAATTAGTAAATATTATAATGATAAATGTGGTAACACGTGTATTGATAATTTCTTTTTTTCTAGACATTGCAGTTTTTTTAAGAATGTACATTGTAATCCAAGGCCAATATCCTGATGTGTAACCAGTGTAGACCCATCCCTAAGACTAGCCCATTTCCTTGCCCTGTATCTGCAATAAATAAATAAATAAATAAATAAATAAATAGTAATGCATGTGACTGGCTTCCTGACAGTTCCGCAGAACTATTTCTAGAATGCACCAATAAGATTGTTTGCAGGCATAGAATGCAGTTCTATTGCCCTATAAGCTGCCTAGATGGGAGCCTGCCTAGTCTGGGAACCATATATAACCTTTATTGAGCTCCTCAGAGGAAAAGGGGAGTATAAATCTAACAAACTAATACATTCATGGATCTGTCTGCAGGGAGGCCAATTCCATGTATTACTCCTTCTAAGAACGTATAGGCTGACACAAGAGTGTTTTGCAAGAGCCATCCCATCTGGGAAAGATTTCGGCCTGAGATTCAGGAGAGATACTGTTAGGAAGTGAAAACAATACTGAGTCAGAGGTTCAGAGGTCTGATCCAATTTAAGGCAGCTTCTTATATGCTTCTCTGTAAGATGAAGATCTTATTTCTTTAGTTTAAAAATGTATATTCTCTTCTCTCAAACCACCTCTGGCACCATTATCAGCAAAAATTAATGCAGTAAATCAGCTCTTCCCTTTTCTTATGCATCTATTTTATGCACCAGTCCATTCATCATCCATTCACTAACATTTTTATCGTGTCTATATACATCATTTTATGTTCTGTACTTATGGCAGTCAAAGCACTGTTCCTGTTGTGCCACCAATTAACTGGCATAAAACAAGGGATGTTTCAGCCTATTTTATCCCTTGTATCAGAAAGTCAGCTGCTATTGCTGGAAACCATGATTGCAGAGACATGTGGAGATTTCATTTATGGAGGTCTCAAATAATTGGAAAAGGGTTTTTACTTCTAGCTTTGTACATACAACTGTAGCCACAAGACAAGATGGTGGGGTAGGAGAAGAGACTGGTCTGCTTCTTACTAGCAAAGCCTGCACTGAAGTGTTGTTCTTAAAGATTGCTTTTCCCTTCCCAACTGTTCAACCTCTCTAACTGTTCAACCTCTCTAACGTCTTTTGTGATTATTTTCCTAAGTTCAGAGACACAATGCAACTACACTATCAAGAAAGCCATAATATTTTTTGGGGTAGAATTATTATTAGAAGGAATGGGAAATGTTCCAGAAGTTGGTTAGAAATATTTTTTGAACTGAAAGAAAGAAAGAAAGAAAGAAAGAAAGAAAGAAAGAAAGAAAGAAAGAAAGAAAGAAAGAAAGAAAGAAAGAAAGAAAGAAAGAAAGAAAGAAAACCACATTCAAGAAATGCTCCATGTATTAGGAAATAAATATGTAATGCTGTATATTCTGTACAATCTTGTATAAAGTTCTCCACATCTGATGTAAGTGATGTATGCTGAACAGAAGATCAGTGGGGAGGAGGGTAGATTTGGTATGAATAGAAGTCCTCCTTCCCCAAAATCTTTTATTTGAATCTTGGTTGTTGGATGGAAAATTATTTTGTGAGTAAAACATTTTCCATGGAAAATCACATAAACTGCATAGGATGTGTCAGTTTCATCGTATGACAACAGCTTTTAATATGGTAGCCAGGTTCCACTATTGTTCCCCACTGTTTCCAAGTAGCAAATACATTAAATGTTTATTAGGAATGTCCCAAGGGAGTTGCAATTGATCACAACTGCCTGACACCTGACTGCATATTTAGGAACAGATATTTGTTCTCTATACTTTGTGTATTTATTGCAGGGAACAGCGGTGTAACCTGACTGCCACATAAAGTGTGAAGCAGTCCTGTACTCTAGTGATAATGCATTGAAGTGGTTGGGTGAAGAAGGTACTTCATATAACCAGTCAGAAGAAATCCGATCAAAGACCATTCTCTTGTCAAAGACATCTATAGCCAAGGATTTACTTCTAAATATTGGGAGCAAATGCCTTCTGGGTAACCAGAACCTTTAAAACACGTAGAACAAGGTTTTTTTGTTTTGTTTTGTTCTTTTGTATTTCAAGAAACTCTTATCAAACCAAGGCCTGCTTTGGGCTTCTGTTTGTTCTCTTTAACAGAAATCTTGCATGTGCCACCAACCACCATCTTGAAAGCATTATAGATTCGGAGAAAAAGGTTGGTTATTGGAGATTTAAAATAAAATGTGCAGCAAAGGTAATCAGCGATTACATAAATTTTGCTCACATTGCAGTGCAAGCTCCACAGCTAAGGGTGCATTCATACCTACCTTCTTAGGAAACAGTAGGTTACTCCAGTAGTCACTTCAGCAGTAAAGTATTTCATTTCTGTACTGACCACACTGCCAGCTTAGTGGGGGTAAACTACTTCTCATTTGGTGCACTCAAACTTACTGAGATTAAGTATTTTTCCACTGAAATTATTGCTGGAATAAACAACTCATATTGTAGGTGTGAATTTACCCAAAGTGGTGAAGCCTTTCTGAATATGCTGCCTTTAAAAAAAAAAAAAAAAAGCAAGCAGCTCTATGATCTTCTCAAGTGGCACTCACTGTTTAAAAGAAAAAACCTGGTTAATATTTTCTGTGGTATTAATCTGCAAATTTTGAGATTATTGATGAGAATTGTGTTATCAAAAGAAAATGTGCTAAACTCATATATTTTTATATTTGTGGTGTTTTCCTATTAGTATAGAATAGTGAATGAGTATCCATATAGCTGACTTGCAAGAGTGAAATATTCAGAGTAAATATGAAAATGCTGAAAATATTTGTAATATTCACAGTTCTGATAATTTATTGAAAATAGTCTGCCAAAGATCATTCGCTAAATATCTGTAATGTGCATTTTCTCTCTTTTGCTATAGGTGTCATTGTGTAGGTATTGCTGCTCTATCACTTGCCCTTCTTTGAAGTTTGCTCTCTTGTATGTCGAAAGGTGACACTGGTCAGCCATTTTATTTTACTGCAGTGCAGCTCTTTTTTGGCTAACAATAATGAAACACATTGTCATTTGTTAAAGAATCCCAGACGGTAAGGTTGAAAGGAACCTCAACTATTATCTAGTGGAATCCCTGCCTGAGAAAGGATCAAATAAATTAATGTTGCACAATTGCACCCCCTAGCCCCAATCCAGCAAGGAGTGAGCCATGCACAAGGGGCTGCTGCAGGAGCACAAAATGCCTCTCATTTAGCAGTCCAGTTTGCACATGCCAATGAGACTCTGATCAAGTGACCAACAAGCACAAAGGCAGATTGCAGGCCACTACTGTGCTCATTGAAGCATAGCTCTGCTTTTCCCCAGTAATGGAAAGAAAGGCACTCTCTTCTATCCATCACTGGGGTCAGTGGAGACAAGAGGGGGATCTGTGAGGGCTATTGCATTCACAAATCTAAGAGTCAGGGCATCTGGCTGCACTACAAAGTATCAAGAGCCATGCACACATCTGGAGCTTGCACTGACATTTCTGATGCAGCAGATTTCACTACTGAAGAGGTTCGTACCTATTCTGTTTTAAAACTGGCTTTCCTTGTCAGTTACTGAAACTGCTGAAGTTAAAGTGTCAAGGAAAGCTCTGGATACATGCACAGTTCTTGCTTGTGTGTGGACTTTTCTTCTTTGCATTTTCAGTTGAACCCTCTCCTCAAATAACCTAAAGCCAATCAACAGATTGACAGCGTAATCTTAACTTGCGCTGGAACAGGCAGGCTGGTGGGCCTATGCTGTATCCAGCACAAATTTGGGGCTGACTGAGGGCCAGCCCAGGGCAAGGGGAAATAATTCCCCTTACCCTAGGTAACACCTCAGTGGAACTACTTGGCTCCATGCCACCTATAGAGGTGGCACAAATCAGAGTGGTTTGGAGCTGTCCATAAGTGCCAGCTCCTGGCGCCGCTCCCTGCATGCCTGCCCACCCTCTCCCTGCCCCAAAATGCCTCCTCCCCACCCTCCCCACGCTTCCCCAGACCCCCACCCTCCCCAAACTCACCCATCCCGGGGCCCACAGCAGCACAGGCAGGCTGCCACATGTCCTTCCCTCAGCCCCCCCAACTCAAATAGAGATACAAACGTGCTTTATGGCACATATGCAGCTGGCCCAAGGGCACTTTAGGATTGCGCCCTTAATGGCACCAGCTGTGACTTTAAACTGTGAATATTTTATGTATTTATTACACATGTATAATTCAATCCTAGAAGGTTCAGACCAGTTAAAATTTATTTTAAAGTCTGAAGTGTCTAAAATCCAATTTAAACCCACTAGAATGAATTAACTAGTTCAAATGCTGTACTTGCTAAATTCCAACCACCCAAAACTAGAGCAAACAGCAATACTTTTCTGTATTACATCTTTAAAACTGTTTCAAACTTAACTATCAGGGCTCCTGTCGGGGAACCTGGGAATTGTTGTTCTCTAACAAAGAAGTCTCAAAGGCTTTACAGTGCCTTTAGTTTCCCAGGATCTTCAGGCAAGGGCGGTGCCAGATGTTTCCCAGATTGGGCAAAGGCCAAGGGTCCATGTCCATCAGAGAGTCCATCTTGCCACACTGAGATCCAAAGCCTAAATACCATGGCAGTGATAGCAGCCATAGTGCCATCAGGGGACAGGAAAGGGATGCTGAGGGGAGGCTGAAGGGCACCCTGCAATCAAGCACCAGCGCTATTCTCTGAGACAAGTTGCAAAAGTTTAAACCAGATCCAAACCATTTAGAATTTCTATTGCAGAAATTAGATAATGCCTTCAAAATTATTCATTCAGTTGCAATCACCCAACATTAGGAAGGATTCCAATAATTGTGGAGAAGCCGTCAAGAATTCCTCCCCATGCATCCCCGCTGTCTGAACAGGGTGGTATGAATAGCTTTTATTAATTAGTTTATTTCTTAAGGGTCTACAGGATTGCTGTCCTTTTAAATTCGGCTGAAGAAACATCACTCAACAGATCTGTCAATATTTAAAAATATAACAGAAAGCAGAAAAAGAGGCCTCTTCAGACTTTCTGTTGTCAGCTATAGTATGGTAGACAAAATCAAAACAGAGCAGGGGCTCTGTCTACCATTATAGAGGGAGACTATAACCTAAACAGGGAGATTTGACTAGTTTGCCTGTAAGAAGTAATTGTCCCACAGTGAGATGAAGTTAAGACACCCACATGGATACTGAAATGCTGAATCCAAGCCAATGGCAAAGGAATTGGGACAGAGAAAGAAGGCAGGTCAATGCATAGCTATGCTTATGTTTGTTAAAGGTTATTGCAGCTGTAAAACCCAGAAAAATCTACAAGAGCAAATGTACCAGATTCAATCCACACAACCTAGTTCCTTTGTAAAGGGAAAAAAGAGAGAATTGATTCACATCATTAATTTTCACTTAAAATAACATCACTTGGCAGCAACTGGCTTTTGTACCCATTATGAGTTTTAGGCTTCTTTCTTTGAATATACTCTGACATAATCTTTTCAAAATGGGAACGTGCAACATTTCTGGCTCAGGTATTTTATTGCTGAGCAGAGCCATAGTTTCTTATTTAAAATAATAATGGAAAAAATAATAGAGGAACTTTATAAGAACTCATTGGTAGTCAAGAGGGCACCTAATCCACCAAAGCACTTAAGGATGTGCTTTGTTTTAAGCTGAATCAGGGGCCTACCAAATACTATAATGTATAAAGTGTATTTTCTAAGTTTTAATGTTTGTGTTTTGTGACTAAGATGCCCAAGCTGGTCAGTCTTTAAAAAAAAAAAAAGTAAATCTAATGTAATAATTCTGTATATGTCAAGAATCTGGACATTAAATGAACAAGATGTTCACATAGTATTGTTGTTATATCACGTGATTTTAAAATGGTTAGCAATTTTTGTAGCCATGGGAACTACATGAAGATGAATTCCTAGTACTATGTACAATCATCTCTATGTGTTCGCTAGAACCCAACTGCAGTGTCAAAAATCGACAAAGGTTTGTGAAAGTTGGCTTAAAGAAAACAGAAGAATTTGGGTTTATGATCACTGTGCATTTTGTTAACAAGTGAATTCAAATAGTTTTATTTTTACCAAAACTGATAATCTTTATTCCAGTAAAAACAGTTGCTGATTAAAAAAAGAAAAGAAAAATATGTATATTATTTGGATGGTTTCTATCATCTTTGTCTAAATACTTACAATGAAAATATGTTGCAAGGTGTATCATACCAACGTACAAAAATAAATGACTTTTTTCCTGCATGCTTGCCTGAGGTATGTTGTGATTTGAATTGCCTTATGCAAAACAAACAAACAAAAAAGGTTGTATACATAACTCAGAAATGCTTGGACATTGTTTCATCACATTACATGTGTACTTGATACTGTGTTATGTCAAAATTTGGACAAGTTGTCTGTCATCTATGTATCTTGTGGGAGACATCTTACCTTGTTAGACTGTACTATGTAACCCTCTCATTTGCCTGAACTAGTCAGAGTTGTATAACTCAGTGTCTCCAACTGTTTCCTAATCTTAACACATTTCCTAATGCTGAAATATAAATGTTTGTAAATTCTTCATTCATCTTGTCTCCTCTTATGTATTTCAAATCAGGCTTTTATCCCATGAAGAAAAAGCAACCTTCCATTGCATTTAACAATTCTCTACAACATTATTGTCTCTTCACAATATATGTCAACCTGAGTTCCATTCAACTAACTTGCATAAAATTATAAAAATCTTTAGCTTCCTTCTGTGGGCATGCTCATGTACTGTACAATGTTCCTGTTTCACTCCCCTTCTTCCCTCATGCTTTCTACCACCTTGCTGACTGAAGACATTAAAAACAGTAATGTTTTGAAATTATAATATAAAACCACCAACACTTCTACAGTGGTGACACTCATCAGAGATTAAACTTGCCAGCATTTCAGTATCTGAAGAAATTGCTCTGCCTATTTTAGCCTCAGAAAAGCATGGCTTCCCAAACTTTACCAGTGGGTACGCGGAGTTCTCTATTTATTTTAGATAACTTTATATCATTTTTCATGTGAAAATCTTGTCAAGTGGTATATATAAGCCCAATGAAAAACAACAGCAACAGTCTGGCAGCCACCAGAGGCTCCTTGGGAGAAGGGGACTTTCGTCCCCTTCCCCTGGGTAAAGAGAGCAGCCTTGCAATGGGGCCACTTGATTCACCGCTGACCAAAAGGTCAGTGGTAAATCAAGAGCCTTTGTGTAGGGTGGTAATCCCAACACAGAGGCTCTGGATCCCAGTCCCACCTCCCTTCCACCCCACTCCCTCCCCCTGGAACGCCTCCTCCGTCCCCGTCCCCACTCTCCGCCTGCCTTTGCCTGGCACTGGAAAGAAAACAAGTCAGTGCCACACAGTCCTACACAGGGAGAACATTCTCTTGAGGCACTACCATAAAGAATGCCCTGACTTGGGTCAGCTGCAGGGTGACCTCAGTTGACAGAAGGACCCACAGAAGGGCCTGTGATGAGGATCTCCAGGCAGGTTCATGTGGAATCAGCTTGTTCTTGGGCATATTCATGACTAAACTGAGAAAAGCCAATCTATTTTTTAAAATTAAGTGTATATTAAAATTTAAAAATATGCACAGAAATAGGAAAGGGGTAAAAGGAAACTATAATATGACGGAAATTATAGAACTGCATATAGACAGTGAAGAACATATAAAAATGTCTTTCATCATAAGTCATAGCAACCCAAATTTTATATAGTACTGTATGTTAGTCTAAAAGCCTTTCAATAACCTTAATTCTTGTGTGTGTTCCTCCATCATAGCAATTTTCCAAACGTTTTTATGCCAAGCTCTTAACGACAGTAGATCTGTGACTTTCCACTGCTGGGAGATTACAATTCAGCAAAAACTGTGTATTTTAAAAATAACTGTTGTCATTATAAGATGATCTATAATATTGCTATTAACACGGGACAAACAGGCACCCCACTGAATAAGAAAGATGTGTGTATATCTAGGTCCCATTCAGTTGTTTACAACAATAGCCATTCAGTGAATCTGACCAGAGATGTGGGCGTTCCCAAGATATAAACACATATTGCTTGAATCATACGGGAGAAGGCAAAACTGTCCATCTGGCCCTCCTTAAATAGAGTACCTAGAAACAAGGACTATTCTAGTCCCTTTTCACAATTCCAAGCATGTAAAATGAATGTGATGGAGGGGGGCAGCAATGCTATGGCAACTTCACCCAGTGACCTGTGCATTGAGAGAGCCCTGCACATGTATATGTGGGAGGAGGCTCTACACATGTTCCCATTAATGAATGACCACGGGTGGAGCCTGCTGAAATGCCACGTTTCCACATGCACATTTATGGTATACACTCAGAATAAGTGAACAAGCTTCTGCTATATGGACAAAGGAACAAAGGCCTGCATCCACAAAACTGCATGAGGAATGCACACAAAACTCTGGATCATGACCCCACTGCCCATTCTCCAAACATTTCCGTGGCGAAAACTGACACAGCTTTGTAAATATCAGTGGGCTTCCCCCAGTGATACTTTCATTTATTCATTTATTTAGCAGATTTTTATCCCAACCTTCCTTCAAGGATTCATGCTGCTGGGCATGGTTTTTCTCCTACTTTATCCTCACAACAATGCTGTGAGGAAGGGTAGGGTGAGAGATAATTACTTTTCTGAGGTCACCCAATGAGCTTCAGCCTGAGTTGGAAATCTGAATTGGGGCTCATAAGAACAGCCCAGCTGGATCAAGCCATAGGCCCATCTAGTCCAGCTTCCTGTATCTCACAGTGGCCCACCAAATGCCCCAGGGAGCACACAAGACAACAAGAGACCTGCATCCTTGTGCCCTCCCTTGCATCTGGCATTATGACATAGCCCATTTCTAAAATCAGGAGGTTGCACAAACACATCATGGCTTGTAACCCATGACAGATTTTTCCTCTAGAAATTTGTCCAATTCCCTTTTAAAGGCATCTAGGCCAGATGACATCACCACATACTATGGTAAGGAGTTCCACAGACTAACTACATTTGCTGAGTAAAGAAATATTTTCTTTTGTCTGTCCTAACTCTCCCAACACTCAATTTTAGTGGATGTCCCCTGGTTCTGGTGTTATGTGAGAGTGTAAAGAGCATCTCTCTATCCACGCTATCCTTCCCATGCATAATTTTGTATATCTTAAACATATCCCCCCTCAGATGTCTCTTTTGGGCTGAAGAGGCCCAAACTTCTTTCCTCATAAGAAAGGTGCCCCAGCCCAGTAATCATTTTAGTCGCTCTCTTTTGCACCTTTTCCATTTCCTCTATATCCTTTCTGAGATGTGGTGACCAGAACTGGACACAATACTCCAGGTGTGGCCTTGCCATCAATTTGTAAAATGGCATTATAATACAGGGTGACCCAAATAAAACAGAACCCATAAAAATTTTATTAAATCCTACAAAGGTCCAGTAAATTTCAAGAAACTTACTGGACTCAAACTTATTGAGTTTGAGGAAGATTATTGTTCCAATATTTCATGCACAAAGTCAACTTGTATACCCTGAAAGAAAAAAGAAGAAAAATTAAAATTAACAGTTTTATTCAAAGATTTGTGGGTTCTGTTTTTTTTGGGTCACCCTGTACTAGCCGTTTTATTCTCAATACCTTTTTTAATTATCCCAAGCATAGAATTTTTAATGATCCCAAGCATAGAATTGGCCTACTTCACTGATCTCACATTGGGTCAACACTTTCATTGAGCTGTCCACCACAACCCCAAGATCTATTTCCTGATCTGTCACAGACACCTCAGAACCTATTAGCCTAGTCCTAGGCTCCTAGTCCTAACCCAGCACACTATGGTGACATGACTCTGAATATACAGGTATATCTTGCAATTTCACCTGTCATCAAGGCAGAGCACTGACAAAAGTCACAAATGAATGTATGTCAGCAAACTTTTGGTTTAAAGGGGCCAGACATTGTTTAACATTGTTGGGCATCCAAAAGTGGTCCATGTGGAGCTCAGCTTGGGAGGTGAAGCCTAACCATGTGCCAGATAAGGAATGGTGGAGCTGCCACCCAGGCTCGTGGAGTCCCTGTGCCACTTGAGGCAACTTGGGCAGGAGGCTTTGCCTCCCAAACCAAGCTCCATGTGGGCCAGATGACTTCAGCTGGCTGAGAACAAAAGAAGAAAGTGACAAAAGCCAAGGCAACAGAACTCAACGTATTGCTGTAGCATGGGAGCTCCTGGCACATGGCTCCCACACATGACACTGTTGGATCAGGCCAAACATCTCCAGCCATGCTTAAGAGTGGTTCACATTGTTAAATTGCACTGTACAATTGTGGACAAAGCACATTGTACTTATATGGCCAATAGGGCAAAAGCTTAATGTGAACAGGATTACCTGCAGTGAGCTGCCAGCTATCTCTCTTATCATAGCTACACTTTCTGTTGCAACTGTAGTAACGAGAAATGGTTGTTGGGTCAATGGTTCACACAAATCCACGCAGTTGTGTATCCAGATATGTGATCTTTTTCAGCAATTTAGCAATGTGAACAACCCCTTAAAATACCTTTTAAGGAAGGGGGGTGGGTCTGTCATAATAGCCAGATTATCATAATCACAAATTCATTGTTCCATTTTCCTCTTCATCTTATAATGCATGTACATAAATGTTAACAGCTCCACACCATGTTATGGCTTTAAAAATATGTGCTCTACATTTCCTCTCACCCATTTTTCCTGGACCTGACTGCAAAGTTACTGCCATTCTATGGTCTGCAAAAAATGGTGACATTTCATAGTAACCATGGAAACCACCATAGTGGAAAGCAAATTCCTTGAGGAAAGGACATGTGTGATTAAATGCAGTACAGCCCCCTCCTCCTCCTTTACAGATGCTTTCCATATGCAAGAAATTTTTGTCCCCAGTGTGGAAGCTCCAACTTGAAGATTTTGGTATGGCAACTGTAGGGATTCTGTACTGTTCGAAATAAAATTTTTTCAGTTTTACCTGCCATGTTTGATCAGGAACAAGGACCTCCTTGATCCATAGTTCAACAGACACACCTCTGATTACTACAAATCACAAGTGAAAACCCACCAAAAGGCTTTCTACATACACACATAGGGTATTTCATCCATTCACACGACTATATCCACACATGTAGAATTGGTCTACAGAAAACTAACTCAGTAGGCATCCCTTCTCCCCAAGGAACCACAGAAATTATGGGCCCAATTCAAGGTGCTGGTTTTTGACCTTTAAAGCCCTATACTGCTCTGGGCCAGGGTATCTTAGAGATTGCCTACTCCCATACAATCTGGCTCATCCTCTTAGGTCATCAGTGAAGGCCTTTTTACAAGTGCTGCCACCCAGGGAAGTACGTGGGGTGGCGGCAAGAAATAGGGCCTTCTCAGTAGTGGCACCAACGCTACGGGATTCCCTCCCCCTTGACTTACGAACTGCTCCCTCCCTTGAAACTTTCCGGTGAGGCGGGCATCAACAGTTTCCAACAGGCCAGAGGCTCATTGGAGATTGGGAGCTCCTTGCAGGCCAGATTGGGGGTCCCTGAGGGCTGCAAATGTTCCCCAGGACAGAGTTTGCCCACCCTGGTCTAAAGCATCATCTACACATTTGGTAGAAGGAGGTGGTATAATCCAGAGTTGGTAGAATGAATTGTACCACTCCAAACTACAGGTGAGGGTGCCATTTTTGAATGCTCAGTCATGTATATACTTCCCTAGCATATTAGGGAGAAAAGTTGAAACTTTGCCTCTTTGTGTGCTAATTTTTCATGTGCAGACATTTTCAATTAATTTTTTGTTTATTTGTAAAAGAGCTTTAAAACCTGCTATCCTCTCACCTGGAGTCTGAAACAGTACAATCCCCTAACCATCTCCTTTACCTCTCATCCTGAGTAATGTGCAGATCCAGTTTAAGAAGGCTGCAAGATCATGGTTATGTGAGAGTTGTGACATTTCTGATCAAATGAAACATATCTCTCTCTCTCTCTCTCTCTCTCTCACACACACACACACACACACACACACACACAAATGCCCATACAAGTTTTGCCATTTTTAGAAGCAGGTTGGTTTTAGAGGAGGTTGCTTTTAATTTTGATTAAGCCCTTTCCAGAGCAAGTGCTTCTCATCCTATTCATGCTAGAGCATAACGATAAAACTGTCATACCTCCTGCCAAAGACATTACAGAAGGCTGAGTTTGCAGAAAGCAAAGTGACTGTAGCTACACTCCAGGGAAAAATACCCTGCCAAAATCAGGGAGGGGGAAGAGAGCAATTCTGGTAGCAGCACCCAAGAATCCTTCACTGAATGAGTTAGAGCTTTTTTCAACATGCTTTAATGTATAATATGCAGTATAGTAATTGAAGAAAAAATTGTAGAATATAAATCATATTTAAAATGAACCATGCTCATGCCCTCCATCTGGCAAAGGAGGAACTTGGATGGAACTTTCTGGGGAGGCTAAATGGAAAGCAATGAAATATTGAGAAGGCATTAATGATTATGATCAGGAATGTTCCCAATGAATGACTCAGCAGTTTTACTGGCAGGAACAAGAAATACGGTGCAAGGAGGAATTCTTCACTGACCATGTTTCAGATCAAGTCTACCATGCAGTACTTCAATACAAATGTGTTACAAAAATGAGTGGTATCAGTCCACTGAATGGATATAATAATAAAAATAAAAATAATAATAATAATAATAATAATACACGTATTTCTATACCGCCTTTCTTGGTCCTCAGATTTCTCCTTAGACTTTATTCAAGGCGGTTTACATAGGCAGGCAATTTAAATCCCCGTAGGGATTTTTACAATTTGAAAGAAGGTTTCTATCTTTCAAGAAACCACAACATTCAGATGTTTCTTTCTTGATCTGGTCGCACATTCTGGCCTCCATCCTCCAACACTCAGAGCAAATGGAATAGCTCGGCTCAGCTTATCAGCTGCTTCAAGGTTGCAAGGTGCCTCGAACTGGCGACCTTCGGATGTTATCTTCAGGCAAATGGAGGCTCAAGCCTCTAGACCAGACCTCCTGCCCATATATAATCATATATTGTATCATATGTATCATATATTGTATCATATGTATCATATATATTATAACATATATAAACATATAATCGTCAAGACTGGTGGGCTATAGGCAAAACAATCACTGGGCAAGAAGTCTGAGAGCAGCTCAGCCAATACCCAAGCAACTAGCTGTTCGGGTTGAGGACCCAGGTCAGAGTCAAAGGCTTTAAAGGGCCAGGGGGAATCACACTGTTACCTAGAATCTCCACGTCACTGTTGAGCTGGATGCTGCAGTATCACTGTCTGATCATTGACAATGCTGAAACACAGCAAACCTTTTTTTTCTCCCCCCCCCCTGACACAGTATCAGAGAAATGATGTGGTCCTCCTGCCAAAAAAGTATCTCCTTGACCCAAAGTGACCTCCAGCCTGCTCCTAACCTGTGTTGGATACTGCACAGGCCAAGTGGCCTAACTGTACCGGCACAAGTTAGAATTACACTGTGAATCAGCAACATTCACAGAGCCAATTTACACATTATTCAGAGTGAAGTAGTAGAAATCTGGCCCATTTCACTTTAAACTGCAGGTGTGGGCTCATATTAAAAAAAACAAAAAAAAAACTCCCAGCATGTAGTGAATGAAAACAATGAAGAAAAGGTTTAGTGCAGACCTCTCCCTGAACTGTTGGTTTTTATATGCAGGATGCTTTTTGCATGAGAAAGGATTCAAAAATATGACCCCACACCTGCAGATTGAAAAAGAATTGTCCAGAATTCTACTGCCTCCGATTACCACCTCACTCTATAATGCACTGGAGCTCAAAGTGGTGGAACTTTTAAAAAGGGCCATTCCCCCTCAGAGGGAGCAGCCCAGGAATGGGTGCCCAGGTGGAGTCGCAACTATCGCAGCACCGTGGGCAGCCACAGGCCTTTCTCCCTACTTGGGGGGACGGGACAGGACTGCAAGCCTTGGAGAGTTTCCAGGAGGCCTGCAGCCCCTTCTGTGGGTCTCCCACAAGCAATTTTCACAATGGAGAGAGGTGAAGGATCTGTCCTGAGACCGGTGCTTTTCAACCTCTCCATAAACGACCTGGAGACAGGGTTGAGCAGTGAGGTGGCAAAGTTTGCGGACGACACCAAACTTTTCCGAGTGGTGAAGACCAGAAGTGATTGCCAAGAGCTCCAGAAGGATCTCTCCAAACTGGCAGAATGGGCAGCAAAATGGCAGATGCGCTTCAATGTCAGTAAGTGTAAAGTCATGCACATTGGGGCAAAAAAATCAAAACTTCACATATAGGCTGAAGGGTTCTGAGCTGTCTGCGACAGATGAGGAGAGAGATCTTGGGGTGGTGGTGGACAGGTCGATGAAAGTGTCGACCCAATGTGCGGCGGAAGTGAAGAAGGCCAATTCTATGTTTGGGATCATTAGGAAGGGTATTGAGAACAAAACGGCTAATATTATAATGCCGTTGTACAAATCTATGGCAAGGCCACACCTGGAGTATTGTGTCCAGTTCTGGTCACCGCATCTCAAAAAAGACATAGTGGAAATGGAAAAGGTGCAAAAGAGAGCGACTAAGATGATTACGGGGCTGGGGCACCTTCCTTATGAGGAAAGGCAACGCCTTTGGGGCCTCTTCAGTCTAGAAAAGAGACACCTGATTGGGGACATGATTGAGACATACAAAATTATGCAGGGGATGGACAGAGTGGATAGAGAGATGCTCTTTACACTCTCACATAACACCAGAACTAGGGGACATCCACTAAAATTAAGTGTTGGGAGAGTTAGGACAGACAAAAGAAAATATTTCTTTACTCAGTGTGTGGTTGGTCTGTGGAACTCCTTGCCACAGGATGTGGTGACGGCATCTGGCCTGGATGCCTTTAAAAGGGGATTGGACAAGTTTCTGGAGGAAAAATCTATTAGGGGTTACAAGCCATGATGTGCATGTGCAACCTCCTGATTTTAGAAATGGGCTATGTATCAGAATGCCAGATGCAAGGGAGGGCACCAGGATGAGGTCTCTTGTTATCTGGTGTGCTCCCTGGGGCATTTGGTGGGCCGCTGTGAGATACAGGAAGCTGGACTAGATGGGCCTATGGCCTGATCCAGTGGGGCTGTTCTTATGTTCTTACTTACTGTGAGCTTCTGCAAGTAGCAGGAGGTGTGGGGAGCCCTGTGCAGCTCTTTGCAGGGCTCCTCGAGGCTTGGAATATTCAGAAACAGCGCACACAAACAATCTCCTGGTGGTGATGCGAAACCGGAAGTGGTTTGTACAAGCTGTTTCTGAACATTTCAAACCTCAGGGAGCCCTGCAAAGAGCTGCACTGGGCTCCCTGCACCTCCTGCTGCTTGCCCAAGCCCTTAGGAAGTGAAAGCACACTCCCTTGCCCCCATTAGTGACACAATCCTTACTTAGGGAGTAATGCTCCCTAAAAGTGTGAGAAGCACTGATTTAGAGTATTTATACCATGCTTTTCTTAAACCTGATGAATAACTCAAAGAAACTTACAAAAAGTTTACAATGTACAATAAATATAAAAATATAGTATATAAAAAGTATATAAAAGCTTTCCCCATTTGTTCCCTTTTGTACCCAGCTTAACTAGCCCATGGGCTGGTAATCATATAGCAACAGGACGGGCTAGGGCTGCAGGTGGCAAATACAGCCCACACATGTGCTTATTCCTGACCTGAAAGTTCTACCATTATTTGTAAAAGGTAAAATTGTGTCTGCTATTGACTTCAGAGGAATTGATTTCATAGCAGCAAGATCTGATTGCAGATTATTCACCTCTGCTAGTGAAATGAACTTTTTATAGAGTGAACTCTTGCAGTTCATCAAACTTGGGCACAATTTTTTCCCTTGAGAATGCCGCCTGAATATTGATTCCAGAATGAGTTTAAAAAGAGGGGGAGGGGGGATTATCCATTGTATTTGTTTTCTTCAGAACAATGGATTAGAAAATCTTGATCTATTAAAAAACATCAAAAATGCAACAGAACATGAGACAGATAGAAGATTAAAAGGTGTGCATCCTTTGTAAGCAATAATGAAAAATTAATCTTGCTAAATACCACAGGGGGAAGGAGGTTAAGAGAACAAAAGAAAAAAATAATAGTCTGGAATTCAAAAGAGTAATTTTTAAAAAGATTTTTGTGTGTGTGAATGTTTAGGAAATGTCATATCTCATCTGATCCTGGTTCTTTGTACAAAATCTGATCATTATTCTGCATATTATCTGGATTTGTTGTTGCTTAGCCCAGAGGCAAACATGACAAAGGATGTTTCTTTAAAGGATTGCCTTACATTTTGTTACTGAGGTTATTACAAAAGAATCTCCAATTAAATAAATCAGATGAGCCTTTTTAGTAAGAATGGCCTTGAGACAGTTATGTGCACTATCAGTGCATGGGAAGCAACTGCATGTAAAACAATACCTTGCACTTTCATCTGATTAGGGACCAGAGCATGAATGAAAGTCAAAAATGGGTGAATATCAAAGCATGCATAATGTGGTGGCAGTTATCACATATGAAACTATGCAGCATTGGGTACAATGGTGTGCCAACCAACACATGCAGACACAGATTTACTAGTTGTACACAAAAGCTATGATCTGTCCCTGGGGGAAAAAAAATGATCAATGCCCTTTCTGGGAGATTTGACCTTTGACAAAATAGATGTGCATGTACCTGTATTTTCATTTCTCTAGAGAAACCCAGCAGCATGTTTCCATATCCTTGACTGCTTAGTTGTCAGGTGACAAGGATGAAAAAATTGCAGAAAGTTATGTGCACGGTTATATGTGAGACAGAATTTCAAACAATAATAAAGAATTTCCTTCCTCTTCACTGGAGCAGCTGCATAAGAACTGGTATATGCACCAAAACATGTTATAAAACATTTGTTGTTCATAGGAAATAAAGAAATACAGCATCAACATTTCCCTTAATGATATTACTCAGAAGTATGCCATAAGCAGTTGTTAATATTTTATGTCAATCGGAGTGCAATCCTGGTGTGGGCCACATGCACCAGCTCCCAAGTGCTGCTGCATACGTACTATAAGGCATTTAATGCCAACTCGGGAGTCAGCTGGGCCAGCCCCTGTGCAGGCTCCAAAGGGCCAGATCAAACCCCTGTGCCAGCCCAACAGGGTGACTTTGTGCTAGGTGGCATGGGGAGTGAGAGAGGGTGGCAGGTGGGTGTTCCAGGATGGGGTGTTTTGGGGTGGGGGGAGGGTAGAATGGGAGGCGGATCATGATTGGGAGGGGGGCGGGAATGGTGGTGGCAGTGCAAGCTAGATCCTAAGCCCTGGCCTGAGCAGCCTTACATGGACTGCTCGGATTTGTGCCTGCTATTTAACAGGCACAGATCCGAGTAACCCCACAGGGCTGGCTGTGACTCAACAAGGGGTAAGGAGAAAAATATCTCCTTATCCTGAGGTGACCTCCAGCCTGCACTTAACCTGTGCTGAATCCTGCTCAACTACTGTGCTCCGCTTGTTCCAGCACAGGTTAGGATTGGGCATTCTTTCATCATTATCCTAGTAGTTAAACTGTGAGAGAAGGCATTTAATAGTGAAGTGTATTTGAAATCCTATGTAGATCTGGATTAGAGACAGGGACCTAAGGTTAGTAGTCTGCACTGAGCTGCCTTGAACAGCTTGGCTACAAGGGAAAAGGGGGGATAGAAATAAAATAAATATATGTATAAATAAAACTGAATTGTTAAGGGACCCAATGCACCACTTATTTCAAGTCCAATTATTCTAACCTTTCCTTGTAGAGCAAGTAGCTCTTCAAACTATCCAGTATAATTAATATAACTAATATTTTGATCTTAAAGTTCCAAGTACCGATTGTTCTATCTTAGTTCTTAATGTCCCAGATACTTTATTTTTGAGTGCTGGAAACCAAGAGTCATTTACACTAATCCTCTCTCCTGTTCTTATTGTTCCTATGTTTATAAATCTCTCTGGCCTCACTATAAATCCAAGTGTGATAATGACTGGCAGTGAACAATGCCTGTGTTTGCTTAAAATCCATTCTGTGCCCAGTCTCAACTACTTGTTCTAGCTTCATCCTTTGAGAATGCCTCCCACAGCAGTAGGCAAAATGTTATGTGAGAACAGCTTTATTCAACCATGGCCAATCAGATCAAACCTTGTTATTTTCAATGAAATGAATAATGGCTGTGAAAGTCTTAGTATTTATACTCTTAGATATGTATGCACAGGAATGCAGCCCTAGCTTTACTGAGGAAACAATGGCTATAGCATAAATGTATAGCTAAATATTTCACAAACAGAACTTAAAAGCCCTTGATGAACCTCATAATTTTTAGCTGCAGTCTTCTAGTAATTCGCACTGGTTCATAAAACTCAGGGTTTTCAAATTCTATTGCAATTCACCTTTGGGAAAGGGCAGAAAGTGACTTTCCATGTACAACAAAATTAAAAGGTCAGGAAGAACAAAAGCACATTCTGTTGACTGACCCAATTTCAGCCAGGACCTGAAGTGTTAAAAGGAATACAAACCTCATCTAGCATCTTTATGTAGATTTCATTCAATCCAGCATGAAGAAATCAAGAGAATCTTTATAGTTTGTGATGCTGGAGAATCTATTATCAAAGATCCTGATAGAGAATTATTGAGCATTTTCTTTCAAGTTCAGTCAACCAGCAAAGACACAAACTCAACATTCAAATGCTAATACTACCCTCTAGTGGTTACATTACAGTAAAATTTTGTATCGCTTATTCATGTCTCTCCAACATGTTTTCATGCTGATTCTCCAATACAGCAGTCTGTGTGTCAATGCACATAAGAATTCCCCAGCCTGGAGTGCTTTACTATTCATTTCAACAGAGGGAGCCTACACATTGCTACAATGCAGTTTAAATGGGGCTGCCTCTGAAGCATACAGGCAAGTTAAGTATTTGTGTGAGCCAAGCATCACTGAGGCCAGGACCCAAACATCCCCACTCCTTAAAATCAAACTATCTAAAATAAAATAAGAGAAATAAAATGCAAAATAAGACTTACTTTTCAAAGTAAAACAAACTATTTAAAAAAACTAAACAAACAATAATTAGTTATGAAGGCAGTGAGCAGACAGGTGGGTGTTTTCCAGTGTACAGCACAAAGTACCAAACATATGACTATCTGCCTGTTGAACACAAGTCACAGGTGTATCCTTGGTCAATGAGCTCCTAGCTCTCCCCTGAAGCAATAGTAGCTGACCTTGAAAGAATCAGAGAAATATGTCAATGAGAATTTCATGAACGTTATAGAGGCATGCAATTCTCAGGCTGGCAGTTCTGCTGCTACCATGGAGAGTGAGAGTCTCAAGGAAGGAGGAAGAGGATCATGATCCTTTAAAAGAGATCCATTCTGTGGGTGATTAACTCACAGCCTCTCATGTTAAGGATAATCCTCTGGGGGTGAGGACTCCTAGTAGGTGGTAATTAAATACATATTAAAATAGAGATATGGGTTTGTGACAGGCATGTAGACCACATATTACAATGTAGTTTACAATGCATACAATTACAATGCAGTGATTTGCCTACCTGGTGTGAAAGCTGTAGATATCAAGCATCTTCTAGTAACATGGTGTTCCTGTGGAGGCAGCAGTTATGAAAGCAAATTGGTACCATCAGCATTGGAAGAGTACTTGAGCGGTCCTGGAAACCAATTTGTGATTGCTAGGTAGGATGTTGAAAACGCGAACTGCTAAGATATCATTTTGGGAAATTCTCCTATTCCATATGCACTGTCATCTGGACAGGGAGAGCTGCTAGATCTCAGTTCATGGGTGAGACAGTGAATGGGTGAGACAGGAGGATGAATGTGATTTTGTTAGGCACTGGCACTGCAGAAGGCTATGGGACAAGCCAAATCTGAACGAAGAGGACAGGCTCTACTTAAACCAAAACAGAACCAGACTGTTGATATCTAACATGGAACAAAATTAAACAACATGTAACAATATGCTAAAAATTCACCAGCTGTGAAAGTATCCATACTCCCAGATAAGTATGCATAGGAATGCAGCCCTAGTTTTACTGAGGAAACAATGGCCATAGCATCAAATCTATAGCTTTTAAGTAGCTTTAAACCTGCCACTGGAGGCAAGCCAACAGGAGTTGGGCACTAACTGCTTTGGGTCAAATCATCTGCAATGGATTAAAGTGTAAATATTCTAGATCAGGGGTATTCAAACTATTCAAACAGGCCTGCAGGACACATCTGCCCCCCCCCCCCAACATTACATTATGGCTGCAATCCTAACCTCACTTTCCTGGGAGTAAGTCCCACTGAACACAATAGGACTTACTTCTGAGTAGACCTGGTTAGGCTTGTGCTCTATGTAGCATTACAATTACCTGAGTATGCACATACATCCACTCCTTTCTCTTCTCCCTCCACTCCCACAAGTCACCATGTACATTCTTCCTCTTGCTGGAAGAAACGACTGCTAGTGGTTGAGGAAATAGCCCAAAAGAATCAATGCAGCAATCTGTTGTTAACATATTATAAATGTGCAATTTTCAGCCCATCCCCAAGAGGTTCTTACACTGCCATAACTAGTATTCCTGTGATGTAAGAAACTTTATGGCAATTGCAAATGTGTGTCCAAGGGGATAGCGGATTCAGGATGCCTTTCACCTCAAGTCTGCCACCACTGCCTCCCTTCAGCCAATGCAAACTGCAATGATCTGCTTCCTGATCGCTTGAGTGAGATTTTTCCTCTCCTTATGAGCTGCCATCAAACCTAGAAATGAGGGACTTCCACTTTCATTTACAGAAACATACTGTCTCTGTAAATGAAACCAAGTCCTGGATTTCTAGGTTACAAGGCAGCACAGAAGGAGCATGGTAATGGTTTTGAGTTTTGATTTGTAGTGCAGAACCAGCAATGGAGGAATCAAGGTAGCATCAGGTAGCATCAAGGTAGCATCAGTGTTCCAGGTCGCACTACCCCTACCAACACAGGTAGCATCTCTATAACTAGAAGTGCTGCCTGTTTTTTGGGAGCCTTTGTCCTATGGTAAATGTTTGGTTGTCTCACAGTTTAGAAAAAATATTCTTTTGTGGGAAATGGTTTCCCTTAGTTTTTTGAGGTCTAATTGTGTGTTACTTTTAATTAAGGTAAAACAGAGGAATTGTAGTAGAGGAGCTGAAGAAAATTATGTGGGAAGTTATAGAGACTTACTTGCACAGCCCAGGATCCCTGCCTCAGTTCTGACATCCCAGTCAAATATTAAATGCTTAGTGGAAATGAATTTCTGTATGGATGTGTTTTGCCCCTCTCCCCACAAGCGGATTTGTGTGTTTGAGGTGGCAAAGCATTGGAAGTATCCATGGAGACAATGGCAAGCTCTTCCTGGGCAGCACTAGCAGAGTCTGTGGTGGGAAACAGCACTTTTTCCATGTTTAGATGGCCCAATAATGGGCTACCAATAGGAAGAAAGGTGAAGCCATTTCTGCCCAACATCAGGACCTCTGAGAGGAATTTTATCAGGGCGTACAAAGTTTCTTTTGGGACTCTTTGCAAAGGGGGTGGGATGAAACAGAGTGGGGGAGCATGGTGACAGGTGAACAGAATGCGGGAGGGGGGGACAGGGTGGAGACAGCTGGAAAAGTCTTTGGAGCCCAGGTCTACCCACCCTTGTTGCATCAGCAGTGAGATACAGTAATACAGAAAAGCAAACACACTTAAATCTCTCTAAAATATTTTAAATGTAGAAAATCATGCAGAAAATGAGCATCATCATATTTAGGCTCACACTAGAATGGAAAGTGTCCTGTCCTGTACCAAAACTTGCTTCTGCAGCAGCTGTAGCCCCTTCCATTACTTCTAGTGCCTCGCCGAGCGCTCCCCTATGGGCCACCAGAGGGCGGAGAATTGGCTGCCTACAGCCAGCAATAAGAGTGGCAACCCACGAATCATCTCTATAAATAATAAAGCTCTAATTAACCTTCTCTATTACAAATTTAGTTGCATGTTTTGTGTGCAGGGGGGGTGGAGGCTTTGCCTCGGTGGTCCATGGGCTCCTAAAGGTTGGGAACCACTGCTATAAGTGAAATACCCCTGGTTTTTCAGAGGGTGCTTTCACCAGCAATTTGCTTCCTCCTGCTCCTAAACCAATAGTTTAAGCAAAGTATTTTTATAACCAGATCTTTTTTTCCTCAGCCAGGCAAGGCTGCAGTCTTATAGCACAAGCCTCTGCATGCCTACTCAGAATGAGGTCCCTTTGTGTTCAGTGGGGCTTACTCCTAGGAAAGTGTACAGAGTTGCAGCTTTAAAACCCATTTCCGCCCAGCCCACAGGTGAGGTGAGGTGTACACATTTGATCCCTGTTGCGCATATGCAACACTGGGCAGAAATGGCATACAGCCCAGTCCTATCCACACTTTCCTGGGAGTAAGCCCCATTGACACTAATGGGACTTACTTCTGAGTAGCCATGCCTAGGAGTGGGCTGTTACAAAGGCACACTTACACAGGAGTAAGTCCTGCGGAACTAAATGGGGCTGCCTTCCAAGTAAGCCTGCTTCGAGACTCGCACTGCAGGGAGGAAGGTGCTGCGGGGCTGCTCAGCACCAGCTTCCCTGCGAGGAGGCAGGATGAGCAACGAGCCCCTGAAGATAGCGCCTTTCCCCAGCCGCGACGGAGACGAGACGAGCCGAGCTCAGGGGGCAGACCATGCGCCCGCCCCGCCCCGACGTCGTGCCTGGGCGAATGGCGTGCGAGGCATCTTGGAGGGGGCGGGGCCAGGACGGAGCCCCTCCTCACAGGAGCGGGAAGGCGATGGCTGCAGGCGGCCCGGGAAAGGTGGCGCCCTCCGTCCGTTACTTCTGCACCGCGGGCCGCGGCCTGGAGCCCTTCCTGGTGAAGGAGGTGCAGGCGCGGCTGGAGGCCACACAGGTGAGCGCCTCTGCCCTTGTGGGAGGCTTCCACAGTGAGGCCCTGTAGTAAGTGGCAGTGCGTACTACTTACTACTACTATTTACTAAGGAGTAAGTCAGGTCCTGGGATTTCCATCTCACTTAGGCTGCTGTCCTATCCATACTTACCTGGGAGTAAGCCCCCACTGACTGTAATGGGCCTGGCTTCTGAGTAGACATGCATGGGACTGGGCTGTAAGGGCCCGATCCTGTCCAACATTCCAGCACCAGTGTAGCTGCAGTGCAGCCCCCAGGTAAGGGAGCTCATGGTCCCTTACTTTGAGGAAGCCTCAGTGAGTGCCCTGAGGCGCAGCTCAAGCCCCATAGGCACTGCTGCACCAGAGCTAGAAATTTGGATAGGATTGGGCCCTAAGTCCCATATAGGTGGGTATAGGATACAAGTCTTAACTGGAATAGAGGATAAAGGTGCAGTTCTTGCATAGGAATTTTTCTGGCAGGCTTTGTGCTTTGACTGTTTCCCCCTTGAAAATGCATTTGGGTGTTCAGAACATGGAGTTGTTATCAGGTGGGAAATTCCAAGCCTTGACTCTGTCTATTTCTGCTGTTTTATGGAGGTCTTCATGAAGTGCAGTGGGTGGGGAGGCAGTTGAGGCAGAGCCTCTCCACTGGAGTTCTTCCACAAGCATCACTGCCATGTGAGGTGCTGAAGCACTCACAACCCATGCACTCTGTGTGTGGCACAGGGCAGCCACTTAAAACATGGGTTGCAAGTGGTTGAGTGCCTCACATGGCAGTGGTGCTTTTTGATGAACTGTAGTGGGGAGGCTCTGCCTCCCCTGCCTCCCCACACACCACACATCCCTGACTGGAGCATGCATGCATCACACATTTCCATGTTCCCTAGATCAATCATGAGTCAAATGTGACTGAGTTTGGGGAGGAGCCCTGTCAGCTGAGTAGAAAAACAAACATGGTGAAAATAGCCATGCGCAGTTGCGTTTAAGCAACCTTAAAAAACCACATGAAGACAGGAAAAGCACTTAGTGAAAGTTATGTTAATCCTGGCTCTAACCAAGGGGTATCAAACTCATTTCATACAGTGGGCCAAATAGCATTCATGATGCCTGCTGGGAACCAGAAATGATGTCATTAAGCAGGAAGTGCTTAATAGGAAGCTGTGTATCAGTACAGTGTGGTGCCATTGAAACAATTCTGGAAAATATTTTTCAGATTTATTATGTCATCAATGTACATTATTTGTCAAGGTGGAATACATATTGGGAAAAGTCTTCTTCACCACCAGTGCTGAGCTGAGTATGTTGAGGAAGCTGAAGTCTGCTGAACGACTCTTTTTGCTGTTGAATAAATATCCTCCAGTTTCCATATCGAGAAATAAAGGTAACTGTTACGTGTGACATGTTAACTGCAGGTTAGCATATCAACCTTTGTGTTAACCTTTGTGTTAACTAGTCCTGTTAGCTGGCCACTGCAAGTTTTTTTTTTTCCTATTAGCTTAACATGGTGGGAGGAATTAAGTTAAATTCATCAGCTCTCTCTCTGTTAAAAGAGCCAGTGCGGAGCAGTTTTTGGTTTTGATGTGGTTAAGTCAGATTATGAAGCACATTTTGGGTTGGGTGGGCTACTCTAGAGTAACTGTCTCTTGGCTTCACCTATCTAACTGGGTGACATGAAAATACTTCTCTGAGACCCATGGAAGAAAGAAAAGGTACTAATTTTACAAGTAGGAGCAATGCAAGGGGCCTATCATAGCAAGTCCTTGCTTTTCCTTGCCTCCTTGTCACTTTTCAGATAAGCATTGCATGGAAGGTCTAGCAAACTGCAAACTCCCCTTCCTGCCCTTCTTACTCATTTAGTCTGTTGTATAAATATTTTTGCTACTTCATGGGATAGGATCTTGGATCTCTGCAGATTTACTTGCAAAACCCCTGTGCAGACTTGGAGATTCTGGGGGCTGAGTTTGAACATCAGGGAGTGTGAGCTCCAGTATCTTGTCATTCCCACCAGTTTGTCTACATAGCTGAGTTTTTAAGAAGTGCTCTCCCGTTTGGATATTTTGAATCAGCCTATTAAAGCCATTAGATTAATTAAGATAGCAGAATACCCAGCCCAACAGGAATTGTTAATACTTAGAAACTATTTCAAATAACAGCACAATCCTAGCCATGATTAATCAGAAGTAAGTGGCACTGATATCTGCAGGACATACTTCCAAGTAAGTGCATAGGATTGCGACACAAGCTTGCTTGGTAGGTTTGCTTGAACAGGAGATTTTAAGATTATACAGCATAAACATAAGAACAGCCCCACTGGATCAGGCCATAGGCCCACATAGTCCAGCTTCCTGTATCTCACAGTGGCCCACCAAATGCCCCAGGGAGCACACCAGATAACAAGAGACCTGCATCCTGGTGCCCTCCCTTGCATTGGCATTCTGACATAGCCCACTTCTAAAATCAGGAGGTTGCACATACACATCATGGCTTGTAACCCATAATGGATTTTTCCTTGCCCTAGTCTTAGCTTAAGCCCTGGCAGTGCTATCAGATTTTTCAGGTCTGGGAAAGAAAGAAGATAGCTTGCTAGGCAAAATCTGGAGGGGGATATGTTGTGGAGGGAGACACGAACCTTGGGTGAAAGTTGCATTTATTTTTCCTATGAGTTTATAGTTAGATGTGGAAACATAGCATGAAATTAATTATAACAGTGTTTCTCAACCAGTGGTACTTGAAGTGGTGTCTGATGGTATTCTCAGGATCCCCTGGACAGCTGCCGCCTAGTAGCAAGACCAGGAATGTGACAAAACAAACAGCGGCAGCAGGTTTGGCTCAACAGGCAGAGCTCCGTTGCGTGTTTTTCTGTGCTGGAAAATGCCCTCCTGTGCACCCTGCAGCCTGTGTACTGGCATTCGTTTTGTCGCATCTGGACTCCCAGCCCAGAAGTAACTGGCAATTATGTCATTGCCAATTACTTCTGGTGGTATTCAAATAGGTGGTAATTTGCTGTACTACTTCAAACCACCTATTGTGAAGTGGTAAAGTGGGGGACAAATCTTGAGAAGCGCTGAATTACAGTATTAAAAAATATATACAATTTATTGTTATGCAGTATTAAAAGTAAAGAGTATGTGTTAAACGCTTACTAAGTTGAGACCCTTTATTTTAGGAAAAGTAATCCATGATATTCAGAAACTTGTCAATGAGAATCCCAAGTGTTGGCTTGATATTATTACCCTTTGGAGAAGTCTCCACCATCAGGTAAAACAAGAAAATGTGTGTCATGAATATCCGGATTTGCAGAAACGGAAATTAGAAGAAGAAACTGCCAAAAATAAAAGACAGAAGAGAGAACAAGTGTTTGAGACTTTTTCTGCTGAAACTCAAATAGAAGACCAAGAGAGATGTGACACACTGAAAGATAATAAAGACCATTTCTCATCAGGGAGCAAACCATTTCTTAAAGAGAATCATGAAACTGTTCAAAAGATACCTGTTGAAAGCAGCAGTAGTTTCAGCTTCAGAGTATCTTGCCGCTGTAGTGGAGCACTTGCCAAAATATTTACTGCACAGGTATGTAATAAAATCAAAAATTTTAAAACAAGAATATTAAATGTATGAAAATAGAACTGTAACACTTGGTAAACAAAGGTATGAATTAAGTGAGCCAGGGATATCTAACCAGTTTTATAATGTTTCTTGCCTGGTAGGAATCTTGGTCTGTAGACAGTTTCATTGCACAATTTCTCTTATAACTAGAAAGCATTTCCGAATGCGCTCAGGACTAATTTCATCTTTTCCTATGTAACTTATCCCTTCTTTTTTCTGTAGCTGTTTTGCTTCTCATGTGCTTTTGTAACAGTGTAAAACAGAGATGGATTTCCCTTTAACAACGAATGGTAGTTTCTTCCTGTTAAATTGTATATTGTCTTACACTTTCTTCAACACTGATATGCGAATGAGATTTGATGTTGTAAATGAGTGTGGAATTCAGGCATGCCAGTTGCCTGGAATGGAAAAAAGAAGTTTAACAAATACACTATACATTGAAGCATAGTTTCAGGGGTCTGTACATATGTCAAAATAAAGTTGAAACATCTAGTTCTTGCTGGCCCAGTTCTGTCACACCTGCACAAAAGCCACCACCAAAGGACATACTGTGTTGCATTAACATGGAAGTGCCAACACAGCCATCCATAACTTTTGATATCTGTAACTTGCAAAACCTGGTAATTCCAAAGGCTTGCAGGTGGGCAAAGATATGACTCTTGGCCAAAACAATTACAACACAGAAGGTGCTATCATATGACTGTTCCTTGATTTTAATTTTTAGCAACATAATCATTAAATTGTAGAGATTTAGACTATAAGATTTTTTTTTCTATGTTTACTTTTTAAACAGATTAGAAGGCAGCTGGCAGGGGGCCTTGACCAGGCTCAGCTTTAACTGTCCCCTCCCTCCTTTTCCTGCTTGGTAGTGATAAAAGGTGGCTGTGTTTTGTTGTTCTGCTGTTGGAGTCACGTCTCTTTTTCTCATTCAGTATTAATGCTCTTCTGAGCCTAGCAAAATCTTGGCTTTCCCTGTGCCCAATCAGCCTTGGACAAGCTAACTACTTCCTTCATCCTTGCCCTCTCTTTTGCCCCCAAGGATGTCCATATATTTACTCCTGTGTGTGTGAAGGAACATGTGTGTGAGATGGTGCTGTTGTCATTGGCAATTTTTGCAAGTACAGTGAATCTTCTGTTTAACAGGCTTTAGAAATAACAGGTGTTCTCTGCTTCTTTAAAAACTAATCATATGTGTTTTGCCTGTGTACTGACATGCAGCATGCACATTACCATAAATGCATTCAGATTTAACAGACATTTCTTCCATTAGTCTGTTAAATGAGAGTTTCATTGTACTAATTTTTAAAAATAACCATTAAAAAGAACTGCTGCTCAGTTAATTGGGGAAACTTTTCAAGTTGAAATATTTTTAATCAATTAATCTAACCAACTGTTTGATTAAATATTATGACCAGAAATATGGACTGGAACTACTGGGGCATTGGTGATAAAGACATTACTCTAGTTTGCATTAAATATTATCTACAGTACATACCAGTTGTGTGCTACCACTTTAATTGCACTGGCAATTGTACTGGCTGTAGCAAAATAGTCAACTGTTTCTGTTTGTGTGCCACCAATCCAGTTGATTGTGTTGGCTGTTGAGAAGAGAATCTTATTTCTTCTTTATGCATAACGAGTAATCATGAAGTGTACGAAATTATATAGGGACTTAATATGTAAGGAAAAAATAGCTCTGCTTGAGAAGGTTGTACAGAATTCATTAGCATTTTGCTTTCTAAATAACATAGCTATGAGCAAAATGGGTTTTAAAGACTTCTGTCTTCTGTACCATCTTTTTGGAATTCTTATTCATTGGCTGATGCAGGGAGAGTGGAATTTTTCTTGCTTGTCAATGGTCCAGTTAAATTTCAGGACTTCAATTTTCAGGTTGTCAAGCAAAAAATAATGTTCTAGAAAAGAGCAATCATTATATACTGAAAAGCAGAAGGAACAAGCAATTAATTTTATTATAGAACTCTTTTCGAAAATGTGTTCAGTTTGGGAAATAACGTTTCATGAAATAATTACTTGCCTCACATTGGAAACATCCAGGTAGTTCTGAACAAAGTCATTTGAAGGTGTCAGTCCTGAGCTCACAGTTGGAAGTAAACAGAAGGATTTACTTCAAAGTGCATAGGATCAGGCTGTAAGAGGTATAGTTCTGACTTGGAAATTTTGTAGCTTCCAGAGTAGTTTTTTTTTCTTCTTCAGCCTTTTCGCGTTTGAACGTTCAGCCAACTGCCTAACAACTGTCACTCATAGCTGATTTGTATTTTCAGGAGATGGGAAGAATAATTGGAATCACTCTTATGAAGCACTTGGGATGGAAAGCAGATTTGAGAAATCCTAATATAGAGGTAATAAAAAAACTTACTAACTGAAACAGCAGGAGACTTGGTCATTACTTTTCTCAGAGCTTCCCCTTAAGCATACTAGGTAGGTAGTATCTGTGTTGGGTCTTACACAGGGAGACCAAAAGTAGGAAAGGGTACTCTTTACTGGATTCTAGGGAGCCTGGCCTAGGGCTCATCACCAGGAGCAAAAAAATTAGGTAGATTGTATGTGATACTTGAGAAAGTTTCTGCAAACTTATTTTCCCATATGTATAAATCTATAGAGCGTCTAATTCTTCTAAGGTTTGCCAGAGCCAGTCAGAAGCAAAATTATATAAAAACAAGAACAGTATTCTAGAACTAGTATTCTAAAACAGTATGCTGCTGGTCCAGGCTGTCATATAGAATGAGATGTGTCCCTGTCCTTGTCCGACATACTCTGGGAGTTGGAGAGACAGAAATGCATGTGCTTCTCTCTGTGCTGTGTTCTCTCAAGAACAAAACTCTTAGATGCTGCTGGCATTTTCTTTATAGAACAGAAGCCAACAGTGACAAGTACTATCGTAATTGGGGTCACTAAGATTGCATGGTCAGTGGCAGACAGTTCTGCTATTAGTAGAGATGGGTTTTTTTAAAATGAAGATGAAATAAAAACACATAGCACTGCTTTCTGCCCTTCTCATTTTTGTTAAAAAAAAAAAACAAAACCAAAATCTGCAAAACAATAAAACCTTTAATACCTGTAATGTATTCTGTAACACATCTACATGCATGTGGCTACATCTGCTGACACTATTCCACATATATTGCTTACCTAATACACTTTTAAACAATTATAATTTATAAAAATGCATGCTTGGAATCAAAACACATAACACTGCTTTCTGCACCTCTCATTTTTGTCAAAAAACAAAACCTGCAAAAAACAAACAAACTGAAAAGCACCCCTCTAGCTATTAGGGTTGCTAGTGGTGATATGTCCCAAGAATGTATGGGAGAGACAGCTCAATCCTTTTAAAGTCTTACGCCATTGGAACAAAACTTATGCCCTCTGTGTCTCTGGTATACTGTGGTGACTTGACTATCTCCCTAGACTCACTGATGACTCAATGAGTTCTTCTCTCTTTTTCCTCTTATACTTTTTTGCTCTGCTTTGATATTGTTTTTCACCATGCGATGTTAAAATTAATATTTTAATGCCTTGTTTGAAGTTTTTTACTTGTTGTGATACTTTGTACTTGATTATAAAGCTTGGTAAGCTGCTCTGGACATTTGCTTCAGCATGGGAAAAGCGGATATATATAAATAAATTCTGGTGGCATAAGACCCTTTACGGCTGTTGCAAAACATGACATGCCATTCAGTGCAGCCTAGCCACCAGTGCAAGTGGCTGGATCAATGCACCAACAGCTGGAGGACCCCTGTCTGTGCTGGTAGGTCAACATGGGGAGGGGAAGGGGAAGGAAGAGGAATGGGGCAGAGATGAGAGCAGGAAGGAGGATGTATAGAGGCCAGGAAGCTGGCATCTGCTCCGCTGATATATTATTCCTCTTTCCGGCCTCAGTCCTCCAATCCAGGTACATATGTACTTGCCCCGTGAAATGGATGGTACAGATTCAAGTAAGGCTCAGCAGGTAGGCATAGATTTACCCTGGGCCAAGTGAACAAATGCCCTCCAGGGCCCAAAACTCCCCTGTTTTGCACCCTTCTGAGTGCAAAACAAAAGTGCAAAGTGCACCCTTCTGAGCAGCAAGTTACATAGGATTACGCTGTGAGTGAATTTGCATCTGGTCACCTCTTTTTCCTCTGCTTCTCTCTACCTTTTAAAAAGAAATACAAATAAAATGGGTGGTATGATTGGTTCAAGCCCCCTCCCCATTGTCAGCTTCAGCCTACTGCTTGAAGACCAGTGAAACATAACTTCGAAAAGAAAATGTGAGAACAGAGGTGAGTCTTTAGTTGTTTCTGAAAGTAGGACAATGAGGAGGCCAGCTGAATATCTAAAGGGTTATTATAAGAAGCAATGAGGCAGAAGAGACAGCATGCAGGAGGAAAAAAGCACAATGGAGCAGACATTCAGTGAGAAAATTCATACTGGATGAACAGAGAGACCGAGGAGAACCGAGAGAAGGCAATGAAAGTGGATCAGAGGGGCAAAAGAATAAAGAGATCTGAAAGGTAGCCAAAGATATTTAAGCTCAGTTTGGAACAAATTTGATAAAGGAAATCAATGAGGAGAAACATAAGATGATAAAGCATGAAAAGAGGAAAATTAAATGAGCAGAAGAGTTAATGGAGAGAATAGACAACCTTTGAGACAAATAGACTGCAAAAGCAAAGGAAAGCATTGCAATAATATTGAATATCAGAGTCTGAATTAGATTTTTAGAATGGGTAAATTTTGAACATTTAGAACAGTGGGTGAGAAACTGATATTCTGTACAAATGGTAATGTGCTTTTTTTCCTTGAAAGATTCAGAGCCCAGTCTTCTGATCTTTCTAGCAGTCATCTGTGCTAGTCTTCCATTGTTGATTTGCTGCAGGGAGGGTATATATCTTGGCTGTTTTTTTTTCCTTTTGGCAACAAGCAGTGTAAAAGGCTTGCAGCTGATTGCTAGTAGCAAGTTCCTGCCAGCTCTCAAACCTTTGAGCTGTTTTCTTGACAAAAGCATGTCTTAGTATACTTGTTTGCACTGATAAAGGAAGATCTGGATAGGACTACAGATCTGCATGGGTATGCTGGGTGCAATGTCTGTACAAATTCAGGGATTGCATTGCTCCTTAGTAAATGCACGTCCATCATATGTACAGCCCTTCAATGTGTTTGAGGATCAGATTGCTTACTACTTTAAAACAATTTTTAAGAAGGAAAATGTCATTGAAAAAAGTAATTTTTTAATTTAAATTGGCTAAAATATGCAGAAAATTTAAATTACTTGTTAATGTAAGTTTTCATTATCTTACAGATCTTTGTGCATCTAAATGATATTTGCTTTGTGATCGGGATCCCTGTTTTCAGGTAGTGACTTCATTTTTAAAAATCATTATTCACATTCTAATACGACACTGAATTGTAGTGAGTTTCAGAAGGAAAACTGATAGTCATTTGTAGTAAAAATAAGGAGTCCTAAAGGTCATTAAATTTTATTGTTTCATTAAATCTTTCATAAACTAGATCTAAACTTTGTCAGATCCATGAAGTGTTCTTCTCAATTGGCAGATATGTATATATGCACAAAAAGTCATACTATTCAAGGGCTATAAATGGATCTGTAACATTTCTGCACAGAGCCCAACAGAGCCCAACATTTCTGCACAGAGTGTATATAAGATAAGAACGTAGGACTGATTCAACTGTGATGGCACTATTTTTCTTTGTTATGCTAATTTAACAACGAAAGAGATGGTGAACCGTGGTAAACTATGGTTTAGCCTTACAAAAAAGTTCTGCAGTTACCCTTGTGTGTGCACATTGTCTCCTTCCTTTACATACTATTGGAAGTTTCTTAGTGGTTCTTAACAAACCACACTTCATTTTGTTTAAACAAAAGGTTCTCTTTCTACTTATCTAATTCTTCATTCCATGTTTCTATAGCAAGAAGCTCCTTCTCCTCTTTCCCTCTGTGATTATTGAGTTGTTCTTGCTCCCCCCCCCCCATCTGTTCCCATTACGGAAAGCTTCAGTGTAAAGTTCAGCAGGAAAGGACTTCTCTGGCACACTTTGAAATCAGCCTCATTTGCCAAAAAGACCACATGACCAAGCTGGTCATTTTATGGATTCACTATTTCCTTCATCTGAATCCAGCCAGGACAATAGCCTTAGACTGCAATCCTAACCACACTTTCCTGAGAGTAAGCCTCATTGAACAAAATAGGACTTACTTCTGAGTAGACCAGGTTAGGCTTGTGCCCTAAGTCAGGCCAGCTACTGTGATTTGCATGCATAGCTGCTTAGGCATCCATGCCCACCAGCCCAGCTAGGAGAGCAGGTAATGAAACCCCAAATGACCATGAACTATCCAGTCAAACCAGTGACATCATCAACCCTTTGCATCCTTGGGCTTGGCCTTAAGAAATCTAGGGTTGATGCAGTCTGTGTGGCCAAGCTCTCACCTGCCTCCAGGGGATCAGATCAATTCAGGCCGACCATGGGGTAAATACAATTATGGAACAGTGAGATTATATGTAGGAGGAAATTATTTTTGCTTGTACGATTGCCTCTAATTACTCACTCATATTTTTACTGAGATCAGCACTTGTGCATAGCTAATGCTCAGACCATTTCCCAAGTCTGTGTGTTGTATTCTATCATTCTTGTATTATTCAACCCCCACTCCCCTCATCTTTGTAGTTTAAATAAATTCCCTTTCACATTCTAATTCTTTACCTGCCTTTGTTTGGTTGAAAACTGTCAGAGCCTTATCCCAGTCCCCCTTGACCCTTGGGCTGCATGCTGTTGGTTGGATTTTGGGGAGATTCTCCATGTAATTAGGAGGAAGGCTTTAAAGGATTATCTGTCTTTCTCTATAATTTTTTTTTTTTTTGCTATGTAAACTGCTTTGTGAACAACTTTGTTGAAAAGCTCTATATAAATATTATACCGGTTTTGACCTTGGCATAGAAACAGACCTGGGGAAAGGAGTAAGGCAATGCCTTCAAGGCATTCTCCCCTGCACCCAGTTGCCACATTCTCTCCTTCTTGGCCATTTGCTATAGTCTCTACACCCTGCCCCCTGTTTTATTTCATATTTTATTAATGTGTTGGGTTTTCAAAATACTCTTTGTTTTGTATTGTTGTAAGCATGAATGTCATTTTAATGATGGAGAGACAGGAGATAAATTTCTGAAAGACTCTCCTTTTTCATGATGCCTTTGGTACCACACTTAAGTCCTTATTCCCTACTATCATTAAGCCTAAATATATGTAATTGAAACAACGGCATATGCTTATGCTGTTTACTCCTGCGTCCATTCCCTTTCCCTATCTCTATTGTCTCCCTTGTGTCTGTATCTATATTGCAAGCCCTAAGGCAGGAATCTGCCTTTTTATTGTATGTGGAGTGTCATGTACACTGATGATGCTATACTGCACTTATAAATGAAAATAATTGTACAAATCGTAATTAACCAGGATATCAAACCAGGATCAGATCAGTGATTTAGTGATATGTCTGAAATCAGCCATTGACTGACTGACTACTGGGGGGGGGGGAAGTAAAATACTGATTCATTCCAGATAGAACAGAATAGAATTTGCTAATAAACTCTAGTTCAGCAATTTCACACTGGAACACCCTTTGAAATCTTTTTGAAGAAGGTGCATCTACACCATTGCAGTTTAGGGGTAGAACTTTTAAGTGCTTTTACTTTTAAAAGAATAGCATATAATGCAAATATTTGTTTACTAAACATTCAGATTCTTAAAAATCCTATTTGAATCTACCACATCATCATCACTGGCATCCTTCAGTCTCAGGAGACTATGGTATTGCGCTCTGAAAAGTGGTTCTGTAACTAATCTACCACACAACATTATTAATAATCTTATTTTATTTTTAATATTATTAGTATTAATAATAATTAAAATCTTATTTTATTATTAATCTTATTTTATCTTACTGTCTGTTTACAGACTCCCTTTGGCAAGCAGAACATATATCAACACTGCTGGGTTGCGCTCTACCATTGCATGGTCTATGGCATCCCTTGGTGAAATTAAAGTAAGTGGAAAAATAGAAAGTAAGTTGGAGAATTAACCTATATATGGGTGAAAATTTAGATTATTAAGATATAAAGCTATAAGTAATTAAAACATTTTACTCCGCCTGTACTACATTATTAGAAGTATTCTTTGTATTTTTTATATTTTAATGTATCTTTAATGTTTGTTTTGTTCATTACCCTTCTCACAAAAAACTATTTTCTGTCTGTGTTCTTGGAACTCTTCAAAATAAACAGCATTAGCCACACAGCATTAGCCAAAGCAGGAAACACTTCATAGGGCAGTTTTCAGGAGAAAAATAATACATGATGGGAGAATGAACCTCCTTGCACACATTTGTTTTGACTGAAATTGTGCTGTTTTGAAGGCAAAGAGAAGGCTCTTCTAGTTGGAACACACTCCTGGACCCCAATACATTGGCAGAGACTACAACAGGCTAGAAAAGACAAACAAAATACCTTTAGTTGATGTTGAAAGATCGACAGAGTAGATGTCAACCATACTCCATGTATGGTTGACACTAATGGAGGGAGAGATACTCCTGAAGGGAGTTCCATGTTCTGGGGGTTGCCACTGAAAAGGGCCTCTTGCAAATTACTGTCAGCTGAGCTTAGCTGGAACCCACAAAAGAGTCTCTTTAAAAGATCTTAAAGAATGGGCAGATCTTCCAAGAGGGTGAATACAGATCACCTTTGTACCAGATGGCATTAAATTTGTCTTGATTTTACAGATGGTGTAGTGTTCTCTCTTTTTTTCCTTTACAGCCTGGTGCATTTGTGTTAGATCCCACATGTGGTCTAGGAACAATACTTCTGGAAGCTGCAACTGAATGGCCTGTAAGTCCAGTGCTCATAACAAGTATGAACTAGATGGCATTATAATCTCTTGTAGCCAGATTTGTTAAATAATGGTCCTGAAGCATGCAGCAGCAGTAGTGAAAACCCATCTCCTAAATTTCTCTCTAGAAACTTTCTTTTAACGTAACTTGTAAACCATTAACTCCTGTAGCCTGCAATTCTTCAATTGGTACTTGCTTAAGAAGAATAAACTATCTGACTGCTACCACTGACTGCTTGTGTTCCCCACCCCCATGTAACTATTTCAGAGTGTGCATTATTTGGGAACTGACATAAGTGATTCACAATTAGAAGGAGCCTATTTGAATATTAAAGCTGCTGGTTTCATGGACAAAATTGAACTACTGAAAGCATCTGTGACAGGTAAAACTTGGCAACAGTATCATTTGTGAAGTACATATCAGATGTTTCTAGTGAGTTGTATCCTGAGCTGGTCTTCTAGGAGCAGAAGCTCCATTGCACAAAAGTCAAGGTCAATTTTTGCTGATCTCCCCTTCCTTCTGTAGTTCCCTGTGCGTCCTGAATCTCTTCTTAGTCTGGCAATCTGCAGGAACAAATTTTGGGGGGGATAAAGGACATTGCAGAAGAAAAGAGGAACAATTTGTGCCCATATCTCCTTTCCTCTGCACCTCCCAGCTTTTATTTCTGAGGGTACTGGACCTCTAAGAGGAGATATTTGGGGATACAGGGAGCTACAGAAGGAAGAGGAGATTGGCAAAAAAAAAAAAAAAAAATCAACCCTTCCCTCTTGCACAATTGGAAGTACTGCTTTTGGAAGGAGACTTTGGGATATAATCCTGATTTTGTGTTGGTTCAAAGATATGCAAAACCTTTTCAACCAGAGGTGACAGTGTCACCAAAAAGTGATGGCTTGCTGAGACCACTTCCAACTCTCATAAACAGTGGTCTGTGACCAGCCCAACATAGCAACTATTTCATATTCAAATAATAAAATTACTGTGTTTGGCACTCTTTCTGTTGGTGTGGCTGATTTTAAAAATGTTAATTTTCAAACAGGAATTGTGTCTATTATTGGTTCCAAGAATTTGATATAGTTTATTTTTGTGTTTGTAATGTAAAATCCCTATTCCTGAAAACTTGGTGTTTTTTGCAAACCTCACTGAAGGAGATGGGGATTGTGCCTCATCAGTGCTTGTTGACCTATCTTAGCTAATGTTTTCTCCCATCAAAAGCTTTCATATCATGCATTTCCTGGTACTAAATCTTTGGTAGTGTATGATTTAAAAAGTAATAATTAAAAACCTTTATTTCTGGATATGAACTGCCACCTTGTTCTAAATTTATTGATTATTTTCAGATAACATAGAACTAAAATATGGGTGCACATCAGGCTGTACAGTGTGCAGTTGCCAGCCCCTGTGCCAGAGGTCATATACTGCAGCCTGTCTGGTGTCTGATCAAATGTTCTTGTTTTAGAGAACCTGAAAGGGAGTGTAACAGGGCATATAGTCACTTAGGATGGGCTGTAATACATGGCCTCATGTTGTGCAGTCCTGATCTACATTTGTTATAGGAGCTAGCAAAGAATTTTTTTTGTTGACTACTTTTAATTGAATTATGGCAGAATGTGTAGAAATGTGTACAAAAAGCTGCCTTTTATTGAGTCAAAGTGTTCATCCTTCTCTAGGTCAGTATGCTCAGTGGTAGTGACTCTCCAGTTTCAGATGGGGGCCTTTCCAAGCCCTGGTAAATGGTGATGACAGGGATTGAACTACGAACTTTCTATATGCAAAACATATGCTCTGGCCTGAGCTACATATTTCTGAGTATATGTTAATATACTGAGTATATTAACTGGGACCCACTTTTTAGAATCTGTTAGGACACATGACAGGAAATGATATCATGACTGGAAGTGACCTCATGAAGCAGGAAATTTTTTTAACAATCCTAGGTTCCAATCATACTCACACTTTCCCAGAAGTCCCATTTACTATCATTGTTAAAAGCATATACATAGTATATAGCCTGTTAAAAGTACAAATCTGTAACATTTCCCTAAATGAAGTCACATATAATGGTAGCATCAAGTCTAATATATTAATAATAAAATATTGAAATGAATGGGGACCCACCTGAAATTGGCTTGCAGCCCACCATTTGAGAAATACTGCTTTAGATTCCTGTACTATAACACAGGCCTACAAAATTGAGAGTCAGAAAAGTTTTCCCAAACTTTATGGTGGTTTCATATGAATTTGGAGTGCCGATTCAAAAAATGGCATCCATTTTGCCCTATCACGTCTAGTTTTGGAGATATAGTATAGCCTCATTAGTGAATGGTTCAAGCAGCTTCCTCATGAGGAAGCCATGGTGTAGGCTTCCTCATGAGGAAACTGCTTGAACCATTCACTAAAGAGGCTATGCTGTGTCTCCAAAACTAGACGTGATAGGGCAAAATGGATGCCATTTTTTGAATCGGCACCCCAAATATACCCAGGAATTGGTGTAACATTTAAGGAAGCAAAATGTGTGTTAGCCTGTGTAATTAACAGTATCCTGATTTCTGACTTGAGTCAGATAATTATGCTGGGTGGTCAACTGTCAGTCCCTGTTTGGAGTATATTGATTCTTTTTGTAGACACAAAAGAATGTTCATGCATGTCACTCCAAGGGGATCTGTTAAATGCTGAACTTGCATCTTAATCAAAGCCCAACCTCAATGTCTGATATCTCTGTAGCACTGCCGTTGCCTTCAGGAAGCATTGATGTCATTTTTGCAGACATCCCCTTTGGGAAAAAGTTCAAAATAACGAAAGACATGAAGTTGTTGCCAGATGTTTTTCAAGAAATTTCAAGGTATGTGTGCTCTGATACTTAATGCAAAAGAATGAATGGAATCTGGCTAATAGTCCCCAAGCTAAACAAAAAGTAATGGACTATATCCCAAGAAACTTACAACCCAAACCTGAGCTGCCTGGTGCACAGGGCTGCAGTGGTGCCAAAAGTGGCTGCCAGTGTATTCTGAGTGCTACTTGGGCAGCGCCAGCAGCTCCTCAGGAGAAGAGGACTCTTGTCTGCTTCCCCACCCCCCCACCCCCCGATAAGGCGAATAGCCCCAAAATGGCATTACTCAATTCTACAGTGACCTAAGGTTTGGCGTAGAATCAGGAGCCTTGGTTCGACACGGAGGCTGAGGGCCCAGAGAGCGCATCTTCACCAGTCCCGCCTCCCACCCTCTCCCCAGAACGCCGCCTCCCCCCACGCCCCCACCTACCTCTCTGTTGCCTGGTGGTTTGGGTGACTGCAGAGCGGCAGAGCAGCAGCGGTCCGCCAGTGCCGGCCAGCATTGAGCTAGCACCAGCGCTGAACCCGGTGCTGAGGGCTGCAGACATGCCTTACAGCACTGTTTAAGATTGGGCCCTTAATCATTATTAAGGCTGCAATTGTATGTACACTTTCCCAGGAGTAAGGTTCATTGAATGGTAGGATTTACTTCTGAATAAACATGCATAGGATTGTGTTTTACCTATTGAAGTTAAGGGGACTCAGGTTAGTCACTAACTTGTCTCATTTATTTCCATGGTGCTTTTTTTTATGACTATCTTTGGGTACAAGTCCAGATTATTAGCTGTGCTAAACTGAAGATTAGGTAGAAATAATTCCATTTAATTATGGTCATGTTACTGACTCAGGGCCCAATCGTATGCAACTTTCCAGTGCTTATGCAGTCTCAATGTAAGGAACAAGTGTTTCCTTACCTTGAAGAGGCCTACATGACTGCTCCCCCACTGGAGGATGTGGCGCATGCTCTGTTGGCATAGTTCCATCACTGCTGGAAAGTTGGATAGGACTGGACCCTAAATGGAAGCTGTGAGTTTCAAACTGGAATAGAGAAAACACCAACTAAGTTCAGAAAGACTTTGTGTGATTAGATGATACCTCACTTGAGACTGGTAATAAAGTGGGCTAAAATGTGCATCAAGGGCTTTCTCCTAGGGGCCTTGAGAACAAATCCATTAGCCTCTCTGCAAGTTGCAGCAACTCAATACCAGCAAGTTAAAAAAATAAAGTTAGACTTGCACAGTTAAGTCTATATTTCCTTATCTTTAAGTGTGACTGAGGGCCCACTCCTATCCAACTTTCAAGCACTGATGCAGCCATTCCAATGCGGCATGCAGTGTATCCTGCAGTGGGGGGCAGTCACAAAGGCTTCCTCAAGATAAGGGAACAAACGTTGCTCTTGGCTACTTTGCAGCTGCATTGGTGCTGGAAAGTTGGATAGGATGGGGCCCTGGCTTCCATATAGAGTTGGGAAATATATTCACACAGATATCTTTCATTGTAACTCATCTTCAAAAATTGAGGCCTCATGGAAAAAAATGAAGAGTTGCAGAATGTGCTTTACACTGAAAAGTATTGTAGGGATGAGAAATAGTAATATTGAAGTGATGCTAAGCAAGCTTGACTTTTCTCTTGTTTTTCAGGGTGCTTTGTGTTGGAGGGATTGCTGTACTGTTACTTAGTCAAGAGTTCTATAAACGCCTTTCTAGCAGCATTGCTAGCAGTTTTGAGACTGAAAATTGTATTTCTACAGCATCTACCAGTGACTGTGTGCAAAGTCTTGCAGTGTCAACTGAGTTAAAAACCAATGAAAAGAGTTGGATCCCCAGGACTATCTTGCCTTCAGTCGAAGATGCAGGGAGAGAAAACATCAGAAATAAAACCACTCTTGCCTCTCTGGAACTCATAGAATCCTTTGAAGTTAGTCTTGGCAAAACAGATGCATTCATATGTAAGTATAAGAAGATGACAGCAGCTTCTGAAAATATTTAGAGGCAGCAGTAATGGGGAAGTGTGCATAAAAGCCTAGGAGTGAGTTGTGCTTGAAATCCTGTGGATCTGGAGAAACCGATCTTGGTGGTTAGTTGCAGTCCTTCACAGCTCTCGTGAGCTCCAACAGCCTATGCAGAGACAGCAACATAGGCCAAATCTGGCCCCTTGTGAGGTACTAAAGACCTTTCTCACTCCTACGTCTGGTTGTCAGTCTAAAGGCAGAAGAGGTCTGGAGAAAGTATCACTGGTGTAAATAGTTATTCGATTTTTCTCTGTAAACTGCTCTGTGAGCTTCCCATTGAAAAGCAGTATAATAATTAATAGGATTTGCTTGTTGACGGTCGAGGTTGAAGTCAAGGTACAGGTCCACCATTTCTTTAAGGTAGCTGTCAAGAGTAACTAGCTGCTGATCAAGGACCTACAGCACACCATGCAAAGCATTGGCAGAAGTCCTCCATTATCCCTGTTGCTTGCACAGTAATATTTTGTCCCACTAGGACAGTAGACTGTGATAAAATGCTGGTGGAAGAGACTATTTTACCCTATCATATGTGCTGCTATGATGGCATACCAATTTATAGGATAGGACTGGAATGCAAAAATATCTGCTTGTATTTTGATATTCCCAGTTCCTCTGCTTAACAAACAAGCCACCCTAACTTCAGGAGATCATAAAGACCTAAAGGGAATTGCTACAATGCCGAATGAAACTCCAGGTTCTTGATTTGTTCGGTCTGGACAAAACATCTATTCAGTACGGCTGTAATTCTCCGCACACACAGTGCACAATCCTAACCAGGTCTGCTCCAAAGTCCTATTTTGTTCAGTGGGGCTTACTCTCAGGAAAGTGTGGTTAGGATTGCAGCCACAGTCTCTCACAGGTTCCTTTGAAATTAGTGGGATTTACATCCAAGGAAACCTGGATAGACTTGGACTAAAAGCATTTGTTTGAATGCCATACCATGCAGGACTTGCTTGGTTCACAGTAGGGCTTGTGAAGGTAATTCTCAATGTTTTTTAAATCCACAAAATATGTACATTTCAACTGTGTGTGTGTGTGTGTGTGTGTGTGTGTGTGTGTGTGTGTGTGTGTGTGTGTGTGTGTGTGTGTGTGTGTGTGTGTGTGTAAGAGAAGAGATGTGGCATCTGGCCTGGCTGCTTTTTTTTCTTTTCCTAACCTGGCCCTTCTTTGCCTTTTTCAGCAGATTTTTTTTTTTTTTAAACAAGGCTCAGTGCTACACTCAACCCAACCTGGCAGGAAAGGGAGGCCACTGCTGGCATATGCTGGATAAGGCTGCTTGGCAGCTTTACTGCAGCTGTGGTGTGTGCCTTCCAGAACTCAACCCTGGTGGCCTGGAGAAAAGGAAGCAGGAGTCGGTGTAGTGCTTCTGAATACCCTCCCTTGCAGTGGTTGCTGAGCAGGCTGCTGCAAAGTGTTATGCACATGATAGCAGCAGGCCTTCTCAAAGCAGTCTGGAAACTGCCTGTCCTTGTGCTGCTGCTTGGACTGGAGCAATTAGGCTCCCTTCCCTGTTGAGAGGGGAAGGAGGGGTTTTGAGCACCACCAGTTTTTTTTTTTTCTTTCCCTGTATAAGGCCCTGGCTAAGGGGGGGGAAATTACTGGGCAAGCACAGAAGGGGAAGGAATAGAAGATGTAGAAAAAGAAAAAAGTCTCATCTTAGCTAGCTGAATGCTGATCCTTCAAGGGATTAACATAAACCCTACTGACCCTCTGTCAAGGATGTGTCAGTTTTCTAGCTGGCCCTGCCTCCCACCTCTTCCCATTTTTTCCATTTTACCTTTCTGTTAAAGGTATAGGAGAAGGTCCAGCAAAAAAAAACCTTCCATAACTTATCAAAAAAAATATGCTTCTACACCATCTTTTAATGTGCCTTCAAAAAGTAGCTTCAGTTGGGCCAGCTTTCCCTTTGCTGAACTGGACTGTACTGCCACCTAGATAAGAAACTTCCTAAGTTCAATCACTTATTTTAACACAATTTTAAATGTTTGGTGAGCCTGCTTTGTAAGTATGTACACACTGTATAATGTTCAAATAAATGGAAAAGACAACCATTTGGAGAACTACTACTTGCAGTATTTTCTTACTGGTTTGGAACTTTGTGTTGACATTTAAACTTCAGCATATAAGGTTCATCCATGATATTCACTTTGATGGGATTTAGTACAGGTATTAAATGGGATGAAGAGGTAAGATAGAAAATTATATTTTGAAAAGTGGTACTTAATGCATAAGCAATGGTTGCAACATATCCTATCCCATACTTGAAGTCTTTTCAAGTGGGGGCAGGGGGAGGCAGCAATGTGACCCCTGGGATCATGTCGCTAAGGGGGCTGCAGGGAGCCCTGCGTGATTGGCTCTTTGAAGCTTAAAAAGTGAAAGTGGAGCAATCATGCTCCACTTCGTTTTGTGGAAGTGGAGCATGATTGCTCCACTTTCACTTTTTAACCTGCAGGGAGCCCTGCACCCCTGACAAGTGCATACCAGTCCCTACAGCCCCCTTGACAACCTGCAGAATCGCACTGCTGCCTCCCCCCCATCCCTGCAAGAACTTACTGTGGTTTGAACTCTCCTAGAGTTTGAAAACTGCTGCCTTAGAGGCTCCCTAGCAGCTATCATCAAGAAGGTGAAGGGTATGCCTTTAGGATAACACTGTAACTCAGCCTAGCAGTGGGAACTGGAAATAAATGATAGGTGTACTGTACAGGCATTTTGTAAAATGTTTTTTATATCTAGACATGGAAGCAGGTAGGCTCTGACACAGAGCTTACCTGCACATTCCCTGGGTAGCTTCTGCTGTGTAATTCAGGTGATGTCTTTGGAAAAACTAGAATGTGTAACCATATTACTGGAGACAATAGTGCTTTACTCATCATATTTTTGCTTGAACTTTACATTATTATTCAAGAACCCATTTTCAAGTCACTCAGAAATTTAACACACACAATTAACAGAGAGAGATGTTTTACCACTAAACATCATAGACAGGCTGAGATACTACAGATGTTACTTTCAACAATTCTACCTAGTATTATGTAATCCCTTTCACACAGTTAATCTCATTTATACATGGCATTTGGCTTCATATGAAATACAAAAGGTATTTCAGGGAAATGCATTTCAAGCAGGAATGCTGCATCACAGAATAGCCAAATTGGTAGTTCAACTTTCTCCACTAAAGGCATCAGCCACTGGAATTCTATATGGCTCACTGATGCATCCCACCCCATGCTGAAAGTCACACCCTTCCAGCTCTTCTTTCTACATTGCTTCTCACATCTATTACCCGCTCATGTCAGAAGGAGTCTCCCACACATTACCTTCTGGTAATAAGTTACCTAAAAGAGAAGTGAAGACTTCTCACATTTTGTTGGTTTTGTTTTTAAAGTCTAAATCTAATGAGGGTATGTGCTTATCGGAGGGAGTTTTTGGCAGTTATCTACAAATCTCTGCTAAATAAAAACAGCCCTAAATTGTCAACACAGTTTTCTTATCTGAGTGGGAACAGCCCCATCTTATTCAGGACATGTGCATATACAGTGTGCTGAATTATAGTTATCAGTTCCACAATAACTTTGTTGCCTGCAAGTTTTGTTTCAGCACCCTGAAGGCAGAGAAGAATGCTTCTTTCTTTCCTGTAAGACACAATGTTTGGCATTTAAGGGATCAGGGTTTTTGTGCTTGGAATACTCAATGTAGTTTTCTTATAAATCCTTGAAGACTACTCATCACCTGCCACCTTGTAAGGGGAGGGAAGATTATCCCCAATAAGCAGTCATACAGAAGAGTCTCTGGTAGACTTTAGATGGCTAATCTTTGTCCTGCTAAGGAATGGATAAGTGGTACAAAGACACCCTGCTGCTACTATGAGTCCTAAGCTGCACCAAGCACAGAATATAGACCAGCTGTATCCATGTTCAACATCCTCGGGAAGGCTGTAGATGAATGTGGGTAGGCGGTTCAGGTCATAGGAGATGCTTGCTGCATAAGTGCAGAGGGAAATAGTGCAAAAGATGCCTGCAAACAAGACAAAGCATCGTGGTTAGCACATGTATACCATCCAGAATCACTTAACAACTCAAAATAGCCTAGTACAAGTTATCTGGATATTTACAAGGTGAAGGAATGACTGACAATTTTGAAGGGGGGAGTTACATTGTTGGAAAAAATACATTCTAGACAGCCTGGCAATAGAATTGAAGTTTTCTGCAATTACTAGGTCTACTCAAAATACATATTTTGCAGATGAGTGGATTTTAATGATTAGAAAAAAAATGAAAAATAAAAGAGAATGGATACAATCCAGCCCAAGGTAAGCCTTGTAATATGGGAAAATCAACAGGACTTCAGTCTGTGGAAGTGCTTGATGCATACTGATATGTGAAGGGCGTAAGAGGTGGCAGATTACAAGATCATAGTTTTTAACATAGGACAAAACAACTGCTGCCTTCCTTCCCTATGGGCTCAATCCTATACACCCCTACCTAAGTGTAAGTTTCATTGAAATAAATGGGACTTCTGCGAAGGTATGCATAGGATTGTCCCTCCTCTCTGACTTTGACCAGCCTTCCTGCACTTTGCTACAGAAGCAGGCAAAGTCCAGCCCCAACCTTCCCTGCACTTCTAACTATAACTATTGCTGCTTCTGAAATGGTTTCTTGGCATGGTGCTTGCTTGCAACAGCGAAACAAAGTGAGGTACACCACTCTGTGGGGCCCCTACCAATGCAGAGCCCAGGGTGGCCACCCCAGTTGCCCTCCCCAAGGAGGGGCCTGGGTGGAGCCTCCAGGAGTCACTGCTACCTGCACCTTGCCTCTCACCATTTGCAGCAGTGGTCCAGCTTTCATGCTGCAGTAAAGTGCCTTGTGCTATCAGCATACAAGTTCTAGCAGCACAAGAACCATAGGATTGGGCACATAGTTTCCTCATTCATCAAATGCCTAAAAGATGTTCAGGCCTCACATTTACATCTAAGGTGGTAAGAGCATACCACTGGGCATAGGCATACCACTACCTCTGAGAGTCACATAACATGAAATGTATCATTTGTTCTTTCATTTTTTTCTTTTTTAACCTATTTCTGCCCAGCTCATAGATGTACACATTTGATCCCTGTTGTGTATATGTGAAGTTGAGCAGAAATGGCTTAAAATGGCCCCTACCTAGGGCCCAATTAGGCTTAGATCCATAACACACCAGACAAGGATATTTTCCCTCAAACCATGATCCCAATGAAAATCCCTCCCACAGCTGCTATATGCTTTCATATGTGTACTGTGAATCACAATCTTTCTTCAATACATGTCAAGGGACTAACAGTACAATCCACTGCATGTTTACTCAGGAGTAAGTACCACTATGTTCTATGGTGTGCACAGAATTGAAGCTAAGGTGGACTAATGGGATCATTTCCCATGGTATAGGCACACATTTCTTTTGCCCCAGTGTCATCTTTCATAAAACAGGTTCTGCAGGTTTGTTTTTTTAAAACACAGAAGCAAAAGTAGGACAAGTGTACACATCATGAGCAGTGATCCCTCTTTAAAACTGCCCTCAGTTCTCCAGTGAAAAATCTAAACGTGTCTATCTCCAAAGTGGAAAAGCATTTAAACTGGTCCATTTTCAAGGGAACCAAAGAAGATAGAATATTTTTATCTTTCTGGATGTTGAAGGATGTAACTGATTGGTGACATACAGTGGGATTTAACTAGAATATCATACTGTACAAGTTTGTGACAGAAGAGTTTCTGCACAATGGGGCCCTATGCAGTTGAACAAGAAGGGGTAGAGCAATACCTGACATAAGGAAAAGAAGGCCAGCAACGTGCTGCGTGAGGCTTTCCTCCCAGAAGAAACTGACTGTTGTTACGATACAGCCACAGAGAAGAACAGCTGCTGCCATTCCAAGAAAACCTGCTGTGATTCTTCTTAGATCTGTTTCCACAAGTGAAAAAGAGGAGGTTAAATTAATACTACAGCAAGGTAAAAATCATCTTAAGAAATCCGTAGATTTGTCCCACTAAGCAGGCTATACTCAAAAGTCCTGATTTCAACCTTTAGAGCCCTCAGCACTTGAGAGCAAGATACCTCAAGAACTGTCTTCTCCCACAGAAAACTGCCAGTCTGGTTAGTAAAATCCTCCAGCGAGAGCTCATCTTTTCCAGTTCTCTTGTCTTCTATGGTGGTGGCTAGCATAGTTACTGCCCAGTCATGGTGTCCTGACTCCAGAGCATGTTGTCCACATAGGACTGCTTGGGGCCAAGTGTCCCCAAGCCAAAAGTATTGAAAAGCCCTTTTTTGCCTTTTAAATACTGTCATTTTTAAATAAAAATAATTTAAATACTATTATTATCTGGCATATTTTTTCACCTGCTACAACTGTTTCCCGGACATCCCCTGGCCTTCTAATGCCTTATAAGACGTTAAAAACGTCACTTCCAGTTTCTCTGTGAAACTGAAAATTGTGTTGTTTTAACTGCCGAGCTCAGTCTGAGCCCGTCAGAAGCTGCAGGCGGACATCTGTGGCCTCTGCTGGGCTCAGAGGACCCGCTGGAGGTAAGGGAAGAGACGTTCCCCTCGTCTCCGGAGGAGGTACACACGCATGGGGTGGCTTCAATTATCTGTGGATAACCGAACCTGCAGATACAGGATCTGTGGATACGGCCCCCCTGTATTTTTATTGTGCTTGTCAGCTAGAAGATCTCCAAAGCAGCTTACAAAACATTACACACAATACAAAAGAAAGTAGCATATCAAACAGCAGTGAATAGATCTATGTAGGACTATGAGCTGTAGATCACCATTTAGGATATACATCAAGGACCTCTCTTAACACTGTTGTCCCAGACATGGGGTCTGCCAGTTTTGTTTTTAATATAACAGAAAAGCTGCAACACATAACAAAATTATGTGGCAACCTGTTTGTGAAAGTAGGTAAGAAATCCTCTACATAAGTTGTATTGGATATGGATTTAAAGGAGAAATTTCTTTCAACCACTTTGTATTTGCCATTATTAAAAGGCTAGATACCAAATGGAATGAATGACTGTTTTGGCAAGATAATCTGCAACATTTCTTAACCTAGAATGCAATATTTGGGGAGGCACTGATCCTTATTACAGTCAATTATATGATTGAGTACTATAAGGAAGGTTGCTTGCACAATCAGAAAATGCAAGTACTTACGTAACAAGTGCCATTCATCCTGTTGGATGGTCTTGGTTAAATTGAATGGGATGTTCCGTAAGCGGACTGGTGGAGAGAAGTGGTACTTGACTGCTGTACATCTCTGAGCAATACCTTCACAAAAGGAAAACGGCAAAAAAATGAAACATTAAGGGTGCTATCTTAACCAAATTTCCATCACCAAGGTAACTGCAATGCCACTCTGAGGTAAGGGAACAAACATTGCCTTACTTTGAGGTGGCCTCCATGACTGTCCCCCAACTGCAGGATGCAGCACATGCCCCACTGGCACAGTTATACCAATGCTGGAAAGTTGGTTAAGACTGAACCTTAAGTTTCTTTGAACAGAGATTGGAAATTAGGGGGAAGGGAACCTCTTCAGGAAGATATGTAACCACCTAGGAATCTGCATGGGGTTCAGCAAGACCTCCTTGCCGCCAAAGAGGTCAGTGAGGGAGAACAGGGCTCAGGGAACGCCAAATTTCCCCCCATCCTTTCAGTGTTGAGGAACGGGGGAGGTCCCTTGTCACCAAAAGGATCCTTTGGAGGAGAACTGAGTTCTTCAGATGAGACAATTTCATACACAACCATCCTTTGAAATGACCATGGGGCCTGCCACTGAGAGGATCCTGTGATGGAGATAAGGGGATCAGAGGACATTTGCCCGCCCCAAAAGGATCCTGTCAGCAGCCAGAGGGCAACACTTTTGTTCCTGAACTAGGCCCACATGGCATGACCTCAGCTGTCCCCTTCCTCACTTTAAGGACCAGACAGAAGAGAAGCAAAGTCTAACTTTCAGCCCTGTGTGGCTGAGAACTTCTTGCCTGTAGGATGTTCTCTGTGGCCAGTGAGGATTCCCTCACTGCTTGAAGGCAGCACACACAAGCTTTGACAAGAATCTGAATGAGAGGAAAAGATGAGTGGTGAAAGAATACTAACAGATGGAATATATAACAGGAGATGAGGAGAAGTCTGGGTCAATAGTGTCAATATTGTTTCAGAAGAACAAGTTTTTGTCACTTGTTCATTTTTTATTATTCCAGTTTCAAAAAGAAAGCAATATTAAACATCTGATATTATGGAAATTTGATGGGTGGAAATAATGTTACAACTGCTAAAACTATTTTGCATGTTCATGGGTTTAGGGAATGTTTCATAAAAGTTATTAGGATTTTTGTTATCAAAAATGTCCAATTGTTTCTTCTTAAGCTATGGAAAAAATGGGAAGGGAACATTCTTACCCTTTAATTTCTCCTGCTTTTTTTTCTGGCTTGACAAATCACTAATACTGCTCAACAAAACACAGATGGACTTGTCTATTGACACGGAAGCCTCTGAAGAAATATGTGATGTACCTTGTTCAAGAACATGGCAATTGCAGCTCTTGCATATACTCCCTCTCTGCTCCCAGAGGTATCTCTTTTACGAGAAGTACACATGCCTCCTGGAGTTGCTACTGGCATGGTATTACATGGCAAAACCTCGATGTAGGTAGATGATGCTTAAAAACCCAATATGACCCTGCAGGGATTACACTACTCTCCTCGCTTTGCAAGAAGATGATGCGTCTTCACGGATGCATATTCTTTCTCTACCAGTGAAGGTAACACTGTACAATCACGTTCTTCAGTTTAATTTTGCATAATGCAGAGCTCTGTCAATTCTCTGTGAAGTCTGTAGGCACAAACTGCTCAGTAGCTCGCACAATTAGGCCATTCCCTTCTAAGCCCTCCATGGGACCTGGGAAAAGCTGACTTGCATAAAAGGGATAAAGTCTGAACATTCTTTGTTATGCACCAATGCTGGTGTAATTCCTTTGAACAGAAAGGAAAAGCCTAATGAGTCAGAGAGATGAAAGGTTAAAAAATATATTGGGATGTCTTAAAAAGACAAAAAAGCCTGAGGTTCTAGCCATCCATATGAAGCAAAAACAGCAGCACAGAAAAAGAACAAGGGAGAGATGAAGGAGAAGCTGGAAATGGTTTTGCTGTCATCACTGTGCTTGTAAAATATGAACAAATAAGGAAAGAAATACTGTTTGCAATATTAAAGAGGAGCATCGAGACTCAGGAGGGAAATCACAAATAATTTCAGTTCATTATGGTTACCTTGTGGTATCTAAAGTGAATGCTTCTGTATCACCAAGATAAGTAGGACTTGATAGCATTAAACAGTCTATTAATTAATCATAAGCTTAAAAGTACATGGTGGTTTAAAGAATCCCTGCCATGGGATGCAGAGCAAACAGGAATAGCTCTTCCACTTAAGGACAAGGTATGGTAGATACTGTATATAAGGGAGGGTGATCCCAAGTGCTTATTGTACAATAATGGAAGTATGGGACAAGTAGAGATAGTCCTTAGCACCCCTCCCCCATCTCTCTGTTAACTCCAGTTATTAATAGTTAAAGTTTGAAAGAGTAAGGCAGGCTGCAAACTTTGGGTGCAGTCCTAACCCCTTATGTCAGTGCTTTCCAGCACTGACATAAGGGCATTGCAGCTCTGAGATAAGGGGACAAACATTCCCTTACTTTGAGGAGGCCTTTGTGAGTGACACCCAACTGCAGGATACAGCACATGTCCCATTGGCACTACTATGCCAGTGCTGGAAAGCACTGACATAAGGGGTTAGGATTGAGCCCTTTGACACATGGAAAAAATTAAAAAGTATCTCAAGAGAGTGGATTTTTTTCTGACATGCACATATATTATGCAAAAGTACTTTGATGATAATTTTTTCTTTTTTTCAACATCTCCAAATAAAAAGTTACATACAAAGACAAGGAGCACCTGAAAAAATAAAGTACTATATTTGAATAGGCAATATATGCAAATAAGAACTTGTCGAAAGACATTCTTTTTTAACGAGACAAATGTAACAGAGATGATCCAGCAGGAATGGGAGTAGGAATTGATCAATATAATTCAGGCTATGTGCGGACAAAATTTGTACATAGGAAATTGGGAAAATATTATAGGTTATATCTTATAGAAAATATTTCTCTAAATATTGTATAGATGGCATTAGATCCCAGACGGAATTAAGAAGTTCTTTGGGATAACTTATGATAGATGCTGGAGACACATTACTGCACAAGGTATCTTTTCTCATTTATGAAGGAACTGCATGAAGGAACTTCAGGAATACTGGAAAAAATATCCAAGCAAAAATGGAAGATGTTATTGGGTATGAAATTTCCCTGAGTCCACTCATACTATAATACTATTTTTTAATTTTTTATTTGTCCCCCAAGTAAAAACAAATAATTTTTTATTTGTTATTGGGTATGAAATTTCCCTGAGTCCACTCATACTATAATACTATTTTTTAATTTTTTATTTGTCCCCCAAGTTAAATTATACTATAAATAAACTATGATAAATTGCATGTTAGCAACTGCATGGATTTTGCTGGCAAAAAATGGGAATCACCTTATCTCCTATCCCTGTTAGTTTGGAAACAGAAGCTTGGAAACGAATGATGATGCATGAGACAGCTTGTTATAAAAAAATCTGGGAAGGCAAATTATAAGATACACAAGAGGTTTCAGAAAGGTTTGTCTTTGAAACTTATTGGACCCAAACAATGTCCCAAGAAAAAGTTACGTACAGTACACTTTGTTGAATAGGGAGTGAATAGTGATTATCTACTTTTTGTGGTCACGTACAACAATTATTGTATCTACCCTCTATTTTTTACTGCTGAAAATGATTTTTGTTGATATTGATTAGAAGGATAGGCATTTTATAGGCAGGACTTAATGGATCTTTTAAAATATTTTTGCAAGTTATGGATCTTATGTTAATATTTATATAAGTTCATTTTTTATTATTTTTCCTTCTTTATAGATCTCTTTTCCTTTTTGCTTATTTTTTTCCTAATTTAAACTGTACCATGCAGTTGAAAGAGCAAAGTGATGAAAGTCAAATGGACTGAAGTCAAAGTATGCCTGTACCTGTCTGCGGTGGACACATCCATTACAGATGTAAATAAATGAAGCCTCATTACAATGAGTAAAAGTAGCAGAGCTGGCCACAGGCATTTGTGGGCTCTGCAGATGCAGAGCTCAGCTGTTCTCAGGAGGCCAGGCCCCCTTTTCTTGTACCAGACAGCTTTCATCCTCTTTCTTCTCCTTTTCTTGCAACTACCAATGGCAGATCCGAAGTTACAACCCCTATTTATAGTTGCCACCAAACACTTCAGTGTTGGTAGAGATTCCATGTGCGGGGCGAGGGAGTGTATATACCTTTGTATTTTAAGGTTTGTATATATCTTTGTAAACTTTTGTATTATAAGGTTTGTAATGTGCTTACCCTGAGAACTGGCCCAACTATATGGTGAAAGCCTCCATGATAGCACCACACATTTGCAGCAGCTACTGCCACCTCCTGGGGACTCGCTCCATTATTGAGTTGATCAACCTAGTAATACACATGCAAATGCCATGGCTCTCATGTACAGCACACACCACCCTGGGTCACATAGTGACCACAGTCTTAGCATCGGACCTCAAGAACAGAAGCTATTGCAGAGTCTGCTACATCAAAGAACTGCAATATGCTCAATTATCTCCATCAGAAACAGCTACATGGATTAAGTTTAGCTGCCAAATAGAATAGCACAATGAAGCTGTTAGTTCCTGAAATGCACATCCCACTTGTCCAATAGAAGGGCTAAGCCTAGAGGTATGTTCACTTACTTCAAATTATCCCTAGCTTTCTGTCCAGAATCATTGCTGTAGATAGCAAAATGATATGTGAAATACTATGAGAGGGATAGGTGTCATGATCTGATGGGCTGAGAAACCCCAGCCACTATTGCAGGGAAGGTATTCTCTTCTGTGCTGTGGTATAGTTAGCTATAAATATTAAATGTTCTCTCTAGAGAAATAAGCAGTGAAATGTTATAATGATTCTGCCGATTACGATCACGAAAGCACTTAAAGCAATATCTATTTTTGCATTTTTCTACTAAGAGGGAAAGTGCATCCCCTGACTAAGGCCGACATAAACACCATTCCTGTTTGGCCAGAGTTATTAAAACAATTTATAGCCTAATTCTCAAAACAATCTAGAGGATGCATGTTTGCACTTTGAAGGTCACAGCACTGAAACATTTCATTAGACAAATATTTTCCTGTTGTTCAGGCGCAACAAACTGCCATACACCAAGTGGAGGAAAAGCCTACCCCCCCTTTCCTAAAAGAATCCAATAAGAAACCAAGTAACATTAATGTATCACAGGGGCCTTAAAATAATTTTTATTTACTGATTATTCTGGTTTTCTTGATGCAGTTCAAGGTGATTAATATATGGTTCCCAGGTAATCTCTCATCCAGGCACTAATCAGACTAGGCCCTGCTTAGCAAGCAAGGTGATTGTCAGCACAAAGCCTACCCCCCCTTTCCTAAAAGAATCCAATAAGAAACCAAGTAACATTAATGTATCACAGGGGCCTTAAAATAATTTTTATTTACTGATTATTCTGGTTTTCTTGATGCAGTTCAAGGTGATTAATATATGGTTCCCAGGTAATCTCTCATCCAGGCACTAATCAGACTAGGCCCTGCTTAGCAAGCAAGGTGATTGTCAGCACAATCCTATGCGTGTCTACTCAGAAGTAAGCCCCACTGAATTCAATTGGGATTACTCCCAATTAAGTGTGTATAGGATTGCAGCCTGTATCATGTGCCCTCAAACTAGGTCCTGGGATTCAGTGGAATAAGACTGTTTAAATAGGAATGAAACAGGATCAGTAGAAACCTAAACCTTATGATAAGGAATCCATCAAACTGTGGTCTCTATCTCTGATCTGGCCTTTGCGTTCACTGGCCACACTCCAACATCCTGGAGTCAAAACAATTCACAAAACGCTGTTAAATGAATGTATGTCAATTGACAACTGAGTATGGTTATCAAGACAGCTGATGCAGTAAAGTGGCTATAACCCTGTTATGTCTGTGCAGTTCAGGAAAGTCCTACTGACACTGTGATCACAGAAAAGGGACCTCTGCATATCCCCTTTGTCATTATGCTGACAACTAATGCTAGAGAGGCAGTTGCTGCTCCTCAAGGGGGTTGGATTTTGCCTGGTGTCTTGCAGATCCATAGACTACTGGATACTAAACTGGTTGCAAGGAACCAAGATTAAAATTTCACCAAAAATGTTTACTCTGGCTGTGCTGTTAGTGGACTACCTTGTTACATTTCTTCTTTCTTTGTGAGCTAGCAGTCCAGCCAGAGGCAGATCCAAGGGGGCGTCATGGGTGCATGCCCCCCTCCAAACTTTCTGGCAGCAGGAAAGGGCTCCTGCTGAGTTGGGGAGCAAAACTGGGAAGGGAAATGCCCACTGGGCAGGGCGCAGGTGAGACTGCCTAGAATGGGAGCCCAGGTCTACCTAGCTGGTATATCTGGGTTCCAAATCCAGGTGGGAGCCCAGGTCTACCAGCTGGGTAGACCTGGGCTCCCGCCTGAACTTGTAGCCCAGATCTACCTGCCAGATAGACCTAGGCTCCCATTCCAGCCAATGGCTCAAAGTCCAGGCAGGAGCTCTGGTCTAGAGGTCTGGGCAGGAGGTCTGGTCTAGAGGGTAGAGCCTCCATTTGCCTGAAGATTAACATCCACAAGGTCGCCAGTTCGAGGCCACCGGCACCGTGCGACCTTGAAGCAGCTGGCAAGCTGCAGCTGAGCTGTTCCATCTGCTCGGAGCGTGGGAGGATGGAGGCCAGAATGTTAAACCAGATCGGAGTGTAACATCTTGAATGTGGTGGTTCTTGAAAGAGAGAACCTTCTTTCAATTTGTAAAAAATCCCTGTGTGGATTTAATAAGCCTGCCTGTGTAAACCGCCTTGAATAAAGTCTTGAATAAAGACCAAGAAAGGCGGTATATAAATACTGTGTGTGTGTGTGTGTGTGTGTGTGTGTGTGTGTGTGTGTGTGTGTATATATATATATATATATATATATATATATATATATATATATATATATATATGGTCTACCCAGCTGGTAGATCTGGGCTGCAAGTCCATGCGGGAACCCAGGTCTACCCACCTGGTTGACCTGGGTTCTGGAGTTGGTCGTGATCATGACCGCCCCCCCAAACACAAACACTGGATCTGCCCCTGAGTCCAGTTCACTGCTCAAACTGCTTGACCACCTTACAAACCCGTATCTATTTCCAAAGCAAGGATGTCCTATAAAGACCCAATTTTCTGGAGAAGAGTTACACTTAAAAGCAGAAAGTCACATTCCAGAATTAAGAAGGTGATGCAAATGCATACTGACAAGACTTTCTGTTTTCTCCTGGAGGAATACAGAGAGCATTTTTAATGGGAGTACATGTGTCTTTTTCAGAAAACAGGAATCAGAGTTGGTTTACTAGATAACAGACACATATGTCTGCATGAAGAAGTAAAACATGAAAGCTTTTAGAGTCTCAAGAGTGGGTACAAGACAGACTACTACCCAGCTGGAGGAGTTAAACTGGGCAAAGGGCTAACTTTTCTTATATGTATGGCATAAGTCAGTGATTCTCAAATAATCCACAAGGTCCTAACAGGGTGAGATTGCCAGGCTGCTAGCATGAAAAACTACAAAAAATTTGGATTACCAAGTAGACCTTGAAGTAGCCCACAAAGGCAAGAACTGAATGCCTGAGATCAAGACTGAATGCCTTGGGCTCATGAGCATCTTCTTTGTTCCCTTCCCAAACTACCTCACTGTGCATAAAAGCAAACATTCAATATTATCTGAATGAAGAATCACCCTTGACCCTAATTTTGAACTCACTTGGATCACTCAGTTCATGTTGACATTTTGCATACACTAAGGCCTTCTCTTGATATCACAGTGCAAAGAGGGGAGGGGAAGGAGAAAGGTATGTTCAAACAACTCCTTAATCTGAATTTACTGGTTGCTGTTGTTTTGAATGTTTCTCATTTACGCTGCTGAATCTGCTCCAAGAGGTGTACCAATTTTCTGAATCAGGGTCAGGTTGTCTCTCAAAAATAAGCGCGATGCTTTCTTGACAGCAAATCATTTTTGTCTACCATGGCACTTACGCCAGCTTTCAGACACTGCCACTTTGCCACCAATGTCTCAGCCAATTCAAGGAATGTGCTATGAAATATCTACCCCCATAGTTTGGATCCATTTCTTCTTACCATCATGTACACTATTGGTACCAATTATATGGAAAGGTTTTGGAAAAGGTTTTGCAATTCTTCTAGGCATCTTTATTTCATGTAAGTGTTTTCCACAGCTATGGGCATAATAATGGGCATATGGGCTATGTAATGGGCATATGGGCAAACAAGCGCATAAAGCAGCTACCACGTTTTCCAGACTCACAAAGAGAGTCTGGTCCAACAAGAAGCTGACGGAACATACCAAGATCCAGGTCTACAGAGCTTGCATCCTGAGTACACTTCTGTACTGCAGCGAGTCACGGACTCTTCGCTCAAAACAGGAGAGGAAACTGAACACTTTCCACATGCGTTGCCTCCGACGCATCCTCCGCATCACCTGGCAGGACAAAGTTCCAAACAACACAGTCCTGGAATGTGCTGGAATCCCTAGCATGTATGCACTGCTGAAACAGATGCCTGCGTTGGCTCGGTCATGTCGTGAGAATGGATGATGGCCGGATCCCAAAGGATCTCCTCTATGGAGAACTCGTGCAAGGAAAGTGCCCTACAGGTAGACCACAGCTGTGATACAAGGACATCTGCAAGAGGGATCTGAAGGCCTTAGGAGTGGACCTCAACAAGTGGGAAACCCTGGCCTCTGAGCGGCCCGCTTGGAGGCAGGCTGTGCAGCATGGCCTTTCCCAGTTTGAAGAGACACTTGGCCAACAGGCTGAGGCAAAGAAGCAAAGAAGGAAGGCCCATAGCCAGGCAGACAGACCAGGGACAGACTGCACTTGCTCCCGGTGTGGAAGGGATTGTCACTCCCAAATTGGCCTTTTCAGCCACACTAGACGCTGTTCCAGAACCACCATTCAGAGCACGATACCATAGTCTTTCGAGACTAAAGGTTGCCAACAACAACAGGGCATAATAGAGCAGGCTACCCTAAAGGTCTTGCACTGACAAATGCTATCCTATAAAAATTTACTGTGGATTTTCTACGTGTTCATTCAGTGCACCCAACACTTTCAAGAGGTACTGAGCCTATGCAACACTTAAACCAATCTTTTGTCTTTCTGTCTCACAGATAGACCATATCCAGATACAACAGTATACACTCCAGAAGGATTGTGTTTATACACACATAAGCCCCACAACATGTTTTCCATGTATCTAATTGTGTAGTTAGATAACAAACCAAGACCTCAGGAAGATTTTATGCAGATGGATCAGTGTACTCCCACCAGAATACTCTATGTGTGAACTGATATACTTTTATCCAATAAGCCTACTCATCCCTCTGAAAACAAATTCCCGATGGCATCATGTTCAGGTCAGATTATATAACTTTTCCTTTCATACAAATGGGCACCTTTTTAGTTTGTTACAGCTGTTCCAAATACTAATTTGGAAGTGTTAGAACTTATGTAGATTTCCAGTTTGTAGACCTGCCTTTTTCACTTATGTGGAACACCATGTCTAACAATGGTACTATATAAATTACTACTACTAACAATTTTATCTTAAACTGCACTTTGCTAAGGGGCACACAAATGATAAAGGTATTTTACTTAACTCCATCCCACCAATCTTGGAAAATAACCAAATGTTCCCTGATCATATCTCTACAATCTCACAATCTCCTCAGTACTACCCCTTCAGTGCAATACTGATTCTTGACTGTTTTAGAATGAACAGAGTCATCCCTTGGGTAGGACAAATTGGGGCAAATGTCTTGGATCCCACACTTTGGGAGCCCCCCATGCTGGAAAAGTTGCTAGGGGCTACTGTGGTTCTGTTCCAATGGACCTAGAGCAGCATTTTTCAATCTTTTTCATCTTATGGCACACAGATAGGCACTAAAATGTTCAGGGCACACCATTAGTTTTTCGACAATTGATAAGGCACACCACGCTGCTGGTGGGGGGGGGTTCACATCCCCAATGGTCAAACTAATAAGTTACCATCTCCCGAACTCTTGTGGCAAACATGTCGACTGTTCACAGCAGAACACTAGTTGAAAATCTCTGTTCTAGAGCAATCAGAACAAAATCACATCCTCCCCCCCCCCCCATGTTGCCTCTCTCTTCCACCACCTGTCTACTTTCTTATAATAAGTTGGTCAAAAGAAAGCTGGGAGTAGAAGAATCTCTTTCACTCCTAGCATCCTCCTATTCCTTCCTGTTTTAAAGAAACAGTCAGCAGAAGAGAAACAAGGTAGAGGTGGAAAGGGGAAGTTCAGGCATACTTAAGCCATTTCTGCCCAACGCTGCATATACGCAACATGGACAGAATACTCCTGTGGGCTGGACAGAAAAGGGTTAAAAGGGGGAATCAAAAATCTGGGTGCCACTTTCAGGCACAAGGTCCAGCTTCAAATAGGCTTGATACAAAATGCTAAGGGGCCCGGATAGGCTGATTTGTCACAGTCCCCACACCCTCCCAGAGACAGTCCTAAAAAGGATTATTACAGTTTCTACCATAACAAGAAGCTTCAGGAGGATAGCCACTGAAAGACTGAATTATCGTCTTTCACTGCTGATGTAAACATCCTTGTATTTATCTTGTGCAGTTACTTTCACATAAGAACAGTCAGTCACTACATTTCTCGCATTACTCAGCCACTTGGTTCCTTCATTGACAGGTATGAACCCACCCATGCAGCCTCCAATAAGAAATAATTGCTCCTGCCTCACTACCTTACAACCATATCCTATCCCTCTGCCAGCCCATAGCATGCAGTTCTGCTGCAAGAGCCTATGGCTGCTTGCTATGGGGGAAGGGGCAGCCAGATGGCCCTGAAGAGATAAGTAAAACTTTTTCTTACTTCCCTGTAGGCCACTTGGCCTTCAATGGATCTCCTCGGTCCTATGCCAGCTATTTTGCTGGTGTGCATCCAAGGAGACTCAGGGGCATTTCAGGGTGGGGAATAGGATCTCAGTTGTGCTGCTGCAACCAAGATCCTCCCACTTCCACCTCCAAGCTACCTCCCTGACCAACCCATTCTCCACCCGACACCATCCCCACCTCCAACCTACCTGCATAGGCAGGGTGCCTGGGAGCCACTGCTCCAGTTGTTTGCACCGGTGGCTGCAAAGCACACAACAGCTTTCATATATCTCAGACTTTACAATGACAGATTGTGAGATCTGCCACCATAAGGCCCCCATAGGATTGGGTTGTAACTCAGCACTACCAGGGAGACTGCACTACTCTATCACTGTTTCTGTGGATCATCGCTGTACTTTAACATTATTATTTATTTCTGAATATTAATAATACAGCACCTATCATTTTGAGTGTGCAAAGCATTGCACGTATATTAACTTGATATAGTTCTTCATAGCTTGACATCTAAGGCCCACATTCTAACCAACTTTCCAGCTCTGACACAGCTGTGCCAATGGGGCATGTGCTGCATTCTGCAATTGGGGAGCAGTCACAGAGGCCTCCTCAAGGTAAGGGAATGTTTGTTGCATTGCCCTTACCTTATTGCTGGAAAGTTGGTTAGGACTCCACCCTTAGCAAACTCTGCTATACCTACACAACAATGATCAATGACTGCAACTCTTCCATCCACAGCCCTCTGACTCACCTTTTATACACCTTTTTCTTCTTGTCTAAATCCCTGCATGTGTGCATAAAATTGCCTGCCTACCAAAAATTTCTTATCTTCTGATGAAGTGGAGTGAAGAACATGAAAGCTGAAAAGCATAGGTTACGGCCCAATCCAACCTGGGGCCAACACCAGTCCCAGGTACTGGGCACATTAACTGGGCAAACTGCCTAGGTGACAGCCGTCACAAAAGTGCTGTAAGCCAGGAGGAAGGCACCTGTGTGTAGGCCAGCATGGGTGGGCACTGAGCCTCCATGCTGATCAGAAAGCCCCAGGAGCCATCAGTGGTAAATCTGCCACTGAGCAGCGCAGAGGTATTCTGAGGCAGGCAGGGAAGGGCTGAAACTGGGTGGAGGGAGGGTGGCTCAGGCCTTGGGGAGGTAGGAACAGCAGCAGACGTTACTGCCAGATCCTATCCCCTGTACCAGGCCATGAAATCCCTAAGTGGGTCTACTTGGTTCTTCACCAGCAATTGAGATGGCACAGATCCAAGCAGACCAATAGCGATTGCTGGGGCTCTAAGGGAACTAATGTTCTCTTACCTTGATGAGACCTCTTGCTGCCTCTGCCTCTGCCCCTGTGGGATACAGCAGCAACCATTTGGCACCACTGTACCACAACACCTTCTTAAGATTGAGCTGTTAGTCTTTAGGTTGTTACAAGCCTCTTTGTCATCTTTGCAACAAGTAGGTGTTTTCTGGCTTCTGGGAGATGCCTCATTCACTCAAGCAATGGTCTCCAAATGCTTCATTGGGGTAGAGCACGAGAACCTTGAAGATTTAGACTACGTACTATGCTAAGCATGCCTATATAACAGAAGTGAGTCTAACCAAGGCACCTGTTGCAGTATAAATGATCACTGATCATGTCTATTCTGCATAGCAACACTGGAACACATTTTAAATTCCCACTGTCTTCTCACAGAGAAGCAAGAATCTGAGAGACTCCTTCATCGAAAGGAGTACTGTATATACCCCAACATCTGAACTGTTTGTGAGAACACTGATTAGTGGACTCACCTTACCACACCTGTTCTTAGAGTGCCCTTGTCCTGCTTAAAGAGAATAACTACCACTCCTTTAGAAAGCAGAAGAGAACTCTGGAACAGCCTTGTTTGACTTCACAAGGTATCTGCTGGCCTTTACCCAAAGGGGCTAACATGCGCGTTAGTGTGTGTCTGTGAGAGGGAGAGAGAGAAGCAGCTGGTGAGAAGGGGAATTTGGAAGAAGCCAAGAGAGGGTGTGCTTAACCCTTTTCCTACAAACCACTTCTCTACAAACCGCAGCTGCCGCCACCATCAGCCCCAGGGCTCCAAACATTTGTCTGCATAAAACAAGTCATTCCCAAGGGCAAATCTATCCTAAAATATACTAATAAGAACTACAGACCCTACAGTCAGAGTAGCTTTGATTGGTCATTTTGCAGACTTTACTAAAAATAGGGCAAAACATGCCACATATTGAACAGTGCCAAAGGAACAAATACATACTAACCTGAAGGTGTAACCTGATTCATCTGCTAAGGCTGAGTTAAAATTTGTGATTTTCTTTTTTGGTGCATTAATTCACCAACGCTTTAGATTACATGGATCAGAACATGCCTTTCTTGTTCATATATGCTGTGATTTGGGAAGGAAGGCAAAGGCAGCTGGAAACAGCAATACCTGAAGCAGCAGAGAAGAAGATAAGGAGGGATTATCTTCAGGATTTAAGTGTATCTTGCAGGTTGGCAAAAATGAAAGAAGAAACCCAGACTGGTGATGGCATGTCTCACATTTTAGCAGATGCAAATACCCTTCTCATTCTATCAACTTAGCTTATTTTAAGATCCGGTGGTCCTTTCAAAATCTGTCTAAATGTTGTTTTAGTATTTGATTAAGTTCATTGTATTATTTGATTTACAATATTTGTTGTAAGCCATTGTGGCAGCCCTTGTGAGGATGGAAGGGCTGGATAGGAAAAACTTTTAAAATAAATAAATAAAAACTGAAGTTCTAAGAAGAGAATGCAAGGAGAGTTGTAAGAACATGCCACCTCTCTAGTATCTAGTACAAATCATATTCTGGGTGCCTCTGCCAAACACATTAACATGAACTACAACTGAGGTTTGCTTACTGGGAGAGGAAAGGAAGCCAAAATAGAGTGCCAAGATACCAATTTCAAGAAACAATCATCAAAATGTTTATGGCTTGGACTAGAAGGCCTATCAGATATCATTGCACATTGATATCCTGTGTGCTAGAGAGAAAGGTGACTGCTGTCTCTGCCTGGCAGGGCATTGAACAGTTCCTATTTATTGAGATAGGAAGGTCATTGTGCCTTTGTATTAGGGGAAAGGAGGAGAGTGCAGTGCCTGCAGTGCATTTGCAGGAAGAAAGGATATTGGTGGACAGTGAGAAAGAACCTACATGGTGTGTAGAGGCCATAAGAGGAAAGAGAGTGTTTTGGGGGGGGGGAGCACACGTTTCTCCAGTACATGCCTTAGAAGCACATTCACGTTTCTTTTGAATGAAGGGTCAACAGAGGATGGAGATACCATAACTATGCATCATGTAGCCGATTGGTGTATCTAAGAGATTTGTGTATGGCTCCTATAGTGTAGGAACTAAAGAAGGAGAACAAATGGACTATGGAAGGTTAAGAAAGGGGCAATATGTGAAGAACAAATAGGATTGAGTCTATAGTACCCAGTTTTGCACAATCAGTGGATGAGCTAAGTTCATGCACAGAGGGACTGAAGATGTATATTGCTGACTGTCCACATCTGTGTGATGCATAAGGTCCATGAATTGAGAAATGCTCAACTGGGTGAGCATCAACTGGAAGGTTTATGCCTACTTTAGACAAGGTGCTAAAGACCCACCCAGTCCAGGGCCATCATGCAATGCATGCCATCACTGATTGATGCACTTTGCAAGTTCTCTCTGTATTGTGCCATATTTATTGCTTGCCAATAGATTACATTAATTAGGAAGAAGCAGAGAAGGGCACAAAGACAGAGCAACTCACGTGGAGGGGAGTTAAGGAAATGCATTGCAGGGTGACAACGAACCAGAGGGCATAAGGCCAAGCACCAGAAACGACAGAAGCACAGTGACAATGCAAGAGTGAAATGGCAAGGAAGGAGATGAGAGGGCAGGAAAGTGGCAATGGAAGGCAAAAGTAATTCTGTGTGCCCAGTGAGGGGCACAGGTGGTGGTGCAAGAGGTTGCGTGTGTGTGACTGTGAACTGGGGGATGGACACAAAATAGCTGCATCAGGAGTGACTGCTGAATTGAGTGGGCATGTGGAGGTCACAGAATGGGACGCTGGAGGAGCTGTGGGGATGGCGGATGCATCATGCACGGAGTGGGAGAAGAGAATGGACCACAAGCCTGCCCTGGAGGCACGCCGGCGTCGCGAGTGATGGCGGGGCATCGCTGCGTGCCACCCGGGACTCCCCCTGCAGGAGGGGGCGAGGGGAGGCCCCTGGCGCGTGGGTGGGGAGACGCTCCCCGCCGCCCTTACCTCTCTCCACCAGGCTGTCGAGGTCCCTGTCGACGCCCAGCAGGTAGCACTTCCTCCAGAGGCCGGCGTAGGTGGCGAAGAGCGGGCGGCCGCAGCGGGACTGCAGCACCCCCAGCGCCAGCAGGGCTCGCCAGTTCTCGGGCAGCAGCAGGTCCGCGGTGGGGGCAGCCTCCGCCTGCGCCGCCTCGCCGCGAGGCAGCCGCTGCCTGGCGTCCCGCAGGGGCAGGTGCGGCAGGGGCAGCAGGCGGCGGCGCTGCTCCGGTGGGTGGGCGCCTCCGGCGCGCTCCTCGCAGCTCTCCCGGTGCCGCCGGGGGTCCGTCTCGTACCAGTGGTCGGTGAAGATGGCCGTGACGAGCAGCGCCAGGGAGCAGAGGCTCAGGCACAAGCCCAGCGCGCCCACCAGCGCCCGCCCGCCCATGCTCGCCCTTCAGCGGGCGTCCCTCCCGCCGCCGCAGCCCCCGCGCGCCGCTCCCGGGAGGAGGCGGCTGGGGCAGCCCCGGCGCCCGGGCGCGAGCATCGCCGGCGACTGGGCAGGCAGGCAGGCGGCGTCCCGCGCTCGCCGTCCACTCCCCCCCGGCGGGCGCGCCGCACAAAGGACAGCCCGGGCGCCTGCAGCACCTTCCGACGGGCGCCAGGGGGAGCAGCGAGGGCGCCGGGGTCAGGCTGGGCAGCTCCGCGCAGGAAGGTGGGACTCGCGCGCAGAGAGCCGCCCTCCTCCGCGCAGCGCGGAGCCCCAATCCTGTGTGTGTGCACTTGGAAGGGAGCCCCGCCGAGCGCCATCGCGTCTGCTCTCGAGTAAGTGCGCCCAGGGTTGCAGTCGGAGCGCGTTCACTCAGAACGAGGAATTCCCACTGAGGTTGCAATCCTACACTTACCTAGAAGTAAGTCCCATTATAGTAAGTGGGGCTTACTTCCGAGAAGATATGCCTAGGAGTGGGCTCTGAGCTCCCAGTGCGGCTTAATTCTTAGCCATCCTAACCAGGGGGTGCCCACATACAGTGGAGGACGCTGTGCCTATACCTTTAACCACAGTATAGAAGAGGGAATTTCAGCAGGTGGAGCTCAGCATGGAAGTGTTTAAAAAGTTGCACCTGCCCAAATTCCCTTATCTATACAATGGTTAAAGGTATAGGCACTGTGGCTGCAATCCTATACTGTACACACTTTCCTGGGATTAAGTTCCATTGAACTCAACGGAACTTACTTCTGAGCAGACATGCATAGATTGGACTTTTAAGTCCTCCATTGTATCTGGTCACCCTGATCCTAAGCAGCTTTCCAGCACTGATGCAGCCACAATGTAGCTCCTAGGCAAGGAAACAAACATTCCCTTACCTTCCCCCACTGAAGGATGCAGTGCACACCCTGTTGGCATGGCTGCATCAGTGCTGGAAAGTTGGATAGGATTTGGCACCAACTCTTGGATCCTGGCCTCCACTCATCTGAGCCAGGGAGCGCTATGTGAAGAAGATATGTGAAGCCAAATTGCTAGATGGTTAATCTGGCACAAGAGGGTTAATCTAAGAAATGCAAGTGGTTTGTCACCACTCTTTGATCATAATTATTGACTTCCCACACATCACATTGGAAAGGGCTTTGGCTGTGGCAGCATTGGAAGGGCTTCCAGGCTGGGCTGAGTGAAGTGCACATAATAGTCTGCCCAACAATGTTCTAATTTTAATTAGCACCAGTTATAAGGGTTCGAATCTGCATTACAGCTTGTACAGAATACCTTTAGCTCTGGAAGGGCCTCTGCTCAACAGCAGATCACGTTTTGAATGCAGAAGATCCCAGCTTTGGTTCTTGGCATCCCTGGTTGAGGAAGGGTCTCAGGCACAGACCTGTGAAAGATTGTGCAGTTCAGTCCTGTGGCTTCCAGTGCCCAGAGAAGCAACAGCACCAAAGTGGCCACCACTGTATCCCATGGGCATGGGGAAGCCACCATAGGCCTCCTCAGGGGAAGGAGGAGAGCCCCAGACCTCACAATGGGGCTTCTCACATCTGCACCTGTTATTTTACTGGTGCAGACTTGTGTACCTCCATGTCTAGCTGCCCCAGAACGCCTCCCCACCACCCAAAAGGCTGCACCACTGCCTGGCGGTCCCACTTACCTCTGGGCAACCATGTAGTGTCCTTCTCCTTGTGCTTGACCCAGCACTGACTGGCTCTAGCCCAGCACCAATGCTCCTTACTCTAAGGGTGCCATAAACATGCTTAACAGCACATTTATGATGCCTAGCACCAGCACTGGAGCTCAGCGCCAGTGCTAAGGATGGTGTTAGGACCTTGAGACCAGGGAGAGACACCACCATTGAGATGGACAATACTCAGGTGGACTGGTGATCTGTTTCAATATTTGATTGGCAACCCTTGAGAGTTTCTACAACTCTGCAAGCAGATTGTGGGCATTCTAGGTGAAAGGGTGAGCTTTGGCTTATCTCTCATCATGATAAAATAAGTGCATGTTTAGGCCTGGCACGGCACCTACCTAAGCAGGATTGTTTGACACCATTTTTCCCTAGCAGGACTTCTATGTGAATTAAAGGAGGGAATTCACTGAATCTACAAGGAAGGAGCAAGCAGCACCCATTGAATTTGCACCCACACAGCTGGCACAGAGACATTGCCAGAAAAAGATAGTACGTTTAGACTCATGATGAGCCATTTAGTTATTTGATTTTTCTCTGTAAACCGCTTTGTGAACTTTTAGTTGAAAAGCGGTATATAAATACTGTTAATAATAATAATAATAATAATGCTTGGAAGGTGATATAGATCATTGAGCAATACTATAGATAGATTGATATACTAGTTCCCAGGGGCAAATCCAATGTTTGTGGGGGCCATGAGCACTACCAACTCCAGAACCATGCATGTAGACCTGGGCTCCAGGTTGAAAATTTCCTCCATGTCTGAGGTTCACTGGGTGGGTAGACCTGGTCTCCCTTCTGGACTTGGAGCCCAGATCTACCTGCTGGGTAAACTGGGTTCCCATACCGCTGCTTCTAGGTGGGTAGACCTGGGCTCCCGGCCATGCTTGGGCTGTTTCTCATCCCAGTAGGTGCCCTTTCCCGCTGGCATCAGTTGGGGGACACACACCCATGACCCCCCCCTTGGATCCGCCCCTGGTAGTTCCAGACTTGAACTTTAGATATAAAGAGGTTGGGGCCAACCTGTTCATAAGATGCACTTCAGGCAGCAGATGGGGGGGTGTGACTGTCCAGTGTCCCCATACCCACCACCATGAAAACATCCACTCTACCTGCGTACCTCTGCCACCACATGGTTTAGGATGCCCACCCACCACAGTCACCATGGAACCAGCCAGCTGCCACCCATTCAGCCTTCACAAGAGCACTCTCTGCCATTGCCCGTGCACCAGTAGATGAGCAAATCATTCCTCCATGTTCTCCTCCTACTCTATGCTGAATTTGAAAAACCGGAAGGGGAAGAAGAGGAGAGGAAAGAGATAGGGAGACGCACTTACTAGGCATTGATCCATACTCCACATCCCACCCTGCAGTGGCATAGCTAATGGTTGTGTGCCGGTGCCAAGCTCAAAATGATGCCCGAAAGTGATGTCACAGCTGGAAGTGATGTCACACCCAAGCTTTTTAAAAAAGTGAAAACTGGGAGAAACCCACCTCCTTTCCCCCAGCAGCTCGCCACCTGCTTGCTCTGCTGTCTTCCTCCAGCCAGTGACATAGCTAAGGCATCTATCTGCTACCTAGGTCAAAGAAGATTTGTAGCCCCCCCCCCCAAGACAAAATCAAATTTAATTAAGTAAATAAATAAAAAGTGTTCCCCTGATTGGTTTGAGACACTGTGCTGGGGTGAAGAGGGATGGTTATTCTCCCCCTGCTAAATATGAGAGGAGCACCACTTGAAAAAGTGCCTTTTTACCCAGTTAGCAGGGGTAACTGTATTATGATACATGGAAAAGAGAGTTGACTCATACTAACACTTTATTGGTTCCATGCTGTATCATAATAACATGTCATTGCAACATGTCAATAACATAATAACATGTCATTGGTTCTCAGAACAATCAGTCTCATAGGTCAGTTTTGAGTTATAGAAATCCACTTTTTGTTCCATAAGGCTGTTGCGTTTTCATTTTCTAGTTAATTGGCCATAACATTTGATAGAATAAAGATATTCCAATGCAGTTTATTTCATTGCATTCTGCATTAAATTACCTTTCCAATTATATATAACATGATGGTATTATTCATACATACCAAGATTTTCACAATTTTTGTCACTAGTGTCAAGCTTAGCTTGTTGCTCCCCTAAAGCTTGATACACAGTGCAACTGCTACCCCCTGTACCCCCTTAGCTACACCACTGCCATCCTGTATAGATACAGTGCTGGGGCAACCCAAAACCCCTGTAATTCCAGGTTGGGGATGGAAGGACAGTGTCTGGTGTCCCCTGCTTCAGGAATCAGGAGATCTTGGGCCATTGCTGTAAAAGATTTCATCACAGTGTTTATTATGAATGTGTTTATAGTGTGCCTAAAATAACTGTGTTTACTGCATTCTTCCTCCCATAGTTATAAAGAGGTGTGTGGGTGAAGCCCAACAAAGAATTACGTTATAAACACATGCATCCTACTTTTCATTGTGATATCTTAATGCTCAAGGGAGATACCATGTTACAATTTTGTTAACAGTATTGTTGCACCAGATACTGGGTTTAAAAAGCTTATACTCAAATGTGCCACCTTCAGGGGCACCCTCAAATGCACCCTTTAACTTTCTCCCACATAAGTGAATGACTGCTGCTTATTCATATGAAATCTCTGTATCTGAGGACAGTGGTGCAGTAAGGGACAAAACCCATCTCTGTGATACTGGATGACTTAGTCTTCGCCAACTGGGACCCAATGAGGAGCATGCAGAGTGCACAGAAGCATATTTGAGCTCCCTATCTGGTCACCTTTCAGTACACATAACATAAAAAGAGTTACCCTGAATGCATCCATCTTCTCCAGCATTCTGCACCCCACAGTGACTAATCAAATGCTTCTGGGAAGTCCGTACATAGGGTGTGAATGCATTGTGCCTCCAGCACTTTGCCCCCCACCCCTGCCAGCAAATTTCAGTAAAATACTACTTCTTAACATGGAGGTTCAGCAAAGTTGAAACACCTTTGGCAATCCATTTCCCCCCTTATTTAAGTGTCAACTATTGGATTGCTTACAATAAAGATGGAAACATAATTATTTCATAACAAATTGTAAATTTTATTTATTTATAATTCTATTTATATTTTAACATTGCTAGATATTGACTCAGAAGTCAGTCCCATTTGAGTCAATGGGACTTACTTCCAGGAAAGTGTGGCTAGGATTGGGCTATCAGTTGGCTAGTGCAGGAAAGGGGGATAGAATCCAGTGTACACCATCATCACCAGATCCTCCCCACCCCTTCCTGCCTCTCCCACTGACTTACCTGCTCCAGTGGGCAAGTTGATGACATGAGCTGAAAGGCAGCAGTGTCTTGGCAGTGCATTACTGAGTGTATTGCCAGAAAGCACTTTTGCAGCAAAAGTGTTAGCACAGTACTAAAGCTGAATAGGATGGGCTATTATTTATTTATTTTTCACATTTTTATACCACCCTTCCTCCAAGAAGCTCAGGGCAGTGTACACAGCTGCTCCCTTCCTTTTGTCCTCACAACAACCCTAGGTTGAGGTAGGTGAGGCTGAGAGAAAGTGACTGGCCCAAGGTCACCTAGGAAGCTTTGTGACTGAGGGAGGATTCAAACCTGGATCTTCCAGGTCTAAGTCCACCTCCCAAACCACTAAACTGACATGAACGAGCTTCGCTTTTGTTCACCAGGTCAGGGTCATGAGAGTACCAACCCTATTTCCTCTAAGCAGCAAATAGCTCCTCTTGGGCTACCATCAGATATGTCTCAGGGCCCAATCCTATCCAATTTTCCAGTGCCGGTGCTGCTGTGCCAGTGGGCTTCCTGTGCTGGGGAGGCAGTCTCAGAGGCCTCTTCAAGGTATAGGAACATTTGTTCTAGTATCTCAGGGCTGCATTGCGGCTGCACCAGTGCTGGAAAGTTGGATAGGATTGGGCCCTCAGTTTCTCCACTAGCAGCATATGCCAACTGAGCACAGAGTCAGGATTCAGAGTCACTAGTATTCCTCAGTTCTGCAATATTTAAGTCAGACCAGGGCCCATGAGAGGGGGATAAAGGGAGTAATTTGTACCTGGGCTCAGGGTCAAAAAGGGGGTCCATGAGCCAAAGGAGGGGGCCCGGAAATTTTCTGGGATCTTATATTTTCCTATTGCATCCAAACTAGCTAACTTCATGGGATGCTGGGTATGCAGTGGCAGATGCTGCTGCAAGCCATATCTGCTGGGTCAAGGAAGGTGTACATGACACTCCTTAATACAATGTCAAATCTGGGAGGAAACTGGCCTGCTACAGTAGCTCTTTGGCTTGTGAATCTGCTAACCATGAAGCTGGTACAGGAGCTCAGGGACACAGATGTGGGACTACAGCTGCTGCAGAAGTAAGTTTTGATACACACAGGACACTTTCTGTTCTAGTGTGAGCCTAAACACTATGAAGCTAATTTTCTGCAATGATTTTCTATATTTAAAAGATTTTAGAGAAACTTAGGAATATGTTTGGTTTTCCAAATTAATGTATCCAGCTGCTGATGCTGTGCAGGTAGGTAGACCTGGCTTTATGTTGGGAAGCCCAGGAGAGCTGGGCTCTAAAGACTTTTCTGGCTGTTGCTATCCTCTCCCTGTCCAATTTTGCTTTCTCCCCACCCCTGCTCACTCCTTTTGTCACCCTCCCCTGCTCTATTTCACATCTCCTCACTCATTTGGGAAGGGGTCCAAAACAAAATTTATCCCCCGTTAAAATTCCTCTCAGAGGTTCTGAGTCACACAACAAGTGAAGTCCAATTGATTTTTTTAAATGAGAAATGTTATCAGCATCCTAATGCCAGACAAACAACACAATCCTACATATGTCTACTTAGAATGAAGTAAGGACTCAATCCTATCTCACTTTCCAGGGCTGGTGCAGCTGTGCCAATGGGGTGAGTGCTGCATCCTGTGATGAGCAGTCAGGAAGGTCTCCTCAAGGTAGGGGAATGTTGTTTGTTCCCTTACCTTGGGGCATTGTGGCTACATTGGTGTTGAAAAGTTGGATAAGACTGAGCCCTAAATCCCATTGTGGACAATGGGGCTTACTCCCAGGAAAGTATGTGTAGGATTGCAGCTTTAATGTTCATGTCAGGCAACTTTCCTATCTTTCAGAGGGATACTGCAAAGCTGTTCTCTATCCCTTTTTCAGTTTGTTATTCCAGCTGAGCCCCTGGTGTTGCCTGTTGGTGTATTCAGAACACTGAGTATGGGACCAGGCAACACAAACAGAATCCTCTGTGGATTAGGTGTCAGATGTAAAAAATATTTTCATATCTTTCGTGGCCATGATGAATGTATCTGGTGAAATATCTCACAGCCCAATCCTATGCATGTCTATTCAGAAGTTCCATTAGAGTCAATGGGGCTTGCTCCCAGGAAAGTGTGGATAGGATTGGTTTGTTAGACTGTTAAGCCATTTCTGCCCAACTTTGTATACACGCAACAGGGATCAAATTCTTAACTTGACAATGACAGAAAAGACCAAAATGTATCTGTACCATAAGATGACTGGTTCAGGCACTGAAATAACTTGGAATGTATAGTTTGTAATATAAAAAAAATTGACCAAACTGAACTATACTCTGCTAATAAAGTTATTAAGAAACAACCAGGTGGAAAGATCTGAGAATTATCTTGGTTTGGCAAGCTACCTACCTTGGGAGATCCTTTATGGCAAAAATTAATTGGCAAGTTCATTTGGAATAGATGGAATTAGCTGGAATTACAGCATCATAGATTGTAAATCTGAAGGCAGGAGTTTGCTAATATTGGTATAGTGTCTTTTTATTTTTTTTTATTTTAGATGCTTTACAGATAACCAGAAGTTTCACAGTGTCTCACAGCACAAGCCTATACATGTCTACTCAGAAGTCAGTCCCACTAGAGTCAGTGGGGCTTACTCCCAGGAAAGTGTGGCTAGGATGGCAGCCTCAGAGCCCAAGCCTATGCATGTCTACTCAGAAGTCAGTCCCACTGCAGTCAGTGGGGCTTACTCCCAGGAAAGTGCACAGGGCTGCAGCCTCAGACCCCAGCGAAAGCGCTCTCGTGCTCTCCACAGCCACCAGCACCGCAGCCGCCACACGCGGCGCGACCAATCCGCCTCCACTCTGGCGCCTAAGCCCCGCCTCCCCAAGCGCGAGCCTCCCCTCCCTTCCCCGGACGCGCATGCGCAGAGGGCGGTTCTGGGCGCCATGTTGGCTGAGAAGGCAAGGGGGAGGAGGCGTCGGGAGTGAGCAGTGCGGGTCTCTCTCCCTCCCCCTTCCCCCCCACCCACCTGCTCACCCTCTTTCCCTTCCCCCCGGTGTCGGCCGTGACGGAGCGGGGCGCCATGAGCGTCGGCGGCGGGGGGCGGGTGTGCGACCTGTCCCGCAGAAACCCCCAGGAAGACTTCGAGCTCATCCAGCGCATCGGCAGTGGCACCTACGGGGACGTCTACAAGGTACGCGCGCTGAGGGTGGCCCCCTGGGCGTCCTGCGCGGCTGAACCCCCGGGACCCTCCGGCCACGCAGGATGCAGCCCTGCGCACGCCTTCCTGGGAGCAGGCCCTGCGGAGCGCCGTGGGACTGGCTCCAGCAGACCTGCGTAGGGCTGGGCTGGGCTGGCTGACAGGCTGCCCCTTCTGCTCTGCGGGTGCTTGCAGGGAGGGTCTGAGTAGGACCCCTGAGGCTTTTCTGCCCTGGCCCCTCTTGGCTCAGGCTGCCCCCTCAGTCTTGTCCGTAGACGTGGCTTCCTCTGCCCCCTTGTTCTGCAGCCCCCTCCCCAAACTCTGCCTTCTCTCCCTTGGAATGGAGCTGAGAGTGTCTCTCTCTCACTTCTTATTGGGGGGCCATTTGCCACAGCAGATGTTCACCCTCCTCGTCTGACCTGTCATTGTGACTCTTCCCCCCCTTTTCCTAGCACAAACCCCACGCCTGCTTTGCCGTCCACCTCTTAGTGAACTGACTCACCACACAGGCACTTTCTTCCCTTTTCCTGCAGCTTGGGAGGAATGGGGTGGCAGGGTTGCTGAGGGTAGCCTGAGGATCAAGGCCTGTATTGGGATGTCACTGTGGGCCTTGACCCTTCTGCATTGCAAGGCAACCCACCCTCCTCTCTCATGTTCGACTTGTCATGATGGGCCTTGACCCATCTGCATTGCAAGGCAACCCCCCCACCCCACCCCCCATGTTGGACTTGACAGTAAAGACCAGTCCCCTTCCTCCCTCAACCTGTCAATTCCCTTAACCTGTCAATTCTCCTTTCTAGATGGATTTCTCCTTTCTAGAGAGAAAGCTGAGATGCAGTTTAGATCAGGTTCCCTAACCAAGTATTTTAGGACAAACCTACTTAAATCTGATCCACCCCTCCAAATTCTGTAACCCCCCCCCCCACATGCTCCTTTTGGTTCACCAACCATGACATTCCTTTTCCTGTGGTCCAATCAGTTCCCTTCCCCCACTTGTCAGTCAAAACATAGCAGTCTCCTTCCAGCCCATAGGATTGTGCTTTCAAGGGTTTTTCTGCCCTCTCAGCCTTTCCTGAGGCTAGCGGACAGTATCATCTTTCCTTTGGGGTTGCTGTGCTTGAAGTTTTTTCTTTTCTGCTACAAAAGTTGTCAGTTTGATATCAAAGCCCTGAGGTTTCTTCCCATTCCCATGAACAAAGTCTAGGCTTTTGGAAGGTGATGGATTCTTGATTATGGGGGTGTCAAGTTCGAATGCATGTGAGAGGCTTTGTTAAACCAAAAGAATACTCTCCAGCTTTCCTGTCAAACTAGAGCACAGCTCCTGGCAAAGTCATATGCTGGAATGCAGAATTCCCCTTTGTAACTTCATGAAAATAGGTTTAATGTTTTTTAACCTTTCTTAGTGGGGGAACAAATAGCATTTGCCCTGTCATTCAACAGCGCCTCACATCTCCAGGCTCCTTGGGGCTTGATCATAGCAGCATTCAAACATGTTTTTTAATCCAGATTGGAGCAGTACTACATTAGATATGTTACTGAAAGTGGACCAGGTTACAGTGCAGGGATTGTGTTTTTTGTCTGTTATTTGTCTCACCCCAATATTGATTGAAAAAGAAAGCAAAAACTAGTATGATAAATGTAACACAATGAACCCTCAGTATTCTCAAAAATTGTAAGCCATACCCTTGATCCATGGGTACATGTAGAGACTCCTGAGTTCTAAAACTGCTTGTGTGGGGAAAAGTGGGAGAAGCTGCTCAGGAGGATTTTGAAAGGAAAAGAAAAAGTCTGTATTTGTGACTTTTGAGGTTGGGGCTCTGAGGTGGCGAGTGTGCTGAGGCTGCAGAGCCTAGAACAGTGTTTCTCAAACTGTGGATCGTGAGCCAGTTTCAGGTGTGTCCACATTCATTTCAGTGTGTATTTTATTTTTTAATAGATTAGACTTGATGCTACCATGACACGTGACTGCATTTGGGGAAATGTTACAGATCTATACTTTAAACAGACTACTATATATATGCTTTTAACAATGATAGTCAATGGGGCTTAGCCTCAGGTAAATGTGGATAGGATTGCAGCCTTTAGGACATTGGGGAAGTTTGCTTTAAACAGCTCAGCAACTGCTTGGAGGTTTAGGAGGGTTCTTCTTTGTTTCAAATAAATTTTAAACATATTTATTGTAAATTTTTAATTTACTTACTTGATTTGGTTTTGTTGTATGGGACTGTTAAAACTTTTTCTGCTCAATGATGTTACTTCTGATCATGACATCACTTCTAGTGGGTCCCAACAGATTGTCTTTTTTAAAAGTGGGGGCAACTGGCCTAGAGGATTGAGAAGGTGGACCAGATCTGACCTGACTGAGGAGACTGAATTCAGTCAGTCATTCAGGCTGCAGTTCTGTATGTGCTTACCTGGAAGTAAGTCCTACTAGGATTGAATATTTTCTAGTAGTTATTTGATTTTTTTCTCTGTAAACCACTTCGTGAACTTTTAGTTGAAAAGTTGTTTATAAATACTGTTAGATAATAATAATAATAATAATAATAATTCTAGTCCTTCTGAATAAACATAGGATAAGGTTGTTATCTATGTTCCACTTAAAATTAACATTTTGTCTCCTTTAATATTTTTTGTACTGTAAGAAGAGCCTTGCTGGATCAGCCCACAGGCCCATCTAATTCAGCATCCTGTTTCTCATGTTTTCATATCCAAGCAGATATCCTCCATGAATTTCTCTAGTGCAGGGCTTTCCAAACTCGAGCCTAAGGGCCAAAGGGAAAACTCTCTGCTCTGTGAGTGGAGCTTACCATTCTGCCTGTGTGTTACATGTTGATCTGGGTACAGGGACGCCCTGGACAGTCACATCTGCCCAGTCATCCTGTTGCACAGCCTTCTGGGATGCCAGACAACTAACGCGACTGCCCAGAGTGTCCTGTGCCCAGATCTGCATGGCAGTAACATGGTGTGGTGGTACAATGGTGAGCTCTGGTCTGGATGGGGACTGGTTTTCCTATGCGCAGCAGTCACGAGTTTGGCGTCTGTTGGTTTAGTCTAATTAAAGCTATCTAAGCTAGTGGCCATCATCACATCTTATGGTAGAGAATTATATTAATGATGTGCTGTATGTATGATGTGCTTTGCCTCTTTAAGGAGGTTACTACAGCCTTTCGGAGCTCTGTTAAACTATTAAAGGTGATTTTAAGACTGAATTAAGGCACTGACAGACAAGATGGGGAAATTGTACAAAGTAAATAATTGAGGTGATGAGATAAACTTGGTGTTTCACAAAGATTTTGAAAGATTTTTGTGATTAGAGTATGGATTTCGATTTAGATTAGAACAGAGATTCCCAAACTTCCTCTGTTCATGGCACCCCAAACCAATTTTTTCACAGCGCTCCTTGCTGTGTTTACCTGGAAAATTTGAAATGTCCTGCAGCATCCCTGTGAGTTTGCTGCAGTACCCTGGAGTGTTGTGGCACGGTTTGGGAACCATGGGTTTGGAGCAGTGGAACTTTTTAGGACCCGGACCCACTTTTTAAAACGACATTCTATCTGGACCCACCTAGTTTTATGAACCTTTTAAAAAAAGTGTTTACTGGTTTCTCAAGCATCTGTTTTTTATCCTTTTTATTTTGTGTGTGTAGGGGGGGGCAACAGCCTTCTGGAGTGTTTGTTGAGCTCCACATTCATCAGATCAGGACCATTCTGGTGGCCTCACATTCCTGCTCACCTGGCCTTTGATAAGAGCCAAGTCATGTTTGTCTACTCCTCAGTAAATGTGCACTTAAATGGTGACTGCTGCCTGATTTATGAATGCCAAGGGTTGTGGCTATAATGGTGATTGGGCAGCAGTGCTTCCCCCCATGTAGCAGCTTGTTTAACCCTTGATGCACATAGCCTAATCTGCCTTGTCAGTTTTGTGACCCACAAAAATTGGGTCGCAACCCACTGGTGGATACTGACTCACAGTTTGGGAACCACTGGTTTAGAGTATGTATTCAGTTCCATACAAAATAATAAAAGTGTTTCTAATTCTACTATGGGTAACAGTAGAGAGAAACCATACTGGAAATATGTCTGGCGTTCCCCTTTACAAAAATTGCATTGGATATTTTAAAAGTTGTGTTCTCCAAACCATTGAGAAGCTATGTGAAATAAAGTATTGGTAACCTGTTTTTCTAAGCATAGAGCCAGAAGACCTAGTTACATTGACCTTTCTGATTCTGTAAGGATTTACAGAAATGCGTAATTGAATAGTTGATTTGTCTGTCCTATTAAAATAAGAATGATGTTGTTGCACAAAATTACAGTATAGTAACTGAGACAGGAAGCCTTAAATCTTAGAAATCCGTAAAATGCCAACTTATAATAATATGGCTTGCAAGGAATGTTGGTGTAATACTCTAGATAATGCAAGAAAATCAGGAAGTGCATGCTTGGGTTAATAGTATTCAGATGACTAGCTTTGCCTTCTGTATACATGCTTTGAGGATTTCAAGGAAGGTTGTGCAATTTTGAATAGTTAATAAGCCACTGACAAACTTTGTTTAATCAAAACAATCTCTAACTAATAGAACATTAGCTATTGGCAGGAGTCCACAAGTGTGGTTACCTGTGGCAAACAGAAATTTAATTCTGACAACTAGCAGGGAATGCTTCCAGTATGCTCCACCATAGCTGTAATATATTCTTTAAAAGCTGCTGGCAACACAGAAAGCTAGATAGTGCTTCTTTCAAAATGGTGCCTGATTGAATCTTGTGCTGAGATACTGTCACAGTTGTTGTGGAAGGGTTGCTTCTTCCTTGTAAAACTCCTTTGCCAGGCAGTCGGTACAAAAAGTATCCTTTTTCTTTGCCAGTGAAGCAGGAAATGAGAAATCTCATGTCTGTTTGGCTAATGGGAACAATATTTGTCTATCAAATTCAGCCAAAATTTATGGCTTCTGACTGTTGGGTGATATGACATGTGAATATTGGTGAAAAATGTGAAAGATATTGGTCATTTTACACATTGCACAGATGTAAACCCAAATTTATCACTGACAGCACAGTCCTGGGCATGTCTACCCAGAAGTAAGTTGTGTTCTATTCAGTGCAGCTTATTCCCAGGAAATTGTGTACAGGTAAGAACATAAGAACAGCCCCACTGGATCAGGCCATAGGCCCATCTAGTCCAGCTTCCTGTATCTCACAGCGGCCCACCAAATGCTCCAGGGAGCACACCAGATAACAAGAGACCTCACCCTGGTGCCCTCCCTTGCATCTGGCATTCTGACATAGCCCATTTCTAAAATCAGGAGGTTGCGCATACACATCATGGCTTGTACCCCGTAATGGATTTTTCCTCCAGAAACTTGTCCAATTCCCTTTTAAAGATGTCCAGGCCAGTCGCCATCACCACATCCTGTGGCAAAGAGTTCCACAGACCAACCACACGCTGAGTAAAGAAATATTTTCTTTTGTCTGTTCTAACTCTCCCAACACTCAATTTTAGTGGATGTCCCCTGGTTCTGGTGTTACGTGAGAGTGTAAAGAGCATCTCTCTATCCACTCTGTCCCTCCCCTGCATCATTTTGTATGTCTCAATCATGTCCCCCCCTCAGGCGTCTCTTTTCTAGGCTGAAGAGGCCCAAACGCTGTAGCCTTTCCTCGTAAGGAAGGTGCCCCAGCCCCGTAATCATCTTAGTCGCTCTCTTTTGCACCTTTTCCATGTCCACTATGTCTTTTTTGAGATGCGGCGACCAGAACCGGACACAATACTCCAGGTGTGGCCTTACCATAGATTTGTACAACGGCATTATAATATTAGCCGTTTTGTTCTCAATACCCTTCCTAATGATCCCAAGCATAGAATTGGCCTTCTTCAGTGCCGCTGCGCATTGGGTCGACACTTTCATCGACCTGTCCACCACCACCCCAAGATCTCTCTCCTGATCTGTCACACACAGCTCAGAACCCATCAGCCTATATCTAAAGTTTTGATTTTTTGCCCCAATGTGCATGACCTTACACTTACTGACATTGAAATGCATCTGCCATTTTGCTGCCCATTCTGCCAGTCTGGAGAGATCCTGGTGAGGAGGACAAGGGAAGGGAGGAAAAAAGCTGTGTTATACAGGGTTTTGTTGGCTAGCCTAAGAACAGAACAACACTAAACATTTGAGTTCCCAACAGCCGGCTTACAAACAAATTTCGAGAACACAACCTGTTTGTAAGTTGGAGACTTACTGTATTAAAATAACATAATTAACTCAAAAATATAAAATGTAGGTCATTTTCTCCCACTGCAGGCTAATTTATGGTAATCACCTCACAGTGTAGTTGCATGTGGTACTGTAACATAAGAAAGGTTAGCATACGTTACCAAATGTGATTTTTTTTTTTAGATTTGAAGCATTCACTGAACTCTTTATAGGTTCTTATTCCATGTGAATCGCTCCCATGAAGTGACTGCAGAGTTACTATGCAAAGGGAAAATGTTCAGGATACTGAGAATGCTTCTTTGTATTGGAAAAGGAAGTAGTCATTCTTTTCTGTGAAGGACAGGGGTATTCTGAGACTGGTTTCAGGGTAGTGGCATGTGTTCTCTCTCTCTCAGGTTTTATTTCTCTCATATAACAAGAAAGCAGGAGTTTGTTAAATTGCACTATTTATGTCAGGTGTCAGCTACCATAGAGACCTCTTGGAGTTTTTTGGTGCATTTATATCAGGATTGTAGTGTGATCCTGATCATGTTGCTTAATGGGTCTAACCAGTTTTCAAGAGAGCATATTGTACAGGTTGTTGTTCATTCTGTTCATTTGCTGGCATTTCATAGAAAATGATGACTTATTCGTTGGCTTGGTCTATTGGGATTTGGGCGGTGATGATCACTTATAAAAGCTGGCAAAGAAAACCTTGTATTACATACTGAATTTTCTTCTGCCGGGGTGGGGGAGAGATATAGCAGAAAACCAGCCACTTAACAGATGTCAAAACTGTATACAGTCCTGCAGTTTCCTTTTATAGTCTCCCATTGCACTGGTGCAAGGGATAACTACTTTCAACTTGTTTGTTGCACATTTTATCATCATTTATAAATCATATTCAGATTTTCTAGTAGTGTGTTTGAGGTGGCTAACAAAATCAATGTTTCTCAAAATATTTATAACACAAAATTATAAAAGTCTTATGAAAAATTATTCTTGATGGAATTCTGAATTTGGACCCTCTCTTGCCTTCTGACAGCTAATTTTTTGTCAGCAGCAGTGATGATAAATGTGGGCTGCTTTTGGCCTCTGACTGCTGCTGGCAGTCAGTGATTTTCTAAGGCAACAGCAGTGATGGCAAACTGGGGGATGGGTTTGGCCCAGCTACCACACATACTATTCTTTACTTTTGCAGTAGTTCAGATAACTTGCAGTGCAAATTTGCAAAGTCCAACTTCTTGCCATGGTAATAGAGATCCATATACTTCTCCTAGTAGATTAGGATTAGGCAGGGATATTCAGTACTCTCCCCCACACTTTCACAGTATGAAAGTCATATGAGCATAGGTTTTGACAATTTGCTTTGAATCTGGACCTTGCTTCTTGTGATGTGCAGATAAACTCTCCCTCCCCCATTAAAGTGGAATAGGACCGAAATGGAAATGGAGAGAGTGAAAGTATTTGTGCTTAGGAAATGGTTAAAAAAGCATTTTTAGAGACAAGAACAAGAGACCTAGGTGGGGGTTGCAAAATTTGAAAGAGGGTGAGCAAATGGAGAAAAGGGATGGAAAGGCTGGATGATAGGAATAAAATGATCTTGAAGAGCAAAAGAGAGGGGAGGAAAGGATTTTGAAAAAGAAAACAGAAGCAAGGAAGAGAAGTTGGACAGAGGAAACAAGTGAGCAGATCGTACAGCAACACATGTGTACATGCATGTACAACCATCTACCTCCATCTCTGCTGCTGCCACCACATCTCCTCACTGAGGTTGGAAAAAACAAGCCAAATGAGAAACAGTCACTGTATGCATGTCAGCTTACCATGCAGGGAGTTAGCCACCACTCAGGCTCTTCCTTGGTGGAGGAATGTAGGGCACCCCATATCTCTAGCTCTGTGTCTGCTGCTCAGCTGTGCTGGTGAACCAAAGCCTGGTTGAAATTTGAACTCCTTACAACATACTCGGAGTACCTTGTCTGAAGGGAGGGAGAAGAGACAACTGAAGTCCTCTGCATTTACCTAGGAATAATCCCTATTGAACTTAGTGGGATTTACTTCCAAGTAGACATGCATAGGTTTGTGCTGTAGAGAAGAGGAAGAGTGGAGGAAGATAGTCTGAGGGAGCTGCTATCTGGGTGGACAAGTGGGGGCCTTGAGAGAGAGTCCAGCCTATAGAAAGAGAGATTTGAATGAGCTGAGAGAGAGAGAGAGAGACAGACAACTTTGGCCTGATCCAGGAGGGCTGTACTTTCGTTCTTATGTTCTTGGTTTGTATGAGCCCTCCATACACTTTGCTTTATCTGGATTTTCACCAAATCGTAGATCTGCTTTTCATCCTTACTTGCAAAATAGAATTTGTGCAAGCTGTTCAGATCAGCACTGGTAACTAGGGTCAAACTCTCCAGGGCTTGCAACACCATCGTTTGTTAGTTTGAGTGCATTGGAAACTACCTTCCTGGTTTTCAGCTAACCATAGTTTACTTTTCTACCCTTACCAAGAAGCTGTAGTTTGCTGAAAACAAGGAAATTACTAATCAATTGTGGTGTCCAGAAGAGGAGGGAATGTGTGAGCAGAGGCTCTTGTTCATGTAACAGCTAACCATCAGGGATGGGGACCTGAGTCTGAGTTGCAAAAATGTGTTTTTCACTGACTCGTGCAGACTTGAGTCACCTGTGTCAATGACTTGGGCATTGACTCCAGTCTGAGGCCACTCACTCAGCACTCTGTCCCCACACATGCAGACTTGAATTTGAGGCCTCTGACTCAGCACTGCGTCCCCAAACATGCAGACTTGAGTCTGTCTGGGTGTGCTTGCTTACTTTTTTTGGCACATGAAAGACCTTGTGGGGCCATCATTCAGACCGGGCAAGCAACAGGGAAGTTCCAGCCAAGAGCAGGGAACGGTAAATGTTTTTTCTTTTGGATCCAGTGGGGGGGAGGTGGGAGTGGGCTCTCTTTCCTGTCTCTGAAGAAACTGATGATCATTGGATGAAGGATGGGCAGTGTGAATTTTAGTTTGGATAAGGGAGCACAGAAGGAGGAGCTCAAGGGGGTTCTCACCTTAGAATTGGCTGGAGAAGCCCACGGAGGGGAAAGGCGGTTTGTAGCAATCACACTTTGCAACCATGTTGCTCCTGTGCTCTCCATTGTTATTTGGGAGGAGGAGGAGGCCTCAAATGGGACTACTTTTGAAAAGAGCTGCAAAGGATTGGGTCATACTAGTAAACTTCCCAGCTGTTGTGCGTGACTCTCCTCCCTCTTGCTGCTTCTGTCCCCAGTCTCTTGTAGTCCACCCCACCCCTCCCACCTTGTTTACAGATGGGATGGGGACATCAGGGAAGTACCGTATTTTTTCGCTCCATAAGACGCACTTTTCCCCCCCATAAAAGTGGGGGGGGGAAGTGTTCGCGTCTTATGGAGCGAATACTGCAAAGCTGCAGGCGTTCTCAGGGCAGCAGAGCCTCCTTGGCAGGTGTTTCTGCCCCTGACCAGGGTCCTGCCTGGGCTCAATGGTAATGCAAATGCAATGGTAATGCAAATGCAAATTGTAATGCAAATGCCGGCGCTCAATGGTAATGCAGATGTTCATAGCTTAGTGACAATGCACTTGCAGAAAAATACTACAGTACCTCATTCTACCAGTGCAAGGATGATAAAGCAGAAAAGGCTAGCATATAAAATTCCTTTCAAACTAGAGGTAGTAAAATATGCTAAGGAGCATGGAAACAGAGCAGCGGAGAGACATATTTTATTACACTATTTGGTTCAGAATTTTTTTTTTCCTGTTTTCCTCCTCTAAAAACTAGGTGTGTCTTATGGTCAGGTGTGTCTTATAGAGCGAAAAATACGGTATTTAAAGAGAACTCAGACACATACCCCCCCAGCAGCAGCTCCATTTTTTTCCACCACCCCTGACACGTATTTCAAAAAAACTTGTGTCTTTTTGAGTCACTAAAACACTCTGGGAGACTTGGAAAGTCCTCCCATTAGGATTCATTTTTGAGTTGAGCTGTGGGGGTGGAGGCTTGTGACTTGAGTCAAGCCACACTGAAGTCGCCCATTGCTGCCAACTATGCTTTGGTATGATGACATGATTTGCAATTAGATTCAGCTTCTGCCTCAACAGGGAAAGTAACATGGGTTGCAGTGTCCTAGGAGCCAGATGAGAGCACAGTGAGGCATTAGCAAAACTGAATAAGACTCTTATTGCTTAGACCACAGAAGCAGGTCTGATCTGGACTCTAACAAGGGTTGGATTTTGTCACCTAATCTCCTCTGGCCTTTTAGGTGCTTGGGTGGCTTATGTAGGTCTGGCTGACATTCTTATAATTCTCTCCCTTATTCAGGACTTTGGGTGGCATGCAGGTGGCATATCTTTGATCCCAATTTCAGAAAGAGTTGAAACTTGAGTCCTAATAATGTCCTATGATTGTTGTATTGCATGTACAGCAGACCCTCACTTAAAGCCATTTTGTACAAAGTTGTTTCGTTATGAAGTTGTTGAGCAAAATTATCAATTCCTGGCCATGGCCACTGTAAGTGTGTTTGCATGTTCTCATCATGTCTGCATGGCTTTTCTCTGGCCTGGAAAGCTCATATTTATTTCAATGTTCAATAAGTGTTTTGGGTCTTTATTCTTGAAGTTTGATGTTTTTGTGACCAGAAATATACTGTAGGTATGTAATTCTTGTTTACCTATATCAATTAGCCTACATTAAATTGGTTATGTTGTTTCACTTAAAGTTGCAGTTTCCAAGAACCTGTCAACAACTTTAAGTGAGGGAGTGCTGTATTAAACTATCATGTGATTGTAGTTAATAAGTATCTAGTTAATATGTGCACAGTTTTTAAAAGTTGTATGAAAAAGAAAAATCACAGATGGGAAGAAAAAATGCAATTCTTGAACACTGTGGTATTTACTGTATGTTGCAGTTCTGATTTTGCTGTATATACATTTTTTAAGCTATTTTTTGGTATTGTATATGTTGAAGAGTTCCAAATAGTGCCATGGCTCTTTTAAAAAAACAAAACCTCTTATGACCCTTTCCCCTCACTCTCTACAGTCATGTATTTTTATCTGACTGAGATGGTGACTTGGTATGACAGGGCTTAGTTCTCACAGAGGTGGTAAACTTTTGTCTGGTAAATATTCATATGTAAAAGTAGAAATGTTGAAACGGTGATACAAATCTCTATATATGTCCTGGCACATTAAAAAAAATTAGATGTCAGGGAGAAAGTTGGGCTTCAAACCATATTCCTTGACATACAGGGATTTGTATTTAATATGAATTGAATAGTAGCTTATACAGAAGAGCGTTACGTAATGGAAGAGACCATCAGTGGTCTCGTGGTACAACCCAGATGGTAGTTTTACTACCTCACTGAGAACTAGCTTTAAATTTTAAAACTCTTTAATATACCAAACCTGTGGCAGAATTCATATTTATTATAATTACAGAATTGAATGTAAACACTATTTAACCCATTTCTGCCTGGCCCACAGGTGTACACATTTGATCTCCATTGCATATATGCAACGTTGGGCAGAAACAGCTTAAGGTTAATTAAAAAACTTACTTATGCAGCTATATTAACTGTGATCACTTTGGCAATTCATTAGTGACTTCACCACAAACTTGAGTTTTACAATGTACATTGTACTAGTGCTGAGTCTGAATAATTATGGTCAAGTAAGAATATTTCATACTGATAGCTCACATTTTCTCCATTGTTCTGGGTGGCTGTTTGCATGCCTTTATCACTTTATAATTGCAAACAATCCTGTGTGATCTATCTCTTTTTTTCCTCCTGTATAAACAGGCATGAAGATGATCTGGCATTTGTTTGTTATTTTATGTTCTGCTTTTCCACCCACCAGAGTTTTTAAGGTGGCTTGAAGTCACATTTCCTGATTCTTACATTTTCCCCCCCAAATAGGCACGGAATGTTAACACAAGTGAACTGGCAGCGATTAAAGTCATAAAATTAGAACCAGGTAAGCTTTTCCCCCTACTTTTAAGTATTTCTCCCTGCATTTACCAATCCTTTCTTTTCTTCTCTAAGTGTGAAGGTGGCAGAGTGAATTAGACTCAGAATAACAGACTCATACATCCTTGAACAGTTGTAAGCTCTTATTTTTGGGAATATATTCTAAAAGTATTTATTTTACATACTCAGAAGTGGAAGGAAAATGGGTGTAAAAGGAAGGGCCTCTAGTTTATAAATGTAAGTGAAAAAGATTCTTCACTCTACCAAATTTGCACATTGTCATAGTGCACTTACTTACATGTCAAGTATACTGTACTTGTTGAATATTATCGATTTGGTGATGTATCTGATTCAACAAAGAGTTTTTGTATGATTAGGAAAACTCCTAAAAATATATTGTGCTAAGTGGATTGTGGTATTTTAGGTTTGTTTGAACTGCAATTTGCATTGCTAATGTATCTGTTTCAAATGTATAGGAAGTGTACATACAAGTGTGGGAGCTAGATGAAATCCAAATGTAAACTTTTTGGTTTTAGCATTTTTCCACCATTCCTCATGTACCTCAAACTATTGTACAAAAATTGCTACGTTAAAATCACATTTTCAAAGTGCATTAAAAGTAATCAATCTTAAGAGATCTAAACCAAGAGTTTAGATACAGTAGCAAGTCCCATCAAGTGGCAATGCACAACCTGTTCCTCAGAGAATAGGTTCCATCTAGCAGCAATGTCTAAACCATTTATGAAGAACAGGTGTCAAAGACCCTGTTGTGTCTCTTTGGTAACATTGCCCAAATAGTGAATGAACAACTAGTTCATCCAGCTGTCGTGTATTGTAGTAGTACAGTACATCCAGCTGTAGTTCATTCTGCTGTAGTGGATGAACAACTGTAAATGTAGAAAGAGTTTATCCCACCACAGTGAACCCTCAATGTAACTGACTTATAGGGAGCAAGCAGTGTTCTTTAGCGCCCAACATTTATTAATTCTAAATGCTTCCTCCTCTCCATTAGATTAGTGCATTAAACCTGCACCTTAGAAAACTGTCGGTACTGTCATTATGCTCCCTAGCAGGGTGCTCGAGGGATTCCCTAGTAGAGAGAGAAGCAATATCATCACTGATGGAGCTCTCTGAGGCAGGTAATGGTTAAGAGAAGGCTCAGGGGATGCGCTTACCTACCTTCTAAAGCTGGTGCTGAAACTGCCATTTTCCATTTGCTGTCAAGCAGGGTGTTATAGGAATGGAAACATTTCCGATTCTGAGGCTGCTGTAGGAATGCAGAGTTCCTCAAGAAACTAGTTCCAGTGAGTCCCATTTCTTGAGGAACTCTTTATTCCTAGAGTGACCTCGGGTGGCTCTAGCAGCAGCCTGAGAAGGTACATAAGCTTGTTCCCCACACTTTCTGACACTCTGCTCTTTTGGCATTGCTAAGGGAACTCTGTAAGATAGGGTTTAATGGATCTCTGGGACTTCATAAATCAGGGTTATCAAACTTGTTTCATACAGAGGGCCGAAGTTAGCATTCATGTTGCCTGCTGAGGACAAGAAGTGACATAATTAAGCAGGAAGTGACATCATTGAACAGATGATGGCTGGAAATAAGCACTTGGTTCTCACCTAGAAACTCATTAGCTGCAAATGACAGAAAAGAAAATGAGTTAAGCTTGTTCATATTTTCAAGATATGAGAGAGCTCAATTATCACACTGGGAGAGCCCAGATATCATGGGAGCTGGATAAATTGCTTCTGGGGTCCACATTCAGACTGCAGCCTTATGTTTGATACCCCTGTCATAAATAATCTGTTATTTCCAAAGCCAATTGTATCAAGGTCTGTTAAACTGAGGGTTCACCATAATACATCTTCAAAACTTAAGTGAATAGAATGTTACTTGTATTTTATTCTAGAACGTGACTGTCTTACTCCTTGTTTGGGTTATGTACTTTGGAGCATGAAATTCCCATTTTGTTTCATCTGCATTGACATCCACTTATTTCCAAGCACAGTTTAAGGTGCATAACCTTTAAAGCCCTAAATGATATGGGACCAGGCTCTTTGAAAGGCAGTCTTTTCCTGCATGAATTTGCCTCCTTGCTTTAGTCAGATACCAAAATCCTGCTCCACATTTCCCCTGCCTTTGGGAGCTCAATTGATGGAATTGTATAGCACGGCCTCTTTGGTTGTATATCCAGTTCATGGAACTTTCTCTCCCAGGGATCCTGCCTGTCTGCCTCATTTATAGCATTCTGATATTTGGCAAAAACTGTTATTAAACCAGGAATGTGAAATGATTGTCTGCCCTGTTGCGTTTTATGCTTTTGTGCTGCCTTTTTGGGTGTGTTTTTTTAACCAATGCTTTAATTCTTGTTTAATCTTGTTTTTATCTATATTGTAAATGTTCATTATTGTTTGTCACTTTGGGAGTTTTGTGACCATCAGGTGGTAAGAATAATACTCCTGATTTGTTAACTTAACCATCAAAGTATAGATTATTCATTTCAAGCTTTTATTGAGAACTAAAGAAGTGAAGTGGCAGTAGGAAAGTAGGCATAACAAATATAGTAAGACTGTCAAAAATGGTGGAAAAGGCATGGCAAATTCATGGAATGCTACGCAGCATATTTGTTAGCATTGTCTCTGCCTTGTGTGTACGTGAGGCTTGCTGTAAGGTCACACTGTCATGAAATTGTGTGTGTTCTATTTAACAAGATGCTCTAAGCAGGGAAATGGCCGCAGGTAACACTTTGGCCATATTTCAAGGACCTTTGTAAGTCACAGAACACCTAGAGGCTAGTGCAACAGGGTACAGAGGAAAAAGCAAAGGGATAAACTTCCTTCTCTAGAGTAATCAGTGCCAAAGCAAACAGACAAGGAGGCTGCAAGCTTTTGGATTGAAGAGAGAAACTGGGATTTTGTTGTATGTTTCTGAACATCCAAAGGATTGCCTTCTAACAGAACCAGATCGGTACAGGTTATGATGCATATCAAATGTTGCTTCAAAAAGCAGACTTCCTGATGCCTGGGATGTAGGAGGCAATTTGGCTAGAAGTTAGTGGATATATGTGGAATTTCTGTTGCACCTAAGGGCTCCTACTATGTAATTCCCTTTAGGGAATTTAGAGGTATTTGAAAATGGTGGTGTTTCTTTTACTTAGAAGTATGTCCATTGGGTTCAGTAAGACTTAGGCTGTTGTCCTGTCTTACTCACTGAAAGCACACCTCTACCTATAGGTATTTTGTACTTATCTTTACCAAAAATTCTGTATCCTTTAAAAATTTGAATCAAGTGCAAAATAAATTGTGCTGTATAAAAGCATATATGCACATTATTGTGATTTGCACAATTCTTTAGCTGTTGTCCACAACTTGTAATACACAACAGAAGATGCATCTACATTAATTATGCTTGTTGGAAATATGATTTTCCCACAAGAGTGATACAGTATTTGCATAGCAATTTGTGGGCATAGCTCTGAGGGAGTAGCTAACCAGAACACTGATATCTTCTCCATAAGATTTAGGCAGGTTTATCTGTGCCATTTCCCCCCTCCCTCGAAGCAGATAAGGGCAGTGTATTTCTATTCTAGCAGACAATCTTGAGTAGAAAATCCTTTCACCTGGATAGTACCTATACACCCATTAGCGTAGTGTAGTTTAACAGATGATACCAAACACTAACCATTCTCGTGGGTTGTTTAACGTAATGTAAAATCTCTGAATAAGTTAGTTGAATAACTTTGGAGAAATAAACAATATAAATGCGAGGTATTCTTATGTTAAGTATTCAAAGTACTTTAATGCTATCTCAGTAAAGATTACTAATCTTTACAACATCCTTGTCTGGTAGGTCAGTATTATCCCCATCATTGAATCATTAAAATAAAAAATGTTCTTTTTTCCGCCAGGAGAAGATTTTGCTGTTGTGCAGCAGGAAATTATTATGATGAAAGACTGTAAGCATCCAAACATTGTTGCTTATTTTGGCAGCTATCTCAGGTATGTGTGTATGTGTTTATCATGTTTTTCTTTTTTGATGGTGCATTTTATTCATCTAAGAAGTCTTTGCTGCTTGCAAAAATCAAAGGCCTATTGTGATCTGTGATGGAGGAGGCAAGAGAGAATGAGATGGAATTTACCAGAACCAACTTTTAATTATCTCTGGTATCCAGCCCTCCTTAGGGAGTGAGTGGCTTCTGCTTTCTCATATCTGTAACATATCCAGCTCCTTGGTTATTCCTATCATAGATTCTGCATGGGAGCACTTAATTATTGTTCTGGAAAAATAGTATGCAGCTTCTGTTCCCCTTCCCTTCATCTCTGCTGCTTTGCCTCTCTGTACCTCTACATCATTTTCATCCACTCTGCATCAGAACTATGTATCTGACCTCCAACTTCAAGAAGTGTAGGAATGAAACACAATAAAAATAAGAGGTGGCCAACCTTTCAACTTTAGGGCTCTTGAACCTTTAACAATTGTGTAGAGAAGAGAATTTCAGCAGGTGCAGCCTGTTGTCTGTGACATGACAAGCTGCATCTGCTGAAATTCCTTCTTCTATGCAATGTTAACCCCTTTTTCCCCAGCCCACGGATGTACACATTTGGACCCTGTTGCGTATATGCAACATTGGGCAGAAATAGCTTAAAGTCTACCCTTGGTTGGCCACTCCTGGTATAAATGAAGGAGGCAGCCAGTGGAGAAGTCAGAAAAATTCTTGTGGTCTTAGAGTTCGGATAACTATTTTAATCTGTGATCAAAGAATTAATCAGTTAGTCATTCTGACAGATCAATTAATGCTGTTATCTCTCAATTAATCAAATCCTTATTATACTCTTACTCAGTACTTTCTCTCTGTACTGTATTACGATATTTCTCTCTAACTGTTCTCTTGATGATTGGGTTGCCAACTTTTCTTCTTGCTGAACTCCTTTGTATTTAATAGCCACCTGATAAATGCAAATCTAGATGTTGATTCTGGCATCAAGATATACCAACAGGAAAAGACTTTTCTGCTAAATTTCTCTGTGTTAGCAAGTATCAAAGATGAACCTAGTAAATGGTCTGTAAATATCTGATACTTCATTACTGAAATTTATTGCAATGTGTGAATTTGTCAGCAATCGATAGAAGACCACTAGGTCTTCCGCATAAGGGCAGAATATGAGTAGAGTTGTATTCAAAAAAAGGTGAACAGTACTTGGTGTGCACAGCAGGGCTTTTCCACTCCCTTCCCCATTAATGAAGGGAAAATGCATTACTAGTTGGTGTTATAACTGATAACAATTATTTATTATTTAAATAATTGTGTCCACTTTAATGGAATTGGGTGGCGTTTTAGCATAAATGGGTGTCAGTTTCGGGGCTCAGGAGCACATAACAATTTTTCCCATTTAAATGAGTGGTAGCTGTGTCTCTGACTCCTGCAAAAAGTTTATTAGGATCAAATTACCCTTATAAGCTGGTGGAAGACTATATTGTTTTGAATCTTTTCAGTATTGTAGACTCAATTTAATGTTTTGGACACATGCCCTTGAACCTCTGCAGAGAAAATGTTTACCTAGAGTTGTATCTTATTCATCTGTAGCAGTTTGATTGAAGCTTGTTGAATTAGCGCTTTTGAAAATCTTAACTCTATTAATGAGAACTGTACAGTTCATGCAATTTTATCCATTCTGCAGGATCAAGATGAAGAGGGAAGAGTTTTTATGTTGTATGTTAAGCAACCAATCCCACAGTGTGACTTAAAACTATCTGACTCTTAATATGAACTTCTGTAGCTTAACTGTGTGAGAGAGAAAATGCTTGAATCCTTTCTTATGACTGTCCCTCACTTGGAAGGAACAAAATTACCTGAAATAGCAGGACAAATTTTGAATGGCTATGTTGTCATTGAATCAGAATGGGAAAAAATGTTGACCAGTACATTCTCAATGCTGTTGCAGTTGTCATAGTGAGTAAGTAAACTTGAGATATAGTGTGCTTTACCAGTAGATTAATTGCCTTTATTGATGCATGTCCTTCCTCTTTTGTGTGTGTGTGTGTGTGTGTGTGTGTGTTGCATTTTATTATTGCAGCCTCTGCATTTTGACAGTAGGCATGTTATATTCCTCCTTACTTTAGTTTGGTATTTTGGATTTTTCTTTCCTCTGCCTATTCTGAAGGCTCTGGTGGCTTACATTACTAAAACTATAAAATCAACAGGAAAATATAGAAAGAAGTGCCATCAAAGAATGAAATATCAGCAAATCATGTCCTGCCAGGCTACAGAATTAGCAGTGCAAAAACAATAGTCTTACATAATTTCCTTCATCAAGTCTCCTGAGTAGAAAATTCCATATGAACCTATGGAGTTGTCTTGTTTTGAGGCCTTCTAGCTTGGTATTGTTGACTCTGATTGGCAGCAGCTCTCAAGAGTTTCGAACAGGTGTCTTTCTCAGCCCTACCAGGGGATACAAAGGATTGAACCTTGAATCTTCTGCATACAAAGCAAGTCCTTCATCACTGAGTACAGTCTCTCCTTAATTATGCATCCACTGTTGAACACTTGTGTATGTACTGTTGTATAGTCTTGGTGTATATTTTGAATGGTTTGGAGAATACTCTTTGGAGGAGAAAGGAAAGGTGGGCCAGGCAAAGGGCACTTCACATAATAATTTCTTCTAAACCATGAAAATGAATATATTCTGAAAAAGGCAACAAACTCTGCTCTTATCCAAATAATCATGCATGCATTCAGTGTTTTTAAATATGCAAAACTAATAATATATATTATTTCTAGGCGTGATAAACTGTGGATTTGCATGGAGTTCTGTGGAGGCGGATCATTGCAGGATATTTATCATGGTAAGCTCTTCTTTCCTTGAGATTTGATTCTTCACAAAACTGTAAATGGAAGGTTGAAAATTTTTTTCAACAATTTTGTGTTGCTCAGGTACGTTCTTTTTGAAGCCAAGAGTGTTTTATGTATTCATTCATTCAATTTTTACCCCACCTGTCTCCCCAAAGGACATCCAAGGTGGCTAACCAATTTAAATACATCACAGATAAAAACAAGCAATAAAATGCACATTAAAAGCCAGTCAGTGTCAAGCATAAAAACCAACAATCGTAAAACATTAAATTACTAAAAAACGCAAGTCAGTCTGCAGGTATCATACCCCAAGATCTTACAGGCTACCAAAGGTTTTTCGGAATAAAAATGTCTTCAAGCCTCACCTGATGGTTAATAATGAGGGAGCTGTTCTCAGCTCAAAGAGGAGAGAAGTACAGGAGTACAGGCACCACCACCAAGATGGCCCTATTTCTGGCTTCCATCCCTGAGCCCTCTCTTAATCCTAGCACAACCAAAAAGGCCCTCTCAGATGCTGGAGTACATAGTGTACTTATTGAACTCTAGAGGCAATGGAAAATAGCAAGTCAGACTTCTTGATTGTATCGCCAGTGTGACTAAAGTTATGAGTCCTCAGTTATTTTTCTGAACACTACCTTGTGCTTTGTTGTAGGAGGTTCAGTAAAAGTGTGAGATGTGTGTGTGTCAGGCACCTCTAAATTTTAGTGTCAGCTAAATATATGCATCTGGACCCCATGTTTTCTTATTAACATGATAGCAACTGTTACCCTGCACATGCCCAATCTCATCTGATCTTGGAAGCTAAGCAGGGTCAGGCCTGGTTAGTACTTGGATGGGAGACCGCCTGGGAATACCGGGTGCTGTAGGCTTGTACCATAGTCTTTCGAGACTGAAGGTTGCCAACCATCCAAGTGATGGTTAATTTTGTTTACGCACCACCATTCTTATAACAACTGGAGAACAAGTGTAGTGAGATGAAGTTGTCCCACCTTGTTTCAGCCTTTTGCTTATAATGAAATGGGAATGGAAGACTTGCAAACTGATCTTGTACACAGATAAGTCCTGTTGATCAATGATGGAATTTATCAATTAAGAATTTATTAATTAAGATAGAATTTATCAATTAAATATCAAGTGTGTTTAGAATTCTGGCATTTTGGCATTCATCCAAGATCCAAAGATTACAGATAACTTTGGATCATTACAAGATCCAAAGATTACAGGATAACTTTTTTTTTACTTTTGGGGGAATGACAGTGAGGGCGCAGTTGAATAATAGCATGACCTTTCTGAAGCTGAGCCTCTCAACTTGTGCCTGGCAAAAAGTAACTCTCTGCTTGTAAAAGTGTGGTGTCTTCCTTAAGCCCAGTCATTCCTTTGTTTCTCTATTATAAAAACTGATTGATGCCCTTGTGATGCTGCCACCTGTGTGTTAGGAAATGAGCTTATTTTACGTGCATGGTGGAACAGATGTCTGGAACCAATTCTTTCCTGTTTCTACTGATTTTGGCTGCAAACTTACTTTAAAAAAAATTAAAGCGTGAAATATTCTCTCTCAATTAATTTCCAAGCTGTTCCTCGCACCAGGCCAGCCTCAACTACTAATTCACAAGTGGTAGAATCCAGAGGATTTCAACATCCTCTTTTCTCTGTATTGCCATGAAATTGTTATGATTTATATAGCACTGCAAATGTATATAGTGCTTTACAATAGAAGACTGGTCCTTGATCTGGCATGTTCATAATCTAAAATACACACAAGGGAAACAGGACAACTGCCAGGTTAAATGGGGAGAAAATACATGTACTTAGTGCAGCAGAAGAAAGGAACTGGGGATAGTGTCAGACTTCCTGGAAAAGATGATTTTTGAGGAGGGATTTGAAAGAAGTAAGAGATGAGGCATCCCTCAATGATTTGAAAGGGTGTTTCAGCTATAAGGTGCAGCACGTAAAAAGGGGCACAACTGTTTGAGGGAGCAGGAGAACTTTGGACAGCTGATGGTGGTCTATTTGGAAGAGTGAAGATCATGAACAGGAGTATAGCAGAATGTGAGACCAGAGAAGTATGTAAGGGTAAGGCCTTTGAGCATTTTGAAGGTGAGGACTAAGAGTTTGTACTGAATTTAGGACTGGTCATGAAGCCAGTGTAGGGCGTGATCAGAATGATGAGAGAAGTGAGTGATTTTGGTATCAAAATGCTGGGTGGTGTGTGGAGGCGGAAGTGAGACAACGGAAGAGCAGAGAGAAAAAGTGTGTTGTAGTCAGGGGAGGGATTAGCAAAATATGAACTGGTGTGTTTTGGGAACAGAGAGGAAAGGACATATTTTTGTGATGTTGCAGAGGGAAGAGAAGTGATAAGATTTGGCGTTTGACTAGATATGGGAAATATGAGGGGAATCAAACCAATGCCTTGAGCCTACTTAACAGAGTGGATGATGACATGAATGAACAATTATATATGTTCATATGTATGACATAAGAAGTCAGTGAGTTTCACACTCTGGGATCCACACTATAGCAAAGACATGAATGGTTTTTTCCCCCCATGAGTGCCAAAAGAGTAAAACGGGTGGGCAGACATTTTGGTAAGAGAGCCACATGATCTCTCTGACACTGTGGGGGGGCAGGGAAAAAAGATTTCATTTACATTCAAATTTGAATAAATATACATAAATGAATACATTAGAGACAGAACTGATATGAATGAATGAAATTTACTGGGCTTATTTATAATACACATGAGAACTATACTATAATATAGACATGTAGCACCACATGAGAGTTATGAACTGTTTGCAACACGCTTTTTGCACAGTGAAAACATATGGACCAAGACAGAAACACATGGAGATGTAAGTTGTTCAGAGGCAGTTGGGGGTGGGAATAATGCCCAGGGAAAAGCAGAAAACACAGCAGAAAAGCAGAAAACACTATAAAAGACCTAACTTGGCCTGCAGCTCATGTCTAGTGGTCACGACCGGCAGTTGCAGGCCAGCACGGGCTCCAACAGTCTCCAAGGGATCAGAGGCTAATTAGAGACTGGGGGGTCCCTGCTGGCCAGATTAGGGGTCCCCAAAGGCTGCAAATGGCCCCCAGGCTGGGGTTTGCCCACCTTTGGAATAAAATGTAGCTGAAACTCAAAATGCCTCACAGCACATTCCTATGCATATTTAATTAGAAGCAAGTACCATTTAGTTCAGTTAGTCGTACTCCCAGGTAAGCATGTACAAGATTGCAGCGTTAATGTTTTATATGTCTGTGAATCCTAACCTTGCACTTTATTTGTGAAGCTTGCTTGACTTTCTGGCGATTTGAATGTGCAGCTGTTTATAATTTTTGTTTCAAGGTTGAACATGTTAAGTGCACATGTTTGAGAGTGGGAAGGGAAGAAGGGAAAGGATGTATGAGAGAATGAAATATGGGTGAGGTGTTCAGGATTAACAGTGTAAAAAAGAAAAACAGTGACTTTCTTACTCACTTTTGGGGGGGTGTTCTTTTACAGTGACTGGACCTCTTTCAGAACAACAGATTGCTTACGTTAGCAGAGAAACTCTACAGGTAGACAAATTTTGCGTTGTTGATCTTTTGGGGGGTAGAAATAATCTGAAAGAAACATAAGATTGCAGGTGTTTTGCTGGCTATTCATGGTTGTATTTATTGCATATTGGTTATCAGTAACTCAGTACTGATATTCTGTCACAGTATGTTTTAACACTTGCATTAAAGTAAAGCTTCTCATTGGAGCAGTGGCGTAGCTAGGTCATTTATCACCTGAGGCCCATAAATTTTTGTCACCCCCGTACGACACAATTAACGTTTTCACATTTTTATACCATCCTTCCTCTAAGGAGCTCAGGGTGGTGTGCATGGTTCCTCCCCTTATTTTCTCCTCACAACAACCCTGTGAGATTGGTGAGACGGAGAGCTAGTAATAGTCATGACATGAAATGAATAATAATAATAATGGCCAGAAAATAAATGCAGTAAATCTTTCCCCACAATTCTGCATCAAATGGTATATAATAGTGTATCTCATTGGGAGCCACTAGGTGGGTTGCAAGCCAATTTCAGGTGGGTCCCCATTCATTTCAGTATTTTATTTTTAATATATTAGACTTAATTCTTTTAATATATTAGACTTGATTCTACCATGGTATGTGACTGCATTTGGGGAAATGTTACAGACCTATACTTTGAACAAACTACTCTGTATATTCTTTTAACAACTGTAGTAAATGGGACTTACTCCTGGGTGAGTATGGGTAGGATTCCAGCTTGGATTGTTAAATAATACAGGATTGTTAAATACAGGTATTTATATACCGCCTTTCTTGGTCGTCAAATTTCTCCTCAGACTTTAATTCAAGGCAGTTTACACAGGCAGGCTGTTCTAAATACCCGTAGGGATTTTTACAGTTGAAGAAAGGTTCTGTCTTTCAAGAACCACACAGCATTTCAGATGGAACGTTTCTGATCTGGTCTCACTTCTGGCCTCCAGTTTCCTCCCACGCAGGCTGACAAGCAGCTCCTTCATCTCTCACTTAAAGGGCGGCCAAGACGCTTCTTCGCTCACACCAAAGAGCAGGTGGAATAACTCGGCTTGGCTTGTCAGCTGCTTCAAGGTCTCGCCATTCACGGTGTTGGTGGCCTTGAACTGGCGACCTTCCGATGTTATCTTCGGGCAAACAGAGGCTCTAACCTCTGGACCAGACATCCTGCCCTGTTTTACCCCTGTTTTTGACCTCCTGTTAAAAATTTTCCTGCTTGATGATGTCACTTCTGGTCATGACATCACTTCCAGTGGATCCTGACAGATTCTCATTCTAAAAAGTGGGTCCTGGTGCTAAGTGTGTGAGAACCACTGGTATATAACATGGTGGTATTACAGGTGACTTCCTCTTTGCCGACGATGCAGCTGTCACCGCCCACTCTGCCAAAGATCTTCAGCAGCTAATGAATTGTTTTAGCAAGGCCTGCCAAGACTTTGGACTGACGATCAGCCTGAAGAAAACACAGGTCATGGTTCAGGATGTGGACTCACCTCCCTGCATTACAATCTCTGCACATGAACTGGAGGTTGTCCATGATTTTGTGTATCTTGGCTCAACAATCTCCAACACTCTTTCTCTCGATACCGAGCTAAACAAGCGCATTGGTAAAGCAGCTACCATGTTTTTCAGACTCACAAAGAGAGTCTGGTCCAACAAGAAGCTGACAGAACACACCAAGATCCAGGTCTACATAGCTTGTGTCTTGAGTACACTTCTGTACTGCAGTGAGTCATGGACTCTTCGCTCCCAACAGGAGAGGAAACTGAACACTTTCCACATGCGCTGCCTCTGATGCATCCTTGGCATCACCTGGCAGGACAAAGTTCCAAACAGCACAATGCAATAAGCTGGAATCCCTAGCATGTATGCACTGCTGAAACAGCGATGCCTGCATTGGCTCGGTCATGTTGTGAAAATGGGCGATGGCCGGATCCCAAAGGATCTCCTCTGTGTGCAGGGGAAAGCACCCTATAGGTAGACCACAGCTGCGATACAAAGATATCTGCAAGAGGGATCTGAAGGCGTTAGGAATGGATCTCAACAGGTGGGAAACCTTGGCCTCTGAGCATCCCACTTGGAGGCAGGCTGTGCAGCATGGCCTCTCCCAGTTTGAAGAGACATTTGCCCAACAGACTGAGGCAAAGAGGGAAAGAAGGAAGGCCCATAGCCAGGGAGACACACCAGGGACAGACTACATTTGCTCCCAGTGTGGAAGGGCTTGTCACTCCCGAATTGGCCTTTTCAGTCACACTAGATGCTGTTCCAGAAGCACTTTTCAGAGTGAAATACCATAGTCTTCGGAGCGCTGTTCCAGAACCACTTTTCAGAGCCAATGAAGGATGCCAATGATGATTACAGGTGTCTGCTGCTTAAGAATAGACCATATATATGATGGTGGTCAAAGCACAACAGAGGCTCTTATTGAGGCAGTCAGGACTCCCATAACCTGCAGCAGAGTGTCTCTTTACACAACAAAGAATCCCTTAATGCAAAGGCAATCTATTTCCTGTAGCCTGTACAACCAACTAGCTTCTGGCAGAGAGTGTCTGTTTCTACAACAAAAGCACTAGATTGGGCTCAATGTTCATTTAGCAACCTAATTGCATAACAATGGGGACTGGGGAATGTATCCCTGTCATTATGTGGTAGGCATCTGTATTCCTAAAAGCCATGATTTCCACAATTTTGGTCACTAGGATGTCACTCCCCCAAGGATGTCTCATTGGTCCATTTTGAGTTAAGGCAGTGATTTAGCACCTGGACCCACTTTTTAGAATGATTTGTCTGGGACCCACTGGAAGTGATATCATGGCTGGAAGTGACATCATCAGGCAAATTAAAATAAATAATGATAAATAAATTAAAGTAAAACAAATAATTAAATAAGGGGAAGCCAGTCCTGTTCCACCAAGTGAATTTTCTCTGTAGCCTCCCTGCGATAATGCCCCCACACACAAAAAAAATCAGTGAGATTTTCAGCCCTACCCAGTGCCCAGTTCAATTTAAGTCCTTATATTTAAACCACATAAAGCCAGGTGGGTCCTGGACCGGAAGTTACTTCCAGTTTGTGTCTGTGACTTCACTGGTTGCTTTCACAAGGCATTCTGGGGCTCCCAGAGGCTATAATTGGGTCATGTGCCTGGTATGACTGGAAGCAGCCTCCTGTGGCTCCCAGTAATGCTTTGCGGCACAACAGCAATCATTGGGTCACAGCCCAGCCCAGAGGACAAGGTGGGTTGCAGTGGCACAAAGTTTGGGAACCAGCCCTTGGCTTAGGGCAGTGGTTCCTAAACTTTGGACAGAGTGAACTCTTTCTTGTGTGGCTCCTGTTCCCTTTCTGTTTGCTTAATTATCTTGTCAAGCAAGGTTAGTTCTGTAGTAATGCTGATACAAATATATTGATTAAACAGCTTCAGACATCTTATTTCACATTAATGTGGTTGGAGTTTTTTAGATAAGATATGAACACACATAAATACAATTTTCTCTGACAGCTTTGTCATTCAATTTTAGGGATTATATTATCTTCATAGTAAAGGAAAAATGCACAGAGACATAAAGGTAGGACAGCTTTCTTTTTTCTTTCTTGAGATAAATAAAATTTCTAATTCAAAATGTTAATCTTTAGAAAATGAAATAGACTACTTTGCACCCAAGGGGTCCCAGGTTAGGAAGAGATAGTATAACGTTTGTCCTCCTTCATACAATTTGTGGAAGCTGCATCCACAAGGTTTCCAGAGATTTTCTCCATCCCACTTATGTCCCCTGTGCTGCATCCCACACCAATCCTAAGGGTCCCCCAACTCCCAGAAGTGGCTTTTTGGGGGGACGACAATGACTTTGAGAGCTGCCTTAGGGAGAACAGAGTAGGAGGAAGATAAGTAATGCAAGTGCCAATTTTGCCAAGTGCCAATGTAACAGGAACCATCGTGAACATTTTGATTGACAAGTAGTATACAAATATCTTAATATTTTACATTTTAATACTTAATGAATGTGATTTTAGTAGTAATACTGACTGTCAGAATGTAACTAAACTCTGTTTTTCTAAGGGAGCAAATATTCTTCTAACTGATAATGGCCATGTGAAATTAGGTGAGTACACCCATAATAGCTTGCATAATATTTGTTCAATCAATATTATTACAGTCTACAATTTATACCAAAAATTAAGACTTTAGCATTGTATCATTGGCCATACTGGTGACCATGATCCAGAAAATTTACTCTTGTGCACATGGCTTGCTGTTACAAGCTTCCTCAGGGAAGGTGTGTATGGTGTCTTTTCAGAAGAGCTGTTGTGAGTGGAAAAAAATGGAAAGTTCTGTTGGAATATGCATTTTTTTTCACCTATATGCTTGTAACTCCTTTGGATTGTGGTTGTTATTACACTTTAAAGTAGGTATAAATGCGTCAAATTAATGAAACATGACTTATTTATCTACTGCAAAACATTATTTAAGGTAGGCATCCCATTTAAAATGGAGAGGCTGTAATATATAGAAATTTGGAAGAAACAACTTTCTATGATCTGTATAGATTTGACTAACTAATTTCTTGCACCTTTTCTGAAAATGCAATTACAATTAATGGCTTTCAAAATTTCTTCTAAGTGGTATAAGAAAAATCTTGACTATATAAAACTATAACTGTTCTGTTTATCACAATAAGTGTTTAGATTATTTATATCACTGACTGTCTTCAATCTTTTGTAGCTGATTTTGGAGTAGCTGCACAAATTACAGCTACAATTGCGAAAAGGAAATCTTTCATTGGAACTCCATATTGGTAATTGTCCTTCATTTATTCATTTAATATAATGGCACCCATTAACATCTATTAACATATAAGGGTGCAATCTTACCACATAGTTGGGCTGACGCAGGTCCCTTGTGCTGGCCCGGGAGTATTGCAAACGTGCCGTAAACCACTTTTGCTCCACTCTTCTGGAGTGGAGTCACCACAGGCTCGGGGACAGGGTGAGTTGTATGGCTGATACAGGGGTCTCGGGGTACATGGGGAGGGTGGGGAGGAGGCAGGAGGGAGGTGCTTTGGGGCGGGGTTCCTCCTGTTCCTGGGGGCAGGACCTAGTGGTTATGCTCAATCCTGACCCCGTTCCTGGGCGGCCCAGGGCAGTCCCAGGCTGCAAGGTTTTGCGCCACCTCCAGAGGTGCGGATCCGAGTAGCTCCATTGGAACTGCAGTGGCTCTCCCCAGGGTAAGGGAAAAAGTTGCTCCTTGCCCCTGGCTGAGCCTCTGACTGCCTGAAACTTGTGCTGGGTCCAACGTAGACATACTGGCCTGCCTGTTTCCAGCGCAACTAAGGATTGCACTCTTTGTGTACTTAGAAGCATTCCCATGTATTGAATAGGGAAATTTTTTGCATATCAGAGTTTCTGCAGTCCAGTGGACCTGCTGGATTGGGTTGTCTGAATCCACCTGTGGATTTTTGAATTGTCTCCTGAACCCTTACTTTTCACTCCTTTTCATTTCAAAGGGTTTGGGCAGTGGAATTCATGATGGGATGTTCTTTAGTTTGTTAATTCCTTGTACAATATACTGAGGTTTTGCCAGCTTAATGAATTTGCATAGTACTCAGAGCAAATTTAGAGTTGTCAATTGATTAGAAGAAAAACCTCCTGATCCGTTCTTCTGCTATTAAAAGCAACTTGCTGTGCAGAAACCAACAGAGAGTCTTTTCACAACATAAAGATACATCATTCACTTACGTCTGCACATCATGTTGTTGTTAAGGTACAGCTACTGGTTGGAAAGGTGGCAGCCTTAGATGAAGTCTAAGGGAAGCCTAGCATTGGAGTTCACACAGCTTCAAGGCCAATTGCAGTGTAAGTGGCTTAATTAAAATTCTGTTGAGTACCAGGGAGACCAACAATGATGGATTGTGCTGCTTCTCAAAATGTAGGAATGAGAAGTTAAGGTATCTTGCAAAACTTTTTTTTTTAAGGATGGCTCCTGAAGTTGCTGCTGTTGAAAGGAAAGGTGGATATAATCAACTTTGTGACCTTTGGGCTGTTGGAATAACTGCTATAGAACTAGCAGAACTTCAGCCACCTATGTTTGACTTGCATCCCATGAGGTTGGTAATTGTATGTAAGGCTGGAATGCTTCTTAAAAATAAAAATGTTTTAAACAATGTAATTATCTCAGGACAAGTTTGCAGGTTTTCTTAATGAGTATATATGAGACCTTGTCTACAGAATCTTACCCTTTGAACAGACAACCTGTGTAATCAGTCTTAGCAATGGACACAAGGGAGAATGGAAGAAGGAGAGACATGGAGACTGGATTTAGCCTCCATTCCAAATGGATGATTACTGTACTTTAAAGGTTACCACACTGGTCATCTGTTGCTCTTCTGTTTGAGCACTAGCAGGTTGAATCAGAATGTTACCCTCTTGTTTTGTCCTAGGTAGATGATCAGTGGTGGTAAAACTGACTAGACTGACTGTCTGTTGGGCTATATGTTTGGTAATCGCACTCGCTACTTGTGCAGTTGCCAAGCATGGTTCCCAAAGGGGATCTGAAAATGTTCATCTTTTTGGTTGCAGGAGACCATGTTCAGGAGGAAGATAATTTTGCTCAGTTAGGGATTCAATTGTTTACACCACAATAACACACACCTTCAGGCTTTAATTATTTCATTTGTGATCATACTGGATTAATTTATCTTGTTCCATTGAACCAAAGTTATCCAGGTGGTGAAATACAGATAAATAGATCCTTATGCTAAGAATGAATATTTTAAAGAACCTGAGTCAGCAGTAGAAATGGTGCATTATTACTAAACTTCAGTGTTCCAGTATGAGCTAAAGAACAGCCAGTTATTGTAAAGTGTATCTATTTTTTTTTATTTCTCTTAATTTTACATAACTGGTCTTGATAAAATATTACTGATTTTATAAACATTATTTTGATACCACCAATCGTGTTTTTCTAGTGTTTGTACTGAAGTGATTGATAAAGAAGACATGGAAATAATCCTGTTTGTTAAAATCTTAAATTTTAATACTTTTATTATCTAGTTTTATCTATCCAGATTCTTGAAATGAGATTACAGTGGCTGCAGTTTCTAAACTCAGCTTCTGAATTATCGCTGAGAACAGACAAATAGGTTTTTAGAATCCTGTTTGTTCAAGAGCATCTCCATGACTATTTTTTTTCAAAGCGCATATCCTACTTGTAAAATATTCCATGAGTAGTATAAAATATTAAAGTTTAATAATGGTAAACATAGACTCTGTATCAAAGATTATAGTGGCTGTAATTACAGCATTGCTGTCATAGATTAAATAACCTGAGAGGATAAAAAGGTCCTTGCATGGTGCTGAAAGCATATCAAAGTTGAAAAACCAGGTGAGCTTTCCCAGGAGAGAATTCCATAATCTGATGCCACTAGTTACGTATTTATTTTAAAAGATTTACATCCTGCCCTTCCCTTCAGACATTAGAGTGCCCAAAGTGGCTTACCACTGTAAGTAAGAGTACCACTTTTAAAAATTACAATAAAATGCATTAAAATACAATAAATTAAACAGTAAAACCCACAAAAAACAGCTGAGCAGATTATTAATCAAGCAAAAGAATGGGAAGGGCAACCAATGGAAAAGAAAATGGGAAAGCTAACCAGAATTAGAATGTTGGAAGGCCAACATAGATCTCAACTCCGATGGGAAGGAGTTCCACCATCACGGTTGGGAAGGCCCTTTCTCACTTGCTGTCTGCATCATTTTGAATGGCAGGGGTACCTGGAGGAAGGCTTCTGAAGAAGACCTAAGGTAGTCCAGGTAGGCTCACATTGGAATAGGTCATCCATCAGGTATCAAGTCATGTAGGACTCTAAATATAAGCACTAGTACAGTGAATTGTGTCCAGGAGCTGTTGAAGCACAAGCAAGAGGTGTGTTCCCTTTTGAGCAGGCCCAGCTAGCAGCCTAGTGGTTCTGGACAAAGTGTGGTTTCAGACACACTTCAAAAGCAGCCCTGTGCATATTGCATTGTGATGATCTAATTGGGAGACTACCTGACCATGAATCACCTTGACCAAATAAACATTATTCAGACCATCTTGTCTGAATTGAGCTTCTGTTTGTTGGGCCAGTACTGGACTTGTTTGTCAGTCTGTTACTGATACCAGATATTGATTTGGGGCACCCACTGCTCCTGAATCTGATGTAAAGGGTTTCATCATCATATTGGTGACTCATTCTAAATCCCTGCATGACCTCAATGACAGCCCAACCCTTTTCTATCAACTCCTTGTTGTGCTCCTTTCTGAGCATGCTGCATTCTGCCAGGACCTTTTAGCAACTGAAGTCGTTCTCCTGCTTATGCAGCACCCAGCTGGCAGCTGTCTCTTAAGGTGTCTCATGTAACTCTGCTCCAGTGTCTGCTGAGAGTAGATTAGGGCGCAATCCTAACCCACTTTCCAGCACTGACATAAGGGCAATGCAGCTCCAAAGTAAGGGAACAAACATACCCTTACTTTGAGGAGGCCTCAGTGAGTGCCACCCATCTGTAGGATGCAGCACACTTCACATTGGCACCACTATGCCTGTGTTGGAAAGTTGGTTAGGATTTGGGCCTTAGTGTGCTAGAAACCTGGGGTAGAGCCACCACCAGGAAAAAATGGTTTTTTTGCGAGCTCTGATGTTTGCTGGAATTCAGAAAAATATCTGTCTAAATCAATATTTCTCAACAACTGGTACTTGTACCACAAATGGTACTTGAGGTATTGTTTGGTGGTACATGGGGATCTTCAGACCCCTGCTGCCTGGCAGTGAGACCAGCAATGCAATGCAACAAGCAGCAGTAGGAGGCTCAGCTCAGTGGGCAGAGCTTCAGCATGCGCTTTTTGCAAGTTCAAAAAAAGTCCTCCCACCCGACCTGAGTCTCTTACCAGTGTTTGTCACATGTAGCCTTCCAATCCTGAAGTAACTGCTAATGACACAGTTGCCAAATACTTACACTGTGGTGGACAATATAAGTCCTATTGGACTTAATTCCAATAGGTGGACTATGTGAACTGGTACAGCGGAGAACAAACGTTGAGAAACGCTGGTCTAAATGTTTGTGACCTGCTCTGTCTCCTCAGGTTGCTATGATCAAATGGCCGTGTTTGACTTTTCCTACTTAAGTTCTCATATATTGTTGATCTTCTGGATGTAATACTGTTCTGTGAGATAGTGCTTCAACTGCAAATCACAATTGTTGTTAATTTTCAGAGCACTGTTTTTAATGACAAAAAGCAACTTTCAAGCTCCCAAGCTAAAAGACAAAATGAAATGGTAAGTATCTTGACTATTCAGTTGCATTGTATTGGTTGTGTTCACTGAATAACTTTTTAAAGCTTGCTCTTTTATTTTAAAGGTCAAATAGTTTTCATCATTTTGTGAAAATGGCACTTACCAAGAATCCTAAAAAAAGACCTACTGCTGAAAAACTGTTACAGGTATAATTTCTTACTGTTTTCCAAACTGTTTTAAAAGTTCATTTTAAGTTGATGGCTCTTGTTGAGGAAATCTTCCCTGAGGAGATGTGAACAGGTGTTGAGTAGCTACAGCTCCTACTGCACCCCTGTGCTTAGGGCTGCCTGCTGTGTTTTGCATATCCAGCAGTTGTGTATTAATACTAGGCACCCTTTATTTTCCATGAGCTTTTTGCTTTTGGCCCCCCCCTCCCAGCACATGTAGCATTCTGTGCCTTTTGTTTTCATTTAGTCTGCCTGTTGCCCTTGCCTTGGAGGCATGGGGTGGGCAGGAGAGCGAGCACTGCAAACTGAACTTTGTATCTTTGTTAGCCTTGGGAAGGCTCAGAGCGCAATCCTAACTGACTTTGCATCACTGGCATAGCTGTGTCAGTGGGGCATGTGCTGCATCCTGCAGTTGGGGGGCAGTCATGGAGGCCTCCTCGAGGTAAGGCAATGTTTGTTCCCTTACCTCAGAGTTGCATTACCCTTACATCAGTGCTGGAAAGTGAGTTAGGATTGTGCCCTTAGGGCCCAATCCTATCCAATTTTCCAGGGCTGGTGCTGCTGTGCCTATGGGGTATGTGCTGCCACCTGTTTGGGGGATGCAGTCGCAGAGGTCTCCTCCAAGGTATGGGAACATTTGTTCCCTTACCTAGGGGCAGCATTGCGGTTGCACCGGTGCTGAAAAGTTGGATAGGATTGGGCTCTTAGTCTCTTAATTTGCTTGAGAGAACTCTGAGAATGTGCTGAGTAGCCTGCATTTACATTAACATTTTCAAATTCTGATGCAATTTCCATTATTTTCCTCTCCTCCTGTGTTTAGCATCCTTTTGTTACGCAGCCTCTAAGTCGAACTCTGGCTATTGAACTGTTGGACAAAATGAATAATCCTGATCACTCCACTTACCATGATTTTGATGATGATGATCCTGAGGTAAGAATACTGTTGGGTCATACATCAGATCTTTAACTGCAAAGCACTCTATGCTATATCTAAGGTATCTTTCTATGCAAGGTAATTCAGCTCTTTGATGTGTAGAAATTGCAGTCTATGAAAATATTATAGTATTTATAGTTTAGCTCTTCTGAAAGTTTTGAAAACACAGCTTGTAACAACCATGTCGGTAGACTAGTATTACATTTTTAATATTAAATTTGTTTGCCAACAATAAGGTTCAAAACAGCAAAAACCATTCAATTCTTACAGTATTGTATGATAACAATTTTTATATTAAAAAAACAAACCTACCTGATGGAAATCTAAACAGTGTGGAAGCATTTTATATATAAATTTAGGACACAGTCCTACAGTTTTGAGACATATTTAGTTCACTGAGATGTAGGTCCACATTAGCTGCCCATAAGATCATGGCCTAAATGTTTCAAAATATGTTTAGAAATCAAGTTATTACTTATGCCATTGATCAGGGCACTAGTGGTGCTTTCATCTGGGGTCTCTAAGCTGTAAGGCTGTTGTCAGACTCCTTATTTGAAGTATGTTCAGCTGATCTTTTTTGATTGACGGATTGGTATGCCACTTTACATTAGTGGTAAATCTTCAGGAGCTTATTAGGAAGTGAAGCTGAGTTGCTTTCTTAGCTATGTTAGGCTGCTTTACCCTTCAGGATGCATCCTGAAGCTTACTTGGATTTAGTCTCCGTAAAGCAAGCTCAGATAAATATATTGGATTACTGCAGGGGCTACTGAGCTAACCTCTTCCAACTGCCTCTCTTTTCAAGCCGTGGAACTTACATTTTGATGAAGTGTAGCTTCTAGAATGTCTGCTCATATTTTTTCATAACTTTACACTGTATCCTTATCAGGCAACTAGATACAGAAGCAAGTGGCAAATGCAGAAGTTCTCCATCCTCCTGTATCTGTTAATTTGATTCACTTAATATCTCTCTTGCCTAGGGGTGCCCAAACCCCAGCCCGGGGGCCACTTGCAGCCCTTGGGGACTCCCAATCCGGTCCACGGGGAGCCCCCAGTCTCCAATTAGCCTCTGGCCCTCTAGAGACTTGCTGGAGCCCGTGCTGGCCTGACGCAACTACTCTCAGTGTGAGGGCGACTGTTTGACCTCTTGCATGAGCTGTGGGATGAGGGTGCCCTCCACTGCTTGCTGTTTTACATCTGTGATGCAGCAGTGATAGTGAAGGAAAGACCAGCCTTGCTTTGTGCAAGGTCTTTTATAGGCCGTGAGCTATTGCAAGACCATTCATTCATTCAAGTTCCATCTCTAATATATTCATTTATGTAAATTATTCAAATTTGAAATGTAAATTCATTCTTTTTTTTTTTTCTGGCCCCTGGTACAGTGTCAGAGAGACACTATGGCCCTCCTTGTCAAAAAGTTTGGACACCCCTGTTCTAAATAAAGACCCCAAACACTTATAATATTAAACACTGAAATCAATGTGAGCTTTCTGGGCTGGAGAAAATACAGACATGAGGAGAATGTGCAAACTCCACACAAATACTGGCCCTGGTCGGGAATAGGATTTTTACTTGTCAACTCTATTGGGGGTCAGCTTTTTAGATCAAAGTAAAGCTGTAAGACACAATACATGTAAGACCACTTAACAACCATTCGCTTAACAACAGATCACATATATGACGGAGATCAAAGCACAATAAAGATGCTCTTAATGAGGCAGTTGTGTCTCCCATAGCCTGCAGCAGAGCATCTGTTTACACAACAGGGAGGCTCTTAATGCAAAGAAGAGGCAATCTAAATCCAGTAGCCTGTGCAGCCAGCTAGTGTCTGGCATGGAGTGTCTGTTTACACAATAAAGGTTGTAATTGAACTGAATGTTCACTTAATGACCTGATCACATAACAATGGGGATAAGAGACCATGTCCCTGTCATTAAGTGGTGCACACCTGTATACAGAGGCATAGAGAGCAGATACCAACCCCATCACCCAAATGCCTAACAAAACAAAAACGTTTGAGCTGTTGCCAAAAAACCATAAGGGAGGGAGCAGTTCTTAATTCCCCCAGCAGGGAGTTACGTAATTGTAGCACCACTACAGAGAAGTACTAACATATTGTTCCGCTTAATGTTCCGTTTGGTTAAGATTCTTTGGGCAAGGTCCTGGCACCCAGGATACGGTGCAAAGAAATTTAGGAAATTGTAAGGAGGGCTACAATGGCAGCTATATTCACTTTCTAAACTATGCATTTGGTATAACGTTTTTTCCCTAGCCTCTTCTTGTGCCTCATAGAATTCATTCAACAAGCAGAAATGTGAGGGAAGAAAAAACACGCTCTGAAATAAACTGTAAGTACGTACACACATTTCAAAATTGTGGCTATATCTTCCATGTCCACGTATGGTGGTAGTTCATATTGGGACATTGTCGCCCATCCTAGATTACCTGTTCTGTCCTAGTTGCTAAAAAGTGATGTAGCTTCATATCCGGCAATTGGAAGATCTAAGGCCACCTTTTACAATGAAATACTAAGTTTATTGAGAAGTAAATCCTAATGAGTTCAGTAGGACTTTCTCTCTAGTAAGAGTGCTAAAGATGCAGCCTTTGTTGAAGGCAAAGCTTTTAACAAATACTGAATTTATATCTGCAATTACAAGGTTTTAGTGAAATTGAATGAAACCTAGAATCTCGTAGGCTGGGGTATGCGTTACGCAGTCATGACCCTTTAATATCTCCATGTGGCATATCTCTGTGTGGCTTCTTAGAAAAAAGAAGTGGGTAGCTAGATTGATTCATAAGGAAGCATTCAAAGTAACAGTAGGATAAAACCTTTATTAGAGCCACCTAAAGTCATAAAATAGTGAGGTGAACTCGAAAGCTTGCTCACTGTTTGTGGTATTCGAGTTGATCCTAATAAAGATATTATGCTATTGTTGCTTGGATGTTATATAAGCCTAAACCTACATAGCATGTGGGGAAAAAAATGGCTCGCGTTCTTCCTCTCTGACTTGTAAGAAAGCAGGCACACAGTAGTGCACAAGCTCCATTCTGTGTGCCTGGATGGAGGTTGATTAGGCTGATCCTTTTCTTCTATCCCTTTCAACCTTTCTCTTTTCCCCTTTCTTTCTACGCAGGGAAAGAGAGGGTGGAGAAACACCAGTCTTAGTGTGACTAGGCAAATGGAGTGAGACTGGTTAGATTTCTCTCTCTGTCCCTCTCTCTGTGGCAGAGGGAGGGAAGTGGAAAGAAAAGCAGGAAATAACTCTGCACTGTTTGCCCAGCCAGGCAATAATTACTTTATGTTGATGCAGTTAAGATACTGTGTACAATTTCAGTGTCAGACTTTTCTTCTTTGAGGAATAGTTGAGTGCATTAGTAAGGTATTGAGAGCCTGCAAGACTACATAAGAATGAGGGAGGGGGGAGTCATTACAGAATTTGAGGTCATTACAGAATTTGGATATATTCCTCCTGTAGAACTAATAAACCATTCATACTTTTTACATTAAATTGGAGTCATCAAATACATTACCATTAATTTTTAAAAGTATGACCTTTGATGTAGTCTTTCACCAAAATATCTAATTAATAAAGTGATTTTAGCAACTAAAGAAAGATGTAACATGTTATACTTCAGCCTTGCCATCTTTGATTTTATTTATTCTCTCCAATAGTTGGCCAAGTAAAATTTGATCCACCCTTAAGAAAGGAGACAGAACCTCATCATGAGTTTGTGAGTAGCAAATATGTGATTTGTAGAATAACAGTTGAGGAAGCTTGTGAACATTCCTTTTATTCCATATAATGTATATATGGAATAAGCAATAAGACCTGTAAATTTCTCACTTTACTGTCTGTAGCATTCTTCTATTTGGTGGCTTTCCTCATTAAACTGCAATCTTCATCACCAACTAAAGCCAGCTTCCCTCTCCACACCCCCCCCCCCATGCTTTTCTCTTTTGCTCTGGAATTTGGTTGTATTGAGCCAAGATGTCCAGAGTGTCTTGGACAAGCATAGTCACAGCGACCCCCATTTCCCTATACTGGAGCAGGAGAGGTAAGCATGGAGCTCAGCTGCACATCATGGAAACATGTAATTTCTTGTATGGGGATCTTTTAAAGGTTAATCTGTGGTATTAGATCTGTTCAGACTTTGCTGATTTTTCAACAGTTTTCAACAGGCTCAAGCCTCCTTCCCCATTTTGGGTTGTAATCCTATAACACTTTCCTGGGATTAAGCCCCATTGAACATTGGCCCATTGCTTCTGAATAGGCATGCAAAGGCTAGTATAAATGGCAGTGCCCATGGAACTGTCCCCCTTCTCCCTCCATCAGGAAGTGGATTGAAGTGCTGACAAGGTGGCTGTGTTGGCTGTTCTAAAGGGGGCTTTCCCCTCCCTCACTTCTTTCCCCAAACCCAGCCAGATTCACAAAGCCAAAAAACAAGAAAAGCAGCTTTCACTGCCTTCTCTCCTACTCACCTGAAGCAAGGGGTGGAGATTCCGGCCCTTTAAAGCTGAAAGCAAGAGAAGGACAGTGAAGGAGGACCCCACCAAGAGGCAGTTGTAGGGTTTTGTCTCACCACCTCTGAGGTCTCAAAATGTATGGATATTGAAAACCACGAGTTTTCCTATTGTACACTCAAAACCCACATGGATGATTCAGAACTTACAGAATAAAAAGTGAAAAAGGTACTTGGATAATCCACGGAAAACGCTCACATATGACTCATTGATAAAGAAACCCCTGTGGGTTTTACATCCAAACATGCCGTTTTTCCATGGGCAATGCCAGTTGCCATGGGGATTTTTGCCCATTTGTTCTGGGCTTTAGATATGGAAATCACTTTCTCATTAGCTTGGAAAGATGGATAGTAGCAGTTGTGTATGCAGTGAATCCAGGAATGAAGGATAGTAGAATCTCACACAATGTGCTGAGGTTAAACAGGCCCCAGACTTTATTCCTCAATTGGGAAGTTGCAAAACATACCATATAAGAGCAAAAACCTTGAATTTGATGTGTAATCATCACAGTTACTCAGACTGGTGGATCTGGGGAAGGAGGGAGCTTATCTTTTCAAATGTGACAATTCCAGGTCCCATGAAGCCCCCTTCTACCCCTGAGATTTGTGGATGTCCTAGTTCACTTACTTCAGATGTGCCTAGATTCTTGTATGTATAGTTCTGCCTTATTTGCCACTCCTTTGTTAGTGTATAAGCCAGTGTTCCAGCAGGGGGTGATAATGTTGGAAGTCTTGTGAAATCCAGAGGCTTTCATCCTCAGTCTCCTTTCTATCACCAATTTGGCAAACATATGTCCCTTCTTTAGTGCAGAAGGCAATGGCTTGTTTAATATTTTGAATTTCATTTCTTGTGAGCTGCTTTTGGATTTAAAGTGGGATATACATTTTTAAAATCTGTGTAAAAATAAATGGCATACAGGCGTCCCCCGATATTCACCGATCCAGTATCCATAGATTAGTTATCCACTGTTACCTGTGCCCATTTGTTTATCTTCATTATATTCATACGAAGTGATTACATGTCTTGCTTTAACCCAATGGTATAAACAGAAAACTTATAGCAAGATGAGCAGACAGGCAACCTGCAGGCTAGAAGGGAGATTAACAGCCGAATCCTAACCTGCGCTGGAACAGGCAGGCAATCTGGTTTGCACTGTATCCAGCTCAGGGATGGGGCTGGCTATGGCACAGTAAAGGGAAGTTATTTCCCCTTATTCTGTGTTTCATGGCAGCCACCCCAATATGGCTACTTGAATCTGCACCACCGAAATAGGTGGCACAGTTCTGAGCAGCCGGTGTAAAGCTGGGCTGCTCAAGAAGGGGGTTAGGATATGGCCTAAGTGCCAGATCCTGGTCCCGTCCCTTCACAGGCCTAGTCAGCCCACCCGCCATCCACTCTCGCCTGCCCCAAACCCCCCCCAAAACACCCTCCCCCCCACTCTCCTCAAACCCCTGCATCAGCTGCCCGCTGCTGGTGCAAACTTACCTTAGCTGGGCCTGGATCTGGCATGGGGAGTCTGTGTGCATCTTGTGCTGACCTCCCTGACTCCCTTGATGGTGTGGACATGCTTTACCACATGTTCACAACACCTGGAGGCCAGCGCAAGTGTCTTGTGCCAGCTTAAAGGTTGCTTTGGATTGTGCCCTAAGAGCAGCTATTAACTTCCTGCTTCCTGTTAACAATTGCTCTTAGTCTCCACTCTAGCCTTCTAGCCTCAACTCTAGGCTTTCTGTTTGTCTTGGTATAAGCTTTCTGCATATAGTGTTTGGTTAAGCAAGACATGTTGTTGCTTCATGCGAATGTCCTGACAATAAAGGTAATGGGTATGGGGAACTGCAGAGCTGGGGTTCTTCCTTACCTGTGGTTTCCTGTGTTCATGGGGGAGGGAGTGCTGGAACCTATCTGGAGGGTCAGGGGATCCTTGGAGGCAGTGTGAGTTGCAGTCCAGGCGGCTGCTGTGGGTGGGGGGAAGCTGTCCAAATGGCACACTGGGCAGCTTCCACAAGGAAACCCGATTGTTGGGTTACGTCACTTTATACCTTCCGATTTGCTTGTCTAGAGAAAAATTTAATAACTTTATAAAATGCCCTTTCTCATATCTGTTAAACCAGATCCTAAATATATAAAATTGCTCAGTTTTTACACCATTTCCCCTAAATTCCTTTCCTACCTTGTTGACTATTTGAAAGTCCCTTCTGTGGGTGGCTTTCAGTTTGTGACCTCTTGACTGAAGCACCATCTGTGACCGGAAGGGGAGTTTCATTCATTCAGGGGGTCCTTACACCTGTGGAATTCTTCAGTTCACTGAAGGCACTTCTGTCAGTAGGGCACTGGATACTGCCATGTATGAACAGTGGTTCCCAATCTTTTTGACATCAGGGACCGGTTTTGTGGAAGACCATTTTTCCACAGACCAGGGGGGCGTGTCGGGTGCCTGCCCTTGCTAACGGCTGACAAGAAAGGGGTTTCCTGAGTCCTCTTCAGGGAAACCTCAGCAGGGTGAGGCTGCTGGGAGATCTCAGATTAGGCTCTGGTGGAAGGGGGTTACATCACCCTGCTTTCATCTCTCTGCAGGTTACAGCCCTGAGATGGGTTCCAGGCAGGTGGCTGTTAGCTTCACAGCCTCCTACCTCACCATACTGCCTGTTCATCACTGCCCCCCAGGCTTTATGGAACTCGTCAACCTCCTTTCTCTCTGGTGAGGTCATAAAGGGGCCCCAGCTTCCTTTCCCTGGTGGCTAGCAGTGCCTTCACTCCTCTCTCGCAGCCTGTCTCTCCCAGCCAGCCTGCTCCTGCCTTGCTGGGGTATGCCTTCTGTGGCGTCGAGGTGGCTTCCTGCCTTGTGTCGCATACAGGCGGCAGGTCCCTGAGTTGATCTTTCCCTGGTGGGAGCAGCCGGGGTTCATGTCTGGTGCTGGTCTGCTGGGTCACCCACCTCCAGCATCATCAACTGGAGACGGCTCAGAAGGCCCCGGGGTTCCCCAGCACTTCCCCATCAGAGCAGTGGGGCCAGGCAAGGTGCAAGGATGCGAGACACTTGCTCCCTGACGAGCCCCTGTGCTCTCTTGCCCTCCTCCTGCTGTGTTTCCTCTGTTGAGGCCAATCTTGGGGGTAGGTTGGGATCTGGGACTTCACCCTGACAGCTTTGCTCGCTTGCCCACTGCTCACCTCCTGCTGTGCGGCCAGGTTCCTAGCAGTCTGTGGCCTGGGGGTTGGAACCACCTGTGTATGAGGGTCTAGTGTCTTTCTGCTTTCAGGACAAGGCCTGTATCGCAGTGCTAATATTTAGCGTTTGATTCATTCCAGCTTTCTAACTTCACTTGTCTTACTGAGAAGAGATTTTTGAGGGTGCATTTGGTATCAAATACAGCTTGTGCTAGGCCTTTCAATAACATTTATTAAAATTATAAAACATTATGCAGTTTGCCAGAACTCCGGCAGGGAAGAGAAGTGTTTGATCCTGATACACTCAGCTCCTAGTTTTGCTGTTTTCACAGCTTAAGCATTTGTACTGTTTGGCTCAATAAGCAGAATGTCGAGCTATTCTGTGTGTGTGTGTGTGTGTAATCTCTCTCTCTCTCTCTCTCTCACACTCACACACACACACCCCACTCTTCTTTAAGTCAGTTTTTCTTTTCAATGCATTTTTTATTTTAAAACTATCTTCAAAAAATATCTTTTTAATGGTTTGTAATGTTATACCTGAGGTATACTTAACCTTTTATCATTTCTCATCTTGCCTCTTTTGTTCAGCCATCTGTTCTTAGGTTGCATTTTTCATATCCAGCATCACACATCACAAAATTCCCACATACAGTATTTGCATTTGGATTTTCACTAATAAGATTTTTTAGCACATTTTTCAAAAATCTGTTGTGAAATTCTTGCATGTGAATTATTTGTTAATCAAGAATTTTCTACATGTGAATTTTTAGGTTGTTACATCCTGTTGACACAGACAGTCTGTCCAGCCTGTCAGCATTTCAGCCTTCATTTACAAGCGACTGCTTTCCCAAGTTCTACTTTCCATTTTGTTTCTGCATTATTTCACATCTCTTAAGATGTGAAAGCTGAGGTTAGCTTTGGATTTAACATGGTTAGGTTTCCCTGAGAAACCATCTTAGACCCGTATAAAATATCAATGATTTTATCTGGCTGTGAATATTCATAAGAGCCCTGTGGGATCAGGCCAAGGCCCATCTAGTCCAGCTTCCTGTATCTCACAGTGGTATACCAGATGCCTCAGGGGGGACCACACAAAACAACAAGAGACCTGCATCGTGAGGCCTTCCCTTGCAACTGGCATTTGGAGGTAGCCTATTTTTAAAACCAGAAGGTTGCACGTAACCATCATGACTTGCAACCTGTGTTAGATTCTTCCTCTAGAAATCTGTCCCATCCCCTTGTCACGGAGGTTTTGTATTTAGTTGCCCTTTTTTGTGTATGAACAGGAAAAGGGGAAGAAGGGTTGGTATAAAGTGTCCAGATGAGGGTAAAGACTATAAGTGATTTGAAGCATTAGAGACTTTTTTGGAGAGTAAAGACAAGTTGGTGAGATAATGGGTTCTGATTTGGAATTGATCAAAGGTGTTGGTAGGAGGAGAAAAGAGTATTTAAGTTAGGGAGCTATTGTAGAGAGGAAGTCGGAGTCATTCTGTTTTATCTAGCTTTGCAGCTAGGAGCCTTGCTGTGGATGAGAAGACCCAGTAGATGGCGAGTACAGTAAGAAGACAACTTTAGATATTTAGATATTGTTTGTATTTTCTTGGCTGCCTCGGCTTTTTTTTAGTTTGAAAACTGTCTTGTACTGGCCTTATATAAAGGTAGAGGGATTGTTTTAAAATACCTTGTGAGTTTATCTGGCTAATAAAAACTTCTTTAAGTTTGAGTCTGCATTAGTGAATTGTGTGGACATGGGGGTTGAATTGCGTCAGTGAACTGGATATTGGTTTTTATATGAAGTAATGTGCTTGTGGAGATAGCAAGCAGACTATGGGTTTGCATTGAATGGTCAAAGTAGAAGCCAGTAGAGCTGAGTATGAATTTGTGGGCCCAGAGGCAAATACAAACATTATGACACTCCTTTTAAAGGCATCTAGGCCAGACACCATTGCCACATCCTGCAGCAATGAGTTCCATGGACTAATTACACAGTGGGTAAAGAAATATTTTCTTTTGACTGTTCTAACTCTCCCAACACTCAATTTCAGTGGATGTCCCCTGGTTCTGGTGTTGTGTGAGAAGGAAAAGAACATCCCTCTATCCACTTGATCCATCCCTTGCGTAATTTTGTATGTCTCAATCATGTTTCCTCTGAAGGTGTCTTTCTTCCTAATCTAAAGAGCCCTAAACACTGTAGCCGTTCTTCATAAGGAAGGTGTCCCAATCCAGTAGTCATTTTGGTTGCTCTCTTCTGCACCTGTTCCAGTTCCATACTTATACAGCCCAGTCCTGTGCGTGTTTGCTTGGAACTATATTCCACTTTGTTCAGTGGAACATACCTCTATGGACAGTTCTGGTTTGTAACCTTTACATAGTTGTTGCTGTACTTTGGAATACCCAGATAACATCAGTTAATTACTTGATGGTATAGTGGTGTGGTCGCACTCCAAGCCCAACATATTTCATGAAATTCTGTGAGATTTTATGCAGTTCACTGATTGTAGCTCTTAATGAATTCTTTCTTAATAGGTGTTCATAGTGTTATGAACTTAGTGACATAAATAAAATTGGATATTTGAGGCAATTTGAGGTATCCAAATCATTGCTTTGAAATTTTTCTTTTTATTGGGCTCATGAAACTAGTTTCACAGTTCTTTTCCAGTTCTGTGGTGTTTCTGACTTTTAGCTGAATGCCTAGTTGCGATTACCATATGACAACTGAATATACCCCAATCTGATGTTACCTGGTATTCTGTAAGACACCTGTAACATGTGGATGCAGGGGAAATGAAGTACAGGTTGAGTCTCATTATTCGCGAGGGTTCCGTTCCCAGAACTCACGTGGATGGCAAGAAACGCACTAAAGTGAATCAATTTTAAAAAACAGTCCCTTTGTTCTGATGACTGAAAAACAGCCTTGCTGATCTTTTGAAATCCACACAGAGGCAATCAGTCTCTCTCCAGAAGTTTAGGCTTAACTAGGAGGCAGCAATCCCTCACCAGGAGCTGCAGTGAGGGGGAAAGAATGGAGGAGGTGATGATCACTGCCATTTAGCCTTCTTTCACGTGCTCAGGGGGAAGGAAGGAGTGAAGCCTGGGGACAGAATGATTGATGGATTGTCAGCCAGCTGCCCTCTCTCACATTAAGGAGGCTATTGTTAAATGACTGTTTTCTTTTAATTTAAAGGGTACTTCTCATTGTATTGAGATAGAAATCTTATACCTGTAATCACTTGCATTATTATCTCACTACAATGGTAAAAAGCAGTTTTTAAAACTGTAATTTTAAAGGAATGCATTTTTCTCCTTCTCCAGGGATCAGCACATTCCTTCTCATTAGCAGTGACAGTTTGTGTTGAATCAAATCCATGTATAAAATCAGTGTATAACAAGATTAGACCTGTACATGTACAGGGATCAAGTACACTGGCTCATGACACAACTCATTTGAGAAGGGAGAGGAAATTGTTACAAAATAAAGTGGTGCATTACAGCACAAAACAGAGGCAAGCAGAAAGTGGGGGGAATAGGACATTAGCATCTTGGGGAGGTCACCCAGGGGAAGCAGGGAGTGATGAATTGGGGATTGTGCAGGAGGTGGTGGGAAACCAAGAAAGAGAGAGGGGAAGGAAGAAAAAATTGGAAAGCACCAACTAGTTGCAGTAGGCTCAGCTAGTTTCAGGGAGATACACAGGGTAAAGGAACCAACATTGCTTTCCCAGGCTAGGTAGTCAGGAAGGCAGTCTGATGGGTACTTGAGCTGCAACTTGCAATAGCACTCAGAAGGATGGCTGAGGAGAAGGGGAAAGGGCTGGAAAGAATAGAGTGATATTTGAATAGTTTTAGCGCAGTTGAAGGAATAGAGGTGCTTAATGTAGAACCGACGGGTAACTGAGCAGTCCATAAGTAAAAGCAGCAGCAGTGGTGAATAGCAACAGAAACACATGGGGCCTGTGACACAGGCTTTGAGACAAAATTCCCAAAATAGAAGCTGTTGTAGAGTGAGCTCATCAAGGATCTCCTCTTACTATTGACCTATCCCCAGTTGGAGATAGTTGTCTGTTGTTTAGCACCCTGAGGAGGATACAGCAAGGAACTTCTTATTAATTGTTCTTGAAGCTTGTGCCTCAATTAGCATACAGCTCATGATGGAATTTAGTGAACTTGGTGAGGGAAATAAAGAGTGAAACCTTTTTTTATGACCATTGATGGTCATGTTTACCTCAGAATCAGAAAGCCCCCAGGATTTACAAGTTTTACAAGACCTGGTTTATAAAATTGAATTGGTTGACCAAGCAAAGGGCTAGTCATGGAATTTTCCAAGGCAAGTCTCCTTTTTCAAAACCAACCAGCAAGGGTAGGGTGGGTTGTTCCTAAGTTTAACCTTTTCCCTAAAGGTCTGTGGGACCTGATGTTCCTTGCCACCAGCCCAAGCAAAGCAATGTGTGGCTGACCTGGATCTCACTCACCTGGCATTCACCTATCACCATGAACATACCTGTATAAAATGTGTAAGGAAACACTGACATTCTTGGAAACAAGTTATGCTGTAATAACAGACTTGCAGTTGTGGCGGTATTCTGATTTTTTTATGCTACAAAGCACACAGATAAAAGGTGGTTTCTTATCCAACAGCTGCTTGAAATCACAAACTGAATTATTTGTAATATTCTGGGGAAACCTTCATTTTAAACTCATGGAGATCATAAGAAAGCAGATTAAGCTTCCCAGCGTTGTATATATGCAACAGGGACCAAATGTGTATATCTTTGGGTAGGGCAAAAATGGGTTAAATGAAATCCAGTTATAAATATACATTGTTTACCTGCCCTTGCATTTTTGTTTTTTGTATGTGTAAGGCTATACTAATCCAGCTGCTGTGTTTTGTAAATGTTTGGAATGTTAAATAGTAATGGCAGAGCCAGCTACCTTGCAAAAATTTCCCTTTGTATTTGGATGTCTTTCAGTCTAAAAGTAATTAACTCAAGTTTCTGATCTTTGTCTGATGAACAGCCCGACAGTAACGATTTTTTGGACAGTTCAGAAGAAATATACTACACTGCAAGATCTAATCTGGTATTTTCATCTATTGCTTTTTCTTTGTCAATATGTTTTTGTCTTTTTTTGTTTTTCCAGGTTAATTATGTTTTGTTCACTTCTCATGCTTCTTTTGTCATCTTGAAAAAATCAAAATGTCTGTTAAACTCAACAGATACTCGTAGAATGAAGTAACATATTAATTAATTAACTCTTATTAATGTCAGTGTTGCATTTTGGCACTAACATTTCTCACAGTGGGTTTTATAATCTCATAAAAGTGAATGGTTTTTTTTTAATCTAGTCAGTAGACCTCAAACAGAGCAAAACTACTTTACAGGAGAAAGAATCTCACAGAAGTATTAAACATTTTGGTAAAATGTTAAGTTGGCTAATAATTACTATACATTATCAGATAAACTTTAATACATTAGTAAAGCTAAGGACAGTATATGGTATGAGGAAAGAGGCTGGAGGACAAGCTAAAGACAATGGCTGCAAATTCTGCCTGAAGGCCCAATCCTATCCAATTTTCCAGTGCCAGTGCTGCTGTGTCAATGGGGTATGCACTGCTTCCTTTGTTTGGGAGGCAGTTACAGAGGCCTCCTCAAGGTATGGGAAGATTTGTTCCCTTACCTTGGGACTGCATTGCAGCTGCACCAGTGCTGGAAAGTTGATTGGACCCTCAATCACAAAACCAGAAGTAGGTTCCAGTTGCTATTTTTAGTCATTTTGAGGCTTGGAGAGTCCTATGGAGGCCTTTGCAGGGCTCCCTGCAGCCACTGCAGATGGTACTTACTTGTGCAAGTAATCTCCCTTCTGTCCACGGCAGCACTGCGATCCTGTGCATCACATTGCTACCATCCCCCCGCTATGCCCCCTAAGGGAGCCATAGATAAGTGCTTCCCTGCCTGGTGGGTCACGACCCATCTGTTTGGAAACCACTGATGTAAAGATTAAAAATTAGTACAAGCGTGAGCATTAACACTTGAAGAAAAAAAATTTCCTGCTAGGAAAACCATATTGTTTTAAACCTAGCAAAGAAATTTGATAAATGTTCCTTCCTTTGCAACATCAGCAGTATAAACTCATCTTTATTATTTTTATTTGCTTAGTGCTTATCACAGTTGAGTAATCCTGTGGATAAATAAGTAATTTACCAGTAAGAGGGTTAATTCCATACAAAATCAAAAACTTCTCTTGCTGTAGAGATTGTGTCTGAACATCCGGGGTTTTTTGTTCCTGAATTTGGCTCAACACGGGTCTACCAACCTACACTGAACCCCGATCAGGGGCGACCTTTAGCCCTCCAAATGTGACCAGAGCAGACCTCCGGTAATGTTCAGAGGGCATTCTGAGGACCAGGGAGGCCTCGTGCGGCCTCTGCAGCCCTTATAATAATTTCTAAGGCTTTGTCAGCCCTCCAAAGGCTTTATAAGGCCTTTAAACATCACTTCCAAAAACCAGAAGTGACGTTCTAAGGCAGCCATTTTCAACCACTGTACCATGGCACACTGGTGTGCTGGGGATGGTCCTCTGGTGTGCCACAGGAAATTGGGAGAGGATCATTTATTAATAGGGCCATTGGAGGATGTGACCCTCCTCCTACAGTATCAGTTGTCAAAAAAACTGATGGTGAGCCTTGACCATTTTTGAGCTTTAACAGTGTGCTGTAAGATAAAAAAGACTAAAAGTCACTGTTCTAAGGCCTCCCAGAGGCCTTAGAAATCATTCCAAGGGCTGGGGTGGCCCTCAGAATGCCCTCCTGATGCAAGCAGAGCTCTGCTCCAGTTGCATTCAGTTAAAGGTGCCAAATCCACAAATTTCATTATCCATGGATTTCGGTATCTGTTGGGGATCTGGGAACAGATCCCTCAGATACTGAGGCATCACCTACATACACTAACTTTCATGTTGGTGGAGATGGTGATTTCTCTTTGATGCACTCATGATCAGTGTTTTCTAGTTAGCCCTGTGATCACAACTCCAAAGGATTGTTATCATTTCTCCAAAGAAAATATTTTTTACCGGAACTCATTACCACAGGATGTTTTAATAGCACCTGACCCAGATGTCTTTAAAAGGGGAGTGAACACATTTATGGAAGAAAAGTTCATCACAAGTTACAAACCATGATAACTATATGCAGTCTCTGGGTTTTCGAGGTAGCCTGTGTCCAAATGCCAGAAAGAAGGGAGTGGCAACAGGATATCAGTGTTGAGTGCTCCCTGAGGCATCTGGTGGCCCACTGTGAGATATAGGAAGCTGGGCTAGATGACCCCTTAGTCTGATCCAGCTGAACTCTTCTTATGTTTTTATGTAAACCATAATTCCATAACCCCTTCCCGAGAGAGCATTAAAATTTAAAATCATTTTTAAAAATGATTTTATTTATTCATTTTTTTTTCCTCTGCCAGCACATTTGGCCCTCATCCACAGGGGATCTGTTCCTGGATACCAAAACCCATGGTTAATCAAATTTGTGGGTCTGCACTATTAAAGGACATGCCTTCCAGTCTCATTCTGAGGTTCAGGGAGGCTGCACGCAACCTCCTGCACCTCAGAAGGCCTCCTGGAGCCATCTGAGATAAACTTCCAGTTTTTTGCCAGACCTGAAGTATATCTCAGAAGGCTCCGGTGGGCCTTCTGAAGTGTAGGGAAGTTGTGCACAGCTTCCCCATGCCTCATGAGTCTCCCGACTTAATAGGAAGACTCTTCCAGTTGTGTTTGGGAGGTGCAGTGAAGCTTTCCTGACTAGTGCTGGGTCAATTCTGCGGCGTCCCAATAAAGAGGATAAAGAGGGGTGACCTGTATTTCGGGCTGAAAAATTTATAATAATTGTCATTTTTTTTTTTTGAGGAAACAAGTACCTTTAACAGAAGACACCATAACATGTTGATACATATTTTATGAACATCTCCAATGAACATAACATGTGTTGTGCGTCATCTGTTTTTACAAACACTAGGTTGCTTCTTAGGAAGTTCATAGTTGATTTTCTGCCAAAAATACTTCAGCATTGTTAGTAAAGTTTTAAGAGAAATGTCAAAGTGCAGGAACAGGCTCATCTTTTAGATATGTGGCACCTTCAGTGCTTGTACAGTTTTCAGGAAGCTTACAGTATGCTTCACCCCCAGAATTATTCCCACACAGGGAGCAAGCAAACCTTTTGACTTGCTTTCTCACTTTCATGACAGTAACAAATGAAACCAGAAGATGGTATATCATTTAGAGTTCTAATTTCACAGTGTTGGTGAGAACCTGGGTGTTTTTTGAACAAGAGAACCCCTAATTCACTCATTTATTTACTCATGGTAAGGGAAACCGACCCAGGGCCTGTTCCCATTCAAATACAAGGGGCTAGTGCTATCTAAACAGACCTAGTGCTTTGAGTTAATCTTCAGAATACCTATCATTATCAGGGCATCTCAGGATTGGCATCAGCCATGGAATGTTTGATAATCATTTGTTACTTTCTGATGTACAATTAAACATGCTAGGTATAAAGTGTCCATTTGAATGCAAACAAGGTTTTGATGGAAATGATTGATTTGAGGAAGAGAGCATGGTGCTGCCCCAGAAATTTGAACGAACTGGAAGTGTGTACGCCAACAAAATTTCTAAGGGTAGTGCCTGATATACATATCTGTAGCCTTTCTTTACATATATGCCAAGCAAAGTACAGGTGCTGGCTCCAAAAGTGATGATATTCCTATGACCTACATACCTGTTAGTTCTGTTAGTTTCTGTGTCAAAACACAAGTTTACTATTTCTTGCCTACAAGTATATCAGCCAGAAGAACTACAGTCAGTTTACACCAGGGGTGTCAAACGTAAGACCCATGGACCGGATGCAGTCCCTGGAAGCAATTTATCCAGCCCCTGTTATAACTGAACTCTCCTAGCTTGATAATTGGGCTCTCTCATATCTTGAAATTTGTATGTTTTTTCTTGTCATTTGCAGCTAATGAGTTTCTGTGTGATAACAAAGTGCTTGTTTCTGGCCATCATCTGCTTAATGATGTTACTTCCTGCTTAATGTTGTCACTTCTGGACATCAGAACCAAGCACCATGAATGCTACTCAGGCAGGCACCTGAATGCTACTCAGCCCACTATATGAAATGAGTTTGACACCCTTGGTTTACACAATGAAATGAATATGAAGTTAAAATACAGTGTTCTTAGCGATGGCTAATTCACTCATAAGAGAGAGGTGGAATGACATAAATTCACATGTGATACCAAACCGTACTTTGGCAGCATGAAGATGTCCCCTATTCCTGTGGTTTGGCACTAGATGCAACCTAATCCATAAATCCCCTCTTGTTTTATTATACCATTTTTTCTTTATATAAGTTCAAAGTACAGTATTTACAACCTAAAGTCATCAATATAAAATATACTTATCAAAACTAAACATAAAGTGATACAGTAACACCACAGTCCTTCGCATGTCAACTCAGGGCCCAATCCTGTCCAGTTTTCCAGTGTCGGTGCTGATGGGGTATGCACTGCTTCCTGTGTTGGGGAAGCAATCACAGAGGCCTCCTCAAGGCATGGGAGTGTTTGTTCCCTTACCTCAGGACTGCATTGTGGCTGCACCAGTGCTGGAAAGTTGGATAGGATTGGGCCCTCAGAAGTAAATCCCATTGTGCTTAATTGGGCTTACTCACAGGAAAACTCAGGACTGCAGCCTTAGTATAAATAAAGCCATGGAAAATCAAACCAATTTTAAAACCATTTTAAAATTTCAAAATGTGTATTGAAGGCTTTCTAAAATACAAATGAGATTATATGCTCTCTAAAATCAGGCCCTGCCATTTTCTGACATGAGAAGATTTGGTATTTCTTGGCATATAGAAGTGATGCAAGAAGGCCTGATTATTTTGTCTTGTATACATGCTGAAGATGACATATTCCTGTTGGTGGAGTCTAAGTTTCCCTAGAGCTGTGGTTATTCAAACTCTTCAGGAGTTTGAAAAGCACAGTAAGTCCTTGCGGGTGCGGGGGAGAGGCAGCGACGCGATCCCCAGGATTGCGCTGCTCAGGGGGGGCTGCAGGGACTGGGATGCACTCACCAGTCCCTGCAGTATTGTCCTAGGGGTATGGGGAGCCCTGCGTGTGCCTGCAGGGCTCCCCAGCTGGTTTGGGTTCAATACGCATTTTGGTTCAATACTCATTTTGAAATTACTTTTTGTGGAAGTGGAGCGCGATTGCTCTACTTTCACTTAGAACCAGCTGAGGAGTCCTGCAGGTGTTCGGGTAGGGCTCCCCGCACCCCCAGGACAATGCTGCAAGGACTGGTGAGTATATCCCAGTCCCTGCAGCCCCGTTAGCGATGCGATCCTGGGGATAGTGTCACTGCCTTCCCCCCTGCCCTTAAGGGGGCAGAGGCCAGGGCCCTCAGGCGACACTCCAGTCTGAATACCACTGCCCTAGAGTAATAAACGCCTTCATTACCCTCTCCAAGTCTTATCCTCTTTAGCGTGATCTCCTTGGCAATATTTGCAAACTGTGATCTAATCTTTACTGATTTACCATTGAGTTTTCATGTGCCATCTTGTTTTTGTATGACCTTCTTGAGATGCTTTTAAAAGAAATTGATATTTAATACAGTTGATATTTTTGTTACCGCATCCATCCATTGAAGGCTTTTCTTCCCAATCTATGTAGTGCCGTTCAGTAATCATTACTAAAATCTCTTGCTTGGAGTGGATGCAATAATCTTACGGATTTGCATCTGATTTGTGGTTTTGCTCTTGTTATCCCAGCAGCATTTCTGGTTCTGAAGCAAAAATGTGCTTCCTTGTCAAGTACTTTTGTTGGATCTTTTGCTAGATGACAACATGTGAGGATATAATAGAATTCATTTGTGTCACAGCCTCAGCCCCCAAAGTTGTGCATTTGACAGGAACGTCTGAAACCCCCATTCTTATAACATTTGCTTTCTTCCGTCTGCTAACCAGCAGTTGAGAGCCAGTTAGAACATTTTTCTTCCCACTGAAAGAAAACTCTTTCAAGCTTCTTGCAGAAGTTTGAGTACATCTAAGTACAACAAACAAAGGTTTGAGTGCAACATCTATCAAAGTGACTTTTGCTTTTTTCCCTTCAGATTTTTGCTACCTCTTCCCATCATTCCTCAGATGGATAGATCTTTCAAACAGTACCCAGATCACTGCCAAAGGAATCTGATTAACATTCTTTCTATTGTGCTTCCCTGCAAGGATAGTAAATGTTTAGTTTTTTTAAAAAGAGTTTTAGTTACGATGTTTCACTTTATCATTCTTCCTATGTTTAAATGGCAATGATTGTATTCAAGAGCTGAAGTAGCATAGAGCTTCTAACAAGTGATACCGATTCTAATCTCAACTCTGCCATGAACTGACTAGATGTCCCTCAGCAAGCCATCCTGTCTCAATCTCCCTCACCTGCCATTTGGAAATAATACTGCTGGCCTACTTAGTAGGTTCAGTATACAGGTTAGAACAGTATATAGTGAGCATTGTGAACCATCTGAAACTCTTTTATATGCATATATGAAGTAATATAGTTATATGATCTCTCTGTCCAATGATTATCAGTTGGTTGGCATGATAACCTGCCTGAAAACTAGACTTTTCTTTCTTTATGACTTTTGCCAAACATAATTCAAAATAATAGTACCACGTATGCACATATGTAAACATTTATCAGTTATGTAAAAATTTATCAACAGTATCACATACATAGTTATTCACACATTAAAAAACAAATGTATCTTTGCAGTTCTTTTACATATTTAGCATGTAAATAAACATGGAATACTCAAACATTGAATTATGTCTTTGACTAGTCAAACATTTTTCTTTTCAAACCCAGAATAGTCTGCAGTGGTTATTTAAACCTTGAAAACTTCCTATTCTTTTCTTAATATCAGTGTAGGTGGGAGTGAGTTGGGAGAAACTTGACATGTGCAGCAAGAGAGTGAATACTTTCATTCCTCCCTATATTCCAGTATGATGTGGTCATGTATCACATTACCTGCATGATCCTCCCCTCAACCCCTTTTTGAGGTGGAATAATTGTGCAAAGAATTGTGCACTGTTGAAGTTGCTTGTTATTTGCAAGTCATAGTGAAATAACTATTTGATGTACATTTTAAATTTTAACACTTTAGATCTTCGGTTTTCAAACTCTAAGGGAGTTTGAGAACCGCAGTAAGTCCTTGCAGGGGAGGGAGGCAGTGGGGGCGGGGGAAAGGCAGCGATGTGATCCCCAGGATCACATCACTAAGGAGGGCTGCAGGGACTGGGATGTACTCACCAGCCCCTGTAGCAGCCTGTTGGGGGTGTGGGAAGCCCTGGGCGAGTGTCTGCAGGGCTTCCTGATGTTCCCAAAGTGGATCAATCGCGTCCCACTTCCGCAAAACCAGAAGTGGAGTGTGATTGCTCTACTTTCACTTTTAGAAGTCTGGGGAGCCCTGCAAACGCTTGCACAGGGCACCCCATACCCCCTACAGATTGCTGCAGGGACTGGTGAGTACATCCCAGTCCCTGCAGCCCTCCTTAGCTGCCCACTTAAGGGGGCAGAGGCCAGGGCTGTCAGGCTGGGCTGTCCCAGTTTGAATAGCTCTGCCTTAGATATTAGTCCTTTGTACAGTGCATGTGTGAAAATCACTGCATTTGAAAGTGTGCACTTGTGCCTGTATCTTTGAGGTGATGTGCTCCAGAAACATGATTTATGCATTATCAATCTTTTATTACAAAAATAATTTGCAAATTAAGATGTGTCAGTGGAGAAGTTGTCTTAAAGGTTTTATTTTCTTACAAAAATAGTCAGTATAGAAAATTATTTCACAATGTTTTGAGGCAACTATATTTAGGATGCAATGTGAATTTGTTTTTAAAGCCTGGAGTAATGGTAGTTTAGGAAGGCACATGTAGAATATAATAGAATCATATTTTATTCTGTTGACACTAACAGGCAGCAGGGGAGTAAACTGCCCCAAAACAAAGGTTTTGCCCTTTAATACAAACATAAATTACACAGACAGATGTCGCTTTTCATCAAAATTTTTCTGTGAGTTTTCAGATGTACAGTGACAGATGAAGGATCTCTTTTTACATTTTGTAGGGGTTTGCTTATTTTCTCTTGTTAACTTTTCTGTCACTGCAGTGGACCACATACTGTCACAGATTTGCACATCACAAACGGAAAGAGATGCTTTGTCACTGCCTAGCCACAAGATCTTCTGTTTCCATTTTTATGCATGTTTCCTTAATAGGTGTAGCTGTTGCAGCTCTCTACAGCTATAAATAAGCATCTTTCCTCAAGTATTTCACTAGTATTTCATAGATTTGTGGCCACCATCTGCCATTTAAAGCATGTTTATTTTAGGAACTCCTGGTGACACACCCACTCATCCTAAAATGCCAGTCACTAAAAATTTACATATGTTTTAAGTTAATGCAGTTTACGTAGATCTAGGGACATTGTTAAGACTGCATAGATTATTTTGCATTGCAGATGGACCTTGCAGTTTACCTGCTCATATATTGCTGCAAATCACCTTGGAATTAATTGAAAGATAGTTTTCTCTTTCCATCCAAATACCTGAATTCTGTAAAAGTTCCTGAAACTTCCTAGGGTCGCATCATTCTCAGGTAATTTTGTGCAGAAAAGTATTTCCTTCATAGTTATCCCATCATTCTTATTAATAACATTCTTGGCCTTAACAATATTGTTAATAATCAGTGCCAGCTGGGAAAAAACTTTTCAATGCTGTCTTTTATCTGAACCAAGAGGAAACTAAATCGTGCTCCAAAATCTTTATAGTTAAACATTTTGTTGCCATCTAAAATTGAAAATTACTTTTGACACAAGGATACTGTAAGGTAAAAGTAGTTTCCTCCTTATTGAAGCATATGTATGCAGTATCAAAGATGGAGAGGACCAAAAAACTATTTAGTAAAACCACTGCTGTTAGGCAGGCTCACCAGCTTTCTTCCCAGTAGATCAGCCTATATTTGAGTGTTTTGGTAGTTGAGAAGGAGCTGGAATGGGACATTGGAGGGCAATAAAAATTGGACAAGCAACCCTGGGTGAGGGAAATTGGCCTTCATGGAAATTGACATGAAACTTACAAGTTGATCACTGAATGTCCTTCCCAAATATTCTGATTTCTCTAATGAGATCATAAATTAGCTTTTTCCTTGTATGTGAAAGACGAGGCTTCCAGGGTTCTGAAGACGTATTTCTGCACTAAAAGAAAAAACAAAAACTAGTTTTTCCAGTTCACATCTAGTTGCATCCATGAAGGCTTCTATTGCTGTTAGATTGCATTTGGCAGCCATATAAGGTGCCCTCTGAATATGTCAATGAATAATACAAGTTTTGGGTTATGTATAATGATAACTTTCAGAAAGTTTAAGATGGCTCTGTCATACTGTGGCAGACTTGTTCATTTTTCCTGCACCTCCATGCTCTCTGGTCAATTTGGTTTTCAGCAATTTTGTTTCAAACAGGAAAAAATGAGTGTGTTTTGTGGGCAGTGCTAACTATCAGATCATCTTCAAATATCTGAAAAGTTATTTGGTTGGATCCATGAGCTTGTGGAAAGAAACTTTACTCCATTTCAGCCCCCTGAAAAGCTTCTCCTGTGTGTTGAAGGATTTTTTTTTAGGAAGAACATGGTATGGGAAGGAGGAGGGAAGCTGCTGAAATTAGGCAGAGGAATCTTAAGCAGGTAGGATTCTGCTTGAATTTGGTAGATTCCTCTCCTCCCCCAACCATCCTATTCCGAAGGTTTCCTTATGCCCAAGAGCAGAATTGGGAGTGGGGTGCAGAGGACTGAAAGGCTCTTTCAGTGAACATCTGTCTGCTTGTGCAACCCTGAATCAGTGGCATCACTAGGGGGGACGTACACTAGTGACCAAAATGCATGGTTTGTAGGAATAGTACCATCATGTCATATATCATTCGATGTGTAATTTACAGCAGAATGTAATTTTTAAAAAACTGTATTGAAATATGTGTTCTATGAAAGGTATAGCCAAATACCTTTGGATGTGGGGCAATGGTACATCACCACGCCCACTATTGGGGTCATTGCCCTGCCCACTGCACTGGAGGAGGCCCATCATGGGGGTGGCACGCTTCCCTCCCACACTGGGTGACGCAAACCCTGGTGACGCCACTGCTCTGAATCCAACCCATAGTCTTTTGCAGCCTTACAAGTGCATATCTACACTGCTGCCCATTGGTGTCCTTTTCTCATTTTCTTATTGGAAGCAAAGTGGGCCCTTACAAAAATATCAGAGAATCTTGTTTATACATTGTGAACTCTTTGCATCATACAGCATGCCTTGTAGTTGTCATGTGACACTGAAGACAATATAATGAGTACCAGCGCATTAGATATTGGAATTCAGAATTCCAGTCTGAATTGGATCATGATACAGAATCCTTGTTATCAATTTTTTAATGATGGTTTTGTTTTCTCTTAATAGGATTTGCAACTAGAATATGGTCAAGGCCCCCAAGGCAGTTACTTCTTGGGTGCAAACAAGTGAGTAATTTAATAACAAATATTTTTCTGTTTTGGCAATAATTTTAAATGTATTGTCTTTCTAAACAGGTTGTTGACATTTATTTGGGAAAAAGAGTTGTGAAAGAAGAGTAAAGACTGGTTTTTAGAAGCTCACTTGAGGCAAATATTCAGCTGTTGTACTTGTAAATGTCTTATATGGCTGAAGAATTTTCTTTTTCAGCAGATGTGTAGAAAGGTTGTGTTACCATATGTGCATCTGTAACTAATGTGTTCTCTGTATGTCTGTGTACATGCATTTTCTTATGTGTCATCAGTTGGATTAACTGCTTGTATCAAAAATGGTGGAGCTCTTTAAAAGATAACATGGTTTCAAAGGAAATAAGTTGCATCCTGAGGACTTGAAGTAAATGTGCTTGGAATAACAATATAAATATGAAATGAGGAAATACTCAGTTCCTGACCATCCTAGGCTTTGTCAGTAAAGTATTTCTTATGGCATTTTACTATTTTGGAGAGTGTTTTTTCCATTTTTCTACTAGTAATTATACTTCGGCTAAGCCATATGCATTCTATACAGAAATGATTGTCAGGCATAATTGTTTTCTGGTGTACAGCTAAATATTCTTTTAATAGTACTCTGTAATTAGACTGAAGAATGAATCTTCAGTCTGAAGCAAATAATGTTTGATTTATCCCAAGCAATTGATGTAATTTATTGCATGGCTTATATATGTCAGAATCATGTAAAAAGCTTGTCTGATTTTATGTGTGTCTGCTCAGTGTGTCCAGTCCTTGAATTTTGCTTCTGTTTTTAAAGGAGCCTTCTAAAATCAGTTGAAGAAGAACTGCATCAGCGGTAATTCTTAACTTTCTTGTTCCTTTGATTGCAAAATCCTCTTTCTTGCACATCCCTGTATGTTGATTGTTGCATCTCTCACAGTCTAACAGTGCTAATGTGGCCTTCTTCTGTCTAGCGCATACAGGAGGCACCTTGTCTCTCTGTCTTGCAATTATGATTTTTTTTAAAATAAGGTATCTACATTGTGATAACCTCTTTAGGATTAAAGAAAACTGATATTAACAGTTGAAGATAAGTTGACAAATTATATTTAGATGTGCTTTGTTTAACTCCTTAGGGGCCATGTAGCACATTTAGAAGATGAGGAAGAGGTAGACAGTGATGATGCCAAACAGTAAGTTCTGCTAATTTTAAAATAACTCCATTCGCAGATAACTGAAAAGCTTGTTCAAACAGTGTTCTACTTATGAATTTGTTCCTCCTGATCTCTTAAATGCTGACTTTCCATTCTGATAGAAACAGCTGCATGTTCTTCTTCATGATAAGAACATAAGAACAGCCCCGCTGGATCAGGCCATAGGCCCATCTAGTCCAGCTTCCTGTATCTCACAGTTGCCCACCATGATCTCTGTGTAGTCACACATAGTGGAATTTGTGCATGTGCAGAATCAATTTTGTAAGCTTTGAGGACCTCAAGGACTCAATTCCTTTTTGACCGCCACCTCAGCATCATGAAAGGATCCCTTCTGGCTGGCCATCTCCTTCTCCATTATTGAAAAGTAGACAATTATACATCCATTTTTAGTCTAACTTTATCTCCTACTGTAAATAATTGTCCTTTTGAAAAAGAAAAATGTGAAGGGAAAGAGTGCCTCAGCCATAGGAAACATCTTTCCCAACTAACAGACTTGACTGTTGTCCACAGTGTGTTGTGAAGACCTATGGCATTGGCTTTTTTATCTATTATATGTGGTCCTTAGAACTGATCAGAAATGTTAACTTTGCCTAAAGTTTGTGTTGTGGGAATATGAACTCACTTCCTTTCTCCCTCTCAGTAAGATCTATTGCTCCCAGACTTCAGGCTTCATCTGTTTTTTCGTCACTGACATTGTCGCTAGCTTCCTGAAGCAACCAACCATAACTCCACTAAGATAAGGGCCAAATCTGTTTTTACCTCAGTAAACTTTATCAAGGAAGCTGGGTTTTGGACAGCTGAAGTCCTAATACTGGAATCATTAAAACAGGATTCATCCTTAAAGAAATTCTAGATTTCACATTTCTATGAGCTGTCAGTCAGCGTCTGTCTCTGATGCAACTTAATCTGTTGCCTGCTTTAATCATCAGTCAATCTTCAAGGTAGAAATTAATTCCGTAAAAGGTATTTGGGTCCAGACCTCTCTAACAGGCTGCCCCCCAAACTGACATACAGTAGCAGTCCAGCAACGTTTTAGATAATGTGTGCAAATGTTATCATAGTGCATCATTTTGAAAAGTCTGCGTGCTCTTCAAGTCCTATTGACTTTACTGAGAAGTGTGCATGGAATTGTGTGTTGGTTTCAGTCCTTAAAATAACTGACTCAACTCTCATGGTTTAATGGCTTAGTGTATCTTTAGATTCTTTTTCTTTCTGTCAACAATCTCTTGTGAGAAAGCTGTCCTTCTTACCATAATCCATTCTCTGTCTTTTATACCCCCCCCCCACAATGATTGGGTTTTAATCATGATTTGATGGGCTGTCTCCAGTATATTCTAGTTCCTAATTGTGGTGTTGTAAGGCATGTTAGAAAAATATTTACAGGATGTCCTCGCTTAATGTCCTTTCATCCAGTCATTTTAAAAAATGACATGGTTTTAAAAAAAACATTTTTGCTGTTTTGCATATTGGCCAGCATAGTGTGAAGCATGCTAGACATTTGGAAGCCAGCTGCACTGCAACCACTGATTGTGGACTGCGTAGAAGGCACCATGGAGCTGAGTGGTGGCTGGGGGGGGGGGCCTTGCAGGGGGTGGGATTCTTAATCTATTGAAAATTCAGCTTCATCATACTGAAAGTTTGCTAAATTGAAACAGTAAGTAGTACAGGTTCATTCTTTGCATATTCTGAAATCTGGAACAATTCTGATCCCAAGCATCCTGGGTACAGGACACTCAACTTGTATTCATTAAACAAATGGTTCTCAAACTTTTTTGACTAACGGCTCCCTTGACCTACCTGGGCCATTGGCTGTGGCTCCCCATTACGGCTACAATCCTATACATTGTGGAGGGCAGCAGATTTTTCATGAGGATTCTGTAGCTCCCCTAGCTGGTTTCCAGGGCTCACAGTTTGGGAACCACTGCATTCATCTGTGGTAAAAATAGGTTTCATTCTACATCATTTTGTCTAAAGTCACAGTTTCCAAGAACCTATGAATGACTGTAAGTGAGGACTTCTTGTCCTCATTTAAATTCTGATTTTATATATATCAGAATTCTAATATATAAAGCCATATTAATCTGAATTTGGAATTGGCACCTTGTTCACTAATCTGAATCTGAAATAGGTAATAAACTGAAGCTTTGTAAAACTTTTTCATATTTAAGTTACAAATCACATAATTTGTATATAATTATCCATAATATGCTAGATTCTGAGCTATGAGGGTACATGTTGTGTATATACTGTCTTATTCTAAAAATGTCACTTTCAGATGTGTAAAACTTTGACTGTTAGAGAAATAGATTGGCATGATTTAGAAACTCCATAAAAGCAAGTGAATTTGGCTTAATGTAATTGTCTCACATTGATTTTGAGCCTATGATACAATTGGTTTCTCAAATGTTACATTTATCATTATTAGAATATTCCCTCAGCCAGATGCTCCTGAGATCTCAGGTTTAATTTTGCAGAGAGACTATCGAGAACCCACATAAGAGTTCTGATGCTGTTCACCCTAGCTTAGATTACTTGAATGGTATCTTACAAAATGTAACAGTTAACTGTATCATTAAATGTGCTTTTGTGATCATTACTGGGTATTTGGAAATAATGCTTAATTTTCTTCTCTTAGCTCAACGATGAAAGCTAAAGTGCCCCCTCCTTTACCACCAAAGGTAAGAAGGATCATTGCTTGAAGAAAGTCTCCTTTAAAGGTTTCTGAAACTCTAGTTGTCAAATAAGCAGCCAGACAAACTACTTGTGGAAATGTTTTATTATTGTAGAGTCAGTCACACTCGTACAGACGTCCCTGACGTAAGGAACTTACAATCTAAACTTGGGTAGTTGAGAATATAACATAAGTTAGATAGGGTAGAGAATGGCAAGGGTAATGGGGTCAGATGAACTAATGGCAGTACTTAGGTTCCCAAATACTCAGGGAGAGTTTGGGAACCTGTAAGTGGTTGCAGAGGAGGAGATGGGTCGGTGACACAATCACCATGATTGCACTGCTGTTGGGGACGGAAGGGGCTTTTCTGCTCATCTGGGAGTTGCTATGGCTCTCCAGACGGTCTGGGGAGCCTGTGACCTCCCCCCTGCAGTCCTCCCCAACGCCTGCAATCTGCTTTTAATAGCAAAAAAAGTAACTTCTGGTTTTCATCACAAAACTAGAAGTGGCTTTTTTTCTTTGTATTTTCAGCAGTTTGCAGGTGTGGGGAGGTCTGCAAAGGGGGTTGTAGACTCCCTAGATAATCTGGAGAGCCATAGCGACTACCAGGTGAGTAGAAAAAACCCCTTCTGTTGTCACAGTGGCTGTTGTCCTGCTCCTTAAAGGGGGCAGCAGAAGGTTAGGGCATTGCAATGCCCTAGTTTGGGAACTTCTGACTTAGGCTTTACTGTGGGGCTTTGGTATCCATGGGGCATCTGTTCCATGACCCCCACTGAAACTTGATTCCTCCAACAATTAAATCTGTGGGTGGAGGGCCTCAGAACACCTCTGTACTCGACCAGATGTTAGCAGTGCGAACCATAAGTGACTTCCAGTCATGTCCAGGAGACCTTCTGAGGCACAAGGAGACTGCATGTGACATTCCCATGCCTCAGAATACCTCCTGGATTCAACTGGAAGTCACTTCTGGTGACATTCAGGAGGTCCTGTGAGGCCCTCCAGCTGTAGGCTTGGCATCCACAGATATTGAAATTCATGGTTGCCGAGCCTGTGGATGAGGGCCTGCTGTATTGTAGCTGGAGTATAGTCAAGCCAAAGGCTTCACAACAAAGATAAATTTTGAGGTGGGCTTTTAAGGAAGAGAGAGAGGAGTTAGCAGCATGCAGGCATTCTGGAGAGGGAGTTCAAGACACAAAACAGCCATGGAGAATGAATGAAGTCCTAAGAGAGTAAGAGTCTTGTGCATAATTGAATGTGGTAGAATTGGAACTGTGAAGGTTATAGGCAGAGAGATTAAAAGAGGAGTAAGGACAGAAAGTTAGAGTGGGACAAGACCATGGAGAATATAAAAGGAGTAAATACTATGAGTTTGTACTGGTGCAGAAGGGAATGGGGAGTAAATTTAGGAATTTGGGGAGGGGCATTGCATGAACTGAATAAAGAAAAAGATTATTTGTAATTTGCATAGCTCAATTAGCTACTATGATAAGACTGTAATTCCATAACAGAAGGTAAGGCTACAATCCTAACCGCACTTTCCTGAGAGTAAGCCCCATTGAACAAAATAGGACTTACTTTTGAGTAGACCTGGTTAGGATTGTGCCCTAAGACTCTTATGAGTTCAAAATATCCTTGTATAGAGGTACTTTGTTAGTCATAGCATTTCAGTGGATATGCTTCTTACTATATGACTTTTCTTGATAATTATACACTTTTTACTGAAGTTATACTTTGTGCAGCATAAGCAGTATTATGTATACATGAACTACAGTCTAACTTGGTATCTTTGGGGTATTATTCCATTACATTGAGCCCCATCTATTGGCTGAATGTGGTATAGCTCTATACAATGCGTTCTGGAGCAAAGCTGGGAGACCCAGAAATGGGTCTTTAGAGCTGTTTTTAGCCCTGAGAGGCTTGGCAAAAGTGCAGCTTTGTTGTGTGAATGTAGAAAACCTGTTTTATGTATTAGTTAAATAAATAAATTTTATGCATTTTGTAAATTAAAGGACAGTTAAACAGGGACCCCAGCATTTGTTGTGAGTCATATCTGCAGATGCTGGGGTCCCACTGTATATACTTTATGCAGTGTATACAACTTCCTATGGGTGGTTTTCATGGTATAAATTCTGAAAATATAGCTAGTTTCCCTAAATTATTACTTATCATTTTCCAGCCTAAATCAATCTACGTACCACAGGAGACACATTCTTCTGAAGATGATAATCAAGGAACCATCAAAAGATGCCCTGTTTCAGAGAGTCCTGCAAAATCAAACACTCAAGTTCCACCTAGACCACCCCCTCCTCGGTTACCTCCACAGAAATCAAGTGTTTTAGGTAATGAGTGCTATTGCACAATATACAAAGGTTTCTTTTAAAGTAATAGTTTAGTTTCACATTCTTATATACATCTCCTGGTAGTACTGCTCACAAACACATGACACCTCCCACCTCTTCCAATGTAACCCTCAACCCTGAAAGCAAACTGGGATTTTTTTTCTCTGCTGACTTGATTGGTGACTGCTGCTATGTTTTGTTATGCTATTGGTTGCTTTTCATGTATTGTTTTTAATTTTACTGAGAGCCACCCAGGGCATCTCTTCATTTGGGAGGGGAAGAATGGGATATAATCTTTGTAACTTAGTCAGTAAATCCACATTTCTTATAAAAGGGAATGGATTCGGTTCTGTGCAATTAAATGGTGATAGAGAAGGATCTCCCCATCAAGAGCCAAATGAAAATCGACACTCTAATCTCTCAAGGAAAGAAAAGAAGGAAATACTGGTAGGTAGTTTTACATTACAGTTTTACAAGCCCCTGCAGCCTCCCGGGGGTGTGGGGAGCCCTGCGTGAACTGCGGCAGGGCTCCTTGCAGAAGTGAAAGTAGATGCGGAGCAATCGCGCCCCACCTCCACTAAAGCGGAAGTGGAGCGCGATTGCTCTGCATCTACTTTCACTGCTGCGGGGAGCCCTGCCGCAGGTCACGCTGGGCTCCCTGCACCCCCTGCAGCCCCCCTGAGTGGTGTGATCCTGGGGATCGCGCCGCTGCCTCTTCCCTGCATCCAGGCTGCCCCCGCCCCTTAAGGGAGCAGGGTCCAGGGCCCGCAGGCTGGGGCATCACGATGCCCCAATTTGAAAAGCCCTGGAATAGGGCATACAAAAAATCTAATGCTGAATAAGTAGTGTGCATTGAAACATGGCTTCTGTGTCTCAGTATTAAATGGTTGTTTTGGAATTAGATAAAGTTTGAAGTAGTTTCAGGTTATGGCAATCTAAAGACTGTTTGTGTCCACTGCTTGGCCTGCAAATTCCTTACCTACCTATATTGTATGGACCATGGTTGATACATACTGCTGGTATCATCTCTGCTTCTTCAGGGTAGCATCCCAAGTTTATACGTGCATGAGTGCATACCAGTGTGCCAGATCTGAGCCACAGTTCATTATAATTCTTATCTGGGATGAGACTTAAAAAACACTGAATTTTAAACCCAATAAGTTTTCCTAAATGTGTATTTCCTAGCAACCCAGTATTACTGCTCACAAAAATATTACTGCTCACTGCATTAAAGTTGGCCAAAACTTGCACAGCACAAATTATTGCCCATGGTGGCAGCTTCCACAATGAGTCCACACTGCAGACTGGCTGATCCCCTGCTCCTGACAGTCATTCTGACACGTGCTGCCTTATCTCCCCTTATGATGGTATGATCTTTTGTTCTTTTTCTCTGTTCTTTCTCATGTTATTTCCTTTTTCCACTCTTTCCTCTCTTCCCCATCACTCACCTTTCTCTTTCTCCTTACTTTTTTCTATACTTGTGCTGCCTGCCATTTTCCTCTCGATGCTGCCCATTCACTTGGCAATTGTTGCCAAGTTCAGTTTTCTCTCTCCTGATTCACCCAAGAGACTATCATGCTAGAGAGCCTTTTCTCCTCCTATATGCCATCCTTTTCATCTTCAAGCCCCCTTCCCAGCTGCTGCTAAGAGTCACGGGATGCTTGGTGGTAGCAACATAGGATGCATTGTAGGAAGATGGGGAAATATTTGGAAGATGTGAGAGCAGACCCTTCCTCCTTATCACTTTAACCCCTTTTGCCAGTCATTAACTTCTCTGGGGGAGAAATTGGCTTGCACTTGTTCAAGGATGCTACCCCTCAGTGTTATGTAAAATTCATCTTCAAAACCATAGTTGAAATGTTTATTTTGTTTCCTAGAAACCGATTAGTAACGGTCTTCCTCCTACACCAAAAGTGCATGTAAGTATTATGTTTTGAACAAGATAAACTCTTCAAAGTTAAATATTGTCCAAGAGCACTGTGGAGTACTGTTTCTGTTATAAATTAAGACATTGGAACTCAGTGTTAGAGATATTATACCTGTTTGAATAAATATGTCCATTAGTTGGAAATGGTTTTTAACTATGGTAGTTGTAGAGAGGAAGCTAGGAGTCAGGATTTCTTCACTGCCCCTCTCCCACAAATGTTATTTTAAAAAACAAGATGATTTAATGCCCATTAGTCTTTCTGTCAAGCATGCACATTTCGATTGAGACTTTTTCATTTGCTTCAGTATTCCATAGATTAAAATCTGTCAGTCCAATTATTCATGTCCTCAGATGGGTAGGTGTATGCGGGCAGTATGGGAAAAGTGAATGACTGAACCAGGAGGTCCCACATTAATTTAAACATGAAATCCTAATTTGACTGTAAATCCGCTTTAAAGAAAGTGTCTGAACCGAGAAACATTTTGTTGCTGGTACTTTCGTCATTCTGAAAGGAACAATGGGACAAATGTCCAAATGCTTATGGTTTCTCCAGAATTCTTGAGATACTTCCTATTTCTAATGAAAAATTTTTAGAGTACCATATTTTTTTTAAATTAACATTAAATTTGCCTTATTTCATATTCTTTGATACATATTAAAAACATACTCCTTGATATTGTTCATGTCTTTACTTAACACAGAGAAGTCTTGTTGTGCATAACACTGCCCAATAAAGAGAATTTTTTCTTCTGGTGCTTTGGAAGTTAGACCTATCATTGGATATATTTGCGGCTCTGATTCCATCAGTGGCCTTGGTTTTGCCCTATCCTATTTGTCCCCAATTGGTTTTAAAGATATACATGTACAGACGACCGTTGAATCAGCATATAAGGTAGCTATGCAAACTAGAGCTGATAGGGCAAAACTGGTGCCATTTTTAGAATCTGCACCCCAAATATGTCCAAGAATAACTCTAACTTTTAAGACACCAAAATGAGTGTTTGGCTTTGTAATTTTCCTAAATAATGAGAGTTTTGAAATCAGAGGAGGGATCAAGTCCAGGTACCACAGCTATTTTTAGCATCTGTAGTACTCCTGAGGAGGTGGTTAACTGGCAGCCAGGTGACTTTCCAAAGTATTTGATTTTCTTTGCAGCCCTTTGCTACAGAAAAGATGGTTTCTCAGGGTACACAAGTTCCTCTGTGCAGCACATGGAGTAGAGTACTTAAAATTAAAGCAGAGCCTAAATGAATTATCTTCTGTTACATTTGTGCCAAAGTGCCTTCCATTTCAATACTCATTGCAAATGCATTGTTTTGATTGCTGCTGTTTTTGGTGTCATTTTTTTTCTTCTTTTCCTTTACTGTAAATGGGGAAATAAAGCAAAGTGCAGTGGCTCTGACTCATTGGCTCTGGCAACTCATGTGATGCTACATCACATGTGGTGATGTCATGGGGTTCCAAACAAAATCATCTTGGTTGGGGCAGAGCCAGTCTACTGAATAGCAATGTGGGCTCATGAGCCCAAGGACTGCCTGTGCTGTGGAGGAAGAAAATTGCATCAAGAAGCAACAGCTGCCAAAGGGGGAGAGGGGAAAGGGTACCTGACAATGGTGAAGGTGAGGTATTTTTTTCAGGAATTTGATGTCGTTGGATGTGCTAATTTCAACATGAATGTTGACATTAAAGAGTATTCTGTTGAACCATATTTCAGATGAATTTTGTATTAAATCAAGTGAGTTTTGTTTATCTTTTACAGATGGGTGCTTGCTTTTCAAAAGTTTTCAATGGATGTCCCTTAAAAATTCATTGTGCAACTTCATGGATAAATCCTGATACCAGAGGTAACAATTTCATGTATATCTTCCCGATATATATGTAATAATGCAGCATGTTGTTACTGATTTACTAGTCCAGTGCAGAGTCCTGGGGCTATTGCTATCAGGTATCATTGTCAGTCTTAAGCATGACAGAACTGTCTTCCCAGTTGTTTTGTACTCTTCATTTCACATTGAGTGAATAGCACTGTCCCATCTTAGAGAGAGCCTTTTTAGAAGCTCTTCATTCTTCGTGGGTTTGTGCCATCTTGAAAAATTTGGTATCATTGTTCAACTTCCTACATTGCCACTCAGCACTTAGTCTGGAAAATTTTTGAATAAAACCTGGCATATATATGGTCCAGAATGAAGTGGCAAATCTTGAAGTGCTAGGATGAACTTTGCCATAGACAAAGTTCTGCGGTGGGGGAGAGTTTTTTTTAATGCTCTTTAATGTAAAACGTCATTGTAAGGGAAAACAACAGCACATCAGGAATAGCAGTGCTAGCTTAGATCATTTTCTACTGTTGTAGTTTTCTACTTATAGTAGTTTTCTTATGTGGGAAAACATTGAAAAAAGTGATACCGGTTGATTTGAAGTTTTACAACCCATTCTTTCATATTAGTACTCTGCTACCTTATTCTACTACATGTAAAGAGCCCACCTAAGTTAAATAGCACAAGTCCTAATACAGGACAAACCTGGCATCACTGCTGCTAATTCATTAACTGTTGCTTTCCTATTAAGCTGTTGGGTCTTTGCAGAACTTTTCCAGAATTATGGAATTATTATAGAATTATGGCTCTGAATTATGACTATCAACTTAATGTTTTCATTTGCTTCTTTGCAGACCAGTACTTGATATTTGGTGCTGAAGAAGGGATTTACACCTTAAACCTTAATGAACTCCATGAAACATCAATGGAACAGGTTTGTGTTTGAATTTTTTTTCTCTTTAGTGATGTATAATTTAACTAAATTTATAAATTTATATTTTGAAAAAATATAACCCTCTTTCCCAGCATAAACTGGACACAGACATTATGCAAAACTATAGTTTGTGTAGTTAATAATTCATAGTTATTATTATTATTAACAGTATTTATATATTCAACTAAAAGTTCACAAAGCGGTTTACAGAGAAAAATCAAATAACTAAATGGCTCCCTGTCCCAAAAGGGCTCACAATCTAAAAAGATGCAAATGAATACCAGCAGACAGCCACTAGAACAGACACTGCTGGGGTGAGGTGGGCCAGTTACTCTCCCCCTGCTAAAAAAAGGAGCACCCACTTGAAAAAGTGCCTCTTACCCAATTAGCAGGGGTTAAAGTTTCCCTTTATGTCTAAACCTGATCCTGTCCTCAAATCACAGTCTAGGGCTCACAAACCTAGACCTGAAGCCACTGTTGGAAGCACGTTTGCAAACCACAGTTTGTGCTTACTCTGGTTGTCTGTTACGTCTGAATTCACAGACCATAGACAAACCATGATTATGACCATTGCTTCACCTCAAGAGGGCTGTTTGATCAAGGAAATGGAAGCAAATTTGTAAAGCTGAGTCCTAAGCAGATGGGAAACAAAAGTAGACATGGAGCTCTAAACCGTGGCTTGCCTATTGTTTGTGTGGGTTTTAAACTCAAATTGTTTCTTGAAAATAGAAGAGCATGCCAGATGCTGGCTGGGTTCAGACGAAATGGATAACCATGTTTTGTGCTAAAACTGAATGTTTAAAGCTGAACTTGTCTAGATCCAATTTCTGAGTGTGAAAACAATAAAAACATTCTTATCTTGTGACATCTGTGAACCTAATTGATTAGAAATCTCCACAATGTATAAACACATGTGTAAACTCATGCTAAATGTTAAGTACAAATATGATACGGGGGACCTCTGTTTCTGCAGATTTACTTGCCCGTGAATTAAGTTTGCAGGCCCCCCACGTGCACCCCCCTCCAGAGGCAAAGGGAGTTCCATTTCCCTCACCTCCAGAGGGTCCTCTGAGTCCAGCAGAGGCTGCGCACATCCGTCCATGGCCTCTGCCGGGCTCAATCTAAGCCTTACAGTAAAAAAAGAAAGCAATTTCCTGTTTTTTTTTGAAAATCGGAAGTGATGTTTTTAATGCCTTTATAAGGCATTAGGAAGTCTGGAGAAACCCCTGAGGAGGCGGTCCCTGGTTGTGTTTTCAGTTAACTGCAGAGGTTTCCAGAACGAAATCCCTATGGTCACTGGGGCATGCCCTTATTTCAAACTTTGCCACATTTTCAAAGATGTGTTTTGAGTGGTGGTAGCAACCCCATCGTTAGTGTAGTGTTAGTACTATAAGTCTTTTCATTTGTTCAAGGGATGGCTCACCCATGAACTGTGAGGTCTTCCATTTGAGAACAAGCAAGGAAGGACATTATTTAGAGATATTTACATAGCACCCCCCTTTCTGTCCCATGAATGTCTCAGAATTTCCCATCTTGGTGGGTAAGGGATGATCCCTGCCCCCACATCATCAGATTTTAACCAGGGCTTCCTGGTGATTTGTTAGGATCTCAAAACTAGGAAACTGAATCAATGCACCTTCAGGACTCTGATGGAGTTTGCTTTTCGGACAGCTTAGTCCTAAACAACTTTCTGGCACCAATGCAACTATGTCAATGGAGAGTGTGTTGTGTTCTGGGGTGGGGGGTAGTCACAGAGGCTTCCTCAAGGTAAGGGAATGCTTTTTCCTTGCCTTGGGGCTGCATTGCAGCTGCATTGGTACTGGAATGTTGTTTAGGATTGAGCTGTGGGTTACCAGGTTGTGCCATTTGGTTCCAACAGCTGCAGCGCAAGATTGGGGCTCAAAGTGGCTCAGCCGGAGGTAAGGGGAAGCTCTTCCGGGAAGAGCTAAGTGGGTAGGCCACTGCAGCCCCAGTGGGTCTCCTCAAATTTGCATCACCTTTGGAGGTGGCATAAGTCTGAGGAGAGCAAAGCGGCTTGCAGCTGCTCCACACTGCTTAGAAATGGGGGCTAGGATCCAGCATATGTGCTTGGTCCCAACCCGTGTCCCCAAAGCTGCCCTCCCCCTCTTGTATTTTCAAAATATGGGAGAGCCCAATTATTATACAGGGCTGCCCTTTCTGAAGTGAAACCTCACACACCTTGGCAGCTAATAGAAGATGGTGGTGATGCTGAGAGACCCAAGGGCCAGAGAAAAAACTTCCATGGGCTGCATTCCTAGATCTTGGTACTTTTGCACATAGTCCTCAACTGGTTCTTATACCCTTCTTCTAAAGAGGGTTATGTTGGAGAAAAGGTTATGGAGATGGGTGTCAGAAGTTCCAAACTATAACTCTTTGAGTTTCATAGGAATATAAAGCCTACCAAATCTGTTGAAAAGCATGATACTTGTCTGGGGGAAGGAGAGAGAAACATGCCTACATACTTTCAATTTTTCTCAAAGTAAACAAACTTTATATTCTGACACTAATTGCTGCTTCTGTTTCTATTTCTGCTAAAAAGTGTTCTGTTTTTTTTGTGGGTGCTAGCTTTGGTCATTGTAATCTGTGACAAGTAGTTACTAGTTTAGGACAACTATAGTTTTGTCTGAGAAGTGAAACATACTGTGTTAAATACCAATGTCTTGCTCATTGTGACAGTTCAAAATTAATTACTGTTTTTCCTTTATCAGCTGTTTCCCCGACGATGCACATGGCTGTATGTAGTGAACAATTGCTTATTGTCAATATCTGGTAAGGCTTTTTAAAATTGTTTGACATGTACATGCTCTGTTGTTTTTGTTCAAATTATAAACATATTGGGCATTCTTATTTACAGGTAAAGCTTTTCAACTTTATTCACATAATTTACCAGGACTATTTGATTATGCAAGGCAAATGCAAAAGTTACCTGTTGCTATACCAGCTCATAAACTTCCTGACAGAATACTTCCCAGGTAAACATGTTTTCATTTTAGATTTATGTTCTGCTTTTTTTAAACAGTGTCCCCAAAGCAAGTAATAAAATACACTTCCATTTAAAATGTGGTTAAATGTGTAAAGTTTACCATTTAAACTTGCCATTTAAAATAAAATAAATGAACCTATGAGGAGAAACATGGCCTGGGAGAGTGCACCAAATTAAAATAAACAAACCTGAATTTAACAATTTAACAATAAAAAAATTTAAATGTATATTAAGTAAATGGGTTGCTAGCTAAGTATAATTAGCGAAGCAAATTAGAAAAGTATACCTTGCGAATAGATTATTATTAATTAAAGTCTGTAATTTGCTCAGCAGTTTAATTCTCAAGGCTGACAAACAACAAAATCTTTGAAGATACTCAAGAATGCAGCCATGTAGGCTTCAGTGGTGGCCTTGCTTCCCTTTTCCTTGTATCAGATCTCATGAAAACAAAACCTAAAAATAGACGCAGTCACCTTATCTGAAGATTCAATAAAACTCTGTTTGTGACACACCTACCTGACCCTGTCTAAAAGGCAATGCTACCTGATCCAGGGTGACCCCAGTTCAGCATCAGTGCCAGCATGCCACTAGCAGTGATGATCAACAATAGCAACAGCTGCATTCTAACCAGTAGCTGGGGCAGGATCATTATAGAAGGAAAACATTTTGCTTCTCAGAGTGGCAAAGGGCACCCTTGGACAGTTGCTTCTCCTACTCCAGGCAGACTATACCTGTGAGGACTATCCATGTGAGGACTTTTTAAGGTCTGTGGGAAATGCTTCTCCCACATTTCATTTCTGTCTCACTCCAGGAAAAAGGCTGTGACAGTCCAGTCTCTTTACCTTCTCAAACTGGCTCAAAGCTGTTGGAATTCCCAACCAAGGATGCCCTCCTCTGCTATGGGAGTAAAAAGAATTGAACTTAACATGGCAAGTTCTCTCTTCATAGTGGACAGATGGCATCCTACCCAAAAGGAGTAAATTGTCCTAATCAGGAGGATACCTGAGATTTCAGCTTCCATTTTTTCCAATACTTGTTCAGTTTGTTTGGTTTTAACTTCACATGCTAGTTATACATTCAGTTACAGGAGTATAAAATTCCTTTTTCAGCCTTTTATGACCAAACTGGGGGAGTAGCATCTCCCACAAACCTTAAGAACTCCTCATTTGCATCATTCAATCTATCTGGAGCAAGTGGGAGGTGCAACCTTTTCAAGAATGCAGTTTATCTGCTGTGAAAAAAGAGTATCAGTTCAACATTTCTGAATGTTGGTTGCCATTGACTGCTGGCTAGAAGTCAGTATGTGTGTGCACCACCTACTTACTGACTTCTAGCCTCCCTCTGCTGGCTAGAAGTCAGTATGTGTGCGCACACCCACTTCCACTGGAGCACCTGCCACCTGTAAGGGGAACACTGGGATGACACACATGGAGACAGGGTCTCACTGCAGGGCATCTTGCCAAGGACCCCATCAAACCTGGAGCCAGTCCTATCTGCTAAACATCCTTCAGCACTGAAGCCATTTTCTGGACAAGTAAAAGGCTTACCCTTGCCTCAACTCTTCTCCATGCACACCCACACACTCCAAGACTTTGTAGCCCTTGACTAGAAGGGGATTGTATTGGAGAGTGAGGAGGCAGCTCTCTCTTAACTCTTATCTTTTATCAGTGAGGCAGGATTCTTATAAAATACAGGAAAAATATATTAAAAGATAGAAAAGACTAGACATTGAGAAAAACAGGCAAAATTCAGATACTTGGAGGCCACGTAGAAGAAACTCCAAGTCTTGTCTTAGCAGTGTCTTCACTAAGATTGATTTGTGCAGGGTAAACATCCATGTTTACCTTATAAACTGGAGGGGGGTGCCAAGTGGAGGATTAACTCTGCCCTTGCTGGAACAAAACATGTACCTTCTCAAATCAGCTTTCTGTTTTTTATGGGGTTTGGGGGACTGGATTTCCATTCTTCTCGTTAGCTAATCCAGAGGCAGGAAAACCTAGTTGTGATCAGATGGATGAACGCAGCTTTGTGGCCTATATATGGGATGTGAGGTTTACAGAGTTCACAGTGGCAGAGCTGCCTTTGCAGCCTAAGTCAGGCCAGCTCAATGTTAAATGCAAAGACTTTAGCAAGAGAGTCAAGAATTCTCATTCACTGCATAAGGAAAAAAAGGAACTAATTTTAAACAATACAGAGAGGAGTAGAGGAAACTGATATAGCAGTGGTTCTCACACACTTAGCACCAGGACCCACTTTTTAGAATGAGAGTCTGTCAGGACCCACCGGAAGTGACATCATCAGGCAGGAAAATTTTTAACAATCCTACCCACACTTACACAGGAGTAAGTCCCATTTACTATCACTGTTAAAAGAATATACATAGTAGCTTGTTAAAAGTACAGGTCTGTAACATTTCCCCAAATGCAGTCACATACCATTTCAGCATCAAGTCTAATAAAAATAAAATATTGAAATAAATGGGAACCCACCTGAAATTGGCTCACAACCCACTTAGTGGATCCCAACCCACAGTTTGAGAGACAGTATCAGATACAGCATTGTGGGGATATGTGTGTGTTAACAGTGCCTCCTTATGTTGTAAGACTCAGTTTGGGGTTGGCTGAACAGTATGCTGTGCCCCTCCACAGTAGCGCTTATGTTCAGGGCTGGCAATGTAACATGAGGAGTGTGGTTTAAAAACATAATTACCATCCTACTTGTTGTATCAGTCACATGGTGGGCTGCTCCACTGTTGTCCTCCCCTGATTGATTCGGGGGAGAAAGGAGGCTGGGCTTCCACCTGGAACCTTAACTTGAAGGGTCCCAACTTCTGAGAAGGAAACATATGGGGTTAATTTTCTGTCTTTGATTTATATATTCTAGGAAGTTTGCAGTTTCTACAAAAATCCCAGATACGAAATGGTGTCAAAAGTGTTGTGTAGGTAAGTAAAGATATGGTCATGTATATCTAATATCATATCTGCTTTGCAAATAAATCAGGTATTTAATATAATTTGTATTTTGCTTATATTGTTTATGACTTTGATACCAAGCATGTTGGCTTGGAATTTCTCAGTATCCAAGACCTTTTTGGCTCTCCTTTTAATACCTTTACGACTTATTTCTGGTTGTTTCATACTCTGTGAAGGATTTTGCATCAGATGGTGGGAACTCTGCTGAGGGAAGGAACACAGGATTGTAGGAGAGAAGGAAGGAGACTGCAATCATTTGGAAAATGCCTCTTCTGAAATTCTGACAGTGTCCTCCAAATACTAATCTGTACACAGCAACTATTCAGAGTCAAGGGACGAGTAGAAATAAGGAAGGATGTGAATACTATTTTTGCAACCAGTGAAAGTAATCTGTATAAATATCAAGAGCTGTAAAGTCATTTATATTGGCCTTTGAGATCCCTGTGTAACTATTTCCCCCAGTTATCATAATCACAGATCCCATTTAAGCACAAGGTTAAAACAAAGACATTTGTGGCTGGTTTAAACGCCCCTATTAGAACAAGCCAGCATATCTTCATAATCATGGCCTCCAGTAAATCCTATTCTAAGCAAGGCGAACAAGCTTATAACCTACATGTTCAACTAGCTTGTTGGTTTCCATCCATCTTTTAGGAATAAAATCTTTCTCATAAAGTTAAAGGAATTGCCAAAGACCACATTTTTCCTCTTTGATAAAGTTTGCCCATGTCACTGGATGGTGTTCCAAAACATAGTCTTGGCATTGTTCCTATATCCCTATGCAAGTTTGACTCTTTTCTAGGGTCTGTGTGTGGTGGAGGATCAGGATTGTGTAGGTCTCCCTGACAGCTGTACACTGCACATTGTGTTGAAATAAGAGCCTGCTTCCCTAAGCTTGATCTATCCAATTGTTACCTCTCAAAATTGAACAGAGTGCAGAATAATGTGTTTGTAGGTTCCTATTCAGATGTGATGTCCACCACATAGATACTAGGCAGACTAGAATGATCAGTATCCCACTACGCATATGTAGTCATACCAAGCCATATCTACCCAGGAGTCTTAACTTTGCTACAGTTCAGCAGAACGTTGTATGTATGAGATATCAAACTGCTTTACTGTTATTGTTTCCATTAAAAGGCCTGGAGGATTATAGTGCCAAGTAAATTGTGGTTTATTTTCTGTATTGCTGGTTGTGTTTCAAAACTATTCCCAGATGAGATGAAGATCTCATGGCATCACTTGTGGCCTGCAAGAACTTGCTCTGGACCATAAATGAATGGGACCCATAGTCTGAAGCTTGGCACCTTCTACTGAGATACATGGTTTCCTTTTTATGTAGGGCTCATCTACAGTGCTGGTGTCTGATCCTTTCCAGAGCCACATGTACAGGCAGCTAAGCCCCAGCAAATGTGGAAAGCAAATCCTGCTGCTGCCAGTTCCTCATTCCTAGCCAGGAGCTTTTGCAACAGTAAAATCTGAGTACCAGAATGGGGAAGTGTCTACGTAGTGTCCTGGCTGTGGTATTTGGTTCCCAAGTTTATGTAGGGTTTGCTGGACCTTTTAACCTGCACTAGTACAGGTCCAGCCTATTTATACGTGGATTTTTTTATACACAGATTTGACTCAACAGGAATGGCTCCTGCAAATGAGAAGGAATGTGCTGATCCATGTAGAAGGGGAAAAATGTATCCCTTAATGAATGAGAGGGGGGGGTCAGCTGGCTGACAATCCATCAATCCTTCTCTCTCCATCGAACCCCTCCCTTCCCCCTGAGCAAGTGAAAGAAAGGTGATCACTTTGCATTGGTGAAGGGAGGGGCTGAGTGAAGCTCCTTTCTAAACTCTTGGAGGATGACTGATTGATGGATTGTCTTCTTAATGACTCTTATCTTACATCACAAAGGTCCGCAAGGCTGTTTCTCAATCACTGGAGCAAAGAAATTTTGTCTTCTAAATTGATTTGCTATAGTGCATTTGTTTTTTCACCATCCACGTGAGTGCTTGAAACGGAACCCACGCAAATAATGAGGCTCAACTTGTACATCAGTGGGGGAAGACTTATGTATCAAGATATACCAGGAGTATTGTGGATCAGAGTCCTAGCATCAGTATGTTTGTTTTATATGTGTTTCAGTCTAAGGTGTACGGGTCTTGTTTGTTTTTTCTTTTTTATAGTGAGGAATCCATATTCAGGACACAAATATCTTTGTGGAGCTTTACAGTCTAGTATTGTATTGTTAGAGTGGGTTGAACCAATGCAGAAATTCATGTTAATCAAGGTAAGTGCCCTTTCAAAAGTTCATCTAGTCTGAGAGCAAAAAATTGTGGTGTTCACTTAAAACACTAACAGTGATTAAAACAATAAAATCTCTCCATGGAAAATTATTAATACAGTCTGAACACAAAACAGTCAAATTATCTGATATGGGAATTTTATTAATGTAGCCCAGTGATGTCAGACTTAAGCTCTTTATCCACCCTGCATGATAATTGGACTCTCCCAGTACTGCCGTCATCTGCTGAGCTGTGAAATGACACTTTGGCAGAAAAAGCAGTACTGAGAGAGCCCAGTTATCAGGTGGGCCACCCTTTCAGCAATGCTGCTGCTACTAGGATTCACTGCTGAAAGGACAGCCCGCATGATAATTGAGTTATGCCAGTGCCATTCTTTCATCAGTGCTGCTTCTACCAAGGTGCTGGGAGGCTGAGACAGAAGGAGGCTAAGAAGGCAAGGAATGATACAGGTCAGACCATCGGGTGAGAGAGGGAGAAAAGAGATGTTGCTGAGGTGCTGGGAGAGCCCATTTATCATGTGGGCTGTGCTTTCAGCAGCACTGCTCCCAAGGTGCTGCTAAAAGGGCAGTCCATGTGTTAATTGGACTTTGCCCATCTTGAAAATATGATTTAAGATTTGCATATTTTTTCTCTTCTGTCATTTGCAGCTGATAAGTTAACTAAGTAAGAACAAAGTGCTTATTTGCAGTCATCAGCTGTTTAATGTTGTCACTTCCTGCTTTATTGACATCACTTGCGGCCCCCAGCAGGCACCTTGAATGCTGTTTGGTTTTCTGTATGAAATAAGTTCACTCCTGATCTAGTTACATCCCAAACTAGCGCCTAAGATGCCTGCCAGACTATATGGGCTCTTCATTATTGTTATTGTTATTAACAACAACAGTATTTATATACTGCTTTTGGATGAAAAGTTCACAAAGCGGTTTGTAGAGACTAACTAAAAAGTAAGTTCTCCTTAGGCAACATGTTTGAGGCCTCAGGGCCACAGTTAACAAGGCCCTTCAAAGGTTCTAATTACGCTTTACAACGGTAACCTTAAGCTGGATTTGGCCACTGATTGTAAGAAGTGAAAGCACTCCCACAGGTTGATGATTTTCATTTTGAAACACTTAGTGCAGAGGTTCTCAAACTGTGGGTTGCGACCCACTTGGTCTGATTTTGGGTGGGTCGCAAAAAGGTGGCTGACGCCATCTTGGATTCTGGCAAAATGTGCTGGGTGGTGCCATCTTGGATTCTGGCAGAGGGCGCTGCTATTTTCCAAGCCTGCATCAGTCCTGGCAGAAGCTTCTCTCCCTCGGGGTCTAAAAGAGCGACATGTGCAGGCGCAAAGGAGCAATGTAGCACCTGTTTCATTTCTCCAGTGAGCATGGCTGTATTGGCAGAGCAGAGCCTGTCCCTTGAATTTCTGGTGCGAGTCTGAAGCTTCCCTTTGCCTCGGATGGGCTTCTTTGAAAAGATTCTTGCACAAGGTTTGGGAGGGAGGATTCAGGGCTCGGAAAAGGATCTTCCTTCCATGAATGATTCACTTGGGGAAAGTTTTGATGTGCAGCAAATACAGAAACTAAAGCACTGAGACACCCAGGAGAGGGAGGGGTGGGGGAACTGGGAGCTAGGAGAGATGTGGTGGGGGAACTAAAGTGAGTGAACTGAGCATGTGGCTGATCTGGGGGAAAGGAGCAATGGGGTGGAGTGCGTGGACTGAGCATGTGGCTGATCTGGGGGGCAAGGAGAGATGGGGTGGGTGAGTGGACTGAGCAGGGGGTGATCTGGGGGGCAAGGAGAGATGGGGTGGGGTTAGTGGACTGAGCATGTGGTTGATCTGTAGGGCTAGGTGAGATGGAAGACTCCTGTCTTATAGGTGTGCGGAGAAGTCTGGTTTTGCTGGATCTGTAGGAGGCTTCAGGTTGATTAGTTTGCAAGGTGCCATGAACACTGATGGCCATATTCAAAATATATCAATGCCATGCTCAACACTAGCCAGAAGCAAGCACACCCTTCACACACACCTCATTACAAGAAGCATATTGAATTTTACAGGTGGAATGCTTGGTAGCAATGGTAGCATGGGACAGATAATTGGGAAAAGCTTCTGTGTTAGAATTTTTTCTTTTGTCATTTGAAGTTTATGAGTTCCTAGGTGAGAACCTGGAAGTAATGTCACTTCCTACGTAATGACATCAATTCCGGCATTTGCATCACACTGATGTCACTTCCTGCTTGATGATGTCACTTCTGGGCATGACTTCACTTCCAGGTTAATGAAATCACTTCTGGTGGTTCCCAGACAGATTTTCATTATGACAAGTGGGTCCTGGTCTAAAACGCCCAAGAACCTCTGACTTAGTGTATTTAACTGTCTCTCTTTTTTTTTTTTCTAATGTAGCACATAGATTTTCCTGTACCTTGTCCACTGCGATTGTTTGAAATGCTGGTAGTACCTGAACAGGAATTCCCTTTAGTTTGTGTTGGTGTAAGTAAAGGGAGAGACTTCAATCAGGTGGTGAAATTTGAGACTGTCAATCCAAATTCTACCTCTTCGTGGTTTACAGAAACAGGTTTGTGAATAATTATTTTGATCAAATTTCCAAATATAGTCAGATTATAACTGCCCCTGTTTGCAGTATTTCATTAATATGAATTCCATCCTGTTTTCCAATTTACTTTTTGAGACAAAACTTCAAATTCAGGCTTATAATGCTCTCCCTTACGGCATCTTACATTTTACAGACACGCACGCACCCACCCAAGGGGGTGAAAAGGGATAAAATGTGTTTTCACAGATTTCTCAATGTCTCAAGCCCAATGAGATACTGACTTGGTTTTTGCTTAGAAAGGATACCCACACAAATGCTTAAATAGTGGGAACTGGGGCGGAAGGGGGCAAGATCAGCGAAGCTCTGTTCTGCCTTATCCTGAACTCCATGTTGGGCCAGAACTCCGTGTCATTTTTTTATATAACAAAAATAGCTAACTTTTGGAATATAGAATGCTGACTTAATGTTTATACCTGAATGTGAACTAACCTTTCTCATTTTTGTTGTTGTTGTAGATACTACACAGACAAATGTTGTGCATGTAACACAATTGGAAAGAGATACCATTTTAGTCTGTTTGGACTGTAAGTTACTGTATCACCTAGATATTTATATTTATATAAAGTGTATGGTTTCAGGAAAGCTGTTGAGTTAATATGTTGCATTTGTTTCCAGGCTGTATTAAAATAGTCAATTTGCAAGGCAGATTAAAATCTAGCCGAAAACTGTCCTCAGAACTCACGTTTGACTTCCAGATTGAATCAATTGGTAAGTAAAAGTTAGCCTTTATATCATTTAGCTCCTTTTAATATTTCTCTGTAATAATACATGCATAATACATGCACACTACTGATACATTTTCAGAGGATAAGGTAGTTAAGGTAAGTGACATTTGTCTGTTTCATTGTCGCTGAAGCAATGCAATGATCTGAAAACCTACTAGTCACATGTTGTATCTTCAGATGAATAGGCACATACCTAGAATACTCACAGAGCAGTAGGCTCATGGCTTTAAGACCGTGATTCCCAAACCTTTTAGCAGCAGGACACACTTTTTAAACACCACTCTATCAGGACCCACCTAGGTTTGCCAGACTTTAAAAACGGAGCTCTAGAAAGTAATATTTTATTTATTTGAAGTAATAATAACCAGAGAAATACCCTCAAACTTTTATTTCCCTATATTTATTCATGCTTGCAAACTTCAGGAGCTCAACTCCATGCAGGGCAGTTAGCAGCCATCTTGCAAATTGCAGAAGCTGAGCTCTTTGCAGGGCAATTAGCAGCTACAGTAGCTGATTCCTGAATAGCCTCAGGGCTTGAGGCAATTAGTTATCTGATCTGTCCAGGACTTCTGGCAACTCTCCAAAAATTAGGTTGCGACCCACAGTTTGGGAACCACTAATCTATACCAATGTTCCCAAATTGAGGGTAGAGGAACCACCAGTGGGTCACAAGCTGATTTTTGGTGGGTCATGAAAAGTTTTTGAAACATTAAAAAAAAACTTTTCAAGTACCCTTGCCTAGTTTGCAGAAGAAAATTGTTAGCTGGAATGCTAGCTGTGGTATGAGCCACATTCATAGCCCAAATTAAAATGTCATGTTCTCCAATTTTTTCTCGTAATTGGCATGATGTAGATCATGTGTGAACCCAGTTTCAGCTTTCTGGGTACCCTGGAATGACTGTAAAGGTTTGGGGGACAGTCCCTGAACTCCATTTCTAGGAGAGTCCCCATTATTAATTTATTCATTAGTATTTTTAAAACGTAGTTTTTCTAGATCGTGCGTGTTTGTGTGTAGTGGATCGTGGAAGATTATTTTAAAAAGGGGGTCTCAGTGCTAAGAAGTTTAAGAAGCACTGATCTATACCATTTGTAAAGACTAAAAGTAATGAGGGGGACTTAACTATTTGCAAAGATTCCTTTTTTGGCTAACATTGCTAAACTTGAGTTGTGCAAAGAAATTATCTTTGTTTCCATTTTGTGTGCTATGTATTTTTGTAACTTTGTGTGCATTTTTTCATGTGTTTATACTGTTAATTTAAATAACATTTCTTATACTGGGCAGCTTCTGGCTTAAACTCTGGTGAAAAGCCACCTCCTGCAGCTGTTATTTTTAACTTGTATGCTTTGTGATGCAGCTGTCACAGGGCAGTGAGAGCAATAATTTTATTGGCCACTTTCCTGGAAAAGGTGACCACCACTTGGATGCCTTCATCCAATTTTAATGTTTAATCTCCCCCTGCACCCCACCACCCTCTTCCTGAGGATTCTTCAAACCATTGGAAATATCTTTTATGGTGCACGGGGGACTATGGTGGGGAAGAGGTACCAGAAAACTTTCCTGTCTTCTGCTCAGGCATAGTCTGGATGCAACCCATTGATTTGCTAATGCTGTCTTATCCCAAGTGCTGTACACTGGGTCCCCAAACTGCAGGCATCTGCACTTTTGCGCAGACGCAGTCCATCCATGTGTCGTTTTTGTGCAGGCACAACAGCACTGGGCTGGCAAGAGCTGCTATGTTTGTGGTGTATTTACCACAATATTCCCCCTTCCCATGTACTTTAAATGAGATCTAATTTAAAGCTATATCAATAAATTATGTCTTGGGTTCAGAGTATCTCCAGAGAGATTAGATAGAGCTGCATCTTACTGAAAATGTTGACACTGAAGCACTCAGTTGAGTCCTTAAAATACATTGATTTCAGTTGTGTTAGGTGTGTGTACCTTTTTCCTGCAACGTTGTAAACCAGTGTTTCTCAATCAGTTGCATTAGTATCACCATTGGTACTTGAGATGGTGTCCGGTGATACTTGTGGGACCCCCTGCCACTTGGCAATGAGTCCAGCAATGCAGTAAGACAAGCAGCAGTAGGTGGCTTGCCTTAGCAGGCAAGACTCCAGCAAGAGTTTTCGTGTGCTCAAAAAAGCCCTCCCATCCATCCCAAGCCTCTTATTGGTATTTGTTGCATTGCATTTGACATCCCAATCCAAAAGTAACTGGTGATGACATCATCACCATTTACTTCTGGTGGTACTTCCAATAGGTGGGTGATGAGAAGTGGTACAGCAGAGTAAACAACATTGTCGTCCTGGATGGATGCACTGTTCTATTATAAATTATGGTAGAAACAGATTGATGACATCCACAGTAGAGGGCTGCACAGCAACCACCCCTCCCTTCACTACAAGGTAAGGGAAAGGAGAAAACTAGACTGTTGAATGGCAGGCAGTCCAGTATTTGAGTGAGGGAGCCATCTGCTGGTGAACAAGAAAATGCAAGCTCTACTTTTAAAAATTGAGCTTGCAATAAATGAGAAACCTTGCCCGGGTCCTGCTGCCAATGAGCTCCTGTGGTTCATATTGGCACACTACCTCCACCAGCTATCCACACACTTATGTAGTCTCAGCAAAAGCTACCATCACTATGAAAACCCTTGTCAAGTGGCTGCTTTTCCTTGTCATGCTGTTGAAAAGGCAGGGACAGGATCAAGCATAAGCAGGAAGTATGGACCAGGTTGCTTTAGCATACCATATCTTCACTTTTCTCTTCCAATCTGCATGCCTACCTTTTGCCTTTTTGAAAACAGAGTGAACAAGAAATGATGGCAAAAAAAGTTTTTTTTAAGGGGAGAGGTGTCACTGCTAAGGCAACAATTTGGACAGAGGGAGGGTAAATGACCTACCAGGGTGTGGAGAGTGGGTAGGTAGGTCTCAGATTTACCACTCTACTCCATTGTCCATGCACTACATCACTGATTAGAATTCTGCAGATAAACAAATATTTATTAAATTGATGCACCATGAGGTAAATAACTGGGGGAACACGGTTGCAGTCTAGAAGTTAATTTGAGTTGTCTTTTTTTTTTCACCAGTTTGCTTACAAGATAGTGTTCTAGCTTTTTGGAAGCATGGAATGCAAGGCAGGAGTTTTCGATCAAATGAGGTAAATATTAACAAAATAAAGGAAAAACATACTATTTCATAGCATTTATTTGAAAAATAAGCTGAAAAACAAGACTGCTGTCCCTCTTAATAACCATAATTAATTAATTAATTAATTAACCATAATTAATTAATATTTTAAGTCTTTAGATGACTTTGCAAAATACAACAAGCTGTGGCTTATCAAAGTACCTCATTTTCCTATGCAAAATTAGCATAGTGATCAAAAGCATGAGCTAGAAATCATTGTAAATCAATCATCTGCAATAGTATTTATGCCTGTATTAAAACTTATATTGTAAGTGTTAATGAGACTACTTTGAGCACAAGATATTTTTATATGGCACATTTCCTGATGAATTAGGGGGGATCTTCAGCTGATCCTTTTTATTAATTGGTCAGTATCATGGAACCCTTGTCTGTTTAGCTGCAATAGCTTCATGAATTGCTGCAAAGTAAAATGCTTGCTAAATTCTATTGATTAATATCTTAAAGTTCTAGTAACTGTTTGGCTTTTCAAATAGATCACACAGGAAATTTCTGACAATACAAGAATATTTAGACTCCTTGGATCTGACAGGTATGATCAATTCCATTATAACATATTAGAGTGAAAATGTGCATGGATTGAGATGTTAAAGTGTCTGAATATTTCTAATTACACCTCTGTTATTTTTAGCCCCTATGCTCTTGTCCTTGAATGTCTTTTACAGGTTTCAGCCTTCAGAAAGAATGACTGTGTTGGGTGCTGCTTTGCGTACACCGCCTTGTAAATGAAAGTTGAAAAGCAGTATGAGAATTTCATGCATAGGCATCACAGTTCATTTCTGAAATTGTAGGAGGGGAAATATTGCTGTTATCTGTTGCCCTTTTCATCGTCTCATTGGGAACGTGAGGAGCAAGTGAGGGAAACATCCCAGAAATGAACAACTTGCAGGCTTCCAAACCTATTTCCCCAAATGATTTGAACAGCCAACAGTGCCCTTTATATAGACTCTGACTTGTTGATCTGGCCACTCATTTCTTGGGAAGTTTTTTCCTTCTTCTATAGCAGCAGGTGAAAATACACCTATGATCATTTGTTCCTCAAGGGTTTGTGCAAGGGGAATTCTGTGGCCTTTTATATTCAGAGGTTTCGTAGACTGACCTAGATGTTAGCCATATGAAACTGCAATATATATATTGAAAACATGGAGTAAATCTAGAATTTTGAGAGAATTTGAACAGAAAGCCTAGGGATAAATAGGAACTATTTATGTATCTAGGGATAAATAGGAACACTGCAATAACCTGTGTTCTTGTTAGATACACAGAGCATACAAATTAAGAGCATTCAGTAAAACGTATCCTCACTGAATTAATTTGCCTTTCTTTTACATGTCCAGGATAGGCCAACAATAGTCGAGGAGGTGATGGAAGGCAGGGTATGCTATTTGTGCATAGGTTTGTATAGATGTGATAAGTAAAGGTGTTATTTTTCTGTGATAACAAAATAAAAATAACACATACCACCACTTTTGACACTTCACATTTTTGTAAAATCAAACAAAAAGTGTCCCCCCCAAAAACATTTTTAACACCTAATTGACTCTGGTGGCTGTCTCTGCTTATACCATCTATATCACCTACATAGTACACTTTTGAAGCTATTATAATTTATAAAAATGCACCCTTGGAATACAAACACATAATACTGCTTTCTGCACTTTTTCCTTGGAGAAAAAGCAAAATCTGCAAAATAATAATAAAAATGTTTAAGAACATCTTTAGTGATAAGACAATAATTGCATAGTAGTCAGTTAGTGAAATTCTCCAAAACCTAACTGTTTTGCCATAAGAGTACGGAAAACTCTTGTTGTAAGCTGCTGTTGAGGGTCTTGGGTTCAACCAAATAATGCAGTATGAATTTGGTTGTGTTTAGGGCTGGCAGAAACCCAATTTAGTTACTGAGTTGGTTCAAGATTTCTTAGGCAGCATGTGTCGAATATTACCTTTCCTGTCATCTTCTGCCATTATCTGGAACCAATAATGTATGAGAAGAACAAAAGAAAAACCATGTTTGAATCACGCCAAAGGCCCATCTAGTCCAGCATACTATTTCCTACAGTGGCCTAACAACTGTCTTGAGAAGCCCATAAGCAGGAGAGAAAGGCATTCTTTCTGGGATAAGTTACCCTTATAGGGTTATGTTCTGAATTTGGATAGAGCTGTGTTGTTGGAAGCTCATTCCATGAGTATAAGGAGCCTTGTTATTTTTCAAGTTGTACTTGTAAAAGTTCAGTTCTCCTGCTGTGAATGGAAAGAGCTTCCAGTGACAGAGCTGCACTCTGTCTAAACTCAATATACAATCCATAATAGTGCCTTGATGCATTTGTCATTATTTGAATAAGTCTTATGAGAAAATTAGTAAGTAAACAAATATATGAATAAATAGTGTGAGTAAATACATAATTTTTAATGTTTATTTTTACAGAGTTGTGGTACTGGAAAGTAGGCCAACAGATAACCCTACAGCCAATAGCAACTTGTACATCTTGGCAGGTCATGAAAACAGTTACTGAGAGGCGACATGCATGGCGATTAATCAGGAAAATACTACAGCTTCAATACTTGTGGATGACTGAAATTGCACAAAAGCAGCAGAACCCAAACTTCAGCTACTTTGTAATTTATTTTGGTGTATGAAAGAGCAAGAGTGTTGAAATGAATGATACGGACATGATTAGCACATGTAAACCACAGAAGTGCTTGATTCTCCATTATGTAATCTTTGTACATATGCAGTATTTTTCAGTGAATTGTATTGCTAAAGGCTTCATTTGATTTTATGTAGATAGTGGTCCAGTATCTTATCTGTACAGATGTAAAAAGGTTGCTGAGGATATAAAAAAGGATTTGGGGTACTATTTTAAGGTCTTCAAAAAATTGGATGCTAGTGATACACAGTGAAGAATAACACTATTGTATTTTATTATGTAATTTACTAATACAAATAAATATTATCTTTTAGACATTGTAATCAAGGCTGTAATCCTATTACAATCTTGTTTTTAATTTTATGCAAGTACAGTGGTGTTTTGGTTGCACAAAGTATTAATATGTGAGGTATTTAGTCACAAAAGTAAGCTGTGACTTTGTGGATATGATTTTGCCTTGTAATTTTAGTTTATTTGGGGTAGTTTTCTTTGTGAAACCAGCCAATTGAACACCTGTATTTTTGTATTTAAGGAAAATTCTCTAATTATTTTCTGTGCTTGGAAAAAATACATATTTTGGAATGGGAATAAATTCCAAATAGTGGTACCTTGGCATAATTATAAGTATGAACAATAGTAAGATAGTTTTTGTTAAGTTGTGCCACTCATATCATGCTAACTATTACAGGATTCCACAATGTGGAAGTGGTAGGAATATTTTGGGCTAGATCAAGAGATGTGCAAACAGTCACTGCGCACAGCTAGCAATTTGCAGATCTTCATTGGCAGTTTCATTAAGATGAATTTGCCCCCTTGTTAAGATGCAAGTTAAGTGGCTTGGGAAGACACATTGAATACCTATGCTGAATTGCCATTGTGTGTATTTGAATCTTCAGAGCTGCTTTGCTAGTTCACATAGCATAGCTGTACACCATGGGATCCCATGCAGATTTTCATGTCAGACTTTGGAGCAGTTGATGTGCTGCTGTTTTCCTTATGCAGTGACATCTTATAGACCAATGGCTTTCAAACTATGTTCCAGGGAACTCTTGAGATTTCCCAATGAGAAATGTAACAGTAGCAAAATAGTATGACTACTTGCCCCCCACTCCTGATCTTCCCCTGCCAGATCCAGTCATAACTGAGTGAAGGATGTACTCAAAGGTGCTCCTAGTTCATGCCTGTCTGGCACCCCATGTATGGTGAGTATCCACCCTACAGAATCATTGTCAACATGCAGGAATTTTTGGCAGAGGTTTCTCAGCAGGCACTGGTTTATTTGAGGTCAGGAAGCTTGAAAACCACTGCTTATAAAGGATTACAAATGTGGAACAGCTGTTCCTTGCATAAAAGGTTATTGTTAGATGGAGTAATTGTCTTAATTAGGCCTGGATGTTTTTTGTTTTGTTTAATGTTTGGCCTTACGACCATTTTCACATTTTTCCTCTTAATGTCTTAACACTTGGCCAAAATGATTTAGTTACTACCTCATAAACAGTTTGATGGTTATTACACATCACAGGAATTTAGTTTTGAGCAAAACTGTTTTTGATTTGTTTTTTTTCCAGTGCAGTATGTAAATGCCAACTTTTAGAATAAAAATGCACATATTCTCCCTTTTTTGTATATGTTCTTTATACTGTGATGTACACTAAGAGCAAACAACATTAAAAGTGATTTATAGTATGTATTGATGTTGGTAATGCTTTTGAATATTTCCTAATGTGTATATAATGTAAAATAAATTTTTTTAACATGTTTGTAGAGGTGGATTACCACCTGCACTAATATTCTGATGAAATTAAACATCTGCCGGGAATGATTTTTCTGAATTGAAATTGGTATTGATTGCAATAAACATAGAGCAAACATTAAAAGAAGTGAATTCAGTTCCTGTAATTATATTACACCATATAAAACAAAGGTTGTATGTTCTTATGTTGTTTTAAGAAGTGGGTCCTGGTCCTAAGAAGTTTGGGACGCACTGGTCTACCTACTCTGGTCAGTGTAGCATTGTGACAGGCAACTGGCAGCCTGAAGATTCTACTTGGCTCCAATTCAAAGCATGCCTTGCCCTGCCTTCTGCTTATGCGAAACTGTGTAGAGTAGCAACTCAAATCCCCACTCAGCTATCAGGCTCATGCCTTCAGGTCAACCACTGTCTCTCAGTTGAACCTACCTCACACGGTTGTTGCGAGGATAACATGCAAAGGCTTAAGGACAAGAACGTTATACGACACTTCAAGCTCCCTTCTTAAAGCAGCCAGCCAGGAGCCTTGAGCTGCAAAGCTTCTTTTTGAAAGGGGCCGAAATCAGCTCCTTCACTTGAAATCTAGGTAGGGGTTTCAACTTTCACAAGGATGTGGAAGTGGAGAGTGTCAGTATTCCAGGCCCTTCAGCCTTCATTCAATTAAAAATAAGAGACTCTCCTACTGCAATTCCTAAGCCCTCACAAGAAAACCAGAACAGTAGCTCTTGCTATAGTCTTTTCTTCCCAAATCACAGAGGGATGATGGGGCAGTGAGGATGCCATGAAGCCAACAAAAGACATGGCATCTTTAAACCAGGAGCTATCAGTTGGACACAGGCCTATTCAGTGTTTCAAGCAAGTGCATGCCTCCCTGGTGTGGCTTTGGCACCTGCTCCACAGTTGTTCATGACCTCAATCTGAGCAAAAAGACCTTTCTCGATCTCAAAACATGACAACTAAGCACACCTTGAACATGACCATGCCACATTTTCTCTGGATATCAACGCATGTCAACAACCCCATTCTAACTACTTGCCACACAGGTGCACTCTTATGTATCTCCAATCTCACAAAGATTCTCTCAAGGATAGAAGCTTGCTCTGAAGACAGTGCAGCTGAAGCCCTATCCACACCACAGTAAGGGATGAGAACCCTCAGCAAATCCCTCCAGCAGTCAGAATTCTGTCAGCAGCTCCTTGTTCCAAAAGGGGTCCACGGCAGGGGTCCAAGAGGAGAGGAAAGACTGAACTCGCACATGCACACAGCCAGAGCAACAAGAAGTGGAAGCCAAGGAGACCAGTGATATGACATTTCCTGGCTACCTTCACATAAGCATCCTCATCGTTTCATGACTGGACAGACTCAAAAACATGGAAGTCAGTTAAGGCAGATGATGCACTATTCCAAAAAGAACACACATAAGATCCAGACCCACCCCAGGGAATAACTAGTCAAAAGGTACCTCTTTGAAGCAGTTCTCTTCTGTTTAGCTGGGTGAAAGCTATGGTCACTATAAATCTCATCTTAGTATCCTATCTAGCGTCTTAGCTAGTGGTTGCTTGCTGGTGTTTCTTTTGCATCTTTTATTAGATTGCAAGCTCTTTCGGGGACCTGCCTGTGTTGGAGGAGCTTGACAGTGAACCAACCCTAGAGGAACTTCATATGGCCCTGGACTCCCTTGCCTTTGGGAAGGCACCAGGAAAAGACAGCATCCCTGCTGAAGTCCTAAAGTGCTGCAAAGAGATCATCGTCACTGAGCTGCATGAAATCCTCTGTCTTTGCTGGAGAGAAGGTGGAGTACCTCAAGACATGAGGGATGCAAACATCATCACGCTGTACAAGAACAAAGGCGACAGGGGTGACTGCAACAACTACTGCGGCATCTCTCTCCTTAGCATAGTAGGAAAGCTGTTTGCCCGAGTTGCACTAAAGAGGCTCCAGGTACTTGCAGAGAGCGTCTATCCAGAATCGCAGTGCGGATTCCGAGCCAGCAGGTCCACCACTGATATGGTATTCTCCCTTAGACAACTGCAGGAGAAATGCAGGGAATGACAGCCACTCTTTATAGCCTTCATAGATCTCACGAAGGCTTTTGACCTGGTCAGCAGGTACGGCCTCTTCAAGATTCTCCCCAAGATTGGATGTCCACCCAGGCTCTTCAGCATCATCAGATCTTTCCACAAGGACATGAAAGGCACTGTTGTCTTCGAAGGCTCCACATCAGACCCCTTTGACATCCGAAGCGGAGTGAAGCAGGGCTGTGTTCTTGCGCCAACCTTGTTTGGGATCTTCTTCGCTGTCCTGCTGAAGCATGCCTTTGGAACTGCAACAGAAGGCATCTATCTCCGGACCAGATCAGACGGAAAGCTCTTCAACCTCTCCAGACTGAGAGCAAAGTCCAAAGTCCAGCTGAAATGTCTGCGTGACTTCCTCTTTGCCGACGATGCAGCTGTCACTACCCACTCTGCCAAAGATCTCTAGCAGCTCATGGATCATTTTAGCAAGGCCTACCAAGATTTTGGACTGACGATCAGCCTTAAGAAAACACAGGTCATGGTTCAGGATGTGGACTCACCTCCCTGCATTACAATCTCTGCGCATGAACTGGAGGTTGTCCATGACTTTGTGTACCTTGGATCAATGATCTCTGACACTCTTTCTCTCGATACCGAGCTAAACAAACGTATCGGTAAAGCAGCTACCACGTTTTCCAGACTCACAAAGAGAGTCTGGTCCAACAAGAAGCTGACGGAACATACCAAGATTCAGGTCTACAGAGCTTGCGTCCTGAGTATGCTTCTGTACTGCAGCGAGTCATGGACTCTTCGCTCACAACAGGAGAGGAACCTGAATGCATTCCACATGCGCTGCCTCCGACGCATCCTCGGCATCACCTGGCAGGACAAAGTTCCAAACAACACAGTCCTGGAACGAGCTGGAAATCCTAGCATGTATGCACTGCTGAAACAGAGACGCCTGCGTTGGCTTGGTCATGTTGTGAGAATGGATGATGGCCGGATCCCAAAGGATCTCCTCTATGGAGAACTCGTGCAAGGAAAGCGCCCTACAGGTAGACCACAGCTGCGATACAAGGACAACTGCAAGAGGGATCTGAAGGCCTTAGGAGTGGACCTCAACAGGTGGGAAACCCTGGCCTCTGAGCGGCCTGCTTGGAGGCAGGCTGTGCAGCATGGCCTTTCCCAGTTTGAAGAGACACTTGGCCAACAGTCTGAGGCAAAGAGGCAAAGAAGGAAGGCCCATAGCCAGGGAGACAGACCAGGGACACACTACACTTGCTCCCAGTGTGGAAGGGACTTTCACTCCTTAATTGGCCTTTTCAGCCACACTAGACGCTGTGCCAGAACCACCATCCAGAGCGCGATACCATAGTCTTCTGAGACTGAAGGTTGCCAACCCGTGACCAGTGATAAAACAAAGGATAAACATAAAACATTAAAGGATAAGCATACTTCAGACACTTTTATTGAAGTTATGCTTAACTGCTAGTTAGAGTTGAAGAAGAAAATCCATTATTGTCTTGGGTGGCATAAGTGCAAATTGTGAATGGAATGATTCCACAGGTGCAGAAAGTCCTTTCTACTTGCACAAGGCCCTTTTGCATGAGTAGAACACTCCTTCCATTCTTGGACAAAGTTTGCCTTTATGAAGTGTGCTGTTCAGAATGGAAGTACTATTGTGGATGACACCCTTAATTATTATCCTAACTGGCTAATTTTGCCATAATTATTTTTGAGATGCTAACATTCTTCATATGGTCAGAGATGGTACAGTGTTTTTAGCAAAACTAGTAAAGGCTCCCTTCAAAGTAATCCCAGTGAATATATTTAGGGCGCAATCCTAACCAACTTTCCAGCACCGAAGTAAGGGCAATGCAGCTCTGAGGAAAAGGAACAAACATTCCCTTACCTTGAGGAGGCCTCCATGACTGCCACACGAATGAAAGATGCAACACATGTCCCGTTGACACAGCTGTGTCAGTGTTGGAAAATGGGTTAGGATTTGGGCCTTATTGATGCAGTTACCTTATTTTTATTCTTATTCAGCCACCGGGTAGATGGGACTCGTCAGCCTGGGAAGGCAGCTCATCTGAGAGAAGGAAAACTCTGATCCCAAACCTCCACTGCCTTGTGGCTACATCCAGTTGTGGAAAAGGCTTCAGGAGTCAACCTTGAGGCAAAATCAGGAGCCGGAGTCCCTGAGGCAGTTCATGGCTGAACACAGTCACGTTCTGGCAACTCCTGTGACGCCGCTGGAACCAACCGTATTGGCTTCTGCCTTTCCATTGGACCATTTCAGCGACGTGGAGAGGGGGGGATTTGCTGCATGGGTAACAGCCTATCCTCCATACCTACTTTACCCAGGCTTCGCGCACTGGAGAGGACACTCTGTTCCAGAGCCACCATTCAGAGCGTGACACCATGGTCTTCCAAGACTGAAGGATGCCAACATACCTTATTCTTAACCTATTTGAATTTACCTCCCTGGCTGACCAGAGACCAAGAAAACAAAGTCCTTCAGATTAGAGTGGCCCCCTTTTGCTGGTCTTACAGTTTGACTGCTTAAAATGATGGTCAAACAATAGTATTAGTGTCACTGGTGCTACTTCACATTACGCCAGGTAATGCTGGACCTTACTGCCTTGGGGACTGCATGTGACTGCCTTACCTAGCCCAGGGGTGCCCAAATTTTTTGGCAGGAGGGTCACATCTCTCTGACACTGTGTCAGGGGCCAGGGAAAAAGATTAATTCACATTTAAAATTTGAATAAATGAATGTATTAGAGATGGAACTTATATGAATGAATGAAGGTCTTGCAATAGCTCAAGGCCTATAAAAGGCCTTGCACAAAGCAAGGCTGGCCTTTGCTGCCGCTGCTGCATCACAGATGTGAAACAGCAAGCAGTGGAGAGATCCCACAGCCCACGTGAGAGGGCAGACAGTTGCCCTCATGCTGAGAGCAGTTGCATTGGACCATCATGGGCTCCGACAAGTCTCTGAAGGGCCAGAGGCTTATTGGAGACTAGGGGCACTGCACAGGTTGGATTGGGGGGTCCCTGAGGGCCACAAATGGCCCCAGGCTGGGGTTTGGGAACCCTTGGCTAGCCTAACTGCCAGAAGTGAAGCAGTAATGTTTCTTCTTGTTTACTGACTTCTTGTTTGCTTGGTACAATGTGTGACTGTTCTAAGGAGGTGTTAAGGAGCAGGGGACACATCAGGAGGCAGCAGTAACTGGAGAAGCTTCTTCCTTGCTGCGGGGCCAACTGTAGGGCAAGCCACCCTCATGCATGCACAGCATCAGTTTCTGGTGACAATGGTACTTGCCAAAAAAAAATCTTGAAAAGCCCTAGTTTAAACAGTGTTCACTTACCCAGTAAACAAGAAGCCAGACAAAACAGGAGAAATTTATTGGCAGGTCCAATGGTGCCTGAAGACACGGGTCACTTAGATTCTTAGGGCTAGTTTATGCTACATATGGCAAGCACATCTTTCACTTGTATATCAGTGTTTGGTTTTCAACTCTTGCCGGATAATATTGTCAGCAAGGCTTCAACTATAGGTAACTCAGCATTCTTTTACTGCACTTGGATATTTATATTAAAGGAATGCCAGTAAATTGGCCTTTAGTAAAATCCTATCAGATGGGAAAGCTTGGGACTGTTATCTGATGGTTTAACTTTATTGACAAATTGCTGTATTGTGCAGACTGTGCAGCTACCCTTGACAAATATATGTGGAGTATAGCAGCCTACAGCCTGCCTGCTTACATCTTTCTGCACTGACTTTCTGTTATCTTCTGCATTTGGCCTATAAAGTTTTCCGGTGCTTAAGCTCTTCATGTATATGCCACCACTTTTCACTTCAGCAGCACCTATGTGTGAGTGTTCAGTTTGTTCTGTTCTATGATTTTCTAACGCATTTTTTTTACTTTGTTTTGCCGTCTCTGACTCTGTAGATTCAGGGTAGCTACAACGAAATGCTTCAAAATAAGCCAACAACCAGACCCATAGCCAGGGAGACAGACCAGGGACAGACTGCACTTGCTCCCAGTGTGGAAGGGATTGTCACTCCCAAATCGGCCTTTTCAGCCACACTAGACGCTGTTCCAGAACCACCATTCAGAGCACGATACCATAGTCTTTCGAGACTGAAGGTTGCCAGCTAACTAAGCCAACAACTGGAGGAGGAGGAGCCAATAGTGGATGAACAGACATGTCTCCAGGGGCTCCTGAGTCTGTTTTCCCCCAAAAAACTGCAGGTCTGAAGAGGAGCTGAAGATCTTTATCAGGAGAGATAAGATCTTTCCACAGTGCAGGTACCAGAGATTTTGAAAGCGTTAATGAGAAACTTTTTAAGGATGTTGAAAGTGCTCTTTATCTTTGTAGTGGAATAAATAGGTCGTGGATTATAATTATAAATATAATTTGGTGTGTGGACTAAAATCCAGAATTACTTGTGGACATAATTTTTATTAGATTTGAAAGAGTTGTCTCCTTGAGACTGTTTTTTTTGTTTTGTTTTTCTCCATTAATCACAGTTAATCTGTAAGAAAAATTCAAAAAATGACTGAAAAAACATGGTGGAAGTAAGGAGAATAATTCGTGTTGGCAACCTTCAGTCTCGAAAGACTATGGTATCGCACTTTGAATGGTGGTTCTGGAACAGCGTCTAGTGTGGCTGAAAAGGCCGATTCGGGAGTGACAATCCCTTCCACACCGGGAGCAAGTGCAGTCTGTCCCTGGTCTGTCTCCCTGGCTATGGGCCTTCCTTCTTTGCCTCTTTGCCTCAGACTGTTGGCCAAGTGTCTCTTCAAACTGGGAAAGGCCGTGCTGCACAGCCTGCCTCCAAGCGGGCCGCTCAGAGGCCAGGGTTTCCCACCTGTTGAGGTCCACTCCTAAGGCCTTCAGATCCCTCTTGCAGTTGTCCTTGTATCGCAGCTGTAGTCTGCCTGTCGGGCGCTTTCCTTGCACGAGTTCTCCATAGAGGAGATCCTTTGGGATCCGGCCATCATCCATTCTCACAACATGACTGAGTCAACGCAGGTGTCTCTACGCTGTGGACATCTTGTGGATTAGAGAGAAATTGCAAGATGGAGCCTGTTCCAGATATTTGAACTCAAATGATCCTCAAAAATTTAGAAAAATTGCTCACAATGAGAAGACAGCAGTTGAGTTGGTCCTTGCAGATTCAAGCCAGTTTAAAGACTTTTTCTCTCAACAGATAGATGTGTGCAAGGAGCAATTGGAAGATGTGAAGAAAACAGAAGATAAACAGAAGGAGAAAGTGGAAAAGATGATGGTGAGGGATGAAATTATTATCAGAAGAGTGGAAACAAACTAGAAGAGTGGAAAATCAACAGGATCTAGGGGGGACACTGATGGAGATTGAAATAGAGAAGATGGACAGAGTAACATGGGTGCACAAAATACAAAATTTGTTGGAACAAGAAAAAGAAAACATATCCCAGTTAAGTGGAAGAATGAACATACCTTACACAAGAAAGTGTGGGCTTATTGGATTCTGTTATGGAGATAAATTATTAAAGATATTACAGGAGAAAAATGGAAAGCAAGAAAGAAAAAAACCTGGGTTAAAGAAAATTGGAGGATTTTATTTAGTTAATAACTGGTTTAAATTTACTTTAAAAATAAATATATACAAAATTGATAAATATGAATTAGAATGAATTAGAAAAAATAGCTGGAAGTGTTAGTGTGTGGATGAATTGTTTTACAGATGGTTATGTTAAAGAAAAAATGTAATCAGATTGGAGAATTAGATGGGAGAATGGTAAAGAACATAAGAGATTGTTGGTTTTATTATAATTTGGAAATTAGATTATTATTTGATATTAATGAGTAATTGAACTAGTTGAGATGATAAAAAGTGAATATTTAGGAAAGATATTATAGGGAATTAGGAAAAATCTATTATATTTGCTATAAGAAATATATAAATGAGTAGAAGATATAGAAGTAGATGGACAAATTGTTTTATATGTTATACTTTTGGTAATTAGATTATTTTGTTTAATGTTAAGTAATTGAAGTAAGTTTGTTTGATAGAAAGTGAAAATTTAGAAAATATAGTACAGGGCATTAGGGAAAATTTAGTATATATTATATAAGTAAATGGATAAACTAATAAGAGGCAGAAGTAGATGAGTAGTAGATTAGGAGATATAGTATGATTAATGAGTAATGGTATATGGTATTTAGCACTCCTAAATGTATGTTATATGTTTGTATGTCTGTGTGTGTTAATTAAAAATAAATAAATAAACAAGCCAACAACTGAAGAATTTCTGGGTTCATCTCTGTCCCCTACCATTTTGCCCAAATGGATTTTACATTGCTATCCAAAAATGCTCTGGCTTTGTAGCTTCCAAGCTGAAGTCTGTTCCAGTCCTGGAAAGCAGGTCCACAATATGCGTCTCTATGTTTTCTGTTGCATGGTGCAGAGTTGTCGATCCGCTTGTCGGTTTTCACCCTAAACCCCACGCACCCCATGAGGTTAATGGACCATGGCGAGGCAATACCTTACTGGCTGGGGACTGCCCAGCTTAAGGTGGGCGGTAGCTGCCCAATGAGATGCAATGATCTCTCCCACCATCGGAAGCAGCCCCTGGCGTCACGCTCTACGCCAATCGAGCGAAGACTTATAACCGGTAACTGCTGCTTCCCGTGTTGTGCTGACGCCGTATGGCGAAGTTGGAGTGTCCTCTCCAGTGCGCGAAGCCTGGGTAAAGAAGGTATGGAGGATAGGCTGTTACCCATGCAGCAAATCCCCCCTCTCCACGTCGCTGGAATGGTCCAATGGAAAGGCAGAAGCCAATATGGTTGGTTCCAGCAGTGTCGCAGGAGTTGCCAGAGCGTAACTGTGTGCAGCCACGAACTGCCTCAGGGACTCCGGCTCCGGATTTTGCCTCGCTGTTGACTCCTGAAGCCTTTTCCATAACTGGATGTAGCCACAAGGCAGTGGAGGTTTGGGATCAGAGTTTTCCTTCTCTTAGATGAGCTGCCTTTCCAGGCTGACGAGGCTCATCTACCCGTTGGAGAGAGAGAGCAGTGTTGAGACACGGCTCCCTCTCCACTGCTCCCTCTCCTATTTCCAGATACCCACAATCCCCTCTCTTCCCCCTCCCCCCCTGCATCCCATTCAGAGCGCGATACCATAGTCTTTCGAGACTGAAGGTTGCCAACAACAATATATGGTCAACTTTAGTACTACCCTAGAAATGGCCAGAGTGTGGTGTGTGATTGTATTGGGATGCATGGGTGATGGAGAGAAACAAAGCAAAGATTGGTCAGTATGCTTCCCCTTCTCCTACCTCCTCAGGGAAATAGGCATGTGGGCTGTCCGTGGACAGACCGACTCACAGCTGGGTGGAAAGACTTTGTCATCTCATTTCACAAAGCTGGTGACACCTGGAATCTAGTCCACATGTAGGGCAGTGACACAATTTTTGTGTTTTGTGATTTATGATGTGATTGCAGGAAAGAAGCCCAGATTTGAATGAACAACACATTCTAGCAAAAACTCTTAATGCACATTAAATTAATGGGGCAGAGGCAGAAGTTCAAATCTGGCCTTGGGGTCAATCCAACTTTCCAACACCGGTGCAGCAGTTGAAGAGGCCCCTGTGACTACTCCCACACCACAGTGTGGATGGTGGGTGCTTGGGTGCCGGAAGCAGCGCTTCTTGAAGGACTCCGGAGGGGAGGCTCTGCCTCACCTGCCTCCCACCCACTGCAGTCCCTGGTTTTTGTGTCTACTGAAAAGAGCCTAAGGCTTCAATCCTAACCACACTTTCCTGAGTGTATGCCCTATTGAACAAAGTAGGACTTACTTCAGAGTAGACCTGGTTAGGATTGTGCCCTAACGCTGCCACAACTCCAAACTGCTGATACCTGACCTTGTTTTATGAGCAATCTATGGGAGTGGTGCTTTTCCTTGTCAAACTTTGTCTAGCGCCCACACACTGAATGGAAGTAACAAGAACAGCAACTAGGACCCCACTGTAAAACCAGCCCCACCTGCTCCCTCTGCCTGCCCCACAGAGGCCACTAGGGGGCTTCATGAAAATGGTCCAATGCACACATCTCCAGTCTCTTATGGAGTTTGGTGTCGAATGTCCTCCACTCCGCAGGGGGTGCTGTGCAGAAAGTCCGAACATGCCCTCTCTATCCCCTCTCCGAACATGAAAACGCTTCGAGCGAGCGCTCGGTATTCGACCGGCAGACCTCGATTGATCGATTGAGAAGGCCTTGCGACTCTCACTTCCGCACTCGAAAGGAAGGCGAAGGGCGAAGAACGGAAAAGGGAAAGCCGAGCGGGCGAGGAAAAGGGGGTGGGTGGGGAGGGGCGTGCGTGCCGCTCGAACTGCGCATGCACTGTCGGCGGCTGCGCGAACTGCGCATGCGCTAGCGGTTGTAACCGTCAAGGCAAGGCAAGAACCCCAAGAGTTCAAAGCCGCGGTCGGAACCCCGCCCCTCCCCCCGCGCAACCGTCACTGTCTTGCCATTGCCAGCGCCTCCCGCCCTGTCAGGGCGAGGCCCGGCGGTGTCTTGTCCCAGGCCGGCCCCGGCGCTGCGTGAGACAAGGCCGGGCCGGGCGGCGGGGGACCGAGGAAGGGATGACGCCGCCGCCCCCCGACGCTGGGTCCTGCCGCTGCCCCCCCCGGCGGCCCCCGCCGCCTCGGCCCTCCTCAGGCTCCGAGCGTCTCCCGCCGCGCCGGCCCTGGGAACCGCCTCGGCACTGACTCCCGCCGCTTCCCCTCTCCGGGGACGGGACGGCGCGAGCAGGATGCAGGCGCCGCCGCTGCAATACGAGTTCTTCAGCGAGGAGAACGCGCCCAAGTGGCGGGGGCTGCTCGTGCCCGCCCTCAAGAAGGTGAGCCGCGCAGGGGACCGGCCCGGCCCTGCGTCTTCAGCGAGTCTCCAGGCTGGGTGGCTCCCGACTTTCACCCGGCTGCCGTCGCCCTCCAGGGACCTGGGCAGTGTCTGCGCCCAGCTCTCTGCCCCCCTTCTGGGACTGCGCCCGAGGCCGCTTACTGTCAACATTACGTAGTATTTACTAGTAATAGTAGTGTCAGTAGTAGTATGTGGTACTATTGCTATATAGTAGTAATTGTGTTAATAGTAGGAATTGTACTACAATTACTCAAGAATAGTAGTAGTATAGCCATATAATAGTAATAGTATTAATAGCAGGAATTTTACTACTACTACTCAAGAATAGTATTCAAGAATAGTAGTAGTAGTATATAGTAGTCTTGCTATATAATAGTAATAGTATTAATAGTAGGAATTTTACTACTACTCAACAATATGCTACACAATACTATACTACTAGTAGTAGTCGTGTAGTATAGTGCTACTAGTAGTAGTATAGTATTGTGTAGTTTATTGTTGAGTTTTGGGGCATTTGCAAGAAGCATCTAGGATTATCAACCAGACTGTTTGGAAGATTCATCGTTGGGAGGTCACGATTTTGTTTACAAATACAAACTAGCAATGTGTCCTCTCAAGGCTTGTTTCCCTGACAAAGTTCTGGAAAAGTCACAGAACAAAAAGTTGGATTTTTAACAGCATGAATTTTAATCCTTTGATACAATCATGGTCTCCTTCCCAGGATATGGTAAACTGTTGGACACACTAGTTAAGCTTGCTATTATTGAGGACTGAGGTTTTTAAAGCAAGAGCTGAGGTGCATGAAGTTACCTGTACCACATAGCAGTCAGCAACTGGAGATCCTAGGTTAAATCATTGGCGCTCCCCCCACAACCACCACCCTAGAGACAGAAGTACAGATAAAGTGTGTGTGTGAGTGACAGACAGACAGACAGAAGAACCTGCAAGGCAGAGCATTTTATGTATACAATACTTGGTTCACTAACCCTCACTTGCTTCTTGAAATAGCACTTTAGGAAAGCTAGTCCCTGATCTGTACATTGCAGGCATATACGCACACATATTAAAATATAAACTAAGTTTAAAAGATAACTAAATTCAACTATGTGACCCAGAATTAAGAAAGGCAGAAGGACCTTTTGTACAGCTGAAAATGTAAATGTCATGTTCACCACAGTGAAGGCACACTGGGTTCAAAATGGTTCAGATACTGTATATTGCAGTATATTGTATTTACGTACACAATATTCTTAAAACATGCTGGATGCTTACTTGCATGAAGAGGATCCTATAACTTGCTGCTATGATAATGACATCCTTAGTGGTCTTCTCTCCCAATATATTTCAATATTATTGCAATTATTCTGCATCTTTCTGTTCTATGGAATTAGGGGAGTTTTGTTTTCTGGGAATCTGTGGAACCGGCAGTTAAGTGGTACAAATCAAAGATTATTTTATTGAACAACTTGAAAAGAAGAGCTTTTCAACCACAGGCTTTCTATCATAAAGGTGTTCAAAACAAACAACTAAAAAACTTCTAGTTCTTAATAATTTTTGAGGAATGTTAGGTCTGTAGGACTTCATGTGATATGAGGGAATCTGCCTATGAGAGTTCTGTGTGTTTATATTTGTAATACAGTGTGTCCCTGAATACCAGCTCAGGTCACAACTGTTCTTTTTCCAATGTACCTTTTATGAGGTTGGTCACATTTTACAGATGAACTTGACTTGCTGGGCCAGCTGTGGTGAAGCTAGGTTTTGAACCCAGATCTCCCAAGTTGTGCATGTATATTGATTGACAGGGGAAATTCAACCCACACAGCTTGCACCTGGATGCAACTTTAGTACAACCTGGCAGTCTTTCCTTATCCTGAGGCAGTATGTTAATGTTTGGTCTTGCAGTCCCAAAGGGGTGTATTTGCTGCCAACCCACTGATATTCAATCTGAATGCATTGTGTGCAACAGCAAACTGATGAGAATCCCCCCTTCCTCCAAGCCACTGCTGATGTAAGGGCTCTGATCAGCACTTTGATCCTCTTCCCGAGTGAGTAGAAAGAGGATCAGGAGAGTAGCAGCCTCCTTGCCCTTCAGTGGTGATAAAAGAGTGAGGGATGGTGCCATGGGTACCACCACCTCTTCATGTTGGCTGCCTACTTTACTGCAGCTGAGGGGGCAGGGAGAGGCAAGGAAGGATGAGACTTCTTACCTTTGAGGCTGCCTCTCTCCTCATCCTCTCATTGGCCTTTTTTGAAAACTAACAGGAGGAGTGAAGTAGGCAGAGAGCATGAGCAGGTGATGACAACATTCGCAGTACCTTCCCCCCTTTCCTTCCAGTATTGCTAGAGGGAGAAGGAGGCCACTGCTGTCCTGAAGAGAAGGGACGGGTTCTTCTCCCTTTCCCTTTTTGTGAGGGGTTTGAGGGTCGCTTAGCAGCAGGGGAGTAGTATCTGTGTCCCACCTCATATGGACTTCGGGTTGAGGTGGCATCTGGGTGTTTTGTACCAATATTTTGAAGCAGTATATAATAAAGTTCAGTGTCAAAAATACTTCATTTCATTTTGTCTGTATCTTCCAAATCACCAAACAGGCTGCTCTCTTCCTTCTTGTACACAAATTTTCACTCTTTCTCTTTACAGAACTAATTATTGTACAGTTACATCTGTACAAAAATCAGTATTAACCATAGTTAACTATAACTAGGGCTTGCAAAGTAACTTCTAACCCTTTCAGTCTCTGATTAGCATTAATGCAGACATAATCCTGTGTCATGGTTAGCTCTGAAAAGGGAGTGTGAGGAATTGTGGTATCTGTTGCATGTTCCTGCTAACTACTCGGAGACTGAGGCAACAATTCTACATACGAGAGAACATTGAGGTCAGGGGGACTTACTTTTGAGTAAACATATTTAGGATTGCACTGTAGCGATTTTATGTCTACATCCACCTAAATGAGATCTTTTTAAAACTTTAATAGTTAGAAAAACCTGACATGCTTGAATACAGTGATTTTTAAAACTGGCACATTAATTTGCTTTGGTAGTAATTTCAGATTTCCTAACAAAGGAATTGCAGTTTAAAAATTAACATGATGGCTTCAGTTTTATTGTTTGATAATTTGTCATCTGAAATGCAGTAACTTTTATGTAACCTTAATAAGAGAAAGATTGTTACTGTGAGGCACTACTATGTCTTGGTGAAGATGAAATGACTTCAGACCATTGTTTTTATCAAAGTTCTTTATTTGTTTGAAATAAAATTTGAGCTGTAAAACGGTGTCTTTGCTTAAACTCCACTGAAATCATTGGCCCTTAGTGCTGAACGCTGGGTTTGTGCTTCAGTTTTGAAAAATGCAAGACTTTCAGTTGCCCAGTGAAATTTACTTTGAGCAGTGTCTAAAGTTGTAAACAGCGTTCTGGGCTGTTGTACAGATCTAAACTGACTTTTTCTAATGCCTGGAGTATGCCTTTTGATGTTCTATAGAACATAGATACAGAGTAAGCATGTTTACAATGCATTGTCTGTTTAGCTTTCAGTTCAGGGGAAACAGATTACAGTTTTTCTTGTATACACTATTGATGTTTTTTACTCTTGTCTGCACAAAACTGTTGTTGAAATTTGATATGTTTGGTGTTCCAGCTACCCATTGTGAGCTATGGAAACTTTCATTTGTGAGCTAAAATATGGAGCATAAGATAGCACAGTGCTATCTACAGAATGTTAAACTAGAATGTAATACAGTATATGGAGCAGTTTCAGACTTATATGAGCACACCTTGAGTTTTGTGTACAAATGCCACCTCCTGCATCTGCAAGGCCTTGGGTGTAATTTAATTTTATCCATCTTGATGATGATAGGACCACAGTGTTGCATTTAACTTTGCCTCAGCTAAAATGGTTTTATAGTGTAATTATGGAACAGAGTGGTTGTGTTTTGGAAAATATGTGTTCAAACATGATTTTTCCCCTATTTATAATAAATGTGTTGGAACAGCAGAGGCTCTCAGACAGCAACCTGATGCTTATCTGTTTTGTGGCTGTATTTGTTCTACTGCCTAATGAATGCTGGAATGCTAACTTTCCCCTATTATCATCACAAATTGATCTACGCAATTGTCTTTTTTACCTTTGTTTTCAGTCCCTTTACTCCTGGTGCCATTGGGACCAAAAAGTAAACTGGAATTTTGATAATGTTTGCTTAGAAGTAAGTCCTACTGAGGTCAGTGGGATTTACTTCATAGTAAGTGTGTTTTAGGATTAAAACCTAAGTCAGTGCTACTAAACTGTAAATATTCTAAGAAAGAACAAAGAAACTAGAACTTATCTGGGCGAAGGGCCCAATTAGTTGCCTTGAGGGCCTTTAAGTGGGATGGAAAGGCAGGGTATAAAACTCTTAAATAAATAAAATAAATAATAAATTACAGGATAAATTTGAGGAGGGGGAGTAACATCCAAAGCTGTCATGAAAACTCATTCTAGCTGTTAAAAGTGTCATATTGGAATAATGGCATATATCCTAATGGTGCAGTAATCCAGTTTCCTATTTGGTATATGTTACATGTTTTATGCCAGGTATAGGACTAAACATGTGGTTAATGGCTGATAACTGTTAATGGTCTTGATGAACTGCATTGTGAATACTCAAAGAACTGGTGGATGTTCTCTTGGACCCTCTGTCTATAATCTTTGAGAACTCTTGGAGAACCAGGGAAGTGCCAGGGGACTGGAAGAGAGCAAACATGGTAACTGCTCTCACGAAAGGGAAAAAGAAGATCCGGGCAACTATCAGCCGGTGGTCTTGATGTTGATAGTTGGAAAGGTACTGGAGCAAATCTTTAAACCGTCTGTGAGTATTTAGTAAAGGGAGTGCTGATTGTTAATAGCCAGCATGGTTTTCTTAAGAACAAGTTTTGTCAGACAAACCTTATCTACTTTTATGACAGAGTACCTTGGTAGAGGTATAGGGTGTGGTGGATATAATATATCTGGATTTCAGTAACGCTTTTTACAAGGTTCTCCATATTGTCATGGTGGAGTATGGGCTAGATGAAGCTGCTGTTTATTGGATCCACGGCTCTCTTGAATACTGTGCTCAGAGTACAGATGTCTCCCTGTATTCGTGGATTCGGTATCCACGGTTTCACCTATTCATGGTTCCTGCCCCCTGTGCCCATTACCTTTGTTTTTTCTTTAATACCAGTTGAAGCATGCATGTTTTTTCCTTAAAAACAATAGTTTCTTGCTTAACCAATGAATGTAACATGCAGGAGGCAGTCTGAATGCTAGAGGGAGGAGACGACAAAAGTTAGCAGAGAGCAGGAAGCTTCCTGATAGCATTTTTTGTTTCCTCCCTATAGTGTGCAGGCTGTCTTCTGCATGTTGCGTTCCTCAATTAAGCAAGAAACTCCTATTTAAGGAAGAAACGTGCTTCTACTGGTAATAAATAAAAGCAAATGTTATTGGCTTGGGGAAGCACAGAGCATTGTTCTTTATATAGGGTTCCCCTTTATCTGCTGTTTCTGTATCTGTGGGGGGAGACCAGAGTGGAACACTCACAGATATGGGGGAAGCCTGTACATGTCAACAGATCTTCATCTACCTAGAGCAGGGGTGCCCAAACCCTGACCTGGGGGCCACTTGTAGCCCTCAGGGATTCGCAGTACAGCCTGCGAGATGCCCCCAGTTTCTAGTGAGCCTCTAGCCCTCCAGATACTTGCTGGAGCTCGTGCTGGCCCATTGCAACTGCTGTCAGTGTGAGGGTGACTGTTCAACTTCTCACGTGGACTGCTTGCTATTTCACGTCTTTGAATAAATTATACTCTTCAGCGGCAGTGACAGAAAGGCCGGTCTTGCTTTGTGCAAGGCCTTTTGGAGACCTTGAACTATTGTAAGACGTTCATTCATTCACATAAGTTCCATCTCTGATATATTCATTTATGTAAATTTATTCAAATTTTAAATGTAAATTCTTTTTTCCACGGCCCCCAACACAGTGTCAGAGAGATGTGGCCCTCTTGCCAAAAAAGTTTGGACACCCCTGACCTAGAGGGAAGTGACAAGTGGGGTGATCCAGGGCTCTGTCTTAGGTCTGATGATGTTCAGTATCCTTATAAATAACTTGAATGAAGGGGTAGAGGGGAGCCTCATTACATTTGCAGATGACACCAGATTGGGAGGAGAAGCTAATGTCTCTGTAGACAGGAGCAGAATCCAAAATTATCTTGACAGGAAAGAAAACTACAATGTGAACTTGAGCAAGGATAAATGTAAAGGTCTGCATTTGGACAAGAAGAATCTGAAACCGTTATATAAGATTGGGGATACTTGCCTGTACAGTGTGAAAAAGATATAGGCCAGCCATTTCCAACCACTGTGCCGTGGCACACTGGTGTGCTGTGAGTGGTCCACAGGTGTGCCACAGAATTTGGGGGAAGGTAATTTATTAATAGGGCCAATGGGAGATGTTAGCCTCGACTGGCAGCCTTGTCAATTGTCAAATACCTGGTAGTGTGCCTTGACCATTTTAGTGCCTTGTCAGTGTGCCATGAGTTGAAAAAGGCTGAAAATCACTGATTATAGCCATTCTAGTGGACTATAAGCTGGCAGTGTGACACGGTGCCAAAGAAGACATATGCAGTTCTAGGCTGCATCAGCAGTAGTATCAAAAATGAGAGAACTAATGGTACTGCTGCATTCTGCTTTAGTCAGTTCCCACCTGGAATATTGTTTTGGGTGCCATAGTATAAGTGGGATATTGACGAACTGGACAGCAAGTCCAGGTAGGGTGACTGGGACTGTGAGGGGGCTGGTGACTATGTCCTGTGAAGAAAGGTGGAAGGAGTTCATATTTGGTTTGGATAAGAGATGTTTAAGAGAGAACATAATTATAGTCAGTCTGCATCTTTTACAAAGGTTACATTCCAGAGTAGGCCTAAAGCCAAATGAAATATGAAAATAAAATTACCTTGAAAATTCCTGAAACTGAAAAATACAGTTCTCGTTATCTGCTAGAACAGGGGTCTCCAAACTTTTTGGCCAGAGGGCCGCATGAAATATCTGGCGCAGTGCTGAGGCCCGGAAAAAAATTTAAATATAAAATTTAAATAAATAAATTAGAGATGGAACTTAGATGAATGAATAAATGAATGAGTGGGCTCATTCACTCAGCCACTCCTGCCCTCGGAACACCCTCCAGATGCAATCAGAGCACAGCTCTGGTCATGTTCAGTCGAGTGGGCCAGAGGCTTTCAGGGGATAAGAGGCTGGCCGCAATCCGGATAGAGGCTCACTGGGCCACATCTGGCCCCTGGGCCGGGGTTTGGAGATCCCTGTGCTAGAGCAAGGTTCCTGGAAAACCTAGCAGATTTAGCAGATACTGAATCATAGAGCCTCTGGGGAAAACGAGGTTCAGTTCCAGGGGACTCTCTTCAACATAAACTCCATGAACTTTATGAACCTTACCTTGAAGTCTGTGGGGCTTGGTGATAGCTTATTATTGGGGCTTATTAACATATCCAACATCTGATGCATCCTCTTCCTCTTCCTGTGCTGTATGTCCTTCAATATGTTAAAGGTTGTGGCAATGACAATTTCTCTGTGTTGGCTGTCCCTTGACCCAAAGGTTGCTGGTCCAACAACGAGGCCTCTGAGTTCAACAGTGAGGAGGGGGTTGCTTCACCCATCCTCTTCCTCCACATCTCATCTCCTTCCCTAGGCTTGCCCCAGCCCTCGAGCAGCCCTCGGAAAGCCTTTCAGAGACCTCTCGTGATGCCAGGGTTGTGAAGGTTCAGCTGGAGTCCCCAAGATGGTGGGGCAATTCTGAGAGCGGACACAAATTGTCTCCTTGGGCCAATACCAATGCCCACTTGATGCAGTAATTTGACCCAATCTAGACAACTTTCTAAAAAAATGAAAAGTATAATTGGCTGCATATGCATCTCTTGTGCTACCTTCTGCTTGTGAGGAGGCCACTGTTTCTTCTCCTCTTCCCACAACCTTTCTCGCCCCACCTGCCTGCTTTAAGCTGCACCCAGCACCCCCTGCCCTGAGTGCACCAGCACTGTATTCACAGATAATGAGAACAGAATAGCAGATAATGAGAGGTAGGTGAAAATTCTGCACCTCACATTTAAGCAAATTTGCAGATAGCAAATTCACATATCAAGAGAATTGTCTGTACATTCTGTTTCTTTAAAAACTGAGAGGTGAATGAGAACTGAGACTGATTGAGGGAACAATGGCTTCAACAACAGAACCTCTGACTTCAGGCTCATTCCAGGGCATGTATTTTGTAAATTGAATGGCAGGCGGAATCAATTTCACTAATTAAACAGTTGCTATTCCTCCTTTGTTTGATTTTGTGTTTGCTGAGCACATGTAGTTGAATTCGTGCAAGTAAATTCTATGTAAAATATGGGCTATCTATAAATATATGTGGGACTATCTTTTGGAAGATAGAGCAGATTTGTTTTTACTTGCTTCAGAATGTCGGTCCGGGACAAATTGGTTTAAATTACCATAATGGGGGATTTCAATTAAACATTAGGAAGAACTTCCTGGCAGTTCAAAGTGTTTGACAGTGAAAAAGTCTGCTGTGGGAGGTAGTAAACTCATTGGAGGTTTTTAAGCAAGAATGAAATTCTACTTAACTCTGTGTTTTAAAATATTTTAATACTACCTATACACTGTGCTAGAAATCTCTTAGATCTAAGATTCAAAATAGTGGTGATTCAAAATAGTGGTGATTCAAAATAAGATTCAAAATAGTGGTGATTCAAAATAGTGGAATTTCTCTTGACTTGATTTGTGATTTCCTAAGGGTGCAATCCTTTGCATCCTTATCTGGGAGTAAATCCTTTTGAATTCAGTGACTGACATATTCATAGAATTTCACTGTAAGTCAATGCTCTTAGGATTTGAAATTGAAAAAATAACTTCAAAATATTGCAGAATACAGAGTATCTGGGTATTTGGTGTAAAATGACAGTTTGGGAATCTAATAAGCAATTTGCTTATGCATTATGGTGACAAGGCCTTTCTACAACCGTTTCCATGACCTTCCTTGCCTCAGATTTCTCCATTTTATATACCAGTTGAAAAACCGATAACGTTTGAAAGTTTACAATCAAGAAAAAACTTACATGTGAAAGAAAGAGGCTTGTTTCTGTTTTGCACAAATTTTCCTTATGATGTTATTTTTGAAGCAAAATCAGAATTGGAAGCTGTGGATTTTTCAGATGTTGGTTCCAGCTAGAGAAAGAAACTTGAGTTATGCTAATATATTATTTCCCTCAAATGGAATGGCATATAAACCTAATAAAATTAGACATCTTAATATTACTTCTGTATGATGAAGTTACATGTTTAATGATATGTAACTAGATAGCCACATTTTATAGCTACTTCTTGGTTACATTATAGGTTTCTTATTAGCATCTTTTCTTGGAAAGGAGTTCCTTCTGTTTTTGCATTATGTTGCCAAGGTCTACACATTTTTTCTGTGCCCAGAAATTCTTTGTTTTAAATAGTATTTATGTCCCATCTCTCTTCCATACATGGAACCTCAAGTGGCGTACAAGTTCCTGTGGTCTCCATCTTGGCACTGAGATCGCCCTAGCTTCAGCAAAGTTGCTGCATCATGTTTGTTCTATGCATATTAATTCTATGTACTTTTTGTTTTTGATTTTCAAACCTGCAAACATATAAGAACATAAGAACATAAGAACAGCCCCACTGGATCAGGCCATAGGCCCATCTAGTCCAGCTTCCTGTATCTCACAGCGGCCCACCAAATGCCCCAGGGAGCACACCAGATAACAAGAGACCTCATCCTGGTGCTCTCCCCTACATCTGGCATTCTGACTTAACCCATTCCTAAAATCAGGAGGTTGCGCATACACATCATGGCTTGTACCCCATAATGGATTTTTCCTCCAGAAACTCGTCCAATCCCCTTTTAAAGGCGTCTAGGTTAGACGCCAGCACCACATCCTGTGGCAAGGAGTTCCACAGACCGACCACGCGCTGAGTAAAGAAATATTTTCTTTTGTCTGTCCTAACCCGCCCAACACTCAATTTTAGTGGATGTCCCCTGGTTCTGGTATTATGTGAGAGTGTAAAGAGCATCTCCCTATCCACTCTGTCCATCCCCTGCATAATTTTGTATGTCTCAATCATGTCCCCCCTCAAGCGTCTCTTTTCTAGGCTGAAGAGGCCCAAACGCCGTAGCCTTTCCTCATAAGGAAGGTGCCCCAGCCCCGTAATCATCTTAGTCGCTCTCTTTTGCACCTTTTCCATTTCCACTATGTCTTTTTTGAGATGCGGCGACCAGAACTGGACACAATACTCCAGGTGTGGCCTTACCATAGATTTGTACAACGGCATTATAATACTAACCGTTTTGTTCTCAATACCCTTCCTAATGATCCCAAGCATAGAATTGGCCTTCTTCACTGCCGCCGCACATTGGGTCGACACTTTCATCGACCTGTCCACCACCACCCCAAGATCTCTCTCCTGATCTGTCACAGACAGCTCAGAACCCATCAGCCTATATCTAAAGTTTTGATTTTTTGCCCCAATGTGCATGACTTTACACTTACTGACATTGAAGCGCATCTGCCATTTTGCTGCCCATTCTGCCAGTCTGGAGAGATCCTCCTGGAGCTCCTCACAATCACTTCTGGTCTTTACCACTCGGAAAAGTTTGGTGTCATCTGCAAACTTAGCCACTTCACTGCTCAACCCTGTCTCCAGGTCATTTATGAAGAGGTTGAAAAGCACCAGTCCCAGGACAGATCCTTGGGGCACACCGCTTTTCACCTCTCTCCATTGTGAAAATTGCCCATTGACACCCACTCTCTGCTTCCTGGCCTCCAACCAGTTCTCAATCCACGAGAGGACCTGTCCTCTAATTCCCTGACTGTGGAGTTTTTTCAGTAGCCTTTGGTGAGGGACCGTGTCAAACGCCTTCTGAAAGTCCAGATATATAATGTCCACGGGTTCTCCCGCATCCACATGCCTGTTGACCTTTTCAAAGAATTCTATAAGGTTTGTGAGGCAAGACTTACCCTTACAGAAGCCATGTTGACTCTCCCTCAGCAAGGCCTGTTCGTCTATGTGTTTTGAGATCCTATCTTTGATGAGGCATTCCACCATCTTACCCGGTATAGATGTTAGGCTGACCGGCCTATAGTTTCCCGGGTCCCCCCTCTTTCCCTTTTTAAAAATAGGCGTGACATTTGCTATCCTCCAATCTTCTGGTACCGTGGCCGTTTTGAGGGACAAGTTGCATACCTTTGTCAAGAGATCTGCAACTTCATTCTTCAATTCCTTAATAACCCTTGGGTGTATGCCATCAGGGCCCGGTGACTTATTGATCTTTAATTTATCAATGAGGTCTGAAACATCTTCTCTTTTAACCTCTATCTGACTTAACTCCTCGGTTAGGAGGGGCCGTTCGGGCAGCGGTATCTGCCCGAGGTCTTCTGCCGTGAAGACAGATGCAAAGAACTCATTTAATTTCTCTGCCATCTCTAAGTCTCCTTTTATCTCCCCTTTCCCTCCCTCACCATCCAGAGGGCCAACCGCTTCTCTGGCGGGTTTCCTGCTTCTAACATATTTGAAGAAGCTTTTATTATTCCCCTTAATGTTGCTGGCCATGCGTTCCTCATAGTCTCGCTTGGCCTCCCCTATCACCTTCTTACATTTCTTTTGCCACATGTAGCCATCCTCTTCCTTTCTCATTACTCAGTGTTCAGAGCTGAATTGTGGTTTGAATCAGGAACTTCCATAGCGTAGGCCTTGCTCTTATGTTTACTACTTGCCAGTTTTGTTTTTGCTGTTTGAGATAGCCAGTTGACACCTGCAATTTAGAGATCCCTCTCTCTGTTTCTCACTCTTAGATAATGGTCTGAGCAGTGGCATAGCTAGCAGGGGATTGGTCTGTCCCAGGTGCCACCCTCGGGGGAGATGACACCACTAGTGACCAAAATCACAGTTGTTAGGAATAATACCATCATGTCATTACCATTTGATGTGTAATTTACAGCAGAATGCAGTGAAACAAACTGAAGTGAAATATCTCCATTCTAGCAAAAATTATGGCCAAAAAACCAGAAAACAAAAATGTAATTGTCTTATGTAAAAAGTACAATTTTCTTAACTCAAAAATGTACCAATGCGACTGATTGTTTAACGAGCCAATGAGATGTTGTTATGGAACCAATAAGGTGTTAGCAATGTGGTGACCTTAGGAGGGTTGGGTGGGGGGGGCATGAGCACTATCTTAACTCCAGAGCCCAGGTCAACCAGGCAGGCAGACAGACCTGAGCTCCTAGTTGAACTTTGGCCTCTGTGGCTAAGGTTTACTGGGCAGGTAGACATGGGCTCCTGTCCAAACCTGGAGCCCAGATCTACCTACTGGGTAGACCTGTGTTCCCATTCTGACTGGCGCCCAATTTCACTCCCCATCCTGGCAGGTGTTGACAAATTTTGTCATATGAGTGGTGAGAAAAATTTACGGGCCGAAGTGTCAAAATGACCTAGCTATGCCACTGGGTCTGACTGCTGCAGGCTGTGGTAAGTTGAGAGAAATTACTTCAGTTATCCTAAGCAATTATGCTTTCTGAATTTTCTTGGAAGCTGTGAAGACTAGAAACTTATAGAAAAAAGGCAAGCCTGGTAACAGGGTATTTGCATGCTATGTTCAGACATGCTATACTATGTATTTGAGATGCTAGTTAGAAATGCAAGTTTGATTTTTTTTTTTATGTTGACTGTAGGTTCAGATGCAAGTCCACCCTAAATTGTCATCTACTGAAGATGCTCTGCAATACGTTGAAGAGTTGATTCTGCAATTGTTAAACATGCTGTGCCAAGCTCAGCCAAGAAGCTTTCTGGATGTAGAGGTATAATGAAAGTTTGTTAAAGTACATTCTGATTTATCTTCAGGTGTATGTAAATATGTGTGTGTAAAAATGTAGACATCGGTTTTAGCTAGTCTGCTTATATATATTGCAGGAATGCTGCTTTGTCCCAGCCAGGTAGTTTTCAGTGATCCAGAACACTTTCAGTAAATGTTATATGCTTGAATACATGTTGTTTATATACTTACCTGAAGTTCTGGTTTTGTTTCTAAAGGATCGTGTACAAAAGAGTTTTCCCCATCCTATTGATAAGTGGGCAATAGCTGATGCACAGTCTGCAATTGAAAAGAGGAAGCGAAGAAATCCACTATTTCTTCCTGTAGAAAAAATTCACCCACTGTTAAAAGTAAGCATTATGAATACAGTGTATAAAATATTACACGTCGAACCATGTCTGTTTGTCACAATTCCTAAAGAAACTTCATAAAGCAATAACAAAACTATACCTTGATCTTCTTTTCAAGATTCTAGATTGCATAATAGATTCAATATCTAGATTGCATAAGCAGTCTACCACCTTAACTAGAAACTACTTCAACCAGGAGTTCATACATTTTGGGCTATTGTTGGTACCAGCCGAAACTTGTGGTTGCTACATTCCTGCACGTTTACCATGTTAGATGGACCAGGTCTTGTTTGCTGTGATGCTGAGATCCAGAGGTGCTCCAATAGTCTGTGAGGTCAGGAATGATGCTCACCTCCCTGCATGGTAGAGGTCTGGCACTTGTCAGTGTCACAGTGCACTTGGAGTGCCCCAGAAGTGCAGCAGGGGAGTACCCCCCCCCACCATTCAGAAGAGAAACATGAAGGTTTGTTAGAAAAGAGAGTGCTACTTGCTGTAATAAGTGAATTTATGGAATTTGGATATTGCTGATCCTCAGAAGTACAACTAGGCCTAGAAAAATACAGGTTGAGCCTAATTATTCGTGTGAGTTCTGTTCCAAGCACTCACTATAGCAAATCAATTTAAAAAACAAACATTCTTTGCTCCAGTGATTTAAAAACAACCTTGCTGACCTTTGTGATGTAAGACAAGAGTCATTAAATCAGTTCTCCTCCAAGAGCTTACAAAGAGCTGAGAGCTTACACTCAGCCCCTCCTTTCACCAATGTAAAGAGATCACCTTTATTTCACATGCTCCGGGGGGAGGGGGAAGGGAGGGGTCACCTGGAGAGAGAAGGATTGATGGATTGTCAGCCATCTCCTCATTCTTTCTCTCTCATCTCCTCTTTCTCTCTCATTTCTCTCCTCTTTCTCTATTGTTAAAGGACTGTTCAGTTTTTTAAACTGATTTTAAAGGGGTGTATTTTCCCCTTTTCCAGGGATCAGTACATTCCTTCTCATTTGCAGTGGCCATTCATGTTGAGTCATATCCATGTATAAAAAATCCATGTATAAATAGACTGGACCTCTGTTTTGGGTGCCTAGGTGCTAATTTTTACCTCTAAAAATGCCCTCCTTGTCCAGACCAGCACTTACCATTCTGCTGCACTGTGCTTCATTCTTCACTCGATCTGGGCTCTGGACAGTCACTCGATCTGAGCTCTAGTCTAGGCAGTCACGTCTATTGCCCAAAGTTCCAGCAGGCTTTGCAGCAGGATGTCTGAGAAGACGTGACTGCTCAAAGTGTTCCTGTGCCCAGATCTGGTGAAGAACAAAGGGGCAGCGTGGTAAAACAATAAGTGCTGCTCACAGGAGAGGGGTCTTGCCAAACACCAGATCCAACCTGCAGGTTATAGTTTGACAAGAGCTGGCCTAAGTAATAGAAGGTTCCAATATTAGTTTAGGTAGCCAGGCGTCTAGGATCTCAAAAATCTACTTCTTTTGATACTTCAGATACTAGATATCTTTTATACTGTTTTAGGATGAAAAAAGTGCAGACTACAACAACTTTTGTGAAAGTTGATTAACGGAATGTTACAATTCTGTGGTTAACAATATTGATGGTCTTGTAACTCATAAATCAGTGTTTCAGCTGTAGCATGGTTGTTAGTCTTATTAAGCAACTAAAAAAACATGGACCTGCTAAATTATACTAGATTTAGTAAGTTTATTAGTGTTTAGAAACATGCATTTCTTTTTTGGATTTTCATAGGCAAGCATCAAGTTAACTTTTCTTTCTTTCAGGAAGTTCTAGGTTATAAAGTTGATCATCAAGTATCTGTTTACATAGTAGCAGTATTAGAATACATTTCTGCGGATATCTTAAAGTTGGTTGGGAATTATGTACGAAATATAAGACACTTTGAAATTACAAAACAAGACATTAAAGTGGCAATGTGTGCTGATAAGGTAAGTGTATTTTATATTTGCAATTACTAAACAATGTAGCTGTAGTCAAACTAACTATATTTAGTAGGCCAAACATCACCATTTTTACTCAGAAGTCCCTGTGAGTTCAGTGGGGCTCATTACTTAGCATGATTAACTTTTTATCTTGAAGCCTCTGTGTATTATAGGAGATCCTGGCTCTTGCTATAGGGTGTGTGGTCCATTAATCATCCAGCTGTATTGGCCTAGGCCCTGGGAGACAAGTCAAACACTTGCATAATTTGTGCTGAGTTGTATTTTGGCTTCAAAAGCGGTTAGTTTAGGACAATGTTGCTGATAATCAAAGCCACAATTTCCAGCCCCATAAGCCCTCTCTCCAGAGGGCTTTCTGAAACCTGCAGAGGCAGTGTGTGTCAGAATAGCCTTTTTGATCTAAAAAACGCAAAACCGAAAGTGACGTTTTTAAGCCATATGAGGCATTCGGAGACCCAGGGAAGCCCTGGACGTGTGCTGCCTCTGCAGGCTTCAGAAAACCTGCTGGAGGCAACCAGAGCACAGCTCCAGTTGCCTCCAGAGAACTCAGGTGGGGCCAAATCTGACTCCACACAGGTCCCGGGGGACCCACGTTGAGCCAGATCCAAGGATACGGAGCCCCCACCTATGCTGGGGAAGTCACCTATGCTGACTACTGAAAACTTGAGAGAGAGCATTCAAGGTTTGAGGGGACCAACCAAGTATTATGATGCCTTCAACATCTCAAGAAATACCTCATACACAGTGCTGTTCCCAGTAGCCTGAGAGATCAGGTTGCTTCAGACAGCAGCTAGTGGAACTGCCATGCTGAACTGAGCTTATGGACTCCCCTACCCAAGATTCTAATCTGAATATTCTATAATTATGTTCTGAGCAAATTTCAGGTCGTGCATGAGATTAATACCTTTTTATCATTTTAAAATCTTTTGATACTGTTAATTAAAATTAGTGATTACCTAAAGCTATTTTTAGCATTCTCCTGTTGAATTCTTATTTCTCTTGCTGTTTCCTTACACTGGTCCTTCAGGGACTACTTGACGTTTACATACTATCCATCCACAGTGTAATAACATAAGAAAAGCTCTGCTGGATTGGGCCAATGATTCATCTGATCCAGCATCCTGTTTCCCCAAGTGGTTTGCCAGCTGTCTCTAGAGAGCCCACAAGCAGGACAGAAAGGCATACTTCTCTCCCACCATTGCTCCTCTACAACTGGTTTTGGGAAGCATACTGCCTCTAAACCCGGAGGATAGCATGCAGCAATCATGACTAGTAACTATTAATCTATCCTCCATGAGAATGCTCAGGATTCTTGAGTGAATCAGCAAAATTATACCTAAATTCCAATTGTGTGTATTAATAATAATAATAACAGGTATTTATATACCGCCTTTCTTGGTCTTTATTCAAGACTTTATTCAAGGCGGTTTACATAGGCAGGCTTTTATTTAAATCCCTTATTAAATAGGGATTTTTACAATTTGAAAGAAGGTTCTTTCTTTCAAGAACCACTACATTCAAGGTGTTTCGTTCCGATCTGGCTTCACATTCTGGCCTCCATCCTCCCACGCTCAGAGCAGATGGAATGGCTCGGCTTCAGCTTGTCAGCTGCTTCAAGGTCGCATGGTGCCGGTGGCCTCGAACTGGCGACCTTGTGGATGTTATCTTCAGGCAGACGGAGGCTCTACCCTCTAGACTGACCTCCTGCTCAGTATTAGAATACTGAGGCATCTTTGTAATGTGGACTTGAGAATTCTATCTTCCAGTTTTGGTCACTGCATACTACACTGGGTGATTAAACAGTATGGGACGGAGTATAACCATTGCTAGTTCTTCAGAGGCTTTTTTTCTTTATGCCTGATATGATATACCTGTTTCAAGATATAGTTTCTTTTCTAATTTTCAGTTTGGCTTGCAGTGATCTCATTTCCCCAGTGTTCTTAACTTACAAGTGCACATATATATCTCTAAAGTAATTACTCTTCTTTTTTCCACTTTAATTATTTGAACAGGTGTTGATGGATATGTTCCATCAGGATGTAGAGGACATTGGTACACTGACTCTGTCTGATGAAGAACCATCCACTTCAGGAGAACAAACGTACTATGATCTTGTAAAGTCATTCATGGCAGAGGTTCGACAGTTTATAAGGGAGCTAAATCTCATAATAAAAGTTTTTAGAGAGCCTTTTATTGCAAACCCCAAGCTATTTTCAGGTCATGTAAGTATGTTGACTTATTTTCGTGTATACTGCAAGAGTTGTTTGCGTTATGTTGGAATAACCTCTTCTGAATTGAGTACTATGCCATGTTGAGATGTTATTAAGTGTGTGCAAGATGTGAGGGCAGCAGCAAGAGTGCTTTGGCAAACCCTGCCCCCAAGCTAACGCATTCTCACTTACACTGTCTTGAAGCCTACTCTGACAAGTATAGCATTTATCTGCAATGATAAGTGCTGTTCCCAGAAAGAGATTCTCTCTGTGATTGGGAATGCTGGACACCCAACATTCTCCTACTTTGTGTCCGTCTTTTCTCAGAAGGAGGACTGTGCAATTGTGGATGCTGGATCATTGGGCAGTGGGGGAGGGAGAGCTAATCCCCACAGAGCTAATAAAAACATGAATGGCACAGGTCTACAGATTAAGATCGACAGGGAACTAGTTAACAACCACTTAACTGTCCTAAGTGAATTCAAGTCATTTGGACCAGATGAATTTCATCCTAGTACAGTGTTCCTTAACCAGTGGTACTTGAGCTGGTATCTGGTGGTACCCATGGGACTCCCAGACCCTCACTGCTTAGCAGCGGGACCAGCAAAAGCAACATGACAAAGCAGCATTAGGAGGCTCGGTTCAGTGGGCAAACTCCAGTGTGTGCTTTTCGCAGTCTTGAAAAAGACCTCCCTTCTGCCCTTACTTTACCAGTGTTGGTTGCACTGCATTTGGCCTCCCAATCCAATGTACTCACAGAGCATCTGTCAAATCTTAGGGAAATCCTGGAGGACAGAGGAGGTACCACTAGAGCAGCAGTTCCCAAACTCTCTGGGAGTTTGTGACCCACTGTAACTCTTAGTGGGGGGAGAGTGGAATGCAGCGACACGCTTGGGATGATCGCGTCTCTGCCAGGGCTTTCAGGGCATTTTTACACTTACCTGAGCTTACACCGCCCTCCAGGGCAGGGGGGCACAGCAGAGGGCTCCCCAAGCCTTGTAAAATCTAAAAATATAGTAAAATCTAAAAATTTCATGATTGTGAAGCCAGAAGTAGGTTGCAGTTTTTATTTTTAGATTTTACAAGGCTTGAGGACCCCTGTGGAGGCCTCCACAGGGCATCCTGCTCCCCAAAGGCCAGTGTGAGCTCCAGTAAGTGTAAAAATGCCTCTGAAAGCCCTGGCAGCTGCGCAATCATGTTGCTGCATTTCCCCTGCCCTGACCCTTAAAGGGGCACAGACAGAGCTTCTTTGTCTGGGGTGTTTTAGTGCCCCAGTTTGAGAGCCTCTGCGCTAGAGCGCAGAGACTAATGTAGTCCCAATCTTTAAAAAAGATGACCTGGGAAATTACACACCCATTAGTCTGACTACAAAACTTGGGAAGATATTAGAACAAGTTATTAAAAATGCACTCTGCAAACCTTTGGATAACAGCTCTGTGATTAATAGAAGCCAACATGGATTTGTCAAAAACAAATCTTGTCAGGCAAATCTAATCTCTTTTTTCCCCAAACTAAAAACCACCTGATCATTTTGGTATCTCTGAACAAGATACAGGGTTCTTTGCGCCATCTCCAGAAGAATATTGTGGGGAAAAGTACAAACCGAAGCATGCTTCTTTCTGCACGACACACGTCCCTGCAACACTTCTGTCAGTGATCTGCACTCATATCTGGCTACCAAGCATCCTTAGAATTGTCTTCTGCCTTAGAAAACAATCCTTAGAAAAGAAAACATCCTTAGAAAACATCCTTGTCTGCCTTAGAAAACAATAGAAAGAGATAAGAACATATATGAGTGTTCTGGTTCCTATTACAAATGTGTAGCTCATCAGCTGAGAGCAGATAATGACCTGATAATTGAGAGAGCCAAATTATCATGGGGAATTTTTCTTCACTGGAGCTCTTCATGCAGAGACTCAACAAGCACCTGCAAGAGAGAATTTCCTGCTACAGGTAGGGAGTTGGACTGGATGACTTTGTGGGTCCCTTCCAACTCTATGATTATAAAATCATAGGTTCAGTGTTTGTCACTGCAGGCAAGCACTATAATTGTGGGGGTCAGGGCTTTAGGAGTGCATTATGCAGGACAGGATGTGCTGGTGTACTTCTGCTTCCTCCATGTGTTGTGCACATTTCTAATACTAGCTACACAGGTCTCTAGTTTAGGATAAATACCAATGTGCTCAGTATTTTAAAACCAAACCATATTATATGTATACCACTGCATAGGTTTGATACATCAGGTTAATTCAAAATCTGCACTATAGAGCAGAACAGTGACCATTTTCTTTTGTAAGCCAGTTGTTCTTTAGTAATAGGTACATTAAAGCTCATTGTGTGGAATAACCTTACATTCATTTCTTGACTTTTTGTTATCTTCATACATGTATGACTTTTTGCAGTATCGTCTGACTTCTTGCAGTGCTCATTCTTGTTTTGATTGATAACCAATGTATTGCTATTGCTGGCATGGATGATGTACTGTTATTGGTTCTTTCACATTTCTTTATTTTTATTTAAGGCATTTATACCCTGTCTTACTGGTCTGTAGGCAATTTTGCCTATGTAGTTATGTGCCTAATAATAAAACAAATACAGGTTGAGTCTCATTATTCTAATTGAGGGTTCAGTTCCCAGAACTGGAAGTGGATGGCAAAACAATGGCACTAAAGCAAATCAATTTAAAAAACAAATTTCCTTTGTTGGTGATTTTGAAAACAGCCTTGCTGACCTTTGTGATGTTAAGACAGTCATTAGGCAAACAATCCATCAATCAGTCTCTCTCCAGGCAAGTCAAGGACCCCTCCTTTCACCCAGAGCAAAGTGATCTTTCTTTCACATGCTCAGGGGGAAGGGGAGGGTTGCTTTGCCTTGGAGTGAAACTGGAGAGAGAATGATTGGTAGACGCCTGCCCTCCTTCTCATTAACAAGGCTAACTAGGCTATTGTTAAAGGACTGACTGTGATTTTAAAGGGATGCATTTTTCCCCTTCTCCAGGGATCAGCACATCCTTCTTTTTTGCACTGGCCATTCCTGTTGAGTCAAATCCGTGTAGAAAAAATCAGTGTATAACAAGGTTGGACCTGTATTAAAAAGCAGAAAAAACTTTTGAGTTCCCCTCAAAAAACTGCAGCAGTCTTATTCAACCACCATAATCCAGCTGACCATAACCCCTTTTCCAAAGCTGAACAAAAAAGCAAAATCTTTATGCAACATCTGGTTTAATGTCTTAATTCTAATTTCCAGTTCCTGTTTATCAACTTATTTATTTTTGTAGGATGTAGAAAATATATTCAGTCGAATATCCGATATTCATGAACTTAGTGTGAAGTTGTTGGGCCACATTGAAGATACAGTAGAAATGACAGATGAAGGCAGTCCCCACCCTTTAGTAGGAAGCTGTTTTGAAGATTTGGCAGAGGTAAGTGGTTCTGTGTCTTTCTAATAGATACTGAGTGAATCATGCAGACCCTTGGTATCAGTGGAGGATCTACATAAGAACAACCCCACTGGATCAGGCCTTAGGCCCATCTAGTCCAGTTTCCTGTATCTCACAGTGGCCCCACCAAATTCTGTTCCAGGAATCCCATGGATACTAAATTCCGTGGATAATGAAATTCGGGGGGTGGGGGTGGGCAGCAAACAGGATGTGCCATACAGTTACCTTCCTCAGAATGCCTCCCTGTGCCTTAGAAGGCCTCCTGGACACAACTGGAATACACAATGTGTGACCTTCCCATGCATCAGGACACCTCCTGGACACAACCAGAAGCCATTTCTGGTCGTGTCTGGGAGGTCCTCTGAGGCCCTACCTCAGATGGGTTTTCTGAAGTAGGCTTGGCACCCACAGATATTTAAATCCCCAGGTGCCAAGCCCATAGATAAGGAGGGCTCACTGAATATACCCGTATTGCTAAGGCCAGTCCACTCAGTGGCAGGGTAAAGCAGCGGATGGCACATCCGGGGAGAGTGGTGAACTGGAGTGTATGTGCCCTGGACCTGCCCACTACCAAACCCAGTCAGCAGCTCATCTGGCCTCAGGCTAATTTGCCCCGCTCTTCCAGAACATTCTTCAGACTCTGAAGAACCATTGGGAAGGGGGAAGATGGTTGTGCTTAAAGTTTCTTCTGGTTCCTGGCTAGCTAGTTTCAGTTGCTATCATCCTTTTTCAATCAGTCTTCAGAAGCTGGAGAGCAATCCAGTCTTGGGGTTGTTCTGCTCTGAATGGGATTGCACTCCCTCTGAAGGAGCAGTCCCACAGTTTAGGGGTTCTCCTGGATGCAAAACTGCTCCTGGATTTCCAAGCTGGTGGTTGTGGTGAAGGAAACTTTTGCTCATCTTTGTCTGATCCAAGAGCTGCAACCATACCTGTACTGGTCAGACTTGGCCACGGTGACCCATGCTCTAGTGACATCTAGATTAGTTTACATGGGACTGGCTTTGAAGACTGTCTGGAAACTGTAGTTAGTGCAGAATGTGTCTGCCTGTATGGTTGTGGGGACTCATTGGTTTGCTGAAGTGTAGCTTCAGTAGCTACACTGGCTGCCAGTTTGTTTCCAGGCACAATTCAAGATGCTAGTTTTAACTTTAACCCTTTACAGCTTGTGGCCAGAATATTTGAGGGGCTGTCTCCTTCCATATAATCCGACCCATCCTCTGAGGTCATCGGAGGGGCCCTCTTAACCGGGCAGCCATGGTGATGGTGAGGAAGATGACAGTGAGGGCCTTCTCAGTGGTGGCTTTTTGTGGAATTCCCTTCCCCTACAATTAAGAATGGCTGCCTCCTTGGAGACCTTTTTGCGAGGCCTTAAGACCTTTTTATGCAGGTTGATGATTGACCACTGTAATTTTGCATGATGTTTGAAACTGCATTGCAGGTCATTTACCTGTTCTGTAATTCTTTATGTAGGAGCTAGCATTTGATCCTTATGAATCATACACTCAAGATATTTTACGGACTGGTTTTCATGACCATTTTCTTAGCCAGTTATCAAAGCCTGGGGCAGCATTCTATTTACAGGTATGTCTATTTTATGTTTTTAATCTTGCCCTTCCTGACTGAAAGGCAGGGTAGAAATTAATTAAGCTAATGGACCTGGCAAGTGTTGTTGCAGTACACTGGGCTCTCCAAATTATGGATGGCTGCATCAGCACTTTTGCACAGGGGCAGTTTGTCCTTTGGTGGTGCTTTTGCCCAGGCATGGTAGCGCTGGGCCAGCAAGAGTTGTATGTTTTGAGCTACATAAAGATCCTGGAACCTGTCCAGTATGTATGTAGGGAACTTGCAAGTGTACACTTGTTAGTAAGACAAACAAGTTTTGTTTTTTTTCAATTTCCAGTCAATAGGAGATGGTTTTAAAGAAGCTGTTCAGTATGTTTTACCAAGACTCCTTCTGGTTCCTGTTTACCATTGTCTTCACTATTTTGAACTTTTAAAGGTAAGGGAATTGTTTCACCAAATATTTAAAAAAATTTATCACTTCAGATTTGAAGAAATGGTCAGTGAAAGTTTGTTACTAGGAATAGGCAGTGGGTAATCCTGCAAGAAAAGAAAAGCTACTTGCTTTTCTTGTGTTTCAGCTTGTGTGTATGCATGACTTGTGTGAACAGGGAAATGCAGACAGTCAACACATCAAATCATAAGCTTTGTTTCAAAATCTGTGGCTGGCATCTAGAGAGGCATATGTGTTGAGCACTTGCATTTCCTCAGAGGAAGAACCAGTTGTTCATCTGACAGCAGTCCCTCATGTCTCACAGAGTCTTGCTTTAGCAAGGTTCCCTGACCTTTTGGGGGCTTCACCTGGAGCACATCTCCAGTGTATACAGAATGGTGGTTTGAATCCCAGTTATTAAGTTAACCAAAAACAAAAAGATTTTTGAATGTTTTTTAGAATTCTACTACACATTTTCTGCCACCATAAAGATAAACAAATGTAAGCACACATTGGCTCACATTTTCTTCCTGACTCTCAGACTTCCTGAATTCCATAATAAGTTGTAATTTGCATGAAAAGGTATACTTCTCATAGTTCTAAGCATAGGTTATACAAATTATAATTTTGTGCATTTGCAGTTACCCTACTTAGTCATTAGATGGAGTTGGAATACAATATACAACACTACTGATTTAAAGAGAGGCAGTTATGCAGAAGTGAGTAATCTAGTTTTGTGGTTCAGTCTTAATGTGTGAGATGGCTATATGAGTCTTTTCAATACATGTATGCCACAAAAAATAGGCAGTGGGGACCACAATTTCATTCTCAGCTAACTCATTGTAAAACATTTTTTTCTAAAGCACTCAAAATGTTTCATATACAGTATCTCTCACTAATTTTCAATATATTTGTAAAGAAGGCCAGTGTTTCTGTCCCCATGTTTTAGATGAGAGGACCCCAAGTCTTAAGACAGTGGCTTTCCTAAGACTTGTCAATGAGTTGATTGTCTTTTTTTCCTTTTTTATTTTTTAAAATTTATTATTTTAAGCATCAAGTACAACATTTTGTAATTAGAACAAAAGGAATCTATTTAAGATGACCATATAAATAGGTTCTTCATTTTCCACATTACTCTTTTTTCCAAGTTCAAAAGACATTGGCGCTCCAGCAAAAAACACTAATCACTGACTGAAGACCCATTTTTCCCATAAACCCAAAAGACTTCCCAAAAACATTCAGGAGGACAGGAGGTTTATTACGTATTAACATATCTAAGAACTCAAGTTCAAAGTGAACGGAAATGCCTTGATCTCCCGAGGCAACAATTTTGTGGGGTACAAATGCCATCTATGAACTACCTTTAAAACCATTTCTTTCTTTCTAGCTGATATTGATTTATAGGGTTATTTGGTCCATATTCCCATCCATTCTTCCTCTATCAGTATTCAAATTTTTCCCCCAAGTTATTTTAACTCCCATACCCTTTCCATATTCTCTCTCAATAATATTTCTATATATTAATGAAGTTAATCCTTTTCTATTATGTTTATTTTCTTCTATACAATATTGTTCAAATTCTGTTAATGGTCTCATAGAGCCAAATTCTTTATATAGTTGCATCACAAAACTCCTTACTTGTTTTATTTGTAGCCAATTAGTTCTTATTTGACTTGTATATATTAACTATACCAATTTCTCCATCTTCCTCCATCTCAACTCAATCAGGAGTGTCTTCTATCTGTATAAAGTTGGTAATTTGATTTAACTGGAAAGCTTCATAATATTTTTCCTATTGTGGAACTGGAAACCCTAACCCTCCTTTTGCACTTTGACCATATTTAACACTCTTTATAAGCCTTATTTTCTTCCCTGTTCCTGCAATAAACTTCTCCACATTTTTTTGCCATACTTTTATTTTTTTAATATCTGGTTGTAAAGGTATAGAAATAGGAATAAAAATTTTGGTAGAAGATATGCTTTAATTAATGCTACTCTACCTAACATCAATAAGTTTAATCCAGGTCTTCATTTTCACCTTTATAAATTGAAATAGTTGTTTATAATTTCTAAATATTAATTGATTTACATTTTTTGTTACCCATATTCACAAATATTTAAAACTTGAATAACATGAGTCAAATTGAGACATTTTTTCAGTTTCTTTTTGTTCTACTATAGTCATATTTAAACATAACAACTTAGATTTTTGATAATCAGTTTTTAAGTCTGTATAATAATGAAAGTCTTCCAGTATTTGTTTCAATGAATTTATGCTTTTTAATGGGTCTTCCAAAATGCAAGCATACCGTCACCATACAGATTTATTTTATGATGCCTGTTTTTAAACATTAGTCCTTTAATATTTTCACTTTTTCTTATTTCTGCTGCAAGCGGCTCAGTTGTTGTTGCAAACATTATTGGGGATAAAGGGTCACCTTGATTTGTCCCTCTAAAAAGAGTAAATTTATCTGATTCTATACCATTAATAAGTACTGTGGCCCCTGCCCCTATGAATAATTTTTTTAACGTTTTAATGAAATTTTCACCCATATTCATTTTTTCTTAATAAATCAAACATATACCGCCATTCTACATGATCAAAAGCTTTAAGTGCATCTAGCGAAAGTATTGCTAATTTCTGAGTTTTTTATTAGCTTTATGTATTACGTTCAAAACTCTACGAATTTGGTTGGCAACCTTCAGTCTCGAAAGACTATGGTATCGCGCTCTGGAAGGTGGTTCTGGCACAGCGTCTAGTGTGGCTAAAAAGGCCAATCCGGGAGTGACAATCCCTTCCACACTGGGAGCAAGTGCAGTCTGTCCCTGGTCTGTCTCCCTGGCTATGGGCCTTCCTTCTTTGCCTCTTAGCCTCAGACTGTTGGCAAAGTGTCTCTTCAAACTGGGAAAGGCCATGCTGCACAGCCTGCCTCCAGGCGGGCCGCTCAGAGGCCAGGGTTTCCCACTTGTTGAGGTCCATCCCTAAGGCCTTCAGATCCCTCTTGCAGATGTACTTGTATCGCAGCTGTGGTCTACCTGTAGGGCGCTTTCCTTGCACGAGTTCTCCATAGAGGAGATCCTTTGGGATCCGGCCATCATCCATTCTCACGACATGACCGAGCCAACGCAGGCGTCTCTGTTTCAGCAGTGAATACATGCTAGGGATTCCAGCACGTTCCAGGACTGTGTTGTTTGGAACTTTGTCCTGCCAGGTGATGCCGAGGATGCGTCGGAGGCAGCGCATGTGGAAAGCGCTCAGTTTCCTCTCCTGTTGTGAGCAAAGAGTCCATGACTCGCTGCAGTACAGAAGTGTACTCAGGACGCAAGCTCTGTAGACCTGAATCTTGGTATGTTCCGTCAGCTTCTTGTTGGACCAGACTCTCTTTGTGAGTCTGGAAAACGTGGTAGCTGCTTTACCGATGCGCTTGTTTAGCTCGGTATCGAGAGAAAGAGTGTCGGAGATCGTTGAGCCAAGGTACACAAAGTCATGGACAACCTCCAGTTCATGCGTAGAGATTGTAATGCAGGGAGGTGAGTCCACATCCTGAACCATGACCTGTGTTTTCTTCAGGCTGATTGTCAGTCCAAAATCTTGGCAGGCCTTGCTAAAATGATCCATGAGCTGCTGGAGATCTTTGGCAGAGTGGGTAGTGACAGCTGCATCGTCGGCAAAGAGGAAGTCACGCAGACATTTCAGCTGGACTTTGGATTTTGCTCTCAGTCTGGAGAGGTTGAAGAGCTTTCCGTCTGATCTGGTCCGGAGATAGATGCCTTCTGTTGCAGTTCCAAAGGCCTGCTTCAGCAGGACAGCGAAGAAAATCCCAAACAAGGTTGGTGCAAGAACACAGCCCTGCTTCACTCCGCTTCGGATGTCAAAAGGGTCTGATGTGGAGCCATCGAAGACAACAGTGCCCTTCATGTCCTTGTGGAAAGATCTGATGATGCTGAGGAGCCTGGGTGGACATCCGATCTTGGGGAGAATCTTGAAGAGGCCGTCTCTGCTGACCAGGTCGAAAGCCTTTGTGAGATCTATGAGGGCTATAAAGAGTGGCTGTTGTTGTTCCCTGCATTTCTCCTGCAGTTGTCTAAGGGAGAATACCATATCAGTGGTGGACCTGTTGGCTCGGAATCCACACTGCGATTCTGGATAGACGCTCTCTGCAAGTACCTGGAGCCTCTTTAGTACAACTCGGGCAAATAGCTTTCCTACAGTGCTAAGGAGAGAGATGCCGCGGTAGTTGTTGCAGTCACCCCTGTCACCTTTGTTCTTGTACAGCGTGATGATGTTTGCATCCCTCATGTCTTGAGGTACTCCACCTTCTCTCCAGCAGAGACAGAGGATTTCATGCAGCTCAGTGACGATGATGTCTTTGCAGCATTTCAGGACTTCAGCAGGGATGCTGTCTTTTCCAGGTGCCTTGCCAAAGGCAAGGGAGTCCAGGGCCACGTGAAGTTCTTCTAGGGTTGGTTCACTGTCAAGCTCTTCCAGCACAGGCAGGCACTCAATGTTGTTCAGTGCTTCTTCGGTGACTACATTTTCTCTGGAATATAGCTCAGAGTAGTGCTGCACCCAGCGTTCCATCTGCTGCGCCCAATCCTGGATGACCTCGCCTGTGGCAGACTTCAGAGGGGCAATTTTCCTCTGTGTTGGACCTAGGGCCTGCTTGATACCGTCATACATTCCCTTGATGTTGCCCGTGTCAGCTGCTATCTGTATCTCGGAACAGAGCTGGAGCCAGTAGTCGTTAGCACATCTCCTGGCAGTCTGTTGGACTTTGCTGCGAGCAGTTCGGAGGACCTGCAGGTTGCGCTCACTGGGACAGGCCTTGTATGCTGCTTGAGCTCTCTTCTTTTCCTCAATGACTGGTGTCAACTCCGCAGAGTGGGCTTCAAACCAGCCTGCCGCCTTGTTGGTCTTCTTGCCGAATATGGACAAGGCGGTGTTGTAAACGGCATTCTTGAAATGTTCTCATCTGTTGGATGCGTTATCATCAAGATCACACGCAGTTATCATGGTGCTGCCTGCGACACTGACCACTCCCTGGTGCAGCAGAGTGAAACTGCGAACAAAGCGACTGTATCACATGAAAAAGGAAGGAAGACCTCGCATTGATACCAGCAAGACCCGGGATCAGAGAAAAGTGGAGGAATTTGCACAAGCGCTTGAGGAATCTCTTCCAGGCCCAGCCGACGCAAACGCATCCAACTCTACGAATAGCATCCTTCATTTGTCTTCCTGGCATAAATCCATATTGATCTGTATAGATATAATTAGTAATAAAGCTATTTAGTCTTTGTGCGGATGTTGATGAAAAAATCTTTTGATCCTGATTTTGCAATGTGATTGGTCTATACGATGATGGGAGCATTGGCTCTTTTTCTAGTTTTAATATGGCTATAATTCTAGCTGTCCTCCAAGACTCTGGTATTTCTCCACCTTTCAAAATTGAGTTAAATAGTTTTAGGTGTTCTATAACATCCTCTTCCCAAATTTTATAAAAATCTGCTGTGAACCCATTGCAGCCTGGTGTTTTTCCTTTTTTAAGTTTTTTTATGACTGATTTTATTTCCATTATTATTATTGGAGAATTAAGTTGTTCTTTATGTTTTTCTAAAATTTGATTAACTGTTAGTGAGTTTACAAATTTTTTAGTGTTTCTATCTGATGTTATTTCTGTTTCATACAAATTCTTACTGTATTCCATAAATGTAGTTACTATTTGTTGTTGTGAATTTACTACTATGCCCTCTTTCGTTTTCACAGACACAATTGCCCTTTTAATTGCTTTCCTTTTAATTGCTTTCCTTCCTCATTACTTTGAGCTGTGCCATGTGGGTTCCAGTGAGAGGCCAGGAGCAGTTCTCCTGAGCAGAACCTTCCCCTCCCTGCCCTGTCTTCTAACAAACATGTTTTAAATTGTCAATACCATTATTTCAACTTTTTAAACTTATTTCAATTATTAATGTCCTCCTCACTTACTAGTCCATCTACTAATAAATTATTAGACTCACTTTAAAGTGTTAATCATTTAAGTTTCTAGTCCATCTACTAATTCAGTTAATACTTAAATTCTTAACTCTATCTTATTCTTCACAATCCCTCTTAATAATCTCATCCCAATTCTGCTATAATTGGCTCTTATCTTTTTATGTCCTTCTACTTGGCATATAGCCCAAAAACACAGGTGTTCAGTTACTCTGGGAAAGTTCAACAAAGTCTATCTTATCAGAGTTTTTTTCTTTCAACTCTGCTCCACTGTCGTCCATGTTCCTCTTGCAGGTTTCTTTCCCTTCCTTTTTCCAGGAGTTGTATCTTCATTTCTTTGAAAAAATCCTTTAACTGTATTTCTTCCATCATAACTCCTGTGTTATGTCCACACCAGACAATCAGTTTGAACGGAAAGCCCCAAGTGTAATTTATGTTTTGTTTCCGAAGCTCTTCTGTGTACACTTTCTACTCTCTCTGTTTCTGAATTGTCTCTGAAGCCAGATCCTGATATATCTCTACTTCCACTCCTTCTTATATTAACTTATTTCCACTCCTTAAAACACGGTAAACAGCCACCTTTGTTGTATAGAAATCAAATCTTACAATTATATCCCTGCACCAATTCTTATTTCTCCTTCCACCAACTCTGTGAACACATTCCAACTGCTTTTCTGTTATCTGCAGGTCAGGGTAGACATCTTTAAACCATCTTGTAATTATGTCCTTTAACTCTTCTCTCCTTTCTCCCTCCTTGAAGTTTCTCAGTTGTAAATTCTGATGATGGCCGCCTTATCTCTCAGTCTTTTTAATTCATTTTCCATCATATCAGTCTTCTCCTGCTGTTTTTGCACCATTTCAAATGCTTCATTGGCTATCTGTTCAGCGTTTTCAATATTAGCTTCCACATTCGAAAGCGTTGCTCTTATTGGAGCAATAATAGCTGCCTTGTCCATTAGTAAATCCTTTCTTAATTGCTATAACAGCAGTTTCATATCTCCACATTGGTGAACAGCTATTTTATCCTTCTTCATTATTTTCTGCTCCTTCCCTTTCATTTTAAATAATAATAATACAGGTATTTATATACCGCCTTTCTTGGTCATCAGATTTCTCCTCAGACTTTATTCAAGGCAGTTTACAAAAGCAGGCTGTTCTAAATTCCTGTAGGGATTTTTACAATTGAAGAAAGGTTCTATCTTTCAAGAACCACAACATTTCAGATGGATCTTTCTGACCTGGTATCACATTCTGGCCTCCAGTTTCCTGACAAGCAGCTCCTTCATCTCTCACATGGAGGGCAGCCAAGATGCTTTTTCACTCACACCAAAGAGCAGGTGGAATAACTCGGCTCGGCTTGTCAGCTGCTTCAAGGTCTCACCATTCACGGTGCCGGTGGCCTCAAACTGGCGTCCTGCAGATGTTATCTTCAGGCAAATGGAGGCTCTACCCTCTAAACCAGACCTCATGCCCGGCTTTATCGCTTACCGGCTTTATCGCTGGTAGAATCTTCCAGGGAGGACTCCGCAGATTCAGCTTGCTCCCATTCTTCTGAAGAGCATTCCAGTCTTTTTGTTTTTGGTATCCTCTTTCACCTATTCATAGTTACACTCTTCCAGAGTTGTTGTTAATCTTTGTATGTAGGTTCACATTTAATTATTCCATAATAGGCAGGGTCGGAGTGGAGCTGGTCTTCTATGCTGCCATCTTCTTTGCAGCAAGCCACGCCCCCCTCAATGAGTTGATTGTCAAGCTGCGGTTTGTCCATGTTCTTAATATAAGGTATATCAGCTTTCACCTGTACTCCTATTTGCCACAGCACTATTTCCTTTCTAATGGCTATTTGCTGATGTGTGTTCTGAACCTTCGTAGATTGTGAGCCCATGTGGGATAGGGGATGTGATATTTGCCATATAAATCTTGTTGTGAACTTTTGTTGAAATTTGATTTATATAAATATTTATTATAATATAAATATTTAATAATCCCAATTTTATAGAAAGCGAAGGAATCTATACTTTTTTAGTTCTTTAATTTTGGGAAATAGTTTTTGTTTGTGCAAAGTGGGAGAAAACTAAAGCTAATGGGGTCACACTTTGGGGAGCTTTGTGGGGCTTTTCCAGTTTTTATAAAAGAGTGTCTCACTGAGCTGCGTCCCAGTTGTTTCTAGTTTCTAACTTTGCTAATCTCCTTTTGTCAGTTGCCAGAATGCTTGTACAGGCTACCTACTATATCCAAAGATCCAAAGAGTTCAATTTCACTTATCCACAGGTGTGGGAGGTCATCCCTGTTAACATTGTTTATTTGCTTTCCAGAGTGAAAATGTTCTTCTTTTACAGATCACCTAAGCTAGCAAGCCTTTAGCGACATGCAGGCAGCCTGAATGCTTGAAAGACTAGATCAAACGCGAAGAAGAAGCAGGAGTGAACTGTTTCCTGTTAGCATTTGATTGCCCGAAAAGACTTCCAGGTTGCTGAGCCTAGCTATAATCTTGCATACTCATAGCAACCTGTAAAAGGAAAAGCATTTTAAACAATGTTAATGGGTGTGGGGAGCATGGAGTAACCCCTGTATCTACGATTTCCATATCAGTGGGGAGGGCTCTGGAATGGAACCTCTGCAGATACTTCTGCAGATACCTCTGCAGAAACTTTTGAGTAGCCCTCTCCTGCTTTTCTGGTTGTAGTTTAACACAGATTATATAGGCCTGTAAAACTGAGAACACACGGGCAACATCAAGGGGATGTATGACGGTATCAAGCAGGCCCTAGGTCCAACACAGAGGAAAATTGCCCCTCTGAAGTCTGCCACAGGCGAGGTCATCCAGGATTGGGCGCAGCAGATGGAACGCTGGGTGCAGCACTACTCTGAGCTATATTCCAGAGAAAATGTAGTCACCGAAGAAGCACTGAACAACATTGAGTGCCTGCCTGTGCTGGAAGAGCTTGACAGTGAACCAACCCTAGAAGAACTTCACGTGGCCCTGGACTCCCTTGCCTTTGGCAAGGCACCTGGAAAAGACAGCATCCCTGCTGAAGTCCTGAAATGCTGCAAAGACATCATCGTCACTGAGCTGCATGAAATCCTCTGTCTCTGCTGGAGAGAAGGTGGAGTACCTCAAGACATGAGGGATGCAAACATCATCACGCTGTACAAGAACAAAGGTGACAGGGGTGACTGCAACAACTACCGCGGCATCTCTCTCCTTAGCGTTGTAGGAAAGTTGTTTGCCCGAGTTGTACTAAAGAGGCTCCAGGTACTTGCAGAGAGCATCTATCCAGAATCGCAGTGTGGATTCCGAGCCAACAGGTCCACCACTGATATGGTATTCTCCCTTAGACAACTGCAGGAGAAATGCAGGGAACAACGACAGCCACTCTTTATAGCCTTCATAGATCTCACAAAGGCTTTCGACCTGGTCAGCAGAGACGGCCTCTTCAAGATTCTCCCCAAGATCGGATGTCCACCCAGGCTCCTCAGCATCATCAGATCTTTCCACAAGGACATGAAGGGCACTGTTGTCTTCGATGGCTCCACATCAGACCCTTTTGACATCCGAAGCGGAGTGAAGCAGGGCTGTGTTCTTGCACCAACCTTGTTTGGGATTTTCTTCGCTGTCCTGCTGAAGCAGGCCTTTGGAACTGCAACAGAAGGCATCTATCTCCGGACCAGATCAGACGGAAAGCTCTTCAACCTCTCCAGACTGAGAGCAAAATCCAAAGTCCAGCTGAAATGTCTGCGTGACTTCCTCTTTGCCGACGATGCAGCTGTCACTACCCACTCTGCCAAAGATCTCCAGCAGCTCATGGATCATTTTAGCAAGGCCTGCCAAGATTTTGGACTGACAATCAGCCTGAAGAAAACACAGGTCATGGTTCAGGATGTGGACTCACCTCCCTGCATTACAATCTCTACGCATGAACTGGAGGTTGTCCATGACTTTGTGTACCTTGGCTCAACGATCTCCGACACTCTTTCTCTCGATACCGAGCTAAACAAGCGCATCGGTAAAGCAGCTACCACGTTTTCCAGACTCACAAAGAGAGTCTGGTCCAACAAGAAGCTGACGGAACATACCAAGATTCAGGTCTACAGAGCTTGCGTCCTGAGTACACTTCTGTACTGCAGCGAGTCATGGACTCTTTGCTCACAACAGGAGAGGAAACTGAGCGCTTTCCACATGCGCTGCCTCCGACGCATCCTCGGCATCACCTGGCAGGACAAAGTTCCAAACAACACAGTCCTGGAACGTGCTGGAATCCCTAGCATGTATTCACTGCTGAAACAGAGACGCCTGCGTTGGCTCGGTCATGTCGTGAGAATGGATGATGGCCGGATCCCAAAGGATCTCCTCTATGGAGAACTCGTGCAAGGAAAGCGCCCTACAGGTAGACCACAGCTGCGATACAAGGACATCTGCAAGAGGGATCTGAAGGCCTTAGGAGTGAACCTCAACAGGTGGGAAACCCTGGCCTCTGAGCGGCCCGCTTGGAGGCAGGCTGTGCAGCATGGCCTTTCCCAGTTTGAAGAGACACTTTGCCAACAGTCTGAGGCTAAGAGGCAAAGAAGGAAGGCCCATAGCCAGGGAGACAGACCAGGGACAGACTGCACTTGCTCCCGGTGTGGAAGGGATTGTCACTCCCGGATTGGCCTTTTTAGCCACACTAGACGCTGTGCCAGAACCACCTTTCAGAGCGCGATACCATAGTCTTTCGAGACTGAAGGTTGCCAATACCAAAACTGAGAATCAGAAAAACTTTTTTTTATTTATAGTGGTTTTATATGAATTTTGGATGCTGATTCCAAAAACGTCAATTTTGTCCTATCATGTCTAGTTTTGGAGATACGGCATAGCCTCATTAGTGAATGGTTCAAGCAGCTTTCTCATGAGAAAGCAATGGTGTGGGCTTCCTCATTAGGAAGCTGCTTGAACCATTCACCAGTGAGGATATTGCTGTATCTCCAAAACTGGACATGACAGGGCAAAACTGATGCCGTGTTTTAAATCAGTACCCCAAATATACCCAGGAATAGGTCTAGCATTTAAGGCAGCTAAATGTTTGTTGGCCTGTGTTGTTCTCTTGTCCGAGTTATTGATTCAGAGAGACTGTCCCCTGAAGGATCAAACCTGATTTGTGAAGCTGCTGTTGAAATATGAATAGTAGTTTATGTTGCTTTATCACCTTCATAGCAATTAGAAGAGAAAAGTGAAGATGAAGAAGATAAAGAGTGTTTGAAGCAAGCAATTACAGCCCTCCTTAATCTTCAGAGTAGTATGGAAAGAATATGCTCTAAAAGTCTTGCAAAGAGAAGACTTAGGTAAATACATTTTAATTTCTCTCCCTCTTTCCCCTACTCCCTGTTTTCAGCCCTGAATTGCTATGTAATAAATCCAAGCTTTCCAGTTTCCTTTCACTAAACAATAGACAAAATAGTTTGTGACAAGCCTTTTTTCAGAGGAAGTGACATCGAAGTCCAGAAAGCTATTGTTTTAAATCTCTGTGTATATGTATGTGTCCATCTGTTCAGCTGTCCTTGCGCTCTTTTTAGTGAAGACATCTTGAGACTCTACTGGTAAGCGGCAGAAGGAAAAAAATAACTTTTCATTTGTTGCAGCGACAAAAATCTTACAAAATATTTAAAGTGTCTAAAGAAGTTTGTGTAAACTCATGATATGGTACATTCTGTGACTAAAGTAGATTGTGTAGTGTCACTTTTTTCTTTTGATGTATTGACAATTTCTGTTCATTAATGAAGGATAAGTTGCCAGTTGGCTACATTGGAAAATGGAGTGGCTTCTTGAAATTGTATATCAAGTACATATATTAAAAACTGGGACCCTAGCACTGCCTGATCTGATGCATTGTATTTAACTGAAATCAACCCATGGGATTATTGATATGTTTGTAGATCCTTTTAAATACTGCTCTAGACTAGTAGTTTGCAGAATTAAACATGCATTAATTACCATTTTTCTGTTACTATGTTGGTTATTTCCATATCGGCTAATTTCTGTATCATTCTTTCAAAGTGAATCTGCATGCCGGTTTTATAGTCAGCAGATGAAGGGGAAGCAACTAGCCATCAAGAAAATGAATGAAATCCAGAAGAACATTGATGGTTGGGAGGGTAAAGACATTGGACAGTGCTGCAATGAATTTATAATGGAGGGGACTCTCACACGTGTGGGTGCAAAGCATGAAAGACATATATTTCTCTTTGACGGTCTGATGATTTGTTGCAAGTCCAATCACGGCCAGCCAAGACTGCCAGGTGCTAGCAATGCTGAATATCGTCTGAAAGAAAAATTTTTCATGCGAAAGGTTCAAATCAACGATAAAGATGATACTAATGAGTACAAGCATGCATTTGAAATAATTTTAAAAGATGAGAACAGCGTTGTGTTTGCTGCTAAATCAGCTGAAGAGAAAAACAACTGGATGGCAGCCTTGATCTCTTTACAGTACAGAAGCACTCTGGAGCGCATGTTAGACGCAACAATGTTACAAGAAGAAAAGGAGGAGCAGATGAGGTTCCCTAGCCCTGAAGTTTACAGGTTTGCAGAACCTGATTCTGAAGAGAATATTGTTTTTGAAGAAAACATGCAACCCAAATCTGGAATTCCTATTATCAAGGCAGGAACTGTTGTCAAACTCATTGAGAGACTTACATACCACATGTATGCAGGTAAGGAATCCTTTCAGGTCTTTAAAATATCCAAACTCTCTTTTGTAAATAAATTTGGTTAACTGTTTTAAATCCCTTACGTTAACTAGGCAAACAGATGCGTTTAAAAGGGGGATAGCAACTGTCCCTATTCATCCTAGCATCTTTTCTAGTGGCAGTTTGCTAGTGTCTCTTTTTTTTTAAGGTGAGCCCTTTTGGGGCAGGGAATTTTTTTTTTTCATTTCTTTGCTCTGTGAATTATTTTGAGAACTTTTTTGTTGAAAGGTAATGTATTATTAATAATTGTAGTAATAATTCCCAGAGGAGCATGGTAGCCTGTGTACAGGTAATTAGAGCCTCTTATCCAAGTGACAGCCTTGGGAATTCCTTATAATGATAGACTTGGAATAGTCTTAACCTTATAAACACACTTTAAATGGTAGCTAGAGTAATAAATCACTAATGTGTTGAATGAGTGTTGTATCATTTAAACCAGTGTTTCTCAAACTGTGGGTCGAAACCCACTAGGTGGGTCGTGAAACAATTTCAGGTGGGTCCCCATTCATTTCAATATTTTATTTTATACTATCATGATATGTGACTGCATTGGGAGAAATGTTATAGACCTGTACTTTTAACAAACTACTATGTATACTCTTTTAACAATGATAGTAAAGGAAACTTACTTCTGGTTAAGTGTGGGTAGGATTGCAGCCTAGGATAGTTAAAAATTTTCCTGCTTGATGATGTCACTTCCAGTCATGACATCACTTCCAGTGGGTCCCGACAGATTCTCATTCTTTCCCGGTGAGTCCTGGTGCCAAATGTGTGCGAACAACTGATTTAAACCATTTGTGCCCAATGTTGCATATACACAGCAGGGACCAAATGTGTACACCTGTGGGCCATGCAAAAATGGGTTAATTGTGGAATGCATGCCAAAATTTTTGGTCTCTATCTGCTTAATCCCTGTTAACATCAATGGATTAAATGCAAATGGATCTTTTAAACTGTGCTTTACCACCAAGCAGGTGCTATGGATTCATTTCTCACATTTAAGCAGGCTACAGCTGTTGATGAAGTAGAGTGTGTTCACTGGAGAAGGTCTCATTGTGCACATACTGAATTTTCATATTCTTGTATTAATGCTTCCACAGTTCTTTAATATTGGATGGATCATTTTACCAGAGTGTCTTCACGTTTTATGTCATATCATGGTGCTAATGTACATGTATAAGACTGCGTCATTCCATTAAGTCTGTAAATTTATAAGATCTTTGAGCCCGATAATATGAAAGCTACTTGTAGAGATCTATAATGTGTTGAATATATCATGCAGCAAATAAGACAGTTTGAATTGAACGCCTGGGAATGCAAGTATCTACATCAGTGGTTCTCACACACTTAGCACCGGGACCCACTTTTTAGAATGAGAATCTGTTGGGACCCACCGGAAGTGATGTCATGACTGGAAGTAACATCAAACAGGACAATTTTTCACAATCCTAGGCTGCAATTCTGCCCACACTTACCCACGAGCAAGTCCCATAACATAAGAACATAAGAACAACCCACTGGATCAGATGCCATAAACCCATCTAGTCCAGCTTCCTGGATCTCACAGCGGCCCACCAAATGCCTCAGGGAGCACACCAGATAACAAGAGACCTCATCCTGTTGCCCTCCTTTGCATCTGGCCTTCTGACATAGCCCATTTCTAAAATCAGGAGGTTGCACATATGCATCATGGCTTGTACCCCGTAATGGATTTTTCCTCCAGAAACCTATCCAATCCCCTTTTAAAGGCGTCTAGGCCAGATGCCATCACCACATCCTGTGGCACGGAGTTCCACAGACCAACCACACGCTGAGTTGACTATCATTGTTAAAATATTGATAGTAGTTTGCTTAAAGTACAGATCTGTAACATTTCCCCCAAATGCTGTCACATACCATGGTAGCATCAAGTCTAATATATTAAAAATAAGATATTGAAATGAATGGGGACCCACCTGAAATTGCCTCTCGACCCACAGTTTGAGAAACACTGATCTGCATTTTATGATTGCACCTTCCCATCCAATTAATCCACATTTTGTATGTTTTGTTTAGATAATAATTTTGTACGATTTGTCAGATTTACACTTCTTAAAGTCTTTTCCACTTCACAGGATAGTGCTAAAATATTTGATTCTAATATGCATCTTACAACAAAGTGCATTTGGTAACAGTGGAGGTGATGCACTCACAAGCACTTAGTCTGATTTGGGATATCTAGCCTTTTTCCATGCTAATTTTTTTGTCAATCTTTACTAGTCTGTTTTCAGAAAAAGGTTAAATATACAGAAAAATGTGAGAGGTTGTTACAGAAGATCTTTTCCTCCTCAAGTATTGTCTGTTGAGGGCAGGGACTAATACAGGAAAAACACTCATGATGTAGTCTTCATTACTGTTGCGATTTGCCACAAGAGGTATCCAGAGTTCTATATTCTCTGCGCTTAAAAAAATTGAAATTCTGAACCCAGGCAAACTAAATTCCATTCCCAAAATACTGAATTTCATAGCCTGTATAAATTTTGCATAATTCTGCAATTTGTACAATATAGTGTGGTTTTGCTAGTCATAGATACAGTGACACTGAAGCCATTCCCCCATCCGCTAAAAGTTCTTTTCAGCCACCTGCCTTGCTTCTGAAATTTCTGCAGGGATTACCAACACACTTTTAGCACCCCTAAGGGCAGAAACCTGCTTTCATTTTTTTAAATGAAAGTTAAGATTCACAGCAACCTAACTCTGTGCCCACTATTGTGTCCCTCAAAATTGTAGCATTCCCACAGTCGAGCAAGTATATAAGAAAAAAAAAATTCTTGCCTTTCTTTTCCTGGTTGTCAATTTGCCATCTCTCCTTCAACCTTCCATTTGAAAACAGCACTTCATCTGGCCTTTCAGCCCTTTATATTTGCATTTGATGGCTCTGTGACATGATATGTGCAGACTGTTGTAAATTACTCCAAAACTATAATTGATTGATTGGTGGATAATTGATAGTATTTAATGCAAATGTCTTTAATTCCTAGATGAAAAATAACTTTTGTATCATAGTTGCAGTTGTGATAATCTAGCTCTTTGTTTAAGTTTATTTTTGATTTTTTGGTGTTTACATTGAACAGCACAGCACTTGCTTATATGTATGGGAGCAGGAAGTTAATATTCTTAAAAAAAAAACTTCTTAAATATCCCTTGTTCATTGGCCATCTGTTCTGTTTTGACCAAGTTATAAAATTTGAAAATAATTGCACCGACACTGTTGGTCCAATGTTAGTAACATATGTTGCAAGTGCATGCCTAAGCTCTTGTGAGCCTCAGTTCGTGTGTCTGGCATCCCATTTTGTATGAACTTGATTTTTGCAAAGATGGTTTTGCCTACAGCTTTGAAATTGCCCTTAGTATGAGTTCTCTAAACAAAGGAATCCATTTGGCTCAGGGAATCCTGAGGTTATCTAGAGTGCAAGATGTGTGATTATCTGTACTTGGTAAATGTGTCTGTAAAGCCTCACAGACACAATTGTGTCTGTAAAGCCTCACAGACACAATTGTGTCTGCCTCATGTGAGTTAAGAGGCTTCTGGTTGCAAATACTCTGGAACTTAGGGAGCAGATACTTCACTTTTCCCCTGCCCTGGATATTGAGGTTTTGCCTGTGGCATGGAGCAGCTAGAAATTTGAAAGTTTAGGTTTGCAAAGCCTCGCTTAGCAGAGAAGCTCTCCTATATTTTGTCTTTAAAAAAGTACCCTGGTGTATTGGGGCGGTTTTTGCTAGTAACATACTTAGTTTGCTTGTCAGCACTTCTCAGACTGTGGGCCGCGACCCGATGCATAAGTTGGGCTTACCCATCCACCCTTGCTTCAGTTTGGCTCTAAATTTGAGCCAACCAGATACAGCTGGAAGCAACTTCCAGGGTGCAACCTACCTAACCTACCTCCAGCAGCCACTCTGACATTGTGCCAGCCCAGGATGGTCTCCAGAGGCCTTCACAGGCCTCAGAAATGGTTCCAGAAGTGACTTTTGAGTTGCTTCTGGTTTCACAATCTCAACCAGAAATGACTCAGAAGTTGCTGCTGGAGCCATTTTTTAGGCCCATGGAGGCCTTAGGAGGCGATCACAAACAGCATGAAGTTGAGGTGGCTCCCAAAGGTGGGTTGGAGTGCCGCACACCACCCCCTTAAAGACAAGGTGGGTTGCAGCCCAGGTAAGTTTGAGAACCACTGGCATAAGTGAATGATGTATGGGTCCAGAACAAGCAGCTTCTGAGGGAGCAAAATTGGTGACCAGAATGAGTCATTGATAGTTGAGTTCCATATGGGCAATGCTAGCTTTTTGAGTGCAACTTTGCAGCTTTCCAGATAGTCTTTGTATCAGAAGGTTGTATGTTTAATGCAAGTTGCCTTTCATTTCCTGATTTGGGGCTTCCAGTTTTGAAAGAGCTTGCAACTTTTTCTCTTGCCAGGCCGTGCTGTTCTATCTTTAGAGTTTGATATGTTGAATGCTTGTGCGTCAGCGTAGCGTCCATTTCCTTTCTTAAGGCATTCAGGAATAATTATTTATGATTGTTTTAGATGTTTTTTTCTTTTAGCTTTAAAAATGGCGTATTGAAGAGGGATTTATCACAGACAGACATCCTGTGTGTATTTTTAACCTAACTACTTGGCTTTTTTTAAGTTACTTGTAGGAACTGAATCTGGTAGGGAAAGCTCACTTGCTGTGTACATTAAATAAAAAAGATGTGTAGAAAAACATGAGTAGAGTCCCTTCAGATCTGACAGCTGCATCATCTTTCCCCAACTCCAGTATCTTTGTCCCAGTGTATCTCTGCTTATGTAACCACTCATGCCAAAGATTGCAGTGCTGCTGTAGTTGTGGCTGTTCTTTAGCGGAACTTCTATGTACAAATCTTCTTCCATGAGTAACAGTTTCTATTGCTCACCCCAGCAGATACTCACACATCCAAGGTTAAAGGAGACCATCCTATTATGTCTTACCTTTCTTAAGTCTGTACTTCTCTCCCTAGCTGCATCAAACATAAATTTGAGTTATATGCTGGGCAGTCTTCTATAGATTGGAACGACGGATCTAGCAAAGAAAGGGGGCTCTTTCCAATCCACTTCCTCCTCCAAATATCCTAGGGGAGAGTCCCAAAGATTACCTTCTTGTTTATCAGCTGACATTACTGGGGCCTCCATCCCAAGTTTCTTACTGGCTATTTCTAGCTATGTGGTCCCAAGCTGGAAGTCAGAGGCCAAGCACTTTGCTGGGACCTTCTCACCACTGCTGTAGCTGCTAGTGATTTCTGAAGGGTCAAGCTTGGCTGCCACAATCCTTCAGGCTGCAGCAGTGAGTGTGTGTGTGTTCAGACCCACTACTGCTGTGCAATATGGGGGAACCATTTCAATTGTAGGCAATAGCCATCCCAAGTTGCTGCTTCCCTTTCTTTTCCCTAATTGCCAGAAAGAATAAAATGTGGAGTTGCCAAGTGAAGCATATAGGCCTTCTGGTCTCTCACGAACCTTCAATCTGTTTAATTGTTTGTGTTTCACAGCAATTTGAGAAGCCCTGATAAAGCCATGCCTTTGCTATCCTGTGCAGAAAGTTGAATGGGGGTTCAGGGAGAAATCTCATCTTGTTTGTCATACCTGGTCCCAGAGGCAGGATTGGTCTTCTGTAGAAGATTGGTCAACCTATGCACCATCTGCCCCAATGAAGGATACCACTACTTCTCCAGACCAAATGGGGTAGAGTAAAGGTCATGCCTCGTTATCCACTGATTTGACCCGCCACTCATGCCAGGGTCCATCATTAAATGCCTTGTGGCAAGGGAAAAAAAAGCAACAAAATCTCATTTGCTGCCTTCGTGCTGTTAAATAATTATAATGTATATCATTAGATTCCATTATCACCCCATTTAGTGGTTGAATGCAGTATAGCTTCTACACCAATGCATTCTGGTGCGACAATGGAGGAGCAAGAAATCCAGAAGTGGGCTTTTAAAGCTATTTTTTCACTAATTTGGTATCCACTTATTTTTTTTATCCACTGAGGGTTCCGAACGGAACCCCAGTGGATAATGAGGTACAACCTGTACATGAGGTACAGACATTTGTTACTCTCTCAGGGATCTGGGTCTCAGGGATCTGGATTGCATGACTTCAGTTCTTTGCTAGATCCGTCAAGTTCCAATCTGACCTCTGCCCCAGGCTGCTCTTCAGACTTCTAGGGGTAGATGGGAAAAGAATGTTCAAGCAATAACAAATATCCCCTTCACTTTCTGTTTTGTCAAGACTGAATCCAATTTAATTACCCTGGGAAAAAGGCCACTAATGTCACAGTAAAATGACTGCAGCTGGTCCAGAAGTGATCAGACTCTAGCCCAGCCTAGGGATCTTTCCTTAGCGGGGTTTGGTCACTGCTCCATAATGAATCTGGAGACAAAAGTATTAGTATTATGAAAGTTTTATTTTGATTACAAAAGAGAGAATTCTGTTAATTGCCAAGTCATTTTGTCGTCGAACCTGTCCAAATCATACTCTCACAAGCATGTAATCAGAGTGACCATCCCTGGAGTAACTCAACATCTGAGGCTTGTGTTTCCTCATTCATTTTGTCAACCATCTCTTATGAATGGCTGTCTTGGATTCCCTTCTCATTGACTCTTGTTTTTCCTGCTCCTTAATTCACTCCCTCCTCCTTCCTTGGAAATTTCAGTGAACTTCCTATTTGACTGGTTATTTCTCTTGTTGCTTTATTCTCTCTGGTCTCTGGCTGGTCATGGCGCCATGATGTTATGGTACAGTTGATGGCCATGGAATGCATGAAGGTGTCTAGAAGGCCAAGTAAAGCCTGTTTGCATGCCTGAAGCTTGTTGAGCTTTGCTTGAAATTGAACATTTTCAAATTAACTTCAGCTGTGTCAGAATTTCTTGGCCTGCTCCAGTGATGTTCTTTGGTTCATACACAAGCACTCTATATTCATCTAACATCTATTCAAAATAAAAAATCTAAAATCACCTGGGACATTATTAGTCAGATCCTACATTTATGATGTCCAGCCTATGTTGCCTTCTCAGGTTTGATGCCCTATGTCTGTGCTAACTCCCACAGTGATGTGTTGTGAGTATTGCACCCAGGATGGTCTGAACTTTTAAGAATTCTGACAATTGAAACTACAAGAGTCCTAGGTGTTGGGGTGCACAGTTAGTTAGAATCAGTGGGAAAGTGCTTCCTTCCAATTATAATTAATCATCCTTCTTAAAACCTCCCTCATCTGTAGCATGAACAGAAATCCTAACACAGGCGTGTGCTGCTTAACAACTGTTTGCTTATCAACGGACTGCATATATGATGGTGGTCAAAGCACAATAAAGGTGTTCTAAATGAGTCAATCATGTCTCCCATAGCCTGCAGCAGAGTGTCTATTGACAAAACAGGCTCTTAATGCAAAGAAGAGGCAATCTATCTCCAGTAGCCTGTGCAGCCAGCTAGTGTCTGGCAGGGAGTATCTGTTTATACAACAAAGGCAATAGATTGGACTGAATGTTCACTTAATGACCTAATCACATAACAATCAAGATCAGAGAACGTATCCCTGTCATTAAGTGGCACATGCCTGTATCTTAAAATATTCTGGGAGGAAAGATAAAATTTGAGTTGGCTTCAGTTGGCCAACTCAAATGGCCCTGCACATATCATGCTTTAAAAACAGCAGCAAGGATATGAATTTGCTCAAATCTACAGTGCTGCCAAAACATTTTTAATGCTATTCAGTCTCTTTAAACTGTTAAGTCTTAATAAGTTCAATCTCTATTGAACTGTCTATATTCAGCCCAGCATAGTATCCCTTACTTGCTGACATTTTCCTAGTGTCTGAACCTGTTTGTGACAGAGAACCATTTTCTGTATAAACCTTTCACTATATAATTCAATTTTAGAATTTTTTTAAATAGTATAGAAATATCTTAAACTCCCTTAAAAATTCAATCAGTTGATCAATTTCAGATTGTTCTTATTTATGGAAAACATCAGTAATATCATCTTTGCTCCCCCAGCAAAACTGAAGGTTTAGAAAATCAATTGAAGTTTTCTTCTCCAATTTGGTCAAGCTGTTTGTTGTCATCTTACCCTGGCTGTCCCTAAGTAGAACCTCAACCTATGTAGCTTTGGACAAATTGTTCTGCTCAGGGTCTTAGGAATTCTGCCCCAAAGAATCATTGAGCTGTGTGGTCAAGGCTCCTCTCCTCCTAGTGCTGAATAACCAACCTCCTACAAAGAGAGAATTTCTTGCCTGATTTCTTTTCTAGAAGGCAGGAAAGCATTATGACCATCTCAGTCTGACATTTCCTATGATGCAGTCCCAGCTTTCTCCAGTATATGAAATTGTAGGGAATGTTTCTCTTGTTTTGAGCCAGCTATATATTGCTACGCTACTCTCTTACCTGGTTTAATTTCCTATCTTGAAATTTACCATCCATTGGATCTGGGGATAGGTCCAGCCTTGCCAATAAATGCATGTTAGTCCTGTCCACTAGTCCCAGAGACAAGACCTTTCCTGAGCTGACTATCCCCTCCATTGCCTATGAGAAGAACAGGAATCCACCAGATAAGAATGTCCTTTTCCCAAGCTCTTAACCATGTTTAAGGGGCAGCTACGGTTACATCTGTACAACCCCTTTCATTTGGGGGCTTAAACTTGATGTTAAAAGTTGAAGCTCACTTTCTGTCTGAGTAGTATATTGAAATAAGTATCTTTTTCTATCCTAGATCCCAACTTTGTTCGAACATTTCTTACAACGTATAGATCATTTTGTAAGACTCAGGAATTATTGAATCTCCTGATAGAAAGGTAAGAGGATTTTCTGAAATAATTCCTTATAATTTCTTCCTCTTAGAAGAAAGCATACATCCCTTTTTAAATTTTACAGGTAAGAGTAGCAATATGTAGGGCTTTGGATTGTTTCTCTTCCTCTCAGTAATTTTTTTTTTTAAATCATGCATGTAATTAGGGAAAGACAATGTCTCATATGCCTGGTTAGTTAAAATTTTACCTCAAGAGAAGCAGTTCTTGGTTGGCCTTTGTCCAACTGAAACTTCTGGTGTGCATTTTAAATTTTACTAGATGAAATGAATTTTGTGATTTGTTGGTGCCCTCCAGTTTTGGGGAAATAGCTCCTTGCAGATTGGCATTTTGAAACCATTGAAGAAAAAAACCATCTGGGAAATAGTGAAAACCTTGGAGCATTTAGTCAAATTTAGGAGGAAGCCTGAATTCTCCATACTATGTTGCATATGCATTCCTAGGCAAATGAGGAAGCAGCACTTGAATGCTTTTATCAAGTGTGAAATGGTTTATTTATGCATATGTTTATATATTTAATGTAACATATGTATTGTTACTTCTTTTCAAAGTAGGTAGATGACTCATTTCAAATGTATACCCTTCCTTGCATTCCCTCTGAAACCACACTTAAGAATATTCTGCCTATGCCAACTGGAAACATTTGAACAAATTAAAATTTGTTAAGAATGATCTTTTCTATTTGTACTACTCTGAAAGAATGGAATTTGAATGTTTTCTTTAAAATGTGGCCTTGTTTTAATTCTGCTGCTGAAGGTGTTCAAAATTTTTTCTTATAATGATACATGTTTTGTTGCTGTGCTATAAGAAAATAATTGAATAAGTATTTTGGAGTAAGGCCCCTCTGCCTGTTTAAGACTTTATGAATTGTGAAAATGAAGTGTTTTGAGTGTGCTCATTTTCTTACTGCATATAGTTTGTATTTGTCTCATCTTGCTGCTGTTTACAAGTCATCTAAGTTTCACCTTACCACCCTGCAATAGATTTGAAATTCCAGAACCGGAACCAACAGAAGCAGACCGTATAGCTATGGAGAATGGAGATCAGCCTCTTAGTGCAGAGCTTAAAAGATTTAGAAAGGAATACATACAACCTGTACAGCTGCGGTAAGTACTATAGATTCATATGTATTCTCTTTCAAGGAGTACTTCAGACAATTCCTTTGGCAATATGTAGTAGCTGTCTGAAGTGGCTAGGGAGTTGTGGGCTGCATCAGGTGACACCACTGCTGGCCAAAAATTTTAAAATCTTCGTATTTTCAAATACCACCATCATATACAGGTTGAGCCTCATTATTCGCATGGGTTCTGTTCCAAGCACTCAAGTGGATGGCAAAAACCGCACTATAGAAAATCAATTTAAAAAACAAAGTTTCTTTGCTCCAGTGATTTAAAAACAGTCTTGCTGACCTTTGAGATGTAAGATAAGAATCATTAAGAAGACAATCCATCAATCAGTCGTCCTCCAAGCAGGCACTTCCCTCAGTCCCTCCCTTCACCAATGCAAAGTGATCACCTTTCTTTCATGTGCTCAGGGGAAGGGAGGGGTTGCCTGGAGAGAGAAGGATTGATCGTCAGCCAGCTGCCCTCTCTCACATTAAGGAGGCTATTGTTAAAGGACTGTTCAGTTTTTTAAACTGATTTTATAGGGATGCATTTTTCCCCTTCTCCAGGGATCAGCACATTCCTTCTCATTTGCAGTGGCCGTTCACGTTGAGTCAAATCCGTGTATAAATAGGCTGGACCTGTGTTATTCGATGCATATTTTCATGCAGAATACAATGGAACAAACAGGTTAAAATATCTCTATTCTACCAAAAGTTATAGCAAAAAACCAATAGGGACAGGTTGATGGAGCATCACCACACCCACTGCCCAGGATATTGCCCTGCCCACTATATGGGAGGAGGTCCATTTATGAAGGTGACATGCTGGCCTCCGGCATTGGGTAACACAAACCGTAGTGATGCCACTTGCTGTCATTTAATGTTAAAATTACTGAAAATGTGAAGCTATAGACCTGAATCCTAACATGAGAATATCGGCAGACCTGGATAGAGATGACTCAGTTGACATTGTAAAATTGGATTTTAGTTTTGATAAAGGTTCTCACAAAAAGCCTTTGCTTTTATCAAAGTCATGGAATTTATAAATTTTAGCAGTAATGGAATAAATAGGTCAGGTTCTTTTTGTGGATTGGTAACTGATTTTAAAGAACAGGAAGCAAAGAGTAGGAATAAACTGGAAAATTTCACAATGGAGTGGTAAAAGTGGGGTTTCTCCAAGGCTTGGGGACACACACATTATTTTTAACTTGTTAATAAATGAGTTTGGAGTTAGAGACAAGCACTGTGGTGTTTAGATCACACCAGACTATTTAGGATGATTACAAATCACAGAGCACACTGTAAAATGTTCCAAGAGGACCCTTCCAAACCGAGTAAATTGGCAATCAAATGGCAATTGCAGTTCAATGCAAATAAGTATAAAGTGGTGCGCATTAGGGCAGAATCATCTGTTTCACATATACACTGATGGGAGCAGAGTGTTGGTGATGAATCAGGAAAGATCTTGTAATGGATAGGTTAATTAGAACATCGACCCAGAATGTGGCAGCTGTGAAGAAGGCAAGTTCCATGCTAACAATCATTAGAAAAGAATCAAGTATCATAATTATAATACCCCTGTATAAATCTGTGGAGTGCCCATGTTTGGGTTACTGCCTCTAGTTCTGGTTGCCATATCTCAAGGATAATTTTGTAGAGCTAAAAAAGATACAGAAGAGGGCAATCAAAATGATCACAAAGCATCTTCCTTATGAGGTTTTGAGTTGGCATCCTTCAGTCTCGGAAGACTATGGTGTCACGCTCTGAATGGTGGTTCTGGAACAGTGTCCTCTCCAGTGCGCGAAGCCTGGGTAAAGTAGGTATGGAGGATAGGCTGTTACCCATGCAGCAAATCCCCCCTCTCCACATCGCTGAAATGGTCCAATGGAAAGGCAGAGGCCAATACAGTTGGTTCCAGCGGCGTTGCAGGAGTTGCCAGAACGTGACTGTGTTCAGCCATGAACTGCCTTAAGGGGAAACTTATCCCCAGCCCCAACTTATGAGGTAAGGCTACACCATTTGGAGCTTTTTAGCTTGAGGAAGGGAAAGGCGATTAAGGGGCGGCATGATTGAGACCCTACAAAATTGTGCATGATGTGAAGAAAGACATCATGCCTCCCTTTCTCACAATTCTAGAACCAGGGAGTCATCTAATGAAACTGACTGGTGATAGATTCAGACTGATAAAAGGAGGAACTTCTTCACACATAAATAGTCAGGAATTCATTGCTACAAGATGCATTTATGACCACTAGCTTGGATGGCTTTAAAAAATTGCACAAATCCATGGAGGTTAAGTCTATTATTATCAATATGCGCAACCTCCAGATTTAGCAACGATCTGCCTTGGAATTCTAGTTGCAGGAGAACAATGCTAAGAAGTATGCCTTTCTCTCTTGCTTGTGGGCTTCCAGAGGCAGCTAGTGGACCACTGAGGTAAACAGAATGCTAGATAGGCCTTTGGTCTGATCCAGCAGGACTTGTCTTGTATTCTTATTATCAAAAGGGCCGCACACAATGTTCTGCATATATACTTGAGCTTTTCAATAGCTGTTGATTTGTAAGCCACAGCCTCAGGGTAATCATAGCACAGAAGACCAACTTGTTGATATATCTGACCAACTTCCTGCTTTTGCACACACTATGCTCTTATCTCAGCTGCCTAAACTTGGATTGAGGAATGGGGGTGCAGATTGAGTATAGGTGACAACAGTGTACCCATCATCCTATTCTGGGTCCAGTGCCTGGCAAACATACTTACAACTTTCTGGTGCCTCCCTGGAAGAGTGTACCATTGCATTGCTCTAGAACAGGGGTCTCCAAAGCCTGGCCTAGGGGCCAGATGCAGCCCAAAGTGAGCCTCTATCCAGCCCGCGGCCAGCCTCTGATCCCCTGAGAGCCTCTGGCCCAGTTGATCAAACACAACCAGAGTTGTGCTTGTGGGTTGGGGGAATGGGGGTCCATTTAAGTGTGTGTTCTATTTCTTGGGCTGTGTTCGTGCTTGAAGAAGTCCTGGACATTTGAGCCCATTCATTTATTCATTCATCTAAGTTCCATCTCTAATGTATTTATTTAAATTTTAAATTTAATTTTTTTTTCCGACCCTCGACACTGTGCCAGCTATTTGATGCAGCCCTTTAGCCGAAAAGTTTAGAGACCCCTGCTCTAGAAAGAGGCTTGTTCTGGTATATTATATCATTTGAATCAGCCTTGTTCTAAAAAAGTGTACAATATCTCTGTTCAATATTGTAGGGTGTTAAATGTATGCCGACACTGGGTGGAACATCACTTCTATGATTTTGAAAGAGATGTGGATCTTTTGCAACGATTGGAAGAATTCATTGGCACAGTCAGAGGTATTTGATTACAGCAAATATGTAATATTAAATCTTTCTCTTTGTTTTGGTTTTAAGCCCTTTCAGTAACATATCTTGACATACTTATTTATATTTGTCAACTGCTTTTACCCAAAGGTGATGGTCAAGGTGGCATACAGCAAGAAAGTGCAATAAAGCTATACAAAATAGTTGAAATAATTAAAACCAATGGCATCTTAAGATACAAATCCTAGTCCAGACAACCAACAGTGTATAACATCTTCTTTTAAAGAATTTGTAGTCCTATAGAGCAGGGGTGCCCAAACCCCAGCCCTTGGGGCCACTTGCAGCCCTCAAAGACTCCCAGTCCGGCCTGCTGGGAGCCCCCAGTGTCCAATGAACTCTGGCCCTCTGAAGACTTGCTGGAGCCCATGCTGGCCTGACGCAACTGCTCTCAGCATGAGGGCAACTGTTCAACCTCTCATACGAACTGTGGGATGAGGGCTCCTTCCACTGCTTGCTGTTTCATGTCTGTGATGAAGCAGTGTAAATTTATTCAAATTTGAAATGTAAATTAACTCTTTTTTCCCCAGCCCCTGTCACAGTGTCAGAGAGGTGATGTGTCCCTCCTGCCAAAAAGTTTGGACACCCTGCTATAAACATCTACATTCAGGATCAATCACATACCAAAAAAATCCTTCCGGCCACATAGCCTTTATTGAAGATAAAGGTGGATTTTTTTAATCTTTTGCCATGCTTTTATTTTATTCCTGTGACAAACAAGAACTTCCATTTCCGAACACATTCTTTCTGATATCGAGTGCCTTGGTTTGAAATGTGATTATGTTAAATTTGCATGTTATACAAATCTGTTATACATATCTAAACATTCTCTTTAGAATATTGTGCATAGCTCAGTGCACTCTATGTCAAAAATGTTATAATAGAGTGAGAGAGTATGGAAAAGACAGATAAAATGAGCTGGGGTTTGGAGCATATTTCCTACCAATAGCCTACAAAGGTTAGAGCTTTTTGTTTAGAGCAGTGAGTTTCAATCTTTTTCATCTCACGGCACACTAACAAAATACTAAAATTGTCAAGACACACCATCAGTTTTTTGGCAATTGACAAGGCACACCACACTGCTGGTGGGGGGCTCACATCCCCCAGTGGTCCTACTAATAAATAATTCCCATGGCACACCTGCAGACCATTTGTGGCACACCAGTTGAAAATGGCTGGTTTGGAGGGTAAAAGTATAGGAGGACATTTCAGAACTTCGTAAAATCATGAATAGTTTGAAGATTATCCTCTCAAAGTAGACCGCACCCTGCTAGAATAGGAGTCTTCCAATGAACTTGGGATCCTCCGTTAACCCAAAGATAACATCAGAAGGTTGCCAGTTCGAGGACACAGGCAGCTCCCTGAACGACTGAGAATGGCGAGACCTTGAAGCAGCTTACAAGCCGAGCTGAGTGATTCCACCTGCTCTTGGTGAGAGCAAGAAGCGTCTTGGCTGCCCTCCATGTGAGAGATGGAGCTGCTTGTGAGAACAGCAGGGAGAACAGCAGTTCTCCAGGGAGAACTGGAGGCTAGAAGTGAGACCAAACCAGGAAGATCCATTCTGAAATGTTGGTTCTTGAAAGAGAGAACCTCTATGACTGTAAAAATCCCCTTGAGGGATTCAGAAACTCCTGTCTATGTAAACCACCTTGAATAAAGTCAGAGGAGTAATCCGATGACCAGAAAGGCGGTATATAAATACCTAGTTAATATTGTTGTTGTTATTATTAAACTGACAGTTTAATGTGCAGATGAAAAAGCATTTCATGCAATCCAATTAACTTGGTAGAATTTGAAAATCCATAATGGTGACCATTCATTTCAATAAGCATAAGTTCATGGAAGATAGGATTGTCCAGGTCGATTAGCCATGATAACGAAATAAACAATGTATGTTTTGTCCCTGGCACCCAATGATCAGAGTATACTTTATGTATCATGCCCTGCAAGAGCTTCCTGGGTGCACCTGGCATGCTACCTGTTTACAGTGTTGAACTAGATAGGTCTCTGGTTTTATGTAGCAATTGCACTAATTCCCTCTCATCCCATATGTAAATGACCATAAGTGTGATCCATTCTTGGAACTTGCTAGTGGCTTGATACATTTTTAAACTGTGTACAATGCTGGAATGATTTTTTCACTTCCAGGCAAAGCTATGAAGAAATGGGTCGAGTCCATCACAAAGATAATCCATAGGAAAAAGCAAGCACAAGCCATTGGGCCAAGTCACAACATTACATTTGAAAGCTCACCACCTCCAACTGAGTGGCATATAAGCAGGCCAGGACAAACTGATACATTTGACCTGCTCACATTACACCCAATAGAAATTGCTCGACAGCTCACACTACTTGAATCTGAACTTTACAGGTAGGCTTTTTTCTCTGAGACAGTTCTTTCCTGCACTATGATACATGAGCAATGTATTCTCCTATCCTGTTCTGCATGCTATTCTTACTAGAAAGCTTATTTATATTGCATCTTTGGAGACAAAATTCCTCAGGAAAGCTGTTCTAAAATGTGCTATGAATATAGAGCAATATGGATAGTAATTGGGGTTCCTCTTCATTGATTGGGGGTCATAGCATACACTGTATAGAACTGTGTTATAAAATAGGATTATGCTAATTTTAATCATAACCTCCAGAATCTCAAAGAGCACTGAACACAGCTGTAGACTGTATGTAACAAAGGTTGGGCAACCCAATTATTAAAGAGAATGCTATTAATACAAAGCAAAAACCAAAAGAACGTTAATCCCAATAACCTCATTCCAGAAGCAGAACATAAAAAGTAGGATTTATTTGTGACAACCTATGGTAGTGTAATTGACTAAAGGAGACTTCCTTACCTGCTTCTCTTGATTTTTATGCGTGTTTGTAGAGCTGTGCAGCCATCAGAGCTGGTTGGAAGTGTATGGACAAAAGAAGATAAAGAAATTAATTCTCCTAACCTTCTCAAGATGATACGGCACACTACTAATCTTACTCTGTGGTTTGAAAAGTAAGCTGTCTGACTCTTGGCATTCAGTTATCTGTTCCATATTGTATTCGTGTTACTCTTGACATTCAGCTTGGCAGAAAACTGAAATGTTGTAGCAGGAAAGAACTGCTATGGTTTTGATCCTGGTTTGTACCCACAGTTCACTGGATTAACTGAACTGAATTGCTGTGTGCTGGTGTTTGGAAAGCGACACTTTAAGAAATACACTTCTGATACAATTTTGCTTTTAGGGTAATAGTGCTGCTCAAATACATTCAAATTTTCTCTCTTCATATATTTAGATGCATTGTAGAAGCAGAAAACCTGGAGGAAAGAGTAATTATAGTATGTCGAATAATTGAGATCTTGCAAGTTTTTCAAGAACTTAACAATTTTAATGGTGTCCTTGAAGTGGTTAGTGCTATGAATTCTGCACCTATTTACAGACTGGATCACACTTTTGAAGTAAGTCAAATGTAGATGTATGGACTGAAATGGTTTAACAAATGTTCTTAGGTTTTCATGGCCAGCTGTAATCCAACAATTTAACATAAATTTATTCAGGTAAGAAGACCATGGTTGTGTCAAAGAATTAAAATCCATGTTGTTAAAAAAAACATGTTTAACAATATGGATTCTAATTCTTTTACATAGCCATGGTCTTCTCACCCGAATAAATATATGTTAGTTGGTTTAACAAACGTTTATCAAGAGAAAAAAATACATTTGATCTAAGAAACCTGTTACTATTGTGTTCAGCTTGAGCATTGTGAAAGCTGCTGGAAGCATTTTTCTTAATCTCTCTGTAAAATTAACACCATCATATAGAAAATGCAGTATTGAAGGCTTCTGTTGCCCCATGATAAGAAGCCACCATTGATGTCTTGCATTGCTCAGCTACATTTGTTCAGCAAATAACAGGTGGCAAACAGCACTTTTTTGCCTGTACTGAGATTATTTCCGTGATGGAAAAGCATTCTGAAACATACATGACATTGTCTTCACATGAGAAATGGAAGCTGAAACAGTTAAGAGAGAAAAAAAGAAATTAGTTTTTTTTAAGTCAAAGGGCAGACCCTAACATCTTCTAACAGTTATAAACAGCCCAACCCTTTGCTGTTTCCTCACATTAAACATGTTCTGTATAGAAAGCACCTAAGTCAGGGCCCAATCCTTTCCAACACTTATGCAACAGCAATGTGTCCCTGACATAAGGGAACAGATGTTCCCTTATCTAGGAGATCTGTCTACCTCCCCACCACAGGATGCAGCACATGCCCCATTGGCGCAGCTGCACTGGCACTAAAAAATTGGATAGGATTGGGCCCTCAGTCAGGCAGAGGAGAGAAGGCACACAGTTCACTACGTCCTTGATAGTTTGCAAAAATCTGTGGTCACCAGAGATGGGTTGTCTCTGCATTATATTGGGAAGGTGCTTGGAGCACTTCTTGCAACCTTAGTGTTATACATGGGGCAGGGTATGTACAGGCAGCAACCCTGTACATGCTTGCCTTGAACTGCCCTTCAGAGGTGCTCAAAATACATTGAGGCTGGAGGGACACTACCCTGTCCCACCCTCAACTCAAGTGGAACTTGCAGTGCTCACCAGAGAAAGGAAGGAAAGAAGAACATTTCACCCATTTCCTCCCCACTCACTGCCCTATTTTGCCCCCTCCCCACCTCCTCCAGTGTTTTAAGTGCCCTGGTGGGTCCAAGCAGATCAGGCAACAGATGGGGACCACTGCCACCTGTTACAGCAGTGCTCTCTAACTGGCTGCCAACAAAGAGTTGTGCACTCTGTTCAATCCATCTTAACATCAACAGAACTCATTTCTGCTATTGCAAACCCTTCCACACAACAGCCCAATTCAGAAAAGAACTGTAAGTAACTTTTAAACCAGTCAAATCAGGTAGGTCTTGTGTAAAAACTAATATGGCTTGCTTTTGGAGCAAAATATATCCTCTACTTTGTGTCTCTCTCTTTAGCAAATCCCAAGCCGCCAGAAAAAGATTTTAGAAGAAGCTCATGAACTGAGTGAGGATCACCATAAAAAATACCTGGCAAAACTCAGGTCTATTAATCCTCCATGTGTGCCTTTCTTTGGTAAGTAGACTTTATTCTCAATGAAAATGAAGTCGCATATTAGGGTTTAAAGAACTAAACTGCAGAACCAGCTGAAATGGAAAAGTGCAGTTTTAAAATACAACCCACTTTTATCTCTGTGGTAAGGCAGCGTACCATTAGGTACACCATCTTGGCAGCCTCTCTGCTGTTCTGTGGACACTGCAAAGACCAGAAGGCTGTGCACCACCAGCAACCCTGTACAGACAAACCACAAATGCATTTTTGCTGGTGTGGAGGCCAAAAGGGGGCAGAGATATGGGTGGGATGGGCACAGGTGACGGAAGTGCAGGCAGTTTTCTAAAATTCCTACCTGGTTGCAAAGAAATCATTCGTACTCCCCAGAGACAACCAAAGACACTATAAATTGTCAAAAAGTGTATTTCACCTTACCAAAGTCTTGTGTATCTTTCTGTGGAAACATTTAAATGGTTTTAAGTCATGTCTTTTTGTTTGTTAATTCTAGGAATTTATTTGACAAACATCTTGAAAACAGAAGAAGGCAATCCTGAATTTCTGAAACGACATGGGAAAGAGCTTATCAATTTCAGCAAGCGAAGGAAAGTGGCTGAGATAACAGGGGAAATCCAACAATACCAAAATCAGCCATACTGCCTAAGAGTAGAGCCTGACATCAGAGTGAGTAAGGTTTATTACTCTTTCAAGATCAGCTTCTTTATTGGAATTCATGAGGAAATGTGTATAGGTAAAACCCATTTGCTGACCTGGATGAAGCACTGATTTGATGGTCTTCATCTCAGAATTTATCAGTGGAGTTCCTGAACTGAACTGAAGGTTCCCAACTCTACAGTTTTTATTTCCTTAGTAATAACTTCTGCATTATTTCTTCATCAAATATTTGTATTAATTTTGCGCTTAGTGAACCCTGTGTAGCAACACTTATGAGCATTTCACCTACGTCAGTTGAAAACCTCTGGAATGTGTAAATTTCTGTAGGAATTATTTCTAGGATGGCCTGTGTTTGTTTTCATTGGTATTTGTATCTTGCCTTTCTATATGAAATCAGCTCAGAGGTGACTTATTAAGTTTAATCAATTTAAGCCATACTAGGCAACGATCAACCAGTGGCAGGACACGGTGTCTGTTCCTTCTGAGAATGCACTTAATAATGATAGTTTTATACAGCGCTTTCCGAGTGTGCAGACTGTTTCTTGATATTATCCTTCCTCGCTTTACAAGATTGCTGTAGCAGCCTCATGTTGCAGCTGGGGAGCTGGTATTAAGGAGTAATTTGTTTGCAGCCCCTCAGTGAGAATTCATGGCAGAAGCAACATTTCAACCAGCTACCTTAAAGGCAGGCAGTAAAGGGGCAGCAAATGGGCTTGGGTGTCATCTCATGGGTCAGAGCAGCCTTTGTTGTTACAAAATGTCATCTTGATTACATTCTTAAAGGAATACGCATATATGCACTTGTTTGAAACCATGCATTTTTGAGTAATCTGCATGTAGCACATGTTAGGAAATAATGTTTTTCTGCTCCATTACAGGGTTCTTTGGGTCACTGAATTCTCTAGCAGCCGAGGCTAGGATGCTGCCCTGCTGCTAATCAGTTTGTACCTGTTGCCTTCAAGATCAGCATGTGCTAATTTTTTTCTAAATATTTTGTATTTCAGAGGTTCTTTGAAAATCTGAATCCAATGGCAAATGGCATGGAAAAAGAATTTGCTGATTATCTGTTCAACAAATCCTTAGAAATAGAGCCACGCAACGTCAAACCTCCCCCAAGATTTGTTAGTATTCAGACTTTATTCCTAACAAGAAACTGCTCTTAGTTTCAATTGCGTTTTTGGATTTATCTGTGGATCTGCACAAAAGTTTTTGTGTTTCCTTTGAAAGAAACAAAGTAATCATACAGTAAAAATGTTCAAGTTAAACTCTGTTCTTCCAATAAATACTAGTTTTGGTTGTCTTTGCAGCCCAAAAAATACACCTATTCCCTCAAGTCTCCTGGTGTTCGTCCTTCAAACCCAAGACCAGGCACAATGAGGCACCCTACACCTTTGCAACAGGAGCCAAGGAAAATCAGTTACAGTCGTGTTCCTGAGAGTGAAATGGAGAGTGCAGCTTCAGCACCAAACTCTCCACGAACACCACTCACCCCGCCCCCTCCATCTTCCACTTCCAGCACTACAGATGTCTGCAGTGTTTTTGATTCTGACCCCTCAAGTCCTTTTCATTCAAGTAGGTGTTCTAGCTAGGTTACCTATTCTTGTGTGTGGCAATGGTCAAACTATTTAAACATTACTGATAATGTGCTGGTGGTGTCATTTGCCAAAGCAGAGGCACAAGCTAGTTGGTGTTTGTATCTACTTAGCAATTCTTTGATTCAGTTCAGAACTTGATTTATAAAGGACTTACATGTCCTCCTTTCTAAATCAAGGTTTGCACTGAATAAAATTAAGTACATCTCACCCTAGTCAGTGACTCGATAGACCCCTTGGAAGCCCCATTTTGTCAGCATAGAGTTCCTAAAAGAAGAATGTTGGTGAGTTCCCATTTGCTGTCAGCAGCACACTCACTCACAAGCACATGGCCCCTCTTATTCTCATTTGCTTTGTGTGTTCTCCAATCATATTGAACTTTCTCTGCATTGAAGAAAATACACTGTTTAGCAGCATGCTATAGTTTTGTTCTCTCTTTTGTGCTATAGTTTTGTTATTTGTGAAGCATTTTTCATGGCATCAAACAGTTTGGCCAAGGAAGGGAAGGTTGTAGTCAGATAAGTGACAGTTGACAGATCCACGCTGTAATGTGAAGCCATGAATAAACCATAGTTAAGCATTGCTATCATGCACCTTGGAGTTGGGAGTTACATGCCCCTTTTCTCTCTTTATGTGTAAAGGGAGGAAATCGTTTATGGGAAAGCCAGACTATCAAACTGGGCTCATGACTTATCATTTTATCGGAACCCAACCAGTCACTTTTTAGTCATATTTTACTCTGTTTATAAAAAGCCATTCAAGTATTAGAAAAGAATAAAACCAAAATGAGATAACAGACATTTCTATATACTTTCAGGGTCCGCTTCTGTGTCCTCCATAAGTTTTCCCAAAAGCTCTGATGAAATGACTGTTCCCCCACCTATTCCTCCCCGAAGACGACCAGAATCTGCTCCTGCAGAATCCTCTCCATCCAAGGTAACTTCCCTTCACTTCCATGATAGGAACAGTAGGGTGGAACTATCATTTCACAACTTTTATTGATAGGTTAGAAAAAAATATAGATGGAGTTTAAAACATATATTTTCTACTGCAAGTGTTGACTTTGTGATCAGTGAGAAGTATTGTATTAAATAAAGGCTCAAGACTGACCTAAAAGATGTCAGTGAGGATAAGGTTTTTAGATCTTTCCAACCCCAAATATAATAGCTGGGATTTGTATATCACCTTTCTTGGTCACCGGATTACTCCTTTGACTTTAATCCAAGGCAGTTCATGTAGGCAGGCTTTCTCTAAACCCCGGAGGGGGGTTTTACAATAACAAAGTAGTTCTAATCTTTCAAGAACAAACAATATTCCAGATGGATCTTTTGCAGTCTGGTATCAATTGTGGCCGCAGTTGATTGTCAGTCCCACACTGGCTGAAAAGCAGCTCCTTCTCGCTCACCGAATGGCAGCTGGAACAGTCCGATCCCCTTTTAAAGACAACCAGGCCAGATGACATCACCACATCCTGTTGCAGGGAATTCCACAGGCGAACTACACGCTGAATAAAGAAATATTTTCTTTTGTCAGTCCTTAACTCTCCCAACACTCAATTTTAGCAGATGTTCTCTGGTTCTGGTGTTGTGTGAGAGGGAAAAGAGCATCTCTATCCACCCCTGCATAATTTTGTATGTCTCAATCATGTCCCTCCTCAAGTGCCTTCTTTGTAGACTAAAGAGTCCCAAACGCTGTAGCTTTTCCTCATAAGGGAGGTGTCCCAGCCCAGTAATAATTTAGTCACTCTCTTTTGCACCTTTTCCATTTCCACTATATCCTTTTTGAGGTGTGGTGACCAGAACTGGACGCAGTACTCCAGGTGTGGCCTTACCATCTATTTGTACAACAGTATTATAATACTAGCCGTTTTATTCTCAATACCTTTTCTAAAGACCCCTAGCATAGAATTGGCCTTCTTCACTGCCGCTGCACATTGGGTTGACACTTTCATTGAGCCATCCACCAGCACCCCAAGATCTCTCTCCTGATCCATCACAGACAACTCTGAACCCATTAGCCTAAATATGAATTTTTTATTTTTTGTCCCAGTGTGCGTTACTTCACACATTGAAATGCATCTGCCATTTTGCTGCCCATTCTCCAAATTTGGAGTGATCCTTCTGGAGCTCTTCACAATCTCTTCTGGTCTTCACCATTTGAGTAAGTTTGGTGACATCTGCAAACTTCGCCACCTCTAACCCTGACTCCAGGTCATTTATAGGTTGAAAAGCACCAGTCCCAGGATAGATCCTTGGGGCACACCATTTTTCACCTCTCTCCATTGTGAAGTGTCCATTGAACACTCACTCTTTGTTTCCTGGTCCTCAACCAGTTCCTAATCCATGAGAGAACCTTCCCTCTAATTTCTTGGCTGTGGAGTTTCCTCAGCAGCCTTCAGTGAGTGACTGTGTCAAATGCCTTCTGAAACTCCAGATACAAATATAACCCAGTTATCCACGAATTTTTCACCAGCGGTTTTATCTCAACATGATGAGTGCCATTTAAATTAAAGGAAAAACGTTGCTTAATAGCCTCATTAATGCAAGATCGGGCAGCCGACTGTCAATCCATCATTCATTCTCTCTCCAGGCACTTAGAACAGCTTCATTCCAAGGCGAGTGACCCCTCCTTTTCCCCTGAGCACGTGAAAGAAAGATAATCACTTTGCAAACTCACTCCCTCTCCAGGGGCTTAGAACAGCTTAGTTTCAGTTCACTCCCTTCCCTTGAAAGAATGTAAAGCAGAAGTGATAGTCACTTCTGCTTCACATTCTCTTGCTGTTCCAGGCGGAAGAGGGGTCTGCCTCTGAGTGAACTGAAACTAAGCTTTCTAAGCCCCTGGAGAGGGGGACAAAGATTGATTGTCTGTCTGCCAGCCACAATACAATGGTAAGCGAGGCTATTTTTAAACCGCTTCCTAAAGGGATGTGTTTTTTAATTGTTTTTTATTAAATGCAGTTTTTAGCATCCACAGGGGTTGTCAGTTTCATCTTGTGCAACTGTTCTTTTCTTTCAAGTGTTCTTACTTCCTGGCTCAGAGAACACACTACACAGCCAGTTTCATCCTCTCTTGCATTTGAGGAGATTGATCAATTTAGATTAGAATGAAGCTATGGAGAAGGGACAGGAAGCCACTATGTAATTATTTTTTTCCCTGAGCCATTTTTAGGTACTGTGTTAGTCTTATGTCTTAATTTTGTGTGCTTTCTCCCTGCCTTAAATCATTAAGCCTCTAGTCTGCATTGAGATCCTTATTCTACAGTTGTAAGAGCAGTTAGCAGCAGAAACCCTTTAGGCTTCTCTCTATCCTTTTGAAAATCTTCGATAATATGACTGTTCATATTTATTTAAATAAAGGAACTTTAAATTTACGGTAGAATTTCTTTTTACTCAGAGAATATCTTATAGTGGAATATGAGGCCAGAGGGCAGAAGGTCTGGTCTAGAGGGTAGGGCCTCCGTTAGCTGGAAGATCATCAGAAGGTTGCCAGTTCGAGGGCACCGGCAGCTCCCTGAACGGCTGAGAATGGCGAGACCTTGAAGCAGCTGACAAGCCGAGCTGAGTGATTCCACCTGCTCTTGGTGTGAGCAAAAAGCGTCTTGGCTGCCCTCCATGTGAGAGATGGAGCTGCTTGTCAGGCTGCGTGGGAGAACTGGAGGCCAGAAGTGAGACCAAACCAGGAAGATCCATTCTGAAATGTTGTTGGTTCTTGAAAGAGAGAACCTCTACAATTGTAAAAATCCCCTTGAGGGATTTAGAAACGCCTGCCTATGTAAACCGCCTTGAATAAAGTCAGAGGAGTAATCCGATGACCAGAAAGGCAGTATATAAATACCTAGTTATTATTATGAAAGCACAGTGCTTTCCCTCTAATATAGTGGTTCTCTAACTTTGTAGTGCCATGACCCACTTCGTCTTCTGCATTGGGTTGTGATACGATGCTTTCTGTTGCACTGCAAAGCATTACTGGGTGCCCCCAGAGGCTGACTACAGGTTGCATTGTACCCACGACCCACTCCATTGGCCCTTGTGGGCTCAGAATGCCTTGTGTAAGCAAAGTGGAAGTTGTGGACACGACCAGAAGTCACTTCCGTCGCTTCCCCAAAGCATTCTGGGGCCTATGGAGGCCAGTAAAGTTGGTTGTAGGCCCAGCGTGACCCAGAAGTAGCCTCCAGTGACTCCCAGGAGTGCTTTGCAGTGCAACAGCAAGCATTGGGTCATGACCCACCACACATTGCACACCAGTGAGTTGCGACCCACAGTTTGAAGAAATTCTGCTTTAGTATGATGGAGTTGACCTGCCTTATTTTAGCTTACACCAGTGTTTCTCAAAATCTGGGTCGGGACCCACTCCGTGGGTCACAAGCCAATTTCAGGTGGGTCCCCATTCATTTCAATACTTAATTTTTAATACAGGGTGAACCAAAAGTAGGTGGACAGTAGGTGGAATAGGGTGAAACGATGGTGTTCATTATAACCATGGCATTTGTGTTATATTAAATTTTATAACTAAATTTATTTAAATTTACTATTTTTTTCTTTTCAGATAGTTCAGCTAACCCATAATGGCAAATAATTTAAATACTGATGCAAGAAAATGTTATCATTTACTGTCCACCTACTTTTGGTTCACCCTGTATATTAGACTTGATTCTACCATGGTATGTAACTGCATTGGGGAAATGTTACAGACCTATACTTTTAACAGGCTACTATGTATATTCTTTTAACAATGACAGTAAATGGAACTTACTCCTGGGTAGGTGTGGTTAGGATTGTTCAAAATTTTCCTGTTTGATGATGTCACTTCCAGTCATGACATCACATCTGGTGGGTCCTGACAGATTCTCATTCTCAAAAGTGGGTCCTGGTGCTAAATGTGTGAGAACCACTGGCTTACACCATCTGTGTCTGCATCCTCTGCCCAAAATAAATATTAGTAGAGGTAAAGAGATCAATCCTGTAATGTCACTTACAAGTGGATGGTATAGCTGCACTGCAGCTATATACCATGTGCAGATGTCCACCAAGAAGGAAAAGGTTGCAGTCTTAGCCAACCCTCTGATGGAAAGTCTCAAATGTCAACAGGTGAGGAAATATTCTGGGATTGGTAAATGAAGATGGTGCGATCCCTGATCCATCTGCTAAGGGTAATTTTATAAATGTGATTTTATAACAATCTTATAAATCTCAGTTAATATGTCTTGAAGGAAAAAGGCAAGGGGTCTGCTTCATGTCCATAGCCTTTTTGAGGTAGACCTTCACATCTCATCTGATCTCTGCTCATTTCACACATACCACTCCTTTTCCCTTGCAATGGGGAAAGAATCCTGTGATAGAAGTGAACTTGGACTTTGAGCACGTGGACTTTTATTCCATTGTCTGACTTCTGTTGGCTGACCCTAAAGGTTGTGTGTCAAACTCAAGAGATGTGTCTTAGCATATTTTTTAAACTACAAAGCCACTGAACTATTTTTTCTCAATAATTTTTGCATTTCAGATTGCTTCTGCCCATCTGGACAGTCCACCAGCAATTCCTCCTCGACAACCAACATCAAAAATGTATTCGCCAAGGTACTCTGTGCCAGACAGGACCTCCATATCTGACCCTCCAGAAAGTCCACCTGTATTGCCACCACGAGAACCTGTGCGAACTCCTGATGTTTTCTCTAGTTCACCTCTACATCTCCAGCCACCACCTTTGGGCAGAAAAAGTGAACTTGGCAACACTTTTTTTCCTAATAGTCCCTCTCCCTTTACTCCACCACCCCCTCAAACACCTTCTCCTCACGTCGCACGGAGGCATTTACCATCACCTCCTTTGATATCTCAAGATACGGACCTCCATTCTGTTGCTGGGCCACCTGTTCCTCCACGGCAAAGCACTTCTCAACATATCCCAAAGCTTCCTCCAAAAACTTATAAAAGGGAGCCCACGTACCCGTCAATGCATCGTGATGGACCCCCATTGCTGGAGAATGCCCACTCCACCTCCTGAGTTCTCCCTTGTACTTGAGAGAGTGCTTTCCCTGGTGCCATGTCTGTTGCTGGCAATAGATGCACTGTATCTTTTGGCACCGAGAAATTGAGCTGTGTTTCTGCTAACACTAAAGACTCTATAATACATTGGATATATGGTGTACAAAAAGTGAATCTTAATAGCAGGCCCCTTATATCGTGAATAAACTGTTGCTGTTTGTTAGTATAGTTTGCAGAGCACTGTTCTAAGTCACTGGACATCTGAATGTACCAGAATTCAGACTTACAGATCTCTTCGGGCCAATAAGCAAACACCATGCTTTGTGTAATGTCCAGTAAGGGATGGGAAGCATAGTCCTGTAATCATCTGTCCACTGCAGCATAAGTTATTGGAGTGAAAATAAGCACTTTTTAGGGAAAAAAAACACCAGATATTTCAAACAGGGAACTCGATAGTCTTCTTAATTTTCCTTTAATTCCCTGCTTCAGAATCATGAACTGGACTGTAAGGAAGATCTGTGGTACTGAACCAACGTAGAGCTATGGCATAGAACTGTACTGCAGTCCTGTTTACAAACTGTTACAGTTGTTTTATATATATATAGGTACCTAAGCTTCACCAAAGAGGTACTTCGCTTCTCTCTTTATGAATATTATGGTGCCAGTTCAAAAAAAAAAAAAATTGCCAGGAAGCAGAATGCCTAACTTTTGCTGCCTTTAAACAAAATGAGATTTAAGTCTTATATGAATAACAAAATCTGAAAAACAGTGCTGTTGTCAGAGTTAAATCTGTTCATACCTGTTGAAGACTGTTAAATCTACACTAGGTTAGGTCTTCATCTTAAAGTTTACCAATAACCCATTTTATGGCTGGTAGTACAATTGACTATGCCATGGAAATGCAAAGGATGATCCACTAGCCATATTCCCTAGTTATCATGTTTTAACTAGCAGTAGGTAGATGAATAATCAACACCCGTAGAATTGCCTTGTAGTTAAAAAAAAATCATATGTATATAGTGAATGTTGCTTAAATATACCTGCAAATTGTTTTTAATTTAATTGAAATAAAGATACAGATATTTTGTCTGGCTGACATATATTAAATTATTGCATTGCTAAATGTACAATTCATTTTATTTCAGTTTAAAGCAGTAAGGAGGCACGTGTTGTGGTACATACATCTTTCTTTTTTTAGTTCTTTGTTTGAATTTGTAAAGAATAAACTGAGAAATCCAAGGTTTGGCATGTGAAATAAAGGTGAATTAGGGATGGCTCAAGTGGGAGGGTTTAAAACTGGGGTTTTAAAATGTAATGAATACCATATCATGCATGTAGTGAATGCATATCATGCATTACAGGTTTCTGTTTGAACTCTGACACTTTGAAGTTGCTCATTACTCTGCCAGAAAATAGACTAATGGACACGAATATCCTGCCTTGGATTATCCATAGACCTGTGAACTGCGCTTCTGATTCCAGTACTGTGACAGTAATGCATGCCACTTATTGAAGAAACTTAGTCATCTCTGTTACACTAGGATTTGTGAATGGTGCTGTATCGTGTCCTTAGTTACTAAGACTTTCTCATAGGACGTTTCCTCTTTGGCAAAATGAAAATACGTTTCGGCAGTCTAGGAAACCATGTCATGGAACAGTGTTGGTAAAAGACTGTCACCGTGGAAGCCAACTGTTATATGGCATTTCCTCAGCATTATGTGTGGTCTTTGCATTTCAGAAGATCTTTTCATTTCACCTGCATTGAATTTAATTCTTTTTCTTGTACTATGAACAGAATCAAATAAGGGCATTTTCAGAAAAAGATGTTTGTATAATGCTAGACTACACAACAGATGTTAAGCTATCAAGCTGAGGCCAATGGGTATTCTAGAATAGTTGACCTTTTCATGGAGAGCTGAGAAATTCATCCCTACTCACTCATTTTCCCCCCCTAGTTTTATAAGGACAATATCAACTGTCCTATCAATAGGAACTTTAACATTCTTAGTTGCCATCTCTCCCACCCAAATCATCCTGAGTGAAACTTGTGCCGTTTTGATGTTTTCTTTGAGCTTGGCTGCTAAGTTTCCCATTCAAGCCAATTTTACTTTGGAAGAGGATAATAAGGGAAGGGAGTCCACAGTTAATGCTTGCTAGTTTCATTTAGCATTTGCAATTAGCCATTTCTTATATAGATCTGCCTTGAGTGAAAAATCCCTGAACAGTTCACTTTTAACATTTGCTCCAGTCCCATAGATGCTAAAATGACCGTTTGATACATCCCAGATCATTAGTAAATTAGCTTCTGAAACCAAACCTTTTTTGGCATCAGAGGCCAAGCTTAATCCTGTTCATGTTTATGTGGAAGAAAGTCTCACTGTTCAGTGGGGCATACTCCCTAATATGTGTGTTCATGTTTGCCACTTTTGTCAGTGCATTACTGATGAAGGGCTGTTTGCCACCTTCAGAGTTTCCTAGTGGTTAGGGTGAAATTTTTGCCCCTGATTAAATATTAGGAGGGGCTCCAATGCACAAATAACCAGTATGTGATAAAGATGCCCATAACCCTTTGAAGTAGAAATTGTACCTTAGCAAATTATTGATTGAGCCTTTATATTAACACAATGAAAACTAATTTATATTAAAAGTGTGCCATTTGTAGCATGGGATATGATCTATCTGATCATGTTTGCTCCCTCCAAACATTGATTTTCATGCATCCTGTTGTCCACTAAAGAATTTTTGCCATGGGGTTTGATAATTCAGCACTATTTGTAGATTTTATCAGAAGTAAACATTGTTGCTTGCTTTAAAATTCATCACAAGGAATTACTAAAGTACTCTCTAAAAAGTATTTTGTAACTTCCTGAATATCTATTTAAATTGCCCATAATTATATGAAGTACAAAAAAGTTGGTGTATGTTACCTCTGAGCTATGCAAACGTCTTAATTGGACAAGATAAGAAATACAAAAAATATGCCATTAAGAGACCAGTGTATGTTAGTATTGGAGCATATGATCCTTAGAGCTACAGAACTGCTGGCAGAATGGAAAAGTAGCTTACTGGTTAAATTGAGAAGCCAGGTGGCTGAGATGCAACTTCTCTTTTCATTTAGAGAAGAAGCATTTGTTGAGCAGCTAAAGCCATTATCTGTTAGAAGTAATAAGTTTCGTTTCTATTATCTGAAAGTCAGGTGCCAACTGCAGTCTGTCTAAAAGAGTTAGTGGGAGGAGATCTTGTGAGTCTACAGTCAGACAGGCGATATTTTGGCCTTTGAACATTTCAGAAGTAGAGGTTTCTCATAGTGATATACATCATAGTTGTCTACTTTCACGTATTCATGCCATCTTAAGTCAGGCTGAATGGAACTCATGCAGCTAAATCTTAACTGAAAACTTAGAAATGGCTTTGAATTTAAAGGGCTGCATACAGGATTCCATATATATGTTGGGCATTTTTGCTGCTGCATACCCCAGTCACCCTCTAAAAAAAATCTTTAGTCAAATGGAGGAAATTGGCATTCATGGAACTCTGCTGTGTTCATACACAGGGCTCATTATTTGCCTACTCTTGTTTTTGCAGAATTGAGGGAAGAGGTATCTTGGTCACTTGACTGACTGTCCCTCTAGTTGTGAGTGGTTTTAGAAGCTTCAGCAACATGTGTTTACATTGGTCACCTTCCATATTGTACATGCTTTTCCATTTTAGGTAGCTTTGTTTTTGAACTTGGCCAAGTTTCTGAGTGGTTTCTGCTGAAATGTGATCACTTTGTTTTCTGAATACTCTTGGTCAGTGCATCTTGCCTACTGCTGTATTGTGTACAGAAATGCACAAACTAAATCCTTGCTGTTTCTTCTAAAGTTGATTTTTTTTTTAATTGGTCACTGGGAGGAATTTACTATAACACCTTTCCTGTTTTTAATTAACAAGGAGAGAAAAAAAAGAGGCGGCTTCTTCAAATGATTTCTCTCAAAACATCTTGAGGCTTAATCCAGAGGATGACCTGGTGTGGAGCTAACTTGCATACCGTTGCTGTAAATTGTGCTCTTAAACTGATCATTTCATTTGGGCTATATTAATTTTCTCTACTTCTAATGAAAAATAAATGTTGAGCCTGTTGCTGATAACAAGTGTAAAGCCAGAAGCACTTGGGTGGTGTCTCTTCCTGTAAATTTCACACCTTATTTGCCATGTATTAAAAAGAAAACCTTAAAGTGCATTTTTTCTGTCAACTGTGAGCAAATTCCCCTTTTGCCTTTAATGACATAATAGTGCATTAAGCAGCCACCTGCTGCAAAATTGCAACTTGAGTGACCTTTGTAAAACAAACATGAAGTCATGTACCCAGGTGAGTGAAAGGGAAAAATAAATCTGGTGCCAGATGTATGCAACTTTCAGTAGCTGCCAAATGTGCCTTTTGAAAAAGTAGGGTTTTTTTTCCTGAAATGCAGTAGATTTTATTATTGGGTAAGGTCTTATTTCAGGTAACATTTCTTATTTGGCAAACCTAATAGAAACCAAACCTTCTGTTTTTTCTGTGTACAGGTTTAAGTTTTTGATGAAGTCTGATAATTTGTATATTTAAAATGTATTGCCTTTTGTTTTAATGGTGTGGATACTTTGCTAAATGGTTAAGAAGCTATGGCAGTTCAATCCAGCTGTGTAAGGTTGAAGTGATATCTAAACTGGCACTTCTTTATGGGCCTGTGTGTACCTAATCATGTCTGTAGGTGAGCTTTGTATGCTATGTCTGCAATGGTATTCCAATTGCATTTAAAGTGAAAATTAATAGTGGCTGTTACTTTTTGGCATTCAAGAGATCTGTTCTTAAAAAATAAACGCCTTACATATCCCACGAGTGTATGTATACTGTATATGTGACAAGTTAGGTCACTCTGCTTTGTTGCTTTTAATATAATGTGTTGCCCCAAAGAGCAACCAGCATTACATTGTACTGTGTTACCCCTCAAAGGTGCAGGTGAACTCCAAACATGGGGAGCAAGAAGATAGCCAAAGTCAAGTGGGCAAGATTAGTGGAAGTTATGCCAGTTTATTGTCCTCCAACTGCAGGTCTGACAGTGGGGTTGCATTCACCTCTTCTCATTGGACCTTAGCTGATAGAAGCTGAGCGCTCAGCTAAGTGTACATGAGAATAACTTTTTAATGAAACAATTAGGCTATAAAGATCTGCAAGAAAATGTCACCTAAAAATGAAGTACCAGAAAATTCAAGGTGTGAGTGTTACTTTACATCTCAGTGTTTCAGTTTCTCATGCACTGAATACATTTCACAGTCTGCCTTACGCATGTAGCAGTTTCTCAAATTATGGTAATCCAATATATCATCTGATATTGTGCATGAATGTTTCTAAAGATATTCTCCTACCTCATCAAGATTTTGACACTTGGGAGACAATGGTACATAAAATACAATGACATTGTCTGTTTTAATAACGCTGCCTAGTGGGAGGGATTTTTTTTAACGTGGATAGTCTTTCAGTGCTCCCAAACTGGCCTATATTTGGACTGGGATAGGAGAAAATCAGTTCACTTAGTAATCTTGTTTTTGTTTTGGCTTCCCAAAATCAATTGCATAAACTGTTCTCCTGAACTTTTGTATGGATTAGGAAATCTTAGGACTCTTCCTGAGGTTACCATGAGGTAACTTCCTGATGGTCACATAAGAAACTCATATCTGGTCTCCCCTTCCCATGTTACATACTTGTATTGCAGCTTGACTGCAAAGTGTAATCAGGAATAAGGAAAATTTAACAGGCGGTTTTTGGGATTGATCCTCAGCTGAATTTGTTCCTACTATTCACATTCTCAAGCAAAGCACTCAGACTGAATTTTACAGGAAAGTTTATTTGAAATTGGAAATATGCCTGGGTTCACACACAGGAAGTTCAAAAATCCAATAGATTTGGCCTGGAAATTCCTTCTCTGCTTTAAATACTCTCTGGCTTTTAAAATGAAGCTGATTTGACTAAAAAAATCTATTTAAAATAAAGTTCAGATTATAGGGCAGCACCAAAGCCATTTTTGGCACAAATAAAACTAGTGCAAGATCAGAACTTTTATTTGCTAACAGTGAATTTTTTATGCACGGTTTCTTGGAACAGCTAAAAAACTGAGTTGTAAATTGAAGCTGCATTCTATTAGCATTTTTAACAGCTATGTAAATACTGAAGTACCATGCTTAACTAGGCTACTCTTGAGTATAGCATCTAAATCCATGCAACGGTTTTTCCACATTCCACTAAGGCATGATGACTCAGAAAGTCCCTTTCTGTAAAGCTTTGGCTCTTACAGCACTGATTATAACCAAAAGTGTGAAGGGGCATGCTAATAAAAGGGGGTATCAAGTGGTGGTTTGAGATGCTTGCAGGGCCACCAAAATTCTCCCTACTGAATCAACTAGCTGAGGGGTTCCCAAACTCCTTACCATGGTGACCCACAATTCGGGAAACGCTGATCTAATCCCATACTGTTCAAAGCTGTGTAGGGTCTGCCACTGAAGGTCACCTACTGGTCCACAAGACACCCTCTGTCAGCTTCTACTGTCTTGCCTGGTGTTAATGAACAGTTCATGTTTGAATATCGCTGTGGTTTTCTATGTAAGATGTCCTGACCTTTTCAGCCACACTAGACGCTGTGCCAGAACCACCATCCAGAGCGCGATACCATAGTCTTCTGAGACTGAAGGTTGCCAACAACATGTCCTGACCACTAGCAATTCAAAGAAACAATAAGCACATACATTGCCTATGTCACACTCCTATGAAAATATAACATACTTGCAAAGCCCTTCCTGCTGGGTGCAGCTTTAGTAGAATCTGACCCTCAGTGAGGAGGGGTCTGATTGAATGGCAGAAAGAGCTTGCAGATACTGGCCATCCATGGTCCACAGATGTCTTATTCTCTTCTGGGGCCAAAATGGGAGGCCTTTACAAAAATATGATTTTTAACCAATCTTGGTTCTCTATTTCAAGCAGCTTTAAGATCAAGGGCTGAAGCAATCCCACCAGAAGAAGATCTGTAGCAGCTGAGCCAATACTGGCCTCTCCCTGGGTTGCTTATTTCTTTTTGAAAAGCTTGCGGAAGGAACTTCGAAAGCCCCCTTTCTGTTCTTGCCTTGGATTGTGGTTGCTGAAAGATGTTTGCTCATTGTCATCCCTATGAGAGAATCTGGTGTGGTCTTCTAAATGCATCTCCTGAAATGGAAAAGAGACGTCAATCGCACCTTTACAAATCTCTCTACAGGTGAGGCAACCTCCCTGTTGTGTGATCAGGCTCACATGATGAAACAAGGTTATAGAAAACACTTGAGTCCATGAAGCTATAAGAAACCATGAACCACGGTTAAGAGAACTGGCATCGAGCCCATGCTCCATCCTATTAAGACTCCCTGCCAGCCTTAACCCACTGTTCACATTAGAGCTGTCTTTAACCACCATTTCTTTAAATAATGAACTCAGGTTACTAAATGGTCCATGTGCAGGTCAGCTAGGCAAACGGAGATCAGGGGTCTCAATGCGTGGATGAGATGGTGGTGTACAGAGGGGGGGTTTAGATTCATTAGGCACTAGGGAACATTTTGGGTCAAGGGGGGCCTGTACAAGAGGGATGGGCTTCACTTGAACCAGTGAAGTGAAGCTGGTGCATAACATTAAAAAGCTGGCACAGCAGCTTTTAAACTGACCCCTGGAGGAAAGTCAACAGGAGCCAAGGGACATCCAGTTTGGGCCTCCTTATCCCTATAGGACAAGGACAGGGAGGTTAGAGAACAGCAATTGATAAATTAAAGATCAATAAGTCACCGGGCCCGGATGGTGTCTACCCAAGAGTTATTAAGGAATTGAAGAATGAAGTTGCTGATCTCTTGACTAAGATATGCAATTTGTCCCTCAAAATGACCATGGTGCCAGAAGATTGGAGGATAGCAAATGTCACACTGACTTTTTAAAAAGGAAGGAGGGGGGACCCGGGAAACTATAGGCCACTCAGCCTAACATCTATACCAGGTAAGATGGTGGAATGCCTCATCAAAGATAGAATCTCAAAACACATAGATGAACAAGCCTTGCTGAGGGACAATCAGCATGGCTTCTGTAAGGGTAAGTCTTGCCTCACAAACCTTATAGAATTCTTTGAAAAGGTCAACAGGCATGTGGATGCGGGAGAACCCGTGGACATTATATATCTGGACTTTCAGAAGGCATTCGACACGGTCCCTCACCAAAGGCTACCGAAAAAGCTCCACAGTCAGAGAATTAGAGGGCAGGTCCTCTCATGGATTGAGAACTGGTTGAAGATCAGGAAACAGAGAATGGGTGTCAAGGGGCAATTTTCACAATGGAGAGAGGTGAAAAGTGCAGTGCCCCAAGGATCTGTTCTGGGACCAGTGCTCTTCAACCTCTTCATAAATGACCTGGAGACAGGGTTGAGCAGTGAGGTGGCTAAGTTTGCGGACGACACCAAACTTTTCTGAGTGGTGAAGAAGCGATTGTGAGGAGCTCCAGAAGGATCTCTCCAAACTGGCAGAATGGGCAGCAAAATGGCGGATGCATTTCAATGTAAGTAAGTGTAAAGTCATGCACATAGGGGCACATAACTATATGCGTAGTTATGCATAACTACATAGATTTATCAATTAAAAGAAGGGGATACAAAATCAAAACTTCACATATAGGCTGATGGGTTCTGAGCTGTGTGTGACAGATCAGGAGAGAGATCTTGGGGTGGTGGTGGACAGGTCGATGAAAGTGTCGACTCAATGTGTGGCGGCAGTGAAGAAGGCCAATTCTATGCTTGGGATCATTAGAAAAGGTATTGAGAACAGAGCAGCTAATATTATAATGCCATTGTACAAGTCGATGGTAAGGCCACACCTGGAGTATTACGTCCAGTTCTGGTCACCACATCTCAAAAAGGACATTGTGGAAATGGAAAAGGTGCAAAAGAGAGCGACTAAGATGATTACTGGGCTGGGGTACCTTCCTTATGAGGAAAGTATGGCGTTTGGGCCTCCTCAGCCTAGAAAAGAGATGCCTGAGGGGGGACATGATTGAGACATACAAAATTATGCATGGGAAGGATAAAGTGGATAGAGAGATGCTCTTTACACTCTCACATAACACCAGAACCAGGGGACATCCACTAAAATTGAGTGTTGGGAGAGTTAGGGCAGACAAAAGAAAATATTTCTTTACTCAGTGTGTAGTTGGTCTGTGGAACTCCTTGCCACAGGATGTGATGATGGTATCTGGCCTAGATGCCTTTAAAAGGGGATTGGACAAATTTCTGGAAGAAAAATCAATTACAGGTTACAAGCCATGATGTGTATGTGCAACCTCCTGATTTTACGAATGGGCTACATCAGATGCAAGGGAGGGCACCAGGATGCAGGTCTCTTGTTATCAGGTGTGCTCCCTGGGGCATTTAGTGGGCCACTGTGAGATACAGGAAGCTGGACTAGATGGGCCTATGGCCTGCTCCAGTGGGGCTGTTCTTATGTTCTTAAATCTTTATCTATTTGGAAGCAAAACAGGGTCATCCAAAAATAAAGTGACAGCTTACACAAACTCAAGGTAGTGGGGGGGGGGGCAACACTGCGTAGTTATGCATAACTACATAGATTTATCAATTAAAAGAAGGGGATACAAAATATCAATGGAAACATCCACAAGATCTTATGGAACACAGAATGCATACAGGTAAGACAACCGTAGCATAATTCAGATTATTGGTGGAGGTGGAGAATGCTTGGTCTCTGCAGAGCATACTTGCTGGTGCTGACTGGTGCTTGTGGATTTTTATTAATGTTTTTATGGCCAATGATTTTTTATTGCTGCAGGCTGCCACTGGTTGACTTTTAATATGGTAATTTTATGTATTTTGATGTATTTTGTGTATACCTTGTGCATTTTTAATAAGTTGTGAGCCACCTTAGGTGCTCTTCAGGGAGAAACGTGAGATATAAAGTGAGTAAATAAATAAATGATACAGGATAGGAGAAGTGACATGTTGTCTAGTAACAGCTATACTACAATCTTGAATTTCTCCAGTGTGTTTTATGGGTAGCTCTCACTTTTGCCTAGAAAGGAACATGGGGATTCTTAAAAAAAAACACAAAAAAACCCTAGAAGGACAAGCTCTGTGAGTCTCCCATAAAGTCTATGGTCAAGAGGAACTGAGCCACATGCTCAAAGTGTGAGTTGGAAAAATACAAGAAAATGGAGTGCAGAATGGGGCAAAAGAATGGGCATGCTTAAGTCCCTTATAGTAATATTTATGTGTGGTATTAAAATTGGATGATGTGTGCTATATGTGTAAAAACTGCCCTCCCTACACTATAGGGATGGTTGTGTGGGAAAGAAAAGGATACCTTTTAGCCCAATCCCACTCTCTCAAATCACACACACCACCTCAATAGTAATGTATATAAAAAGCAACCGGCCTGAGTGCCGGCCACAAGCTTGACCCTCTCTAGTGTTATGTAGCACAGGAGAAGGCATGAAGATTGGGAAAGAGAAGAAAGGTGTCATTTTCTTTTTCCCATGCCTGAACCCTCTCTCCACTTCCAAGAGCCCTGAACAGCACTAACGGGGAGCTTGTGCTTTGATTCACAAAGACTGCACTTGGGTTCATTGTTTCAAAATAAGCAAGTGAGCTGCAAGCTAGGATATGCGGCAGGCAGGGAGGGAAAGAGAAAGGTAAACCTGGCGCCCCAAGAGATGGGGCAGCTTAGCCCGCCATGCCTACAGTGCCCTTGAGTTCACCCTTTTATCAATCTGTTGCTGATCTGCACCCTGCAGCTATTCATCCTCAAGTGAGCCTATACAGAGTGGGGAGGACAGGCTCCAGAAATGTTTTCACCAGTAGGAACTTATCCATTTACAACTGATCTAATGGGATACTTTTAGGGAAGCTGTTATTCAGGTCCCTGTCAGTTTTCTGCACCTTGTGCCATTGGGAATGTTCCTTGAACTGACCAGGAGACTTTTGTACATTCAACTAGCCTCCACTGCCTACAATTCTCTTTCCTTGGCAACTTATGACTGGCCTTTGTCCACAGTCTTCCACCAATTATGCAATCTAGTATTGATGGCATGGTCCTGAATGGTAGCAGGTGCATTTGCTGTGTTCTGGGTGTCTCTTGAGCTGGCTTGGAAGGTATAGTCATCACATTGAGAGGTTCCAAAGAGTAATTCACCTCTGCCTTTTGACCAGCAAGGCAGGATTTGGACAGGCAAAGGGCATATGAAGCTGCCTTATACTGAGCTGGACCCTTGGGACATCTAGCTCTATATTGCCTACACTGATTGGCAGTGGTTCTCCAGGGTTTCAGACATTTCCCCAGCCTGTCATGAATATGTACATGTTAGGCCTAAGATGGCAGTAGAAGCCTGAACCAAACTAAGACAGTGTAACGGAGAAGTTGCTAGCAGTTCCCAGCTGCAAGAATTTGAGTAAATAAACAAAAGGATTGTTGTCTCTCCTTTGCTGGCCAGAAAGGACAGATAACAAGAATTACAACCCATTGCAATGTTTAGCACCTTAGTAGACAGAGAGGCGCCTGATCAAGCAGAATGGAATGCAGCTATGGATCTCCAGTTGGGAGGGGTAAAGAACTATGAGGGGTTAGCAACCAGGCCAACTTCGAGAAGGTTCTGTTCCTCAAGGGTTCTGATTGGACAGTCTAAATAGTATGAAGTCACCTCAGTACTATTAGCATAATTAGTATAATAATGAGTGCCCAAGGGGTGTGTGGGTCCTCCTTCTTGAACAGAGTTTTAGGTGCAACATCCTGCACACGTGTGAGCTCCATTGTCCATCATGGGCACCTGGCCCCATAGGTAGCCCTGGAGCTAAAAGATCTACAAGAGTAACTGACCCAGGTGAGAGATAGGGACTAATAGAGATAGCTAGCTAGCTTTATTATTTTATTGCTGATATGTTTCCTAGATGTTTATGCCTCTAGCATTTGCTGCCTTATGTAACCTTATGTACTTAATAAACTAAAATCTCTTTTACTAAGTTGTTTCATTGTCTGTTGGGGACAAAGGTTCAGAATCCTGCCTAGCCGTTCAGCAAGCTACCAAGTGCTCATTGAGGTCTAGTAACTTGAGGACTGAGGCTTTAATTGGAGAAAGAGCTCAGTGCCTGCAAAGGATAGAATTAAGCCTAGAGGGTCTCAGTGTCCCTGGACTGAGACACTGGCATATACAGTGTGGTGGCAGTACTATTGAACAGAGGGGCCCTGAGGGCTTTAGGGTTCGAGAATCAAGAACTCTGAGCACCCCAAACCTCCCCCCCTTAGGTTTACAACACAGCCTAACTGAAGGTACCAGAGATTGAACTAGGACTTTCCGAATGCAAAACAATACTCTACCAACATGTACTTCAACAGTAATAGATTAAATAATACATGCAACAAGAGTTGCATCTGTAACAAACACTCATAATGGTAAGGCTTAAGGAAAAGGAGACTCACTATCCTGACTGGAGGCACATGAATTCCTTCAAGAAGAAAAACAGAAAATGCCTTTTTGAAATAAATAAGACCCTGAATGTTGCTTGAATGTTTAAGAGGCAGTGGTCCAGAGAACCTTACCACTACACTACACTACACTACACTACAGCTAAGCAGGTCTGGCTCTGTACACAGCCTGGATGCTAAACTGCCTCAGAACCCCACGGAAACTGGGTGGAAATTGGAGGTACAAGTGCAGCGACTAAGTGAGGACCTTGGAGCATGGCTTCAGGACCCCTCCCCTTTCGGCCTCATAGTCGGTGCGCTGCTTACGTGTTTCTCAGACCCTGCTGGAAAGTGGGTTTGCCCTTGCCTTTCGCTCTCCTTACTTCCAGAAAGCTTTGCTTTTCACCCACTCCCCTCTGCGGAGGAAAGACGTTCCGCTGGGAGCTCCTGGATGAGGCAGAGATGGCATGGGGCTGGAAGCCCACCCGCTCCTGCTTGTTAGGTAAACGACTCCCACTGCTACTCCGTGTGCTATAGAGCCTGATGTTAACGCCTTCTGTCCCGCTGCGGGGAAACTCCTTCAACGATCGGCTCAGCTGTTTGCCTTTACTCCGGAAAACCTCACGCCTGTAGGTGCTGCTGCTGCTGCTGCTGGGAGCAGTGATGGGAGCAGCACTCTTGGGGAGGGGCTGCACTGTGTGTTCTGTCCTCTCTGGCTCGGTTGTGAAGTTCACAGGCCTCAAGAAACAGATGTCAATGCTAGACTCGGAAGAAGCCAGAGAACAGGTCTCAAAGACAGCCAGCTTTTGAAGGGGTTCTTCCTCGTAGGGACCAGGCATGGTGTATGTATCTCCTCTGTACTCAAAGTCTTCATAGTCAGGGGCAAAACTTGTGGCATCATGGATGAGATCTGCTGAGGCTCTCCGAGATCGCTCAGGGTTTCCTTTCGGGTCAGATGAAGGAACACCATACTCCAAGTCTGGGAGGGCCTGCAGGGAAGCTGCAAGTGTCTTCAGGTCTTGTTTATTGAGCTGAGATGGCGTCAGAACATTCTCTGGCCTGTCACGCCTTTTCCCCTCAGCCTCCCACTCACATGGTGATGTTCCCTGGAGGGCCTCCATCCCCTGCTGTTGGCTCTTCTTCACGTGGGACATCAAGTGCCTTAAGAAGGGGAAGAAAATTAAAGAGTTGCAAAGCAGATTACACGTGGAGATAATGGAGCCATAAAGTGAAACTGGATCTTTACAAATAAGGGTAGCCCCAGGCGCAGAGGCAGCTTTGGGGCTGCCTGAAGTGGGGGGGGGGGGAAGGCTTCCACATTGGCCATCTGGCTGCATGGCAAAGCAACTGAGTAGATAGGAGATGCAGAGCATGGCAATCCTACTCCTGATGCTGCTCTCTTAGCTGTAATTCCCCCTTCTCCCTTCTGTCCTGTTGAAAGACAGAGCAGAGCATGCTGGGGCATGTTTATCTTAAAGAGGCCTGGTGTGGTGGCAAGGAGGCTGTGCCAGAACTGCAAGTAAGGGAGATGGGACCAAGGGCCAGATTACTGTGCTCTGCCTCTCCCTGCCTACCTGGCTGCTTTGCCAAGCAGCTGGATGGCTGAGGAGGCATAAGATGCTTTGGAGTGTTGTTGTCCGTCCATCTGTCCCCCAAGTCTTTTTCCTCCAGCAGCACTAGAGGAAGAAGAGGGCTGCTACTGACCTGATTCTCTTTCCATGGATGGCAGTTTTTTTGCCTACCCCAGACTGGCAAGGGGGGGAAGGTGTATTCAGCAGGTTTCATGTGTTAAAATTGGTCACTTGCGTTTAAGAAAGTGGCCCAAGTTAAACCCAAGTGCAGTTTGGTGTCTTCGTTGAGGGGTGCAAGGGTAAACAGAATGCCAGATGCAGGGGAGTTGCAGCGAGATGCAAGTATCTTGTGGTCTTGTGTGCTCCCTGAGGCATCTGGTGGGCTGCTGGAAGCTGGACTAGATGGGCCCTGGGCCTGATCCAGCAGGGCTCTTCTTATGTTTGCTGGCTATGAGTTTTCACACACCTTTATAAAAAGTTGGATTTTGAGGAGGAATTTGAAGAAAAAGGAAGCACTGAGAATGCATTCTGGTAGGAAGTTCTAGACCTGAGATGCAGAAAGGGCAGAGTCACTGAAAGAGGATCTTTGGAGGACTAAGAGTGATGGGTTATGATGAGCAAGGTTGCAGGTGGGGATATGCTGGGATAGAATCAGGGCTGGCATCAAGAGTTGGCATAATGTGGCAAGTATTAAGGGCCCAAGACTCACAGAAAGGGGCACTGCCAATCCACCTCTGTGTCCATGGCTTTCACGTGGTAGTGGAGTGACTTTCAACCAAAAAGAGTCACTTCGTCATCACCTCCTCTGTGATGTGCACAGGGGAGCTTTCCCTGGTAGGGCCCTGAGATGACACTACTATGAAAACTCCTATTTGCTCATTGGGGGGGTCAAGAAAACAGCATCTTTCATTCTCACAGTCAAAAGAGTTGCAGTATCATTGCCTCTTCAGTTCCTTCAAGCCCACCAAAGTAAGACCCAACAGAAACCTTAGTGGGGGATTATTCAAGTAGCTCTCGATACCGAGCTAAACAAACGCATCGGTAAAGCAGCTACCACGTTTTCCAGACTCACAAAGAGAGTCTGGTCCAACAAGAAGCTGACGGAACATACCGAGATCCAGGTCTACAGAGCTTGCGTCCTGAGTACACTTCTGTACTGCAGCAAATCATGGACTCTTCGCTCACAACAGGAGAGGAAACTTAAAGCATTCCACATGTGCTGCCTCCGACGCATCCTCGGCATCACCTGGCAGGACAAAGTTCCAAACAACACAGTCCTGGAACGAGCTGGAATCCCTAGCATGTATGCACTGCTGAAACAGAGACGCCTGCATTGGCTGGGTCATGTTGTGAGAATGGATGATGGCCGGATCCCAAAGGATCTCCTCTATGGAGAACTCATGCAAGGAAAGCGCCCTACAGGTAGACCACAGCTGCGATACAAGGACATCTGCAAGAGGGATCTGAAGGCCTTAGGAGTGAACCTCAACAGGTGGGAAACCCTGGCCTCTGATTGGCCCGCTTGGAGGCAGGCTGTGCAGCATGGCCTTTCCCAGTTTGAAGAGACACTTGGCCAACAGTCTGAGGCTAAGAGGCAAAGAAGGAAGGCCCATAGCCAGGGAGACAGACCAGGGACACACTACACTTGCTCCCAGTGTGGAAGGGATTGTCACTCCCAAATCGGCCTTTTCAGCCACACTAGACGCTGTGCCAGAACCACCATCCAGAGCGCGATACCATAGTCTTCTGAGACTGAAGGTTGCCAACATGTATTCAAGTTGGAGAGGGCCTGTGGAAGGCTGTTTACCAACGGCTGCTGCAAGCCTTGAGCAGACCCTGAATATACAAATGAAGAAATGTAGGGGGAGCGAGGCAAGGCCTTAGGGAGTTTTGAAGATAAGAACAAGAAACTTATGTAGGATCCAGGGCTGGAAAGAAGCCAGGATGAAAATTTAAAGTAGAGCATCCTGTGGTTGGAAGTAAATTATTTTGGCAGCAGTGTGCTGGACAGAGGCAAGGGCACTAAGGACAGACAAAGGAAGTCCAGAGAAGAAAAGGACACAGGAATCAAAGAGCTAGAGTGTGAACCAGGGGGACAAAAATGAAGAGCTGTATTTTTGTAGTGCTGTTAAGGGAGTAATTATGTGATTTGGTGACTGAATATGGGAAGCAATGAAAAGTCAAAGAGAAAGTCAAGGTTTTGTACCAGTTCAACAAGCTGGATGATGGTGTCACCAGTGAGTAAAGAGAGTGTATGAGGAGAGAGAGAGAGAGAGACTAAATTTGGCACTTCAAGGATGATTCTACCTATCACCCAAACACGAAAATCCTTTTCTTTTAAAAAGTGGATAAGCACTGCTACTGCTGTAGGCCAACAATTTTTTTGTAAGGGAGATTATGGGCCTAATAACCTAGGACAGTATTTCTCAAACTGTGGGTCGGGACCCACTAGGTGGGTTGCAAGCCAATTTCAGGTGGGTTCCCATTAATTTCAATATTTTATTTTTAATATACTAGACTTGGTGCTACCCTGGTATGTGACTGCATTTAGGGAAATGTTACAGCTCTGTACTTTTAACAGGCTACTATGTGTATACATTTAACAAGAATAGTAAATGGGACTTACTCCTGGGTAAGTGTGGGTAGGATTGCAGCCTAGGATTGTTAAAAAATTTCTTGCTTGATGATGTCACTTCTGGTCATGACATCACTTCAGGTGGGTCCTGACAGATTCTTGTTCTAAAAAGTGGGTCCCGCTGCTAAATGTGTGAGAACCACTAGCCTAGGAGGTCAAGTTAATGCTCCTCAATGGGCAGCAGAAGCTGGATGGGTTAGACTGCAGGGTCTCTCTAGAGATCTGGTGTATAGCAGCAGATCTATTCCCTTGAAGAAAGGTACATGTGGCTTAACTCCTTTAATATTACAAAGATACCATGAATCTCAAGGAGTCCCTCCTCCAAAGGAAGCCAAAATCCAGATTGTTCTGCCCCTGAAACCTCTCATCCCCTTGGAAAAATGAAGGGCTTGTAACTGTGTTATTTTCTTAGGACAAAATTGTACTCACATAGTGGCCGTGCCAGAAGCAGGAGCTGACGGAAACAGCTGGCTTGCCTCGTCACAGTGGATCCCACTGTCGCGAATGGATGTAGCACTTAGAGCTGGAGACACGTCTTGGCCAGTGCTGGCATACTGAGAGGCGAGACCTTTATATAACTTTATGAGGGAAGATCTAGTAAAATGAAGACATGGTATCTCTTTAAGTTAAATAATAAGCAAGAGTGTATCTGCACCAATCTTTTTAAACAACAGTGAGTTATTCCCACATTAATTTTGGCAGCAGCAAAGCACAGAAAACATGGCTAATGTGGGCACCAGAAGTTCTTTTGAGACTCACAGTGTTCATTAATCGAGCAAAATCAAGTTTCTAGCTGTTCAGATCCATTTAAGAAACCAAAAAGTAAAGCATTAATTTCAGAAAACAGATGCATAAATAAGAATCAAAACACATTGGAGAACAGCACCACATCTTGTTTCAAAACACACAATAGGTTGCATACAGAAGGAAGTGAAACACAGTATCAACATTTCACACAAGTTCCGTCTACAGCCTTGGATGAAATGAGGTCTCTCACTGGTTCTTAATCATGACAGTTATGTGGAACCTCTATGTTCAGAGGCACTACACCTCTGAATGACATCTGCTTGGGGCAATAGCATGGGGTGGGTCTGTTGTCTTCGTCCTGCTTCGTCCTGATTCCCAAAAGCATCTGGTTAGACACTGTGGGAAGTGGGATAGTGGATCTGATGGCCCCTTGCTCAGTCCACCAGGAACATCTTTGATGTTCTTTCAGTCATTTTTAATTCAGGGTTGAAAGACGGTTCAAATTACCGGAGAAAAGCAACACATGACTCCCCCAGGTGTAGATTGGGAGATCACTTCCAGGGAAGATTATGTTTACTATTCTCCCACCTGCCAATTCTTCCTTATATAGGCCCCCGCCCAGATCTTTATTTATTTATTTATTATATTTGTGCCCATATCTTGTGTGTCCAGTCATCATACCAATCAAGTATAATCTAAACATTCTCCTTTTCTCGTAGAAGATAGTCTCGTCTGCCATCATGCTTATGCATATATGCTGCCAATTTTGCCATTACTGCCATTTCATGCATCTTGTCTTCCCATGCCTCAACTAGTACCATAGTACTCATGTATAGTACATGAAATTTTTGCCAAGTAATCAAGCACCAATTATCACTTCGCCTTATCTCCGGGTCAATCAGAGGGCAGAGCCTTTCAACTCTGAACAGTTTCCTTTCTCAGCTGAGCTGTTGCTCAGCTCAGGCAGGCACCTCGCAACTATAGTTACTTTCCGGTCAAAGTTAACCTTTTATTCTCCTTCCTTCTGCTGCAGCCTGGTTCTGCTTTGCAAATGCTTGCAAAGCAGGTCTGTTTCTTGAAACACCAGGATGGAACCTTCCTTTCCAGGCTACAATTCAGCGCACCATTACTTAAGAATAACACCCATGGAAAGCAGTAGGTCTACTTCTGAGTAAAAAGGGCTGCAAATATCTCATCTCTCTCCTGTGAATTGAATTGCACACTCTCAGTTATGTGTTATGGGTTGTATGTTGTATGCAGAGCTTCTGGCTTAACATACCAGACACCTTAAAGGTGTCTTTGATTCATGGTTCTCCTCATGTCCAACTTAAAGGTGTCTTTGATTCATGATTCTCCTCATGTCCACCTTAAAGGTGGATTTGATTCATGGATCTCCTGCAGTGGTTCCCAACCTTTTCACTTGCATATCCCTTGGCAGTCCATTTCCATAAATTGTACCCTTCATATTAGCAAAATGTTTGTAATTAATAATATAAGACCTCATCTCCTCCATATGAAAGCCCAGACTTCATGTATTCATCACAGTGTTTTCTCTTTTTATCTGCTAGAAGAACAGAAGACTCTGCCCTTGCACTGTTTTGCACCAGAAGTGTGCTGAGAAATTCTGGGTGATTGATCACTTTCCATATTATGTTTCAGCTTTTTTACTGTGATGGTTTTCAATCACTGGTTCACAGATGAATTGATGACCAAAAACTAGCAATTGGTGAAACTTTCACAGCCTACTAGCTACCTCCCTTCCTGCCCTGCTGGTCCTTGCAAGGCATTCCTGTCTTGTAAGGCATTCTGGAGCACGGCCTGCCTTTTTCTGCCATTATTTCATTCTTTTTCAATTACCCCTAAAGGTCCTGTTGAGTGTCCCTGGGAGCCCATGAATACCAGGTTGGGAACCACTGTTTTACTGGTATGTTGTTTACAGCGCACTTACTCTGATAGTGTTTACAAAAAGGTGGTGAAGACCAGAATTTTAAAAAGAATAAAAATGTATCTTATGATCTTTTACTATGTTTTTAATAAATTAGAGACTATAGTTCTTAGGTAACAATTAGTGGTAGGTTATTTTTCAGGATCTGGCCTCAGGTAAAATCAGACAAAACTATAGTCAGACACCCCCCTAAGTTTAACTTCCGACTTATCCGAGGGTCATAGAAAATTCCATGATTGCTGGCTCAAAACCTGCCTTCGACTTATCTGTGGGGTTGACTTATAGGCGGGTGTCTGCAGTGATTCTTCAAGGCTTTGCATATTGAATTCTTGCTACAAACAGCATATATGTTTCCATCTCCCTGATCTCCTGTTTGATTTCTTTAATGTGTCAATAGGAATAGCTCTGGTTCCAAAATTCCATGTTCCCCCACAGATCTTCCTTCTTATTGCCTGTCAGTATCATTGTGCAACCTCACTTTTTCATCATGTATGGGGGAAAAATATATCTCCCACACTTCCAACACATAGGGCAGTAACTTGGAAGTATTTTAAGCAACGTCACATACTGTTTTATCATTCTTTTGACATAGTTTTCTTTTAGTAAAACACAGACTATGACATTAATTCCAATATTCCATGCATAATTCAGTTTTTCCAAATTGAGGTTACACCTTATAATTTAAACCCATTGAAATATGTAGTGTTTAACCTGTTCTAGCTCACAATTGTATTCCAATGACTACTGATTTGTAACATTAACTTACATTTGTCAGATAATATTTGCTCAAATTTTCTTAGTTCTCACAATTTATAGTTTTGCTGTTTCCATTGCACTGAATAGTTGCAAATTTGAATGTATTCAAACCTACAAATGTGCTCTTATATTTTTATATTTAAGAAGACTATTTCTATATGCTTCTTTATACAGAAAAAGTTTGTGCTTTTTCCAACTTGTCCAGACTTACTTCTGGGATTAAAATCTGTATCATAAATTACTAGGGAGATCTGTACCTTTACTGAACTCAGGGCCCAATCTTATCCATCTTTATAGCACCTGTGAAGCCATAATACACCCTCAAGGTAAGGGAACAAATGTTTCCATAGCTTGAGGAGGTCTCTGTGACTGCCTCCCCACCACAGGATGCAGTGCATGTCCCATTGGCACAGCTGTACCAGCACAGGAAATTTGAATAGGATTTGGCCCTCAATCATTTCTTGTATTTTCAAAAGCCCACAAATGTTCTTAACAGCATGGTAGGTTACTGCTAGTTTAACCTGAATTGGCCAGTTACTCCACAGCAAAGACTGTAAAGTTACTGGCCTATATGCTTGCTCAACCATAGTTGTATTTTTGCCTGGATCTGTAATTCATTCTGAAATTAAGTTAGACAGCTAGCATTGTAATACACAGGTGGTGCCTCAGTATTCACTGATTTGACTCACTACTGATACTGGGGTCCACACTGAAATATGTCTTGTAACAAGGGAAAAAGCACCAAAATCATTTCCTACTTTCATGCTATTAAACTGGTCATACAAGCTTCTCAGGGCTAAAAATAAAGACCCACTCTAAAGACCCACTTTCAGGTTTCTTGTTCATTCTCACCCCAGAATGCATCAGTATAGTAGACCACTATTCCTCATTCAGCCACTAGATGGGGTGAATAATGGAATCTAATGGAATGAAATTAATCCATTAGGAGCAATGGAGGGTCTATAAAGCTATCTTTCCACTGATTTGGTATCACTGATTTTTGGATCCACTGAGGGTTCTGGAACACTGAGTAACCTTCATCCAGTCAACTTAGCCTAACCAATCTCACAGGGTTGTTACGAGGATAAGATGGAAAGGGGAAGGGTATGTGTGCCACCCTGAGTTCCTAGGAGGAAGGGCAGGACACATAATGAAAAATTTAATTAAACAGATTGCTATTTGACATCAAACTCACTTTCTCAGCTTTTTTCGTTTCTGTATGAGCAGGTCCTCACTGCACTGGAAGAGAAGGCTGTAATGTGAGATGAAAACTCGCAGGCGCTGAACACAAATCAGGAGAAGGTAGTAATCGGGGTGCTCTTGCTCCGTGTACTTCAGGATATTCTAGTTAGTAAAAAAAAGCCGTGTTTAATGGCATTCTTAGCCCATTTGGTGACAACACACAACATGTTTTATTTATTTATAGATTCATATACCACTTTTTGTATCACAGTTATGCCTGAAACCTAAAGCTCTAAAATGGTACAAGATATCTCCTTCAGGCGTAGTACATGCAGGTGAACAAAAGCTGAGCTCTTGAAATGCAGGAAATGCGGACTGTGTTTGGATCGCTCCCAGTATGCTCTGCATTTCCTGCTTCGTTTAAAGAACCCATGCAAAGGAAGGAGAAAGGGAAATAGACAGGACTGCTGCATTTCAAATTCTCACCCAATGATCTGGCCCCCTGCCTTCTCAACTGGCTTCTTTCTCCACTGGGCTCTTTAAAACAACATGCAGTTTTGTTTAAAGGGCCCTGTAGATGAGGGAGCAAGATGAGAAGATGACATGAGAAGGCAGGGGGCCAGATCCCTAAGGCTGGAATGCAGTGATCTTACTCCTTCCTCCATGAAGGTTGTTTAAGCGAATAGGAAATGGAGAGTGTGCTGGGAGCAATCCTAATGTGCTCCACATATCCTACTTTGATTAAAGAGTTATGTGGTGGAAGGGGCTATGGGGAAGTGGCAGGTGTCTGCCCACTGCCCCCCTGCAGTTTGCTGTCTGATGTGAACATCATCATTCACATCATGCAGAGGTCAGCTATGTGTTCAAGTCAGCCACCTGGAAGGAGTCCTCAGAAGAACGCCTCATACAAAATTGTGTATGAGAGGGCAATGATATCCTAGTCTGACTCCCTGGTAGTGCTCTAATGAGGGTGGGCAGAATGAACAATGCCCCTCACATTTTGTCATAGTCTCTCAACTTCATTTTAGTAAAGCTGAGACCAGGGCCGGCCTGTCCATGAGGCCAACTGAAGAAGTTGCCTTAGGCAGAAGATTGGTGGGGGGCTCTCATCTTGGTCCACGTACTTGCCTCCTCTCCTCCTCCTCCCACTCTCTGGACTGAAAAGGGAAGAGGGGAATGAGGCAAGGTGACCTTTGACGCTAGACTGTAAAGCCACTGGATAACCCAGTAATACTATAGCATACACACACACTGGTAAAGAGCTGCTTGATTTTAAAAGCAATAAGGTTAGTCTGACTGAAGCTGGGATTTTGGGGCCTCAAAGCCTGTGTTATACACTTTGGAATTTAGCTTAGATAACAGCATCATCAGGCTGGAGATGTATGCCCACCTGTGTTCATCAGGAAAGCTCTGTAACTATACTCTTATGCTTTTAGAGCAAAAGCACATATATGCAATATAGGGACCAAGTAACCTGTAACTCACATATAAGGGGACATAATAATCATATAATAATCATAGAAGAAATTATAGTCACTAGGGCAGTGGTTCTCAAACTCTCTGGGAGAAAAGGGAAGAGTTCACTCTGGGAGAGTTTGAGAGCCAGTAAGTCTTTGCAGGGGCGGGGGGAGGAGGCAGCGGGGACAGGGGGAAGGCAGCAGTGCGATCCCCAGGATCACGCCACTCAGGGGGCTGCAGGGGCTTGGGTGCACTTGCGATCGCTCCGCATCCACTTTCCCTGCTGCGGGAGCCCTGCCAGAAGTCACACCGAGCTCCCTGCACCCCAGGGAGGCTGCAGGAGGCTTGGGTAAGTGCACCCAAGCCCCTGCAGCCCCAAGCGGCGCGATCCTGGGGATCACGCCGCTGCCTTCTCCCCGCCTCTAGGCTGCCCCCGCCCCTTAAGGGGGCAGAGACCAAGGCCCTCAGGATGGGGCGTCACAACGCCCCAGTTTGAATAGCACGGTCCATAGGGAACCAAAATACTTGATTTCAGTAAAACTTTTAAACCTCCTAATAAAAGAAGCCTCAGTTTTGCAGACAGCCTTACAGTGTAACTGTCATGGAATGCAGAAGAGATAAGATAGGGTGGTTGAACAAGGCTGCTCTAATGAGGGATGAGTACGGGTCTGAAGATCTGCCAAGATGAAGTCTTCACACCTGCTCTTTTAATTATGTTGGTAGGAAGACCTGTCAAAATAATTTTAATTGACTTGATAGATGTGAGTAAGGCTTAACACTGGGTAAATGGTACTATAGCAAACCCTATTGGTCTTTGAAAACTTTTGGGAATTGTGTAATTTTGGCTAAGTTTTAAGGTGAAACCCCACCTGTATGTAAATCACAGCCAATCAATTGTTTTGCCTACTTATTGCCCACCTATTTTCCATCTTTTATGTAAATGGTATCTTATCTGTATCCTATCAGGAGTTAGCCTCATCTCTGATGTCAGATATCAGCCAATGGGAAGTCTAGATTTGAGGACAAAGGGCCAAGAATTGTATAAAGGTTCTGGACACCATCAAACCGGGTTCATGCTTTGTGACATGACTCCCATGGACCAATTGTATGCAATTCAAATAAAAGCCTGTGAACCTTCACTCCTGACTACCGAGTCGTTCTGAGTTGCTTCCTTCAACCTTGCAACAGGGAACAGAGAGAAAGAGGAAATGTAGAGGAGAGGGGAGTGCTAAACAAGAGCATTAGAGAGCTGGAGGAGCAGAGGCTGGTACGTCATCAGGTAAGGGGGCAGCATTTGGCATGCCGCCTCAGGCATCAGGAGGTATTGGAGCAGCCCCTGGTTGAGACAAATGTTCTATAAAGAGAACTGTTACATTAGAAGTGGAGAGGTTTGGGAGGTTAAAAGGGACTGAAATGGCTCACCCCCTCCCCACTGCTCACTCTTAATCTGCTGTTGACACCTGTTTCATGGTAGTGGTTCTCCTGGTATGAGCAGTCATGCTCCTTCTAGTGGCTGTCATTTCCCCCTTCTCCCAAGATTCTCCTCACAGCAATTATGTAGTGAGCATAATTAAGCCACATAATTATGTAGTGTCATTCTGAGGGACTTTCTGGATGACAGCCACCAGTGGGTTCAAATTTTCCCCCCAGAATCCTTCCCTCCCAAATTACACCATCCAATTTTGTAGCATTGCTTGACGGGGTTCTGAGAGAAAAAATGGTGAAGCCACTAGATGGAGCACTGTTGTCACCATCACTCCCAACTCCCCTTTGAACTTCCACCCTCTCCAAAGAAACTGCCTAAATATAGGAGGCAGTAGAATTGGTGGGAGTCATTTCAGAGCAGTCCTAGTTTAGAAGGCTACAGATGGGTCATGGTTCAGTTAAAATGGGGGGGGGGGTGCTGGGGGCTGGAGATTCAGCTGACAGTTCCACTCTTTTCCCTATGATTCTGATGTATATTACCTCAAGGGGAAGAAAATATAGTCACTAGGGCTCACCTGTAAATGAAGAAGGTATTCAGGAATACGCTGGACAATATGAAAAAAGAATATGTAGAGGTCAGACTTAATTTCTTCTTCAATCTGTTGTTGAGGGGAAGAATAAAGAAACATGGATATTTGTAAATATAAGCCACAATCCAACACTGTTAAGCAAGCCTATTCATTTTATTAAGCTTAACTGTAACTTTACCCTGTATTAGTCTGAGGACAAAATGTAGGTCTGATGTGTTTTAGAAAGTATATGCAGAACTCTTCATTTGTTTGCCTCAGAAACATAATATATAAGCTACCAATCTGATGTATGCAAGATTAAGTTTACATATATCAGTTCCCATTTATTTTCTCAAAATCTATATTCTTAAAAAGTATGAAATACACATTGGGATGTATATCTGTAAGTTTTTGTTTTAATGTCCAATATAAAACCTGGGATGTTGATTATTCTGCACGATTGGCAAAAGGGAACCTAGAATATGTAATCCTGGGGATATTTGCCTTAATTCATAATTCACAGTGGCAGAGATCCACCCTGCATGGATACCCTCCATCCACATTCTCAACATGGTTACCTGGACATCTGAGAGTATGGCTAGACTGAGCACTGGCTGAGGGCCCACATGGCCAGGCTAACTGCTTAGCACCAGTGGCAACAGTGGCGTGAGCTCCATGAGAGACTTGGACCACCACTACTTGGGTCATCTACATATGAGAGTATCTCAGCCCTTGTACCATCCCAGTGCCTCTAGGGGGTGCTCCCATTGGCTGATGGGGAGGACATGAGAAAGATAAGCTACAGTGTAGGGACATGGGGGATTTGGGGAGAAAACCCATTTGGTGGTGGGTAGGGTAGGAGAAGGAGGACTATTGCTACCATCAAGGAGTTCAGTAGCTGCACCACCTCTTTTTATTTCCAGCCTCCATCGCCATCAGTGAACAAGGTGGGATGTGGTAGCAGCTACCCTTTATGGGTGGAGGAGGAGCAGCTGCCAATGCGTCTGGAAGGGGCCACAGGAACCCAGTGTGCTTGCACTGCATGGTGATCTGAATTGCTTTACCAGTCCTACTCAAATCACTAACTGATTCAGCTGTCACTTGAGAACTTTGAGGCACATGGAAAACTCCTCCCCATACAAAGATTCCCTCATTTACAATGGGGGCACACTCCAATGCATTAAGAAAGGCAGCTAGCGTGCCCGTATGGGCATGCTAGCGCTGATTGCCAGGCTAAACCCCCTATCAGCCGGCAGCAGGGCTTTGCTGCCAGCTGATTGGCTGGCTGGCCTTGGGGGGCGGGACAACTGAGCCTGATCTAGCGCGCAGGCGCTAGACCCGGCTCAGTTCCGTTCCTGGAAGCGACCGAGCAGGTCGCTTATCCAGGAGCGGAGAGAGGCTGCCCCATGACGGGGCTTGAGGCGCGGAGATCCGCGCTTGCAGGCTCCCGTCACTTCGGGCAGTGGGTAGCCTCTCTTGAGCTGCGCGCTCTGCGACTTTAGCTCCGGGGCTCAGCGTCGGAGCGGCCCGTGAGAGCTTGAGGGGGCATCCCACTGCGCGCTCTGCAGACGGCGTCAGGGGGGGGTGACCCGCTGCACGCTCTGCAGGGTGCTATCGAAGGGGGCGGCCCGCTGTGCGCTCTGTCCGAGCGGCAGCGGTAGGGGGCGGCCCGCTGCGCGCCCTGCCGGCCGCGGGGCTGCAGCGCTTCGCAGATCTGCGCACCCCGCGGCTGCGGGTGCAATTTGGGGGGTCCGGTGGGGCGGCAGGCGCCCGTGGTGGGCAGCCGCCCCATGTTCCTCCTGGGGCGGGCCTGCCTGTTGGGGCGCATTTTGGCAGCCATTGGGGGGGTGCCTCGTGTCTGGGCGCCATTTTGGGCCCTGCCTCATGGTGCTCCGCCATTTTGATTATTTAAATACAGCCTGTCGGCCATTTTGTGGGCCCCAACTGCCAAAAGGGTCTCTTATTTTCAGAGTTGGGCAACTTCCAGTCACAGCGGTCTGCTGACACAGCGCGGAAGGCCAAGATTCCGGACTGCTGAGGCGTATCGTATCCAGTTAAAACTTAGAGCACAGGGGGCGGGGGGCCCCACTGGGGATATTCCTTCACTTGGGGGGTGGACATGGGGAAGAAAGCCCAGAAGTTGGGTGGCAAGGCCACCAAAAAGACAGCTCTAGCATGGCCCCCCCCTCCCCTCCCTTCCTCCTTATCGTATGATGAGGAGTAAATGCCACAGTTGCAGGCCTTGGCTTGCTACGACGCGAGACAAAAAGAAAAGGCCCGTCGAAAGGCGAGGCAGGGGGAGGCTGAGGCTCGCCCGCATAGTCGCACACCCGGCAAGGAGGCCGTGGGCTCCGCACGCCTTATGGGCAGTGGAGGCATTTTAGGGTGGCCGCATGGCACGGGGGGGCCCATAAGGGCCCAGGGCCATTTTGTTACTAGGCAAGGGCCAGGCCTGGTTACTGCTGGACAGGGAGAACACCTGGGAATTCTGGGTGTTGTAGGCTTATACCAGGGGGAACGCCCGGGAGTTCTGGGTGTTGTGGGCTTATAACATGGAGAACGCCTGGGAGTTCTGGGTGTTGTAGGCTTATACCATGGAGAATGCCTGGGAGTTCTGGGTGTTGTAGGCTTATACCATTGAGAATGCCTGGGAGTTCTGGGTGTTGTAGGCTTATTCCCCAGACTTTGAGATTACAGTTGCCAAGCATTTTAGGGTGATTAGTGGGAAACCCAGGCGCTTATTCCCAATGCCCAGATTCAATACTTCCGATCTATTTCACCTCCTGCGTAGTCAAATGCTCATGCCCACCTGACTTGTGCAGGATGTCAGATTTACATTTCCTCAGGAAATGCCCTTGTTTTGAAGCCAGAAATGTCATTTTATTGCATTCGGAGGGAAATCTGTTAGGCCCTTTCCCTCTTTGCATTCTTGGTGTTAAAATAGGTTATGATAAAACTAGCTCAAAGATATAATAGCACAAATCCATAAACCCTCTGTCTATGTTCACAGTGCAGAGTCTGTGTGGGAAGACAAGGAAGGCATTCCTTGGGCACCTAGCCGGGCTGCACCAGATCAGCCCTGGTCTCCTTGGGGGCCTCCTTCCTTCTGGCAGGGGCCCAATTACCCCCAGTACCCCTGGGCCCTGGGTCGGACGTATCCCTGTCCCAAATCTGGTCCCAGGGCAAGCAGGGCACCCCCCCCCCAGTGTGATCATTATCCTGCCACGGCCGACACAGAGTTGGACCAGCAGGATGTGGACTGGGGGGAAGAGTCATTGGGATTGGTGGTGGAGAGGGAGAAGCCTACGGTTTCGTATGGCATCATCGCCATCCCTCTGGGCTCTCACCTCGCCATGTCGGTCAAGGAGAAGATATGGCGGGGTGACTTTGTGGACATGTTCAGTCTCCTTCACATTGAGCCTGAGCCTACCCCCAAAGTGGGAGACCCTGTGCGTGACGAGGAAACCGTCAGGCAGAGGAAGATAGACAAGAATTGGACCAATTGGCCGAATGGGTTCATTGTCTATGCTGGGGTCACTGTCCAGTTGCACCCCAAAAAGGTGGGGAAACTGTTCAAATACCTGGACATTATTCATCGTGCTTTGCGTGATCATGCTGGTGCGGCTTGGATGGCTTATGACCGTCAATTTCGCATCAGAGCCGCGCAGGACCCATCTTTGGACTGGACTATACCCCAGTGGGAACTCTGGGTGCAATTAGTCCTGCCGGCTAGGGCAACGTTGGGGGATAGGGTGGATAGCGGGCATTTGATTGCTCGTTCCAGACCCGAGCAGCCTGCGTCACCTGAGGGTGCGCAGTGGGTTCAATCCCCTCACGCTTGCTTCCAACTTAATGCCACTGGCAAATGCAACAGGCCAGGATGTTCGTTTTCCCATGGCTGCCCCATGTGTGGGGCTGGGCATCCCGTGGCAAAATGTCCACGGATCAGTGGACCACGGCAAGGTTTCCGCCCCTTCCGTGGTAAAAAGCCGGGTGGTGGACCCTCAACTGGTGTTGGCAAAGGGCCCGACGCCAATTGAGATTCCCTCCTTGGTTTACTGGCTGCAATTTTATACAGATCGTTCTGCAGCCAGAGTATTTGAGGGTTTTCAGCTTGGTTTCGAGATCCTAGCCCCGCCTCCAGTTAGCCCCACGTTCACTTGCAACCTCCGGTCAGTGACTGACATGGAGGAGGTGGTGCGAGGTAAAAATAGCCAAGGAGTTAGAAGCGGGTAGAGTAGCTGGACCGTTTGCGGTTCCTCCACGGAGGAATTGCAGGTATCCCCCCTGGGTGTGGTGCCTAAAAAAGCCCAGGGCCAATTTAGACTGATTCACCACCTGTCCTTTCCAAAGGGTTCCTCCATAAATGACGGGATACCGACCCACCGGTGTTCAGTCAGATACACTTCTTTAGACAAGGTGGTTGCCTGCCTCAAGAAGTGTGGCCCTGGGGCCTTGATGGCCAAGGCAGATATTCAGTCTGCCTTTTGATCGCTTCTAGTGCACCCCCAGGATTTCTGCCAGACAATAGGGCATTGCCAATGGGGTGTTCAATTTCCTGTTCGGAATTTGAGGCGTCCAGTACATTTTGGAATGACTGTGCGTTTCAGAACCGTGTTACGATCCACTGCCCACTACTTTTTATGGGACCATCTGGGTCTGGCGTCTGTGCTCGGCTCCTGGGTGACTTTACAGTGCTGTGTGAGCAGCTGGAGGTCCCCCTGGCACACGAGAAGACAGAGGGCCTTGGCAAGCTCACCTTTTAGGTATCGATTTGGACTCGGTTACACAGACCAACCGCCTGCCAGAGGACAAATTAGATAAGCTGATAGGGATGTTGACTAGCGCCCTAGGGTCCCGGGTTATGAATCTGGTTTGAGTCTTTGTCAAACAGTGTCTTGCTGTCACCACTGTTTTATCAGCCAGACATGAGCCGGGGCTTGAAGATAGCATGGCCGACGCTCTCTCTCGATTTCAGGGGGAACGCTTTTGGCTGCTGGCCTTGCGGCCAGGCTGTGTCCAGATCCCAGGCCCCCACGGCTGCTTTGGTTAGGTCACGGTTTGCCCCCCCTGACAGAGTCCTTCAGTGGGGGGACTGTGTGTCACGGTCTGGGAGTTTATCCATAATATACCAGTTAGGGAGTGGGCAGTGGATTCAGTTGTAACAGGCTCCGAGCCGGTGTCTTTGTCCAGTATCTGTCAGGGAACAGTGCTGCTTAATGGCTCCTGCAGGAGTGGGCCCACTATTCCGCCATGAGGATCGCCCCACCCCTTCCCCTTTACCAGTTTCGGGCCATTTATTAAACGAGCGCAGTCTCAATTAGGCCTGCGGCCTGAATTGTTTGGGCTGCATTCATTTGGATTGGGGCAGTATCCATTTAGGATTGGGGCAGCATTCATTTAGGATTGGGGCAGCATCCATTGCGGCCAGCATTGGTTTTTTCCCCCCAGGGCATCAGGCGCATCGGTAGATGGCGCTCTGGTGCCTTTAAATCCTAAGTGCGGAAAGGTGCCGCCAGGGCTCTGTGTGCAACGCCAGCAGGCACAATGTGTGCACTGCCAGGTTGGCACGATGTGTCAGAGCCATGTAGGCCCTGTTGGCAGCGCTCAGTGAGCGTGTGCCACGCCAGTGTTGGCGAGATGTGTCAGAGCCGAGTAGGCTCTGTTGGCAGCGCTCAGCGGGCGTGTGCTGCGCCAGTGTTGGCGAGATGTGTCAGAGCCGGGTAGGCTCTGTTGGCAGCGCTCAGAGGGCGTGTGCCGCGCCAGTGTTGGCGAGATGTGTCAGAGCCGAGTAGGCTCTGTTGGCAGCGCTCGGAGGGCGCGTGCCGCGCCAGTGTTGGCGAGATGTGTCAGAGCCGCGTAGGCTCTGTTGGCAGCGCTTGGAGGGCGTTTGCCGCGCCAGTGTCGGCGCAGGGGGTAGGTGGGGTCCTGTAAGTTAGCTAAGGTGGACCAGGTCACTGTCCGTGACTGGCCATGGGAGTGAGTATTAGAGCGGAGGAAGGATTCCTCCTTTCTCTTGGCCTGTCCAGTGAGCTTATCTCTCGATGTGCTTCTTTTTCCCACAGGTCCGCGAAGGAGCTGCCCCGCCAGGGTCTTGATCTGCGGACACTCCATAGTTTTTTGGGTCTGGAAGCATGCCATGTCATCCAGTTTCAGCTCTCAGCTGGCGCTGGGTGATGTTGCACACATTGATTGGTTGGCCAAGAGGGGTATGTGTTGGGGCCAATTTTGCCCAGCCATTTTGGAGTACGTTGCTGGTAACCCCCTGCCGCAGGTAATCATGGTGCACTTGGGCGAAAACGACTTGGGTCAGAGGACGTCCATGTCCTTGAGGCTCCAGGCCCGCAAGGATTTTGACTCATTAGTCCGTCAGTTTCCCGGGATTACTATCCTGTGGTCTGACATGCTGCCTAGGAGAATTTGGCACTGGGCGAGTTGTGTAAAAAGAATTGAGGTAGCACGAAAAAGGGTCAACGCTTACCTGGGCAGGGTCGTCACGGAGCTTGGTGGAGCGGCTATCCATCATCCCAACATTGCTTTTGAGGAGCCTGCTCTTTACCGTGGCGATGGGGTTCACCTTTCTCCTATGGGTTATGGGCGCTTTCTTTCAGAGTTGCAACAAGGCTTGGCCCTCTTTTTGGGTGTAGGGAAGGCCAAGCGCGAGGCTGACCTTCCCTTGTGGCGGTAGAAGTGCGGGGTGGGTAGACAGAAGACCTTCTCCGGCGTCCAATCTAAGCCAGCAAGGGCAGGGGTGAGCCAGAACCGCTCTTTGGATGCTTGTCCGGCTCGAGGAGGCAGGCTGGCTAGCCCCTGGTCTGAACTTTGGGGCCTTGCAGGGGTGACCTGAAGGCAGAGTAGTTTGGCTGGCTTACCCTCTTTGGGCGACAGTGAAAGGCGGGCTTAATAACAATTGAGCTGCGCCTGGAGTTGGGTGGACGCCCCATGAGACTGGGGGACGTAGACGGCTAGGCCGTTTCCCCCATTTAGAACCCCGCACTTAGTTTGGGTATTGTTTCCTATTTTGCCTTGTTGCGCTTGTTGTAAGTTAATAAAGTGGCCCATTTAATCCCATACCTGTTGTCGGCTGTATTTATTGGGGAATGCATGGTAAAGGCAGCTAGCGTGCCCGTATGGGCATGCTAGCGCTGATTGCCAGGCTAAACCCCCTATCAGCCGGCAGCAGGGCTTTGCTGCCAGCTGATTGGCTGGCTGGCCTTGGGGGGCGGGACAACTGAGCCTGATCTAGCGCGCAGGCGCTAGACCCGGCTCAGTTCCGTTCCTGGAAGCGACCCCCTCCCACCCGCCCTGTAGCTAGTCTGGGATTAGCTGGTCGTTCTACGGAGGACCGGGTAGGAATTTTTGAGCATTATCTGATTGGCAATATGATGGTGCTTTGTTTTCGCCTACCTCAGACTGGCTATGGAGCGTGTTTGGGTTTGCATAATACCTCTTACTGTCCTGGTCACTGGCGGTAGAAGTGCGGGGTGGGTAGACAGAAGACCTTCTCCGGCGTCCAATCTAAGCCAGCAAGGGCAGGGGTGAGCCAGAACCGCTCTTTGGATGCTTGTCCGGCTCGAGGAGGCAGGCTGGCTAGCCCCTGGTCTGAACTTTGGGGCCTTGCAGGGGTGACCTGAAGGCAGAGTAGTTTGGCTGGCTTACCCTCTTTGGGCGACAGTGAAAGGCGGGCTTAATAACAATTGAGCTGCGCCTGGAGTTGGGTGGACGCCCCATGAGACTGGGGGACGTAGACGGCTAGGCCGTTTCCCCCATTTAGAACCCCGCACTTAGTTTGGGTATTGTTTCCTATTTTGCCTTGTTGCGCTTGTTGTAAGTTAATAAAGTGGCCCATTTAATCCCATACCTGTTGTCGGCTGTATTTATTGGGGAATGCATGGTAAATATGGGTGTGCCCCTTTCTCTTAACAGAACAGGGAAAACCACTTGTTCAAAGCTCCTTGTGCATTTGGATCACAGATTAATAGCAAACAGCATTCATTTCTGCTTCAGTTGTATCACAAGACATGTCTAAGAACTAAAGCATGTAATAAGACCAAACTTACTTCTTTCAGAATCACTACATGGATCAGTGAGACGCACTCTGGCAAGTCCCTCAAGTATGCAACATAATAGTCCAAAAAAATGTTCTGAAAAACAAACAAAAATGTTAGTTGAGAATCTTTAGGTACGGTGCACATTATATAAGATTGACATCAACTAGGCTGAACTCATTTTATAAATGCAGGCCTAGGGGCAGTTGTCTGATGCAAAAATACACTGAGGCAGAACTTGAATTCAAGATTCCATTTCCTTTTGAAGCTACGGGAGTGTGCTTAATGAAGAGCAGATATCTTGTGGCTTGTTCACATTGTCATCTATTTGCAATTTTCTCTCAGCGGATATTTACTAAAGATTTCACATGTCTGGATGAGCTGTCAGTATCTTCTAGTGTAATCACTCAAAAAACCAAGCTAAAACCGATGGAGTGGTGGAGAAGCTTTCAAGGTTAACAGAGCTTTCACACAAATATGGGAATGTTACAAATAGAGATTTCCCCCCCCCCCCCCTGAATAGCCAAAGTTATGAAAAGGGGGTAGGAATTCACAGCAGCAGCCACTGGTGATGTCATGTTGGAAGATCCACCTTCCTGGGTGTCTCACAGGGGTGATATATTCTTTCTTTTAACAATAAGCTTCCATTTTGCTCAAGACACAGGAGAATGGAAACTAAACCTATCACCCTTTTCACCCTTTCCATGGTTTTATTACAAGTACATGCCCTTGTCTAAGAGAATCCTCAGCACCCTAAACAATTCCCAGAGGACACTGGGAGATACCATGACAATTAAATTGGTTTAAAACAGGTTTAGACCACAAAGAATATCCACCTTGCTCCCTATCCTTCCCACAGGGAATATAGGACCAAAACAAGTAATAGTACTTCAAGCATCAATCAAAGCCTTGCTCCATCATTTCAGATGAAGACAATTTAGACCAGGCCACAACAACTGGTAAATCATTTAAGGGGAAACCAATGGAGAATGCCAAGACTTCACTTCAATCATACAAAAGATGAATGCAGCATTCACAGATATTTTGTAGTCATTAAATTATAGCCTGTTGCAATAGTCTTAGGTTACTTTCAGAGTAACCTGCTCAGTTAAATCTCTCAATTTTTCTTCCGTTTGTTATGTGTCTTAAGTCCTGGGCAAAGACAAATGTTTGGCTCTTAGCTCAGTAGTTCCCACTGTAGAATGGACCCTCCTATAAGTGTGCAAAGTCTGGTCAGGGCATTGTACAGGGAGAAAAAATTAAGTTCTGCCTGCAAAAATAAAATAACTTTAAAAATATGCCCGATCTCGTCTGATCTTGAAAGCTAAGCAGGGTCAGGCCTGGTTAGTACTTGAATGGGAGACTGCCTGGGAATACCGGGTGCTGTAGGCTTATACCATAGTCTTTCGAGACTGAAGGTTGCCAACCAACCACAGGTATACTTCAATATAAATCAGTAATTTCAAAGTGAACTCTTTCAAGTTCCTTTTATCTCTCACTTACAGATAACCAAAATATACCTCATCACTGGTTAGTCTGAGAAATGCTTAACTGGGTATACATAATATATTTTAAAATAATGAAGTAAATATGAAACTGTTTCTTAGAAAAAATTATTTCAAAATACGTGTATAATTCAGTTTATTCAGCAAGGGCTAGTTATGTTAATACAATCCTTATCCAGTTCCATATATTTATTTATTTTTCACATTTTTATACCGCCCTTCCTCCAAAGAGCTTTTATACTGCACTTCCTCCACAGGGCAGTGTACACAACTGCACCTCTCCTTTTGTTCTCACAACAACCCTATGGGGTAGGTGAGGCTGAGAGAAAGTGACTGGCCTAAGGTCACCCAGGAAGCTTCATGGCTAAAGGGGGATTTGAACCTGGATCTTCCATGTCTAAGTCCACCTCCCAAACCACTACAGTACCCTGGCTCTCATTCTTATTCAATGTACTGTACCTCATCATTGGTCAGCTTGAGGAATATGTCTCCTAGGATTCCCTGTTGGGGCCAGCTCAACACCCTCTCTTGCAGGGCATGGAGTAAGTCTACATGCTGCTGGGCCAGGTATCGCAAAGAGTTGGGGAAAAAACTGAGGCCAAAAAACAAGATTGTGTTTAGACAGAGCAGTTAACATGTAGCAGAAAAAATGCATCCATAAATAAAATCCAGCAGGGAAGCTCCTAGTCTTTATATAGACCAAGGCAATAAGAAAATTTTCTAGTCTTAATTCAAGGTACTGGTTGCTGGGTGGAGGGTCAACACCCCCCCCCCACACACACACACTGCAGTCCTTGACTGGCTCAGCCCCCACCCCATCCCACAGCTGCTTTTACCAAACAACAGAATTAGTAATCTTAAGCACACTTCAACAATGCACTTTACAAAATGTATAATTTGGTTCTTAGCACCCTCACAAAACTACAATTCCCAGCTTTCTTTGGATAAGACTACCACAGTTAAACTGGTATAAAACTTGGAGGTTCACAAACACTGTTGTCAGGTCATCACTGGCAACCACACACTTAATTCTTGCAACTTCCATAGCCAGTAAGATGTAACCACTTCCTCCACTCCCACAGGGTAGACGGAAATGAAAGTTAAATCCTACTGACTTGTCTTGTTTTTCATTAAGCCTAGTGCTCACAACACACATGGGCAAAACATATTTGGTAGTCCATTTCAGCACCTTCTAAGGTGGGTGGCCACTGTAGCTTATACCTGCTTGGGTGGCTGGAGTCACCCTCTCTCTGACAAGAGTGGAAAGGACTTCAATGTCTGTTCTTGATCCTCATTTTCTTTGTGTGTTGTTGCTGCTGTTTATTATTGCTTTGTTTTTTACTTTTTATTGATGTTATCAAATATGATTGTCAGGTCAGCAGAGGAGGATAGCCCTTGCTTTCCCACTAGCAGAATGGTACAGGAGCATAGGGAGATAGCAAAAGAAGCAGGCAATCCCAAATAGAGCCAAAGAAACAGACACAGGCTTGTTTGTTGCAGAAGCATGTATTGGTAAAAGGAGCAGGCAGAAGAGTAGTCATTCAAACAGCCCAGAAGTCAGGGATACAGCAGGTCACAGCCATGAGAAGACAGTCCAAAATCAGTACACAAACCAACAGCACACTGAAACTCCACCACAACAACCCACACCCAGGAGTCTGTGCTTGCCCCATATATACTGGGGCCAGCCAATAGAGTAGGGCGACCTCATAGTCACAAGACAGTCTTGTGACCCACACTGATTGGCTGTCCAGTGATGCATTGCACCATTCCTCCATAGCCTACGTGACTCAGTACTCATTTCTCCCCAAGTCACGTGACTCCCACCTGCAATAGGTGCAACTGATTGCATCAGCAGTGCTGCCTTGCTGATTGCTTCACACCAGGCCCAGATATCAGGACCTCCTGCCACATCCTGGCTAATAACAATCTCAAGCCTGGGATGCCAAAAACCTGACAATAATGATAAGCTGCCTTGGGTATCCCCATACAGTGAGAAAAGGTGAGATATACATTTATTTTAAAGATGAAATGACATGAGATGAAAGAGAGATGTGCAACAGACCAGTGCAAAGCAGAACATGGGCACATGTTCAGAGCAATGGGTTGAATGGAGAGACAAGAAAGAGCAGAGTAGTGATGAGTGAAAAGCCATTGGCTTGCCTTGAACCATTTAAAGAAAAATATTGCTTTATAAAAGTAGGTACTATTATTTACCTTTTTTCCTTGGTGTTTCTTTTCATTTCTGGTCCATGCAATGTGGCTTTTACTTTGAGGATCAAGGAGAGGTTAACAGCATACTTCCTTTCAGATTCCAGTAAGTCCAGTGCAATATTCTGCCTTTTAGCTGTGGCAAAACAAAATGGATAGATTTGTTGTTTTGGACAGGTTAATAATAATTATTACTCTACTGCTGGAACAAAAATTCTATGAAGGTGGCCCCCAGGATTGGGTGAGAAATAAAATAAAAAATAATAACAAAAAAATTGTGCAGCAAAAATCTTTCAACCAATTCTATACAGTGCTCATTTTTCTCATTAGAAGAAACAGGAATCCTTCTCAGAAAATGCCCCCAAAGGTAACAGAAGCCTAGGACAACCCAAAGGGCAAGTGAATTCCAAAGGACTGTGACCAAACAATGCTGAACTGCTTTATTTATTGTATAGTAATTGATTAGGAACCATGACCTGTGTTTTCTTCAGGCTGATTGTGGACTCACTCTTCAGGATGTGGACTCACCTCCCTGCATTACAATCTCTGAGCATGAACTGGAGGTTGTCCATGACTTTGTGTACCTTGGCTCAACGATCTCCGACACTCATTCTCTCGATACCGAGCTAAACAAGCGCATCGGTAAAGCAGCTACCACGTTTTCCAGACTCACAAAGAGAGTCTGGTCCAACAAGAAGCTGACGGAACATACCAAGATCCAGGTCTACAGAGCTTGCGTCCTGAGTACACTTCTGTACTGCAGCGAGTCATGGACTCTTCACTCACAACAGGAGAGGAAACTGAGCGCTTTCCACATGTGCTGCCTCCGACGCATCCTCGGCATCACCTGGCAGGACAAAGTTCCAAACAACACAGTCCTGGAACGTGCTGGAATCCCTAGCATGTATTCACTGCTGAAACAGAGACGCCTGCGTTGGCTTGGTCATGTCGTGAGAATGGATGATGGCCGGATCCCAAAGGATCTCCTCTATGGAGAACTCGTGCAAGGAAAGCGCCCTACAGGTAGACCACAGCTGCGATACAAGGACATCTGCAAGAGGGATCTGAAGGCCTTAGGGATGGACCTCAACAAGTGGGAAACCCTGGCCTCTGAGCGGCCCGCTTGGAGGCAGGCTGTGCAGCATGGCCTTTCCCAGTTTGAAGAGACACTTTGCCAACAGTCTGAGGCTAAGAGGCAAAGAAGGAAGGCCCATAGCCAGGGAGACAGACCAGGGACAGACTGCACTTGCTCCCGGTGTGGAAGGGATTGTCACTCCCGGATTGGCCTTTTCAGCCACACTAGACGCTGTGCCAGAACCACCTTTCAGAGCGCGATACCATAGTCTTTCGAGACTGAAGGTTGCCAGTACAAATAATTGATTAGGAAAAAAATCACAGGCCAATAGGCTGATTTCAAATGGATCCCACTTCAGAAGTTACCATTAGGATTGTGATTTCAAGCCATACGCAACAGATTACAGTTATCATTTATCCATATTTCTCAAGCATCTCTAAGTTCATCTTTCCAACCACTGTTCTTCCCTCACTCTTACCTGCAACAGAAGATTCCCGTAGTACATTCTCCATTGAGTTATATTTGTTTGGGCCCAATTCCTCTTGCCTTTCATTTTGGTCCTTTGTAATGTGTTCATCACCCCACTCTTTATTGTCCTTGGGCTGTTTCCAAACCATGGATGATGACTGGCTCTTTGACTGAGCATCAGCAGATGAAGGAGATCTGAGACTTTCTTCTGCCTCCAGATTTGAACCTCTTAGCCCTAGAGTCAGAACATGACATCAGCCGAACCAATAGAGGTTTCCTTAACGGCCATTTGACTGATCAAGCTAGTCAAAACCCACTGTAGAAGACACACCAGTTTACAGAGTGAGGGTTCCAACACCATTGTGCCAAAACACTGGAAAAAGAGTAATTTGAATTCAACCAAAAAAGGAGAAAGTGATTTTGAGTTTTGGGAGCAGGCAGGAAAAAGCTGTCATGGGGGTTCCATGATGCCAACTAAGCCGGTTGCCACCATCACATTTTCTAATAGTGAATTCCACAAACTAATTAAGAACTCTAGGAAATTACCATATCATAGTCTCAACTTCTCTCTAAATGGCTGAGAATCACCACCAAAGAGTGAGTAATTGAGCGCAACAATTCATAAGAGCCAGCATGGTGTGGTGCTTCAGGAGCTGGAAGATTCAGGTTCAAGTCCCTGCTCAGTATGAAATTTCCTGGGTGACTCTGGACCAGTCACAATCTCTCAGCCTCACTTACCTCACAGGGTTGTTATGAGGGCAGAGGGAGGGAAGGAACCATGTACACCACCTTGAGCTCTTTGGAGGAAGGACGATTTAAAAAATATGATCAACACATAAAACTCCACATGCACTTACCTTTGATGTTGCCTTCTCCCAATGCCATGGGTCTGTAATCAGAGACTGAACCAGAACAGAACAGAGATTTTAGCTTTACACAAACAACCATCAGTACAGCAAGCTTTTGACAGAGACCTACAATCAGATTTTAAGGAACACTGCTTCTAGATTTTGTTTTGTTAAACTTTCCAAGCTTTGGAAGAGAAAAGATTTTTAACGACTTTGCATGAAATAGTGCAAATAGTGCTTAAATAGTGCTTTAGGTCCTGGAAATTTGGTGCTCTTTTCTCTAACCACAAGGGTTTGAACACTCTGTCTCTCTCCTGGTCCTAGTTCTGGTCAGGGCAAGGGCAGCCCAATTCTAAAGGCAGCGGCATTGTCAGGTGCAGCAGCACTAAAGTGGCTACAGTTGCATCCTGTGGCCCTGCGGCAGCTGCTGGAAGTCTCTTCAGGGGAAGCCCAAAGCCCCACAATAGGGCTTCTTGAGACTGTTCTGGCTATTTTGCCAACACAGTCTTGTGTGCCTCTGTGTCAGGACATCCAGCCAACACAAGAGTTCAGGATCTGGAGGAGTAGAGTTCTGCCAGTTCCACCCCCTTCCTGCCCTGGTTCCTCCTCCTGCTCTGTCTTCCCCTGTCCGAGATCACCCTCCCCCACCTCTGAAGTCCTCACTGCCACCCAGAGCTCTTATCTAGCTCCAGACGATCTCTGGCCAGTACTGGTCTCGGTACCAATTGGAGCTGGGCCAGCACCAGCACTGACTAGGTGCAGAGTGTCGCAGAAATGCCTTATGGCATGTTTGGGACATCCAGCGCTGGCAGTGCTAAAGAGCTCAGGATTGGGCTCTCAGTCTTATCCAGGCTGCAGTTAATAGATTAATATTTATCTGAAATCACAGTGTTGTTCCTGGCTTCATCTACCTGGGATTCTGATCTCCAATAATCTCTTCCCTCTTCCCGCAAGTTGTGGTTGGGCATCAAACATGGTAACAGAGTCTCAAGAAATATGCCTACCATTCCTCAGTATGTAATATAAATACCTTTTTCATAAGTTGCATTGTGCAAAAGATTAACAAAATCTTCATTAATTAACACTGGTTCCGGGAGGTTCAGAGATCGAAAGGGACTTCCTTGTAGAGGTGTCGGCACTGTTTGTGACCCATGCTCTTCCTTTTGTATTCTTCTGAGGAGAGAAAAAAATAAAACCAAGCAACCAGAAAATGTACTTGGAGGTACACATTTGAATTAAGATCTGAAGGCGTACAAAAGTCAAATCTAAAATGAATAATTTGCCTTCCTTTCAAACGACTACAGCAACCCTATCTGGTATACTATAGCCAAACTTCCACTCAGAGGTCATGAGGGGGAAAAAAACACCTATATTCAGATAATTTATCCAGAAATGGAAACAAGTAATTCATTACAGGGAGACTTTGCCAAAGAGCCAAATGTAATTACTTACTTAGCTTTGAGTTTACGAGATTCTTTCCGCTTCTCCTGTTGCAGTTGTTCAATCTTTTGCTGCATTTCTTCTTGCTTGGCACTGATTTCCTCTATCATGGACTTGGCATCACTGAGCTCCTCCTAATTAAAAAAAGGACAGGCTGGCATATGGTGTGGGAAACACAGACATGGGTAACATTTTTTAGAATGCCTGGAGTGCCATCACCTTGTCTTCAGGCAGTGAAAAGGTGAGAAAGCAGATTTGACTGGGTGCGACAAACATCTTACTGCCCAGGTCATTACTGATGCATTTCAAGCAGGCACATTCTTTCACAGGGGATGTCAACAGAGCCAGGATGCTGTAGTGGTTTGGGAGTTGGACTTAAGACTTTAAAGATTCAGGTTCAAACCCCTGCTCAGCCATGAAGCTTCCTTGGTGACCTTGGGCCAGTCACTATCAGCCTCACCTACCTCAAAAAAGAAGGGAAGAACTATGGACGCCACTCTGAGCTCCTTGGAGGAAGGGTGGTATAAAAATGTCAAAACTGAATAAATAATGCCAGATATCTGTTGGAGTTGGAAAATGGTACCAAAAGAAAAGAGGGAGGTCTGTTGCTGTGACTGCTCCCCCACCATTGCCCAGACAGGCAAGAATCTTTCTTCACTGCCATCACTGAAGCTGCAGATATCAGCATGAAGCAGGACTGGCATTTATCTGCTGTCCAGTTCCTAGCCACTATTTGGGAAAGCACCATCCAAAGCAGTAGGGGGGAGAGTGCCATCAGGGGTCCTCGTAGGGCTTTTTCCCCAGGGTTCCCCAGAAGCTGAAGCAGATGATGGATAACATGGAAGAGAACAAAATTCAGTTATAATGTTGTCTTTCATATTTCCACTGCTGACTACCTCTGAAGTAGGTCTTTTATGCTTCAAAAATAGAACTTTTGTGAAACATATTGGGAATCAGCTTGGCAAGAAATCTTTCATCACACCTAATGGCATCTCTTTTCTGTACCTGTGTGTTGCGTGATGCAGCCCTCTCTTCTAGTCCTCAAGCAGGGTATCCAAGTATGCTTGGACTCTACCTTGTTGTGAACGGGGGAGGTGGTTGTCGGTGCATATTGCCTACCTTGAAACAGTTCAAAGAGTTCTTCATCTCTGCCACTTTCTCCTCCATTGCACAACGGCAGCTTTGAACTTTCTCCTCCAGAGCATATTCCCCATGTTGAATTCTTGAAAGTTCCTGCATTGCTTCAGTGAAACCAGCTTTCAGCTCAGAAGCCAGGGCATGCAACTGCATAAAACAGAACACATTTGAATCCAGTTACATTAACCTAGAAAGTTTTCCGTTACAGATACCAATCCTCTAGTTAAACCACCGAACACAGTGGTTCCCAAACTGTGAGCTGTGACTCCCTGGGGAGCCATGACTCCCTGGGAAACCAGCCAGGGGAGCTGTGGAATCCTTGCAAAAAAAACCCACAGCCCTATACAGTTTATAGGATTGTAGTCCTAATGGGGAATTGTGACCAAAAACCCAGTAGGTCAAGGGAGCTACCAGTCAAAAACATTTGGGAACGACTGACCTAATATTATTGTCTCTATTCCCCACCTGCACCTATTTTCCCTTGCAGCTTTCTACCACTGGAGTGACTTTCCATCTGGTGTCCAACTCTCTTCCTCATTCAAGTACCTCGATTTAAAGACATCTGACCGGACTGACCTCCCTGCGCTTTTCTTTCCCTTCATCTCCATTTTGTCTTTAAAAATTGCATCCTACAATGACAAACAAATTTAGAGTGCAATCATAAGCACACGTGCCTGGATTAAGCTCCATTGGATCTAATTGGACATTTCTTAGTAAACATGCATAAAATTACTCTGTTAAGGCACATAATATATGGCTGGATGCAGATTTGTGCAGGTGGAATGAGCTCTTAGAAGGGATCTTTCCTACCCCCTGCCTGAACCCACAGAAAAACCACTCTTGAGGATTAGAGGATCCTTCTGAATAGCACAGGATGGGGAGGAGGGGGCAGAGACAATATCAATACAAGTATCACCCTGCTTGGACAGGTCTGGATGCAACAGATTTGTTCACTAGGTACAAGTATTTTTTTTTTTTTATTCAAGTTAGCAGACTATTACGGAAGCATGACTAGAAGGAAAAGGCAGTAGATAAGCCATGGCAAAATATTCCTTGTGGAAAATGTCCCCATTCCTTGAAAACTCACACCATATCCCTTCTAGATGAAAAGCCTTGCAAAACTGGCAATATGTTTCTGCACAACCATGAGGACTAGAAAAAAAAATATTAACCAAAAAATAAAAGGTTTCTCCTAGATCTGCTTAACCTCACACATATTAACTCAGATCTATATCATGCCTGCATGACTTGCAAGCTGCTGATCCACTTGCATCCCATTGGCCATGCACTGTGGCCTGCCAGGTGCATGACATCTCCATTTTGGTGGTCCCAAACAGGCACAGAAAAGGGTTTATTGAGCCATGAGGGAGGCATGCGTGGTTGGTGGGTTATATTTGGTTTGACGGGTAACATATTGTGCAGTCCGGACCAACACTGTGTTGTGCACTTTAAGTAAGCAGCTGCTTACTGTGCTCCTTGCACGGTTTCTTCAGTTGTAGAAGTGCAGGACTTCCACATTCAATCTGAAAGGACCACATGAATGTGCGGCAGCAGTAAAGAAGGCCAATTCTATGCTTGGGATCATTAGAAAAGGTATGAGAACGAAACGGCTAATATTATAATGCCGTTGTACAAATTGATGGTAAGGCCACACCTGGAGTATTGTGTCCAGTTCTGGTCACCACATCTCAAAAAGGACATAGTGGAAATGGAAAAGGTGCAAAAGAGAGCGACTAAGATGATTACGGGGCTGAGGCACCTTCCTTATAAGGAAAGGCTATGGCGTTTTGGCCTCTTTAGCCTAGAAAAGAGATGCCTGAGGGGGGGCATGATTGAGACATACAAAATTATGCAGGGGATGGACAGAGTGGATAGAGAGATGCTCTTTACACTCTCACATAACACCAGAACCAGAGGACATCCACTAAAATTGAGTGTTGGGAGAGTTAGGACAGACAAGAGAAAATATTTCTTTTCTCAGTGTGTGGTTGGTCTGTGGAACTCCTTGCCACAGGATGTGGTGATGGCATCTGGCCTGGATGCCTTTACAAGGGGATTGGACAAGTTTCTGGAGGAAAAATCCATTAGGGGTTACAAGCCATGATGTGTGATGTGTATGTGCAATCTCCTGATTTTAGAAATGGGCTATGTCAGAATGCCAATGCAAGGGAGGCCACCAGGATGAGGTCTCTTGTTATCTGGTGTGCTCCCTGGGGCATTTGGTGGGCCGCTATGAGATACAGGAAGTTGGACTAGATGGGCCTATGGCCTGATCCAGTGGGGCTGTTCTTATGTTCTTATGAAGGAAGGAGCTTCTTTGTTCCCGTGGTTCAATGATTTTCAATCTTTTTCATCTCATGGCACACTGGCAAGGCACTAAAATGGTCAAGGCACACCATCAGCTTTTTGACCATTGACAAGGCACACTGTGCTATCAATGGGGGCTCACTTCCCCCAATGGTCCTATTAATAAATGACTCTCTCCCAAATTCCGGCAGCACACCTGGGGACCATTCGTGGCACACGGCACAGTGGTTGAAAATGACTGCTGTGGTCCCTAAACTCAAGCAACTGAAGAAACCATGATGGGAGAAGGTAAGGAGGCAGCTGATCCACTTCCCACTTGCTTTTAGTCTCTGGAAAGCAGGTCATCCAGGTTGCACCCATGGGGGGCTGGAGGGAGGCGGTGGTGGTGGCAGATTCAGAGTGAGGGGTATATTGAATCTGCCACATTCTCTCTCTCTCACACACACACACACACCCCACCATCTGCTACTTATACAATCCACATCACCTCACCTAATGGATGGGCTGCCCCTGTTTTTACGTAGTATGTTTGTTATTCAACAGAATGCCCAGTTATGAAGCCAACCGTGTATGTTTTTGCTCTGAGTTCCTTTTAGGATTACCAGCAAATATCTTACAGCATGCACACAAACACAATTAATGCGGGGTCACCTTTCCCTATAGCAGCTAAACCAGATATTTCGGCTTTAAATTCCGACTAATGAGAAACTATGATCACAACCATTACTGTCACCTGCCTGCCTGTTCTTAAAACTTAGTGCTACAGGCATGAATAGTTTCCTTCACACTTTCAGGACATTGCTAGATTAGGGCACTTATGCGTGAAGGCTTCACATGCCTTAAACTTTGAAATGGTGATTCTCACACTAAAATATGTAAGAACATAACCGGGGGCAATTTTTATTCCAGATCAGATGAGAATGTATGACTTTGAGAATATATTCTGACAGCAGCTTAAATGGGTACATCTTGATTGAGCCTGTCAATCAGGGGAGGCCCCAAAGTTTGGCCAGACTGGGTGCTGTCTAAGGGCCCATGTCCATTGGAGAGTCCCCTTGGCCAGGCTGACCACTAGTGTTAGGGATAGAATTCCATGCACCCTCAGGGAAGGGGAGGTACAATGAGGACCCAGTGCTTTGTTCCAGAGCTCCTAGCAACCTGGTATCGACACTGTTTTCAGTGCCATATACATTTTGCATTTTAAATTTTTAATAGCATTTACATTTTAATGCTAGTTATTAATAGTATTTACATTTCACATTCACATATTTGGTTAGCTTTGTTTTGTTTGTATATTTTTTCCTGTTGTTGGATATAGGTTTTACCAAAAGTATCAAAAGCCTTGCTTATCCTTTTAGTGTTCTGGATTATTCAGAGCACCTTGCTCATTTTTACCTGGGCAATCTGTGTTGCAGGGTTAATCACTGGCACACTTTCAGTTTTTCCTGTGGGAATAAAGAACTTCAGTCAATTAGCAGGACTTATTAGGCTTTCTATATATAAAATGGGGGCACAGTGATTTGCAGTTCACTTTAGATGCAAATCTTTCTTTTCTAGAACATACGGTATAGTCCTGAGTTTTTCTTTTTTCTTTTCCCCGCCCCCCCCCCACCATCTACCACAATTGGAATTACTGCAAAGTGTTCCAATTTTGTCCAGTTTTGGAAAAGAGACTAGTGGTACTATGGAAGCCTATGGCTACATCTTAGTACTTATGGGATAAACTGTGAAAAAGTGTTGGATAACAACTCTAGGGCAGATTTTGTGATATGTCAGTTCAGTAAACAGCAGAATCATATCTGATTGGTAAGGATATGGTTAAACACATTTAAGATTTTTACTATATGGCAATTTTTGCAACCCAACCCAATTAATATCTCCTGCGTTTCAAGCTTGGTGATCCGCTTCATTTAGAAATGGCCTCAAACATCTGACTGCCAAAGTAAACCTAATTATGCTAACCATACAGTACATGTGATAAACTCACTCAGTGACAGGGGCACATCTCCCTAATGGTGATTCATATGTGCAATGCCTTCACTTTTTCAATACAGGTTGGGCAGGAGAAGCCTGGGAGCAGAAGAAGATTGGACTGCTTATCAAAGCAGCCACTTCACCTGAAAACCTATACTGAATAAATTATGAGGAAAGGCTACGGCGTTTGGGCCTCTTCATCCTAGAAAAGAGGCGCCTGAGGGGGGACATGATTGAGACATACAAAATTATGCAGGGGATGGACAGAGTGGATAGAGAGATGCTCTTTACACTCTCACATAACACCAGAACCAGAGGACATCCACTAAAATTGAGTGTTGGGAGAGTTAGAACAGACAAAAGAAAATATTTCTTTACTCAGCGTGCGGTTGGTCTGTGGAACTCCTTGCCACAGGATGTGGTGACGGCATCTGGCCTGGATGCCTTTACAAGGGGATTGGACAAGTTTCTGGAGGAAAAATCTATTAGGGGTTACAAGCCATGATGTGTATGTGCAACCTCCTGATTTTAGAAATGGGCTATGTCAGAATGCCAGACGCAAGGGAGGGCACCAGGATAGGTCTCTTGTTATCTGGTGTGTTTCCTGGGGCATTTTGTGGGCCACTGTGAGATACAGGAAGCTGGGCTAGATGGGCCTATGACCTGATCCAGTGGGGCTGTTCTTATGTTCTTATTTGTTAACCTTTAAAGTGATATGAGACCCTTTGCTGGTTTTGCTGCAACAAGCTAACATGGCTATTTGTCCCCAGGCATAGACAGTATTCCCTACATTCTATTTTCTTCTTTACATTTTTTACATTCCCTTGTTTTTTATTTCTCTGATTCAAAGGGAATAACTTTTCCACTGATGTAAAATAGGTTTAACAGCAATTTCTTCTTCTCACTCTGGAAAGTAGTTATAATCCTATGAAAGGGACTCAGAATTTTAAGGTGAAGACCAAGCATCTTCACCAAACTGCAATTCTCAAATTGTTTGCAATTCTCTGAAACTTTTTGTGTGCTGGGAAGGAGGGAGGAGGAGCCATGACCATTAACAGGTATAAAACATGCATGTTTAAAATTTAGTTCTGGCTTTATTCTCTGTGTGAGTGCCTGCTCTAATGAGGTAGACTGTTGTTGAGGGGCAGGCATATGTTGATGTATTGGTGACGTTGGGTAGGAGAGAGTCTTAGTGGATTTGCTGGGCGTGTGCACAGAATAAAACACCACACCTTTTATATAGCAAATTGAGTTATCAAGGTAATAAAGCCTGACATTCCTTATTATACTCTTTAGAGAACCTGGATTCTTAATTGTTCTCTTACATAGTGATCCCCTCTTTCAGCCAATGCAAACAATTTCTCAGCAAGAGGTAGGAGTCAGAAAATAATGAGGTCGTCTTTTTGCTCCTATGTTTCCACAGTTCTTATTTCAGCCCTCAGCAGGTTTAGATATTTGGCTGACAGAAAATTGAATTTTTCATTTGTGGAAGAAGCATTGTGCTCATTCAGGGGTTTCTCCCATGAACAGATAGGTCCTTGTGAGAGTACACGACTCCTTTCATGAGCAGAAGGAGCTTCCGAATGGTTGCTTCTAACTCCCAAATGTTAAAAACTGGAGTACTTTACCCAAGAAAGCTCTAACCTTTCATTTGCAAAAGTCCTTTCATTGTCAACAGTTATTAGTTCAACATTTATGCTGCTTTTTGCTAAAAAAATTCCAAAGCATCTCTCTCTCTCTCTCTCTCTCTCTCTCTCTCTCTCTCTCTCTCTCTCACACACACACACACACACACACACACACACACACACTACAAGTAAAATACAGTTCTATGCCTGTCTTGCCAAATTGTCACCCAAAATGTCTCTCTAGTGAAGTAACTGATTGACAACTGTTACCATTTATAAAGTGTTTGCTCCTCCTTTGCTTCCACATGACAGCCCCAACTAGCTAACAGTATATCATAAATAACTATTAATAACAAGGATTATTGTTATTATTTATGTTATTATTGAAATAACAAGAATTCTAAGGATTATTTAGGAGAACATCTAATCTGACTCTGAATGAATAAGACACAAGATAAATGTGGGTGACTGCTCTAACAAAAATTGGAACAAGAAAGCCAGCATGAATGCAACACTTGAAAACCTACATCCTTCACCACTGACCATTTGTGCATGCACAAACCCTTCAATAGAACACACATTGATACAGAGACAATAATGACATAGAAAACTTGATACAGAGAAAATAATACAGAGACAACTACCAGTCTTGTCTAATCCCTGCTGTGACATCAAATAAACTGAAAACACACATTGAAAGCACAATCACTCCACATCCACTTTCCCTGCTGCGGGGAGCTCTGCCAGAAGTCGTGCCGGGCTCCCCACACCCCAGGGAGGCTGTAGGAGGCTTGGGTAAGTGCACCCAAGCCCCTGCAGCCGACTGAGCGGCACGATCCTGGGGATCACGCCACTGCCTTCCCCCCGCCTATAGGCTGCAGAGGGGGGCAGAGACCAGGACCCTCAGGCTGGGGCGTCACGACGCCCCAGTTTGAATAGCACTGGAATAAGCAATGTGTGTGTCCCATGGGGAACCTAGTGCACAGTATTGTCCCAGTACAACCTGGGGCCCCCGGCAACCTGGCACAAGAACACTGCTTATGCTGTTTCTATGGAACTATTGGAGGTTGTTATTATAGTCAGCTATGTTCCTCACTTCAGCCATTTCTACTCAATGTTGCATATGCACAACAGGGACCATATGTGTACACCTGTGGACTGGGCAGAAGTGGGTTAAGGAACAAGCACCTGTGTTCTCTGAATGAGATGGCTAACAGGTTGAGGCAGAGCTTTTGCTTCAGGGCTGTGTTCTTCTATATCAGGGTGGTGGGTCATAGAATGGAGTCATTGCCCTCCCCCCCCAGATACAGCCAAAATGCAACCGCCGTCACATCTAAGCTTTGTATTCTGTAAAATCATTTTAGTTCACCAGAGTAGTGTTTCTTGAACTGCCTGTCACAATCTGATTTTTGGGAGTCATGGGCCCGCCGCAACTGGAAGCTGCTTCCGGGTTGTGCCCGCCATAGTCTGTGTTGTCAATTAATGTTTGCAAGAGACATGATGCAGCATGACACGGCCAATGATGCAGGTTGTGACCTGGAAGCTGCTTCTGGTTTCCCATCGCATATTGCTTCACAGCTTCCTGGTTGTGGAAGACCAGGACCTACCGTGGATACTGAAGTGGGTTGCAAAGGTAAGGAATTTGGGAACTGCTCCACTAGAGAGAACATTCTGTCAGGATCTGAACCTCTCTCTGAAAATATACTTTACCTTCTTTTCTTTTTGAATCCATTCTTCTTAAATTATTTTGGTTATTTTCAGTCCAGTGAAGACATCTGTCCCTTCAAAGAGCATTTCTTTTTTCAGAAAAAGACATCCCATGATTTGGGAGGAGGCAAGCATGTGAGTTCAGTGATGAATCCGATTATCTAACTCCTATTTTCAGTGGAGACGAAAGTATAATGGAGTTAGTGATCCATTTTTTGTTCGTAATGCTGCATCCTGGAAAAAGAAAAAAAAGTTGAATAACTCTTATCTTAGAGGAGCATATTTGTGGCGCAATCCTAAAAGCGCAGCTTCTGCATCAGCACAGTGTGTGCTGCACTTGTGCTTGTATTTGCATAAGTGCTGTTAAACCACTCGACAAGGCAGAGAAGTTGCCGGTGCTAGTGTAAAGACCCATGTCAGCCTGCATGCACCAGCAGAAGCCCCATCTAAAAAAATGGGTCCTGGGCAAAAATGTTGGAGAACCACTGCTCTATAGAGTTCAACTTCAGAATGTAGGTAAACTTGCACTTTAACCCCATGGCAGAAAGCTGACACGGCCTCCCAATTTGTCCCCAGCTTCCCAAATCACCTTGCTTCCCAAATCACCTTGTCCCCAGCTTCTCTACTCAAATTTTTTTCTTTTTTTAAAGACTGCATTAGAATGTTATGTGTTTGCACGTAACATATAGTTCAGTCTTGGTCAACTGTGAGCCCAATCCTGTACTTGGCGGCACAATTCCGTGCCGCCGAGCACTGGCAAGCCTCACCGCTGGGCTCCAGCCCATGCTAGCCCAGCGCCAGCCGGGGCTGGGCTAGCGCGGGGCGGTCACCCAGCCTCCATGCCTCGGTGGTCTCCCAGACCACCAAGTTGTGGCATGGTAAGCTGGGGCGGGACAGGGGCAGGAGGAGGTGTTCCGGGGAGGGGGGAAGCCGGCGGGGGGCGGAGAGAGGGCGGGGGGAGGCATGACGTGGAAGCGTGACGCAGGGAAGGGGTGAGCTGGAGGCATGCCTAGGGGAGGGAGGGAGGCGGGTCCGCAGAGCTCTGCTCCACAGGATCCAAGGCGCTTGTGGAGGGCTCCGTGCCCTGCACAAGCGCCTATACCTTACTGCCGACCTTTAGGCCGGCAGTAAAGTGAGTAGCCCCATTACAGTGCTACTTACCTTACCCAGGGGAAGGGGATGAAAATCCCCTTCTCCCAAGGCGCCTCCTGTGGTAGCCTGGGGCATGCAGGATCTGGCAGCATCCGTTCTCGGTGCCACCAAGCCTGGGCACCCCAGGCAGCTCAGGATTGGGCTGCCCCTCTCCTATTCCACTCCTTTATTAATTGTCATTTCTTTCTTTCATCTGCTTCTTCAACAGTTGGAGATAACAAAAATTTTCTGTCAGAAAATGTAAGATACTAAGCACCTTGGCACAGGGACTTGCAGTTCTTGTTTTTTGCCCATCTTCCCCTTTGAAGTGCCCTGGGTTCTGATAATGACTGCACAAATCATAATAAATCCACAGAACGTCTTTTGTCCCTCTGTTGTCTTCATGAGCTAGGAAAAGCATGGGTGATTGCTATCAAATAGGCTCCCACACTGACTGCCACAGTCCATTCGTGCCTTTCAAAAGAGATATGAGTAACAATCTTTGTGCTAGTCAATATTTGGTGCAATGTTGTGCTAGCCCAGTGGTTCTGAAACTCTCTGGGAGAGTTTGAGAGCCAGTAAGTCTTTGCAGGGGCGGGGGGAGGAGGCAGCGGGGGCGAGGGGAAGGTAGCAGCGTGACCCCCAGGATCGCGCCGCGCAGGGGGCTGCAGGGGCTTGGGTGCACTTACCCAAGCCTCCTGCAGCCTCCCCAGGGTGCGGGGAGCCCAGCGCGACTTCTGGCGGGGCTCCCCACAGCAGGGAAAGCGGATGTGGAGTGATCGCGCCCCGCCCCCGCAAAAGCAGAAGTGGAGCGCGATCGCTCCGCATCCACTTTCCCTGCTGTGGGAAGCTCTGCCAGAAGTCGCGTCGGGCTCCCCGCACCCCGGGAGGCTGCAGGAGTCTTGGGTAAGTGCACCCAAGCCCCTGCAGCCCCTTGAGCGGCACGATCCTGGGTATCGCGCCGCTGCCTTCCCCCCCCCACCTATAGGCTGCCCCTGCCCCTTAAAGGGGCAGAGACCAGGGCCCTCAGGCTGGGGCGTTGCGACGCCCCAGTTTGAATAGCACTGTGCTAGCCAATAATTGTATTATTTGCAGTTTTGGCTGCAGTTGTTCCCAAAGTATGGATCAGGACCCAATGGTGTGTCATGACCTGATTTTAAGTGGTTTCCATAGCAGCTAAGTAGAGCCTCCAATGAAAACACAGAAGGATTAGATAACTGAGGGCGCAATCCTAACCTGTTATGTCACTGCTTTCCAGCACTGGCATAAGGGGACTGCAGCAGCTCTGAAGTAAGGGAACAAACTTTCCCTTACTTTGAGGAGGCCTCCGTGAGTGACACCCACTGACATCCCAAGTGCAGGATGCAGCACATGTCCCATTGGCACCGCTATGCCAGTGCTGGAAAGCACTGATATAAGGGGTTAGGATTGCACCCTAATTACCTCAAACCTTGATGTTTTTCAAAAATCAAAATTGCCCTGTAAAGAGCTCCTGCAGTTTGCAAGCATGCGTAAATATAGAGAGATAAATGTCCGAGCATCTTTTTTCTGGTTGTTATTATTATGTGTAAGTAAGTAAAAATATTATTTCTTTCTAGATTTTTGTTAAAGTCTTATAAACCTAGATGGGTCCCAATCGAGTGTCATTTTAAAAGTGGGTCCCAGTGCTAAAAAGTTTGGGAACCACTGCAGTATACCAAAAGTAGCATGGACACACCATACATTGCATCCTACATGTAATATACCACAATCAAAATCCCATTTTGTGAAATCAAGCATTAGATTCTATATTTAGGATGTGATCCAGTCAATATAAAGAACGTTAAGACTTACTGATTTTGGGACTGAGTAAATGATCTGAGTACCTGATACCATGGCACTTCTGGGCTTATCAGAAGTGAACCTGATCAGAAATGTAGACAAGACCATCAGAAGTCCCATTTGGAAGAAAGATACAATGATAAAACACCATATTTTAAAAAATACAGTACCAACTGATTTCTTTCCCAGAATTAAACATGTGTTTATGCTTTACCATTTAAATCAATGAAATTAAAAATAATTATTGCTGAATTGTGCCTTTAGCATGCCAACTATGGGATAATGAGGATAATTATGATGATAATTATGGATGATGATGATGATGATGATGATTTTAGGCCACTAAGGTTGCAATTCTGTACACATTTATTGGGAGTAAGACCCATTGAACTCAATGTGACTTACTTCAAAGTAGACATCCTTAGGCTTACACTGCATGTCTCCATCATGGTGACTACATTGCTAAATAATCAAGAACAGACTTTTAAAAAATTTAAAATAATGAAGATAGGAATTTGTTTTCCTCCATTCCTTTCTAAAATACTTTGTATGTAAGAATATATTGAAAAGGCAAATACACTTTTAAATCTACCAGAGGCTTCTATTTGGTTTAATGAGGGGAAAAATAAGTAATTTCATTTAATATTGCATTCCTGAAGTCTAAATAATTCCAATTTCTTTTAATTTTAAAAGTAAAAAGCTACTGCATTATGAAATAGTGGAGTCTTTTTATTCTCATATTGCTTTTAGCCATCAAAAACTAATCATCCAGTATCTATATTTATTAGACTTCATTACATTCCAGTTTGAGAATAAATATCCCAAGCTATATAGACAAAAGCCTAATCCATGATGATAGATCTCTTGCTAGAGATATCTCACTGCCTGTGAGTGTAGTGTTAATTCATCATCTACAAGATGTACATTTTAAACTTTATGCTATTATGAAATAAAAATACTTAAGTAAGCTTTAAAAAAGGAAAATACAACACATTTTAAACTTACCCCTGCCAGATGTGCTCAGTTTCTTGAAATAATGGTACTTTCCCAAGCAGGGAACAATTACTCTCTAAAAACCAAGGTAAGTGGCAGCTACAGCACTCTGGCTTTTTCTGAACTGGGTCTATCACATGCTAATCATTAATTTCAAATCCAAGCATATCTAATCTAAAGCCTTCTAATTATGCAATCCTCAGGTCACATCCTTGTGTCCCTGCTGGTTAACATATGAAGATGAACTGTTAAAACAATACTCCCATTTATTAAACTGTACATTGTGGCTGAGGGTACTTTTTGGTAGCAAAACAAAGCTACCAGCTTAGCTGTGACTTGAAGCAATATCCTTGGCTTCTTTTTAGAAAGAGAAAAAAAAACATGCGGGGGGCAGAATTCACACTGCACAGGCTTTGCAGATGAACAAGGATGTAATCCATCTCATACTACCCTGATTTTGACAGCCAAGGTCAGAGATACTTCCAGAGGGCAGTGAGATCAGGCATTTCCAAAAGACCCTAGGAAAGGACCCACCATCTCAACAGCACTGCCATTCTCACTTTACACAGTGTACCCAAAAAGAGAGAACTCTCCATTTGCACATCCCACTTCTTTTGGATAAGAGGTACATAGCTCAGCAGTAAGACACATGCTATGCTTGCAGAAGGTCCTTAGTTCAATTTCTAGCATCTGTAGTTAAAGAATCAGATAACTGGAAGGAACTCTGCTTGAGCTTCTGGAGCTCTGCTGCCAGTCAGCGTAGACACTACTGAGCTAGATGGCTATACGCAGCAACCAATAGAAGGTGCTTTGCACAAACCCCCCAAAATCATGGAGCAAACACTGGCAAATGACTGAAAGCACCAAATTCACCCTCAAGCAGAATCCCAGAGGTCACATCCATCATTTTTCAACCTAAAACAATACATGTGGTAAAATTGTCTTAATTCTTCTCTTGGAATCAGATTCTCAAGCTACTTAATGTGAAACCAAGGTGCCAGGGTAGACACTTTCAGAAGTAATTTAACACAAAAATACCATGGACCAAATACAAACAGCAATTAGGTCACAATCAGTGTGCATCTGAGTACTGTGACTGTGTGTTGGATTTATGACTCCATGGTCTATCTTCTGCCACTTAAGGGAAAGTCCCAGAGATTAGTTCCAGGCCTTATTTTAGGGGAGACTGTCCTAGCCTTCACAACAGCTGTTTGAGCAATTGGATTGTCCTGTAGTATGAATGGCTCCCTACAAGCACCTGCTGTACCATTTAAGAAAAACCACATGATGGGACAAGACTTGCCCCCTCCCCCAAGGGAATGAAGTCTTTTATCGTCTGCAGAGGGGCTCACTCCAGCCTTGATAATTTTCGGATAGCACTGTTGACCTTTGAGGTGGTCAAAGTTTGAGATCTGCTAATTTTGAGATCTGCTAAGTTTGAGATCTGCTAATTTAGAAATGCAATACTAAGGACATAGTTCTGTGATGGACCAAAATTCAGCTGTCATGAATCAAAGAAAAATCAGACCTGCCAGTGGCTGGGCAACTGCAGCCAGAAATGCTAAGTGGCATGATGAGACCTAGATAGCATTTGTTGATAAGATACTTTTCTCTTCTGAAGATGTACCTTGTACGCTCATAACAATATCCAGGTATATTGCCAAAATCCTCAACTGGCCTTGGACTTTAAAGAAAAGTGATTAGGTTGTTAATGCTATAACTGGTTGTAGTGACCTCTTCATAATGTCCATGTTTTGAAGCAGAAATTTTCAGAAGTGCATTCTCTTCACCCACACTCGTGTGCATGAGCTTTACAATTCCTATACAATTTAGAGAAGAAAAAATAAAGTATTTTTTCTAAAAATGAAAAAAGAAAAGCCCCAATGCTTGACTTATCTGATTAACTTTATTTTTTTCAAAAAATAACAATAGTTTCTCAACAATAGGCTAAGAAATTATTTGCTTTGGAAAGACTTAGTCAAGGTTAAAAACAAACATATAATGCTTTTCTTTCTGTACAAAATATCCTACATTTCCAGCTTCAGCTTCAGCCCTGGTGCTGCGGTGTAATGAAATGTGCCATCCCATTCCAGGCCTTCTGTATCCTTAAATTCTCCTTTTCCCTCCAGCCTGAAACAGGTCAAAACCAGTGTATTAGATGAAGATGGCATTCACTGCACTGTTGTTGCACGGTGTCTTTAGGGTTCAAAACAAACTCAGCAGACTGAAATTGTGGTGATTTCCAAGTCTTTATTCATTGCCAGCAATGGGCTTCTCTCGGTGGTTCAAAATGGGGAACACAGAGAGCTGTGGTCTCTCAGTGTCCCAGAGAAAAAGCAACATTCCCTTCTGGGTGTGACCATTTATACCTGTAGGTTCTTTGTCTCGAGAAAACTCCAATCATATTTGTTAGAGCCCATGATGCCGGATATGGGGATTTTCATTGGCTATTGCCATATCTGGAGCATACATTAAATATCTCAGGTTACTGTATTCGCCATTTTGGAGAACTCCTCCCCTTTCTGTAATGTCAATACTATTTCAAATTATTACTAATCTTGTAATAATTCATTTATTTTAATCCGTGTTTATACTTATTTTATTCAGAAAATTATCCTCTGTCTTATTCTGGATTCAGATATTTTATATCTATTTTCTACAAGAAGTTATAAAAGATTTCTGATTTCTATAAAATCTCAGTTCTTCTCTGATATAAGTTGCATTTTCAAGAGAAATCTCTAGCTGGAGGCCTTCCTCTCCTACATTCCTGAGGCTTCCTTATCGGATTCTGCCAACTTTGAAATATAGTCTTCACTAGTTTCATATCTGTTCTGTCAACTCTGAGTTTGAACCGACTCCCTGTTAATGAGTCTGTGCCTACCAAGATTAATTATTCTTTATTATTAGAAATATTCTTAAATTCACTATCTATTCTGGTGCCTAGGAAAGTCTGGGCATTTTAGTTAGTTGTCAGGTTTGAAATATTCCTGCTTAGATAAGAATTCCACATTCCACATTAGCTGTACTGCCTTTATTTTTCAAGCTTCACTTTAAGGCAGACCCAAGTCTTTTCTTATTATTGATTAAAGAATGCATGCAAACATATTGCATTGTGCTTTTGGTGCTATACTTATTTCTCAATTAGAAGTTTTAATTGAAATATCTAGATCTGTTAATGAAGTTTCAGAGCTGCTGGCTTTTGTTAATCTAAGACATTAGGGAACATGGGCTCCTATGGTTAGAAGCTTTTGCTCTCCAGTTCCTGAAGCTGTGCAGCTTCTGTGTTGTTTGGTTAAAAGAAACTTTATTTTAAGCCCTGAATGAATACAATTTAGAAATCCAAATTGCTTCTCTCTTGCCTGTGAGGGCTGTCAGCTCCCAGGTAATGACTTTATGACCTGAGGCATTAAGTTTTATTGGTTCAGTAGCAGAATCTATAATTGACGGTCTAGCTACTTTTCTGCTTGCCTCAGTCTATAGAATGTCCTGTTTAAGCACTGCTAAGCCTTTCTTTAAATCCACATATTTGTTCTTCTATTCTCTTTGTTCAGGAGCAATTTTGGTAAACTAATCTGTTACTGTTACTTAGAAAGCTTAAAACCAAAAATCTTATTTTCTGCTTTTATGCAGTCTGGTATGCAGAGGGGCCATTGATACCAGCAGCGAGTAGTTTGAACTCCGATACCATAACTCTTGTCTAGAGGGTTCCTTTGAAGCCCGTAATCTAATCAGGTGTCAAATTGTTTTATGACTGGGGAATCTCTTGCAACATTCCATTTTAGTACTCCTGCTTGCTATCCCTAGCTCTGATTCTAAGGGTCACACAAAGTTTATTCTGATTTTCCCTTTTGCATTTCCGTCTAAGGTTTCTGGGTAAAATGGATCTAAACTCTTCTTGGCAACTGTGCTTGTGAACATGCTAACATCCCTCTAACATAACATAACAACATTTGGCTCATACATACATTCTGATATCCCAAATGCTCTCTCTCATGAGTCTTCTTTGTGAGATGTATTTGCATCTAAAATATTTTGGTTCAGCATAATGGCTACATACAACTTGTAACTTCCAGGGCCTTCCCTCACTGTGACTGATGATGTACATGTACCATTGTCATAAACAAAGGGGGGTTGGGGACTTAGGGTTCTTGGTTTTTGAACCTTAAAACCCTCAAGGCCCCTTGTTCGGTAGTACTGCCACCACCCTGTATGTGCCAGTGCCTCAGTCCAGGGACACTGAGACCCTCTAGGCTTAATGCTATTCCTTGCAGGCACTGAGCTCTTTTTCCAACTAAAGTCTCAGACCTCAACAAGTATTTGGAAGCTTGCTGAATGGCTAGGCAGGATTCTGAACCTTTGTTCCCAACAGACAATGAAACAACTTAGTAAAAGTTGTTTTAGTTTATTAAGTACATAAGGTTACACACTGTATTCTATTAATAGAATTAATTTACTCTATTAATTATTTATTAAGTACATAAGGTTACACACTCTATTCTATTAATAGAATATCTCTATTAATACCCATATCTCACCTGGGTCAGTTACTCTTGTAGATATCTTAGCTCCAGGGCTACCTATGGGGCCAGGTGCCCATGATGGACAATGGAGCTGCCATGTGTGCAGATCGTCACACCCAACTCTCTGTCCAAGAGGGAACTTACAACACCCCTTGGGTACTCATTATTATACCTCTTATGCTAATAGTACTGAGGTGACTTCATAATTATTAGACTATCCAATCAGAACCCTTGATGAACAGAACCTTCTCGAAGTTGGCCTTGTTGCTAGCCCCTCATAGTTCTTACCCCTCCCAACTGAAGATCCACAGCTGCACTGAATCACCCTTGCTAAGGCAACTCTCTGTCTGCCAATTGGTGCTAGCGCTCCAATTGGTCTTAATTCTTGTTATCTGTCCTTCCTGGCCATCAAAGCAGAGACAACACATTCCTTCCTCTTTGTTTATTTATCCACATTCCTGCAGCTGGGAACTGCTAGCAACTTCTCAGTTACACTTTCTTAGTTTGGTTCAGGCTTCTCATGCCAACTTAGGCCTAACATGGACTTATTCATGACAACCATCAAGTTGTCAGCTGTTTTGTGCTGGAAGCACTGAATCAGGCAGTGAAACAGATAATCCCACAGAAAAGAAATGGTTGGAAATGTTATATCTACTGTTGCTAGTTTTGTGCAGCACAAGCTATTTCACTATCCTGATCCTTTTAATTAGTTGGTATTATTTGTTACATTTATATCCTGCCTTTCTGTCATCATGGAACTCAAGGTAACACACTTAGGCCTTGCAGGATGTCTTTGATCCAGACATTGACCTAGCTAAGTACAGCTAGGTTGCTGTTTCATATAAATTCAGATTATAACTTTGGGACCAAGGGCAGCAATCAAGCATGGGAAGACGTTCATGTCTAGCATAACAGGTATCAATCTGCAAACACTTCATGATCCCTGGAGCATGACAATGTCAGGAAGCATTCTGGGATATAACATTGGAGGAAGACCACACTAGCCCATCGCATCAGTTAAAGTAGCCTGAGGTTCTCATACAAAGCCAGATGATAAAGATGAACACACTATACTCTTTGCAGTTATTTCCCTTTCAACTTACTTGTTTTCACTGAACTGTCCAGTGTACTTTGCTCCATTGGGAAATATGTAGGTTCCTATTCCATGCAACATGTTGTTCTTGAACTCACCTTCATAAACCGCACCTGAAGGATGTTCTAACCTTCCAAAACCATTCATCTAACAGGAAGAAACAACAGATTTAACATCCATTCCTAAAATAGTGACTCCTTCTTGTCATTTCCCTGAGTTTAGTGTATTTAAGGCTTCATTGAAAGTAAGTCCTGTTGAACACTGTGGGTTTGGCTTCCAGGTAAATACAGATAGGTTAGGGGTTCCAAAAATAGCCCAATTCTATGCAGAGCTAGGCACACCAAAGCCTATTTGTAACACTCCTGCACACTTTTGTTTTTCACCCAGTATTTCCAGTCATTGGTCAACACATGATTTGATGATTGTCAGCAGGCAAACCTAAGGACTGATAGAAAAATAGATCCAGATATCATGAATGTAAAGATGGAAACAGAAGTTAGGGTAAAGAATGTACAGTAAGAAGGACTTCCCTATGAAAAAACTTGAGATGATGGCACCACCAAAAGAGACAGTGGTTGAGGGTCAGAAGGAAAATACAGTAAACTTCACATATAGGCTGATGGGTTCTGAGCTGTCTGTGACAGATCAGGAGAGAGATCTTGGGGTGGTGGTCAGGTCGATGAAAGTGTCCACCCAATGTGCGGCGGAAGTAAAGAAGGCCAATTCTATGCTTGGGATCATTAGGAAAGGTATTGAGAACAAAACGGCTAATATTATAATGCCTTTGTACAAATCTATGGTAAGGCCACACCTGGGGTATTATGTCCAGTTCTGGTCGCCACATCTCAAAAAAGACATAGTGGAAATGGAAAAGGTGCAAAAGAGAGCAACTAAGATGATTACGGGGCTGGGGCACCTTCCTTACGAGGAAAGGCTACGGCGTTTGGGCCTCTTCAGCCTAGAAAAGAGATGCCTGAGGGGGGACATGATTGAGACATACAAAATTATGCAGGGGATGGACAGAGTGGATAGGGAGATGCTCTCACACTCTCACACTACACCAGAACCAGGGGACATCCACTAAAATTGAGTGTTGGGAGAGTTAGGACAGACAAGAGAAAATATTTCTTTACTCAGCGTGTGGTTGGTCTGTGGAACTCCTTGCCACAGGATGTGGTGATGGCATCTGGCCTGGACGCCTTTAAAATGGGATTGGACATGTTTCTAGAGGAAAAATCCATTACGGGGTACAAGCCATGAGGTGTATGCGCAACCTCCTGATTTTTAGAAATGGGCTATGTCAGAAGGCCAGATGCAATGGAGGGCACCAGGATGAGGTCTCTTGTGTGTCTCTGAGGATGAGGTCTCTGGTGTGCTCCCTGGGGCATTTGGTGGGCCGCTGTGAGATACAGGAAGCTGGACTAGATGGGCCTATGGCCTGATCCAGCAGGGCTGTTCTTATGTTAGTATCATCTGTGAAGTCAAAGAAGGAAGATAAAGGTAGAATGGTAGAATGATACTGGAAGCCATAAGCAAATCATAAAGAATAATACACAGAAATGCTGACACTTGGTCAGAAAATGGCTACTGCCATATGTAGGAGCAGTTTCAGGAAAACGGAATGGGCAAATATCAGACACAGAGAGAGAAATAATCTCTGCCTCATCTTTTTCATATTTTCTGCTATCACTTGGCCTTCCATATCACATTCTTATTTTGCACTTACTAGTCCTTGTCCTCTCCTATTATATTTGCTACAAACATTGCTGAATCAAGGCATGAGGGGTAAAGACCGGAGGTGACACCCGAAAACATATTCATTGGCAAGATCTTTATAAATAACAAGACACAGAATGCAATCCTATGCATGTCTACTCAGAAGTAAGTGCCACTATAGACAATGAGGTATACTCCCAAGTAAGCATGGACAGGATTGCAGCCATAGTAAATCAAGGCCACCTTGTTTTCAAGGTCAGGTTTACATAATGGTGCTACACAGTGTTTATTTTTTTTTTCCACCGAAGTAAAAGCAGGGGAATTGGACAAGATCAGCCTTGTAGGAATTAAGTTGCCAGAGAAAAACAGAGCACCATGAAAGAGTTCAGTACTGTCCTTCTGCAGGTCAGGGTGTGGTCTCAGTAGTTCATAAGTACCTGGATAACCATTAGATGTTGTTACTTTGGAATGAACAGTTACATCTGCAAACACTTGTAGTTAACATAAGTGATATATTTTTCCTTCAACTTACACGTAAGAATGTAATCTGAAATATTTGCCCTCATTTTGTTGACTCTACTTTTTGAATGGCTATGAGATAAGAAGCTGAAATTAATCTGGGGGTTTTTCAGAAATCTACAGGTAGGAAAATACCTTATCATTCTTCCAATTTCCTTTGTAAACAATTCCATCAGGTGTGGTATGAATTCCATAGCCATTCCTCTCAAGAGCTCCATCATGTGTTCTTGTACAATCACCATCTGATTAAGCAAAAGAAAATGTATATGGGGAAAACCCAATGAAATCAATATTAAACTAATAGTTTGATTTTCATCACTGTTTACTCGGGAAGTTAAATCCATTATAATAATTCAGAATTTGGGGATACAGGCCTGGCCTTTTTATCTGTGATTCAAGACCCGCAGATTCAACTCACTGTGGGTACGGAACCCGCAGTAGACAGCTGGACCTGAGCGCCTGGATGCAACTGGAGGTGTTCTCCAGTTGTGTCCGGGAGGCTTTCTGAGGACTGCAGAGGCTGTGCATGGCCTTTGTGTGGCCCAGGCCTCAGAAAGGCCTCCAGAGGAGCCAGAAAGGCACTTCCTTTTTTGACTAAATCCAGAAGTGCCTTTCTGAACTTCTTTCTACAGCCTCTGCAGACCTCAGAACATTTCCGAATGTAACCAGAGAACATCTCTAGTTATGTCAAGAGGTCCTATGGACTGGACCAACTGGATTTGCAAATTCGCAAGTTTCAGTATCCACGGGGGTCTGGGAACGAAACCCCCGTCAACACCGAGGTACAACTGTACTATCATTTCAAACACAATATGTTCATAAGTGTTGTTTTTTCTTCTGGTCCTGCAACAATTTCACAATTCCCAGACCAGAATCACAGGCTCTCTCAGAATTTATGATGCTACTGTATTGTTTTCAGTGCAGCTCTCAGCAATTATAACAAAAGCAAGAATATAATATTTCGTAATGTCACACAAGCAATTTCATACAATAAGGGAGCACAAGGAATTTGCACAGGTTCTATTAGCTGAATATCCCATTCCAAGTCAGCCTCACTCCCTCTTCAAAATTCCTCTTCAAAAAGGGCCAAATGACTTGAGAAGAAATCTTGGACAATAAGGGCCTAATCCTATCAAATTTTCCAGGGCCTGTGCTGCTGTGCCTATGGGGTATGCACTCTTCTCTGTGTTGGGGAAGCAGTCTTGGAAGCCTCCTCAAGGTATGGGAACATTTGTTCCCTTACCGCAGGGCTGCATTGCAGCTGCCCCAGCGCTGAAAATCTGGATAGGACTGGGCCCTAAATCTGAAGCTTCCCTGGTATCTGCAACATCTCCTCCTCTCCAATAGTACAGAGGTACAAATGGGGAACTCATTCTAGCAAAAGGAAGCTGGTCTTGTTTCTTTTTACACCACAGTATCAATGCAGAAGCTCCAAAATCTCCTTTAGCAACTTAGGGCTCAATCCTACCCAACTTTCCAGCGCTGATGCAGCCATACCAACAGGCTGCATGCTGCATCATATGGTGAAGAGGCAGTCCCAGAGGCCTCCTTAAGGGAATGCTGAATGGCGGCTGCATTCAACTTTCCACCGCAGATGCAACCGCTCGGTGTTACCAACTTGCCTGGTGACACCGAGCACTTTGCTTTCTCTCTATACCATGTAAGATTAGAAATTATTTATTTATTTATTTGTTTATTTATTAGATTTTTTACATGGCTCTGCCTTATGAGCTGAGAGTGGCTTACGGAAGCTTGTCTAAATAGTTCTTCATGCAGCTAACTCAATGTGTGTTCACTTAGAAGTTCCAATGTGTTCAGTAAAATTGACTCTCAGAGTGTTATGGGATTGCAGCCCAGTAGAGAAATCCTATGTATGTTTACTCAGAAAAAAGCTCCACTGTGTTCTGTGAGTCTTACTCCCATTTAGTGGTGTGGCAGGAACTACTGAAATGCAGGGACTTGTAATGACACCCTCCTGAGCCATTTCCAACCAAGACAATACAACAACAAAAAACCAACTTTAATTGTTTCTTTCTTCTAGCACTCATTCCGACTTTGGCACTCATTGTACTTCATGCTAAGATCTAGCTCTTTCCATCCCAAATGCTTGGAGTGGGTTGAATAGTTCAAAACAAGTATAAAAATTGAAAAATGGAATTAAAAAATATCTCAGATAAATAGAAAAGGTATATTGGGCTGATATCCTAGAATACTTTCCTGGAAGTAAGCTCCACTGAACACAAAGGGACGTACTTCTGAGTAAACATGCTTAGGACGGTATTGTCAAAGATTAACCAAGAACTTTTACTCACCAGAAGTGATGTCATGACTAGAAGTTACATCATCAAGCAGGACAATTTTTCACAATCCTAGGCTGCAATCTTACCCACACTTACCCAGGAGTAAGTCCCATTGACTATCATAGTTAAAAGAATATAAATAGTAGCTTATTAAAATTACAGGTCTGTAACATTTCCCCAAATGCAGTCACATACGATGGTAGCATCAAGTCTAATATATTAAAAATAAAGTATTGAAATGAATGGGTATCCACCTGAAATTGGCTCGTGACCCATCTAGTGGGTCCCGACCCACAGTTTGAGAAACACTGGCCTAGACATTAAAATATGCCCAAATCTCCTCAGTTTTCCTCCTGCTAGGCCTGATGCTTCTTTTTAGCTAAGGACCTCTTTAAAAAATTTCAACAGGCACACTTGAGCACTCTTTCAGATGACATCATCGCTCCTGCTGGACCTGGAACCCTGCTCCCCCTCCAATACTATCCATGCTCCCATCTACGTGCCTATAGGATTGCCTCCTTAATCACATTCATTTAGGCTGCAACCCTATGCACACTTGCCTATAGTGGGAATTCTGAGTAAACACATATAAGATTGCACTGTTAATGTGCTGGAAAACAGTTTCATACTGCATTTATATAATTTTGCAAATAGGTTATCAATACATATTTTCCCAATAAAACAATCTACAATTTGACAATATTACCCTAGCAGTTATGATACTTGACAAATTAACAGCAATTTGCGAAGGTGTGATGACAAGGTCTGTTTTTAGAAACGCCAATAAACTGGAGAAAAAACAAATTTAAAACCATATGTGCATATTCAAAACTTTTACTTTGAGCATAATTTTCCTTTTAAACATGCAAAGGGGCAACGAAATGTGGAGTGGGAATTATCATTTCCGCATTCTGTTTATTAATCTTTTTATTTTCATCTAAAAAAATAAGGTTACCAAAACTTTTACAGCAAGTTATTTAAAATTAATCAATATAAACATAATATCTGAAAATATGTTACCATACTTATCTTGATTGGGAAATATAAATGATATTTTATAAACTTCAGGGTCTGTTGAGAGAAAATACAAATTTCATTGGTCTTTAAAAGCAGTATTAATTTAACAACTCAAACCATTAAATATAAAACAAAAAATTTACTGTATGATTCTATATATTTTACTCAGAAATCAGTCCCATGCAGCTTTGGGAGCAATCTTATGTACACCCCACAGTGAGTAAGACCTACTCAATGCTGTGAGACTTCCTTCTAAAGCAGTGTTTCTCAAGGTTTGTCCTCCACCATACCACTTCACATGGTCCACCTATTCAAAGTACCACTGGAAATAATTGGTGATGACATCATCACCAGTTACTTCTGGGTTGGAAGGCCAGATGCGCACAACAAACACTAGTAAGAGGCTCAGGGCAGACGGGAGGGCTTTTCTGAGCGTGGAAAAGCAGGTTTGAAGCTCTGCCCACAGAGCTAAGCCTCCTGCCACTGTTTGTTGTGTCACATTCCTTGTCTAGCTGCTGGGCAGCTGGTGTCACAGTTCTGTCAGAAGAACAGGTCTGAAGTTTAAAAGAACAGGTCTGCCAGCTCAATCCTATCCACACTTTCCTGGGAGTAAGCCCCATTGACTGTAATGGGACTTACTTCTGAGTAGACAAGCATAGGATTGGGCTGTGTAACATTTCTCCAAATGCAGTAGCATATCATGGTAGCATCAAGTCTAATATATTAAAAATAAAATATTGAAATGAATGGGGGCCCACCTGAAATGGGTTTGCGACTCACCTAGTGGGTCCTGACCCACAGTTTGAGAAACACCGCATACAGCATCAGTTAGGGCCATGATATATGAATATTAAATATACGGATGCTTTAAAACAGGGGTCTCCAAACCCCTGCCCAGGGGCCAGATGCGGCCTGTGGAATGCCTCTATCCGGCCCGCGGCCAGCCTCTGATCCCTTAAGAGCCTCTGGCCCAGTTGACCAAACACAACCAGAGTTGTGCTTGTGGGGTGGGGGAATGGGGGTCCATTTTAGTGTGTGTGTTTTATTTCTTGGGCTGTGTTGGTGCTTGGAGAAATCCTGACATTTGAGCCCATTCATTCATTCATTTCAGTCATTTATCTAAGTTCCATTTCTAATGTAATTATTTAAATTTTATATTTCATTTTTTTTTCCAGCCCTCAACACCATGCCAGGTATTTGATGCGGCCCTTCAGCTGAAAAGTTTAGAGACCCCTGCTTTAAAAGGCTAGATCCTGCCCCTGCCCCCCTCAAAAAGCTGTGAGGCTTCTGGGGGTTCACAGGTATTTTGGGGGGGGAACAAATATCTCCCTACACTTAAGAGTAAGAAGCATGTACTAAAATGGGAAGTGAGCATGAAAACTGACCGCTGCAAGTTGCACTGTTGATGTCTGCAGCCCTCCTCATCCTGAGAGCAGAACCCCTCCTGCACTGGAGGGGAGGGAGAAGGGGAAACTGAGGCACACGCAGCAGTGTGTGCCAGGGAGGGGCTGCAGCAGCGCAGGAGGCCTGGGACGGCTCAGCACTTCCGAGGGGAGGGCCGTCAAGTCCAGTTGGAAACAGTCACAGCCACCTGCTCACAAAGGTCCCCGCAGCCGCCGGCCGAGCAGGGATGCTCACCAGACACAGGGGTTGCCCGAAGGACGCTAGAACGATGTTGCTGCGGTTGCTATGGAGACGAGGCTCTCTTCGGGGAGCGGAAGCAGGAGGCCTTCTTCCTTCCACTTCCGGGTGGCAGGAGGCTGCCTGAGTGCGTGGTGTACCAGGAAGCCGGGTTGGCAGGTGAGCGGAGCTGGGAGCGGGTTGGTAGCTCAAGCTGTCCTGCCTCGGGGGGTGCGAGGTGGTGCTTCTGAAGGAAGGCAGCTCTGAGGGAAGCCTGTGTGGGTGGGACTGAGGGGGTGTTTTAGGGGAGGTGGGGGCGACCAGAGCTCATGGGAGAGGCCACAGCCCAGTGGGGAAGGGGCACATGCAGGAAGCCCCATATGCAACCCCTGGCCTTTCCCAGGTAAGTCATTTCTGCCCAACATTGCATATACACAACAGGGACCAAGTGTGTGCCGCTGGGACATGTGGGTGGGGAGGCAGGTGAGGCAGAGCCTCTCCACCGGAGTCCTTCGAAAAGCGCCACCGCCTTGGAGGCACCCAAGCACCCACAACCCACGTGCAACGCTTGGGTGCCTCCCACAGCGGCAGCGCTTTTTGAAGGACTCCGGTGGGGAGGCTCTGCCTCACCTGCCTCCGCACCCGCCGCATGTCCCAGGGGTACACCTGTGGGCTGGGCAGAAATGGGTTCAAAGTAGGATCTCAGAGTAGTAGAAAAGGACCTGAGGCAGAGGAGGACTTTTGCCAGCCGAATGAACCAATGATCCAACTCGGTATGAGACACCTTTGTATGTTCTGAGGTGGTCTGCAGCGGAGGCATCAGGCTACTGTGGTTAGAGCTGGGGTCCCCGGGCTTTGGCCACATCTAGCCTGAGAATATATTTTAACCTGCTGCCTCCTTAGTCCAGTGGCATTAGAATGTCATGCAACACACACACACACACACACACACACACACACACACACACACACACACACCATTTGTTTCTGTTCTCCCCTCACTCTCCTGCTGGGCTGATTCTCTCTCCTTGAGAGCCCTGCTGGGAGAGGGAGAGGCTGCAAGCAGCACCCCCAAGCCACAGATTCTTTTCTTGTTGTGACACTTCTTATATACAAAGTGTATATATTCTGTAATTGACCCACACTGGCTCACTGTAAGAGCAAGACCAAGTGATGTGGCCCTGGCAGCTGAAAGTTGGGGGAACCCTGGGTTTGAATGTGTGTGCTAAGAAATACTTGTGGTACCTCTAAAGAGTGATTAATTTAATGTAGCATTCCCTTTCATAGGCATGGGTTATATAACAATAAAAGTAATAATATTATAACAGCGAATGTTATAGCTATTATTAATGTTCTTGTCTGTCCCCTTGTAATTTAAAGCACTATTCATGTCTTAGAAATTTTTACAATCTGGTAAGTTTCACCAATATTATTGTCTATTATATATTGGAGCTGGAGCTGTGATGGCTGAGAGAGAGAATAGCTAGTCTTAAGTCATCCAGTGATTTCATGACTGAATTGAGGTTTAAACCACAGATTTCCAGTTCATATGCTATTCAACCTATGTGAGTATTCCAGCTCCCCTTTCTTCATGCACTTGAAGACGTGGGCTCATGTCACAATACAGAAATTGAAATGTCACAGGCCTTTTTTTGTTATGGCAGACTGTCACAACCATCACCCTTGGGGTCAGGGAAAGATTAGAGGGGATTCCCAAAAGCAGGCAGGATGTAACCCACATCCTCTTCCACCAACCTAATCCACCAAACCCCCAAGGATAATGTGATCTGCTTATACTACCATAAGCACCCAGGTTCTTTTAAAATACATTTCCTTGGTCAATAAATACAGTGGTACCTCGCATAATGAATGCCCCGCGCAGCGAAAAACTCGCAGAACGAAAGTGTTTTGTGAAGTTTGGTAACTCGCACAACAAATTTTTATGACCTATGCTTCGCAAAACTAATTTTTTTTTGTTTTGCTTTGGTTTGTCTTAAGGGGGGGATCTTCATGTCAGTTTATGATCCCTTTCACCCTAGTAAGGGGAGGATCTTCATGTCAGTTTATGATCCCTTTCACCCTAGTAAGGGGAGGCTCTTCATGTCAGTTTATGATCACTTTCACCCTAGTAAGGGGAGGATCTTCATGTCAGTTTATGATCCCTTTCACCCTAGTAAGGGGAGGATCTTCATGTCAGTTTATGTAAGTAAGTCCCATTGTGCTTGCTCCCAGGAAAGTGTGCACAGGATTACAGCCTTCAAACTCCCCACTCAGCATCCCCCCCATTGCTCATTCACCCTCTCACTGCCCCATTTCCTTCACGTTTCCCCCCATGATCACGGCAAAAGCAAGCAATTGAGTGCAGCTGCTCTGTCCTCCCCAGCTTAGAGCACAATCCTGTGCGTGTCTCCTCAGAAGTAAGTCCCATTGTGCTTGCTCCCAGGAAAGTGTGCACAGGATTACAGCCTTCAAGCTCCCCACTCAGCATCCCCCCCCTTTTTGAAATCCTCTGTACAGTATGTATGCCTTTAAAGAGCACTTAATAAACACTTTGTAAACCAAATTTGACTTTGTTTTGACTTTTCTTGCCCATAGGAACACATTAATTAAATTTCAATGCATTCCTATGGGAAAACGCGCTTCGCAAAATGGAAAACTTGCATAACGAAAGGACTCGCAGAACGGATTAATTTCGTTATGCGAGGCACCACTGTACTGCACTTGATCTTCAATAGAAGGGTTTTATTATAAAACAGGTTAACTTTAAGGTAGCTGTAGTTGCTCCATAACATTACTACATGCATTTTACAATAACAGGTTAAAATAAGAAAGATTAGCTAACAACAGTTACCACCATTACAGGCAGGTCAGCCACATCATGCCTTCCAGCATACTCCAGCTTCCTTTCTCCTCCTGTTCCTGTGCGTTCTCCCTCTGAGAACCCACACCCAGGTTTTTATCCTCTAAATCAGGGGTCCCCAAACTTTTTGGCCAGAGGGGCGCATCAAATATCTGGCATGGTGTGGAGGGCTGGAAAAAAATTTAAATATAAAATTTAAATAAATAAATTAGAGCTGGAACTTAGATGAGTGGATAAATGAATGAATGGGCTCATTCATTCAACCTCACTGGCCCTCAGAACACCCTCCAGATACAATCAGAGCACAGTTCTGGTCATGTTCAGTTGAGTGGGCCAGAGGCTTTAAGGGGACAAGAGGTTGGCCACAGGCCAGAAAGAGGCTTGCTGTGGGCCACATCTGGCCTCTGGGCCAGGGGTTTGGAGACCCCTGCTCTAAATTATTAATGAACTACAGCTGGACAACCTCAGGTCCTGCCCAGCACCCAGCTTAAAACCTCTTAAAGGAAAAGGCACTTGCCCCACCCTGTGACCCAGACTGATACGACTACTGCTCTAGAATGTATCCCTAAGATTGAGGTGGAGTATTTGATGTTTTATTTTAGATTGTGAGTCTATAAAAAGGGTGTGAGGATATCCAGTAGATGAAATTTCATTAGTGTGTGTTTTGGGGCTGCGAGGGGGAAAGGATGTTGCTGGATCAGTGATGGCTCCAGCTTTTGGGGTGCTCCAGGGCAAAATCTCTGTGGGAAACCCCCAATGGTGTACTTTCCCTATGCTTTGGAAAGAGCCTTTGCATGCCAGCTTCCCCCTTCATGTTGTCCAGGAAATGGGCATCCAATGAGTATGCCTTCATACCATCACCCACAGCTGTTGCAAGGCTGGTGGCAAACTCTTACCTGCCCACTGCCTGGTTCCAAATTACTTTTCCTAGCTAGCTTAGTGGGAGGCAAGTGGGAGCAACAGACTACCCTTTTTCTTCTACTGGAGCTATTCAGTTCCCAGATGCCTTGGCCCTGGGCCCAGCAAATGGAAACTGTAAACTAGTACTGGAGGAAGAAGGTCTACTGCTGCTTTGCTTCCCCACAATAGTCCAGTATAAATTTATATATATCCTGACTTACCAGGCAATGGTAGGGAACATTTACAACAGTCTATGATTTAGGGCACAATCCTAACCCTTTATGTCAGTGCTTTCCAGCACTGGCATAGCGGTGCCAATAGATTGTGTGCTGCATCCTGCAGTTGGGTGTCACTCACAGAGGCCTCCTCAAAGTAAAGGAATGTTTGTTCCCTTACCTTAGAGCTGCATTGCCCTTATGTCAGTGCTGGAAAGCACTGACATAAGGGCTTAGGATTGCGCCCTTAGTCACTGTCTCAGGTGTAGGCCAGGCATGTTTGTGGACCCTTGTGTGGATGTGGGTCTTCAGCGCAGGTCCCACCCTGGAGCCACCCCTGGAAGTGATTGATGTCTTGTGCCAGTGCTATATATTTATTGTTGGCTTTACTGTATGTTTATAAGGCAATGGTGAAACTAGTGCTGTACTTTTGTGCTGATACTATGTTTTCTGATTTTTTTTCTTTTTAGTGAAAGAAAATGAGCTCAGGGAAGAGAAGAGGAAGACCAAACAGAGGTGGAGGAAAAGGAAGGGGAGGACGAGGTGGTGGTAGATCTTCTGGCAAACATGAAGCTACTTTTAGCAAAAAAGGCTATGACAAAATTTGGGATGATGATGGTGATGATGACTTTTGTGTTTCCGTTGGAGCAAGAGATGTGTCCAGGTCAGCAACATGCATGTCCTATAATCTTATGTTTGGGGAATTTAGGCCTTGTTTCCAAGGTCCTTGGAAGCCTGAGGTTTTAGAAAACAAGATTTTTTTTAATAAATCAAAATAACTTGACTAAATGCTCAGCCATGGCAGCCTTCCTTGCTTATTAGAGACCTCTTCAGTAAGACAGTACTCTCTGGAACTTGTTGACAGCAAACAGTAGGGCTTATGTAACAGCACCATAACTTAATGGTAGAGCTGTTGTATGCTAAAAGTCCTAGATTCAGTCTCTTGTACCCCCAGGTAGAGCTGGGAAAGACCCTGCTCTGAAACCCTAGAAAGCCCCTACTAGTCAGCAAAGATTATGCTGAGCTGGGTGGACTAGTGGCCTCCCTCAGTATAAGACATGTATTCATATGTGATTTTTCTCTACTGTGTCTTGAGTGCTGCTTTCTCTTGTAGTTTGATGTTTTATGCAAACTTGGCCATCTTGCTGATTACCCCAACTCCCAGATCATTTATGAACAAATTAAAAAGCACTAGTCCCAAGATAGATCTTTGTGGAAACCCACTTCTTTTTTCCCTTCAATGTGAAGATTGCTTATTTATTCCTACTTTCTACCTCTTGTTGTTTAATAAGTTACCAGTCCATAAAAGGATCTGTCCTCTTATTCCATTGACTCAGTGTGTCTGTTTAGAAATTCCCTAGTGACAGAAGATGAATCTTGCCAAACTGACCTTGTGAACTTTCCTGATTTTTTTTAACTGTTTAATGAAGAAAATGCTGAGTGAAATTATCAATTGGTGTGACCCACCATGTCAGGTCTTATGATGTTCAGTATTGTTTTTGTTAATTTTGTTTTCGGGCTTGAACTACAGGCTACACACTTGAATTCAGGGGCTTACTTCTGAGTAGACATGCCTAGGATTGCACTGTTGTTTTCTGTATATATAGATATTTGTCCATTGTTACATGAATAGATTGTAAAGTAAAATGTTGCTCTTTTTTGGTTTTTGTTTTAATATCCAGCTGTGTTAGCAGAGATGTACAGACCAGACATGCATCCAAAGCCAAGATGCCTCTGCAGACTCTCCACATGACTTCAGAGAATCAGAAGAGAGTGAAAGAACTTCTCCGTGATCTCCAAGGGCAAGAGCTGGCTGCAGGTTCAGAGTACGTTTTTTAAGCATAAATCATTTCTTCATTAATCAGATATTGCTATATGCTACAGAACTAGGGTGCTGAACATGGAAACCCTTTAATTATCTTTGTTACTTCATAGGCACTTCGGTGAATGTAGGGAAATGATTTTAAGTTCAGCAGCTATGGGTTCTTGATAGAATATGTTGCCTATCTGCAACTTACAATATGTTGCCTATCGCAACTTACCATTGCGATACAAGGACATCTGCAAGAGGGATCTGAAGGCGTTAGGGATGGACCTCAACAAGTGGGAAACCCTGGCCTCTGAGCGGCCTGCTTGGAGGCAGGCTGTGCAGCATGGCCTTTCCCAGTTTGAAGAGACACTTTGCCAACAGTCTGAGGCTAAGAGGCAAAGAAGGAAGGCCCATAGCCAGGGAGACAGACCAGGGACAGACTGCACTTGCTCCCGGTGTGGAAGGGATTGTCACTCCCGGATTGGCCTTTTCAGCCACACTAGACGCTGTGCCAGAACCACCTTTCAGAGCGCGATACCATAGTCTTTCGAGACTGAAGGTTGCCAATACAATACTGCAACTTAATAATAATGCAGATTTTATGGTGCTTTTTGGTGTTAAAATCAGCTCCTACCCCTATATGTGAATGAGACAGGCACATGTTTAAACAACTGTGGCTGCTGCTGTTGCATTCAGTCTTGTCTTAAGAAAACTAGGTGCAGAGATTAGGTTTTAACACGCTGAAGAGTTGAGCTGTATCACAGAGCAGAGAATAAAATGAATGTCTCAGAATTTGACCTCTGCTTTATCCATAGAACTATTGCTCTTAAACATTTAATTTTTTTATTTTAAAATATTAAATACAAAATAGATAATAAAATATTGCAAAAACAAAAAAAAATCTTTCAATTTATTTCTATTTCCGTTTTGCTTTTCCTACAGATAGCAACCAGACAGATGACTGTAACTTATGTTTATGGTGTAGGCAAATGAGATCCTTGTTTTATTTTTCAGGATGCCTGTATCAGGCGAAGATGATTGCAATGAACCAGACTACTTGGGTGATGGACAATGCTGCTCTGGTAGTCAAGCAGTTCCTAAGATTACCACAAGTGCTTTATCTCAGCCACCTGTGAACCATGTTTTAGAGACTGAAGTGTCTTCATTTGCTGTGCACAAACTTTCCAGGTAACTATTATTTTCTCATAAATCAGAAAATAGTAGTCAGGAAGGGGTTTAGGACTTCAGCACTGGTAAGCTTCCAAGCTGCAATAACAAACGAATGTGCAACACTCTCTTTAGCTTGGAATCCAGTGACATGAGCAGCCCGTGAATCTGAAAGAAAATGTCTAGCCCTCACAGTTGCTAGGAAATAACAGTCGTCGCCCCCACACACTTCTAACTGACCATTACAACAGGTGATATGAGTGATTCAGACTCAAGTCATGAAAATGCGTGATTTTGTGTGACTTGTTGACTCTTGAGTTGCCCTTGTGAAAGACTCTGAAAAACACTCGAGTCAGGGCCCCCCTGACTCAGCACTTTCCCCGTGCATGCAGACTTTGGGTGTGCTTGTTTTCACAGTGTGAAAAGCCTCATGGGGTCAGCTTTCTGACTGGGTGAGCAGCAGGGAGGTTCCAGCCAGGAGGCAGGAAAAGGTTAATGTTGTCTCTTGCAATGAATGGGGAAGGTGGGACTGTATTCTTTTCCCATCTCTGATAGGAAGGAACCAATGATCATTGAACAAAGGATGGGCATTCTAATATTTTCATTGGCTGAGGGAGAGCAGGGGGAAGGGCCAAGGGGGTTCTTGCCTTACGATTGGCTTGAGAAGCCCAGGGAGGGGGAGGAGGAAGGGAAAGAGGGAGGGTGTTCATAGTGATCACTCTTTGCACCACATGGCTGGTGAGGAATGGGAAGTCTCATTGAATGAGACTGCAGTGGGAGGCTGCAATGGGACTACTTCTGAGTAGAGTAGATCGGATCGTCCTGGTAACCCTCCAGCTGCTGCATGTGACTCTCTTGCAGCTTCTGTCCCTGCTGTCTTGCAGTTCCTCCCACCCCCTCCCACCCTCTTTACGGATGGGATGGGGCAGCAGAGAAGTAGTTAAAGAGGACTCTGATACACGTACCCTAGCAGCAGCCCCGTTTTTTCCACGGCTGGCTTTTTAAAGGGGGAGGGGGAGAACTTGAGTCCACTAGAGTCACTAAAGGGTGACTCAGAGGTTTGGAAAGTGCCCCATTATGACTCTTTTTCTAGTTGAGTCACAGGGGGAGGAAACTTGGCAGTTTGACTCAAGTTAAGCCCTGCTGGACTTTCCCAACTCTGGTGATTTGAATGCAGGGGTGGGACAGTGCTGACAGAGGGGTTCCTCATTTAGCTCAACTATAAGGTATTGCATATAGTCCTCGGGCCTCTTTTCTCTGCTTTTACAAGACTTATATTCTTTCCAGTTACTTTTGCAGTTCCAACTCCCTTCCTCAAACGTGAATGACAAAATTCAGTGTTCTGAAATAGCCCCTTCTCAAAGAGAGGAGCTGTGCAAGTTGTATAAGGCATGCTAGGAAAGCAAATTTATGTAATTATTGTGCCCAAATGGTATATTTTATTCCAGTTGCAGAAACCACGAAGTATGCAACTCTAGTTTCCTGTCACAAGAACAACTTATATAGATGTTTACGGTGTAGTTGTTTGCTCTTGTGCAAATCTTTTGGCCTGTATGTTTACAGTGTGGATTTTTCCCCTTTCTCCTTCTGGTAGGTATGGCTTTGACACCGAGCGTTGTCAAGCAGAGCTGAAATCCTGTAATGGCAACATTGGAGTGTCACTGGAGCACTTGCTGTTGCAGTGCTTCTCGGAAAAATTTGGTGAAAGGATGCAACCCATGGAAACGGCTGCTCAGGCAAGTTCTGAAGACTGTTTGGAACAAAGACAAGAAGAGGCTTTTGCGCTCTGCTCCATCTGTGGAGACAAATTTGTGGAGAGGATTCAAAACAGAGTTTGGACTATTACGTTAGACTTGGCATACGTAACAGATGCCCTCAACAAGCCAAAACAAGGGAATGGTGGAAGCAGTAATGAGCTGAAGCCAGCCCTGGAAGTCTGTAAACATTATCTCCGGGGAGATTGCAGATTTGGAGCAAGATGCAAATTCAGGCATGAAACCCCATGCAAGCAAAAAGCACTTCCAAGCGTTAGAGAAGATGCTCATCTCAAACTTGATACTCCTGTATATGAACTTGAAGTAAGATTTCCTGAGGATAACAAATACCCCTACCAGCCACCCCTTGTGGCTCTGTACTCTACTAATGAGAAACTGCCACTGGCTTGTCGGTTGCACATTGCGGAATACCTTTTTGAAAAGGCCTTGATAGCTTCAGAGTCTAATGAACCTGTTATTTATGCTTTAATAACCTGTTTAGACAATGAAACCGAAGTTATGAAATTGCTCAGTAAGACTTCCCATAGGTACAGTACTCCGCCTTTGTCTCTGATGACATCATTGCCAAGAACTTCAGCAGATGCTGGCAAGGAAGTGCTTCCTAATAGCTCATGTGTTGCATATCCAGTTTCAGAAGGTACGTACAATGAGAGGTGCAGTTCATATGTTACAGAGACCATGTATGCAGTTTGCATGTATATATGCACACCATTGCATAAAATGGTTAAAATAATTTTTAAAAAATTTCCTTGATGTAAGAACACTGCCACACTGTAACAGGAACCAGTGCAAGAGCTCCAGGCATGCATTATAGCACATGCAGGGCTCTGAATCAGTGCGAAAAGGTATCGCGCTGCTGCAGGTAAGGGTTTTTAAACCTAACTTACCTGCTGCCAGGGTCTGGGGAGTGTGGGGAGCCTTGTGGAGCCCTCTGTAGGGTTCCCTGCTTGTAGAAAATGGAAGTAATGATCGCGACCCACTTCCTGGTTGCGATCATGAAACTTGAAGTGGTTCGCAATTGTTACTTTCACTTTCTATAAGCCACGGGGAGCCCTGCAGATGGCTCTGCAGTGCTCCCCAGATCTTGTCAGCAGGTTTGTTAGGTTTTTAGAAAGCCTCCCTTCCCCATAGCTGCACCATGCTGGGGATCACATCACTGCTTTCTCCCCTGCCCCTTAAAGGGAAAGGAGCAGTGGTTCTCAGGCTAGTAGGTTGTGACCCACCAGTTTGAGGACCACTGTGTTAGTGAATCAAAAGGAAGTTGCTTGGACAGCTGAAGTGCACAATCTCTACTGTATTAATAGACTGCTCTTGCAGGAAGAGAGGTATTGATGTAGATCACCTTGCAGTGGAGGCCACATGGGTGTTGGTCCTGCTGCTAGAACTGGCATCACTATGATGTTTTCCACCCCACAGCAATATTGGTTGGTATGATTCCCTATATGAATCCTTAGCATCAAATGGTGAGTTTCCTTTTCCCCTCTCCATGTCAGTTATAGCTGCTGGCAGGGCAGAACTCCATGTTTGAACTCTGGATTCATGAGCAGAGATCTACCAAACAGTATTACAGTGGTGGACTCAGCATTGGGGTGCCAATTCACATTTCAAGAATAATATCCAGATACTCTGCTATAAAGCTTTCTTTCAGAACCATAGGTGAGTAGCAAAGCATATGCTTTGTATACAGAAGATCTCAGGTTCAATCCCTGGTATCTCCACCTACAACTGGGAAAGATTCTTGCCTGAAACTCTGGAGAGCCACTGTTAGTCTTCATAGACCAGGGGTGACCAACCTGCAACATGCGTACCACTAGTGGCACACGGACACTTCTTAAGTGGAACACACAAAGTTGCCTGTCATGGCCATGCCCAGTGGACACTGGGCTCCATAGTCACGAGTGCACAGTGGTTCTGTTGAGGTAAGACCCAGAAAGGGAGTGACAAGGCCCAGGGTAGAATTTACCCTGGGTAAGATACCTAGGGTATCTTAGAGATCGCCTACTTCCGTACAATCCGGCTCGTCCTCTTAGGTCATCAAAGAAGGCCTTTTTACAAGTGCCGCCGCCTAAGGAGGTACGTGGGGCAGTGGCAAGAAATAGGGCCTTCTCAGTAGTGGCATCAATGTTATGGAACTCCCTTCCCCTTGACTTGAGAATGGCTCCCTCTCTTGAGACTTTTCGGAGAGGCCCGAAGACCCTTTTGTTTAAACAAGCCTTCTGAGTTCATGGCCTTTTTAATATCTTTTCTATATCTTTTAGTATTTTTACAGGCCTGATTCCTCTATGATTTGCTGCATTTTGCTCTTTTTATCTGATTTTTTTATCTGACTACTGTTTTTATGGTATCTGTTAATGTGTTTTAATACGTTTTTATTTGCTGTTAAATTATGTTTTTAATCTGTTTTTAACATGTTTAAGCCGCCCTGGGTCCCTTTGGGGAGAAGGGCGGGATATAAATAAAGTTTATTATTATTATTATTACCCAAGCAGAGTCTTGGCAGATCATGAAACCACCCAAGCAGGTGCAGAGATGGCCAAAATAAAGTGGAGTGACATATTCAAGATTTTGTACCTAAAAAGTGGCACATGGCATGTTGCAGGTTGGCAACCCCTGTCATAGACCAAGCTGACTTAGATGAACCTAATGTGTGACTTGGAATGAGACAGCTTCATATGTTTGCAATGTGTATTCAGATGTGTTTTTTTCTGTTTTAAGCTGGAAAGGAGTTGTTAATTGAAGAGGAAGAAGAGGACGATGAGGACCTACAGGTGGTTCACGTAGAGAGTGAGAGTTATGTGAACCTCAAAAAGAAGCTTTTGAAAACGTACAGCACTCCAGTCAAGACCATTGTCAAAGAAAATGTTAAAATTTGCAGACAGTTCAGTGTGAAGAAGGTAAAATTAAATTTTATCTTGTAAATTGTGTAGATGATTGAAAACTATGTTCAGCATATCCTCAGCTAAACTTCCCTTTACAAGATCATTAACTATTTATCCATGTGAAATATGATAGCAAAAACTGAGAAGAAAATAGAAGAAAATGCAGCAGGATTTCTAATATCTGAAGTTTACCTTCTATGGAATTTTAAATTGTTTTAGAGCTGTTTTGCATACTTATGCATCTTAAGGTAGGTTTTCCCAAGCCCTTTGTACAATTATGTGTGCAATAGCATATACATCTGTTTCCCCCAGAATAGCCATAGTGCAGTGGTTCTCAAACGTTTAGCACCAGGACCCACCTTATAGAATGAGAATCTGTCAGAACCCACCAGAAGTGATGTCATGACTGGGAGTGACATCATCAAGCAGGATAATTTTTAACAATCCTAGGCTGCAATCCTACCCACACTTTCCCTGGAGTAAGTTCCATTTACTATCATTATTAGAAGCATACACGGAGTAGTTGTTAAAAGTGCAGATCTGTAACATTTCCCCAATGCAGTCACATGCCATAGTAGCATCAAGTCTAATATATCAATATAAAATTTTTTTTTAAATGAATGGGGACCCACCTGAAATCAGCTCGCAACACACCTAGTGGGTCCCGACCCACAGTCTGAGAAATAATGCTATAGTATATAGAGCATATAAAATTATCTGGGAATAATCCAATGACTGAGTTCTGTCTTTGCAACTGTATGTGATCTACAGGTAATAAGAAAGGTTCCTGTAACATCACACTCTTAAGTAGTTTGTAACATTAAAGCAGGCTGTCATTTTTGTGAACACATGCTTCCAGTTACTAGTGGGCATGCAAGCTCACTACCTTTGTTCAGGGTGGCAAAAGAAAGTGCTGTCCAAGAAAGCTGTTGTTTAGGAGCAGGGTAACCATGAACAACAACCCTATCAAAATATACTATGTTGCTGATAACTGGATCAGCCTCTCATCTTCACCATTCTGCTGACTTCCATTTATTCCCCCTTTTTATGTCAATGAACTTCATTCTAATTTTGAATAAACAGTCTGCTGAATTATTTTGACCAGAGAGACCACAAGTGCCCCCTGCTTCCTTACGACTTCTCCTGCATTTGCTAAGAGTATCATGTGTGTATGTGCTTGAGGAACCACTAGAAAGAGGTCATCAGATCGTAGAGATGCTTGACCTTCCACTTTCCCTCTCCTGCAGATTATCCCGTGCCAAGGTCTGCCAGCTAAGAGGTGATCCCTAGGAATGATGTCTAACCTTGTGCTCCTAATTGTGGTAACCTAATGCTGGTTTGTTACTTTATGTGGTTGCTTGATTTAAAGTGACCCCAAAGGTGCAGAGGAAGATCAGGTTCAATAGAGGTTCACCTGGTTTCTTCCCAGTCATGCTTCAGATTGCCACAGAAGCGTTTATGGTAGGCAGCAGCTGCATCATAGCCATAGTCTCTCCTGTCTGTCTGAGCTCTTTTTTTAAGCTTCTTGGGTTTTTCATAGATTATGTTAAGTTGCTTGTAAAGCTATAAATATACCGTTTACCAGAAATTATTGTTCATAAATTCAGTGCAAGAATGGCTTCTGCTGATCATGTGTATCTATTTTTTAGTCTTCTAGGCACTACCAGACCATGTTGCAAGAACGGCAGAAGCTTCCTGCATGGGAAAAGAGAGAAACCATTCTTGGCTTGTTGAACAAACATCAAGTCCTGGTTGTGAGTGGTATGACTGGGTAAGGACATGGTCTGTATGGAAACTTGGAAGCCAAGAGATGGACTACACATTAAATATAATGTGTTACAAGGAGCCCAGCATTTCCTGAAGTCTCCTTCCCAACAGACAACTGGGAGGGATGGAAGTCATTCTTGCACACTTATGGGGGTTGATTCTTCGGTTTATCTTTGGTTGTGTGTCTCATCTAGGCAAACCTGCCTCCCCCAACTGCTAAAATAGACTAGGAGACCAATCCTAACCAACTTTCCAGCGCAGATTCACATTATCTTTATATTGTCCACACAACAACCCTGGAAGGTAAATATTATTAGCTCCTGTTGCAGCTGAAACTGAGGAGTGCCATACTTGAGACCACCTAGTGAGTTTATGGCAGTGCTAAAATTTGAGCTGGAGAAGTCCTGATTCACAGCTCAATCCACATTTATGACTTAAATTCTCTCCCCCTTTTCTTGCCTGTAGAGAGAGAACTGACAGCAATCTGAACAGGCAGAACTGGGCTGATTTTCATATGGTAAGGCAGTGGTTCACAAACTTACTGGGGTTACAGTGCCCCTGCAGTCTTCTCAGCTCAGCCAGGTGCCACCATCTTGGATCTTATGAAATCTCATGACATCCAAGGTGGCGTTGCCCAGAAGAGCCCGAAGGAGGGGTGATCAGGGAAATCCCGCAGTGCCCCTGTGAGTGCGCTATGCTGCCCTAAGGCACCACAGCACACGATTTGGGAACACTGCAGTAAAGGTGGTATGCTGTGCAGTTCTTAATGATGCATGCTAGGCAACATGTGTTTCATGGAGCTGCCACTTGAAACTCATCTAGTTTGTACTAAAATCTAGTGCAAGAAAGTTTCATGAGCATCAGTCTGATGCTGTGCCACTATTGGACTTTTCTGTTCCTAGAACTGGGAAACCCTGCAGGTTGTATCACTTTCCCAGTGTAGACTTAGCCATAACTGTCTCTGCATTGATGATTTAATTGGGGCTGAGAATCTTGATTTAGAATAGATGGGACCCTAAAGAACAGAGGAAAGAACAGAGTAGAGGAAAGATTTAAAGAACAGAGGAAAGAACTTGAACTCTGGGGTCTTGGCAGAGTTTGGTCCCGAACCTCTTCAAGAAAACATGTGCTTCAACATTTATGTTTATTCATTTATGATGAAAGTCTATTGCAATCCTATTTATGTTTATTCGCACTGTGTTCAGTAGGGCTTACACTTACCTAAGAAAAGAGTCATTAAGGGCACAGTCCCAACCAACTTTCCAGCCCTGGCATAGCTGTGCCAGTGTGGCATTTGCTACATCCTGCAGTTGGGGAGCAGTTGTGGAGGCCTCCTCAAGGTGAGCCAATGTTTGTTCCCTTACCTCGATGCTGGAAAGTTGGTTAGGATTGCGCCCTAAATTATATACATCTTTTTAAGAGACATGCTTAGAAATGGGCTGTGCAAGTTATCCAATTTCTAACTTCCATTAAGAATTGTAGTTCTATTTTAAGCCTGCAGTTGTAAACACATGTATGTATAGGAGTCCTATTGGAAGCATGGTTTGCATACATGCACGTGAATTGATTTAGAAACTAATCTTTCAGAGTGTCACAAATCTTGAGCCCCTTGCTTGGTATTCTTGGTCCCTACATTCCTATGGACAAATGTACTAAACCAAGATCTGAACTGTTCTGTAGGATAGATTGTACTTGAAGAAACCCATTTTGTGTGGAAACTGCACAGGACTTGAATCTTGGATTAAAATTTGTTCCAGTTTGGAGAAGGAAGAGAATTTCTATGTGGCTTGCCTACTTGCAGAATAGTGCAGAAAAATTCAGGCTTTTTATACATATCTTGTGTTGCTTGCGGGAGAGGAGAATTTCATGTTTGTTTGTTGTCCTCTTCTGCAGATGTGGGAAAACTACTCAGATTCCTCAATTTATCCTGGATTCATCACTAGAAGGTCCTTCTAGTAAGTTAGCCAACATCATCTGCACCCAGCCTCGCCGGATCTCTGCCATTTCTGTTGCTGAACGGGTAGCCAAAGAGCGAACAGAGAGAGTTGGAATTACAGTTGGATACCAGATCCGCCTAGAAAGTGTTATGGTTTGTTTATTTGTTTGTATACCAGTTTATTTTTATCTCAGTGGTACTATGGGTGTTAACCAATTGGCACCTACACCTTTTTTCAGAGTTGGTGAATTTCTGGCAGGAATTAATGCACAAATGATTCTGTTTAATTGCTGTGCAGAGTCCTGTCATAGCACTAGAAGTCCTACTCAGCTTTCCTCTGGGTTCTGAATACAAGTTTTCACATGTGTGCTTAGACTTGTTTTTCTGCTGTGTTCCATGACTGAATCTACTTATTACTTTACTTCAATGAAATTGTTTTGATGTGCTACCTCTGCAAGTGAAGGAAGAGGAGGAAGGAAGATGTGCCTGATTCCGCTGTCTATTCGCAGTCCCTGAACCACATATGGGGGGGGGGGAGAAGAAAGAGTGTTATCTGCAGCAACCCTTAATGTGACTGAGTGGACAATTTTTTATTTTCTGTACTTTTGCTTCTGCCAGCTGTAGGCAGGGACAATGAGCTTTGCAGGGCACTGAATCCTTTCACCTCCAACAAAACACACGGGCACATAATCTTGGTCATGCCATTGACTTGGAATCACAGATGGTAATGATGGAGTCCTAAGTGTGGAATTCTTAGCAGAAAAGTGTTTCAGATAAAATATTGAACTTTTCTCTTCCAGTCTTCTGCTACCCGGTTGCTGTACTGTACTACTGGGGTGCTTCTGAGAAGACTAGAAGGGGACATGACTTTACAAGAATTCACCCATGTTATTATTGATGAGGTTCATGAGAGAACTGAAGAAAGGTAACCTGTTCCCTTACTTTCAGTTCTGCAGTACAAACGTAGCACCTCCAATAGTAATGAAAGGGAGGGCCATAGCTGAATAATGGAGCACATTCTTTGCATGTTCAAGGTGTCAGGTTCAATCTCCAGTTAGGGCAGAAGAAAATTTCTAAAACCTGGAGAGCTGCTGCTAATCAGTGTTAACAGTACTGAGGCAGAAGGACCAATGGTCTGACTCGGTACAAGGCAGCTTCCTGTATTAGTATGAAATAACTCAATCCACTAAAATTCCATGTTGGGACTTTGCTCACAAATGGTGTTTATCCCTGTCAAGAAACTGAGGCATCGAGAAAAAATGCAGAAAATGCTGTGCCTCCCCTCCTTCACCCTCACACTTCTTCTACCTGCTGTAACAAGTTACTCTCTGCACTGCAGGCAGGTGAAAGACCTGATAGAGCAGCAGTATAGAAGTGCATCTTCTTCTGGTGCCTTGGATTTTTTAAAGGGATAAGCACTGCTTCTTGGTGAGGATCTGGTAACACTGTTCTAGGCTTATGGCCCAATCCTGTGGGCCATTAACAACAGTGGTTCAATAGATCCTCTGTATAAAAGGCCCTGTTACTGCACAAATATTGTGTGTGAAGGAGCTGCTGATGGAAACAGCCAGTGGCTCCACAAGCACACCAGAATTGCTACACTGGTCCAGGAAAGGTGGTAGAGGGGTAGGTTCAGGGCAGGGAGTAGGGAGGACAGGAGGTGGGGCTGGAGGGGGTGGATCTCAGTGGCAAAAGTGTACACTGGATCTCATTTTTAGTTTTCCAACCTACTTCACCCCATTTCCTCTCCCTGGACAACACCAGCAAAATACAGTAGTTGATATAGGTCCAAGGTGATTAGGCAGCTTACTGGAAGGTATGTAAAGTTTTTTTTACTTGTCTCTCACTGGCTGTCTGATCACCTTTCACCACAGCATGCAGTGCGTGCTTCGTTGGTCTGGCTGCATATTATGGAGTGGCAGAGCATAGGATTCAGCTGTTAACAATCCACTAATCATACCTGGTTTACAGTTTGGGAGGCAAGGAGCATGGTTTGTATTTGGGCTGCTTTGAGAACATTTCTGCACTCATCAGAATTTGCTTCACAGCTGGAAGGGCTAGAAATTTGTTTCGCTTATTAAAAATGAAAATGAGAGCTGCTTTTAAATTTTCCAAATTCTCCTTAGTGACTTCTGTCTGACCTATATGACACAAGCTCAGATATATGAGATGTCCATAGCCTTGTTATCAATTGTTTATTACTTGCTGTGCCTCATTGGCAACTGAGGAAGAACCTGGGCAACCTGGGGAAGAAAATAGCAGACATAGAAAAGGTCAGGGGAACATTGCAAATAAATATGGAAGAAATTCAAATATTTTCTGCTTGTTTTCTTCAGTGACTTCTTGCTGTTGGTTTTGAAGGATATAATGGTTCAGAGACCAGACCTACGCATTCTACTAATGAGTGCAACCCTGAATGCAGAACTTTTCTCTCAGTACTTTAACGCCTGTCCTATTGTTAACATACCAGGTGAAAAACAGTCTCTTTATTTTATTATTTCTCCCTTCAAAGGTTGTCTTTCATTTTTTGCTGGCTTTAACAGATGTCTCTCCCTTGTAACAATCCTTAGTTGGTGATAACAATCTTTGCAACATGGTATTTACTGCTAATAGTTGCTACATGTGGTGTCTGAACTGAAGTTAGGCCAGGATACTTGCATTACACACGCCCTTTCCTTAAAGAACAGAAGACTGAACCTGCTGGATCAGTCCACAGCCCACCTTATTTAACACTCTCTTTCTAATAATAGCCAGCCAGCAGCCCTTGGGAAGTTCACGAACCTGAACCCATCCCACGCTGTTAGCCACAAAATCCGTTTATCCAGGGGGGGTTGCACTGTACAAAAAATGTTTGCAAACTTAGGAACAGGGCCTAGGAGAGGGGGGTAAAGGGGGTAATTTGTACCCGGGCCCAGGGTCAGAAAGAGGGCCCAGGAGCCAAATAAGGGGGCCCAGAAAGTTTCCTGCGACTTGACATTTTCATATCTCGCCAGAACTCGCTGCCAGCGCATAAAGCTGGGGCACAACCACGTGCATGCAGTGTTAACTGCTGCAAGCGATACACACCAGGCCCAGGAAAGTTGCCATGACCTTCCGTAACACAGTGTCATATCTGGGAGGAAACTGGCCTGCTACAGTAGCTCTTTGGCTTGTGGATTCCATAACCATGAAAGAGAAGCTCAGGGACCCAGCTGTGGGAAAGTTCATTTTGATCCATTCTAGTGTGAGCCTAAATACGATGGTGCTAATTTTCTGCAATCAATTTTCTATATTTCAAAAATTTTAGAGAGGCTTAGGAGTGTGTTTAATTTTTCATAATACTTTATCTAGCTGCCAGTGTCACATGGTTGGGTAGACCTGGGCTCTGCATCAAGAAGACTAGTAGACCTGAGCTCCAAAGACTATTGTGGCTGTCAGCACTCTCCTGCCCTATTTTGCCTCCCTGTTCTGCCTGCCCCCATTGCCCCCTCTCCTTTGGGAAGGGGCCCAGAAGAAACTTTGCACCCCCTGCTAAAATTCCTCTCATAGGCCCTGCTTGGGAACCAGCAAAATTTCCTTGGAGTCAGATGGGAGAATCATTATCCCTGACCTTTGCAGATGTGAGGTGCCAGGCTCAACCACTGATTACTGAACACAAATATTGGCGTCACTGCATTTAAGCTATCATGATTAATCATTGGTGATAACGGCAGCTTCTGTAAATTTGTCTGATCCTCTTTAGATTTTGTCTGATCCACCTCAGCTAAAGTAACGAATGTTTACTAAAAAATATTTGGAATGAATTTTTATAAAGTGAAGTAAAGCAGCCTAATCTATTCTTGTTTACATTATTTGTCTGCTCCACATCCCCTGGGAGTTGCATTCTGCTGAATACAGAGCATGAAGCTATGATACTATAAATGCAGTGTTTCCTTAAATTCAAAAAGGCAGAAGTGGTAGAACACCTATTATGGTGAGGTGCCTTTCAGGGAGCAGGATCAAGCAGATCAGAATTGGATGAGTTCAACACTCCTCCCCACATCCAGGCCAAGATGGAAAATTCAAGTAGCACGTTACCCCTCTGCACACAATGCACTGATCAGCCAAGGCACAATCCTCTCTGAAGTTCTCCTGCATAAGCCTCCTGTACATTACTGGGAGCAATCCAAAAGCATGACAGAATTTCACATGGATTATATCCCATGGGTGAGATCTGTCTGTTTCTCACTCTGCTGCCTTTAATGATCACATATGAAGCTGTCTTGTACTCAGACTTTATACTGTCTTATACTTGTCCATCTAATTCAATGCCACTTACAGTATAGTAGGAGCTTCCCAGGGTTTTCAGATTGGGGCCTTTTCCTGCTGATCAGGTGCTCTGCCACTGATCCACAGCACCTTCCCAAAAGCTGCCACCTACAGCAGCTGCATTACTGTTCCTCATGGGATGGCTATCTGCCACAACCTTCCTGTTAAATTGTCTCAGAATGCATAGCTCATCTTTAGGTAATAGAAGGGGAGATTGCTTATAAATGGAAGTTGCTTATGATGGAATAGTTAAACAGAGATGGCATCACCTTGCTCCATTTTTATACAATTGCTTGCCTCTTCCTTTTACTGTTTCTCTCTCTCTTAGGAAGGACTTTCCCTGTTGACCAGTTTTTTCTGGAAGATGCAATTGCAGCAACTCGGTAAGATATCTCAGAACTAAACAGGGACTTATAGTGAATCTTTTTATATAACTGTGCATTGCTTAGCTACATATTAAGATTTAAAATATCTGCATGTGGTTTAGTGGCCTGGTAAGGTCATTTCAGCAGGAAATAACGTGGCAGAGACCCCTGGTCCCAGTATTTGGTCCTGTAAAAAGGCACGTGACACAGCAATCTTGCTGAAGTTGAGCTGGTCTGGGCCTGGCCAGGTTGGAAGACTAGGGAACTTTGTGTAGCCTTCCTTAAGTTCCATCTGATTTTCCTCCAGACTTTATTAGGCTAGATTGAATACTTGATATATGGCAGCTCCTTATGTTTTTCATGCTCTATGTGCATTTCCCTACACTTGGCAGTTGATCTAACTCACTCCTATTTAAAGCAACCAACATGTAAGAACTTCATAGCAAAATCTGTATGCAGCATCATATAACAGTATTGATCTAGCTCTGCTAGACTATACAGGTATTTGTTGCACAGGTTTCCCAAAGCAATAGTATACAGTATATAGCTTTCCTTGGTAAGATACTATCAAAATTAATTGAGAACACCAGTCCTTGCAGCTGTTTTTCTAATGTCTGTGGCACCTGGCAATGGTTAGTACAGTGGTTAACCATTGAAAACAACAAGGTATTTCAGATGGCTTTTTCCGTATGCTTTATTTCTCAATTTGTATTCAGGTACGTCTTGGAGCATGGTAGTCCGTACATGCGTCGTACAAAGCAAGCTCCAGGCAAGAAAGCAAGGCATTCTAGGACTGCTGCAGAAGAGGTAGAGGAAGACCTAAAGCGTGCTGGTCTTGTGCCAAGTACAGTGTGCAGTCAAAGCACAGTCAAAGATTCAATGCCTGACCAGCAACTAACATTCCACCAGTTATTGATACGCTACAGAGGTACTCTCTTATAAATGTGCATTTTAACCACTTATTTTAGAACCTCCTTTTAGATTAAGAACATAGCCCATATTATCAGAAAAGCTTTTTTACGTCTGGAATCCTTGTGTGTACATGAATAGTGGGGTCCTGCAAGATCAGACCAAAGATCTGTCAAGTCCTTTTATCTTGATGTACTTGGCTTTTATTGTTAATGTGTTTTATGGTTATAAGTGATGTTGAGTTTTCTTTTAATAAAAATGGGATAAATATCTTTTAAAATAAAAATAAATAAAAGTCCTGCATCATGCTTCCCACAGTGGCCAGCCATATGATAGTGGCCAACTTTCCTGCTGCTGTTCCCCAGCACCTGGAACTCAGTGCCAAACTGCCTCTGAACCTGGAGTTTCCAATCCTCCGTGAATCCTGTTCCAGAATTTGCTAAATTAGTGGCCCTCATCACATCTTGTAACAATGAATTCCATAAATGAATAAAAGATAAATAAAAGTATGCAAGTTAGTGTGTATAGAGTTGTACTAAGACAATAATATAGACCCCCCTCCCCCCGTTGGGTACAGAAACTTCCCATTATATCATCCTTTCTACCCCATTCCCTGCCTGAAATGTTTTGTTAGCATTTAAGCATTTAAGTCAGTATTGAGATGACATCAGTATTGAGATGACATCAGACTTTTCATCCAGAAAATTCCCAGTCACCATGATGGATGAAGGAAGAGCATGGGGCTGAACAAATTTGGAAAGGAACTCAAGGAAGTGATCAGATGATTGATGAGAACTTGGGTGCAACAGAAGGAAGAACTGAGGTGTCCCTGGGTGCCAAATAGTTTGGCAACTAAGCTTAGCTGTTGATGTACCTTTTTAGAATGTATCTAAAAGGACGTGCAGGATATTTATCATGTGAAACTTGGAATTTTATGCTGCTAAGAGGGTGTGCCTTTGAATGTAACATTTCAAATGTGGCCAAAGTGGTTCAAAAGCATGTTTTGTTGCCTTCAGGTCACATGTTCTTTGATGTCCTGAAGTACACTCTGAAAAACTGTGACATTACAAGCATGCTTTTCCTTTTTCCCAGTTTCCAATTTTTTTTTCTTTTAGTGTTTTTATTTTTTTATTTTTTTTAAGGTAAAGGATGAGAGTAGGTATAAATTAGGGCTATACTGTTTAATCAATCAGTTGACGAAAAATATTTGTTCTTCAGCAGTGGAGTAGGGTATTCTTGCATGGGTTGCTACTTCCTGCTTGCACCTGGAAAGACAAGGCCATGTGATTGAAGTTTAACCCCATACTAGGGGGGGAATAAAACCCATTTTTGGTCCTGTCTCACTCTGGAGTAGCAGGACTACCTTACCAGTTAGGCATTATTCCCAAAATATGTCCCAAATTAATCAGATAGCAGCTTTAAAAATGAAACAAAACAGGGGAAAATGGGGGGGGGGAGAGGAACCTTTGGCCATTTGTTGTTGGTTTTCTTTCTAGCTGCTATTCTTTCTTAATTCTCTGCTTCCCAACTCTTAGGGAAGGTTAGTCCACAGACAGATAACTAATAATAGTTTTGGACCTGTCAGCAAACCTTCAGAGTTCTGAATTGTTAGAGCTGGGCTGCTTTATAATGTCATGAATGTGTAATATAGCCTTGCTACCCTGCATGCAGTGATGCTCAGAAGGAGGGGGTTGGGGAGGGACCAACAAGATGGGATCTGCTGGTCTTTCAGTTCTGGAGATGCCACATTTGTCTTGTACCTGTCAACAGTTCGCTGCAGTGGAGAAGTGACTATAGTTTGTGCTCTTTTACTGAATAATATATGACCTTACCGGAGCTTTTTTTTGTGCCCATTCTCTCATAGGGTTCAGCGCATCAGTATTAAAAACAATGGCAAACATGGATTTAGACAAAGTTAACCTTGAATTAATTGAAGCTCTGCTGGAGTGGATTGTTAGTGACAAACACTCATATCCACCAGGTAACGTGATAAGCATTGCAACTTATTTCACAAGTTTATGTAGCTGAGTCAATTTTGCTGTCATGACTGCCTAATCCTGAACTATTCAAACTGGGGCATTGCAACTTCCCAGCCTGACAGCCTTGGCCTCTGCCCCCTTAAGGGGTGGGGGCAGGGGAAGCAGCGATGCAATCCCCAGGATCACGTCACTAGGGGGGCTGCAGGGACTGGGATGTACTTACCAGTCCCTGAAGCAGCCTGTCGGGGGTGTGGGGAGCCCTCCGCGAGCATCTGCAGGCCTCCCCGATGTTCCGAAAGTGGAACGATCGCACTCCACTTCCGCAAAACCCGAAGTGGAGCACAATCACTCCACTTTCACTTTTAGAAGGCTGGGGAGCCCTAGTGCAGACGCTCACACAGTGCTCCCCGCACCCCCAACAGTCTGCCACAGGGACTGGTGAGTACATCCCAGTCCCTGCAGCCCCCCTTAGCGACACGGGGTGGTGTCGCTGCTGTTCCCCTGCCGCCTTTCACCCCTCCCCTACAAGGACTTACTGTGGTCCTCAAATTCCCTGAGAGTTTGAAAACCGCAGATCTAATCTTTTGAAGCTCTGCTTTTTAAATTTAGAATACTAGCTTTTGAAGTGTGTCTCAGAAGTGCAATAGGATTTACTTTCAAGTTGTATGCTTGGAATCAAGTTGCAGGAAAAGGAAAATTTTTAGTGACACCAGAACTGGAATATAAATGTGAATATTTCTCATTCATAATCTTGAACATATCTATTTGTTCATGAGCTCCAATTTAAATTTAAGAGAAATAACCCTTACCGAACTAGCAGTTTTACTATTTGGCCATGAATTGCTTCTCAGATTGCTACCTTTTTTTCTGATAGGGCTTCTCTGAAACCGATAGCATTTCAAGCGGTGATTTTTTTCTATTGCTGCTTCTTCATACCAGGAACCACTTCTTCTGGTTGAGTCCTGCAAACAAAACAAGAAACACTTGACTCTTTGTAAATTGTGTTTCTCTAAACAGAATATGTTTTAGAAAAGCATACAGCTTGTGGGTAGATAGTATATGCTTGAAACAAAACATCTGTCTTTTTCATTCGGTGTAGAGTATCTTGCACATAGATGGTACAATACAAATAAACATTTTTCTTTATTTGCTTCATTTATGAATAGAATTTCAGCCATAGATGTAGGACAGTGGCTTACAAACTACAGAAAATAGCAATAAAGTTATGAAATCTACAAAAGTAAAACACAGCAGTGACATAAACAAATTTTTCAGGATTGATCACACCCTAAAATCAAAAGCCCTATCTGGAATAAAATGGTAGTCAGGCATCACTCAAAAATGTGGAAGGTGAGGGACAGCCAAATCTCCCTAGGCAAGTTATTCCAAAGATACAGAGTTGTTTTTGAAAAGGCCCTGTCACCAGCCACACTTCTGATAGTTGTATATATGCAAGCAGGGCCTCAAGGCCAGACATCTTCATTTGTGAGAAGATAACCTGGTGCTATTCTATTTAGGGCTTTAAAGCTTAACACCAGCACACTGAATGAGGGCTAGAAGCACACTGGTCACTCATGGAGGCAAACTCAAATCAGTGTGATGGGTTCTGCCTGCTTCACCTCACTTAGCAGTCTTGCAACTGTACTTTGCACAAATTGAAGCTTCCAAACTATTTTCAAATGCAGCCCTACAGAGAGCACATTTCCATAGTGTCTACCCTAGATATAACTTGTGCATGTAGAACTGTAGCCAGCACCCTTCTGATGGGTGAAGATCTGTATATAGATATCTGTCAGTTCTCTCTCTCTCATGATTATCATGTTAGAGTCAATTCAACTTGGCTTATGTATTTTTTTCCCCCCTAATGTGGTGGGACATATGAAGCCGCTCTTGTGTTGCACTAGAATCATCACAATTCACTGGAATCCTTGACCTTACCACTATGTCTGGCTACCTCTTCCCATCCCTGAAGCTAGGAGGGAGGGATCCCAGAGAGAAGCTGCAATAAATAGCGAGTGCAGCTGTAAAGCAGGCAGGGTTGGGTGGGAGTTGCATTCAGGAGCAGGAAATGAAGAATTAACTTTTGACTTATAGAACAATTTTATATTAATTCAAGCATTAATAATCTATAATTTAATTTTTATTTAATTAATAATTGATAATTATTAATAATACATTAATAACTTAATTCAGTTCTCATATTTAGGTGCAGTGCTGGTATTCTTGCCAGGCCTGGCAGAAATTAAAACACTATATAAGCAACTGCAGTCTAATGCACTCTTCAATAATCGGCACAGCAAACGGTAAGTAAAAAATTTGCCTTTTTTTTTTAACCTGAATGTTTTAAAATTAAAAGTAAATTGATTTTAAAGACTCTATTAAATGAATTGAGGGCACTTGAATCAACAGTAAGATTACTTTCCTTCCTTGTGGCAATTTTTATTCTCTGTGGGATTCAGCCATTCCCAGCTGCTGCATGGAAGCTACTGTTCAAGTGGAACTTGGAAGATAATATTCATGGCTGGTGTAACTGGGTTATGAATTGTGCTGCAGAAATTTGGAGATGTAAGCTAACCTCTCCCCTAGTGCTTTGACTGAGCTATGTTGTGTGTTGGGTTGCTGCTAACTGATTGAAATTAGTGGGTTGGTTCAGACATAACATCAAACCAATGGTTTGGCTGTGCCAAATGAGCTGCGTGCTTGCATTCTCCTTCCTCTTCCCCTCATTCCACAGGTGCACTATGATTTTCTCTCTTCCTTCCAATTTAACAAACTATTGTTTCATATATCAGAACTGACCCATTGATATTTTACAATGTATAGTGTTTCAATTGATATTTTTTTCTGCAACTGCCTGCACAGTTGGATTGCTAAAATATCAATTGAAATGTACTAAAATGCAGGCATACTTGCAGTGCCCACTGTTTTAGGCATTCCAGGTGGATGGGGTCCTTATGACATCCTTTGTCCATCTAATAAGCATTGTGACCATAAATAATAAGCCAGACAGGAGGAATCGAACAGCAGTAACATTTGGAACAAAAGCAACATCAGCATGTAGTTCTGAAACTTGGAATGAATGCCTGTGTTGTTTCAATATGATAGACTCTGAAAGCAGAATGAACCACATAAACCCCACCAGAGTTATTGGCAATTATACAACATGAAATATGCATTCTGAAGAATAGGGAATCTCAAGGTCACTCAGTGCTTGCACTACAATGGGGTTTTCCTGCCTCTGAGGAGAAAATGATGAATTGAGGGAAGACATCATTTCCAGAGCATTGTATACATGTTAATATCGGGGGTGCATGCTACAGATGGATTCAGCTAATCTGTTGGTCATTGAGCTTGTAACAATGTCTAAGGTAGATCTTTATAGTGCAGTGTGTTTTCTCTCTCTAGTTACTGTGTGAAATAAGTGACAGGGAAATGGAGAAAAAGTCAATTTAAAAAATCTTGTGTTCTGATCTTATTTCTTCTAGCTGTGTTGTTTATCCACTCCATTCTTCACTTTCCAGTGAAGAACAGCAGTCTGTGTTCATTAAGCCTCCTCCAGGGGTTACCAAGATCATAATATCTACAAACATTGCAGAAACTTCTATTACCATTGATGATGTAGTCTATGTGATTGATTCAGGAAAAATGAAAGAAAAAAGGTACGTGAGTTAGTCAGAGGGGAAATTCTAAAACAGTGTGCAGTGCATGGGGCTTAATTGTACAGTGCTTGCTGTCCAGAATCTCTACCCACATGAGGTCTGGAGTGGAGCTTTGACTTGCACAACCTCTTCCCACATATAGTATATTACCCTTGAACTGGGAGACATTCAGTTTATCTGAACACTTGTTCTTGGCCCTTGGAAGGGTCCAGACTATAATACCAAGGAAATGCTCAAGTATTCTCAAGTTCAAGCATTATACGTATTTTATGGGTGAAGGGGGGAGAAGGTATGAGAGCCCAAGTTCTGCTTCCAATTTTGCTATAAGTAGAGATTCCAGAGCTGAGTATCATTTGAATTAGCCTCTGGATAAAACTTAAGGACATCAATCTATATTGGCAATCTGTGTGATCAGTAATTACAGAGTGGTGGCCCTGGGAGACCAGGATTCCTAGAGCTGGATGAGTTACTATTATTCTTGTTTCATTTGTGGATATATGAAGTTGACTTCACAATTGATAACAACTCTCTGAATTTTCAAAGAGAAATCTTTCCCAGCTCTTCTCTCTAGAGATGCCAAGGACTGAAGCTAAAACTATTTCCCATCCCCTTTGCTTTCACTTCTCTCTGTAATCAAAATTCTCTCTTCCTTGTTATCTGCCGCAGTTAGTTCATTCTTTAAAAAGTATCCATAAGGCCTAACCTTTTCAGTAGCTTTTCCTTCTTTAACATTTCTCCCCTTTATGTCTACACATTCTTTTAAAAAAGGAAACTTGTACTAACTTGTAACAATGTTTGTTCCCAATGATTTATGAAGACGTTGTTGCCTGACAACACTTTTTTTTATTTGAAGTGACCCATGTGTATACAAGTGTATATGGCACAGGGTGCCTGCCAGGATAAGCACAACCCAGGCCAGTACCATAACTTGGAGCAGGTCAGATGGTAAGAGGGCTCAGATCCTCAGGTCATGAGAGAGGCTACACTTTTTATTTATATAAAAAATAATTCACCACCACACCACCACCACCACTGTACCAGGCTAGCCTGGAAGAAGCCCTCCCTGACTCATTCCTTGGTAAATTCCATGGGTAGCTATGTCTTGCTTGCACAGCACATTTGACTCCATGAACAGTTGGTAAAGGTGCAAAACAATAGCAGCACCCATTTACAGCCAGGATGAGCAAACTAAGGCCACCCCAATAGGTCTGTTGATGAGCTCACCCCACAAAAGATTCCATAGGATTCTATGGGAAGAAAAAGTATAAAAGGGTGGATCACCAGCCCTTCATGTTTTTTTGTCCCTTACTTGTCTGTCTGCCTTGCTGCTGGGTACATTTATTTGACCCACCAGTGCTGCATTAAGCTTCCCCATTCCAGCTGCTCAGAAATACTGAGCCAGATGGAACCCAGGACTGGTAACTACCTTCTCCCTTTTCTGTACCAACCTTCCCATTTCCCTCATTGAGTGCAACCAAAAGCCAATGTGCCAGCTGGACAGCCATCCTTCATGTAACATGCCACCTCCTCCCAGGAAAGCAGCTCTGGCTTTTTTGCTCTGGTTCCTCAGCCTAGCCCTTGGACTTACTTTGCTTGTTTGCTTGTCCTTTCCACCCTGCTTTTAAAAAGAATTGGGTTCAACGTTCTAGTCTCATGACTCCTGCAACACAGTGCACATAAATCAACAGAAAAGTATAAACAACGTTGGTCTTTGGTGCAGCCTCCCTGTCTACCCACAAGACCCTCTATCTTTCTGTGTCTTGGGTGCAGTCAAACTGATGATGCACCTAGGCTACAATCCTACCCATACTTTCCTGAGTAAGTCCCATTGAACACAATGAGACTTACTTCTGAGTTGTCATGCATAGGATTGAGCTACTAGTTCTTCTTTCTTTTCTTTGTGTGTGTGAATTATTTTTGATTCCCCTTCTCTGCATTTATAAATTATACCTACAATAAAGGTTTGTTGCTGCTTCACGCCCTTCCCATCTTTTACTACCAAACCGTTGAGATGTGTCATTGTCCACTGCAAAGAATCCCAGTTTCCTCTTGTGTAAGCATATTAACACACATCTGAAAAGCACACCAGGTAACAGCACTGTCTTCCTCAGCATTTGTCAATACCTGTCCATTTTGTGTAATAATAATAATGTTCACATTATTAAGAATATAATTTTTTTGAAAGTTTGTGAATAACAGTTTCAAAAAATTAGATATCTAGTGCTATAAAAATGTTAAATAGTAATTCAGAAATATTTCTATCTTTTATACTTTCTATGATGCTAAAGATAATGTTCATGTTTAAAACTCTGAATTCTATATTTCTTTCTCCTTGCAGATTTGATCCAAGCAAAGGCATGGAAAGTTTGGAGGATACTTTTGTGTCCAAAGCCAATGCCTTGCAAAGGAAAGGACGAGCAGGCCGTGTAGCCTCTGGAGTTTGCTTTCATCTCTTCACTAGCCATCATTATAATCACCATCTTTTAAAACAGCAGTTACCTGAAATACAACGAGTCCCTTTGGAACAGCTCTGTCTCAGGTTAATAATTCTTCCACAGCATCCTTTAACAGAGCCTTAATGCATCTTGTCTCTGTTTCTTGCAGACTGCAGTCTGCCTTGACCTCATTCCAAAGTTCCCCTACTTTCAAGACTCAACTCGTATGCTTCTTTCTGAAAATAATTTTCCATAGTTGTAGATAAAGGTACAAGTTATTAGCCCAGATTCCCAATCTTTCCATGCCTTTTGAGAGGGTAAGCATGGATGTCCTGCTCACCTCTGACTTCCTTTGTGCAGAGGCAGGTGCATGCAATCCTGAACCTGGCTTCTGTATACTACCACATGTAGCAAAAACAAAAACACCTTAAAGTGAACAAATGCATTGTAGTATAACCTCACGTGGATTAGAGACTGCTTCATTAGATGCTAGCCTTTAAGGTGCAGCCAAACATTTTGCTGCAGCAGACTAACATGGCTACCCCTCTGGAAGCTGTTTCCATGGATAGAAGAGTACTGGGTTGCTGAAAAGCAGAAACTGCTCATCAATGGCAGTTTAGTTGAAATCTGTGGCACTGAATCTGATTTATCAGTGCTCTTATTTTCACAGTCAAACTGTATGCAGTTTGACTGTTTGCAATACATATGCAGGTGTATGTAGTCAAACATTTGGGTCTTAAAAAAATAGAATTAAGATAATGATTTCAGTGCATCTCCTATATAGTTTTCTATCAGTACACATCCAGAAAGCCGGTTACGAACTGGAAAGCTCTCAAATAATGGCTGTTGTCTCCTTGGCAAATATTATATTCAACCAAAGCAGATAAAATTATCATTTGTTTCTCCCTATCCTTTCAGAATTAAAATCTTGGAAATGTTTTCCACGCATGGCCTCCAGTCAGTTTTATCACAATTGATTGAACCGCCAACAACGGAATCTCTGCGTGCATCCAAGTCGCGGCTACAGGATGTAGGAGCCTTAACATCAGATGAAAAGCTCACTCCTTTAGGATATCATTTGGCTTCCTTGCCTGTTGATGTAAGGATTGGGAAGCTAATGCTGTTTGGCACCATCTTCCGCTGTTTGGATCCTGCACTAACTATAGCAGCAAGCAGGGCTTATAAGTCGCCTTTTGTAAGTACTGTACTTTAACTATCATATATGTGTGTAGGAATAGTTCCTAAACTTCTTATTAAAGGATTCCTGCTAAAATAATAATAATAATAATAATAATAACTTTATTTCTACCCCGCCTTTCTCCCTGAAGGGACTCAAGGCGGCTTACAACATATTAAAAACAATTTAAAAACAAATAAAAACATATTAACACATACTAAAAACAGCAGTCAGAGTAAAAATAGGTAAAAAGAGCATAGAGCAGCAGCAAGTCATAAAAGAATCAGGCCTGTAAAAAAATATTAAAAGATGTTAAAAAGATGTTAAAAGGCCAAGAACTCAGAAGGCCTGTTTAAACAGAAGGGTCTTCAGGCCTTGCCGAAAGGTCTCAAGAGAGGGAGCCGTTCTTAAGTCAAGGGGAAGGGAGTTCCATAGCGTTGGTGCCACTACTGAGAAGGCCCTATTTCTTGCAGCCGCCCCACGTACCTCCCTAGGCGGCGGCACTTGTAAAAAATGGCTAGTGATTGGAGAGTGATTTCATTTCCCATTATGTACATGCATTTTACTCCACAATCACCTTTAGACAAACAGATTTTGCAGGTTTTTTTAAACACAAAAGCCTGCAGAAATTTACCAGAGGCAAAAGTAGGATGATTATGAATACAATGAGCAGCAATTTTGAATCACCCTCAGCTCTCTGAAAATACTGTATCTGCCTCCAGCCTAAAAGACCAGGAGCCGACACACCCTTTGCCATGAAATGTTCTTAGTGTCCCAGCTGCTGAACTAGATGGACTAATAAAAATTGTCATTTAGAGAAACTCTTGTCTGGCTAAAGGTCTTTTTCCAGTGTTGGCCAGCTAGATGCTCTTTGGAAGTTCACAATTAAGGCATCATAGAACACCTTAATTTCTTTCAGCACCTGCTGATCAGTTATACTTGCTACTTAACATGAAAGTTGCTTTTAGAAAGTGATATATGATAGAGGCCACTCCAGCAGCATCTGGCAAGGAATTCTATGAGTTAAGCATCAATGCTGAAGTTTATCTTCAGTGTGTTCAGTCATGAGAGCCAAAGTGGCTGAACCTGCGTCAGGAAGACAGGTTCAAAGCCCCACCCAGCCATGGTACTTACATCAAGCTACATTGGATTATTGTAAGATGAAATGGGACAACATTGTGTGGTGGAAGGATGGAATAGAAACATAAGTGTGTTCCTGTTCCAAAATTACCATTTCAAATTTCACATCTATTTGTGTCTCATGAGTGTATTTTGTGGAATATCATTCTATGTCAACCTCAGAATTCTAATAGATCATGTTTTACATGTGCCAGCAGTGCTGTGGTATGTTGATTGTTGCAGGTTTCTCCATGGGACAAAAGAGAGGAGGCATTCAAGAAAAAGCTGGAATTTTCAGTAGGAAACAGTGATTACTTGGCTCTCCTCCAAGCATATAAGGTGAGAAATAAAAACTCGCAGTACAGTTGGACTCCAACATTTGTCACAAGTATATTAAGAGATGGCAGGGCAACATTTTACATTTCTATTATTTAGGGATGGCGCCTGTCTTCAAAAGAAAGCTATCAAGCAAGTCACAACTTTTGCAGAGAAAACTTCTTATCAGAAAGTGTTCTTCAGGTAATTTGAATTTTTAAAAGGGTGATTTTAAAAGTTTCTTATTAGGTGGTCTTGTTCCACTGTTCTCTTCCTATATTCCCTTTATCTTCCTATATATTCCATTATATAGAATAACATTTTGTTACATAGGTTTAAACGTTCATTTTTCAGAAAAACGTGTGCTCCCAAGGCACATTCAGGGCCATTTGTGAGTCTGGTTTAGGGTTGGTCTTATCCCATTTTATTTTACTATGTTACAGGTAGATTAACTATAAAAATCTGTCCATAAGGTATGAGATCCCTGTGTTTAGCCTTGAGTAGGCAGGTGATGTGAGAGGGGAAAATTCGATATAGATTGGGGAGTGGGAGAATGTATACAAGTGCTGCGGTCTGCGTATAACTGCAGCTCCTCAGGGAAGGTAGGGGGGAATCTTTGAATAGATGATAGGATTAAAGAACATGGTGTGTGTGTGTGTGCGCGCACACACACCCCATTCACTATATTCAGCTTGGGGGTAGGGTATTTGAACTGCCTGCTCCTTTATGAATCTGTCTGTTCCCTGAGATTATCTTCAGAGGTGTCCCCATTTCACAGATTAGGTGGATGGTAAATGGAGAAAAAGAAGGTTTTATGGTGGTGCCCTGGTTGTGGAATATCTCCCCAGAGGCACTGAAATGCTGCCAACTTTACAGTACTGATTTTTAGATGTAATAAACATTCAGTGGCCAACCACTGTTGTATGAAAAATGAAAACAAAAGGAAGACCTCATTGGAACTGGATGCAGTTCCTAAGTATTCTTTGAAGGGGCTATTCATACTTTAAAGGTGCCTTTTTGTCCTCCTCCTACATTTAGGAAATGGCCAGTTTAAAAAGGCAGTTCACTGAACTGCTGTCTGATATTGGATTTGTGAAGGAAGGACTCAGAGCCAGGGATATCGAGCGGAGGTGGTCTCAAGGAGGTGATGGTGTTCTTGATGCCACAGGAGAGGAGGTAACTGGGTGATGGAAAGTTGGTTGGCCTTGTTCAGTAATTTGTTAGCTTTTGTACCAACTTAATGGGTTTTTTGGGGGGGGGGCAGGGTTGTTCTCCTTAGACAGATAAGGCAAGTGTCACAAAATGAATATCCCCCTCTAGAGAAAGAAGTAGAAGGAACAGCATTAATGCCCCCTCTCCTTATAGACTCTTCTCTATTTGATAACACTTAACAGAACTGAAGATATCTTGATGCTGGTTTGGAGCTGCCCACCTGAGAACTGTTAAAAACAAAAACAAAGAAAACTAAACAGAAAACACCAATCCTTCTCTTTCCATCTGACTAGTAAACATTGATAGATTCCACAACATAAGAGGGTACCAATCATTGTTTCATCTAGCTGAGAAATAAGGAAGAAGAATTAATTCCAGAAAAGGGTGCTGGAGATCTTCAGATGGACTCTTCTTTACAGAAGCTGCCTTCCTGTTTTCAAACCAAACCTTGCCACCAATAAGGACTAGAAACTTCCTTTTAAAAACATGACAGCTCAGATGCTCAGGATCCTGTTCCAGTTGTTATGTGCTGTTTAATTCCAGGCATCTGCAGAAGTAGTGAAAGACGAACCTTGACTGTAGCATTTTGTTTTTGTTGCAGGCAAATTCTAATGCGGAGAATGTCAAGCTGATATCAGCCATGCTGTGTGCTGCTCTGTATCCCAATGTAGTCCAGGTAAGGGGCAGCTTGTCTGTATTGCACCTATCTCCTTCCCTCCCTGCATTCCTTTCAGTGGCGTCACGAGGATTCGCGTCATCCGGTGCGGGAGGCCTGCACATCACCCCATGTAGTGGGCGGGGCAACGCCCAGGTAGGCATGGTGATGTGCCATCGCTCCGCCCTCACCTTTTTTTGGCTGTACCTTTTGTTATAACACAGATATTTCAATGTGGTTTGTTTCATTGCATTCTGCATGAAATTACACATTGATTAATATATAACATGATGGGATTATTCCTCCAAATTCTAGCGCTGGGACCCACTTTTTAGAATGACAGTCTGTCCAGGACCCATTGGAAATGATGTCATGGCCAGAAGTGACATCATCAAGCAAATTAAAATAAATAATTATAAATAATTAAATTAAAATAAAATAAAAAATTAAATAAGGGGGAGCCACTCCTGTTCCACCAAGTAAATCTAGCAACGCCAGTGGTTCCTTTTAATCTAAAGAACGTTGTGGGCAGGAGATTGAGCTGTCGCCTTGCCTGAAAAAGCTAAGTAGGATTGGTTACTTGGGTGGGAGACAAGGGCCACTGGTGTGTCTTTGCGGTAGAGCGAAGTATGGAGAAATCTGCTGGCAAAAAAATGGATAACATCCCTAAGAAACCAGTCTGAAGCTTGGTAGCAGCCTGTGAGAACTTGGAAAGTGCCATGATGACAACTGCACTATGGAAACACCCAGAGAAATGGAGGTTCTAAGAGATTGTCTCATGGAACAATACTTGTAAAAATCTTGTTGAAAAATGAACTTATCTTCAGCCTGCTTCTGTAAACCGCCTTGAGTCTATTGAGAAAGGTGGTATATAATATTGTGACAAACAAATAATAGAGCCCCACACCTCCTCTATATTGTGAAAACAGCTGTTTTTAACAAGTTTTTAAAAAGCAAAATTAATGTTACTATCTGTAATGTGCTTATGTTGCTTTGAAAGTGGGAAGCAAAAGGTATAATCCCCAAAGGACTTCCTGTGCAACTTGATAGACTTGAATAGGCATTGTTTATCAGTCCTTCTGTAACTGTTTATTTTTTATCATTTTAGGTGAAAACACCAGAAGGGAAGTATCAGAAGACCAGTACAGGAGCTGTGAAAATGAAACCCAAACCTGGGGAGCTGAAGTTCGTTACCAAAAACGATGGCTATGTTAACATTCATCCGTCCTCTGTAAATTACCAGGTGATTTCCCTTCGGCGCACACACACTTCTTCATGGAACATATGCATAAGAACTAGTCAAGAATCCCTACCATGGTTCCAAGCACTTACACATTTGTAAATCCCCTTATAGTTAGACATCTGCACAGGCACAAAAGAGCTGTCTCTCCTTTCTCTTTGCCCCGTCCATGCAGAGCTTCTCAGAGGCTTCTAAAGTCACACATGGCCCTTGCCTGGCCATGCTCAGTGTGCTGGCACAGCACTGACTTTTACCTACAAAGCCTGGCATATATTGTGGTATATCTATATACTCAGACCATATACAGGCATGCACCACTTAACAACCTTTCGCTTAACAAAAGACTGCATATGGTGGTCAAAGCACAATAAAGGTGCTCTTAATAAGGCAATCACATCTCCCATAGCCTGCAGCAGAGTGTCTGTTAACACAATAGAGAGGCTCTTAATGCAAAGAAGGGGCACTCTATCTCCAGTAGACTGTGCAACCCCTAGTGTCTGGCAGCAAATGTCTGTCTACACAACAAAGGCAATAGATTGAACTGAACATTCACTTAATGACCTAATTGCATAACAGTGGGATTGGGAAAGTATCCCTGTCCTTAAGTGGTGTGCACCTGTATTTTGTTAATGTCTCACTATAATCCTTTGGAATTCAATGTTTCAGACAAGGCACTTTGATAGCCCCTACTTGGTGTATCATGAGAAGATAAAAACCAGCCGGGTGTTTATTCGTGACTGCAGCATGGTGTCTGTATACCCATTGCTCTTGTTTGGAGGAGGCCACATTAATGTGCAGCTTCAGAAGGGCGCCTTTGTCATCTCCCTAGATGATGGGTGGATTCGCTTTGTTGCAGCCTCACACCAGGTAAGGAAACACTCCTCAAATTACAGAGGCTTTGTGTACATCTCAGTTATTATGATGGTGAAAGTAGTTCTATCTCAGCCATTTTTGTACTGTCAGTGGCCACAAGGCGCTTCTAGGAATGAAAAGAGTTACACAGACGCAAGGACTCTTTCCATTCATAGAATAGTCTCCCATTCTATATCGGAAAGTTGGAGAGGAAAGGGCCAAGCAGCACAGAAACAGCTTGCCATGTAGGTAATTGCTATTCAGAATTCAAGGATTATTAGCCTGGACAGCTAAATGTGAACCTCCATGTTGAGATTGTATTTGTCTAAGATGCTGAGAACAAATGGGATGGCCACCTCCTCATTTGTAATTGAGAAGTTTTAGACTTGGCTGCCGTTGAAGGCAGGAAGCCGGACTAGCTTGGCTTTGTGCGGATCCAGCAAGACCATTCTTGTGTTTAAAGTAAAAGGCCCTCTGCTGTGTGTATATATCTTCCTACCTTCTTCAGGATGGGAACTATTTCTGTTACCAGAAGGACTTGATGCTTATACTGCTTTATGGTAGTAAGAGTAATGGGGAGTGCCTGTGTAGAGCAGCTGTGTAAGACTGTAGAGCTTTTGCCAGGAAACTAGGACTCGCTCCTTCCTTAAGGAGGGCAGTTTCCCCATCTAAAGGGGTGAGGCTGAATGTCTTTCCACTCAGTTTTCTTTTAACCACTGCAAAAGCTGAAGCTTTGGAAGACTGTACTAGAATATTTATACTGTAGCCTTAAGCCAGGTTCCTTTCTTTTTCATCTTTCACTCTGATTCCTAAATACAAGCCAGGATTCCAGGAGGAGAGTTCATAAACTTCAAATTTAAATTGTGACTACGTGTGTTGCCCATGTCTGCATTTGTTTTATTGTGCTTTCAGGTGGCAGAATTAGTGAAAGAACTTCGCTGTGAGCTTGATCAGCTACTCCAGGATAAAGTTAAAAATCCCAGCATGAATTTATGTACCTGCCCTCGAGGATCTCGTATCATTAGCATGATTGTGAAGCTTGTGACTACCCAGTAACATCTGCTATTAAGGAATTGGCTAAAAGATTCACCACCAACAGTTGCTTGGAAGGAAAATAATATGCATCTGTATTAAGTATCACTGATGTTTCTGATGTAATCCTGATCACTGGAAGGCCTGACAGCCTGGGACAGCCTGTCAAAAGCCTGACAGCAGTTAAGGAACAACTTGGAGTGGCCCTACTGGAATTAGGGACATAAGTGCTTTTAGGATCTTGGTGGAAATTGATATCTGTTTGCACAAAGAAACATGCACATTTTAAGGAAAACAAATATTTCCTTCCTTGAAGTACCCTTCTATGAAGTAAGGAATGAGAAAATATAGTTTCTCACACTGAGGAAGGAAACTCCTAAAGTGCCACAAAAAAACTTCTGTGAATTCTTATGTGCTTTCTTTTGTCACTGTGTTTGCCCAATGAACTATTTTAACTCTTTCTGTGAAGAAAACCACTGCTACAGAGGTAGCCTTGCCCTTTGAATAAAGGATACAGAATATTTGCTATTGCATCTGTCTATGCATTTTTATACATCCTAAAATGTATCCCTCTGTGCCAAACTCCTATTTTATGAATCCTAAACTTTAGAATGTCCTCACTTGGTGAAGCAATCAGTTTATTGATTAATGATTAAGCAAGGTTTAAATGACAGCTGCTAAGAGAAATATATATGAACTCGCAGATTAATACTTTACAGTATTAGGAAATGGCTCAAGGCTCTATCTTCTCTAGGAACTGGAATATCTGCATATGCACACATGACTCAAACTGTAACTAGAACTGAATTGGAAGTGACTGAAGTCAACTTATTCTTTCCCAAAGACAGTAAGGGTAGAAAACTTTCTGCTTTAAGTCAATTTAGCTGCCTCAAGGAGGTGTAGAGAAGCATACTAAAATTTACCACAGACCTAAAAATTTATGCTGCTGAATCCATGTTAAAGCATAACTGGATCTTAAGCCTGTGCACAAGAGCCCAGCTTTGTGCAGGCTTACCCAGGGCAGAAAAATTCTAAAGGAATGTTGACAGGGGCATGCTTAATTTGGTACATGCCTTTTACCAACTTAATAAATGTGTTTGAAATATATGTATATAAGGGGCACAATTCACTTGCACAACACACTAAAATTAATCAGAAGGCTTATGAATTGAACTGAAGGAGTTTATTTAAACAAGCTAGCAAAAGAAAGGGTAGGAAAGGTGTTTAATTACTGTGTGGGGATAAAAATGTTTGCTAGTAACCAGCTTATCTCTATTAGTTAACAAAAGTCAGCCTCAGTGCTCTTTGCTTGGAATATAATGAGCATAAGGTCTATAAATAAACATACCTATCTGTTTCATTCTTACTTGAAGTATTTTTCTTTGCAAGAAAATACTAATACTTCAGTTTTGGGTGAATGTGAGCTACAAGGCAAAAATTCAATCTATTACTATATAATTCAACTGTGCCCTAAAGCACGTATCTTCCAGCCCTTGTTCCACCAAGAAAAACAGATCTAAGAACAAAAGAACAGCAAGCTGGAAGAATGAGCAGATTACTATGTTCTTGCTTTCAAGTTTGTTTCTCCAAACCACCATCTCACTAGAATTAATCATAATTCCTTTATTGGGAGTTATTCTCTCCTCTATCTATTGTCCCTTTCTGGGCACTCTGAAACTCCCCTCAAAGCATGCTTCAAAAGCCAAAGTTAGCATTTAAGTTTCATCTCTAATCAAAATCTAATCTCTAATTTCCACCTTGGCATCTGCAACATGGAAAGTTTGTTAGATGTGTCTTTTCAAGAAAGCCCTCAGACTTACCTGAAACTTGGTTGTATACACACAGGCATCACAGTAGTAATTATTATACTTGACACAGGACACAGTATTGCATCTCACAAAAAGCATCCTACCTGGAGATGCACCATTTTTCAATGCAAAGACAATTCTAGGAATGGGCATAAATAGGAATATCGGTTTTACCCTTATAAAACCACTAATTAGGGCTTTTAAAAAAAATTGGTTGTCATCAACAATGCACTTATGCAGGTTGCGTGTAATTCAAATCATACATTGCTGAATTACATGACATAGATATTTAGTAAGTATTAAGTTGTAGACTACCTGTTGAGAGACTTGAGACCCCAGTAATTCTGCTATAGTCATGTGGCTGTACGGTATAAGGAACTATTCCACAACCTCAAAGGGGGAAGCAAGTGCTTATTTTCATTTAAAACATATGTATCCAGAAGCACAACTCTTTCAGTTTCATTTGCTTTTCTGTGCACAAAGCAAGTTGTACATGGGAAACACACACTTCACCTTGCTTATGGTGTTGACATATTTTCTGCCAATTGTTAAAAGAACAGACCTAACCTTGTGGAAAGGAAGAAAGGATGCACACAGAATTCTTCTACAAACATCAGCTTCTTCCCAGCACCTGAACTACATCCATCATTACTGAACTGCCAGATAACCCTGTATCAACCCTTGGATTCTTGACAAAATTATTTCATTGGAACTGCTGCAGTCTTCTGGCCTATACGGAGGATCAATAGTTAACACTCCTGCAACACAAAGTGTTGTTTGTGACTCTCCTTGCTCTTTTACAGGGATATGGTTTTTCTCTAGCCAATTTTTCAAGCTGTTCTTTTTACTCTCCAGCTCTTCTTGACTATAAGTTTGGCTTTCTTCAGGCACGAAGAGGTGTGCAAGCTTCTCTTTCATTGTCTCATCTGCTTCACTCAGTACTTCAACATCCTGTACTGCATGCCCAAAGACGGCTGAAATCTGCACTTTTCCATTCCCAAGGGGATTTGCCAGAAGAATGCTGCCAAGAACAGGAAAGCAAACTTTGATAAGCAGGATGAGCCACAAAAAGGAGATGACAACTTATGCATTGACACTGTATCATTGGACCACATTTTTAAAAAATTCCTTTATTTACATTACTATATTATCTTACCTTCCATCACAGAACTCAGGGCAACATACACAAGGTTTCTAAACAACCATCCAGGCACTAGGCAGACCTAGGTAGGCTTAATTTCAGGATAGTGGCTGCTTCATATGGCCTCAGGCCATGTCATGGGGTTAACTCAAGCCCCACTGATGCATCTCTATCAGCAATTGCATTGAGAAGTGTTCAGGTCAGATGGCAGCAGTTACTTCCCCAATGAAAACCTGTACCTTGTTGAACTGTAATGGCATCATAGACTGATCCCAGGACATTCAATAGCCAGTGTGATGGAGTGGCCAGTGTCAGTACTTACCACAGACACTCGCCTATAAGTCTATCTCGCAGATAAGACGAGGGCAGGTTTTGAGCCCAAAATCATGGAATTTGCTGACCCTCGGATAAGTCGGGGGGGGTTAACTTAGGGAGGTGTCTGACTATAATTTTGTCTGATTTTACTGGAGGCCAGATCCTAAATAATGTCCAGTAATTGTTATCTAAGAACTGTACCAACTATACCATAGCTTTCTTAGACTGTGGCATTGCTTGCAGTTCAGTCTTTTTTTCTCCAGTCTCGAACAAGTTTTTCAGTTAGGCCAAACTGCCTTGCAGCCACAGAATTATTGCTTTCCTTGGCATGTTTAATAACTTTTAGTTTGAAAGATGCCCTGTAAGAAGCTCTCCTTTGGATATTTTTAGGACTGGAGTGGACAAAGTTGAACTGGTCTGGAGATGTCTAGTCACTAGGGTCCTGGTTGTTCTGCTGAATAGCTCCTAACTGGCCTCCTGTATCCTCTCTGCACAAGTTGCCAGAAAAATTCGTTTCTCCCATGATGATGTTAGGAGTAAATCACTGCAGTGAGGGGAAAGTGAGAGAAATGCTGCTTGAGGTAGAGATGCAGCTTGCCCTTTCACACTAAGAACAAACACATGGAAGTGGGGGGGGGGCAGATCTCTATACATACCAGAACAAAAACAGGGAGGTGTGGGGGAGGGAAGATCTCTATATAGACATCACAGCAAGAGCAGTGCAAAAGCCCTTGGAGCCTAATCCTAGGTATGTCTACTCAGAAGTCCCATTATAGTCAATGAGGCTTACTCCCAGGAAAGTGTAGATAGGACTGTGGCCCAATGCCCCTCTTCTGAAAGGCAAAGGCTAAGCAGGGAGGGTCAATTTGGGGAGCTGCAGGCAACTGTGGCAAGGAAAAGGGACTTCAGCCAGCCCATTCTTAGGCTGGTAGCCTCAGCAGACTTGCTGGCTTCCTACCTGCTTGCCTGCCCCTGGCTCCCTCGTTCTCACTCCACCCAGACCTCCTCCAGGCTTTTCTGGTTGCCCAGTCAGCAGGCAGGGTAGACAAGGGACTTGATATCCAATCCTAGGCGTGTCTACTCAGAAGTAAGACCCATAATAGTCAACAGGGCTTACTCCTAGGTAAAGGAGGAACAGGTTGCAGCCTTCCTCTTGCTCACAGCAGGAGATGCTGTGGATCAGGAGGATCAGGTTGCAGCCATAATAGTCAACAGGGCTTACCCCCAGGTAAAGGAGGATCAAGTTGCAGCCTTCCTCTTGCTCACAGCAGGAGATGCAAAGCGGCTGCTCCTTCCCCCCCCCATGCCTCTTGAGAGTCAAAGCAGCAGCTCTGAAGGATAACATTCTCCACTTTCCCCCATAGTTGTTCAGCTGCCCTATTTATGAAAATGTCGGAGCAATAGATATTGCTTGACTCCAGTCTTGAACTAGTTGCAGACCAATTTAGCAGAACATTTAATACATCCTTTTCCTTCTCTCACATTTGCAGGCTGAATTACTTACTTGGCAGACACTGGGTCAACTGTTAAAACCCATCCCTCATATGTATGTTTCTCTGCAGCCACAACTTTGACTTCTTTATTAATAAAAGTCAGCCACTCCAAAGGTGTCTTCCTCTGCCATTGAGTCATCTTTCCTATGAACCAAAAATCAGTACACATTAATAACTGTCTTGTACCAAATAAAGAAAATGACCAGACCTTTTTCAGAAGAAGGCAGGAATAAGAGTACTTTCTACCCAGCATTTGCCAGCACACAGCATTTTTCCTCAATTATAAATTGCAGGTATGTACTTTATTTTTACAATAGAAAATAATTACTTTATTTTATGAAATTAGTTTAAAAAAAATTTGCAGCCCCCTTTAAAGAGGTCTCCACAAAACTGAAGCCAAATTAACTCTTAGAATAATTACAAAAACCAGTTTGTTTTTACAGAGCATTAAACTGTGTTCCGGTACACCTCCCTAGAGTCATTTTAGATAAATTCTGCCCTAAAGAGCAAAGACGGAAAGACATGAACATCCAAATTCGTGCTGGAGCATGGCAGGACCAGAACTTGGAGTGTGGCTACTTCCCATAGCATCTTGGAAACTCTGAAGATATGTATAATTAACCTAACCTTGAAAAACCTTTGCTTAGAATATTCTGCAAAAATTATCACTACCTTAGCCTTGGCTAATACATTATGTTGCAATTCGCCTTGTCAAAAATTATTTGAACACAGGGAAGTAGGATTGACCTTATCTAATACCTAGAAGAGAACCCAAGTTTAGGGGTAAATTCACAGGTGGAGTCCATTGGGAAATGACACAAGAACACAGATGTATTCTTAGCCCATGAAGGTCTTCTGCTGCTGCCATCACTGCTTCCCACCACCACCCAGTGGGCCAGGGTCCCTTACTTACTGGCAATTATAGGGAGCAGCAGCAGACTATCCTTGTCTTCTCCCAAGCAACATTTACAAATCTTGGATGTCCTCCCCCCAATGTAGCATCAATAGCTGGAGTAAATGGTGCTGGGGAAAAGAAAGGGCAGCCTGCTGCTGCAGTTATTCCCCAATATCATTCAGATGGTATAAGTTCCTCTTTACTGTTGCTTCTGCTGCAGCTGCAGGCGGCTGTATAAAGGTGGGTTTGTATCCTACTGCTCAGTACTTGGGCACCCATGGGAAAGTTGGCACACAGATATGTTTGCCAAAACAGGCGAGAGTGCGCCATGGAAGGGGGACATTTGCAGGGCTTCTGCCTCGAGCCCACCCAAAAGCTGGAGCCATCATTGCCAAAGTTCCAATAATCTGAAGGTAGAACATTGCTCCAAGTGTATATTCATCATCAACTAGATGTTTTCTTTTTATTGGCACACAAATTCCTGGGGAAAAAATTAGAACAGATCTAGGAGGGAAAGTATTGTAAAGAAAGTAAATATTTACTTATTGACAATTCCATCTCATCCCAATTTTAGCAAATATCAACCTAAGTATACCAAACACAGTTTGGCTGTACTTGTCGTAAGAGGCAACTAAACAGCCACCGGGTAGATGGGACTCGTCAGCCTGGGAAGGCAGCTCATCTGAGAGAAGGAAAACTCTGATCTCAAACCTCCACTGCCTTGTGGCTACATCCAGTTATGGAAAAGGCTTCAGGAGTCAACCTCGAGGTAAAATCCGGAGCCGGAGTCCCTGAGGCAGTTCATGGCTGAACGCAGTCACGTTCTGGCAACTCCTGCGATGCCACTGGAACCAACCGTATTGGCCTCTGCCTTTCCATTGGACCATTTCAGCGACGTGGAGAGGGGGGATTTGCTGCATGGGTAACAGCCTATCCTCCATACCTACTTTACCCAGGCTTCGCACACTGGAGAGGACACTCTGTTCCAGAACCACCATTCAGAGTGTGACACCATAGTCTTCCGAGACTGAAGGATGCCAACAAGATACCAAACACAAGTGGCTCTGCCTCAAATTAAATATTTAGGTGTAGCATATGCAGAGGCACTGGGCTTTGAAGCTTTAAGCAAAACTTGGCAATACAGGCAGACACATCTGCGTCTGTGCAGAGCACACTCTGCTAGCCTTGGAATTATGCTGAGTGTCCAAGCCCAGTGCTGTAAACAGCATTAGAGATAAGAAAGCAGTCAGATCTAGGAATGTGTTGTGGTTAGCTAGAGCTAGCTAGTTGCAGTTCATGTAATCTCTGACCGACATTAAACTCAGTATTGTATTGTATTGCTTCATAAGTTTTGAGAGTCAATAAAAAGCTTGGAGGAAGCTAGGCAAGCCCCAGTCTATCCCTTCCAGCTTCCAGCTTCCTCCCTGCAGCTACATTTGAATCCTGTTCACAGTCTCATTCTTTGCTCCTTCCCTCAACTCTCAAAGTGCTTCTGCTTTTTGCACTCCATCAAGCAACAAGGCTCTAAGCCTTGGGTGCTTCCCAAAGCAAAGTAGCATCTGCTACATTTAGGATTGCACTGCACATCTCACATATGAAGCTCTGGCTACAAGCCTATACACATTTACCCAGAAGTAAACCCTACTGAACGCAATGGGATTTAAGTCTAGGTAAACACGCTATACTTTCAAATCTTACACCAAAGAAACTTTGACCCTCTTTCCCACACCAAACACATTCATGAAGTGCTTTCACACAATAGGAAAGAACTTTTAAACTGGAGGTTGATGAGGGTTTGTGTTTGCATCATGGAAAATGCAAAAAGGGCCTTTAAGGTTCCTGTACGATTGTCTGTTCAATCAATAACTCCTTTATAAAAATCAGGATGTGCTTGTTGTTTCTTCTTCCACAAAGTATTTTTTTTGTATATGTTCACAGCTACAGTGCAAAGTGTAAGCAGGGGCAAATACAGTGTTTGTGTTTGGAGGGGCATAAGCACTACCTTAACTCCAGAGGCCAGGTCAACCAGGCAGGCAGGCTTGGGCTCCTGGTTGAACTTCTGTGGCCATCATTGGCTGGGTGAGTACACCTGGGCTCCCAACCTGGAGCCCAGATCTACCCGCAGGGTGGACCTGGGCTCCTGATCATGCTTGGGATGTTCCCAATGGGTGCTCATCCCAATGGATGCTCTACCTGCTGGCACAACAGTTGGGGGGGGCACATGCCCATGGCCCCCTGGATTAGCCCCTGGGTGGAGGACACAGTTTATAAGAATTTATAAGAATCTAAGACTGCACTTTCTATCTACACTTTCCTGGGAGTAAGCTCCATTGACTCTCATGGGGCTTACTTCCGAGTAGACAGGCATAGGATTGGGCTCAAAGGCTGCTATCCTATTCACACTTTCCTGAGAATAAGCTCCACTGAAGACAATGGGGCTTACTTCTGAGGAGACAGCATAGGACTGGGCTCTGAGGTGGCAATCCTATGCACACTTTCCTGGGAGTAAGCGCCACTAAAGACAATGGGGCTTACTTCTGAGTAGACAAGCGCAGGCTTGTGCTCCCAGCCCACCCGTGTCAATCACCCCCTTCGCGCCACACGGCGACGGCGCCTGCGAAGAGCGTCCAGCTCACCGCTGCGGCGGAGCTGCAGGTCTGCGGCTTCTTCCCCGCCAGGCCAGGGAGCCCAGCGCCGCAGCCGCAGCAGGAACTGGGAAGCCGAGTCGCGTCGCGGCGCCCGTCAGGCACCCACCACGGCCAGCAGCGAAGAGAAGCGACGCCCGACGCTTTGCCCGAGCCACACGCGATTTGGCGGGCCCAGAATGCATCGGGCGCCGCTCCGCTTCCTCCCCTCGGCCCGGAAAGACCTCGGCAAGCCCCGTCCTCTGGGGAGGGGAGGAGCCCGGGGCAGCGGCGTTGCGTGGGGCTTGCTCCCAGTCAGGCGCGCGCGCGCAGGGTTGCAGGCTGAGCCCTCCCTTGCACGCTCCCCTAACGCTGCGCCCGGCAGGCTGGCCTCCAGAAGGGGCGGGGAAGGCGCAGGCCGCAGTCCGCTCCACGCTTTCCTGGGAGCGGGTCCCTTTGACTGGGGTGGGGTGTGCTTCTGAGCAGGCAGGGGGGCTGGGCTCTCACCAAGCCCGCAGCACTGAGGTCGCTGCTCTGCTGCGCCACCCTCAGGTCTCCCTGGGAGGAGGGAGGAGGGCTTCCAGTTCTGATCGGAATGCCCTGGAAACTCGGGCATTACAGCACGTTCTCAAGTGCCGGTCTTTGTGGCGGTTAATAAAGCAGGCAGGTCGGTTCTGGACCCGAAGCCTGGGATTTCCCCGCCAGAGCGAAGCAGATGCCTTGCAAGATGTGAAGTCCAGGGTTGGTGGTGCGTGGCTTGAGTCTGGCCTGCTTTGTGTCTTCATGGCCGCCTGTCTAGTCCTACTGTCTCGTTAAGTGGACAAATGAAGCTGCTCAAGTTATTTACAGAAATGTATGCTGTACTAGTATATAATGCACTAAAATGCAGAATGTGTGCCAGTGGAATTAAGACCACAGAGATCACTGCCCTGTAGTTACAAGTAAGGGCTCTTGACTGTGACATCACTACCCAGTAATGATTTTCTGAGCATGCCTATAATTGAACATTTTGGAATTTTATGCAATTGTTTGTGGTGTAATCCTTTACTTTTGAAATGCCTGAGTAGCATAGAATATGGCATATACTTTCAGACACCGGAACATCATAGCCCCAGTTCCGCCAATGGATGCTGGCACAACAGCATTATTATTAATAATAATATTTACTGAGAATGTTTATATACCACAAAAAAGTTTGTAAAGCAGAGAAAATCAAATAAAGAAAAGGTCCTCTGACCCAGCAGGGTTCACAATCTGAAAAGATACAACAGACTTTTTCCCATTCATTCATTCATTGACAACTAAAATTAACAAACACAAACCCACAAAACCTTAAACATACAATAACACAGTTACATACCCTAAAACAGACAACAACAACAAATTTTAAAAAATTGAAAGTTATATAGCAAGTGCAGAGTCCTAAATCTTATGTAATATATGTAGTTTGAGCACTAGAAGCAGTTGTGCTTATTCCCATTTACAGTGCAGGTACAGGCCCTAAGTTGTATTGCCTGCTCTGTGGTGTATACTGTTGTATAGACATTGGTGAAGAATGTCAAAGACACCAGCAGAAACCAGTATGAGTAACAGTGAAAAGAGCAAGAAGGCATTTCTCATTATATGTATGCAGTTATTCTGCAATCTAGATACGTTGCCTTCCCAAGAAGTCTGGAAAAGGGATACTCAACTTGTATAAGATATACACCACTTGAAAAAGTGCCTCTTTGCCCATTTAGTAGGTGTATTGGAATCGCAGAAGATCTGGTGAGGAGGTAGATGTGGTGTCAGCAGTGGCCCCTTTAAGGGTAAGGCCTGGGCATCCAGCAGAGTGTGCTGCACAGCTTGAAGGCAATAGGGCCCTTGGGTATAACCTGAAGCAGGAAGGGTTGGTGGGTTGTAGAAGGAGTGCAGGTTGGAGAGGAGACTGACTTTGGAATCTAACTGTGGACTGTGACTTGGCTTATTGACTTTGCCCTTGGATACTCTGACTGACTTTGTGACTAACAGACTGCTGGAGACACTGGAGAGTAGTGTGTGGCTGCTGTGCCCAAGACCTGCTGAGGATCAAGGGTCTGCTGTAGTGGCAGGAGGCTGCTGGCAGGAGAGAGGACCTCTGCAGATTGAACAGGCGAGCTACCCTGGAAGTGGGATCCAGCAGGACTGCAGGGCAGAATCAGGGTCATTTGTTGGGGAAAGAAGGGGAGCTAATTTGCTTAGAGTGGGCATAATTCTCCCGGCAGAGCTTGGCCTTGGAATCTGGCAAAACAGTAGGACTTGGGGCCCAATCCTGTCCAGTTTTCCAGTGCTGGTACTGCTGTGCCAATGGGGTATGCACTGCTTCCTGTGTTGGGGAAACAGTCACACAGGCCTCCTCAAGGTATGGGAACATTTGTTCCCTTACCTCAGGGCTGCATTGTAGCTACACTGGTACTAGAAAATTGGATAGAATTGGGCCCTAGTACTGTGCTGATATTCCTTTAATATCATTCAGCTACTGCTAAACTCCCAAACAGCAGAGTGGAGATGTGTGAGGGATGAGGAGGAGGAGGAGTTGATGTAGGCCATATCCTTAACCCCTTCTAGATGATGGATGTACTCCAAACACTGTCAACATGCTATACTGACACTAGAGTATACATAGCAACTTCTGGGACAATGTCTCATTCCTGGGAGGTGTTGTCCCAGCACTCAATGAACATCACCTCCTGTTTGGCAGCATTTATCCAGCCACAAGTGTTGCAGCAGGGTAGGTTGTAATGATTGGTGCCCTGTGCATTGGGACAATATTGTGTTAATATCAGCCACCAACCCATGATTGGTTGTCAGGGTTTCTGTGATTACTGGTGGAATTACTACATTAGCTGCACCAGTGCGGAATTGCCTGGGCTCTTGTTTCTCCCTCCACCTTTGTCTTAGACCAGGTTAGAATATGATAGATGTAGCTCTGACATAGAAGTGACATTGGTGCAACTTCAGTGTTGGATTGCATTGCATCATTAAAATTGATTTTAAAGAATCTTAATTCAGAAACAAATCAGGAAGAGTGGTTTAAGTACATAAGAACAACCTCGCTGGATCAGGACAGAGATCCAACTAGTCCAGCTTCCTGTATCTCACAGTGGCCCACCAGATGCCACAGGGAGCGAACAAGGCAACAAGAGACCTGTAACCTGGTGCCACTCCCTTGCATCTGGCATTCTGAGGTGGCCTACTTCTAAAACCAGGAGATTGCACATAGGATACCCATCATGGCTTGGGTATGGGTTCATCACAAGCTGACCTGTGATGAACTTTTCCTCCAGAAATCTGTCCAACTCCGTTTTAGAGGCATCTAGGCCAGACACCATCACCAGGTCCTGTGGCAAGGAGTTCCACAGACTAATCACACTCTGGGTAAATAAATATTTTCTTTTGTCTGTTAATACTCCGTTTTAGTGGGTTTGTCAAGGGCAGGTAGCTACCAGGAAACATGTTGTTTTGGGTTAATGTGGCTCATTGGAATACGCATGTACATGCAGCAAATGTTCACACATGTAAATTGAGTTAACCCCATACTAACAATAGAGAGCAAACTGCTTTACAACCTGTATGGCTTTCATGTGACTATCTGCTTGTCTGCCTCATCAGTAGATCCCAGATACCTACAACCCGAAAACTCATAATGTCCCCCCACCCCACACTTCTGAACCCACACCCTAACATAACTGTGCAATCCTTCGCATGTCTCTGCAGAAGTAAGCCCCCACTGAGTTCATTGGGGCTCTCTCTCATGTAAGTGTATATAGGATGCAGCCCTAGTCTGGTTCTTACATTCCTCCTAGAAAGTTAGTGACAGTTAAGCGATTGTTGGTCTGTTAAATGCTGCCCAGGAATTTTTAAAAATATATTTACAGCCCAATGATGTTTACTCAGAAGTATATCTCAACTTCAACAGGGCTTCCAACTGGTGGTGCAGTCCTATTCATGTCTGCTTGGAAGGAAGTCCCATTATAGTTCATGGGGCTTACTCCCAGGTAAGCATGGATAGGATTGCAGTTTAAGAGCCCAATTCTATCCATGTTTATGCATAAGTAAATTCCATTGTAGTCAATGAGGCTTACTCCTAAGTAAGTGTGGATGGGATTGCAGCCTAACAGCCCAATCCACATTTTCATGGGAGTAGGGAAATGGAAAAGGTGCAAAAGAGAGCAACTAAGATGATTTCGGGGCTGGGGCACCTTCCTTATGAGGAAAGGCTATGGCGTTTGGGCCTCTTCAGCCTAGAAAAGAGACGCCTGAGGGGAGACATGATTGAGACATACAAAATTATGCAGGGGATGGACAGAGTGGATAGGGAGATGCTCTTTACACTCTCACATAATACCAGAACCAGGGGACATCCACTAAAATTGAGTGTTGGGCGGGTTAGGACAGACAAAAGAAAATATTTCTTTACTCAGCGTGTGGTCGGTCTGTGGAACTCCTTGCCACAGGATGTGGTGCTGGCGTCTGGCCTAGACGCCTTTAAAAGGGGATTGGACAAGTTTCTGGAGGAAAAATCCATTATGGGGTACAAGCCATGATGTGTATGCGCAACCTCCTGATTTTAGAAATGGGCTATGTCAGAATGCCAGATGCAAGGGAGGCACCAGGATGCAGGTCTCTTGTTATCTGGTGTGCTCCCTGGGGCATTTGGTGGGCCGCTGTGAGATCCAGGAAGCTGGACTAGATGGGCCTATGGCCTGATCCAGTGGGGCTGTTCTTATGTTCTTATGTAGGTGCCATTGACTCTAATGAGACTTACTTCTGCATAGGCATGCATAGGCTCTGGATCTAAGGCTGCCACCCTGTCCACACTTTCCTGGGAGTAGGCCCCACTAATGGGACTTACTTCTGAGTAGACCAGCCTTGCGCCCTCCATCTCTGAAGAGTGCAACCTTACAGCAATTACTGTCACAACCCAAGGCCTGCTTGTTCGAAAGCAGTTCAGGGAGACTCGCTCCCCAGGGAAGGGCGGCCCAGGCTGCAGGCCCAACCCCTTCTGGACATCCACTAAAATTGAGTGTTGGGAGAGTTAGAAAAGACAAAAGAAAATCTTTATTCAGCGTGTGGTTGGTCTGTGGAACTCCTTGCCACAGGATGTGGTGATGGTGTCTAGCCTGGATGCCTTTAAAAGCAGATTGGACAAGTTACTGGAGGAAAAATCCATTACAGGGTACAAGCCATGATGTGTATGCGCAACCTCCTGATTTTAGAAATGGGCTATGTCAGAATGCCAGATGCAAGGGAGGCACCAGGATGCAGGTCTCTTGTTATCTGGTGTGCTCCCTGGGGCATTTGGTGGGCCGCTGTGAGATCCAGGAAGCTGGACTAGATGGGCCTACGGCTGTTCTTATGTTCGAAACCGCACTTCCTGCAGTACGAACAAGCAGCTGGCCTCAAATGGAGCATGGCTGAGCCACCCCAGGCCTCGCGTTGCTAAGGCAACCGCTGCTCTCCGCTTCCCGCCTCGCGAGCCCGCGGCGGCCCAATGCCTCGCAGTGCGCATGCGTCACAAGCGGGCGTTCTATATAAGGCGGTGACCCCGCATGCGCACGGGAAGGCGGTTGGGGTGTTCGCCAGGGCGAAGATGTCGCGGTACGGCCGTTATGGCGGAGGTGAGCGGGACTGTTTCAAGTCCGGGGGAGGGAGGAGTCGATGGCGGGCCCGGCCTCTGGCCTCGCCGTTTTCACTCGCGGGGTCCGCGTACTGTACGTGGCCGGGCGGCGGGGCAGGCGAGAGGCGGCTGCCGGCGACGCCGCCATTTTGCGCGCACGCACGCAGAGTCGCCGACCGCCATGTGTGGCGAAGCGCTCCGAGCCTGGGCCGCTCGGCGGGGGCTCCGAGCGCTGCTGTTGGGCGGCTGTAGCGAGGGTGGGCAGGCCTGCCTGGGGCTGCTGTTCCCTTCCCCGCCTCTTCCCCCCTCGTCCCAGAGTCGGTCGCGCGCGCAAAATGGAGGAGGTGGCGCCGAAGATGGCGGCGCCCAGGCCGAAGGCGGGCTGGTTTGAGGCGGCGGCGGGCGGGACTGTCGCGTGTTTACATGGGGGGGTAAGGAGCGGGCCGAGAAGGCGTGAGGGAGGGCGCGTGCGCGGCTGGGTTTGGCCCGCGTCTCCAGGGGCTGCTCTGGGCCGAGTGGGAGGGATAGTCGGCTCGGGCGCCTGAGCACGAGTATGCCAGGCGGGTGCTTCTCTACCATAGTCCCTCGAGAAGCAGCGCCGCCGCGCGAGGCGCCTAAGCACTCTCAACCCATGCGCGGAGCGGCTGCGCCGCTTCTCGAAGGATTGCGGTAGAGAAGCACCCGCCTGGCTTGCTTGTACGCTTTCTCCTGGCGCTTCTGCTTTCCCTGCAGGGTGCCTGGGCCTTGGCGCGCTTTCCAGTAAGGATGGCCCCTCCCATTTTAAGAGGGCAGACGAGTGCTCAACCAACCCTAGAGCCCTGGTCTTAAGATGGCCGCACCTAGTCTGGAGCTGTCTCTGTAGCCTCGAGCCTTCCTGGGTGCACCTGGGAAGTCGGTGCTCTGCTGGGCAACTGTCCTAGAGTGGTTCAGGGGGAGGGGGCATCTGTAAGGGCAAGCCCTCCTCTGTGCACTCCAGTAGCTAAACAGATATCTTTAAAAACCCATAACTAATTACTTTGTGTAGCACTATATCTATAAGTAACTAAGCAGGCATCTTAGAGACTAGTTGTAGAATAGTGTTGGAAAAACTCTTACATTGCACAGTGAAATTTTGATTGGGTGCCTAATAAAGTGGCAGCCCAATCCTATCCACACTTTCCTGGGAGTAAGTAGCATTGACTCTAATGGGACTTACTTCTGAGTGGACGTGCATAGGATTGGGCTGTGAATCTTGCAAAAGTAGTTGTGGCTGTGAGGAATCTTAACTATCCAAAACATTAGGCTTCTTGACTCATTAAGGGTAAGAAAAGGGTTTTCATCACAATGTTTACATGTTTATGAAAGTAAAGTTTTAGATATCAGTGAAATGAATTGCAAAGAGTTGTGTGTTTACATTTGTATCCAGTCTGCATTCCATCATGGAACTTAAACCATTTCTGCCCAGCCCACAAGTGTACACGGTTGATCCCTGTTGTGTATAGGCGACATTAGCCAGAAATAGCTTAAGGAAATGTGTACGTGGATGTACACCTGCCTTGGTTCCTTCAGATCATGTCCTGGATGCATTATTGGTACCATCACCACAAGAATGCATGCGTTTTCTTTGGTGTTCTAAGTGATTTTTCTGTTTTTGCAGAAACCAAAGTGTATGTTGGCAATCTCGGCACCGGTGCTGGTAAAGGAGAGCTTGAAAGAGCCTTCAGCTACTATGGACCATTGCGTACAGTGTGGATTGCACGAAACCCTCCAGGATTTGCCTTTGTTGAGTTTGAAGACCCAAGAGATGCTGAAGATGCAGTCCGTGGTCTAGATGGGAAGTATGTGGAAATACTAATTGGATACTTTCAGCTCTCCCATAAATTGAATTCAGTTTTTATTTTCAGTTGGTAGATTGTCTGTTCACATATCTTGCACTGTTTACATTCTAGGGTTATTTGTGGATCCAGGGTTAGAGTAGAACTATCAACTGGTATGCCTCGTCGATCTCGCTATGATAGACCCCCAGCGCGACGGCCATTTGATCCTAATGATAGATGTTATGAATGTGGTGAGAAAGGTCATTATGCTTATGACTGTCACCGTTACAGTCGTCGGAGAAGAAGCAGGTATGTATGGATTTGTGAAACTCTTCAAAAAAATCTGCTTAGTTTTTGTTAGCAAAAAAATCATACTTCGTTTTTAAAGTAAATATTGTAATTGTATGGGTGTATGTCAATTGTTTATATTCTGTATTAAAATGTTAATATATTAATAATCAACTGGTCAAAACCTTTCAGGTTTCTTCGTTTGAGTCAGTCGCCTTGATTCAGAATGTCACGAGCCTTAAGATTTCATGCTGAGGCGCCTTGCAAATCCGACAATTAAGATCCTCCTAGACCTTGAGGTGATCAGCATAAGAGGCCAGATCCCCTCGAGCCATCTACACCTAGCGTCACCTTATTCTTTAAAAGGCAGAAAATTTGAGACGATGACCGCCTTAACAGTAAATTTGGCTTTCAATTGGGGCCCCCCTCCGGTTTAAAAAGAGGAACACCAGATTGACCACATTCCCACCTAGAAAAATCTTCTTGCGTCAATCAAGCCTCACCTGGCTCATTTGGCTGTCAGTTTGATCGTCGTTAGATTGAAGAAAACACCTAGATGCAGCGATCGGCTATAGATACTTCTAGATCGTCTAGATCTGCTAGACCTTGGGCCAAAGAGGGTCGACCTGCAAACTTGCAAGGTTTATTTTAAATACACATTACAGTGTTTTATATTATGATGTAATTCTAAAATGTAATTCCGTTTTTAACATCTTTTTTAGGTAGTAAAAATACTCAAGACAAATAGGCCCTGAATTTTTCCAACTGACAGAAACTAATTTTTAGTTTTCTGATATTTTGGCTTCGACAAAGGCTCATGTGATAAGTGTTAAATTTGTGGTCTAATACTTGTCTTCTCTAACCTAAAACTAGGTCACGGTCTCGATCTCATTCAAGGTCCAGAGGAAGGAGGTATTCTCGCTCACGTAGCCGAAGTCGTGGCAGGAGGTAAGCGTCTTGGAGGGGGGTGGTGGTCATGCTTTAATGTAACAATCAAAAAATTGTTTAACTATTTTTTTATTGTTCTAGATCTAGGTCGATCTCAGCTCGCAGATCTAGATCACTCTCTCCTCGTAGATCCAGGTCTGTCTCGCCACGCAGATCTCGTTCGGGTTCTTTAAAGAGGTCAAGGTAATTTAGCTAACTTCTAAATCTTATCCATTGTGAAGGACAATTAACTGGTTGAATATATATGGTATTCTTTTATGAACAGTATTTTGCATTGTTGCACAATCTGGAGTTCAATGTTTTGGACTCCAACACGTGTCAGAGTAATCTTGCTCTTTAGAGCAGTCCTTCATAGACTGGGTCTGGATGCACCAGTGGCTGTGAGTTGATTTTTGATGAGTTCCAAAGTTTTTGAAACATTAACAAAAAAACTTTGTACACCCTTACCAAGTTTGTAGAAGAAAATCATTAGCTGGAATGCTAACCTGTGGTATGAGGTAATTTTCATGCCCCCAAATTAAAATTACACATTTTCTGATTTTCTTTAGTAATAATTGGCATGCCGTGGATCATATGTGAACCCACTTTCAGCCTTGTCTAGCCTAGAAACCCAAACTGCACATCTTGCTCTCCAATTCAGCCTTCTGGGTACCCTGGAATGACTGTAAAGGTTTGGGGGAACAATCCTTGAACTTTCTAGTAGAGTGTAGCAACTGTCTACACACACATATTGTACTGTCACACACATTGTTTCTAGCAGCCTTGGGAGCACAGTATCCTGATGATTAATTTATTTATTAATTCATAGATAAAATATTTCTTTCTAGATCTTTTTTTGTCTAGTGGGTCAGGATCATCATTTTTAAAAGTGGGTTCTGGTGCTGAAAAGTTTGGGAAGCGCTGCTTTAGAGTGAATGGAAATACTAAGCCATCTCTGCCCAACGTTGCATATATGCAACAGGGACCAAATACGTGCACATGTATGGGCTGGGCAAAAATGGGTTAAGTTTGTATGGTGTTACTTCATAGCTATAGCCTTGCTTTACAGTACTGCTTCACTAAACCTAGAACTACCCTGGGGCACCAACTGGGGCAAGAATCTGAAAAGTTTTGTAGTATCTCACCTAAATGAAGACTGTAATACACCATGGAATTAAATGTTTTCTTTTAAAACCTAGATCTCGATCCAGATCAAGATCCCGATCCATTTCACGGCCCAGAAGCAGGTAAACTTAGATTGTGCTGTGGTGATTAAAGAACTAGCTAAATCTACATGTGATGCTACATGTCTCAGTGGACATGACAGCACTTGTATTTATTCTCTTATTCTTCTGATGGAAGCATCAATTGTATTGCTTCATGTTTAGGCCTAGAACCTTGTGTTCATAACTTTGTACTTTTTATGTAGTTTGGGTGCTATGCTTGCAGTTCAAAGTATTAGTTTAAAAATAAAATTGCAAGATGTTATCTGCTTTTTCATGCATTGAGGACCAGGTTGTACTTCATAAAGCAACTATAGCAATGACTGGATATTACTTATGCAAATATAACCTAATTGATACTGTCTCTTAACAGCCGTTCCAAATCAAGATCACCATCTCTAAAGAGAAGGTACGTTGAACATCTGCTGCAGGGCATATATGGTATAATCATATATAGATGCTGTAACTGAAACCACAATAACCTGTAGTTCTACTTTAAACCAGTGTTCATACATGCTGAACCTTAAGGACTGTACAGTCTTTGAATGCCCTCAGTTTTTTAGAGGTAGATGATGTCAGGCATTTCACTGCATTATTATATAGATAACAAATTCTACCAAAGGAAAGCACTTTCTTAGTTCTGAGATGAATTAAAGCACAAGAACATGGGGGAAGACAACTACTCAACCCTTGAGAGTTGAAGAACAGTGGCCACTTGGCAAAATAATAAACCACAAAGTTAAACTTTAGTTCAGTGCTATTTTTGAGATGGGGGGGTGTATTTAAATTTCAGTGAGGAACATTGTCTGGCTATATTAATGGATAATAAATGTAAATGGCTCAAAATTAAACTGATAAGATTTGTAGTTATGACTGAAGCCTTCAAAGATCTTGGGAGGAACTCTGTCTTACTGCATAACCATATTTCTAGATATTTACGCAGCAGCCAGCTGTTACCCAGTAGTAGCAGAATACATATCTGAATTTTGTTTGTTACTCAAGACGAGTACATGTGTTAAGCATTTTTACTTGATTTAATCTTCAGTCTTGCTTTTTCAGTTTTGATATGAGCCATTTATATCCATTCTCCATTAACTCAGGGTAAGTATGTTTCTGAAAAAACATTCAGAGAAGTTTGGTAACATCTGGGGGAAGGGGGGGGTGCATGCAAACTCCTCAGTTTGCTTCAATATTAACAGTAACAATTGGAGTGTTCGCTTCATTTTCAACTAAGTCTTTTAACACAGCATCCAAATAATGCAGTGCTACCTTGATAAGCTTACTTTACTAATGGTGCTCTAGTTACATGCAGGTAATGTGGGCCTTCTAGTGAGAATACTAACCCACTAACTACATCAGAGCTTTTTACTAATTTAAGCTTGGGTAATTTCTAGTGACTTGATTTTTTTTCCCTTTTTTTATCTAGTCGTTCACCATCAGGAAGTCCTCGAAGGAGTGTGAGCCCTGAAAGAATTGATTAGTTATAAATAACATGTTAGGAAGAGTTTTGTTTACGTTATTTTAAAGGATTTCTTTGGTGTTATTGACAAATGTAATGATTTAGTTGATTAAAAACATTTCTAGGACTAAGGCAGCAAGGATCTTGATCTTTTAGTAAAAGCTGCTGCAGTAGACTAGTGCACAATTTCATGTATGTCATAACTTCCTGTGATCTGAAAAGTGGGTCTTTTTATAGGCACATGAAATAAAATGTGTATTTCTAACTTTGCTGTAATGCTATTTGCCTCTGTTAATATTTCAAGTGCATGTAAAAGCAAATTAGACAGCTGCTTTAGTGTTGTACCCAAATACTGTGCAAGGAAGTTGGCTTAAATAACTGTGGCTACCCACTAGCCTGCAAAATGCTTAACTGTGACTTATTTTTAATCTGGTGCTTGAGACATTCTGGGGTAATATGATTTACAAAGGCTTGTTAAGGAAGCTGCCTGTCTTTTACTCTAATGGTATATACATGTCTCTAGAGTTTGATCTGCTTGCTTGGCAGCATGTTATGTCACTGAAAGCATAATTTTTATGAAAACACCCTTAAAATCTGTTCAGGTGACATTCTGGTTGGCTTGTACTCCTGTCAAATAGAATGAAATAGAGCCCAAGGTATTTACTTTCTCATTGTAACAAAAGATTTCAAAGCAAGTTGCCTAATTTTGTGAGTACATTTTGTCTCACGAAGTTGGGTTCACTTCTAAGTTTGTAGCCTTTCCTTACCACTATTGGGGCTGAAATAGCATCTGAGCAAGTTCTAGTGCAAAGACCTTGTGAGAAACTTTCAGTGTAACAGTCAAAGGCTTTTCAGCGTAACAGTCAAAGGCTTTTCAGCAGGATATTAAGAGACAGTAATCTCATCTATGAATTCTCCTATACACTGTACAAGGGCTAAGACCAATCAGCTATAACTTGTTTTCCTGAAAAAAGATGATACAGTATTTCTGTTAACTGTGTTTAGCTCAATAGCAAGTATGTAGCATACTTCAGGGGATGGAAGATACTGAAGGCTGACCAAGCATTTATAGTGTTAATTTCAACTGCTGGACTGCAGTCAGTATCATATAGCAGGTTTCTTATCTGAAATTCACTGGTAAATGTAGCTACAAATAAGTCTAGGGCTGGATACAAAGTTAGATTCAAAGGAGCAATGACCTGAAAACAACTTTGATACCCCATCAGTTAGGTAACAGTGACTTCAGTTGTTGCTTTAACTTGTCTTGATTGCTGGATATATTTATATGAGAATTAATGAATATGTTCTTGTTTCTGGTAAATAAAATGCTTGCCACTTTCTAATCAAGCACAGTTGATAACTTTCACTTAATTGGCTCAATTCATCTCAATTTTATAGTATCACCCCAGCTTGCATTACACTTTCCAATTACATTTGCTAGTGTGATCTTTAAAATGATTCCCTTAGTATAGGATACAGTTAAACATAAAAGCAACTAAGTAAGAAGGAAAGGCTAGGTAGAAAATCTTGGCTGTTGGTGAAGGCTAATTAAATAAAATCTACTATCTACTTCATAACAGCTATAACTTTCAATTTGCCAGCATTTACCATTCTAATTGATATATATCAGGAAGTTAATATTTGTTTAGTAACTAGTGCTTTTGAGATAAGGTTAGCCATTTTTAGCACCTTTTTGTACGTAACATGTACAAGTACATAACCTTTTGCCTAGGGCAGGGGTTCTTAATCTTTTATCATTACAGACCCCTAATATGTCCCTTGGTCAGACTATCAAAATTCATTGTTGGTCTTGTTGGCTACCAGTATGACTTCAACTATGTCAATAGCTTGGATTTATTTTACATATGGACAGCTTATCAATATTGATAATGGTGATAGCAAATTGAATTCATTTTTCTAATTTTCAGAGACCAAGTCCCATATTTCCATCATATGGTTTCTATACCTCCCAAGGGCTGTGGATACCCCTGCTTAAGAATCCTTGATCTAGAGATTTACTAGCTGCTAGTAGACAGCTGGATAGTTGTTAATCCTGTTGGTGTTTATAAGCTGAACTATATAGCTTAATCGTAGAATAGTTGATTATTCCTAGAATGTCTCTTGTTGCCTAGTAGTTGACATAACACTGGAGCACTCAAACTTTATTCATGTTCAGGTGGATGACCAATAAGCAAACCTTATCTAGCATATAAAAATGCAAATTTAGGTTAGGATCATGGTGCTTGAAGGGGTTAACACCACCCTTTATTCCACAGGTCAAATAGTGGGGATAGTTTAAAGGTGGGAAATGAGAGGGAAGGGTTAAACCCATTTGTTCCAGAGCTGCTATCCAGGTTATAATTCCTACCTGCAATTTTCTCCTAACTGTCCAGTGCTGCTTTTGGTTATGATAATCTGAAACAGTCTGCTATGCCTCTGCATGTGTAGGCTGTGATCATTCCAAAGCAGCCCTTTGGAAAGCCATCTTATCTTTAGTGTAACTACCTAGTACAGAACTGGACAAGACTGCAGGAGATCTCTGCTCACATTTTCACTGGTGCCTTTCAGAACAAGCATGAATATTGGCTCCCTTCCTTAACACCTGAGCATGGCCCTCAACTATGGTACAAGGTGATTAGCTATGCCATAAGGGGAGGAATGTGTGCATATCAGTGCATTACAAATATACCCATATCCATGCTTCCAGTTCCATAAAGTATATCTGAACTGACCTAGTATTTCCTAAGCCCAGTTAGGCAAGTCTAAGGTGTTAACAGCTCCAGGTTTACTTAGTACCAACTTTTTAGCACTTAACTCACATGTCTTATAATTTATTGCTTAAAGTTCTAGCCTGTCTTTCAGACAAGAGGCTGTTGAGGCAGTTTACAGTAAAAAGCAGTTTGTAGAGAAAAGACAAGTTTACCTAGATAAAATCCATTTTGATCAAGCAGCTCTATTAATCACCTTCTGAGCTTACAGTACTTGATTAAACTATGCATACTAGTGCTTTTAGCAAGAGGCCTGCACATGCACTGTAAACTAAGGCACATTTGATCATATGTGAATTTGGAATCTCAGTTGAACTGTTTTGTTAGACTGCTGTAGATTCACACTTCTCTTAAGATACAAAGAACTTGAAACATGTTGTGTGCTTGTATTGTTCTCCTGAGTGCAGCATAGCATCTGGGAAATGGTTCTGTAAGGGGAGGGAGAAAAAGTTAGAACCTCTAGAGTGCACAATTGCTTGAACAAGGAAAATACGAAGTACCTGTGTAGAAAAACTCATGCAGTTGAGAATGTCATAGTTTTGCTTCCTAATACATATTTTTCAACCACTGCAACCGGTTAGCTTTACACAGGTATACAAGAAAAGAAAGCCTTACAAAGTTGGTCACATATCTAAGGCTAAGTAGATTCATTGCTAAGAACAAGAGCCGAACTAGGACTTCCTAGTTCACGCAATTTTTCTGCATATGTAGTAAAAGCAGTACAACTTCTGGCCACAGAAGACCAATGGCTTATAGTTCTAGCATAAGCAAAAAAATGTGATCTGCCTATAATCTGAAGTGAGACAATCCCAGTTTATTGCATATGTAGATCAGTCCACAATTCAGTCCCATTTTTTCACCATCTGGTACCAAATATCTGGGAACATACCCAAGGGAAATGGAACAAATGGCAAAATTTCAGAATCAGCTTAAAACCTGTAGAAGTTTGTTCCTAGAATATACAGTTTTTATGTACCTTGTTCACTGCATCTGGCCAGTTCTGTGTTTCAAGGCAGAAGCCGGAATGCTTGGGATACACACAACCTCCTTTACCCATTAGAGAGCCATCTAAGAAGTTTCCAGTGTAAAACTGGATCCCAGGCTGTGTTGTGTACACCTCCATTGTCCTACCACTAGGGGGATGGTAAACTCTGGAGAAAAAAAAGTACATTATTTTCCATGAGACAGACAGAAAAGAAAGAATAGGCCTTTGTGACCATGTCTCTTCAGTTGACATGTGAAGACAGCTGCCTCCTGACAAATCCCCAAGGCAACTAAGTAGTTAGGGGTGCAAGAGATTACCCCTCCTAATTTCAGTCACACCCTATGTGGTGTTTACCTTTTTGTTAACTTTTAACAATGCTTCATATGGGCTAGAGAAGAATCCCAAGATACTAGAAAATGCATGTGACTAAAATCTAATGGAGACACCAAGCAACAACTAGTAATGCTGAATGGGGAGTCACATCCCTAACAAAAGAATCATTTCAGTGTGTTCTAGATGGCACAACAAAGACAAGAAGGTAGTATAGTATATGTAAAGAAATTAAATGTGCATAATGTTTTCAGTTTGCTGAAAGAATTTACTGAGCACTTAATTACTTGTGCTCTTCCTCCCTTGGGTTTTATCTCTTCTCATGGTTATCTCCCTCTATAGATCAGCTAGAGTACTAGACACTGCATGCAGATTTATGAAAGAATGCCAGACCTGAGTGCAAATCACTTAGACCTCTATTGGCTTCTGTCTCCACTCTGAAGGAGAGCAGCCTGGCTCTAGTATATACTGCAATGCAATGGGAGGAAAAACTATTCATAGAGTTCCATTACTGTTTCATTTTTTAAAAAGTCAACTATATATTGATTACATAGTTCTTATATGCCATCTGCTCATCTTAGTTGTGATGCAAAAGGAGCTATAGACCAGTCTGGTCATTGCCCATTTTAAGATTAGAGTGGTTATATACTATTTGGGTCATTAATGGTTGTACACATTGGGGGGGGGGGAGGTTAGAGAGAACACTGGTCACGTGTGAACTGGGACTTTTAGGGCCCCACCTTTCCACCCGAACCCACATGGCTCCATAGATAGTTGCTCCAAAAGATTGAAAACTGTTCTGGAGTAAGTGGCATTTGACCCAGTGTGAAAGAAGTGCAAAATAGGATGTAAAAGCTGGAAAAGTTCTTAAGTGCATACAGAAGTGTTCTGATATATACATAGGGTTCCTGGGATCCTGGCCATAACTTCAAATGTTAAGGTACAGCATCAACTGTTACACACCTAAGTGGCTGAAAACACTTTATGGCCCACTGTAGCTGCCCCTGGAACTAATAACCTTGCATCTCTTTCTCCCCCCTGGAATACGTAGAAAGGCGAAAGTCATGTTTCAAGTTTCTTCACCAACAGAAACAGCAGCCACTGAAATGAAGGGAGGGTGAAACCTTGCTACACAATCATATTTTGCCTTATTAAACTTTATGGTGCAACCACACAATGTGCAGTTATAGTAGCCCCCTCGCTGTCCCTGTAAGTAGAAAATAAAATTTTCTACCTTGCACAGAACTGTGGTTCTTTTGTCTGTTTCAAACAAAAGTTATGGTCAAATCCATTAAGCTGAAATGCCTGCAGGTGTCTTCCAAGCTCCACTGGCTTTCTCAGATCAAAGGCTGTATTTTGGACAGAAGCGACTTCTCCTGATGGAGAGGAGAAACAAAAGAAAGGGAGAGAGAGAAAGAGACTACACATATAGCAGATTTATGGCACTTTGTAAAGTGAGATGGGCAGAAACGTGATGGACATCTATATGGAGCTCATTCAATGCAAAGGACCACCCCAGCAATACCCAAATTTTTTTACTGCAGACAACAGAACTGGCCAGCCAGAACACAAGGATATCAGACACTGGAAGTACAGGAACAAGCTAAGAGGCAATGAGGGGAGTTATTGTTTGTTCTATCTACAAAGAGAAAACTCTGCAGACCACTTTGTTAGCCAAGCACTCACTCAACAGTACATTGCTGGTTTCTAAAAACTTCATTCTGCTGCCTAAGAGAATTTAGAATGTTTCTACAGCTGGGTTCTCAAATTATAAGAAGTAGGCTAAAGGCACTTAGCACAATTTCTTGATTCAGCTTCAGAAACATGCATTTTCATACTATAGGGGGACTCCCATATCCGTAGATTCACATCCCTCCAGGGCTTCCCCCAGGTCTCCTAATGCTTTTATAAGGCATTAAAAACGTCTCTTCTGGTTTCACAGAGAAACCAGGAACAGCATTTTTTACAGTGTTGGCCTCATTCTGAGACTGGCAGAGGCTGCAGACGGACATCTGTGGCCTCTGATCGGCTCAGAGGAACCTCTGGAGGTAAGGGGAGGTGCTCCCCTCAGCTCCTGAGTGTGGGAGAGAGATGTTTCTCCGTATCCGCAGTTTCACTTAACTGCGCATGGGGGAGGTCTCATGGAAAGAAACCCTCTCAAGTACGGGTACGCTTGTATTTTAGCAATGCATGCCAAAGCAATGTTCTTTGCTGGAGGCCATTCTGTTCACTTGGGTCTGAGCTAGGATTGAAACTCAGCACTCCTACATTGAGCTCAGCTTTATCCATACTGGGTTCAGAAACTCACTAGAACACATTTCTTTACTCAGTGTGTGGTTTGTCTGTGGAACTCCTTGCCACAGGATGTGGTGATGGCATCTGGCCTAGATGCCTTTAAAAGGGGATTGGACACGTTTCTGGAAGAAAGATCCATTATGGGTTACAAAGCCATGATGTGTATGTGCAACCTCCTGATTTTAGAAATGGGCTATGTCAGATGCAAGGGAGAGCACCAGGATGCAGGTCTCTTGTTATCGGGTGTGCTCCCTGGGGCATTTGGTGGGCTGCTGTGAGATACAGGAAGCTGGACTAGATGGGCCTATGGCCTGATCCAGTGTGGTTGTTGTTATGTTCTTACATTGCTAACTTCAAAAGCATTAAAATTCACCAACCTGTAGGGATCTGTGTTTCATCCACAGGCAGGTAAGAGTCTGCCTCTATGGTGAATTCATGGTTGTACATATTGGGTGAGCCCTGGAAGATGACAACAGAGAAGTGTGCAATATCAAAAATAGATGGAGAATTTTACACTGCCCTTATTATAAGTACAGAGCTGGAAACATTTTTGGACTTTAAATAAAAAAAGAAAAAACTAATCAAGAACATAATTTTATGCCAACTTGTCCCAAACTGCTCATAAGATCTGTGCTTAAATCAGACAAGAAGAACCACTATTCCAGTATCTTGTTACAACCACATATTTCTGTAGTCTCACAAGAGCACAAACTGTTTCACCAAGCTCTAACAGCCCCTGGGTCTCTAAAGAATCATCTGCACTGCCCAGTTTGTTTTACGTTGACACACACTTGGCCCTCAATCATAAGTGACCATAAAGATAGGTGGGAATAATGAACTAATATTTAAGACACTCCTGTCACCATAAACTCCAGCAATTGACAGCAACAGCAACTCTACACAAGAAAGAACAAGAAGCTAAAATCCCTCAGGCTCAAATCCTAACCAGCTTTCCAGCACTGGCATAACTGTGCCAATGGGTCATGTGCTGCATCCTGCAATTGGGTGGTACAGAAGCCTCCTCAGTAAGAGAATGTTTCCTTATCTTGGAGCTGCATTGTTCTTACATTGTTCTTCCACATTGCTGGAAGGTGGGTTAGAATTGCGCCCTCAATCTCTCTCACACACACATATATAGCAACTTCCAGAGGATTCTTCTTTGGGAGCCAATCATGGCTGAAAACCAGGCATAAATATAATATAATGTGCGTGCTCAGTCAGGAAAAACTCCACAACCTGGAGACACAATATCCTCTCCGATGAGGCACTGGCCACCAACATCTATCTGCTGCTAACTGCCCAACTGGATTACTGCATAGCAGTTTATGGTGAGCGGTCCTTGAAGAGAATTCAGATTTTTCAGCAAATGAAGAATTCAGCAGCCAAGTTTTGAAGAATGTATGATCAAGTGCATATTGCTCCAATCTTGGCTCACCTCCATTTGCTTCCAGGTCCAATTCAAGAGGCTGATTACTCTTTTAAAAAAGCCCAACACACCCTGAGCTCTATGCACTTTAGGAAGCACCTTCTCTCGTATTTCCCTTTCTACCCTTTAAGATCAGTAGATGCAACTAGCTCCATGTTTCCTAATTACAGAAATATGGTCAGCTTGGCAACCAGCAACAATGCAGGAGTTGCAAAAAAGAAAAATAATTATCCGGACAAGGGTTTTGGCAGTCAGTGTAAGCAAATCCCATGGGTTTTGCCAGTATTACCCACGGACATCAGCATACACTGAACAATCAATACTGGATGATAAGGATGCAGACTGGAAGAGCTAAAGGAATTCCCTTACCTGGCCTTCAAGATTGAAGTACGCATGGTTTGTCAGATTGACTGGTGTAGTCTTATTGCTCTGAGCTCTGTAATTTATTGTGAACGCCTCATCTTTGAGAGTATATGTCACCCATACTTTCAGCTCACCAGGATATCCCTCTTCACCATCTAGACTTTCTCTGAAAAACCGGACACCATCTGCCACCACTTCAGGGACCCAGACTGCCTGCAAGACAACTGAATTAGCAAACTTTTTCAAATTTTCTAGTCATCCACTAGACTGGAATTTTACCCAATGTCATCATGAGCACCCAAACAGTGTACATTACAACCACAGATCACAGTTTCATCACTGGAAGCTCATCCCACTTGCTGAAGGAGCTTCTGAGCTGGGCTCCTTATGAACTTAGGATACAACCCATTAAAGCAGGGATCTGCAAACTTTTTGGCCAGAGGGCCACATCAAATATCTGGCTTGGTGTGGAGGGCCAGAAAAAAAACTTAAATACAACATTTAAATAAATAAGAGATGGAACATAGATGAGTGAATAAATGAATGAATGGGCTCATTCATTCAACCTCTCTGGCCCTCAGAACACCCTCCAGACACAATCAGAGCATAGTTCTGGTCATGTTCAGTTGAGTGGGCCAGAGGCTTTCAGGGGACAAGAGGTTGGCTGCGTGTCGGAAAAAGGCTTGCTATAGGCCGCATCTGGACCCTGGGCCGGGGTTTGGAGACCCCTGCATTAAAGGAAAGGGGAGCTTTTTCTGCATCTGTGTGCGTATCTGTTATATGCAGAGGTTTGTACACATTTAAATAGGTACAGGATGCTCACAAGTGGCATTACTAGGGTTTGAGTCACCTGGTGCGGAAGGCCAGTGTGTCACCCCTATGATGGACCACTGTATAAGGACTCTGAAATCCCCTAAGATTTTAAAGTTGATTGAGATAAAAAGGCCTGAAGCACAGACAAGCTCTAAACAGCTTTACACATTCATGAACTACCAGAATTAAGTAAGCAACCAGAGTGATCTCTGGGTGGTCATCTTCTCCCAGTCAACTATCATCTCAGTTTCCTTCACAGCCCCTATTCAACCATATCATCAAACCATAATTTGGTGCTACAGGAATGAGCCCTGTGGTCACACATTCCATCCTCCCCCTGCATGCTCCACTTCACCTCATTGTGCCCACTTCCATTCAAACTGCAGTTTATCACCGCATCCAAACAGGCATGTTGGGTTCATTGTTGATGGCCAACTGATATGCCTTTCCTTCAACCACAAACAGGCAAACTAAGGTTTGTGCTTTCCCTCCAAAGAAATATCACAAGCCATGGTTTGAAGATGATTTACTGTATGAACCTGCTTTTGAGGACAAGCACAAACCATGGTTTGCTGGTTTAGTTATAATGGCAAAATACAGTTTCAACAAAAGAGGAAGAAATTAATTGAGAGCGTGTGGAGAAAGAGGAATGCAAGGAAACATATTTTTCCTGTTGCAAAGACTTTAGCTTGAAGTTACAGGTAAACCAGCTGTTGTATCCTTATAGCTGCAGTCCCTTCTCAGTTGGTTTCTCATAGGTTCTCCCAAACAGAGGTAGAAAGAGGGAGAGAAGGAGCAAGAGAGGCAGAATTGATAGAAGAGAGAAAGGAGAAAGAAGGCAAAAGCCTTCTGTCTGCAAATAAATAAATAATACTGTCTGCAAATAAACTACTGTACTTGCTGTAACTCTTGCCTCCTACATTTTCCTTATAAAGAACAAAATACAAAACCAGCCCCATGTTTGACATTTTTCCTAAGGGGTGAGGAGAGCAATGGAGAAAGAAAAAATCAATGACATAATAAGAGCATCCAGTTGATGAAGTGCCATTCATTTCCATTTATCCTAACCCAACACACTCCTCAGTGTTTTTTTTCCAAGAACAAGCTTGTGAGCATCCTTAATGTTTTGTACTAGAATAATTTCTATCACAGTGTTGGGAAGCTACTGCTACTGGAGGGAGCTGTGGTAATCCATGCCCTGGACTGAGTGAGTGACTGAGCAATGGGTCATGCACTCAAATACCCATGAACTTACATTTAAAATTTAAAAAATGTTTTAAAATTAATTAGCTAATAATTCAAAATATACAATATGCACTGTGCAAGTTCATAGGGCACCAGCATTTGGGAGAAGTGCTTTTCTAAGATAACAGTACAGTATATGTTCTCTCTTCTGGTTTGAGATGTGGGTCATATGTGTATAAATTTATACACATAGCCTTACATACTGAAGCTCTGTAAAGTGGTCTAATTGTTGGGCCACAGCATAAACTGATACACTCACAAAGAGTCATTAAAAATAGGGCAATTCCACTGCACATTAAGGGCACAATCCTAACCAGGTCTACTCAGAAGTAAGTCCTATTTTGTTCAATGGGGCTTACTCTCAGGAAAGTGTGGTTAGTACTGCAGCCTAAGTGTAATAGATCTGAATTTGTTTCTGCCCAGTTGCATCCCTGTTTGTCTGGACCTGGGCACTCTCAAAAAAGAGCCCATATGTAAGACTGAGTGATGGGTCATGCACTCAAAGATCAATTACCTATGAACCTAAAGATCAATTACACTTACCTATGAAATTACATTTAAAGTTAAAGAAATGTATTAAAATTAACTAGCTAATAATTAAAAATGCTAACAATAGGTATATTAAAATTATGTTGTAGTATATAAATCTTATTGTTATTGGGCAATTATTTTTAGTGTTAATTAATGCTCCATTCTGAAAAATGAGGAATATTTGGATGGTACTGAAATTAACAAGGCAAAACAAAAAACAAGCAAAAAAAACACTGACACCCCCCGCCCTCCACATGCCAGGTTTAGGAAGCTTACAACTTTGTTTCTGGAAACAGAATGTAGAGATGTGACAAATGCTCATGTAAATAAATTGGGCTGACCACCATGTTAGCCAGCGATAGTTCTATAAAAGGTTGATGAAAACTGTCTTGTTCCAAAGCACATCCTGTCCAAACTGTCAAAGGACTCAGTTCAAAGTTGTGTCCTCTCACCACAAAGTTCTCTGAAATGATGACAGGAAACCTTTACGTGACACAAAAATAGCCTCAGATCATCCCAACAGCCTCTGCTGATTTCATCATGGTGGGTCAAACTGAGGCTACTAGAGTTTGTTTCTACAATAGGATCAACTGGCTGTCCATTCCCATAGAATCCCACTATGGTCCATCATCAAATATGTTTTATAAAAAGTTTATCTAGATAAGCTTTTAAACAAGCACTGAGGCCCCAATCCGATCCAATTTTCCAGTGCTGATGCAGCCATGCCAATGGGGCATGTGCTGCATCCTGTGGTGGTGGAGCAGTCCTCCTCAAGGTAACATTTGTTCCTTTATCTTGGGGCTGCACCAGCACTGGAAAATTGGATAGGACTGTGTGCGTGTTTTTTTTTTTAACATTCTTTTGTTTCAGATATAGCAAAGTTCTGGATTGTGTTTTCAGATATTTTGTTGGTCTGAGTTTTTCTTGTTTTGCCAAAAACAGCCCAGAAATTTACTAATTAGAATTGGCAGAAATTTTAAGAAATAAAATCCAACCTTTATGAAGAACTGACAACATGAAGAACTAGCTTATATGTGCAGATCTTACTCGAATATGGTAATATGTGGGGGGGGGGGGAATCCTGACATCTTTGTCTGTTGAAACCTGAGCAGATTTACCTTGTCAAAACCTTTTAGTCCTCCATGCAAACTGTTGGGTCCATTGTTGATGGCCAACTGATATGCTTGTCCTTCAACCACAAATTTCCCTTTGGCAATTCTGTTTGCAACCCGTCCAACAACTGCTCCAAAATAGGGGTGCTTGCTGAGGTACCCTAACCATAAAACAAAAAAAAAATCATGCTATGAGTTCACAATATTTTAAGTCACTTACAGTCCAATCCTATCCAGTGGAGCATATTGAGACAGTGGAACGGAGAAAGGGCAGAATCACTTCGATGCAGCCATTTCTTATGGAAGACATTGCACAACCAGCCTTTTCTGCATGACGGCTTCTCCATTTATTTCAACAGATTAAACAGAATCCATGCCTATTGTTCCAATGTCAGGTTAAGACCTTATTCTCTGAGGTTCAGCAGTTTTACTTTAGTGCTGCTTTTCCAGAAGTCTGTTCTGCATTTAAAATCTTAAACTTTTAAAAAATTGAACGAATGTTAGACTTTTATGGCTGTGAATCTTTGATAAATCATCACCATGTTTCAAGTGGCTTTGAATATTTTTTATAAGTAAAGCAGAATTAAAATATTTTAAATAATATATGTATTCTATTAAGAAGAGGTTTTCTTAAAAAAATACTCCATCAGGAAATGGTGAATATTGCCAAGTGATCAGACTATATTTGATCTTGTAAATGGAAGTTGTTGTCTAAGAACAACCATCCAGGGATAACCACCTTCAAATCTCAATCTCAAGCCCGGAGGAGGAGGGCAAAGAAGCTAAAGGGAAGTAAGAACTTGACCACAATCACACTGTAAGTTTCTGTACTCATAACAAAGGATGAATAAACCACATCAACACCCACTTCAAACAACTCCAATAAAATGTGTTGAACAGAGACCTCAGAAAATATAGAACACTGGGGTCAACATCAGTGTGAATCTGATCCACCGTACTGGAGTAACACTGGAGTAACACCTGCAATACTGGAGTAACACTGCTGAAAAAGGATCCAGTTGGAACTAACATTTGCAGCTCACACACACACATGCACACTGGTTTTTGAGCAAAGATAAATGATATCTATGTCAGGACTGCCCAAGACCTCTTGGTGCCTGAGCTGGTATGTGCCAAACACACCCTCCTTACCTAGTGATAAGCCAACCTCTGCTTCTTCTGTCTTCCTCTTCCTATCCAAGAAGAGGGAGGAGGAAGAGAAGGCGCAGTAGAGACAAGGTTAGATAGAGATACACAGCCTTGTCAATCTACTGTCTGAAGTGACCTCATGGATGAACTGTCCCCAATTCTGGTACATTCACAACTTTGTTTACTACCACATCAAACACATGTCCTGAGCTACCTATAAGATTCTCATGGGAAGCACAAGATGTTTGGGAAACAGCAGCACAAACTTCTCCATGCTCACTTCAACTTTACTCCCATTTCTGCCCTGCTCAGAGAAGGATATAATAACGTAGACTCCTACCTGAAGCAGTTCAGTCCAGATCCAAGGTTACCATCACCACTTGTGAGAACTAAGCTAGAGTCTTCAAATGAAATAATTTATGCTGGCTGAAAAATTAGAGGTGCCAAAGAATTCATACCCATCAACCAGGATGGAATAAATTATTTACTTAGAAATTCTATATTTATTTATGTACGTTACAGATTTATTTTATATTCCATCCTTCAATACCTGTGTTTCCAGGGCTGTTAACAACATTGGAGTTAAACAATAACACCAAAGAATTCAAATGACTAACAACATAAAAAAAAAGAACTCAGTAAATATCTGAGCAGCACTAACAACATCAAAGGAGTTTAACAAGTCTGGGAAAATAAAGAGAAATTGGCCAGGTGACAAGAAAAGCAGATGCCTGACAATCCTCTTTGGAGATAGCATTCTAAAGGTGCGCATGCATGCATGTGAGAAGTGGCACTAATCTCCAGTCACTACCTGCCTCACCCCAGAAGGTGGTGGCACCCAGAGGGTGGCCTCTAAAGAGAACCTCTGTGCATACTATGTTGGTGTCAAGTTAGGTGCTCCTTTAGGTACTCAGCTCTCAACCTGCATAAGGCTTTAAAAGGTTAACACCAGCACCATGAATGGTGCTTAGGATGGGATGGAAGCTGCTAGGAAGAGGGTGAGAGCAGAAAAATACTGAGAAGAGGAAGTACCCCTATTTTTTCCTGCTTTTTAAAAATGGAGGGGGGGGGAGATTAGGAATGTATGAGAGTTTGCATCTAATGAATATTTAGGATTAGGTTGCATGGCTGCAATTCTATGCATGGGAGCAAATTCCATGCAACTTAGTGAGGCTTACCTGGGTGAAAACATACCATAAGACTGGACCTGAACATCTCCTTGGTCCCAAAGGGAACTTTTTCAATGGAAAGATGCTTAGATTGTGTTGTGGTGAATGAAAAGCAGTGTTTATCATTATTTTCACCACTGATTGATAACACTGAAACTAAGTTCCATAGCTAAGCCCAAGAGGTTAAGACAGCACATTCTGCAACTGCTGTATAAAAGCTGCACATCTGGAATTGCTATATAAAATTATCAGACCATTATATGAATTTCTAAAAACAAATTAGAGGTAGCATAAAAGGTAAACGCAGTGGCACTGCTATAAGGGTGCTGGGGATGTGGGCCACATTAGGTGATGCACTTGGGGGGTTGACATTACTATTAGACAAAATTATGAGATCTTAGTATTTTTGAATAATACCATCATGTTACAAATCATTTGAAGGCAGCAAAACAAACTGCACTGAAATATCTGCATTCTGCCAAAATTTATGGCCAAATAACCAGAAAATGAAAACATAACTGCCTTATGTAACAAGATGTATATCTTTTAAACTCAAAACTGAACAATGAGACTGATTGTTCTGAGGGCCAATGAGGTGTTTTTATGACACAGCATAAGTCAGCTCTCATTTTAATGTATCAGAGCTAATACTAGAACACTTTTTCAGTTGTATGAGTGCCATCAAATTGGCCACTTGGTTTCTTGGGTGGTTACTGATTTGTCAGGTGACCTGTACTATATTTAAATAAATAAATAAATAAATAAATAAAGTTAATGGGGTGACACCAACCCCTAGTGACGCTTCTGGGTATACGAGCCACAGGCCTAGACTGTTTTGGTATACTCCTTTAGAAGCTAATTTAAACCCACCTTCCAAATTGTCAAAACCCAGAACAATGTCTGAGAACTTCCCATCCCTGTCCTTCGTCTCCAAGGCAGTGATTATGCAGCCTAAGGAAATCACTTCCACTTTAACAGTGTCTGATCTGAGCAGGAACTTTTCCACCTGCCCTTTACCATCGGGCAAGTCCCCAAATTTCTCTCTTTTCACTTCGGTCATTGCTTCCCCGCCTCCCTGCAAAGAAGAAGAAAACACTACAAGGATCTGAAGCTGAATAATCCAAGAAGCAACAGCAAGAAGATGAACTCTGGACAAAGGCTTTGGGCAACTACCAGAATCACATGGTATCTATTAGCTGGTGCGGGGGGGGGGGGGAATGTGGGGTTAAAACTGGGCTCTGAAATTTGTCCGACGTGCTGTCCATTCCTATGCAGATTAAATTTCTGCCCAGCCCACAGCTGTACACATTTGATCCCTGTTGCGTATATGCAACGTTGGGCAGAAATGGTTTAACGCGGAAGTGAGTTCCACCGATACCACTGAAGCGAAACTTGCTTCCCAATACACTAACGTGCCTTGAATGGCATATAATTGAGCCTGATCCATCCTAAACACGTTTACGCAAAAGCCAACCCCACCACGTCCCACGAAGCTTACTCGCTGGTGACTGTGCACAAGACAGACTGCACTCTTCGTTCCCACCAGGCAACCACGTCCCTGGCCGCGTCTCACAAGCAAAAAGGGGGAGGATCTGGGGGGCAGGGATGCTGAAACTCACAGAGAATTGTCTGCTGGGACTTGTAGTTCCGTAAGCTTCTTGCAATTAAGTCCACTGGAGAAATGCAGGAAAATCAGGTGGGGCTGTACCACTTCAGAATGCAGGTGCAATGTGTGCATGCTCACGTTTTTGGATTGGGCTACATCATGCAGCACCGTGAAGTAGCAGAAGCCTTAGATGGGGGCTTGTACTGTACCACTTGGGCTGTATGTAGCGAATTTTGGAAGGCTCCTTCTTCCCCACCCCCAAGGCAACAAACTGCGAGGGAGAATCTGTAATCACAGGAAGCCCAGCATGCTGTGTCTCCTTGCAAGAAGCCTTGCCTTGGGGTTTGTCTGCTTTGTAAATTAGGCGAGCACAGTATTTAAAATGGTGCCTCCGATGCGGAAGTGGTACAGCCCTCCCTAGCTCCTCAAGAGTTTAGCACCCTATTCTGCTCCAAGTCCAGCGCTGTAAGTGGGCCCCAGGAGGACAGGCAACGCGGGCCCTTTAAGACTAATTAGATGTCAACCCCGTTTGGTCTGCCACAGAACTCCAGCATCTTGTGGACCACCAAGAAGGAGAAGTGGTCATTTCGATTTCGATCAGCGGAGCAGGCAGCACGGAGAAGGCGCCACTGTTTTTTGTCTGCACAGCGTATAATGTAATATTGCGCACATTTTGATTTTTATATATGGCTATAATACGGTGAAAACCCTGCCAAAGGGCAGCAGGACTCGCCTCTGTCATATGGGTGGAGGATGAGGAGCTGGAGCTCCATGCGGGAGGGCGTAGCTAGAGGGGGTGCAAAGCACTAAGGCAGGTGGGTGCAGCTGAACCCCAAGGGGCGGTGCCTAGCCAGGGTCCCGGGCTGAAAGCTTTCCCAGCCCTTCGACTGAGATGCCTAAGAGTGGAGCCTGGCAGGTTCTACCACCAAGGAAGCCCCCTCGCCAAATTCTTGGTTTCACAGTAGAAACCTGGATTCAGTCCCATCCCCCCACCAAGCCTTGCTGTGCATCAGTGGATGGGAAGCCTATGCATGTCTACTCAGAAGCAAGTCCCATTATAGTCAATAGAGCTTACTCCCAGGAAAGTGTGGCTAGGATTGTAACCTGAGGGCCCAAACCTACTCAGTTTTCCAGTGCCAGTGCAGCTGTGCCAATGGGGGTGCACTGCATTCAGTGGTGGAGAGGCATTCCCAGAGGCCTCCTCAAGGCATGGGAACATTTGTTCCCTTACCTCGGGGCTGCATTGTGGATACCACAAGTGCTGGAAAGTTGGCTAGAGGACCTGCCATCTCACCCTGCGCGGAGCACCCTGCACAGGGATCGAGCTAGCCTTGTTCAGGCCGCCTACAAGCTTGCCGACCCCACAGAACATCCAGAAGCGCAGCTAACCCTGCCCCCTCTGCAGTGCTTCAGAGCCCCACAGCCCACTCTCCTGCTGGAGGGAGGCTGCTTCCCTGGGGAGGAGATCCACTCCTTAAATTAGGGGTCCTGGGCACGCAGCCTCCCTAGTCAGAGGAAGGATCTCTCCCTGGGGGCAGCATTCACCTCTTCAGACAAATACTGGCCCCAAGGAGAGTATCAGGACTGTGGAAGCGTGTGCAGCAGGGCCGGACTTGCCAGCACACTTCTGGGTGTTTTGTAAGCATGGACGCCGCTGTACTCATCCGATCAAGAACTGCCACTGCTGCAGTGTTGCAGCTGGCTGGAGCAGAGAGCACTTTGGTCCAACCTGACTCCAGTCCTTGATGCTCTTCATTATAAACTGACTTAACTTGTAAAAGCCACTTAACAAACAGAAAATAAAAGCCTCAGAACAACTTTCTCCCAGTGTTTGATAATATGTAGAGCAGGGGTGGGCAAACCCTGGCCCAGGGGCCATTTGTGGCACTCAGGCCCCCCAAATCCAACCCACAGAGAGCCCCCTGTCTCCAATGAGCCTTTGGCCTGTCAGAGACAGTTGGAGGCCTGAACTTCCTGTTGAGTTAGAGAAGGCCTTTTACAGCCTCCATGTGTTTTCTGCTCCCCCCCCCGCCCCGGGGCATTATTTTAACCCCGCTCCCCCCATTGCCTCTGAACAACTTATGTCTCCATGTGTCTGGCTTGGTTTGCATGTTTTCACTGTGCAAGAGGTGTGTGGCAAAACAGTTCATAGTTCTCATGTGGTTCTACATGCCTATATTATAGTTTTCATGTGTATTATAAATAAGACATCTGCAAGACATCTGCAAGAGGACATCTGCAAGAGGGATCTGAAGGCCTTAGGAGTGGACCTCAACAAGTGGGAAACCCTGGCCTCTGAGCGGCCCGCTGGGAGGCAGGCTGTGCAACATGGCCTTTCCCAGTTTGAAGAGACACTTGGCCAACAGTCTGAGGCTAAGAGGCAAAGAAGGAAGGCCCATAGCCAGGGAGACAGGCCAGGGACAGACTGCACTTGCTCCCAGTGTGGAAGGGATTGTCACTCCCGAATCGGCCTTTTCAGCCACACTAGACGCTGTTCCAGAACCACCTTTCAGAGCGCGATACCATGGTCTTTCGAGACTGAAGGTTGCCAACTACTATAAATAAGAGTAAAATCCATTCATTCTTATGTTCTATCTCTTATGTAGAGGTTGAGAATACTTATTCGCATGGATTCCGTTCCAAGCACTTGTGGATAAAAACAATATAGTGCTATATTTGCACTATAGCAAATCAATTTAAAAAACAAAGTTTCTTTGCTCCAGTGATTGAAAAACAGCCTTGCTGACCTTTTGCTTCTAAGATAAGAGTCATTAAGAAGACAATCCATCAGCACTTCACTCAGCCCCTCCCTTCACCAATGCAAAATGATCACCTTTCTTTCATGTGCTGGGGAAGGGAGGGGTCTGCAGGAGAGAGAAGGATTGATGGATTGTTAGTCTGCTGCCCTCTCTCTCTCTCATTAAGGAGGCTGTTGTTAAAGGACTGTTCAGTTTTTAAAACTGATTTTAAAGGGATACATTTTTCCCCTTCTCCAGGGATCAGTACATTCCTTCTCATTTGCAGTGGCCATTCGTGTTGAGTCAAATCCGTGTATAAAAAATCCGTGTATAAATAGGCTGGATCAGTATTCATTTAGGTAAATTTATTCAAATTTGTAATGTTAATTCTTTTTTCCCCCTAGCCCCTGACAGAGTGTCAGAGAGATGATGTGGCCCTTCTGCCAAAATGTTTGCCCACCCCATATAGAGTGATGCTTTCTCCCTGGTTGGCTACCTGGACAAAGTTACAATCTGCATAAGAATATACCCCACTGAGCAGAGGATTGTGGGGCATATTCTGTTATACACATTTGACTGCTCAGCAAGGTGAGATGCTTTTCCTTCCCCCTTTAGCTAAAAGCAGAGTGAATAAGCAGAATGTAGGGCTGTGCTCTGATGGATCACTGCACAAGGAAGGCACTGTGGCCTGAACATTGAGGCTGGCCCACTCATGATGTTGAGTTGGTTGCTTCAAGCAGCAGATTGGCAGAGGGCGTCTGTTGCCTGCACAACTCTGCCTTCCCTCCCCCAGTTTTAAAAGGAAGAGAAAAAGAGTGAAAGCAAAACCCTGAAGATAGCATCTGCCATGCTCTAGCCTACTACTCTCCACACTTCATTTTCCCCTGTTCCTCTCTTTCTTTTCAAATCCAGGGAGCAAGGGGAGAAAGAGAGTGGTGCGCTACTGAATAAGGGAGCAGCATTAGGCATGTTATCTCAGGTGCTAGGTGGTCTTAGACCAGACCTGTATAACAGGGCATGACCATCTGTCCAAGCTATGCTTGGAGTAGGTTGTGATTTTGCAGCACTGCTTAGCATGGTCTCAAAACACTCTCAGGCTAGCGCTGGGAAGACTTTAATGGGCCCAGTCAGTTAGCTGTGTGTCTTGTACAGAGCTGCCTTGCTGCCTGCATTTCCCCAATTCTGAAGACCACCAACCTGGTGTGAGGAAGAGAAGAAATTGATATGGGAATGGGCAGCAAAAGCAAGAACATGGGAAGAATGTGCCATTCTTTCTACAACTGGGCCTTCTCCTGGACCAACCTCCTGGGTCTCCCGAACACTGAAACATCAAGAGGGAGGCAGAATGTATGGGAAAAGAATCTAAATGAGTGTTGTGTTCTGGCACATGGAGGACTGTGCTGTCTGAATGTAGTGGAGAGCAACAAGAGATCAGCAGAGAAGGTATATAATACATGTGGAGACCAGTTAGGCAGGGTAGATTAAGGATTATGGCTTAAAAATCTTTAAATTTTACAGAAATTATCTCAGATTAAAGATAAACAATAAAGAACGTATATGTACATTCAATACAATGAGGAGGTATATCTTGGGGCAAGTGGGCAAACATCTCAGAAATATAATGCAGCAGTTAAAACTAGACTTTGGTGGCACAAAGGCTTTATGAGATCACCACATCAGAACAAAAACATTTTTGTCACTTGGCTAGCCTGTGTATCTGATGGATGAGTCTTTGTTTTTGTGATATAAGGTCCAAAGTAAAAGTACTATGGAATGCTTGTGTTTGCCCCCCCCCCTTTAACAATGTAGAAGAGACATGCAAAATGAAATAGAACATTAGAGCCCAATATCATAATAATTTACAACTGATCAACAGATTCAGCAAAATGGCTAGACTGTACTACTGCAAACTGCAGGGAGTGAGGATATTTTTGGATACTTGAATGCATGAAAAGCTCTGTGCAAGTAAAACGATAGCACATTAGACCTTTCCACTGATATGCCATTTTTTCTATGTACAGGAAATTTCTGATACAGGAGAGCATTCAAAAAGAGTATAAAATCTTTATACAAGTGGGACTAATTGTAGAGAGAGAGAGAGAAAAATGAAACTAGTTGTTTCAAGTGCCCTCTTTTAAAACTTATACCCACCTGGTAGGGGTGACCGAAACATAACATTATATATACATGCATATATTATTTAAAAAAACAGAAAACAGCCTATTACAGACTTTGCCAGGATGTGATCTGCTCAATGGTTACTTCGGACCAATAGCTTGGCTCAGTTCAAGTTACTCAGGTTTAGAAACTGTGCAACTGAAAGGGTTATATATATATATTCAAATTATAGCATTCTCTGAAAGCCCTGTTTTAGCATTGAGCAAGAGAGAGAGAAATTGATGTCTTAGCGCTTGATATTTTTGGACAGCGCAGCATAATGTGTATAGATGATTCTACTTCACCTAAGAAGCAGTTACACAAACGTTCTCCCCTGGAGGCACTTCTAAATCTGCCGAGTAGGTCATTAGAGGGGATCACATTACCAGGTTCCAGGGTGAAAGCCCTCCTCTCCGGGGGGGGGGGGCGTATTAGGAGATACAGATATTTTGGTTATTGACCAAATGTAATTTTAAGTTGGAAATTCAGCAGGGAACTTTTTTTTGTGCTGCGCCTAAAATCTCTTGCCTCTCTATGTGATGTAGTCTGGTTGTCATAAGCCTGATAATAACCTCAGGAGAGGGAGCCCCTTGTAGATCAACTTCAAGTCCCATCTGTTGGGTTTTTTTATAGAATAGGGCTAGGCAAGGAGTTATCATTGGATCGGCCAACAGCCCCTTTAGCAGCAAATCACGATCAGCCCTGAAAAAGACTTTGGCCCAGTATTTTAAAAAACTGGACCATGCATGTAGCTCCAATCTCTGTTGACCTGACTCCAGGCAGAGTGCTGCATATGGAACACAATGCGGTAAGCCAAAAATTTTGTAAAGGAATTTAGACTAGACCCTTTCAATTGTATCATTTAATGCCGGCATCCATACAGGGATGCTATATAAAATTTGAGGTATGACTTTGGCATTAAAAGCTTGCAAAGCAGCTAGTACAAATGAGTTGCCCCAAGAAAAGAAAAAACGAGTTATGGCTTGGACTGCTGGTTTGGATGAATTAATTGCAATCAAACGATGGGAGGACCAGGAATGCTTATAATGAAACCGAAGGCCAAGGTACTGGAATTCCTTGACTTGCTGTATTAGTTTTCCATTGAAAAGCCAAGACTGTGGTTTCCATGAGTTCCCAAAAACCACTCTTTTGGACTTTTCATAATTTATCTGCAGAGAGTTAGTTGCAAGATATTCAGTACAGGCTTTAACCAGTCTTTGTAGGCCTATTTTTGTATGGGAGATTAGAGTCATGTTGTCAGCATATAAAAGTAAAGTCCACCAATCCCAATTTGGGACAATGCATGTCAAACTGTGTTAGGAAGGGGGCCAAGTCGTTGATGAAAAGAATAAACAAAATGGGTGCCAGCACACAACCCTGCTTGACCCCCTTGTTGATTGGGATTAGAGCTGAAAGGTGACCCTGCTGAGATAATTTCACTTGGCAAGAGGTATTTACGTGGAGGACACGAATTAATTCTAATAATCTTTTATTGAGTCCCATCTTCTCAAGTTTTTCCCAGAGTTTGTCTTTATCAATAGAATCGAAAGCTGACTTTCAGTCCAGAAATGCCACATAAAGTCGAGATTTATTTTGAGTCACCTGTTTGAAAATTAAGTGGGACAATATTACACAGTGGTTGATTGTGAACTTGTTTGGCATGAAGCCTGCTTGTTCTGGCCTATGATGTTGTGATCAGATATCCAGGAAGAGAGTTTCCTCAGTAAATGGGATGCGTACATTTTCCCTGCAACATCCAGAAGGCTTATTGGCCTGTAACTGGAAGGAAGGTTCTTATTTCCTTTTTTGAAAATAGGGACCAAAATTGATCTAGTCCAGGATTCTGGAATTACTCCAAATTTATAAATTCTTGTAAATAATTCCACAATGATTGGGGCCCACCAATCTGGCACTGCTTTATAGATATCTGATGGAATTGCGTCTGGGCCAGCTGCTTTACCCTGTTTCAGCTGGTTAATAATTGAGATGACCTCTTCCACCGAGACTGTGGGCCAGTCTGGGAGGTCTGGCAGGATATGTGCCTTAACAACAGAGATAGATTTAGATTAATCAAAGAAAATTTATTTAAAATGTGTTTCCCACAGATTAGCAGAAATTGTGGTAATACCAACTGGCTCTTTATGAAAACAGCCTGATATTATTTGCCAAAAACTCTTGACATTTTTAGACCTAACAGCGTTAATTAAGACCATCTTGCTTCTGTAATGTGATGGATGTAAGAGCATCCTTCAGGCGGGCAGTCAGCTTGAAATATTGGTATAAAAGTGGTCTACTATTAGTATCTCTGAATTTTTTATAAGTGCTGCAAACAGCAGTTTTCAGAGATAAGCAGATCTGATCAATCTTGGTAGAATCATCTCTCCAACCCTCAGCTCTTCGGGGTGAAGGGATCTGACCTAATATATTCAGGAGAGTGGATATTAGGTCCTCAAAAAAGAGGATAATCCCTGGTTGATCCAAAGTAGACAACTGAGGAATTTCCTTTGTTTGTATCAATGCACAAAACAAATCCTTAGAATCTGGGTCCCATTTAATTCTTTTTGTTATGCTTGCGTAGCCAGCTTCCTCCTGGATATTAGTGTTATGATAACAATTTGGAAAATAAGCTAAATCACACATCAGAGATAGGTGGTCACTAGAATGAGGGTATCCAACACAAAAGTTAGCTATCTGTGGAAGGAGTTGAGGGAGGACCAAAATGTAATCAATGACACTCGCACCTCTAGATGAGATGTGAGTGAATTCTCCATTATCGCCCAGTACATCTAGGCTATTCAGCCAAATAAGGCCATAGGTAATACAGAATTTGGCTAGAAATAGCCCCGCGGCATTGTTTGTTCTGTTTTTCGATTGCCTTCCGGCACCTTTTTTCCCCCTCCTCTCTGCCCCCACCTTTTTTCCCCCCTGCCTGCACCACCCCATCCCCTTTTTTTCCTTCCTCCTTGCCCCCACCATTTTTCCCCTGCCTGCACCACCCCGCTCTGCACTGCTGGCTAGGGAAGGATTACGAACCTCCAACCTTGTGCTCCACAGCCCAGCACTCTCTCCATTGGGCTATAGGAAAGCCTATTGTCAAAGTGTTCAGAACTAATATATAAGGTCTTCAGCCCAGCTGGTGGCTATCAGTGGTTCAAATATTAGTTCCAAACACTTTGAGCCTAAAAGCTCTGGTGGCTCAGTGGTTAAACTGTAGGTCTGTGGAGCCAGAGACTAGGGGTTCAAATCCCACTGAAGAATAATTTTTTTTTTTTTTAAGGTGGGAAGGTGCTCCATGGCTGCAAAATATAAAGGTTGGTTGCCAGTTGCCAAGAGGGGAGCCAGTTGAGGCTGCAAAACTCCTCAAAGTTCAGTCCCAGGCAGGCTCTTTTTTGAACTTTTTTTTTTTTTAAGTTCCAGTTAGGACTTAACCCACAGTTAAGCTCCTGGAGTGAGCCCCCTGCTGGAGGCTGTGGGTTAAGTCCTACCTGGGACTTTTAAAAAAAAAAGTTCAAAAAAGAGCTTCGTTAAGGCTTCTTCTAGGCAGAGAGTTAGGCTGTGCAGGGTAGCTGAATCCCTTTCAATAGTGTTTTTTATTATTTTTGGGCTCTGAGAGTTTGTTTGCTCCTTGGAGGAAGATGTTGCTGCAATCTTATCAGCTGTCTGGGCAAGCAGCCTGGAATCACTTTGTACAGGGTTGGGAGATGACGCAGTGGTCAGAGGCTTTGAGCTATGTGTGAAGGAGGGCAGCAGCTCTCGGTCAGAGTCTGAGAAATCAGAGAAGACTCTCTTTGCTGTTATTTTAAATGTGCCAAGGAACCGTCTCATCCAAAACAGAGTCAGGAGAATTGTAGAGGTATCAAAGGACAAAAGGTAGTATTGGCAACCTTCAGTCTCGAAAGACTATGGTATCGCGCTCTGAAAGGTGGTTCTGGAACAGCATCTAGTGTGGCTGAAAAGGCCAATCTGGGAGTGACAATCCCTTCCACACCGGGAGCAAGTGCAGTCTGTCCCTGGTCTGTCTCCCTGGCTATGTGCCTCTTTGCCTCAGACTGTTGGCCAAGTGTCTCTTCAAACTGGGAAAGGCCATGCTGCACAGCCTGCCTCCAAGCGGGCTGCTCAGAGGCCAGGGTTTCCCACTTGTTGAGGTCCATTCCTAAGGCCTTCAGATCCCTCTTGCAAATGTCCTTGTATTGCAGCTGTGGTCTACCTGTAGGGCGCTTTCCTTGCATGAGTTCTCCATAGAGGAGATCCTTTGGGATCCGCCCATCATCCATTCTCACGACATGACCGAGCCAACGCAGGCGTCTCTGTTTCAGCAGTGCATACATGCTAGGGATTCCAGCACATTCCAGGACTGTGTTGTTAGGAACTTTGTCCTGCCAGGTGATGCAGAGAATGTGTCGGAGGCAGCGCATGTGGAAAGCGTTCAGTTTCCTCTCCTGTTGTGAGCGGAGAATCCATGACAAAGGACAAAGGAGTCTGGTTTTAAAGGCAGAACTACTTAGCCATTGGGCACTTATCATATCAATCTGATTTAGTTCCATACATAAAAGTTTGCTTAAGGATAATTTTATACAGAACCTGTCCTGCCATTTTCCAGAGTTTACTGGCACCCTGCCAACTTCCAAGAGAATTTGATTTGCTTGGAAGCAGCATGAGTGAGAGCCAGCAGTATTAGGTAATGAGACAGGTTTAGTCCTATGTTCTTTCAAAGAGACAGAGGCATCCTTAGATATTATCTGCATGTGACTGTAAACTCGTGTTGTTGCTGGGGAAGATATTGACTTAAGTTCTTGAAAGATAGCCAGCACTGTTCTAGCCACAGCTAGGGAGTGATCACCCAATAGAGTTAGGAGGCATGTGTTGCCTGATTCAAGGTCCTCTGGGTCTCCTTGAGCTGGGTCTTTATCTCCCAGTGCACTCTCATAAGCATAAATATTTTGTGGAGTCACTTCAGGGCAGGACCCAGACTTAGTGTTTCCCAAACATAGTATATTATTACATTCTTCCCCCTCCAGATCAGATTCAGTCTGTAGACAGTCAGGTTTGTTAAATGAAGCAGGATTGGGAGTAACACTTACTGTCTCATTCCAAGATGTTATTCGGTGCAATCGAAGTTGTTTAGAGACCTTCAATGGAGAACCGCTACCAGCTCGCTGCCTTTTCCTCCTCCTGCCCATGTTTACAATCCAAATCAATCCACAAGAGTAGACACTCCAAAGCAGTGAAAGGTTTAAACCTTTCACTGGTGGTTTCCTTGTCTGAAATCCACCTCCAGTTACTCTTAGCCATGGAAGGGGGAAAGGGCCCAATCCTATCCAATTTTCCAGCCCCGGTGCAGCCGTGCTAATGGGGTGTGCACTGCATCCTGCAGTGGGGGGGCAGTCATGGAGGCCTCCTCGAAGTTAGGGAGTGTTTGTTCTCTTACATCGGAGCTGCATTACGTCTACATCAGTGCTGGATAGGACTGGATTGGCCCTAAAGTCAGGTATCCATGTTAAACCCAGCCTTTCCTTTCTCCATAGCTTATATGAGCTGGGAGGAGGGGATTTAAGTTCAGAAAATGGCATGAGAGAAAAAATTAAATCTCATTCTCCCAGCATTGGATCCAATCCAAATCTACACACACACACACACACACACACACACACACACACCCTTGTGATGGTTGCTTTTAATCAAAAAACACATCCAAATTTGCCCATGAAACCAATTATGATTAGGAGTGGGAGAACTGTTGCTGCAAGTGTTGCACGGTGTCTTCAGGGTTCAAAACAAACTCAGCAGACTGAAATTGTGGTGATTTCCAAGTCTTTATTCATTGCCAGCAATGGGCTTCTCTTGGTGTTCAAAATGGGAAAAACAGAGTGCTGTGGTAACTCTCAGTGCCTCCAGAGAAAAAGCAACTTTCCAAAGCATGTTCCAGCTTAAATAGCATTTTGGCCTCTTTGTCTGAAAATCTCACACTCTCATTGGCTGAAATTATGACATCAGAGATAGCTCATTTTACAGACATCTGGTTGGCTAGGTTTAACTGACCAATAAGAAAATAGAAATTTGCATTAAAGCATGTCCAGTGGTGGCACTGTTCACCCAATTATTACTGTCTTTGCCTATCTCTGCTTATTCTTCTATTGGCCTGACCTTGACTTCTATCTCTTCAACATTCTTAGTACCAGGCTTCATAGGGCTGTGTGCCAGCATTGTTTAAACTAAGTTTTCTCTTATATGTGTACTTTAGGAGATGTTAGTAAGGTATAGTAGTAAACATATATTTATTCTGTACAGGGAAACTAACTTCTAAATAAAGATTTTCCTTTTAGAACTCTTTTCCTATTTATTTTAATTAAATTTAACTTTTCTGTTAGCTTTTTAGAGGCTTCATTAATGTTTTGCTGACCAGTGGACTTTCAAGAATGTTGGCCAATTAGACAACTTCATAGACAATTTATTACCTCATTATTTTGTTCTTATGCAAGTGTTTCTTTTATCTTAGGGACTCAATGTTAGTTAGCTGAACTTGATTTACAAGTGTCCTCATTAAAGTGTCTATGTCCAGTCTTGTTAGACAAGATTAATGGCTGCTTAGCTCAGACTTGGCTTCTTGTGCCAAGAGATATCCCGCTTCTGGCACTCCCTAGTATCTTGCAGGTGCATCTTTGACTTCTCATTATTTTCAAATCTCCCTGTGAGTTATGTTTCAGTTAAAACATCAAACAAGACTTTGAATCTTACAGAACTGGAATGTACTCCAACTAACTAACTTTAGCTTTTCAAGGTTGCTTCTGGCTGCTACTTGTCAACTCTCACTTCTGTGTATTCTTATAATTAACCTATTAAATATTTATTTAAACTACCATACCAGCATCAGCTACACTTTAAAGAATAATTTTAATAACTATTAAAGCTGCTTTTCCTGGTTTAATTATGTCTTTTGTTTCCAAAATGCTCTTTTGTCCAGCTTGACTTTCAAGCTTTGGGGGTGTATTTTCTGTTCAGCCTGGCTCCATTTATCAATCCAATTAACTTTTGACAACTGGATATTCTGAATTCATCATTCTGGCAGGCTGCCAAGAGCAACACCTTTCAGGACTGCCTGACCAGCTTCCATTCTCTGAAGTTTTCTGAGCATCCCCCTAAATTTGCCTTTGTTTATTTGTGAAATGCTTAAACACGAAGGCTTCTAGCATTTGAAATGTTCTAAGCATATCTGTAAACTTTATTTGTTTATTTGGCTAAAAAGGGGAAAACTTGTTGAATCACATTCTAACATTCAACTTAGCTTTTCCTATTGCATCCTTTTTAGAAAGAAAAGCCTATTAAAACTGTACAAAATACAACTTTTGCTAATTAGCTAATCATTTTGACATATCAGTTCCTTTGGCAGTTTGCCTGGACATTCCTTAAAACTGGACATTCCTTAGGCTCATTCAGTGCCTGCTTGAAGCTGGGACCTAGCATTTGATTTTTTGATCATTCTGTCATATTACCAATAATTAATTCATTGGTGCATCTTGGTCCCAGAGAAGCCTAACTGAATTTTATTTAAAACCTTTTCTCCACTTATTAAAAAAGGGAATTTTTCTGCATTTTAGCTGGGGTCCTCTCTAATTCCTCTCTTTGACTTTTTAACTCCTTTAAAAGAACATCTGCTGGCTGTCAAATAACACATTAATTGGGCTTATTTATGGCTGGCTGTACCTTTGGCCTACTTCAAACTGTTTCAAACTGAGAGAGGGCAGAAATGAATCCTTGCAAGTTTGTCTATGGGAACATATATAAACCTGACTAATTTACTCATAACATTGCATGAACAAGCATTTGCATAAATGTTTAGTTTCAGCATAAGTAAACATGAGTAAACATTTAGCATACACTAGCCTTACACTAGCTTACACTAGCCTCTTGCACAAACAGACCCTCTCAGAGAGAAAAAGAGAGCAAAGTTGCTTTTCTGGGCCTGCTTGAGCAACCAAACAAAGACAGAAGGCTGCTTCTGAGCAAACATACATTTTGGCTTACTTTGGGTATGCTGGACTCTTTAAACATACATCTTCTCCTTACATAACATAACATTTGGTTGGCATAAGTTCTAATAGCCCAAAATGCTCTCTCATGAGTCTTGTTTGTGAGATGCACTTGAGTCTGGAAAATTTTGATTCAGCATAATGGCTACATACAACTTGTAGCTTCCAGGGCCTTCCCTCACAAGTAATGTTCGTAATAAACAAATTACTATGAAGAGAGGGAGGTGGGAAGAAGAGGGGTTTGGTGGATGAAGTGAGTGGACACTTAGCTACACTGTTTTGATTAATCTTTGCATATATTAGTAGCAGGGCTGGCCCATCCATAAGGCCAACTGAAGCAGTTGCCTTAGGCAGCAGATGGTGGGTCATCTTTGTCTGTGCACTTGCTTCCACTGCTCTTCTTCCCACTCCCTGGATTGGGAAAGAAAGAGGGGAACAGAGAAGAAGGAGGAGAGGGGAGTAGGAGGAGCAGAGGTTAGCACATCATCAGATAAGAGGAGGCTATATTTGGCATGCCACCTCAGGGGTCAGAAGGTCTTGTAGCTGGCCCTGATCATAAGCTATTTGAAAGGCTACATTTCAGATATTAACATTAGTAGCCTAATGATACAACATGTGTAATTTATGATTTCCTTAGTCAATGTTCCCAGCTCTAAAAGGAGATTTAAGTCCTTTTAAGAGACCTGTTACTTGGAGCAGATTGATAAATTTGACTTGCCACACTCCAAGGTTGTAGTGATCTAGTTTGAATCCAAAGACAGAAAAAAACAAGACTGTTGCTTTCAGAACCACTGCTTTATTTCACAGAATTTAACATCTCTTGAAATATCTAGCATTTGTTTCATAAACCAGGTATTCCGATTTTGCCTTTCTTTGTGATACATCTCTAGAAACATATTTCACAGCAAACCAACACCTTATTGGATAGCCATCATCTCAGTTGTTTTATTTTTATTCTGCTGGGGAAAGCCCTTTTCAGATTCATTTTTTAAAAATTTAAAATTCAGTATTAGCCCACTACGCATGTTTTCAATCTGTTTCTTAAATGCAATATCTCACTCTTTTTGACATGCCAGTTGCTATGGTAATTGCTTTTTAATGCCTCACAGCTTCTATAGATTACTACTGTGTAGGATGCTATGAGCTAGAAATGCTTCCATTTTATTTCATTTGTGTAAACCGCTCAAACAGAATTGCATTTATTTTTCTTGAGGGATAAGCACTTTTATAATTAACCCATCCAATGTATCAATCACAGTGTTACGTAACGAAGACCAGCCTGGAATTGAGCGACTTGATTCTACAAATAAAGTTTCACTGTCATGCTACAAGCAATAGGTGGAAACAATAAGCAGAGCCTGTTCCATATTTCAGGCAGTTCCTACTCACCACAGATATCAGTTTATGAAATAGGTTACCTTAAAATAATGTGCTGTACAATATAGTTAAAAACAAAGGTGACTGCTGGGACAGAAGCAGTTAGAGATGCAACAGAGAAAAGAAATTCTTGTGAAATCAAAACAGCAGAACAGTCTTCTGAAATTGTTGGTCTCTGTGTCGCAATGTCCTCTCTACTGATGTTGCAGTCAACCCAATCCAGACTAAAATGCTGTAAGAGAACTAACTTGCATTGAAAATGAACTGTCTCTATTGACACCAGTGAGATTCTGCTTGAACCAATGTTTTGCCTGAAACGATGTATGGAGGAAGCTGTAAGAAATACATTTCCATAGTGTATCACAGGTCTTCCAAATAACTGGGCTGCCTATAAAATGCTGCACTGAAAAGTTTTAAGACCTCACTCCCTTAAACAGATTTTCTAAGCCTGGGGAGAGGGAAAGGGATTTTCAAGGCAGAGCTTTATGTGCTGACTCTAGGTCAGGGGTGACCAAACTTTTTGGCAGGAGGGCCACATCATCTCTCTGACACTGTATCAGGGGCCAGGAAAAAAAAATTAATTTACATTTAAAATTTGAATAAATTTACATAAATGTATATATTAGAGATGGAACTTATATGAATGAATGAAGGTCTTGCAATAGCTCAAAGCCTATAAAATGCCTTGCACAAAGCAAGGCTGGCCTTTCTGTCACTGCTGCTGCTGTATCACAGGTGTGAAATAGCAAGCGCTGGAAGGAGCCCTCATCCCATGCGAGAGGTTGAACAGTCGCCCTCATGCTGAGAGCAGTTGCAGCAGGCCAACAGAGGCTCCAGCAAGTCTCTGTAGGGCCAGAGGCTCATTGGAAACTGGGGGCACCCTGCAGGCCATATTGGGAGTCCCTGAGGGCAACAAGTGGCCCCTGAGCTGAGGTTTGGGTGACTAGCATTTGGGCAACTATCAAAACAGAACTGTCACAAACGAGTAAGGTATGCAAGCAAAGAACTACAGCCTAAACAAATTAGAAAAAAAATACTAGGCAAAAGAGTGTCTGGACATAAATGTGTCTTTAAAAAAATTGTTTGGAGGTTCTAGCAGGGGAGCGCAGCTATCGTATACCCTTGACTGAAGAACGGTACACTCCTTCTATCTGGGATGGTCATCCTCTTCCACCAAGCGTGCAGCTTTGGGAGGGACACATATGGAGCGGTGAGGGAGGAAGAGGACACCTACCTAGCCAGCCAGATCAGCCGAATCAACCCTGGCGATCAATGGGATGACAGATGTCGCAGCCAGATCGCCCTCACAACAACCTCATCCACATCAATTGCATATTGGTACTAATTGAAGTTTCCTTCTCAGGACTGATAAGTAGCTTCCACAGTGGCATGGCTAAGAGGGTGCAGGGGGTAGTAATTGCACCGGGCAACAAGCTTTAGGGAGGCAACAACCTGAGCTTGATACTAGTGGTCAAAATTGTGAAAACCTTGTTATTTTCAAATAATATAATCATGATATATACCACCTAATGCAGAATTTAATGCAGAATGCAATGAAACAAACCATGTCAGAATATGTCTATTCAACCAAAAGCTATAGCCAAATAACCAGAAAATAAAAACACAACTGCATTATGTAACAAAACTGGATTTTCTTAACTCAAAACTGACCAATGAGACTGATTGTTCCAAGATCCAATTAGTTTTTATTATGATACAGCAGGGAACCAATAAGGTATCAATATGGGGGGGGGGTGAACCTGGGGAGAGGCGGCAGAGCAAGTGGGCGGCAAGCTGCTGGGTGGAGGAGGTGGATTTTACCCCATTTTCAGATTTTTAAAAAGCCCAGGCATGACGTCACTTCTGGGGCATCATTTTAAGCTTGGCACTGGGCTACATGATCATTAGCTATGCCACTGAGCTTCTAGAGCTTTTCACATTGGGAACACAGCAAGGAGGGAACAGTGTTGAATGCACCCTCCCTGTGTGCTCATCACTGCTCTTTTAGTTGGGGGCTGAAAACAAGTCTAAATGATATATTAAGCATTGCATCTGGTTTGGCCTTAAGGGTAATCCAAGCTGGGTTCTACAATGAGAAGTGTACATTTGGACTACCATCCAAGACACCAAAAGAATTAAGCAACCTCTGTGTGCTTCCTCATATATTGCAACTTCTGCTAAATGTTATGAATTTAAAGCCACTAAACCATGTACATGACCATGCAAAATATGTTTTCCACTATACGCTTTTTAATTGGTTAAAAGGTGTGGCATAGCAGCATTTCTTTAACTTCACAGATCTATCAAAGTGGGAGAGCTGAAATGCATTTCCACATACAAAATGCCCTGAATTCTTACATTCCACGAAAGGAAAATAGCTTTTTAGACCTCTCGGAATTTACCACAGGCATGACAAAGACAGTGGACGTTCCCTGAAAATTCCACAGATTTGAAAGAAACAATCCACCAACAAGTCATGCGGTTGCACAAGGACTTGTATATTTTTCAACCATAGTTCTTGAGGTAAAGTGTGGCAGTTGTCAGGAAACAGATTTTAGAGAGTAACAGCCCAATCCTATCCACACTTTCCTGGGAGTAAGCCCCATTGACACTAATGGAACTTACTTCTGAGTAGACATGCATAGGACTAGGCTGTAAGTGATCAATTTAATTTGATAACTATGTTCTACTGTGGTGTCATCCATTGCATTCTCTGCCTCAGGCAGTAAAATACATTAAGCTGGCCTTGAAGTTCTCCATCAATATGGGTAATTTGAACTCGTGCAAGGAAAGCGCCCTACAGGTAGACCACAGCTGCGATACAAGGACATCTGCAAGAGGGATCTGAAGGCCTTAGGAGTGGACCTCAACAAGTGGGAAACCCTGGCCTCTGAGCGGTCCACTTGGAGGCAGGCTGTGCAGCATGGCCTTTCCCAGTTTGAAGAGACACTTGGCCAACAGTCTGAGGCAAAGAGGCAAAGAAGGAAGGCCCATAGCCAGGGAGACAGGCCAGGGACAGACTGCACTTGCTCCTGTTGTGGAAGGGATTGTCACTCCCGAATTGGCCTTTTCAGCCACACTAGACAATGTTCCAAAACCACCTTTCAGAGCACGATACCATAGTCTCTTGAGACTGAAGGTTGCCAACTCTACAACTCTATTTGGAAAATAGAAATTATAATTGAGTATAAAACTGTTTTCATTACTTGATGATAGTTATGTAATTTCTAAATGAAAGGCACTAGCAATGATGGAACAAACCCTGAAGGGAAAAACAGTGCTTTGGTCTATAAAGCCCCTGCCCCGCCACCTGCGCTCCCCCTGCCCAGGCTCTTCAGCGGGCTGCGCCTGTGACGTCAGTGGGGGGCGGAGGGTGCTCCCCCCCGTCCAGTCCCTGGTTCATCCCCTCATCGCAGGCAGGGGCGGGGCCGAAAGACCATCCTTTGCCCCTGACCTCCAGGGTGCTGCTGCTGCCTCCCCACCCAAACCCCTTTCCCCTTCCTGACCCCCCTCCGACTGAATGACTCTCCTCCTCCTGGGAAAGGAGCCTAGAGGCCCCCCTCCCATCCACCCCCAAGCAGGACTGGTCCGGACCCGTGCCTGCTAGTGCAAGTGGACAGCTGCCTGGGAGGCATCCCTGCCTGCAGCAACCCAGTAGGGCACTCTTCACTCCTTTGCAGCCTGTCTGGCGTTTCTAGTCCCTGAAATGATGGCACCTGGGCTGGGCTCCACACATGCAGGGAGACCCAGATGGTGTGTTTTGCCACTGCAGAGAACTGGCCAAGGGAAGGCCCACCTGCCCACACAACCTGTGCAGCACCCTCTCCCAGACCTTGAGATCCAAGGCCATCAGGTGCCATCACCACCACCTTCTGTGGTAAGGAGTTCCACAGACCAATCAGAGCCAGGCAGCCCCTGTTCGGTCTTCCCATCCAGCACCCCTGTCTGTCCAACCCACTTAAAAAGGCATCTAGGCCTTCAGGGCAGTGGCATCACTAGGGTTCGTGTCACCCGGTGCAGGAGGCCATCACCTTTATGATGGACTTCCTCCCATGCAGTGTGTGGGGCATATAACCAGGCGGTGGGTGTGGTGATGTACTATTGCCCCACTCCACTGATTTTTTGGCTTTACCTTTTGATAGAACACAGATATTTCAACATGGTTTTTTTCATTGCATTCTGCTGTAAATTACACACCAAATGGTATATAGCATGATGGCATTATTCCTAATAACTGCGATTTTAGCAATTTTGGTCACTAGTGGTGTTACCTAACTAACACCTTATTGGTTCCATGCTGTGCCATAATAACATCTCACTGGCTCTTCAAACAGTCTCACTGGTCCGTTTTGAATTAAGGAAATGTACTTTTTTTGTTACATAAGACACTTGTAGTTTTGTTTCCTGGTTTTTTTGGTCATAACATTTGATAGAATTGAGATATTCCAGTCCGGCTTTTTCCCCTGCATTCAGCTGTAAATTATGCATCGAATGGTATATAGCATGATGGTATTATTCCTAATAACCATGATTTTGGTCTTTAATGTCCATCACCCCTCTCCCCCCATGCACGTCACCTGGTGTAGCTCGCACCCCCTAGTGACACCACTGGATTGAACCCAGATCCTGCACTTAGAACAGATGCACTACTATTGATCTATTCCCCCCCCCCTCCAAATTAAGTTGCATAAGTAGGCTGAATCCATAACCAGGAACTTCATCAGGTCTTACTAGACCCAGGGAGTGGCCTGCCTAGTTGCCACAGGATCCTGGAAAGGCATTGGTGGGACAGAACGCAAGCTGTCAGCCCATTCAGCAGAGTGCGCCTGCATATGTTGGAACAGCAGAGGAGCAGCAAGGCATGGCAAATATCTGCAGGAGCCTTCCCATCTCCCAGAAGTGGGGGCTTAGGATGCAGAAGGCGACTAGGCTGGATGAATAGAACTAGGAAGGGGGAGGAACCAACCAAGGCCAGGGGACTATAAGGAGAAGGTCAGGACTAAGAAAGGGTTGGAGACCAGCTGGATGGGACATGCCAGAGCCCTGTAAGGCTGGAGAAGGCCCCAAGGCAGCAGTTTTCAAACTCTCAGGGAGTTTGAAAACCGCTTGAAGTCCTTGCGGGGGCGGGACGGAGGCAGCAGGGGCAAGGGGGAGGCAGCGACGCAATCCCCAGGATTGCGCTGCTCAGGGGGCTGCAGGGGCTTGGCTGTACTCACCAGAGCCTCCTGCAACCTCCTGGGGGGTGTGGGGAACCCTGCACAACCTTCTGCACGGCTCTCTGAAGCTGAAGAAGTGAAAGCGTAGTGATCGTGCTCCATGTCTGGTTTTGCAGAAGCGGTGCACGATTGCTGTACTTCCCCTTTCAAAGCTTCGGGGGGCCCTGCAGATGGTTGCACAGGGCTCCCCGAACCCCTGGGAGAATGCAGGAGGCTCTGGTAAGTACAGCCAAGCCCCTGCAGCCCCCTGAGCAATGCAACCCTGGGAATCACATTGCTGCCTCCTCCCTGCCTCCTTGCTGCCCCTGCCCCTTAAGGAGGCAAAGGCCAGGGCCCTCAGGCTGGGGCGTCGCAATGCCCCAGTTTGAAAACCCCTGCCCTAAGGTGGCATAGGAGACACACACCATATCTTATAACCTCCAGTAGTTTCATATTCAAAAGAGGCTGACCCTCTTAAAGCATGGTCTGGAGCTTTCTACTGATTAGGGAAGCAGGGAGCATAAAACAATGAGTTTTATTGTCAGGAAAATACAGGAATATTAACCAAATTCATCATCGACTTTAACATTTTATTGATGCTGTATAATATTCTTAGTTCTATTTTATCATGCCACACAACTTTTATATACTATTAGGCTGCAATCCAAAACACACTTTCCTGAGAGTAAGCCCCACTGAACAAAATAGGACTTACTTCTGAGTAGACCTGGTTAGGATTGTGCCCTTAGTCATCAGGGTAATTTCTGAGTGAATTTGGAATGGCTTTGAAACAAGTTAGAATTTTCCCATTGAAATTAATGTAATACTTATCTGGATTTTTGCTATAAGGGCCATTTTCAGGAATGAATTAGGTACAGATAAAGTTGTACCTGTTAGAATATAGTTGAATGGTCTCAAGTAATTCAAAGTTTATTTTAGTTATCTTATGAGTTCCCCCCCCCCCTTATTCTGGCCATTGAAGTGGTTATTACTTGAGAAATGATGTGGTTATACTTGAGTGCATGCATTTCCTTTTTAACTGGAGGGTAATGAAGCAAAACCATATGCAAAAACCAAAACCACTTGATTTATACAATTCACAAAAGCAGGTAAAGCCATACCACTGTATCAAGAAACAATGCCACTTAAAATTCAAGCTGTAGACCTTCTGTTACTTATTAATCTACGGTTGGTTAGTAAACATTCTGAAAAAGATGCCCTGCTGCCAAGAAAGGCAGAATCAAGATTAAAACAAAAGCAGTGTCTGAAGCCCTTAACAATTCGTGTCCCTTAGATACTACCTTTCCCTAAAAATCAGATTCAAGGCAGCCTACAACAATGAACAATATAACAACAAACAATAATAATAATAATAATAATACAAACAAAACCACATAACCAACAGATAAACCTTTTTAAAAATATCCCTGGAAAGAGGTATTCTTCAACATACACTGGTTCCCACATCCCCTCCCATTGTCCCTGCTAACTGGCAGCCCAATCCTATCCACACTTTCCTGGGAGTAAGCCCCAATGACTCTGATGAGACTTACTTCTGAGTAGACATGCATAGGATTGGGCTGTGGGTAGCTGTAATCCTAAATTATCACTGCAGGCCATATATTAGGTGAGTGGAAGGGCATATTTAAACTGTTGTTTCTCTTTCTCTCTCATTGCTACTCCTGTGTATACTTGAATTTGAGTGAGTATAATGCAATCTGACTGTACTTAGACAAACATATTCAGTATCATCATCATAAGTTAGCTTGAAGACAAAGATTGTGACTTGTCCAAGGCCTTCTAGCAAGTTCCATGGATGGGAGAGGATTTGAGTCCAGGTTTCTCATATTCATATCCAACAACCTAGGCTACTAGCCAGCAATAGGAGGCCCTAAACCAAATCCACTTCACATCTGGGATGCCTACTGCCCCCCTCCCACCCATTGCTACCCTGAAAACAAAGAGGTGTGTAGAAAGTGACACCTGAGGTCATTGAATGAAGCCAAAGGACTTGGTAGTACACTACTTGAACTGGTTGGGAGCTGAGTCACTACCTCTCCATCCAGGGCATTCTGGCAACTGAGGCAGGAGATGAAGATTATGCTTGTAGCTAAAAACATAAAACAAATGAAACTATTTGCAGTTTTTTTAACAGCACCCAAAATATGCTTTCCAGGGAGGCTACCTCACCCTGCCAATAGTAGGGCCTACCTGAGCTTTGCATCTACTGCTTGTCAAGCACTGTAGGTAGGGATGTCAAATGTTTGTAAAACACCCAAAAGAATGGGGCAGTGACATGAAGGAACCTTGGTTTCTTAAGGTTACGCCTAAGGATGCTTGTGTTTGTTCTAACATGACTCCTTCAGAGAAAGCATCTCTGTGTGGTCAAGTTCTTACTGGCCTTCCTGGGGTGATGTCAGAGTAGTGTAACGGTATTCAGAAGGTAGTGACTCTGGGTAACTACAGCTAAGAAACAATGAGACAGCCATGTTAGAAATTTTTTTCCAGTAATCACCTGCTTGTATTTTTACTAAGAAGCATATGTGGATACTGCCAATAACCAAGCCATTTTCTAAGACTGATTGTTTTATTCTTTCCTCCTTGTTTTATCCAGCTTTCTCCTTATATTTTTAATAAAGTCTTTTTGTTTGCCTGTTGTTGCTTGACTTTGATCAGAGCCTAGTCCCAGTCCCTCCTAACCCTTGGCTACATGCTGTTGGTAGAGGTGTTTGAAAATTTAGGTGTTATTTACCTTACTCAGCCCACTGTGTTCCATAAGACTTATGCTGTAATCCTATCTTAGTCACCAGACACATCTAGCTATTGGATGAGTTTTTACGGAATTCTCCATGTGACAGATGAAGGCTTTCAAGGACAGTCTCTGTCTGGCTTTGTCTTTGTGATGGTAGTGGAGTCTACCCATTTGGATCCTGGCAGAGGTGGAAGGCACTGACATCACACAAGCACACCCCCCCCCCCATGCTTAGTGCAAAAAGCTCTCTGCAGCACTAAAGGATACAGAGACAAAGAAGCATGGGCAGCTTTCCCTTTGAAAACAGACAGGTGAACCCAGCAGCTGCTAGCTTTTATGCTTTTTCAAAGGGAAAGCAGCCCTGCTTCTCTGCTCCTGTAGCGTGAGCTCTTTTCATACGAAACACATCCTAGAGCCCAATCCTATCCAACATTCTAGTGCTGATGCAGCAGAAATGCAGCTCTTAGGTAAAATAAATATTCCCTTACCTTGAGGAAGCCTCTTTGAGTGCCCCCCCCCCCACAGCTTCATCAGCGCTGGAAAGTTGAATTTGGCCCCTAAACTAATTAATGTTGCAATCTTAGGAACACTGCCTTGGAAGTAAGTCTCACTGAACTCAATAGGACTTACTTTTGAGTGAATACATTCAGGATTTTGCTATCAAGGTGGTGGGAACTCCCTCCATTTCATTTAAAAATGATTACAAATTGCAAACTTTAAAAAAAAAATTCTCACACAGCAACATCCTTTTCCTGATCTGGGCCTCGGAAGGTATTTAGATTATACAGAGCACATCTCAGACTGTCCCTACCATTTCTCTCCTTTTTTTTGGCTTACCTAATGAGGATTCCACCTACAGTGCAGGTTTTAAAATCTAAGTTGTGCTGATTTGGCCATATACTGCGTATGAACTCTTGTCTAGTCAAGCAAGTACATGATACCAAAAGTAGTGGAAAAAGACCAAGATGAAGATGTTAGAAAAGATGACTTAATAACATCCTATAGCAGTAAGAACATAAGAAGAGCCCCGCTGGATCAGGCCAAAGGCCCATCTAGTCCAGCTTCCTGTATCTCCCAGGGAGCCACCAAATGTCCCAGTGGTTCCCAAACTGTGGGTTGCAACCTGATTTTTGGTGGGTTGCCAAAGGGTAATGGAAAGATCAAATAAGCAATTACCTCAACCTACTGAAGCTAATAAAAAATCAGATACTGTAGTAGCTACTAACTGCCCTCCTGCAGTTTGCAAGCATGTGTAAATATAGGGAGATAAATGTTTGAGTCTTTCTGGTTATTATTACTTGTAAATAAATAAAATATTATTTCTTTCTAGATCTCCTTTTTTAAAAGTCTGGTAAACCTAGGTGTTTACCAGGTGTGTGGAAGGTGGCTTCTGCCTTTCCATTGGAACATTTCAGCGACGTGGAGAGGGGGGATTTGCTGCATGGGTAACAGTCTATCCTCCATATCTACTTTACCCAGGCTTCGCGCACTGGAGAGGACACTGTTCCAGAACCACTATTCAGAGTGCAATACCATAGTCTTCTGAGACTGAAGGAAAATTGCAAAACCTAGGTGGTGATAGAATGTCATTTTAAAAAGTGGGTCCTGGTGCTAAAAATTTTTGAACCGCTGTCCTAGAGAACTTGAAATATTTTATTTATCACATTTTTATACCGCCCTTCCTCCAAAGAGCTCAGGGCTGTGTACACAGCTGCTCCCCTCCTTTTTTCCTCACAACCACCCTGTGAGGTAGGTGAGGCTGAGAGAAAGTGACTGGCCCAAGGTCACCCAGGAAGCTTCCTGGCTGAGGGAGGATATGAACCTGGATCTTCCAGGTCTGAGTCCACCTCCCAAACTACTACACCATCCTGGTGCAAAATGTGGTTTACCAACTGCCATGCAACTTTTGTCAGTATTGCATGGGATGGCTTAATATCGTCAAGGACGCTGCTACGTTGTTTCAAGGGGAACTTGTTTTGTAACATGGCTGTTGACATATGCAGAGAGAGAGAGAGAGAGAGAGATGAGGCATGCAAAAGCCTGATGTTTGATATCTTGTTAGTTTTTGGTCCAGTAAAGGTATTACAACCCTATCCAATGCATGTGTACTCAAAAGCAAGCCCCATTATAGTCAATGGGGCTTACTCCCAGGAAAGTCTGGATAGGATTGTAGCATTTACCCTACTCTGACAAGTGGATTTTTCCACTTGTCAATCAGATGGATTGTCCATCAGAAGATGGTCAAGCTTGGCCACCCACAACCTTACAATAACATGCCAGTCTTTAAGGTGCCACCAGACTCTCTTGTTTTCCTGCAGCAAACCTAGTTGCTGACAAGCACTGGATGCTCACAAGGCCACAGCCAGTGGCAATCCACACCAGAAAACACTGGAGTCTTACAGCCCAATCTTATGCATGTCTGTGCAGAAGTAAGTCCCATTAGAGTCAATGAGGCTTATTTCCAGCCGAGGTGAGGCAGAGCCTCCCCACCAAAGTCCTTTGAGAAGCACTGCACCCAAGCAACCACAATCCACGCACTTTGCCTCCCACTCCTCAAAGGACTGCGGTGGGGAGGCTCTGCCTCACCTGCCTCCCCACCCACCACACGTTCCTGACTCCCAGATAAGTGTGCACAGGACTGCAGCCTTAAGATGGAGGCTCTGCCTGGAAAGGAAGCCTTGAACGCCTCCTGCTCCCGGGAGAATGGCTGCATTGTGCCCTGCTTGCACCTCAGCGTGGCGGGAAGCGGCCTCATTCACAGAGCCCCGCCCCGCCTAGGGCAGAGCAACACAAGGCAGAGCCCGCCCCGTCGGGGCCGTTGGCAAAGCAACGGCGCGCTCGCGTGCCTCAACCGCCTCCTGCTCTCCCCTCAGCTCGCGCCTCGGCCCCAAGCCAGACAACGACCGAGAGGAAGGCTTAGAAAAGCGGAGGGCGGGTCTGGAGGTGACAGGCGTCGCTGTTATCCAATCGCGCGTGACGGGGTGTTTGAGGTGCGTCCCCTTCGGCCAGTGGCGGCGCCCGAGCTTAGGCGCCGGACCAATCGCAGAGCAGGACCCCGCCGGTCCCGCCCCTCCCGCTGCCAGTGGTTTGCGCCGCCGCCGCCGCCGTGGTCCCGTGTGAGGCGCAGCGCCTCTGAGCATCCCGTCGCCTCCCGTGCGTGGACGCTGCATCGTGGTCGCGCAGCCCCGCTCGAGAGCTGCGGCCGCCATGTCCTCGCCGTCGTCGGGAGAGCAGTACGAGGAGGAGGAGGATGGCGCGTACGAGAGCCAGGCCAAGCGGCTGAAGCCCAGCGCCGCCACCGAGGACGGCGAGATCGAGTACGGGGCCGAAGAGGGCGAGAGCCGCAGGGAGAAGGCCACCCCTCGCACCGGGGGGTTCTCCGGAGGGGTAAGGCGGAGGGGGAGCGCGCCGCCGCCTCTGCGCTCCAGCCTCGGTCGAAGAGGCCGGCTGACGCGCGCAGCCCGAGCCCGAGCGCCGCTGACTGGCAGCCCACTCCCGTCCACACTTTCCTGGGAGTAAGCCCATTGACTCCAATGGAACTTGCTTCTGAGTAGACAGGCATAGATTGATTGGGCTTACTCTTGAGTTGGTGCACGACGCGATCACAGCCTGACTGCTGCGTCTGCTCCTGGAAGATTTATAACAATAATAGGAAAACAATAATAGGAAAACAATAATATTGTTATGTTTTCCTAACAATAATTATATTTATTTGTAATTATAATTATGCCTTCCTAACGAGCTTTATATGGGAAGAAGACTGAGTGTGTTTTGCAGGAGTATCCGCATTACAAACTAACATAAGCCTCTGCGTGTTTACTCGGAAGGAAGTCCTACTCTGTATCTTCACTTGGGAGTAAGTCGTGGTTAAATCACAAATGGCTTGTCTCCAAGAAACAGGGATATTATTAAGAATCATAATACTTTTCTTCTGTCTATCTAAATAGTTCAGAAAGATAGAATCTGTTGAACACACACATACACAGAGTCTGGGGGCATCTTAAAGGTGAGCAGATCAACTTTCAGAGGCCAGAGGTCTTGGCCATATGTATCATGGACTCCATGTCCAAGAAAGCTCCTGCAGTCCTGTTTGCTTTCAAGGTGCCACAAAACTCTTTTTGTGAGCAGGTGTTTGCTATCATGGTCATATAGCCAAATCAGTCTATGATTACTTGGGAAGACTTGCGTCTTTAAGTTGTCACACATTTTGAGGATATACCACTCTAGCTTTTCCTCTCAAAGGAGATTTTGTTGTGTGAGGGAGACCAGTGTTTCTTTTCCCAGCCTCCTTCTCCAACAAGATTAAGGAAGGGGTGGAGAGAGGAAGGATGTATAACTGTTTTTCCATTTTCCACTTTGTGAAGGAAATTCACTCTAAGAAGTAAATATGGAACTGCACTGTTCTGTTTTGATGCTATCCTGTTTCTTCTTTTCATCAATATTGCAGGGGGAGTATGAGAGTATAAATATGAATATTGTTGCAACCCCCATTCCTCTATATATGTGTGTGTCCATGCAAATGAATTTTGTTATTCTCCTTGTGAAAAGTGAGCTTTGTACTTAGATTGTGGGGGTGGCTGCTGACTGTGTCCTGTGCTTGAAAGAGAGACAGATGGGTTGGAACTGATGATGGATTGGGAAAAGACTACTTTGATATCTATTGTCATTTTTATAAAGAGTCCTGCAGCACTTGGCAGGGAGAGTTGTCATGACGCACATAAAGTAGCTGGCGCTGGAGGGCACATGAGCCTTTGTCCTTCGCTAAGCAGGTTAACCGCACTGAGAACAAACTACCTAGGGAAGCTATGGAGATTTGGAATTCTCTGGTGTTCTCCAATTCAGCCACTAGGAGGCAAGTTATTTGAAGAGAAACGTATCTGGGAATGTGTGGAAGCAGTCCTTTTTCCTGCCTCAGCAGTGAATGGATGTAGGGTCCTGGGTTTGGTTTGGTCTGACTAATTGCCTTTCTTGCAGACTAAGTGTGAAGAAATATATGTGTATATAAAAGGGGCAGTTGAAGTAGCCAAGCAGACTGCACTACCTAGGCCAGGGGTCGGCAACCTTAAACACTCAAAGAGCCACCTTAAACACTCCATTTTCCAGAGGGGAAAAAACCTCAGGAGCCACAAAACCCTTTTGACATCTAAAATGAAGATAATACTGCATATAGTTTTTTTTTTACCTCTATGCTCTTATAGGTCCCATTTTTATAATGTAGCCCCCTCTTGTAGCTTTTAGTTAGTTTTGTCATACATTCTTGTCCTGTGTTTTCAGACACCTGGTCCTCTATGGTATTTTGCCAGATTCCAAGGCCATTCTCTGCCTGGACAATTATGCCCACTTTAAGCAAATTAGCTTCCCTTCTTTCCCCCAACAAATGACCCTGGTTCTACCCTGTAGTCCTGCTGGACCCCACCTCCAGGATAGCTCGCCTGTTCAACCTGCAGAGGTCCTCTCTCCTGCCAGCAGCCTCCCACCACTACAGCAGCCCCTTGGTACTCAGCAGGTCTAGGGCACAGCAGCCACACACCAAACTCCAGTGTCTCCAGCAGTCCATTAGTCACAAAGTCAGTCAGAGTATCCAGGGCAGAGTCCAAAGTCAATAAGCCAAGTCACAGTCCAAGATCAGATTCCAAAGTCAGTCAAATCAGTCAGAGTATCAAAGTCAATAAGCCCAGCCAGCCCCCCCCCCTCCAACCTGCACTCCTTTTACAACCCACACCCCCTTCCTCAGGTGCTCCTTATATCCCTGAGGACCCTATTGCCTTCAGGTGGCTGCAGCTGTGCAGCACACTCTGCTGGATGCCCAGGCCTTACCCTTAAAGTGGCCATTGTTGACACCACATCTACCTCCTCACCAGATCTTCCAGGATTCCAATACCTATGGTGGTTATGACATCTGCTTATCTTACATGGATACTAAAGAACTCCCCCCACCTTCCAGAGGCACCCTGCTGGAAGGAAGAAAGGACACAGACTCCAGAGGTGGGGAAGAGAAGAAGGGGGGGGGGCAGCCGCAGGCCAGCTTCTGCTCTGCCTGCCCTCTCTCACTCAGGCTGCAACCCTCTCCACACTATCCTGGGAGTAAGCCCCATTGGCTACAACAGGACTTCTGAGCAGACAAGTTGGTTGGAGCTCTCAGGTTGCAGTCCTCTCCACACCTTCCTGAGAGGAAGCCTCACTGACTACTTGTGAGTAGACCTGCATAGGATGGGGCTGAGGCTGCAGCCGTCCACATCCTCCTGGGAGGAAGCCTCACTGACTACAGCGGGGCTTACTTGTGAGTAGACCTGCACAGGAGGAGGCTGAGGCTACAGCCCTGCACACCTTCCTGGGAGTAGCCCAGGGACTACATCTTAAGCCCAGGGCTTACTCTTGAACAGACCTGCGTGGGCTCCCACTCACCCGTCCTTGCACTTGGCCTTGAGCAGGCTTCAAGGCTGCCATCCCAGGCACCCTTTCCTGGGAGTAAGCTTTATCTGCTGTAATGGGGCTTACTACTGAGTAGACACACAGGATGTCTCCTCAGCTGTAGAGGAAAAGCCTCTCCTTGCACTGAGTGGGGACCTGCTCAAGGAAAGGCGGGCTGCAAGGGCTCACAATGGCTGAGGGCAGCTCAGGATTGGCTGGTGATCAGCCAGTGAAGGGCCCTGAGCCATTCCAACTGAAAAAGCCAGGAGCCTGCTGGATGGTGATTGGCTGAGCCTGCTGGAGAGTTGGGGAAGGGAAAAACAGGGAGCTTAAGCCTGCAGAGCAGGCAAAATTGAAAAGGGAAACCAATGCGGGGCAGGTGGGGGTGAAGGGAGAAGAGGGCAGTGAGCTCAGGGGGCGGAGGGAAGCAGCCTACACTCCCAACACAGGTGCCTCCTGTTAACCCCTTTGCCACTTTCACCTGGAGGAGCCACAGCAGACAGCTGAAAGAGCCACATGCGGCTCTAGAGCCGCAGGTTGCCGACCCCTGACCTAGGTAGTATCAGGCTAGCTGGGAGCTGCCCCTGCTCATTCCTGGCTGCAGAAATTTAGATTGAAGTGATAGTACTTTCTACCAAGCAGACATGGGAAGGGCCCCCAAAAGGTTTCTAGCTACTGATCAAGCTATGCCCCTTTCCCACCATGTGAATCCTCTCACTAGAGTTGCACCCCCATCTGGATTGGTCTTCCTCTCCTAGCTATTCATGTTAGAGCTCTAGGGGTGATTGGCAGCCTGCTCATTAGAGCCATTGTGACCTTTGGGTCAAGGTTGTACTGTCTTCCTTGCAAGTTATGGGCATGCACTCTTTTGCCTCTGCCACTGGTTCCTGACTAGTGCCACATTAGCTATAAGAATAAAATTAACAGCTTTTTGTTAGTCTGACAGGTCAGAAACCCAGAAACTTAAAGTTACAGACTAGTGAGCTAACTATATATACATTCATAGTTTTAGGTATATTTAGACTTAAACTTTAAGATTTGAATTACCATTTGTTGAGGATAAGGGCCCATAATAGTTTATTGGATAATATATTAAAATATTTTTTTAAAGTCTAATCTTTGTTTTTGCTAGGATGCAGGTGGAAGTCATCACAAAGTGTCTGTTTCTCCTGTTGTCCATGTTCGAGGGCTCTGTGAATCAGTTGTGGAAGCAGACCTTGTGGAGGCACTTGAGAAATTTGGAACCATATGGTATGTTTCACAATCATTATATATCTTGGATAGCTTAAATCATAAAAAAACTCTTCAGGCGTGTACTGATATTACTACTACTTAGATATAAGCCTGGAGCATGGGCTGTACTAAAATATTCCAGAATACTTTTGGCTGTAGATCATTGGTCTTTTTCTCTTCATAAGGAAGTTAGATAAGAAAAGATACTAATCTCTATTGCTAATTTCAATATGATACATACCAGCTTTGTTTTCAGAATGATCAATTTAAATAGTAACATAAGAAGGAGCCATGCTCAACATTTTCATGGTGTGTCTATAGTTAGAATTCATAGAATCCTCTACTGTTTGTTTGAATAAATTCAAGTTTATAATTACAGTTTTTAGTCTAAGAAGCAAAGAAGCTTTTAAAAAATTTTAAGAAGAATTTTTAGAGAGTAATACCTCCCAAAACACTGCTTCCTTTAGTACTGTTTCATAACAGTGTTTGTCATCCTGGATATGATTTGATAGTGCACCCAAAGGAGCAGTGTATTCTGGCTAGCACAGAGTAGTCAGTGCTGGTTTTCTGCTTTATTCTTAACAATATCTCTTATAGTGCTGTTTCACATAGCGCTTGGCTTTGCAGGAACATATCTCCTTCGTTATAGGATTACTGTATTAACAATCTTTAGGTTCAACTCTAGTTTATGGTTTAAAATTGATGGCCTTCAATCATGAACACTTACTGGTGACTTTTTTGTTTTCGTTCTTTAGTTACGTGATGATGATGCCTTTTAAGCGCCAGGCTTTGGTAGAATTTGAGGATATTGAAAGTGCCAAAAAGTGTGTGACATTCGCAGCTGAAGAACCAGTATATATAGCAGGGCAACAAGCATTTTTCAACTACTCTACAAGCAAAAGAATTACTCGTCCAGGAAACACAGATGACCCTTCTGGTGGGAACAAAGTTCTGCTCTTATCGATTCAGAATCCTCTATATCCAATTACAGTGGTATGTGTTATTTTTATGTGTTACTTTAAGTGACCTCGGTCCATTGTATCTTCCAGCAGTCTGCACAAAATGCAAATATAAACATCCTCACATACGTGCACATGTTTTCTCTTCTGTGTATAGTAATTTGTTCTATGCAAGAAGCAGTTGTGAGTAGGAGAGCATTGTTTCCTTCAATAGAAACTTGTATAGCAATAGAATTTTTTTGGTTAGATACTAATTGTTTATTAGACAATACTCAGTCTAAAATATGTTGGTGAATATTTTTTATTAGTCGGTTATGTACCTTCAGCAAGCTGCAAAACAAAACTGCTTCTTCCTCAGTAACATCTCACAATATGGTTTATACTTGAATTGTCGGTAAATTAAATTTCCCTCCAGCTTTTGCTTTCTGCTTTGTCACAGATCTTTGGTGTATGTGTTCCATTTCTGTATATGCCTTAGGATCTCATCTAATTTAGTTTTCTGTGAAAAAACATGACGTATTTTCCTCTGTTAAAATTATTTGTATAGAGGATAACAGATATTTTTTAAAGACTGGTTGTGGAAAACTGAGGCTGCAATCCTAGCCACAATTTCCTGAGAGTAAGCCCCATTGAACAGAATAGGACTTACTTCTGAGTAGATCTGCTTAGGATTGTGCCCTGACTTACTTTAGGTTGGCCAAAAAAACTTAAAATCAGAAACTGAAAAATGCAAGTGATACGTAAACTGGTATCTTTTCCAGGGTATAAAATTGCAGCACTCGGTTGCAGCTAGATAACAGGCAGCCCAGTCCTAACCTGCGCTGGAACAGCATAGGCCAACTGGCCTATATCCAGCACAGGTTAGAAAGTGACTGGAGGGCAACTTGGGTTAAGGGAATATTTTTCCCCTTACCCCATGTTGAGCCCCAGGCACCTCTACAGGGCTACTCAGGTCTGTGCCAGCGAATTCACTGGTGCAAATCCCAACAGCCCATGTAAGACTGGGATGGGGTTAGGATTCAGTGTGGGCTGCTGCAGCCTGTCCCACCCCCCTCTTGGGCCTGATCTGCCTTCCAGATCACCTGGCCCCCACCCAAAAATGCCCCTTCCCACGACTGTTACGCCCTCCCACCACCCTCTGCACCAGTCTCCCCTGGCTGGCATGAATTCACTCACTTTTGCTGGCACGGAGGCTAGATCTGCCGCAGTCTGTGCCAGCCCAGCCAACTCCTGAGTTGACACAAATGTGCTTTATGGCACTTCGTTACACTTGAGAGCCATCATGGGGGGCCTGCACTGGCCTATCTGCACATCTGGATTGAGCTCTGAGACTGAGATAGAGTGGCTTGCCTAGGCCACCTAGTGAGTTCATTGCAAAGGAGAGATTCAGACTGGGGAAGTTCTAGGTCACAATTCGGTTTCTTAGCTACTACACTACACCAGCTCTTAGTGGTCCCCAAATCAGGGTAATACCTGTCTAAAAATTCTGGCTAATCTAAGGAGTTGGAAAAAGAAAACATTTTAAGCACATGGAATTAGTCTGAATTTAAATGTGTTGTCTTGAATGGCATCTGCTGGAATGTTTGTTTTTCTCTTATCATTGCTTTGTGGTGGGGTTGGGGAATGACATGCTATCTGGACCTGAGGATAAATATTTGTTTTACTGTGTTTTAAAATTTGTTTGGTGAAATACACCTGAATCTCTCTCTCTCTCTCTCTCTCTCTCTCTCTGATGGCAAATACAAGTTACCTGTTATGCAGTGATGCATGTTTTTGTGTTACTGCTTTTCATACTGCTTTTGTAAAACTTTTGGTAAATGCCTTTAAGGCTGAGATTATTTTTTTTGTTCTTTAGGATGTCTTGTATACAGTGTGCAACCCTGTTGGGAAGGTGCAGCGTATTGTCATATTCAAGAGGAATGGCATACAAGCAATGGTTGAATATCCTTTTAACAGTGTATTTGTTCTGTGGAGTTAACTACTGAGGATTAGCATTGTACAGATTTTTCAAGGTGACTGCTAGGATGGTCTCAGTTACAGGAGACGTTTCTCTGCTTGTGCCCTTCTCATTTTAATTCTGTTAGACAAGTAATCCTGCTAGTGATCTCCTTGTTGCCACTTTCACTCCACCCCTGGTTGAATGGGTTTATGTTACTTTTTTCAACAGCAATTGTGACTCTAGGCCAGAAAGAACACTATTTTGCTTGTCTCCACCTTTTCACTTCAGTCCTACAAACAAATTGCTGTTCATGACTTCTTGTTGGTTCTTCCAGAAATTATTGAGCCATTGTTCATAATAAGAGACCTCCCAAGTTCTCTTATAATAAGTTCCCAATCCCTTTCTATCTCATGAGTAGTCCTATGCTACATTCTGAAGCTACCATAGAGATATACTGTAACTATATTGTCTGAATTTTTTACATTAGATAGTATAACCTATGCCAGAACTTTGTGTATGGTGTTCATCAATTCATAAAGCAGTCCTTGTTTTAAAACCAAACATATTTTGGAAGTCATTTGTTGGAAAACATTTTCTCATATGGTTAACTTAAGTAATATGTTTCTTTAAACTTGCAATACTGCTAAGGATTTCATAACAGCTTATCTGATGTATCTAAAATTGTGTGAAAACTGAACTGATACATTTCCTCATGTATATCTGAATATGATTATTTTTGTAAAGAGCCCCTACAGCCATTGTGTGTTTGTCTAAAATGGTTTAGCTTGTTTCTGTCTGGTTTGCTGGAAGGTGGGTTCAAAGAAGATGAATTTAAATTAAAGCCCTTAACATGACCTATGTTTGAATCGGTTCTTTGTGCCCAGAAGGCAAAAGCAGCGCTCAACGGAGCAGACATATACGCAGGATGCTGTACACTAAAAATAGAATATGCAAGGGTAATGTTCTTCCTTTCTTAAATTCCTATATTCTTCTAGGAAGAAAACAATGATTAAGACTCACTGTTCGTTTATATCTTAACAGCCAACTCGACTTAATGTCATTCGAAATGACAATGATAGTTGGGACTATACTAAACCATATCTGGGCAGAAGAGGTAAGTGTTTTGTACTTGTTCTAACTTGGTGTTTAAATATGTATATGTGGTTAGCTTGTCTTACGCATTAGTCATTTCAAGCCAAATATTGCTGATGAAGCTCTCTTGTAAAAGGCATCCTGGAAAAGAATAACTCAACATTAGTGCCCCCTGCTGGTTTTATTGAGCTATTTAGTTCAACAAGGAGCCCACACATGCAAGCATGTTTGCAGTACAAGGACTTGCATTTCTCCAAGCAGCTCTCACTCTTTGGAGGAGAGGACACTGATGCAGACTATTGCTTACAAACTTGCACACTGCTTCTTCATGGAAAGGATTTTTCCCATATGTTGGACAAGGCATTAAGAAGGATAGAGGACTCCAGCAGGCTGACTCTACACTTCATCATGCACTACATCGGCATCATCAAAAGGCCCTCTGAAAAATCTCAGACTTGCAACTCACCTTGATTGCATACTGCATGCACCATCACCACAAGCATATCAAGGAGGACATGTAATACTACTGGTTTGCATGGTATGAATACCATGGTAGACTGTACCCATTCTAATAATATTTGCATGTATTTCCAGTCTTATATCCCTTTTAAAAATATGGTTGTAGAATAAAACTCCATACAATGGAAGTTCCAAACTTGTCTCTCTCTTGTACATTGTTGTAACTTTCTTTTCTGTATGTAAGAGAAAACTGAAGTTAGGCTTTCCAGTGTAAATACTGTCTCAAGGACTGCATTTATTCAAAGATAATTAACTTGGCAGCAGCCTGTCAAGTAAGGCCCCTCAAATACCAGCATTTGATGCAAGGTATAATTTGTCTAAGCATTTTTAATTGCAAAACCTAGTGGGAACATTACTTTCATCAGTAAAAACAATTGCATGAATATGTTAAAAAATTGCTATGTAGTCTAACTTCTGTAAATATCCTTTGTAACAAAATGATTTGTATATAATTTGCTGTAATGTACTTTTTGAAAATCTAGGCATTTATAACATGGAGTTGGCAACTTATTAAGGTAGAGTATCTTCTAAGTTTTAAACATGAAAGAGAAGACCAACTTGCCTTTAACTATTTCCAAAAGGTTGGGTTTTATCAGAAGTGCTTCACCTTGTAAAAATGTATAATTAAAACTTAGGCCTTGAACATGCAGAATTAAGAATTTGTAAAAGGTTAACAAGGGGTCTGCAGTACTGGCTAGCAGATTGTCCAACCTCATTACTTGCATCAATGCTTAAAGTTTGTTTCAAAACTATATACATAGTTAGAAATTGAAAAGATGGCAAGGGCTACCTTAAGTGGCTTAGGCTGCAATCTGATACACATTTACCTGGGAGTAAGCTTAATTAAATTCAGTGGGGCTCAATTCAGAATAGACCTGCATATGAGGGTGCTGCTAATAATTCACGTTATTGAGTTTCTGAACTAAGCAGACGCATATTCAAGTTATTAGCAAACATTCAGTTCAGGTAGTATTTAAGAACTATATATGTTGTCTAGGTAAACAAGACTATGGGAAATGAGAATCTTTTTTGGAAAAACATGCAGGTGTGCATTCTCAGTAGGATCTTTGAACTTTTTTTCTTTGAACAGCAGCAGGCTCCATGCTGTATTGCACAGTGCCTTTAAAACTCTCCCCAGTTCCCAGGGAGGATGTCAGGGACTCCTGTTTGAGAAGCAAAAGGCCAAAATTATCTTGGACATACAATACTTCAGATTCAGCCCACTACTTCTATCTTCTCTTTGAATTGCTCCCTTGTTCTTCTTAATATAAAGAAGAATGATGCTACAAAATGGTAGCTATAAGTGGTAAATTGAACTTCCATTCCCCTAGGCCAGTAGTCATAAATAGGAGTACAGACCTAGTTTATTCAAACACCCTTGCAGAGTTTAGCTTTGGAAACTGGTATTCACAGCAATTCTAATGAAGCAGCACAGGATACTTGAAGTATTTCCTTTTTATGTTGTGCATAGCATACTAATTAACAAGGATCAGGCAGCTTCTTCAGCTTGGAGAGAACACTAGAGATGTAGTACTGGTTTTTATAGTGAAGTTCCTGGCATTCTGAAAGATGTGGCCTACACAAAAGTGTCCCTGTAATAGGCTGCTTAACATGCATCCTTCAAACCATTCCTTACACTGTTTTCTTTCTCAATTAGCCTGCAAGATCCTGGCTTCAACCAAAATGCTCTTTGTAAATGAAACTTCTGTTTGGTTTCCTTCACACAGGAGAATGTGCCCAAGTTTAATCTTTAGTTGATGTGCTCAAAGTAATTTGAAATCCTGGTCCTTAACCAGAACTATAAGAATTTATCTTTCGCAATGTGTGCATCTCACCCTTTTCCCAGGGCACTCCAAGTGGCTTTTCAGCCTCAGAACTCTGTGAAGTAGACAGAGTGATTTGTTCAAAGGTACCCATTGAGCTTCAGAGCTGAGCTATTGATTTTTTTCCAATCCCAAGCAAAATACTATTGTATCATACTGGAAAATCTAAAGTGTTTGATCAGTGTTTCCCAAATTGTGGGTTGTGACCAGTGCGTCACAAGCTGAGCTTTGGTGGGTCCCGAAAAGTTCTGAATTTTTTTTAACTTTGCAAGCACTCTTGCCCAGTTTACATAATCTCTATTTTTTTCTAGTAAAGCTATATGGGTTGCAATAGATTTTCATTTTAGAAAGTGGGTCCCAGTGCTAAAAAGTTTGGGAATGACTGTGTTAGATAAACATGTTGGCGTGTTTGCAACTTTTTTTGTAGTACACTCTTGTGCACTCTCTTCTTTAAACACTTGTTACATAGCTTATGCTTTTCTGTTGGAAAGGAAAGCATAGGAAAAAAGTATACACACTGCAGGGTTTGAGTGAGATGCACACTGTTTTGCAATAAGTTCACTCTTACAGCTTAAATATAGACACTCTTCTGGGAGTAAGCTCCACTGAATAAAGTTGAACTTCCAAGAAGAATTTGCATGAGATTGTGCTGGTACTGAGAATTTAATTTTATTGAAATCAGTGGACATTGCTTCCAAGAAAATGGGTTTAGGATTGGGCTGCCAAAATCTCCCTCTACACTTCACATCAAATCCAATCGTTTTAGGAGCAGAAATCTCATTCCCATTGTTTTGAATAGGTTGCCAAAGCAACAAATATCTCAAATGTAAAAAAAAGTTTAAAAATGTCCATAATCAAAGTTGAATGCTTAAAAATTCAAGTAATTTCAGTTGAATAGATGTAAAAACATACATTTCCAGTCAAAATAAATGCAACTAGGACTGGATGTTTCTTATTTCTCTTTGCTTGGCAATAAGCTGATGTACTGGCACTTCAACCTGCTTCATGAAAGAAAGTAGTGTAAGTTTAACTACTGCTTATCAAAAGAACTTGCAGTACACATTTTACTGGGGTATTATGAATCATTGCTTTAATTTGGTGCACTGCTTTCATCCAGTAGTGTAGACCCCTTGGTTAACTTTACATTCTTGTATAAAATGCAGATTTGCAGAAAAAGCTTTTCATTGTTAAAGTGCTTTTAAAAAGTGGCGTTTTATTGCAATTATATCATAGATTGTAAATATTCATAGTATAGTAATGTATAGTTTTCTCAGCACTTGCCCATCCATAGCTGTTGATGTATTTATGTAGTTACACAAATGTGTACATACCCAAATGTGGTGCTCTGTGTTTACTGATTGTGAAACCATGTAATACAGGTTGTTGTTGGATTATGCTGAAACTTCTTGAAAGAAGCCTACTTTGATGAAAATGTGTTGCTGTTGAAGCTAATAGTGTGATTCAGGTACTGTCCTTCAAAAGTACTGCATTTACAACTTGTTTTTATGAGAGTTATAGGTAATTCCTACTCTATAGGATTGGCTATAATTCTGTATTATGTTAAGAGAACTGTCAGGTTTAAAATGTCAGTAATATTTACATGCAATCTTTTTATGCCAACAATAACTTTGTTGTCCTACAATTATATTTTGTGTTAAATGAAATCAGTTATTTAATGTTTTAAAAGTAACCAGCAGTAATTTTCTTAAATTAACCTGGAAGTACCTGGCTGGCCACTGTTGGAAGTAGGATGCTAGACTAGATGGACCCCTTGGTTTGATCCAGCAGACTGCTGTTATGTCCTTAACCAGAAAACACTATTTTCTTACCTTTTGATTTTTTTGTTAATACTCCATTTTCTCCTTAGACAGAGGGAAAGGTCGTCAGAGACAAGCTATTTTGGGAGAGCACCCTTCATCATTTAGACATGATGGCTATGGTGAGTGTGGTGGTCCTGGTGTGATGTTCTATGGTTTCCAGTGTTTGTAATTAAATAATCCATAAACACCTGTGGATTACACTAAAAGCATAGTCATCCAAGTGGACATGCCTGAATTCTTTTTAAACATTTTTGTTTGATCATTGCAGCTATTGAGTTATCAATCCATATTGTGTCATTAATACTTGTGGCTACAGTAAAACATGTATCTTGTCCCAAAGTGACAATTTTTCTCTCTGCAAATGTTTGTATTTTTTGTTGTGACAACTGACCAAGTCAATTTCTTAAATTTCTCATAAGCCAGCTGTTCCCAAACTCTCCAGGAGTCTTTGTGGGGGAGGAGGGAATGCAGCACAGTGATTTAGACTTGGAGTAGCACTTTAAAATCGCAATCTAGCACAGTTAGATGTGTTACATAATTGGAATAATGGGCTTAAAAACGGTTAACTCTGTTGGATTGTGGTTTTGGCTTCTTCCAAACTGCCATACTCCTTGAGAGGGTAAAAGCAAATGATTCGTTAGTTGATGGAATAAAAATTCTTGTATAGTCAGACAATATATTTTTGTTCCTATTAAATCTGATTTCTTAGAAATTGGTATACTGGCATTTCAGTGTATAGTTTCTTAAGGTAAACATTTATATGAGTTGTGGGACAAGTCATTTTTATGGCCACTTTCTAGAAAGAACTGGAACAGTTCTCTAGATATGTATTTTTCAGTGTGAGATGTTGCTGCAATTCGGTTTCTGCCTAGAAAGTGGTCCTATTAAGCATTGTGGAATTGCTTAGTAATGATTTTGTAGCTCGTTTGCATTTTTTCCCCCTAACATACATAACAAACATTTCACCCCCTAAATGAAATTCTGGATACATAAATGTTAAGAATTACGGTTTTCTTACAACTTGGTTGATCCTGGCTAAAACTTCATTTTAATTTCTTGTGAAAGACATCATGGAATAAATGTTGCTCTCATTGTGATGAAGAAAAATTGGCAGCTTTTATAATTTGCTATTTTTAAGTATGTACGTTGGCTCAGTCAACAAAATTAACTCAATAGTACTTTGTCTTTAGGATCACACGGTCCTCTCTTACCTTTACCAAGCCGATATCGAATGGCATCTCGGGATACACCAGAGCTTGTTGCTTATCCACTTCCCCAAGCCTCCTCATCTTACATGCATGGAGGAAACCCCTCAGGTTCTGTTGTCATGGTCAGTGGATTGCACCAGCAAAAGATGAATTGTTCAAGAGTCTTCAACTTGTTCTGCTTATATGGAAACATTGAAAAGGTAAAAAACAAAGTCTAGGCAAAGTAACTTTTAAAGAATAACCTATTTTAGTGCTCCTTCTAACTGGGCAAGGGGACACCTTTTCAAGTGGTTCACATCTTTTGTTTAGCAGGGGGAGAGTAACTATCCCTCTTCACTCCAGTACAGTGTCTTTTCTAGTGACTGTCTGCTGGTGTTTTCTCCTGTATCTTTTTAGATTGAGAGCCCTTTTGGGGTAGGGGATCATTTATTTGATTTTTGTCTGTAAACCACCTTGGGAACTTTATTTGTTGAAAACCAGAAAATAATCTTAATACTGTAATGGTAATACAGGTCGTGTCCTGTTATCCACTGGGGTTCCATTCCAGAACCCCTAGTGCAGTGGATTTCAGACTCTCTGGGAGTAAGTTCTTAGACTTAGGACTGGGGGAAGGCAGTGACGTGATCCCCAGGATCACACCGCTCAGGGGGGCTGCAGGGGCAAAAATAACTTACCAGAGCCTCCTGCAACCTCCTGGGGGTGCGGGGAGCCCTGCATGTCTGTCTGCAGTGCCCCCTGCAGCTTCGAAAGTGACAGTGGAGTAATTGTGCTTCACTTCCGTTTTTGTGGAAGCAGAGCACAATCGCTCCACTTTCACTTCTGAAGCTGCGGGGAGCCGTGCAGAAGGTCGCGCAGAGCTCCCCGTACCCCCAGGAGGCTGCAGAAGGCTCTGGTAAATGTACCCAAGCCCCTGCAGCCCCCTAAGAGGTGCGATCCTAGGGATCGCAACGCTGCTTCCTCCCGCTGCATCACAATGCCCCAGTCTGAAAAGCCCTGCCCTAGTGGATAAAAAAAATTAGTGGATAAAAAAACAGTGGAAAAATAAATTTAAAGACCCACTTCCAGGTTTCTTGCTGCTCTATTGCTCCTATTAAGGTCATGTCTCGATATTTACAGAGGTTTGATTCTGGGACTCCCTGCTGATACCACAAAAAGTGTTAAATAAAAACAATTTTTCAAAAATTAAAAAGTGTGACTTTACAGTTGTTTAAAAACAGATTTTCTTACTGTTTTAGACAGGCAGTCAGCAATTAGAAATTCAAAGGTCCCCTTGCCTTTGCCTGACTCAGCTGAAGAATGGAATGATCACTTGCATGACTGTCTCTCTACAACAATAAGAAAAGCAGTTTTTTTTTAAACTGCGATTTTAAAGAGATGCATTTTCCCCTTCTCCAGGCATCAGCACATTTCTTCTCATTTGTAGTGGCCATTCAAGTTGAGTCAAATTCATGTATAACAAGGTTGGACCTGTAATTTCAGTAGAAGAGCATTGTGTCACACATCTTCTAAGAAAAGATATAAAATCTCCTGTATTCTCATCCTTGTAACTTTGTCTTTTTTTTTTTTTTACCCCTGAATTCTTCAGGTGAAGTTTATGAAGACTATTCCAGGCACTGCATTAGTGGAAATGGGGGATGAATATGCTGTTGAAAGAGCAGTCACACATCTAAATAATGTCAAGTTATTTGGGAAGAGGCTTAATGTTTGGTATGTATGCATTCCATCTTTTTTAAAATACTAATATTTGAATATAATGTAAAAATTGTTCAGTATTGTCCATTCTGTTATTTTGCCCATTTAATACCTAAATACTTTAGTTAAAAGCTGCTTAAAAAGGTTTTTGAATCAATACTGTCTGTGTATACAAATAGGGTATAACAGTGGTTCCCAAACATCTCAGCGCTGCTACCCACCTTGTCCTCCCCCGTGGGTCATAATATGATACTCCTTTTGGTGCAGCCATAAGGGAGCGCCTAGAGGCTTCTTCCACATCATGCTGTGCTGGCAACCCACTCTACTGGCCTATAGGGGCCTCAGAATGGCCCACAGAAGCAGCTTCAAGTTTTTGGATGCAACATCCAGTCAAAAACCAGAAGTTGCTTCTGTGGGCTATTCTGAGGCCAAGGCCAGAAGAATGCGTCGCTGGCCATGTGTGATCTGGAAGATGCATCTGGATTGGCTCCACTTTTGAACCAACCAGAGGTGGGGGGGGGGACTTGAAACCATACTGGGCTCAAAACCCATGGGCTCGTGACCCACATGTTGGAAAACCCTGCAATATAACATTTTACTTCTGCTAATGTAGTATACAGGTCTTCAAGTATACTTCCCTGTCTTCAGTAACTATACAAATGAATAATTGATTAATTCAGTAATTGACAAGTGAAATGTAGAGCAAATTATGAGTTCATATTTTGTTGTTATGTTAACTTAGCTTTGAGAACATATAACAATATTGTAAACTTTTTTAATTGTAGTGATTTGTGGTTAATAAATATGTATTTTTAATTGTAGCGTGTCCAAACAGCATTCAGTTGTTCCTAGTCAGATATTCGAGCTGGAAGATGGGACAAGCAGTTATAAAGACTTTGCAATGAGCAAGAACAATCGTTTTACCAGTGCTGGTCAAGCATCCAAGAATATCATCCAACCCCCATCTTGTGTGTTGCATTACTATAATGTTCCACTGTGTGTGACTGAAGAAACCTTTGTAAAGGTAGGAACAAAAACTGCTGGATCACAGCTGTAAGCTAAAATGTCAGTCTGTGCTAACTCACTTAAATAGGTCTATTTTTTTCCCTTTATTTGTTGGACACTATACCTTTTCAGACAAGCTAATAACCATCCTTTTGGGGGGGGGGGAATGCAGTGTGTTAGTAGCTTAAGTAGATTCTCTTGTAGTTAAATGAATAGCAAGAGTTAAGTTAAACTCACGTTAAAATGAACACTTCAGATTTCTAGGCAATGAAGGAACCTTTCTCTGTGTGCTTTTAACCTCATTTCGTTCCTGACATAGTTTGTGCCCAGATTGCCCCCCCCCCCAGGATTCAGCTAAACTATTTCTAATATCCCCTACTCAGTGGCTGTGCTGCTTGTTGACTTTTCTTTGTGGCTGCCTTGGTTGCCTCTTCATATGTGTCAATATGTCGGATGATTGTGCATCATGTACATGCTGATACATAATCAAGCCATAAAATCGTCACCGCTGACTGGTATGATATATAATAATATAATATAATATACAGTATTTATATACCGCCTTTCTTGGTCTTTATTCAAGACTTTATTCAAGGCGGTTTACATAGGCAGGCTTATTAAATCCATGCAGGGATTTTTACAAATTGAAAGAAGGTTCTTTCTTTCAAGAACCACTACATTCAAGGTGTTACACTCCGATCTGATTTAACATTCTGGCCTCCATCCTCCCACGCTCCGAGCAGATGGAACTGCTCAGCTGCAGCTTGCCAGCTGCTTCAAGGTCGCACGGTGCCGGTGGCCTCGAACTGGCGACCTTGTGGATGTTAATCTTCAGGCAATGGAGGCTCTACCCTCTAGACCAGACCTCCTGCCCCTGATTGCTAGTACCTGTATAGGATCAGTAATTGTTAGAGGTGCTTGAAAACAGTGTTGTTTATTTTACTCAGCCCATTGTGTTCAGTAAGACTTGGGCTATAATCCTATCTTACTCATACACATCATTGTGCATAGTGCATGATACTGAGGGTTGTATCCTAAACTGCTTCCTCCATTTGCAGATGAAGCTTTGTTTGCACGGGGGGCAAATGCAGGGAGGAGTGCTTTTCACTTATCTCCCCTTTCCTCTGCAGCCCTTGAATACCTGCTCCTGGGAGTCCTTCACCCATCAGGAACAGATTTGCAGGACTGCAAGGGGAAGGGGAAATCAGCAAAAATAATATTTTCCAAAAAGCACCTTGAGTTCTGTCTATTCTTCATTGGCTTGCTAATATTATATCGGCAGCTTTTCTCCAGTGCCCATGCTGTGGTGGCAGATGATGCAAATATAGTCTTGGCTTCATCTTGAATGTGCTGTCTACCAAATTTTTGTTCAGTGGTTTTGTTCTTCTGAATGTCAGGTGAAGACAGTATTTTCCCTCTTCTGGTTCAGACTCTAATCAACTTGCTTTATTCCAGATTAATACTATATTTGCTGATATTGTTCTTTTCGAGGAGATTTGCATTGAGAAGATGCATGTGTGATTTTTTTCATAGATCTATAAAATATTTAAGGAAGAATAAAATATTTTCATATCAGGGACCAAACTGGGTGGATTTCCTTTTTTTCCTCTGATCCGTAACTTAGCAATACATTTTACAATGGGTCTTCAATACAGTTGATCTCAATGCAAAATGATAGTCAAGATATTTTACCAGGGCAGGGGCTAGGGAAACAGGTTACCATGATTCTCTATCTAAAAATCAACAAAATTAGAGCGCATGCTATCTTAATCTGAAACAAGCCTGACACTCCTTCATGCTTGATTAAATTTAGCAGTACTGCAATATCCTCTAGGATTAGTTTCTTGCTACTTAATGTGACTGTGTTTTCACTTTGTTTCTCCATCAGCTATGTGATGATCATGAAGTTTTGTCTTTTATCAAATACAAAGTATTTGATCCTAAACGTAAGTAAACATTTGACTTTTCAACTTCAAAAAAACAAACACCAGCCTACTAATTCTGAAGAGAAAAAAAAAACATGTTACTCCTGTTTTGACAGCTTCTGCCAAGACCCTTTCAGGTTTGTTGGAGTGGGAATGCAAGACAGATGCAGTGGAAGCTCTTACTGTACTGAATCACTACCAGATAAGAGTCCCCAGTAAGTCACTGTATTGATGTGTTCTTCACTCATTAGTTTTTATCAATTGGATAAAGGTTGGGCTGGGCCTATTTGGGCCTATTGGCCAGTCTGGGTTTCATTCTGAAGAATGGGATGTCTTACAGCACAAAGCTATTCTGCTTTCTTCCATAAAATACCCCATGAAATTCACTGTTACACAGCATTTATTCAACTTTGGATTACACTGTAAAAAGCTAAGCTGTATTTTAGAACAATCCCAAAAACTTGTTAAATGGCTACTTTAGCTAGAATGTAGCTTGTTACTTTCTCAGCATAGACCTTTATTTATATTACTGGATTTGTGTTTCTGCCACAGTGAAGCAACCAGGCCTCTTAAGTCTGTCAGAGTCAAAAGCATATTGACATTTAGAGAACGAATTAGCAAGAAATAGCAGCCATGCTGCTTCTAGGTACATCCAAGGCCAAAAACAGGGACAGATTTTGATCCCATCTAATGGCAGCTAAAGGCCTAGTTGGTTTAAGGAAAGGTGAACTTCTGGGATGGGAGAAGTTCACCTTGGGTGAACTTCCCCAATTATTATGACAAAAGTCCTGGCAAACACATTAACTGTCTATAACTCATGCTTGTGTAAGCAAGGAGTATCAACTTTAATGTGGGCAAACAGTCACAGATATTACTAATTATAATATCTTATAACTTTTGCTATCACTGCTATTTCCTATCTGCTTGTAGTGGCCCATTTCCTGGCCCCACTAAAAAGGTGTCTTTGGAGGAAGCTTCTAAGAAGAATTGTTCATGTTCATAAGAAGGGTTGTAATAACTGAACTTGGTAAATACCTACTCTTTTTCTTTTAACCTGAGAGGAAGGTTCTTGAAACTGAGTAGGCAATTGACCACATAATTTTTAAATGCTGATGTTGCTGCTTCTTAACTGAACCTGTGGACTCTTAGCAAGGTGTTGGCAGCAGAGTGATTTCCTAATTTTGGTATCTATGCATAAAAAATAATTCTTGCACTAGACTAGAGTTATGCCACAGAACTATGTAGAATGCAAACTGGTTTGTTTAGAAGGTCACAATAATATGTATATGTGAATGAATAGGGAGTTGTGCATCACAAGTGATAATTGCAAGAAATACCCAATAGAACTCATTATATTGTGCAACCATTTTTCACACACCAGTTATGGTAGCAGTATTCTGCTTCAGAAGAAAAATATTTACCCAACAAGTAAAATTTGCAGTTTGAATAATGATATAGAGCCCAATCCTATGCATGTCTACTCAGATGTAAGTCCCATTATAGTCATTGGGGCTTACTCCCAGATAAGTGTGGATAGAATTGCAGCCTTAGCCAGTGGTTCCCAAACTTTTTCAATCGGAAGCTCCCTTGACCACCTTTGACTTTGACCCCTTGACTAGCCCTTGGCCATGGTTCCCAACATAAATTTACACTTAAATGTAAATATCTGTGTAAGCCAATAATGATAAATACACTGTATTTGGGCTTCCACTCTTCCTAATTCCTGCAGAGGCAAAACTATTGGCTCTAGTATCTCTGCAAAAATAAATGTTAACCCCCAACACATGACACACAACAAACCAGCCTTAAATCCAAGGGAGGCAGGAAGGGAGGGGTGAGGGGGGACTGCCTCTCTCCCTGGCCACAAGCAGGCTCCTTGTCACCTCATCAAACCCCTATCCCTGCATATTCATTTGTGGTCTCCTCACAAAGGATGCCCCTTGCCACCAAGGGATATCCATTGCAGTGGTTGTGTCCAGCTCCATGTTAGGCAGGCGGCTAAGCCTGGGGGGAGGGCCAAGCAGAGCTGGCAGCTGCCTTTGCCTTTGCTTCCACGAGAGGGGCTGCTGGGATTGGGATGGGTCAAGAGAATGAAGGCAGTGGCAGGTATGTATGCAGGGCACTGGGTGAAAGGAGTACAGCTGCAAGGAGCACAGGGAGCCCCAGCAAGGGGGGTGTTTAAGAAGTCTTACGCTCCCACTGCCACCAGAGCACTTTGCAGGTGATCCAAGAAGCTTTGATGCACAGATGCTACTTGTGAGGCTCAGAGTGGGAAATCTGGTGGGTGCTGGAAACTTGCCTGACACTGTGCCTGGGAAGTCACCTGTTGTGCAGAATTGTTCCCTTCTGCTTCAAGCAAAATTGGAAATGTGCTGTTTTGGCCTTGATTCTCTGCCATAGGCATAAGAAAACAAAAGCTGATTCTGCTGTGCCCCAGGAAGCTGTGGCATACAGTTTGGGAACCAGTAATATGATATCCCTGCATCAGAAGTGTAACCGTAAGGGATGACATAAAGCGTCACACCCTATAAAAGAAACAGTTGTACACTTCTGCAGAATCAGTTGGGTTTTGATACTTTTGCACTTAGTATGATGCCAGTAGTAGGGCCAAATATCATACTGACTTCTTGCACAGACAAAAAAAAAAGCTTCAGAGAGCTTTCCTTCTCAAGCTCGCAGATTGTAAGAAGCAGAGTGATTTCTAATGACGTTTATTCTAAGTGTTGAGTTTCCTTTTGTATCTTACAGATGGCTCTAACCCGTATACCTTGAAACTTTGCTTCTCCACTTCTTCCCACTTGTAGAGCAGAAGAGAGCATGCTAGAGCATGGATTTTTATTTACAAACTTGAAACTGTGTTGCGTGCAGTCTTCGTATCTCAATTAACTTAAATTGTTTTTGGTTTTTAATAGTTTATAAACATCAGCTTTTTCCTTTTTTCTCCTAAAAGTAGATGTGTTAGTATCTTATGTAGAACTTGTTATGTAACTGTTATCTACAGGTGTTTAAACTGCCTTGTGGGTAGCATGTGCAAATGAACTGTATACTGTCCAGATCTTAAACTACAGTTTCCATGCATCTGTAAAATGTATGCATTTATTAAAGAACGTACAATGGGTATTTTCCTTGTAGGCTTAAATGGCAAGTACAATTATTATATTGGAATATTAGTTGTAAAAATCCTGGTTACTGCTCTTTGATTAAACTGTGTGTGTTGCAACAACTTTAAATGCAGAAATACATTTACGAAAACCTTTTCAGATTGCACACACTGATGTTTAGTAATGTAAAAGTATGTAATTTTAAAAGAATTTTACCAGTGAATACTTTTTTTTTTTTTGCACTAAATGAATTTAGGATTACTTTAAACAGTGTCTCTTCAGAATCATTTTTCACTTATATTGGTATGATGTTCCTATTCCTAATTCTAGCCTGGAAATTACATGCAAAACCAATAAACTCTCTACCATGAATAAATATTTTTTTCCTCACTGACTTGATGTTAATGATCTTTGGTATTGAATTAAACAACTTGCCATTGAGTATGGATTTTTTGGGCATATGCTGTATTCATGGTTTGTCTCAAGTCTAGAATAGGTTTAAAAATCTTTAATAAACTGCAATTTTAGCTTGCAGTGGGAGTTAGGGACAGTTGTGAGTTTTTGAGAAACCTTTATCTGGGAATTTAGTATGAAAGACATGAGGATCAATATTTGTTACAGTGGGAGAAAAACAGGTTAGAATTCAAAGACTTGGGGCACAAGTTCTGAATGCCTAAGAGTTCTGAATGCATGCAAAAGTCTTTTTTAATATGTCATATGGGCTCTTGTTCAGAGGGGAGAAAGGTAGTTAAGAGTACAGATCCAGACTCCCTGACTGTGGATTCACAACCATGGCTTTAACTAACTGTGGGTTCCAAACCCACAGTTAAGTTCTTGGAGATGCTCTGGTGGCAGCCAGGAGCCTTTCTGAGGCCCATAGAGGCTTCATGCAGCCTCTGATGCCTCAGAAACCCTCTCAAGACCGGCTCATTGCCAAATAACTGGAAACAGGGCTTTTTTTCTAATAGAACGCACCGGAACGGAGTTCCGGCTCCTTTTTTATGCAGTCCGGGGTCAGGGCCCTGGCGGGGTTTCCAAGGATGGCCGGGGCAAGGCAGGGCACTTGGCGAAGGCCTTCAGGCCCAGGGTGCACCCCTCGGCCAGCCGCAGGCACTTCAGCAGGAGGCTCGAGGTGGCCAGAGAGCCGGGCGCAGGATGTTCGGAAGCGGCTCTGATTGGCAGCACGCAGCGCCACCTTTGCTCCCTCTGGTGGCAGCCCGCAGGTGGCGGCAGCAGCCTCCACCTCCGCGCACCTGCAGGCCCCTTGGGAAGGAGTCGTGCCTGGGGAGGAGGCAAGTTCCCGTGCAGTTTGCTCCGGGCATGCTTCCAGCTGGAGGCGCGCCGGCAGCCCCTTCTCCCTCTGTGGGTCCAGCCGCTCCTCCAGGTCAGGCAAGGCAAGGCAGGGGGCCTGCGGACAGGCAGGGGAGCCTTGGGGCAGCCTCCAGGCTCCCCGCGGGGTTGTGGCAGGAGCCGGTGCCGGTGGAGTGCTGCCAGGCTCGTGGGGGCCACCGCTGTGGGCTCCACCAGGCGGCTTCCCCCGCTGGCCTGGGACACTGCTGCACTTGGCGCTGGGGAAGGGGCACGCTTGAACCAGCAGAGGGCCTGGCCAGCCAAGCAGGGGAGAAGCGGTGCTGGGCAGAGGGACTTCCCTGTGGAACGGGTTCAGAAAGGCTGACCCCCAGGGGTGCTGTTAAGCCCTTGATGGACTCTGCTGCCTCTTCTGTCCCTCCTGGACCCACATCTTCTCCCCACATGACTTTTTGGTTGAGTGACAGGCAGACAGGGAAGCCAGCATGGTTTCAATTCTGTGCTGAGAAAATCTGTAGCTGTTGAACGTCTACTTGTTCTAGAGACATTTGGCTGTGGATGATGAGGCAGGTGCAGTAGAGCCTCCCCACCAGAGTCCTTTGAAAAGTACTGCTGCAGTGTGAGGTGTGCATGCACTCACAACCCAAGTGCTACACATCTCATGTGGTGGCGGTGCTTTTTGGGAGGCTCTGCCTCACCTGCCTCCCCACCCACCGCACATCCATGTTGCAGACTCATGAAATGTAAAAGTATGAGGTCTTGCTGAACACAGGTGGGGACCGTTCTTGGGTGTTTCAGAGAGAGTTGCACCCTTTCTGGGCTTTTAAGCACAGCCTGAGACATTTGGCAGGTGGTGTTTTTTCTCTAGCATGAAGATAAAAGTACATACTGGGAAAAGGGTCACCTGTTGAATCTCAGTGTGTGCTAGGTTGCTCTTAAAGGTATAGGAGAAGAACCTGGAGAAACAGGCAACAATCTTATGGACATTGGCTGGAGTGATGAACAGTATTGCCTTGGCTTTCCCGTGTGAGAGACTGCCATCAGTAGCTGTATTGCAGGCAAAAACGTCACAGGTGCAACTTTCCCTCAGTTGGGTGCTGAGAGAAGCTTATGAATTTCTGCCTTTGATGCAGCTGTAGATCTCGGAACCATCATTTCAATAGCAAATTCAGGGAAGCTCGCTGGAAGAGCATTTGCTTTGCATGCAGATGGTCCTGTGTTCAATCCTCTGTATCTACAGGTAGGATACAGAGCATTTCCTGCCTGAATACCATTGCCAAGTTAGCATCAGCAACACCGACCTACATGGACAAATGGTCTGTCTCTGCAGAAGGCAGATTTCTAAGTTGTTCAGTTTGGTGTACTGACAGAAGTAAATAGCCCTGGTCCAAGATATGTAGTAGGCACCACAGGTATAACTAGCAGTTGTCAGCTGTGATACTTTTCTTGAGAAGTTCTATGACCAGAAATTCTCAATGAACTCTTATTTGCAAAGGAAATGGAGACCAGAACTTTTCTGGAGCTATAGCATCTTCTGATCCTTTATCCTTCAGTCATCATTATTGATATTGTATTGTATTCCATACAGCCAAATCCTAAACAACTTTCCAGCGCTGATGCAACTGCAGTATAGCCCCAAGGTAAGGGAATGTTCCCTTATCTTGAGGAGGCTTATTTCTCCAATAAAAAATGGTTTATAAATAAATAAATAAATAAAAGATTAACAAGTTGTGAGTTCCTGCACCTTTTTTTTTTCTTACAAAAAAGCACTGACTGGAAGTACCCGTTAAACTCCTTCGGGCAGCATTCTGAAGCCCACAGAGGCTGCACATGGCCTCAGAAAGGCTACAAATGTGACCAGAACAAGGTTCAGATTGCGTTAGAAGTCCCTGTGGGTCAGAACCCATGAATTTCATTATCCACAAGTTTTAGTATCCATTGGGGGGGGGGGGGGTCTGAGAACAGATCATCTGAAGCTACTGAAGTTCAACAATACTGCTTTGCAATTAAAAAATTCAAAAAGGTTATAGACACACAATGCAATCCTGAGAGGCACAGAAGTAAGCCCTGTTTAGTTCAATGAGGCTTACTCTCAGGAAAGTGTATATAGGATTGCAGCCACAATCAAATAATTGAATGGCTCACAATCTGAAAAGATGCAGAAGAACTCCAGTAACCAGTCATTAGAAAAGACACTACACTGGAGTGAAGAGGCACAGTTACTCCCCCCCATGCTACATATCAGAAGAGCACCATTTGAAAAAGTGCCTCTTTGCCCTGTTAGCAGGTCACGGAGTTTCTCTGTGGATCCTAACGCTTCCTAATGGTTGTGCTGAAAGAACACTACAAATGATGTCAGTGTGTGCCCTGCAAAGCAATCACCAGGGGGAGTCCTGTAACTCAACCTTATCTGACAATGAATTCATCTTGCTCAAAATCAAAGCACTGAAAAGGGGAGAGGGGGCTTGAAGTACACAAGTTGCTGGCTGTGCTTGTTTACTCAAAGGTATGGAGGCATGATAGAAGCAATTGTTGTGCTCCAATAATGAATCATTATATCACATACTGTGGGGGTTGAGACCTGAGTGAGTCTTTGCTCACACAATCCCGTAATTTCAAGAAAAGCTGCTTCAACAATACTGGGCTTCTCTGCCACTGAATGGATTTTCCATAATCCCCTTCCTCATTACTTCTGCTGCTTGCCTGCTCCAGAGAGAAAGAGTCTTTTCAGAAATATGATTTAGCATGTTCTATGTGTGCATTTATGAATCATGTACAAAATATGGAAGGCATGCTACCTCTGAGACACATGTCCCTTCACTGAATACTCTCCCTTGGAAGCTCTGATCCTTTGCAAGTGAGAGGGCAATTGAGGGCATTATTCTCAGTGCATCAAGGGAGTGTTTGCTTATTACATTGATACCCCACTCTTCCTCCAAGGAGCTTAAGATGGTGTATGTGTCCCAATACATTTTACAGTATTCTTCCCTTACACCATTCCTGTGAGGTAGGCTAAGAAATGACATGGTTCAATTCAGTGAATTTCTTTTTTTTATTGTTTTATTTTTATTGAGTAAAGATACGGGTAAAGGAACCAAATATACATGGGTTAAGGGTAATACAAGGGAGAAAACATTGGGAATTCGCAGAACTGCAGTTATTACCATTTTAAATCACCATAAAAAAAATTAATTACTGCTTTCCTCCATTTTATAATGTCAATACAAATTTAACAAAAATTCAATCTAATCTTGTCTATAATTGTCATAAACATTAATAAGGTTACTTTCGTCAATTTCAATTTTACTTAATTGACTCTTAAATCATTTGTCTATCCATCTATAAAGCGGGTTCCATAATTGCTGTATTGTTTCTATCTTACCATCCTTCAATCTTTCAGTTAAGACATTCATTTCAATAATCTCATATAAATCCACATATCTATAATGGGAATTTCTGAGCTCTTTCACATCTGAGCATAGATTAATCTTGCTGCAATAGTTGTATACAACAAAATATGTCTTGTATCATTATTACAGCTTTCAGGGAAAATATTCAATAAGAATATCTCTGGTTCAAAAGGTATAACACATTTAAATTATTTTGAATATTTATATGTACTTTTCTCCAGAATTCTTTTGCCTTAGGACAGAGCCACCACATATGGTTAAAAGATCCTTTTGCTTCTTTACATTTCCAGCATTTATTGCGTATGCCAGGATACATTTTTGCAAGTCTATCTGGAGATAGGTACCATCTGTAAAATATTTTATAATGTTCTCTTTCATCATTATTGCTTTGATTATCTTCATATTTCTTTTCCAGATCTGATCCCAGTTGTTCATTGTTATATTATGCCCAATATTCTTTTGCCACAGAATCATCACCTCTTTTACTGACTCATCTTCCATTTTCATATTTAACAAATATTGGTACATCTTCTTAATATAGTGTTCCTCATTTGATAGAAATATTTTATCAAATTCTGTCTCCATTGGGTAGATTCCTTCTTTTTTATCTTCCATCCATCTTGTTTTTACTTGTAATTCTGTCAGCCAATCCAATTTAATCCCTTTCTCCAATAACTCTTCTTTTGAATAAAGATCTGCTTTATCGTCTAATAAGTTGTCATATCTCTTATTTTGTGATTCTCGTATCCACATTGGCTTTGTATTAATTTCTAATGGTTTGACCCATCTTGGGATTTTCCCATAAACTTTATATCTTATTTGTTCCCAAGCAAATAATAATGCCCTTCTTATCAAATGTTGTTTGAAGTAACTGTGATACTTAGCTTTATCATAAATCATAAAAGCGTGAGGACCAATCTGCAGATCATGTAATTCTAATTTCAACTCTCTAAATTTTTCCAATTCTGCCCAGTCTTTTATCCAGTTCATTGCTGCTGCATAATAATAAATTTTCCAATTAGGCATTCCAAGGCCAGCTCGCTCTTTAGCATCTTGCAATAATTTCATCTTCACTCTTGCTTTTTTTCCTTGCCAAATAAAGTTGGCCGTAACTTTATTCAATTCTTGGGAAAAGAATTTCTTTAATATCACAGGAATTGTCTGGAATAGGAATAATATTTTCAGTAACACATTTATTTTTATTGTTGCTATTCTCCCCAACAATAAATTCAATCTGTTCCATCTTTTAAAGTCATTCTTAATCTCCATCATTAACTTTAAATAGTTATTTTCCATCAATGCCCTGGGTTTATCTGTTAAGATAATATCCAGATATTTAACTTTATTTGTTGTATTAATACCAAATTCTTGTATTTGCTGGTTCTCTTGTTTTTCAGTAGAAGTTTCGTTTTACCATAATTCATCTTCAGTCCTGCCATTTCTCCATATTCTGTCAAATTATCTATTAAATATTTTAAGGACTGCTTTGGATTCTCAAGAATGAAAGTAAGGTCATCTGCATACGCCCGGATTTTAAATTCTTCTTTTTGAACCTTCACTCCAGCAATTCTTTCATCCCTTCTTACTATATTGTTCAATACTTACAGAGTTAAAATGAATAATAATGGAGATAAAGGACATCCTTGTCTTGTTCCCTGTTGGATTTCTATCTTTCTTGTTGTGTCACCATTTATCTTTATTCTCGCTGTCTGTTTTGTGTATATCTTCTCTATTATCTTTATAAACTTTGGTCCAAAGTTCATCTAATGCATTTGTTGTATCATAAAATTCCAATTTACTCTGTCAAATGCTTTATGTGAATCTACAAAGATTAATCCTAATTTCTTCTCTGGGTGTGCCTCAAAATATTCTATTATATTGATGATAACTCTCACATTATTTTTTAAGTGTCATTTTGGTAAGAAACCCATTTGGTCTTGATGTATTATTTGTAACAGCACTCTCTTTAATCTTCCAGCTAATATTGATGCATAGCAACTGTTACCCTACACATGCCTGATCTTGTCTGATCTTGGAAGCTAAGCAGGGTCAGGTGTAGTTAGTACTTGGATGGGAGACCGACTGGGAATACCGGGTGCTGTAAGGCTTATACCATCGAGACTGAAGGTTGCCAACCACAATATTGATGCAAAGATCTTATAGTTTGCATTTAAAAGAGAGATCGGTTTGTAGTTTCTAAATTCTTTCTTTTCTGTATCTTGTTTTTGTATTCGCGTAATTAATGCTTCTTTCCATTAATCTGGTATATTTCCAGTTTCCCAGATATCATTAACCAAATTCTTAAATGGCAATTGTATAGTCTCTTCAAATATCTTATAATATTCAGCCGGAATTGCATCTGGTCCTGGAGATTTCTGATTTTTCTGACTTTTAATTGCTTCTCTTAATTCTTGCATGCAGATTTTTTGGTCCAGAATTTGTTTCTATTCTGATGTCAATTTTAACATATTATTTTTAAGTAGGTAATCCTTTTGCAGATTAAGGTCTATATTCTTCTTCTTATATAGTTGTTGATATAAGTTTATAAGTTTAACTTCTGAAGGTTGATGTTTCTCAATTCCATTTTCATCTATTAAACTGCTTATAAAGTTCCTCTGTCATTCTTTTTTCAGTCTATGTGCTAGCCATCTTCCAGGTTTATTTGAATTTTTGAAATAATTCTGTTTAATTAGTTTTAATTTTTTCTCAATTTCTTCCTTTTGTATACAGAGTTATATCTCATGTTGGAGTCTCTGTATCTTGGCATTTAATTCTTCTCTAGATGGATTCTCTTGGAACTCCTGCTCCTTCTTCTTCAATTTTAAAGTTAGTTCTTTAATACATTGATTATCCCTCTTCTTTTTCCTTGCTGAAAATTTCATCATAATTCCTCTAAAATATGCTTTGCTTGTATCCCAAATAATTTGTGGTCTTGTTTCTGGGTTATTATTTATTTTAAAAAACCAACTCATTTCTTCTTTAGCTAATTTTACAAAGTTCTTTTCTTTCATATCAATAATGTTCAATCTCCAGAGCCCTTTCCTCTGGGATTTATTAAGTTTTAAACTAATTGGATTATGGTCTGCAAAGGTGTTTGGTAATATTTCTGCTTCGAATATATCTGTCGTTGCTGTAATCCAACACATATCTATTCTGGACCACACTTTATGACGCGTTGAAAAATGAGTATATTGTTGTTATTTTTTCTGGATTCTGAACTCCATATATCAATCAAATTAAATTCTTCTGCCAGTTGTAAAAAAGATTTAGGTAAGTTTCCTCCTTTCTTTTTCTTCTTACTTGATCTATCTAAATTCATGTCAAACATTGAATTAAAATCACCCAGCAAAGTCAGGTCATATTCATGCAAGGGAGCCAATTTCCTACGTAATTTTTCATAAAATTTTTCATGTGAATCATTAGAAGCATATATGTTTACCACTAATAATTGCTTCTCCAAATATGTAATTTCTACCATCAATATTCTGGCGTCTTCATCTGCATAAATCAATTTTGGATTCAACCAAGGTTTAATATATAGGGCTAAGGCTTTTTTCATCTTTTTTATTTCTGCCATTTAAAAAAGTTCACCTAATTTATTGTTTTGTAAAAGCTTCCAATCTTTTTTCAATATATGCATTTCTTGAATTGCTATTAAATCTTTATGATCTTTCTCTAACTGATGGAATATCCTCTTTCTCTTTTGTGGTAAGTTTAATCCATTAAGATTTATAGATAAAATATCAAGTTGGGTATCTGGCATCATTATTCTATATTTTTATTTTTTATTTTCATTTCCCTCTTTGGTTGGGATCTTTGTGGTTTAGTTTTAGTAACTTCTTTCTTTTCAGAGGCATCATCCTGCTCCTCTTCCTCTTCTTCTTACTCCTCTTTTTCTTCATCTTCTAGACTGTGATCTAATCTTTCTTCTAATTCTTTCTCTAAATACATTGTGTCCTCCAGGGTCTCTTTGTTTTTTCTTCCACCATGATTATTTTTACTTACATCTTCTGGAGAGTCTTGTTGCTCTTGATCCTCTCTAAAGGTCTTCAGGAAGTCTCTCATTTTCATTACTGAAGTGATACTATATCTTTTTAATTGATATGTAAAGACTAAACCTTCTGGCAATAGCCATCTGTATCTCACATTCTCTCTTCTCAAAAATGATGTGAGGGTCCTATATTGAAGTCTCTTTTGTCTTATACTCCATGGGATTTCCCTTAAAATTCTCACAGAATTTCCCCCAACAGTTAATGTTTTCTCCATCAACGCTTGTTGGACCATCTCTCTCACTCTTTTCTGTGTGAATTTCATTATTATTTCTCTTGGGAAATTGTGAGTTCTTGCATGTAGAGATCTAAGTCTATACTTGTAGTCCTCCTTCAAGAAGTTCTGTCTCAAACTCAGTTTGCTCTCCCAACCAGTGTATAATTGTTGATATGATATCTTCTTGTTTTCCTTCTGGATAATTCTGAATGCGCAACATATACCTCACCTGTTCAAGCTCCAGCAACATCACATTTCTTTCTAGCGTTTGGTTTCTTTGCTCTGTGGCTTCAACACAAAGTTGAGTGAGTTGCTCAATCTTTGCCTGGTCAATTTTTAACTGTTCTTTCATCCTGTTCGCATCTTTCTGATTTCTATTGACTTTTTTACGTGTCTCCTTCGCCATCTCATCCATCTCTTTCAGTTTAATTGATAATTGATCCAGTTTCCCCTTCAGGTTTTTATCTAGATCAGAAATCTGGGTCTGCATCTGCCTTGTCTCTTCACGAAAGTCTCTAAGAAAATCTATAATTCCTACTTGGTTATCTTTCTTTCTTTCTGTGCTTTTCTCAAGGGTCAGCATTGTCTGGATTGTTGAACTCATGGTTGGAGATGATCTGTGTCCTTTTATTGACTCTGTCCTAGAGTGCTCCATCGTATATTAAAACAAAGGAAGATGAGCAGAAAACCAAAGACAGTGTACCCAGAACAGTATCTATCAGCCTTATGCAGGTATCTACTATAACAGTTCAATAAATCAGAATCTCAGGAATGTTTACAATATTAATCTCTCCGTTTAATGCTTGTTCACCACCCACGCAGATAGAAGGTCTCTTCAGCTCAACTTCCTTCAGAGTCCCCTTTACTTCTTCTCCTCTTAAGGAGGAGAGGGATACACTGTATCAAAATTATAACTATCTTCTTTCGAATATAATCTAATGTAATCCTTTAATACTTAACAAAATAATCCACTTGAATCCACTTAACTCCTCTTACAATCCTTTTTACTGCATAGCTTAACTAAATAGTTCCAGAGTATCAATTATCAATAATACAAATTAACATTTCTTATATAATTTCCCCACTAGTTTCCCTACTCCATGGTATCCTTATAAGGTGCTACAAATATCCCTTAATTGTCTGTTAATTGTTCTTTGTTGGTTGTTGATTGGTGCATAACAGAGCAGCTGGAGATTCTCAGTGGTTCACTCTGTTTTTTTCTTTACTCAGCGTGTGGTCGGTCTGTGGAACTCCTTGCCACAGGATGTGGTGATGGTGTCTAGCCTGGATGCCTTTAAAAGGGGATTGGACAAGTTTCTGGAGGAAAAATCCATTACAGGGTACAAGCCATGATGTGTATGCGCAACCTCCTGATTTTAGAAATGGGTTATGTCAGAATGCCAGATGCAAGGGAGGGCACCAGGATGAGGTCTCTTGTTATCTGGTGTGCTCCCTGGGGCATTTGGTGGGCCGCTGTGAGATACAGGAAGCTGGACTAGATGGGCCTATGGCCTGATCCAGTGGGGCTGTTCTTATGTTCTTATGTTTCTAAGTCTCTTGTTCTCTTGATTAGTTTTATTTAGTCTTTATAATTATAAATAAACTCAAACCACAGTCTTTGAAGTGGGTTTCTGAGGAGGTGAAGAATTCACCTCTTCTCCTCCTCCTCTCCTCATTAATAAGATCCCCTCAGAATCCCATTACGGGTTACAAGCCATGACGTGTATGTGCAACCTCCTGATTTAGAAATGGGCTATGGCAAGGGAGGGCACCAGGATGCAGGTCTCTTGTTATCAGGTGTGCTCTCTGGGGCATTTGGTGGGGCTGCTGTGAGATACAGGAAGCTGGACTAGATGGGCCTATGGGCTGATCCAGTGGGGCTATTCTTATGTTCTTATGTTCTTTAAGCAACTACTTGCCATCTGCCTAGCTACCTCTTCAAAGGCACCACATTTCGAAAGCTGTACTCACTCCTCCAGATGGTAAATTAGAAAAACAGGAGGTAAATTAGAAAAAGAATTAGAAGGTAATTCTAAAGAATTAGAAGGTAGAAGGTAAATTAGAAGGTAAATTAGAAAAACAGGAGGGTTTTCTCCTTCCTTAGAACTGCAGTCCAAAGGATAGGGGGGAGGGGAGGAATCCAGGCTGCCTCTGTCAGTTAATGGCTGACAGAGTTCCTTCACTTGGTTGCTGAAGAGACAGGTTCTGCCCAACCCTAGAGGTTGCTCTCCCCAAGGGTTTGCTAACCTAGAGTCTCAAGCACTTTCCTGGCTTCTCCTAGTCAGAAATAGCCCCTCCGAAGCTTTGAAGGGATACGCATAAAGCTGCATCTTGTTGCCCAGACTGTGACTCCCCCAATTCAGTGAATTTCATGGCTGAGCAGGGATTTAAGTTCAGGTCCAGTTCACAAAACTCTTTGGTGTGATGTTTACACCACATTAGAAAGATGACTATAAATGTCACTACTATGAATATAACAGCAAAAAATACTTCAAAGAAGGTCATTTTTAGTGCCAGCAATGGCTTATTACCACCATAACTGCTGAGCTATCAGTACAGCTGCAGCAATTTGCAGAAAGATTCCTGTCAGTAACAGATGCCAAATCCCCACAAGATGATTTGAATGAAATAACTACGTTCATTGATGCCAGTTCTCAACATTCCATTACACCCCAGTGTAATCCAGAGTTCAAGATGAAGAACCCAGAATGGGGGTGATGCAGGTAGGACCACAATCAACAAGTACTGTTACAGCTGGGCTCACCAGGCACAAAGGGCAGATACAGGGGTGTAAAGTGCATCCTTTTACTGTCTCCTATGCAAGTTAATGGCATGCTATGTTAAGGAAGAAAGTAAAGGGTTGCAACAGGGGACACTTTTGCAGTGAGGACAAAACCTGCTCCCACCTATGACACTATGTGGTCTGACTTTCACAGGGATCCTACCCAGGGAAGTACCACAAATAACTTGAAATTTTTATTTGCTCCCTATGTGCCTTTGGTCTCCCCTCTAAATGTATTGATTGGGTTTCACTTCTGTAGCTTGCCCCACAATCTCACATACAAATGAAATTATTTCTATTAGAACCAGGTTACACGACAGGGCTGCCTCTTATCCTCATTGCTTTTTGACTTATTTTTGGAGACCTGGTGGTGGGAGGTCTGGCAGGAGGTCTGGTCTAGAGGGTAGAGCTCCATTTGCCTGAAGATAACATGCCGGAAGCTTGAAGAAATGTGTGTCTCAATATGGATTCCTCAAAGGAACTAACACACTTTCAAAATGATGGCAAAGCAGTGCAAAATCCAATAATACGATGCCAGCATGCTTGTAGGAAGTTTGAGACTGCTAGACCAGTAAGACTATATAGCATGAATGAGTAAAACAGACCAGTTGATCTAAAACATGTTTCAGCATGACTATGCAAATAATCTGGAAGGGTTTTTCAATCTGCTTTCCATTTGCTTATTTGCCTACCCTGGTAAAGGTATTTGCCTATTTGATGTAATGCTTTTTGTGTATTCCTGTAAAATAATTTACATTTACATGCCACTCTTCCACCCTGAACCAAGGAGTCAAGACCAGCATTTGTGATTTGCTTCTCCATCTCTTCATTTTCCCCCTCACAAGTTAGGGAGTAAGGGAAACTGACGGATAGGGACTAGCTCATGATAATCTAGAGGTCTGTTGCCAATTGGGGAAAATTTCAACCTGGCTGTCCTCAGCCCAAGTCTAACACTTTAACCATTACACCACACTGGGCTCCATTCATGCCTAATGTAATACAAATGTTTGAATATTGTATTTCTTGTTCTTTGCCTGACCTCCCTCATCTCTCAAAATGCAAACATTCTACACAGATTCTCCTGTAGTTTGCAAGTGGAAGAAAAACTGTACAAATGAAAGCTTTACATTATTAAAAGGCACATTCCGCAAATCCACATGAAGCTTTCTTCAGCATGACCATGTTATGAAACGAATTGTGCAATGTGAATTCCATTGCCTAGTTAGGTTGCTGGAAGCAGTTTTGCTTAGGAACTCAGCCACAACATAAATGGCAGAGTGATAATGCAATCCATCAGTTCCACCCCCCTCCCCAGCCAGGTTTTGCATCACAGGAAAGACACTTAGTAAGAAAAATGGTGTTTTGGCCTTTACTATTGTTATGGGCTTTAGGGCAACAATCTAAACAGGCCCAGCCTATTATCTTTATAGAAACATCATAGGTGGTCTTAGGGTATTTTCATATAGAGAAGCCTACAAGTTAGATCAATGCACCTGTCACTCACAGCTAAGGTTGCCAGCTTCTGTTCCCAGTTTCTGCACTTGTGTGTTTGGTGGGTGATAAAGTTTATCTCCATGTGAAAAGTCTTCTTTAAAATTTCTGCAAATCAAGCTGCAGTTGATCAGGATAGCTGGATAGGATGGTCCCTGTCCTGTCCCGTCCCCCGCCGCACCACATTTTCCTGGTTGTGAGTCAAAAATTTATATTCTTCCTTTAAATTCCATGGAGAAGTAGAAAACTCAAGTGACTGAGGTGCCCTATCCTATCCAATTTTCCAGTGCCAGGGCAGCCATGCCAATAGGGGGTGTGCTGCATCCTGTGGTGGGGAGGCACTCACAGAGACCTCCTCAGGGTAAGGGAACAACCTCAGGGCTGCAGTGTGGCTGCACCAGTGCTGGAAAATTGGATAGGATTGGGCCCTGAGGCTCCTGTTCCTGCATCAAATATCTGGCGTGGTGTGGAGGGCCGGGAAAAAAATTTATATATAAAATTTAAATATATAAATTAGAGATGGAACTTAGATGAGTGAATAAATGAATGAATGGGCTCATTCATTCAACCTCTCTGGCCCTCAGAACACCCTCCAGACACAATCAGAGCACAGTTCTGGTCATGTTCAGTTGAGTGGGCCAGAGGCTTTCAGGGGACAAGAGGTTGGCCGCGGGCTGAAAGAGGCTTGCTGTGGGCTGCATCTGGCCCCCAGGCCAGGGTTTGGAGACCCCTGCTCTAGTGTGTTTCCCCTCACTCTCTCCAAAATGGCATGCACCTGACGTCTGGCTTGCCACAGCATGTGGGGGGCAAGAGCACCTGAAAAGATCAGATAAAAAGTGGGTAGGAAAAGTTGGGTCAACTAACCAGATGCATCTGCCAAAGTAGACTTTACATTTTAGTCCATCATTAGCACCACCATGCTGAAATATTTTAGCAAAAATAGCAGCCATGGAGTGGTCCAGTCTGTATCAGTGCCATGGAGCATGAGGGAGCTTGCCACCATCATGGCCATGGTACAGATTGGCCCTCCCCAGATAGATTGCAAGAAAAAACCTTTATTGCAAGGGCTTGATCCAGAACAGAACAGAACCATAGTTGGGTCAGAGGGTTAAAGTTTCCCTACTCCCCATGTTCCTAATTTGAATCAGGTACTTTCACATCGCAGTTACTATTTTTGAAGAACAATTAAGCCTGTTAGTACTAAAGACAGACTTAACATAACATCTAGTTTGCCCTAGGCCACCCACTTCAAATGGTTTTTAAAGGCACACACTGTACTCAGAATTTTTGCTGGGTACTCCTAGTTGAGATGCTTCCTGTTCCATTTAATCTCTTTTCCCTGCAAAAGTTGCTACCAAGGGTGCTTGTCTGGTCTTGCTTTGTTGAATTTCCCCTCCTCTCTTCCTAGCAGAGCCTTTCATCACCTTCCATTGGTCTCCTGCAAGTCTCCTTCCTGCAAGTCTCCCCCCTACTTTTCACACCACACTGTTAGATCCGAAGACTAGTCTAGTCCAGAATTCTTGTGCAGAAGATCATGATATGCTAATCAACCTGGGTTTACATAGAAAGATAAGCTTGCTTGTTGATAATTGTATCAGAGCAGGGGTGGCCAACCTTTCAACTTTAGGGCTCCTAGACCTTTAACAATTGTGTGGAGGAGAGAATTTCAGCAGGTGCAACTTGTCATCTGTGGGATGAGAAGCTGTACCTGCTGAAATTCCCTCCTCTACACACTTGTTAAAGGTCCAGGAGTCCCAAAGTTGAAAGAATGCCCGCCCTTGCAATACAGCCTTGATTATAATTTTTCCCCCCTTTCAATTGACCTGCACATTCTTTTAGGCAATGAAAGGAATCCCTGAGGTTTAAGCACAGCATGAATATTGTAATTACAAAGTTCACAATGAAGGCTGTTGATCACTGGTAGCCATCTACCAGCCTGCATGCAGAGACACTATAATATTTGTGGGCAGTGACTGTGTTCAGTTTTATTTTTTGACCAAAAACTCTTTATAGTTTTTAGTACTCTAAAACGTTCTCTCTGTTTTAAAGATTTGTGTTTCCATGCCTTTCAACCTGAAAGGTCTCCAAGGACTCCAACAGATCATTGCTCCTCAAAGTGTGGTCTGCAGACTGGTTGCCAGTCCACAAGCCATTGACTACTAGTCCGTGGGCATATCTCCTGATGCTTTCTTCCAGCTTCTTGGAGTCTCCTGAGGCTTGCAGCATGACTTTGACAGAAGCCAAGCTTTGTGAGAGGCTCTAAGAAGCTGGAAGAAAGAAGCAGGAAATACCAGGTAAGCCTATATGCCACAGACCAGCATTATATATAGTGCCAGACTGTGCCACATTGGAAAAAAGATTGCCGATCTGTAACAACTAGCCCTTTGAGTAGCACTGCAGTAGATTATACAATGAAATATTTACTGAGCTGGAAAGGTGGGTTTAGAAAAATATTAAAGTGTTTTGGGATATAACATCTTTTTTCTTTAAAAAGCTAAGCTCCATGCAGAAACATGTGCACAAGACACAAAGAGCTATGAATGACGTTTGTGTGTGCACACAGAAAGAGCTACAAAGAGCCACTGGGGTGGTGTGTTTCGCTGTGGGAAATCCAGATGCCACTTTCTACTCAGCTATAACATTAACTGGGTGGCCTACCTTGGCTGCTAGTTCAGCCTCACCTGCTTCAAATGCTGCTGTGACCTCCTTGGAGGCAGGGTGGAATACAAGTGTTAATATATAATGATAGCAAACACACACATTGAAAAATTAAACTACCTGCAAATTAAAAATGCTGCCTACAGCCACAGAAGCAACTATATGAAGTTCAACCTTTTTGTGTGTCTTTTAGAAAATAAAAGAGCAGTACAGTACTTCTCCATGTTCCTACAATTTTTAATTGTATTGGCAACCTTCAGTCTCGAAAGACTATGGTATCGCGCTCTGAAAGGTGGTTCTGGCACAGCGTCTAGTGTGGCTGAAAAGGCCAATCCGGGAGTGACAATCCCTTCCACACCGGGAGCAAGTGCAGTCTGGCCCTGGTCTGTCTCCCTGGCTATGGGCCTTCCTTCTTTGCCTCTTAGCCTCAGACTGTTGGCAAAGTGTCTCTTCAAACTGGGAAAGGCCATGCTGCACAGCCTGCCTCCAAGCGGGCCGCTCAGAGGCCAGGGTTTCCCACTTGTTGAGGTCCATCCCTAAGGCCTTCAGATCCCTCTTGCAGATGTCCTTGTATCGCAGCTGTGGTCTACCTGTAGGGCGCTTTCCTTGCACGAGTTCTCCATAGAGGAGATCCTTTGGGATCCGGCCATCATCCATTCTCACGACATGACCAAGCCAACGCAGGCGTCTCTGTTTCAGCAGTGAATACATGCTAGGGATTCCAGCACGTTCCAGGACTGTGTTGTTTGGAACTTTGTCCTGCCAGGTGATGCCGAGGATGCGTCGGAGGCAGCGCATGTGGAAAGCGCTCAGTTTCCTCTCCTGTTGTGAGCGAAGAGTCCATGACTCGCTGCAGTACAGAAGTGTACTCAGGACGCAAGCTCTGTAGACCTGGATCTTGGTATGTTCCGTCAGCTTCTTGTTGGACCAGACTCTCTTTGTGAGTCTGGAAAACGTGGTAGCTGCTTTACCGATGCGCTTGTTTAGCTCGGTATCGAGAGAATGAGTGTCGGAGATCGTTGAGCCAAGGTACACAAAGTCATGGACAACCTCCAGTTCATGCTCAGAGATTGTAATGCAGGGAGGTGAGTCCACATCCTGAACCATGACCTGTGTTTTCTTCAGGCTGATTGTCAGTCCAAAATCTTGGCAGGCCTTGCTAAAACGATCCATGAGCTGCTGGAGATCTTTGGCAGAGTGGGTAGTGACAGCTGCATCGTCGGCAAAGAGGAAGTCACGCAGACATTTCAGCTGGACTTTGGATTTTGCTCTCAGTCTGGAGAGGTTGAAGAGCTTTCCGTCTGATCTGGTCCGGAGATAGATGCCTTCTGTTGCAGTTCCAAAGGCCTGCTTCAGCAGGACAGCGAAGAAAATCCCAAACAAGGTTGGTGCAAGAACACAGCCCTGCTTCACTCCGCTTCGGATGTCAAAAGGGTCTGATGTGGAGCCATCGAAGACAACATCGAAGACAATTTTTAATACAGGCCTTTATAAACCTTGAACATCTTCATGATATTGTGTATGCCCACTGCCAGTTTGCCTTCCACTGTTAAAGCATTGTATCATGGGGCCAAACTAGCCGAGATGCTGGCACAGGACTGGCCTATCCATGAGGCCCACTGAAGTGGTTGCCTCAGGCAGCAGTTTGGTGGTGGTGGGGCTGTCATCTCTGTCCGCTGATATCTCCTCTTCTTCCTTACACACCCTGGACTGAGAAGGGACAGAGGGGAAGAGGAAATGTGGCTGGGAGGACAGTGCTGAGCTAGAACATTGAAGAGTGGGAGTAGCAGAGGCTGAAACCTCTTTGGGTAAGTGGAGTAGCATTTGACATGCCGCCTCAGGTGTCAAGAAGGCTTAGGACAGCTCTGTACCAGCAGACATATTTCTTTTTACATGTCTGCCCCATTCACCTTTATAGTGGTGGTGTTGGTGGTGCAGGTCTTACATTAACAGTGAGAAGGGTGTGTGGGAGAGTAGTGCTGAACCTTCACCCCTCGCATGCCCCTGCCCCCCTCAGTTCATTGCTTTGGGATCATTGTTCTGTTCCAGTTTCACTTCCAATAATGGAGCTGGGAATGTAGTAAAGGGGCTAGAGCAGTGGTTTCCAAACTTTTTCAACTGTTGGCTCCCTTTACCTACTGTGCCTTTGGCCATGGATCTCCATTAGGGCTACAGCCCTATACAACCCTATAGAACCCTATAGGGCGGCAGGGTTTTTGCGAGGATTCTGCAGCTCCCCGGAGAGCCGCAGCTCACAGTTTGGGAATCACTGGGCTAAAGCAACTGACCCTAAGGAGGGAAACTGCTGGAGGAGGAAGGATTCAGCATCCCTTCCTGTTGCGTGAATTCCGTGTGCACACTAGTGTGTGGGTTAGTAGCCCAGTGTGAGGAAAAAGCCAATTATCACACAAGGTGGAAAGATCAAGGCAAACTTTATTCTCATGTGAACAGAGTGTACAGTTCAGTGGCCAAACACCCTGATTGAAAGAACACACTTCCTAAGGGGAGGCCAAAATCTGATTTTATACAATGAGAAACAACAAAACGGTTACATTGTAGGCAAGCACCTAATGTATCAGCGTTAGGGTCATCTACAGAGAACAGAGGTGCCGTGCACATTACTGATAGCTCCTGAGCAGCAGTGTGTCTATGTCCTTTGGTGCTGAGTGCAAAAGGCCCTTCGTGCCAAGTGCAAAGGGGTCAGAGCTAGGCCTCTGTGTTCTGGTATTCCTTTCAAAATGTGTCACTTCAGCTTTGTTTCACACATCATTCCTTTACTAGTCAAATCAGAGTCCCCATCCCTGTATATTAATAGATTGAACATGTGAATGAGTTGTTGCTTCTGCTTGGGCCTTAACGTTTACTTTCGCCACAGACATTTATTTTGCAAGAACTACTCTGAACCTACTCTGAGGTTAAGTGTTACACCTCTGCATATTTTCTGCTTAACTATGCACACACTCCACCCTTCTGTCCAGGCTGCCTGAACAGAAATACTGTCTGGTTTCCATTCCCTGGGATTCCAGGAATTTCAAATTCCACCCTAAAAATGCATTCCTGAGAGAAGCTGCATGATAACCAGCATAACAGGAACAACAATTTTATTTCTGCAATTGTCTACTTTAAAAGTATAGGCTGCCTTCCTATGCACACAGATGGCTTGACTGACTGAGCTATATTTTGTTTTATTTTTAAGTCTACAGTATATCCCACCATTTTGCTGACGCCTCAAGACAGCAAACAGCAAGGATAAAATGACAAGATCAATAAAATATTAAACAGTATAAACAAAACTAAATGCAGCAGACACCAGCACGCTGACATTAGGATCAACTGAGGAGTAAGACCCATGGTGTAACAATGGCAGTTACTTCCATGTACAAGTATATAGGATTTTACCCTTGCAACAGCAAATAAAAAGATTCCAATTTAAGGGGAAGAAGAGAATCCTAACAGAATGACTCAGAGCCTGTTTACGTAATTTGTTTTAATAGAGTTAGGGCGCAATCCTAACTGGCAGTTATGCCGGTATGGGTGGCCCTGGAGGGTCGCAAACGTGCTTCGCAAAAGGGTCAGCCTTCTTAGGTGGGAGCTGTGTTGGCACTTTCAGATGCGCCAATGCGCAGACGGAGGCAGAAGCCTCAGCCATGGTTCCTGCACCACCACTTGTGTCGGCGTGAGTGCGCTGACATAAGCAGCAAAGGTAGGCGTGGGGGAGCATGGGGAGGGGGCTGGAGAGGACATTACTGGGCAGGGGGAGGGCGGGCACGTGGGGCGGGCACGTGGGGAGCCGGGGGTGGGGCTGGGACCCAGCGGTTATGCCGGGTCCCAACCCCCGTCCCTGGGGCAAGCAGAGCGACTTCAAGCTGCTCTGCTCTCCTTGGACTTGCGCCACCTCTGGAGGTGGCACAGGTCCGAGAAGACCCATAGGGGCATGCAGCCCTTACCCACGGGTAAGGGGAAGAGCTTCCCCTTGCCCGTGGCTGAGCCGCTGCTCGCACATTGGATGCACATTGGATGCAGCGCAAGCCCAATCCATCCTCCTCCCCACCCCATCCCCTCCTCATTCCACCCACCCCTGCCCTGTTCCGCTCCCTCCCACTCCCTGTGTCGCTTTATCTGCAGTGGAGGGTGTTACTGCTTAGGCGTCTCATGGAGCCAGCTGCTTGCTGTTTGTGGTGGAGGTTAGGCCATGTCTGTCAGCGCTGTTACTTTGAGACAGTCATAATGGGATTTACTCTGCCAAAACACTTGTTCTGCCAGTGTAAAGGCCCCTTCGGATTGGGCCATTAATGATATAACATCATCATGTCAGGAAAAGAAATTAGGAATAGCTTCCATTATAGTTGACAACTCTCTGAATTTATCATAACATGAAGTCAGACCCTGTGTTCCTTTTTTCCCCTCATTGAAATGTCAACCAAAGTTCATACATAACAGGGAATAAGGTGGACGCTACCCCTTCAAAGACCGGCATGACACCTCCAGAAATCAGGAGACGTTTTCAGGTGACTACTGAAAGCAGTCCTGGAACTTAATAGGGCCTCCAGGAATTTCCAACATTACACAGTGTGTGTGTGTGGGGGGGGGGGATCTCCAGGAACAGGTTTAGTCAGAATTTGGCAGCTGTAGCAGAAAAGGCACAGAAACCCAGATCCAGAACAGGTATGCCGTAATGATGTCTCTCTTTCAGCAAGCAGAACATTTAGCCAAACTTAGCTATGCAAAAACTGCCATGATGGTTCAGATCAGTGGTCAATCTAGCACAGCATGTTAACTGTGGCCAGCCAGGTAACATCTCTGGGATGTTACCAAGAAATGTTAGAATAATATCTATCCTTGTTTATTCCCTAGCATCTGGTAAGCTGAGAGATATTGCCTTGGACAGCTAAGTTTGCATCTCTGGCTGTCATGGATAGTAGCCACCTATAAATCTAACCTCTGTGCAGCTAACCAGTTAAGAAGTTGTTGAACATGTATAGCTGCCTTGTACTGTGTCAGATCATAGATCCATGCAGCCCTAGCTCAGTACATAGACTGGCAGACCTATGTGGAGATGGGGAGTGAACCTGGTATCTTCTGCAGACAAAGCATAAGAACATAAGAACATAAGAACAGCCCCACTGGATCAGGCCATAGGCCCATCTAGTCCAGCTTCCTGTATCTCACAGCGGCCCACCAAATGCCCCAGGGAGCACACCAGATAACAAGAGACCTCGTCCTGGTGCTCTCCCCTACATCTGGCATTCTGACTTAACCCATTCCTAAAATCAGGAGGTTGCGCATACACATCATGGCTTGTACCCCATAATGGATTTTTCCTCCAGAAACTCATCCAATCCCCTTTTAAAGGCGTCTAGGCTAGACGCCAGCACCACATCCTGTGGCAAGGAGTTCCACAGACTAACCACGCGCTGAGTAAAGAAATATTTTCTTTTGTCTGTCCTAACCCGCCCAACACTCAATTTTAGTGGATGTCCCCTGGTTCTGGTATTATGTGAGAGTGTAAAGAGCATCTCCCTATCCACTCTGTCCATCCCCTGCATAATTTTGTATGTCTCAATCATGTCCCCCCTCAAGCGTCTCTTTTCTAGGCTGAAGAGGCCCAAACGCCGTAGCCTTTCCTCATAAGGAAGGTGCCCCAGCCCCGTAATCAGCTTAGTCGCTCTCTTTTGCACCTTTTCCATTTCCACTATGTCTTTTTTGAGATGCGGCGACCAGAACTGGACACAATACTCCAGGTGTGGCCTTACCATCGATTTGTACAACGGCATTATAATATTAGCCGTTTTGTTCTCAATACCCTTCCTAATGATCCCAAGCATAGAATTGGCCTTCTTCACTGCCGCCGCACATTGGGTCGACACTTTCATCGACCTGTCCACCACCACCCCAAGATCTCTCTCCTGATCTGTCACAGACAGCTCAGAACCCATCAGCCTATATCTAAAGTTTTGATTTTTTGCCCCAATGTGCATGACTTTACACTTACTGACATTGAAGCGCATCTGCCATTTTGCTGCCCATTCTGCCAGTCTGGAGAGATCCTTCTGGAGCTCCTCACAATCACTTCTGGTCTTCACCACTCGGAAAAGTTTGGTGTCGTCTGCAAACTTAGCCACTTCACTGCTCAACCCTGTCTCCAGGTCATTTATGAAGAGGTTGAAAAGCACCGGTCCCAGGACAGATCCTTGGGGCACACCGCTTTTCACCTCTCTCCATTGTGAAAATTGCCCATTGACACCCACTCTCTGCTTCCTGGCCTCCAACCAGTTCTCAATCCACGAGAGGACCTGTCCTCTAATTCCCTGACTGTGGAGTTTTTTCAGTAGCCTTTGGTGAGGGACCGTGTCAAATGCCTTCTGAAAGTCCAGATATATAATGTCCACGGGTTCTCCCGCATCCACATGCCTGTTGACCTTTTCAAAGAATTCTATAAGGTTCGTGAGGCAAGACTTACCCTTACAGAAGCCATGCTGACTCTCCCTCAGCAAGGCCTGTTTGTCTATGTGTTTTGAGATCCTATCTTTGATGAGGCATTCCACCATCTTACCCGGTATGGATGTTAGGCTGACCGGCCTATAGTTTCCCGGGTCCCCCCTCTTTCCCTTTTTAAAAATAGGCGTGACATTTGCTATCCTCCAATCTTCTGGTACCGTGGCTGTTTTGAGGGACAAGTTGCATACCTTAGTCAAGAGATCTGCAACTTCATTCTTCAATTCCTTAATAACCCTTGGGTGTATGCCATCAGGGCCCGGTGACTTATTGATCTTTAATTTATCAATGAGGTCTGAAACATCTTCTCTTTTAACCTCTATCTGACTTAACTCCTCGGTTAGGAGGGGCCGTTCGGGCAGCGGTATCTGCCCGAGGTCTTCTGCCGTGAAGACAGATGCAAAGAACTCATTTAATTTCTCTGCCATCTCTAAGTCTCCTTTTATCTCCCCTTTCCCTCCCTCACCATCCAGGGGGCCAACCGCTTCTCTGGCGGGTTTCCTGCTTCTAACATATTTGAAGAAGCTTTTATTATTCCCCTTAATGTTGCTGGCCATGCGTTCCTCATAGTCTCGCTTGGCCTCCCCTATCACCTTCTTACATTTCTTTTGCCACAGTTTATGTTCCTTTTTATTCTCTTCATTAGGGCAAGACTTCCATTTACGGAAGGAAGCTTCCTTGCCCTTCACAGCCTCTCTAACTTGGCTGGTTAGCCATGCGGGCACTCTCCTGGATTTAGTGGAACCCTTCTTTCTTTGCGGTATACACCTCTGCTGGGCCTCTATTACTGTTGTTTTAAGCAGCCTCCATGCACTCTGGAGAGACTGGACTCTTTTTACCCTCCCTTTCAACCTCCTTCTAACCAGCCTCCTCATTTGAGGGAAGTCCGCCCGTCGGAAGTCAAGGGTTTTTGTTAGAGATTTGCTTGGTATTCTTCCCCCAACGTGCACATCAAAACGGATCGCAGCATGATCACTGTTCCCCAATGGCTCAGTAACGTTTACATCTCTAACCAGGTCCTGCGTACCGCACAAAATTAAATCCAGAGTCACCTGTCCTCTGGTGGGCTCCTTGACTAGCTGATCTAAGCCACAGTCATTTAGCACGTCAAGAAATCCGGTTTCCTTATCGTGACCAGAACACAAATTGACCCAGTCAATATGAGGATAATTGAAGTCCCCCATGATTACAACCCTGTCCTTCCTTGTCACCTCCCTGATCTGTTTAGTGCTCTGCAGTGCTCTGCCACTGACCTAAGGACCCATCCCTAGTGATTATCTGTGATTTAAAAAAAAAATCTTATTATGCATTGTGTGAAATAGCTCCTTTTGTTTGCTTTAAGCCTGCTGCTTATTTAATAAATTATCCATTTAATTTCAAAGCAGCGTTTTGTATTTTGAAAGAACAAAAGAGAAGAGGTTGGGTGTTATTTTCTTCCTGAGGAGACAATCAGGAGCAGGCCTTGAGTATATATATTCATTTTTTTCATCCACCCTGCTCCCTTCACCTCTCAGAAAGTTTATTTCTTCTTAGTTTTAAATGTGGTTTCATGTGATTTGCTGCATTTTTAAAAGAGAGTTTCACATTGTCTATTTTTATGCTGGGATTTCTGCATCTGAATATTTCACCTGGCAGTGTGAAGAGTTGAGGAGAGGAGGAAAGGTGCATGTAGGTCTCCCATAGATCCTGCTTGTCTTAATCGGAGGTCTTCCTCAGGGCTAGTCCATCCATGAGAACAAATGAAGCAGGCAGCAGATTGGTGGTGCTGGGGTACCTGTCTGTCCACCAACTTGTCTCATGGCTCCTCCTTCTCCTTCCACTTCCTGGATTGGTAAAGGAAGATGGGAATAGCTAGGAAGAGGAAATGTGGAGTGGAGGAGCAGATTCTGGCACATCATCTGGCATGCTTCCTCAAGCATCAGAAAGCCTTGGGTTGGAACCAGCTGTTCTCCAGATATCGTTTTGCCTGAAGTTAGACAGTTGGCTACAGAAAAAGGATCTTTTCTATAGTGGCAATCAAACTGTGGAATTCTCTCCCTGGGCATGTCTCCCAGGCATGCTCTGCTATTTTTTAGTCACCAGCTGAAGTGTGTCCTGAGCCCTCAGGCTTTTAATGGCATCTCATTGCCTTTTACAATATCTGTTCCTCCTTTTAAAGAGATGATTGCTTTAATCACCTCATCTCCCTAGTTCTACTGTTTTTATTGGTGTTGCTTGGGTCATTGCTCTTATTATATTGTTTTATTAAAAACATTAATCTTGCTGATATTATTAGCTTTCTTGAGGTATTTGCAAGAAGGCAGGTTGTAATTCCCCAAATATGCAAGCAAACAAAATTGAGTCCACTCAAGTCCATCACTGTCTCAACCTCTCTTAGAGGCAAAAGTAATGTCTGAAAAAGCCCAGAAAAAGTATTTTTCCTGTTTGCTATCTCCCCCCCACCCATACATCATGCCCACCAGGTTTGTGGTTACAAAGGATTCTGTCATTAGCAGTTGCCTCTTTCCAGGCCCCACTGAGAGTCAGTAGACCTGGAAAAATACAGCTTTATGCCTCTGAGCCCAGCTGCCCTCTTTTCCCTCTGACTTTCTGTGTGCTTAGTGTCTCAAAGTCTCAGTGACAGTGTGAATTCCACTAGTGTGATGCCAACTCTCTCTTTTAGATCATTAATGAAGCTATCAGATATATCTGTAGACTTGACACAAAATCTACACACCCCCTCTACACACTGCAGGCAAAGCAGTGCTCTGCCACTGACCTAAGGACCCATCCCTAGTGACTATCTGTGATTAAAAAAGAAATACAATCGTATTATGCATAGTGTGAAATAGCTCCTTTTGTTTGCTTTAAGCCTGCTGCTTAATAAATTATCCATTTAATTTCAAAGCAGCGTTTTGTATTTTGGGATACCTTCCCTCAGGTTTCTATCAGGTCACCTATCAGAACGCTTCATTGTGACTTTTCTTTACCCAGAGCACAGCTTAATTTTGGTGGTTACAGCCCAGCAAGAGATAGCTGTGTTACTCAAAACAGTTCACTAACTGGGGGGCAAAAAACCAAGTGGAAAGTGAAGCCTATGTGTGTCCATAATCAGAGCAGGGAATGACCAGCTGTGCAACAGGGTCTATATCCATTTTTAAAACTTTGTAAACTGCCCTAGCTTCTCTGAGAGCATTTGAAGAGCACCAGGGACTCTATAAATGGTACTGGAATTTGCTTGGCATGATGTATGTAAGGCCACATATTGACAATTCACCCATGGACTAGGAATTCCAGTTCCAAGATCCTCCTAAGTTCCTCTTAGCATTTGGCTACCTAACCATTGACTGCCCCTTTGTAACATCACAGCAGCTAGGTCAATGGCAGTCCAAGAGTCCATTCATTTCTGCCATTAGTAGTAGTGAAGGGACCAATCAGTGAAGGGACCGATCAGTGTGACATACAAGCTGCTACAGATATAGTAATATTACATCCGTAGGTGTTTCTGTAATTCAGTTATATGCAAAAGCCATGTTTCTTTATTCCCCCATTTTGGATTTCCTGGTGGCTAGTTTGATAAATGCATACAGCAGTCCTCCTCCTCTTATTGTGCAACATATATAAGGCATGGTTCCTTTTTAGCTGTTTGCTGTTATGGAAGAGCACAAAAGGCACCAGCAGACACGGCAAAAATGGATGGAGTGAAACTCTAGTCACCTACATTTTTCTCAACTGTTAGAGTCAAATCTCATGACATGCATGCTCTAAACGTGCCCTTTTGCTGTACCGTCTCAAAGTTCTTATAAGTTGAAGCTTGAAAGTGAAGAAGTTTTTATCCAATGATGAAGCTATTAGGCAGCTATCCAGGCATGTTCACCTGTTTAGTATTTAGACTTAATGGCATTTCAACCTTCCACTCCAAGGTTGTTCTCTTGTTTGTATGTATCAGTTTTCTTAATAGGATATAAACTTATATCATATTGTAGGAAACATTGTAAGTCGCTAGCAACTAAAGCTCTGTTCAAGGAGCTGGGATCAGTCTTAAAGTTTAAACTGTCAGGGACTTGGATATTCCCTGATCCACCTTCTGTCCCATTTTGGAGGTCCACTTCCACATTCTCCTGATATCAGAAGTGCAACAGTTGGGCACAAGAGAAAGAGCCTTCTCAGAGGTGGTGCCCAGGCTCTGGAACACCCTCCCCAAGGAGGTGCACCCATCTTTGTCACTGCCCAACTTTCAGCAGGCAGTGAGGACTATCCTATTCCAGTGTGCTTTTAATTAGCCTGTCTTCATATGCCAGTTTTTAAACTGCTGCTGTGGTTTATGCTTCATTACTATGATTCATTTCTAATGTTTTTGCATATTTACAATTTCTGTTATATTGCTTTGAGTTATTTGCTGCCTCACATAGAGTTCTAGTGCACAAAGGTGAGCTATAATAATAGTGACAAATAAACACGTCAGCGACCACTGAAACACCCAGTATCTAAAGACAGACAAACCAAATCAGACATGACATCCGGAAATCCATGATCAATTTTTTTAAAGGAAAAGCAACCCCTAGGTAGGGGTGGGTGGGTGAACTGGACTGGAGACATGATGCTGCGGGAAAGCAGAATAACTTTGAACCCACTTCCCCAATTTAAGTTTGCCCCGAAAGCTATTTGCCATATGGGCAAAAACATACAGGTATCACATAGGAAGGAAGGTCATTTCATAAATTCTGCAAAAATGAAAGTGTATGTCTTTCCCTTGGGTTGAACCATTTGGGAGCAGGTTGCAGTCTGGAAGTGTTGCATATTTGAATGTTCCTCAGTACAAAGAACAATCTGCACAGACTGGGCCAAGATCCAAAATAGGAGTTTTTTGGTCTGCACACTGCTGGTTAAACTACACGAGGCTGCAGAACGGAGCCAAACAATGGCAGCATTGTCCTCCCAAATCCCAGCATGACTCCACCTGTCCATTTCCTGACAGTTCACTGGTGCTTCTGCATCAGCCTGGCTACAAATACTTCTAGGGCACAATCTTAACCAACTTTCCAGCACAGACCTTACAGCAATGCAGCCCCAGGGTAAGGTAACAAGCATGCCCTTACCTTGAGGAGGCTCCCTTGACTGCCTCCCCACTGCAGGATACAGTGCACACCACATTGGCACAGCTATGTCAGTGCTGGAAGGTTGGTTAGGATTGTGCTCCTAGTGGGGTTAGGTGCATTCCCTGGGCAATGAACACCTTCTGGCTTTGCTTTTGTGCTATGCTAGCCTTGCTAGGTATCAAGCTTTTGCTAGGTATTTCTGTCTGTTCCTTGTAAAGTGTTGCCAGATGCACAATAACTCCCATACATGTACAAGAACAAGGGCCTCTATATGAGACACAAGGCTCTTTAAATCCTTGTTACCAAATATACAGGCACTCATGCTTGCTTGGTGTGATGCTAAGTTGGGCAGCATAGGAGATAACTCTAAGTAAAAGCATTGAGGTGAAGAATGGGCTGTAGGGTGCAGATTTTCCTATGGCCGCTGATGTGACCAGAGTGCCCCACAGCACTGTAGTTGGGGGAGGGGCTTCTCACTTTCTCAGTTTGTGGCCAATGGAACAGAAAGAGAGAAGAGTGAGAGTGAGAGTGTAATTTGACTGTAAGCTATCTTGGGCACCTCTATAAAGGAGAGGAAAGGCAGGGTATACGTTTATACACATAAATTTTATGTTAAGTGTGACAGACAGCTATTATACCAGTGATAACTAGTAACTGAGAGAAAAAGCAGAGTCATAAGGGGAGCTTCTCCCCCACTTCATGTAGAAGGATTCTGAACCAGAAAAGAAGGTAATGTCATATAATGAGGATTCCAGGATTCAAGCATTTGTCAATGCTGTTTAATTGTCACTCTGCCTCCCTGCTTGCTTCCTAACCTGCTCCTCACCATCCACATGGCTGCTACATGCCCTACTCCTTGATCTGGAGATGAATTTACAGAGGTTTCGCAAACCCAGAAATGTGACAGTGTTCCAGGTTGTGCTGGCGCTCCCTACTGGTATTTGCCCAGCCACTCCTGGATCCACTGGGGCCAAGACTTTTGCTTCACCTCCCATGCACTGTACTTGGTTGCCCACGTAGAAACTAGGATGTCATGAAAGGGGTTCTTGCTATGTGCAAGGCACTTTTCTTTCTTGTGGGGAAGCCAACATTCCTACAGGATTCCAATGTGGACACTTCCCACCCCCCCAGCTGGATACTCCAAGAACATCTTTCATCATGTAATTCCACTTAATGTATAACCTGGCCTAATACAGAGGGAGTGTTGCACAAGGGACTTCAGAGCAGCTTTGCAGACTGACATTCGAGCACTGTTCTTAGCACAGACACAAATCAATTTAAATGTCAATATTTACAAGGATCTGGATATGTGAGAACTGATTTTCATCTGTCAGGTTTGTGACAGCTCATTTCAATGTGTACACTACAATTGCTGTTGGAGACAGCCACAGTTTTAAGAGCTTTCCCCCTTACTTGTCTCGCACAAGGCAATATTTGCTGCACTTGAAAATAAACAGAGTAAAATAACTCTGCACCAAGGTAATTCAAATTTTACCAAGTAAAGGTGAACTCAGTGATGTACACGCATTGTACAAAGAAAGCATATTTTAGCTTGTTTTGCATAATGTGTTCTACTTTTGTTAAGTCACAAAACAGGATTGTGAAGCTTCAAAGGTATGGTTGTCAAATCCGAATCTGACAGAGACGTTCACAGTCAGATTAAACTATTGAGTATTGCTCCTGAAACCTTCACTGCTTCAGGACTCCCCCTGCTTGTCTTCCCCCCACCAAAGCAGCCCTGCCAAAAAGCCATGCTCTGCATCCAGCTGTGTGTGTGTGGGGGGGGGGGGCAAATGGGAGGTAAGTATAACACATTTATACTTACTTCTCAGTAAGCCCTGCGGCTGCCTATGGGTCTCCTCAGATATATGCCGTCACTTTTGGTGGCATATGTCCGAGAAGAGAAAAAGGGTGGAGAGCTTCATAATGGAGGGGACAGGATCTGGCCTGCACAATTGCCACTGGATTCATCCCCTCTTCCTTCCTCCCTGTCCCTGGTTCCTCCTCCCTGCTCAGTTGTGCCCACTGTCCATTCACTTCATCCCCTTCCATACCCACTTCCCACCCCACCACTGACTTATCAGTTCCAGCAGGAGCAGTGGCATCCAGCCTCTTGCGTCAGCACATGCAAAATGACCACTGATGGCGCATTGAGCTTGCCATCAGGAGCCGTTTTATGACAGCAGAAGTTTCTACCACTCTGGCCCAGCTGTGCAAAATGGCCAGTTGCACTTCATGAGTGCCGTAAAGCACACTGCACTGCCAGAATGTGTGTTCCAGTGGTGGTGACTCAATAAGATTGGGCCGTTAGACTGATAGTTTAGGCATATTTATTCAGAAGTCCACTGTGTTCAATATGATTTACTACCAGATAAATTTGCATAGAGTGTAACCATAATATAACATGAGCAACTTGCACTCTCTCAGGTAGCCTTTTGGAAAGATAATGGATCTCCACATTAACTTCCCCTAAGCCAGTGGTTCTCAAGCTGTAGATTGGGACTCACTAGGTGGGTTGTGAACCAATTTCAGATGGGTCCCCTTCATTTCAGTATTTATTTTTAATATATCAGACTTGATGCTCCCATGGTATGTGACTGCATTTGGGGAAATGTTACAGATCTATACTTTTAACAGGCTACTCTGTATATGCTTTTAACAATGATAGTCAATGGGGCTTACTCCTGGGTATGTGTGGGTAGGATTGCAGCCTAGGATTAAAAATTTTCTTGCTCGATGATGTCACTTCCTGTCATGCCATCACTTCTGGTGGGTCCTGGTAGATTATGATTGTAAAAAGTGGGTCCCAGTGCTAATTGTTTGAGAACCACGGCCCTAAGCAATTTGCCTACCTAATGTTTCTTCTCAGGTAAGGTCCTTTTGAACAAAGTTTCAAAGGCAGCACCTGAGCACTCTTACTGATGACATCACCATTCCTGCTACAGGAGAAGCCTGGGTGCTCTCCCCCACTCTGCCTCAGCTAAACCTCAGTCAGCTGGCTCCAAAGCCAGTAAGCATGCTGTCTCCAGATTGAGCAATGGCCTGCTTACACTGCATCACTTCTTGTCTGGCTGATCTGGTACTGATCTTGGCTTGTCCTCAACTGCATCTCCTGTATTCTGTTTTGTGCCTGGCAGTCTGGATCCAGTTCTCAATCTACAAGCTACAACTGTGCTTCTGCGCCTGGCCCTTTGTTTCACATCTGTCCTTGCCAGAACCATACTTTGCAACTGTGACCTGTCTCAGAGCCTGACCTAAACCTGACCACCAAGCCCAGCAATGTACTTAGAAGCATCCTAAAGGCGTTTTGATTATATTGTGGTTGACCTGTATTCCAGAACTTGGTGTAGAACACATGCTTTTTATCTAGGAGGTCCCAGGTTCGGCACCCAGCATCTCTTAGGTAATGGGGCTAGGAAAAGCATCTTTGTCAGGTACTACTGCCAGTCAGTGTAGACAATACAGGGCTGGATGGACAATGATCTGACTCAGTAGAAGGTAGCTTCAGATGAGCTGCTGTCTGATTAGGGGAGCTGCTGATGCCCTTGTGGGGAACAAGTTGTATGTAGATTTAAAAAAAATTTTTTTTAATGACCAGAGTACAGCTAATGTGCTTGTTGATACTAGTTACCTTTACACATCTATACCCTTCCCTCAAAGCCGAAAGCAGAGAAAAAGACAGCAAGGCACTTCCTTCTTAAGTTTAATAGATTAAGAGCCTCTGCCTGCCTTAGTAACTGTTGCATTGCTGATTGGTAAGGAGTGGAAGCAGAGAGCCTGCCCAGAATCCCCCAGCAGCACCCCAGAACTGTGATAGCACTTCTTCTACAAGTTACAGAGCACTGATTTGTTAGGAAAAGTGTTAAGGGAGATAAAATCAGCTAGCCAGGCGGCCGGGGGTGGTGGGTGGGAGTATTTTTAATGGGAAAGGAAAGCATTGTGAGGTGTATGCATGTGTGCCTATACACACACAGAAGTCTCTATGCTGCGGGATTTACAATCTAGAAATTGACACAGAGAGACAAGAAGAGAAGGGAATGGAAGGAGTGGTAAAGAAGGGATGCATATACAAGCGTCGCAGCTGCATGGAAAGGGGACTAAGGCATGGTGCTGAGGTGGAGTCCACCCATACTGATTTCTAGGCATGTCAGCTCAAGGTCATGAGGAGGCATGAGCACATGCAGGAATCAAACTATGTTCAGCAGTCTGAACATGAATATGGCTTTTTTAGTGCTTTGTCAATTGGCATCCACATGAGTTGTGAATGTCCATGACTTCTCAGGCACAATTCGGTAGAGCTGATGCTATGAATGTATCCATTACATTTTAGTCCCATACGTCTTGCATGCAACTCAGGGCAGAGTTCATAATTGTCTCCCCACCTTCCCTTTATAATCACAACAGCCCTCTCTGAAGTAGACTAGACGGGGGTGGGGTGGGGTGGGCAATGTTACTCAGCAAGCTTCATGGCTGAGTGGGAATTGACCCAGATCTTCCTGGTCTGTGTCTGGCACATTTATACCACTAAAAATACCACATGGACTATTGGAAGGAATAATGCTTTGCCTGTGCCCTTTCTTAAGTTTGTGGGAAGTTCAGTGCAGTTTTTACAAGGTATATCCCCTTTGAAGCAGCAGTTAGTGAAGATGATTAAGATGATTGTAACAATCTGTTTCTGTACAAACATGTAGGTGTTCAGCAGGCAAGAAACAGGCACACACATTAACAGTTCTTATCTCAAAGCACTTGGAATCCAAAAGCTACTACTTTTCTCTAGAAACCTCTTAGAGCAACTACACATGTTGTGGGAAGTTCATAATGGAATTTTCACTTTTTTTCTTTTAAGAATCAAAAGCAGCCTTGTATCCTGCACATTGAACTGAGGCTGAGATCCTGTGGTTAGTTCTTTAAACCTCTACACCACTGTTAACTAACTTGTTTTTATGCTAGTTTTAGTGTTGCTGTGTTTTGATCTGTTATGTTTTCAGTGCTGTTTTATTGTTCACACAGTTTTATTTGATGGATAAAGTGCCTTGATAACTTGTGTTGCAAGTGAGCTATAACTACATGAAATAAATAAATATACATGACATAAAAAGTTTAATGTGGTAACCAGTTGTTCATTAGCCATAACGATTATCTCCCATTAATGACCAGGCCACGTCAAAAAGGAGTGTCACTGTGAATAACAGGAAAATATGACTCTTAGCATCAATCATCACTGTTACATAGCAGAGGTTGTAGTAGGGTACTGATTTATATAGCACTTTTTCTATGGAACATTTTTTAAAATCCTTGCACCTTTACTATGGACTTCCTAAATCCCATCACGATATTCAGTGTTGATGAACCCACCCGGGAGTTCTTTGTATTTCCCAGCCACACGCACTGTAGCCATTCATAATTTTATGGTTCTTATGCATTCATTGGGGCCTGGCTCTTATTCCACAAAGCAATTACATTTCCTTGGGAGATTGCAGTCTGTGTACTATATCTGTCTTCTTCCCAGTGATTACAAGTGCTTGGTCTAAATGACAGTGTCAGGTGACTGAGGGTACCTCTCTCAAGGTCTAAAAGATTACCCGGGAAGTTCTGGGGAAGGAAGGGTGTCATATAGCTGAGGTCAGGATCCTAAATGTAGCTTCTCCCTGTTCAGTTATATAATCCAGGGTAGATAATCTCCCAGTATGCTAGTATTTCTAAATGAGTCAGAGAAGGCTTCTGAATTCTGGATGAGGAGATGTCTTAAATACCGGGACCTGGTTCACACAGTGTGATCTCTGTAAGGTGCTGTGTGTTTCCCAAACTGAACATAAGAACAGCCCCACTGGATCAGGCCATAGGCCCATCTAGTCCAGCTTCCTGTATCTCACAATGGCCCACCAAATGCCCTAGGGAGCACACTAGATAAGAGACCTGCATCCTGGTGCCCTCCCTTGCATCTGACATAGCCCATTTCTAAAATCAGGATGTTGCACATACACATCATGACTTGTAACCCCTAATGGATTTTTCCTCCAGAAATTTGTCCAGTCCCCTTTTAAAGGTGTCTAGGCCAGATGCCGTTACCACATCCTGTGGCAAGGAGTTCCACAGACCAACCACACACTGAGTAAAGAAATATTTTCTTTTGGCTGTCCTAACTCTCCCAACACTCAATTTTAGTGGATGTGCCCTGGTTCTGGTGTTATGTGAGAGTGTAAAGAGCATCTCTCGATCCACTTTATCCTTCCCGTGCATATTTTTGTATGTCTCAATCATGTCCCCCCTCAGGCGTCTCTTTTCTAGCCTGAAGAGGCCCAAACGCCGTAGCCTTTCTTCATAAGGAAGGTGCCCCACCCCAGTAATCATCTTAGTCGCTCTCTTTTGAACCTTTTCCATTTCCACTATTTCCTTTTTGAGATGTGGCAACCAGAACTGGATACAATACTCCAGGTGTGGCCTGACCATCTATTTGTACAAAAGCATTATAATATTAGCCATTTTGTTCTCAATACCTTTTCTAATGATCCCAAGCATAGAATTGACCTTCTTCACTGCTGCTGCACACTGGGTCGACACTTTCATTGAGTTGTCCACCACCACCCCAAGATCTCTCTCCTGATCTGTCACAGACAACTCAGAACACATTAGCCTACTGTTGGGTGGCACTCACGGAAGCCTCCTCAAAGTAAGGGAATATTTGCTCCCTTACCTAGGAGCTGCATTGCCTTTATGTTGGTGCTGGAAAGTGGGTTAGGATTGCACCCATAGTCCTTCACCAAAGCCTCCTGAGTAAACTTAGCAGTCAGGAATAAGAAGTCAGGTCCTTTCATGGATTGGTAACTGGTTAAAGAACAAGAAGCAGAGAGCAGGAATAAACAGGCAAGTTTCACAGTGGAGAGAAGTAAGGTTTTCCAAGTATCTGTACTGGAGCTAGTACAGATTTTAATTTCATACAGAGTTGGGGTTTAGAGACAAACACTGAAATGACCAAGTTTGCAAATGACAGCAACTATTCATGGTGGTAAAAACGAAACAAAAGCTCCAAAAACCAAAGCCTCTCCAAGCTGGGTGAATGAGCAGCCCAGAGGCACATGCAGTTCAGAGCCACCAAGTGTAAAGTGTTGCACACTGAGGTAAAAAAAACACAACTGCACATGTATACACTGATGGGGCCTGAGCTGTCAGTGACATATCAGGAAAGAGATCTTGGGGTAGGGGTGGATACATCAACCCAGTGCGTAACAGCTATGAAGAAGGCAAATTCCGTGCTAGGGATCATTAGGAAAAAGACTGAAAATAAAACTATTAATAT